>NC_090322.1:188758651-191686150 GCF_040869045.1 Eurosta solidaginis | reverse complement strand
TGTTTTGGTTTCTTTTTATTTACGGAAACTTTGTCCGATTCCCAATCTTCGCTACGAACAATAATCCGTTTGCAAACATTGCGTGGGTAAAACTACTTTTTTGTGCATTATATTTACCACTATATATTCACATGACTTAATGAGAGCACACACGCGAAGAGTGAGGAGTGAGGAAAAGCAAATTGTCATTTTTATACCCTACTGCTACTAGGAATGCTAATATGAATTTCTGAAGGAATTGAGATTTATTTAGATTTCTCTATATAAAAATTCCCAAACAAATTTACTCTTCAAATATGAAAAATATTTTCAGAGCATATACCTACTTTGGACTGAGTAAGCAACTGATTATAAAAGTCCTCTCTAAACGAACAAAAATAAAGCTGTACAGGTCACTTATTATACCTGTCCTAATGTATGGTTCTGAATCGTGTAAGGTGTAGAGAGAAGATGAGATAGCTCTTGGAGTGTTCGAGAGAATAGTTCTCCGTAATGCCGTCAGCGAGTATCGAAGGTACCACCTGCTGATGAACTGTATGAGCTTTATGCATATATAAAGATAGTGCAGATAATAAAAGCATCTAGGCTTCGTTGGCTAAGTCATGTTATGCGAATTGACAAAGACGCTCCGGCCAAGAAAGTATGTTAGTGAGCATCGCAGTTTGAAAAGTAAGGGGAAGACCCTTCTGAGTTGGGAGTGCCAGGTGGAGGAAGACTTGGCCTCCCTTAGTGCATCAGTTATCACGAAACAGGGGTATCTGATGTGACTTGTTACGAAACGGCCAAAATTGCTTAGGCTGGCACAATAGTGGTTAGGATAACACACACAAATCCATACATTTCAATTCTGCTTTTGGTTTCAGTTTTGCTTCCCGTTTCAGCTTGTTATCGGTTCCAGTTGGGCCCATTCTTTACCAATCCAGCTACGGCTTCCAAACCGTGTAAGTTTTGGCTTCAGTTTCGATTTATGTCCGTGATTGGTCCCGGTTTCATTACGCCTTCAAGTCTGATCCTGATTTGGCTTCCGTATTCCGTCCGGTTCTTGTCTGGTTTCGACCCTTATTGCGATTCGGATTCGGTCTGGATTTGATTTCGCTGTCGACTCTAGCTTCGTTCCCGGTTTCAGTCCAGATTTCGTTTCGGTTTTGGCCCCGGTCATGATTTCGGTTGCACATTCCGCCTCTTTTGGGCTTTTTATGACTTCCGATTTCGGGTCCGTTTCGGTCTGAATTTTGCATCGGTGTCAATTCAGTTTCTTTCCAGGTTTCGTTTCAGGTTTGGTTCCGTTCATGATTTCGGTTTTGCGTTCCTCCCCGGTTTCGGTCTACTTTCGGCATCGATTTCGGTTCAGTTTTGGGCTCAGCTTCGGGTTTCGCTTAACGTTTGCTGGGCAGTAAGTTGTTTTTGTTGTTGTTGCAGCGTTTACAGTGGATGTGGTAGTATCTCTATTTGCGGAGTGCCTTGTTTTGTAATTTCTTGGTCTCATAAAGCCCCGTTTCGATGCATCGTCAATGTCTAGGAAGATACCAAAGACGTACTCTTGTATTTCAAGGCTTTCTCTAAGGTTATAATCACCCTCGGTATTGCAGAGCTTATTGACTTTGTCTTATGTTTACCCGCGTTGTGTTCCTTTTTCGTCAACGTTCAACTTACTATAAGCAACTCAAAGGATTTGAATAGGGAAGATATTAAGTTAATTGGCATGTAGTCTTGGAGTTTGATTTTTTCTGACCTTAGTAGGAACAGAAAGTGAACCGTTTGCTAAGATGCAGCCTCTGTCTTATGCACTCATCAAAGATTATCAACACCCATTTTAGGATCCTTTTACCTAATATTTGTAAAGAATGTTGCATCTGGACTCGGTGTATGAAACTTTGAATCCATTTTTTCGATTGAACCAAATTTTATCAGTTTGTATATCAACAACCCATATTGCATGTTCGTTGTTGGTGCAAATTGGCGTGAGAAAAGCTAAAGGCATTGAAAAATTTGTAAAGCGCTGTAAAAACAATGTCTTTAAGACAAATTAAAACAAGTACAACGAAAATTTCCAGCTTATTTGGGTTAGCCCTTCTATTTACTATTTTTTAAAGCATTCTGTACTGCAGTAGAATTTTTTTAAATCAGGTAACAAAACACCATTAAGGTGCTAGCCCGACCATCTCGGGAACGATTTTTATGACCATATTAAAACTTCTAGGCCATCCCGCCCTTCCCATCCCCAAGTTCCGTGAGGAAAAAGTTTTTTTAAAAAATTCACTAACTATCATAACTAATTTTATTCATCGTAATTTTATGCCTAAAAACGCTCGCTGACGGTCATTGCGCTCCATATTTGCTAAGCCATGCTGTTGCTTTTACTCGCTTGATTCGTTGCTAAATTAAAAAAAATAATAACTTTTGTGTGCCAATTATAAATTCTAGGCATAAATAGTGAACAAAATGATTAAATCACTAAAACAAAAAGCAATAAAAAACAGACTTGGACAAACCGCAAATTCAACGTGAGTAAAAAAAATTAAAGTTCGTTTCTTAAGTCTTTCGTACGCGTATGTTTTTGATTCTCATAGCATTTATGTATGTTGAAGTGATAGTGAATGTAATCACGGTTGCCACTTCGGTCCATTTGGACCAAAAATGGTCCATTTCCAACCCTATTTGGTGCGCTGGTCCATTTTTTCTCAATTTTGGTCCTTTTTAAGCTGTAATCAAGATTTTGATAGTTTTTTTTTACTAGGGTAAAAATGTTCAGCACTGTACACAAAATTTTCCACACCTTCATTAACCCTCATATAATTTTCAATTTACCTCACTGGATTTCTTACAAAAAAATTGCTGTCATTAAAATGTAGCAGAACAATGGCAATTCACCTAGCAGATAGTTTAGAAAAGTGTTGGATCTGGAAGCAAACCAATTTTCAATAATTGTTGATGAAACAAGCGGCCAATCAGAAAATCTTGTTTTGGTGGCTAGATATTTCGATGGGCTATCAAACACTTTTCGTGATAAATTTTTGTCACTTCTTGAGCTTAAAAACAGTTGATGCATATTGCGCTGGGTCGATTTGTATGGACGAAAGTTAACCGATATCGCGCCATCGATTCTCGATAGGATTTGGGCTCAGGAAAAAAAGTTACACTACGCATACCCAAAAAAATAATTTTCAAGCCTGCGAAACTTAATTTTTTTGCCTTTTTTCGACTTTGATTTTTAAGGTTTTTTTCATGACCTACTAAAAAAATTTTCATATGTATACTCTGCCCGACCAAAAAATATCCGCTACAAAGGTTGGTGAAAACCGTTTTTTGAAAAAAAAAAAAAAACTGTTATCGACAACGTTTAAGCGGACATTTTTGGGTCGAACAGGGTATACATGAAAAATTTACAATGAAATGAAAATTTTTTAATAGGTTATGAAAAAAGCTTAAAGATCAAAGTCGAAAAAAGTCAAAGAAATGAAATTTCGCAAGCTCGAAAATTATTTTTTTTTGGTATGCGAGGTGGAACATTTTTTGCTGAGCCCAAATTCCATCGAATCGGTTAATAAATCGACCCAGTCTAATGCATATGCACGTGCACCTCAAAGAAATTTGTCCGAGTTTGCCACTGGTGAAGCTATTCTTAAATTGAAAATTAAATCAAAGCATGAAACTAATTTATTTTATATAGTACAAGCATTCCGATAGGTATTGAGAGTTTGTGAAACAATATATCGGCATGCCAAAAAAAGGGATACTTGAAAAATTTGTACAAAGAAATCCTATCTAAAAATTTTGAAAGTGTTACTTTTCGTTTGAGATGTCGATATTTAAATTTTTCTTACACAGCCCAAAATAAATCAATGAGTTTAAGGAATTCCAAGACTATTGTGGAAAGTGTCTTCTTGCGCACGCCTCACACTGCGATGCGGCTATATTTTCTATCTTTGTGTCTGGAAGTTAATGGCGTTTCTGTTATACACCTCTCATATTCAATATCAGTCACAGTATTAAAAGTTTATATACATATATGTACATATTTCCGGCCTGCGCTAAAGAGTTCAATCAGAAAAAGTTTGTCTGTCGATATTATACCATCAATATGAACCAAATTTTGAGTAATTTTAGGTACAATGATTATATCCAAACATTGGATATTTAAAAAATTTCAGTGTACATAATTTAGAATACTAAGGATTTTAACCAAAGGAATATTTTTATTCGAAGTAAAGCAGAAATATGTTTTGAAAGCGATAACTTTACAAATGCTCAACGTATGTAGATCTGATATAAATGCTTTCTGCCAAATTATTCTTGTACCTAGACAAATCTGATCAAAATTCCAATACTACACAGGTGACAATTTTAAGCCTTCTCAATGGTTAATCTGAGGAATGTGGCTAGATTCTATAAATGTGAGAGTCTAAAACTGAAGCGTGAGGGTGCATTGGTAAACAGAAGCTTAAAAAATTTAATCAAAAAAAAAAAAATAAAATTGGAACACCCAGCTATTGGAAACATTTTTTTCTAAACTTTTAGGACTGAATTTAAGATAAATGGATGGTTACAACCGAGCTCTTGAGAAATTTATTTTAAAAATAAGATTTTTTTATGTCAATAAAACAGAACTAGTTTGGCTTGTGGCACGGGTTTTCCTCTAAGTTTTTTCGTTAAAGCATATAAGTTTTTTTGTTAAAACGAAAGTGTTTTGGATATTGTGTGATATTTACCACAACCTGAAATTAAAGATTTTACAACGAATTCGACACATTTGTGAATTACGGAAGCCAATTAAAGAATACAAAAGTTTGGTACATTTCTTTTAGATTTGGTCCTTTGTTTCGATAAATTTTGGTCGCAAATGAAAACATGGTATGGCAACCGTAAATGTCAGTGTCCGGCATAACAAAAATTATGGCGAAGCTATGGGTATGTAGCATTGCAAAAAATATAAATGACAAAAACTGATGAAATCACAATACTTGGTGGAGCAATTTATTTATTTTTCACATGGCGCGCCTCAGCGTTTTATCTGTGCGTTTTTAAGCAGCGCTGACTAGCGTGTGCAGTTATTCCGTTTGTCATTTCAAGCAGCATCAGAATTGGAAAATTCTTTTTCTTGCGTTCATGTCCCGTTCAAAAGCAACACCAAACATTCAGAAAAACGTTTTTGAAGTTATACTTCTTTGGGCGCGTGATGGAAAATGTATTTATTTTTATTTATTACGACTCTTAGAGCCTAGTTAAAAAACTTAAAAATATGATTGCATTAATTAACAATGTGTACTTAATCTAAACTTTTAAATCTAAAAATTTAATTATGACACATGTATCATCTCAACAACTATATCATTTAATGGGTCTAGATTTGGTGTAATCATACAACCGGCTCTTAAATAAATTTCTATCACAATTTTTAATATATTCAGGTACCTAGTTCGTTGAAGAATTTTAACCCTTTGTAAAAAAGATTATTTTGTTCCGATTCGGTTTTATAATTGGGCAATTTAAAATCATTTCTCTGCTTGGACCTCGTAGTTAAATGTAATACCTGTTCTGCGATACTCTGGCAAATTTCCGTGCTTTATGTTATATATAAATTTCATTGCGTTGAAGAATATTTGTTGTTTAACGCTCATCCAATTTAAACCTAGAATCATGTCTTTTGTAGGAGTATCATAACGTTTGCTTAAAATAGAGCGCATTACTTTATTTTGCATTTTTGCAACTTATCAATTGGCAAATCCTTCATAATGTAACGAATTTTGCGGGATTCCATATATTTTCCAGCTTCTGCTAATGTTCGAATCGCTAAACTGTTGAATAAATAACTCCAATATTCCGTATTATTTAGATTACTTTGGGATTACTTCGCAATTATACCTAACTTCACAAGTAATAGCGTGTTTAAATCAAACTGATTAGTCATTCCTCAGCTTGCGCTGCTTTTATGCTCTCTGTTGCCTCGTCCGCATATTTCTACCAAGGTCTAGACGTTTCGCTTTCTAGAACTGTTGTATCTCCTGCTTGGTAATTGGGCTATATGCGTGTGTATGTGTGAGTAACAACTTGGGCTGATGACTACATGTGTGTGTGTGATATCTCTTCACTTCGAGCTGCTGGTTATGTGTGTGCATGTACATAAGTTTAGCTGCTTATTGTATTTGGTGTTGTGATTATTTACTAACAGCATAGTGATCCTATATTCGCCACACTGTCTCCCACCTAAGTCGGATCGTCCCGATCAGACAAATTTTCTGATCTAAACGTTGTCAGCTTTTCCAAATAAACCACTTTCATTTTATTTCGTGGTTTGCCAATGAGTTGTTTGCGCTAAACGTTGATCGCTGATCCGTTTTACAACTTTCTATGGGCCTTCCCAATTACACTGTAATTTCGGGGACAAACGTTTTTTCGTTGAAGGTTGTATAAAAGCACCAAACTTCCTTCCCGAAAACCTTCGTAATTAATTGCTTTATCGTATCTGGCTTTCATCTTAACACTCACAATCTTGGTTCGTTGTCTTACAAGATCGCGTATTTCCCTCATATCTTCCTCCAATTCTTGGCATTTCCTTCCGCAACGGCATTTATCCCATACTTCAAATCAGCTGGCTGTCGAAGGTCATTGTCAAAAATTACCTTTGCGGGGCTTTGGCCCCTTGTCTCATGTACTGCCGATCGGTAAGCCATCAAGAATAATGATATGTGTGTATCCCACTCTTTATGGAACTTGTCCACTACTTTCCTTAAGTTCTCCTCCAAATATACAAGTGAAGCTAATATAAGCGAGTTAAAAAAAATACTTTCCTGATTGCCATTAAAAGGGAAGATAACGTTTCTCACCTTATAAAAATAAATTTTTGGTTTCATGTAAGATTTCAAGTGATGGCTCTGAGGGACTGGCAATTGCTACACAAAATTCAAAATGTTCCCATAATTACTAATGTTTAAATGAAAACAAAACTCTAACAATTGCCAGTCACCGAGTGCCAGAATATGGGTGTAAGCTTACAAAATTCGCTCAAAGTTACACTTTCTCATTTGCTGTTTTAGAAACTTCTTAAAAAAATATTTCACATTCAGTACTATGTATGTCTGTTGGTGAGATCATTATAGAAAAAGTGCTAGATAATCGCTTTCGCAATTTACTTTCAGCTAAACATGGGCTTCACAGACAAACACTTGCTACATATTTATTTTCTAATAAGACATTATCATGTACACATGTATATGTGTATAATAAGCACCAAAATGTAAAGCAATAACAACTACATATTTAGGTTAATTTGTGGCATAAATGTCCGTCATAGCTTTGGACAGCTTAAAACTTTTGAGTTCCACACAGCTAGATAAATAACATACAAACGCGATGAAAATGAAGAGAAAACGCTAATGAACGTTACTTAAAAAATTTGTTTTTTATAATCAAGAAAAAGTAAAGATATTATTGCAAGACAAAGAGCAAACGTTAAGCATCAGGCGCGTCAAATGGTCATGGGTTTACGCTCTTTGACACTAAGCAACAATTTCGTTTCTAACTTCTTTTGACATTGAGCTTTTTATACTCAGTTGAGCAGAGCTCACAGAGTATATTAAGTTTGATTGGATAACGGTTGGTTGTACATATATAAAGGAATCGAGATAGATATAGACTTCCATATATCAAAATAATTAGGATCGAAAAAAAATTTGATTGAGCCATGTCCGTCCGTCCGTTAACACGATAACTTGAGTAAATTTTGAGGTATCTTGATGAAATTTGGTATGTAGGTTACTGAGCACTCATCTCAGATCGCTATTTAAAATGAACGATATCGGACTATAAACACGCCCACTTTTTCGATATCGAAAATTTCGAAAAACCGAAAAAGTGCGATAATTCATTACAAAAGACCGATAAAGCGACGAAACTTGGTAGATGAGTTGAACTGATAACGCAAAATATAAAATTAGTAAAATTTTGGACAATGGGCGTGGCACCGCCCACTTTTTAAAGAAGGTAATTTAAAACTTTTGCAAGCTGTAATTTGGCAGTCGTTGAAGATATCATGATGAAATTTGGCAGGAACGTTACTCTTATTACTGTATGTACGCTTAATAAAAATTAGCAAAATCGGAGAAGGACCACGCCCACTTAAAAAAAAAAAATTTTTTTAAAGTAAAATTTTAACAAAAAATTTAATATCTTTACAGTATATAAGTAAATTATGTCAAGATTCAACTCCAGTAATGATATGGTGCAACAAAATACAAAAATAAAAGAAAATTTAAAAATGGGCGTGGCTCCGCCCTTTTTCATTTAATTTGTCTAGGATACTTTTAATGCCATAAATCGAACAAAAATTAACCAATCCTTTTGAAATTTGGTAGGGGCATAGATTTTATGGCGTTAACTGTTTTCTGTGAAAATGGGCGAAATCGGTTGATGCCACGCCCAGTTTTTATACACAGTCGTCCGTCTGTCCTTCTGCATGGCCGTTAACACGATAACTTGAGCAAAAATCGATATATCTTTACTAAACTCAGTTCACGTACTTATCTGAACCCACTTTACCTTGGTATGAAAAAGGAACGAAATCCGACTATGACCACGCCCACTTTTTCGATATCGAAAATTGCGAAAAATGAAAAAAATGCCATAATTCTATACCAAATACGAAAAAAGGGATGAAACATGGTAAGGTAATTGGATTGTTTTATTGACGCGAAATATAACTTTAGAAAAAACTTTATAAAATGGTTGTGACACCTACCATATTAAGTAGAAGAAAATGAAAAAGTTCTGCAGGGCGAAATAAAACACCCTTAAAATCTTGCCAGGTATTACATATATAAATAAATTAGCGGTATCCAACCGATAATGTTCTGGGTCACCCTAGTCCACATTTTGGTCGATATCTGGGAAACGCCTTCACATATACAACTACCACCACTCCCTTTTAAAACTCTCATTAATACCTTTAATTTGATACCCATATCGTACAAACTCATTCTAGAGTCACCCCTGGTCCACATTTATGGCGATATCTCGAAAAGGCGTCCACCTATAGAACTAAGCCCCACACCCTTTTAAAATACTCATTAACACCCTTCTTTTGATACCCATATTGTACAAACAAATTCTAGGGTCACCCCTGCTTCACCTTTATGGCGATATCTCGAAACGGCGTCCACCTATGGAACTAAGGAATACTCCCTTTTAAAATACTCATTATCACCTTTCTTTTGATGCCCATATTGTACAAACAAATTCTAGGGTCACCCCTGGTCCACCTTTATGGCGATATCTCGAAGATGCGACCACCTATACAACAACCACCACTCCCTTTTAAAACCCTCATTAATACCTTTAATTTGATACCCATATCGTACAAACACATTCTAGAGTCACCCTTGGTCCACCTTTGTGGCGATATTCCGAAAAGGTGTCCACCTATAGAACTAAGCCCCACACCCTTTTAAAATACTCATTAACACCTTTCTTTTGATACCCATATTGTACAAACAAACTCTAGGGTCACCCCTGGTCCACCTTTATGGCGATATCTCGAAACGGCGTCCACCTATGGAACTAAGGATTACTCCCTTTTAAAATATTCATTAACAGCTTTCTTTTGATACCCATATTGTACAAACAAATTCTAGGGTCACCCCTGGTCCACCTTTATGGCGATATCTCGAAACGGCGTCCACCTATGGAACTAAGGATTACTCCCTTTTAAAATACTCATTAATACCTTTAATTTGATATCCATATCGTACAAACGCATTCTAGAGTCACCCCTGGTCCACCTTTATGGCGATATTTCGAAAAGGCGACCACCTATACAACAACCACCACTCCCTTTTAAAATCCTCATTAATACCTTTAATTTGATATCCATATCGTACAAACACATTCTAGGGTCACCCCTGGTCCACTTTTATGGCGATATTTCCAAACGGCGTCCACCTATAGAACTAAGGCCCACTCCCTTTTAAAATACTCATTAACACCATTCGTTTGATGCCCATATTGTACAAACAAATTCTAGGGTCACCCCTGGTCCACCTTTATGGCGATATCTTGAAACGGCGTCCACCTATGGAACTAAGGATTACTCCCTTTTAAAATACTCATTAACACCTTTCATTTGATACCCATATCGTACAAACTCATTCTAGAGTCACCCCTGGTCCACCTTTATGACGATATCTCGAAACGGCGTCCACCTATAGAACTAAGGCCCACTCCCTTTTAAAATACTCATTAACACCTTTCGTTTGATGCCCATATTGTGCAAACGCATTCTAGAGTCACCCCTGGTCCATCTTTACGGCGATATCTCGAAAAGGCGTCCATCTATAGAACTTAGGTCCACGCCCTTTTAAAATACTCATTAATACCTTTCATTTGATACCCATATCGTACAAACGCATTCTAGAGTCAACCCTGATCCACCTTTATGGCTATATCCCTAAATGGCGTCCACCTATAGAACTATGGCGCACTCCCTCATAAAATACTCTTTAATGCCTTTCATTTGATACACATGTCATACAAACGTATTCCAGGGTTTCCCTCGGTTCATTTTCCTACATGGTTATTTTCCCTTATGTTGTCACCATAGCTCTCAACTGAGTATGTAATGTTCGGTTACACCCGAACTTAACCTTCCTTACTTGTTTTGTTTTAATTTTTTCATTTTATGCCACGCTTTTTTGTGATTTGTTTGCTTTTCATTTTGGCAATACTCCACGCACTTTCCAAGCACCTTTGTCTAATTGCTTAATTGTCACTTTCCACCACGTCTCCCACATAACTCTTAAATAGAGCTCCTACATTCAATCGATTGTTCGGTTATTCAATTAAGCGCATAATACAAAATTAGCTTTAGCAATATTTATTTGCTTTGAAGAAACTTTAGCCTTAAGGGAAAGTGTCAAATCAAAACTGTTCCAAAATACGAATTTGCTTACAAAGTAGCTCATTGTAAGCGGCTTGTCGATTAGTATTATTTAGTTATTATATGAAACAGCTTTTGTTGTCAAAGAGAAACAACAACATTGCTATTTGGTCCTATAAATAAAGGTAGTCCTTTTTTATTACGTTTTTCAGCACCATATTTTTCCCTTGTATTGCTTCATAATCGCTAGGGCAACCAAACATTTGCTTTAAAAAAACTAAAATATTTCCCCGAAAAAAAATATCTCCTAACCTTCGCAATATTAAAATAATTTTTCTCAAATCATAATATATACTTAGGTCTAAAATTATTTCATAGAAATATAAAACAAACTGAACTGTATTTCCTCTGTAATAAAAATTTATTCAAACTTACTTGTATTACAGGACATGATTTTTTGTGAAATAAGCCCCTGAATAAATTTTTTCAATCTTTTCAACAATTTGATAGTGAATTAATTGGATATGAATTAATATACTTCTTAGAACTGGCCTCTTACAAATTCGCATACTCTGTAAAGTCCGTGAAAAATACAAGTTACTTACTTACTTAATTGGCGCAAAATAGCTTCATTCAAAAGAAACATTTGTTTAGGCACTTCAACGCTTTCATGTAAACTATTAACTACAACATTTGCTACACATATGCCTACAGAATCGTCAGTCGCAATCCAAGTGAAGTGATCTTTTAAATTTAATGGTATGTTTTCCAAAGTATTGTAACGAATTTTGGGAAATTGCGCTTATTTGAAACCTTCTCCCAACGTTCGAATCGCTAAAGTGTTGAATAAATCACTCCAATATTCTGTATTGCAAAATGGTCTTTATTAGACAATTTTGGGAGTAGTACAATTATACTTCACAATTATACTTCGCGCAACTAAAAGCGTGTTTAAATCAAACTGATTACTGATTACTCAGCTTGCGCTGATTTTATACTCTCCGTTGCTTCATTCGCATATTTCTACTAAAGTCTAGACGTTTCGCCTTCTACTGCTGTATCTCCTGCTTGGTAATTGAGCTACATATATGTGTGTGTATGTGTGAGTAACACTTCGGATGATGACTACATCTGTGTGTGAGTTATCTCTTCGTTGCCTTGTATGGATGCGTGTAAATGATGATTGATTTGATATACACAAGAGTGGCAGCTAGCTTTATTGTTGTTGTGCCTTTATTTACTTAATATCAGCTTAGTGATGCTAATATTCGTCACAGTATTTTTTAACAAAGTTAGTTTGAATGCTTGTTTTACATGAAACTTTCGGTGTGCACCATCAATAATTTTTTCTTATGTATTTTAGATAAATTTGGCAAATACCGGAAGCGCCGATGCAATATTTTGGCAACAAAGCTTTGTGGCTGCGTACCCTTTGGGTGCGGTTCGAGTTTTCCTTTGCAGATCAGTATTTAAGATATACATACATATATGTATATATATAAAATTTACTATCAAATAGCACTGCCAAACAGCAAGGAGTGCGAATAGCGACCTCATAGTCGGTTTGCAAATCATTAGATTCCCCCAACCATCTACCTCAACTTCCCCAAAACTTAAGTTTTGGCTTTCATTTGGTTTTTACTTACATTAGTACCATTAATGTAATACTTAAGCTAAATTTATCAAAGGCCAAAAGTATGTAATAAAAGTTTATTCAAATACTTTAAATAATAGTTAATAACTAAAATATGCCCTAACAAGTATACATTTTTTGTTTCTTCTCGAAACTGCTTAGATATTTTTGGTTGCCCTCATCATTACCCTCAAGGCCATTATTAACTTCTTAGCTTAGTTCAGAATAAGGAACTTATAATGGTATCCCTTTCAAAGTTCCTGATTTTTCAATGATTTTCCCAATATCTCAATCCTCGCACAGACTAGCGGATTTTTAGATTTAAATTGCAAATTAAACGATAGTAACGCGCAATTGTTCCATATCGAGAAACAGAAAACAAAGAAGATAAATTATGAATAACGCAGCAAATTTCTTTATTTTATTTTGCATTGCAATTCACTTTTCAATTATGTTCCGAATTCCAGGTTTTCAGCTGATGGGAAAGTTATTTAAGAATTGATTTTCCATGCGTAATATAGTTTATATTGTATTTCAACCACTAATACTGTGAACCATATGACAGTTTCAAGGGAATTTTGTTGATTTAAGGTGCACTGCCCTCGGGGTCAATCCATTGTAAAGGTTTACAAGGCTTATTTTTTTTTGAAGGATATACATCAACACATACACACCGCTACGCTCACCTGATCAAAATGCTTGTTCTTGTTCGTTTTTTTGTAGATGCTATTTGGCACTCCTGTACTTCTTAGGTCCAAAAGAAGTGTAGTAGCCGCTAACGAAAACTGCGTAAAAATTTAATTGTAACATTACAAAGAAATAATACCGTTTTCACACAGAAACTTAATCGAATCACAATTCTATTTAATGAAATAATTAAGTTTCCCTTTTCATACAGGGCCTTTTGCTTCATTAAACGAACATCTGTCAGCAGCCCCAAAAAACTATTTCGCTTTTACAAAAAATAGTTAAAATGGAAATCGCCCGTTTCCTTCTTAACTAAAAATACAATCAAAATAAAATGCATGCGCAACTACCCATAGATGTTGCACCTGACCAAATATGTTCCTATTTTCGAAAAAGCCATATTATCTTTTGCAGCAAATGCAGCGAAAATTAAATTTTGAAATTTTTTCGTGTTTTTCTAATTTTCGTGAATTATTGAAAATAATTTATTTTTGATTGTCATTTGTTACATTGACAATAAAATTCGAAGCTTAAGCAAAACCGACTGGATTTTTCACTAGATTAGGCATTCAATAAAGCATTAATGAGATAATTAAGAATTTGTATTTGTATGGAAGATTGAGTTCAATTAGGCCTTTAATGTAGAAAACTTGACTAATTATTTCATTAAGTTTCTGTGTGAAATTGGCATAACCTTATTTTTCAAACGTGCACTTAATTAGATCTCTCTTTAAAATCCATATGTTTTGGACAATTTTAGTTAACAAATTGTGATACTTTATTATTGGGAACGATTGCTAAAACACGACCAAAACCGTCGTGGGAAGCTTTGATAGACGCGTTTTGCCCACGGTTTCAATAATCCGAACACGTTTTGCCTTTGCATTATTGATACTGGGTCAAAACGCGTTTTTCATACCTCTTTCCACATTTTTGGAAATGTTTTGGCAGCCGATCACGGTTTTAAACTGTTTTTCGCGGAGAGATGTTGAACGGATAGGAAAATTTAGCACCCGTGTTTTTATACTTAATGTTGGCATAAGTACGCTTCTTCAGATACACCATTCGAAGACTTTATATAATTTTTTGTAGGTCCCATATATGTAAATGCACTTTACATTTTCATACTAAATTTTTTTCAAAAAAAAAAAAGTTACCATCACAGCAATCCATATCTGATATTCGGCTCCTTTTATTGTTTCCCTTCGTCGATGTCGGTGACACCAACCCCGATAATTTTGACACTTCTTTCATTGTCAAACTCATATTCCACGCTACTTTGACACTTCGATCAGTATCAGATCAAATATCATCATATATATTATTTCTAATTGCTATTTTTATGTACGGGTCCCTTTTTCGCTCTTATTTGGAATCCAAATCTATAAATAAAGTTTTGGTTGTAAAGATGGAGATTCGGGCTATTAGCGAGCTTTGTGCAATTTTGGTCGTAGTGCTTTTGTTCAGTTATATTTTATTAAAATAATTTGTTAAAAATAAACGATTGTGAGTACACAAAGAAATCTATTTGTACTCTGGCCCTATTGTGAATATTTGCACTGCTTTACCGGCATTTGCTACCATACGCCAGATGGCACCGCAAGTGTAAGTTTTAATTGGTTGATAGAACAGCTGATTTCTGTGCGCACGGGTCCGGCTCGTATACTTATATGGGTCTTTGTACTAATTTCCTTTTTAACACAAATATACTGTTGATATGACATTGTTGATTTCGATTAATATTAGTATTATCAACTGTGAGGGATTTCCGTTTAATGTAAAATTTAAATTAAAAGTTTCTACTTTTTAAACTATTGAGAATATAACTTCAAATAAATGACTGCCGCTCATCTTTTCTTAATGAACCCGGAAGTGACATAGTTTTTGAAAAAGAAAGTCATTTCTTATTAAGGCATCAATAGAACATAAATGAATGAATGAAAGATATGAAACGTGAAAGTTTAACAAATTAATTTTTAAAATTTGTCTATAATTGCCTGTAAACTAATTTATTGGTCATAGTGTTAAAAAACTGTACACTACAAGCTTGATAAAATTTGAAGCTCATTTATTAGTTGGTAAATTTTCCTAATGCTCGTGTCTAAACTATAAAGTGGACGACAATCCGAACATATACATCCTTTGGCTTTGTATATGACAATAAAATCGGGATGATGCTTGGTCGTCCATTCCTCTGTTCACTGGCTGAGAGTTTATTAATAAATCGGCGTGAAACACCAAAGAAGAAACTAAATATATTTGAAGCCGGCAAGTACACACCAAGTATGACTTAGAGCTACGCGCTGGATGCCTTCCAAGGCCTGATTATAGACCCATGGTTGATTTAATCTTTTATCTAGCCACCAAAAATGCATGATTATCTCTGTCCCTTGTACTGTTACATAGTGATTTTGGAGTTTTGTTTCGGCATTTGCTTTGAGGTTGTTGACCTTTGACGTACAACGTGCTGACACAGTAAGTATTTGTAAGGGCAGAGATACCTTGAAGTGAAAAGGCTTCAGCAGGTGCTAAATTCTTTACATTTCTGGTGATTAGGCTTTAGCTTTGCATAACGTGCGATATCAACTGTCTGTAGAATTAGCTCAATCAACTTTACAGAACCGATAATTTACTTTATTAAGATTATGAAAAAACCCATATTAATAATAATAATAATAACAATAACGAGGAGATTAAGGGCGAGCTTCTCTTCTAATTTTTAGTGTACTGCTTATTATTATTTTTTTACAAATTGGCGGACCTAGGTACATGTTTCATGCCGACCCCGAACGGCTCTGTTCGGACAGGTGAATTTTCGCTGAGAAGCTTTTCACAGCAAAAATATACCCTAAGGGCTGTCAAACAAAAAACAACAAAATTTCTACAGTACTTTTTATGTTAGTTGTCCCGTCACTTGAGTCGAGCATCATTGGTTACTTTAGCCAGCACACTGACATTACACCACGACTTATCTGAACTCGGAGGCAGGACACAGGTCATTAGTTATTTAATTTCGTTCTGCGTTTATGTTCCTTAACCATTTTTTTAACTGTTTTTCTAGAGCGGCAGTTTCAGTTAGGTAATGAAGTTGATTATAGTTAGCCTCCGTGTTTGAATCGCCCTGCCGTTAGCCTGTCATTTTCCGGAGCTTTTTTTTAATAGGTGCATTGGTCGTCTCCTTTCGTTATAGTTGAGTGGCTATCTCTCTAACTTAAGCACACTCTGCGGATCGATTACCAGGTCGCAATGATCGCTTGTGCAAGAATTTACAGCTACATTGAAACATTGCGTCATCCGATGGTAGAATTTTCATCAGCATTTCCAGTTATGCGCACTAACATCCTTCCTTCTTCATGTCTCTATGACGCTTACGTACTCAGCATGATGCTGTAGGCAGCACTCGGCAGTTTCATAATTAAGTCGCAAGTTGCTATCAGTGAGTAGATGTTAGAGCTGAGACGAGAAACGAATAGCCTTCTGTTTCGTGGGCATATTTATGAAATCGATCATGCCTTGTATTACTAAGCACTCTGTCTTTGCCCATAGAATACCACTAGGTATGGATTCGATATTTGGGCCTAGAATTCGCACATCGAAGGCAATGTAGCATTCGGAGAATGCCACTGAGCATGGCACAACGCCGAAGCCGGTTTATCTCCAAACCAAATTTTACCAAATTTTTCATTTTTAATTTTTTAATTTACATCAATTATCGACCCTGTTAGAAAATCGCCGGAACGAAAAGAATTATTTTGATATTTATTATCCAAGATGGAAATATTTCGCTGCAGTGACAGCCTTCCTACCTAAATATCTACTCATTCCAGTAAGCAGAGGCCAAATCGTATTGACATCTGTTGCTACGAATTTTCCAGTCATCATCTTCTTCTTCTTGCGATAACGTCACTAACCGCAGGTTTGGGGGCATTATAGAGGTTTATCGTTCTTTGCCGGATGTTGATATTGTGCGCTCCGGAAAATACCAATATGATGGTACTAGCCCAACCATCTCGGGAACAATGTAAAGTTATTACTTTGCGCCTTCTAGGTCATCCGATCCCCTCATTCCGTTATTTACTTGTGGTCTCCAAAGATTCGACTGCTAAATAAATTGAACTCGCTACGCGTAAGTAAGGTTGACAGTTGGGTTGCAGAATCTATAAATTGCGCTGGCAACCTCTTGAGCATTGAATGGGTTGCACTACATAACCCCTTTAATCTCAAGGAAATTATAAGGAAAGGTTAATGTCGAGTTTTTTACTTCCTTTATATTAGGTCGGTGAATGTTTGTCCGCTTTTCATACAAATCTTGTAACCGATTTTTAAGTAACTTCTCATTGAGCTACAAACGTTAAAATTTACATATAGGTTAGAACACCGTGATAATGCAACAAGAGGAAAAAAAATATCCGTTAGGTGACGTTACAGCGCACGGATCGAAAGAATTAGATAAGAATTTGGAAATTTTCAAACCAGCTTTTAAGTAATTTCTCGATGCGATAGAGACTTGAAATTTCAAACTTAATTCAGATGTCGATGACAGCCGATACAAAAAGTTTCGCTAGGGGCGCACCGGATGATATATTTAGAAAATCGTACGAAATGGAGGGAATTTTGGGATTGATTTTTATGTAAGTTCTCATCGAGCTACAACTGTAAAACTGAACAGATATGATAAGACGCCGAGAAAATTTAAGAAAAGGAGAAACAAATTCCGTTAGGTGGCACACAGATCGAAATATTTAGATAAGAATTTGGACATTTGGTGTTTTGAGATCCATCTTAAAGTAACTTCTCATTGAGCTACAAACATGAAACCTCAAAGACAGCTTAAGACAGTTACAAAGGAACAAAAGGAGAAAAAAATTCAGCTAGGTGGCGCACGGATCGAAAAAATTAGATAATAATTTGAAAACTTGAAATCGGGTTTTAAGTCACTTCTCGATGAGCTAGAGGCTAACAATTTAGAGCTTAAGTCAGAGGTCGATGACACAATACAAAAAGTTTCGCTAGGGGGCGCACGAACTGAGATATTTAGAAAAATCAAACGGACGGAGGGAATTTTGGGATTGATTTTTATGTAAGTTCTCATTGAGTTACAAGCGTAAAACTTAACAGATAGGTTAACACACCGAGAAAATAAAAAAATAAAATAAAAAAATTTTAAATGGACAAAAATCAGCGAAAAATATCTACTTATATAAAGACATATTCTTGCTAAACTTTGGTTTTTAAATTTTGACATAGAAATTACAAACATATTTATGAGAAGTAAAAATATAAAGGTGGAGCGCAATTGATTGACTAATAATATCTCCTTTCCTACCAACTTTCCCATCCAAGTAATTTGTGCTCCACTTTTATATTTTTACTTCTCATAAATATGTCTTTATATAAGGAGACATTTTTCTCTGATTTTTGTCCATTTATATAAAGAAAGTTCTTAAAATGTTTTTATTTTATTTTTATGTTTTCATTCGGTTAAAGTTTTTTTGATATTAAGCGCCAATCAACAGGAAGAATTTATAACAAACTAGCTTTACCAGGCGCACGTTGTAACGCCCGAAATCGAATGGATGTTGCGTTATTTTTTCTGTTTTGTTTGTTGATAATTTAATTTATTGTTCTGTAAATTGAATTGAATTTTGTATACATATTTGGTGAAATTTTCTGTTAAAACATTTTATTCTTGTATCTTATTGTATCTTATTTTATGTTATTGTATTGCTTTTACCGCTGATGGTTGTTGCTTTGATTACATTCCGAAGAAGCATGACTGGTGAGCCAATTTTCAAAGTTGATATATGCGCAGGCATTCCTTTTGGGTCTAAGGAGTATAGAAATTCATTTGGATAATTCACAATTTTATCTTCATCTGTAACTGTGTCGATCGATTTATATTTCGTTACTTCACCAGGAAATTGATTTTGAAAGCGATCATTGATTTTGTTAACATGATCATTTTTGGGAGCTAAGATAGTTCTTTCGCATAGCCAAAAAACAAAAACATTTAAATTTAAAATTCTTAATTCTGAAATATGAAAAATTTCGTCTTGATCGAAGGAACCTCGAGCCAAAATTTGGTGATGATCGAAGTATAGCAAACACGTTTTCATAGGGAACACACACACAGAATTTGATTTTTATAAAAGATGTAGATAGACTGAAGCTAAACAATTTTTTTAACAGCGGCAGATTACTAAACGTCCAAAAGTGATAACAGCTAAGCTCAACAATGCAGTCCAACTTTAGGTGTTAAAATAACTTAAGTTTGTACGGCAGCCATAGTTTTTCCCCATTCCACATTTTACTGGAGGTTTTAGGACTTAACGTCACATAGCTCCTTACCAATTTTATTTATCCTACCATTACGACATCCAGATATATGCAGTATAATATTGTCACGGATAATTAACATCACTAAGTTATACCATCACCAAGGCGATGCCAAGGCCACGATAAGCAGTATTTACGTCAATAATCAAATCATGTATACACATATATAAGGCAGCCGAAAGATGTCACACACAGATGTATTTACTTATACGCCTATGTATGCGCGAGAGACTGTAAACTACAAACATTCACATCAATAATTCAATCATTATGTATCTACATAAACGAATAAATAATTGCGTCTACACATATGTACGTATACGAGCAGCGGAGCGGCAATGTACAAACACATGCATATATCTTATCTGAGTTGTCACAAGAGAGAGCAATAATTTGTGCACGTAGTTGTGGCTGGCGATTTTGTAGCCGAAACTAACTAGTAACTTCTGGGAATCGAAGAGCCTAGAAGTATGCAGCGTAAACTATAAAAGCGGGGCAGGCGAGTAAGAAGCAATTCAGTTTGAGTTGAGCTATATCAGTTTGATTAAGCACGCGATCTGGCGGCCAATAGTAGAGTTTCATTTGAGTTATCAATCAGTTTGGTTATTAAGCCAGCGAGTAGCAAAGTATAAGTGTAATTGTGAAGTACTTTAATAAAGGCCATTTTTCTATTATTCAATATTGGAGTTATTTATTCAACAGTTTAGTGATTCGAACTTAGCAGAGGATTGCAAATAAGAGGATTTGCAGAAAATTCGTTACAATATATTCCATTTGTATGGGAGGTGCCACGCCCCTTTTTCCCAATTCCATATTTTCTTGGTGGTGTTAAGGATTGACCTCAAATAACTCCTTACTGAATTTCAATGTTCTGGCATGTATACCTTCAAAGTTATGCAGTACCAATGATTCCATTTGAATGGGAGGTTCCACGCCCCCTTTTTCCCAATTCCGCATTTTCTTGGTGGTTTTAGGGATTGACCTCATATAACTCCTTACTGAATTTCAATGTTCTGGCATGTATACCTTCAAAGTTATGCAGTACCAAAGATTCCATTTGAATGGGAGGTTCCAAGCCCCCTTTTTCCCAATTCCGCCTTTTCTTGGTGGTGTTAGGGATTGACCTCATATATCTCCTTACTGAATTTCAATGTTCTGGTATGTATACCTTCAAAGTTATGCATTACTAAAGATTGCATTTGTATGGGAGGTGTCACGCCCCCTTTCTCCAAATTCCGCATTTTTTTGGTGGTGTTAGGGATTGACCTCATATAACTCCTCATTGAACTTCAGTGTTCTGGCATGTATACCTTCAAAGGTATGCAGTACCAAAGATTCCATTTGTATGGGAGGTGCCCCTTTTATATATCGAAATTATTTTTAGCCTAAAACCTTCCCGTTGATCGAAGGAACCCATAACCAAAATTTGGTGATGATTGATGTGTGGGAAATACGTTTCCATAGCGAACACACACACACATATTTTGATTTCAAGCTATTGCATAGATTTTATCGCGGGCTTGGCGACTAAATAAAAAAAAACCGTAACGGATATTTGTCAAAAAAGGTTCGAAAAGGCTCGAAAAGGTTCGTAAAGGTTCGGTGTTAGCAACAGGCCAAATACATAAAATTGGATCTCTATCATAAACAGCGGTGGGCACCACTACATTTACACGGTTACCAAATTGAGAATGTGTTAGTAAACACGAACGCGTAGCGAGCACGAAAGCAAAATCAATTATTTATTTAGTTTGATTTCAATGTTTGAACGGTGAACATGTGTCACACGCACTCTTTGGTACTCTGTTTTAAGCGCGCGTGCGACACTTCCTCACCGTACGAGCATCGAAATCAAACTAAAAGAGCTGTCGTTGATTTTCACGAAGTAGCCATTGTGCTATCGCTTATCGTATGCATATATGGTCGCTTACAAGCCAACCTAATAAAACCGCACTGCGTTTTTTTATCGCACGCAAACAACCGGCGTGTTTTGCCCTAACCCAAATAAGCATGCGTTGCGACAATGTAAAGCATGTGTGCAAACGTCAAATCTAAATGTCACGCAGAACAAAAATTAGAAATCGAGTTAGGTTTTCACGCAGCAAATTCAATTTGAGTTGCTCTCATACAAGTTGTATGTGCATGAGACATTTTTGACAGAAAATGACTTGCGTGCGTTTATATTAGGTTGGCTTGTTAGCAGGTGCTAAGCTCACGCCCACCCCGGATCATAAAGTTAAAGTTAAAATTAAAGTTAAAGTTAAAGTGAATGTTAAAGTTAAAGTGAAAGTTAAAGTTAAAGTTAAAGTTGAAGTTAAAGTTAAAGTGAATGTTAAAGTTAAAGCGAAAGTTAAAGTTAAAGTTAAGAATAAAGTTAAAGTTAAAGTGAAAGTTAAAGTTAAAGTTAAAGTTAAGGCATAGAAAGTCGCATGGGGTCATAACAAATCGGTCGCGAGATGGTCGGGCTTGGTACCGGAGCGTACCGGGTCTGTATCCGGCAAAGGACCATCACATCGATAGCACTGCCTAAGGCCTTCGGGAAGTGTCCTTATCGCTACAACAACAACAACAACAACGTACTTACATATATGTATGTAGGTATCTACAATCACATACATATTTGTCAGCGCGTGATTGATTGTCTACCAATTAAGTAATACTTGAAGAGTCATCAATAAAGCATATTAAGATGAGAAGAAGTTATAGAAAAATGTACTCGTAGATAAGAAAAAGTAAAAACAAAAATAGAAAATTTCATTTATTTCTTTCATGGTTTATTCAAAGTAGCTTTAGAACTATCAGAGAAATCAGGTTACAATTCAGATAGGCATAATTAGAAATTTTCCACTTAAATCTGTGTTATCGCTTTTACCTTTTGCGCCTGATGCCTCTACTTCCTTATGCCCAATAACCAGATCAATTAAGCGCAGATTGTAAAATTACGTTTAACGCTCACTGACCTACTCCACTAACTAAACTGTAAAGGAATTGCATGTTATACTTTGGTAGCAGAAAGCTTAATGAAAAGTAAAAATTAGAAAAATGAAATTTTTTCATCTCCTCAATACCTCAAAAGCAATTGTTGATGCTAAAGTTGTATTGAATTGTTGAAGACAGCTGAGAGACAGCTGTCCGTTGCTAATAGACATCACCTAATTAGGGTCGTAACGCCCTACTTGCGGCACTTTTTCCACAAAAATAAAAATGTTACATTGTATATTTGTTTGCATGTACACTTGTAAATTTATATATAAATTGAATTCGCTGGTAGGTATACACCACAAAGGTCTAAGTGGCGCCATAACTATCAAGCCTACATATTAACATCAGCTGTCAAGGCATTTTGCGCTTTAAAAAGTGCCCAAACCTTTTTATTTATTTTTATTGTAGATTTGTTGTTGTAAGTTCAGTATATATTGCTTGCTGACTTACAAATGTTGACCTCAATGATTTGAGGTTGTTGCATTTTAGCGATTGTAGATAGATACCCTCATACGGGATGAGTACGTAAAGCAAAACGTTAAATATTCATAGATAAAATCGAAAGACTTAGGCAGCAAACTTCAGAAGGCTACCAACAGTTTTTTTGCCTAATTTCTGCTTCAACTTCTGGTTAAATTTTCGGTTTTAATGAAATATTTTGTGATTTTTATTGCGCTTTTTCTCAAACAGATTTTGATGTTTGATTTAACTACAAACACAAAACCGCGGCTTTTGTTTTATTTTCAGAGTCAACAATGAAATTAAATTCATATTTTTTAAACCCTATGACTGTATTCGTGTTATATCCCAGCCAACAATATATATTTACCAGATAGCAATTGCATTTTTTTTTTGTTCAAAGTAAAACTGGACAAAAAGTTGCTAATAACAGTCGCTTTCAAATTCTTTTTTGGCAAGAAATCGTATTGCCATAATGGGCAGTGGTGGAATAATAATAAAAGAAGAATTTAATCTTAATAAATTTAATCGTGAATGGCATTTTCCACACTACCACCGAACGCCTTTTATACCCATTGTGAATGTCCTTAGTGCGTATTTGGTGGGCGCTCATGAATCTAACCATGTAATTCCTACTTAGTCCCCATTTAAACATGCACATATTTGCCCATATGAACTTAAGTAGGAAAGAAAGATGCACTTGCATTACTTCCGCCAGGATTTTGAGAGAACATGAGCCGCAGAAATTGCAGTCATTTATCTGCAATGCTGGGCCCGTATTACGTGTCACGATCAGTGACTGAAAACCATTTTCAATCAAACGATACTATGCAACTGTCAAACTATTTCTAAAAATTAGTATACGTTACGGATCTTATGTCGCTAGTTTGCATATGCCGTTAATCCGATCCACCATTTCAGAGCTATTGTGATTTAAAGAATGAGTTTCGATCACGGATCGTAATATGTACCTAATACGCGCTCTGAACTCTTATAAATGATGAATAGTCGCCAACGCTACCTTGTCAACTTGGCAGCTTCGTAGAGCAAACTTGGTGGTATGCGGCAATGTCGAATATCTAATTTCTCTGAAGTTGGCAAGACAACTTTTACGTGGGGAAAAATTAGCTATTATTTATACGTGAAACAAAAAAAATTTGCCGGGACCACTTTTTTGAAAATATCGAGTTACCATAAACAAAATTAATTTTTTTTAGAATTTATTTTCTTAAATATGGTCGCGACAAATTTTTGTGTTTCACACAAAGCGAATTCAGTACAAGGTGTTGTTATTCCAACAGCTGATCGCTTCTTCTTGATTATTTCCATACTTCGACTTGTAAAATAATATGTCTTGCAAGGCAAATTCAGACCAGGTGTTGTTATCCCAACAGCTGATTTCTTCTTCTTGATTATTTCCGTACAGCGACTTGTTTAACAATATGTACTGTTAGGCGAATTCAGTACCAGGTGTTGTTATTCCAACAGCTGATTGCTGCTTCTTAATTATTTTCCATACAGCGACTTGTATGACAATATGTCTTGTTTGACCTGACATTCGTCTGCACGGCGAATTGGGTTAATTCGGTTTGCCATCACCTTGTATAGATTAGCCTTGGTTTCACGGATAAATTACGGCAATTTACGCAATAGTTTATTTTTTCCACATAAACGTTGTCTTGCCAACTTCAGAAAGTCGAAAATCAATGCGATAGCATTGTGTCTTGTGGTAATGCTCGTGATGATACCCTTAAATTCTCTAACAGCAAATTTGTTTAAATTGAGAATAATGCTCGTCTTTTTATATTCATCTTGGCATGGTCTTTATTGACCGCGCAGTTGAACCTATATATCCGAAAATGGTTATAGTAATATCATTTCCCTGCAAATCAATTATAAATTTGCCATACTAACAAATGAATAAAAATATATTTCGTTGTCTTAGAGAGCTCAGGTCTTCGTACCCTGTCAGATTTACCCGAAAAGTCCATATAGCAAAAGTCGGACGAAAGCACGGAAAATGTTCATCTGTCTCATCCCCCCAATACAGGAAGTGCAGTTCACCCGAAAGCGTTAGGCCTGATTCCAGCGAAGATGCACAGATAATGCACCACCGTATCTTCTGCCGAGAATAAGGAGCGCTGTATTGAGATAGAAATCAATCTTAAAGAAAAATTCGACAATACTTCGGACTTGGCGCCTGCTAATGGCGCCTGGGATCGCTTTATAGAAAGTACATTCACTTAACCGTGTATTCCTCCAGAGGTTACCCATTGGTTGGGATATACCCATCGCAGCCTCCTTTTTCCCTTCAATATTGCCGTGCACGTTAACCCAGTAATGAGAAATATAAAGATGTTAAAAGACTGCAAGGACTCTGCATTTGCACACAGCTTCAAGGTAGTTTCATTTTTATTACAGCCAAGAGCCGGATCTCTTGTTAATTTTTGACACTATATAATGGAATGTATGCATTCTTACCTAAAAAGTTACTAAATATTCTTTGAAATCAGCAACTAACCCGATATACTTAGCTCAAGGCATACTAGAGTTTTTCTGTGGATAAGTCCTAAACAGAAAATTTCAGCGCCTGTAAAAAACAAATGAAATGTACATAAAAATGTAATTCTAGAGACATTGCTCCTTTTTTCGAAAGCCTTCCGCCATACCAAAGTGTCAAAAATGCTTCGAAATCGATTGTTGTTATTTATACAATAAATATACTCCCCGGAGATTTTGAGCAGCTCTATAGGTTTTGGTGACCCGTGGCCGTTTATAGATCCGCCATTCTCCGACAAAAAGTACCCCTAAGGAAATAGTTCGACCATCTAGAGAACGAATGTAGGTTACTCCACTCACCACCTCCCAGTTCCGTGTTGCCTTAAGGCCTTAAAGTTTGTTGACATTGAAGATGTTGACATTGAAAATCTCAAAATCTAAAACACACAATTGTAATAAATGTGCATTAACCATTAAAGTTGAGTAAGTTATAATTTTGTAGAAGGTTCAATTAACATTAATTTGAATATAGCTATATATGTTTACGTGTACATATTATGCAATTGCAAACAGAATAGTTAGATATAATAATCCCGATATATCAAGAAATTCTAAATTTGTTCGCAGAAGAACGTTTTCGTTGTGAGTGAATAAATAAGCTAAGAGGTGTGATCTATATAATGTGGCATAAGTGATCATATTAAATTATTTCCTCGTCAGTCTGATAAGTGCTTGAAGGTGTTAGTAATCTAGTTTACTGGTTATCCAACAATGGACTTTCGGCGGCACAACTTTCGAAAAGATTGGTCAGTGTAACTGCTGCCAAAATTGCAACAAAAAATGCAGGAAAAATTACAGTTACGGCATTAAGTTTGGTTATGTCGAATTCGCCGGCTCGTGAATACACCATATAAACTGATTAGTATTACCAGGGGCTTGCTCAATGACAAAACTGAAAACCCCTATCAAAAGCCAGGACCTATGGTATAAAATAACTCCGCTCTCTTAACAAACACTATTGAGAAGAATATAACTCAATTGTAGAATTCGTTTCTCTAGCGTAATTATTAACATCTGCATAGTTAATATGTATGTACATTAACATGGGTCGATTTGTATGGACGAAAGTTAACCTTAATGCAAAATTTACCCTTTCGCCATTTTTTTTTGCAGGCTCGAAAATTATTTTTTTGGGTATGCGTAGTGGAACTTTTTTTCCTGAGCCCAAATCCTATCGAAAAATCGATGGCGCGATATAGGTTAATAAATCGACCCAGTCTAATGTACATATATTGAAATAATTACAATATCTAACTGACATACTTTCCATCGAAATAAATAAACAAATGTATGTAACATAATTAACATGAGGCGTGTTATTCTAAGCACGTCAGTATTATGTACACTTGCACACCTAAATGAAAACGTAGATTAACTGAAAAAACCACAATGCTCGGGAGAGGCAAACAATTTATTGAATTCCTATATGCGTTAATGAAATTTAGAGAACGAAAATCGACACTGATGATGGCACAACGCCGAAATCGGTTTGTCTTAAAACCAAATTTGACAAGGGATGACGGAAAATCGTTCCAATATACATCAATGAAATTTATAGTTTTTACCAACCCTTCACTGGGTGAGTAGTGAAAGTAACGCTTCGACGCGAATGCAGATCGGTAGATATTGAATTGAAGTGTCCGATAATATGCATACTTTCAAAGTTTAATATTTTTGACTTAGCTCCCTATTGATCTGTGATATCACACCTCATTGTTAGCGAACATCAACATTAGACTGCTACATACATAAATTTTTTTTGGGAGAAAGAGAACTACTTAAATATCACAATTTAATTTTGTGGTTTCTTTTACAAAACTTTTCGTAATAATATGGAATATATTCTGCGTTTCCTTTTGCGTTCTAAAGAGAGAGAATATCCAATTTTTTTGCATATAGTTGAATTTTTCGAGCTCCAACAAAGCAAGATACTTAAGATAGTTTTAATGGCATTGGTTTGCTGAAAATCCAGGGACGGAAAACAATATAAAACAAAAATTGTCCTAGGTGAAAATGTTTGAGTTCTCAGGCATCCCTATAGCAATATCACGTTGAATCATGCATCCTTTTTATTTTTCGAACTTTTTCCGTAAAAGTCCACATATAAAAGCAAAATCTGTATTTTTATTTTTTGAGTCCGATAGAACTAGTTAAACTCGGACTTTTATAAATAAAAGTCCGGAAATAAAATCCGAACTTTTATTTTTTACGGTCAAAATAAAAGTATGGCTTGATAACAAAGAAACGGCTTATCCGAATAAAATTTTGTTTTTAATTTCGGAAAAGCCGTTTCTTTGTTATCAAGCCGGACTTTATTTTGCTCTTAAAAAATAAAAGTCCGGATTTAACTTTTATTTCCGGACTTTTACTTTTAAAAGTCCGAGTTTAACTAGTTCTATCGGACTCAGGTAATAAAAATCGGAAAATAATTTTTATCTTAATCCAAATATATTAAAAGTCCAAAATTAATGGTTTTGCAAGGAATTATATTATAAAAGGAATAACAGTTTCCGTCCCTGCGAAAATCACCAAAAGCCTCCTGTTGGTTTGATTATCTAGCGGTCTTAGTTTCCGAAAAATTATTTTTAGAATGAAAGTCTCTTACACGATTACTTTGGCCAATATCTTCAGGTCAAAGAACAAGCCAATCGCTACAAGGCATCCCGTAAAGGACATGTGCACTAATAGAGTTTGTATATCAAGTAGTTTCTGAAGCATACATTAGTTTCGAAATAGTTGTCGCTGGGGACCTTATAAATATATAGCATTACAAAAGCAAGTGGCCTTCTGTTCCATGACGGGAACATACAACTCAGTAGAAGTAACAGGCGGCTTCAAAATAAATATAAATATTTTAACCGTACATTTTTGGATTAAAATGCAACCAGTTTTTTGAACCAGTGTAATATGCCCCAGATTAATATGTATTGTAATATGTGCTGATTGTATGTAAAGAAAAAAGTGTGTTAATGTATAGTTTAAACATTTTCCAGTCATAAAAACTCTGGCATAACATGAACGAATTTGTCTGCGGCTTGTCTGGGCAAGCATAATAATGCCACATGCTCTGGAATCGTAATCCAATACTTCCGATCATCGGTGTATGAAGTCAAATTCGTGATGAAAACTAACTAAAAGAAGTAAGGAAATCTAAGTTCGGGTGTAACCGAACATTATATACTCAGCGTGAGCTTCAATTGTACATTTCATTTCAGATAAATTACTTTTCTACATAACAGGTGGCACCGCCCGTCTCCCATTTCCTCTTACAATAAAACTTGATAAGTGAAATATCATTGATTCAAAACTATTTTTTGCTAAGCTATAGCTTATTATTCTAGTCTACGACCCTTTTAAACTTGTTTTATATCTAAGTTGCCGTGGTCTTTAACCGATTCCGTCCATTTTTACTAGAAATATTTTCTGCTAGTGGGAAAATTTGTGTACCTAATTTCATTACGATATGTTAATTTTTCTTCGAGAAAATTGCTTAGTCAGTCATACAAGGAGCGGTGTCACACCCATTTTCAAAAATTTTAGTGTTTTCCAATTTAATGTTAATTTAGAAAGTAAAATTCTATTGATACAAATATATAGCTTATTATTTTCGTCTACGACCCTTTTAAAAATCTTTTATATAAAAGTGGGCGTGGTCTTTAACCGATCTCGTCCATTTTTTCTAGAAATATTTCCTGCTATTGGGAAAAATTGTGTACCCAATTTTATTACGATCCGTTAATTTTTATTCGAGTTATGGCTCACGCCCATTTTTTTTAAATTTAACGTTTTTTCTATTTATTGTTATAAATCCACTTGGGAAGTAAAATATCATTGATATAAAGCTCTTTTTTCCAAAGATATAGCTTATTTTGTTCGTCCACGACCCTTTTAAACATCTTTGATATAAAAGTGATCATGGCCCTTAACCGATTTCGTTAATTTTTCTTCAAAGCATTCCTTATAGTAAAGGCAACCTCACTGCCCAATTTTGTTACGACAGGTTTAACGATTTTTGATTTATGATTAATAATATTTGTAAAATTGACAAGTGGGCGCTGTCACGCCCATTTTAAACTTTTTTTCAAATTTGTATCAAGAGTCTCAATATCAGTCCACACGTCAAACAATCAACATTCTAGGTGTATTATTTACTAAATAATCAGGTTTTTTGTATTTTCCAAAATGTTTTATTTATAAAAAGTGGGCGTGGTTATCATCCGATTTCACTCATTTTCAATACCAATCTATTCTGGGTCCAGATAAGCTCGTGTACCAAATTTGGTGAAATATCTCAATATTTACTCAAGTTATTGTGTTAACGGACAGACAGCCGGCCGGCCGGACATGGCTCAATCAAATTTTTTTTCGATACTGATGATTTTGATATATGGAAGTATATATCTTTCTCGATTCATTTATACCTGTACAACCAACCGTTATCCATTCAAAGTTATAATACACTGTGTACAAGTAAAGTTGGGTATAATGACGATATGACAAGATGTGATAGCGGTGTGAAGTTATGTATGTTATTATATGAAGAAGCGAATGAACTCGTGATGTTATGTATGAATCTATAAATATAATTGTCTAAGTGACAGAAGAAAAAAGAAAGAAATGCATGGTCATGCACACTCGCACTTGTATTGCTAGACAATAAATGGTAGACAATTTGTGACTTCATCCAAGTAAACTTGAATATTTCTACACACCTGCATATATATTTTCGTGTATGTTGTATGTATGTATGTCTTTTACGACTTTTATCACACTTTTTTTATCAGTTAGTCAATAGTTAATTGTTGCATAATTTAATCAGACAGCATGTTGACTTCGCACAGAGATTTTTTCACTCGCTTGTTATATATGTACCCTGGAAAAATCGCGAGTAATCCATGCATGCATGTATGGACCAACCGAGTGCTCCAAAATTAACCACAATTCATACAAAAAATATGGTCCAATTAACATTGTGATGTCCTAGGACTGGACCATATACTCCAGCTCCGCATTACATCAGAGTAATCCATGGAGTACCCACAGTCCAATAAACACCGTGTAGTGATTACAGTCGTTAAAAACGAGCAATGATCGGCTTACAATATGTTCGTGTAGAAACATGAGTTGGTCCATTGCTACATTATAGTGGTGTAGAATGGTAAGTAATCCAGTGGACCACATGATCCAATGACTTTTGCAGGTTATATTAAAGTGATGATAAAGATGTGGTCATCGGCAATAATCACCTGAATCACATGCAAAAGTGGTGGACTTAAGTTGTTTTTCAGTGCGAGTTTAGACTCCAGTTTAAAATCACTAGAGTTTAACCCTGCCCCTTAAGCTGAGATGAGCAGCAACATTTGATGTTATCGAACAAAGTTCAATTTTAATCAACTTAATCTGGAGTTACTGAAAAAGTGGCTTGTATGCACATCATTAAATCAATCATTATGTCTACCCATATGTCCATACGAACAGCGGAGAAGAGACGCACAAACACATGCATATATCTTATCTGAGATTCTCACAAACGAAGGCAATAATTTGTGCAAGTATTACTGAGAAGCTATAAACATAGTTGTAGCTGATAACTAACTAGTAAATTTTAGAATAGAAAAGCCTAGAAGTATGCAACAAGGAAACCAGACAGCATAAAAGGCAGCAACAGTAGAGGCACGAGAATCAGTTTGATTTAAGACGCCATCTGGCGAGCAATAGAAGTGTTATTGTGAAGTACTTTCATAAAGGCCATTTTGCATTATTGAATAGTGGAGTTATTTATTCAACAGTTTAGTGATTCGAATGTTAGCAGAAGGTTGCAAATAAGAGGAATTGCAGTAAATTCGTTACAATTGGTGTCAGAAGAGGAATTGTTGAATAAATTCCGCAGACTTCGAATACAACTTGGACATGGCAAAGTGGAGCGAATTGAAGATCCAGCAACTGAAGAAGGAGTTGGAGAGCCGTGGATTGAATACAACCGGCAATAAACTCGAACTTCAGGCACGACTACGAAAGGCAATGGAATTAGAGGGAATTAACGTGGAAGAGTATGTATTTTCTCTTGATGGTGAGGAGACAACAAAAATTGAAGAGAAAAACGAAACATCGCAGACAATTACCAGCACAGACTTGAACATGATATTGGCTGCAATATCTGTACAAACATCGACAGTAACATCAATGTCGCCGCAAATGTCATCTCAACTGGAAGAACAGAAGACATATATGGCATCACAACTAGAAGAACAGAAGACGTGGTATCCCAACTGGAATCGCAGGAAACCCATTAACATCACAATTGGAAGAACAGAAGACATATTTGGCATCTCAACTGGAAGCGCAAGAGGCACGTATATCTGAAATGTCGGCACACATTTCGGAACAGGTATCATCGCAGCTCTTTGTGAAACTGGAAGAGCAGGATGCAAAAATTTTACAACTCGAGGACAAAATTGATGCCGAGATAGAAGCGTTAAAAGGTCGTATGGAGCAGTTACAACTAAACCGCGCAGCTGTTTCAGCAAGCAATCCAAAGGTAAATGCACCATCATTTGACGGTTCTGTTCCTTTCCAGGCCTTTAAGCTACAGTTTGAGAAGACCGCAACAGTGAACAACTGGAATGCTGAAGATAAAGTTGCAGCTCTATTCGTAGCATTGAAGGGGCCAGCAGCCGAAATCCTACAGACGATTCCCGAAGGAGAGCGGAAGAACTATGAAGCATTGATGGCCGCTGTCGAGAGACGTTATGGAAGCGAGCATAGAAAACAGATATACCAAATTGAGTTGCAAAACCGTTACCAAAAAGCAAATGAGACATTGCAAGAGTTTGCTCGGATGTTGGAAGATTGGTGGAATACACTGAATGGGTACAGATTCAGAGCTTTATAAACGGTATACGGGACGTCGAAACGAAGCGAGCCACATACGCGAACCCAAAGCGAACATTTGCTGAAACGGAATCCCATGCATTGACTCAGGACTTACTATTGAGTAAATCAGCATACAAAGCTCATCGTGTGGAAGTAGAAAGGCCAGAGTAGTAGAAAGGCCAGGTAGACACAATTTTGGAATCACTGAAGGGATTACAACAGAAAAATGCGGGAGTTATGAAATGTTTCAAGTGCGGTAACCCAGGTCACATTGCACGTCATTGCAACACCGGTGCTAATACTTCCAACAATGTGGGTGGCCGTAAACGCAGAGCTGACGGAGATGAGCAAATCTCCAAGTCCATTCAATCGTTAAACTAAATAGAGTCAGCCGCAAGGGGCGACAGCTGGCTCCTTTAATTGAATGCCCCATAATCTCTATCTCGCAAATTGGAAGAAGGTCAAACAATCTAACTGTCGGAGGACATGTGGATGGAAAGGAACGTTTACTGACTGTAGATGCGGGTGCATCTCATTCCATCATTCGAGCGGATATAGTCAACAAGAAGATAAGACCATTGCTTGGAGCAAGATTACGTACAGCCACGGGAGAGGACACCCAGGTAATTGGAGAACTAGCATGTGAAGTAGCAATTGGTAACTTCACGGTGCTACACAATTTTATAGTGGCAGAGATTGTTGATGAAATCATAATTGGAGTGGACTTCTTAATCGACCAAGGCATCAAGATCGATATGCAAAGCAAGACGATGAGATATAAGAACATGGATGTGCCACTTAATTTCGGCTACGAGAGAGGCTACAGCAGTAAACGAGTGCTGGTGGAAGAGAGCCAGCAAATACCACCAAAATCAGAAGCAGTCATCTGGGCAAAGGTTGATGGAGATTGTGGGGCAAACAAATTGTGGGTTGTCGAAGCAGCAAACAAATGAACACTGAACGTACTTGTAGGAAAAACCCTGGCTATGACAAAACAAGATGGACGTATTCCGGTGAGAGTACTCAATGAGTTCAAGTCACCACTCAAACTGACCAAAGGAGCTATTTTGGGAAGATGCCAAGAGGCTGAAGTAGTTATTAACTGTGAACAGCTCCAGGAACACGTTTCATCTAGTAATACTGATCTTCCAAATGACATCACGGCATGTACGGAGGGGCTAGAGGAGGATTATCAGAGTAAGGCAAAGCAACTGCTCCTAAAGTACGCAAACATATTTGGCCAGGATGGTTCCAAACCAGGCCGTACCAATGTTGTGAAACATCAAATTGACACTGGAGACGCTAGGCCGATACCCATTGCCAAGAATTGACGACACTCTGGATTCGCTCTCTGGTACGAAATGGTTTTCCACACTGGACTTGAAACGTGGATACTGGCAAGTGGGGGTGAAGGAGGAAGACAAAGAGAAAACAGCCTTCAGCGTCGGAGACGGTCTTTGGCATTTTACAGTAATGCCCTTTGGACTATGTAATGCACCAGCTACTTTCGAGAGACTCATGGATCAGGTATTGAAAGGACTACATTGGAAAACATGCTTGGTGTACCTGGACGACATCATCGTATTGGGCAAGAACTTTGATGAACATCTTAAAAACTTAGAGGAAGTTTTCCAGAGAATAGCTGGCGCTGGTCTGAAACTAAGTCCCAAAAAGTGTTCGTCATTTAAAAAGGAAGTAAATTATTTGGGTCACAAGGTAACGACAGAAGGCATCTGTACTGCGAATGAAAAGATAGAGGCAGTAAAGGATTGGCCAAGACCACTGAAATTGCATGAATTGAGAAGTTTACTTGGGCTGTGCACATGTTACCGCCGATTTGTGCCATACTTTTCCAGCGTAGCCCATAGCCTCCATGAGCTTACAAGAAAAAATAAAGCTTTTGAATGGAACAAGGAGCAAGAAGTGGCTTTCCAAACACTGAAGGAGCTTTTGTGCACTGCCCCAATGTTGGCATATACGATTCCAGGAGCATCATTTATTCTAGATACAGATGCGAGTGGATATGCTATAGGAGGCGTTTTATCACAACTGGTCGATGGAGAGGAGAAGGTAGTTCCATATTACAGTCTTTCGATTGGAAAACCAGAGAGGAACTATTGCGTTACACGAAGAGAGCTGTTGGCATTGGTAGAGTGCATTAAACATTTTCAAAAATGCCTCTACAGCCAGCGTTTCCGCGTCAGGACAGATCACGCAGCGTTGAAATGGCTTCTGCAGTTCCGTAATCCGGAAAGACAATTGGCACGGTGGATCGAGCGACAAAGCTATGACTTTTCCATTGAGCATCGAAAAGGTAGTACCCATGGAAATGCTGATGCAATGTCACGAAGACCATGTAGTTTGGAATGCAAGCACTGTTCAAAGGCCGAGGCTAAAGAAGACATTATAGATGTCCGGCTAATGACTATAACGTGTACGGATGAATGGGACAAGGAAGAAGTAAGAAAGTGTCAGCTAGAAGATACAGATCTGTCAATGTTATGCAAGGGCTCGAACGAAACGAAAGACCAAACAGAGAAGAGATGTCAGCAGAGAGTCCCATTGCGAATTCATATTGGGCACAGTGGAACAGTTTAGAATTGATATCCGGTTGCCTTCATCGAGTATGGGAGAGTGAGGATGGTCAATGCAAGAGGAAACTGATAGTTGTTCCCAGAAAGAGGATTCCTGACGTGCTCAGCGAGCTGCATAATGGTCCAAGTGGAGGTCATCTAGGAATCGCGGAGACGCTCGAGAAAATTAAGCAGAGATTCTATTGGGTTGGTTGCCGTCAGTCGGTCACCGAGTGGATTGCCAACTGCGAGGTTTGCATCAGAGCGAAAGGGCGCAAAACACGAAGTCATGGCCAGATGAAGCAGTATATTTCAGGTGCACCATTTGAAACGATCGCCATGGATGTCACAGCAACCGCGGAAACAAATACGTACTGGTGGTTATGGATTATTTCAGTAAATACCCAATCTCAAACCAAGAAGCGCAAACAGTAGCAGAAGTGGTTACAAACGATTGGGTTGCAAGGTATGGTGTACCAATGGAGTTACATGGGAGTGGGATACACACATATCATTATTCTTGATGGCTTACCGATCGGCAGTACATGAGACAAAGGGCCAAACTCCCGCAAAGGTAATTTTTGGCAATGACCTTCGACCGCCAGCTGATTTGAAGTATGGGATAGATGCTGATGCGGAAACAAATGTCAAGAAATCCACTGGTGTCTTGGAAGAAGAGCTGAGAGAGATACACGATCTGGTAAGGCAACGAGCAAAGATTATGAGTGATAAGATGAAAGCCAGATACGGTAAATCAATTAATTCGGAAGGGTTTGAGGAAGGAGATTTGGTGCTGTTATACAACCCACAGCGAAAAAAAGGTTTGTCCCCGAAATTGCAGTGTAATTGGGAAGGACCGTACAAAGTTTTAAAAAGGATCTACGATGTAGTGTACCGCATACAAACCATTGGCAAACCACGAACCAAAATGAAAGTGGTTCATTTGGAAAGGCTGGCAGCGTTTAGATCGAGAGATTTATCTAATCGGGACGATCAGACTTAGGAGGTGGAGGGCAGTGTGACGAATATTACCAACACTAAGTGATACTATCATCTCTAAGCCGATGCTAAGCAGTGACTTGTATGCACATCATTAAATCAATCATTATGTCTACCCATATGTCCATACGAGCAGCGGAGAAGAGACGCACAAACACATGCGTATATCTTATCTGAGATGCTCACAAAAGAAGGCAATAATTTGTGCAAGTATTACTCATGTATACAGGCGCATATGAGAAGCTATAAACGTAGTTGTAGCTGATAACTAACTAGTAAATTCTAGAATAGAAAAGCCTAGAAGTATAAAAAATGTAAGGCACGATAACCTCCGAAGAGATCTAAGGCCGAGCTCCTCTTCCAATTTGCGTCGTGCTCCTCTTGATTTTCCCTACAAATTGGCCGGACGGGACCTACATGATTTTATTCCGACTCCGAACGGCATCTGCAAGGCAGATGAGTTTTCACTGAAAGCTTTTCATGGCAGAAATACACCCGGAGCGCTTGCCAAACACTGCCGAGGGGCGACCCCGCTTAGAAAAATTTTCTTCTAATTGAAAAACTTTATTTCTAAAATTACTCAACAGTTTAGTGATTCGAACGTTAGCAGAAGGTTGCAAATAAGAGGAATTGCAGTAAATTCGTTACAGTATTAATGAGGGTTTTAAAAGGGAGTGGCCCTCAGTTGTATATGTGAAGGCGTTTTCGAGATATCGACCAAAATGTGGGCCAGGGTGACCCAGAACCTCATCTGTCGGGTATCGCGAATTTATTTATATATGTAATACCACGAACAGTATTCCTGCCATGATTCCAAGGGCTTAAGATTTCGCCCTGCAGAACTTTTTCATTTTCTCATACTTAACCCGGTTGTTACTGAAATAATTTTTTGTCTAGTTACAACGTGATTTTTTAATATTATTACCATAATGCATCTAGTAAAGAAGGAAAAATAGTAAAAAAATCTGGGTTTTCTGAAAAGCTTGGAAAATCGGATTCTTTATAACGATCAGTAGTAACAAGTAGGTAGATACCTGCCCATACAAGTACAAGTTAGTCGATCTTACCCTATTCCAACGAAAGAAACAACTTTTTTACTGTAAATGGTTTCTTTTATTTCATTTTTATTTCAATTCACTCCATTTTTATTTTATTAAAAAAAAAAAAATAATAAGTATCCAGTTTATCTATATAGGAGTATGGTATGTTACAAAACATGATTTAGGGTACAAATGAATTTTACACTTTTGGCAAGTAAAGTTTGTATTTTTTTTGCAAATCCAACATCGAAGCTGAGAGTCATTGTACTGTATTAAATGATCAATCTTGTCGTAACGTGAAGTTTCCCTATAAGTTCTAGGAGTGGGGCAGCGACCGCGTTTTTCACTCTTTTTATGTGTTTCCAAGATACCTCTGGCGACAGTTGTCCGGAATAAGAGATGATCGTACTCTCCTCCATTACTTTTGTAAAGTTGCCATGCATTGTGTGTGGCCATGTCCAAGCAGTGAGAAAATAATGAAAAATACCATTTTTTACCACGAACAGATGTACGTTAGAGTCCAATGTTTTGATCGGACATATCGACCCCACCCATATTTTGGTTATAACTTTTTATAATTGCTGGCTGATCAATGATTATATATTTCTTCTGCTGCTGGGAAAATCGTTTTGCTTTATGTAAAGGTTCTATTGTTTCCGAATTTGATGCCACAGTCACCACACTATTGTCATTCCACTTACAAACCAAAATATCTCCAGGTTTACTTGACTTGTACTTGAATGTGCCCCTTTCTGTTTTCATGAAATATTTATTGCACGGTAAAGGGCAGTTTTTTGTACGGTCTTCGCGAATTGTTCCTGTGGCTTTGAGTCCTCTTTCACCTAATTCGTGAAAGAGAGGAATAGAGGAAAAGAAGTTGTCAAAGAATAGGTGAAAAGGTACATCTCGGTAACAAAATTGTAAGCAATCAGAAAAACGTAAAACAACAGCAGCCCCTAGACCTAACTGTCTATAAGCCGTTGGAATAACTGCTGCATGGCCTTGGTATGGATCAAACCATAATACATATCCTAATCTAGCACCTACCAAGTTTCATCGCTTTATCCATCTTTGGTAATGAATTATCGCACTTTTTCGGATTTTCGAAATTTTCGATATCGAAAGAGTACGCGTGGTTATAGTCCGATTTCGTTAATTTTAATCGATCTGAGATGAGTGCCCAGATACTTACATACCAAATTTCATCAAGATACATCAAAATTTACTCAAGTTATCGTGTTTACGGACGGACGGACGGACAGACGGACGGTCATGGCTAAATGAATTTCTTTTTTCGCCCAGATCATTTTGATATATAGAAGTCTATATCTATCGCGATTAGTTTATGGCGTTACAGGGTACCGTTGTGCGAACAAAATTAATATACTCTGTGAGCGCTGCTCAGCTGAGTATACAAATTAATACTATTGTTGAAGAAGCTAAATATCCATCTTTACTTTTTCTTTTATTTTCTTTACAGCTCCTAAAAAACGCAAATCGACTTGGAGATAATTTAACAAAGCGGACCAACGATAATGTTTTTTTAAATTTTTTCCCGTTTTTCCACAAAAGCTCATACATACATATGTACATACATTCATGCTCAAACGTAATACCGCAAATCTACGTACGTATGTATAAACAATCTTGGTGACAGTTGTTACTGGAAAAAGTTGATGCTTCAAAAATATTTAAACTGAAACTGTTAAGCTAGTTACTAAATCAGATTGGAAAGAAATTGTGCAGAAACTTGTTATTGGTTGATCTTCGATAATTGTGGCCTATATATATACATTTAAAATCAATGGCTGTTACCGCAGTCCATCAACAAAAGCGTGTGAGTCAAATTTATGAATGAATGAAATGAATATGCGTGCAGTTGATATGTTCATGTGTAAGCGGGTGCTGTTAAGGCCAGTGAAAGCAGTGTGCGAACAGACGCATACAGAGAAATTATTATATTTTGCTTAGCGGTTTTTAAATATAATAAATACAAACAAACATATGCAACTGATAAGCACCATAACAAGAGCGGTTGCAAATCAGTGAGCGTATTAATGAGCTTATGACTTCAAATATGCCTGAGTAACTAGACATTTACAAGCGAACCGGTGTGCATTAATGGCTGAGCAGCTTTGTGAAAGTCTCTTCCATCTCACCATGCTTGTGGGCTCAAAATTGATTGCAATGATTGCTCAAATGAGTGTGGAAGCCGGCGCGTATTACATGTGTTTACGGTTCATTCGGAGTTTCAATTGCAAAGAAGTGTGAGCGTTTTTTTTTCATTGTTCATATTTGAGGTAAAAATAGGTAAATTTGAAAAAAAATGCCTAATGTTGAGTAGTTAGAATAAATTTATACAGCACGTACAAGGTAATATTTAAAGTGATACAAATGTATATGCACCGGCTGAAAAATGTAATCGGTTGGGTTCAGTTGTTCGAACCGTTTTTGAACTTTTGTTTTGGATTGCTTTGTCAAAACAGTTTTTTGGCTCTATTATTCCCTTTTATTCAGTAATAATCCAAAAACTGCATGTGTAAAAAAAAAAATATGAAAATGCACTCGAGGGCTTCGTAGAGCTTCGGAAAACTATTCGGGTTTCGTCTACATGCCGTTTCAGCGCAGCGATGATTTTAAAATCATACCGCGATAGATCTCTAACAAGCCGGGGTAGAACATTTAAAAGCAGATTTCGTTCCAATTAAAGCTGGTTTTTCAGTGCGAGTTTAAACTTAGTTAAAGTTGACTAGAGTTTGAGATAAGCATTACAATTTTATGTAATTGAAGAAAGTAGTAAATTGCCATAACATTTTTTCTGCATGATTTTCAATATAAAAAAGTTGAATTACGTGTTGAAGAAATCTTTTGTGTTTGCTGGGTTCGGAAAATTTGCGTCGTGCTCCTTTTTAATTTTTCCTACAAATTGGCGGGACGGGACCTACTTGTTTTATGCCGACTCCGAAGGGCATCTTCAAGGCAGATGAGTTTTCACTGGGAGCTTTTCTTGGCAGAAATACACTCGAAGTGCTTGCCAAACGCTTCCGAGGGGCGAGCCCGCCTAGAAAACTTTTCTTCTAATCTTTCTTATCTCTAAGATTTTGATGTTGTTTTGCCCGGGACGTGAACCCAGGATCTTCAGCGTGGTGCCGAGCACGCTTCCATCACACCACGGCGGCCGCACACATACTGCTACAAAGTTGTGTGAGCATTCGCAGCTCTGCCGGCGTTGTGCACCACTGATATATATATTTACTAATTACATTCGAATACTATAGTACATAGCAGATATACTTTGAATTTCTTTGATTAGTTGGGATTAATGATAAGAATATCCTCTAACCTTCATCAAATTTCATCGTACGATTTTACCATTGAACACGAAAAAACGTTATTTTCATCGAATATTTTTTTTTTAGTAGCGCAATATAATAAAGCTAGGTGATACCCCTAAGTGTCACCCTAACTTCAAATTACTTCTATTTAAATCCTTCGTAAAATACCTTTCGTTCGATACCCATATCGTACTATTTTAATTAAAGTTATAATATGTTCAAAAAGGAAGGTTGCCTCCTATATACTCAAAAGCATCAAGTAGATAAAAAGTCTAAGAATGTGAAACATTCAGGCCTGTTCTGGATTCCGATTCCGATCAATTTTTTCGGAATCGAAATGGATTGGTGTTCTCAATTTCGATTCCGACCAAAAATTATCGGTTTGAAAAGTATTGCCTCTGAGCAGTCGGAATGAAAATTAATTGGCAGATTATACACAAATGTTGCGATATTTGTCTTTCAAATAATTTTTTTTAAATTCTTCATTTTATTTGGAAGAGTTGTGTGTATTTTTTGTTTAAACTTGAGTTAAATTGGCATAATAAATCTTTCTTTAAAAACTTCTATCAAGAAATCTATTAGGCAAACAAATCGATGCTGATGGAAATGAAGTCGACCTGTTCTGAATTCCGATCCAGCGCATTTTTACGATTCGCACGCACAATAGCACGTATTCTTGCGTCTGCGCATCAAAAACCATATCTGCAGGCATTTTTTAATTAAAATAAAATTGTATGATACTTAAACCAAAACACATAAACAAAAACAGCTGATTAAACTGGTTACCGAATCGGAATGAAAACGATTCGAAATCGACTTCGAATCGATTTTTTACAATCGGAATTGAGAACACCAAATAGAAACCGAGTCGAAATCAATGTCGTTTTACTTTTCATTCCGAGTCGGAATTCAGAACAGGCCTGATTATCTATACACCGTATTTCGTTTAAATCGGTTGAGCTGTGTCCGGTATAGTAGCTGAATTATAAAGTAGTATATAGATTAAAGGGCAACCCTACTTGGCTATATATACAATTTTCAAAATACTATAGCATATCTCGTTTAATTTAAAAATATTGTGGCGGATGTTGACATCACTAGGCTGTTAGTAAATAATCACGCAACAACAAAACCACACTTGTGTACATGATCACTTCAATCATCATTTACACACAAACATGCATGGAAGGCGACGAAAAGTGAGATATCTTATCTCACACACACAAACATGTAGTCATCAGCCCAAGTAGTTACTTACACATACACAGCCACATATAGCTCAATTACCAAGCATTAAGGCCGCGGCACAATGACAGTTTTCAAATAGATGCGTTTAACACAAGCTTATGCATTCCAATACAATTGCCACAATCAACAAAGATGTTGCGTTTGTAAATATGAAGGAACTTCAGACTTGGCAATTGAAGTTTACTACTCCTTGCCAATTCACATACAAAATTTCGTTAAGCACTGTTATAAACTTCCTCCCTATACAACAAAAACACTTGCTAACATATTTTGTGGCGTATTCGATTGTTATATTGCAGTTTTTAATTGCGAAAAATGTTAGAAAATTGACCAACCAGTCGGAAAAATAATTTCACTTCAAAGTGTGCCAACACCCTTAGCCAAAGCAAATGTCAAATTCTTCTGCTTATGATTTGCTTGCAACAAAATTTGGGAGTTGGCTACTTTTCCATATCAGATGGCGCCAGTGTCGCTCAATCTAACGTTCTCCATAGAAATACATTCAATCTACTCATAATGCATAAGGTTGAGTGAAACGCATCTATATGAAAAACTGCTTATGTGACGGAGATATTACGCTTTTGGCATTATCTTACTAAGAGAAACCCGGCAAGAATACAGTATTTAAGCGACGTACCATAATCTTAGTGTTGTACTAAAGTTATAAAAAGCAGTTTCCACTAGTTTTTTTAAAGCCAAAGTGACAATTATATCAGAAACTGTTTTGTATTTTTGATATTTTTTCGATTACGTCAGTGCGTTCTCTTGGGATGGATTGGTATCCTCGTAGTCGAGTCTTGCAGGGAAGGTACGCATTTGGGGCTAGTGAAAATGTATATAAGATCACCTTAAGGTATTTAACTTCGGAAGATCTTTAAATTGTCACTACGTTAAGGGTAGGTTGAAGGGCGTTCTGCATTTAGTAAGGAGAGCAACAATTATTTCGGCGAGGCTACCAGATAACTCATTATCATTGGACCAAGTGTGAATCATTTTGAAAGTAGTTTGTGCTTTCCTAAAGCAAACAAAGAGCCTGTAACAAGACAAGTCACATCATATGCTTGGGCATATGTACCTAGCCCAGCAAAAGTAAATTAATCGTCAGGCATCAAATAATTAAAAAATTAAACTTTTTAAAGCAAAAGTAACGAATATAAAGTCTACTCTACCAAACCTACCACAATTATTGACAAATTGCTCAATTTAAACGCATCGTCATCAACATCGATTAGGTAATATACATAGCTTTTAACGCCAATTTACATAACGTCAATAACTTCAATAAGCCGAACGTAATGCGCACTCTTATCTAAAGTAAACAAACCAATGAATGAAAATGCATAACGACTTATATTTATCTTGTTACCTTTTTCCTAAAAAAAAACAACAACAGCATTATTATAACTGTGCTAATCATAAATGCACACAACAAGTGGCAACTCTCAATGTGTTCACGCCGGCTCCGCAACAACAGGTGAAAGTGAATTTAAAATCAAATAAGAAACCCACAAAACAAAACTGCTTGGAAAGCATAATCAAACAAAATGAGAAAAATCCAAAATAATCGTAATATCTGCTGCGCGAATAAGAAACACGCTTAAATGAGAAGTGTGTTAGGTTTAACTTTGAAAACAAAAAATAAAATTTTGAAACGATCAATGCCAGTGACAGTGATTTTGTGCCAAACCAGCAAATGCGCATAACTTTAGCTGCAAATACATATGTATATTAGAAATGAATAAATATTATCTAATTTTTTTTAAGTGTACCGTTACCGTTGCTGTAATAAACATCTCTGTTGTTTTTCATTATATTTCGTAGATTAGTTTCTTATCACATAGCCTCTATTTACATAGCTGTTATTTCCTATTTAATCAACTTTTACTTTGTGTTGCCAGACAATTTTTAGTGTTCAGTGTAGCAACGTAACATGAACGAGCGGAATCTGCTACCAAAGCTGTGCGCACTATTGGCAACATTGTCATGTTATGTGACAGGTGAGTGTTTTTTCTTTATTGGTGATAATAATATGCATTATCCATTAATGTTTGGTAATATATCTAAGTATATGTGTTAGGGCGTTTTTTAAACGGGTTTATTTAGCTTGACTTGACAGGCCGGCTGCACGGCCGTTGTGAACGAATATTGTAATTGAAATTTGAGTAACTTCCCGATAAGCTACAAGCTTGAAACTTGGAATATAGTTCACAACCCGATGACATTGCAATAATACGAAAAAACTCAGATAGGTGGCGCATGGATCGAAACATTTAAAAAAATCGTATTTGTAGGCCGATTTGGCTCATATTTGGAGCACATAATACATACATGAATAGAAAGCGACCTATGAAAAAAATCGGCGCTAGGTGACGCAGGGATCGAGTTATTCAAAAAAAATCGTATTTGTGGTCCGGTTTGGCTCATATTTGGAACACATAATGCATATGTGAATAGAAAGCGACTTATCAAAAAATCGTAGTTGTGGTCCGATTTGGCTCATATTTGGAACACTAATACATATGTGAATAGAAAGCGACCTATGAAAAAACCGCCGCTAGGTGGCGCAGGGATCGAGATATTGAAAAAAAATCGTATTTTTGGTCCGATTTGGCTCATATTTGGAACAAATATTACATACAGTCCGGTAGAAGTGACATCAAAATATTTTGTAGTTCGAGGAGGGACAAGCATACGTGATAAATAATAGGCAATTAAATAAACATTAAAAACTTGAAAATAAAGTAATAAAAAAAAAAATTTTAGTTAAACCGTTTTATTGAAAACAATACTTACATGAAGTAATAATAATACTAAAAGCTAGAAAATAATTAGGTAGCTCCTAGGTACTAGTCATCATATGCCTCATCAATCTACGGCGTTGATTAGACAAATAAATAAAAGCATTGGGCGCGTGAAATTTCTAAAAATGTGAGGCGTAGCATAACCTGATTAAGGTTCAGTTGGTCTTACTTATGACTATCAATAGAAATTTGACGCGTCCAACGCTTTTATTTAATTGTCTGATCAACGCCCTAGATTGATGAGGAGTGTGATGACTAGTACCTAGGACCTACCTAATTATTTTCTAGCTTTTAGTATTATTATTACTTCATGTAAGTATTGTTTTCAATAAAATCGTTTAACAAAAAAAATTTTTTAAATTATTTTATTTAATTTTTGATTTTTGCTGGCCTTGTTTATTTAAAAAATGTAGGAGTTTGTGAGCTCGAGTCCTTGCTTTGAAGTCGAAATATCGACCAAATAAATGTATGAATATTAACATAGTGTTTTATTCAAAGCAAGGCCTTGAGCTCACAAAATCCTACATTTTTTAAATTATTTTATTTTTAATATTATGGGAAAGTTTAGGTCGTCGATGAGGGTATCTTCTAGAAGCGGTGTAATTGTGAAAAAATTAATTTCAATTCAATTTCACTCAAACGAAAACTATACAACTGTCAAACTATTTCTAAAAATTAAAATGAGTTATTGATCTAACAAGTACTATTTGATAGATATTGTGATTAAAAAAAAAGAGGTTCGATTGCGAAACGTAAAACATAATATGAGCCCTGATTCATCTATTTATGACGATAAAATGTATTCATAACCTGAATAACATCATTCCATCTATTTCGACACCGTCCATGATCTCGAACAATGCGTACAATGAGAGACTTGTAGAGCATGGTTTTTGTACGTTGAAAGAGGAGTTTTTACAATTGTACAATTTTGTTAGCTGACCTAATCATGTGAAAACGACTTCATAGCTTAAAAGGACATTAGAAAGAAAAGTGAAGCTTCTCAAGGCCAACACAATGACATATCAATTCTAAAAATCGGACGTCAAATACAACGAAAAAACCTTTTTCGGATCCGAAGGATCAAAAAAAAATTTTTTTTCCGAAACCCTCTCAACATAATCTTTAAATTTAGGGGCCGACATTTGCAACTTTTTTTCGACCCTGTCTAATGACCCCTTGTATACAAGGCGATTTCTTTTTGAGCTGTACAAACCTGCTTTAAATTTGAAAAAAAAAAAAAATTACAAGTGCGATTCTATCATCATATTCTTCTCCAAAATTTTTAGATATTATGCAGATTTGGTCACGTAGATTTACCATGTCTGAAGCCTTATTAATAAGACCCAATCAGCTCGTAATATTCAAAAAGCTGATTCAGTGGTAATTGGCTATATGACGCGTTCACTTCTGTAACTGATGTCACCCTTTTGATCCTGGTCAACTCCCTCGCTGCTTTTGAGCATTTCCTTCCCCATATATATCCCGCCGTGGTGTGGTGGTAGCGTACGCCGCCTAACATACCGAAGATCCTGGGTTCACGCCCAGGGCAAAGATACATTAAAATTTAAGAAACAATTTTTTTCAATTAGAATAAATTTTTTCTAAGAAGGGTCGCCCCTCGGCAGAGATTTCGCAAGCAATCCGAGTGTATTTCTGCCATGAAAAGTTTCTCACTGACAACTCATCTGCCTTGCAGATGCCATTTGGAGTCGGCATAAAACATGCAGGCCCCATCCCGCCAATTTGTTGGAAAATTAAAAGGAGTACGACGCAAATTGTAAGAGAAGCTCGGCCTAAAATCTCTTCGGAGGCTATCGCGCCTTACATTTATTTATTTTTTATATTCCCCTCTGAACAAGCAAAGGTGTACCATTGCCTATGAACTGAGGTCTGTTATTAACCGAATAAAAGTATTGATAAAGGATGACGGAAAACCGTTCCAATATTCAACAGTTATAAGTACACCCTGTCGGAAAATAAACAAAATAAAATTAATGAAGTTTCTGTTGGTTGGTAGGTTTCTGTGCTGCCCGGCCCGATAGATCGGGTGAAGTAATGCTCTAGGTGCCATTTTGATGCACTTTCTCCTGGAACCACTTAATTACTAGACCTTTGTACTCTGAGCCTGTTTCTTAAACAATTTTTTGAAATCAATTTACCTACTGATGTCCTTAATAGAGTATTGTAATATCGCCTTTAAATCAGGCATCACAAAACTGCCTAAAGTCAGGAATTTAATATTTGACAGAACTGCATACTCGCAAAAGAAATGTGTAGCTCTTTCCTTACAACCCTCGTGTCTACCTACACCGGTTGTTTAAGGGAATATCCACTCTTTCCGAAGTTAGGTCTTTCCGCGGTTAGGTAAATTCTCGATTATTTTCTGGTTGTTTTTTTTTTGTTCTGCGATTTTACAGGTATGCAGAGAATGTCTTGTTTTACTGATGTAAGTAGTCGATATACAGTGGCTGTCTCTGTGCTGTTTAATAATGCTGATAGTTCATCCGATTTTTCATTGCCGTCAACAACCATGTACTCAAGTGAGTGTGATGGTAGCCAAGTTTGCTGCTTCATGTAGCATCTTCTTACAGTTAACAATAGCCTTAGAGTAGGCGAATAGTGATTTTAACCCGTCAGTGAAGAATGAGGTGCACCTTCGTTGCAACCTATTTCGCCTAACCAGGGAAGGTTCACCTTAAAATACCTTAAAGTAATAGCTCGATTCGCTAGAATAAACGTTATGACGGCTATTTAAAGCAGCATCATAAGTTTTAGGCTTAGGACGCAGTTTCTGCTAACTATTCTCTTGCATGAGTAGTATGTGATGTACGCCTTCTCTATTCTTCTTTCAATATTGACTTTTCAGCTCAGCTTATTGTTTCGACGCTGATCTACTTAATTCTCGCTGAGAGCGAGATTTCTGTGCCATTTATAGGATGTGAGGCTTGTGGGCCTGTAGTCTTTGGCATTTTCGTGCGTACGTCTATATGCTTTGGGCAGGAAGCTTACTTTCGTTTTCCATGTATGAAATGCAGGTCATACTGAAACTATCTCTGTATACTATTTCCAGCCGGAGGACTATTGGATCACTTAGCTTTTGAAGCATCATTTTTATAACACAATCGAGGCCAGGCGATTTTAACTTATCTCATCCCTGTCTACTATCAAGTCCAATTAAACCTCTGGGGAATGAGAGTGAACGCGGAGAGACTCTTACTGGTGCTTGAATGCAGCCTGGGAGGTGCGTATTGATGTGGGCGTTCAGGGAGTCCTCTGTAATTCAGGCAACGTCCTCTGTTCCATGACAGCGCAACACTTGTCTATTAATTTTCTATGTTAATTGGAACTCTGTAGTGTGTTATACTGTTGTTGTTCTTGTAGCAGTGCTTCGCCCCACCTAACAGCTGCGATCGATCACAAATTGTCATCAATATCCTCTAACGGGAGTCCAAGGAAACTTGCTGTTTCAACAGGGGTGAACCATAATGAAAGGGGTGTTAGAGGCGTTGGTTCCACATTACAATTAAAGAGATGATTGGTGTCATGTGGGGGCACATTGCAAGCGAGGCATACATTTGGTATGTCGGGGTTGATTCTGGACAGGTAAGAGTTTAACCTGTTACAGTATCCAGAGCGAAGTTGAGCTAGAGTGACTCCCCTCCGAGCATGACCATCGCCGAGTTCGAAGACATGATATACGGGATCACCATTGAAACACGAGGTAAACACCCGCTTTTAGTGTGTGGAGACTTCAATGCATGGTCATCTGTGTGGGGAAGTAGACGAACCAACGAAAGAGGGAGAGTTCTCCTCGAAAGCCTTACTTCTTTGAGGCTAGAACTCCTAAATGAACCAGGGATATATACCTTCGATACAGGTACCAGACGATCCATTATAGATCTCACCTTCGCTAGCAGCGAAATAGCAAGACGAGCAAAATGGTCCATAAGCAACGTCTACACACAGAGCGACCATAAAGCTATTAGCGTAGAGCTGCTCGAAACTCCGCGAACGGTAGCAGCAAGACATCGACATAGTAGGAAATGGAAACAGCACCTTTTCGACCCACAAATATTTGACATTATCTGGAAGGACGCCATAGTACGAGAATCGCATGCGGAAGACCAGTCGGTTCAAATCACTAAGTTGCTATGTATGGCATGTGATGCTGCCATGCCCAGAAGTCGCGGAAAAGCACAGCGCACTCCGGTATATTGGTGGAATGACGAAATTGCGGAAGAGCGTAGAAAATGCCACAAAGCACGAAGAATAGCGCAGAGGGCACGCTCATCACCACGATATGCAGAGCTACACAGCACCTATGTCGCACAAAGAAAGGAACTTAAAAATGCCATAAAAAAGAGCAAGAAGTTATGCTTTAGGGAACTGGTGGATAATGTCGACCTAGATCCTTGGGGATCAGCCTACAGAACTGTGATGGCCAAAGTTAAAGGACCGATATCACAGCAACCTACGTGCCCGATACTGATGAATATTATTGTTGAAACACTTTTCCCGGCGCAAGATCGCTGGACATCCAAGCGAGGATCTAGAAAGTACGGAAATTCCGCAAATTACAGAGCAAGAGGTGCTGGACGCTGCAAAAAGAGTTGCTGATAACAAATCCCCAGGACCCGACGAAGTACCAAACATAGCCCTTAAAGCCGCGATTACAACTAGGGCTACATTATTTACTGATCTTTTTAATGCCTGTATGCAAGAAGGCGTGTTCCCTCGCCCGTGGAAACGACAAAGACTTGTCCTATTGCTGAAACGTGGTAAACAGCCGGACCAACCATCCTCATATAGGCCACTTTGTATGCTGGATTCCCTAGGGAAGATTTTCGAGCGTATAATTAGTGAGCGCCTACAGCTGACTCTAGAAAGACCAGGTGGCTTATCGAATAGTCAATATGGATTTCGCGAATCAAGATCCACCGTAGATGCAATACAAACAGTCGTCAATATAGCTAGAGAAGCTATCTCTGGAGGCCAAAATAAAAGGAAGTTCTGTGCACTGATTATGTTGGACATTAAGAATGCTTTTAACACTGCGAACTGGATGCAGATAATGGCAGCGCTGCAAAGCTCGGCACTCCAGCTTACTTACGCAGAATTATAGGTAGCTATCTTAAAGACAGAGTACTTCTTTTTGACGCGGATCAAGGAGCAAAAGAGTACAAAATCACAGGAGGCGTCCCACAAGGATCTGTTCTCGGTCCAACGCTTTGGAATGTAATGTATGACGGGGTGCTAAAGATTGATCTACCAGAAAACACGCAAATTGTGGGATATGCTGATGATATTGCAGTGGTAGTAGTGGCCAAGAAACTGGACCTGCTTCAAGCATTATGTAATGACGCCGTAGCAAGAATAAAGGAATGGCTGACCAATACAGGACTGGAGTTGGCTAGCCAAAAGACGGAAGTGGTATTAGTAAGCTCCAAACGGTCGGCGAACGAGTTAGTCTTAACTGTCGGGGATCATCAAATCACCTCAAAGGATTCCTTAAAATACTTAGGAGTGCACATTGACTCTAAGTTAACTTTCAAAGAGCACTTCAGAGCGGTGGGGGAGAAAATTACCAAAGTTAATGGATCACTTATGCGAATAATGCCTAACATTGGTGGTCCGAGCGAAGCTATACGTCAGCTATTGTCCACAGTAACCAGCTCAATAATACTATACGCAGCACCAGTGTGGTATGGATCTAAACAGACCCATCAAAAATATATATTAGCAGCGTACCGACTTGCTTCTTTAAGAATAGCAAGTGTTTATCGGACGGTGTCCGACGACGCGATCCTGGTTCTAACCCGGAAAATCCCAGTGGACTTACTGGCAAGCGAAATGGCCGATCTGTATAACACTAATATCGAGCGACCATCTGAAGAAGACAAGAAAAGAGCAAGGACACAAACAATAGCTAAGTGGCAAGAACGGTGGGAGGCCTCGAGTAAAGGGCTTTGGACTTTCACACTAGTTTGGAACGTAGCTCAATGGAATGAGCGGAAGCACGGCGAACTGAACTACCATCTCACGCGGATAATGAGTGGACATGGCGGTTTCAAAGAGTAATTATGGAAGCGTAGGATAGAGGAAGATCCTCATTGCCCAATGTGTACCACAGAGTTAGAAAACGCAGAACACGTCATGTTCTACTGCCCCCGTTTCCACGAAGAAAGACTCACCTTGCATGGAGTCTTTGGGGAGGAACCTACCACGAGAAATTTAGTTTCACATATGTGCAACAGGAAAGAGTGCTGGACTGCAGTGAGCAAAATGGCATTTATAGTAATGACACGCCTGATGGATGCTGAGAGGGAGCGCAGAGAAATGCGCATGCGAAGCAGTGGCGATTAAATGGACACTCAGAGCAAATAGCGGGAACCTGGACGCAGGGACAACAGTAGGCTCTTAAAAAATGAGAAATATGGAACGCCACCCTGAAGTAATGCGAAAGTGGTGCCGGGGTGGGCGACGGTTCCAGAACGGAGCTGTTTTTTAGTCTACGGACACACGGTTGCTGCGACGGCAGCAATTATGGTGCATTAGGCATTTTTCAGCCTCCCCGCAAAAAAACAAAAAAAAAAAAACAAAAAAAAAAAAAAAAAGCTAGAGTGACTCGCATTTCCCTGGGGAGTATGCGTTCCTCTCCGCAAGTTTTGGGTACTGTTCTTGGAGTACTGGATTTACCGGGCAATTCCTGGCATAAAGGTCCGACGCCTGTTTGTGGAGTTCACCAAGGACATGCTTGTGTTTTTTGCTTCATACGGCTGAGTTCTCAGGTGCCGTATTTCCTCAAACTGCTTACGTAGATGACTCCTTAAGCCCCTAGGCGGTGTTGGGATGCCCAGATTTCTGAGTATTCAACACGAACTATTTGGTTAGCATCTCATTTCTCTCCCTGATGGCGAGTATTCTCGCCTCATTATGTAGACCGTGTTCTGGGGACATAAAAATACAGCCCGTGGCGATTCTGAGAGCAGTATTTTTGCAGGCCTGTAGCTTCTTCCAGAGGGTAATTTTTAGGCTTGGCGACCATATGGGTGACGCGTAGCACGTAAACGGCCGGCCAATTGCTTTGTATGTGGTAACAAGCGTTTCTTTGTCTTTTCCCCAAGTAATGCCAGCAGGGGATTTGAGGATTTTATTACGGCTCTGGATTTTCGGAACAATTGCGGTTGCGTGCTCACCAGGATGTAGATCCTGATCAAACGTCACACCCAAGATTTTGGGGTGTAGGACAGTCGGTAGCGTAGTGCCATCGACGTGGATGTTCAAAATGGTCGACATTTGGGACGTCCATGTTGTAAATAAGGTCGCGGAGGATTTAGTCGGTGATAATGCCAGGCTCCGCGAGGCGAAAAACTGGAGAGATCAGGGAGGTAGCCGTTTATTCTATTGCAAAGTTCATCGATCTGTGGGCCTGGGCCTGTGGCCATTATTGTGCAGTCATCGGCGTAGGAAACGATAGTAACTCCTTCTGGTGGTGAAGGTAGCTTAGATATGTAGAAATTAAACAAAAGGGGGGATAGGACACCACGCTGTGGCACCCCTTGTTTAATTCTTCTTGGTTTTGATGTTTCATTTCTAAATTGCACCGATGCCTGCCGACCACCCAGATAATTTGCGGTCCATCTTTTAAGACATGGGGGAAGGGTAGATCCTTCCAGGTCTTGCAGCAACGTGCCATGGTTGATCGTATCAAAAGCTTTTGATAGGTCTAGCGCAACGAGTACTGTTCTATGGTGGGGGTTTTGATTTAAACCGCAATTTATCTGGGTGCTGATGGCATTTAGCGCGGTGGTGGTGCTATGAAGTTTTCTGAAGCCATCCTGATGACAGGCTAGCTGCAAATTTGCTTTGAAGTAGGGGAGCAAAATGGCTTCAAGCGTCTTGGCTACTGGCGATAGGAGGGATATCGGGCGACACGACTCTCCTATGTTAGCTGGTTTCCCAGGCTTTATTAGCGGGACCACTTTGGCCATTTTCCATTTTTCGGGTATGACAAAGGTGGAAAGAGACAGGTTGAAGACATGTGCTAATATTTGAAACCCTATTTCCCTAGGCTTTTAGGCATCGGCATGGCTATGCCGTCTGGGCCCACTGCTTTGGATGGTTTAGCATGAACGATGTCATCCTCAACCTCTTTGGTGGTGATGGTAATTGGTGACGCGCTGAATTTATGTTTATGTGCGCGTCTGTTGGCCCTCCGTCTATCTATGTCGACCGTAGAATGCGTCGGCAGAAAGCGTCTCCGTTTATTGTGCAGAACGTCGTTTCTTCTATTTGATCCGCCAACATCTCACCCCTACTGTCCGCCCGCTAGTTTGAATGCCATAGATCGTGATGGGCATTGAAATCGCCTAAGATAATGCGATTGTTGCCAGTGAGTAAGGCGCTGATATTAGGGCGATATCCACTGGGGCAACATGTGGCAGGAGGGATGTAGATGTTGATGATTTCTAGGTTTGCATCGCCTGACCGGACGGATAAGCCTTGACGTTCTAAAACACTGTCCCTGCGGTCGATGCCGGGATCAAATATATGATATTGCATAGAGTGGTGTATGATAAACGCGAGGCCGCCCCCATTTCCGCTCTCGCAATCTCTTCTGTGGACATTATACCCAGAACAGGTATGCAGTGCAGATCTTGCTGTGAGTTTAGTCTCTTGAATCGCAGCAATGCGGATGTTGTGCCGCTTCATGAAATCGACTATCACCGTGATCTTCCCAGTTAATGCATTACACTTTAACTGCAGAATTCTGAAGTGCATAGGGGGAGACGTCGCCACTCTGGGAGTAAGTGACGGGTGACTACGCCTGGGTTGTGGAAAGCTAGGACGCAACTGCTGTTGTGGCCCTGGGACTGGACGTCCTCGGGTAAACATTGGGTTACCCGGTGTATTTGGGTATGCGGCCGGGCAACATGGCGCAATAAATCCCGTCGAGGGATTGCCGTCGCGGAGACCAGAATATCTAGGAAAGTGGCACCGTCGATGGCAGGAGTTGCATTGGGCGGATGTCGCAAACATATATATTCTGTGCTGGCAAACGGTGCAAAGGGAGGTAGGGACTTAGAGTCTGTTTCCCTGACCTACACAATTGCTGTCGGAAAAGAGGGGGGAGAAGACGGGGGCAGTGGCTGATGCTCGGCATTGTTCCCGACTCTACTACGGAGATTGTAGGTATGAGTGGGAGCAGCCGTATAAGTTGGTGATGCCGTGGGGCGCGAGCAGCAGCGGGTACTTGTTGTGGCTTGCTGAGCAGCGGGGCTGCTGGAAGGTAGTGGGGGGCGCCCTTGGGCGTGAACAGCAAGGAGCCACAAAAGATTTATAATAGTTCAATAGTTTATTAATAAATTTGTACAAGTGAGACTATTGTCTCTTAACGTACATCAACATTCGGATCTTATACAAAATTTCGAATTTCTAAATTTATTTTTAATATATATTATGTTAAATAAGTAGTTTATTAAAACTAATCGTAGAATTAATATCAACTATTCTATGTGTGTATATTTGTATGAAAGCACAAAAATAAAACAAAATAAGAAACAAAAATAAAAGAATGAATCTGATTCAGAAAAATTAAAAAAAAAGATATTATGCATGTATATTTTGCAAAAATTTTAATAAAGCCAATTTAAAGCGTCTGTTATTGCGTTCATTTTTAATGTCATTTGGTAGTGAGTTCCATAATTTTATAGCACTGACAAAGAATGTTCTGGAAGATGTAAGATACTTATAGCGTGGAACAATAAGGTTGCCAGTTCTGTCGGATTTTGAAAAACGTAAATTTCTAAAGAGGTATTCCGGTTGCCTTTTATGGATTAAATCGTGCAGGAACCCCAAATTGCGATAATTCAGAAAGCTCACGAGACTGCAATTGAGTATCTTGGAGGAAAACTGTGATATATGATCAAATTTCCGCCTAGAAAATATATATCGAGCGCAGCTGTTTAAAGCTAGCTGCAGCTTTTTCAGTGACTCACTGTCAATATTTCCAAAAACGATCCCCCCAAAGGATATCAATGGAACTATAAGAGTTCTCACCAATTTCAGTTTCACATTAATTGGAATTAGATCTGCTGAATGCCACAACTTTCTTAGGACGTAGTATATTAGTTTACGATAGTTTAAGATATAGTTTACATGGTCCTTGCATCCAAGGTATGAGTTCAACTTAAATCCAAGGCAATTTATAAAAGTTACGTGGACGTCTGATTTTGGGATCTAGGCCAGAACAACCTGTCCGATGCAACCATAACTTACACGAGACACACTGACAAGAGTATGACCGTCCTAAAAAGATTATTTTCCGGCAGATGCAGCAAAACCATTTTTCAGGACCGGGGTCAGCAGACGGACCCGGATTGGGTTCGATACCTTCCCGGGGCAAGAGAATATGGAGCAGTCCCGCTGCAAGGAGCTGCTGAGAGGATGACAATTTGTGGGAGGGACGCAACAAATTAACTCGGGTTACACTGAAATGGCAGTCTTTAGTCGGGAAAAATCCCGAGTCGCTCCGGTACATAGAACCGACGGCCTTGGGAAGCGTGTTATACTCGCATGGTTGGGTTATATCGTCCAAACAAAGATTGCATCTGGTAAAAAGAAGTGAGTGGAGTATCAGAAAAGTCGGTTTTGTGAACAGCTTACCTTACCTTGAGATGGCGAAGTCATTTAACCTCAACCCTTTGGAAGATAGTAAATCACCCAAATATGATTTCGTTGTCAAGGCAGGAGCAGACACAGACATCGTATGTATGTCTTTTCTAGTTTCCTATAAAAATACTCTTAATCCACGTTGGCAGCAACAGCTGTTGCTATGTAGACACAAAAATCCTACAACTGATTTGGGTCGGAACCAGGCGGTTACAAAGCCTCGACAAAACTAACATCGTGGCCCCCAATTTCATTTCACTCCTGAATACCTCTGCGTAGGCAGTCCCTATTCTAGTTCTCAATCTTGGCCTTCACGGGTGCGAAAAATTGAATATAGGTATTTTACACGATTCTGTGAAATAGTACAGAAAATACCCCTGAAACCTAGCCCTTCTATAGAATGGGTCATGGCATGGTCATGAAACAATTGGCGAATTTTATGAAATGTAATACATTCCGAGGAAAACCTACATACAAAAAAATATAATTAAGCACGGTTAGTTTCTTCCTTCTCTGTTTGCACCGTTATGTATTAAAATGATACGCATTGTTGCATTTGAGTATCACATAATTTTTCGTAATAATTACACGCAAGCAATTAAAACACATCAAGGAAGAGTAATGAAAAATAATTTAAACCAACAAACAGTACAGACATACATACATACGTACTTAAAAACAAAGTATAATAAACACTTGTTGTATTATATAACAAACCATTGGTTCAATTGTCAACTATCCTCATCGCTATTTTGTTGCACCGGTAATTTGTATAGTAAATATCACTTATTGGACGGTTACATTTATTCGCGTGACGACCATCATCATAAGTAAGACAAAATAATTTTTGTTAAATCATGACAGGAAAAAAGTGCCGAACGAAGGCGTATACATCTTAATATTTTAAAATCTACTTGAATGCGTTTGGGTAAAGGTGTCAATTAGCAAGGCGCATTGTTGAGTGTGATGAGCTCTGGGCGGTAACTTTTGTCATTTGGATATAGGAAGAAATATCGAACGAGTAATTAGCATATTCGTTATATCAGCAATTAGTGCCACAGACATAAAAAAATGCTTTCCTTGGAATTAGGGGCTCCAATGAGTGCGCTCGCAAAAAAAATGAAACATCAATATTTGAGGCATGAATTGGAGCTATGTATGCATGGCATACATAACATATATATGATGAAGGATTGGGCAACTTAAAGCCATCAACTTGGATTATATGGGCCACTAACACACGCACAATTCTTACCGCTTTGGTCAAAACCCACCATGCTGGCAATTGTCTTCACAAAAGTTCAAAGGCGATAAAGCATCCTGAGCCAGGCTGTCGTCGGTCGTAATTAATCCTCGTTATATTTCAAGTTTATTGCTCCAAGCTGCCCGATCTCTAATCAGTTACTCCTATCCTGGAGTTCATTTCGAAATTTGTTTTTTTTGTCAACTACATACACTTTTTAAATACAAATAAATCAAGACAATAAAGGAAAATCAAAGAGTCCCTAATTATATACGGACAGCCATAACTCAGAAGAGTGTATTTTCACAAAGATACTATCATTGATACAACATGCATATTTCATGCATGCATAAAACTTTTTCCACTCGGGTAGCAATGAATTGTTAACACTTTTCACTAATACAGCACGCATACGTTTTGTATAAATAAATATAATTACAATTCAAATAAAAAGATGATAAAAAAATTTTAAGGACTACCTTTATATAAATGGACCAAAAAATAGAAGGCAATTTTTCCTTTAATACAGACATAGCCTTGTTGAAGTTTGACTAAAAAACTTTAACAATAGCTCTTGTAAAAGAATTTTGGGATTTAAAACTATAAAACTATAATTTGTTTGGATACCAGTTCAATCCTGATTCATCATTCGTACAGTGACAGCATATCCATATTTATTGATGGGACAGGATTAACAATTTTTATTTAATGTAGTATCAATAGTTGTGGGTGATAGAGCCATAGATTTCCCTCCGTGTGGTGCTAGTTGCGACAGCCTGAAAGGACTTCGGCCTTAAATGCATTTAAGGCCCAACACCATGTACGTCCTTTCAAACTTTTAGACGTATGCGACTTTCACCACGATTTTTAGCTGTGTAGATTGAATAGCTAACAAACGAGGAGGAGTTCTAGAACGCCTGCAACGCCCACGAGGCTATCCATGGGGTTCTGGCTTAACTCAATAAGCATAACAATTTTGTGCCGGCAGATTTTAGAAAATTTTTCTAGTAACAACATAATTTGTTTACCAGAACCCGTGATTCATCACTTGTTATGTCATTGCTCCCAAAAATTCACCAAAGAAATCAAAGTATAAGAAGCTTCATGATAAAGAATAGTGGGTTAGACGAACGAAAGTCCGAAATTAACTGCCTTGATCGGAATTAACTTGAAGATAATCCTCATAGTTAATTCCTAAGATTTAAGAGAATTAATGGAATTTTCGCTGACAACACTGGCGAAAACAACAAAATTCCACCTCGCATCATAACAAGAGAATTCCACCTCGTTTGAGTTGGGCCTTCAACGAGGTGGAATTCTACAACGCCTGCAACACTCAGGAGGCTAGCCATGAAGGTATGGCTTAATCTTCTAAATAGTTCGACTTGTGCGTTACGTAGCTCAAATTTTTTGATCAAACATTGCACTGTCACCGAGTTTTAAACTATATTTCAGGTTTCAAGTCTCTAGATATCCAGGAAGTTAGTTAAAAATCGATTCCAAGATTCCCCGTTTAAAACTAGTTTTCTCAATATCTCGATCCACTCGCCACGTAGCGGATTTTTTTTGATAAAATATTGCATTGTCACCTAGTTCTGACTTACGGCCTACGTCTCATGTCTCTAGTTCATGGAAGTTACTCGAAAATCGATCGGAAGATTCCTCCCCCCCCCTTTTTTTTTTAAAGGATTTACAGTTATCCTGACTAGCGCGCCACCTAGCGGCACTTTGTTTTCTATAAGTTGTATTATCACCAGGCCTCTAACTAAGTGCCAAGTTTCAAGTCTCTAGGTAACCGTGAAGTTAGTTAAAAATGGATTGAAATATTCCCAAATTAAAATTTGTTTTCTTACTATCTCGATCCGCCTGCCACCAGCGAATTTTTTTTGATCAAATGTTGCATTGTCATCGGGTTCTGACCCATGGCCCAAGTTTCAAGTCTCTAGCTTACTTAAAAATCGATCGCAAGATTCCCTGCATTTTTTCAGGGATTTTATTTTATCTCGATTCGTCTGCAACCTGGCGCCACTTTGTTTTCCACGAATTGTAGTGCCATCGACTCGCACAACTATGTGCTAAGTTTCAAGTCTCTGGATCACCGAGAAGTTAGTTAAAAGTCGATCGCAAAATTTCCATTTTAAAATTAATTTTCTGTATATCTCGATCCGTGCGCCACCTAGCGGATTTATTTTTCACTTGCATTGTAATGTCCCCCAAATCTGAACTATGTTCTAAGTATCAAGTGCCTAGCCCAACGGGAAGTTACCGAAAAGGACTTTTCCGTGGGTCAAAAATTTGTATGCAAATAACGGGACAAACATGAAAAGGACATAATATGAAGGTAGTAAAAATATGAATCTTACATACTTTTTCATACATTTGGGATACATACCTTCCGTATGCATACAATTTATTTCAACTGTAATAATTTTCAACAAAATTATTTACTACAGTAGATTAACCTAAAATACCTTTCGTTTAATACAAGTATTTGCATATCCCATAGTGTTTGGAAAGAGTATGCTAAATGGGGGAATACAGAATGTGGGCGTAAGTTTAGTAATTTCACTGTAGTACAATGTGGAACAATGTACGAGGTAGTTGGTACGAGCGAAATCAGACAGCAAATCAAAGCAAGGAAAGGAACAGTTTTTTATAGTTGTGTTATCGACGTGATGTAGACGAGCTTTCGATTTTTTTGTCGAAATGTTTTCAATTGCCCAACAAATATTTAGGTTAGAAAACGATTAGAAGACGAATCGAATTCTAATGTATTTCTCTAAGGTAGAAGGTTAGGGGATGATTTGCGAAACTGCCGCGAATCATAGCATTCTCAACGACAAGGGGGTTTCGTTCTCGATATGGAGAAAAAGGTTTGAATTCTAATCGAATTCTAAAGTCAATTTCTAATGGGTTTCTAATGAGAGTTTTAAAGTGAAGCTCAATTAAATTCAATTAATTAAAATAAATGAAATGTTCAGTGTTTTATTATATCAAATACTTTTATTGGGTTACAAGCTTATGTATTAACAATGAACATAATTCAAAGGATTTTTCTATTATAATAAATTAAAAAAATAAATAAATGTATGGCGCGACAACCTCCGGAGAGATTTTAGGCCGAGATTCTCTCCCAATTTGTGTCGTGCTCCTTTTTTAATTTTTCCTACAAATCGGCGGGACGGCGCCTACTTGTTTTATGCCGACTCCGAAGGGCATCTGCAAGGCAGATGAGTTTTCACTGAGAGCTTTTCGGAGTGCTTGCCAAACACTGCCGAGGGGCGACCCCGCTTAGAAAAATGTTCTACTAATTGAACAAACTTGTTTCTAAAATTTTAATGTTGATTGCCCGCAGCATGAACCCAGGATCTTCGGTGTGGTAGGCGGAGCACGTAATAAATTAAAACCGTACTTAAATCTTAAATATATTCTTGCACACATACATATAAAACAGTTAAATTCAGTCTTTTGACATTAAAGGTACTTTTTGCACAGTTCATAATAAAAAATAAAATAACAAGTAAGGAAGGCTAAGTTCGGTTGTAACCGAACATTATATACTCAGCTGAGAGCTTTGCTGCGTTGGTTTCGTAGGGTTTCGTAGATGGTTTATAAGTGGTTTTTAATTCCATATCACATACATTTGGGAAATATCGACCAAATTGTAGACCTAGGGTGACGTTTTTTGTAACGAATTTCGTTCATCCTGTGTCAAATAAGAGAAAATCACAATGTAGGAAAATGAACCTAGGGTAACCCTGGAATGTGTTTGTATGACATGGGTATCAAATGAAAGGTATTAATGATTATTTAAAACGTAGTGGGCCTTAGTTCCATAGGTGGACGCCTTTTCGAGATATCGCCATAAAGGTGGACCAAGGGTGACTCTGGAATGTGTTTCTACGATATGGGTATCAAATTAAAGGTATTAATGAGAGTTTTTAAAGAGAGTGTCCCTTAGTTGTATATGTGAAAGCGTTATCGAGATATCGACCAAAATGTGAACCAGGGTGATCCAGAACATTATCTGTAATACCACACATTACATCTATATGTAATACCACGAAGAGTATTCCTGCCTTGATTCCAAGGCCTTTTTATTTCGCCCTGCAGAACTTTTTCATTTTCTTCTAATTAATATGGTAGGTGTCACACCCATTTTACAAAGTTTTTTTTTCAGTTATATTTTGCGTCAAAAAACCAATCCAATCACCATGTTTCATCCCTTTTTTCGTATTTGGTATATAATTATGGCATTTTTTTCATTTTTCGAAATTTTCGATATCGGAAAAGTGGGCGTGCCTATAGTCCGATTTCGTTCATTTTAAATAGCGATCTGAGATGAGTGCCCAGGAACTTACATACCAAATTTCATTAGGATACCTCAAAATTGACTAAAGTTATCGTGTTTACGTACGGACGGACGGACGGACATGGCTAAATGAATTTCTTTTTTCGCCCAGATCATTTTGATATATGGAAGTCTACATCTATCTCGATTAGTTGATGCCGTTACGAGGTACCGTTATGCGAACAAAATTAATATACTCTGTGAGCTCTGCTCAGCTGAGTATAAAAATAATGAAAGAACGGTATCGATGTTCGCTTGAAATCTGCATCTGTAGAGTGCTGGCATTTGGACGAAAATGTACCTAAATAAAAAATAAAATAATTAGTGCTAAAGGTATTTCACAATTGGTAGTATTATAGTTTTTACGTCGGACGTCACACTGATTGCTCTTACAGCCTTTTTTCATTTGTCAAAATAGCTTCTGAGCAGCACCGTCTGTAAATATTTTGCTTTGAGATACGGATGAGGAAGTGTTTTCTTCATGCCATGCACTTCAATTATCTGTTCTTTCACTTTTCACTTTGTTTTATTAATTTTCACTTACTAGTATTTATTATTATAAAAAAAAAAAAAAACATATTTCGCAGCTTATAATATTTCCACACAACTTTTAACTATTTTTATTTTGTTGGTATAACACTAAGGATGGTTAAAATAATCGATAACTGTGACAATAATCATAACAACGAATTTCTAGTGTTATTCGAATCGTTTCACAGTCGAATTCGAACCTAGTTTTCGATTTGAAATGTATTAGAAAACTACATTAGAATTGGAATATAAAATTAAAATATTTCTCTAACGTTAGAAACTGTGTTTGCTGGGTAGTTAACAATAGCTAATGCTGTCAATGACTTATCGGTTTGATGTCGAAAATGTAGCCGCTAATAATCAATTGTTTACAAAAAGTTACCGATATGTTATCAAATAGTTATCGACTTGTTGTCGAAAAGTTATCAATTTGTAATAGGAGTGCTAATATCTTGGTATCGGCGTGTTATCAATTTTTTTTGGATTTGTTACTAGAAAGTTGTCGATTTTTATCGAAAATTCTCGATTTGTAATGAAAAAGTTATCAAAAAATTGTAGGTTTGTTATCAAACAGTTATCGATATGCCATAGAAAATTTGTCGATTTAGTATTCAAAAGTTATAGATTTATTATCGGAGTGTTACCAATTTGTTACCGGCGTTTTATAGAACAGTCATCGATTCGAAAAGGTATCAATTTGGTACAAAAAAGTTATCCATTTGTTTTCGATACTTAAGTTGTCAATTTCATATCAGAGTGTAACCATTTCGTATCGGCGTGTCATCGATTTGGTGAGGACGACCAACCGGTTTTTTTTAAAACAGATACCGATAAGACTTCAATATAAAATCGGTGAGATAGCATTAACCCGTCGATAACATGCCGGTGAGAGATCAACAAGAAGACGATGAGTTGGCGATAACAAACCGATAACGAGTTATCGCTATTACAATTCCTTATCGATAGCCGATAGATGAACAATAGTTCGTCGGTGGTCCTGTGCTACCGATAAGAAGCCGACGAAGCTCTTTTCCCAAAACCCGGATGTATAAATAATTCTGTGGAAGGTTTCAAGACCAGTGCAGATTCCTGAAGGAATGATAATGACGACCTGATAACAAGCGTACGGAGTGTGCTTCTCCTCATTGAAGATAGCGAGGTAGATGACGAAGCCATTATCAACCCCCATGGCAGATTAAATGTGTATATGCTACGCCACCCGACTACGACGAAGTATCACGGCTAAAAAATAATAACAGGCCGGGTAACGACTGTTCAAATACGAAAGCTAAGGCTTGATAAAGATCTTTGATTAATTTCTTTAAAAATTTAAATATTCTCAGTCCAATTCATAACGAAGGTGATCTCGGAAATTGATATTTTGATGTATTATTGATGATATTTATATAACTGGCGCTATAAGTTCTACCATTGCTGGATTGCTTAAAGAAAGACAAAAATCAGTCCTGCGGCTAACGAGAACAAGACGAGATACTTGCTGTTATAAACGAAAAATTTCGCGCCGATTACGAATAAAATTTCGAGACTTCGAACGATTTCATCTATATTTTGATGTGTGGCTAGAAGTCATAAAAGGTATCGAGAGAAGATTCGGTGGCCCTGGAATTATTCGAGCAAAATTTTCTCTGGAAGATTTATGGTTACCCGGCGTTTTTCAAAAGAGGTTTAATGACGAGATGGATGAGCTTTATTCAGATATGTACATAATGCAACGAATGAAAGCCAGGAGGCTTTGCTGGTTAGTTCATGTTAAGCCAATGTATGAAGGCGCTCTAGAACCAATGTAAACTTAGCGGAACTATAGATGTGGTAGCCGGAAATCAGTTGATTGACATTTTAAAACAAAATGCATGGAACGTGTGCGTTTGTATGTATGTATGGAGTTACATGGGTTGGATTAAGGTCATATACAAATCTCTTGTTCTTGCATATTAGGAGTTAGTGCATGACTAGGAAAGAGTAGTAACTTCCAACTTGCCACTGCGATAGTTGGCGTTGGAATCAAATATCTCCTTATGAACGAATGTGAATCCTCTTCGTGGCTACATGTGAATTCAACACTTTTTAATAAACAACATTAGGATGTGCTCATTTGAATGACTTCTGAGTACTCGAACTGCAAGTCACTCAAATGCCCGCAAAAGGCTTGTAACTTACAAATTACAAACTTCGTATGTAGGTTTGCATAACTCATAAGAGTACTTGAGTGTGGTTCCTGTTTCTATGTATGCAATAAAATGTGATTATACATATTTTTTATTATTAGTCGCAACTAATTAACTTTAATTGTTTTTTCGGTGAGAAAATATGATTGTGACGCCTTTCGCTAATTAAATCCGCATTTCCACAATTAAGTAATACCAAATAATTCACAAAAGTCATAACATACTTACTTAATGGGCGCTTATCGGTTTTAAACGGTTTTGACCGTCCAACAAGGCGCGCCAGTCGCTCCTTCTCTCTGCCAACCGGCGCCAATTGGTCATCGGTTAAATCGTTTTCCACCTGATGTTTCCAACGGAGTGGCGACCGCCCTCTACCTCTGCTTCCATAGGCGGGTTCCGATAGAAACACTTTCTTGGCCGCAGCGTCATCTTTCATTCGCATAACATGGCCTAGCCAACGCACCCGCTGCGTTTTAATTCACTGACCTATGTTGATGTCTGCGTATAGTTCGTGCAGCTCAACGTCAAATCTTCTCCGTTACTCGCCATCGCCAACGCCTAGAGGTCCATAAATCTTTCGAAGAACTTTTCTCTCGAACACTCCCAGAGCCGTTTTATGTAATGTTGTCATGGTCCATGCTTCTGCACCACATAACAGGACGGTAACGATAAGTGACTTGTAGAGCATGATTTTCGTTTTTCGAGAGAGGACTTTACTTTGCAATTGCCCACCTAGTCCAAAGTAGCATTTATTGGCAAGAGCGATTCTGTGCTGTATTTCAGAGCTGATGTTGTTGCTAGTGTTGATGCTGGTTCCCAAATAAACGAAGTCTTTTACTATTTCGAAATTATGGCTGCCAACAGTAGCGTGGGTGCCAAGTCGCATATGCACTGACTCTTTGCTCGATTACAGGCAGGTACTTCGTTTTGTCCTCATTCACCACCAAACCCATCTTTACCGCTTCTTTTTCCAGTTTGGAGTAAGCACAACAAACGGCTCGGGTGTTTAGGCCGATAATATGAATGCCATCAGCATATGCCAGTAATTGCAAGTCATAACATTGCTTGAGAAAAAAACTCAGTATTTTGGAACGTTATACGATCGAAATCAATTTTTTCAACCGCGATAGCCCTCAGTGCTCATTAGATCCATAACTTACATATTATCATTTTTACGGCTCTTTTGGTATATTCATATCTATCGTATGAGTGAAATTGCTTTTCTTTATGTGATCGTATAATACGATACGGGCTCTGATATCAAGATCAAGCAAGCTTAAAAAAGCACAATAAATCATAAACAAAAATTGGGGTTAAAATTACGATGACCAAAACGTTGGCTAAACTTATTAGAAGGGTACAGAATAATGTTCTTGGGTTGAATCGGGACAAAACGGACCAACTGACAAATCATCTAATTTCATTACCAAAAACTAAACCAACTTTTATAGCTTACAAATCGGTGTCGAGGAATTTTTAGAACTAACCACATAGCATATGGAAGATTGATTAAAGTATAAATCACCACAATGAGACATTTTCGACTCCTTTTGACGACTAAAAACTGTTTAATCAATTCTGCGATCAAAAGAAGACTCGAAATCGACTCCCTCTTATGAGTGAAATATGATTTATTGTAAAAGCAACAACAAAATGTAAAGCGATCACAAAAAATCATTAAAATAAGATTCCAAATAGACTCTTAAATTTCTCGAGAAAGAATCGCAAAAGCTTTAAAACACACTTAAAAATTATTCCCACAAACTCATAAATGATGGTAAATATGACTCGAAAAAGACTAAATACTGATTAGAAATATGGGTTAAAAGAGGCTCACCAAATGTAGTCGCGCGTAGGGTACCATTTTCTCCCGACGAGGGAGTCTTTTCTGATCAGAAAATAAGCGCGTATATGCTTATTTTGATCATGCTGGAGACTCGAAAAAGATTCTAATATGATTCATAATTTAAAAAAATGCTGGGTAGGTATTTATATTTTTCACTCAGTGTACATAAATCAGGTTCATAAATACCATATGCATATAAATTATAAATTTACACGTTTGTAACATCGGCACAAAGTAATTCACTCTTATCTCTATATAAACAAATCAAATCAGCAAATCGATTAAAATGATTTCCCCTTTCTTAGCGAACAAAAATTGCGCTCTTAAAGCGAATGCAATGACTTTTGGAGTATACAAAGAACAAGTTCTAAAAATATATATTGCTCTTCCGGTTGCCTAACTTCAACAACCGCTAATAATTTGAAGTTATAAAATTTTTGGCAATACGGGAATACTGTGCGGAATTCTAATGATCAAGCTGCGCAGTCATCGCAGTTAGCTATAAATATTCAAGATAGGCATTTCTTTATTAGTGATATCCAGGCAGGGCCGTAGAGAGAAAATCCGGGCCCGGCACTAAACAATTTACGGGCCCTCTATAAAAAATCCACTAATACATTTGATTAACTTGAATTAATGACGTCTCATTCATTAATCATTATTGATGGATTACATAAAAAAAAAAAAAAAGTTTGCCAAATCAACTGAATGATTTTTGGACTAAGAGCTGACAATAAAATTAACACAGAATGTTGTTGTTGTTGCTGTAGCAGTGTCTCGCCCCATCCAATAGGTGCGACCGATCACAAATTGTCATCAATATCCTCTAACGGGAGTCCAAGGAAACTTGCTGTTTCAACTGGGGTGGACCATAATGTGAGGGGTGTTAGAGGCGTTGGTTCCACATTACAATTAAAGAGATGGTTGGTGTCATGTGGGGACACATTGCAAGCAGGGCATACATTTTGTATGTGGGGGTTGATTCTGTACAGGTAAGAGTTTGACGTGTTACAGTACTTTTGAGTTTTGAGTACTGTTCTTTGAGTACTGGATTCACCGGGCAATTCCTGGCATAAAGGTCCGATGCCTGTTTGTGGAGTTCACTGGGGACGTGCTTGTGTTTTTTTGCTTCATACGGCTGAGTTCTCAGGTGCCATATGCTTAATGCTTACGGAGATGACTCCTTAAGCCCCTGGGCGGTTTTGGCTCATCAATCAGATGTTTGTTGGGATGCCCAGGTTACTGGGTATTCAACAGGAACTGTTTGGTTAGCATCTCATTTCTCTCCCTGATGGGGAGTATTCTCGCCTCATTATGTAGATGGTGTTCTGGGGACATAAAAAGACAGCCTGTGGCGGTTCTTAGAGCAGTATTTTCGCAGGCCTGTAGCTTCTTCCAGTGAGTAGTTTTTAGGCTTGGCGACCATATAGGGGACGCGTAGTATGCAATCGGCTGGCCAATTGCTTTGTAAGTGGTAATGAGTGTTTCTTTGTCTTTTCCCCAAGTACTTCCAGCAAGAGATTTGAGGATTTTATTACGGCTATGGATTTTCGGTACAATTGCGGCTGCATGCTAACCAAAATGTAGATCCTGATCAAACGTCACACCCAAGATTTTGGGGTGTTGGACAGTCGGCAGCGTGGTGCCATCGACGTGGATGTTCAAAATGGTCGACATTTGGGACGTCCATGTTCTAAATAAGGTCACGGAGGATTTAGTGGGTGATAATGCCAGGTTTCACGAGGCGAAAAAACTGGAGAGATCGGGGAGGTAGCCGTTTATTCTGTTGCAAAGCTCATCGATATGTGGATCTGAATTATTTCGCATTCTAAGCTTTGAAAAATGTCCGACTTGTATCTTTTCCGATATCGAAGTCGTTTAAATAATCTGGACTTTGATACAGAGTTGGTGGTATTGTTGGAAAACTTTTTGAAGATGACCTTCTTCAGTGTCATCACGAAAACTTTACGATTTCGGATTCATGTAAACATACATTTTTGTTTGATGTTTTTATTGTCTCCTCAGGCCCAGGCAAAAAATCATTATCAATATTCGTTGCTTTTGAAATTCGGCTTAAAATTTGCACATGGAACAACTAAAGACCCTCCTGAATTAAAACAAGTAAGGAAGGTTAAGTTCGGGTGTAACCGAACGTTACATACTCAGTTGAGAGCTGTGGAGACAAAGTAAGGGAAAATCACCATGTTGTAAAAAGAACCTAGGGTAACCCTGGAATGTGTTTGTATGACATGTGTATCAAATGAAAGGCATTAAAGAGTATTTTATGAGGGAGTGGGCCATAGTTCCATAGGTGGACGCCGTTTCGAGATATCGCCACAAAGGTGGACCAGGGGTGACTCTAGAATGTCTTTGTACGATATGGGTATCAAATTAAAGGTATTAATGAGGGTTTTAAGAGGGAGTGGTGGTTGTTGTATATGTGAAGGCGTTTTCCAGATATCGACCAAAATGTGGACCAGGGTGACCCAGAACATTATCTGTTGGATACCGCTAATTTATTTATATATGTATTACCTGCCAAGATTTTAAGGGTTTTTTATTTCGCCCTGCAGAACTTTTTCATTTTCTTCTACATAATATGGTAGGTGTCACAACCATTTTATAAAGTTTTTTCTAAAGTTATATTTTTCGTCAATAAAACAATCCAATTACCTTACCATGTTTCATCCCTTTTTTCGTATTTGGTATAGAATTATGGCATTTTTTTCATTTTTCGTAATTTTCGATATCGAAAAAGTGGGCGTGGTCATAGTCGGATTTCGTTCATTTTTCATACCAAGATAAAGTGAGTTCAAGTAAGCACGTGAACTAAGTTCATTAAAGATATGTCGATTTTTGCTCAAGTTATCGTGTTAACGGCCATGCGGAAGGACAGACGGACGACTGTGTATAAAAACTGGGCGTGGCATCAACCGATTCCGCCCATTTTCACAGAAAACAGTTAACGTCATAAAATCTATGCCCCTACCAAATTTCAAAAGGATTGGTTAATTTTTGTTCGACTTATGGCGTTAAAAGTATCCTAGACAAATTAAACGAAAAAGGGTGGAGCCAGGCCCATTTTGAAATTTTCTGTTATTTTTGTATTTTGTTGCACCACATCATTACTGGAGTTGAATGTTGACATAATTTACTTATATACTGTAAAGATATTAAATTTTTTGTTAAAATTTTACTTTAAAAAATTTTTTTTTTAAAGTGGGCGTGGTCCTTCTCCGATTTTGCTAATTTTTATTAAGCGTACATATAGTAATAGGAGTAACGTTCTTGCCAAATTTCATCATGATATCTTCAACGACTGCCAAATTACAGCTTGCAAAAGTTTTAAATTACCTTCTTTTAAAAGTGGGCGGTGCCACGCCCATTGTACAAAATTTTACTAATTTTCTATTCTGCGTCATAAGTTCAACTCATCTACCAAGTTTCGTCGTTTTATCTGTCTTTTGTAATGAATTATCGCACTTTTTCGGTTTTTCGAAATTTTCGATATCGAAAAAGTGGGCGTGGTTATAGTCCGATATCGTTCATTTTAAATAGCGATCTGAGATGAGTGCTCAGGAACCTACATACCAAATTTCATCAAGATACCTCAAAATTTACTCAAGTTATCGTGTTAACGGACGGACGGACGGACGGACATGGCTCAATCAAATTTTTTTTCGATCTTGATTATTTTGATATATGGAAGTCTATATCTATCTCGATTCCTTTATATATGTACAACCAACCGTTATCCAATCAAACTTAATATACTCTGTGAGCTCTGCTCAACTGAGTATAAAAAAATGTCTTAGTGCCTCTAAATCGCGGGCCCCCTGAGAAACCCCGGGCCCGGGGGAATCCCCCCATTCATCATCATCCACACACTTCACCAGGCCCGTCGAGATAGGAGGATGGGGGGGGGGGGGGGGGGTGAGGGGACTACCCCCGGACCCGGGGTTTCTGAGGGGGCCCGCGATTTAGAAGTACTAAGACATTTTTTTTTTAATTCAGTAGAGTCTTTAGTTGTTCCATGTGCAAATTTTAAGCCGAATTTCAAAAGCAATGAATATCTGCATTTCGTTTTAATATTATAGTGCAGTGTGAAAAATAAAAACCTATATATATAAAAGGAAAAGGCTAAAATGTGTGTTAGTTGGTCGCCGGTGTTTGCAGAGATGCGTCAGTCAATTTTGTTCAAACGTGGAGCAGGGTACACCTAGAATGTGTTTATAGAATATGGATATCAAATGAAAGCTGTTGCTGAGAGCTCTAAAGTAATTTTCATTGTGATATTCGTTTTAGTCGCTGATAAATATGCATGCGAAGCTGAAATAGAGACATGAATTAATAATACCCACATACCTATTTACATACGTCCAATTCGATTTGCCTGAAATTTGGTATATACATTTGCCTATATTAGTGTTTACGATCCTTTTTTCCGACTTGAGATGGACTGGGACTGGGATTTGGACTAGGACTGGCACTGAGACTCGGAGTGGGACTGGGACTGGGACAGGAACAAAAGAGATAGACTGAGAGAGAGATAGAATGAGACGAAGATGGAGATAGGTGAAGCGAAAAAGACGGAGGGAGGAGTGAAAAAAAAAGATTAGGAAAAAGCGAAGAGGGGGAGGGCAGAGTTAGACGGAAAAAGCTTTTTAAAATGTATGCAGGTAGGCCAAATTTAAAGCAGAACAACGTCTACCGGGTCTGCTAGTATGTATATATTTCATAGAGCATATTTTTACATATTTTGCAATAAATATATATTTCCGCATTTTTTGTAATAAATGCTTTAATATGTATGTAATTGCATGTAAGGAAAACAAAATAAGTTGCAAAATAGTACTAAAAAATATGTACATATTCAAACATGGCATTAGTACTAATCGTTGGGAACAGTGGACAAAATTTTAATTTCTTCTACCACTAAATTTGTTCACTAATAAATTGTTGGTACAGTGCACTCTATTTTCATTTCCACCTACTACTGAAATTAAGTATATCTACATGTTCTTTTCCAACTCGGCAACGGCATCTGCCATGCCAAGTTGGACACCACTAAAATTTAGTTGTAGTGTAATTTAAAATTTAGTGCACCCCCACTCCATGGATTACTCTGATGTAATGCTGAGTTGGAATATATGGTTCAGTCCTAGGACATCGCAATGTTAATTGGACCATATTTTAATTGTGGTTAATTTTGGAGTACTCGCTTGGGCCATAGCGAGTACATACATGCATGCATGGAGTACTCGCGATTTTTGCAGGGTAAGAGCAGAATTTATTACTAACACATACACACGCATATAACTAGAAGACAAAACACGAATATCAGTTACATACAAGAGATATAAATAAGCAGCTGTTCGCGAAAAGACTAGACCATAGGAGAAATATGCGAACGAGGCAACAGAGAGTATAAAAGCAGCGCAAGCTAAGGAATAAGGAATCAGTTTGACTTATTTTGTTTTGTTGATTTTCCGACAGTGTAGATAAATGATGTATAATGGGACGATTTCCGTCATCCCTTAACAACTTTGGTTTCAGCGTTGTGCCTTCATCAGTGTCGATTTTCGTTCTGATCTGTTGTTGTGGTTTGTCTTGTATTTATAGTTCGTAGGTACATGAGCAGGTATTGTCAAAATGGATGTTTGTGTATATTTATGTGTATTTGCTGTGTGTTTATTCTGAACCCAGGGTGGTTTTTACTGATTGTTGTGTGTTTGTCTGTTGTACCTGTGTGATAACTTTGTTTCTTGTAAGCAAGTTTTAACGCCTCAAATATTGTGTCAGCAATTGTGTTTATGCGTTCGTTTATGTTTGTTTTCTGTTTGTAGATTTCCATGTTTTCGAGTACGTTCAGACGTCGGCCTTTTGCTTGTCTGTTAAGGACCCTGACAGTTTTATTGATGTTCGCTGGGGAACATTTATTTTCGACCATGTGATTCGCGAATTTGCACTCTGGTATAATGTTTGGATTCCGTGTTTTTTTGTAATCTCTAATGTGTTATCTGAACCTCTTTCTTATTTGCCGCCCTGTTTGTCCTATGTAACTGTGTTGGCATCCGCAGGCAAGCCTGTATATACCGTGGCTGCTAGCACCTCGATCTATTGGCACCAAACTTGTTGGGATGGTGATCAGCGATGATCAACGGACTAACATAGTAAAACTGTATAGGCATATTGCTAGACTTTTATATTCAGCCAGCACATAGAATAATCTAGCGCTCCCCATAAGACATGGGAAAGTGCCCATAAATAGGCAAAAATATCTTTCCCATACTGGATCTTGTCTAGGCCCCAGACAGAGCAATCTATAGGGAAGAACCAGAAAGGGCCCAGGCTATGTATAAATTCTTATTTTCGACTCGGGAACTATTTGAAATAATAATTAAACAAATAAATTAAAAAATAAATATTACTTTCAGTTAGCTCCGTGGTAGTAGAGAATCAACTACCATCCTCCGATGCCTACGAAGAAGCTTTTGCACAAAAATTCTCCAACAGTGTTGCCAGCAGCACGGATTTGGTGCACGCTGTACGCGAATCAATACGAAATCATGAATACCTGCATGAACGAAATAAACGTAGAAGGTAAGATAAAATGAACCTTAAAGAGTGAACAGATGAAAAAAAAAATGCATATAAACATAATGCAATTCCTCCCTCTAGAACAAAGCGTGCCGTTAAACGCGTCTGCTATGGCGAGTTGGGTTGTTTCGAGGATTCGGGACCATTTGCATACCTAGAAATGTTACCTTCATCACCACAAGAAATCAACACTAAATTTTATTTTTATTCAACGAAAAATCGTTCTGAACGACCACTCATGGAGTTGCCATTTCTCAATATGACCGATGCCTTTTCAAGATTTGCTAATGCGGCGCATACGATACGACGTCGAGCAGGTTCGGTAAATGATACATTGGAAGATCATATAATGTCAAAAACTACAACTACTAAAACAACAACTACCACTTCCACAACAACACAACGAAGCGTATTTAAGAGCACACCGCTGACGATTGACGAACTGCATGGTTTCGATGAGCTGTCAGTGCGTGTGATTGTACACGGTTTTGGTTCAGCTTGTCCGCATGTGTGGATTTATGAAATGAAAACGGCGCTGATGGCTGTGGTAAGATATTACATAAGTGGAAACTATAAAATCTGAGTTCAAAATTTAAGCTTCCAATTATATCCCTGTAGGAAGACTGCATTGTGATATGTGTGGATTGGGAAAATGGTGCCACTTTTCCTAATTATGTGCGCGCTGCTGCCAATACTCGCGTGGTGGGCAAACAGTTGGCTATGCTTTTGCAGAATTTGAGAGAGTATAAAGGTTTGAATCTAAGGAGGACGCATATAATTGGTTTCAGTTTGGGTGCACATGTATCTGGCTTTGCTGGCGCTGAGCTACCGGGTTTGGCGCGTATAACCGGATTGGATCCGGCAGGCCCTCTCTTCGAAGCACAACATCCTAAAGTCCGCTTGGATAGTACGGATGCCGAATTTGTCGATGTTATACATTCAAATGGAGAGAATTTGATCCTCGGCGGTTTGGGTTCTTGGCAGCCGATGGGACATGTGGATTTCTATCCGAATGGTGGACGTGTGCAGACTGGCTGCTCTAATTTATTTGTTGGCGCGGTCACAGATTTTATTTGGTGTAAGTTTGTTTGCGATATTTATTTAAATGGTTTATTAAGAATTGTTTGCCAAAACAGCAGACCCATTAAAAGTTAGATCACACCCCAAACACAAGGGAATGGATCTAGTGATACAGAGCTGAATGTAGTGGTAAAGGCAGAGGTGGAGGTAGATGTAAAGGTAGAGCTAGAAGTACAGCTACAGCTAAGGTTAGAGTTCAAATTACAATTACAGACAGATGAAAATACAAAAGAAAGAGAGTGGGGTGACGGATAGGAACAATACTAGAAAGATCAATACGCGAAACTGGGTGATAAGTTGGTTCGCGAAAGATTCAAATACACAGAGAATAAAACTCTATATACAATTGTTTTGGGAATAACTCTTAATGAGACCAGTAACTTGGGACGAGTATGCTTCGAATTCATTTCTGGAACGAATTGATATTTCATATGTTGACTCCTTCGAAAAAATAATCAGCCTTTCCCTTTATTTTTAGCCGCTCAAACAGCTGACGAAGAGGAAGGCCGTTCGCTGTGCAATCATCGTCGAGCATACAAATTCTTTATTGACTCAGTTGCACCACGCTGTATGTTTCCAGCTTATCCTTGCAAGAGTTATGACGACTTCATCAAGGGCGAATGTTTTCCATGCGCGCAGAATGATGAAGATATTGCGGAAGGTGTGCCACGTTGCGGTAATATGGGTTACTATGCCGATCGTTCGACCGGACGTGGACAACTCTATTTACTGACGCGTGAAGAGGAGCCATTCTGTGCTCATCAATTCAAACTAGAGATCTTTAATTCTTTCAATGATCTGCCATTGCGCACCATTGGGCGTTTAGAGGCAACGCTCGAAGGTGAAGGTGGGCTAAATGAAACATTCAAAATATCAGAGTGAGTACCTACGAGTTGTAACGTACAGAAAAATGCATATCTCAATGAGCTTGTGTTTTTTTATTCACAGAAAAGATGACTCCGAATTCTTTGCGGGCGATATTGTGTCGAAAATCATAGTGCCGCATCCAGCTTTGGGCTTCCCAAACACGCTTAGCTTACACTACAAATCCTATAGTGGTTGGTTATCGAAAGGTTTGCCACATTGGGATATCGATAAGGTTGTACTCACCGATAGCTTTGGACGCAGTCATTCACTCTGTAAACCATCCACTAAACTGTCATCGGAGTCACCGGTGCGCTTAAAGTTGCTTTCGGGTAATTGCGAGCTAGAGAATCAGGAGGAATATGGGTCTTATAATATACCCACCACTACGATACCAGACTCGAATGGGCAAGAGACTGCGGATAATACTGAAACTGACAGCATTGATGCTGCTAAGCAAAGCAAGGACTATTTCAATCTCGGTACCAGTTTCCGTTTGGATCAGAATAACTCTTATGCTGAGAACGATTTACCATGGCAACCAATCTTGGAGGGGTCGAATTCGCTCGACAAAGATGTAGGGGAGTCAAGCCGCAGTTTGTCTGTGGAGCCAGCGGAAATATTTGAACCTATACTCAGCGATCGTCGTTCGGCACCTAAAAACGCACGTAACTTGCAAGACTACAGTCCAACTACGGAGGAAATTGTCGAACCAGTTCTGAAAGCGACTACGCCGCGTGTGAAGAAAGCCAAAGAGTTTGTGTTCACTGAGGCACCGTTGCCTACAAAAAAACCGGAAATAATTAAAATTACACCCTTAGCGGTGCGCAACGGACCTGAATCACCAAAGTCTGCCGCACAAGGAGAAACAATTACAGTACAATTATTACCCTTCCGCCTAGGTGATTTATTAAAACGTGCCGAGCGGTATGCCCGAGAGACGCTGTTACCGCTTATATCAGTGCAAGCACCAAAATTCTTCGGTTTCGATGTGGGTGGTGGGTCTAAAGACGAGTCCGCTGTACTCAAAGAGGAGCCACGAAAGCCGCGTTATATACCGCGATTTGAGGAATCATCCCTTTTACGTGAAAAACGGATAGAAAATAATTGCACAAAGCGAAAACCCGCAACAGACCTTGTAACTGCAGAAACTAGAAGGGAGCGTAACATTTTCCAACTTCTGAGAGTGGATCCAAGTGGGAGAACTGCAACTGGAGCGATCAGTGGTGTTAATCGTTCGTCGCAAAGACGTGAGCTCAGCAATGATGCTGCATATTATACGAATGTGAAGCTCGATGATTCAAGATCATTGCGACCAGAAGATCCCAGTTATGAGCCGGTGTTTATAGAATTGCCCACCTATCGGCCCAGCAAAGCCGCGAGAACGGTTTCAGATAATGTGAAGATAGAGGCAGAGCGAAACCCTTGATGGAATTTACTAAGCAGAGATGAGCTGAGTATGTGTGTGTTAAATGCCGAAAACAGTGTGAGCAACATTGACTAATTGAACTGTGTAAAACTGCGTGATAGAGAAATTAAGTTGTGAATTCCAAAGACGCTTATTTTGTCTTGTTATATATTTTACGGAACGTTTTCATCTTCTTGGATTAAAGCCGTGGATTAGGGCCGTCTTCTCACGTGAACTTTAAAATTTATTTTCACTATAAATCCACAAAAAATGGTTTATCGTAGAGGTTCAACTTAAAGTTTACTTTAGAAAACGGCCCTAATTCTGTTAAAAAAATGTCAGTTAGTGTTAATTTTGGTTGGTGAAAACGGCCCTTAGAAATTTTCTACTATCGTTATTAAGAGAATACAGCTGAGTGGAAGATCGCGCTATATCAGCAAATGGTTGAATGACGTTCTAGCTCAGAACTCGATTTGAAGAACGCTGTAGCTCAGAACATGTGAGGAACTTTTTGTAAACAAGTCGTTATATAACCGACAGCAGAGATAGGGCGATACTCCACTCATCCATCGAAATCGCAAATTTATTTGAAGAAGGGGTTCGCTTACCTAAAAATTAAACAGTTAGCCGAAAAGCTGTAGGGAAGTTGCGTACCGCTAAGAAGCTAAAAGAGGCCGACAAAATTTAAAGAAATTCAGAAAAGTTTCGATATTTTTGTAAATCTAAATCGAGTGCGACTTTTTATTTGGCTCTGGTTTTCGAAATGTGCTTAGTTACTCAAGGTACGAAGGACACGTTTATCGGCTACTTTCGAGATGTAAAGGGATGTATGTATATGTGTATGTGACTGCTACGTCCATTATGATTGAAGTTTCAGGATCGCTTCGTATCAAACCGGAGAATTTTTCAGTAACATTTTTGCGGGAACTGGACCAGGGACTAACCTCTTCCAATAAATCTTATTTATATTATGATCTGTTTTAAGTTTGGCACAGAGGTACCTCTTTGACTAGGTTACTATTTAAAAAAATTTTTTACCGGAAAGTGGATCAGGGGCCGACCTTTTAAATAAAACCTAATTTTTCGTGTCATTTACTTGAAATTTGATAGTGAAGAAGTGGATCAGGGGCCGAACCTGTGTTTGAAACTTTATTTGGTACCTTCGCTTTTCACATATTCTAAAAAATCGTATGTATGATACGTGTGGGCTGTGGACACAAGCAAGAGAAAAGTTAAAGGGAGGATAGAGCGAGTGGAAATAAGGTTAGGAAATTAAATATGAGTTAAAATTCACTAAAATGGATTTTTAAATAAGGACTGATTTATGAATTATCTGTATTTATGTATCTGCACTCTACGCTCTTGATTGTTACAAACAAAAATGATACATTCAGAAGACTTTCCTATATTAGGATTGCAGTTTGAGACAGATGGAGTAGTCGATATAATTTATTTTAAATATTTTGTTTTATTCGTTTATTATCAGTTTGTTTTAAACATGCAGGGACACCTGCTTCAACCGACGTGCTTTAAAGTAGACTTGAAGTTTTTATAAAACTGTTGCATAGAGAAAATATGGCAAATCTAATACACTTTAAGAGACTATGACCCGTAATCATAGTCGCTGACTAAAATACTCTTGCCTAAATGAAAAATGGGATTTAAAATTTTGATCTGTCATAGACATACTAAACACAGTTTTCAGCTGAAATAAGCATGGACAGGGTATCTGCATGAAAAAAAGGCATTGGTTGGCGCTATGAAGAAATTTTTTAGAAGTTTTAAAAGTTCACCCTATTCCTTACAACCGTGGTTATTTGACTCCACGTATAAAAAATGAACATTTTTTAGTTGACAAAAACTCTTAAAATACCACAAAACATGAACATACTTATTTAAAGAAAATTTACTTAATTTCGTTCTTAAAAAATTATTTAAATCTCGCAACATAAACGAGTAGGTAGTTAAAGCGGATTTCGGCTCCTTACAGCAAAGGAAGGAACAAGGCGATTCACTCATTCACTCGTATTCATGTTAAATAGTTTGTTAGAATGTTGTAAAGAAAAGTATTTTCCATTAAGACAGCTGTGAGGGCCAAAATGATGCAAACTTTAAATGTTAGGTGGCCCCAACCGTTTAATTTAATAGATCCGAAACCGAATAGGGATATGTCTAACCTCGATACTAATAAGTATGCAGGACATTTAATGATAATCAAGTTAAATGAAATTTAGGTTTGCCTTCGCAAAGTCAGCATAAATAAAGGGGTTTTATTATAGTTTTCCATAGGAAAGAAGTGACCTAAAATGTTGAGCCATTGTACATGTACCTGCAAAGTGTAAGTCGCTTTTACATTAGAAAATCATTGAACTCAAGTCGATCATAACATAGACTAAGAGGGTGATAAAGGAGGGAAATAGTACAACAGCGCCCGTTCCAAGCAGTTCTTAAAATTTTTGTTGCTAATTCTTGTTGTATTCTGTGTTTTATTTCACGCTTTCTTTTAAGAGGAACTGGCAAATGTAAAGGGGTATAGAAAACACAAAAAGAAATGCCAGCAGAATTGAATTCAAAAATTCTGTAATGTAATTCAATATTAGAAGTCGGAAATAAGAAATTATTCTTTTATTAATAGATATTCACAAAAACCCGAATAATTGCCCTCAAACGGCTGGGAAACTGGTGACAATTGTATCAGCGCAAAACGCTTTTTTAGTTAATCATTTCCTGTGTACAATAATATTACCGAAATTACATGAACCACATGAAAGTCTTAAACTTTTTTTTTTTTTGCAAAAATATCTTGACAGAGTTAAAGTATTACTTTGCCGGCTTCGGATTATTGCTTCCGAAATTAATCCGCGTCATTTGACACCTCCCCCGAAATTTTTGGACATGTAAAATCAGTATACCATTCTACTTATTCCTCAAAAGATACTAAAATATCAAAACTCACAAATATCTATGAATGCGGAATAGTCTTAATTAAAGATTTCGCATATGTGGAGCCAAGTAACCATCGCCCATTTTAAAACTGTGCATCTTTGGTCACAAACATATAAATACGCATTCTAGGTATAATAAATTAGTCCTGACGTATATTTGCTTGTCGGGGAAGCCTTTTTATTTCACTTCCATTTAAGTTCATCGCGTTTAAATAGCAAATTGTTTAATTTCTCGCACCTTTTGACAGCAGACCACCGACTTAAAACCTATTTTAAAAAAGGAAAATCGCGCTCATGTCATTTTAAATTTAAAATACTTTTTTAGAAGTAAAATAGTGTTTAAGTGGACTATAACACACTTGAAATGATATTAGAACCAGTTTTAAACCAATAAAACTCTATTTTATTTCGACTATGACTACGGGCCTATATATCAAGGTTCTAAGGGTGCTCGTAAAAAAAAAATTGCTTCAACGGAAAATAGTTGCTCTTTAAAATATTATGTTGTTTTTTAAAGAAAAGAGCGTAGTATATACGGCAAATAAACACGTTTTTGGCACTGTCATGTATGAATATCTCCCAAACTGGAATCAATTTAAGGATCTGTCACCACATTCAAATTTAGCATACCGAAGGTTCTCACAAACGTGAGAGCTCATTTCTGAGTCTAAAATTTTGTTAGCTTGCGCTGTTCGTCACATTTCCCGCACCTCATGAGGGTTATTGATGACTTCATTAGATTTCGAGGTTTGTTCTTATTATTTATATTTTAGTGATTTCGTACTTAAAGTTAGTTGATATTTTAGTGAATGTGGAATGTGACATTTATAGAGTGTAATCTCATTATTTTACAAACCGCAAGCATAACGTCATCTGTCTTTTGAAGTCATTTTTGTTTATCGTGCGAGTTTCCCCTCGCAAAGAAATCGAACAAGGCGCACGGATTTTCCGTATTTAAATACTGAGTACTCGCTTCGGGTTTCAAGTAGGGATCAGAATGAACATATTCCGGGAGTATTTTCTTGGTCAGTTCATAAATAATTTTTTTTTAAACATATGCGATAATTTTGGAGACAGTTTGGCCCTAATGCTACGTTTCCACCAAACCCAAACTCCGTGTTTGCCAACTATTTTATGCAAAATATCTCTAGGCAGAAATGCAACTTTTGATTTTTGCTTTCGCATTATTGATACCTAAGTTAAAACGCGTTTTTCGATGGCTTTCGCGATATTTTTAGACATGTTTTAACAGTCTTACGAAACTTGCAAACACGGAGTTTGGGTTTGGTGGAAACGTAGTATAACTCGGTACTTTCTTGGACATCGCCTCGAGGAAATGAACGGCTTCGAAAAAAATTGATGGTTCCGCTTTAATAAGTCATTGTTGCGAAAAACGGAAATAAAGAAATAATAAGGTAATTACGAAATTATCCCTAAGTTTCCCCTAGGTTAGGTTGAACTGGCCGGTCCATGAGGACCTCACATAGACTGAATAAGTCCGTTACCAGAAGTTTGTTTTAACGACCAAACTGAAAAATCCTATCAAAAACCAGGACCTATGTTATAAAATAACTCCGTCCTCTTGGCAAATACTAGAAGCTTCCTAGGACTTAAGCCACTTGCTGCTTCTAGATCTGACAGCTGTATCAATCCTATAAGTTTCCCCTACATGCGAATCAAATCATGCGGAAAGTAGCACTTCAATTTCAACTGATGGTCCTTAGCTTAGCGGAAGTGTAGCGGATGATATTATCGATATGGTTCCAGGTTCCCAAACCAGAATTTTTTTTTAATACAAAACGCCGCTTAGCAGAATCCAGAAACGTTCTCTATACTATTTTTAAAGAGCTCAAAAAATTCAGTAAAAAATGCAGTGCAAAATCTTTTTACTTCAAACATACTTTATACATATTATTCCTCGTGTTCCAATGAAACGTGAACCAGATACGGATTAAATCTCTATCCGTATCTGGTTCATGTGTCATTGGAACACGAGGACTGTCCTCCTGGTCAACGCGGAAAGTGGCTTCTTTCGGCTTTGAAGCGTTGAAAAAGCTCAAAAACGATAAAGAAAAATCTGTCCACTGCAAAATCTGAGCTCAAAGTGGTTTTATATTTGCCGTAACCGAAATATACTACTTTTTTCTTAAATTTATGCCTTTTTGGGCATAAATCTAGCGCGAGAAAATACATACTCATGGCTCTTCCATAGCGGTTCGGAACTTAATTACACCTTCCATATTTCAAGAATCAATATTTGTTTCTATTTATTTACCTTATATTGTTGTAGAAAATTACTTTATTTTAAAATTGTGTGTTATTGTGAACGCCCTTATTTAATGCAAAATCTGAAGCGCTGTCTATATTTGAAATTGAGTGAAACTTGATAAATTTACAAATCTTATGTACGCAAGTGAAGAGCGTTAATATAAAATGCATTTGTTTATTTATTTTTTTCCTATGCGAATATTTAGATAAATTTTTATAAAAAGCAATTTCTGTAAATATTCCTGTCACTGTGTTCCCATTTAATTTGTATGTATGTATGTAAATTAGTAGCTTAAGCATAGATTAAAAAATGTTTCAGGGTCTATACAACTATCCTATTAAAATTGAAAAATAGATTGGCAGACGAAAGGTAATACTTTAAAACCGCTATGTATTTTTTGTTGATTTTTGACTGCTAATTTAAACATCTTGAAGTTTTTCTATGCAAGTCATACTTAGAATAGTCGGAAAACCCTGTTAAGTCTTTACATTAGTAAGTCATATCAAATTAAGTATTTTTTATGAAATAAATTATTTATTTCTATTTTACTGAACAGAAAGCTGACGGCGGAGTGGAAGCGGGAAGTGTTGTTATAATATAAAGATAAAAAGCTATGAAAATGATTTCTTATGGAAAATTGCAAAAGTTGTCACAGAAACGTTTAAAGCTTGTAAAATATGTATATGTGTATGTTTATAGCGAGCACTCTGCCGTCAGCGTAAATAACAGCGTTTTATTAATGTCGCTTCCATAAAATATATAAAAGTCTTAACAACTTCAACCGAGAACATTTTAAAATCGCAGAGAGGTAAGCACCAAACATTTTTGGAATTAGTATTTTTATTCTTATGCTTGCCCCATTCAACGGGCACGACCACTCACAAATTGTCATCAAATTCCTCTAACGGGAGTCCAAGGAAACTGGCTGGTGGTTGGTGTCATGTGGGGACACATCACATGCAGGACATACATTACGTATGTCGGGGTTGAGTCTGGACAAGTAAGAATTTAACCTGTTACAGTATCCAGAACGAAGTTAGGCCAGGGTGACTCGTGTCTCCCTTGGTATGTGCTTTCTTCTTCTGCAAGGGTGGGATATTGCATATTAATAACGGGGTTCACTGGGCGCGTCCTGACAAAGGTGTTTACCGATTCTGTGTGGATTTAGCTAAGGGCCTGCTTATGCTTGCCTGGATCAAACGGCTGTGTTGGCAGGTGGCGTATCTCGTCATAGTGCTTTAGGAGATGTTCCCTTAATCCTCGTGGAGGAGGTGCTAAATCAAGCAGTTGTTTGCTAGGATGTTCTTGTTTGTGACAATTAAGCAAGAACTGCTTGTTCAGTATTTCGTTGTGCTCTATAATAATGAGCTCTTTGGCCTCACTATGTAGATGGTGTTCGGGAGTCAGGAGGAGACATCCGGGGGCAGTCTGATTGCAGCATTTTGACAGGTCTGTAGCCTTTTCCAGTGTGTATTTTTAAGATCAGGCGACCAGACTGGTGACGCGTAGCTCATGAGCGACCGGCCAATTGTTTTGTACGTGGTTAGCAACGTTTCTTTATCTTTTCCCCATGTGCTACCGGCAAGCGACTTGAGGCTAAAGTACATTGTTTCTAAAGTACCAAGCATTGCTCGCATCCGTATGCGTCCGGCATGGTACTGAAAGGGAGAGTGTTAACCTAAAATCGACGTGGCTGATTATTTTTCTGAAATATTTTATTTAGCTCAATTCAGTTTTTCAATTTACTCATTTGGTGATACTTTAATGACGCGTGGCTAATTTGGCGGTTGTACCTTAAGATAAAACATCCCCAGACCTCTTTGCATATCAAGGCATCGGAATTTTCGGCCTGACAACCCTGTCGGATCTGCAAGTAACTGAGAAAAAAAAAATACAACACAAATTGAATTTTTTGCAATTGGTTTCTTTTTTTAATAAGATTTATACCAAATACTTATTTTGGTTTATTTAAATTTCATTGTTTTTTTTTTACGTTTTACTTTACGTTTACAATTTTTATTTTTGTATACACTTAATAAATTTTCGAATTATATTACACATTTTTTAATAATAATTAAACTTATTTAATGTTTGCTTTCTTATGAAATAATTTACAACTGAAATGAAGCATTGAATTTACATATGTTTGTCTATATGTATATATGTATGTATGCAATAGTGATGCTCAAACAATTGTTTTTTTGCAAATATTGCCTAATTTTTTACAGTGTATTGATAAAAACATTCGAGCCAAATTGGTTTGAGTGCATTTCCCATGAAATTTTTTGATGACTTGCATGACATTTATGTAACATATTTAAAATTTTTGCTTCCGTGACCTACATGACACTTTACCATTAGTTTAAACAACGAATATTTTGTAAAAATTTCAATGAAAAAAAAAAATAAAATTGAATTCAAATATTTTCAATAAGTAACGCCAGCGTCACAGTCATAGTTTAGCTTCATATTTATAATATTTTTAATTTCTTCACATTTTTCCCATTTTATTATTAAGTATGTCTAATCAACTTAGAATTTTTTCTTTTAATTTTTTGTGTTTCCTTCACTATTTCTTGTTTTCCATTTATCTTTATATATGTATGTATTTGTGAAATATGTATATGTAATTTAATAGTTTTTAATGTATTCATATATTCCTTAATATTGGTTTGAGTAATTCTTTTAGTATGCGTCTATGTATGTATATAAGTAAATGAAGTTTATGTATGTTATTGTATTTACTTTTTTATTTTTTTCTAAGCGTACTACGCTTTATTATTTAACATTGTATTATTGTTTTTGCATATTTTTTTATTGCACTTATTAACTAATTATTGATTAAATACCTAAAAACTTCAAACGCACATACACAAATAGTTTCATATATACATAATTAATGCTTAAGTACTTTTTAAATTAAATACTAAAGTTATTCACTTCCACAAGAAACTTTAAGTTTCAGTGTATTTGTTTGTATGTGTGTCTGGTATTTTGCATGACTATAGCCAGCTAATAGAGAGATATAGTTATTTATTATATTACAACAAAGAATTACAAAAGTAGAAATTGTAAGACTATACTTTAAAATAATAAATAGTAGATCTTAGACAATAACATTAATTGTTGTGTGTCTACATAACACATATAGTTAAAAACAATAGTTTAAGCAAATTCTGTTACAATAAGTTCCCTATAATTAACGCAACTATTTATATAAGAGCGTAGCGAGTGATAGTTACCACCACTAAGAATAGTTAAAACCTTTTGCAAGTCCAAAACTTTCCCACCAAAACATTGAAAACGGATATCTTTGTAAATAGGACATATCCCAATAAAATGCAAGGTGTCTTCAGCAGTACATAAGTTGCAAACCGAGCAGTTTACAGAAGTCACATTTTTAAAAGCTCCTGCATTGAGGTTTAGCAAGCCATCCCTAGCGCGAAAGATCAGACTTATGGCGTAGGCTGAAAACTCATCGGAGAAGTAAGTAGCGCCCATAGGAATCAAGTACGGGTAAAGATCGTGTGACCTAGATTGCAGCGCACTCTCGGTGTAGCTAGCAAACTCTTTTTGCAGCAATTTCTCTATTACTACAGGAATTCGCAGTTTTAGCGCTGCATGCGAGAAATCACGCTGAGGGTCCATATCAACACTTACATAAACATTTTCCCAGTTTTTCACCCAGTACGAGCCTTGACGCACTGTCTCCTCAGCTGCAATACGGGGCAGTCTATTTGGTGATAAACTAAAACAGCACGCGATATGATACATGTGCGTGCTTAAAGTATGGTAGTACAGCGAACATAGACCTGATTCGAGGTGCAACATATAGTTTGGAGTGTTAGATGGCAGAAATATTTGCTTTTTTATAAAGAACCGCAGGAGTGTCTCTACGGACTCAAACTTATCAATACCCCATAGTTGCGCACCATAAAACATGATAGACCTAGACGCCGCTTCGAAAATTTTCATCTTTTGCGAGATGGGAATTCTGGGATTATTTATATATTTGAGCCATGTAGCAACTATAGCAGTTTTAGCTTCTGACAGTTTCGCATCTAAGTGCTTTGTGAAAGAAAGTTTATAATTTAAAAGCACGCCTAAGTATTTGTACTCATTTACAATCTCAATAGTGTCATTACCATAATTCCAGCAACACCCCGCGGACATCCTGCTAGCTTCCCTAAAAACTAATATTTTGAATTTAGAGAGATTAACTGTCAACCCCCACTGCTTACTGTAAAGGTAAGGCGCATCTACCATTTTCTGTAAATCTGTCGCAGAGTCTGCCAGAATCACAATATCGTCAGCGTACAAAAGAACTTTAACTACAACGTCAGCAACTTTTACACCACAGGGGAGAATGTCACTTAAGTCATTAATATATAAAGAGAACAGAGCTGGACTCAGCATGCACCTTTGCCGTACACCCTGTTTAACAGAAAATGGTTCCGAAAGCGCTCCATCCATCCAAACCTGACTAGTTGTATCTTCATAAATTAAGCGAAGTACCTCAATAACGTGACTAGATAGACCGAGCTGGGCAAGATTGTAGAAAAGCAAATTCCTTGGAACTGTGTCAAAAGCACATGAAAAATCGACAAAGAAAGCGAAAGTTTTCTTTTTCGCACTAAAGTTCAAGTGTACAATACTGGTCAGGTTGAACATATTGTCAATTGTTGAATAGTTTTTGCGGAAGCCCGCCTGAAACTCGGCCAGCTAATATATGTACATACAAACATACATAAATAAAAACCAAGTGCTATATATCAGTGTTTGCATTTGCTATTCCGGAGTAGAAACGAAAATATGCTCTGAACATGAACAGAGCACAGAGCAGCGCCTGTGGGCAGCAGGCTCCGCTATGAGCTACGTCGTGTTTTAGAGCGAAGCAAATAGCAGAATTAGAGCTCCGAGCGATGATATGCTCCAGGTAGTGGAACGATAGCAACAACAAAAAAAATATATTTAAAGCTATTTGCTCTGTTGGGCATTGTTATGCAAAGCTTTGTCTTGTTACTTGTTTTTGTTGTTGAAGCGGATTAAGCATTGTGATGTTGTTTTTGTACGTGGTTTTATTAGCATATCGGTCGAAGTTTTTGTTTTGCTATTTGATCCGCTTTAAAACGCGAGGTAGCTCATAGCAGAGCCTAAGAAATGCCAAGCTACGGCTCTGCTTCATGCTCTGTTCATGTTCAGAACCGGAACAGTAGCAACAAAAAAAGATTGTGTAGAACAGCAATTTCAATAACTGCTATAAATGCATAGCAAACTTTCAGGACCGGCCGCAGGTTTTCCCTCTAGGGAGTAAAAAAAATAATAACCAATGAAAAAAAACCTTCGAGGTCTGCATTTTTTATAAGGGCCTATTACGGTAAACAACTCAACTTAGTTGGGTTGTAATTAAAACAACTCAACTTTCAGACAACTCGAACTCCTGTTTGGTATTACGAATTACAACTTATTTCAGTTGAAGTTGAATTGGTGCTGCCAAGCTAAGAAAGTGATGATTTGACAGATAAATGAACAGCTGATCAATTTGTGGCTAAAATTTAAGCATTTGCAAGTGATTTTTTTATTAATAGTAAAATGGATATTAGCATAGATTTATTTTATGATGATGAAAATAATGGTGAGAAAATTGATATGCAGCGAATAAGAAAACATTTACGCGATCACTCTAATCCCTTGGAATTACCAAGCACCAAGTAAGAAAACGTTCAAGTAATAATTGATAAAATTCTAATGTAGTTATTTTGCAGATTTGTAAGCTATTTTTGGTTAAGTAAGAAAGCATTTTGCTCCTTACTAAACGAAATCAAGGGCCATTTCCGGAAACGCGTTCGAGGGACGGCTGTACCTCCTATTTTAAAATTATGCGCTACACTCCGATTCCTTGCTGACGGCCGCTATCAAAAATGCCGTGGAAATGATTTTAGTGTTGGACTGGCACAACCTACAACATCTATAGTTGTCAAAGAGGTTTTAGATATTATTGAGGAGCATATTTGTGCGAAGTGGATTAAAACCCAAACAGCAAAAATTGTATTTTACTCTAAAACAGGATTCCCAGGAGTAGTGATTAGTATCAATGGGACTGACGAATGGAACTGCGGCCAGCCACGTCCAACTTCGGAATGTCGCTCCATAATGTAAAACAGTTATTCAATGTAATCCTTCGTTTAAACGTTGTTTTTTCTATAAATGTGTACAAAATTGTTGATTATTGTTTGATTAAAAAATGTGCAACTACCGGCTTTAAATTGTTTTTGTCTAACTCTTATCAAAGGTAGTATCAAAAGACGCGTTTCGATCTCCATTTTTAGGATTCGAAAGCGGAAATTAAAAATTGTATTTCTGTCGCAAAATATTAAAAAAAAACACAAAATGGCCCGAAAGGGTCTGAAATAGGAGGCCCGATCCACAGTTTTTTTGCACAGAAGATCTTTCTGTGTTGGCGGCCTTTGGCCGCGATTTGTAAAAATAACCCTGGGTGGGTCCAACGCCTTTCTGCATTAGTGTGTACAAAAAATCTGGCAAAATACAACAACCACATGACAATTTGAACCGAAATGATATGATATTTTTAATTTTTGTTTTCGGATCCTAAAATTGGAGGGCGAAACGTGTCTTTTGATACTAACTTTGAAAATTTTTGTTAAAAATTAGGTGGTGAACCGTCTTCTAAAACGTTACATTTTTTCAAAACAACTGTGAAAATTGTATGAGACAACTGCTAGTAACCAGTTGTAAGATTTTGACGTCTTTGACAACTACACCAACATAAGGTTGTAAACGGTAATGCCACAAAAAGTTGTTAGACAAGACAACTCAACCGGCATTTTTTTTGTAATACCAAATTGCGAAATTTCAACCCAACCAGAGTTGAGTTGTAAACGGTAATAGGGGCAATAATTATTGTTCCTTTTTATTTATAATTATTGTTTTTTATTTAGAGTGATATTAAAGAGAGGAAAAAAGCATATGTGTACAGTTGCGAACACAAAAATAATAGTAAAAATTGGAAGCCAAATTTATCAATTATTTTCTTTTCTTATTTATTTGCTTTAATTTTGAAAAAAAAAACTTCATTGAATTGTGTTACTTAAGCTATGCGAGAAATGCTTAAAAATCTGCATACAAATTTCGAATTTTTTGATTTGAGTTTTCAGAATCCATTTGCAGCTTTGTAGCGCAACCAATTTTAGACTAATAAAGTTCATAAGTCTCTCAAAACTAGCATAGATTTTTTGCAAATTGCACTAGCTCCAAACTAGCGCATAACTATAGCATTAAAAGACGGTACTAGTTCTAATTCTGTTTCCTCGCAGTGCCTTCAAGTGACTATTATAACATTGTGATGTGCTACGAAATGCCAATTGTCCCCCTTTTGAACGCGTTCTCAATTGGTTTAGTCGAAGGTGGTTCTGAAATATTTGCTTTTTTTGATTAATCAATATTAAAACATATTGCTTCAGCCTTAAGCGCTGATCCACTCCGCCTTCGATTTGCACTATTTCGATGGTTGTCATGTATTCTGCGAGTGCAAAACTCGTAGGGATGCAGCACAATGCAAGCTTGCTACAAAGCTCTTTTTTAAATCAGAAATTTAAGGTTTCACCAAACCAAAAATATATTTACCGATCTACCCTACTTTCTACCACCAGCATAGCATGTACAATGCCAAAGGAAATGCGTACTTTTAGTATAATGCAGCATACTTTTAGGCGCAGAGTATAAACAAGTGTTTCCTGTGTCGCTTGTCGGTTATTTCTGAGCGCCTGTTAGAATATGCACACTTGCACTAAAAGGGGCGTCCGAAATTCACACACAATGGACGGACGGACGACATTTTGCAATTTGCTGATTCAGTGCGATTCTGAGAAGGCCAATTCATATTAATGTGTTTGTACAAAAATTAATAACATTTCTTTGATTTGAAAGTTTCCAGCAGTACAAATAAGCCAATCAGTAAATTTTCTCTCCAAGGCCATAAAATATTTTGAGTACTCCGGTGCGCTACATCTGCGATTTATGATTTACAAGGTTCTAACTTCTTTTTGTGGAGTTTTTGAAGCCGCCTTGTCCCTGTGTCAACAATCCTTATATTCTCCAACTAGATGCCTGAAATACGTGAAATTTTCGTACACAATCGAGGTCGATACATCTCCTTCGGTGCTTCTTCTTATAGCAATGTTTAACCCCATCCAATAACTGCGGTAACCCTCGATATCTTCTAACGCAAGTCACAGAAAACAGATGTTTCAACTAAATTGCAACATAGTGATATTAGTGTTAGCGGCGTTGGTTCCACGTTACCAATGAAAAGATGGTTGATCTCATGGGGAGACACAATACATGAAGGAAATACGTTGCGTATGTCTATGTTGGTTCTGTATACGTAAAAATTTAACCCAGTACAATATCTGGACTAGATCGAATCCAGGCCGACTTCATGCGTGACTTCCTGGGAAGTATAATTTCCTCTTCTGCAAGACTTGGGTATTGAACTCTGGTTTACGGACATAAGAACTAACTGACTGTACGTGGAAAACACTCGGAGAGTTCTCTTGCTCTTTAACATCAAATATGTGAGCAATTGAATGTGAATATCTGCGAACTTAAAGTTTAATTGTTTGCAAAATTTCCGGCACAGTTTGGGATTTACAAAAAAAATTTAAAAACTCAATCAGTAGGGTATAATATATGTATATTCCACTCATATGCACCTTTGGTACAACTCGAGTCAAACGAACCAGAATTTGAACTGTTTGGAAATAACAAATCTTTCACTAGCAATATCATTTTGATCCAACCAGGTTAAAACAGTGAGCTTACTTACGATATTGAAAGTTATAAGTCGAAGTAGTTTTAACAACTTTAAAAAAGCTGTATTCTTAAAATAAAGGATGTTGAAGGGAATATAGCTGGCCTGCTCTTTGCTTGCAAATTGATAATTATATTATTCATTCACGCTCATATGCGCAGCCAGAACAAGCACCTTATTTGCTATTGTGCGATATAATTTTGTGGCATACTTTTAGGAGCAGAGTATAACCAAGTGTTTCCGGTGTCGCTTGTCGGTTATTTCTGTGCGCCTGTTAGAATATGCAAACTTGCACTAAAAGGGGCGTCCGAAATTCACACACAATGGACGGACGGACGACATTTTGTAATTTGCTGATTCAGTGGGATTCTGAGAAGGCCAATTCATATTAATGTGTTTGTACAAACATTAATTACATTTCTTTGATTTTAAAGTTTCCAGCAGTACAAATACCCTAAGCAGAGCATATTGAGCATGAAAGATGTTGAAAAAAAGTGTTAAATGTTGGGTGCAAGGTGCAGAGCCGCAGCAAAATTCCGAAATCAATTGTTGGTACCACTTCAGGAAAAGAAAAAGAGACATAGCTAACAATATGCAAGGATGTCGTCTAGCTGGTCAAGGGTTATACGTTGCCAAAATTTAATATTTTTTTTTTTAAATAAATCGCAGATATGATGGTACGGAGCGCTGAAAATTGCTACCTTACGTCTCTTCATGGCGCTTGAAGCGGCACAATCGGCCTAATATTGTCATGCTGCGGTTCTTTGAACAAATGGGCCCATACAAACAGATAACTTCTACACTTATGGCTGGTTTTCATTATGTCAAATTTCACGTCAAACGTTGCCATTTTAATGAAAACGGGTTTTCATATAGTGTCATTTGTGTTTGTCGTCACTTTTGACTACGTTGTGTCAATTAAAATGTCAGCTAAATGAAAACGGCCCCTTAGTATTGTCATCCATTATATTTAATAGACAATCTCCTAAGAACAAAATACAATACAATCATAAAGCACTGTTGCATGTCATCGACGAAATCTCTAAAGAGTTGTTGAAAAAAAAACGCCCTTATAATAAAGAAGAACGTATGCTAACTAAGAAGGGTCAAATTGGCACAAATTCGAGTCAAACGAACCAGAATTTGAACTGTTTGGAAATAACAAAATCCCACTACAATATTTGGACTAGACCGAATCAAGGCCGAGTTCATGCGTGACTTCCTGGGAAGTATAATTTCCTCTTCTGCAAGACTTGGGTATTGAACTCTGGCAACAAGTTTACGGACATAAGAATTATGGGTGGATAAGACTCAGAGAGTTCCCTTGCTCTTTAAGATTAAATATGTGAGCTATTGAATGTCGAATATCTGCGAACTTAAAGTTTAATTATTTGCAAAATTTCCGGCACAGTTTGGGATTTACAAAAAAATCTAAAAACTCAGTCAGTAGGGTATAATATATTGATGTGCATCATCATAAAAGTGGCAGGAAAAGCTTAAGCTGATAAAAGTTTTTTAGCATACATTTAGGGGTAATGTTCAAGCATTCACTTCCGTTGTCGTTGGTCTTAATATTCTGATCACCTATTACAATGCGCAATATTTGGTGTTTAGCCTGTGGCTGTGGCTTTTCCTGTCATGTGTGTGTGTGACTCAGCATCATTCGTGTGCAGCTTGCGAAATATTTCGAAGTTTAAGAAGGGTGCACCTTGTTTAATGGTCGCATGTACTGGCTTGGTTATCTTTGACTATAGCCATCAGAATCTTTTATATACATATTATATATTTTGAAACTGCAGTAAAAAAACATCGTGACTCAGCTAATGGATCGGATCTACTTTATAACATCTCCGCATGTATATTGTTCTGTATGATATAATAAAATATGTTTATTAAACATGGCCTTACTTTTTTGAGTTGAATTTTTTAATTTGTTCACTTGATTGGCCACAGTTCTTAATGCAAAGGCCATCCTAACAGAGTATTGTCGGATGGGTATCTACTGAAGAAAATATCTTGAATCATAAAAATACAAGTCGTCGCGAAAGGTCAGTAGAACATCGCAAACTTTAGAAGAATGGGCCCAAAATCTTCCGACGAGCTATATTCTTGAAATATAAGACAATACACAAATGCGTACTTATTTTCAGGTTGAAGGATTACAACAGGTAATAAATAATCCTGTAGTGCGAATGTCGCCTGTCTCTCATATTCGCTGCAAGGTTCTTTTGTAGCAAAATTAAATTATATTCAGCTTTTGCAGTAGGGTATATCGTGTATAATACATGTGAGTAAATTTGTAGCATACATTTAGGAGCATTTAAAATATAATTGCTTCCGCTGCTGCTTGTGGTTAATTTCTGAGCTCCTATTAGAGTATGCAACATTTACAAAAATGGAGTCGACCGACTTAGCAAGATACTGATAAAAAAAAACAATTTTTTAAATCTAAGTTTACTGTTTCACATTTATAGGGTAAGTTTATCTCAACCTGCCGCTAAATCTTCTTTAATACTGCTGATTTGACAGGCGTAATTTGATTTTTCAAGTAAATAAGTATAACCACAAAATTTTGATAGCCTTATTTTAACCAAGTTTTTCAAGCTTTCATAAAAGAGAGTTGTATCAACTCATTCCGCTTTTGAGTGAATCGAATAGGTAGAATTCGATACTTATGAGCAAAATATGAAGCCGTAATCGTAAACGCAGCCGCTTTATTTTTAAGCATTTGTAAGCGGCACCTAATTTGGATTTGAAAAAGGATTACATAGACCGAAATCCTGCCAAGCGCGGGAAGAGGGTTTAATCTGTTTCGTGTTTGGCGATATCTTTTCGTGCAAACGAAAAAATAAAAAAACCTTTCAATATTAACAAAAATAATTTTTAAAATGTTTGAATTCGGTATCTTTTGTTTATTCAATTCAAATTAGATAAATCAAATTAATTAATGCTTAATCACTATATAAATTTACGTTTCCATGCAATTGGCTTTTAATTTTTTACAACTAAAATGAAAATTTTTTAACTATAATTATAAACTTTCAACTTGTTAAAACTTAATATAAATTATAATTTGATATTTTTATACCATCAAGGTGTTTAAAATTCTTAATTTTTATTTGCTTACGTCCTTTTATTATGTTATTGTTATTGTTGCATTGCACCGTAAACAGCACAACATTTTTAAGCAACTGCATTTATTTATTTTTAAGACAAAGAAGTATTTGATTTTTTTCACAATATAATGTTAAAACATTTTTGTAAAATTAATTCTTTATGTCTATGAGCATATAAATATATATATATATATATATATATATATATATGTGTGTGTCTATGAAAAAGAGCGGGATCCTGCCCTGTCAACAAAAAGTAAAATTAATATTAATAAAATTGAAAGAATTAAAATAACTATATGTTAATACAACAACAACCACATAAGTATGTTTGTATGCAGATATACATATTGTATATGTTTATAAATGTAATTAGTTTTTAATAAATATTTATGGATTATTCCATTTGAAATCGACCAATTAGTGGAATCAATGCTTGTAAATTTTATGAGCGTAGAACAATATTTCCACCATCGCATGGTTCAACTATATGGTTGGCTTATCTTTACAGCAACAACATACCTTCGTTCAGATTGTCAAAATCTACATGTTGGTGTTAGGCGTATCGAATGGAGAGAAAACATAAAACTTTGCAATTCGTGTTGTGTGGCAAATAATGCGCTAAATTAGATGCATTTCACTTAAAGTGATGTGAAAGTATTTTTTATAAAAAAATTGACCAATAACAATGAGCAATAAATAATTGTCAATGGCTTGGTTACATTTTGCGTTTTCCATCTCCTTTTGACAATACGTATACCAGTGAAAAGAAAAACATAAAATCAGCTGATGAGATGAGCCAACCATATAATTGAGCCATGCTAACATCGTAAATGAGGCGAACTGTCAGAAACGTTTTTCTTGTTCGAAATAAAGTTTTTGAAAAAATCAACACATACATATGTATGTAGACTTTTCGAATAAAAACTAGCGTTGCAGTATTATTTTAATTTCAAAGCAAACATCTTCTTCCAAGCTGATCCTGATCATTTCCGTATTCCTTTGTTGAGTCTATCTTCTTTTCTTCAAGGACCTACAGCTTTCGAGAATCCAACTAAATTTTATATACCATTTTGATTTCATGAAAGGCATACAAAACGAAATATATTTTAGTGCTTTCCCGTAAAATGCAAATTTTTTGGCGACGCCTCTAAAAAATTTAATTTTTAACGACCAGTCTCATGTTAAGATATATAGCAAAAAAACTTGGTTTGCAGTTATTATCGAGAGCAAAATATTATCAATTTTTTCAGAAGAAAGTTTTTTTTTACAAAAAACAAAAAAAAAACTCCTAAATCTCTCTTTCTAGTATCGAATCATTCCTCATCCCAATTCTTAAGAAGTTTGACTTCTATCATACGTTGAAAAAAGAAAGTTTGAAATACTTTAAACAAAAAAAAAAAAAAAAATCGGAAAATAGGCGAAATTTTAAAACTTATAAGTAAATATGAGTTTCAAATAAAAACATTTTAAATTTTGAACTTATTTATTTGCATGACAGTGTATGAGATGCAAGTTAATCTTCTTAGGGCCGTTTTACCATCTTCAATTAGTCACTTATCTAGAAGTTATAGGAATCATCGTTTTCCCCATGCTAACTGAAGCTTCGTGGTGTGGTTGTAGCGTGATACGCCTACCACACCGAAGATCATTTGTTCACGCCCCGGGCAAAGCAACAACGGAAATTTAGAAAAACAATTTTTTCAATTAAAAGAAAGTTTTTCTAAGCGGCGTCGCCCCTCGGCAGTGATTTTGTAAACATTCCGAGTGTATTTCTGCCATGAAGGGTTCTCAGTGAAAATCGTTCGGCGCCGGCATAAAATATCTAGATACCGTCCTGCCAATTTGTAGGAAAAAAAATAAAAAGAAGCACGACGCAATTTGTAAGAGAAGCTCGGATTAAAATCTCTGACAGCTGTTGTTGTTGTTGTTGGTATTCACAATAGATTTTTGCGCTTTCTTGTACAAACTATTGACAATTGTCCATTTAACTGAGAGTTGATAACCCTGTGTTGGTGAAAATTAAAATGTTCTATGAAGTTCTCTGCAGGATTGCTCTAATCCTGTTAAATTTTAGCTTAACTCGAGATGGAGAAACGGCCATTAAACTATTAAGCTTAGGTATGATTCAAGAATATAAATAAAGAATGATATAATAAAAAGCGGCAAATTTATTGTAACGGTAGCTACTAATAAAAAATTTTGAGAAATTAGGGGTATTCTCTCTGTCTAGAATTCATAGAAAATGTAGAAAGTTTTTCATTTTATTAACAGACATTTTCACATGCAACAACAAAATACATTTGTGAAACATTTACTACGGTTTCTACATTTTCTCGTGTATATTTTATTAGAAAATTTATAAATGTGAAAAGAATGTTGAGGCTGAAATTTCAATTAAAAGAACATACATTTTCTGACCGCGGCTGTTAATTTTATCATTTACAGAGATAATACAAGTCTATCGAAGGGACACACAACTAATACATATTTTATTTCGTCTGCTAAGTGAAATATTCCCTATCTCGGAAGGCATTTCGAAATTAAAAAAAAAAAAAAGTCACAACGCTTCGAACTCAGAATTGTTTTCAAAAACTCCCTAATTCAGTATTCCTAATAATATAATGAAGAACAACACCGTTGCCTCTATCTCCCTTCGTCTCTATTTAAAAAATTGCGTATACTTTAAGCTGAAGTGAAGTCATTTTGAAATCAATGAGAAATGTTTGTTTTTCCGTTTAAGAAGTTTAACTTCAAAAATTTTACATTGAAATCAGCACTTGAAAATTTGCAACACCCACCATTGGTCGTTTTGAGATGGCAAAACGTGCATGCTTTCTTAAATAAAATAAAAATTTAATTAAAAAATTATTATTAGTACAGGTATAACAAAGCACATAAAAGCAGTGTTGCATTTTTTTTTTCAAAGTTAAAAAAAATATATGTATATTTATATATAAATATCCTTTTTTTGATTGCGCATAACTTACATCAATATTTACTGAAATTTAATTTTCTTTGTCTGTTTTTATCTAATGTTTTCTTCAATGTAAGGTTTGTCAATTTTTTAAAAATTCCTCTGTTAGCACATTTTTGTGGCGTGTTTTCTGCTTTTGGGTTGCAAAATATTTTCCAGTTTCTTTATGTATGAATGAAGATGTATATATTTTTGGTGTTAACAAATTTATACTTTTTGCATTTTGTGCATTTACTATTGTCAAACATTAAAATAATAATATGTAAAGCTTAAATAAATTAAAATTTTTTTAACAATATTTTTCTTTTGTTGCTTTAAAATCCTCAAGAAAAATTATATATTTAATTAGAATTTTTCCCAGTTTAATTTAGCAATATTTTGCAAAGATTTTAAACTAAAATTTAAATTATCATACAACTATAAGCAGCAAAGTAGTCATTTATTGTTGTTTTTTTGTTGCTGCTCATTTCATGTTTCGTAAACTCTATTTTCTTCTGATACTTAAATATATGCGAAGACTTTATTGTGGTGGAAAGGAAGTGTGGAAGCTACAAATTCAACACACCGCCCAGCAGGTGGGTGGTTATTTCTTTATACAATTTTTTAATTGCGCTTAAGCACATCAAAATTGTTTTTCCGTCTAAAAGTTAGCAACATTAATATGCTAAGGACTGTTTTCTCATACAAGATTTAAGGTTGATCCGTCCGATAAAAGCATTTCTTGTGAACAAAATTTGTGTTAATAGGGAAGAAAAATTTTTAAAGTTCACATGAGAAAACGGTCCTAAATGTAGTCAAAAGCAAAGATCAAAGATCACATGCAAACGATTAGGTGCATAAAAAGTGACCGCCCCCTATTTTGAAGCTTATGTTGAGAGTGACTTGGAACAAAAGTAAATTTGTATGCTTCTATAAAGAGGTAAACGAGTGTTGCAGTCACCTGAAAGTCGGCTTTTTGTTTTACTAAACTCGTAAAGGGACTAAGTTAGAACGATGCCAGAAATAAAAATAATATTAGAGGGCGTTTAGAGCGTCTTAAAACCAAAATAATGACATGAATTTCGTCAAAAGAAGAACATTTTTGTTCCGAGTCTACCTCAATATAAGCCTAAAACGTAATTTATAGCGCACACAAATTTTTAATATATTTTTAGGCTCTCTATTTTAGAAATCAAAGCAGTTTTGAGGCGTTTATGCGCCAACAAAAATCATATGCTATACTACTTTTTTTCACAAATTAGTGTTTACCTTTTTTACACCGTTTTCTTAAAATCTAAGTTTTTTTGCTGGTTCGAATTTTATTATATTATTTTTGATCCTTTTATGCTTAATATGCTTACACTTAACTACAAATTTATGCATTTGCTTATGATATTCTTAATTTTTTTCCTTTAAATTAATTTAATAATTACACATACTTTATAATTTTTTTCAATGTATATTATTAGTATGTATGTATTTTTATAAACTCTAAATTACACATTTAGCTATGCGAATTCTTTGTTTTGTTTTTTTTTTTTTTGTAAATTTTAGTATTTAAAATTATTAATTTGCTAAATAAATAAAAATTTCCTTTCCGTCCATTAGTAAATTCGAGTTCAACACTGTAACTGTTAGTCTTGTTGTTTTTTTTCTATTTTATGTAACTGCAAAATTAATAAATTTTTACTAAGCTTTTCTCTTTTCTATACTAAGTATGTAGCTATGTTTGTATAGGTTTAATTTTTATAGCACGTATGCTTTGTTTGTGTAGGTGTATGTGGTTAAGGAGATTTGGTATTTTTATCATTTGTGGGGAAACTTTAAGCACGACTTTTCACATTTTGCCTTGTATCAGCAGCACAAATTTTGTTCAAATAATATCTTATTTAAGCTCAAAGAGTGTTCAATTAGTTCCTGGAAAATTTGTTTAAAAGATTCGGCTAAGTTTCAAAAATTCAACTTATATTACATAGCCTTGTTTACTTCGAAATTTAAAACATCCTTTTATCAAATGCTGCAGAGTAAAGCTTTCATACTGCATAAAATGAGGTGAAGGCCGCAATACATTTTACGAAACCACTACCCCCGCGGTCTCGGCCATGTTTGGAAACAACTTTTTCTAAAGTTTTTTCATTCTACTTTTACCGGAATTTGAATTTAGGACCTTCGGTCTGCTTACAATCTACCAAGGATGGTTGCTATGAAATATGCTTCACTGTCATCTAAGTGCAAAGAGAAAGTGTGAACAAAATTCATCTGTTTTGTTGGTTTTCGGGTACTCGCAATACATTTTTGCAATTTATTCTACAAAATATTCTCAATTATCGATTTAACTGGGAATTGGTCACCATATATTTGTCAAAACGATCATGAAATGAAGCTATTTGAAGCAAAGCTATCTTCCAGTTAAATAAAGATGGTGAAAACGCTTCTAAATCATTTAGAAAAAAGTAATTAGTGGCAGTCAAATGCTTCCTTTTCGATCTCCACGGCAGCGCAGCCCTAAACGTCTTGTAATAGATATACTCCCCTGCTAAGAATCGCGTATATTACGACAGAATCATTTAACATTTTCCTCGCACAAAACATTTATGCATATATGATACGAATTTTGTAAATAATAACGAAAAGTTATGTTGGAAAACTTGCTATCCAATCTCCGAAAGAAGAGGATATCAACTAATGGTGCTCAGAATCTCGTCCATTCCTAAATCATCAACAATATAAAAAAAGTTTTAGAATTCTAATGAAACTTATCATGCCCAAAGATAATAATCTTCTATTGTATGAGAACATTTCTAAAAGGACCAAGTCAAATTTTATTACCTCTGCAACTAAGTAAAATGCAAGCCTTTAAATTGACTCAAGAATAATGCGCAAGACAAATGTGAGTGATGGTGAGGAATTAGTTTGCAAACATTTTCTTTACCTCTTCTTAAAGAAAAAAGGCCGAGACCTGAGGCTTAAGGATAATCAGTAAGCGCTTTTACCACTTTCCGCCCAAAAGTTTTTTGTTGACATTTTGGCACCACTTAAAAGAAATATATATATAAGAAGTCTTATTCGATTGAGTTTGTCAATAAAACTGATTAGGACCGTTCTCACCATCCTAAGATAGTTCTTTAAATGTAAAATCGTCAAAATTCTCGTTTTCTTCATGCAAAAGTGTAAACAAGCCATTAATTTTCTTGTATTCACAACAGAGACGTAAATTTATGGAGAATAACCAACGGCGGACAGCAAGAGAAATTGTCAAACTGGTGGTAGGTAACTCACCACATTACCTACTTGAAGAATAGCAAAAAGCATTGAAATTTCACAAAAAAGTTATTGAAAACGTTAAAAATTAGTTACATTGTGTGTACTATATCAAAATAATATTTTTCTAGCGTTGGAATTGACGAAATTACCTACCACCAGTTTGACAATTTGTCTTGCTGTCCGTCGTTGGTTATTCTCTATAAGTTTACGTCTCTGTGGCTGCTACTATTTTTCACACAAGAAATATATACGAAATTTTTCTTGAAAGTTTTCTTATGATGTGGATACCGCGTTTTACTACGATCGTAGTACAGTTAATTTTTGAAATTTTATATGGCGTATTGTTGTTGTCTTTTGTAAAATTCATTTCATTATATATTTTTTGTTTCAATTCAATATCTTTTCTATCAACTTCTTATGTACATATGTATGTATGTATATATATATGTTGAAAAAAAAGTATTGACGTACATAAATGTTGCATGTAGAGCTCATTGTTTAATAAATAATAGTACAAATATACATACATATGTATGTGGAAATAAAATTCAAATTAGAAACCTCAAAAATAAATTTATTTTCAAAAATATTTTTTCTTATATTTCTTCTCCAAAAAATTCCACTTAGCAGCATAATCTAATAGTTAAAAAATAATTTTGCTAAATAAAAAAACAAAAAATAAATAAAAAACCATAAAAATAAGCCGATATATATTTTTGTTGTTAGAGATTGGAAACTTTTAGCTTGCGTCAAGTATTGTTAAAATCGTCAAGAAAATTATTTGTAGTCAAGTCCTTTATATTGAAACTTTTGCCATTTTTCCTCCTAAACGTTTGAGCTTTGTAGATATTTTACAATTTTGTATGCGTGCTTTCAGTTTTGTTTGTTTTATGTGAGCATCAGCTGGGTTGCTTTAGGGTGCTAACAAGCGCTTTTACATTATATATAAGTAGATATTATTTTCCATTTATAGCATAAAAATAAATTTCAAATACAACCTTGCGTTTCGTCTTTTTTAGTGTTTTTTTTGTTCTTCCTAATTTGCTTGTTATGTTTGCATTGCTTTTTTTTTTAAATTGATTGGCATACGATTTGTACACCAAAAAAAAATTGAGAAATAGGTATTTTTAGTAAATTTAAAAATCAATTAACTTAATTTAAAAATTCATGTTTTAGTATTTGCTTAAAATTAATCTATCATGTGTGTATGTGTGTGTAAGTTGTATGCATACAATAAGTGATCATACTGAACCCTGAACTCAGTTTTCTTTTTACCATAAAATATTTTAAATTTTCATAGTTTGAAGAATCTTTGTAATTTTGTATCATTGCATTGATCTAACAAAATAAGATTTCTAAGAGCAATTATAACATGGCGAATTGAAATTTAATATTAAGTGTACATTTTTGTAACTGCCATTTGTACTTAAATCAAAATTATATTTTGTCCTAATTCAAACGCAACCAGGGGTATTTTGAGTGCCACAGAGGCATATCTTCACGTCTGGAATATTCCTTGCATTATTAAGCAACATTTAAGTTTTATATATTAAAAATATATCAAGCTTTCCAACCAGACTCAATATTTCTAATTGTGTTTCAAACTGACGTGTGACGTTATTATGGCATTCAATTGAATTTGATAATCATTATGCACTACAAATCGATTGCTTAGTGGAATATAACCCTATCTTGGCTGTCGTTTCGAAAATACCCTTTCTCAGGAAGTTTTTGAAAGGGGCCCTATTTCAGGATTAGTTTAAAAAAAGCCCTATATCAGAACTGGGTTGTAGAATGCCCTATCTAACGTCAAAATATATAAAATTTATGCTCAAAAAGAGCATTTTTAAAACAAATTCTAAGATAACGCGTACTCAACAGAGTTCCGAGACAGAGCGCTTTGAAACCAATTTTGAAATAGGGAGTTTCTTTTAAATAGATATGACATAGTCGAAATATTACATAATAAGGTGTTTACATAGAAAACCTTTTTGATAAAATTGTTAATTTTGTTGGTTACACTAAATTTGCTGTAAATATTCGATATAATGCCTTTTCATAATTATAGCACCCGTTAATAATGCAACATAAAAGATCAAGAATATTCGTTAAGATTTTTTAAAACTCTTAACTTTTTTTATACAGTTTCACAATTTTTGAAGTAGATACAGAATTGTTGTAATGTAATAATTGTAAATGTAAGCTGATGGAATCGCAAGATTGACACAGTTTTTTGCGCTGTATAAAAAATGTTGAGCTTTTGTTTGCAACAGATTAACAAGGATATTTTCTAGAAAGTAGGTTTGGATTATAAATAGTTGTGACCCAGTACGACTGATTCTTTTGTATTATAACTTGTACAAAACTTCGAAGAGGTACAGCTTGGTGCCCAATGGCATAGCGCTTCAAATAACAAGACTAACGTTTCATATTAGCCAGTCATCATTAAATCTTTCGCAAATTTTGGTCAAAGAAATGAAATTGCTCAATGAATCGTTAGCAACATTTTGCATCAACGGGAGAGAGCGACAGATTCGAAGAGGCCGGCGTCACTGGCCGTGTGACGGCATCTGGGTTTATTTACCAATGAGACCGCGTCTAAAGCTTGAAACACAATGCCCTGACGCCGCGAAATAAACGCGACGAACATCGCCTTGTCAAAAATAGAATTTCCATAATTACATGAAGGTGAACACAATGAACGCCAAGGCCGAAATTTACGCGACGTCATTTTGCGACGATAAATTTATTTCTTTCGTCGCCGTCGGGCGATGACGACAAACATCCCAAGGGTTGCTGCTCTTCAATTTTTAAGTATAAAAAAAGAAAACATAATATCCAAAAATAAATTTTTTTTCTTTACATATAATTTTTAATTTAATTTCTTAACATTTTTGTTTTGTTTTGTTAATTTCTTAACATTTTGGGCGTGTTTTAACAGTCAAGTGCTAAAGCAGAGAATTAAAGAAGTTTTAATTGTTTTCATCTTTATTTCTAAATAATGGCCACTCTGAATAAACAGCGTCAATTTCGGCCGGCATTGTGTTTTAAGTAGAAGAAATGTCTAGGCGTAATTTGAAAAATGTCATCGCCCGACGCGGCGTATATCGTCGTCGCACGGCATTGTCTTTCAAGAATAACTATCACTAGATGCCGCAGTAAACTGTTACATAGGCTGCTATACAAAAGCCTTCGAAAGCAGGTGTTATATACTGCTATATGCCGCAGTAAACTGGCCGTTACATAGCCGCTTCTGTAGCAGGCATATGCGACATCTTGCACTACATAGTCGTTCAACTCAAGTCATTGAGCGCTTCCGCAAGCAAAACTGTTGTACAATAGTTGAGTGATTACTTTTTCAAAGCATCGTTGAGTATTTTTGATCATCAGCTAAGTTAATTGTGAAAATTTTTCTAAGCGTAGTCGCCGCTCGGCAGTGTTTGGCAAGCACTGCGAGTGTATTTCTGCCATGAAAAGCTTTCAGTGAAAACTCATCTGCCTTGCAGATGCCGTTCGAAGTCGGCACAAAACAAGTAGGCTCTGTTCCGCCAATTTTAAGGAAAAATAAAAAGGAGCACGACGCAAGTTGGAAGAGAAGCCCGGCCTAAAATCTCTTCGGAGGTTATCGCGCCTTACATTTTTTTTTAAATTGTGAACCGCGGTTTAGATCGTATAGCTCCTCTATCAGTCATCATCATGGATAAAAATCGCCCCGACAGTGAGAATAAAGTTACACCACACTGTTCTTCAAGAATTTTGGGATATGTAAATTTTACTTTAATGTGCAATTAAAAAAATATACTTCTGTACTATACCCAAATCATATATTCAAAAATTTTAAAAACTAAAATTAAAACAATTTTTTTTTTTTCAAATTTTAAACCAAAAAAAAATAGCAATATAGACCGCTGAGTGGAACATCAACCTATCTCTGCTACTGTTTCGATAACGCCTTATCTCTGCAAGCGTTTGAGTAACACCCTATTTCAGAATTCGTTTTAAAAACAACCTATTTCAGAATTTGGTTGAAGAACGCCCTATTTCAGAATTTTTTCATAAACACTCCAGCTAATGTCAAAATGTATACAGTTTAAGCTCAGATAGTTCGTTTTTGAAACAAAATTTGAGATGGAGCGTTCTTCAACTAAATTCTAAGATAGGGCAATTTCGAAACGGTAGCCGAGGTAGGTTGATATTCCACTCAGCAGTCGATATACAGGTTTATAGCGTAATAAATTTCAGCCTCACGAAATTGTTTACAAATCGACATAAATATTTAGTTTTAGAAGTTTTCCATTTTACTGTCAAAAGTTTTTTACACGCAACAACAAAATACATTTGTGAAATGTTTTCTATGGTTTCTTTACTTTATATACCCAAGTCCATGTATTTTTGAATAGAAAATTTATAGATATGACGAGAATGTTGCAATTGAATTTTTAATTTCTAAAAGAAAATACATTTCTGTGCGCGGAAGTTTTGTAAATATTTTAACGCATAAAATAATAATTTTTTATTTAACTTTCGACGATAAATGTGGGATGAAATTGAAAAGATATTTCTTGTTTAAGAAGTGCGTTCTCTGAGTGTTTTATATTTGGTATATAAAATATTTTTTACATTTACTACGCTTCCTATACGGAGAGAATTGCCCTTCTATCTTTTCAGAAGGAGACCGTGGTTACTCTGTTGCAAACTAGCTGCTATACAGTGTTATAAAAATCAGCTAAATTTTGAATTTGCTCATAAATAAAATTTGTAAAAAAATTTGCATGTTTCATGTATACATATGTGTGTATGTGTGTGTTTGTAGGCGTTTTCATCTCCGTTTCTCGTGTATTTACTTCTATTGTTATGAATTGCTATTCGCAATTTTTTATTTTAGGTTCAAGTAAAATTTTCTCATTCTCTTGCATGCTATTTTTATTTGCATGTCTTTTTCGTCTTTTCATCTTTCATTTTTTGTTCTTCTTTTTTCCTCTAACTTTTTTGTCATCCTACTTACTATGAATTTCTGTAATTTTTATATGTTTGTGTATGCATGAATTCTCTAACTTGTTTGCTTTTTACATTTTCACTTCCTCGTTATCAGTTTTCATCATTGCTTTTTGCACAAATTTTTCTTAAGTGTATTTTAATTTTTTTTGTTGCAAAAAATTGCTTTTTTTGTAAAGTAAATGTTTTTTTTTTTGTATTTTTTGGCATTTTTTCTTCTTTTCTGTCGTTCATTTCACTAGCTGTTTGTGTAGTTTTTGTTTTAGACACTAACGTATTAACAAAAAATTTTGCGCCTTTTCGGTGATTTTCTTACATAGTCCTGCTACTCTCCGTCACATTCCACCGTGATGGCTTTGATTCTCACTCCCCGACGGTTTATTATCACCTGCGGCGCTCGTCGTAGTTTCTTCTGTTTTATTAGGCTCACTTTCATCACACTCTTCCAGTTCGGCTAGATTTTCTTGATCGGACTCTTCAAGTGTTACCTTATCAAGTGAAAAAACAAAATTTGGAATTATTGAAGTCTAAATGTGGATGACAAAATTTTTTTATCAATCCAAAATAAGTGATGAAAATTTTTTTTTTATATTTGGGGGAAAAGGCGATAACTTCTTCGATTATACCTAGTAAATCTCTTCAAACCCTTTAATCCCGGGATTGAGGTTCGAACCCACACTCCCGCGATATCGGTCTGTTTACAAACGGACTCACCCAAAGTAACATCTTACACGTCTGTTTGTTGTACATTTTTTTTCCAATGCAGCAGAACGTCATATACTTTCGTACAGAAGATACTTTGTATATTAGCATGTTACGAAAGCTATGCATTGTTATGGGCATGTTCTTTATGAACTGTAAGGCGATTTACTAACTTTTGCCGCTTTTTAAAATTGAAATTTTTACCGCAGTCATACATATATTGGTTGCATAACACAAATTAAACTTCAAAATAATTATAATTTGTGTATTTAAGACCGGTTTTTTTTAGTACGAGCTCTAAACTCTTGTTAAAGTTGGTTAGAGTTTAACACTGCCACTTCAGCCGCTTAAGCTGAGATGAGAAACAAAATTTTACGTTATCGACCAAAGTTGCAAGGTTAAACTCTAGTCTACTTTAACTAGAGTTTAAACTCGCACTGAAAAACCTGGCATTAGCCAGTAAATACATTCTACCTACGAACTTTCTCGACAGCTTAACCACATCAAGACAGACCTAGACAATTGCCCATTGTCAAAATCGACAAAGATAGCATTTGTCTTTTTGTTATGGAGTTTTAGGGTTGGCAAAAGTGAGTGAATAGCAGGATTGTGAAAATAATTGTTAAGCTAAGTAACCGCTGTCGAAATTTGTTAAAAATAATTTAGTGAATCGCGCTACAGTTTTTTTTGATTATGTTATTTTTAGAGGGACAATGACTAACCATGAATTTTATTTGTTGTTGCTAAGCAGGGGTGCCTAATTGGTTAAATAAAATTGATGTATATTGGAACGATTTTCCGTCATCCCTTGTCAAATTTGGGTTCGAGACAAACCGGTTTCGGCATTGTGCCATCATCAGTGTCGGTTTTCGTTTAAAAAATTGCTATAAATATGTTTTCATACACACTGAAAGAAATGGTGCTAGTAAAATTAACAAATCGGTTCTGTTGTTGACTTAATGGAGATTCAGTGAAACTGATCGAATTATGGTTAATTCGACCAAGTTCTTTGTCAAGCGAACAAATTAGTTTAGTCATTTCAACAGAAAGGAAATTGTCGCTCTTAAGTTAACAAAATTCTGTAAAATTGACAGATTCCTAATCAATCTAACTGATTTTTTTGTTAACACAACTGATCTCACTGGTCATTTCAACAGCGATCAACAGTCAATACATGAGCAAATTTCAAAGAGAATTTTACGCTCACTGCGCTCTCTACTTTGTACTTATGTATGCTGTGTAATATATGTATGCACATATTTACGTATGTATATGGCGGCCGCCGTGGTGTGATGGTAGCGTGCTCCGCCTACCACACCGAAGTCCCTGGGTTCACACCCTGGGCAAAGCAACATAAACATTTTAGAAATAAGGTTTTTCAATTAGAAGAAAAATTTTCTAAGCGGGGTCGCCCCTCGGCACTGTTCGGCAAGCAATCCGAGTGTATTTCTGCCATGAAAAGATCTCAGTGAAAACTCATCTGCCTTGCAAATGCCACAACATAGGTACTTGCGTACAAAGCTGTCGCAACAACTTTTTCTTTCATTTGACTACTAAAACGGTCAATTTCGAATCAACGATTTGTGCGCAGTTGATTCAACATCTTGTTGCGATGGATAACAATTGACAGAAATTTCGGTTGAATTGACCGGTATTTCGGTTGATTTTACCAGTCGTTTTCTTTCAGTTCATTAAGCACTAGCGCACTCCCAGCTTAACAAAAACAACAACAAACAATTTAACTAAAAAAATTGTCTTCATCCTCTTGTTAAGCTGCATATACAACCGATTGTATCTAATTGTTAACGCACTACTGTTCTAGATGCGACCTATCATTAGTTTGATTTATTTTATCTTTTTTAATGGTACGTTTGTCAGCAACTCACTTGAAATCGTATCTTCTCGTCGGAGGGTTGATCGTCAGCCGCCGATGGTGGTGGTGATGGTGGTATCATACTCTGATAATAGTCTCTATTCTCTTCAAGCGTATCAAGTATATCTTGTGCATCTGGATGCACTAGATCGGCCCATGTCTCCCATAATGGATGTACAATATAATCGATAAATCCGACCTGCGATTTTTCGATTGTTGCATTATGCCGATCGCACATGGGACTAATATCCATGCCCGATTCCCGTTCTTTATCGCCCTGCAAAAAGAACTCTTCCATAAGTAGGCTGACCCAGCGTTTGTACAATGGCAACGGTTTTGTTGGATTACTTAAATCGGCACAATGTACCAAATTTTCAAGCACCTGCAAAGAGAGAAACATATTTAATTTACATTTTTTATTTATGTACATATGTACATTAAAACAGAAATCACAAATGGCCCCCAGTTTGAAAACTTACATTTTAAGCAGTGAAATTGGGCTATTCCCTATATTTTTATATCTTATTATCGATTTTCTCTTTTATGTGGCTAATACAATAAAGTAGTAGTTTATTAACTCAGATAATAACATTCTAATGATCACTGAAGCTGTTCTTATTTTATTTTTGTTTAATATATGGCTCAAATAAAGGATCCCGGCTTAAGGAAAACGTCGACAAAAGCTGAACATTGCCATATAGGTTAATGATTTCTTCGAATGGATTATGCTCTGAGTGAATGCTTTTTCAACAATGTATCACTCATTTAAGTCGATGATCAACTCGATGAGTCATATAAGTAGAAAAAAAACTGATTTCAATGTTTCTACAGGGTGCTGATGCAAATTTTGTTTCATTTTTCAATATCTCTAGGAAGCAAGTATTCGAACCAGGGGGCACGTTTTAAACAATTTTTAGTAACACGCTCTTATGTATATGTTAGAAAAAAGTTATAACCTAACTAAAACAAAAGTATCATAACATATTTGGATCCCTGTTGGAACTGTTAGCCGTAACTGTTACAGAAAATTTTTGATAATTTGACCACTTACTGGATTTGTCTCAAAATTACTGTATAGACAAATTTTCTAAACTTTCCGATTCCGGTCAGAAAAATATAAGCAAGCATACAAAAATTACGGGAAAAATCTATGCTTTGGAATAAATATCAAAGAATTGTTTCGCTTTTTTTTCCAATTTTTATGTGAATCTTTATGTGTGTGCGAATATCTTTAGCTTCAGAAATAAAGGAGAAGTCCAGTGCCATATCTGATATTTCTCAAAAGAAAAATATGCTCGCCATCAACCGAGATGCAATAAGTACAGCTTATGAGAAGAAATTTCTCGCGAGTATCGGCATCTTGCCGGATATACTCGTAATTTCGAAAAGATATCGTGAGCTCTACATACTATAATAATGGCAATGTAGCGATTAAATTGAATGTCGAGAAGCTCTCACGCTTTACGAGTATCTCGATATTCGAGAATTTTAATTTCTCGAGTCTCGAAATTTTCGCTTGAAGAAGATATCGCAAGCTTTAGCGATGAGTGACAATCGGTTCTAATGAGAATTTTGAGCAGCGTTTGTGGAAAAAGTTGTATGAAACTCAAAAAAATATATCTTAAATATTTTGTTCGTCTTGATCCCTGCGATACGTGGTTAAGGTATTGAAATGCATGTTTGCAGTATCCTGTATATCGGCCATGCACTTTGCTTAGCTAATTACCTCATTATATTAATTGGTTCACTTTTCATCTTTAACACATAATTGAAAAATGGGCGGTGTTATGTAAATCACTTTTAGTTTTGCATTGAAAGGATTAAATTAATAAATAAAACAAATCAGAATGGAATAAAAGCCTGTGTTTTCATTTCTGAAATACAGGAAATTTCAGGGCTACCTAAAGAACGTGAGAATTATCTTTGCATTTGTAAAAAAGACGGATTGGTTAAGTGTTAATAAAATATCTTTCAAATATAGTATTACAGCCTAATGAAAGCAGCTATTCGTGCAAACAATTTTTTATACCGTCCAGAATGAACTATAATGACAAAAAACAGCAAAAAAAATCGGAAATATCTGTACTAAATTTTCAGGAACAATAGGGACAGTCGAACTTAAAATGTTAAAAAGCGTAACATAAAAGACTTCTATTACATTCCTTTACCTAAGTGACGTACCGTAATTAAAAGTATAACATATAAATTATGTAGTATTACAGATAACAATTGAACAATTCATTGTAAAGTCTCAGGTTTTTAGTTGTTTCCAAGCTTTCCAAATAAAAATTTAATAAAACATAGTATATACGGCGAATATGTAATCTTGTGAAAAAAACCCCTAGCATGACCTAAAAAGTATTTTGAAATAAGCTAGCAACGGGGTTTTCGAATATCTAGAAATTGCTTGAGAAGAGAGTTTCGCGATTAGCGGTATCACGCGAAATTATCGTGTATGCAAAGATTTCCGATACCTAAAATAGTTTCAAACAAAGCTTATCACAGTAAAAAATGCAAGTAATTGACGTGTTTGACGAAAAATTCAACCTAAGCATCAAACATCTCGAAAACTATGGAAAAAACGGAAGCACTAACAAAAATTATTTTTTTTTTTGTTCCCAAACCTGTATACGATCGGTGTAGTTGTCCAGCAATAGCACACCGGAGCCGGCGACTTTTTTCGTCTCGACCATAGTCTTTAAATCGGCCAATAGGCTCATGTGTTTAGACATGTCCGTTGACAGAACAATATCAATAACCATTTTCCTTAATGTCTGGCGTTGTTTCCTGAAATAAATATAATATAAAAACAAACAAAGGCAATGAATATAAGTATATAAATATGCTTCAGTATTTATATTGACAGAAAAGCTGTAGACTGATTATCGAGATAAATTTACATGCCACTTCAGACTCTAAAGTACTTCAATTATAAAAAGGCATAAACAAGCCTTGACAAGGTTCTGAATGGCATGGACTACTCAAACGTCATCAAAACTGAGCTATATTTTTCCAAAATATGTTTCCATCTTGAAGAGCCATGTCGGCATGTTCACTTATGGAATTACCACCGAGATTTTCTAATAACAGACTCTAAAGCTAATTTATTCAACAAGGTGGGACCACATAGAATTTAGTATTTGAAGAATTTTTCCAGTGCTGAATCGAAAAGATCGTTTCTAGCTATTTAAGGATCAGAACTTTTATTGTATTGAGAACGACGTGCATGTAGCATTTTTCCTCAGATTTGGGCGTATATTGACAACATAATGAACGATCTTATAATTCTATTTTCGGAAATGTCCGCTTATTCGTCCGGGCAGGCTGCATTACATTAATTAAGCAGAGCTCCTAAACAGAAGGCCTATTGAATAAAATTTTTTGATAACGACGGCAGATTAGTGTTGATATTAGAAGCACAGCTTTAACATAAAGTAACCCTACGACGTTTATATGCTGATCGATGTTTCAATGTTTAATACAGTTGAAATTTCGCGAAGTGAAAAAAAGAGACCAGGAAGATATATGTTCAACAATATTAGAACCGTCTGATAGCCATAGAATGTCCGTCGATATAACTCTTGCCGAACATATACCTGATTTCACAGGTTTCAGTAGAGATACCACTTTTGACCGATCCTAAGTTGGATGAAAACAACTTGAAGATCATCATTACATACTGATGACCCATTCACTTAGATGTTTTACCCTCTTGAAAGTGTTATTTCATTGTTGGTGACGAAATGAGTGTCAATCATTCGCGTTAAATGCAATTTATGCTTTGACAGTTTTTGTCAGGTTAGTAACAGATTGAGATTGGCCATAGTTATATCAACGTTTTTGCAGAAGATGCAGGCCCATTAATGACGAAATCAGAACCAAACCTTCTGATTTTCGAGTTGACGGCCTTTAATTTGTATACCGGCATTTGCATTGTCGTACGTGGCCATATATGCGGACGAGTTTCCGCTATTTTTACTACCGTTATCAAGCGGGCTAATGTTGATTCAATGAGTGTGTTAAATTCTGGAATAAAAGTTGAGGAAGTCAAGTTGGCCGGTAAAATAGTAGGAGTCAGTGTAGTTAGTTATATGTACCTCACCGATGTCCGCAAATGTCAAGTTGATCAGCTCCTTACACACCTGTCTCAAACACCTTACGCCCAATCTGCGAAAGCAGTGCCTATCTTAACTCAAGCGAATAAAAGAAATAAAGGCAGAAACTACACAGCTGAAATGTTTTTAGCGAAGGCAGAGTTGACGCTCACATTGCTCCGCCGTCTCATGAATGAAGCAATCACTTACAATTCTACCCCGTAATTTCATACCTGATCCTAGCGAAAGTGAGTTGTACCTCAAAAATGATCCACCTTCTCCGTTAAGGAACGAAAGTAAAGACACACAAATGAATTTCAGTTGGATATTCGAGGGGTATGCCTTGCCACGCACATATAGTAAACCTTAGCCCCCTGGGGGTTTTTGTTAATATTAAAATTGATGACTCAAGGTATGCAAATGCTATGATATGTCGTCTAATTGCATATCCCCTCAGGAGTATGTACTTACTTTTGCATATTACAGAATATATCACATCCTGTATTTTGTAATAATTTAAAGGCAACTGCTAAATGATGATTTTCCAAAACAGATTCGTCATTATACATTAAGGCTAATTCGGAACCTAAAAAACAGAAAAAAACATTTATCGTTAGAAATTTGTCAAATAAAATTGGTACCTCAGTTAATAAATTTTCACAACTCACTTGAATTAACTAAAAATTGATTTGTTAAACCAGGATGATCAACATCATGTATACAAGCTGCAAATAATGCTCCGCCCACTTCCAAAGAAGTAAATACACCCTCCAACGCTGGCGTATTAAGTAGTACATTTGTACTTTGTGTCACATCGGCCGCATGTAGTGAATTATGAAACGGATTGTCTTTAACATAATGATCCTCCAGAGTAGTCATAAAATTAATAAAAGTTTTCGGTGGTATCATAAGACTGGTCAGTAGTTCTCTACTCTGTAGATTCAAATGAGTAAACATATATATATTTGTAAATATTTCCATAATAACAAATTTATAACATAGTCAAGAAAGTCTACTAACCTGAAATATGGTATATGCCACACAGGTGAGCGGACGATTGGCACTCAAATCGCCGAGTTTGAATATATCAATACCCCAGGTATCAATGTCGCCAAGCAGTGTGCCGAGTGCATTCTCGTGTATTGTCTCAACACCGAATGTTGGCAAACGTTCACCGGTGAAGGAGTTCGTATGGGAAAGTGGCCGTTTCACGCCTGATATCTGTGACATGGGTGGACCACGTGGTGAACGGCAACGCTGATGTTGTTGCAACATGCCAAGAGGTTCGGTATTATCTTCACCGCGCATCGATGGCAGGTCCAGCTCTTGTTGCTTGTCTGCAAGTGTGATAAAATTGGTATATTTATTAAATTTGGTTTTATATATCAATTGCCGAATATCTACAAATATGTGATAAAGTAGTAATACAAAAAATCTGGGACAATTTTTTAAGGTAATTTTTATAAATTTCTTCCTCATCGTGGTAATACCTTATAGAGGCCAAAAGTTTGGACGCCTTTCCCATCACCGTCCGTCTTAAAACATAGACAAAAATCTACTATGCAAAGTATCTTAAATGATCCAGAAATATATATATAGCAATATTCAAAGTACATAGTTGGTAGGAGGCTTAGAATATACCCGCGATAGGTATAACGGGCTGCTATTCAAAAAACCACGACCATAGGCATGTTCGAACTTTGTCAGGAGAATGCTTCGATGCCCGGCTAGTCGGTGTTCGTGTCAACGTTAATGACGACATCATCGCAGTACAGAAAGTATGATAAACTGGACAGACCCTTGAGACGTCTAATACAGTGGCCATATGAATAGAAGCGCAACCCAGAGTCAATGTGTTGGTTTTGTGTTGGGAAATAGAATTTGCCGCAAAGTACCATGGTTCACGGTTATGAACGAGCATCTCGTCGGAACGAGCTTCAAGGCGAGATTTTTCAACATAACGTTTATATGAGCATACGCATCAAAAGTCGATACGCACTACTGGAGTCCACTGGAGTTTACCATGCAGGTCTATCGGGAGAAATTTGAGTATAACTTCAGAGCCTTTATGGGTGTTAAGGGAAGTGTCGGTGATGTAAGAATTGCGACTGAACTGGGAACTCAGGTCACCCTGTAGACTGTACTATTTCTTCGAATGCCAGGCACCAAACCATGAAGCTGCAAATAAGATGCGTCTTATAACAATCGTGTAAACCGATAAAAGTGAGAGCCTCATCTCAGCCATTTCAGGCTGTATAAGATTGACTTTGAGAGCGTTTTCACGAGAACAGCCGTTTACGATTATCAATTACCTTCTGGAGCAGTTCACATAGAGCTTGATTATGTGTTCGGGTTGCTAAGACGTTTTTTCGTAATGACGAAAGCTATCCGCGTTCAGTGGGTGGCTGATTGGGACGATATACCACAAAACCCGGCGGACGAAGGAAGGTTTCCAGATACGAGCAAATTCAGGAGTAAAAATTATAATCTCGTAATGAATGCGAAGGACATGGTTCCGTATCTGCTCCAACATACAAATATGACAATGCTCAAAAGATAACTCGCCGAGCTGTGTAAAGGAGGAATTGCGAGCGTCTTTTTTGGAACCAGCGGACACAGTGAGGAAATGCAACGAAAAAAAAAACGTTTTTTTGAGCTGAGTAGCTCAATAGTAAAGTCTTCCTTCGAAGTGCAAAAATTACATTCTCATGGGCGAATTGATAGATGGAATGACCCTAACAGTGATTCTATTACCCGCTTAGGCAGTTACGGGAAGCCTCCATCGTGTTGCAAAAAACAAGAGTATAATGAATTTGCATTATTTGGTGTATCCAATCGCCTAAGCAGTTAAGCGCCTATGGCCGAATTACTCAATTTTGTAGAAACTAGTTACAAGAAAGCGCTTTCTTATTTCAGGGGTTCTAGTTCATTGTTAAGTATGGACAAGGCTAGTCTCTGTAAAAGGTATGAAAGAGAAGTATAATCTTGAAATTAAAGCAAATAAACCGAAACCACCAAATACTTGAAGGAACACATCAAATTTAATATCAAAGGCGTGAAATCGAATGTCTTTTTGATTGAACACAAACTTATGAGGTAAAAATATTTTGTATATTTCTAATTTTTAACAATTGTGTCAAGAACTTGTGTATGCGTACACATTACAAAGAAACCATGTACCATTAATTCAAGGTGAATGAGCTGAAAAACTTACATTTTTACAAACATTTTTGTGAGGGGGAGGTATATCTATGGGTAGCCATGGTATTTTTCCTAAAGAGTTGATTTACCAGTCGCTTATAGCCTCTTATTTGCTATTTACATATGTACATTAGGATAGGTCTAAAAAATTTATGTTTTTGCTGCCGGTATGGGGAAATACAAAATGTATGCGTAAGGTAAGTTTAAGGGTAATGTTTTGAAGTGGTTTGCTGTATGGGGAACAGCATCTAGGTGTGAAGTAAGTGTAAGTGTAGTATATAGGAGTAAAATAAAAATAAATGTAAGGCACGATAACCTCCGAAGATCTAAGGCCGAGCTTCTCTTCCAATTTGCGTCGTACTCCTCTTGCTTTTCCATACAAATTGGCCGGACGGGACCTACATGTTTTATGCCGACTCCGAACGGCATCTGCAAGGCAGATGAGTTTTCACTGAGAGCTTTTCATGGCAGAAATACACCCGGAGCGCTTGCCAAACACTGCCGAGGGGCGACCCCGCTTAGAAAAATTTTCTTCTAATTGAAAAACCTTATTTCTAAAATTTTGATGTTGCTTTGCCCGGGGTGTGAACCCAGGGCATACGATGTGGTAGGCGGAGCACGCTACCATCACACCACGGTGGCCGGTGGGAGTGATAGAAAGAAAAATGGGGGAGAGAGCTGAGAAAACAAAACCGGAACTGAAACAAGGCGGCGTGTCATTGAAGTGTTAACGATTCGTTGTCGATAACAATCGATATAAGTATGTATCGGCATAGTATCAACGAGTTATAGGACATAAAAAGCCTCCCAGTGAAAATAAATCTGCCTTGCAGGTGCCGTTTGGAGTCAGTCTCAGACCGCCAATTCTAGGGAAAATCAAAAAGAGTATGACGCAAATTGAAAGTTAATACCGACCTAAGTTTTCGCGGAGTTAAATAGCGGTAAGTAATTTTTCAACGAAAAAATATCGATTTGCTTTCTAAGTATTAGCTGTTAGTTATTGATAATAACCGTTCTAAAAGAGTTAGCAGATTGTTTCTATTTGACGAGTTTTCGGTTTGTTATCCATTTGTTATCAGCATATTATAAACGAGGTATGCACGAGTTATTGATTTATTATCGACAACAAGCGTTGTAGCAAGTGTAAATAATAAATTATCAAAAAGCTTTATTTTTGCTATTGGAAAAATATCGCATTGCTAAAAAAAGCGTATCGATTTATTTTCGAAGAGTTTGCGGTTTGTTTTCCATAAGTAATCGTTTTTTTAATACGTATGTTATCTGTATACGCGATTTATCGTATTATTATCGAAGTGTATTTAGTTGTTATCGCTAAGAAACGATTTCGGTTTTTATTGACGATTTATCTATTTTTTTCTATCAATGAGTTATTGATTTGCTATCAAAAAACTATTGCTTTGTTTTTGAAAAATTATTGGCTATAGAAAAGTTGTCGATTTGCTATAGAAAGATATCGATTTGCTGTAGAAAACTTATCGATTTGTTATCGGTTCATTATCGTAGCGTTATCGGTGTCTTATCGACAAGTTTATATATTGAACTTCATGAGTACTTGGTAATCACGTGTTGTTTACTTGAATTGGAAAAATTTAAATATTAGCAGCCCATTTGGTTGGTATTTTCGAAACGTATTTAGCTAAGCTTTCTGTGGCTCATTCAATTCTGTGGCTCATTCAAGGAAAAAATAAATTTTTCTGGTCTAGTCTAATGTCCGTACGTATGTAAATATGGAAGCAAATATGTTTTTATCAAGAAAACTTATGTAAAAACGCATTTGATTTGTGTTGTGGTTTCTGTGTTCTGTAACAACGCGAATCCAAAGCAAATAAGGTAAAACACCAACATCAAAGGAAAACCAGTTCTAAAATTGTCTCAAAACACATATATATGTATATGTATGTTACTATATACAAACATTGTAGACATGAATTATGTATGCATGATGTGCTTACAATTGTGCTTTGCCAAAAGGGAATTGTTAAATTTGACTAAAAGCTAACTCAGCGCATATTTAAAAGTAAAATATTGTAAATGCTTTATGTTGAATCAAATTTGTTTGTAAATATGTTGAAAGTTGTCGCAGTCATGTAGCTGCTGGCTTGAAAAATTTGTCATGGCAATTATGTTAAGCGTGATTTAAAAAAATTATGTATGTGCATTGGTACGCATGTGTGTTTTACTCCTGAAGGGAAACCAAAAACAGTTCGCTTTGGGCTTAGTCCGTAAGAGCAGGTCAACAGGCATACATCGAGGCGGGGACGGCCTAGAAAATCGCTACAGATAACATGAAGATATTGCTAAGCGGAGTAAAATATCGACATCAATATCATCCAAGAACCTTCGGTAAACATTTAGACACATATAAGTACATGCGTTCTGATTAGAGCACAGTCGATCAAATTGTGGAGGCAAGAGCCATCGATAAATTTGCATACTATTTGCCCACATTGGCCACTTTAAGGCTTCCATAGTTGAAGATATAAACAGAGTTTAAAGTATGTGCCGGAATTACCGTACCAAAAAACGATGGTAGAGTGTTGGTAGGAAACATCTTATCCCCAAGTTTCCTGAAAAGTTTAGGGGCAAATTGAGGGGATGTGAGTAATAACGGTATAACTCAAAAATCAACCTTTTGAGAAAAGTGAAAAAAACTTAAGAATACAGGTAAAAATAAATTTATAATAATCCTACTTGGTAAGATTTTAGATAGTATGATTCTTTGATAAGAAAAAGTAATATGGTATGTGTATTTAATCGTGATCTTTTTATTTAGTTGATTTATGGAAAAACTGTATAACTCTACTTATATAATTATTCCACACATCCCCTCAATTATGTATAACGCAACGAGTCATTTTTTATCGTGTGAACCAAAGTTCCTATCATATAAGAGCATTCAATACAGTAAACCTGAATGCCTTTATAACATTTTTTATTATATAGTGGTGATTGTGAATGTGAGTGACTGCGACGAAAAGCGTTACAGCGTCATACATAATCTGGCCCTTAAGCTTCGCGTTTTTTAAGCTCACGGTTTTTTCAAGGCGTTTAGATAGCTACTTATCTTAAATAGCAACGAATTTGTCTAATAAACTAAAAGGCAATAAAAAGAGATCACAAGACTTTAAAAAATACATGCTGGTAGCACTCCTGTAAAATTCTCATTTGATCTGACAAAAAGTTTTGCAAGTATGATGGCGGAACGACACAAGGTGGCAGCATGGGACAGCTGATTATAAACTTTTTTATTTGATTTGCTACATCAACTTCCCGCCCAGTACGATTTTGACATTTGTCCATCGAATTTTCAAAAACAAAGTACATGGGATTTTTATTTATGTTTGTAGGCATGCCACCATGCTGCCACCTTGTATCATGCTTGCCATGGTTTCTAGGCAAAAAAAAAAATAATAATAATGCGAATTTAGAACATAGTGTACAAGTACAAGTGTGTTGACTTCTTTCTGACACACACTCGCTTAAGTGAGCATAACGGCAAAATCTGGTTTGCCATTGTTGTTTCAGTTGAAAACGGTCAATTAGGGTTCTGTGAAGAGACGTAAAAGATTGAAACAGGGTTTATGTAGTCACAAAAGTGTTGCTCCTGTTCAACAGCATTTTAATTTTATATCATGGCGAAAAGTATTCAGTTCAGAGTTATTGATCTTCATTAAATGTTTAATTTATTATGGAGGGTTACTCCTTTAAGTGTAAAAAGCAGAGAAAACGTAGAGTTTTTCAAATTATTGTGAAAAATTTTTTAATTTGCATTTCTGTACCCAAGTTTACTTCATTTGTGTAACACAAGAATCTGGAGGTCAATTCCTTAACTATGAAAAACTGAAAAATTTACACTTATTGAAAACTCATTTGCACACACAATTTACACTTTGAATGTAGTTTTGTTTTTATGCACAAAATTTTGAAACTAAAAACAAAATTTCATTTGTCAGAAAAAATAAAGAAAAAACGCCCTAATGTCAAAAAACCTTATCGAAATACAAACTGGCTTGTTTGTAATGTAATGAACTACGTTGTATTTTTCTTGTATTTCGTTAGTTTTTCAAATATAGTTCACACACTTACACCAGTACTGAAACCTTATTGGCTTCCTCGACAAAATATAACAGAAAATACAAGAAAAATACATAGAAAATAAAGTAGTGTCATATAGGAGTTTGATTTGTTTACACTTGCAGCACCATTTTGTGTAAACAGCCTTAGAAGTGAAATTTTTCCATGTTACACGTGTGGCGCTTTATATTTTGACTCTAATTTAAATAAATTTTGCTTCCTGGATGTTTCCGCATTGTTGCAGGCTACAAATCTTCTAGTATTCTTATTTCCGCGGAAATATATGCAACTATTTCATCTGTAAATACTACAAAGTTTTATTAAACTATCAAATGCAACTCAGCTTGAAGTACTCTTACGTACCAAAAATTCAACTCTAGACCTGAGATTTGCATCAGGTGAGCGAGGCTGTTTGTAGTTTTGACATTTATCGCTTAGTTGACACACTTGTATAGGTACACTATGATTTAGAAATTCATCTGGAAAGTTTTTGAGAAAGGTTAAAAAAATGATAGAGAAAAAAGTAAGAAATCTTTGAAATCGCATCAGCAATTAAGCAGCACAGTCACTTATGTTCTCAGAGAGGGATCAGTGATACAAAACTATGCTATAGAGTCTAGATTGATATTCCATTTGACAATCTTGAGTAAATTTTCGGTGAAAATCATAAATTAAACCTTTACCATCTAAAATACTCCAAAGTTTTTCTGAAATGCCCAAATTTGATTTTGAGCATGATGGCATCTATGGCCAATGTTATAAAAATGCACATTTTCACGTGCTCTCAGAGAGCGAGAAGTTTCATATCAGGTCATCAGTGGCGATTATCGCGCTGTCACTAACACATCCGCATTTCCAATTTGCCGATGCCTGCACTAAATGCCGATGCCTGCTCTAGACCAATGGTCGCCAAAATTTAAATTGTGGCTGTGTGAGTAAAAGTAAAATCATCTTATTGGTAGTGGTTTAGTTGTTGATGAAAAATCAATAAGGTAGGATGTATGCACGAATGTTTGTTAACACACAAAAAGTAATTCGTAAATATGCCTTATAAATACTTCTTTATTGCTTGAGTCTAGGAAAAATTGAAACAAAATAAATTGTTAACATGAAACCATTAAAACATTCTGCGCATGAGCGTTTGTTTGCAAAATATCTTTTCGCAAATGCGCAAAAAACAATAGCCTTACCCGATGTTGCTACTCTGCTTGTTCAGCCATTGTGAATGATAACAAAGTGTGATATCTTCTGCATAGACGTCAAAATTCCAAAGTGATTGGATCACCTGATTTGTAATTGACTATCGCTGTCTCATTATGTATCTCTTTCTATCAACCGCTGATGATAGGCGCCGCCACATTGAACACCCTGTCAAAACAAAAGTAGCCACATTGAACATCCTGTCAGGCAGTTGACAGATAAGATAGCACACTTAGTTATCATTCACAATGTGTTCAGCGACAACTAAATACGAACTAAGATGAAAGAGAATAATAATACGTGTGAAGTGGCGCCAATAAGTAGGTGTCACACCCATTTTACAAAGTTTTTCTAAAGTTATATTTTGCGTCAATAAACCAATCCAATTACCATGTTTCATCTCTTTTTTCATATTTGGTATAGAATTATGGCATTTTTTTCATTTTTCGTAATTTTCGATATCGAAAAAGTGGGCGTGGTCATAGTCGGATTTCGGCCATTTTTATACCAAGATAAAGTGAGTTCAGATAAGTACGTGAACTAAGTTTAGTAAAGATATGTCGATTTTTGCTCAAGTTATCATGTTAACGGCCGAGCGGAAGGACAGACGCACGATTGTGTATAAAAACTGGGCGTGGCTTCAACCGATTTCGCCCATTTTCACAGAAAACAGTTATCGTCATAAAATCTATGCCCCTACCAAATTTCAAAAGCATTGGTAAATTTTTGTTCGATTTATGGCATTAAAAGTATTCTAGGCGAATTAAATGAAAAGGGCGGAGCCACGCCCATTTTGAAATTTTCTTTTAGGTTTGTATTTTGTTGCACCATATCATTACTGGAGTTGAATGTTGACATAATTTACTTACATACAGTAAAGATATTAGATTTTTTTTTAAAATTTGACTTTTAAACAATTTTTTTTTAAAGTGGGCGTGTTCGTAATCCGATTTTGCTAATTTTTCCTTAGCACACATATAGTAATAGGAGTAACGTTCCTGCCAAATTTCATCATGATATCTTCAACGACTGCCAAATTACAGTTTGCAAAACTTTGAAATTGCCTTCTTTTAAAAGTAGGCGGTGCCACGCCTATTGTCCAAAATTTTACTAATTTTCTATTATGTGTCATAAGGTCAATCCAGGACGCTTTAGCCGTCTTTGGTAATGAATTATCGCACTTTTTCGTTTTTTCGAAATTTTCGGTTATGGTCCGATTTCGTTCATTTTCAATAGTGATCGTGTTTACGGACGGACGGACATGGCTAAATGAATTTCTTTTTTCGCCCAGATCATTTTGATATATATAGAGGTCTATATCTATCTCGATTAGTTTATGCCGTTGCGGATTACCGTTATGCGAACAAAGTTAATATACTCAGTGAGCTCTGCTCAGTATAAAAATGGAAAAAACCCCCTTATCTGAACGATCGGTTGTATGGGCTATATATTCACCCCTATTCTGCATTTCGATTACGTTCCCGTTCTACGCTCCGCTTCAATCGAAGTTTGGTATTCTGCATTACGACGGAATCGTAAAGAGAAGAGGAAGAGCAAATGATTTTTCGAAATCAGCTGTTGGTACGGGATGTGTGAACATTGGAACAAAATAAATTAAAGAAAATTTGTAAAAAACACTGAAAAACGTTTATATTTTATTATCCACGCCATTTTGTACAAAAAAAAGCAATAGAATATATTGCCGCAGTGTTATATTTTTTTAAGTGAACTGCTTTCATAATTGTAAGTGTGTTTTGTCGTTCTTTTGGCCAATTCCCTGCCGTGGCCACCAAGTATTGTTAAAACGGATTCCTGCACGAATATAGTTGACATTTTCTGAATTTTAAGGATGCTAATTTCATTGCACTGGCCTAAAATACTTTATAAAGGTTTATTTATTCATTCCGCAAGGATTGTTTACGTTTTCGCTTCACCTTCCTCTACGCCGGCAGCTTGCTTTGGCATATAACTGGACCCAACGAACAGACACAAATTATAGCTGTCTATTATAATGGAATCAATAGCCGCGGTATTATTTATGGAGTTGGAAAGCAACGCATACGAAAATTGCCAGGCGAGAATGGAAAGGCAAATATTGCGAGATGTGTGTAATACATTTGAGATGAGTGACGAATTGTAAGAAATTGAACTTAAAATTGGTAAAGTTTAATGACTTATTTTCTTATTAAGTTCAAAAAAAACGTTCGACTTAACAAGGATGCTTTAAAGTATGTGTTAGATACTTTTGCGGGGCAAATACGTCCAAGGACTTCGACATCGACATGTTGTTTTTGACCTGGAAACATATAAAAAACAATCATCATCAAGCCTTCTACGTTTCTTAACAAGTTTTACTTACATTTTTGTTAAAATTCTGTTATAAATTAATAAAAAAAATAAAAATAAAATATTTTTCCGCCAACAAATTTGCAACTTAGAAAAACGGAACTACGATCGAAATGCAGAATACAAAAAATCGAACGATTCGAAGTTGGATCGAAAGAGATTGGTACACAGAATACCAAAATTGCCAAATCGAAAAAATTCCAATCCAAGTCGAAATGCAGAATAGGGCTGATTATATATAGCTCCGATCGAAATGATTTTTACAGGAAGTCTTCTATGATATATTAGAATATATACAGGCGCGGTTCCAGCAGCACTTCTAGGGGGGGGACATTTTTTTAAATATATAGTGATAACGTAAAATAGTAGACCAAGCAAGAAAAATTAAAATTCAGTAAAAATCCGTTTTGTGATAAGAAACTACTGTATATATTAGTATTATATATTTCATTACAGTCAACATTTACTCTGTACATGATGCAATTGTTGAAAACACTAAAATCATAAAACAAGACGAAGTGGTACTATTTTCGGAAAACTTTATTTATTTAGCTTCTAGCCTCACAGCCTCAATTTCAAACTACAATGAAATTCTGGACACTTTTGGATAAATTAATATTTTAAGATTTTTAAGAGAAATTAAAATATTTTTTAGTTCGAAATATTTCTCATAATTTTTCACAGTCGAAAATAATGAAAATACGTGTTACAAAGCTCTAGGGGGGGGGGGGGGGGGGAGGGAATTTCCCCCAGTTCCTCCCCCTTGGAACGGCGCATGATATATATCACCAAGTTTCACGTTTTTATATTGGAAACTAAGGGAGAAATGGCCAAAAATCTTTCTGTCTGAACGATCGGTTGTATGGAATAGGTATATACTATATACATATAGCTCCGATCAAAGTGATTTTTTCAGGAAACCTACTATGATATATTAGAATAAATATCACCAAGTTTAACGTTTTTATATTGGAAATTAAGGGAGAAATGGCTAAAAATCTTTCTATCTGAACGATCGGTTGTATGGGATATATATTATATATAGCTCCGCTCGAAATGATTTTTTCATGAAATCTTCTATGATATATTAGAATAAATATCACCTAGTTTGACGTTTTTATATTGGAAATTAAGGGAGAAATTGCCAAAAATCTTTCTATCTGAACGATCGGTTGTATGGGATATATACTATATATAGCTCCGATCAAAGTGATTTTTTCAGAAAATCTTCTATGATATATTAAAATATACATCACCGAGTTTCACGTTTATACTTTCTAAATTAAGGGAGAAATGGTCAAAAATCTTTCTATCTGAACGATCGGTTGTATGGGATATAACTATATATAGCTCCGATAAAAATGATTTTTTCAGGATATCTTCTATGATATATTAGAATATATGTATATCACCGAGTTTCACGTTTATACTTTCTAAATTGCGGCAGGAATGACCAAAATCGCCTTATCTGAACGATCGGTTATATAGGAGATATATGTTATAGTGGTCCGATCCTACCGGATCCGACAAATGTCTAATATAATACAAAAATACACCCTTGTGCCAAATTTCTATCTCAAATTTTGAGGGACTAGTTTGCGTTCAAACAGACAGACGGACATGGCTATATCAACTCGGTTCGTCGCCCTGATCAATTCGGTATACTTAATGGTGAGTCTATCTTCTATATTTCTCAACGTTACAAACGTCGGACCAAAGTTAATATACCATTTCATGTTCGTGAAAGGTATAATAAGGCGAAGAATTCATATTTTTAAAATGAAAAAAATTCAAATATACATGTATAAAAATATACTTATACATACATACATCCCATATAAAGTAAACAAAATATGAGTCCAGTACTACTGGCTGCTATTGGTGTTGAAATAACATCAATTGTGTTAATTTTTTTCTAAAATACTCTTCTTCGTCCGTGCTTTTTTTCGTTTCAAAAAAAAAAAAAAAAACCAATATCCAAATAAAACTTATTACTTCCTTACCCAGCTGTGTCCGGTGATTATTAAAGATGTCATTGCTAAATAAATTTTCGATGGCTATGTGATCGTCCATGATACTATTGGAGAATGCACCACTTGTACTTTGAAACATTTTATTTATTATAAAATTAAACTTAATTTTGCATTTCCAATTGGGCATGCCTTGAGAACTTGCCTTAGAGCTTTCTCTGACCCTATACAAATATTACATACGTCCACAGATGGTGCGACAAACGGACCTTTATTTTTGTGCGCTGAAAGTAAAGGCATTTCTTCACCTGTCAATTGCCCTTGATATGTGCAACATTTTATTTTCTTTTGTACCTTCATTTTCCTTTTTTGAACGAAATAGCCTAATGTACAATATTGATAGAAGCAAGACGGCTTGTTGAAATATACATATATTTAAGCGCCTTTTTGACAAAAATTTAACGATAGCCTTGAAATTTTGTCTCCTTCTCTCGTTGTATATCGGTACTGTAATGTTTAACAGGCTGCACAGTTCAGTAGTAGTGATATAGAAGTATTACATATTTGGATAAAAGTCGCTAGCGAAAAAAAAATTCAAATGACCCAAATACAGAAAAAGATTCAAAACGAATTTGGTCAACTTAAAGAAGCTTTTGTTGTGAATATAATGGGAAACTTACCAACCATGTGGGACACAAACATATACATCATATACTTTCTACCACAACTATAAAAAAGGGAAAATCCATGTAACCATGTAAAAGTTAAATAATCGCAAATAAAGGAAATTGTTGTAGCATCTGTCTAGAACGCTGTTAAGATAATAAAGCGGAAATAATTGCTACTACACGCAAAATTTATATTATCCCTAATATAAACAGAATTGGATCAAGTGTAACACCTAAAAAATTTAGTTGAATGCACCCATAATTATTAATGTTACGAGAAGAAGTTGTGAATATTTTGGGAAAAAGAAGTACATATATGGACAATTGTGGCTAAATTTTTTTGTTGCATGAAAACATGCCTGCAAGCCTATTAAATTCCTAAATGTATCCTGAAGGAAAAGGTAGAACGTGTATTATATGTAATTATTTAAAATGTGGTTATATAACTGGGAAAGCTAGTATGATCCTCCTTGGAGCAATATGTTGTATCGAATCCGTATGGTATGGTATGGTCTCTATCCGATTAGCGCTAGTCCAGTAAAACTTGATAAGTGAAATATCATTGACTCAAAACTATTGTTTGCTAAGTTATAGCTTATTATTCTAGTCTACAACCCTTTAAACTTGTTTTATATCTAAGTTGCAGTGGATTTTAATTAATCCCGTCCAGTTTTACTAGAAATATTTTCAGCTATATGGAAATTGGGTACATTTTATTACGATATGTTAATTTTTCTTCGAGTTATGGCTCCCGAAACATAGAAAATTGCTTAGTCATAAAGAGGCGGTGCCACGCCCATTTTTTAAAATTTGAAGTTTTTCCTATTTATTGTTATAAATCCACTTAGGAAATAAAATACAATTGATATAAAGCTCTTTTTTGCAAAGATATAGCTTATTTTATTCGCCCACGACCCTTTTAAAAATCTTTTATTTAAAGTGGGCGTGGTCCATAACCGATTTCGAAAAATTTTTTCAAAGCATTCCGTATAGTAAAGGCAACCTCCCTGCCGATAGGATTAACGGGTTTTGATTTATGATTAATAATATTTGTAAAATTTATTTTATAACAAGTGGGCGGTGCCACGCTCATTTCAAACATTTTTTTTGCAAATTTGTATCAAGAGCCTCAATATCAGTCCACACGTCAAATTTCAACATTCTAGGTGTATTATTTACTAAATAAGCAGGTTTTTTGTGTTTTCCAAAATGTTATATATATAAAAAGAGGGGCGTGGTTATCATCCGATTTCGCTCATTTTCAATACCAATCTATTCTGAGTCCAGATAAGCTCGTGTACCAAATTTGGTGAATACATCTAAATATTTACTCAAGTTATCGTGCTAACGGACGGACGGACGGACGGACGGACATGGCTCATACAAATTTTTTTTCGACGCTAATGATTTTGATATATGGAAGTCTATATCTATCTCGATTCCTTTATACGTGTACAACCAACCAATCAAAGTTATATTACCCTGTGTTCAAGTACAGCTGGGTATAAAAAGGTGCAGACAAAGTAACTATTAGCACTTTATGAGCATTTTTCAATTGGCATAACTTTTTGTATCAGTCCTTATAATTACTATTTTCCTAAATAGCAAGCGGATGAGAATCGCGATAACAAATATAATTGTCTATTACGAATATATTATAAGCCTTCAAGTTTTGCTCGAGAGTTTTTCGTGGTAGCAAGTATCCTTTCGCAAAGTGTTTTGTGTGTATTAATTATTATATTAAATTTTAATTTTCTTCAATAATATTTTTGTAAGCGTTGAGACTGAATGTTTGTTAATGATTTAGTTTTATATACAAAACTCAAATGTATTGCTTTATTACAAAATTTTATGTAACCTTACATTTTTAACGTTCCATTTCGATTATTTTTGTAAACATTTTGTAAGCTTAATATCTATTTCTGTAAACTTTTTAAAAACTTATTTTCCTTTACTTTGCTTGTTGAGATTATTCACTTTCAATCCCATTCGGTTTGCCTTTTCAAATATCTATGTTATTTCCTCAAATATAATAACTTGCAGTAGCTATCTTCTCAGAGTTTTCGCTGTAATTTTTATTACTACTTTTTGCATACTTCTTCTATTCTTTTTAAAATAATATTTTTACAAACATAAAATTGCACCCCTGCTACATTTCAAACGTTAGCAGTAAAAGTATTCGAAAACTTCTTTATACTCTTTTTACTTATCTCAAATTTGCAACACAAAAAGTTGTTTTCTTTAATTTTATGTAAAATTGCTCTTTACGCCTTAGTGTATGCAACACAATGTGGTCAAAGTTTAAATAGTGTATTGGCCGGGCGGCTACATGCTAGCACGATTTTATTTTATATTTTACCCCACCTTACGTTTCTCTCACTAGTCTCTTTTCGACATTATTTATTACATCAATTGATTCGCGTACCCAACCAACTGGCTGACAATGCTTTGAGTAGGAAGCATCATGTAGGCAAATCTATAACTAGTGGCAACAATCACTAGTTTGAAATATAGAAATTTTCATAAAGGAAACCCGCTTAAGATGTGAACAGGAGAGAATAAACAGCCATCTCTTAGTTGAGGTGGATGTAAAGCATGGGTCGCCAGAAAATAGAAGTGATTGCAAGTTCGTATATGGAACGATAGCACAATTGTGTCATGGAATGCAGGGTCCTGACGTAAAGGTAAAAATAAAGATAGAGGTAAAGGTATGGGTATGGGCTTAAGTATGGGTATGGGGAAAGATACAGGGTTAGAATCTGAGGTAAAGGTGGAAACAGGGGTAGATATTTAGGTAAAGGTAGAGGTCGAATTAGAGGAGAAGGTAGAGGTAGAAATAGAGCTTGAGGTAGGGATAGAAGTAGATGTAGTAAGTAAGAGGAAGCTCTGTGCACTGATAACTTTGCATATTAGAATTGTTTTTAACACCGCGAACTGGATGCATATAATGACAACGCTACGAAACTTTGACAGACCTGCTTACCTGCCCAGAATGATTGGTAACTATTTAAGCGACCGAGTACTCCTTTTTGATACGGATGAGGGACCAAGAAAGCACAACATCACGGGCGGTGTCCCTCAGGGATCTGTTCTAGGTCCAACGCCATGTAATGCTATGTATGACGGCATGTTACAAATCGACCTTCCCGTAGGCACGTAAATTATCGGCTATGCAGATGATATTGTCATAGTGGCAGTGGCCAAGAAACTTGATCTGCTCCAAGTATTATGTAATGACGCCGTGGAAAGAATACAGTAATGGCTGACGAACATGGGGCTGGAAATGCTTAGCAATTAGACAGAAGTGGTTTTGATGAGCTCAAAGGGGACTGTGGATTAGTTAGTCCTAACCATAGGAGATTATCAAATAAACACAAAGCATTTCTTGAAATATCTAGGAGTAAACATTGACTCAAAAATAACTTTTAAGGAGCACATCAGGGTAGTGGGGGAGAAAGTTTCTAAAGTTTGTGGAGCCCTAACGCGAATAATGCCAAACATCGTGGGCCCAGGCGAAGCTACCCGTCAGCTATTATCCAACGTAACCAGCTCGATAATATTATATACAGCACCAGTATGGCAGCCAATGGTCCACCAAGAAGATATACTAGCACGACGCGATCCTTGTTTTATCCAGGAAAATCCCAGTAGATCTACTCTCAGGTAAAACGGGCGATCTGTATGGTATTGGAATCAGCCGACTATCTGTAGATGCTAAGAAAAGCGCAAGGTCACGAACATAGTTAGGTGGCAAGAACGGTGGGAAGAATCGAGAAAAGGGCTCTGGACCTTCATTCTAGTTCGGAATATAGCCGAATGATGTGAGCGAAAACATGGAGAACTAAATTACCACCTCATACAGATATTGAGCGGGCACGGCGGCTTCAAGGAATATCTACATAAACATGGGCTAGAGGAGGATCCTTTCTGTCCACACTGTCCCTCCGAATTGGAAAGCGCAGAACATTTAGTGTTTCACTGCCCTCGTTTTCACGGTGAAAGACTCTATGTACACAGAGTTTTTGGAGAGGAGCCTTCAATTAGGAATTTAGTTCCCCGAATGTGCAGACAAAAGATTGTTGGAATGCTGTCAGCAAGATGGCCTTTATAGTTATGACGCAATTGATGCATGCTAAAGGGAACGCAGAGAAATGCGCATGCGAAGTAGTGGCGATTAAATCGCCTAACGGTGGTCCCGCAGGGTGCGGACACATGGAAACGATTAGCCTGGTTTCATTGGGCCGCTTGAGGGTAAGTGCACTATCCTCAACATGCAATAAAAAGAAAAGGTAGCGATAGAGATTGAGGTAAAAGTAGATACAGATGTAGTTCTAACAAAAGTTCATAGCAAAAACTCTCCCTACAGAACACAACTACACAGTAAGTTGCAACATACATATTTTGAATGTTAAGTCCACGCTTGAATGGTACTGCCGTTAAGCTGGCTTTGTATGCAAATTGACTTCTGTTCGCCAAAAGATGATTGCCTGTCTTCAAATCTACTATCATAGATGAAACTACACTCAAAATTCTTAATTTAAATTTAAATTAAAAAACTCACAGCATGTTGGAAATCTTATTCACTACCAAAAAGTTGATAAAAGGAAATTGAAGAAGCAGACAGATAAAATAGGAAAGCAAGCTAAAAATATCCAATTTAATATCTCTCAAAAGAATTAAGTCAAAGTTTGTATTACACTATTTTACAATTTCTTATATTGCTCTTGCATTGTTTGCACTGATTGAGTGACTTGAAGACGAGTTACATCAGTTCGTGACTATGGGACTGTTGGTTGGGGTTTAGGTTGTAAATTTTTGATTTTTGTTATTATTGAATTTTTTTGCAAAGGCAGAAATTATGTGCATCATTTACATTAGTGATCATATTGTAAGGGCGTAGATAAGACTCATAAGTCTTTAACCACACACTGTGCACATTTAATTTCATTTAACAAAATGAAAAGTTGTTAGGGAACTAGTTTGTAAGCTTAAACTAATTTACATATATTTTCACAGCTAATCCGATGATTATAAAACTTGCAAAACACTCAAAACGCTTGACGCATTGGAAAATTGTGCGAGGCAAGAACTCCTAGTTAGAGAACTGCAAAAGAGAAACAGGTAGAGGTAGCGGTAGAGATAGAGGCTGAGACAGATGGTAATATGAAAGTTAAAGAAGTCTTCGATGAGTGATTGAAATTAAACTACAACTCAGGTAATTTTACCAGAAAAAAATAAACACACAATCAAAGTTTGAAGTGTATATTGAAATGTGTGAAACATGCAATGAGATGTAGGGAATAATAAAGGTTTTCGTCATTATTCTTCAGATGTTGTTGTTGTTGTTGTAGCAATAAGGACACTCCCCGAAGGCCTTCGGGAGTGTTAATCATGTTGATGGTACTAGGACGACCATCTCTGGAACAATTTCGTATGACCACTTGAAACCTTCTAGGCCATACCGCCCTCCCACCCCATAGATCCCTAAGAAACTTGGGGTCGCCAGAGCCTCGGCTGTTAAAGAAACATGATTCGCCACGGGTAGGTGAGGTTGACAATTGGGTTGAGCAACCTATATATTGCGCTGGAAACTTTGAAAAGGTTGCGCACAACCCTTTGCATCAATTTGGTATCTTAGCCGCCTCTTATTACAGGCATACCTCCTGCTGGTATATTTTAAGCCCCCTAACCGTAAGGGAGCTCTTTTTTGAAGTGCTATCGGCATCTATTTGACTACAAACCATTAAGCCGTCGATAAAGTTGTTATCAATAACAAGCCATTAACTTGTCGATGACGCACCGAGAAAACTTCGATAACAACCTATAACCGATCGTAGGAAACAACTAGTCGATAAGATGTCATAGCTCGGCAGATATCTCAATCGTGAGCGCAGAACTCGTAAACTGCGTCAACTGGCAGCCGATGGTAACATTGGCATCCGACCACCTGCCCATACTTATTTCGTTCGAGCGTACCGCCGACTTCATCGTCACCGAAAAACGCACTTTCATAAACTTCATAAAAGGAAAGTGGGAAGAATATAAATCTGCAACAGACAGCAGCTTTGCTGCTCTCCCTATCCCGACTGATGCCCGCCAAGGGGAGCGTGCCTTCCGTAAGGTCATTGAATCCGCCTCGGCACATTTCATTCCCGCCGGGAGAATTCCCGAAATCCGGCCCACTTCCCGGCGGAGGCCGCGAGCTTAGCGAGGGAACGCGACCTTATAAAACAGCTTGATCCAGGCGACCCCCAAATAAGGGATATAAACCAGCGCATCAGATTGCTTGTGGACGAACACAAGCGGGCGAAATGGCAAGAGCACCTAAGAGGTTGTAACCTCTCTACCGGTGTAGGTAAACTTTGGTCCACCGTAAAGTCCCTATCGAATCCGACTAAGCACAAAGACAAAGTTTCCATCGCCTTTGGCGATACTGTGCTGTCGGATGCGAAAAAATGCGCGAGCGCTTTCTGCCGACAATATATAATGCATCCTACGGTCGACAGAGATAGACGGAGAGCCAATAGACACGCACATAAACACAAATTCAGCGCGTCACCAATCACCATTACCGCTAGAGAGGTTGAGGACGCCATTGGTCGCGCTAAACCATCCAAAGCAGTGGGCCCAGACGGCATAGCCATGCCGATGCTTAAAAACCTAGGGAAAGAGGGTTTCAAATATTTAGCGCATGTCTTCAACCTATCTCTCTCCACCTTTGCCATACCCGAGAAATGGAAAATGGCCAAGGTGGTCCCGCTACTAAAGCCTGGGAAACCAGCTAACGTAGGTGAGTCATATCGTCCGATATCTCTCCTATCGCCAGTGGCAAAGACGCTTGAAGCCATTTTGCTCCCTTATTTCCAAGCACATTTGCAGCTAGCCCCTCATCAGCATGGCTTCAGAAAACTCCATAGCACTACCTCCGCGCTAAATGTCATTAGCACCCAGATAAATTGCGGTTTGAATCAATACCCCCACCATAGAACAGTACTCGTAGCGCTAGACCTATCAAAAGCCTTTGATACGGTCAACCATGGCTCATTACTGCAAGACCTGGAAGGGTCTACCCTTCCCCATGTCTTAAAAGGTGGACCGCAAATTATCTGGGTGGTCGACAGGCATCGGTGCAATTCAGAAACGAAACATCAAAACCAAGGAGAATTAAACAAGGGGTGCCACAGGGTGGTGTCCTATCCCCACTTTTGTTTAATTTCTACATATCTAAGCTACCTTCACCACCGGAAGGAGTCACAATCGTTTCCTACGCCGATGACTGCACAATAATGGCCACAGGCCCAGGCCCAGAGATCGATGAGCTATGCAATAAAATAAACGGCTATCTCCCTGATCTCTCCAGTTTTTTCGCCTCGCGAAACCTGGCATTGTCACCGACTAAATCTTCCGCGACCTTATTTACAACATGGACGCCCCAAATGTCGACCATATTGAACATCCACGTCGATGGCACTACGCTACCGACTGTCCTACACCCCAAAATCTTGGGTGTGACGTTTGATCAGGATCTACATTTTGGTGTGCACGCAACCGCAATTGTTCCGAGAATTCAGAGCCGTAATAAAATCCTCAAATCCCTTGCTGGCAGTACCTGGGGAAAAGATAAAGAAACGCTCATGACCACATACAAAGCAATTAGCCAGCTGATTACGTGCTACGCGTCACCCATATGATGGCCAAGCCTAAAAACTACCCACTGGACGAAACTACAGGCCTGCCAAAATACTGCTCTCAGAATCGCCACGGGCTGTCTTCTTATGTCCCCAGAACACCATCTGCATAATGAGGCGAGAATACTCCCCATCAGGGAGAGAAATGAGATGCTGACCAAACAGTTTCTGTTGAATACCCAGAAACCTGGGCATCCCAACAGACATCTGATTGACGAACCAGCACCGCCTAGGGGCCTAGGGAGTCATCTCCGTAAGCATTTTGAGGAAATACGGCACCTGAGAACCCAGCCGTATGAAGCGAAAAAACACAAGCAGGTCCTTGGTGAACTCCATAGACAGGCGTCGGACCTTTATGTCGGGAATTGCCCGGTGAATCCAGTACTTGAAGAAAAATATCCAGAACTCGCGGAAGAGGAACGCATACTCCCCAGGGAAACGCGTGTCACTCTTGCTCAACTTCGTTCTGGATACTGTAACAGGTTAAACTCTTACCTATCCAGAATCAACCCCGACATACAAAATGTATGCCCCGCTTGCAATGTGTCCCCACATGACACCAACCATCTCTTTAATTGTAATGTGGAACCAACGCCTCTAACACCCCTTTCCTTATGGTCCACCCCTGTTGAAACGGCAAGTTTCCTTGGACTCCCGTTAGAGGATATTGATGACAATTTGTGATCGGTCGCGGCTATTAGGTGGGGCGAGCATTGCTACAACAACAACATGTCAGTAACACTCACATAAAATTTCAATAACGTTTCGGCAACAAATCGATATTTTTCCAAAAACAAATCGATACATTTTGATAAAATGTCGATAAATATTCGAAAGCAAATCGATTTTTTTGATTACTGTTCGACAGCAAACCGATAACTTATCGATTACATTCGTTATCGATAAAAAAATTCGAAACAAATAACTGGTCTAAACCTCGTCGATAAGATGCCGATAACCGGTCGATAATAAATGTATTACAAACTAATAACTCGTCGATAACCGTTGTTATTGCTAACAAACCGTTAACATTAGAATAACATATAGATAATGCGCCGTCAGGTTTCGCTTTTGTTTTATTCTCTTACCTATTCTCCCACCACTCCCACACGTTACTGCTACAGTTATCGTTCACTCATGTACATTCTGGTTTCCTTCTTAAGCTTACTTTCTGTGATTTAGGTGTGCTAAGCCTATCATACCGCAGGTCCTGAGTTCAGAGTCCGGTAAAAGCAACATCAAAATCTTTAGAAAAAGTTTTCTAAGCGGGGTCGCGCCTAGGCAGTGGTTTGGCAAACACTCTGAGTGTATTTCTGCCATCAAAAGCTTCTCGGCGAAAATACATCTGGTTGCAGACGCCGGTGGAAGTCGGCGTCAGACATGCTTATTTCGAATTAGCTGATAATTACAGATTAACACAAGTAAAGTCTTTTTACGATATTAAATGAATAAATGGAAGCAATAAACAACTCACGCCTCATAAGATAAGTTTATAGTTTTTAATTTCTTTCATATGTTAGTATGTTTCTACCTTAAATAATCTTACCCAAAAATGTTGAACAAATGTACTCCGAGATTTGATTGCCAGATCTGCTCGATTCACTGAAATGTGATAACTCCTTATTGAGCATACGCTTGAACTGTGAAAGAATGTATAGTGAGAAAAGGAGCATTAGTAAATATGCAACAATTAATAAATTGAAACATATAAATAATGTTGTTTAATAAAACAAGATTCGAGCAAAAGCATAACATGTCTAATAATATTAGCAATATTTCAAAGTACGAATAGATGTATGCCTACGCTAGTTATATCATATGTTGTGCGAATTAAAGATGACGCTGCGGCCTAGAAGTATTCTTATCGGAAACTGCTTATAAAAGCAGAGGACGAGGGCTTCACACATCTAGAAGGACCAGGTGGAGAATGATTTAAATTCTCTTGGTGGTACCCTTTTTTGCAAGCTATCAAATCTTATTTTAATATTAAGAATTAAGTAGTATTTTAAATAAACCTTCTTTATTTCTTCGGTTCTCTGAGAACACCCCTGCAAAAATCGTTGGATCATGTGGTCCACTTGTGTCGTACTGGAGTACTCAATGGATTACTCTGATGTAATGCTGACCTGGAGTATATGGTCCACTCCTAGGACATCGCAATGTTAATTGGACCATATTTTTTGTTTGAATTGTGGTTAATTTTGGACCACTCGCTTGGTCCATAGCGAGTACTTCATATATGCATGAATGGAGTACTCGCAATTTTTGCAGGGTATAAGCAAAGTACAATGGAAATATAATATGAATGCTTTGTTTTGCATTCCACCTAAGTATTTTTGAAGTATTTCAATAGAAACTCATGAAAAAGCCGTAATATATTTTGCTTAAGATATATTTAGACTGAAGTTAGCAAGAAAATTTCACTGCCTTAGTGAGGGCTTAGATATGAAATCACTTTTAGGGGAACTTTTAATTATCTGAGGGCACTTAGCAATTCAGAGTACTTTTCCGATTAATTTCGTAATTAAAAGTAGAATTTGTATACGTTAATAGTTAACATTTTGTTATACATATATTTTCTTTTTTTGGATTCAGTTTAGTACAACTAATATAGTACAAGGGGAAAGTCAAAGCTAATTTCGCTTTCGCATCTTAACCAGAATCACCCACTATTTGCTATATGGCATTGTTTTGACACATTCACGAAAGAATGCATTTAGCGCTAACTTCTTGGGACGTAGTGTAACGTTATTAATCGCGATTCAGTTGCTTGTTGATGCGTGTCAGAGTTCATAAAACATGTGGACGGGAAAAAAAGAGAAAAGAAAATATATATAAGTAGATATAACATAAACGCGATCAGATCATGAAATTCGTGTTTTTGTGTCCATATGGCAACGCTAGGCTACTTCTATAGATTTGAATATTTTGGTCGTGTTTTATTGTTTTTTTTTTGTTGTAACTTGTGAATCTTATAAGGACTACGTAGGTTTTCAATAGGTATACAAGCAATGTCTAAGGTTTTTATTTATTTCCAAAGTAGATCCAGTCACTTTATATTGCGCCACCTGAACAGGATTGAAATGTAAGTAGGAAAAACGATGATAACGATACAGATTGAATTGCCGACAATGTATGAGAGGACTCAACTTAAGACCGAATGTGAAATTCTGTGTGAAAGAGACATGCAAATCAAAACCTACTACCACGAGCTAGACGATATCGATGATCTGGTACTTGGGATCATTCTTTGCCAAATTTGAATTTTTCGAAACAGTTTGTTTAGTTTAAACTAACAGATGCTGCAAAAATTAAAATATCTTTTCGAAATTCCACAAAAAATGTGGGGTGATTCGGGTTAAGCGAACATTTGACTATCGTACATTTATACACTGATCATGACCGCCTTTCAAAAATCTATGCGTGAAAATGCTTCCAGTGGCATTTTAGTTTTGGGCCCTATATTATTAGGTACTATCGTACCTAAAAATATGCAACACGCAAAATGACTTGAACTATTATCAATCTGTTCCTAAGTACATATTTCACTTGTTGTTTATTCTCAAATAAGTAGTGTTCTCATTTGTTCCTTATGGACAAGGCGTTTATAGGTAATTTATGCTTTAAATATGGTTGATGTCAAAATATGAATCAGAAAATCTAAACGGAAATCTTACTGATGTTTAAAAAATCCTGTCACTGCCTTTATTATCTACCGAGTTTGTACGTGATATATAAATGGATAAACTAACAAAATATTAACAAAAAAGATAATTATATCGAAGTAATCAAAGGGACAAAGGAATCACACTTACTTCAGTTTGCATAATGAAAGTCTTACATAACTAAGTAGTAAAACTGAACTCACCTTGAGCGATGCCATATCCGATACACTGCGATGTGTCTGTATGGTCTCCAGTTGATCCAAACACCAATCCAATTCTTCGATTGTATCTGTGGCCAAACGCGTATAAGATTCATCTCCTTGTACCAATTGCACACCGGCTGCTGCAGCACGTCCCACGCTGGACGATTGTGTTGGGCGCCTGGATCTTTTTGTATTAATTATTTGTTCCAAAAAACAACAATATTATATACAAAAACAAACACACGCACACGCACAAGCACGAGTTAGCAAAATGTTTTTAATAAAATAAGAAAATAAGCGAGTGTGCACAAAATAAGCACAACAAAAATACATAGCATTAACAATGTCAAGGCAACAGCAACAACAACAATAATTGCATTAACAAGAACAATAGCAATGACAAATATTTGCGTTAGGGACACGCACAAAATGGAAATTTATCATTAAGCGCAGACGAAAATATGAAAAGGCAGGCAATGGAAGAAAGTTGTGTTTTAGAAATTAAGCAAGTTTGGTATAATAAGGAAAGTAATATTAGAATAGATTTATATTAAGCAGAAAGAGGAATTCGTTGCGTTGATTGTTACGTAAATAGCAGGAAAGCAAAAGTAAATAATTTTTTTGTTTTTATAAATATGAAAGATTTTGGGATAAATCAATTTTTCGATTTTTAGATTATTGTTGTTATTGCAGTTATTGTTATATGTTTTGCAGAAACAAAGCATACGTGTTTACGATTTTTACATGATTTTTTTTTTGTTTTAGTTTTTTGTATTGTTTTTTTTGTAAAATATTTTTTTTTGTGATTTTTTTTATTATATTTTTTTTAAGAAATTAAAAAAAAAGAAAATTTACAAATTTTTATATATATATGTACATGTTTTTTCAAAATGTGTTTATGTGTGTTGTTTGTATTTGTTGAGTAAATGCACAAATATATTGTTGACATCAAAGTGCGGGATGGAACAAACAGGAAGAGAAAGAGAAAAAGACAGAGAAAAAAAATATATCAAAATAACTACGTAAATATTTGTTCTTTAATTTTTTTTTTTATAAATTGTGGTTCATAACATTTATAATTAAAAATGGATGGATTTTTCGTATTTATTGTATTTACTTATTTATAATAAGTTTGGTGACTATTAGTGACAAATATTAAAATATTCCACACATATTTGGAATACACACATACAAAATTTCAAAAGGGGGTTGAAATGCGGAAAGGCTTTAAGAAAAAAGGTGTACTACATTATAAAAAATTATGTCAAACATTTATATGTAGAGCCTATGATTTCTCGAACATGTCCGAGAAGAGATTTCTCGCGAGATTCTCGAATCTCGAATTACTCGTAAGGCTCGCGAGATTCTCGAATCTCGAAATACTCGTAAAGCTCGCGAGATTCTCGAATCTCGTATTACTCGTAAGGCTCGTGAGCTTCTCGACATTCAACTTACTCGATTCATTGGCTGTTTTATATAGAGCTTACGATTTCTTCTGGAGCACAAGCCAAAATGTCCGCAAAACCACAAGTAAAAAACCCCGAAATGTATAGAATATTGCCAATGCAGCGATTGAATTGAAAGTTGAGAAGATCGCGATTATTACGAGTAATTCGAGATTCGAGAATCTGGCGAACATTACGAGTAATTCGAGATCCGAGAATCTCGCGAGAAGCCGTTTTCTTGGTGTCTCGTTGAAGAATAAAATATTGCGAACAAAATTATATGTATAATAAATATCTTTTGAGTTAAATGTCATAGGAAGAAATATAATGAACAAAAAAGTCACAAGTAAAAGAAAACAAGTGTATAAATACTGTCCATACAGCGATTAAGTAAGAATGTCGAGAAGCTCGCGACATTTACGAGTACTTCGAGATACGAGAATCTCGCGAGAAGTCGATTTCTCGATTTCTCGGGTCTCGAAAATCTCGCTTGTGTTCGAGAAGAAATCGTAAGCTATATTTATATGTGATCAAATCGATAATTTATACTCTCAGCTAAGTTCTATGGCTGAGTATGTTGCGAAATAGAGATGCAACGAGTCTCTTAAAAATACTAAACAATATTTGCGCTCTAAAGTCAAAGTCCCAAGTTTTGGATATATTTAGTTCAAAACTTATCATTTATCAAGGAGCTATCCAACTCTGGATCACAATAAGATCTCACTAAAACGATCCGGATCAGTCTTTGAGTATTGGCGACACCCAATGCATGTTTATACATAATCGGGCTACAATTTTATTTTAAAATTAAAAACAAATGATAAAACTAATAGCTAGTACTAGGTATTAGCTATTTTAACTATGCCACAAATGCGATATATTTTCTATATAAAACTGTAAAGGATCTTTCACTTAAGAAAACACAGGCATACTATTTCTTAACAACCGTGGTCGGCAATTATAAAAATACTCGCTTTTGCATCGGATTGCACTTCTTTTTGGTTTGTTGTGAACATATATTTTGACAGAGGCAAAATTTGAAACTTTCCCTACAGATTATTGATATCGAAGTCAAACGAGTCAGTATAAGCTTTAATGCGTTTAACAGAGTGTATTTATCAAATCTTATAAGATTGTGCCGCTCACTGCTGGAAATAGAAATTGTCTAGGGAATATTTGGTAATTCCATATATTTCGGGGAGAAACACATCATTATAATTTTTCTAGTACGGTTACAAATCTAATACAAATAACTAAATCAACAGAACCGCCCTGTGGATCCAGAATTTATCCAGATGAATATCATGATTAAGACGCTTTTCCATTTGTATATTTAATTTGTATCGGGATTTGGATCTGTGTTCATTGAAACAGCTAATATGCTAGCTCACTTCAGTGCTGCCAAATAACACAAAAAATCCGCCTATTAATAACTTATAAAGAAGAGGTTAAGGGCACAGAAAAACTAGAGATATTTCAATTTTCGCACAAGATATAAAGCCACCAGGTGCAGGAATGAACGGAATTGCCTTTATCATTATATTTGAAAATTATTAGGTAAACTAGATCCTATACGGCCACTCAGAAAGGGCTTCGAGTCTAATCATGAAGAGAGTGGGGGGATAGCATACATAAATACATTTAGATTCAGTAAGTTTTTAAAAAAAATATGCAAATCTTGTTGCAAACATATTATTCGGAGGAAAACAACTGAACGTTAGTAAAATTTTTTTTTTAAATTAACGGTTAATAAAATGTTAAGCATTAATGCACTAAAAAATTTAGAGAATTAGGAAACATATTAGTTTTGTGTGCGTTGTGTGCTTTTAGGCGCACGCATACTTACTTATTGGACGCTTGCACATTTGTCAGACTTAAAAGATTATTGCGTACTGAACGTAAACTCGCCAAGATTTGGGCAAATGGTGTCACAATAAGATCTTCGCCATGGCTGTAAGTACATAAATTAGGAAATGAAAATTTGAGTGAGGTTGTAAAGATGGGAAATGGTTTTTTTAAAATTAACTGTAAAAAAGTAACTAAATGTCATATATTGCATTAATAAGTAACAGCAGGATATAATTTACAAAACAGACAATGACTAAAACATCAAATGTGCATGCTTTTAAAGTACTTTCAAATTGAAAATGATAAAAGATCATAGTGTAAATATTTATCTAAGCATGCTATATGGGGTTCTTATCTTTGATTAGAGCTGCTCTGCCTATATACACTTACAGCACTTTTGCTTTGCCCGAAGGAATAGGCACAGATACAATTTCACACTTTGAATATAAAAAAAATTGCAGAGCTCTCCTATATGCCCTCACATGTAGAATCGATTCATATGAAAGTGCCTGAATTTCATGTGAAAGTGCAAAGAAAAAGCACTTCCATATAAAGCCAAGGCACTTCCGTATGACATTCAAATTTACACTAACAAATTGACAACAAAAACATTTTCAAAAATATTGTAGCACTGAGAAAAATTTATTCATTAAGGGGACCATCAAAATTCTTTTACAAAACTTTCTTTTAAATTAATTTTTATTTTTTTTTTCATTTAAAAAAGTTTCAGTGTACATATAATTTTGTATATGTTTTGCGATATGCACTTCAATATAACAATATAAAAACGTATGAACAGCCCTGTTTTTGATATGCTACATCAAGATTCCGATTACTTGGTAAAAATAATTACGCTTAAAACTCGTCTAGAAACATCGCGAGAGATTTCAAAAAACCTAACCTGATAGATTAGCTATCAAAATCATACCAAAACTAAAAGAAAAAATAAATAAACAGAGCCACGCTGTGGATCCGAAATTGATCACAACGTACTTTTTGTTTTTCATGTTGGATTTCTATGGGGATCTGGAGCAGTGCTCATTGACACTGAGCTTATGCTAACCAGATTCTTAAGTTTAAACCAATACAGATTGAATTTGTATACAATTTGGCTTTCATTTAAAACTTTAAAACTTGATTGGTTTCAATATCAATAAAAATTGCATTTAGATTTTAAGCCATTTGTGTAGTTGGAAGTTTGAACTCAATTCAAAATCCTCAAATTCAGTCGGAAGGTTTATTTTTTAAAACAAACTTGCTTTGTTCCTATATGTTGTACACAATGTTTTAAATTTAGGTTCAAACTTTTACCCATGTACCAAGTATTCGATATCTTGTGGTGTATAAAATATTTTTTGAAACACTCCTATTTGGGGGAGTTCACATTTTGCCTTTTATTACATTTATGTAGGCAGGGGTCAGGCCAGCGGCCATAACATCAATTGACCTCATGACTACTTCATTTGTCCACACGTTAAATTGAAGTTATGACAATATTATACAAACAAATTTCAAATGCTTACAATGTAAACTCTATGGACTCTAGGACCGTTCTGCTTCTCTGGGACCGAGACTGGAACTGGGGATAAGGGATCGAGAAGAGTAACAAGAACTAGAGAGAAGAAAAATGCGAGAAGGAGAAAGGGACTGAGATATAGTTAGACGAAAATAGAGAGATAGGGATAGATAAAGCGGGGGAGGAAAAAAGAGAGGGAGCTAGAAAGAAAAGGTATGGAAAGAACGGTAAAGGAAAAACAGACGCATAGAGAGGAGTGAATAAAAGATACAGAACAGGGGGGAGAGGCGGAGTGAAAGAAAGAGGTAAAAACTTCTTAAGAAACGGTTGGTGGTTAAAGTTAAGATTATAATATATTAAGTATTGAAAGCGTAATGTGAGCTTGCATCCTTCTACACTACGCCTTAAAGGTTTCAAATCCGGACAAAGATGTATATAACATATCGCCAACAATAGTATTATCGATTTTGGGTACTAAAAATCAACAAAATTACCTTTTCAGTCTCCATAGAGATATCTTGACTTCGATGCCTGTGGGACACCCCTTAACCATATCCAATCGGAAATAAAATTTAGATATGATATTGTGTTGGCGATACCGGCCGTCAACTAGTTTTTTGGGGTTTGGATAGTTTTTAAATGGTTCCAATTCGGATAGTTCTGATTATTGATAAGCGATTACCGATTGCCGCCACTTTTCGTTTATTTACAGCTTTTGTAACCGGCGCAAGTCTAGCTACAAACAATTGCGGCACAAACCAACTGCGGTCTAGCTACATCAGCTATTTTTTTGAAAGTGATCTCATTTATTGCAAGCATTCCATAGGACAATGCCAAGTACCTTAGGTTGATCTAACTGGTACATAAAGAGCTCCAAAGACTGCACGAGTTCTAAGTATTACCAGAGGGTTATGCCATGGCAAAATCGATATACCTCCAAAAGCTTATGTATCTTAAAAGATACTACAAAAAATGAACTTCTAAATTTGTGCAAAATCCGTTTTGCGAATTTCATAATTACTCAAAATTCAACTATTATTATATCCTTTTTGGCTTCAACGGCACTTTATGCATGCAAAAGAATGCTGGAGTGTACGTGGGGCTTACCGCCCTCTCTTTCTCATTCGGTTTTTACAGCGATTGTAAGCCCTATTCTATACTATGGAATTCTTGTTTGGTGGAAAGCCACACAAAAAACAACCTACCTCAAAAAATTAGAGGGGGTATGCAGACTGTCAATGCATAGCATTACGGGAGCCCTGAAAACAACCCCGACAGTTGCACTGTATGCCATTCTGCACATTCCACCTGTAGACCTGGTAGCAAAGAACATAGCGTTAACAACTGCAACCATGCTCGGTTCCTCGGGACAGCTTGAGCGCCGACCTTACGGCCATAGTATAGCAATAATAGCAATATAGCAATAATCTCGAATAGCACAGCATCTAAATGCGTGTTAGAGTGTAAGCAGTCCCTGGAGAAAATCGGGACAGGGAGAAGCATACATCTATATTGAGGAATAGATGGGAATGAAAAGGCGGATGAACTAGCTAAAAAGGGCGCATCCCTTGAAGCTTGCTCCGTAGACGTCCCAATTAGACTAGGCGAGATTAAGCGAAGGCGAGAGGCGCACATGATCGACCAAGCACGAAAGGCGTGGGTTCAAACGCGGGGCTGTAAAGTGTCGAAGATTATGTGTAGGTCCTACAAACTTAGACAAACAAAGTTACTTCTATCATTAAAAAGAGAGGACTGTAGACTCATGACGGGTATTCTGACTGACACTGCCCTCTGGCGTCACATGCCTTTAAATTAGGCTTGGTCAGTGATAGCAGATGTAGGAAGTGCGGGCTGGAGGAGGAAACGATCGAGCACGTTCTGTGCTCGTGCTGTGCGCTTGCCAGGCTAAGAATCCAGCTATTAGGAGTGATACAGCTGTCAGATTTAGAAACAGCAAGTGGCTTAAGTCCTAGGAAGCTTCTAGATTTGCTATGAGGAGTTATTTTATAACATAGGTCCTGGCTTTTAATAGGCTTTTTTAGTTTGGTCGTTAAAACAAACTTCTGGTAACACTACGGACTTATTCGGTCTATGTGAGGTCCTAATGGGCCGGCCAGTTCAACCTAACCTAACCTATATCCTTCTTGAACCCTTTAGTAAACTTAACATGATTAACAAAAATTGTTCAAATATTATTTCTCAGCACACACTCTAAAACAGTCATCCAGCATATTCGAATAAATATTTAAGTAAAATACGCAATCAATAATCCCCAATGATTTTCACTTCATCTCGTGATTGTGACGTCAAATGTATTATGTGTGACCTTATATTGTATATCTTTCGTAAATGATGACATACCAAAACAAATTCTTTAAATAAATCTGTCAACTAGAATACTTGGTCACACCTCAAAATAAGCTCATGTGACGCTATAAATTTAAGCTTCAATAAGGATTAAATGTACTTAAAAACAAATAATTGTTGGTAAAAGCTTTTTAAAATTTCACAAAAGCAATGCTATTAAAAAATACTTTACTCTTAGATTCTTAATTCTAAAAGTTCTAGATATTTAGAATATTTGCAGCTATGCACGAATTCTTATGTGCGCACGTCTATAAAAGTCCAAGTGTGAGTAATAGAAAATCATTTCGCTATGGCTGATTTTGTTAGCAGCATAATTTGATTTTGCTTCTTTCACTTGAGGACATTTGACTAAAAATAAATGCACTCACACAATGAAAAATAAATATTAATAACCAGAAAAAAATGTATAAAATTTTTTATTTTTTGAGGGGTTTTAGTAAAAGTCGCACGCTGCAGAATAGTGGAGAAGAGTCGTGATGAGTTTGTTGTTTTTGAGTGTCTACGTTTAATGTTGAATATGGACAAAGATGAATAATGTTTTGCCAAAAGGTGTGTGTTTGTTAAAGACGTCAGTCGACAAACAAAATTAAACATTGAATAACCGTGTTTTGTATTATAGATATAACGAAATAATTTTAATTACCGTCTACGGCGACACTTAACACATCTTTAAAATAAAGAACATTTCTGAAGTAGGTGTAAGCTCATGTAGTTACAGTATTGTGCTAAATAGAAGCAATAACTTAGGTTAGGTTATACTGATCGGTAAAATAGACTAAAAGCGTCCCTATATCTACTAGGATTTGTTTGACGACTAAATGAAAAAACTGAATTAATCACCATGACTACCGCATCAGCCTTTTCAACACCCACTTACCGGAAACCCAATAAAGATATACGCTACTCTCCTACCAAATTCTCATTTATACTTGTTTGTACTCCAGTATAATTCTGTTATGCTTCCTTTCGTATTTTTCCCACTTTTGCCGAAGCTCCGGTTTCCGGATTAAGGAAGTTGTGTAGCGCAACCCTTTCAAGGGGATACATGTGCTAGTTTTGTCCAACCCAATTCTCACCTACCCGTGGAGAATTCTGTTTATTTGAATGACAAGGTTCTGGCAACCCTAAGGTCTTTAAAGAATGAGATGATGATTGATGATGTTCAACGTAGTCTCATATGAAACCGTTCCCGAAATGGTCGGGCTAGTAACTCCGGCAAAGGAACACGAGTTGAATGGATGAGCTCCCAATAACCTCCTTGCAGTATACTTATCGCTATAAGAGAAAAAAGAAGGTGCTACGATTACCGCCTTAAAGACCGTATTTTGACCCGAAATCAGTTCGAAAATGCCCAACTCAAAATAATTTTCAAAACACCATCTGTATTTGTTTCAAGAACGCAATTTATCTCGTAAATTATATAGAATTTATGCTCAAAAAGGAGAACAGATTGTGAGATAGGGCAGTTTCGAATAAAATTTTCGAGCGGAGTGGTCTTCAAATCAATTCTGAAAAATGGCGGTCCTCAAAAATTTTCTGGTAGGTTGTTTTCGAAATAGTAATCAAGAGGAGGTTATAATCTACTTTATAGATATAGATTATATTTGATTTTTGAAATTATCGAAGCACAAACGCATACACGGCGATTGGTAAGAAAAAGAGAAGAGATTAGTCAGCAATATGTCGGTTGTTTGTTTTCTCTGAGCACTGAGATAAAAATAAAACTAAAGCTAAGGATTGAAATTACAATGAAAGCAAAGATAAATATGAAAATAGTGATAAAGATAAATATAACGATGAAGATACAGGCATGGCTAAAATAAATATATAAAGATAAATATAGAGATGAAGATAAAGATAAAGCTTAAGAAAGAGATAAAGGCATAGATGAAGATAAAGATAACGATAGCAATAAGGATAAATACCAGGCCAAACACGAAGATAAAGATAATGATTGAGATAAAAGTAAAGTCAGAGATAAATATAAAGATAAACATAAAGATATTGATTAATGTACAACTAACTTTATAAAAAAAAAAAAAAAAAAAACAAAAAAAAAAATAAAAATAAAAAATGTTTCGATATATACATAAAGAAAGAGATAAATATAACTATAACGATAACGATAGAGATAAAGATAAGGACAAAGACGAAGTAAAGATAAAGATAAAAATAAAGTCAAAGATAAAGATATTGATTTATGCACTAACTTCATAGTTTGTAAAACTCGTGACAGTGAATAAAAACATAAAAAAATTTATCCCCCCGCGGGTTAGGGGGCTTAGTTTATCCAAACCCAATTGTCGACCTCACCTATCCGCGGCGAATCCTGTTTCACTAACAGACGAGGCTCTGGCGACCCCAAACTCCACATGGAACTTGGAGGTGGGAGGGCGGTATGGTCTAGAAGGTCGCATGTGGTCATACCAAATCATTCCCGAGATGGTCGGGCTTGGTACCGGAACGTACCCGATCTGTATCCGGCAAAGGACCATCACATCGATAGCACTCCACAAAGCCTGCGGGGAGTAACCATATCGCTACAACAGCAACAATATAAAAAAATTTTGATTAATAATGGATTTTTCTTCTTGCTTTTGTCTTGCACAATACTGTATATATTTTGGTAGTTCGTGTCGAAAATTTGTTGACATTTTTGCTCCAGCTTGAAATTTATTTAGTTTAAATGCCCTAACATTGCCGGCATTCCAAAATAGATAGCTTATGTATGTATATAATTGCAGGTGCTCACAAGGTCAACATTTTCTTAAATAATAAAAGTGTGTGTGATGTAAATTTAAGTTTAAAATATATTGAAAAGATTGGACATTTGAAATAATTTTAGGCGACGTTTTCTCATGTGAAATTCAAAATTTATCTTCCCTGTAAACATAAATTTTTTTACAAAAAATGTTCTTATCGGACGAATGGACTATAAAACATATATGAGAAGATAGCCCTTAAGCATTTAAAAAAAAAGATAAACATTTTTTTTTCCTGGATCGCCACTTTTTATTCATCACGAAGATCACTCACACCCATATATGTAATACTGCTATATTGCTACTAAAGGCTAGGTACATTCCCAAACATCAGAGTGCCGATATATTGCTGTTTAAACGTTTTTGTTTTTGTATTCAATCATCGAATGTACTTAAATTTAAATTTTTTCTTGTCACACTTATGCTGCTACAATCACAAAAATTTTATAGGCTGCCTTGTTTTGATTTCGAATTCAAAACACATTGCGAGCATTTTCTATTAGCAATATAGGAGTATTACACATATGCTCACACCCAATAATTAAAAATTACGCCTTGTTTATATTTATTGTCAGCGTAAACAATTAAATTTCCAATTTGCACATATCTTATTTGTTATTCTCACACACAAAGCCAACCATAAGCAACGACTCAGTTCCTGATTAAATTTTTTTGAAAAGTTAAAAAAAAAAAAAAAAACAAAGACGAGCCTCTGTTGTGTTTTATGACCATTGTATGGAAAAAACGTGTGTATGTATTAAATTAATTTATTAATAAAAAAATCACATGCTGAGATGCTGAGCTGTTAGCGATTTAGTATAATTAAAGCGCCACAAAATTTGCGAATCAAAAAATCCACGAAATTAAAAAAAGTAGAAAATATGCAATGCTTGTAATAATAACTTAAAAATGTATAGAACTAAAACTCTTCATTATAAAGTGTGTGTGTTTAAGTGCATCGACAACTGTTTCAAATATTATAAATTGCAAAATATGTACGTAAATTGGCAAAGGCCAAGTAGCTGTGAGAGTTGAGAGATGTATGTGCATTAGAGTGTGTCATTTTTGGGCGATATGTTTGCAAGATGCTAACTGAAAGTCGATTAGCTTCTTCGCAAACTAAGTACATCTTCCCAACCTCTGTTTTCGCGATTTGAGCAGAACATGAGGTTAATAATGCAGTTATAATAAACCAGAACAGTAAAAATGTACAATCATTATTTCTTCAATTGATTGTAATCTGCACTAGGAAGCCTTCCCACGTACGCAAAAAGTAGCCGAAGCTCATAGTGTAACGCATCACTCAACCAAATGAGTGCATCGCCGTTCAGATGTTACGTTCGCACTTTAAATATATTAACAGCATCAGATACAACTGGTAAAATCTTTGCATTGGTGTCATTCGTCTGTTACCCATCTCTCACTCCAGCTGGGCAGTCAATAGATGCATATAAATTACTTTAATTAGATTATATATTAATTACTATATTTAGGTATAAGCTAGGCTTAGTATAAGCTGCAAGAAATAAATAAATAAAATAAATAAAAAATAAACTTGTTTGTGATTGCAAAATTTGCAATTTAAAACCAAATATTGCAATCAAATTGTATTCGTCTTTTCTGATAGTAAAAATTAAATTCACAGTCGACTTGATTGTAACTACCTTGTTTACAATCAACTTAAGAGCCAAGAAATATTTTGATAGCAATCATCACTGGGGAACTTGGATACAAACCTTCACTTTATTAGCTTGTACGTATATGCAAAGCAAACATTTTTACATTAAGTGATTGGTATTCGGTACCGTATTTATTAAAATAAATTTTACAGAAAAACAAATACGAGATGGATATCAATAAAAAGATTTGTCCAATCAATGATTGTAAACGAGAGTGAAACTTGCAACCAATCACTGCGTCCGAGGCACTCTTGCAATCACTGATTGTAGCAGAAAAGTGATTGCAGTCACATACATGTAAATGTTTGAAGATTATAGCATTTATACAATGAATTCTTGTACAATCAACTATTGTAAGCAAAACGTAAGTGCAACGAAATACATACTTAGAAGTGATTATAGAGTGTAAGTTTTACAACCACCCAAAATACAATCACACATGATTAAAATGTAATGTGATTGCAGTATTGTACTTTATTAGTGCAATAAAAAGTACAGTGCTATACCAATCCTGCAAGGAAAGTGGGAGAAATTCACGCAAATCGGCAGTTCGCACTGTAGGTTTTATGACTTCCTGCGGACTAGTGCTAGTCGGATGCAGAGCGGGCAGTTCATAGCCAAAAATGCTCCAACAGCGCCTAGGTCTGAGCTATGTGCTTTTAAATTAATTCGTCACAGGCAGCGACTATTTCAGAACCAACTTTCACTGAACCGGTTAAGAACTCGTTCAAGACGTCTATAAAGGTGGGCAGTTGCCATTTTGTGGGATATCAAGTACCATTTTTCTGTGCAATTCGCCGCAGGCAAACTAATCACATTTGCCAAGTTTTTCAACAATATTGAGTAAAGAAATTTATTTGTTTATTCTTGACGTAAAGCATCCCTTTGATGGGCGTGTCTCGCTTTGCAGGACGACACGGTATCTTCTGATAACTGTGTGAAAAAGCAGTGCTGTGTAAGGGAAATATTCTACAAGGAGAACGAAATATTCTGACTTCGGTTCCTAGAAGACAGGACCTAGGGAATTTAGATGCGGCCTTTCATGGACGTAGCCGGATACCGGAAGATTATTCTAGTGATTAAGAGAAATGCCCAAGCCAAGATCACAAAGCAGACGTGGAATCGATCGCTCCCTAAATTTGAGCTGTAGATAAAGAGCGAAACTCAAGGACCTCCCAGCTGGTGTACCGACACAGTCGATAACCAGTCTGTCAGCTTGTAAGAGCTGGCTGTAGAACGTTTATTGCATTGCGCCATAGGGCTATAACAGAAATCTTTCAAAAGTTGTAGGAATTTAATATTAGAATGATGCAGAGAATTAAGGCGTTGACAAAACCGATCATCTGATGCAGTCTATGGCTAACCCGAAAGATTTGGTTAACCTGGCTTATTGCTGGAAGCTGATTCAGATGGACGACAGTAAAGTAGAAGTACAAAGCTATTTTTCCATTTTTAGAAAGCGAGCGTAAAGCATTATTAATAAAGGTCATCTAAAGAAATTTTCATATTCATGAACCATTGAACCACTGGTAATAGAATCTCTGGTTTCAAGATTTCCAAATAGAGAAAAAGCTGTTTGTGATATATACCGTTCCTGAAGAGTATAAGAATTGTTTGAGAAAAAAGAGAATAAAACCCAGTAACACTAGCATACTCGGTATGTTAAATATGTACAGCTGAGTACATAAATAAAGTTATAAACAAAATCAAGTTATACCTGAAGATATTTTCTGTATGTAGTTGCTTCTAAGGTCCATGAAGTATTCATGTAGCGGCAAGTTCAAACTAACCTGCTGCTACAACACAATTATTTTCAAACAAAAAATTGTTGCCAAAAAATAAGGCACCCTAATGTGCGTCTGTGGTACGTAGAACGTGTTAGAATGTAGTAAACACGCTTAAGTATAAAAAACATGCAAAAAATACAAAATCCGATTATTGGAAACAGAAATAAAATCAAAATTCCCGTATGAATATTTCACACTTGCCAGTGGCGCCAACATAGTCTAATATGCATGATTAATATCTGAACACAAATTTCAAAAAATAAATTAAAGAGTTTAAAAAAGTAAGCCTAGGAAGCCTGTAAAACAGATGCTATTTTGCAAAGCTCTGTTGAAGACTTCGATTAGATATTTTTCTAATATCATAAAGAGAAGTATGCGCTGTTAAAATACCACAATCTCTATTTAACTGTTATCTTCAGTATCTTTCTCTGTTGATTAATTTGACGAAAAATTCTCGCGTGCCAAAAATAAACACACGCAAAAAAAGAGAGCAGAGTCTAAGGTAGTTCTCAGGCTGTTTTGTTTATGGAAAAACATGATGTGAAGTGTAAAGTTAGATGTAGTGCCACCACTTAGTGAATGTGGTAGCGTGCTCCACCTACTACACCGAAGATCCCGGGTTCACGCCCCGGGAAAAGCAACTTCAAAATTTTAGAAACAAGTTTTTTCAATTAGAACAAAATTTTTCTAAGCGGGGTTGCCACTCGGCGTTTTTTGGCAAGCACTCCGAGTGTATTTCTGCCATGAAAAGCTCTCAGTGAAAACTCATCTGTCTTCGGAGTCGGTATAAAATAAGTAGGTCCCGTCCGGCCAACTTGCAGGAAAAATTAAAAAGGAGCACAACGCAAAATGGAAGAAAAGCTCAGCCCAAAATCTCTTCAAAGGTTATCGCGCCTTACATTTATTTATTTATTTGTAGATTCAATATGATTGAATTGCTTTTTTTGCATACATCTAACTGATGGCTGTCAGTTGTTGGAGTTTTTAAAACACATTTGCATTTTCATTTTATTATGTAAAATTGAAATTCGTATATCTGTCATAAAATATCGTATTTGATTTGATAAAAGCCATCATAAATAATAAGATGTAAACGCAAATTTTGTTCACGTGCATAAATTTGTGTAAGTTGAATGAATTCTTAGCAAATATCTAATAAATGGTATAGTTAGTATTCAAAATATTGAGTGAAATTGCCTAGAGACGAGCAATAGGGGGACTCATTAAAGCATACAAATTTATAAGTTGTACAATTATATCCATTTCAACACGCTATTATATGAACGCACCTAGTCATATTCTTTATAAACTTAATTGTTGATCATATGTATTATTGGGAAAGCAAAATTGTGATTATTATACAAATTAAAAAATGCCAAGATTAAGTAAAAAATCAAAATTAAAACGTATATTCTTGTAAATGACTTGCTGATGTTGAAGATTTATGATGAAAATGACGGCTGTTATATATGCAAGGTTGCATTCCTTTGAGTTTACCGCGTTTCCACTATGAAATGTGCGCGTAAATTTATACAAATTGTGTAAATGATTTTTCATACAAAATTTGACAAATCGTTTATGCACTGGACAAATTTATACGTTTACACATTTTATAAGGCATTTATAAGGTTGAATGAGTCCGCTTAATTATTTTTGTATTCTTATTTCTATTACATTAGTTTCGTTTGATGTTTTTCCGCTAATTTCCATACAAAATCGGAGAATCTTGCAAACTATTTTGAATAACTTTCCGGAGAGCTAAAGCCTTGAAACTTGGAATACGCATCGAAACCCAATGACAATTTAACACGAAGGGAAAAAAGCTTTGCTATGTGGTCCGGAGATCGTAAGAATTCTACAAATATCCGAACTTACAAACTTTGCTTTCGTATTTTAAGGAACTTTCCGACAGCCCAGACATCTGAAACTTTGAACGAACCTTCGGACTTTATTAGGTTGTAATATTTAGGATACAAGTGTTCTTGATGGCGCAGGGTTTGAGATATTTAGAGGTATTTAAAAGTCCATTTAAAATTGTGGAATCTTGCAATGGATTTTTAAGTAACTACTCACTGAGCTAGAAACATGATACACATAGTTCAGGGCCCATATTGTGTCATACGATCGCGGAGGAAAACCAGTTTCACTCAAATGATAAATATGAACCTGGTATGTAACTTATAACTTATAAAAATTGTAATCTAACATGAGAATATCCTATGGTCACTAGTAAACTTATGTCATTCAAAGGTTCACCAGTTCAGAGCTTTTGCGATATGAAAAATGTGTTTCGATCACGGATCGTATGTGTAGCGCAGGCCTTTCCTTCACACTGGCTGAAAGTGGCGCGCAACAGGTACACACAACCGCATACTACCCACAACAGTGTTGCAGAAGTGCTGGCAACATTGTTTAAGTAGTGTGGGCATCATGTAGCGAAAGGTTATGCGCGGATGAGTATGTGAGTGGGTGCCAGGGATGCACCTTAACGTTAAGCTAATCGTTTATCAAAAAATTTCCACCGTTTCCGTTGAAACACTTCGAAATATTATCGATAAAGAAATTATCAAGATAAATTGTATCTCGTTTTTAACCGAAACGAAAAGCTTTCGTTAACGTTAAAAACGTTAACAAAAACGTGATACTTTATGTTTGAATTGTGCTGGCAATGCTATAGCCATGGTGAAGCCGTAAGGTGGCAACAACGAGCGCACATACACACACAAACTCTATGTAATTTGTTTGTGTAATTCGTTGGTGGTAATGTCAAAAATACTCTGAGAAATGTTTGTACTGTCAAAATTCATGAGAAAAGTTGCAATCAGCTTGGCTAATGCTTTCACCTTTAATGACTCCGCCATCAATCAGCTTTGCCAGCATAGTTTGAAATTAATAATCAACATAAACGATTTGATTTCGTTTTGATATGGCAGAAAACGAAACGAAATCATTTCGTTAATTTGACGATCTTAACGTTAATAAACGAAACGAAATGACTTCGTTTCGTTTATTAACGTTGATTATCGTAACGAAATGATATCGTTTCGTTGGTTAAGCATGCCTGGTGGGTGCTACTGTATACGTGCGAGTGTGTGTTACCTTTTGCGTGTGGGTGAGCATGTACGTGTGAATACGGGAAAGCCGAAAGTAAGTTGCATAAGTGTTGGTGAAAATTTTTCATTTCTAACTTGACTGTCTATAGGCCGGAATTGGCTATAAAAGGGGGTGAAACAAGACAACGGGCCAAAGTTGAAAGTAAACTGTGCAGTGAAGTGCTAAAGTGGCTAGTGGAAATATTTGATTGTTCTTTGGAAAAAAAAAAAAGGAACAAACTAGAAGTTGTGCGCGAATATATTGCGAGTGCAGTCCTTAAAGTAAATTGAAATTTAGACCAACGTTTTGCATCTCACGGGATTGCTGGATACATCTGCTCCAGATTTGTGTAACCTCGGCGACTTGCCTGAGTACAAGGTAAGTTCAAACAATTGTGCTTCTGTAGACAATAGATATTTCCCTTGGCTTACGAATGGGGGTCTGGGATTCTCCATGCCCCGCCGTTAAAGCAAGGCAAACAAAAGGTTCATTTGCCCCAACCCTTGCCGCCAGATAGGCTCACAGCTGTGCGGTTATGGATATTTGGGCAAACAAACAATAAACAAGAAAATGTGATTTGTGGCATGCGCATGCGCAAAATAATTCACTATGAGCTATTTCAAATGATTTTCCACTTTGGTTTTGTTATATTTTTTTTAGATCGCATCACCGAAGGAAACACTACACACACTGCACACCACCACTTGCTTAGCACGGGAGCACATACCCAAACAGCATCACCAACTAGATCTCACCAAAGCCACAAGCCTAATGGTAATTTGATGCCACCAAACCTGAAGTAAATACGCCCAGCTCCAGTAAAACAAGATAAAACAAAAAGGTACCACACAAAACTTCTACCACGCTATCACCACCACCAAGAAACCTAAGTTGGAAGAAAGCCCAACAACCTTGAGGCAAAAGAAGCGACAGACGCCCGACAGACAGCGGCAACTGCAACTACAGTAATAACCCCCGCCACCATTATCACAACAACAATACCAAGGGACACCAAACATTGGAAATTGATCCGGAACCCAAATAAGGCAGCTCGAAAGATTTTTGTTGATGTTTGTATAATTTATTGTATTGTATGTACACTTTAATTATCACTTAGGATAGGACAGAGGGGTACGAAACCTCACTTTCTTTTATTTTTTTTACGTCTAATTTAGAACTTTCTTCCTTTGGTATTTGAGCAAAAGTCAAGTGGCTTTTTGCGTTAGATTACTTTTGTAGGTAAACTCTACGATATTTTTTTTTACACTTTTCTTCATTTAATTTTTGCTTCTGCATTTTTTTTTTTATTATTTTTGTTTGGGTTTCTTCTATACCATTTTCTTTTTAAGTTTTCGCATTCCATGGAGAACTGCTATAAAAATTCTTGCAGTATCTCGCCTTACTATCCACTAAGCAACAATTCCTACTTTTTAGCGGATGATTACTGGGATTTGCTTCCCTCACTTTCGTGCATAAGCACATGGCTTAGGCCCAAGTAATCAACCGGGGCTTGGATAAATTGTGGCCTGTATGCAAGGTCAAAATCTCATCCTGAGATCTGCTTGTTTATGCCCTTACAATTTTTTTTTATACCACTATCGCATCATAAATTTCACTAACGTTTTTTACCTTTTTTTTGGATTGGCTTGGTACCCGTAGCGCTTTTGCTCCCGGGCTCCGCCCAGCCATCGATAAAAGCAGAAACGTCGGTTCCTGAGCCCCGTTGGGCATTACCAACCACAAAACGCATATATTCTTTTTTTTTAGTTTCACCTTTTTATTTTTCTTGCAAATTTCATTAAGCACTTTCCGATCGCATGCATTTAGGTCCACCGTGTAGAATATCACGAGTTAAATGATAGCTAATGGAGCGCAGCGATCACGCTCAAAAGAGGAATGTATGTAAAGCATATATGTTTTTGAGTTCTTTTTGTTTCAGCAACAGGTACTCAAGAGCGACGGTACCGGAGCAACGGAGTGACCAGGTGAGTGCTAATATATCATACCAAGAGACATATATGCACACATGTATGTACATATATTAATAATTGCGCTCCTAATCCGCCGCTAACTTGTTGAATTATTTAGTAGCGAGAAAAATAGGAGGAAAATATATGTACATGCATAATTGCTCATACATTGACTTGAGTCAGAGTGGGTGAATCTTTTTAGTTCTCCTTTATGCCCTTTTCCACCTTCTCAAAACCAGTTTTTTTTTCTATAATAAATTCCGCTACTTAATTGTGATAGGTCAGGGATTGCTCGCGAAGACAAGCTTAGGGAATTTAAGCAAACGTGCTACAGCTTAGCGAGTATCTCGTAAGCGTATTAATACGTGCAAACAGAACATTAAGGTGGGTCGCCGCGCACCGTCAACGGTAGCATTCTTTTGGGTTTTTTTTTTGGAGTTTGCATTATTCATTAATAAATCTTACCAAGTCAATTTTTGTTGGCTCGAGTCCAGATACTATAGACATATAAAAATTTTTCTTTGTAGACAAGATACTTTCTTGTTTTAGAGTATAGTTTTAAAAGTTGTACAATTGTTCAATCTTACTTTACTTTTACTGAATTTTATTAATTTGAAATATTTTGTTATTTTCATGTAGAATAAGAGCATATATAGGCAGAGCTGAATTTATGAAGTTTAATATTAAGTTTTTCGGTCACATAATTAGTATTTTTCTTATTTTTTTTTTTTTTGGGTTTTTATCTATTGTTTTAGTAATTTTTTTATTTAACTTCTAGCAATTGGCATAGTAGAAATAGTAGAGCCTAGACATATATATAAGAAAAGGAAAAATATTGTTTGTAAATAAATAAAAAAAAAAAAAAAAAAAAAAAACAAAAATGAATGATTGAAAATAGGTTGAATAATTAATCATTAAACATGCAGGGCTAGGTTGCAAAACTTTGGGTGTGGGTGTTGCCACTGTGCGCGCCGAGGTAGATGGAGGTGAGTACAAACGTGACTGAATGACGGACGGACTTGTGTCAGGTTTGGGGGCACTGTAAGTAGATAGGAGTCAGCACAGTGCCCATGGTGCGGTGCAGGTTGCACTGCAGAGGGAGGGTAGACTCCACCTGACAGGACAGGCCTTCATCTTTTTCCCTCCATTTAACTTAGCCCCTCATGTTTATTTATATCTTTTTCAGCTTTTCCTCCCTTTTTTTCCATCATGCAGGTATGAACCCTTTTTTTGTTCCTGCGGCTGTGAGTGGGGGTGGTGGAAAGACTCCGCCCAGGACGACGAGCTAGCTGGGGCCCGCGAGCATACCTGCTTGCCGCCACTCCCCACCAAACAAACATGCAGCTACATGACATATGACACGTTACGGACCAAGGTCACCTTGACAATGCAACAAAAAGAGGGAATAAAAAGAAGAAGAAAACTTTTAAGCACTTCCTTTATATAAGCGGACCAAATGAAATGGAAAATGTACCTATAAATAAAGACATAATTTTGTTTAACTTTGTTATTCAAATTTTAACATAACCACTGTAAAAATTTTAATGAGGAACAAAAATATAAAGATGGAGTATAATAAACAGACTTTCGATATAATCTTTACCTAAGTACCGTAATGTACGCTCCACCTTTATACTTTCGTTCCTCATAAAAACTTTTACAGTGGTTATATTTAAGTTTGTAGAGAAGAGATTTCTCGCGAGTCTCGCTTTCCCGCGAGATTCTCGAATCTCTAATTGCTCGTAAGGCTCGCGAGCTTCTCGATTCATTCTTTGGTTGTTTTATATAGAGCTTATAATTTCTTCTGAAGAACAATCGAAAATTTCCACAAAACCACAAATAAAAAATACGGAAATGAATAGAATACTGCCAATGCAGCGACTCAATTGAAAGTCGAGAAGCTCGCGAGTAGCCGTGTTCTCGATGTCTCGTTAAAAAAAATAAAATATTGTGAACAAAATTATATGTATAATAAATTTGTTTTGAGTTAAATGTCATTGGAAAGCAACAAAAAATTCACAAGTAAAAAACTAATTGTATAAATACTGTCCATACAGCAATTAAGTTTATGTCGAGAACCTCGCGAGATTTACGAGTACTTCGAGACAAGAGAATCTCGCGAGAAGTCGAGTTCTCGATTTCTCAGGTCTCGAAAATCTCGCTTGTGTTCGAGAAGAAATCGTAGGCTCTAGTTTGTATATAAAAGTTCAACAAGATTATGTCTTTGAAGAGACATTTTTCGGTTCTTTTGGTCCATTTATATAAAGGCAGTACTTAAAAATTTTGTATCTTCTTTTTATTTCGAGCTATATTTTTTATACGCCATTTTGCCATTTTATTAGAAACATAATTCATTTATTATTGTTGTTTACCTGCGTGACTTTATCGAAAACATATTGTTGGGATCATTGATTATCGCCACTGCCAAGTCATCTTGCATCACAGTCGGAATCATATTAAAGAAGGAATGCACTCTTGGCAGCGAATGCGAACCGACTGAGTTCTTGTTTAACATTTTGATTAATTTTTTTGTTTCGCTGTAAGCTAAGAAATGGTTAAGTTTTTAACTGTTTTAAACAAATTTGGCGATTTATATTTATTTTTTTTGGCTGTTGCTTTAATTTTTCGTTTTGTTTGTGTAATGGTTCTTAGCATTTTTTTAGTTTTTGTGTGTCGCTGAATGATGTAAAACATTTCTAAATTTGTTAAAAACTTTTGGAATATTTTTGTTTATAAAATAGTAAAGAAAAACTTTTTTTTAACTTAAGCTAAGTTTTAATTTGTTTTTTTTTTTTTTAATATTTTTGTCAATTATTTCTTTCGATACATTTTTACTTCATTGATTTTTTTAGTTATTTTATTTTGAACTTTAGATTGGTTTTAGACGATTGTGAATAAATTTTAGTTCGTTTTTTAAACAATTTTAACATATTTTTTGTTTTTTTTTGTAATAAGTTTTTGTTTATTTATTTTATGTTAATTATTTTACATTTTTATTATTGGGTCGGTTTTTAGATTATTTTCAATGATATTATCACGGATTTTTTCCAAACATATCTTTTTTTTAATTGTACTATGAGTTTCACTCCATTTTTTATTTTATAAAAATTTTGTTTCTAAATAGAGCTTTGTTATGATTTCATGAACCATTTTTTATTCTTTTTTGTAACATTTTGTTTTGATTTTGAGTACTGTTTTAACTTACAGTCTTTTTGTATAATATTTCTTAAAGCCCCTTTTTATAACTATTTTAAATTTGAGCTTGGTTTAATTTTTTGCTAACCTTTTTTAAATAATATTTATTTATTTTTGTTTTTATCGGCCTACTGATAAATGATTCAAGGTTCGATTCGAGCTCAAGGCCAGAACAATAATTTTTTTCTAATTATAATTATTGTTATTTTTTAATTTTTCTATAATTGAAAGCGTGCCTAAAGCGTACTGATGCTGAAGACTTAGCACCCTTCGAAATGGATCTATCTGCGCAGATATGGCAGGTTGTCTGAAAAAATGTCTAGTTAATATTCCAAAAACAAAAATAAAAATTTTCAATAATAATAAAATTAAAAAACAACAATAATTATCATTAGAAAAAAATTATTGTTCTGGCCTTGAGCTCGAATCGAACCTTGAATATTTATTTAAATTTTTTATCATAACCAACTTTTCGTTAAAAAATCTTTAATTTTTTTTTAGTTTTCTGTAAACTTTTTTTTAATAATATTAATTTTTAGCATTTTTCTTATTAATTTTTGTTAATATTTTTTTTTGAAATAATTTTTTTGTGACAATTTTTTTTTGAGTTTGAGCTTATTAGTTTTGCTTGCGCTAATAAAGGTTTTAGAAAATATATTTTTATTGCGGTTTTTTTAATTTTATTTTATTTTCCAAGCCCAGTTTCATTTTTTAAGATTTGTTTGTAATAAAATGAAAAAAAAAAAAAATATTTCGAATTTAATTTTTAAATAATATATATTTAAACAATTTTTCTGAATAGACTGCATCTGCTTCAAATGATTTTAAAAACAGTTTTATTAATGATTTCGTTTTGTCAAATTTTATTTTATTTAAATTTGTTTTTTGAACGGGGCTTTATTTAAAAATTTAGAATAAAATAAAAAAAGGTATTTCGAAGTTCAGTTTGGATTGAATTTGTTTAGCAATATTTAGTAAACTGTTTTAATTCTTAATTCAATAGCAATTTTTAGTTGGCACTTTATCAAATAAAATTTATTATAAAACCGTTTTTTTTAATAATTTATTTTGTCAGTATAACAAAAATAAACATTGTAATAAAAAAAAATGTGTATTTCAAATTTAACTGTTTTTTGAATAATATTTATTTTAGCATTTTTTTTATTAATTTCAACTTCTTGTTAATAATTTTATGTAAACATTTTTTTTACAGCTTGTTATTATAACCTTTTTTCTTCAACTTCATTATGTTTTTAAATTTTTTTTAAACTAGTTTTTAACTGAAAAAATTTTTTTGCCATAAAATTGAAAAAAATTCTTTACTAATGAGTCTGATTTTAACTTTTCTGAAAATTTGTTTCGTAAAATCCTTACCATTATATTCAATTAAATTTAAATGTGAACCTGGTTTTAGTTCTTGTGAAATTTTCGTAACATATTTTGTTTTATGTAATGAGGTGGTTAGCTTTTTTTATTAGCTTCCCTTGTATGTGTGTATGTACGTAATTCTTGTTTATATAATAAAAAAAATGTTACGTATACGCACCAGTATCCGTATTGTGTTGATCCGGTGTTACGGATCTGTTTACGTGTAATTGGTTGGCCTTTAATAAAACATTTTCAAATAATTAAATAATTTAAGCTAGTTTTAACTTTTATTTGAGGTTAGTTTTGTATTATTTTTTTTTTTAATATAATTTGAAAAAAAAAGTTTTAAATAATATTACGTTTAAAATAAATTTTTTTTTGTATGAATTAAGCGGGGATTGCCCAACTGCTTTTAAATGTATGAAAACATTTATTTGAAGCAATTTTTTAAATTTAATTTATTTGATAATTTAGGAAAATTTAAACAACGTGACATCGGCAACAGCTGTTTCGATTATACCATGTAAATCTCTTCAAAGCCTTTTCTCCCGGGAGTGGGATTTGAACCCGCACACCTACGATGGTTGAAGTGTTACAAATGCATTCAAATTCTTTTAGATACTTTTTTTAAAACTCTCTTTATTGCTACATTTTATGAAATTAATCTTTTTATACCCAGCTGTAATTGTACACAGGGTATTATAACGGTTGGTTGCACAGGTATAAAGGAATCGAGATAGATATAGACTTCCATATATCAAAATCATCTGTATGAAATAAAAATTTGATTGAGCCATATCCGTCCGTCCGTCCGTCCGTTAACACGATAACTTGGGTAAATATTGAGATATCTTCACCAAATTTGGTACATGAGCTTGTCTGGACCCAGAATAGATTGGTATGGAAAATGAGCGAAATAGGATGATAACCACGCCCACTTTTTATATATATAACTTTTGGAAAACACCTGATTATTTAGTAAATAATACACCTAGAATGTTCAAATTTGACGTGTGGACTGACATTATTACTCTTGATAAAAATTTGAAAAAATTGTTTAAAATATTATTAATAATAAATCATAAATCAAACATCGTTAAACCTATCGGAACAAAATTCGGCAGAGAGGTTGCCTTTACTATAAGGAATGCTCTGAAGAAAAATTAACGAAATCGGTTCAGGACCACGTCCACTTTTATATAAAAGATTTTCAAAAGGGTCGTGGACAAATGAAATAAGCTATATCTTTGCAAAAAAGAGCTTAATATCAATGGTATTCATTTCTCAAGTGGATTTATAATAATAAATAGGAAAAATTTAAAATTTTAAAAAATGGGCGTGGCACCGCCCCTTTTATGACTAAGCACTTTCTATGTTTCGGGAGCCATAGCTGGAAGAAAAATTAGTTCAGAATAGAACCATATATATATGTATTATTGCGCAGCCTTGTAACACTATTAAGCACACAAAACAAACCACAACAGCATTTCAAGTATACAGCTGGATATTTAATGTTCGGTTCCGCCCGAACTTAGACCTCCTTACTTGTTTTTCGTTATAGTTTACCACACGCGCAAAGTAGACTAGTTATGCGCAAATCGATTGCTTAACTTACACTTCTTTCTTGGTACTTTGTATTTGTTTTTTTTTTTTTTTGATTTCACTGTTATTTTTGTGGAACTTTTTAGCATTCAATCCCATTTGTGGGGCATTTGCAAAATTTCCTACTCAGCACAGCCACATTTCCGTGTATCTTTCACTTTGTTGCTCTATAGTAAAACGTCAATTAATTTTGACTTTTTACTAACCACTTTATCCGAATAGTTTTGCAGTTGTTTTTTTCTCTTATTATCACGCATACATGCATATATTTGGAAGATTTTCACAATTGTTCCATACAACACATCCATTTTTAAGGTATTCGCCTTGGAGCAATTGACTTGCTTTAGCGTCAGCCCGCAGACATTCATTGCATAAATATTTCCACATTTCAACATTATTATTTTTCAATTCTTTCATTTTCTATGTTGCTATTTACATATTATTGTTGTTGTTATGCATATTTTTATACATACATACATTTTTTACGTAAAAAGTCTTTATTTTAATGCTTTTCACAGCTGGAAATCGCACGTTTTAATGACCCTTTCTTTTACTGCAGCATACCAAAAATTTAAAAAATTTTTACACTCGATGTTTTTATTTATTTTAACTCTAGGCTTCAACATCATTTGATGTGTTTGTTAATTTGACGTTTTGAAATTTCCCGCGGCCATGCGGCCTCACTTCGTTTGCCTGTGCTATGCTATGCTAAACGCGCGCACACGAAAATTCTTGAGTGTATCGGAAAGCGTCCCAACGTTTTTCCTACAAAATTGAAACTGAATAAAAAAATTGTGTTTCCTTCGCGCGTTGTGTATATTCTTCAGCGGCGATCTCAATAAATATGCGAAAGCAAATACATACAAATGCACGTGTATATACATACATATGCACTTAAAGTTGTGTGAGTTTCATATTTGCTATAAGCAGGCAGTTTGTTGTCGGCTTTCTTCTTTAGCAATAATTTTACATCTTCAAACGTTTAAATGTATTGACTTCATTATAAAATTTGGCATCATTATTGCTATAGAATCAAACAAATCATTATTATTGTTATACTCTTTATAGGTATTTCCATCATTTTCACAATTACCATGATCATCATATTCAATATTATTATAATAATAATCATTACAGTCATCATCATCATGCATCTCATCAACATTAATATCAAAATCATATCCCGAGTTACTAGACTCATCATCTACACATACGAGGGGTTGTTAATAAGTTTTTCAACTTCAACACACTGTTGGGTAAACCTAAGTATGGCACCCGGTTTGCGATTTAGAACAACATATTGGGTTACAAAGAGATCACACATTGGCTATTGAACGGGTCAGATGTTGCAGGCTCATGAAAGGTTTGAGAAGGCTTAGATAAGAAGAGCTCATTTACTTATTTTATTCGGTAGCCGGTAAGTAACGCCAAACCTGAATTTGAAAAGTTTTTCTAAACGGTGTTGCTCTTCGGTCGTGCTTTGGCAAGCCCTCTGAGTATATTTCTGAAAAGATTATATGACGCTTTTCAGAAGGTAACTTCATGTAGTAAGCGCGGAGGCATCCGTGAAATACAGCGGAATTGGAGAAAAAACGTGTTTGAGGGTTTGGTAAGTAAACGTGATAAAACACCTAATTGTTTCGATTGCGAAAGATTTGGTTACACTGGTTAATTCTGAGAACTAAGAACAAAAACGAAAACTTAATGAAGATACAAGAAACACAAGCTGGCCCAGAAAGAAAACACAATGTGTGTCATCATTTGCAGACTTTTCCAGGATAATGAGCGAGCTGTCACTATGGATATGGATACAATTTTATCACGTTCCATCATTCGAAGCAACTTGGCCAATAGAAGAGAAACCCTTTAAAGGAAGCCAGTCTGAGAATAATTGAAAACAAACTTTAGAGTGGAGCAACATAAGACGACATAAGTGGGAAATTTATGTCCACGTTCAGCTGAACGAGAACTTACCAACGACAGGAGGAGGAACATTTAGACATACAGCGATCAGGAAGTGAGTTTTAGATTTTAACATAATGTGTGCTTTAACAGGAAGGCGGTGTGATACTCGATACAGCAGGAATCTTGTAAGGCAAGGGGGCTACTCTGTAATTGGTTTCAGCGGTGGTACGTATTATGAGAGAGTTAAGGAGTAACCAGCGGAGGATCGGGTGCAGTAAGAAATGACACTGGTTGTTTGCTTCGGATATGAGAAAGTGAAGCTGCCCACATCTTCGAGCAGTGGTCGTTGTTCCCACACCTAAGAATGCCAAATAGTTGCATAGTTGAACGCATTGGAATAAAGAAAATCATAAAAGAGGTACTTCTTCTGAAATGTTTTGCTAATTGTGCAAGATATATAGGATGCAAACCTTAAATTTTCTTCCGTGGAAGCAATGAAACTTTAAAGCAAAAGAAGAACATCCCACGATGAATAAAATGATGGAACCGAATCATGCAGAAATAGTGTCAGGAAATGGTTATCGGTTTCAAAAGGTCGAGCAATACGGCCTGAATTCAATCGCTAGTTAGTAAAATAAATTCTATTTCATAGCACGTTATCAGCTTGAAATAAAGTTTTCGTAATATTCTTAACTTTCCCTAAACTATTTCATGCTGTCCTGACATTATTTCAGGACTTTTCAATATGAAGCATAGGAGCAATATTTCCCCATACAGTTAATACTGAAATTATAGTGATAACGCCAAAAATTTCTTTGTTTAGCATTTTCAGGTCAAATACAAATTTTTTCAGTTCAAATTAAACTTTTTTGAATTCTCATAAAACTTGTTTATTTCAAACGAAACAAACCATTTTGCGCTTAAAAGATATCTATCGTGCATAGTGGTTCAAAACTGGTAAACTGTTTACAAAAAGAATTACAGCGTGACAGTTAGTGATGTTCTTTTGTAAAATACATGGGACATAAAAACAAGCTTAAAAATAGTTTCGCTTGACTTGAGCAAAGTTTCATTTGAATAAAAACAATTTCATTTGGTTCGAATTCATTCGATTTGAAAGCAGAGACCCAAACTGTTATTCCTTTATAATAAAAATCCCTCAGAAAAAATTATTTCCGGAGTTTTAATTTTTTAGTCCGAAAGAAATTAATAATTTCGAACTTTAATTTTTTAAAGACATAATAAAAGCGCGGCCCAATAACTATGGAACGGCTTGTCTAAATGAAATTGGTTCCATACAGAAACTTTCTTGTGTCAACAGAAAGCGGTATATCAATTTTCTAACGAAAAAAACTTTGCAAATTTACTATTGAAAAATAATAAGTATAACACTATGAGAGTTGGTTTTAGTTTTTCTATTACTTTCATTACAGGTTTCGAATCTAGACATTCAGAAAAATCTAGATGTAAAAATTTCATTTCATTTGGATGTGCCATTCTATAGTTACGGGGTCGGACTTTTATTTGTCCTTAAAAATAGAAGTCCGGATTTAACTCTTCTTTTCAGACTTATTAAATAAAATTCCGGATTTCACACTTACTTTCAGACTTATAAAATAAAAGTCCGGATTTAAACTGTATTTGTAGAATATTTTTGAAAAAAGTCCAAAAAATAAAAAGAATGCATGATTCGGCATGAAAATGCTATGGGTATCCCCGCAATTCCATAACCTTTGACCTAGGACAATCTTAGGCCACGACTTTTTTTAATTAAAAAAGAAAAAATAACTATTAACGGGAAAAAAATTTCATTTGGTTTGAAAAAAAAAAAGACACGTGTAGGGAAATAATAAAAAAGGAGGCGAAAGCACAGGAAGCACAAAAAGCTAATGCAGAGGAGAAAACAATAAAGAGTGTACGACATAAACTAAGGAAAAACAATATTGTCACAACGAAAGCGGACAAAGGAAATACCACTGTGCTAATCGCAAAAAGGCCAAAGCCGAAGAACTCATAGAGGAAATGAAATGTAGAATAAGAGAGGATCCCACGGATGAATACCAAAAACAAATCAAAGCCGCTATAAAAAATGCATCAAATATAGTAGATTTTAATATGGCACATAGATTGGTCCAAATTAACCCTTCGGCTCCTCCACTAATTGCGCTAGCAAAAATCCACAAGCCGGACACTACAATGAGGCCCATCATTAATTTTAAATCGGCACCATGTTACAAACTGTCGAAATATTTAAAAACGATATAAAAAATAATCTGGAGCTAAGGAACATGCAATAGCTAATACAACAGAACTAATAGAGAAACTTGAGACCGTAGGACTAACAAAGAAAAGCAAATTGGTATCTTTTGACATAAAAGATTTATACCCATCAATACCACTATCGGATACTTTGGACATAGTTAGCTCAACAATAGTTCATAATACAAAAAACAAAGTGAAAAGTATGCAAATCACAAATATGCTAAGAACCACTTTACATCAAAACTATTTTCAATTCAACAATAAAATATATAGACAAACAAACGGTCTTGGGATGGGAAGGTCCACATCAGCCATTCTAATGGAAGTGTTCATACAAAATCTGTAAGAAAAGTACATACAGGAGCTGAAGTCTAAATTAGGCGAGTCATTTTATGTTAGATACGTGGATGACATAATGTGCGTTTTAACAACTAATAACGAAGAGTTTGTACTGGAGTAACTCAACAAGCAACACGGAAATGTAAAATTTACAATAGAAACCGAAAAAGATGGAGGAATCAACTATCTCACGATAAATATTGATAAAGTTACCACAAGATTTAACACTGACATATATAGAAAGCCAATGGCTACCGACACAATAATATATAATACCTCAAATAATCCCCAACAGCATAAAGATGCAGCATCAAGGCATTTGGTACATAGACTTGAAAGAAGACCTCTTACACTAGAGGCATATAAGAAAGAGCTCGAAGTCATATATAACATTGCTGCAAACAACGGATATAAAAAGCACTAGTAGATCAGCTCAGAGGGATGCATGGTGAACCAAAAAGGAAAATAAGAACACCTGGCCGACTATGACAAATACTGGAAATGCAACATATAAATTGGCAAACGTCTTTAAAAAATACAACATTAACACAGTGTTCAAAACATCGAACAATCTAGGGCGAAAACTAAGAACCAAAACTAACTTAGAGGATCCGTTTAGCAGCCACGGCGTATACAAGCTTACCTGCGGATGTCAACATAGTGACATAGGACAAACAAGACGGCAAATAAGAACAAGGTTCAGAAAGCATATTACAACAAAAAAACACGGAATCCAAACATTATACCAGACTCTAATTTCGCGAATCACATGGTCGAAAATGAATGTTCCCCAGCAAACATCAATAAAACAGTTAGGGTTCTTCATATATAAGCAAAAGGCCGACGTCTCAACGTACTCGAAAACATGGAAATCTACAAACAGAAAACATTCGACGGTAGAATAATAAACGAACAGATAAACACAATTTCTGACACAATATTCGAGCCTTTAAAACTTGTTTCCAAGAAACAAAGTAATCACACAGGTACAACAGACAAACACACAACAAATAAATATAAAACAATTAACGCACCAAAACAACAAACTCACAAAGAAGGTCAAACGACTAAAATTACGGACTTTCACCTGCCTCAGTCAGCCACACAAATCGATCAGTAAAACCCACCCTCGGTTCTGAATGAGCACATACACATAACTAAATATACACAAGCATCAATTGTGACAATACCTGTTCATGTAACTACGAACTATAAATACAGGACAAACGGCACCAACAGATCAGAACGGAAATCGACACTAATGATGGCACAACGCCGAACCAGGTTTGTCTCGAAACCAAATTTGACAAGGGATGATGGAAAATCGTTCCAATACACATTATTTATCCACCCTGTCGGAAAATCAACAAAACAAAATAAGTAAAAAAATCATTTAATTTGGTTTGTAAAAAGTTTTAGTCGCAGCCAACTTTGTTTTAAAGGATCTCTCAATTCAAATAGTTCATCGTAGATGTATTTGAAGAACTTCAATGACATTATTTCATCTCATCACCTGCCAATTGGAAGGAAATATCACCATTCAAAAATTCTTCACTACATCCCTTGTAAGTAATATGTACTATATTAATCTTCTCCGTTGTCATTAGCAATGAATTCATAATGATCTATCTCCTACTTTGGCATTCGCAGATAATAGAGGCTATACAAATAAATAATAAAATACGAAACTGAGAAAAAGTTTATGAAACAAATTTTAATTTGAAAATATATGCCTCTGTGCTGCTCTAGTCACTTGCAGCGCCGTCTTTGCACATATAAAGTTGCGCAATTTGTTTATTTTGATTCTGTCTTTCTAGTCGACTTGCCAGCTGGAACAATTATTTATTTTTTACTTTACTTATGGTCAACAAAAAAGGGGGAAAAACAAACAAATTTACACTCCCACCAGTTAAATGAAGCAGACGTCCCTAAACGTGATAGGATAAGCATTTTATTTCTATTTATTTTTGCTTTTGTGTTTTTTCTTCTTAGGGCTCTTGCGTTTAGCAGTAATCATTTTGTTGTTATCTATATAAATAATTTGTGTGTGTAAATATTCTATTTTTAGTGCGCGCACATTTATTTCATTGCGATTTGCTTCTGCACTTACCTACCACAACAATTAAACACATGAAAAATAATTAATTTGTTTTGTTATCGAGTTTTGCTGATTTCTAAAGCAGATACGCGTATGGCTGAGTTTTTTTGTTAGCTCTTGTTGTTGCTGATGACAATTTATTTATTATTTATTTTATATTTTTCTCAACCGCACATTTTTTGCATATATCTTAGCTTTCAATTTGGTGTTCGTGACTTTTATCATGCCTATTTAGAATGAATTTTGAAACTCATGCAAATGAGAAATTTTACAAGAATTTGGGTATTAAATTTTTCCTCAAAATATGTTTTTGAAGAAATTCTATTGCTCATTGCTATGGCGGGTAAAGCTGATGGCATACGCGGGGCCGTGATAGTCAGAAGGTTAATTTTTGAGTATTAAGTTACTTTATTAGAAAGAGCGTTAATACACGTGAGCGTTGTAGTAACGCGCAGACCTACAAGAGACGCCAAATAGGAAAAACAACTTGAGACCGATCGGCGTTGCTGGCTGATAGAAATAATGCCCGGTAATTTTTCTACAAGATCATGGTGAATGACAGGACGTTTCAAGATCGAACTAAACGCCCACAGGAATAATAAGGGCATACTGGCAATCGATATACAGAGCTTTCTAAAGCAACTGAATTTATACCTCAACTAGCAGACCCTCAGACGTTGTTCTGCCATAAATTTGGTCTATCTGCATACATTTTAATAAGCTCTTTCCGTCTAGCCCATTTTACCACTTTCTAGGGGTACCCGGATCCACGTTTGGCCTCAATCTCGAGACCCTAGTCACACAGGGGTACGAAAACTACCCCGTATCAAAGTACTCATAAACAGCCTCCATTTGTTATCCATATTCTATAAACACATTCTAGGGGTACCCGCGTCCACGTTTTGGCCTATATCTCGAGACCCTAGTCACACACGTGTACGAAAACTACCCCGTATCAAAGTACTCATAAACAGCCTCCATTTGATACCCATATTGGACAAACACAGGATTACCCAAGTCCACGTTTTGATCTCAAGAGCCTAGCCAGAACGGGAAAAAAGTATCCTATGTCTGTCTCCTGGCTCTAAGCTACCCCTCCACTAATTTTCAGCCAAATCTGTTCATCCGTTCTTGACTTATAAATAGTGTAACTAACACCAATTTCCTTTATATATATACATCACATTAGAAGCTTCAAAAATAACAGCATTTCTCCACTATTTAATGGATGTCATTATACATATAAATCTTCCTCTTCAATCACTCTATCTACTAAAAAAAAGCGCATCAAAATCCGTTGCGTAGTTTTAAAGGTTTGAGCATTCAAACGGACATAGGGACAGAAAAAGCGATCTGTTTTATACTACGTAGTGATAGTGATACATGCAAAAATACCAAAAAATAAAACTTTTGTTTAAGAATTTTAAGGAAATGTTCAATATTTTTAACGAAAGTACTTTTCGAGAGATGTATGCATTCTTAACCATTTATTATTATTTGTGTATGTACATACATATGTATGTCAAGCTGATGTGAAAACACATACATACCTATAAACCTGCGGCCGAAGTTAAATAACGCAGAGAATGCTATGTGTATATACGTATGTGTCGCATCATATCTCACTCAAAAGTAATATGCTCGCACAGTTGACACCGAACAATCACACACACGAATTTTTTGGTAAAAATGTTACTTTTGCTTAAACAATTTGGCGGATATAAGAACGGAATCAAGTATTTTTTTTGATGCAGAACGAAGGTAAATATTTCAAAGTTTTACTGAAAAGTAGAATTTTTCAAATTCATCCTTCCGTTTATGAGTTATAGCTGTGTAAACAAAAATTTTCTGATTTTTTACTACATTTTGGCAATTTGCCACGCCCCTATATTATATAACTTTAAATTATATTAACTGTACCATCTCACGTAGCTAAGCTTTAAGCATTCTGTGTGAAGTTATGTGCGTACATGGCATTTAGCGACTTTATTTTATAAGATTTATAGATAGATATAGATTCCTGATTAGAAAATACACGATCCGCCATCCAACCATGGCCGAGTGAAGAAGAAAATATACCGTCCAAAAACTATAGTGTTATGAACGATGGACAACTTTTCGAGTTGTGCAAACACTGAAGAGGAAAGTTGGTAGACAAAATGCATAAGCTCGTATGCATAATGTGGTCAGATGCTCACATGCCTCCCAATTGGAATATAAGTACGATCTGTTAAATTCAGAATGGAGTTGCATGTATGTTGGTGCATTTAAATTTCAATTCTTCGCAAAGGTTCTCAGCCTTTCTCAAATGACGTTACTTGGCAAGGATTGTGGAGGACCACTCTGGGAAATATCAGACCCAACGAGGATTAGGACTCCCTATTATGCAGCTTCTTTAGTCTGATGATTACAAAGACAATTTCAGCATAGTGGGGTCAAAGAGTTCATTATTTAGGTGCGTAACAAAATGCTTAGCAGACAGTTTTTGATCCCGATAAGCTCGAGGAGGCCCTAGCGAAAATGCACACAGAATCGGTAAACGCCTTTGTCAGGAAGCGCCCGGCGAAACCCGTTATCAATATACACTATCTTACTCTTGCAGAAAAAGAAAGGTATACACGAGTCACCTTGACCCAACTTCGTTTTATATACTATAATAGGTTAAATTCGATGTGTCTCCACATGACAGCAACTATCTTTTCAATTGTAATGTAGAACGTAGGCCTCTAACACCAACTTCCTTATGGTCCACCCTTGTTGAAATTGGCTCCCGTTAAAAGACTTTGATAACAATTTGTGAGTGGCACACCCATTGAATGGAGCGAAGCACTGCTAACACAACAACAATATAATTCAAGCAACAGAAACCCGCTATTGCAAAATCTATAACACACTTCTTTTCCGATTGTGTTGAAATTTTATCAGCAAGTGGGGTATATTTAGGTAAAATTTTGTTGATACCCGAAACCAGGTTTTAGAGATATCGGCAAAAATTTGAAACCACGCAACCGTTAAATATTTTTTTACCTACAATATGGATATCAAACAAAAGATATTTTAAAGACATTTAACTTACTGTAGTTGTCATATCGATATTCCCACATCTTAAGGCTATTACATGAAAAAAGTGATGTAAGCACAGAACTTCATTAAGACATTAATATTGTACGCAGAGCAAAGTTAATTGATTTTTTTTAAATTTTTGTACCAAATTTGTGTTTCTTTTCATTTACTTTTAAATAAAACCAGGTTAAAAAAATGTCTACACTTTTTGACAATTGCTAATTTTTGTCGAAAGTTTTGTATATTTGCCCCATGTACAAACACCAATAACTTTCCTTGCGGGAACTGAAAGGGGCACATCGAATTTGAAGCCCTAGCTATTTTTAGTCCCTGATAGGCTATTATCGTCCATAATCCAAATTTCAATACTCACCCAGCCAGCATTTTTTGAAAAGTTTGATAAAAAAATATTCAAATATCATACCCCAAAATGATTAAAAACGTTCAAATTTAAAAGCATTTTCTGTTCGAAAATTAAGGTATCGTCGGGATAAAAATGTACCATAAATGTGATTATTCTTGAATAATCATTTATGATTCCTATTTCGAAACGCTTTTTATTCATATTTGATATCATTGTAAAATTGAACTTTGTTTTAGAGTAATATTTGAATGCTTTTCACAGTCATTTTCTGATCATATTCGTGAACATATTTCAATCATTTTGGTTGAGATTTTTGAATCATTTTTGAATGAGATTATCATGTATTTATTCTTCATATCTCATACAAAATAAGATACTACATGCTAATCTTATTTCATCAGGGGAAGAAAGCATGCGGAAGTGAGCTATTTGAACCATAGGTAATTCGCAAGCAAACTAGACCAATATACACCTGTGACTTCAACATCCAGCATCAGATATGATCGTCAACATCTTAAAATACGATAAGGTACGGGATGTTGAAGCCATATCCAGGTACATATGTCAAGAGAGTTTCACTTACCTGGGGTTCAAATAGTTCACAACCTTTGTATTGTCTAATGGTTGGATTTGTATTTTCTGGGAAGCCGAAGGTGGAGGAATGGTTGGGGACCTCTTTTGTTAGGAGCAGTATATACATTATTTCTTGTCTTGAAGAATAAAATTTTAATATATTTTTTCTGAACTTCATGATTGAAAAAATGTGTGTATGCGAAAAAATAAGATCTTCAATCAAAAGTAAAATTTTAACAAGTATAAAATTCATTATTCAGTCAACAAAGATTGTCAGAAAAGATTCAGAAAGCTGAATGAAAAATGATTAAAATTTTTTGATCACCTAAAGTAAACACATTTGATTCAAATATGATTCCAAAATATGATTGAAAAACTATATACAGTTTTTCATCATCAAAAGTATTCACATTTGATTATTTCTTTTGTTCAATTGTATGATAACTCATTTCTTAGTCAGAAGGAGTAATCAAATTGTATTGTAGGGAAATTCAAAATTTTGTCACCTAAATGCTGAGTGGGCAGTTGCCTCAGAAAGCTATAAGCAAAAAACTGTCAATATTGAAAATGACAAAAAAAAAAGTATCGCTACTTTGATTGATGATAGTTTTGAGTATTGGAGGGGCACATTAATTTTGCTCATACTTTTAGAATCTCCGTCTCAAAAACAACATTCAGTTTAAATTTCATAGCGTTCAGCGATGCCTCAACATTTTATCGAAAAATTTCAAAAAAAAAAAAAATCAAGCGTATCGCTTGAAAACGTGTAAAAATCGACGTTTTTTACGTTTCGAAGTTCTGCAAAAACTTACTATCTTTCTTGATTTTTAAAATCATCAGATCAGATAGTCAAAAGGTCAAACTTAATGTCCTTGTACTTTCTTCTGGCCTTAAGTTATTTGCCTGTGTGTAAAACCCGAGGATTTGCCCATATACATATGTATATCTTAAAGCGTCCTTGTCCTCGTTGCTATATCATTAACTAAATTTTGTCACTAGTTATCGTCATACTCACCGTCCACAAATCAGAAAAAACGTATAAATATACAGAAATTTATAGTCGAAAATATCGCGTCAATAAGGCTAACTTATGTATGTAGGTATGAACATTAAAGTGTTCCTTATAAAGCGGAACGAGTTTCCAAACCAATAAAAGTAATTTAATAACTACGCACATAAAGCTCCGATTTGAAAACCGTTTTTTGCATTTTAAGGTATAATGTGGAGGAATCTATAAAATGGGCGAAAATTGCTAGTATGTGGAGAAAAATCATAGAATTGTATTTTACACAGCTATAAATCAAAAGCGAACCGGCCGATTGAAGTATTTTTTACTTGCATTTAAACTTTGAGATATTTAATTCAGCTTTAAAAAATAGATGATTTATATCTAATACCATCCAAGATTCTTCAAACAAAAAAACTCATAAAAAAGTAGTTTGTATGTGTGTTCGCTGCCAACCATCCATTCAAACATGCGTTCAGCGAGAGCATTTCAGCAAATCAGATGATGAGTTATATCAAATGGTGAAAGACGCGAGCTAGAGAAGCTTGTCTGCCTATGTAAATGATTATGTATGTATTTGCATTCCGCATACATATTTTGAAATAAGCTCCTCTGTTAAAACTTTGAAATTATAAGTAAAGACAAATCTAGATATATGTCCTCCAACTACACTTAGCTGATTTTTGTTAAGATAGCTGTGTAGACATTCAGAGAGTGTTCTTGTTAAGTTTTTTTTCGGGAACACGACCAGAATTCCAAAAAATTATGTTAAGGATGCAACTGCATACATGAAGAGCTTATTGCTTAGGTTATGAGGTGGTAGGGTCACTATTATTCTGGGTAGTGGACTATTTAAGAGTCTAAATTTAAAACTTTAAGCGATTTGTTGTAGAATATTAGCCGACCTGCTAAAAAACGGAAAACCCTAATGAGCATATGTTGTGTACAACTGATGCTCATGCAATTGAATGCATTTCTGTGTATATATTAACGTTCGTTAGTTAGAGCATATCAGAGATTGTCGTCGAAAATCATGCCATTGATGAGCAATGAATTTTTCTTTAGTTATGCGTGCATGCAGCTGTTTGTTTTATTAATGGACTAAAAATACTTGTTTTATGTAAGCATTTTTTTTTTTTTTATATACAAGCCCCACTGTTTTAATTTATTCTTAAAGATTACTCGAGTAAAACTTGACTTAACATAAACTGATTAGAAACATACAAAAAATAAAAAAGCCGTGCTTTATGAACATGATCAGACCCGAGCGAGTTATTTCTAGCTGTAACAGATTAAACATTTTACTTGAATTGGCTAAATCGCTATAAACTGCTAAGAAAAGACATCTTTTTTTGAGGTGTAAGAGTTAATGGAGTTCAGATTCGGACTCACCACAACGAAATGCATGTCACTAGATAGGTTCGTTCAAATATATAACAGCCAACAGAAAAACAGCAGGCAGTTTTTTTTACCAAATTTCGTCAACTAAACCCTTTTTTATTTTCGGTATCTTTAGCAAAACTTATATACATTTTTAATCTGAAACTATTCAAACCAATCTTAAAAATGTTTTCGAAAATGTTTAAAAATACGAAAATTTTAGAGCTTTTAAAGAAAATTATGAACTTCTTATTTGGAGTTTGGCTGATCAGTTTTTGTTTAATAAAATTCAAGTTTTAGGTATCTCAAAATTAGCGTTGATACATAATAAGCGTTGATACATAAAGACGCTTTAGGCAAAAAGTAATTGAAAATAAAAAAAGTAATTGACAATAAACAAAAATCCAGCATTATCAGTGATTTGCACCAGATGGCGCAACACTGAATAAATATAGTTGGTAAAAAGGAATAGAAGTAGCAAATTTGCCAGTCAAACAAACCACCACTGTATAGCTAAATGGTTAGCGCAGCATGCCTAAAGCGTACTGATGATGAAGGCATAGCACCCTTCGAAATGGATATATCTGTGCAGCTATGGCAGGTTGTCTAAAAAATTGTCTACTTACTATTCCAAAAACAAAATACAATTTTTCAAGTTTAGAAAAATTAAAAAATAACAATAATTATCATTAGAAAAAAATTATTGTTCTGGCCTTGAGCTCGAATCGAACCTTGAATCATTTATCAATAGGCCGATAAAAACAAAAACAATTGTTAAAGAAATTAAAGTTATTAAAAGATCTTCCATACATCACAATATCGAAACAACAAACACACAGAAAAGTTTAGATTTGCATATCGTCGACTGGATAAATTAATGTATGTTACATGTGAGCACATATAACATACGACAATAATTTATCAGGGTGACGCTATCAGAAAACTGTCGCAAAACATAGTTAGTGGCAGCTGATATTAACACTTTAGAATCTTAAAACTTTGGCTAATAATATGATATAGGTCCCAACGTGAGGATCGGTGAGGAACCCAACTAGATTAGATTAGATTATTATTTATTTCATTATTCTTATAAACGTATGTACATATTCGATAGCTTAATTTTACAGGTCTACAATATCATTACTTAGAGAATAGTTAGTGACATCTTTATTTTATATAATAAAAATAGTGTTGTATGTCACATCATGTTTTAACAAATTCCATTGTATAAATAGTAGCAGTGGGGTGAACAAAAAAAAGAATACAAGATATATATAAAAAAATTTATTTAAAATGAGAATAAGATATTTCAAAAATAAATTTACTAAATTAAGTCATGAAACAATTTGAAGAAAGAATACAAAAGCTAAGTTTACAGAATTCCTCATAACAAAACAGCAAAAAGAAAATTCAAAACTATACAATGCATATATAAAATTAAAGACTATATTATACAACGTAGTGCATCAAAATTTCTATCTGGTTGGTATCAAACTCAAGAAGCCAAGTTTTTATTTTTTTTAAAAACACAGATCTGGATCTAATGTCTCGTATGTTTTCTGGAAGGGATTTTGCAAATAGCCACCTCTCATGTAAAAAATTTTTAAATCTTTGTAATAGAACAAATGCCTAACTGGGAATATATTTGATCTTCTAAATAAGTCAAAGGAGTGAGTCCGACGTGGACAATTAAAAATTTTTCTTACTGCACATTTTTGCAGTACAGTTAATTGATTTATTTTATTGGAGTGAGCACCACCCCAGCAACTTATTCCATATTCTAATTTTGAATGAAATATACTATAATAAACTGTTTTCAGTGTATGGTTTGGAACGTATTTTCTAAGACGGTAAAGTATACGATTGGTTGAAAGTAAGTATTTTCTTACAGTTGCGATTTGCTCATTCCAGTATAGATTACGGTCAATTGTGACTCCTAGGTATTTGAAGTTATTCACTTTTTCAATTTCAAAGCAGTTAGAGTCACATGCTGTATTATTTTGAAAAGAATACTGATAACGATGGTTGGAGCACTTGTTACTATATAGGATATTACGTTTGCATATTGCACTGTGAAAAGTTATATTAAGATCTTGTGCTTCTTGAAGTTTTGGACTAAAGCACATTAATTTGGTTTTATTGCTGACAACCAGTTTATGTTCCGCAAACCATGACCGAAGTATGTGTATATCGTGATTCAGATCCGCTATCAAATTTAAAGGATCCGTTGAGTTATATGCAATTCCTAGGTCATCCGCAAATGCTTCGACTTTGCCCTTAAAAGGTTGAATAAATAGTGAGTTCACATAGATAAGGAATAATATGGGACCCAGAACCGATCCTTGTGGTACACCAGAGTTTATGACTTTGGTCTCACTAAGAGTGTTGCCTATTTTCACTCTTTGGGTTCGATTTCCTAAATAAGAAACAAACCAATTGTATAACAAGCCACGAATTCCCAAATTATAAAGCTTATTTAAAAGACGGCCATGATCAACCATATCGAACACTTTTGTAATGTCCACAAAAAGCCCAGCACAATCTTTTTTTGAATCAATACCCTTGTATATAGTTGAACAGAAGTCCAAAAGAGCATCTTCCGTAGAAAGACCATCCCTGAAACCAAATTGCAAAGGACTAAGAAAATTTATTTTTTCAAAGTAGGATAACATCCTTACTTTTACAATTTTTTCAAAAATCTTAGTAATTGATGACAAAAGTGAAATCGGCCTATAGTTAGCCATATCTTTTTTATTACCTTTTTTGAGAATCGGTATTACAATTCCTAATTTTAATTGTTCTGGGAAAATCCCAGTCGTAACACTCAAGTTAAAGATATGTTTTAAAACATCAACAATATTGTATGAGATTTTCTTTAACATAACGTTAGAGATTTCATCATGACCGGAAGAATTACTATTTTTCAAAGATTTTAAAATTTCCGATCCTGAGATTGGCTCAAAAAAGAAGCTGTTGCTTCTGAAAGAATCTTTAGCTACTCCAAAATAAGAGCAACAATCGCAAAGGGGTGTCACATTTGGCGGAAAGTTTGACTTCACAATTGAAGTAAAGTATTCATTAAAATCATTAGCTATTTCTATGGGACAGAAATATCAACGCCTTCGTTTTGTAAAACAAAATGAGAATTTTGCCTTTTTGTGTTTTTATCAATAATCCTATTTATTACTTTCCACTCTTCTTTTAGATTACCTTTAGATTTATTGACTAAGTTATTATAATAATCGTCCCGACATTTACGAATTTCTCCATTGATTCGTTTGCATATTTGCTTAAAACGAGTATTCAAATTGGTGTCACATGGATGTTTGTTGCACTTTTTTTTAAATTTATTTTTGAACCTAATTCTATTCAAAAGGCATTTATTTATCCACGGTTTGAGTCTGACAGATGATTTTCTGGATCACCCTGGTCCACATTTTGGTCGATATCGCGAAAACGCCTTCACATATACATCTAAGGGCCACTCACTTTTAAAATCCTCATTAATACCTTTAATTTGATACCCATATACTACAAACACATTCTAGAGTCACCCCTGGCATACTTTAATGGCGACATCTCGAAAAGGCGTCGACCTATAGAACTAAGGATCACTCCCTTTTAAAATACTCATTGCCACATTTCATTTGATACCCATATCGTACAAACACATTCTAGAGTGACCCCTGGCCCACCTTAATGGCGATATCTCGAAAAAGCGTTCACCTATAGAACTAAAGCCCATTCCCTTTTAAAAAACTCATTAACACCTTTCATCTCGAAAAGGCGTCCACCTATAGAACAAAGGATCACTCCCTTTTAAAATACTCATAACCACCTTTCATTTGATACCCATATCGTACAAACACATTCTAGAGTCACCCGTGGCCCACCTTAATGGCGATATCTCGAAAAAGCGTTCACCTATAGAACTAAAGCCCATTCCCTTTTAAAATACTCATTAACACCTTTCATTTGATACCCATATCGTACAAACACATTCTAGAGTCACCCCTGGTCCACCTTTATGGCGATATCTCGAAAAGCGTTCACCTATAGAACTAAATCCCATTCCCTTTTAAAATACTCATTAACACCTTTCATTTGATACCCATATCGTACAAACACATTCTAGAGTCACCCCTGGTCCACCTTTATGGCGATATCTCGAAAAAGCGTTCACCTATAGAACTAAAGCCCATCCCCTTTTAAAATACTCATTAGCACCTTTCATTTGATACCCATATCGTACGAACATATTCTAGAGTCACCCCTGGTCCACCTTTATGGAGATATCTCGAAAAAGCGTTCACCTATAGAACTAAAGCCCATTCCCTTTTAAAATACTCATTAACACCTTTCGTTTGATACCCATATCGTACAAACACATTCTAGAGTCACCCCTGGTCTACCTTTATGGCGATATCTCTAAAACGCCTTCACATATACAATTAAAGCCCATTCCCTTTTAAAATACTCATTAACACCTTTCATTTGATACCCATATCGTACAAACACATTCTAGAGTCACGCCTGGTCCACCTTTGTGGCGATATTCCGAAATGGCGGCCACCTATAGAATTATGGCCCCCTCCCTTTTAAAATACTCATTAATACCTTCCATTTGATACCCATGTCATACAAACACATTCCAGGGTACCCATGGGTTCACTTTCCTACATGGTGATTTTCCCTTTTTTGTGTCCAAAGCTCTCAGCTGAGTATATAATGTTCGGTTACACCCGAACTTATCCTTCCTTACTTGTTTTAGTTTCACTTTTATTCACTCTTATTATAAATTTCGTTTTTACTGCCAACTGTTCAATTCATATCGCCAGATCATGGCCAGTGAGTAACAGTCATTATTGAAGCATTTGCAGGATTATTGAGACGTTAAAGATTTTTCAATCGATTGTGGAACACACTCAGTCTATGTTAGGTCTTTATTGACTGGCCAGTTCAGCCTAATTCAATGACTTATAAAATTAGCTATATTTTATATTTCTACGTTTCTTTCGTATACGTAAAATAAGTACACTTTTGACCTGCTTATTCCAAGGCTGTTGGCAACCAAAAATTGGGTACTAGATGTTAGTTTGAAATTTTTATTGACGTTTAGCCATATTTTCCTAGCTAAATTATATTCTTCTAAACTATTAGTTTAAGTGTGCAGTAAAAATTTTTAATGAGTCTGCTGTATTATTTACAATTAATGAAGAGGCGTAAAAACGAATATGTTAGCTTAATATGCTTATGTCACAAATTTTTTCATGTCAATTGGTGACTAACATTTCCTCTCTGCTAAAGTTTGCCACAAAGGCTAACCAAAACGAGTGACTTGTGTGCACCTAATTAAAATAGCTTAATTTTTCGGTGACGTAAGTAGGTGTTACAAACAAATATATAAGATTTAAAAAAATATTTACAGTGATTGCAAATAATGATTATTTTCAAAATTTGCTTGGGAAAAACTAAGCTAGTCTACTGTTAATCGTTCGCTCTTCTCAGTCAAATTAGTTGATTTAAAAGTATCGATTGCTTTTTTAGAGAAAAATACAAGTTTTAAATAATTTTCAAAAGAATAATTTTTATAATAAAACTCATGACCTTTACGGACCCTGCCATTTAAGTATAGGTCTTGTAGCCGTATGCCTTCTTCTTTTAAGTATTGCAATAAAATTGTACAAGTACCTCGTTAGATAAAATTTGTCATACACAATGCAGGTATGCTATGTATGGCTCATTCAAATGGAGTGTGACGAAGGCTGGGACACCGTGTGGTATGAGTGATATTAATATGAATTTATTTCTTTCGTGTGATTCTACTAAAATGATTATGTAATTAGTTTTTTCCTTCTTTAAATGTTAATAACAATATCAAAATACTATATATATATGATTTGTGTTAACAACTATTTTGTTGTGACAAAATAAAATATTTTGACGGCACACAATGGGATGTATCGGCTTTCTAGTTGGACAAAATTAATACTGATGCTGATGATGACTACGTGGCGGTTTTCGAAATGGTACCATCGCAATATGCCAGTAAATGTTTCTTTCTTTTCAGTTTCTCATAGAAAAATATAATAATTGAATATTCAATTATTATAAGCTTAATAACAAATATCATTACTCCATAAGAAATGGTATAAAAATCATGAGAAAAGGCTCAAGAATTTTCTATATTTTCGTTTTGTAAGCCAAAGTTGAAGGTTTTTTTGAAAGTTTATTCAAGATGCGGTCTACTTGCATCAATTAAAACTTTCAAGGATTTCTTGGACATTTGAATTGTTTCGAGAAATGCTAAAGAAATTCCCCCAGGCTTAAATTTACGGTTACAGCAACTATCTCGAAAGCAATTGTGTAAAGAAATTGAAAATAAACATTTCCAAGTTTGGCTTACAACAGGAAAATTAAAAAAATTTTGGAGCTTTTTCTTATGACGTGGATACCGCACTTTATTTGGAAGTCTATAACGGCGACCACAAAAGATCCTGGGTTGAAGCCCCGGGAAAAGAAACATCGAAAATTTAAAAACAATTTGAATTAGAAAAAGGTTTTGCTAAGCGGACAGTGATTTGACAAACATTCCGAGTGTATTTACATGAAAAGCTTCCCAGTGAAAATTCATCTGCCTTGCAGAGGCCGTTCGGTGTCGGCATAAAACACGTAGGCCCCGTTCCGCCGACTTGTAGGAAAGGAGCACGACGCAAATTGGGAGAGAAGCTTGACGTAAAATCTTTCTGTGCCTTCCATTTTTTTTTCAGTACAGATATAAATATTGTAACAAATTTAGGGAAATTCCGCTTATTCCAAACCTTCTGCTAACGTTCGAATCGGTAAACTGTTGAATAAATAACTCCAATATTCAATGATGCAAAATGGTCTTTATTAGACTACTTTGAAAGTACTTCACAATAACACGTATACTTCACAACCAATAGCGTGCTTAAATCAAAACTGAAACTGATTCCCCAGCATGTGCTGCTTTTATACTCTCAGTTTTCTCGTTCATCTATTTCTCCTAAGGTCTGGTAACTTCGCGAACTTCATGCTTGGTTACCAGCCATATACATGTATATTTGTAGTTTGTACCCAAATGCGTGTGTATATGTGAGTACTACTTCGGCTGATGATTACATGCGTGTGTGAGTATCTCTCGGCTGCCATCTATGTACGTGTGTACATGATGATTGATTTGTTTACGTACATACGAGTGGCTGCTTAGTATCGGCTTAGTGATGGTAGTATTCGTCACAATATTTTATGAAATTTTTTTTTTTTTTGAGAATTTTCTTTACACAAAAAGGATACTCTTAGAGGTTTCTTAGAATAAATATAAGCTTTGAAGTTTTTCCTACAACCCAACTCAGTATCCCCTGATATGTGTACTCGATTAATAGTAGTTCCTTGCTTCGACATTTATAGGAAACAAATCAGCTTTTCGCCTTTTCTAAATATTTTGAGCTTTTAAGTTGATTGCTGTGAATACTTTTTAATATGTATTTAAGAACGAAGAAAGTCTTCCACTTGACAGTTTAGAAAAAGTATTAATTTTCAACTAGCTCAAACTAAATATGAACAAATGTGGCTGTTAAATACGACTTTAAGAAAAAGAAGCTCTGCCTACCATTATTTTAGTAATGAAATTTCTACCCTGACTTTTATGGGTATGTTAGTAAAAAGTAAAATCACAAATTTCTCTCTGGCATTTTAAAGTAAATATTGAGTATGAGGAAGAGTTGCGAAATAATGCTACCTGCGAAATCGTCTTGAAAGCATTGCTTCGCTATTGAGCTCTGAGTGGTAATGTCGTCAAATGGTCCAGCTATACGGTATATAGTTAGAGCTAGGGGAATGTCTTACAGGGTAGGAAGAAATTTAATATAAACTAGTGGCCTGTGACCTCTGACTATATTATATTCCTTTCCAAGCGAATTCAAACTTCCTTACTTGTTTTTCAATAATTCTAGTGAACTCATACCATAACAGCCTATGCTACGTATGAGCACACATACATATATATTTTAAATATTTTATGATCTAATATTAAGATATTTGTCATGAGCATTATTATCACCTTCATTATCAGCAACAACAAAAAATAATAAACGCTTAGCCGACTAGTGAATGGTTATTTGTTTATCTGGCTGATTCTCTCGTTTAGCTAAGTACATTTCTAATGAGAATGAGAATAGCGACGGTGTACTTTGTCCATTGACATATATAAATAGAACTTGAATATTTGCATACCTCTTAAGGTATTCAAATACAGCTAGACCTATATAGTTGCGCTTAAAGTATTAGCGATGGAATTCGTTAAATGTGCGAACTGGATTAAAACAGAGAAAATTCCCGACACCTTTTTAAAAGATTAACAAACATTTGTACATTGCTTGGAGTTGTGTGAGCAAAATCAAGGTAGATTTTTTATATCTAAAAAAATGTTTAGTTGTGAGTACTTTAGTGTCGCGTATGCTGACGACTTTGACTTCACAGACGAGTTCTGCTAACTCCATAGGTAAAAATTAAGCAGAAGGAATAGGTTTAATGGGAAATGAGGGCAGAACGAAGTAGCTGCTGTCATCAAGCAGGCAGCCAGTCAATTTGCGCTTTTGCGATCACGCCAGACCTAGTTTTGCAATAGTAAAAGATCTCGTTTATTTGGGAGCCAGTGCTATTTAAATAGTAAATTAATAAAGTTCTTCGAAAGCTTTATGCAAACACCAATAAGTCCAGAGAACTAAAAACAGCGGCTACGCTCTAGGTCACGTTATGCGAATTATGGATAATGTTCCAGTTAACAAGGTATTCCAATGTGTATTCGCCTACGTATACTGGGGGCAAGCGTGCTCAGAAACTCGATTTTTATTGTAACTTGGTCATGTCATTATTTTGGTCTTGAAAATCTGCATATTTGCTTTTAACGCCTTTTCGAGCTATGAAGTCGTTTTCACATGATTAGGTCAGCTAATTGGGTACTATCCCCTTCCAAAGTATCGTTTTTGTTCTATCGGAAGAAAGTACTTCCAATTTCATGTCATTGTTGCTTTTGAAGCATTTGAATTTTATTTCTTTTTGGTCTATAAATTTAATTTGAACATTAAAGCGAAAATTTCACAGTTCGACAGCAATCGAATTCCGTGAAACCCTTGATTACATAAGCTTCATATTTAGGGGCGAAATTTCAAAGTTTTTTTTTAAATGGGGACCAACCCAGTCGTAGTTGAAAAATTTTACCAAAAAATATTTTTTTTTTTAGCTCAGAACTTGTAGCATGTAATTCAAACGGTGGGTGCATCTACCATTTCATTGGGTGAAGTTCATGTAATTGCCTCCTGGTTAGTTTTTGGATTAAATGTTTTCAAACATTTGTTTTTGGAATAAAACTAAACCTACCTCTATTTTTTTTTAAATGCAGCAGTGAAATATGGCCGTACCTTATAATTCATCTAAATTCAGAAGCAAAAGAAAACACGCATTTCGTAAAAGAATTTTCCTTCCCAATTTCATTTCGATTATACTTAAAAATAAAAACATCTTTATTCCATTCTATTTAAACTAGTCCACTTCGCGTAAAGAAAAGTTTTTTTTTCACATACAAGCAAAAGGCCAACGCCTCAACGTACTCGAAAACATGGATATCTATAAACAGAAAAAATTCGGCGGTATAATAATAAACGAACAGATAAATACAATTTCTGACACAATATTCGAGCCTTTAAAACTTGTTTACAAGAAACAAAGTAATCACACAGGTACAACGACAAAGACATAACAACAAATAAACACAAAACAATTAACGCACCAAAACAACAAGCCCACAAAGAAGGTCAAACGACTAAAATTACGGATTTTTACCTACACCAGGCAGCCACAAAAATCGATTAGTAAACCACCTTGAGTTCTGAACGAACACACAGCACATACACATAACTAAATATACACAAGCATCAATTTTGACAATACCTGCTCATGTACCTACGAACTATAAATACAGGACAAACGACAACAGATCAGAACGAAAATCGACACTGATGATGGCACAACGCCGAAACCAGTATGTCTCAAAACCAAATTTGACAACGGATGACAGAAAATTGTTCCAATATACATCAAAGAAAAGTTTCTCAAATATTTAGCCAGATAAAGAGATACCTTTGTGCCAAATCTTAAGAAAATCGCATCATGATTATGATTTATTACAATAGATCGAGCTCTCGTCTACTCTCCGGAAATAAAAGTTTCATGAATAATAAGATAGTCAAGCTAATCGCGCCATAAATTCCTTTTTTTCTGGAATAAGTTAGGTCATGGGCCACTTCCCGGAATGAAAAGTTTCACAAATATTAGCTTGGTCAAAGCGATACCCTTGTACCGAATTTAAGCAAATCGTCCCAAAAATCAGATTTTGTGAAAGAGGTCAGTACGTGGACCATTTCCCGGAAGGAAAAGTTTCTCAAATGATAAGCCAATTAAGGAAGTACCCTTGTACGAAATGTCAAGGAAATTGCTTCAACCACTATTTTTTGTTTTTTAGAATAGGTCGGTTTCTGGTTCACTAAAGCATCCTTAAATCCCTTTGAACACACACACAAAATTGCATCAAAATGGCACACACAAAATGTATCATAAACAGTGGTTTAGATTGTTTTTTAAGTCAGAGTTTTATGTTACTTTATGTTGACATATATGGTTGGGTTTTGTTTCCAAGTCTAAGAATATGGTCAAAGTCACCTTGGTGCCAAAGGAGAAGAAACGCTTCCACATATCTTTCAAAGGCTTTAGAACCATAGATGGGCACAGTGCATAAGTTTTCAATTCCACCTACCACTAAATATTTAGTAGCGAACCTACATGTTTTATTTCATCTCGGCAACGGCATTTGCCAAGCATAGTTGGGCATGACTTAAAATTAAATGATGGTGAATTTGAAAATTCAGTTCACTGTGTGCACAAGTTGTTAAGTTGAAAAACTGAGACAGCGGAGTGGAAGAAAAAGGTGAAAAGGCTTACTACACAGGAGGTATTCTCTCCACTATGCTTTGGGGCTTGGTAATGAACGATCTGCTTTTTGATCTGGGGATAGGAGCTGCATGATTTTACCGATGGCCTCGAAATTATTGTGATGGGTAATCTTCTGATTATACTGAAGACTATTTTAAAGGGCTGCCTGGGTGTTCTGACCAGGTACAATATTCCTGAATTCAGACCACCTTCTATTGAGCAAGTACCACTGGTGCTGTCTGACAGGGTAAAGTACATATGGATTATTTTTAAAAGCAAACTGGCATTAAAGTTTAATGTAGAAGACAGGGCTGGGAAGGCTACTATACTTCTTTCCTGGTTAAAAGCAGTGCAGCGATTCCTGATGGTTGAAATAAGCGGGGCCTACACTGGCACTAAACGCATTACTGCATCTATATGTGGTAACACAACTGACTAGCAAAAAAAATTATCTACGTGAGCTGTTCCCTAACAGTACAGCTGCAAACCAACCTAACCTAACCTACACGGATAAAAATAAATGATTAATTTCCTATGAACGGCGTTCATAAACATTCTGCCCTTGGTTTTATGAATAAGTTCATTGATTTTAATGAATTTTTCATAAATTAAATGAACAATTTCATAGAAATTTATGAAAATGCTCATAAAGGTAATGGATGCAAATTCATGAAGTAGTCTTAGAACAAAATTCAGTTTTTATGCTTTATGAACAATGTTTATGAATGCTTTCCATAAACTTCTATGAAATTATTCATTGAGTTCATGAAACATTTCATAAAATCAAAGAATTTATTCATACAACTGATGGTGTTAGTATTGCCAATCAATTCTTTTGTGCAAATAATCGCATGAATTTCGCATCATCAGTTGTTGAGTGACAAAAGGTAAAATAAAACTGCATAACTTTGTTTGTGAAATTAAATGATCTGTGGTTTGTGTAGGAAGGAATATGAAAGTATTGACGGTTTTGTTCGACATTTGACAGCGACAGACTACGATGCCAATGTTGCCAACAATTATTTGGTAGTGTTAATATTTATAAAAGGCATTTACAGCGCAAGCATTTCATTTTGTTTTGTGATTCTGAAGCAGGTGAAAATAGCAATTCATCAACAACGACATCCATATGTCAGTTCAAAGTAGCCACTGCTTAGAAGGTAAAATTCTGGAAATTTTCCCAAACGAGAAATTAAGCTTCTATCGAACCGAAAACAAAGGAAAACTGTTCACCAAATTTTGCAACATGAAAAAAAGCATCAAAAGCTACAGTCCGGAAGCCAAACAGCGTCGCATGGAATCTCCAGAGGTCGAAGAAAACGGTAGGTGTTGCAGTGTATTACCTAATTTTTCGTTTTTTTATTTCATTTCAAGTTCCGGAAATTGGTGCTGAAGAAATGGCTCAGCGTGTGAAGTTTGACAATTTGAATGCGGAGGAGTTTTAAAACGCTTGGCAAGTTGCGCCATTATAGAATAAATCACTCCCAAACAAAATTTCAAAAAAAAAACCAAATATTTCGCGAGTGCCCAGAATATAACAACCTTATGGATATCGTCTGGTGAATAAATCTTAAATCATAGGTTTTGTGTTTGCACTTTATTAACAAAAACTTTAAAATTTTTTTTTCAGATCGATCTTGATTTCGCAGTAATGTTCCCAAATACAATTTTCAGAAATTTCAGAATTTTTTTCGTCGAAGGTGTGAATATTTTCTTCCTACAACACACGAAAAAAATTTTGAAAATACAGAAAAAATTCTGAGGCACTTCTAACCTGCACATTATTATACTAAAATTGAATGGGCTATAAAACTGCATACCCAAAAAATTTGTAAAAATTCTGAAAAAAAATTTGAAAATTTTGATGGCCATTTTTCAAACATTGCTGAATTTTTCAGAATTTTACATAAACTCCGAATTTTTTTTAATGTGGTTTTGGTTATAGAATTTGCTACATTTTATTTGAAAATTATCGAAAATAGCCCCCTGGGTACCCCTGGATATCAAATGAAAGCTGTTGATGAGTGCTTTAGTAGAGGATAATTTTCATACCCCTGGGTGACTCGGGTCTCGAGATATAGGCTAAAACGTGGACCTGGGTATCCCTAGAATGTGTGTATAGAATATGGATATCAAATGAAAGCTATTGATTAGTGCTTTAGTAGAGGGTAATTTTCATACTCCTGGGTGACTAGGGTCTCGAGCTATAGGCCAAAAAGTGGACCCGGGTACCCCTAGAATGTGTTTATAGAATATTGATATCAAATGAAAGCTGTTGATGAGTGCTTTAGTAGAGGATAATTTTCATACCCCTGGGTGACTAAAGTCTCGAGATATAGGCCAAAACGTGGACTCGGGTGCCCCTAGAATGTGTTTATAGAATGTGGATACCAAATGAAAGCTGTTGATGAGTGCTGTATTAGAGGGTAATTTTCATACCCCTGGGTGACTAGGGTCTCGAGATATAGGCCAAAACGTGGACCCGGGTACCCCTAGAATGTGTTTATAGAATATGGATATCAAATGAAAGCTGTGGATTAGTGCTTTAGCAGAAGGTAATTTTCATACCCCTGGGTGACTGGGTCTCGAAATATAGGCCAAAACGTGGGCCAGTGAATGCCTAGACAGTGTTTATACAATATGGATATCAAATGAAAGCTGTTGATCAGTGCTTTAGTACAGAGTAATATATTATCCAGAGACGGACTGGGACTGGGGTTAGGACTAGGACTGGGACTGAGACTGGGAGTGGGACTGGGACTGGGACTGGAATAAAATACATACCACCTTCTGGGACAGGCAATAAGGGATGCAGAAGAATGAGAAGAAATTGAGAGAAGCGAAAAGAGAAAAGAGAGAAGGAGATTGAGAAAGAGATAGAATGAGACGAAGATGGAGATAGATGAAGCGAAAAAGACGGAGGGAGGAGTGAATAAAAGGATTAGGAAAAAGTGAAGAGGGGGGAAGGCAGAGTCAGACGGAAAAAGCTTATTAAAATGTATGCAGATTGGCCAAATTTAGGGCAGGCAACGTCTGCCGGGTCTTCTAGTACTATATAAAAAGAACTGATTTCATTTATCGCATGTGTACACATTTCTATTTCCTTAGAATGAGTTTTAAAAATATATATATATTTTTTGTAGAATTTGTACATACAGGCACTAGCGATGAGTACTGAGCGTTCAATAATTAATAAAAACTAAATACACAAAATAAGTCTCCTTTAATTCATAGCTAAAAAATTTGTTTATAAGTGCCAAGAAAGAAATTTCAATAAGGGTGCTCAATTTGTACAATACACTTCAAAACACATGTTCTTTGACGTTTATTGTAAAAATTTATTTCGAAAGCACTGATGCTTAACCATTTGCTCAAGATTGTGAACACTGAAATAAAAAATATACACTGGCTCACAGGTTATTTCAACCACTAAGATTTTCTAAAATTTTGTTCGAGTAAAAAAAAGGGGCTATTTTCGATAATTTTCAAATAAAATGTAGCAAATTCTATAACCAAAACCACATTAAAAAAAATTCGGAGTTTATGTAAAATTCTGAAAAATTCAGCAATGTTTGAAAAATGGCCATCAAAATTTTAAAATTTTTTTTCAGTCTCAGTCCCAGTCCTAGTCCTAACCCCAGTCCCAGTCCGTCTCTGGATAATATATTACTCTGTACTAAAGCACTGATCAACAGCTTTCATTTGATATCCATATTGTATAAACACTGTCTAGGCATTCACTGGCCCACGTTTTGGCCTATATTTCGAGACCCAGTCACCCAGGGGTATGAAAATTACCTTCTGCTAAAGCACTAATCCACAGCTTTCATTTGATATCCATATTCTATAAACACATTCTAGGGGTACCCGGGTCCACGTTTTGGCCTATATCTCGAGACCCTAGTCACCCAGGGGTATGAAAATTATCCTCTACTAAAGCACTCATCAACAGCTTTCATTTGATATCAATATTCTATAAACACATTCTAGGGGTACCCGGGTCCACTTTTTGGCCTATAGCTCGAGACCCTAGTCACCCAAGGGTATGAAAATTACCCTCTACTAAAGCACTAATCAATAGCTTTCATTTGATATCCATATTCTATACACACATTCTAGGGATACCCAGGTCCACGTTTTAGCCTATATCTCGAGACCCGAGTCACCCAGGGGTATGAAAATTATCCTCTACTAAAGCACTCATCAACAGCTTTCATTTGATATCCAGGGGTACCCGGTTCCATGTTTTGGGCTATATATCGAGACCCTAGTCACCCAGGGGTATGAAAATTACCCTCTACTAAAGCACTCATCAACATCTTTCATTTGATATCCATATTCTATAAACACACTCTAGGGGTACCAGGGTCCACATTTTGGCCTATATCTCGAGACCCTAGTCACCCAGTCACCTATCCTATATTTCAAGTTAGATCAAACTACAAACGGGGTGCAAAACAAATTCAAAATCGGTTCAGTAGTTTAGGAGTCCATTGGCCTCAATTGTGTGACGCGTGTTTTTTATATATTAAGATTTGTAAGATTTCCTTGAATAATGAATATACGAAAAAGCTCCTTGTCAGAATTTGTATGTAATTTTCTTAAAGATTTTTTTGTTTTACTGTTATTTTGAAGTATATTTCTTTAATATAAAGTACCAACAAATGTTCTTTAAAATCACTTTTAAAAAGTTTTTTTTGACAAAAGTAATTAATTACTTTTTTAAGAGTGAATTTTTGAGGGTGTGTTGTTTTATTTGGTGTTAAAACTTTTTTTTAATTAACTGCCTTGGAGAATATGTAAAAAACTGTATTGGGATAAAAGCTACCCCACGAATGTAGTTATATATATAACGAAGGTAGTTAAGGTTTAATAAAATGAATTTGCAAACAAATAAAAGATTTTGCTGGTTTTTTGGGGGTGAAAATTATTGAAAAGATTCAAAAAGCTTATGAATCTTTTCATTAAAGGCTATGAAAAATTACATAAAATCTACGAATTAATTCATATACACTATGAATATGTTAATTAAAATCTACGGATACATTCAAAAAATCTATGAAAAACGTCATTAAATTTTATGAACCCGTTCATAAAATTTTTATGAACAGCGTTCGTTAATTTCTTTCATAATCATAAATAACGTTTATAAATTTTATAATTTATGAATATCGATTATTAAATTATTATGATTTTGTTCGTTGGCACGTTTTTAATGAATGTTTTCATTGAAATAAATGTACAAATTCATTGAATTTATGAACGTATGCGCTCCGTGTAGGGTCTGAATTTTTCCATATTATGCCAGCCAGTGTAGCTTACAGGCAGATATGTCAATTCAAATCACATATTAATATATATTTTGCTTCGTATCGAAATATGGTCTTACAATGCTAATTAGGAGATGCATGAACATCTAGAAAATTACACATGCAATTTATACAAATATATTTTTAATGTAAATCTTTACTACTTATTTTGTATAATTCTTATTTATTTAGTGGAAATTTGTGTATAAATAATTATTTAAATATAAAAAAAAGCAATAAAACGGCAGCAAAAGTGTCTGCAATAAAAATTTAGTGGTTTCTTTGGCAAAAAACCAAAATTTCAAAAATATGTTAAATAAAATGTTTCAATATTCCAACAGTATATTTACACACACATGAACATATTGTTGGTAAATTCTATTCTTTAATAAAAAAATGTTGAAACAAAAAAAAAAAATATATATATATATAACAAGCAAAAAAATTAAATACGTGCTAAGAAATATATTGCATACATCGCAAAATTTAAACGCGAAAATGTAGATTTCCAATTTGATTAAGTGCCTGCAATTTAAACGTGAAAACTTTTATTACGATGTGAGCCCAATTGCATACATTCATTAATTTAAGTACGCATATACATTAGACTGGGTCGAAAAAAAAGTTGCTAATCTCCGCCCCTAAATTTAAAGATTATGTTGAGAGGAAAAGGTTTTTTTCGTTGTAACTTGGTTATTTGACGTCCGATTTTTAAAATTGATATGTCCTTGAGAAGCTTCACATTTCCGTTTAATGTCCTTTTAGGTTATGAAATCATTTTCACATGATTAGGTCAGCTAGCAAAGTTTTACCCCCCTAAAGTATCGTTTTTTCCTTACCAAACGGCAGTACTTAAAAATTCAAGAAAATTTTGCTTTTAACCTTATTACTAAAATAATAAACAAAGAAGTTATAGCACTTTCAATATTTATTGCAACTATTATTTTACGACCTGAAACTCATGATATTTTTGGAGGAAAAATTATTATTAGGGTTTGCATTGAAAATTTAATAAAGATATGCCAAATATAATGAATAGGGGAAGTCAAAGTAAATAAGTGAGTCAAACCTGTTGTTTCGTATTTATAATAATAACACTAAGCGACAAAATCAACTTTTTTCTGGGTATTGGACTATTTCCGTTTTTCGAAGTTAGCCTCCAAAAAATAGATATCGGCTTTCGAATTTCGAAATTCTACATTTCGAAATTTTATTTTTTTGTTAACGCGTTCAGCAAATTGAAAAAGTAAAAATGTGGTCATGGTCCGCTCTTTCCCTTATTTGAAGGGCTGAATTCTTTTTTTGAGAAATTTGGCATAACAGCTGTTATACGAGGTGAAAATTCAGAAGTCAGAGACTGACTGTAGTCAGAAGTCAGAGGGGAAAGGGGAAAAGAGCGGACCACGACCACATTTTTACTTTTTCAATTTGCTGAACGCGTTAATAAAAAAAATAAAAGTTCGAAATGTAGAATTTCGAAATTCGAAAGCTGATGTCTATTTTTTGGAGACTAACTTCGAAAAAAGGAAATAGAACTTTGTTTTCTTAAGCCTCAATCTCTACAAAAAAGTGGGTTTTGTCCAATACCCAGAAAAAAAGTTGATTTTGTCGCATAGTGTTATTATTATAAATACGAAACAACAGGTTTGACTCATTTACTTTGACTTCCCCTATTCATGATATTTGGCATATCTTTATTAACTTTTCAATGCAAACCCTAATAATAATTTTTCCTCCAAAAATAAGTCTAAGTATAATAAGAATCAGGTGAAATAAAAAGGACGTGTGGCACTCGGGGACTGCCGCGGTAAAGCTATTGCATATTATCAACTTTTTCTGTGATATTAATTCAAGTTACACTTCTTAAGCGTGGTGACCGATAAGAAAACAAATTTTTTACTTTTATTGAATAAATGAGAAGTTAATATTGGTTAAACAATTTTTATTATTATCTTACAAGATATGTACATACATAGGTTATTCAGGAATATTTATAATTGAAATTATAGGTTTATGGTAACTGAAATAGGAAACATACGTTTGAGACTTGATATCCTCTAAATACCTTGAAAATACCGCGTCAATGGTGGTCCCATATTTTGTTGTGGATTCTTTTGGATCATTATTTATTTTCAAATTGAATTTTTCAAAAAGAAAACTTGTCAACCGCTCTGATTTTTTATCAGCGAAATTGATGTTGAAATCGCCGGCCAAGATAAGTGGAAATTTATTACCATTTGTACTAAGTATTTTTCCCCCTTCTTCAGAGTACTCCAGTAAAGAGCGATGAATAAAATGCTTTACCTTGTCCAATTTTGGATTCGGAGAAATGTAAATTGCTACCATGACAATGTGTAGAGCACTTCCAAGTTTGCATAAGCACGCAAATATCTCCAACAAATGAGCGCCTAACTAACGTGTGCAATATTTATTTCAATATTCGGAGTCATAATATTATTTATTATTTTTAAATATTTAAATTTAACTTTAACTTTCACTTTAACTTTAACTTTAAGTTTAACTTTAACTTTAATTTTAACTTTATCTTTAACTTTAACTTTCACTTTAACTTTAACTTTGTTTTTAACTTTAACTTTCACTTTAACTTTAACTTTAACTTTAAATTTAACTTTAACTTAAACTTAAACTTTAACTTTAACCTTAACTTTAACTTTAACTTTATGATAGAGATCCAATTTTATGTGTTTTGCCTGTTGCTAACACCGAACCTTTTTCGAACATTTTCGAACCTCTTCGAACCTTTTTTGAGAAATATCCGTTACGGTTTTTTTGATTTAGTCGCCAAGCCAGCGATAAAATCTATGCAGTAGCTTAACAGTTGCAATAAATATTGAAAGTGTTATAACTTCTTTGTTTATTATTTTAGTAATACAGTTAAAAGCAACATTTTCTTGAATTGTTAAGTACTTTCGTTTGGTAAGGAAAAAAAGGATAGTTTAGCGCGGGGGGGGGGGGGGGAGGGGGGGGGGTAAAACTTTGTTAGCTGACATAATCATGTGAAAACGACTTCATAACTTAAACGGACATTAAACGGAAATGTGAAGCTTCTCAAGGCCAAAATAATGGCATATCAATTTTAAAAATCGGACGTCAAATAACCAACTTACAACGAAAAGCCCTTTTCGGCTGTATTTCAAAGGATAAAAAAAAAAAAATTTAAATTTTTTTTCTGACACCCTCTCAATATAATCTTTAAATTTAGGGGCGGACATTAGCAACTGTTTTTTTTTTGTGTATGGGGACCAACCCAGTCTAATATACATACATACGAGTTTATATTATTGCTGCTGACGTACGTTGCATATTGTATAGCTTTAAACATTAAAATTAAAACAAAAACCAAATATTAACGCAGAAAGCAAAAGGGGTGTGACTCGGACCTTTTTAATATGGATGATGAGTAAAGATGCATATTAACAAGAAGGATTGAACAAAACAACTGAGGTTAAAGACCTGCAGAAGTTAACACATATTTACTTGTGTGACCTAATTTTTGGCCTGCTTTATATGGAGCCGTTAGCCTTTATGAAACCAGTTTAGTTTTGTAGCTGGCTGCAGGCTCGCAATATAATAAGGAAGTAGAATATTTATCTCACTTCTTGTAAACGGTTTCCCGTGCTGAAAGCCGTACAGCATCTTGCCCTATAATATCAAATAACAAATTAAAGGGCGGTAAATCGAGGTGCGCGTTGGAGTTTTAGAGTGTCACATGGCCTTTACTTCTATAAATGTGAATGATCGGATGTGGGAATGCCCGTACGTTTATCTTTGTGACCCATTCTTTACACGGACTGGATGTCCATTGGAAAAATCGTTAGCTGTATTTTTTTGAGTAAGGGAGACCAAGTTGCCATGCTGTTTAAAACTATTTTTTTTTGTAAATATTTTTTTTAACCACTATAAATTTAAGACTGGGTCATAAAACTCGGGGTCGAGGAAATTGAAATAAGGGCCTGCCTCACACTTGGAAGTAAGGGTCGTATTATTCGCATTTCAGGAAAATTTCGTGTTTACTTCAGCAACATTTCCGAATAAATGTGGTATTATCTCTGTATCATTTAGAGATGATTTTTTTGATTGTTTCCGAATAACAAATAATTTTCGATTATTTTTGGATTATCTCCAAATAATATCGGAATCCTTTAATAATAATGTCGACACTATTTCCGGATAAACTCGAAAGTTATAAATTTTTAGGAGTTATTTGGAGACTGTTTTTGGAATCATTTGAGGACTATTTCGGGGATATTGTGAGATTGTCTTCGTTATCGTTTTGATTAATTCGTAATAATTTAGGACTCATACCGTGATTATTTCACGATTTTTTACGTAATTACTTCGGGACCGCTTTCGCACGGTTCTGAGATCATATCGGGTTTGTGTCGGGGTTCTATAGGGATAATATCGGGAATGCATAGGGATAATTTTGGAATAATTTCGGGACTGTTTCGGGATAATTTCAGTATACTTTTGGCATTATTGCGGGATCAAAGCTAATTCTTAAATACCTTCGGTATATTTCCACAATTCCGGGGCCACTTCGGATAGCTTTGGGATCACTTCAGAACTTTTTCGGTTTGTTTAAGGATGATTTCCGGACTTCTTGGGGCAATTTCAGAATAGTTTCGAGAATCTTTTCGGGACTATTTCAAGTTTATCCCTGGGTTTCAGGATTTGTTTCTGGATTCGCGACTATTTACGGATTAGTCTGGCGTTATTTTCGAGATAATTTCGGTATCAGTTGGAGATCATCAAAATCGATTCAGTGTAGTTTAATGATTGATTTCAGGATTATCTCTAGATCATATAGACGTTGTTTTGAGAATCAACTCGAAATAATGTAAGGACTATTTCGGGACTATTTTGAAATAATATTTTAAAATACTCAGTTCCTTTGGAATCATGTCCTAAGGAACTGATTCATTTAATTTTTGTTACAAAAATCGAATCATGCTTAAAAATGGTTCTGGCGCGTTGGTATTTACATACATATTTTCAATATTCATAAAAACTGCATTAATATGTACATCGAAATTCACAGTCAAAATATTTAGATATACACAATCTAATAAAGTAAAACAATTTATTAATCTTGAAAAAAAAAACAGCAAAATAAAAAATGCTAGGTAGCGAAATGTCCATGTGGTAGGCGCTTTTAAAATAAAGCTTTATATTTACATACATATATAAACACGAATTTTTTGTATTATAAAATTACTAGGCGCTTACAGTGCTCTAAACAACAACATGTTTTTGTTTTTTGATTATTGTTAAGCATAACAAAAAAACAGCTATGCATTTCTAATAAATTTGCATTTTACATTAATGTTTATATAAATGGTAAAATTAATTTTATATTTTGGTTAGCTACTATTTATTAAATTTTAGCTTAAAATTGTATTTGTATACGTACGATCGGTCAATCAGGATAGATGCCTCTTGTTCTTTAAACCTGTAAAAGGTTACAATAACAATAAACATTTTGTTTTAAAAATATTTTAACTTTGATGTGAATTAAGTTTACATGTTGAATTACATATTTTGGTTTTGAAAATATAAACAAAGCAAATATTACAAAGGTCGTTTGCGCGTTTTTATTTGTCGCTTGCTGTTGTTTTTTTTAAACTTTCATATTTTGCTTGTTTTTTATGATTGCAGTTGAAGTGACGATGATTGTGAATACATGTACATACATAGATACTTTAAAACGTAAATAAATATATATGCCATTATATGTATACATATTTATCCCATACTAAAAATAAAACAAGTAAGGAAGGCTAAGTTCGGATGTAACCGAACATTACATACTAAGCTGAGAGCTTTGGAGACAAAAAAAGGGAAAATCACCATTTAGGAAAATGAACCTAGGGTAACCCTGGAATGTGTTTGTATGACATGGGTATCAAATGAAAGGTGTTAATGAGTATTTTAAAAGGCAGTGGGCCTTGGTTCTGTAGGTGGAAGCCTTTTCGAGATATCGCCATAATGGTGGACCAGGGGTGACTAGAATGCGTTTGTACGTTATGGGTATCAAATTAGAGGTATTAATGAGGGTTCTAAAAGGGAGTGGCCCTTAGTTGTATATGTGAAGGCGTTTTCGAGATATCGACCAAAATGTGGACCAGGGTGACCCAGAACATCATCTGTTGGGTACCGCTAATTTATTTATATAAGTAATACCACGAACAGTATTCCTGCCAAAATTCCAAGGGCTTTTGATTTCGCCCTACATAACTTTTTAATTATCTTCTACTTAATATGGTAGGTGTCACACCAACATTACAAAGTTTTTTCTAAAGTTATATTTTGCGTCAATAAACCAATCCAATTACCATGTTTCATCCTTTTTTTCATATTTGATATAGAATTATGGCATTTTTTTTAATTTTTCGTAATTTTCAATATCGAAAAAGTAGGCGTGGTTATAGGCCGACTTCGGTGATAAAGTGAGTTCAGGATAAGTACGTGAACTAAGTTTAGTAAAGATATATCGATTTTTGCTCAAGTTATCGTGTTAGCGGCCAAGCGGAAGGACAGGCGGTCGACTGTGTATAAAAACTGGGCGTGGCTTCAACCGATTTCGCCCATTTTCACATGAAACAGTTATCGTCATAGAATCTATGCCCCTACCAAATTTGACAAGGATTGGTAAATTTTTGTTCGACTTATGTCATTAAAAGTATTCTAGATGAATTAAATGAAAAAAGGCGGAGCCACGCCCATTTTGAAATTTTCTTTTATTTTTGTATTTTGTTGCATCATATCATTACTGGATTTGAATTTTGGCATAATTTACTTATATACTGTAAAGATATCAAATTTTTTGTTAAAATTTGACTTAAAAAAAATTTTTTTTAAGTGGGCGTGTTCGCCATCCGAGTTTGCTAATTTTTATTAAGCACACAAATAGTAATATGAGTAACGTTTCCGCCAAATTTCAACATGATATCTTCAACGACTGCCTAATTACAACTTGCAAAACCTTTAAATTACCTTATTTTAAAAGTGGGCGGTGCCACGCCCATTGTCCAAAATTTTACTAATTTTCTATTCTGCATCATAAGGTCAACCCACCTACCAAGTTTCATCGCTTTATCCGTCTTTGGTAATGAATTATCGAACTTTTTCTGTTTTTCGAAATTTTCGATATCGAAAAAGTGGGCGTGGTTGCAGTCCGATTTCGTTCATTTTAAATATCGACCTGAGATGAGCGCCCAGGAACCCACATACCAAATTTCATCAAGATACCTCAAAATATATTCAAGTTATCGTCTTTACGGACGGACGGACGGATGGACATGGCTAAATGAATTTCTTTTTTCACCAGATCATTTTGATATATAGAAGTCTATATCTATCTCGATTAGTTTATGCCGTTACGGATTGCCGTTATGCGAACAAAGTTAATATACTCTGTGAGCTCTGCTCAGCCGAGTATAACAATATTTTGTTTGCTGAAATTCAATATGAAAATGTATGTACTATACGTACATATGCAAGTATAGAACAATTTATTTATTGCAATTTTGAAAAGTTTTTAATTAGTTTCAATAATGAAGTCAACGAAAAATCATGCAACGAAATAGCCGACTACTTAAGGCAAAAACTTATAAAATGATATATGTAATTTGAAACAAGACGCAGAATGAGACAAGCCGAAAAATGAAAAATATGTGCAAAATTTTATTATGTTCTAACTATAGTATGAATACATAACATTTTCGGTAGTTTTTCTTCAGAAAATCTTCAAGAAAGTCAATATAGTGAATGTGTTATTCCATAGAGACGAGTGGGTTATTTTGACTCGACAGTAATTATAGAAACTAATGGGGTCTGTCTATGGGAGGCAATAAAATGTGTAAACAGGGGAACGTCGTAGGGTGAGGTTCATCACCAATGCTGTGAAATCTGGTTTTCAACCAATTGCTTAGGCGGTTCGACGGAGGATGACGTGTCAGTCATCATAAGCAAAAGATGCCTAACAACAATCAGCTCTCTAATGGATCAGGCACTTTGGGATGTACATACCTGGGCATCTGGAGTTGGCTTAACCGTCAACGCGGAAAAAACCGACCTAGCTTTATTGACAAGGAAATAAAAGGTCCCTATTCGGACAAACTTGAAGCGTGGAGGGGTGATCCTACAAGAAAAATGTAGCACAAAATATCTAGTAGTCAACCTATATTCGTGGAAAATTCATGTGGAAGAGGGAGCGAAGAAAGCTTCCGCGGCACTGTATGCATGCAAATACGACGCTAGAATGCTCGTGGGGTCTTCCACCCAACTCTGGGATCTTATTTAGTACTTTATCAATATATTTAGCTAGCGTTATCTCGCTTGAAAATACGGAAGAATTTGCGATATTCTACCGAATCGTTCTACGTGTCGAGCATCCGTTGAGGTAGCAATGGCGGCAAAAGAACTATCTGTGAACTATTCAAGAACATCCTAATCACTCTTTTTGGTGTCGACTCAATGAAGACTGCAATGAATAATTCAAAGCGGATAGAAAAGTTGGCGCAATTTATGTATATTGGAATGATTTTCCGTCGTCCGTTGTCAAATTTGGTTTGGAGGCAACTCCGAAACCGGTTTGTCAAATTTGCTTTTGAGACAAACCGGTTTCGGCGTTGCCTCCAAACCAAATTTGACAAGGGATGACGGAAAATCCTTCCAATATGCATCAATTATCCACTCTGTCAGAAAATTAAAAACAAAAAACTAAGAAGTTGGCACAACTTTATCACGCATTATTGCATTAAATAGTGACGTTTCATTCAGAACGGAAATCAAAATCCTCCATATTAATTTAATAATACCAGCATATCAAGCAATTATTTATCTATATGGAAATTATGTGGAATAACATGGATCATTCGTCATTGTGCCGGAGCATATCAGCCAATCAATTCATAAAAATTCAATTACATTAAAAAAATATTATCAACACACGAACTCGCAGCAAGGATGCTGCTGAACAGAACGTCGACGTAAAGAATAACAAAAAAAGTGTACGACTAGATTTTTTAACACATTCACAACCGCATACACACACCCACAAGCAAACGTTCTCATTATTTATTATATTTGCATACCAGTGACAAAATGCATTATTTTTTCAATTAACCTCAGATTTGTTATTCATGTTGTCAGCGTGAATTTGTCTTTACACACCTGATGGTCGAACAAATGGCCGTAGAGATGACGGTACAAACCACCTTCATAGCTGATCACGTATAATTTATTTGCAAATTTTTCTGTTCGTACATATATATGTATATATGACCATTAGACCGTTTAAAAAAAATTGTTTTTTTTATTATTTCATTAATATTTTGAAAAAAATTTAAGCAACGCGACATCAGGACGGACAAGGCGATCATTTTAAATGTTAGTTAATCAACATCTACTTATCTATTTATAAATCCAAAATACGCAAATTTTTCAACTCCTTTTTTGAACTAACGTTTGGCCAATTTTGATGAAATATACACCAAAATGTTGGAAATATAATTCGTCAGTGTGTAGGGGATATTTCGGGTATATAGGAGGCGTGGCATCTGCCATATACACCAACATATGAAAACTCGAATATATCTAAGGGCAAAAATACAAGAGAAATGAAACAATTGAAAAAGAGGACGTGGTACCTCCCATACAAACTTTCATTCTATATCACCTATCTCCTGAACCGCTTAAGTCACATTAAGTACTGAAACTTGGCAAAGCCGCCAATATCGTTAAAGAAAAAGATTTACTAAAAATTGGAGTATATTGGAAAACGCAACTTTCATAAAAACACAAATTTCCATATCACACGTATTCGTTATTTGTAACAATGTCTTTATATATAATATCAAACTTATTTTTCGTTATAAGTTTGATATTGTGGCGAATCTTGACATCACTAGGCTGTTAGTAAATAATCACACAACAACAAAAACATTACAGAAAGCCACACTTCTGTACATGTACACTTCAATCATCATTTACACACATACATGGAAGGCGAAGAGAAGTACATGCACACACATAACCAGCAGCTCGAAGTGAAGAGGTATCTCACACACACACCTGTAGTTATGAGCCGAAGTTCTTACTAACACATACACATGCATATAACTAATTACAAAGCAGGAGATACAAGAGTTCTAGAAGGTGGCACGTCTAGACCTTTGGAGAAGTATGCGCACGAGGCAACAGAGAGTGTAAAAGCAGCGCAAGCTGAGTAATAACTAATTCAGTTTTGATGTAAACATGCTGTTGTAAAGTACGTGATATTGAAGTACAATTGTGAAGTACTACTTCTACTACTAGTAGTCTAATAAATACCAGTTTGCAATACTGAATATTGGAGTGATTTATTCAACAGTTTAGCGATTCGAACGTTATCAGAAAGTTTCAAATAAGCGGAATTTTCGAAAATTCGTTAGAATGTAATCAATAAAGGCTCTGGTACCAAAGTGATTAGCCTTGCAAAGGGAGTGTGCACCCACATAACTCTAATATGGTATTTATCTATATATAAATACGCCACATGAAAATTTTATTTAATTTTGATATGAAGGGGGCGGGGCAGCTAATATATATACCATTATATGGAAACTCAAATATCCCTGATGGTAGTAATACCAGGGCAATGATCGACTTTGTATCAGTGGAGACTAGAGGGAAGAATTGGAAAAGATGTTTTACCTCCAATACAAATTATTCTTTCTATATCACATATCTTGTGACCAGCTTAAAGTCTAAGAAAGTTGGAGTTTATTGGAAAAAGGGGCGTGGAACCTGCCCCAAATACTAAAATTTCCACAACATACTCGTACATATTCGTAACTATTGCAGCTACATCACTGTAATTTGGTTTCAAAGCCGTCAATGATTACATCAACATTTTAATGAAAAGTGATAAATCTTGCCCACAGAACTCTAATATGCAAATTTTTTTCAGCTTTTTTTGGACACACCAGTTGGCCGATATGGATCGATTTGTAGGAAAGAGAAGCTCTTCATTGCAAAGGGGCAATCTGATAAATATAGCAATAAATCAAAAATTAAATATCTCTAAGGGTAGATTTAGCAGGGCAGCGATACTTAGCAGGCAGATGCACAACATTGATATTGTATCAGTGGAGAAAAGGGAAAAAAGGGGTGTGATACCTCCTATACAATTTTGATTTCCATAACGCATATCCCCTGTGCCGATTGGGCTAGATTGAAAGTATAGGTGTCGCACCTACCTTACAAGGTTAAATTTCCACATGTGTATATCCGCCACCACGAAATTTGCATCACGGGTATTCGATAGATTTTGCTAATATGGGAAGTCTTGCAAAAGAAGATGTGAACTCATAGAATTCACATGATAAGCATAATTTTTTTGTGCAAACAACTGAAATACCAAAACGCTTGGTTTGTGAAATTTGGTTTGGAGCGACTGCATATCAACACCGTGTTGTACAAAGGAATATAAATTATGTGGAAGGGACTGTGGCACATCTCAAATATAGAGACATTGTTTTGCATAGAAATCTCCATAAGAGCTTTAATTTTGATATTCTTTATCTGAGAAATTGGATTGGTCGAATTTTAAAGACAAAAACTTAATTTCATAATTAATATTTCGCAGACTAATAAAACAAAGCATAACATTAAATAAGTATTTTTATTTTTCTTAGAAACTGCATGTAAAATATAACTGACCTTTTTTATGTCGGGAGAAAAATAAATAAATTTTATGCATCAGTCTAATGTTCACTAAAAATTTTTCTTTCGAGTTGCAGATGCACTTCATTTTCAATTTGATTGCATTTTGTCACTGGAATATTAATTCTTTCGTTTTTTTGATTCAACGTTATGGTTTATGGTATATTTTAAGGTACGTTGTACTAGACACCTGTGTGTGTGTGAAGAGTGATCGATTTGAGTGTTCGTTAACAGACGAAACTTTTGTGTATGCAACTGTTGTTTTGCGTTTATATATATATATATATATGTGCGTGTGTCAGTTGTCCTTTGCATTTTGATTGTTACAGATGCATTGATTAAATATTAATTAATCCATTGTTTTACAATGGTATCGAGTATTTTATGAACGTGTCGGACTATTATGGTTACACATATACATACTTATGTAACTAGTTATATAGTAGGTACCCGGCAGTCAAACCATCTACCCGCTAACAATTTCACAACTAGTGAGAGTTTCTATTGTAACAGTCGCGACACTGTTGTGCAAAACTTTCATAATTTAGAAGAAACCTGCTAAAGTTATTATTGGACTATTATATTCAATAAATCCTGCAAGAAGTAGCAAATATAACAAGATAAATTACAATTGAAAAAAATTAATTAGCAGTGCCCAGAAAGAGCCAAAGAAGAACGTAACGGTCACATAATTAAATTTATAAATTGTGGGGAACTAATTTTCATACCATACATGGCAAAACTATCCCACAAAACTCACTAAAACTGTTTTAATACTGTGTAAAAAGAAAAAAAAAAAACCGTTCGCACCGGAAATATGAAGAAAATGTGCTTGCCTTTAAAAAAACTTACATTGGGGATGATCCTTGATACAGAGGAATTTCTTTACATTAACTCTTTTCAACGCATGGCTGAAGTTAACGCTACTCGGTAACCAGCTAGATTTGAAGTTGGGGCGTGAACAATAATCTGAAGAGCTTCGGTAGGCGTTTTTCTTAGAGATCTGTGGACTTTAACGAAAAAGTATGGTATGACGCCTTGCTCAGGGATGGCTACCATACAACTATCCCATACAGCAGTATGGGAAATATAATCACGGTACAACTCCACCTGCATTTATTGGGGATTAGTCCCAATTTTTCGCCAACGGCCTTTTTGCACGTATATAATATATGCTTTCTTTTGGCGCTGAATGACGATTACCTTCCAGTTCAGTTTTTTGTCTAGAACTAAAAGTAAAATAAATACTTGGCGCGATTTACCTCCGAGGAGATTTAGGCGGAGTTTCTCTTCCTATTTGCGTCTAGCTCTGAGTTCAAACGGCATTGCATGGCAGGTAAATGTTCACTGAGAAGCTTTTCATGGCAGAACAACACTCGGGAGTGTTTGCCAAATCACTTAAGATGGACGAAAAAACTTATATCTAAATTTTTTTGTTATTTTTCCCGGTACTTGAACCAAGCACTATCGGTTTGGTAGGCGGGGCGAGTTACCACCACACTACGGTGGCCGCCGTCTAGAACTGCGCCTCGGAATCGGGCCATGTCTGCCAGGTTTAGGCGTACAACATTTAGTTCTGGTAAGTTTAACGGTGATATTACCTACCTTTTGAAAATGTCAAAATTATGCTTTAAAAGATACACTTTTGTTGCGATGCCTCACTATGCTGCTAGTAAATAAATACATAATAACAGCAAAGCAAGCAGCCACACATACATACATGTTAACAGCAAAGGTAAGAGTGAATAGAATATTTCAGATACATGTAATCCGAACGAAGGTGACATTACTCACGTATATACATGTGATAGGAATGAGGAATATATAAGCAACTATTTGAGAGGGCTATTCGTGAAAATTAACCAATATAGATTTGAAGTTATGGAAAATGGAAACTTTGAGCTGAAGTGCTTGGGACATTTTTGGTGAGAAATGCTAAGTATTTAGTCTTGCCTTCCTTTTCGTGATTTTCAAAACTATTGATTTGTTTTTGTTTTGTTTGTGTGTTATACTATTAAATTGCCGCGGTGTATGTATGAAGGATATTTTCGTACCTTCACCCTACCAAATTCGGGGAACTTTGCAAAATGGAAAGAGGCCCTGGATACTAAAATAGCAGCAGACTTTCGGGATCATTTTAAGGATTTGGAAAAAGTCCCTTCGCGAAACATTGTGTAAACCTTTTTAGAAAAAGACTGCTATATTGAAATAAAACTATCACTTAGAAAGAGAAAACGAACATAATGCGGCCACCGTGGTGTGATGGTAGCGTGCTCCGCCAACCACACCGTATGCCCCGGGTTCAACGCCCGGGCAAAGCATCATCAAAATTTTAGAAATAAGGGTTTTAAATTAGAAGAAAATTTTTCTATGCGGGGTCGCCCCTCGGCAGTGTCTGGCAAGCGCTCCGAGTGTATTTCTGACATGAAAAGCTCTCAGTGAAAACTCATCTGCCTTGCAAATGCCGTTCGGAGTCGGTATAAAACATGTAGGTCCCGTCCGGCCAATTTGTAGGGAAAATCAAGAGGAGCACGACGCAAATTGGAAGAGAAGCTCGGCCTTAGATCTCTTCGGAGGTCATCACGCCTTACATTTATTTTTTTATAAGACCGAATAGTCAGTGATAGGGTTCTGCCTTATCTTTAGACAATGTGAAGGATCGAGTAAGACGCCTAAAAAAAATTCCTGGCAACGTACCAAATTACCTATTCGATCTCAGGGAGCCAGAAGATGGCCCTTCCGTGGTGGGATAAGCAGTTCGGTCACTGCCAAATCTTACGAAGGTTATCAACTAGTAAGTGACATTCAGGAGTTCTGGAATTCACTGCAGAGATATACAATTTGCAGTACGCGTTGCGATGCCGGAATTCTGGGGAAAACATTACGAGACAATTGGTACGTCGAAGAACTGAGAGAGAGTTGGCGATATTTCTGTCTGACGGCCCGTGAAAGGCAGCGCAAAGAGCAAAAATTTCACTTAAGGAAGCTCCTAGCAAGCTAATATAAATACAATATTTTCCATTGATATATTTACTAGCGGAACAATGGCGATAAATATTTAGAAAGTAGATATGTAGAGGCACACATAGATGAGTGAGCATATTTAAAACTCTTCACGAGAAAGTATGAGTCACCTACTTTTGAACTGCCAACAAACTATCACTTAATACATTGAGTATGTCGGGATTGATTCTGAATAAGTAAGAGTAGCTAGATTGGAGTAGTGCCGTAGTGGCGTGCGCTTCCCTGGAGAGTCTTTGTGGATGACTCTGAGGGCCCTTTTATGCTATTTTGGTTCAAATTCTTTTAGCTCGTATCCTTGTGTGCCGGATTTCTTTCGGATATGACTTCTTATGTCGCTGTGAGGCGGGCCTCTTCAATCAGATGTGTGTTAGGACTCCCAGGTTTCTGGGTATTTAACAGATACTGTTTGTGCGAAACTTTGTGCAGCCAGCGATAGACTTGATGATTTTGTCACAGCTCTGAGCTTTAGGTCAGCTCTACAGTTAGCTACTGTACTGCAGGGCATTGGGGCACCCTTTGCTGACCTATTTCTCGTCTCTTTACTGTGGTGAAAACAGTTTTTTCGATTGGAAAAAAAAAAGTTTTTCCAAGCACGGTCAAGGGCTGTGCTTTGGCAAACACTCCGAGTGTCATTCTGCCATAAAAAGCGTATCAGTGAAAATTCATATACGCTGTAGTTGCTGTTCAGAGTCGGAATAAAAAAGGTAGATTCCGTCCAGACAATTTGTAGGAAAAATTAAAAAGGAACACTAAGCAAATCGGCCTGAAACTCCCCTGCGGTAAATCGCGGTAAATAATAATTTGTATTTATTTGTAGTGTACTGGAAAACTCTTCGAAATAATAACAGTCTCACCAGCCTTCAGAAAGTTCAGCCCATTGACTGCGTTGATGACACCAGAGCTTGCCTATACCACCACACTGCGGTCCCCATTGCAAATTGGAATGCAATTGATCTACATATACTCTGCTCATCGAAAAAACCACACTGGGGAACCGTAGCAAACTGAAGTATAAGAGCAGAGTCAAAAATCGCCCTCCAAAAACGCAGATAGAAAATGAGGACAAACTTGTGAGGTCTCGAATACACTCAGAATTTCTAGCGGTTTAGGAGTCGTTTTAACTTCCATCGTTTTGCAGTGTGTTTAAAGCAGGAGTCTTTACGACTTAGCACGATTTGGCAAATCTTTCGAGGGCTGGAATATGACCGGTAAGTTTATTATTCTTTTTAATATTAAAAAAATAATAATAATTGGCGCGATTTACCTCCGAGGATTAAGGCGGAGTTTCCCTTCCAATTTACGTCGTGCTCTCTTTTATTTTCCTTGCAAATGGACGAGACGAGATAAGTTTTTACTGAGAAGCTTTTCGTAGCAGAAATACTCTGGGAGTGTTTTTAAAATTACTTCCGAGGGGCGTCCCCAATTAAAAAAACTTTTTGCTAATTGAATTTTTTTTACTTTGCCCGGGAGTTGAACAGAGGGCCCTCGGTGTGGTAGGAGGAGCACGCTGCCGCCACACCGCGGAGGCAGGCACTGTAATAAAAGAGCCAGCTACGACCCATAATTTCTTCAAGTCATTAGGTAACTTTAATCTAAGTTCCGGGCAATAAACTAATCAAGGAGCTAAAAGCTGCTACAGGGAAGTGCGGTAATAAACAGCATTAAAGTAGTATGGTACAGCTTGCCCTTATATTTGGGCACCTTGGATGTAGAATGCAACTGTGAAAGCGACGGTGTTCATTGGGATCTTTAAAGCCATTTTCCCCGTGTGTCGTATACCAACGAGTCTCGTCCACTTTCCCACTTTTCTTCCTCCTTCCACTTCAGGTCGTGTGCTTTTATTCAATGGGAGTTTATTGTACTTCCACTTGACCTTGTGCTAACTCAATTTTTATTGGATTGGGTTGCCAGGCATGAGCGGCAAGAATGGACAAATAGTCGTACTTCTTTCTAACTTAAATGAAAAAAGCTAATATAAGTTTCAAATAAAAGGGAGTTACATTCAATATAAATATAAAAGTTTCAAAATGGGGTTCCCACACAGGGTTACTACTCTTTCCTTAAGTGTAGCTCATTAGAATTACAAGGTTGTCACCCGTTAAAATTATTAATTTGAAAGACTTCCCTACTTTGTGCTGATTTGCTCTAATGTGTTGCACAATTTATATCTAACTCTCAATTGTTAAAAGTAAAAGCATCTTGGCACTCACTCGTATGACAAATATTATTAACAATAGGTAAATGTGGTTAAAATTGGTGTCAACTGTCAAATGTGTCTATCTAAAATCATACAATTGCAAAAATATAAGCATAAGGCGCCTGAAACATCATTATGTAGCAGGTGTTAGACAATGCACAGTGGTCGATTTTCACTTTTTAAGGCATTAAGTAAAATTTATGAAATATTTTCACTATCACTGAAATGAGTTTGGGTTGGTTCTTTGTAATGTAATTAGCAGTCACGGCAAACGTTGTTCTGCACCTTATTTGGTATTGCTGCATAACTTTTAAGAAGTTTTTACCCCTTACTCTCCCTTCCCCTCTCTTACACTTTTCTTATCCTTTCATACACCCATCTCACTGCGTCTCTTTTTCCTCTCTGTCCACCCTTCCTTTCTTTTCTATCTAGCTCCCTCTCCTCTTCCGCTCCATCTATCCCCATCTCTCTATATTCGACAAACTCTATCTCTTTCTCACCATCTTTCTCCTTCGCTCGCATTTCTTCTATCTAATTAGTTATAAATCTAATTATTTTTATTCTTCTTCATACCTTATTCCCATTCCCAGTCCCAGAGGGCTGCATGTATTTTTGAATGCTGTTTCATAACAAAATTAAAACAAGAAATTTGGCTTGATGCTTGCTGGCCGATTCTCAGACTTACTCCAGATGCTCACAAAATTTCATGAGATTTGGTAGGGTCGTTCCGAAGGAGTTCAACAACAAACACTGTGATACGAGAATTTTATAAATAAGAAAATATTAATAATAAGAAAGATTAAGTAGGTTTTCTGAAAAATATAATACTTATGAAATATAATGCAGATTACCAGTGATAAGCATAACGGGCGTTCAAGAAAATACCCTAACGCAGAATTGCATGCCATTCTGAGCATTCCGCCTGCAGACCTTATTACAAGTTAAGCCCAGCGACAGCTTGAATGCATGTCATAAGTTCATAGCGGAGTAGCGCCATACAACATAGGGCAAATGGACTACGTGGTCACGTGGCTGATTTCGAAAGACATCTGGGCCACAATAGAGCCGGAGAGCTGTCGCCAGGGTCCGTAAATGGTAGAAAATACTATACACGTGTACACCGATGGTTTCAAATTACCGGAGGGGTCAGGTCTGCTGTTTACTGTGTCGATCTAGATATAAGTTGATCCTACAGGCTGCCACATCAATGCTGTGCCTTAGGCGGAAATTTTAATAGCGAAGAAAGCCGCAGAAAATCTGGAGGATTGCAATCGCGTGAGAAAATCGACATGAAAAAAAAATAATTTTTTTCAAAACACTCTAGGCCCGTATCGTGCTATACGATCCGTGATCGAAATTAATTTTTTAAATCAAATCGCAACAGCTCTGAATATGTATATAGGATTAGATCCATAACTTATTATCATTTTCACGAATCTTTTGACAGTTTCATATTTATCGTTTGAGAGAAATTGCTTTTCGATACGCAATATATAACACGACACGGGCCTTGGAATTGCTTTTCGAATTGCTAAAAAGTATTTGCAAACAATTTTCTTTCTCATTTTAAAGCACTATGAATTTTGGCACCGAATAACAATATTTGTTTCTTAATTACACTGTACAACAGAAATTAACCAACAAAGTAACCATGGAATTTTTCTAAAAGTTGACGTTGGATCGATAAATTTTTCTAAACAAGCTTATAGTTTCTGTGGCTTTCCGTAATTCGATAGTCGACACTTGTTGATTCGATACTTCAAGTCGATATCGAACGCTCGATGATGCCATTTTAGTTCCCGTATCTTGGTATGATCTCTTTCGTTTGCAGATTTCAAAGGGTGTTTAGAAAGCTTTTTGGAGCTACCAAAATATTTTCTGTTTCATAAATAGCGTTTGTTTCTTAATCTCTGATGAAAAAATCATTCCCTAAATAATCACCAAAGCATAGAATTATAACTTTCAAAAAGGCAATTCGACACCTAATTTGGTATCGAACAGTTTGTATCGAACGTTCGAAACGACGCGTCGACAATTTGTGATACGGAAATTGAAAACGATTATTTTATACTCGTTCTTGATTGATATCGAATTACGGAAAGCCACCCCAGCTTGGCTAGTTTACTTTATTAAGCAAGAAGAATTTATACGAAGTGTGTTTTTTCAAAACTCCGCTGGCTACTCTTTTGCAAGAAAAAGTTCTAAGTTTGTTGTACTGTGTTATAATACCGATCATCTATATATTAATACGCTAACAAAATTTCCATACAATCAATTGACAGGCTGTTTCGCATACTTAGCATACGTAAAATCATATAAAAGTTATATGAATCGATTCGTATTGATCAGCCGCAGTGCATAGGCCTATTTTTGTTAACAAATATTACTCTATTTGTTTATAATTAATAGAAGAAGTTTTTTGTAAATTCGAAAATCTATGCAACTATAGAAATTGCCTTCTGTAGGGCGCATTATGTTCACAAACCCCCCTGAGTACAAAGCTCTAAATGCTCAATTGTCGCGTTGCTCAAATGTTTCATCTCTACATATGTATATACATATTCGTACCCGCCAAACGGTGAGAGAACTAATGCTACACTCATTTTCAGTTCAAATAAAATATTGTTTCCCATTGTTGCCAATTACCTATATTGGTCTGTACCAAAATCCATAAAAAATTTTTCTAAAATAATTGTTAGCACACAAAAAAACTTTAAAGAGAAGTAATAACTTAATCAGCCTATTTTTTTGGACAAATTTTACTTACACGTAAAAGCATAGGTCTATATTTAACAGATTCGTTGTTTTTCATTTTAGTTGTTTTAAAAAAAATGAAATCAGAAATAATGAGTCAACTTTTGTTCAAACTCACTACATCTATATATATAAAAAGAAGTGTACATTTTGATTGTCACTCCATAACTCGAGAACGGCTCGACAAATTGCCATGAAATTTTTAGGAAAGATACAGGAAGGAGAGATGATGGTTAGTTGATTTTGAAATCCCAAATCGTTTAGCCATATATATATATATAAATCAAATTCTCTGTGTGTGTGTGTTCGATATGGAAACATATTTCCCACACATCAATCATCACCAAATTTTGGTTGTGGGTTCCTTCGATCAACGGGAAGGTTTTAGGCTAAAAATAATTTCGATATATAAAAGGGGCGTGGCACCTCCCATACAAATGGAATCTTTGGTACTGCATACCTTTGAAGGTATACATGCCAGAACATTGAAATTCAATGAGGAGTTATATGAGGTCAATCCCTAACACCACCAAGAAAATGAGGAATTTGGAGAAAGGGGGCGTGGCACCTCCCATACAAATGGGATCTTTAGTAATGCATAACTTTGAAGGTATACATGCCAGAACATTGAAATTCAGTAAGGAGTTATATGAGGTCAATCCCTAACAAAACCAAGAAAAGGCGGAATTGGGAAAAAGGGGGCGTGGAACCTCCCATTCAAATGGAATCTTTGGTACTGCATAACTTTGAAGGTATACCTGCCAGAACATTGAAATTCAGTAAGGACTTATATGAACCACCAAGAAAATGCGGAATTGGGAAAAAGGGGGCGTGGAACCTCCCATTCAAATGGAGTCTTTGGTACTGCATAACTTTGAAGGTATACATCCCAGAACATTGAAATTCAGTAAGGAGTTATTTGAGGTCAATCCTTAACACCACCAAGAAAATATGGAATTGGGTACTTTGGTACTGCATAACTTTGAAGGTATACATCCCAGAACATTGAAATTCAGTAAGGAGTTATTTGAGGTCAATCCTTAACACCACCAAGAAAATATGGAATTGGGAAAAAGGGGACGTCGCACCTCCCATACAAATGGAATATATTATACTGCATATATCTGGATGTCGTAATGGTAGGATAATTAAAATTGGTAGGGAGCTATGTGACTTTAAGTCCTAAAACTTCCAGTAAAATGTGGGACGGGGAAAAACTATGGCAGCCGTACAAACTTAAGTTATTTTAACACCTAAAGTTTGACTGCATTGTTGAGTTTAGTTTAGTAATCTGCCGCTGTTAAAAAAATTGTTTAGCTTCAGCCTATCTACATCTTCTATAAAAATCAAATTCTGTGTGTGTGTTCTCTATGAAAACGTGTTTGCTATAGTTCGATCATCACCAAATTTTGGCTCGAGGTTCCTTCCATCAAGACGAAAGAATTTCGACCACAGGCGATACTAGTTATCTTTAAAGCACACGAATCCCTAGATTTTCTTTCAAATTCTTAGTAATTGATTTTTATTGAAAGTTACCCGAATAGTTATATAATCAGTGGTTCACATCGCCAGCGGAGCACTGAATGCAAAGTAAATTTTTTTGGTCGTAGTATATATGCGTGGAATTTTCATGTGTTGTTTACTCCTTGAAGTTAAAGCGAAAACTTATTGCTGTTTGTTACCTTTAATGTACCTCAGTCCCTGTAATCACGTCTGTTCTAATTTGTCCCTTTTTTATTTAAACAAATTTTATTTAATTATGTTCTTTAGGCAATTTCGAACTCGGTTTTTTTTAGAATTTCGAAAAAACAGAAAATCTCGAATTTGAGAAATGTGAGAGAATTTTGATTTGATCAATACCGCTACCTAGATTTGAACAATGGCGGCTTTTGATATATTAAATGTTACAATTATTCTATTTGCATTTATCTATATAAAGAGAGTTATGAGTAAAGAGAGTTATGTAAAATTAACCCCACGCTTTTTATTCTGAATTAAATTATACTGTTGATAACTTAAATTTTATTAAAAGTAAAGTTATTTTGAGTTAATTCGACTTTTATTCGACCTAGTTTTCTAATTTTTATTTTGGTTAGATACATAAGGGTGATTTTTTAGTTATTCCTTACTATAATTTAGTTTAAATTTGTTAATTCTTGTTTTTGTGCTGGTCTCAATCCATTAAAAACATGGTTATGACTTTTTCCTCGAAATAGCCACAGGGTCAAACGCAAATTTCCTAAATGATCACTACGCCAAATTTTGCTAAGTCAGGCCGCTTTAAATGGTCAATTCACCTTATGACGAATTAATATGCCCTTAAGCTAAATTGGCCTTATGTCCGTTGACTTTATGTCACCCCACCATCAAATGATTGCATTGATACGTGTACCAAAGTTTCAATTGACCTTATAGAAATTTTAAGTGGTCATAATTAAATTTGCGACAAGATCAATTGGCCTTATGTCTGTTGACCTTATGTTAGTCCGGCTATAATGTATTGCACTGTAATTGATCCTTGATACATGTGTAAAGTTTCCACTCTTGATTCCTATGTGTTATGGGGAGCCTCAAGAGGTACTTAGATACATTAAAAGCCTCCACATACAAAGTTAGGCTGAAAGGTCATGCACAATAGATCTACATAAAGGTCGCAGTGCTTCCAGGCCTTATAATAATAATGATAATAATGTGACCCCACCATCAAATTATTGCATTGTCATTGGTCTTTGATAAGTGTTCAAAGTTTGAACTAAAGTTGTCTGCTTGAGGTGGTTATAAATCTAGTCCAAACATACAGGTGAAGCTAATATAAGGGTGATTAAAAATTTTGAGCTCAAAGCCATTAACTTAGATCCCGTAAAGAATATATACAATGAGCTTTTGTAGTTGTTTTTCTTTTTTCTACTAAGTTTAAAAAAAAAATTTTTTTGTTCGATTAAGAAAAAATATATGACTTATCTTGTTTTGTTGATTTTCCGACAGGGTTGATAAATGCTGTATATTGGAACCATAGGTGAATGGATTTGCAACTCTTTGTTTCAAGAGAGCGCTGTCAAAATGCACATTTTTATAGTATTTGTCAATGATGCCATTCCAAACAAAAATGAATAGATCTGAATATGGGGATTTTCGACATACATTTCGGCGATTATAGTTTCAATCATTTAATAAAATGATAGTAGTAAAATATTCATTTCTTTAAACTTATTTTACAATAATACGACTAGTTAGAGTCACATATAAACAAATCTAAGTAAAATTTACATTTTGATTAAATTAATTACTCAAATATTGTAACGCATTTAACTCACAGTGAAAAACATATATTCTTTTGAAATTTCAGTAAATCGGACCTATGATATAATAGATAACATCATTTAATGGATAGGGCTTATCCTACATGACTGACGTTCCAGGTTCTGGCATCAAAATGGACTGGTTGCATCGGGACTTCATAATTACCAAACCTATTTTTAGTGATAACTTTTGAATGGGAAATAATATTTACCCTCCGTCTTCAAACTAATAATAGTTACACTAAAACAAGTATTTTTATCCTTTTTCCCATAATTTTTCTACAGTTGTAGGTCAAACTAAAGTTTACCGAAATTTTTGGCCCGTTTTTCATTTTAGCTGGCACATTTTTTGTTCTGGCACCCGCTTCAGCTGGCGCGAGGGATTTATCTGTGATTGTTGCCTGCTCAAATTTGAGATAAATTCCTCGTGAGAGCGCAAAAAATGAGAGAGTTTCGTATCAAGTCATCTTTGATTGGAACGATTTTCCGTCATCCCTTGTCAAATTTGGTTTTGAGACAAACCGGTTTCGGCGTTGTGCCATCAGTAGTGTCGATTTTCGTTCTGATCTATTGTCGTCGTTTATCCTGTATTCATAGTTCGTAGGTACATGAGCAGGTATTGTCAAAATTGATGCTTGTGTATATTTAGTTATTTATATGTGCTGTGTGTTCATTCAGAACCGAGGGTGGTTTACTAATCGATTTGTGTGGCTGAATTGGTTAGGTAAAAATCCGCAATTTTAGCCGCTTGACCTTCTTTGTGGGTTTGTTGTTTTGGTGTGTCAATTGTTTTGTGTTTATTTGTTGTTGTGTGTTTGTGTGTTGTACCTGTGTGATTACTTTGTTTCTTTTAAAAAAAATAAATGTAAGGCGCGATAACCTACGAAGAGATCTAAGGACGTGCTTCTCTTCCAATTTGCGTTGTGCTCCTCCTGATTTTCACTACAAATTGGCCGGACGGGACCTACATGTTTTATGCCGACTCCGAACGGCATCTGCAAGGCAGATGAGTTTTCACTGAGAGCTTTTCATGGCAGAAATACACCCGGAGCGCTTGCCAAACACTGCCGAGGGGCGACCCAGCTTAGAAAAATTTTCTTCTAATTGAAAACCCTTATTTCTAAAATTTTTGATGTTGCTTTGCCCGGGGTTTGAACCCAGGGCATCCGGTGTGGTTGGCGGAGCACGTTACCATCACACCACGGTGGCCGCCACCGGTGTTTCTTTTAAACAAGTTTTAAAAGCTCGAATATTGTGTCAGAAATTGTGTTTATCTGTTCGTTTATTTTTCTACCGTCGAATGTTTTCTGTTTGTAGATTTGCATGTTTTCGAGTACGTTGAGACGTCGGTCTTTTGCTTGTATGTGAAGAACTCTATCTGTTTTATTGATGTTTGCTGGGGAACATTCATTCTCGACCATGTGATTCGCGAAGTTAGACTCGGGTAAAATGTTTGGATTCCGTATTTTTTTGTTGTAATCTCTAATATGTTCTCTGAACCTCGTTCTTATTTGCCGTCCTGTTTGTCCTATATAACTATGCTGGCATCCTCAGGTAAGCTTGTATATGCCGTGGCTGCTAAACGGATCCTCTGAGTTAGCGTTAGTTCTTAGTTTTCGCCCTAGATTGTTCGATTTGTCTCAAAACCAAATTTGACAAGAGATGACGGAAAATCGTTCCAATATACATACTAAAAAATATATCGTAAAAAATCTTAGAAAAATACTATATAAAAAAAATAAATAATTTAAAATTTTATTTTTTTAATATTTTCATTCAGTTTGAAAAACTTTACAAACCTCTTGTATTTTTTTTATAAATAAGAGGCTAGGAAGACGAAGTTATTGAAAGTTTTGATTTGCCAGACATCCAACGACTTTTTTCTGTGCTTAGACGAGTTTTTAAGTACTTTATAAGAACAAAATTTTCTATACCTAGTTTATTTTGGAAATTGTTATTAATTTTTTAGCTGGTCCATATAGACCACTGTGCGCTGGAAAGATTTTTGTGAAAACCAGCCAGGCACACACACATACTACAAAATTCATATCTGTGACATGGTTGATGAGCACAAAGCTAAACATATAAGAATAAAAAATTACGTTATATGCATAGACATATATACAAATGTATACAAATAGATGTTGCCTAGGGTATGTAGTGACGAAGCGTTGTTTGTGCACTAAATTGTAACTGCACATGGCAGTCTCGAAAGGCACGAATGCTAGAACTGACGTTTTGGCTGAGGTCATTTTGGCTTGTGGCTTTGTCGTTAACATTTGACGCCAAATTCGTCGCTGTTTTGAGCCAAAAAGCCACGTTCCATAGACGGATACATAAGAAAAAACAGGCATAATAAGAAATAAAGTAAAGTATGTGTGATTTAATTTAAGTATGCAGGATACATTTGTGTGAGCACTCGCATTCTACAAAGATATAATTTGCAAGGATATAACAAAACAAGAAAGAAACTTATTTGTTCTGAATTGAATTCACCGTAATCCAGCTTTGTAGAAATATACTAATGCCTAACATAAACACATTTTAGTTCGTCTGCATTATATTCTGATACAAAAGGATTGCGGTGCTAAATCTTACAATAAGATTATATTCAGCAGTGCGCCTTTCCAAGTACTCGCTCACACAACTTGTTGGTTGCCAGAAACGAAACACTCTTAGAAGACTTTTAAGCACTGATAGTTGAGAGTGTTTAAAAACGTCGCAAATTCAAGAACATACAACTTGTATATTAGGGATGTGTTAAGAAGAAAACGAATTTAAAAAAAAATAGTGTAGCGCTATCGGGTTTTTTGGAGACTTGCCTCAGAATCAAATACATACTCCGTCCGACATGTGGCACATAGAGGCACGACAGGCAATCAGAAAAAGTTTTAAAGCTGTGTTTTTTCTTTTTCTTGATAAAACGTTTGGCTTTAAGCTCATCCCCGTTTCTGTGTCCAATACCCGGAACTCGCAGTAGAGGAAAGAAGAGTTCCCTAGGAGACGCACATCACTCTGGGTACTGCAGTAGGTTAGACTTTTACACATCTAGCATCAGCCTCGACACAGACAATGAATGGTCTGCATGTTTGTGTTTCAAACATGACACCCATGTCTTTCTGGCCCAACCCTAATGAAGCTGAAGTTTCCTAGGAATCACGCTAAGGGGTAACGATGAAAATTTGTGAGTAATCGTTTGATTGGGTCGAAGCAGACATCGAACGCTTAAGCCGTATAGCAAGATAAAAACTTTTATGAAGCCGCTACAACTGAAAAGGCCTTAAAAGCTACCCCGACGTCAGCATTGCATGCCATTATGCACAGCACGCTTGCCGACATAATAGGAGCTAATACTAAGGAATATAGCGTTGACAACTGCAAACGAGCTTTTAGTCTTAGAGTTGCTTGAGTGCAAGGCGTTGTGTGTCGATCCGGATATAATTAGATCCTACAGTCTGCCAATGTAAGACATTCAGGCGGAAATTATAGTCTTTTGGAAAGCGGCGGAAATTCTGGAGGACTAGCGCTTTAGCTGCAGTCAAGTCAACATATATATTGATAATCGTGAGGCCACTACGGCAATAATGTCACACAGCACTTAATTAATAAGCGTCCTAAAATGTATAAAACCATTAGACAGAAATCGATCAGGTCGAAACGTACATCTATACTGAGTTACCGGTCATAAGGTGTAGAAGATAATGAAACTCCCAAAAGTTGACAAAGGAGAGCGCAGTGGTAACAAAATACGTTAATCGAAGCGCGGGGATAATAAAGATAATAGGGCCGTCCCATTGGTTTATCGAGCTCTGGCTCTGGCTCATATCTCATTGGAACGATCTGGATCAACTTTATGAGAACTGACAGCACTAATATAAAACATCTGTTTTGTTGAAAATAAGAAGAAACGTACACAAAATTTTAAGACACTGATAGAATTATTAACATTTAAATAGTTTCGCACGTAAGCAAAATATTTATTTTCCTTACATCATCTTCAAGTTCTTTACTCTTTCAGTGTTTTTGCTTTTAAATATGGCGAATTCTTTTATGTATACACAAATGTACACATATTTAGTTCAGTGCTACAATGGCTCAACTATATGGTTGCCTCATCTCACCAGCTGATTTTATTTTTTTTTCATTTCACTGTAGTAGGGATTGTCGGAAGGAGATGGCAAACTTAAAATGAAACCAATGAATTTACAACATTTCTTACTACATACAAATGCTGCTAAGTTTTATGTTTTCATTCCATTCCATTCGTCTAGCAGCAACACTCTGATTTTGGCAATGTGAACAAATGTATGTTGTTGCTGTAGAGATGTACCAACCATATAGTTGAGCCATGAGTGCTACCAACTCAAAAGTGTTTAGCTGTCAAAAAATCTACTACAGAAAGCGAAACGAACAGAACTGCTATACGGATCAGAAATTGAACCAGATAAATATCAGGATCACAACGTTGTTGTTGCATTTGCATGTTAAATTTCTATCCGTATCTCGCTCAAGTCTCAATGGAACGTAACTAATGTGGAGTGGATATGTAGTAGTGAATATTACGGTGTTCATCAACATATATTTTCCATATTAAGATGATGCGAAAAAGTCGGAAGACCACACTCACACTCGTGTACTTCCACGGTTAGTGATTACTTCCAGGATTGGTAACAGATACCAAAATGGAATGTTAATTAATGTGAATGTGATTTAATAATCACTGCCTTGCAACAAATGTATAGCAAACAATTATATAATGGGAGGCGGCCAGCGTCATCTTCGTACAAAAGGCGGAATATATCATATACAACCCAATAAATACAAGCCTTTGAGCCTAGCATCTTCCGTAATAAAAACACTTGAGGCTCTTATATATGTGGTTATATAGCTGCATAAGCACAACAAATTTTCTTCAAAGGCTAGTTGTTAGATATTGCATTGTATTGAGAGTCTTCGAATACATGCAGTACATCGAATGTGTTTTACTAGATATTGCCGAGACATCTCACACTGTCTCAAAACGGACGGAGAGAATAAGTTGGATCGGCTACATGCTGAGTTGCAGGAAGTTTACTTCATAATAGGCAGTACATCACGCCATGACATCAGTGCACAGACGGACAAAAATCACGTTCTATAAGTTATTTTTTCATGCCTACCCTGATCTATGGATTTGAATCATGTGCGTATGTGATGGTCTTTTACCCGAAGCCAACAGCCTTTTAGCTGTATGAGCTGTACGCAGAGATGAGCAAACCTAGTCCCCCAGCGGGTTAGGGAGTCAGAATATACCCGCGGTAGGTATGCCTGTCGTAAGAGGCGACTAAAATACCAGATTCAAGGGGCTGTGTAGCGCAACTCTTCAGGTTGTCAGCGCAATATACAGCTTCTCAAAACCCAATTGTCAACCTCACCTATCCGCGGCGAATCCTGTTTCACTAACAGACGAGGCTCTGGCGACCCCAAGTGCTGCGCTACGGGAGTGTACCGGATCTGTATCCGGCAAAGGACCATCACATCGATAATACTCCCCAAAGCCTTCGGGGAGCAACCTTATCGCTACAACAACAACAACAACATAAGCATAATTTTAAAAATGCTTCTGGGTAGCTCTCAAAGTATTCCTAAGCTAGGAGGGACTTGCGGAGAAACACTTGATCTCAGTATTGCCTTTGATTGGCTTCAGCTATCTCGAAACCGAAAATGTTGACATGCATTTGATGATGATTATTATACAATTTCATATTTTTGAGGCTTACTCTTGAACTACACTTATTTCCCATTATAAAAAAAAAAAAATAAAAAAAAAAATTGGGCTCAACCGGGATTTGAACCCGGGACCTCTCGCACCCAAAGCGAGAATCATACCCCTAGACCATTGAGCCGCCTAATATAATAACAGTTAGCTATCGTACACACTGCTACACAATTTCTTATGAGTTGAACAAAATTAATTTATATAGCTACATTCCAAAAGATTTTTTTGTTGCTATAAAAACCATTTGCGCAAACCGAGCAAACAATGTCTGGCATACAAAATGCTGTTTTATGAGACCAGTTCGATTTTTTATTATTTGATTTCATTGACATAGTTTTGCACACATTTTTATTATTTGGTTGTTATGTCGCTTACACACTTATTGTTGTTATTGTAGACACTCATTCTTGCAGTGCTGTTGCTATTTTCGTTAATTTTTCTTGTGTATTTCTTTTGTCACTCGGCCTTTGTAACTTTGCTTAATGTTTGAGTTTGTTCAACTGTGAAAACATCGAAACTTTTATGTGGGGATGTAGCTCAGATGGTAGAGCGCTCGCTTAGCATGTGAGAGGTACGGGGATCGATGCCCCGCATCTCCAAGATGAATTTTTTAATTTAGTATTATATATTTTTAAATTTTTTTAATTTTTTTTGCAGAATTTGTACTTGTTATATTTTTCCATAGTTCAAGAGCTTGCATGGAAAATGTAAAAGAAGGGATAATTTTTTCAGAATAGGTTGCATTTTATTTATAGAGTTGAGCCGTTTGTTATTGTAAGGGCACGTGCTCACATTTCCATATTGTTGAATAGATACAGAAAACGACCATGAAATGGGCCAATTTTAAAGCAAACGGAAAAATTTATAACCTATGAAATAGTATAGGGAAAACGTGGATACGAATGTGACGATTCGACAACAAAATAAGTGCTGATATATTGCAGCCAAAAGGACATTTTAGTCCAAAGGTTTTCATGTGCTCTTTTGATACTAAACGAAACAATTGAGAGTCCGCACTCAATGTAACGGGACAACTAGCTCTGAGGGGCCCGTAAATATAATATAAAACTAGAATTTCGTTGCCAGATTGCTCAGTAGCAGGACATATGCTATCTAAAACTTCTTTATAGGCCAAGAGGTAAAATTAAAAATGTGAAAAAGTTTATCTTAAGATTGCAACCGAATGCGGACGAAAGCCCCATGCTACCAAGCTTTTGATGCGCGAAATTCTGATTTTTGTGGGTGCTGTGCTTCGAAAATTTGTAGCGGCTAATGGAAAAGTGAATACGTTTTCTTGCCGAGTACGTAAGAAAACAGTGAAACCAGCGCGATATGTTTCGATGTAAAAAAGATCCAAGATTAAAGTGATGAAGAAAGTATTATCGAAGGGTTAAAAAAAATAAAAAAAACTATAAACGGTGTCGCCGTTCGGTTTGGCAAGCTCTTCGAGAGTATTTCTGCCATAAAAAGTTTCTCTTTAAAAATGTTTCAGCTTTGCAGATTCCGTTCGGACTAGGCATTAAACATGTTTTTTCGCTATATTGAAATTGTTAGAGCATACCTATTAAAAACCCTATATTAGCAACTCAACTATATAACAGTTCTTTTCCCAATCTTCTCTCATTTGTGCCGCTATATCAGGCCACCTAATATTCACTTAATATGTATGTAAATAAGATTTTATCCTTCATTTATTACATTAAACGTGCTTAAACTAAACGGTCGTGTGTTTTATTTCCTCGGAACCTTTTCCTGTTAATAGAAATAAAAAGAAAAACAAACTGGTAGATAAGCTCGGATGTATATCGTTCCAACTTATTATTATTATTAAAGCAATAGCAGACCCGACAGACGTTGTCCTGACCACAACTTGGACTACTCTCATAGACTTCAATAATTTCAAAATTTCCTACGGTAAGGCCTCTCTTATTTCTCTTCAACATTTTCCCCTGTCCTCTTTCAGCCACTACCTTCTTCACCTTTTTTGACCCATTTTCTTTTTGGCGCATTTGCCTCATTCTATTCTTATATCTACTTCTATCACTCTCGCTCTTTCCCTGTAACGTTGTTTCTCCTTTTTCCTACTACTTAATCCCCAACATCTCCCTCTAATACCTTTTCTTTGTATCTCCCTAACCCTCGCTATATCTTAAAGGGCTTAAAGATCTTTTGCTTTTTTCACGTAGTCAATATATGCCAAAGAAGTTTCTTATTTTTTGCCGCTATACTAATATTTGGAGAATACCATTTACAGGTTTTTGAACTCGGATGTGACAACACCAACATTTGCTTAGTACATCAGCTGAAAGCTGATAGTCAGGAGTGCATTGAAATTGCTATCATTGACCTGTGTCGCGCGCGATTTCTGCGACCACGAGAGGATAACTTAGTCTCTGGTCCACTTTACGAAAAGCAGGTTATCCTTCAAAGAGATCAAAACAAAGGTCCTTTATTGACCAAATAATAACTATAATATTTCTGAATTGATTAAATGACTTATGAAGAAATATAACTTAAAATAACGCTGAAAAAAGAAAACTAGGAAGGATGGGACTGGTGTTGCTGTGCCGAAGACCTTATACCTTTCATGAATGGAGCTGTGCAATCATCTGATGAAATTTGAAAAGTTTATAAAATCTGAACAATCAGTTGTACCGGACATACTGTTCTGTTCTGCTTATGTTTGTTATATAGGTAGCAGCTGGTGACATTTTAAGCTTATAGCTCCAAAATGGGGAGGAAATGACGATAAGAGGCTTTGAACCATCGATTGCATTGGATAATATATACATATACGGCCTATTAATTTTTTCAGAACACAATATATGACACATACATACCTAAGCATTTGGTGAAATTGGAAACTTCTAGCTGTTGAAATGAGGGAAAAATGGCGAAAACGCTCATATTTGAAAAATCGGTTATATGGTAGATATACTTAGCTAGTCCCTTCAAACAGACAGACGGATAGATCGTCATCCTAATGATTTCGGCATACTTATTGCTTGGTCTATCCCTTCTCCTTCAAAGACTTGAAATTTTGAGATTCGTGACAACCATTAAAGCTACCGCGTGACCATTGAGGTGGCAAAAGTCGACTGTATTTGGCTCTTAAGTGTACCCACTTTAATCGGCTTTCTTTTCGGCATCCTTTGCCCTAGATTTGAAAATTTTGCAAAATTAAATTACTCATGCCAAAATGGGTATCAATCGAGCATTTGACTTACTTTTTGTTTTTAAATAGTCTTTAATAACGATGCCACCTGATGTCATATTTCTATATTCGCTACAGTCTTTGAAATTACTAACCATATTCAAATAAAATTTTACACTTATAAAATGTTTTAATGCATGGATTTTCCGTTCCCATGTTACCACTCAAACAAATTTTGAAAGGTGAATCTTGAAATTTAAAAAAAGTTTTGAGAAATATTCGTATGCCAATACCAACCAATTTTTTCAATAAATATTACTTGACCTGGCGTTGCCTCCAAAACTGTTTTTTTGTTTTGGCAAAGTTAGTAAACGGGAGTTTTGCAGCCATTTTGCAAATTTTTTATATTGAATAGTTATTAAGTTTTTTAGGCGATGTTGAATCGCACTTACTAAGCTCCTCTCACAGGTGCTCTACAATATAGATACCAAATAATTTTCCGTTTCAAATTGAACAAGATTCAAGTTCACGTTCACATAAACAAATATCTGAACGAACCAAATAAATAAGTCGCTTAATAAATGGATTAACTCATTTTTATATCCTTCGTTTAAACTCGAATAAAAGTGCACATTTTGAAGCTCAAAAAGTCGTATCGAATTTCAAGCTCAGAGATCTTTGCGTCATAAGCGCATTGAAGAGTAATTTTATTAACATTTTGCGCTACTCCACACTTTTTTAAGTACTCTTTTGATATATATATATATAAGTACGTTTTTGCGTACGTATGTAGAAGAAGCAATTTCTCTTAGCATGAGTTGAACTTTATTGCGTAACTTAATAAAGCCATTTTCGCTTGATGATTGCTTGATTTAAGTGTTCATTCGCTTTACTCATTGACTGGCAATCTTTGACAGCTTTTTTTTTGCTTAAGCTGTAAATTCTTTATATTATATTAAATGATAGAATATAAATTGCTAAGCAAGCATAATTTCTGCTTACTCCAAACTGGAAAAAAAAGCGGTAAAGATGGGTTTGATGGTGAATGAGGACAAAACGAAGTACCTGTTGTCATCGAGCAAAGAGTCAGTGCATATGCGACTTGGCACCCACGCTACTGTTGGCAGCCATAATTTCGAAATAGTAAAAGACTTCGTTTATTTGGGAACCAGCATCAACACTAGCAACAACATCAGCACTGAAATCCAGCGAAGAATCAATCTTGCCAATAAATGCTACTTTGGAATGGGTAGGCAATTGAAAAGTAAAGTCCTCTCTCGGCAAACGAAAATCATACTCTACAAGTATCTTATCGTACCCGTCCTGCTATATGGGGCAGAGGCATTGGACCTTGACAACAGCAGATGAAGCGGCTTTGGGAGTGTTCGAGAGAAAAGTTCTTCGAAAGATTTATGGAACTCTACGCTTTGGCGATGGCGAGTACCGAAGAAGATTTAATGATGAGGTGTACGAGCTCTACGCAGACATCCACATAGTCCAGCGAATTAAAACGCAGCGGCTGCGTTGGCTAGGCCATGTTATGCGAATAAAAGATGATGCTCCCGCCAAGAAAGTGTTTCTATCGGAACCCGCCTATGGAAGCAGAGGTAGAGGGCGGCCCCCACTCCGTTGGAAGGACCAGGTGGAAAACGATTTAAACTCCCTTGGTGTGACCAATTGGCGCCGGTTGGCGGAGCGAAGAAGCGACTGGCGCGCATTGTTGGACGGTCATAACCGTTTAGACGGCTAAGCGCCAATTAAGTAAGTAGAGTAAGTAAGTAAGCAAGCATAAGAGTAAGATATTGAAAATTGTGACGACCAACCGTAGACTTATGTGCCTCTAAAATATATTCAATAAAATAATCCTTCCCTTAGCTTAGATTAATTTATATACCTTTTGTATGTCTGGTGCAGATGTGAAATTGCAAGAAATCTGAAAATCGCATTTGCATTTAAGATATCATGTTCTATATTTTTGCTACCGTAAGCTGCTCAGCTGTAGACGATTGGGGAACGGCGTGAGCTTCTCTTTCATGGCCACCTGAAATGGATGAGGTAACTGTAAGGTAATTTGGAACCTGTATTCCGTAACTTGGGAAATAATTCTAAAGATTTTTTCTCTTGAGCTTTATATCGGGCCAAAAATGTCCTGGGTTCAAGTTCTGAGCAAAGCAACATCAAAAAAAGGTTCGTTATGAAATAATCGTTTTTCTAAGTGGTGTCGTCCCTCGGTAGTGATTCGGAAAACACTCCGTGTGTATTTCTGCCACGAAAAGCTTCTCAGGTAAAATTCATCTGCCTGAAACAGGAAAAATTAAAGAGGGGAACGGAGGAAAATTACGCCAGGTGTTGATTTATTTATTTTCTTTACATATTAGATCCTCTATTCTATTAATATCGAAAGGAGGAAGAACCTTTTTTCGCCTGGATTGTCTAAATATGTGTATACTGCGTACTTCGAGAAAGCTCCAGCAAACATTACAATATTCGAAACCGTAACTATATCCCTAGCCTAAACCGAATTATCTGTAAATGTATGTGTAACTGTGACGGTAAAAAGATTTAATGCTACGCTTTTTAATTTCAACTTCCCCTTCGTTCGTGGCTTAGTGTTACGCTTTTTAATTTCGACTTCGTTTTTGTGCTTGGTATCGAATATATTCTCGTCTGATTTTCTTTAATATAAAAATAAAATAAATATATACAAGGCGCTATAAACCCGAAGAGATGTTAGACCGAGCTTCTCCTCCAATTTACGTTGTATCCCTTTTAATTTTTCCTACAAATTGTTGGGAGGGGATCTACATGATTTACACCGACTTCGAACGACTTTTGCAAGGAAGATGGAAAAAGTGTAATTGTTACATATTTAAAAAAATATATTATTGTAGCATTAGAGATTTGTAATCTCTCAAAAATCGGGGACCGAAATAAATTTTAGACCAAAGTGTCTTAAAGTGAAGTCCGTTGAACATTTCCTGCAAATACGATTTTGTTTCCTTTTCGATGCCCTAGAAAACGACCCGCTCTAATGTTTTACGTCGTAAGCTACTCCATTTCCCAACTCTAAAATGAAAAAATGCAGGGTTTTCAGAATGTCAAAGACAATTTGTATTGAGAAAGGAGCGCGTTCCGTACAGCAGGTGGGAAAATTATATTATTATTATTATATTATTAGAAGGCAATTTTTCCTTTAACACAGACATAGCCTTGTTGAATTTTGACTAAAAAACTTTAACAATAGCTTTGTAAGAATTTTGGGATTTGAAACTATAAAGGTGGAGCGCAATCTTTCAATTTAAGGCAGACCATGTACTTGGGATTAACTAGTTGGTTATTTAAAATTTAAACACGCGCTCTGCCTTTATAATTTTAAATCCCAAAATTCTTTTACAGGAGCTATTGTCAAAGTTTTTTAGTCAAAATTCAACAAGATTATGTCTGTATTAAAAGAAAAATTGCCTTCTATTTTTTGGTCCATTTATATAAAGGTAGTCCTTAAAATTTTTTTATTATCTTTTTATTTTCAATTTTTTAGTACTGCATACAAAAAGGCAATTGCAACTTTGATTAGTAATTTAAGTAATTCCTTAGTGAAAATTCTTATCTTTATTTATTTGTTCGAAATAGCAAGATTTAATAGAATTCGTGGAATTTTCGCAGACTACACTGGCGAAAACAACAGAATTTCACCTCGCATCATAACAAGAGAACTCCACCTCGTTTGTCAGCTACTTAATTTGCACAGCTGAAAATCGTGGTGAAATTCGTATACGCCTGAAAGTCTAAAAGAATCGTGGTGAAAGTCGTGTACGCCTCAAAGTATGCAAGGACGTGCATTGAGTTGGGCCTTCAACGAGGTGGAATTCTACAACGCCTGCAACACTCAGGAGGCTAGCCATTAAGGTATGGCCTAATCTTCTAAATAGTTCGACTTGTGCGTTACGTAGCTCAAATTTTTTGATCAAACATTGCACTTTCACCGAGTTTTAAACTATATTTCAGGTTTCAAGTCTCTAGATATCCAGGAAGTTAGTTAAAAGTCGATTGCAAGATTTCCCATTTAAAACTAGTTTTCTCAATATCTCGATCCATGCGCCACCTAGCGTAATTTGTTTGATAAAATATTGCATTGTTACCGGGTTCTGACTTACGGCCCAAGTTTCATGTCTCTAGCTCATCGGGAAGTTACTCGAAAATCGATCGCAAAGTTCCCCCCGTTTTTAAAGGATTTGCAGTTATTTTGACTAGCGCGCCACCTAGCGGAACTTTAATTTCTATAAGTTGTATTGTCACCAGGCCTCTAATTAAGTGCCAAGTTTCAAGTCTCTAGTTAGTTAAAAATTTATTGAAAGATTCCCAAATTAAAATTCGTTTTCTTACTATCTCGATCCGTGTGCCACCTAGCGATTTTTTTTTGATCAAATGTTGCATTGTCACCGGGTTCTGACCCACGGCCCAAGTTTCAAGTCTCTAGCTCACCGGCAAGTTACTCAAAAATCGATCGCAAGATTGCCCTCATTTTTCAGGGATTTGTAGTTATCTCAATTAGCACGCCACCTAGCGGAACTTTGTTTTCTATAAATTTTATTGTCACCACGTCTCGAACTATGTGCTAATTTACAAGTCTCTAGGTAACCGGCAAGTTAGTTAAAAATGGATTGAAAAATTTCCAAATTAAAATTAATTTTCCTAATATCTCGATCCATGCGCCACCTTGCAGAAATGTTTTGATAAAATATTGCATTGTCACCGGGTTCTGACTTACGGCTCAAGTTTCATATCTCCAGCTCACCGGGAAGTTACTCAAAAATCGTTTGCAAGATTCCCTGCGGGTTTTTCTGGGATTTTCGTTTATCTCGATTCGTCTGCCACCTGGAGGCATTTTGTTTTCCACGAATTGTAGTGCAAACGATGTGCTAAGTTTCAAGTCTCTGGATCGCCGAAAAGTTAGCTAAAAGTCGTTCGCAAAATTTCCATTTTAAAATAAATGTTCTGTATATCTCGGTCGGTGCGTCACCTAGCGGATTTTTTTTCACTTGCATTGTAATGTCTCTCAGATCTGAACTATGTTCTAATTATCAAGTGACTTTTCCGTGGGTCAAAAATTCGGATGGAAATGAGGGGACAAACATGAAAGCGACTTAATATAAAGGTCAAAAAAATCGTCATGTGGTTAAAGCGTACAAAGGAACAAAAAAAACAAAAAACTATACGTAATTATGTACTTATGTACAGCAGGATTGAAATAAAATTTGAATGCAAAATGCAAATATATGCATTTTCGCTACTCAACATTGTAAAAAGGTAGTAAAAACTATGCAACGTTTGCCAGTGAATATAATACATAGATAGCTGTGTGTCATAAGCTGATTGCATGTAATGGAAACTTAAATAGGAAAGCTTAAAGAAAATTGAATTCTATTGCACTATAAATATGTATAATTTTTTAATGTGAGCGTAATTTACATAGAAAGCGCACATAAAAGTGGTATGGGTAAAAAGAAAATGTTGTTATTGGAAAATTGATTGTTATGCAAATTAAATAGAATTTAACTTATTTTACACTAATACGAGAAAAAGCTTAAATGCACACAACTCTCCATTAAAAATATTTAACATAATTAAAAAAAGATCTACGCATTAACATATACATACTTTAAAAAGTGATTCAATAGAATAGAAATTGGCAAAGCCAATTATGTGAAGCAGATGAAGTGTATGCATTTTTTGGTATTAAATTGTTTTGTGTTGAGAAGGATCATCATTTTTTCTTGTATTCCAATTTTTGTTTTGTTATATTGTTAGGAGTAAATTGTAAATTGATTAAACTTACCTTTCGCTTGCAATGCTAGAATTTCTGGACATCGACTTTGGTGACATTTCAAAGTCTGAATCCGAACGATATAAGAACGATTCGCGCCGTTGTGGGAGATTTTGTAGTACCAAACCGGCACTTGGTGAGCCACCTTCCAGCGGTGATCGTGCGCCTTGGCCATTTTCTACATCGAAGCTGTAAAGAGTGAGTGAGAGTAATGGTTTAGAGGAGTAATAGTTTTTATTTTTTTTCAAATAAATCTAAGGTGAACCTTCATAAAAATATCGGCGGCCATAATTGTTTTAGGATTTAAAAAAAAATTTACATCCCTCTCAAAAACTTCGTCAAATGCCAAACGAAAGGAATCAAACAAAAATATTTGTGCGTTTGACTTTTTCAAATGCCAAATAATATGTTTAGAATAAATCAACAGAATCAGTGTTTTTTTTCTCGGACGTTGTGGCAGCGCACTTCCCTCAAGTGGCCCAATGAAACCAGGCTAATCCTTTTTTTTTAATCCATAATTTTGTTTTTTATTCTAATTCTTATCTATGTTTTATTTATAATTTATAATTTTTATTGTTACCGAGTCTTTGAGAGGCAGTGGCTTCTTAAACGCAGAGATCTAAAACTGCTCAGCTACAGAGAAACTCATCAGCTGAGAAATACAGATTCACAAATACAATAGATTAAAAGTATATATATAATTTTTTAATCATTAAGAGAGGATAGAACCGTTTATTCATGGTAAAGAGCGAGTCCGAAACATCGATTTTTCTCCAGTGAGTGTCGTAATCTTCACACAAATATAGAAAAGGTTCGTTTGGTTGGAAATTGTTTTTACATTGTTTAAGAATTATAGGAAAAGTAAAAACTGTTTTTGAATTGATTCTAGACTATCCACATGATCTTGATAACGCGGATTCCAAATTATCGATCCATATTCTAATATCGGCCTGACCAATGATGTAAAAAGGGTGTTTGTAATGTAAGGATCACTAAACTCTTTTGCACATCTTTTCACAAATGCTAAAACTCCTCTCGTTTTATTGACTGTGGCATTAATATGAGGGTTGAAATTAAGTTTGCAATTCATTGTAACACACAAGTCGACAAAAATATCAACGCTTTCCAGAGTTTAGCCATTAATTTTGTAAGAAGCTGGCTGTACGTTCCCACGTGAAAAAGACATGCATTTACATTTTTCAATGTTTAGAGGCATAAAATAACACCAAGTAACTAAACAATTTAAATCCGACTGGAGTACAGAACGTTCTTCAACCGACGCGCATGACTTAAAAAGTTTTACGTCGTCGGCATACATTAAAATTTTAGAATAATTTATAGTTGTGGCTGTCCTGAGGCACACCGGAGGGAACATCGACGACATTCGAACAAATGTTTTTAAAAATGACTCTTTGAGTTCTACCGCAAAGATTGGAGGAGATCCAGCGAGTTAGGCCAGGTTGAACGCCAAACAATTCGAGTTTATAGACAAGTAATGAGTGGCATACTTTGTCAATTGCTTTGCTGAAATCGGTGTATATAACGTCGGTATGATGGTGGTTTCTAAACCCATTAAAGATGTGAGTTTTAAATTCAAGCAAATTGGTTGTGGGTGATTTGCTTCGAAAAGCTTAGGAAGAGCGGAGAGTTTTGCTATTCCACGATAGTTTTCAATAGACGACTTGCTTCCTTTTTTATGGAGCGGGATAAGAAAAGATTCCTTTTATTGTATTTTTGGTAGTTCTGAGGACGGTTTATGGTTTCCTTTACTTCTCTGGTGAGGAAGTAAGGCCATTCCTTTTGTTATAGTTTGGTGCTAAAGGGATGGCGAATATTCATATTTCCTCACCATCGAAACCGGTTTAACTGAACATAATTTTTTAATGTAATTGTGTTCTTGTCGTTTACTTGTGTGTCACAGGGGCTTCCAGAATAATCTCACACCAGCAGTGATCTTCCAGGTGCGCTCAAATGAACAATTCATCTGCTACATATTTTTTTAATGAGGTGAACAATGTCTGGCATAAATTTGAGTAAATGATTTGAGGAAAAATCGAATCTTCTTTTCTACCGTCATCACCACTAGAGTACAAACCAACTTAATAATAAGGCAACTCACTCAAACCCGAAAATGCCGAGTAAACATGAAACCTCGTATGAAAAAAAAATCTGCTTTATGACTTTCTGAGGTTGGAAAGATTTTCGAGCTTTATGAGGCATTTGCGAGTTGTCATGAACTGTCCCAATAATATGGGGACGCGATATGCCCCCAACTTAGTTTTTTCTTCTTTTATGACATCAAATATTGGTATAATCTCAGTGACCTTCAGACCGATTCTGTATACAGTAGCGAAAGCAAAAATAGTAGTGAACAAATTTTTTTTTAATTTCGTCAGTTAAATTCTTAGGCTTTTATTTTCAATATTTTAAGAAAAAAGCTTAATAAAATTTTTAACCAAAACTATTTAAACCTTTCACAAAAATTTTTTCGAAAATTTCAAAAATTAGAGAAAAATTTAACGAAACCTTCAACTTTTTATTTGGATTTTTCTGAATTTTTTGGAATACGCAGTTCTTTAGCGCATTTAATTTTAGTCACACAAAGTGGTCTCTCCAAATTCGCAATCAATGCGGATTTTGATAGACATATAGCTAATACTTTGTTAGACTAAAATTGATTGGGCTACAAATATCAGGACTTAAAAAAATTCAGAAAGTTTCAAATATGAAGTTCGAATTTTATGAAAAATTTTCGCGAAAAAAAAACGAAAACAAAACTTTAGTCGATGAAATTTGATAAAAACTACCATTGCTATTTTTTTGTTTGGTTCGCTCTTGTGGATAACGATAAGTTCTGAGTCCCTAAGCATAAAAGCTGCCACCTAATTGAAGCTGTTTTTAAGACAACACAAAATCTGCTGATAAAAAGAATTTTACTCAAAAATTTTTTGCAAAAGAATAAAACGCGAAGAATGGCTTGACTCCAAAGTAAAACTAAAAAAAAGTAAAATTATTAACAACAATTCAAGCCTTTATCCCTTTATAAGAAGTTCCCTACTTGATAGCAAAGTTCGATTTTAGTAGTTATATAGCTGTTAGATCTAGAAGCAACAAGTGGCATAAGTCCTAGGAAGCTTCTAGTATTTGCCAAGAGGACGGAGTTATTTTATAACATAGTTTCGGCTTATGACAGGGTTTTTCATTTTGGTCGTTAAACAAACTTCTGGTAACACTATGTACTCATTCAGACTATATGAAGTCTTTACGGACCGGCCGGTTCAACCTAACTTATGAGGGTGTTCGTCTATTGAATATTTCAAAAATACTTACTATCATACACAGATTAAAGTGGAGATAATTGGACACTAACCTAATCATATAATTCTTCTTTCCCCACACGCTCTATTTCTTAATCACCGCCGCTTGCAAAACCCTTAGTAATACGTTCTATTTGATATCCGCGTTGTGAAAATACACTTTGAGGTATATTAACTTGATAAAAGAAGTACCCCTGTACCTGTACCTTTCGATTACATGCTACGCGTCCCCGATATGGTCGCCAAGCCTAAAGGTTACTCACTGGAAGAAAATACAGGCCTGCCAAAATACTGCCCTCAGAAGCGCCACGGGCTATCCTCTTATGTTCCCAGAACACCATCTACATATTGAGGCGAGAATACTCCCCATTAGGGAGAGACATGAGATGCTAACCGAACAGTTTCTGTTGAATACCCAGAAACCTAGGCATCATAAAAGCCATCTGATTTATGAGGCTACACCGCCCAGGGCTTAAGGGGTATCTCCGTAAGAATTATGGGGAAATACGGCAACTGAGAACACAGCAGTATGAACCAAAAAAGCACAAGCAGGTCCTTAGTGATATCCACAGGCAGGCGTCGGACTTCTATGCCGAGAATTGCCTTGTGAATTCAGTATTTAAAAAAACCCAGAACTAGCAGAGGAGGAACGCACTCTCCCTAGGGAACCGCGCGCCACTCTGGCTCAACTTCGATCTGGGTACTGTAACAGGTTAAACTCTTACCTGGGGAAATACGGCATTTGAGAACACAGCAGTATGAAGCAAAAAAGCACAAGCAGGCCCTCAGTGATATCCACAGGCAGGCGTTGGACCTCTATGCCTGGAATTGCCCGGCGAATCTAGTACTTAAAGAAAAATATGCAGAACTAGCAGAGGAGGAACGCGCTCTCCCCCTGGGGAAACGCGCGTCACTCTGGCACAACTTCGAACTGGGTACTGTAACAGGTTAAACTCTTACCTATCCAGAATCAACCCCGACATACAAAATGTATGTCCTGCTTGCAATGTGTCCCCACATGACACCAACCATCTCTTCAATTGTATTGTGGAACCAACACTTATAACACCCCTTTCATTATGGTCCATCCCTGTTGAAATACCCGTTAGAGGACATTGATGACAGTTTGTGATTGGTCGCACCTATTGGATGGGGCGAAGCACTGCTACAACAACAACAACAACAACAAGTACCCCTGTACAGAATTTAAAGCAAATTGCAACATAAATACGATTTTGGTCAACTTTTCGCAATAAAACTTTTCTCAAATATTTACTAAATCAAAGAGCTACCCGTATAGCGAATTTCAAGCAAATCGCAATATAAACAAGATTAATTTGGAAGATATCGGTCCCTGGTCCACCTCACGGAATGAACAGTTTGTCAAATTATAAGCTATTCAAGGAAGTACCCCTGTACCAAATTTCAAAGAATTCAAACTATTAATTATTTTTCTTAGAACAGGTTGGCCCTTTATTATTTATATTTCTTGGATAGATAAGAATGAAACCCGACCAAATTGTGAATTTAAAGCATCCCCAAATCCTCTCGAGCGCACGCACAAAATTTCATCAAAAGCGATACAGTCGTTTAGGAAGAATTCAGTCACAAACATATGCACAGACGATGTATATATATAAAGATTTGGATCTGAAATTGTGACGAAAGTAAGTAAGCGGCATTATATAAAGGAAGTCAAACATATTTAATTCATATTGCACCAGCACGTAAAATATTATACTAGTATGTATGATAATTTACTCATACGCCCTGGTGGTTGGCCCAGCGTTTAATTAAAAGTTCAAACGCACGAATTTCCACTATTGCTTTACCTGCATTGTTGGTGTCCATGTTCACGCGAATACTGTGGTGCTTTTTGTTTAAAATTTATATATCTTTTTTGTATAGTTGTGCACATAATGCATACAACATTAATTTAATAAAAGTGGATAGAAAACTTAAAAAAAAAAAAAATTAAGTGCATTAAATGCTCATCAAGTTACTCATATTACTTTTATTTCTTTGAATCCCTAATAAATTTGATTATGTCATTTATAACTCAAAGCGCTTTCTTAATTGCAAAAAAAGAGAAATTCATTAGAGTTTACAAAAAAATAAGCAAAATATCCGCAATCCTTCTGTATGCACCTGTAAAGTAAATTAATTAATTTTCTTTTTGACATTACGCAGATCTGCTGATCTAACCAGCTGCTCAGTTGCCTTTCCAATGAAATTTTGGGTTATCCAACTGCAATAATGTGCGTAGACGTATATACATAGATATTAGACTGGGTCGATTTATTAACTGATAGCGCGCCATCGATTTTTCGATAGGATTTGGGCTCAGAAAAAAATGTCCACTACGCATACCCAAAAAATTAATTTTCGAGCCTGCGAAATTTAATTTTTTCTTGACTTTTTTTCGACTTTGATTTTTAAGTTTTTTTCATGACCAACTAAAAAAAATTTCATTAGATTGTAAAATTTTCATGTATACCTTGTCCGACTCAAAAATGTCCATAAAAACGTTGTCGATAACAGTTTTTTGAAAAAAAAAAAATCATTTTGGGTCGGACAGGGTATACATATGAACATTTTTTAGTAAGTCATGAAAAAAACCTTAAAAATCAAAGTCGAAAAAAAGTGGGTATGAGTAGTGGAACTTTTTTCCTGAGCCCAAATCCTATCGAAAAATCGATGACCAGATATCGCTTAACTTTCGTCCAAACAAATCGATCCACCCTAATAGATATGCCATACTTTGGCAAGACTATTGTTTGTCATTGGGCTTAATGTATGTTTAACCTTCTCCAACTTTGTGTTCAGTGTACGACTAGCCTAATGACTTACACGCAGGTGGTTTTGGTATTAAAAATAAAATTATTTGGGTACACAATTTGACTCTTACAGTAATGCGCTTCTTTTGAACGAAGCTAAATTAAATTTTTATTAAACAAGTAGGTGGCGCATACCTAAAGCTAGGAAAAATAATTGTTATATGTATTAATAAGAAATGCGTTCTTAAACATATTTTATTAATAAGGTAAATGTTGACATAGGATATGCGCCTGAAAATATAGATCTTGATAGATTTTTATTTCGTTGAGAATACTTTTTTTTTTAGTTCTATTGCGTGCGTTTGCTGTCATATTAAAATTATTTAACTATCCCGACCCAAATGTGTGTTATCATGAAATGCCATAGCAAATAGTCCAACCCACAATTAGCTCTTGCACGCTTAACTAAGTATGATATATATGTATGTTTCGATTATACCTCTTTAGCGCCTTTTCTCCCGCGGGTGGAAATTGAACCCGCACCCACGCCGCATTCCCTATTCTGAGAATCAGCTTGATGTTTTATAATTCTCCTCTAGCTACAGCGGGTAGTACTTCGCTACCTGGTGACTTGCTGATGTTCAATGTATGGAAAATCCATAATATTAGTGTAAGATAATTGTAAGAGTAAGTGAATTAGTAAGTGGTATGCTATACGGGGGAACACAAAACGTAAGCGTAGTTGATATGAGAAAAGCGCTTTGAGAATGGTTTATTATCGATGAGCTTTTGGTTTGTTATCGACCGGTGTTGTACATTTTGAAAAGTTATTGATTTGTCAAAAGTATTGATGTTTTTTTTATCAAAAACTTAGGGACGTTTTATGAAAAAGCTATCGATATTTAATCAAAAAGTTTTCGATATATAATAAAAAAGTTATCGATTATATATCCAAAAAATATCGATATATTTACAAAAATGTATTAATTTGTTATTGAAATATTGTCGATTTGTTGTGGAAATGTTGCCAATTTTTTATCGGCTGTTACCGATTTTTTATCGAAAATCTATCGATTTCTCATCAAAAGATTTTATTGTTTTTTGTCCAAAAGATATCGATTTTTTTCTAAAAAATTATCTGTTTTATAATGAAAAGTTTTGGACGACTCATCGGTTTGTTATGAAACAGATACCGACAAAACTTCCATATAAAATCGATAAAACGACTATAACCTGTTGATAACAAGCCGATAAGAAACCTATGACTTGGCGATAAGGAGCCGACAAAAAAACCCGTAAACCGGACGATGATAGTTTACTATCGATAACAAGCCGATAATAAAACAATGACTGGTCGGTACCGGTTGAAACCTATAAAAAGCCGACAAAGCTCTACTCACAGAGCCTGAAATTATTAGTTTCCGCTAAAGTATCTATGTGAAAAGAGAGGCTTGCTCATATCGAACGCCAGGCATAGCTCACAGCCGAGGCAGGGGATTGGTAAAATATTGCCTATATTTTTATATCGAGTGTCCCAAGGTCGCATTCCAGCTGCACTCATGACTAGCTTAACGTAAAATTTTTCAATAGGAGCATGTCAGATGGCGACTTCTTAATGGAAGCATGTCAGAATGGTTACCACTTTTTGCACTTTTAGCAATCTACTAACGACAGCGCACGAATAACAATGTAAGGTTCGGAAAGGAGAATTGTCACAAGAGTAGCACCGTTTGCCTAACGGGGCCCATTGTTTTCGGAAAAACAGGATATTGAAGGATTTTTTCTCAGCTTGAGATATGAATTTGCAATAATGCTTAAACTAAAGTACATAAGTACAACAACAGGTGAACTAATACAAGCACGGAAAAGTGCCACATTGTATAAAGGTACAATGCATACAATTCCGACACAATTTTCTATATTGAATGAGTCTTATAAACTGCCTTTGTAACAGATGTTGAAGCGCAAAATACGTTGAAAATAGAGATGTCAGTTAGGATTGCGAAAATTTTTGTTGTTTAATATTTTTCTGTTCATACCTACAAATGCAAGGCTTTAGTTATTGCTGCTGTTGTTGCAGAGCATGCAAACTTGTACATTCCATTCGTTCATCCAAGACAATAGCTTCATTTTTGCCGAGAAGTTATGCACGCATTCAATTGGAACGTGGCTGAGAAATGGAAATAAGGAAATTAAGAAAAAGCGAAAATCCGCATGTATGTTCGTAGATTATCCGTGAGGTGCTTTGAAGATTGCAAGGAGAGCTCAATAAAAGTTCGTGGATGTTACAACATTACTTTCATTTTTTTACTTTTTACATTTACTTTTAATAATAATTTTTTTTTAATTTTTTGTTATTTTTTATTTTAATCTACCTTTAGTGTCCTTAAAATATTTTTTGACTTTGTTTTTAGTTGTCTTTTTATTTCGTATATGCATATACTAAATTTATTAGGCTACGTTTGCACACATTATCTTTTCCTGTTTGCTTTTTTCTAAAACTTATTTTCTTAATAATTATATTTTTCTATATTTTTTCTACTTTTTAGTTTGCTGATTTAATTTGTTTGTTATTTATTACTAATCTGAAATTGAAATAAAAGACCATATAAAACAAGAAGGAAAAAATAAGAAAAAAAAATAATAACAGGAAAGAAGAGTAAGGAATGAAAAAAATAAATCTAAACGGAAGAGCAAAAGAAAAGTATAAATAAAAGAAAAAGGGCAAAGAAAAGAAGAAAAAATAAAGAAACAGAAAAGTTCTATAAACCAACAAAAAACAACGGCAAAGAAATACCGAAGCGGAATTTGTAAAAGAAACAGAAAAGCAAAAGGAAAGTATTTATAAAAGAAAAAGAAAATAGGAAAAAATTAAAAGAATCAGAAAAAAAATTGTACAAACTCCAAAACGAAAAAGATAGAGAAATACGAAAAGGAAATTGTAAAAGAAACAAAAAACAAAGAGTAAGAAATAATAAAAAATAAATAACGAAGGAACAAAACCGAACACAAACAAGTAAGGAAGGCTAAGTTCGGGTGTAACCGAACATTACATACTCAGTTGAGAGCTGTGGAGACAAAGTAAGGGAAAATCACCATGTTGTAAAAAGAACCTAGGGTAACCCTGGAATGTGTTTGTATGACATGTGTATCAAATGGAAGGTATTAAACGGTATTTTAAGAGGAAGTGGGCCATCGTTCTATAGATGGACGCCATTTAGGGATATCGCCATAAAGGTGGACCAGGCTTGACTCTAGAATTTGTTTGTACGATATGGGTATCAAATGAAATGTGTTAATGATAATTTTAAAAGGGAGTGGGCCTAAGTTCTATAGGTGGACGCCTTTTCGAGATATCGCCATAAAGGTGGACCAGGGGTGACTCTAGAATTTATTTTGTACGATATGGGTATCAAATGAAAGGTATTAATGAGTATTTTAAAAGGGAGTGGGCCTAAGTTCTATAGATGGACGCCGTTTCGAGATATCGCCATAAAGATGGACCAGGGTTCACTCTAGAATGCGTTTGTACGATATGGGTATCAAACGAAAGGTGTTAATAAGTGTTTTAAAAGGGAGTGGGCCTTAGTTCTATAGGTGGACGCCTTTTCGGAATATCGTTATAAAAGTGGACCAGGGGTGACTCTAGAATGCGTTTGTACAATATGGGTATCAAATGAAAGGTGTTAATGAGTATTTTAAAAGGGCGTGGGCCTTAGTTCTATAGGTGGACGGCTTTTCGAGATATCGCCATAAATGTGGACTAGGGGTGACTCTAGAATTTGTTTGTACGATATGGGTATCAAATGAAAGGTGTTAATGAGTATTTTAAAAGAGCGTGGGCCTTAGTTCTATAGGTGGACGCCTTTTCGAAATATCGCCATAAAGGTGGACCAGGGGTGACTCTAGAATTGGTTTGTACGATATGGGTATCAAATGAAAGGTGTTAATGAGTATTTTAAAGGAGCGTGGGCCTTAGTTCTATAGGTGGACGCCTTTTCGAAATATCGCCATAAAAGTGGACCAGGGGTGACTCTAGAATTTGTTTGTACGATATGGGTATCAAATGAAAGGTGTTAATGAGTATTTTAAAAGAGCGTGGGCCTTAGTTCTATAGGTGGACGCCTTTTCGAAATATCGCCATAAAGGTGGACCAGGGGTGACTCTAGAATTTGTTTGTACGATATGGGTATCAAATGAAAGGTGTTAATGATTATTTTAAAAGGGCGTGGGCCTTAGTTCTATAGGTTGACGCCTTTTCGAGATATCGCCATAAAGGTGGACCAGGGGTGACTCTAGAATTTGTTTGTACGATATGGGTATCAAATGAAAGGTGTTAATGAGTATTTTAAAAGGGCGTGGGCCTTAGTTCTATAGGTGGACGGCTTTTCGAGATATCGCCATAAATGGGGACTAGGGGTGACTCTAGAAATTGTTTGTACGATATGGGTATCAAATGAAAGGTGTCAATGAGTATTTTAAAAAGGAGTGGGCCTTAGTTCTATCTGTGGACACCTTTTCGAGATATCGCCATAAACGTGGACCAGGGGTGACTCTAGAATTTGTTTGTACTATATGGGTATCAAATGAAAGGTGTTAATAAGTGTTTTAAAAGGGAGTGGGCCTTAGTTCTATAGGTGGACGCCTTTTCGGAATATCGTTATAAAAGTGGACCAGGGGTGACTCTAGAATGCGTTTGTACAATATGGGTATCAAATGAAAGGTGTTAATGAGTATTTTAAAAGGGCGTGGGCCTTAGTTCTATAGGTGGACGGCTTTTCGAGATATCGCCATAAATGTGGACTAGGGGTGACTCTAGAATTTGTTTGTACGATATGGGTATCAAATGAAAGGTGTTAATGAGTATTTTAAAAGAGCGTGGGCCTTAGTTCTATAGGTGGACGCCTTTTCGAAATATCGCCATAAAGGTGGACCAGGGGTGACTCTAGAATTGGTTTGTACGATATGGGTATCAAATGAAAGGTGTTAATGAGTATTTTAAAAGAGCGTGGGCCTTAGTTCTATAGGTGGACGCCTTTTCGAAATATCGCCATAAAAGTGGACCAGGGGTGACTCTAGAATTTGTTTGTACGATATGGGTATCAAAAGAAAGGTGTTAATGAGTATTTTAAAAGAGCGTGGGCCTTAGTTCTATAGGTGGACGCCTTTTCGAAATATCGCCATAAAGGTGGACCAGGGGTGACTCTAGAATTTGTTTGTACGATATGGGTATCAAATGAAAGGTGTTAATGATTATTTTAAAAGGGCGTGGGCCTTAGTTCTATAGGTTGACGCCTTTTCGAGATATCGCCATAAAGGTGGACCAGGGGTGACTCTAGAATTTGTTTGTACGATATGGGTGTCAAATGAAAGGTGTTAATGATTATTTTAAAAGGGCGTGGGCCTTAGTTCTATAGGTGGACGGCTTTTCGAGATATCGCCATAAATGTGGACTAGGGGTGACTCTAGAATTTGTTTGTACGATATGGGTATCAAATGAAAGGTGTTAATGAGTATTTTAAAAGGTATTGAGCCTCAGTTCTATAGGTCAACGCCTTTTCGAGATATCGACATAGAGGTGGACCAGGGGTGACTATAGAATGTGTTTGTACGATACGGGCGTCAACCGAAAGGTGTTAATAAGTATTTTAAATGGGAGTGGGCCTTAGTTCTATAGGTGGACGCCTTTTCGAGATATCACCATAAAGGTGGGCCGGGGGTGATTCTAGAATGTGTTTGTACGATATGGGAATCAAATGAAAGGTGTTAATGAGTATTTTAAAAGGGCGTGGGCCTTAGTTCTATAGGTGGACGCCTTTTCGAAATATCGCCATAAAGGTGGACCAGGGGTGACTCTAGAATTTGTTTGTACGATATGGGTATCAAATGAAAGGTGTTAATGAGTATTTTAAAAGGGCGTGGGCCTTAGTTCTATAGGTGGACGCCTTTTCGAAATATCGCCATAAAGGTGGACCAGGGGTGACTCTAGAATTTGTTTGTATGATATAGGTATCAAATGAAAGGTGCTAATGATTATTTTAAAAGGGCGTGGGCCTTAGTTCTATAGGTGGACGCCTTTTCGAAATATCGCCATAAAGGTGGACCAGGGGTGACCCTAGAATTTGTTTGTACGATATGAGTATCAAATGAAAGGTGTTAATGAGTATTTTAAAAGGGCGTGGGCCTTAGTTCAATAGGTTGGCGCCTTTTCGGAATATCGTTATAAAAGTGGACCAGGGGTGACTCTAGAATGCGTTTGTACAATATGGGTATCAAATGAAAGGTGTTAATGAGTATTTTAAAAGGGCGTGGGCCTTAGTTCTATAGGTGGACGGCTTTTCGAGATATCGCCATATATGTGGACTAGGGGTGACTCTAGAATTTGTTTGTACGATATGGGTATCAAACGAAAGGTGTTAATGAGTATTTTAAAAGGGCGTGGGCCTTAGTTCTATAGGTGGACGCCTTTTCGAAATATCGACATAAAGGTGGACCAGGGGTGACTCTAGAATTTGTTTGTACGATATGGGTATCAAATGAAAGGTGTTAATGAGTATTTTAAAAGGGCGTGGGCCTTCGTTCTATAGGTGTTCGCCTTTTCGAGATATCGCCATAAAGGTGGACCAGGGGTGACTCTAGAATTTGTTTGTACGATATGGGTATCAAATGAAAGGTGTTAATGAGTATTTTAAAAGGGCGTGGGCCTTAGTTCTATAGGTGGACTTTTTTTCGAAATATCGCCATAAAGGTGGACCAGGGGTGACTCTAGAATTTGTTTGTATGATATGGGTATCAAATGAAAGGTGCTAATGATTATTTTAAAAGGGCGTGGGCCTTAGTTCTATAGGTGGACGCCTTTTCGAAATATCGCCATAAAGGTGGACCAGGGGTGACCCTAGAATTTGTTTGTACGATATGGGTATCAAATGAAAGGTGTTAATGAGTATTTTAAAAGGGCGTGGGCCTTAGTTCTTTTCGAAATATCGCCATAAAGGTGGACCAGGAGTGACTCTAGAATTTGTTTGTACGATATGGGTATCAAATGAAAGGTGTTAATGAGTATTTTAAAAGGGTTGGGCCTTAGTTCTATATGTGGACGCCTTTTCGAGATATCGCCATACACGTGGACCAGGGGTGACTCTAGAATGTGTTTTTACGATATGGGTATCAAATTAAAGGTATTAATGAGGGTTTTAAAAGGGAGTGGTCCTTAGTTGTATATGTGAAGGCGTTTTCGAGATATCGACCAAAATGTGGACCAGGGTGATCCAGAACATCATCTATCGGTTACCGCTAAGTTATTTATATATGTAATACCACGAACAGTATTCCTTCCAAGATTCCATTTCTCCCTGTAAAACTTTTTCATTTTCTTCTACTTAATATGGTAGGTGTCACACCCATTTTACCAAGTTTTTTTCTAAAGTTATACGTGGCTCCGCCCTTTTTCATTTAATTTGTCTAGGATACTTTTAACGCCATAAGGCGAACAAAAATTAACCAATCCTTTTGAAATTTGGTAGGGGCATAGATTTTATGGCGCTAACTGTTTTCTGTGAAAATGGTCGAAATCGGTTGATGTCACGCCCAGTTTTTATACACAGGTGTCCGTCTGTCCTTCCGCATGGCCGTTAACACGATAACTTGAGCAAAAATCGATATATCTTTACTAAACTCAGTTCACGTACTTATCTGAACTCACTTTATCTTGGTATGAAAAATGAACGAAATCCGACTATGACCACGCCCACTTTTTCGATATCGAAAATTACGAAAAATGAAAAAAAATGCCATAATTCTATACCAAATACGAAAAAAGGGATGAAATATGGTAAGGTAATTGGATTGTTTTATTGACGCGAAATATAACTTTAGAAAAAACTTTATAAAATGGTTGTGACACCTACCATATTAAGTAGAAGAAAATGAAAAGTTCTGCAGGGCGAAATAAAAAACCCTTAAAATCTTGGCAGGTATTACATATATAAATAAATTAGCGGTATCCAACAGATGATGTTCTGGGTCACCCTGGTCCACATTTTGGTCGATATCTGGAAAACGCCTTCACATATACAACTACCACCACTCCCTTTTAAAACTCTCATTAATACCTTTAATTTGATACCCATATCGTACAAACACATTCTAGAGTCACCCCTGGTCCACCTTTATGGCGATATCTCGAAAAGGCGAACACCTATAGAACGAAGGCCCACTCCCTTTTAAAAATACTCATTAACACCATTCATTTGATACCCATATCGTACAAACAAAGTCTAGAGTCACCCCTGGTCAAGAAAGGCCCACTCCCTCTTAAAATACTCATTAACTCCTTTCGTTTGATACCCATATTGCACAAACGAATTCTAGAGTCACCCCTGGCCCACCTTTATGGCGATATCTCGAAACGGCGTCCACCTATGGAACTAAGGATTACTCCCTTTTAAAATACTCATTAACACCTTTCATTTGATACCCATATCGTACAAACGCATTCTAGAGTCACACCTGGTCCATCTTTATGGCGATATCTCGAAAAGGCGTCCACCTATATAACTAAGGCACACTCCCTCTTAAAATACTCATTAACTCCTTTCGTTTGATACCCATATTGCACAAACGAATTCTAGAGTCACCACTGGCCCACCTTTATGGCGATATCTCGAAAAGGGGTCCACCTATAGAACTAAGCCCCACGCCCTTTTAAAATAATCATTAACACCTTTCATTTGATACCCATATCATACAAACAAATTCTAAAGTCACCCCTGGTCCACCTTTATGGCGATATCTCGAAAAGGCGAACACCTATAAAACGAAGGCCCACTCCCTTTTAACACCTTTCATTTGATACCCATATCGTACAAACAAAGTCTAGAGTCACCCCTGGTCCACCTTTATTGCGATACCTCGAAAATGCGTCCACCTATAGAACTATGGCCCACTCCCTCATAAAATACTATTTAATGCCTTTCATTTGATACACATGTCATACAAACACATTCCAGGGTTTCCCCCGGTTCATTTTCCTACATGGTTATTTTCCCTTATGTTGTCACCATAGCTCTCAACTGAGTATGTAATGTTCGGTTACACCCGAACTTAACCTTCCTTACTTGTTTTTTTTGTATTTTGTTGCACCATATCATTACTGGAGTTGAATGTTGACACAATTTACTTTTATACTTATTCTTTTAAAATTTGAATTAAAAAAAAAAATTTTTTAAAAAGTGGGCGTGGTCGTTCTCCGATTTTGCTAATTTTTATTAAGCAGACATACAGTGATAGGAGTAACGTTTCTGCCAAATTTCATCATAATATCTTCAACGACTCCAAATTACAGCTTGCAAAACTTCTAAATTACTAGTTTTCTATTCTGCGTCATAAGTTCAACTCACCTACCAAGTTTCATTGCTTAATCCATATTTGGTAATGAATTATCGCACTTTTTCGATTTTTCGAAATTTTCGATATCGAAAAAGTGGGCGTGGTTATTGTCCGATATCGTTCATTTTAAATAGCGATCTGAGATGAGTGCCCAGGAACCTACGTACCAAATTTCATCAAGATACCTCAAAATTTACTCAAGTTATCGTGTTAACGGACAGACGGACGGACGGACGGACGGACATGGCTCAATCGAATTTTTTTTCGATACTGATGGTTTTGGTATATGGAAGTCTATATCTATCTAGATTCCTTTATACCTGTACAACCAACCGTTATCCAATCAAAGTTAATATACTCTGTGAGCTCTGCTCAACTGAGTATAAAAACAACATATCGAATAAAAAAACAAGTAAAGGTGTCTAAGTTCGGGTGTAACCGAACTTTACATACTCAGCGTGAGCTTCAATTGTACATTTCATTTCAGATAAATTACTTTTCTATATAACACGTGGCAGCGACCATTCAAAAAAAATTTCTCCCCATTTCCTCTTACAATAAAACTTGATAAGTGAAATATCATTGATTCAAAACGATTTTTTGCTAAGTTATAGCTTATTATTCTAGTCTACGACCCTTTTAAAATTGTTTTATATCTAAGTTGCCGTGGTCTTTAACCGATCCCGTCCATTTTTACTAGAAATATTTTCTGCTATAAGGAAAATGTGTGTACACAATTACATTACGATGTGTTAATTTTTGTTCGGTGGGCAGTGCCACGCCAATTATAAAAATTTTTTTCAAATTTTTATCAAGAGTCTCAATATCAGTCCACACGTCAAATTTCAACATTCTAGGTGTATTATTTACTAAATAATCAGGTTTTTTGTGTTTTCCAAAATGCTATATATATAAAAAGTGGGCGTGGTTATCATCCCATTTCCCTCATTTTCAATACCAATCTATTCTGGGTCCAGATAAGCTCGTGTACCACATTTGGTGAAGATATCTCAATGTGTTTTCCAAAATGCTATATATATAAAAAGTGGGCGTGGTTATCATCCGATTTCCCTCATTTTCAATACCAATCTATTCTGGGTCCAGATAAGCTCGTGTACCACATTTGGTGAAGATATCTCAATATTTACTCAAGTTATCGTGTTAACGGATAGACGGACGGGCGGACATGGCTCAATAAATTTTTGTTTCGATACTGACGATTTTGATATATGGAAGTCTATATCTATATCGATTCCTTTATACCTGTACAACCAACCGTTATCCAATCAAAGTTAATATACTCTGTGTGCAAAGCACTCTGAGTATAACAAAAAACCAACAAGAAGAAAAAAACACAAAAATTTTATCAAAAACAAGAACAAAAATAAAAATAGAAATGAAAACAAAATCCAAAACCTTAACAAAAAAACGGAACATAAAATAATAACAAAAGAAAAAAAACAATCAGCACAATAACAACAAAAGTTGAAGTAAAAACAAAATCAAAGTTAATACCAAAACTTAAACGAAATCAAAAATGAAACACAACAACAAAAGAAAAAAGAATAAGCAAACCAAAACCAAAACAAAAAATCACAACAAAGCAATAGCATTAGTAAAACCAAAACCAAAAAAGAAGAAGAAACGAAGTATGGTGTGCTTTGTTCAAGGGCTTCATAAAATACAAGGAAGAGTAGCTTAGGTTGACATCGAGAAACTTCTTTTTCGATATGTTCAATTATAACTAGAACTTTTGTTAATCCCCACGTAATGTATATATATAAAAATTCGTATACGCAAATATGTATTGCTGTAAAAAGCGCAATTGATCTGCAATATTGCTGAGCTAAAGTTCATGGATAATCTTCATCATATTTTTTTGTTTTGTCGGGTATCAATTCCCTAAAGTTATCGGCAGCTATGCGAAAGTATGTATTTAAGCTTATAAATGCTCAAGCATGCGTTAGCATTTCTTCACACTCATCCCTTGACTGAAATTTATTATAAATATATATATGCATATGCCGCTGCACAAAGAAGAAAAAAAGTATTGTGGGATGATTTGTTTATTATAGAATGCAGCAAAAGTTTATATTTTAATACTATATGAAGCTAGATTAAGAAGATGAAAGTTCTCAAATCAATTTCAAATATACTTCAAACGGAATGAAATCAAAATGCTTTTCGCAAGAGTTTTTTCCCTCCTTACCTAAATTGAAAACTAACCTTTGGGAACTTGAAATAACGCCCATCCCAAACAAACCAATGTTATATCCAAGTATGATTATCTACTTCCACGGCTTTAACAATGTTTGCATATGGCTACTTGTGTATCTGGCAGTTGAATCCTGCCGTGCATGTATTTAATGACTTTATTCTCTTCCGCTTTTATATTTTTACATTTTTTTTGAGCGCGTAATAGCAACGGAAATAAAGTTTTCATTGCAGTTTCCAGCTCTGAATGCTTTTCGTTTATAATTTATTTTACTGGTATGGTCTTATCTCCATAAAAAGTAAAAGTTTTGCGGTTTGCTTAAATTTCATTTAGCAAAAGCATATGCAACAAAGTCGTCGTATTTGTGCAGACAGATAATTTAGAAAGTTAGCTCTTAATTAATTTACTCAGGTTTAATTAAAATTTGTGAATGAGCAACATTTTTTGAGAGTGAGACTGCTACCTAATTAAGGATACGGTGTTATTAGCTAAAAGAATAACAGCCCCTCGTAAGAAACCGTGTTTGAGCAGTGACCACTTCTACGGAGTCAGCGGAGTGACAGACTATTTTTTAGTGATGTGAAAACATTATTAAATTAAGATGGTTGGTCTGATGGTAGGTCAGCTAGGTCTGAGCTTCATATCAATACGGTCGAGGAAAGTCTGCAAAGACTTCACTCTCCACTGATTTAAACTAAGAACAAACAAAGTTCGCTCCTGTGGTATTATCATACCCCTAAAAATGTGCCACGTAAATATTTTGGAGCCACACTTCTGCGAAAAAGGAGAAATATTCCGTTAAGTTACTGATCATTATACGTTGCATAATGTGAGTCACGGTGGGGTGATATAAGGCCTTGCGTATAGGGTCAATGGCCAAACGACCACTTCAAGGTCATTTAATTCTGAAACCTTTTTAAATTTGTCTTTACGGCCACTTAAGAAGTTTTCTATCTTATTTAGCTGGCTCGAGGTCTGTGTTGTAAAATAAACACCGTTGATGATTTTTTCTTACCTCTCTGAAGTTGGCAAGACAACTTTTACGTGGAAAAAAATTACCTATTGGGAAAATTGCCGTGAATTTGCCGTAATTTATCCGTGAAACAAAAAAATTTGCCGTGGCCATATTTTAGAAAATACAGGGTGGCACCATAAAAAAATTGTTTCACGGATAAATTACGGCAAATTCATGGCAATTTTCCCAATAGGTAATTTTTTCCCACGTAAAAGTTGTCTTGCCAACTTCAGAGAGGTTTTTTTCTTTTTTCTCAACCAATATATTTCGACTGCTCTGCGGCAATCGTCATCAGGGTTACAAAACTAATAAAAATAAAAATAAATAAACAATTAACAAATTATCACAAAAAATTTATCATTTTACATCTGCACATACGTTTCTTAGCACGCCTGCCCTGTGTGACGTGGAGTATGGTACTGTCTTCCTCTAAGCAAGTGTTTGTATATATGCGCAGAATTGTCCACGTCGCTCTTAAAGTTGAGTCGTATGTTAGTCGGTACGTTGATAATGTGTAACATTTCAAGGGTGAATCGTTTACTGTAGTGTTGTTCTTGTTGCAGTATTTTGGTCTCGTCAAAGTTAGGTATGTGCCCACTAGCTGCACAGTGTGCCATGAGTGCTGTTTTCTGGTTATTTTGTTGATGGCATTGTTTTAGATCGGATTTATGTTGTGATAGTCTTGTTTTTAGTTTGGACTTAGTTGTACCGACATAAATACTATTGCAAGCTTCCTCAATCTTGCCTTTACAGGGAATTTTGTACACAACGTTGCTTTTGTCCATATTTGGTATAGTTGACTTCGTTTTATTGAAAAATTGTTTTAAAGTATTATACGGCTTATATTCAATTTATATTATGGTAAAAACGTCAATTGATGTTATGGCCGTTGACCTTATTGCACCAGTCCGTGAATCACTGCTATACGCCTCAGCATACTGAATAACCATTTTTTCAATTATTGTATGTAGGACGACGGAATGGTAAAAATTAGGTAAGGCTGAAAAGGCATGCCCGAGCATATCGAGGGCTATTGAAATGAACTTTCTTGGCCATCCGGGCACTCACCTCCCGTCCCTAATTCAATGAGGAACTTGGGGTCAGCAGAGCCTCGGTTGCTAAAGAAACAAGATTCGCTACGGGTGGGTGAGGTTGAAAATTGAGTTGGAGACGATATAAATTGCGCTGGTAGCCCCTTCTGTTCATTCCAGTTTGTGCCTTAATCGTGTACTCTTCGATTCTTCTTTAGAGATACCAACGCGGTATTTGCACGGAGATGCCCGACTCGTCATTTCCTTCAATTCCGCTGTGCGAAATGATCAAAGATAAACTAAGCCTTAATTCTTAATTTGTGGCTTAAACAAGGACAATGACAACAAATCTTACACTAGGACCATCGAGATGTGTCTCAGTCTCGCCAGTGTAGTCAGGTTAGTCTTATCATCGCATCATCGTAACTCGCTAGCTTGTTGGTTGCAAAAACCCATTGCGATGGTGCACCCGCAACTTGAAAAGTCTTACCTAATGCAAGAAAACTTTCAGGGACTATTATTTTTTTGTTCTACATCTCCAAGTGCTTTATCTTCTAAAACATGAGGAGCAGGTTTTAGAAGATATACAATAAATTTTCTTACGACAATGAGAGCCTACTAAATGCCTATCAACCAAATATATGTATATAATAAAAAGCTTTATTAGCTTACTGCTTTAAATATTTTTGTATGAACAAATAAAAATAACTGTAATCTATCAATTATGACCTAATTGCTAATAAACGCTTCTTTCATGGTTTAATGTACACCTTTAACAGACCACCTATTATTAATGTATTACGCCCAACCAATGTAAGTAATTACCAAGAAATTATTAGCTAGAGCACCCCTTGCTATTAACGCTCAGACACACCAGTGGATAATATATATTTGTTCATATGTATGTGTGCATTTTCAATAAGTTGTAGGCCATTAAATAATATACAGTACAATATATGGCCTAAACCCAATTAACATTTAAGCTAGAGCTCTACTTGAGGTTGAACGTCATAATCCAACACAAGTTTTGTTACATCAACCAACAAGTAAAGGTGTCTAAGTTCGGGTAACCGAACACTATATACTCAGCGTGAGCTTCAATTGTACATTTCATTTCAGATAAATTACTTTTCTACATAACACGTGGCACAGCCCGTTTAAAAAAAATGTCTCCCCATTTCCTCTTACAATAAAACTTGATAAGTGAAATATCATTGATTCACAACTATTTTTTGCTAAGTTACAGTTTATTATTCTAGTCTACGACCCTTTTAAACTTGTTTTATATCTAAGTTGCCGTGATCTTTAACTGATGCCGTCCATTTTTACTACACGTATTTAGGGTTTTGTGAGCTCGAGGCATTGCTTTGAATAAAACACTATGTTAGTATTCATACATTTATTTGGTCGATATTTCGACTTCAATCTGAAGTCATTTTCAAGACTTTTTTAAAAGCACAACATGAAAAGAAAATAAACAGAAACATATTAATTATATCACATACATACATACATTTATAACACTAGATCGACTTACTTGCATGGAAATGCCTGATCGACTAATCAGGTGTTCTAACAAAATAATAGGAAGAAGGTGGAAAAAGGAAAGTAAACAATTAGAGTACCGCAAGTATAAACAAATTTTAAGGAACCGTATAAGTAAACAAAATTACACAACAACAATCATATACAGAGAATTTTTAAGAATAACAAGACAAAATGCAACAAAGCAAAATGTGCATAATATCATCCCCCCTTTCATTAGTTGTTGTCCCCAATCTCGTTCGCAGCGGGATATTTGCTGGGCTGTGGCGCTCTCGATGAACCTTTTGTGATTTGCCCTGTGTGTTGTTGCTGCTTTGAAACTAAATTGCGATACGCGTAGGCACATTGGTCTACGTCAGACTTGTAATTCATTCTATTAGGGGTTTTCATAATATGGAGCATCTCCAAAATATATCGTTTATTGTAGTGTTTTTCTTTATCGAGAATTCTAACATTTTCGAAATCGGGGTAATGTCCAGTGTCAGCATAATGAGATGACAAGGCAGTCTTGTTGTCCGACCAATTGTTTCTTAGCTTGATATTGGACCTGTGACCGGAAACCCTTGTATTCAGTTTTTGTTTTGTTGTCCCCACATATACCTTCCCGCATACGTGGGACCCGTCGCCGTTACATGGAATTTCATATATTAAATTAGATTTCTCTAACTTTGGAATTGGGTCCTTCATATTGTTAAATACTTGTCGGAGTGAATTGTTGTATGTGAATGCTATTGTGTATTTTTCCCTGTCAAATAGGTTCGAACTTTTCATTCTTTCTTCCAATCCGGGAATATACGATACTGGCTTATATAATTTATTGCCTTTTTCACATAAGTTTTCATTTTTGGCTCCTACGTAAAAGTTGTGAATAAGTTTATTAATCAATTATCTGGGGAATTCGTTCTGTTCTAACGTCTTCTTTATTATGGCAATATTCTTGTTGTGAAATTTTTTCTCACTTATCGTGAGAACTCTACTTATAAAATTCTTCGCGGTGTTTCTAATAATTTTTGTTTCATGTTTAGAATTGTAGTTAATTAATCTACCCGATGAGGTTGATTTTATATACCAATCAATCCACAATCTGTTGTTTTTATTTATTATCAAAGTGTCAAGATAGGGTAGCTCTCCATCTTTCTCCACCTCAAAAATCAAAAATTATAGACGTATTTTCTAATATAGGGAAAATTTGTGTACCCAATTTTATTACGATCCGTTAATTTTCTTCGAGTTATGGCGCCGGAAACATAGAAAATTGCTTAGTCATAAAAGGGGCGGTGTCACGCCTATTTTTTAAAATTTGAAGTTTTTCCTACTTATTGTTATAAATCTACTTAAATCTTTTTTTGCAAATATATGGCTATTTTTATTCGCCCACGACCCTTTTAAAAATCTTTTATATAAAAGTGGGTGTGGCCCTTAACCGATTTCGTTAATTTTTCTACAAAGCATTCCTCATAGTAAAGGCAACCTCTCTGCCGAATTTTGTTACGATAGGTTTAACGATTTTTGATTTACGATTAATAATATTTGTAAAATTGATTTTACCACAAGTGGGCGGTGCCACGCCTGTTTGAAAATTTTTTTTTCAAATTTTTATAGAGTCTCAATATTAGTCGACACGTCAAATTTCAACATTCTAAGTTTATTATTTACTAAATAATCAGGTTTTTTGTGTTTTCCAAATTGTTAAATATATAAAAAGTGGGCGTGGTTATCATCCGATTTTGCTCATTTCAATACCAATCTATTCTGGGTCCAGTTAAGCTCGCGTACCAAATTTGGTGAAGATATCTCAATATTTACTCAAGTTATCGTGTTAACGGACAGACGGACGGACGGACATGGCTCAATCGAATTTTCTTTCGATACTGATGATTTTGATATATGGAAGTATCTATCTCGATTACTTTATACCTGTACAACCAACCGTTATCCAATCAAAGTTAATATACTCTGTGTGCAAAGCACGCTGTGTATAAAAAAGATATTTCCATGAGTTGGATTTTAACCCGACGTTTTAAATTGATGGTGCAAATTTCTCTGTCTGTTCTGTAAGGTTATTGAAAATATCGGCGTACATTTTTCAAAAGTTAAATATATTTATACAAATTTTTACACAGGCGGTTAATGAAATAACTAGGCAATATTTCTACATTAAAGCCCTTATGGAACTCAGCCTTCCATACAAAATATAAATTTTTAATTAACTCATTATCGCTTTCTTTTAATGCTTATGGAGTCAAAAATCTAGTCGTTTGTAGCAAAAGCAAATATGGCGTTTAAAAACAATGGCACATATCTGGTAAGGTGCAACATCTATAAATATGTAGTTGCAAATGTAACTTATTTTGATTGTGTCTTAATTTTAGGTGAGAAAAGATCAATGAAATTGCAACACTAAGGATCTGGCGAGAACCAAAAGACCACGTTAAAGACTTCTACTTTTGCATTGTGAATCCGAGTAAAAGATGTAGAGGTAAAAATGCAAATCCTATCGAATATCCTGATCTTGAGCCTTCTTCTGCTCCAGTCGCAAACGATCTGATACGACCAGTACCAGAGATATAGATATTAAATCAAAATCTCTCTTTGGTTGTTAGAGCAATTCACTGGCGATATTGGGAGTAAAATGTTAACGGGAAGTCGTACAAAAGTTTAGATTTCTTTTCGAGGGTGCAGCACAAAATTTGAAATTCGCACTTTGATCTCGATATAACTAATTACATATATCTACGAAAAGAGACAATAAATAACCTAAGTTCTGGGCCAGTAGCTATGTGAATTGGGAATTAGTTTTTGTTGCTTACCTTGCTTATTTTATTTGTACATATATTTCTATCCCCAAAGGTCACATCTTTAATTTGATGTTGTTTAACTTACCTGTAAAGAAATAGAAAAAGAGGAAATTAATTAATACTCTGCCCAATTTCGTATTTGTTTAAAATATTTCTTATATAAAAATTATTTGCATTATGGATTAACACCTACAGATAGCATCTGGAATCAAAAGTCGTAAGCCCATCTTATGCTTCTTATTATTTTATCTAATACCCAAAATCGATATACTACAGTACGAAATGGTACATGCAGGTTAGATGCGTGTTCACAGGGAAGTCTGAATTTGGACCCCTGCCTGGCACGCCTAAACTGTTTTCAGTCAGGACACATACTTCTTTGTGGTAGATTTGACACTAGTATATTCGCAGTACATAGCAGGCTCAATACTGTGCTACCTAAAATAGCACAGCAATTATTTTCTTTTCCCCAAACTAAAAATTCATACAACCGTTTCATAGTTGGGCACAGTGCATTAAGTTTTAGTTACGACTCAAACCTTAGTGGTAGACAGAATTTGCTTCCAATATAACTAAAAATATATACATAAGTGGTAGAAGAATGCATTAAAGCTGTTCTGCTCTATGCCCAACTATGATATATTTATAACACACATATGTATGCATGTATATAATTATATATTTGATTTGAATGGATTCAACTCTTTTGAATATATTTGTTTGCGTTTTGGTTTGTTTAGTTAGTTGTTGTTTTCATTGGCTTGCCTTTTTTATACTCAGCTGAGCAGAGCTCACAGACTATATTAACATTGTTCGCGTAACGGTAATCCGTAACGGCATAAACTAATCGAGATAGATATAGACTTCTATATATCAAAATGATCTGGGTGAAAAAAGAAATTCATTTAGCAATATCCGTCCGTCCGTCCGTCTGTCCGTCTGTAAAAACTAACTTGAGTAAATTTTGAGGTATCTTGATGAAATTTGGTATGTAGGTTCGTGGGCGCTCATCTCAGATCGCTATTTAAAATGAACGAAATCGGACTACAACCACGCCCACTTTTTCGATATTGAAAATTTCGAAAAACCGAAAAAGTGCGATAATTTATTACCAAAGACGGATAAAGCGATGAAACTTGGTAGGTGCGTTGACCTTATTGCGCAAAATAGAAAATTAGAAAAATTTTGGCACCTCCCACTTTTAAAAGAAGATAATCTAAAAGTTTAGCAAGCTGTAATTTGGCAGTCGTTGAAGATATCATGATGAAATTTTGTGAGGACCCCAAAACCGAGGCTTTTGTACCCTCACAACATATACCTATTTTTCATTTTTTCTTACATACATGTTATACAAGAATTGAATTTAACTCTGAATTTAACATTTATACATTTTTATGACATGAATTATACCTTTATGAATCACACGTCAAAACAAATACATGCGGGCGCATATTGAATTATTATTTACTAAATTGAAGGATAAACCAGACTTGCGCACTTTTGCACGCAAGCACAATATTTACATTTTTCGCCCACATAAGTTTCAAATATAGGTCACCCTAACATACACTAAAACATTTGGAAGGAAAATGGAAATGCACAAAAACATAAAATTATGCCGGTCAACCAACCCTTTGCGCATCCAATGCACTCAGCCACAAATACAACATACATAACAATTTAGATAAACAAAGATCAGCAGTAAAAGTCGCCAAACTAAGCGCTGCTACTAATTGGGACTTTTCTCTACATACTTACGTACAAGCATACGACACACCAACGCACGCCCTACGCAGAAGCCGAAAGCATCAAACGAGGCCAACGCACCATCAAAACCAAGTGACAGCGAACATACGCATAAACACATATGATCGAATTCGATAGGTAAACCAAAGACTGGAAAACACGGCAGGCATACAACAAGCGTACGTACGAGATTTGGCACATTGTTCGCTATGTATATTAGGGCTCCCTAAAATTGGGATATGAAATGCCGGGATAGCGGATCGCCATACATGATCGAAAATATGCATATATGTATATATACCGATGTACCACCATATGTATGATAATGGAAAGAGGGAAAACGCATGTTAGCATGTAAGCGTATGTATGTACCAATAGAATACAGCGAAAGTAGCGTTAACTAGAATTCGATTTTTGCATTTCCAACTTTTATAATTGTTATTGTAAAATTACTGACTGCCTGCGTGCAGTCCTACATAACTTTATAACTAAGGAATTATTACAATGAATTGTTTTTAGGAAATAACTGTCCACCGGCGTACAAAATAGTATATAAGGGCGGCAAATTAACTTGTAAGATCAGAAGCTAGGAGATAGGCATACGAGTCAGTGGGCTTCTACCACTGACCAACACGACCTGAAGGTTTCTACTTCATTTCGTGAATTATTTTATATTCAGTAGGAGGTTTCTACTCCAACTGACGGAGAGCTAGCAGAGGGGTTCTACCTCAGCTACTCTTATTTAGACAGGGACAAAGAATAGGAGTAGCTCTTAGGGATATCGATCCTTTTTTTTTAAATAAACTTTATAACGTTTTCAGAACTCCTTTGTCTATTTATTTTCATCGGAATAGGTTCCCCCACCAAATATAGGAACCCTGGACGGACTGGGCATACCTCAGCAGGAATTAGTCCGTCACAATTTGGTAGGCACGTTACTCCTATTACTATATATGTGCTAAATAAAAATTTGCGAAATTGGATGAGCAACACGCCCACTTTAAAACAACTTTTTTTTTTTAAGTCAAATTTTTACAAAAAATTTAATATCTTTACAGTATAAAAGTAAATTATGTCAACACTCGACTCCAGTAATGATATGGTGCAACAAAATACAAAGATAAAAGAAAATTTCAAAATGGGCGTAACTCCGCCCTTTTTCATTTAATTCGTCTAGAATATTTTTAATGCCATACGTCGAACAAAAATTTACCAATCCTTGTGAAATTTGGTAGGGACATAGATTCTATGACGATAACTGTATTCTGTGAAAATGGGCGAAATAGGTTGAAGCCACGCCCAGTTTTTATACACAGTCGACTGTTTGTCCTTCTGCTCGGCCGTTAACACGATAACTTGCGCAAAAAATGATATATCTTAACTAAACTTAGTTCACGTACTTATCTGAAGTCACTTTATCTTGGTATAAATATGGCCGAAATCCGACTATGCATTATCGAAAATTACGAAAAATGAAAAAAATGCCATAATTCTGTACCAAATATGAAAAAAGAGATGAAACATGGTAATTGGATTGGTTTATTGACGCAAAATATAACTTTAGAAAAAACTTTGTAAAATGGGTGTGACACCTACCATATTAAGTAGAAGAAAATGAAAAAGTTCAGCAGGGCGAAATCAAAAGCCCTTGGAATAATGGCAGGAATTCTGTTCGTGGTATGACATATATAAATAAATTAGCGGTACCCGACAGAAGATGTTCTGGGTCACCCTGGTCCACATTTCGGTCGATATCTCGAAAACGCCTTCACATATACAACTAAGGGCTACTCTCTTTTAAAACCCTCATTAATACTTTTAATGTGATACCCATATTGTACAAACACATTCTAGAGTCACCCCTGGTCCACCCTTATTGCGATATCTCGAAAAGGCGTCCACCTATAGAACTAAGGCCCACTACGTTTTAAATAATCATTAACACCTTTCATTTGATACACATGTCATACAAATACATTCCAGGGTTACCCTAGGTTCATTTTCCCAAATGGTGAGTTTCCCTTATTTTGTCTCCAAAGCTCTCAGCTGAGTATGTAATGTTCGGTTGCACCCGAACTTAGCCTTCCTTACTTGTTTTAATTTGTTTTCACTGCTCGGTTGTTGGCCTACATATATGCTCAGCTGGTTTACTGTCAGTTGGATAGTCACACTGCATCGTTTATGTATGCAGTGTTTTTGTATTCTATCTGTGACAAGGACATTAAACCCCTCTGCAATGGAGGCCGCTACCAGCCAATTGCCTTTTCGCTTTTGTTTTGCACTTTTGTCGTCACATTTTTTTGTGCTGACTATCGTCGCCATTGAGTCGGCTGAATCGGTCAACAATGTTGGAATTCGTATGACCCAAAAAAATGTCAACATATTTGATGTCATTCTTAAATCAAAACAAAATTTGTTTTTAACACAAATTTTATAAATTCTTGTTTTTTGGAAAACATATTTTTGCGAAAAATTAAACCAAGGTTTAATGGGCATAAGAGCTCTCTATTCAATTAGAGGAATCTGACTGACTCACTCATCCGACTGGATGTAGAGACTGGAGAAAATTAAGCTTACTTACTTACTTAATTGGCGCTTAACCGTCTAAACGGTTAGAAAATTAAGCTAGGCAAGGAAAAAAAAGGAAATCCTCGAACTAAGCGACTGTCTCGACATCGACCTATTGATGAAAAGAGACTTTTCTACTTCCTTTTCTTCTTTTATGCTTAAGGACACTCACCGAAGATTTTGCGGATTTGAATCGATGTTTATGGCATCATACCGGTTATATTTCCGGCGTGTTCAGGAAAAAAGGGCCATCAAGATGCTTGCCCGACCATTGACTAATCTGCAATGCTATCAAAGTTTGTTAGCACGTATATGAATCCAAATCAAACTTTCCAAACGCAAAAAAAGGTTGCCAAGTTACTGTTTAAATGAATTAGTTGACATAACATATTTACAGCTGAGAGGTAAACAGTCTTAACTCCACTTTTGGTCCAAATGGGGCTGATATTATTTTTGAACTTTACTGTCTTCTTGAATTTCTGGCCAAAAATCGCAGCTAAGATATTTAAAATTTGAATATGTTGTATCTCGTCGATTCGAAAAAAAAATTGTTTTCTGGCAAAAGGTTTTTTCAGCGTTTCGAAGGTGTTTTCGAGGTACACTCAGTGAAAAACGCCGTTCTCAAATCCAGCCCCACCGGACTCAAGTCAAGCTTTTCATGTTCTTACTTTTTGGTTCTTGAAAAACGAACGACCTGTTCTCAAAACAACAACCTTGCTCTTGAACTGACAACTATTTTCTAGAAAAGAGAACGGCTGGTCTTAAAATATAAACAAATGTTCTATTAATGAGAATAATGTTTTTAAATTAAATACATGAACATTGTAGGTCATCCAACCCACTTCTTCAGTATGGAACTTGCAGACACCATAGCCACCCCTACTACATAAACAGTAAGGTGAGGTTGCCAATTGAGTTGAGTAAGATACTGATTGCACTTACCTTCTTTAGAGCTCGAAAATTACCTTAATGTTGGTTCTTGTGGAGAATTAGACAACGATTGAAACTGCACCTAAGTTTTAGGTGTTTCGTATAAGGAAACCGGAAGGCTGACTGCAAGGGTCTATACATAAGTAGCGCCTACTGAAAGTGTTAGCAAAATGGCCAAAAAGCCTTATCCTTCACCTTCATAACCAAGAACATAATTCACCGAAGCATATGTTTTATAAAAAGTGGCACTCGCGGAAAGATAATCTACAGTAAAATATTAACGTACTCAGCGCTGGCACGAACTCAACCTACCGACGATTGGTATTCGAGCATTTGGTTCCCGATGAAAATTTTCTATCAGAAAACTTGCTATCAAGAGTTGTTTGGATGAAAAATCGTGTAGAACCTCATTGGCAGCGATCAAAACCAAGTCATCTTTCAGCTAAAATTTTCAAACCAAATACCTGTGGGGAACGCATATAAAAACCAGACATGGGAAGCAATAATGGTTGACGCTACAAGCCGGTGGATGGGATGTTTGAAGAGATAAACCACTTTCTACGCAATGTTGCAATGCCATTTTTCCATGGAGGGGAAAGAACAAACCAGCCAAAAAATATTTTAGAGTGAAGGATGGTCTCGGTTGCCATAAAGCCCTGGCGACAAGGATATATAAGAATTTCGTTTTGGGCACCAGCTTATTTATAAGATAAATATGCAGAAATTGTAAACGTAAACTAAAAGTTCAGAGAAAATGAGCGTGTTATACAAGAAAATCTGCGCATGGATCCATGCAACAAGGTAGAGCTCAAAGCTCATTTTCATAACATGAAGCATTGCACTGCTCCGAGGCCTGATAGAATATTGACAAAGCGAAACCTTACAGATGCTACGCCTCAGAGCAGCCAAATATGATGAGGAAGGAATATCTCATCGGCAGCACAATTTTTGTCAGGGGCGAAAGAAAAAACTCATAAGAAACTAATGTTCTCTAAGCACTTCGAATATGTGCCGATTAATGGCAAATAAAAGCGGTCCAAAACCATGCATAAGCACGCTGCTCGCATTCGCTTTGCATTTTTACTTTCGTATGTTGTAGAAGCCTGGGCAGATGCAATGAAATACTTCAAGCGACCGGGAAAAGTGTGCGACACTTATGAACTTAGTTCCCTCACTAGGGTAGGCACCTTGTCGTTGGTGTGAGGGCTTAGCCGAACTACATAGCGCCCGACTATGAGACGGAGCTGGTTAGGACTGACATCTACGCCGTTTCGCCTCATACGAGGGCGGCGGGATGTCGGTGACCAAGAACTGCCAACCTCCTAATCCAGGGTGTTATGCGGACCGTGCCTATTGGACGATTTGCAGCCAGGGGATAAATTCGGCTGTATTCGAACGGAGCCTTCCCGATACCGGGCCACCTCGGGAAGTATTAATGGCCTTACCACAGCAAGGGGCGCTGCTGTGGCGGACTGTTCTTTCCCTGTATATAATACTGGACCGCTGAGCCCGCCTTGTCGGGCAGGTGGTCGTACGACCAAGATGAACGACTCATTAACTGACTGTAATAAGGACGATGTAAAGAGGACGACTGAGTCGCAATCCAAGGACGACAAATACGAATTAAGCGATGCGTCGGACTCGGGGAGCGAGAGTAGTGCTGATTAAAGGAACTCCGTGTTGGAGAAGCACACAAATGAAAATGGAGTAGAAGAGTGGAGAAGGGTACGGAGCAGAGGAAGTAAAAGAGCTCTCTCGCAGTACCGTGCAGCACTAAGAATTGTTCAACGCTTGGGAGCAGTGGTCGACCCAACAGAAGTGGAAATCGAGCGCTTGGAATGGGCCCATGAAGCGGTAGAAGTAGGTCGAAGGCAGTTCAAAAGGTTTGCCGCGAGAAACCCTCGGTTCTGCAACCGGTACGAGGAGGAAGAAGCGTCAAATGGCAGAATGAAGAGGCAACGTTCGGCAGAAGGCGACAAGCCTGCTTTCAAGAGGCAGAAAGGACGCAGTCCTAGAGCCGCGAGGCAGGGCAGTCGCATAGACAAGACAAGTAGGCCCAAAGCTGTAAGACAGATAGGCTCCAACAGCGAGGTAGCAACTACCTCGAAAGCTGCGAGTCAGAGGGAACTTCCAATTAAGGAAGTAGGAGATAAGCCAAAGGGAGATAACGCTAAGGCTCCGGCTTTCTCGGAGGCCCTAAAGGGAGTTAACGCTAAGACTCCGGCTTTCTCGGAGGTGCCAAAGGGAGATAACATTAAGACTCCTGCTTTTCCCGAGAAGATGAGTGATGTGGCAAAGCAGTCACTGACTGTGGCGCTGGTTGATCGTAGCAGTCCTTTCGGACAAATGACTACTGAAAGGTGGAGATCTGTGGAAAGGGAGCTTTTTAGCTTAATGCTTAAGATGATGCGGGAACAACCAAGTAAGCCCCTTCCAACCTCTGATTCGGGGGGATGGTATAACGGTGTGAAGATGATAGCGTGCGACAACATCGCGAGCTTGCAGTGGCTGGAGGAAGTGGTTCCAAACCTCCAAAGGCAAGTCACGAACGCGCGGTTTGAGGTGGTGGATAAAGCGCAACTCCCCACGGTACCAAAAGTTAAGGTATGGATACCATGCGTGATGAAGTCGGAGGATACACTGCGACTTCTGCAGAATCAGAATCCGAACATACCGACACAGGATTGGAAGGTACTTACTGTATCTCGGCCTACCGAGGATGGTCAGTTCTACATCTTCCAAATAAACAAGCAGGCGGAGGATATTTTGTACACGCAGCTTGGTAAAATGTCCTTTGGCACTGGCAAAATTTACATGCGACTCAGGAAAAGAAGTCCCAAGGATAAAAACCCTAACACGCTAGAGGTGGGCGAAGTCGAAAAGGACTACAAAATCCTAAGGGAAAAAAGACAGGTGGAGGTCCCCGACGTCACCACGAACGTGCTAGAAGAGGACCAACCGCTAAATGGTGCTGTGACTCGCACAGAGGAACACCCTGCACAACAGTAACGAGAGGCTGAAGGGGCCTCGAATACTCTAAACCAAAAGGGCAAGGGGAGGTCGACGACGTTAAGACGAAGGTGCTGGAGGGGGACAAACAGCCCAATGGTGCTGCGAGTCCTACAGATAAACCTCCAACACGGTAAAGTGGAGCCGAGCGAACTCCTCCTAACCCTTGAGGAGGGTTCGATTGACGTGGCGCTGATCCAGGAGCCGTGGCTCTCATCGGGAAGAAAGGTTTCTGGACTTAGCGCGCGCGGGTTTGGCGTTTACTACGCGCAAACGGAAGGACGGGTGCGAGCTGTAGTAATGGTAAGGAAACAGCTGCATTCATATATGCTGCCTAATTACACCACTGAGGATCTCGTAGCGGTGGCCGTAGAGCAAAAGAATAAGCAGGCATTTATCCTGGCGTCCTACTACATGGCCCATCCTTCTCCGCCCATGCGAATATCAGCTTCAACATCCCCCTAAAGAGGGTAGAGAAGGGAGGAACCTTTAGAAACCCTAGGTCAACGAACTGGACTAAATTCCAGAAACATGTAGAAACAAAACTGGGACAACCCAAAGAGGTTGCTAATGTAGAGGAACTGGAGGAGTCGAATGAATTTCTAACAAGGACGCTTATGACTGCGTATAACAAAGCTTGCCCTCTAAGAAGATTCAGAGGAAAAGCAAAGCCGCCATGGTGGAGCAATGAGCTGAGTCTTCTAAGAAGACAGGTAAAAGAAATATTTAAGCTCGCAAAGACCGCGGAAAGCGAAGCGTGTCGGGACGAGTACAGGGATCTACTGAGGATCCACAAGCGTGAAATTACCAGGGCGAAGAGAGACTCATGGAAAAGTTTCTGTACGGACATAGAGTGCTCCAGCGAAACAGCACGGTTGAAAAAAGTCCTAGCAAAGGGAAACATAGTCCAGGGACTAATAAAGAAAGTGAACGGGGAATGGTCACGTAATAGTGAGGAATCCCTTGAGGTGCTTCTCGATACACATTTCCCATCGAGTGGGCAGTAAAGACGTTTTCTAAGTTTAAATCGCCGGGCCCAGATGGTATATTCCCGGCCATGCTACAAGTCTCAAGTAGGGCGGTCGTGGAATGGCTTAAAATAATATTCTATGGATGCATACGACTGAATCATGTACCGCACTCTTGGAGAACTGCTCGTGTAGCTTTTCTACCAAAGGCGGGGAAGATCGGTCACATGTATTCCAAAGACTATAGACCCATTAGCTTAACATCATTTCTGCTCAAAACCTTTGAGAGGCTGATAGATGTGTACATAAAGTCCAACGTGGATGAAAAGCTGCTCTCCACAACACAACATGCGTACACCAAAGGCAAGTCGGTAGACACCGCATTGCATAGGGTGGTAATAAGCATAGATAAATCCCTGGAATATAAGGAGTATGCTCTAGGAGTCTTCTTGGACATTGCCGGGGCTTTCAATAATGTTGCAAAATGGGCGATTATGGATGGTCTTAATTACATTAAAGTACATCCTGCCTTAATCAGATGGATCGGCTGCATGTTAAATTGCAGAAAGATTGCATCACAATGGGGATTGCACGAGGCTACGAAATCAGTGGACAGGGGCACGCCGCAGGGAGGGGTGCTATCACCTCTGCTGTGGACGCTGGTCATCAACCAACTGCTCAGGCAATTTGATGAGGGACCCGTAAAACTTACGGCTTACGCAGATGACGTTGCAATTGTCATAAGTGGAAAAGTCCTTCCAACGATTAGCTCTTTGATGGATCGGGCGCTTCGCGATATTCATACCAGGGCATCTAATGTCGGGTTGAAAGTCAATGCGGAGAAGACGGATATGGTCTTGTTTACAAAGAGGTACAAGGTCCCAAATTGGACCAGGCCTAAGTTAGGAGGGTTGACCTTACAGGAGAAACCTTGCACAAAATATTTAGGAATCATCCTAGACAGTAAGCTGTCATGGAAGCTCAACGTGGAGGAGAGGGTCAAGAAGGCCTCAACGGCACTCTACGCATGTAAAAGAATGCTGGGGTGTACGTGGGGCCTATCGCCCTTTCTTTCTCATTGGGTTTTTACAGCGATTGTAAGCCCTATTCTATACTATGGAGTTCTTGTTTGGTGGAAAGCCACACAAAAAACAACATACCTCAAAAAATTAGAGGGGGTATGCAGACTATCGATGCTTAGCATTACGGGAGGCCTGAAAACAACCCCGACGGCTGCACTGTATGCCATTTTGCACATCCCACCTGTAGACCTGGTAGCAAAGAACAAAGCATTAACGACCGCAACCAGGCTCGGTGCTCGGGGCAGCTTGAGCGCCGATCATATGGCCATAGTAGTATAGCGTCATCAATCACAAGACGAACAGACTACATGATTCCCTATCTGCGCTTCGAGGGAGATCTTAAGGCCACAATAGAGGTGGACGGTTGGCGCAAGGGTGCGCAAATGGCGGACGAGGCGATACATGTGTACACCGATGGTTCCAAAGTAGTGGAAGGAGTAGGGTCTGTGGTATACTGCGCTGATCCGGAAATAATCAGATCCTACAGGCTGCCGGATTACTGTAGCGTTTTCCAAGCGGAAATATTAGCCGTAACCAAAGCAGTAGATACCCTGGAAGAGAATAGCTTAAGCTGCAACCGTGTTAACTTTTATATTGACAGTCAAGCAGCAATTAAAGCAATAATCTCGCATAGCACAGCATCTAAATGCGTGTTAGAGTGTAAGCAGTCTCTGGAGAGAATCGGGACAGGGAGAAGCATACATCTATATTAGGTCCCAGGGCATATGGGAATAGATGGGAATGAAAAAGCGGACGAACTAGCTAAAAAGGGCGCATCCCTTGAAGCTTGCTCCGTAGATGTCCCAAAAGCGTGGGTTCAAGCGCGGGGCTGTAAAGTGTAGAAGATTATGTGTAGGTCTTACAACCTTAGACTAACACAGTTGCTCCTATCATTAAAAAGAGAGGACTGTAGACTCATGACGGGTATTCTGACTGGACACTGCCTTCTGGTGTTACATGCCTTTAAACTAGGCTTGGTCAGTGATAGCAGATGTAGGAAGTGCGGGTTGGAGGAGGAAACGATCGAGCACGTTCTGTGCTCGTGCCCTGCACTTGCCAGGCTAAGACTCCAGCTATTAAGAGTGATACAGCTGTCAGATCTAGGAGCAGCAAGTGGCTTAAGTCCTAGGAAGCTTCTAGTATTTGCCAAGAGGACGGAGTTATTTTATAACATAGGTCCTGGTTTTTGATAGGGTTTTTCAGTTTGGTCGTTAAAACAAACTTCTGGTAACACTACGGACTCAATCAGTCTATGTGAGGTCCTCATGGACCGGCCAGTTCAACCTACCTACCTATGAACTTAGTTGAGAGGAAGACATTCAAGCTAGTATAGAGTCCGTATCATATTGTTTATTATTATATTATTATAATTATATTATTGGAGTGAATATTACAGGCAGAGGCTTAAAATTCCGGCTTATGCAAAAAAAGTTGTCTACTACCCTGTAAAAACAAATGGTTCTTAATATGATTAAGTTCCTAAAATTATAATATCGCAAGCTTAATATTTCTTAGCGTCCTGGAAAGGTTGTATGATAATAAGTTTCAACGTACCAGAGATCTTTATGTTTGATATTCTAAAGCCTTTGCTCTTAAATTTTGAAAAACGTGGGTTTTGATTCTCTTATGAAGTATGAAATTGTTAACTTTTTCATTAATAGGTGGAGAAGCGTTTACATAATAAAAATTTGTCTTTCAATTCTTAGTTTTTTAATGCATTAGCTTTTTAAGTTAAGCTATGTTGATTTAAGTTAGATCTAGGGGCTGCTAATGGAATTTCTTTTTTTAAGCTCTAATACCGTTTTAAAAGGAAAGATTAGTTGTTTGAATTTGGTAGTCATATACTATGTACTTAAGTTATACAATTTTAAAATATTAAGGGCTAACATTCTTAAGCTGTTAGGAATTCTTCTACGTTCCTAAGTTCAAGATATTGAAGACGGCCATGCCCGTAAGTTCTTTACTCCTAAACACATACGTAAATAGTTTATCTTTTAGTGCACTAAGCTCTATTCAATTAAGATTTGAACGCTTAATGTTCAAAAAGCCATTCGTAACAGTCGGCCACTGACAACGCCCATTCCATTAACTACTTTTTTCTCTCTAGATTCGCAAGTTGACTCAGACTCAAAAATTTGCGTATATTGTTTTAATATTAACTACAGTTACCAAGGTTCAATTTGTAGGCTCTTTGTTAAATCATAAGCTTTATTCAACAGAGAGGGGAAGGAAAAGAGAGAGATATGATAATTACTCATACGAGTATGTATAAAGAGCAAACACAAATTGGGAGTCGGCCAATGTAACACTTCATTTCCTGGAATTATTGATTGGCCAAAAGCTGTTATTTGTGTGTAGGTTGAAAATATTAACATACACGCACATACACACATACGGAAATATATGATGTTCATGTGAATTTATGTACTCTTTGGTTTAATCTGCAATGCTATAAAAGTTTGTTAATACGTACATGAATCTAAACAGCAACGGCGTCTACAAATTGCGTAAATTCAAATACTAAACCACATTCTTTTTCATCACTTGAAAATTTCCAAATAATGTTTGGTTTTATTAAATCCTAATACTAATTAATTGTAATTATATTTTCGTAAATTTTTTGTTTGGTGCTTAAGTGCAATTTTGAGGGTCTTGATGCTTTGTTGGAGCCAACGTTTTGCGTTTACATTCAGTGAAATTCGCTATGAGGGCATCAATTCACTTAATCCACTTAAACCCGCAAAAAAAAAAAAAAACAATTAAGGAAGGCTAAGTTCGGGTGTAACCGAACATTACACACTCAGCTGGGAGCTTTGGAGACAAAATAAAGGAAAATCACCATGTAGGAAAATGAACCTAGGGTAACCCTGGAATGTGTTTGTATGACATGTGTATCAAATGGAAGGTCTTAAAGAGTATTTTAAAAGGGAGTGGGCCATAGTTCTATAAGTGGACACCATTTCGGGATATCGCCATAAAGGTGGACCAGGGGTGACTCTAGAATGTGCTTGTACGATATGGGAATCAAATGAAAGGTGTTAATGAGTATTTTAAAAGGGAGTGGGCTTTAGTTCTAATGACGGACGCCTTTTCGAGATATCGCCATAAAGGTGGACCAGGGGTAACTCTAGAATTTGTTTGTACAATATGGGTATCAAATTAAAGGTATTAATGAGGGTTTTAAAAGGGAGTGGCCCTTAGTTGTATATGTGAAGGCGTTTTCGAGATATCAACCAAAATGTGGACCAGGGTGACCCGGAACATCATCTGTCGGGTACCGCTAATTTATTTATATATGTAATACAACGAACAGCATTACTGACAAGATTCCAAGGGCTTTTGATTGCGCCCTGCAGAAGTTTTTCATTTTATTCTACTTAATATGGAAGGTGTCACACCCATTATACAAAGTTTTTTCTAAAGTTATATTTTGCGTCAATAAACCAATCCAATCACCATGTTTCATCCCTTTTTTCATATTTGGTATAAAATTATAGCATTTTTTTCATTTTTCGTAATTTTCAATATCGAAAATATCGGATTTTGCCCATTTTTTATACCAAGATAAAATGAGTTCAGGTCAGTACCTACGTGAACTAAGTTTAGTAAAAATATATCGATTTTTTTTATCAATTTCCTTTAGCAATTACAATTGTGGTTTGTTGTTTTTACAACTACTTTAATCGGCATTTCAAATTTCTTGGTAAGTACTACATCATCATGATGCGGTGCATCATTATATTTTGTTTACAAAAAAAAAAAAAAAATGGATAAGCATGTTTTTATATCGACGTCATTGGCTTTGTCACGATTTATAGCCGACCAGCTTTGCGCCACAAAGTGCTTTTGTATTAATTAATTTTTACGGTCAGAAAAAAATCTAAACAAAATCGTTTTGTGGATGTATTTTCAATCGCTACCAAAGGTAATTAGAATTCTCAGAGAGTGTTAACTATTCTACCTTTTAATACTTTTCATGAAAATGAAATGGTATAATGAGTTTGTCACGAATCTCAAAATTGTAAGTCTTTAAAGGGAAGAGATAAACCCACCAATAAGTATACTGAAATGATCAGGATGACGAGCTGAGCTAAGTTAGCCATGTCCTTCGGTCTGTCTGTTTGAACGCAAGCTAGTTTCTTAGTTTTTGAGAAATCTTGATGAAATTTGATGAGCTGGTATATTTAAGTGTCCGATTAGACATTTGAACCGACCGGATCGGACCACTATAGCACATGGCCAACCGACTGTAACAACCGATTTTTTTTTTACTGATAGAATATTGAAAATTCACAGGATGTCAGAACGGTCATATACATAATATATATCCCATAAAACTGATTGTTTAGATTTTATAAATTTTCAAAAATTCTACACATTATTGATCAGCTCCATTCATCAAAGGTATCCTTCCATTCCTAAAGGTCTTTACTTCATTGGTCGCTTCATCAAGTCGCTTAGCACATTTGCGTTTACAAAATTTCGTTGATACCGCCAATCGCTCTGGCTTCAGTCTTATCGATATATTAAACAATTCGTTCGTTTTGTTGTTGTTCATCTATTTTGTTTGCTTATTGAGTGCCTCTTCAAATGCAAATGTACCATAATCACATTACATTATTGACTCGTTATTGATGTTTTTTAGCGCATAAAAGGACGTGTTTAATTTGAGCCATAATGTTAGCAAACAACAACAAATAATGTGTAGCCAATATAAAGGAAACAGAGAGAAAGATCAAAGAAATTATAATCGATTGAAAATTTGAAATTTTCATCGTTATTTATATTTTTATACTCAGCGTGCTCTGCACACAGAGTATATTAACTTTGATTGGATAACGGTTGGTTGTACAGGTATAAAGGAATCGAGATAGATATAGACTTCCATATATCAACATCACCAGTGTCGAAAAAAAATTTGATTGAGCCATGTCCGTCCGTCCGTCCGTCTGTCCGTTAACACGATAACTTGAGTAAATATTGAGATATCTTCACCAAATTTGGTGCACGCGCTTATCTGGACCCAGAATAGATTGGTATTGAAAATGAGCGAAAACGGATGATAACCACGCCCACTTTTTATATATATAACATATTCGAAAACACAAAAAACCTGATTATTTAGTAAATAATACACCTAGAATGTTGAAATTTGACGTGTGGACTGAAATTGAGACTCTTGATAAAAATTTGAAAAAATTGTTTATAATGGGCGTGGCACATCCCACTTGTGATAAAATCAATTTTACAAATATTATTAATCATAAATCAAACATCGTTAAACCTATCGTAACAAAATTTGGCAGAGAGGTTGCCTTTACTATAAGGAATGATTTGAAGAAAAATTTACGAAATCGGTTAAGGACCACGCCCACTTTTATATAAAAGATTTTTAAAAGCGTTGTGGACGAATAAAATAAGCTATATCTTTGCAAAAAAGAGCTTTATATCAATGGTATTTCATTTCCCAAGTGGATTTATAATAATAAATAGGAAAAAATTCAAAATTTTAAAAATGGGCGTTGAACCGCCCCTTTTATGACTAAGCAATTTTCTATGTTTCGGGAGCTATAACTCGAAGAAAAATTAACGGAGCGTAATAAAATTGTGTGCACATATTTTCCTTATAGCAGAAAATATTTCTAGTAAAAGTGGATGGGTTCGGTTAAAGACCACGGCAACTTAGATATAAGACAAGTTTAAAAGTTTTAAAAGGGTCGTAGACTAGAATAGTAAGCAATAACTTAGCAAAAAATTGTTTTGAATCAATGATATTTCACTTATCAGGTTTTATTGTAAGAGGAAATGGGGAGCCAATTTTTTTAAACGGGAGGTGCCACATGTTATGTAGAAAAGTAATGTATCTGAAATGAAATGTACAATTGAAGGTCACGCTGAGTATATAATGTTCGGTTACACCCGAACTTAGACACCTTTACTTGTTCAATATCATTATTTTGTGGTTTTTATTAATGTTCTTTTTCTAGTATATTGAAAAAAGTAAAAAAATGAAATAAATAGCGAAACGCAATATATTAAAATAAAATATTTGTTATGTTATTTGGTACATGAATCTATGAAAATATTACATGCAAATTTATTAAATATAAATCAATCAACAAACTCAATAATATTTGATCACGTACTTGAACAGCTGCTGCTCATCAATTTTAATTGCAAATGTTTTTATATTTGTTTTATGTATTTTCAGTTTTCCCTTAGTTGCAATTTACTAGCATGTGATTTGAGCGTTTATATTTTCTGAAGTATTATATTTTTTTAATTACGCACACATTCGTGTATCAATTAAACTTAATTGCGCTTAAAAAATGTTAAATAATAAAAAAAAATTATATAAAGCCTTTTCAGCAGCAAATTTTAACTTAATTAAGGTTTATTAAATTTAGAGTATGGAGAAAGTTATGATTTTACAGTTAAGAGTAGATTTGACATTAGCGACATGTGACAGCAAATGGAAGTAAGGCAAGGCAAGGAAAGGAAAGGTTTGTTATAGGTATGTTGTCGACGAGTTATTGAAAACGAAAAGTTACAGATTGTTTTATCAAAAATTATTATTTGCAGTCGAAAGTTATCGATTTGCTTTTTTGCTCTTTCAGCACAAGAATTTCTTTTAAGACTTCTGATGATTAATCTAGTTGCCTCTTACATCTGCTAACTGAGGGAAATCTTAGATCGGCGACGTAACCCAGTGGTATCATATTTTTCAGTCACTACGTTTACATTTTTTGAGTTGAAATTTTTGTTCTTTTGTATTAATGAGGATAAGTTGTGCAGTACTGTAATACTCCCTAAGAATGATTTAAGTACTTTATGAGTATTTGAGCAAACGAGTACTTCACAACTGATCCTCATACGTATAAAAAATGTGGCCTAATTTACATTGTGATGTCCTTCGACAGGATCAGAAAAAAAATGGAGACTTGTTTCTAAAATTTTGATATTGGTTTGCCCGGGGCGTGAACCCAAGACCTTCGTTGTGTTAAGCGGAGCGCGCTACCACCATCACACGGCGGCCATAATACGTTTTTAGAAATAATTAAAATAAAATGTCAAATCGTTGCTTAGAAAGAATCGCCACGTGTAAATATGATGCCAAGGACGTCAGTTCAGTACCAGGATTTTCTATCCCAACCGCCAAAGCGAGTCCATACAGGGTGATGGCGAAGCGAAATCAACCAAATCGCCGTGCAGAAGAATGTCAAGCCGAAAAAAAATTTTCATTGATTTCGATTAACTGTCATGTTGTTGTAAAAGCGTTGTATGGAAAATCAAGGCGAATTCAGTACCAGGTGTTGTTATCCCAACAGCTGGCTTCTTCTTCTTGATTATTTTCCATACAGCGCCTTCTACTTTAATATGTCAGTTAAACGAAATCAATTAAAGTTTTCTTTTGACTTGACATTCTTCTGCATGGCGAATTGGTTGAAATCCACCACCAGGTATGGATTCACCTTGACGTAAAATAATCAAGAAAAAGCAACCGGCTGTTGGGATAACAACAACAATTACTGAATTCGCCTTGCCCATCAGTTGATTCAAATCGGGCACTTTCATAGACAACTATTTTTGTTAATACGTTGCAAACATGTTTCCGTCAATTGAATGTTAAACATTTTGTTTTATAAACGGTGAGTTGAGCCAACTGTCAAATGAAATAACTATCTTAAAATTGTAATGAAAAGGACTTCTAAAATTATTTTTACACTTTACGAAGAAGAGGAAACATTTTATTCATAACCAACACTTTAAAATGCCAAAAGAACTGCCACACAGACGAATAAATACGTTGGGCCATGGCGGAACGATACAAGGTGGCAGCATGGGACAGCTGATTATAAACTTTTTTATTTGATTTGATACATCAACTTTCGGCGCAGTACGATTTTGACATTAGCCCATAGAATTTACAAAAACAAAGTACATGGAATTTTTCTTTATGTTTATAGGTATGTGACCATGCTGCCACCTTGTATCGTTCCGCTATGCGTTGGGCAAATGTAGCAAAAATATTTCTGCTCAGTAATTTGACGAGAAAATTTCATGCGTTTAGATGAAGTAAATAAAAAAGACAGAAGATGTACGCTATCTGAAATGGTAGTGATGTATTTTGGACGGTCAGAAGAGGGTAACATTTTTACCCGCTTTAAAAAAATAGGAGTAGAAAAATAAATACCTTGCTACGAAAACCATTACAGAAATTGCTTTTTTCAGCATATCAGTGCCACCTAACGCCAATGCAAAATTGAATACAAAAGACCAGTGCGAGTTAACATTACTTTTAGGATCGTATAAAAATAAATAAATTCAATTTGGCCACTTTAACTGATCTCAATTTCAACTGAAACTTTCATTGAAAAACTGGATATAAAAGAAACATGTGTTATTCATATAAAGTCCATATGTACGTCAGTTATTTAGTTGAACTTTTCTGCCTTTGGCGGAACTTAAATGGGTATCGTGTTCGACGAAAAGTTTTACAGTCACACTTGGAAGTGATCGTGAGAGTCTTAAATGTGTTTCCGTCCCTTAAAATTCATTGATATGTTCATATGCTTTATTGATTTGTCATTGAGAGTCGGGATTAAAACATATGCTCTTCTAATATATAATAGCAAACTTAATCAGAAGATCCCTAAAAATTTTTGACAGTTGAATTCATGATGCATTACTAATGTTACCAAGTTATTCTTTACCAAAATATATCAGAGGATAGACCAGCCCAGCGGCATTCGGCCTAGAATGCTGATCCGAAGCGAGATGGATTCATATATTTTAAATTACAATCCTTAAGTGTAATACTATTTTCACACAGAAGGCTTATTGAATAATAAAGGCAGTTTTCTACATTAAGACGCTTATTGAGCTCAATCTTCCCTACAAAACTCGAATCTATTATTATTTCATTAGTAGCTAATCGAATGCCTAATGAAGTCAAAAGCTCTATGCAACTCTGTTCGCAGCGTTCCGCTTCCGTTTCCGCTTCTTAGTTTTTGGTGTGTTCAGTGCTTAAAAATGCCATTTGTCAAAGCAAATATCACTGTCTGCATGGCGGAACGATACAAGGTGGCCGCATCGAAAAGCTGATTGTAACCTTTTTTATTTGATTTGATACATCAACTACCGGCGCAGTTCGATTTTGACATTTGTCCATCGAATTTACAAGTACATGGAATTTTTTTTGTTTGTAAGTATGTCACCATGCTCCCACCTTGTATCGTTCCGCCATGATTGTCTGTCTCATCCTTCATACTAATCGAGCAGTTACTTCTGTGTGAAAGCAAAAAATTTACGATTTCATTAGCAGGTGAAATGAGATCATTAAGTTTCTGTGTGAAAACAGTATAAGATTCCTCTCATCTTAGTGTTTTTATTTTTAGGGCCAAACAGCAACAGTGAGTTACAATTTTTTGTATATTTAGAATACCATTGTTTAGGCGAAGTTTTTTCAAAATAAGGTGTAATACGAAAATTTTGGGGTTCTTGTAGGAATGAGAAAAATATTTTTCGAAAGTCTTCATTAGTACTGTACAGGGGAAGATCTTTGGTTGAATATGACGCGTCATGACGTGAATGCAAATATTTTGTTTTAACAAAGACCTGTTTAAATTTTTTTGGAACAAATCAAACAATGTCGAAGTATTAGTTTAGCACGGCCTTATTTATGGAAGCCAACACCAAAGATCCCTAATCGTTGAATTTCTGAAAGGTCCATCGATATTCACCTAATAGTTTATGTGAAAAAAGTACTAAAAGTGGCATATTTTACTACTGAAAAATGCAAACAACATTTTTTCGGGGACAACATTGATGAAAAATTTTCAGATAGCCGAATGAAAGAACAAAGAAGATTGTAGAGCGAGACAACTGACCACTTACTTTACCTGGTTATTCCACCATGGTGTATCCTAACTACTCAATGCTGCGTTCAGAAAGTTTTCACTCAACGACTGCCCAACATTTGTTTTTCATGAAAGCGCCCAATGCAAATTTTCTCTTGACTTGACAGGGCGGGTTCGTTCAACTCGCTTTGACATCACCTTGTATGGATTGTATGGTACGCAACTCCAAAAGAGAAGATCCCGATATATAGCAACAAACATTTTTGCTAATAGTCGTAAGTAACATTTGAAAATATGCATCCATTTAAGACTGAGCACTTTTTCTCATTTATCTAGGAACTTGGTATGAGTTAGTTATTGCTTTTTGGTTTGAAACTTCTCACATATAAAGGGATAGTATGGAAAATAAGGAAAACATTTTATTTATTTCCATTTCCCAGGCAACAACCCTCATTTTCATGGCGACTGCTATTTTCCATGCCGTTGCTGTTACGTCTGTTGTTACGCTGTTTATCAGTAAACATTGAACCAACAAACAACACTGACGAAAATATCAAAAGTTCAAATAAATAAAAAAATAGATAAAGTCATACAACGCCAATATAAGAAAGAAACATATTCAAAATTTTGAGTAAACGTTTTTCAAATTCATTTATTAAACAGTTTGTTTGACTAATTGAAAAAAGGAAATGTCGCGAGAGGATGATATACGAAATGCGGCTGCACGGCGGCGCAATTTATTATTTCTCACACAACGTTTTCTAGCCGATTATGGATTTTACCAAGCCGCCGAAGCATTGAAGAATGAAGCACGTTTGCCAGTCGAAGAATACGAGCTTTGCGACAACATCGACTTAGATGCAATTTATTTGGAATACGCCAGCTATTATCATTTGAAATTCGGCAAATATCCAAAAATACTGCGTAAGCTTAAGCCAACTGTAAGGGTGGAGGTGGATGCGAAACGCAAATCAAAGATAAAAAGTTGTTTAGCAGTTACAACGAATGCAGTTAATATGGACACACCACCAGCGGAACCGGTAACAGGGCTGGGAGACGTAGAATTGACTGTGCGCAAAGTGGAAACATTAAAGTTAAGCGGAAACGTGGCTGAAGGTGAGACAAACACAATAAGGACAATGTCGCTTGCTGGAGTTTCTTGTGCTGGTAGTGGCAAGGAAGAAGAACGCAGTGAAGCTCTCCAACGTTTAAAAGAGATCGAACATACCGCTAGTGCTGATGCATTGCTATGTCAACAAGACTGGCAGAATTTGGCAGATCTCGTGAAATCTACAATGATGCGTGATGAACTCAAACTTAGTTGGTCGGATATGTGCGGTAATGCGCATGCAGTTGAAATCATTAAAGAAGCGGTGCTTGTGCCACTCATGTTTCCACAACTTTTTTTGAATGGTTTGCGCCCATGGAAATCGGTATTGTTGCATGGCCCACCGGGTAGCGGAAAAACTTTACTAGCAAAAATTCTCTATGCCGAAACACGTCAAAAGGTAGCATTTTTTAACGTTACCAGCAGCATTGTGGTTTCCAAGTGGCGTGGTGAATCGGAAAAAATTATGCGCATACTCTTTCATATGGCCTACAAGCATGCGCCGTCGATCATCTTCTTCGATGAGATTGAGGGTTTAACGTCACGTCGTGATCGTCCTAGTGATCATGAATCGTCAAAACGTTTCAAAAATGAATTACTTCAATTACTGGATGGCATGGAACAGCAAACGGGTGGTGTTTTTGTATTGGCGAGCAGCAATTTACCTTGGGATATCGATGATGCGTTTCTGCGTCGTTTCGAAAAGAGAATTTTAGTTCAACTACCAAATGAGGTAGAACGCGCTTTACTTATCGATAAACAGTTGCCACTTATGGTAAGTAATGAACAAATGGAGGCATTGGTACGTATCTCCGAGCATTTTACGGGCGATGAAATTCGTTTGGCATGCAAAGAGATTGCTATGCAGTCGATAAGACGCGCAACTCGTGCGGGTAAGAGCGATGCGAAGCCAGCACAAGAAATATCGTTTTTAGAGGCTTTTCAACAGATCAAACCAATAAGTTTGCAATTAATGAAACGTCATCAACAATGGCAAGAGTTGCATGGGTCATAAGTGTGGATGAACGTGAAATTAGGATGGTGGGATAATCACATTTTTTTGTATTTGTTTACTTAAGAGCTAATAAAAAAATTTTGCGAAAGGTGTTTTTTATGCGATAAAATAAAGGGGGCACGTAATCGTGGTCTTGCATAAATTGAGTTACTTAATGATGGCGGGTTCTACGACTAAGAGAATACAACGTCTGGAAATCAATTAAATGTAGGTACGCGACGATATTAGATAACGTGGCAAAGGTGACTAAACGAGATCGTAACTGACCTATCGTCATACACCGACCATATCACACCGATGGCAGAGTTCCACATGAAGAGCTCCCTTCGATGGAGGATTGAGAGGAAGGTCTAAAGAGTAGTAAGGGTATTACAATCTACAGATACGGCTCGAAACTGGAAACGAGAACTGAAAATGGATTGTTCCCCACGCATATGCAGGTATATCCTACCGACTCAATGACTCGTGCATCATTGTCTTCCAGGCGGAGGCTTATGTCATATAGAGAGAGCAGCCAGACTGCTCCAGGACAGTACGGTCTCAAACGGCAATGTAACGATCTTTCCCGACAGCGGGTAGTCTTAACGGCATTAGCATCCATTAAGTTGGATATTGCGTGGAGGTGTGGAGCCTCGCTGGCGCCCATAAGCCATCTCAGTATCTCCCTTTGCTGGGTCCCTGGGCACAGAGATATTAAAGGGAATGTATTTGAAGATGAGATTATGGCAACGGAGTTGCCGTAGACCGACCCGGATAACTGCGTGGTCTTCTACTGGCATTGCTTAATTAGGAAAGTGTTATCGATGTTGATGGTCCTGTGCCGGATGCAGATCCGGTACGTTCCGGAAACAAACACCATAAAGGTACTACCCCAACTATCTCGGGAACGATTTGGTATGACCACACGAAAGCTTCTAGGCCATACCGCCCTCCCACCCCCTAGATCCATCAGGGGTTTGGAGTCGCCAGAGCCTCGGCTGTTAATGAAACAGGATTCGCCGCCGATATGTGAGGTTGACAATTGGGTTGGAGAAGTTATATATTGCGCTGGCAACCCCTTGAATCAATTTGGTATTTTAGTCGCCCCTTACGACAGGCATACCTACAGCGGGTATATTCTAAACCCCTAACCCACTTCTGATGAAACTAGCTTCGTTCTCAAGTTAAGCAAATCTGCAGTGAGAGTTCATACGGGTGTCAAGACAGGTCATTGCGCTATTGCAGACACTGCAGAAGTTGTCAAAATGATAAGGAAGAGAAATAGATTTGTCACTTTTTTGCTGATGTAAACAAGGCTCAGATTGGGCGCACGGATTTTCGACAGTCTAGCAGAGATTTTGAAGGTGGATATTTCGCACCTACTTAAGTTCAACAGAAAGTAAGTGGTTCGTTGAGAACTACTAGGTAGTAGTCTGGTTGAGCGAATGTGCTGCCACTTGGTACTCACTGAGGGCACTTACAATGTACAAAAAATTCTCGGACTGGAAGTGGGGGAGGTTCCCATGCAGGCGCTTTAAACCTCATCTAAACTACTCTTCCAGCCTCCCAGCTAAAGGAAAGCTCACTGGGACACTATTATTTTAGACCTTTGTGTTACTGCATACTCTAACGGTGAAGCTGGCTTTCAGTTATTTAGCGAATCTCTTCGTGAAAGTTCCTTCATAGAGTCGAATACGTCCCTACCGTCTTCGCAAATGCTAGAAATCTCAGTAAAAAGCAATTGAACGATTCCACCAAGTCGTCCTCCGCCAGGTCTTCCTCCACAGCTGGGGCTGTCATGTATATTAAGGGTCATTGCATAGAATCCCATTGGGCAATGTCCTGTTAGCACTGCAATAACCATCGACACATGAGCTTTTGTAAACCTTAACAGCTTTTCTAAGCACTTGGAGTCAACGACGGGATAGAAAAACCGCGACATTTCGCAAGGGGTGGTGTTCGGCCAGCGTTTGCTTGGCTGGCTCGAGGCCCATCCACCCAGAAGCAGATAGCAAGTGGTCTACGGAGTCACAAAGCCTTCACAAAGCACACACACTCAGTTCACCAGTACTAACCGATTTAAAAACCGAGCCTCACTATTGCTAGGAAAATCCTCATGCGCTGACATCCAGAAAATGTTTATCAAAAAATGGCTCGATGTCAATTAAAACGAGGTCAAGCGATCCCTCACTGCCCTCGACTTCAACACGTGGCAGAGCCTGGTGCTCGGATAACCGCCTGACTATCTGAGTAAATGCTAAGTTCCCTAGTATATTATACCATAGGTACAGCGGCATACCATCTACCGCATCTTCCACATCCTAACAACAAGCTCATGGCAGAAAACTACACCCAAACCCTCCAGTTCAGGGTGGATCTATTCATATACATATACATAGGCAACTCAATTAAAAATAAAGTGGTTACGAAACTGAAAATTTAGAGCACTGTGTCTCATTATGACATCAATATTTACATACCTGCCAGTAGTGCGACGTCGCGCGCCCGCTATAGTCATTCGTGATATATAACGCCGTACGCGTCCACTCGAACGTCGTTGTCCCGAAGCCGATCGCACACTATACTCCGTAGCGGTTGAGCTGCGTCTATCTGTTGGCATCACATCCGAACAAATCGATGATGATATAATCGACGTCGTAGAGCGCCGCTTGCCGCCAGTGAAGGTGCCACCACTTGATGACGTTGTGGTGGCCGATGAATCAGAACGTGAAAAAAGTGACGAACGTTTACTACGCGTACCCGGTGGACACACAGCCTCTTGTATATTACTATAGAACTCCTCAGTTTCACGATCATATGAATCAGGATCATGATCATCATCTGCTGCGTCTTCATCATGCGCATCGGTACCAGCGCCCTCATCATCCGTGCCTAGCGTATCGGTTGCAAGTGTTGCGGCGCGTCTTGGTGGAAAACGACGTGCGCCAGAAAAACTTCGTACAGCAGGTTGTAATTCACCATTTGTGCCAGCGCTCGTGCTTACGTCCCTATCACCACTATTGCGATTACTATCCGCCATTGAATCCGTTCGGGCTGTATTGTATATCTCACTGCTGGCAGTTTCATAATCGGTGGATGTGCGCGTACGTCCACTATGACTGCTACTAAATGAACGATAATGCGATGTGGAACTATGACTATCCGGTGAGGTGGGACGTGATTGAGTGATCAGCGTTTGCTGGTGCTGTAATATATGTTTTTGACGTTCGTGATGCTCTTGATGTGGCTTGTGATGTGAGCTGCGTCGTGGCGTGTGTGGTTGTGGTGTGTCGGGGTGTTCATTTTCATCGCTTTCGCCGCCACCAACGCTACCACTAAATGTAACTTCATGATATTTTATGGATTTGGAGGATTTGCGACGCGCTTGCTGTACCGAAGAACGTCGCGGTGTTTCATCTAAGTCATCTGTGACTGTTATTATTTTTGTGGCATCGTAAGTATCGTTTGTACTGATTGTGGGTGGTTGTTGTTCGCACGGCACTGTACTGCCGTTTTTGATTGTTGCTGTAGACAGCTTTGCGCTGGCTGTGTTGAGTGCTATTAATGTGGTTGTTGTTGTCGGCGTACCACTTGTTGTGGATGGGTGTGATTGTATGTTGGTAATTTTTCCCTCCGTCGTTGCTATCGAAGGTGATTGTTCTGTTGATGGTGGGAGTGTTATTGGTCGCGGCTGTCGCCTACGCCAAGGAAACGCGCGTATAAATGCAAAAAATATGACAAGTGTGGCGATCATTGCCGTTGGAGCATTTTTTAATCACTTAAAACCGTGTGAGTTTGTTTATTCTTTTTTTTTTTTTTTTTTATTTTCCTCTAATCTATAATCTATGTAATTTTTTTTTATGAAAGTTATTTGAATTGCACCACTGTTTACTGTCTGTTGGTTACTTGCTGTTGTTATAATGGTTTTTTAGAAATAGAGTCTCTAACATATTTAAGTCACTTAAGTCTGCCCACACTCGTCCAGGTTTTATTTTATTAATTTATTACTTTTTGCAATTAGTCTTCAAAGAAAAAAAAAATTCTCCGTGCGAATAGCATTTTTGTTCCATTAAAATAAACTATAGACTTTGAGCTTTGGATATCGTTTATATCGGTTCTCATACCAATTATTAACTAAAACTTAACTACTAATAGTTTTTTTGATGTGTAGATATCTTTGCTCGCGGTGAAGGGTGCGGTAAAAGCCGGACTTGTAGGTTTTTCCCATTCAAATGAGGACACTTAGATTCATTCAGAGACTGACGTTTTTTGTTGATACGAAGAGTACATACCAGATGATTTCATTATCGACGAGATATAGGCTCGATATATGTATATCGATCAAAAAGTTATCGATTTGCTAACGAAAAGTTATCGCTGTTTTATCAAAAAATTGTTGATTTGTTTACAAAAAAGCATGGATATATTATTGGAAAGTGATCGATTAAAAGCGGGAGTTTATCTTTCGAAAAGTTATCAAGAAACTGTTGACTTGTTATCGAAGTTTTACCAATTTGTTATCGGTGTGATACTAAAAAGATATCGGTATAATATCGAAACGTTATCGTTTCCTATAGAGTTAACTGTTCATTGTCAAACAGATGCCGATGAAAATTCGATGCAAAATTGATGACACATTTGTAACTCGTCGATAACAAGCCGATCAAAAACAAATAAGAAGCTGATGACTCGGCGATAAGGAGCCGACAAAGAAACCGATAACTCTACGTTAATAATTCGCTATCGATAAAGCCCTGATAATGGCACAACAACTTTTCGGCATCGGTTGTGACAGTGGTGGACACATAATTAGAAACATTTTATTTTTAAACACTATTCACAACTGCTTCTATCTTTAAATGTTTTGTTAATTTTCAATGCATGTTTCAAAATACAATCGATTATCGATAGTTTTGAAATTTTGTCTTGTCGAGGGTGCTCCTAATTTTCCCACATATAAAAGAAATTTTGTTCGTCTATTGTATTGAGGAAAATGAGCAACGCTTTCGTTCTCGAAAAAATTCTTAATACTCCTTATAACAAGTTGAAGATGGAAATTTTGTTATAAGTTTTGAACTTGAATTCTTTGTAAGTCAGAAAAAGAAAGCAATAAATTTTAATTGGAAATTAACAAAACACTTAAAGTTAAAAGCAGTTGTGAATACAGTCTAAATGTTTAGTAAGTCTTAGAACTGGACACAGTGTTCTAGCGTTACATGCCTTTAAATTAGGTCTAGGGATAGTAGTTGTAGGAAGTGCGAGTTGGAGGCCGTGCGCTTGCCAGGCTAAGACTCCAGCTATGAAGAGTGGCACAGCTGTCAGATCTAGAAGCCGCAAGTGGCATTAGTCATAGAAAGCTTCTAGAATTTGCCACGATGACGGAGTTATTTTAGAACATAATTCCTGTTTTTTGCAAGGGGTTTTCAATTTGGTCGTTAAACAAACTTCTGGTAACACTACACACGCATTCAGTCTATGAGAGGTCATCATGGGCCGGCCAGTTCAACCTGACCTAAACTACTCAAATTAGGTGATGCATTAAAATTAGTATTTCGTCCATATAGAAGTACAACAAGAACTACTTTTTTATACTAAGAATTTTCACATCTGCTTCAGAAGGATTACAAACTTTTAAGATTGTTATCAAACTCAAGTCAGTTTCAAAAGCAAATCACATCCTGTTTATCGGTATTTTAAATATCAAATGACATGAAAGTGTTAATATCACACATTCATATAAAAATATTTAATTTTCAGTTTCAGCATTGTCGTGTTTCATGCAACGTGGCGTTAAATTTTCATTGTTGTTGCTGTGCAATTTATCTGCTTTCCTTTTTGCTTGAATTTTAATGTTCGTGACAGTTTTTTTGCTTTTATAATAAAACTTTATAGATAGCATTTAAATTATAGATTGTGCTTTCATCGCAAATGCAATTTAATTCTTGTTGTATATTTTGTGAAGTGGAAGCTTCAACAGTTGATATGAGATAAATTTATAAAAAGGGGATTATGAATTAATTGAGAGGAAAACATAAAAGAAAATATTTAATTTTAAAATGAGTTGCTTTATATTATGTCTACATTGCAAGATTAAGTAGTTGAGATTTATTAAATCTGATAATTTATTCTATACTGTCTGATCTGTAGATTTATATGACGTTTTATTTTTTGTTATATCGGTATTTCGAGGAAGAATTAAAGACTATATATGTATATATATATTTTGTCTAATCTAAAAAACCGTGCATGTACCTATAATTTTAGGCTCTTTAAGAATCATTTTTTACTCCCGTATATGAACTATCTTAAAAGTCAGGACAGACTAGTTGAGAGCGGAAGGTGTCGGTATTTATTCCTAAAAGTGGGATGATGGTGATGGGCATTAGTTGTGCAAGCCATTAGAAGAGTGGTCGAAAAATGGTGGCGACTAAGGCCCATAGTAGCTAAGAAAAGGGCAGGAGTTAAATAGCGGTGCGAACAACATCGGTATTGAAGCAAATGAGTGCGTAAAAGAAGCGAAACCAGAGAGATAAGAGTAATGGATATAATGCAGGAGATAAGAAAGTTAACCTTCAGCGGTGGGTTCTTCCTTCGCGCTGTGAATGTTTCGGTTGGCGTTGTCGCCAGTAACGATACGCGAAGGCTGACTCTAGTGCTGGACACCACAAAACTGTACGCTACATTATAGTTGAGAAGATGGAAGGCAGAGTTGTGCCAGCCAGAACTGTATAGGCTGGTCAGTATGCTAAGAGAAATTGTACCGTAATGGCTTAGCGGCATCCTTTTATACTCAAATATCAGTGTATGATCAGAGACTGGGCCAGAACAGATAGGAAGCGGTTATGTAGCCAGATAGCCTGAAAGGTTGTGGCCCATCGAACTCGCATGAGAATGGTGATCGATACCATGAAAGCATCACTTCCACTTTGCTATTCTATAAGGCCGAATGCAACGCCATATAGCAACCAATTATTCCGTATAACCAGCTAAGACTGAAGTGTCAACCCACATTCGTTCCATTTATATGCGAAATTGCGACAAATAGTTCTAGTAAGATCCATAACTTATTTGCATTTTTAGAAATAGTTTGACAATTGCATTCTTATCATTTGAGTGAAAATGGTTTTCAGACGCTGGTCGTAAAATGTAATATGGACCCTGGTCTGTGTTAGTCGCACTGCTGTATAAAAGTGTGCTTTTAGCTGCCGCCGTGGTGTGATGCTGCGCTTACAACACCTACTATCCTGTGTTCAACGGCCTGGCAAAGAAACATCGAAAATTTAGAAAAAAGATTAAAAAAAAATCTAAGCGGTCGCCTTCTTAGTGAAAATTCATCTGTCTTGGAGATCCCGTTCGGAGTCGGCATATGACATGTAGGTTCTGCCCTACCTCAAATGGGCATAGGATCAATTGGTCTTATGACCACTTCAAATTGTTATAAGTTCAGTTGACTAAACGAGCTATCTTCACTGGACTTGATGGCCATTTAGGAAATTTCCGTCCGAACTTATGATCATTTCGGGTAGGGATTCAAGGGGTTGATAAGCGCAATACATAGCTGCCACAACCCAATTGTCAAACACACCTACGCGAGTCAAATTCTGTTACAAATATGCATGTATCATACACATATTGTGCAGGCGAGGCGCTGCCGACCCCAAGTTCCTCATGCAATTAGGGGGTGTGGACGTGGTGGTCTAGAAGCTTCAATGCGGTCATATTAAATAGTTCCCGAGATGGTTGGGCTAGTACCTTAAAGGTGCTTATTACCGAAACGTAAAGGATCCATATAGGGCAAAGGATCATCAGCATCGATAACGCTCCCCAAAAGCTTTGGGGAGTGTCCTTATAGCTACAACAAAAACCATTTCAAAAAAAAAAAAAAAAAAAAAGACCATAGCCATATGCAGCTATTTAAGATCAGCGCAAAAGCAAATTACTTCTGTAGAAGTGGCTAGACGTTTAGTTGAATATGTTGTGGCCATTTGAAGTCGTCATAAAGTCAAATTGCGTTGTCTCCGTTGGCCTCATTTCACATTTCCCTTACTTTTGTACTTCAAGAATGTGTAAACAATTACATATTTCTCCAGCAATATTGTGTTAAACCGAAAATTATATCAAAAATTTATGTAGGACCTTCAATAAACAACAACAATAAAGTTTTATGAGTTACATGTTTCGCTTCTCCTTGAACATGAAAATATACTGAAAGATGAGTTTTGTGCAATAGTAATAGAATATAAATCAAATTTATGTCTTTATATTCAATAATAAAAATATAAATGTAAGGCGCGATAACCTCCGAAGAGATCTAAGGCCGAGCTTCTCTTCACATTTGCGTCGTGCTCCTCATGATTTTCCCTACAAATTGGCCGGACGGGACCTACATGTTTTTTGCCGACTCCGAACGGCATCTGCAAGGCAGATGAGTTTTCATTGAGAGCTTTTCACGGCAGAAATACACCCGGAGCGCTTGCCAAACACTGCCGAGGGGCGACCCCGCTTAGAAAAATTTTCTTCTAATTGAAAAATCTTATTTCTAAAATTTTGATATTGCTTTGCCCGGGGTGTGAACCCAGGGCATAAGGTGTGGTAGGTGGAGCACGCTACCATCACACCACGGTGGCCGCACAATTGAAATGACAGCGAAATACGAACGAAACGTAATAGAAATAAACGGAAAACTTCTAGAAGAAAGCAACAATAAAGCGCGCAATTGATGTCTGACAGCTGTTCGCCTGTATTACGAAAGGGATTTTCACGTTTTCCTTTGCAGGTGTGTTATGGGATTGTGTGAATGTATTTGTGTAGTTATTTGTATGTATGTAAACCTGAAATGATGCTCGTGATGCATTGGCATCTTCACACATTCCATTATTTCATTTTATTGCTATAATTTTTTTGTGTCTATTTTCAATTTTATTGCAGTTGTAATGCTGGATGTGATAAAAGACCAACTTGTTGTATATATTTCACAAAATAAAAACAACTACAAAAAATCATTAAAATTGTCCAACTTTTACCTTAAGCAACATACACGCAAAAATATGCTTAAACACATACAAGCACACATATAAAATAAAAGGAAGAATAGTTTCTTAGTTGCAGCCATTTTTTTGCTGATGTTTCCTGCTTTTCGTTGCTGCCATAGATACAGAAAACTACTGCGTTAGTTGGTTGCTTGCAGGCATGTAAACTTCACACAAAAGCTTAAAATCGAAAGGCAGCTTAGTCGGTGAATAAAGTTTCAGCTTGCTGCAACACAGGTGAGAATAAACATGTATCGTAGTTTATGAAAGAGAAAAAAACAAATAAACTATTTACAACTTTTAGCGCAGCATAAAATGAAAAATAACAATAAGAAGATGGAAAACGCCCTCGTTTAGCAATAACTCAACCAAAAAGCAGCAAGAAGTATGCAAGGAAAGAGGCATGAGAAAATTACGCTAAACAAACCGCTACTCGCTTCGCTGGAAATGCAGTCAATGTTGTTAAGTAAAGTAAACGAGTATCTGACAGCAGTTAGAAATAAGTATAACAAAGTATAAAAAGTCTTTCACAGCTACAGCAGCTGTTGCTGCCACAGGCCATGCCTCAAAAACTGACGCACGTAGGGAACATCAAAAACATATAACAAAAAAAAAAAAACAAGTAAGGACGGGACTGTCTTCGGCTGTACCGAAGACTTCATACCTTTCATGAATGGGGCTGAACAATAATCTTATCCCGTTCGTAATCTCCAAATAATCGGATGTATAAGATGAGAAATATGTAGTGAACAGATATACATACCTAAACGATTTTTAAGCTAAATATAAAATAAAAAATTGCAAAAAAACCCCCTTATCTGAACGATCGTTGTATGGGATATATGTTATATATAGCCCCGATCAAAGTGATTTTTTCAGGAAATCTTCTATGATATATTAGAGTAAATATCACCAAGTTTAACGTTTTTATATTGGAAATTAAGGGAGAAATGGCTAAAAATCTTTCTATCTGAACGATCGGTTGTATGGGATATATATTATATATAGCTCCGATCAAAGTGATTTTTTCAGGAAATCTTCTATGATATATTAGAGTAAATATCACCAAGTTTAACGTTTTTATATTGGAAATTAAGGGAGAAATGGCTAAAAATCTTTCTATCTGAACGATGGGTTGTATGGGATATATATTATATATAGCTCCGATCAAAGTGATTTTTTCAGGAAATCTATGATATATTAGAGTAAATACCACCAAGTTTAACAAACTATGAAAAAAAAAAAAAAAAAAATCAGCAAAGACAAGGGTGCGAAGTAGAAGTGGAACCTACACTCGGGCATGACATGAGGTATTTGCTTTGTATATGGTGTATTCCAAACTCAAAATCCCCATAGCCCAACTCGAAATTTAAGTTTTTTAGGTTAGCCTAACTATGTCCATTGCCGTCCCCAAAGTGTAACCAATAACTTGATGAAGTTCAATTGAAAGATGATGAATGATTTGGCTGCTTATATTTGCCCGAGTGCAGGTTCCACTACTACTACCATCACACCATGGCGACCGCCTAGGACTAACAAAGTTACTCGTATAATTAAAAAGAGAGGACTATACTTATGACACTGCCTTCTGGCGTCACAAGCCATTAAATTAGGCTTGGTCAGTTATAGCAGATGTAAGAAGTGCGGGTTGGAGGAGAAAACGACCGAGCAGCTTTTAGGAGTACACGGCTGTCAGAGCAGCAGGTGGCATAGGTCCTAGAAAGCTTCTAGTAATTGATAAGAGGGTATCGTCATTTTATAATAAAGGTCTTGGTTTTTGATAGGGGTTTTCAGTTTGGTCGTAGAACAAACTTCTGGTAATACAACGGACTCATTCAGTCTATGTGATGTCCTCATAGACCAGTCAGCTCATTTGTGAAAAAAATGTATTGTTAGCCGTGAGAATGGTTGAGGCAGTGATAAATTGAGAGGGATGATGAAAAAGAGAAGAAGGGAAGAGGGGGTGGAATAGAAAGCACCTCATCACGGGCGGTGTCCCTCAGGAATCTGTTCTAGGTCCAACGCTATGGAATGCAATGTATGACGGTGTGCTACAAATCGACCTACCCGGAGGCATGGAAATTGTCGGCTATGCAGATGATATTGTCGTAGTAGCAGTGCATTGTGTAACGAATGGCTGACGAACATGGGGCTGGAGATTGTTAGCAATAAGAAAGAAGTAGTTTTGGTGATCTCTAAGTGGACTGAGAATGAGTTAGTCCTAACCATACGAGATTATCAAATAAATTCAAAGCCTTTATTGAAATATCTAGGAGTAAACATTGACTCAAAACTAAATATAAGGAGTACTTCAGGGCGTTGGGGGAGAAAGTTTCTAAAGTTAGTGGAGACCTAACGCGAATAATATCCAACATCGGCGGCCCGTCTGCTGTTATCGAACGTAACCAGGTCGATAATATTATATGCAGCACCAGTATGATCTTGGGCAGCGGGGAATCCTTGATAAAAACTGGATGGTGCTTGAAGACCACTCCTTTTCGGATCATAGATTTGTTCGCTTCGACCTTGGCGGGGTGGCACTCAGAACTGCCTGGCACAGAAACCTAAAAAACGCCAATTGGCGTATCTATAGTGAGGAGCTTCAAAAGAGGCTCTCAGGATCTAGTGTTCATATTCCCAGAACTCTGCAGAGCTGGATGGTTCACTTGTATACGAAGGCTTGCGAGGAGGCTCTTAACAAGGCCTACCCTAGGAAGAAATCTAGGGGTAAAACCAAACCACCATGGTGGAACGCGAACCTAGACAATCTACGCAATGCTTGTCGGAAAGCATTCAATCTTGCTAAAGCCTCCAAGGAGGATAAAAAATGGGAGGCCAACAAAATGATCATCGGGGATTATAAGAAACTGCTAAGGTTGTCGAAGAGGACCTCCTGGAGGAAGTTTTGTAGCGAAATGGAGACGGTGTCTGAGATATCTCGGTTCAGAAAGGTGCTGATGGGACATGGACGAATTCGGCAGAGAGCACTCTACGCCTGCTCCTGAGTACGCACTTTCCAGGCGCTAGTGATGAATAAATGAACTGGAGGGAAACTCATACTGGCGAACCGTTTGAGGGGAAGTTCATTACTATAGGTAAAGTTAAATGGGCTATAATGCCGTTCGGGCCCTTCAAAGCACCAGGGCCGGATGGATTGGTCCCGGTGCAACTCCAGCAAAAAATCGAGCTGAGCTCTTTGTGGTTGTATAACATCTTCAAAGGAGTTTGTGCTCTTAACCATATTACACGCGGTTGGAACGATTCAAGGGTCACCTTTATACCAAAAGCTGGAAGGACTGGTCACGCGACCCCTAAACACTTCAGACCGATATGTCTGACATCCTTCCAGCTGAAGACACTCGAAAGGTTAATGGACTCCACATTAACGGAGTCCTTGGAGGGAAAGTTGTCTACATCCCAGCATGCGTATATGAAAGGGAAGTCCACGGAGACAGCCTTTCATGCAGTTGTCTACCAGATCGAGAAATCCTTGGCGTTCAAGGAATTCACACTCATAGCTTTCTTCGACATTGAGGGAGTTTTAACAACGTTACGCCCTCTGCAACAATTGATGCACTAACCGGATTGGGGCCGATTCGGGGATAGTGAAACTTGTTTAGCAGAGAAAGGTTCATGCCGACCTAGCTGGTTCAACGGTCGCCAAACACATACGGAGAGGCACCCAACAGGGGGGAGGGGGTACTTTCTCCACTTCTATGGGTTGCCACACTTAATGAGCTCTTGGTTCTTCTTGAGAAGGACGGATGAAGCAAGGTAATCGCATGTGCAGATGACCTCGCGCTTTTAGTTAGCGGGAAGTTTCCGCAGACACTATGTGATCTAATGCAAAATAAGCTGAGACTAGTGGAGGACTGGACCAGGAGTAAAGGTCTATCGGTCAATTCAGCCAAAACTGGTTTTGTTCACTAGGAAATAAAGGATTCCTGTGTTGCAGCTGCCGGTGCTAGCGGGTACGACCCTGACGCTTAGGGACTCTTCCAAATACCTAAGAGTCATTTTGGATAGGAAACTATCCTGGGGGGAAACGCTCAGGAGCTTGTGAGGAAAGCAACGGAGGCACTGTACAGCTATAGGAGAGCTGTTGCATGAAGATGGGGACTATCGCCGGATATTAGTCTGTGGCTCTACACTCCTGTGGTTAGACCAATCCTTCTATACGGGGCTTTGGTCTGGTGGACGAGCTTAGTACAAAATCGAACCTACGACTATTCCAGAAGGTACAAAGAAGTGCTCTAATCTGCGTGGCGGGCGCTTTACGCACCACCCCTGCGGAGGCGCTGGGTACTCTTAATAAAGTGTTGCCAATAGATTTAATGGCCAAGCAATGTGGGGCCTTTTCTGCTCTGCGGCTGCGGGAGCTATCCGGCTGGAGAGATAACGTGGTTGGCCATGCAGCCATCCTTCAGAATCTGGATTCGCCTTCGTCGGACTATTGCGCTCCGACTGCATTTTTCGATATGAAGTACGAGGTTGATTCCCGGATAGGGATTATTGGTCGAAGGAGCCGCCAGACCTGAGCGATAGGCTGCAGATTTATACTCACGGCTCCAAACTGGATAAAAAGGTGGGCAGCGGGGTCTTTGCACCTCAACTAGGGTGGAATATATCCTTTAGCCTACCCGATCATTGCAGCATCTTCCACGCGGAGGTGGCCGCTATAAATGAGGCCGTTGATAACCTGAGGAACACTGTTCACGGCTATAATAAAATTTTAATTTACTCTGATAGCCAGGCTTCACTAAAAGCGCTTGGATCGGTCACATGGAAGTCCAGGACAGTGGAAAAGTGCCGCAAATCTCTTAACGAGATCGCTGAGACAACTTCCCTCAGTCTGGTATGGGTGCCTGGACACTCGGAAATACCGGGCAATGAGATGGCTGACGAACTTGCGTTCCGCTTTCGTCGTCCTGGAAGGGATTGAGCATGCCGCTCGCTACCTGTAAGCTCATTTTGAAAGGAATTTTCTTTAGGGAAGCGGGTGTGAGATGGAACAATCTCGTATCCTGTTACCACACTAAGCTCGTGTGGCCTGAATTGGACGCGAGACGTACAAGAAGTCTCCTTCTTCTTAGATGGGGGGACATATCTCTGGTGGTTGGACTTATAACCGGCCACATAGCAATCGGGAAGCATGCACAATGGCTGGGTGCTCCTTATAATGATTACTGCAGGAGCTGCAAAGACGAAGAGCAGATAGAAACAGTCAAGCATTTTCTGTGCGAATGTCCTGCGCTTTGGCGCAAGAGGAAGGGATCTCTGGGATCTCCCTTCTTTAACGATCTTTGTGATCTGGCTAAGTTGGAACCTAAGAAATTCCTGAAATTTGCTTAATCGACCTGTTGGTTTGAGTTATGGGAGAGATCCACGTGGTATCACAATGGAATCTTTTGGGCCTAAGTGCACTGGTGCTCGCACCGGTGGCCACTCTAACCTAACCTAACCTACCCTCAGGTGAAATGGCCGATCTGTATGACATTGGAATCAGACGACCGTCTGAAGATGCTAAGAAAAGCGTGGGAAGAATCTAGAAAAGGGCGCTGGACCTTCATGCTAGTTCGGAGCATAGCGGAATGGTACGAGCGAAAACACGGTGAACTAAATTACCCCACACATATATTGAGAATATCTACATAAGCGTGGAATAGAGGAGGATCCTTTCTGTCCACACTGTGCAGGGTGGCCTTTATAGTTATGACGAAATTGATGCATGCTGAAAGGGAGCGAATAGAAATGCGCATACGAAGGGGGGATACTTGTGATGCTATTACTAACGGCGGTTCCACGGGGTGCGGACACATGAACAGGATTAGCCTGGTTTCATTGGGCCACTTGAGGGTATTGCGTTACCCTAACGGCCAATAAAAAAAAATGGGTGGAAAAGTAATTAGTAAAAAAATATAGAGAATGGTCGTGGTAAAACAAGGTGAGGGAAGAAAGAAGAGGCGAGGCTCAGGGAAGGGAGAGGAAAATAGAGTGGTAAAAGAGGAGGGGTATAAGGATAGATTTTGAAGAGGTGAAGAAAAAAAAAATAGGGGAAAATTGAGTGGGAGAGAGGAAAATATGAGTGAGAAATGTAAGTATTATGCATAAACAATAACTGAACTAATTTGCTTTTCCAAAAATTACAAATTTTTGAAATAAGTTTTTTAGCAGCAACAATGCACCATGTTTAGGGTTTATTATAGTGGTTTTTACAATCTATAAATATTTGTGTGTCATTTTGTCGGAAGAAAGAAGGCTATCGAAATCAAAAGCAGTAAGATCAAGAGCGCAAAGACGATATAATGATTAAAGTGTATTTACTTGCCAGCTCAGTGAATTAAATCGATACGAAATATATAAAGAGAAATTATCAGGTTAGTCTCACAATAAAAAAGCTACTTGCTTTTTACCAAAATACTGAATGCAGGTACAGATTTGAATTTCGTGTCTTTTGGTGTTATCTTAACGTTGAAATAACGCACGTTGTAAGTTTTCTTTCGATTGTGTTACTATTCGTCCCTTGTTGTTCATATTTCTTCGACCTAGATCGGTGAGTAAAATCAAAATTAGCTTTAAAAAAAAGGTAGCTTAAAACTCTACCATTAAAAGCATACCGATACTAGGAACTGTCTGCGCATGAGGTCCTAATTTTGTGCGAATCCAGCATCAAGTAAGATTGAAATTGATACGATGTAATAACGCTACTCATGTCAGACAAAGTTTTATCTTTTGATATTGGTATTAGTATTTTATAAAGGTCTCTTAAGCTAGCCAAACCTTTTCAGCCTAATCAGAAAACGAGACCGTACCATAGGTCTAAACTTAAGCTAGCCCAACCCTCGATATATTTTAAAAAACAAGTGTAATAAATTTAACTAACACGTATTAAATTATAATTAAATATTGTGCAATTTAGTACGGTCTCGTTTTTTGATTGGGCTGGAAAGGTTGGGCTAACTTAAGACCTATTTTATAAATCGAGCATTTTTGTTTCAATATTGTCGAATAAACGAAGATAGAAGAGAATATTTGAAATGAATACCGTATTGATAATTTACGTGCGAAATATTAGTGCGTCTATTTGAAAACTTCTGATAAATTTCTACCGAAAATAATTTTCAAATTTCCCCGATTATATGCATCGGTATATAAAGTTTAAAAGAGCCTGCAGTTAAATGCCGTAGTATTTCAGTTTACCACTGCTTCTTACTTTAAGGTTGTTCGAACTAGTTTTTGTTATAAACTTTTAGTGAAAGCAACATGCTGGTTCAATGTGGTTGACGTTGACTGTATCAAAGTAAAACTTAGTAAAACAATAAGCGGTTGGCAGACAAATGATTGTCATATTACTTACCACTATTAAGTTGGCAGGATGTTTACACAAACGAACAGATGCATCTACAAAAATGTATTACAAAGTAGGTTGTGATGAAAACTAAAAAAAAGAATAACTAATTTTTTTTGATCGGTAACAATTTGTATGCATGTGCTTGATGTTTTTGTTGTATTAGAGAAAAAGGGTATTCTACGAAGATTTTGGGGACTGTTATCAATGTTGACGTACTTGTCGTTTTGTACGTTTAGCTTAGTTGCGGTCATTTTTCTGCCAAATACCACAGGCCAACAAACCACAAATCCTTTTTGCTTCAGGTTTTAAAGACGCATTCGCCTACATCTACATAAGATCGACGGTTAAAAGGTCAAATTTTTCTTATGCTTGTAGTGAAAGGAGTTCCGAAAACTCTAAGTGGAAGCACCGTCTCACGTGTCGCGAGAAACATCTACATCAGCATCGCAGCTGCATTGCAAACACCGTGTATCACTACCGGCTTAAGGGGCAGATTTATTCAAATAAAATTGAGAAAACCATAAGGGGAAAAGCAACAGAAGCTCTCCTCCATGAGCGCACTGGCATTGTAGAAATATAACTCCTGAAGCGATACTCCGCAGCACTCTTCCTAGTTTTAGTACGGATCTTCAGTACCATAAAAAAGCACGCTGTTTTTTTAAAATTGAACCAATTGTGCGGAAACATATCCGCACCACCTGAAAGGACGGGTATAGTTTCGTAAATATAAAATTAGTTTTTCATTAGTATTAAGTATGAAAGAGAGTTACATAAATACAAACATACAAGTGAAGTTTACTATAAGTGTGTTCAAAAGCGCGCATTTGTTGTAAAAGTCTAAAATTACATTAGGCGAGAACCCGAATTGTTGGAAGACTCTAAGATATGACTCCGTTCCCATTACTGCGGATTGTGGAAAGAGATGAAACTGAAGATCGTTATAGTTGAATTAAATTTTGGCATAGTTCGGCATCACTTTTCTATAGCGATAAGTGAAAATCTGCTAAGTGCCCTTGTTAAAAATGTTAACCCGATCAGAGCAGAATGGACTACCTACATTCAATGGCCTGGAACTCCAGATGTCTGCGAAAGACAAAACCAAATATCGAATTGATATGCAAAGAGGACGTAGTTATTCTATAACATAAGTACTGGCACCTGATTGGGGTTCTTCCGTTTGGTCGTCCAACAAATTATGGTAACACTATGGAGACATTAAGTCTACGTGAGGTCTTTATTGACCGGCCAGTTCAACCTAACCAAACATACTTGGAAGATTATTTATAAACAAGATGGATTTCTTCAGGTACGCCAGATATAATTTTGATGTATTAATATCAGTAGACAACTGTCGGTAACTGAAAAAAGCACTACAAGAAGCAATAAACTTAGCAATAGTCTTTTTCTTCTTGCTCTCCTTGTAGCGATAAAGAGACTCCCCGAAGGTTGTGGGGAGGTTTATTGATGTCGATGGTTCTTTTTCGAATATTTATATGTTCCGGTACATTAAGCCCGAACATCTCGCAAACTATTTGATATGACCGTGGCCCTACAACACTCTTTGTCTGTGAGGAGGAACTTGGGATCCTCATTGCATTGCCTGCTAAATAAATAGTATTCGCACGCGGTAGTTGAGTTTGATAATTACTAGGAGAAAAATATCCATATAAATGGTCACATTGATTGGTATACCTAGTCCAGTAATAGCGACAGCAATGAAAAGGCAGGAAGCATCATTAGATATAACTGACAAGCCACGATGCATTGTCAACTTACATATATCAAAAAAGAGACTTGCGTAATAGATAAAAAAAAAAAAAACCAAACTAGAACTTTCGGAAGAGCTTTAAGATCTCCAAACCAACGTTGGTTGAGTCCAACCAGATAAGAACAGGAAGTTTACTAAGCACAATAAAACACGAAATATTTATAGAAACTCACAGCGACAATTTCGGGACATATATCGTTAGGCCTGAACTTTTATATAGTGGGAATCACTCTCACCGACGGATGTACTGAAATATTCTCACATTCCCTTTACGAGAGTCCATTCCTAGCGAATATCAAATACGACTGGGCGGCACAGCAACCAACCAACAAACGAATAATAAAGATTACTAATAATAATAAAAAAATGTTTTTTTTTCATATCTGAAAATATTTTGCATACATATATATATATATATATATATATACATATATTGAAAAAATTGTATAATAGTTTATTTTTTCAACAATCAAACGAGTGCACATTTCAGTCATACAGATGCTATCGAAATTTGTAAATAAAATGATTTTTCATTTCATTTTATATCTTGTTTACACTCATCTCTGTTGCTCGATATACAAGTATGACTTTACTGCGGTTTCGTGCTCCTTTGTACTCCAAATGTATTTATGTATGTTCTGTGAGTTCATAAATATTTACGAGCACAAAAGTTGTTGATATGATGGCAGCTTTGACTTTAGGAGATTTTTTCTTTGATAGCGTTAACATAAGCAAAGAAATGTTTAACAAGAGATTAGAAAAGAAAATTCAATTATTAAATTACAAATGATAAATATTTTCCACTGTTTTATATGTTTGCCACTGAAGGAAAATTTTAAATGCAGTTACGAGTTTATGACAAATAAGAGAGCCTTAGTTTTATTGTAAGCGAGCATTATACACCCAGTAGTAGGTAAAGGTAACTGGCTCATATTCAATGAAATATTCTAATTTTTGTAGAGTTTTGTGCTAATGAAATAAAAAAGAGTGATAGTAAGCCATATCACGAAAGCAGTTGATTACATTAAACAACCACCTGCCATGGCGTATGAGTAACATATTATTGATTCATATTGTAACGAAATTAGGGAAATTCCTCTTATTTGAAACCTTCTGCTAACGTTCGAATCGCTAAACTGTTGAATAAATAACTCCAATATTCAGTAATGCAAAACTTCACAACTAATTGCGTTTTTAAATCTACTTGCTTAGTTATGCCTCAGCTTGCTCTGCTTTTATACTCTCGGTCTCCTCGTTCACCCATTTCTCCTATGATCTAGTAACTTCGCGAATTTCATGCTTGGTTACCAGCCATAGACATGTATATTTGTAGTGTGTAACCATATGCGTGTGTATATATGAGTACTACATCGGCTGGTGATTACATGTGTTTATGCGTATCTCTCCGTTGCCTTGTATGTATGTGAGTAAATGATGATTGATTTGATGTACACAAGAGTGGCAGCTGACTTTATTGTTGTTGTCCCTTTATTTACTTAGTATCAGATTACTGATTCGAGTATCACTTAGTGATGCTAATATTCGCCACACTGCCCTCCACCTAAGTCTGATCGTCTCGATCAGACAAATCTCTCGATTTAACCGCTGCTAGCCTCTCCAAATGAACCACCCTTCTTTTTCAGGGTTTCCCAATGGTTGGTTTGCGGTAGATGGTATCACTGATCCTCTTCACAACTTGGTAGGAGTCTTCGCAACTGCACCGAAATTTGGATGAAACACCTTTCCGCCGGTGAGGGTTGTACATCAGTACCAAATCTCCCTCCATGAAACCTTCCGAATTATTGTTCTGCTCGTACCTGTGTTTCATCCTACTACTCATTATCCTGGACCGTTTCCTCACACTCTGTTGTTTGACCAATAAACTACTTCGCAGAGCTTGATCTTGACGGATTGACTTTGCATCATCAGTATCGTCTTGACGGTTCACAAGAGTAGTGCGCCCTGGCTTGAAACTACCCTTGCATTCTTCCTGGGAAATTCTTTCCTTCGTTTTAGTGCGTCCATTTGGTTTTGTCAATGCTAGTGTTTCTCTCGCAGGTATCTTTGATTTTGCTTTATTTGGCCCATTCGTTCCATCAACCTTTGCCGGTCTACTGCCTTTGACTTTGGTGGTCTTTGTCGAGTCGCCTCCACCAGCACTCGTTTACTGCTGAACCCTTTCTCCAAACTCAAGTTGAGTGGTACATCCTGGTTCTTATAGCACATATTCCTTCTTTGCATGTCGATCCTGATGCCATGAGAAGTCCACTCCCAATATGACTTCATCAACGATCTCCGCACACACAAAACACCGCGACTACTTTTCTACATACATAGTTGTTTTTCATTTCTGAAAAAGTGTTACATTTTAGAGACAACTTTTCAAAACCGCCAAACACCATTAAAGCCTAAAGTCTCAACTTTTCTACAATGAAGTTCGCACACATATTTACAATGACATACTCATGCGCTTACATATTTGTCCCCAACGTAATTGGCATATTCATAAACCGGAAATCAAATATCTGCCACTTAGTCACACACACATTTATGTATACATACACATATGTGTGCCCGTATCCACTTTCCGTCGCTCCTTCTTATTGAGTCACTCCCTACTGCAGACACTTTGCACTCATTGCTTTTAGTCGAGTGCTTGTGCTTTGTTGTTGACGTCATAACACAATTTTTTTCCAATTGCAATACTTGCACAATATGTTTGTGTGCATGTACCATGTGTGTTATGTTAGAGTCCTATTGTGCCTACAGTGTTGTCAGTGGTTCCAAGTTTCTGCCAAAACAAAAACAGCAACTCAAAGCCTGCAGTACAATCGAAAATGTCAGCCGTACCACATTTGGCATTTGCCATCTGTGAAATTGCCGAATCATGCATAGAACCGCGATTTTGGATCACTTAAAATAGCTGAATATTTCTAATTTTGATTTTAGATCCATGAACACATTTTGGCAGAAATTTTTATATTCGTGTAATTACTATAAACAATTTTTAAATTTATTGTTCTAGCTTTGAGCTCGAATCGAACCTTGAATCTTTTATCAATAGGTCGATAAAACAAAAACAATTTTTAAAAAACTTGAACTTTGTGCATAGAGCTTGAGAAAATAAAATACTAAAAGCAATCGAGCAAAGTTTTAGTCTAATTTAAAGGCCTCATATATTTATGATCAAAAAAGTTTTTGGTTCTACATGTAATCGGGTCTTGACAAACCCGACTCTTCGAAAATTCTTAACAGCAAACATCACTTGTTTGTGCAATTGTTGTTGCTTACTCATACAGCTGTTTTTGGCATTGTCCTTATCGTTATTCTAATTTTTTGGTATACAAACCCACTCGTTTGTCACTTTTACCGCATTTGTACACACATTCATATGTATTTGTGTCAATTTTATATTTGGCTGACAACCGGAAGTTGTCGTAAATCTGTTTGTGTCACGAATAAGTAAAAGCGTTAACTAGCTCACTGGAGTCACACATAGCTGAAGAAAATCTATAGCATAATTCTTTATGCACTGACTACCCTGTGGGAAAAACAGCAGATACTTAGTCTACCAACTTTAATTACCGTCTCCATTAATACAGATCTGCAATCTAAGTTTGACATATTCCCAAAGAGACTGCTACGATCAAACAGCGCTACAGCTGACGTATTTTATTTTCCAAGACACTAAACTTCTAGTTACCAATCGAAGTTACACCCTTTAACCTCTGCAGCTAACCTAGCATATAGCTCAGATGTAAGCGCTGTTGGTGCAAGTATTGCTACCAACTGTCGCGCTGTACATGCGATTATTACCAGTTCGAGTGTAATCCTATATATCTGGTGTGGAGCTGTCGATTTGCGCGACATTCTTCCATCTTCTCCACAGGAAAGAATTTGGTCTTCCAGCCAGTTGGGGAGACCACGGCGCCAAATCTGAACAATTTTTATGTTACCCGACACTGCCATAGGCCTCTTTCATTCTCTCTTTTTTGTTCCTTTCACGAGTTTTGTCATTTGTGCAGACTCGCCTGTCGTTGCCTCATAGACTTCAAGGATTAATCATTAGAGAAGCATCTCGCTTTCCATGACAGCCGATGTGTATGTATCGAAACGACTAAATGAAATGCAACTTTCCAATATAAAATTATAAAACTACCTTCGATTACCATAGAATGAATAGCATTAAAACGACTAAGGCAAATAAATCTCATGCTCAGCTGTTAAATTTTAATATATGAATATATGTATTTCTGCAAAACGCCGAATCTCAGAATTTGTTTCAAAGTACCCCATGTCCGCAGAAAGTGTATCAATCAAAAAAAGACATTTTTAAAATAAAAAATTGTATACGTTTGGCATCTATTTCTACTAGAGCTTACGATTTCTTCTCGAACACAAGCGAGATTTTCGAGACCCGAGAAATCGCAAACTCGACTTCTCGCGCGACTCTCGTGTCTCGAAGTCCTCGTAAATCTCGCAAGCTTCTCGACGTTCTTACTTAATCTCTGTATGGACAGTATTTATACACTTGGTCTTTTTTTTACTTGTGACTTTTTTGTTCATTATATTGCTTCCTATGATTTTTAACTCAAAAGATATTTATTATACATATAATTTTGTTCGCAATATTTTATTTTTCAACGAGACATCAAGAACACGGCTTCTCGCCAGATTCTCGAATCTCGAATTTCTCGTAAGGCTCGCGAGATTCTCGAATCTCAAATTACTCCTAATACTCGCGATCTTCTCGACTTTCAGTTCAGTCGCTGCATTGGCAATATTCTATACATTTCGGGTTTTTTACTTGTGGTTTTGCGAAATTTTTGGCTTGTGCTTCAGAAGAAATCGTTAGCTCTATAGAAAACAGCAATGAATCGACTAAGTTGAATTTCGAGAAGCTCGCGAGCCTTACGAGTAATTCGAGATTCGAGAATCTCACAAGCCTTACTAGTAATTCGAGATTCGAGAATCTCGCGAGCCTTACGAGTAATTTGAGATTCGAGAATCTCGCGAGAAGGCGAGACTAGAACATGTTCGAGAAATCGTAAGCTCTAATTTCTAGGTCTTTCTCTATCACTTACTCAACACCTCTCTCTTTCTCTATACTTACATCGCTCTCATTGTATGGCTCTTACTTATTTACTCAATTGGGGCTTAACCGTTTAAACGGTTATGGCCGTCCAACAAGGCACGCCAATCGCTTTTTCGCTCTGCCAACTGGCGCCAGTTGATCATACCAAGGGAGTTTAAATTGTTTCCAACCTGGTCCTTCCAGCGGAGTGGGCCTCTTTCCCTTCCGCCATAGGCCGGTTCCGATAAAAATACGTTTTTAGCCGGAGCGTCGTCTTTCATTCGCATAACATGGCCTAGCCAGCGCAGCCGCTGCGTTTTAATTCGCTGGACTATGTTGATGTCTGCGTAAAGCTCGTACTGCTCATGATTAAATTTATGCCTCTATCTCTACGTAAATCGCTATCTATGTTTCTCGCTCTCTGTCTCTATCTCTATATACTTCTCTTTCTGGGCCCCTGTCCCTATCTCTCTATCACTATCTTTATCACAAGCACGGCTTTATATCTACATCAATATCTACCTCTACCCCTACTTTTTATCTATATTTCTACGTCCATATCTCCCTCCACCCTTTCATCTTCCTCTAATATCCTCGTAAAAACTGCTTACTTAATAAATGTATATAGTAATTTCAATAGGCAAAGATTAAATTTTGTTCCTTTATTGAAAAAGCTTTCCATAAAATAATTTCGAGATAATTCACATACAATTTTCCAGTTAACATAAACTAATTTCTAATATTAACTATGAACTTATCAATACAAATTTCATACACACTTTGTGCTATATGTCTTCTATAATATGAAGCCGCACACATACATTTTCAATGAAATCTAACGCATACTAACTCAAATACTCGTCACTGGCTATAGAGCGCATGTGTTATCAAGGCTATTTTAAAGCTCAGCTATTTTCAGTTACATAGACTACAGCCAATTTAATTAAGTGCACAACTGTTATATTGCAACAAAGTAACGGTGTGAACCTCTGAAAGGGGTCGGCGTACAGATAATTTTTAAACCTCAAAACTTACAGAACACCATCTCTAAGTCCTTTTTTAATCAATTTTAAATCTTTCTTTATAGCCACAAGAGGTTTTTGCACCCAATTTACCAAATTTTGAAGTTTCATCACTGGCGTATCAAGAGTCCCCTTTTCCGACTGAAAACTTCGTCATGATACATTTTAATTTTTCCTACAAATATGCGAGACCTGACATGTTTAATGTTATCCATTTATTTTCGACGACTCGTAGTTTTTTTATTAAACGGATACCGAAAAAAACTAATAAAAATCGACGGCACATCCGTAACCCGTAAGAAATCACTCGGTACTAAGAAGCCCGTAACAAATAGACAAATCGATGATAATTTCTCCTTCTATAGAAACGCCATAAATTTTCGGTTGTGAGAAGCGGACGAAGCTTTTCTCAAATAACCCGAAGATATTTGTGTCAGGTAAAGTTACCTCTCTTGTGGTTTAACTTCATTCCCTGATCGAGCGCTAGTTAATTGAAAGACTATACCCAGCAAACATCCGGAGTCATAAAGGAATCCAGAAAATTCTCCTGAATCTGGGCGTTTGGGCCCATTATGAGCTCATTTAGGAGTCATATATAAAAGCAATCCCCTTCTTTTGATGCTCGTCCGATATGAGTCTAATATTATATATGACATGAGCCTGAATATGATATAAGACACATATTTCGGAACCATTTATAAATCTTAAACGTCTTATACAAATATTGAATTTTTTTTTTTTCAAATAACATTTTGTTTTTGAAACTTGGGGAATGGCTATTGAAATTAGGTGAACATATACGAAGCGTTATTAGGAACAATGTTGTTTTGGAAAAGGCTTAGGTCTCGTCAGACTCAGGAGGCAATTATGCGGCAAAAATCCTTCAAAATTTTATGAAGCACTTACAATTCGGAGAAGTAATGATTTGGCACGGCCAGTAAGAATAAAACGATTAAAGACTATGTCCATGTTAAAGAAGAAAGCAGGAAATGCTCTAAGCAATGATGTACAATTCAATTCAATTTTTATTCAAAAGAAACATTATCCAAAATAAAATATGAATATTTGTTCCAAAAATGCTTTATTTCTGAGCATACGGCTCACAATTTTCATTTTCATCGGTCTCCTAAAAGATCATATTTCTGATTCTCATATTTATCACATATTTTGGATTCATTTCGAAATCCTTAATTATGAGCGCACCGAGAATGTTTGGGGAGCAGCTTCCTAGAAGTACATCTGATTGTTTTAATATCGAACTTTTTTTTATTTCCACTTTACTAAATGTTCTTTTTACGCAGTGCGTATTCAATTTACAATGCTTTCATGTTTAACAAAATTTGCTTGTACTCTGGCGTACAGATCGATGGACAAGGTTGTCTTCTATGTTATTTTAGTCCACAGTGAGCATATAATATATAGGTATATGTGTGAATGTACTTATTTCTTACTTACTTCATTGTTACAAAGTAACGAATACCTAAGTTGTAAAGGTGCTACTAACCTACAACCTTCTATAAATATGTCTACAAATATACAAGAATATACATATGTATTAGTATGCATAACGCAACTTTAACTGGAGCAACGACTAACAATGATGTGATTTTAAGCTACTTAATGGTAACCGAAGGGCATAAAGAACACACACTTTTATTAGTAGACTCATGTGACTTGAATATGTATAAGTGTGTGACAAAAAAGCATAATAGTTTTATGTTCAGCTCACATATCTAGTGCGAGTAACATACGTGCAAGCCAAGCAAATCTATGTATATATGTATGTGTGTATCGGTGTATGTAGCAAGGCTTAGACACCAGAATTGTTAAACAACAATGTATATTTTTACTGACACTATGGTTTATTACATGAAGTGTTAATATACATACATATGTACGTATATGGTTTAAATTTAATGCGAATTGCATACTTAATGGCCGAGACACAATGAAGTTTTTCATATTGTAACGAATTTACTGCAAATCCTCTTATGTGCAAATCTTCTACTAAGGTTCGAATCACTAAACTGTTGAATAAATAACACCACTATTCAGTAATGCAAAATGGCCTTTATTAAAGTACTTCACAATAAATAACTCAACTATTGCCCGACAGATAGCGTGCTTAATCGAAAACTGATTAATTGAAACTGAATCTAGCACCTCTGTCTGTCGCTGCCTGTTATACTCTTTGATTTCATCGTTCACATCTTCTAGGCGCTTCCATTTCCAGAATCTACTAGTTGGCCATCAGCTATCAAATTTCTCTGCTGTAACTACAATTGCACGATTTTATAGCTTCTCTCATTGCATACTTTCGGAAGTATCTCAGATATATGCATGTGGTTGTGCGTTGCTTCTCAGCTGCGTATACGTACATATGTGTAGACATAATGATTGATTCGTTTATGTAGATACATAATGATTGATTTATGGATATGCATACAAGGCGCTGCTTAGCATCGGCTTAGAGATGGCAGTACCCCTTAGTGTTGTTAATATTCGTAACAATATAGACGCGTTCATACAGGACAGTCACATCGCAACAATCAACCAAGATATTGCATTTGTAAATATAAAGCAACTTCAGTTTGGCAATTTAAGTTTATTTGCCCATTCACATACAAAATTTCGCGAAGCACTGTTATAAACGTTCTCACTATACAAGAAAAATACTTGCTAACATATTTTGTGTTCTATTCATATGTTAATTTGCAGTTTTTAACTGTGAAAAATGTTAGAAAACTACTAACGAAAAATAATTTCACATGTGTGAAGGCACCCTTAGCCAAATTAAATGCCAAACTATTCTTCTTATGCTTTGCTTGCAACAAAAGTTGGAAGATAGCTTATCGTTTCAGATGGCCCAATCTGCCGTACTCTATAAAAACACGTGCAATCTACTTATAATGAAAAAGATTGAGTTAAATGCATCTATATGAAAAACTGCTTATGCGACGAGCTTTAAGCTTATGCGTACTTTTAGAAGTGCGTGGGTACAATAAGCTTTTATAACAAAAAAAAAAAACCTATCTTGAAACATAACACGACTCTACAAAAAAAAAATGTTGTTCTTTGTCGTAAAGTTTATTTCATGATTTTCTGTTTTATTATAAACAAAAACGAAAAGAAAAGACCTTTTTTATATATATATCTTTATATTAAGTCGCTTTCATGTTTGTCCCCTCATTTCCATACGAATTTTTGACCCACGGAAAAGTCTTTTTCGGTAACTTCCCGTTGAGCTAGACATTTGATACTTAGAGCATAGTTCAGATCTGGGAGATATTACAATGCAGGTGAAAAAAATCCGCTAGGCGGCGCACGGATCGAGATATACAGAAAATTTATTTTAAAATGGAAAATTTGCGATCGACTTTTAACTAACTTCTCGGTGATCCAGAGACTTGAAACTTAGCACATAGTTTTCGAGTCGACGGCACTACAACTCGTGGAAAATAAAATGCCGCCAGGTGGCAGACGAATCGAGATAAACGAAAATCCCTGAAAAAACGCAGGGAATCTTGCGATCGATTTTTAAGTAACTTCCCGGTGAGCTAGAGACCTGAAACTTGGGCCGTGAGCCAGAGCCCGGTGACAATGCAATATTTGATCAAAAAAATTTCGCTAGGTGGCGCATGGATCGAGATATTAAGAAAATTAATTTTGATTTGGGAATATTTCAATCCATTTTTAACTAACTTCCCGGTAACCTAGAGACTAGAAACTTGACACACAGTTCGAGGCTTGGTGACAATACAATTTACAGAAAACAAAATTCCGTTAGGTGACGCGCTAGTCAAGATAACTGCAAATCCTTTGAAAACGGGGGGAATCTTGCGATCGATTTTTAACTAACTTTCCGGTGAGCTAGAGACCTGAAACTTGGGCCGTGGGTCAGAACCCGGTGGCAATGCAATATTTTATCAAAAAAATGTCGCTAAGTGGCGCATGGATTGAGATATTAATAGAACTAGTTTTGATTTGGGAATATTTCAATCCATTTTTAAATAACTTCCCGGTAACCTAGAGACTAGAAACTTGGCACTTAGTTAGAGGCCTAGTGATAATACAACTTATAGAAAACAAATTTCCGCTGGTGGCGCGCTAGTCAAGATAACTGCAAATCCTTGAAAAACAAGGGAAATCTTGCAATCGATTTTTAAGTAACTTCCCGGTGAGCTAGAGACTTGAAACTTGGGCCGTGAGTCAGAACCCAAATTACAAATGCCTTTTTGTAGGCAGCACTAAAAAAGTGAAAATAAAAAGATGATAAAAAAATTTTAAAGACTACCTTTATATAAATGGACCAAAAAATAGAAGGCAATTTTTCCTTTAATACAGTAATAGTCTTGTTAAATTTTTACTAAAAAACTTTAACAATAGCTCTTGTAAAAATTAAAATTATAAAAGTAGAGCACGTGCTTAAATTTTTAATAATCAATTAGTTAATCCCAGGTACATGGTTTGCCTTAAATTAAAAGATTGCGCTCCACCTTTATAGTTTTAAATCCCAAAATTCTTTTATAAGAGCTATTGTTAAAGTTTTTTAGTCAAAATTCACCAAGATTATGTCTGTATTAAAGGAAAAATTGCCTACTATTTTTTGGTCCATTTATATAAAGGTAGTCCTTAAAATTTTTTTATCATCCTTTTATTCGGTATAAAGTTTGCTTTCGTAATAATTATAGTAACAATAATAATGGCGCTAGAGTGATAACTACACAACGATCAGGAGTTTTTTACAAATCTAGAATAACCCAAAATGTCGTCGCGAAAGTGTAAATATGTATTTGTCATATATGTGGGCATTTTATTAAAGCTCGAAATATAAAATATGATTTAAATATATCTCCCATCCTCTGTGAAGCCTACGAAACATACTTTGGCTGTCCTGTTTGGAATCAAGACAAGACATGGGCTCCACATGTTGCTTGTAGTTATTGTAAAAGATGTTTGGAAGGCAAGCAAATTTTATTTAAATAGTAAATTAAATAAAGTAGGCATATTGATTTCTCTTTCAATATTTTAGGTTGGTATCGAGGTGAGAAAAGATCTATGAAATTTGCAACACCAAGAATCTGGCGAGAACCAAAAGACCATGTTAAAGACTCCTTCTTTTGCATTGTGAATCAGTGTAAAAGGCGTAGAGGTAAAAATGCAAAACCGAATATCCTGATCTTGAATCTTCTTCTGCTCCAGTTGCACACGATCTGACATGACCAGTACCAGAGCCACAGAAAAATTATCGCAGAAAGGTGACTCATCTCTTAGTTCTTATAAAAGCAATGCCTATAAGGATTTTAACTGACACCAGAACAACCAAAACATCATTTCATCACTACTGAAGATTTTAGTGATTTGATTAGATATTTAAATTTACCAAAAAGTAAAGCAGAGCTTTTAGGCTCTTCTTCGAACAACGTTATCAAGGCCAGTATAATGAAAACTTGATGGGACACTATATTTAGGGTTTATTGAGGGATAGTACATATGAACATAAAAGAAAAAGTGTACACTTTTAAATCATTTTCCACTTTTTTGTAAGTTATTTCGATATTAAAACGTAATAAAAATATTTATTTGAATTGTTTCATTTTCAAGTAAAAATGAAAACCACAGATTTTGAAAAACATCCTTGAAGCGGTTTCTTAAATAGGAAAGCAAACTTTCTCATGCCATACATTTTTTTCCAGTGAAGTTACGACCTAAAGAATTGAAATTTAATGCTATGAAGTCAAAGTCAAAATTTGTGTTGACCCGTGTAATAAACGGAAAAGAGCGATGTAGTTGTACAAAGAGAGAAAAAATATGATTTGCAGAAATCGTTGGAAAAGATAGAGAGAGTGGTTCTATGTTCTGTCCTTTGCCCACATAAAACTTCAGTAAACGTTTCACTAGCAGACGATGCCCTGTACTTTACAATTATTAAAGCCCTGACGTCCTTGCTTTACTCTCTCATTTCTCTTCTCCACCTATATACCACATTCCTTTCCACTGCTTCTTCCTTCTGGCTTGTTGTTTAAAATTCCAAGAAATACATACAGACTGATATCTAGTACAGAAAGAACCACCATATATGTATCTCTAATCCGAACAAAAAAGATTCAAAGTTATAACGATATGAAATTTTATATCAGCTGGAGTGGTGGCGCACGCGCATTCTAACGCCTGCTTTTCATCATCCTGAGTCTGTCACCACCACACTATGGTTGAATTTTCGTGTAATTGAACTCTCAACCTAACCATCGCCAATTAAGAAATGTAACTTTCTTACATGACATATAAAGCCTACATAAGTACCACCCACATGATTTGTTGTCCACTTTGATATGAATCAATAATATGTTACTCATACGCCATGGCAGGTGGTTGTTTAATGTAACCAAATGCTTTAGTGATATGGCTTACTATCACTCTTTTTTATTTCATTAGCACAAAACTCCAAACAAATTAGAACATTTCATTGAATATTAGCCAAATACCTTTACCTACTACTGGGTGTATAATGCTCGCTTACAATAAAACTAAGGCTCTCTTATTTGTCATAAACTCGTAACTGCATTTAAAATTTTCCTTCAGTGGCAAACATATAAAGCAGTAGAAAATATTTATCATTTGTAATTTAATAATTTAATTTTCTTTTCTTATCTCTTTTTAAACATTTCTTTGCTTATGTTAACGCTATCAAAGAAAAAATCTCCTAAAGTCAAAGCTGCCATCATATCAACAACTTTTGTGCTCGTAAATATTTATGAACTCACAGAACATACATAAATACATTTGGAGTACAAAGTAGCACGAAACCACAGTAAAGTTGTGCTTGTATATCGAGCAACAGAGATGAGTGTAAACAAGATATAAAATGAAATGAAAAATCATTTTATTTACAAATTTCGATAGCATCTGAATGCCTGAAATGTGCACTCGTTTGATTGTTAAAAAAATTAATCTATTATACAATTTTTTCAATAAGGTTTTTGGTTGATGATATATGGAAAATATTTTCAGATATAAGAAAGTTTTTTTTGTTTTTTATTATTAATCTTTATTTTCCGTTTGTAAATTGTTGGTTGGTTGCTGTGCCACCCGGCCGTACTTGATATTTGCTAGGAATGGACTCTCGTAAATGAAATGGGAGAATATTTGTATGCAATCCTCTTAGCCGCAGCTCATACATCCGTCGGTGAGAGTGATTCCCACTATATCGGAGTTCAGGTATAACGGTAAATGCCCCGAAATTGTGATTGTGAGTTTATATATGGGGTATTTCATCCCATTTCGACCAATTTTGAACCCGATCCCTTTAGAATTGGCTGAAAGTTTTTCTTCTTTTTCTAGCTTACGAAAGACGTTTTTCAGAATTTTTTCAAATTTTTTCATCCAACTCAAAAAAAGTTTAAAATAAACAAAAACTGTGTTTTTTTTTTTTCAAAATGCTATAACTTTTTCAAAAATTGACCGTTTGGGATCTTTTTTTTTTAAATTTGTTTTTAAATGTACTTTTCGGGATAAATACAAAAAAATGTTTAAAGTTTTTTTTTTTGTAATTTTTCAGTTTTTCGAGATTTTTCGAATTCTGCAATTTTTTTTTTTCTCATAAAAAACTTCAATCAATTCTGCAATCATCCCCACTAATCCCGGAGTGGGCCGTTATTTTTTCTTTATTTAATTGAAAAAAAAAACTTAAAAAATTTTTTTGTATTTTTTCCGAAAAGTACATTTAAAAACAAATTAAAAAAAAAGATCCCAAACGGTCAATTTTTGAAAAAGTTATAGCATTTTGAAAACAAAAACGGTGTCCAACTCAAAATAAGTTATGAATTAAAAAAAAAAAAACGGTTTTTTTTTCAAAATGATATAACTTTTTCAAAAATTGTCCGTTTGGGATCTTTTTTTTTTTTAAATTGTTTTTAAATGTACTTTTCGGAAAAAATAAAAAAAAATTAAAAATTTTTTTTTTTCAATTAAATAAAAAAAAAAAAAAATTATGGGCCCACTCCGGGATTAGTGGGGATGATTGCAGAATTGATTGAAGTTTTTTATGAAAAAATGGCGAAATTCGAAAAATCTCGAAAAACTGAAAAATTACAAAAAAAAAAAAAAATAACTTTAAAAATTTTTTTGTATTTTTCCGAAAAGTACATTTAAAAACAATTTTTTTTTAAAAAAATATCCCAAAAGGTCAATTTTTGAAAAAGTTATAGCATTTTGAAAAAACACCGTTTTTTTATTTTAAATTCATAACTTTTTTTGAGTTGGATGAAAAAATTTGAAAAAATTCTGAAAAACGTCTTTCGTAAGCTAGAAAAAGAAGAAAAACTTTCAGCCAATTCTAAAGGGGTCGGGTTCAAAATTGGTAAAATGGGATGGAATACCCCATATATATTTCGTGTTTTAATGTGCTTAGTAAACTTCCTGTTTTTATACTCAGTTGAGCAGAGCTCACAGAGTATATTAAGTTTGATTGGATAACGGTTGGTTGTACATATATAAAGGAATCGAGATAGATATAGACTTCCATATATCAAAATAATCAGGATCAAAAAAAAATTTGATTGAGCCATGTCCGTCCGTCCGTCCGTCCGTCCGTTAACACGATAACTTGAGTAAATTTTGAGGTATCTTGATGAAATTTGGTACGTAGGTTCCTGAGCACTCGTCTCAGATCGCTATTTAAAATGAACGATATCGGACTATAACCACGCCCACTTTTTCGATATCGAAAATTTCGAAAAATCGAAAAAGTGCGATAATTCATTACAAAAGACAGATAAAGCGACGAAACTTGGCAGATGAGTTGAACTTATGACGCAAAATATAAAATTAGTAAAATTTTGGACAATGGGCGTGGCACCGCCCACTTTTTAAAGAAGGTAATTTAAAACTTTTGCAAGCTGTAATTTGGCAGTCGTTGAAGATATCATGATGTAATTTGGCAGGAACGTTACCCTTATTACTGTATGTACGCTTAATAAAAATTAGCAAAATCGGAGAAGGACCACGCCCACTTTTAAAAAAAAATTTTTTTAAAGTAAAATTTTAACAAAAAATTTAATATCTTTACAGTATATAAGTAAATTATGTCAAGATTCAACTCCAGTAATGATATGGTGCAACAAAATACAAAAATAAAAGAAAATTTAAAAATGGGCGCGGCTCCGCCCTTTTTCATTTAATTTGTCTAGGATACTTTTAATGCCATAAATCGAACAAAAATTAACCAATCCTTTTGAAATTTGGTAGGGGCATAGATTTTATGGCTTTAAATGTTTTCTGTGAAAATGGGCGAAATCGGTTGATGCCACGCCCAGTTTTTATACACAGTCGTCCGTCTGTCCTTCCGCATGGCCGTTAACACGATAACTTGAGCAAAAATCGATATATCTTTACTAAACTCAGTTAACGTACTTATCTGAACCCACTTTACCTTGGTATGAGAAATGAACGATATGACCACGCCCACTTTTTCGATATCGAAAATTGCGAAAAATGAAAAAAATGCCATAATTCTATACCAAATACGAAAAAAGGGATGAAACATGGTAAGGTAATTGGATTGTTTTATTGACGCGAAATATAACTTTAGAAAAAACTTTATAAAATGGTTGTGACACCTACCATATTAAGTAGAAGAAAATGAAAAAGTTCTGCAGGGCGAAATAAAACACCCTTAAAATCTTGCCAGGTATTACATATATAAATAAATTAGCGGTATCCAACCGATAATGTTCTGGGTCACCCTAGTCCACATTTTGGTCGATATCTGGAAAACGCCTTCACATATACAACTACCACCACTCCCTTTTAAAACTCTCATTAATACCTTTATTTGATACCCATATCGTACAAACTCATTCTAGAGTCACCCCTGGTCCACCTTTATGGCGATATCTCGAAAAGGCGTCCACCTATAGAACTATGCCCTACACCCTTTTAAAATACTCATTAACACCTTTCTTTTGATACCCATATTGTACAAACAAATTCTAGGGTCACCCCTGCTCCACCTTTATGGCGATATCTCGAAACGGCGTCCACCTATGGAACTAAGGAATACTCCCTTTTAAAATACTCATTATCACCTTTCTTTTGATGCCCATATTGTACAAACAAATTCTAGGGTCACCCCTGGTCCACCTTTATGGCGATATCTCGAAAATGCGACCACCTATACAACAACCACCACTCCCTTTAAAAACCCTCATTAATACCTTTAATTTGATACCCATATCGTACAAACACATTCTAGAGTCACCCCTGGTCCACCTTTGTGGCGATATTCCGAAAAGGTGTCCACCTATAGAACTAAGCCCCACACCCTTTTAAAATACTCATTAACACCTTTCTTTTGATACCCATATTGTACAAACAAATTCTAGGGTCACCCCTGGTCCACCTTTATGGCGATATCTCGAAACGGCGTCCACCTATGGAACTAAGGATTACTCCCTTTTAAAATACTCATTAACACCTTTCTTTTGATACCCATATTGTACAAACAAATTCTAGGGTCACCCCTGGTCCACCTTTATGGCGATATCTCGAAACGGCGTCCACCTATGGAACTAAGGATTACTCCCTTTTAAAATACTCATTAATACCTTTAATTTGATATCCATATCGTACAAACGCATTCTAGAGTCACCCCTGGTCCACCTTTATGGCGATATTTCGAAACGGCATCCACCTATAGAACTAAGGCCCACTCCCTTTTAAAATACTCATTAACACCTTTCCTTTGATACCCATATTGTACAAACAAATTCTAGGGTCACCCCTGGTCCACCTTTATGGCGATATCTCGAAACGGCGTCCACCTATGGAACTAAGGATTACTCCCTTTTAAAATACTCATTAATACCTTTAATTTGATATCCATATCGTACAAACGCATTCTAGAGTCAACCCTGATCCACCTTTATGGCTATATCCCTAAATGGCGTCCACCTATAGAACTATGGCGCACTCCCTCATAAAATACTCTTTAATGACTTTCATTTGATACACATGTCATACAAACACATTCCAGGGTTTCCCTCGGTTCATTTTCCTACATGGTTATTTTCCCTTATGTTGTCACCATAGCTCTCAACTGAGTATGTAATGTTCGGTTACATCCGAACTTAACCTTCCTTACTTGTTATCTAGTCAGACTCAACCAATGTTGGTTTGGAGATCTTGGAGGTGTTCCGAAAGCTCTAGTTTGAATTTTCTTTTTATCTATTAGGCAAGTATATTTTTTGATATATGTAAGTTGACGATGCATCGTGGTTATATCTAATGATGCTTCCTGCCTTTTCATTGCTGTCGCTATTACTGGACTAGGTATACCGATCAATGTGACCATTTATATGGATATTTTTCAGCAACTAATTGTCAACCTCAACTACCACGTGGGAATCCTGTCAATTTAGCAGACAATGTAATGAGGACCGCAAGTTCCTCCTCACAGACAAAAAGGGTTGTAGGAGCAAGGTCATATCAAATCGTTTCCGAGATGGTCGGACTTAATGTACCGGAGCAGATATTCCAAAAAGAGCCATCAACATCGATAAACCTCCCCACCATCCTCGGGGAGTCTCCTTATCGCTACAAGGAGAACAAGAAAAAGAAGATTAATGCTAAGTTGAATGCTTCTTTTAGTGCTTTTTTTCTAGTTATCGACAATTATCTACTGATATCAATACATCTAAATTACATATATCTGGCGTACCTGCAGAAATCTATCTTGTTTATAAAAGAGCTTCCAAGTATGTTAGGTTAGGTTGAATTGGCCGGTAAATATAGACCTCACATAGGCTGAATGTCTCCGTCCTTTCAGTTGGTACGGATATGCTTGCGTACAATTGTTTGAATTTCAATAAAATAGCGTATTTTTTTATGTTATTGAAGGTCCATTCCATAATTAGGAAGGCTGCTGAGGAGTATCACTTCAGGACATATATTTCTACGACGCCAATGAGCTCGTGGAGGAGAGCTTCTGTTGATTTGCCCCCTTATGGTTTTCTCAATTTTGTTTGAATAAATATGCCCCTTAAGCCGACAATGATGCAGGGTGTTTGCAATGCAGCTGCTGTGCTGATGTATATGTTTCTCGAGACACATTAGACGGCGCTTCCACTTATTGTTTTCGGAACTCCTTTAACAACAAGCAGAAGAAAAATTTGACCTTTTAACCGTTGATCTTATGTAGATGCAGGCGAATGCGTCTTTAAAACCTGAAGCAAAAAGGATTTGTGGTTTGTTGGCCTGTGGTCATTGCCAGAAAAATGTCCGTCACTAAGCTAAACGTACAAAACGACAAGCACGTCAACATTGATAACAGTCCCCAAAATCTTCGTAGAATACCCTTTTTCTCTAATACAACAAAACCATCAAGCACATGCATACAAATTGTTACCGATCAAAAAAAATTAGTTATTCTTTTTTTAATTTTCATCAGAAACTACTTTGTAATACATTTTTGTAGATGCATCTGTTCGTTTGTGTAAACATCCTGCCAACTTAATAGTGGTAAGTAATATGACAATCATTTGTCTGCCAACCGCTTATTGTTTTACTAAGTTTTACTTTGATACAGTCAACGTCAACCACATTGAACCAGCATGTTGCTTTCACTAAAAGTTTATAACAAAAACTAGTTCGAACAACCTTAAAGTAAGAAGCAGTGGTAAACTGAAATACTACGGCATTTAACTGCAGGCTCTTTTAAACTTTATATACCGATGCATATAATCGGGGAAATTTGAAAATTATTTTCGGTAGAAATTTATCAGAAGTTTTCAAATAGACGCACTAATATTTCGCACGTAAATTATCAATACGGTATTCATTTCAAATATTCTCTTCTATCTTCGTTTATTCGACAATATTGAAACAAAAATGCTCGATTTATAAAATGCTAATGCCAATATAAAAAACTACAACTTTGTCTGACATGAGTAGCGTTATTGCATCCTTTCTATTTCAATCTTACTTGATGCTGGAGTCGTGCAAAATAAGGACCTCATGCGCAGACAGTTCCTAGCGTCGTTATTTTTTTACGGAAGAGTTTTAAGCTAACATTTCAAAGAAATATGAACGACAAGAGACGAATAGTAACGCAGTCGAAAGAAAACTTACAACGTGCGTTATTTCAACGTTAAGATAACGCCGCTTTTCCATTTTGCGTCGTGCTCCTATTTTTGGCGGGATGAGACCTACTTGTTTAATGCCGACTCCGAACGGCATCTGCTCGGCAGATGAGTTTTCACTGAGATCTTTTCATGGCAGAAATACACTCGGAGTGCTTGCTAAACACTGCAGAGGGGCGACCCCGCTTCGAAAAGTTTTCTTCTAATTGAAAAAACTTGTTTCTAAAATTTTGATGTTGCATTGCGGAACATGCCACCATCGCACCACTGCGGCCGCCGTCAGGAAAGAGTCCTTGAAATATGAGTCACTAAATGGACTAAATAGAATGAGAAATTATAGGCAATTAAATAAAGACCACAAGGCCACGTAAAACCATACTCCAATGAAATATAACAACAAGCCTCGGATAAATACACTCTCTATTGATGACGACCATGGCAAACGTTTGAAGGACAATGAATTGAGGGCATGCACCTGGAACGTCCGCTCCCTGAATGGGATTGGTGCAGATGCCCGGCTGGTTGATGTCCTCGTCAAAGCAAAATCTGACACCACCGCCATCCAAGAAATGCGTTGGACGAAGCAAGGAAGAAAGAAGATCAAAAATTGTGACATATATTGGAGTGGCCATGCGAATGAGCGCAGTTTCGGCGTCGGATTTGTGGTGGGAGAGAGACTTTGTCGCCAAGTGCTGGCGTTCACGCCTGTGGACGAGCGTCTCGCCGCTATTCGAATAAAAGCAAAATTTTTTAATATATCATTCATCTGCGCCCATGCGCCGACAGAGGAGAAAGACGATGAGGTGAAAGACACTTTTTATGAACAATTAGAACGCACATACGAGCGCTGCCCCCGTCATGATATAAAAGTCGTGCTTGGCGACTTTAACGCCAGGGTGGGCAAAGAAGGTGTTTTTGGCCCTACAGTCGGAAAGTTCAGCCTACACAATGAAACTTCTCCTAACGGACTGAGGCTGATTGACTTTGCCGGTGCTCGAAACATGGTCATATCAAGCACGAGGTTCATGCATAAAAAGATACATCAAGCTACATGGCTGTCTCCTGATCGAAATACTCGCAATCAGATCGATCACGTTGTGATAGACGGCAATGCCTCCAGTGTTTTAGATGTGCGAACGATCCGAGGACCTAACATCGATTCGGACCATTATCTCGTTGCAGCCAAAATACGCACCCGCCTCAACGCGGCTAAAAACAAGGAACAAAAAACGCAAGGAAAACTAGACGGTGAGATGCTTCAATCACAACAGACTGCCAATGATTTCGCAACTCGACTCTCACACCTGCTCTCTGAGGGCACAACTCATCCTGAAGGAATAGAGGAGCAGTGGGAGCATATCTCCAAAGCACTTCATACTGCCGCCGAGGAAAAAATTGGTTACCGGCGGCCACGAAAAAACAACTGGTATGATGAAGAATGCCGCGTTGCAACCGAAAGAAAAGACGCTGCCTACAGGGCTACGTTAAAAGCGAGCGCGACAAGAGGAGTGTGTGAACGCTATCGTGAGTTGAAAAGGGAAGCGAGACGCCTTTTCAGGAAGAAAAAAGCAGAAGCAGAAAGGCGTGAGTGCGAGGAGCTTGAGCTGCTAGCCACCAGGAATAACGCCCGAAAATTCTACCAAAAAATACGGCGACAGACGGAAGGTTTTATGACCGGGGCAAACTCCTGTAGGAATGAAAACGACGACCTTGTAACTGATGTCCAGAGAGTGCTTAGATTATGGAGGGAACACTTCTCTGCTCTCCTAAATGGAGGCAGCAATTCACCGCGCAGAGATTAAGAACCCGATCCCGCAATCGATGATGATGGAATATATGTCCCCCCGCCCGATTATGAAGAAGTTAGAATAGCAATAACCAGATTGAAAAACAACAAGGCCGTGGGCGCTGATGGATTGCCTGCGGAGCTATTCAAGTTCGGCGGCGAGGAGTTGGTAAGGCGCATGCAGTAGCTTCTTAGCAAAATATGGGCGGACGAAAGCATGCCCGACGGTTGGAATCTAAGTGTTCTTTGCCCAGTCCACAAGAAGGGGGATACTGCAAAATGCACCAACTATCGTGGAATCAGCCTTCTTAATATCGCATATAAGGTCCTTTCAAGTGTATTGTGCGAAAGATTGAAGCCCACCGTGAACCGGCTGATTGGACCTTATTAGTGCGGCTTCAGACCTGGTAAATCTACCATCGACCAGATTTTCACAATGCGCCAAATCTTGGAAAAAACCCGTGAAAAGAGAATCGACACACATCACCTCTTCGTCGACTTTAAAGCCGCCTTCGACAGCACGAAAAGGAACTGCCCATATGCCGCTATATCTGAATTTGGTTTCCCCGCAAAACTTATACGGCTGTGCAAAATGACGTTGAGCAACACCATCAGCTCAGTCAGAATTGGGAAGGACCTCTCCGAGCCGTTCGAAACTAAACGAGGTTTCAGACAGGGTGACCCCCTATCGTGCGATTTCTTTAATTTGATGCTGGAGAAAATTATACTAGCTGCAGAACTTAACCGCACTGGAACAATATACTATAAAAGCGTGCAATTACTGGAATATGCTGATGACATTGATATCATCGGCCTAAACACCCGCGCTGTTAGTTCTGCTTACTCCAAGCTGGAAAAAGAAGCGGTAAAGATGGGTTTGATGGTGAATGAGAACAAAACGAAGTACCTGCTGTCATCGAGCAAAGAGTCAGCGCATATGCGCCTTGGCAACCACGCTACTGTTGGCAGCCATAATTTCGAAATAGTAAAAGACTTCGTTTATTTGGGAACCAGCATCAACACTAGCAACAACATCAGCACTGAAATCCAGCGAAGAATCAATCTTGCCAATAAATGCTACTTTGGACTAGGTAGGCAATTGAAAAGTAAAGTCCTCTCTCGGCGAACGAAAATCATACTCTACAAGTCACTTATCGTACCCGTCCTGCTATATGGGGCAGAAGCATGGACCATGACAACAGCAGATGAAGCGGCTTTGGGAGTGTTCGAGAGAAAAGTTCTTCGAAAGATTTATGGACCTCTACGCGTTGGCGATGGCGAGTACCGAAGAAGATTTAATGATGAGCTGTACGAGCTATACGCAGACATCAACATAGTCCAGCGAATTAAAACGCAGCGGCTGCGCTGGCTAGGCCATGTTATGCGAATGAAAGATGATGCTCCGGCCAAGAAAGTGTTTCTATCGGAACCCGCCTATGGAAGCAGAGGTAGAGGGCGGCCCCCACTCCGTTGGAAGGACCAGGTGGAAAACGATTTAAACTCCCTTGGTGTGACCAATTGGCGCCGGTTGGCGGAGCGAAGGAGCGACTGGCGCGCCTTGTTGGACGGCCATAACCGTTTAGACGGTTAAGCGCCAATTAAGTAAGTAAGTAAGTAAGTAAATAAAGACTAAAAAGTTGAAAATAAAATAATTAAAAAAAGTTTTTTTAATTATTATTACTTAATGTAAGTATTGTTTTCAATAAAACCGTTTAACTTAAATATTATATTTAAATTGTTTTATTTAGGATCTAATTGAAGTGACCGTGAAACGAGTGTCGTCTCAAAAAGCCCGAAGTGTATGTTCTCGATAAATTTACCACTGTTCTAGTTTAACTTCCAGCTCTGGGCAAGCTATAGTCAAGTCCGATTTCGCCCATTTTTATTACTAGGATAAATTCTAGGACGATAACTATTTTCTGTGAAAAAATGCGAAATCGGTTGAAGCCACGCCCAGTTTTTATGCACAGCGGACCGTCTGTCCTTCCGCTCGGCCGTTAACACGATAACTTGCGCAAAAAACGATATATCCTTACTAAACTTAGTTCACGTACTTATATGAACTCACTTTATCCTGGTAATAAAACTGGGCGAAATCGGACTATGACCACGCCCACTTTTTCGATATTGAAAATTTCAAAAACTTAAAAAAATGCCATAATTCTATACCAAATACGAAAAAAGGGATGAAAAATGGTGATTTGATTGGTTTTTTGACGCAAAATATAACTTTAGAAAAAAACTTTGTTAAATGGGGGTAACACCTACCATATTAAGTAGAAGAAAATGAATAAGTTCTGCAGGGTGAAATCAAAAGCCCTCGGAATCTTGTCAGGAATACTATTCGTGGCATTACATATATTAACGGTACCCGACAGATGATGTTCTGGGTCACCCAGATTTTGGTCGATATCTCGAAAACGCCTTCACCTATAAAGCTACTCCCTTTTAAAGCCCTCATTAATACCTATAATTTGATAACAATATCGTACAAACAAATTATAGAGTCACCCCTGGACCACCTTTATGGTGATATCTGGACAAAGTGTCCACCTATAGAACTAAAGCCTACTCTCTTCTAAAATACTCATTAACACTTTTCATTTGACACCCATATCGTACAAAACCATTCTAGAGTCACCCCTGGTCCACCTTTATGGCGATATCTCGAAAAGGCGTCCACCTATAGAACTATGGCTTACTCCCTTCTAAAATACTCTTTAATACCTTCCATTTGATAGCCATGTCATACAAACACATTCCAGGGTTGCCCTAGGTTCACTTTCATGGTGATTTTCCCTTATTTTATTCCCAAAGCTCTCAGCTGAGTATCCAATGTTCGGTTACACCCGAACTAAGCCTTCCTTACTTGTTTTATGATAAATTTAATTTATATGATAACGGGGGAAAAATAGAGTTTTGTTTCCAGCTTTGGTATACTTCTTCTTTTCCATTTTTTTTTTTTTTTTGGTCTTCGACCTGACCTGTAGAAAGGCTTTTGACGAGTCTTTTTTGACTAAACACCTTTTTTTTACAAGCGTAGCAAAATGTGTCACATAAGTTGAGGCGCAAAAGCTCATGCTGTTTGAGTCTTGCAGCTCAGATAGCACTCTATTATATCTGCCTGGAAACAATAAAACAGACACAATGCATATTACACATTTATTACCATTTGCATTAGTTTTACTGTGGAAATTGTTATAACCGCACTTGATTTAATCACAAATATAACGGTAAGGGTTATTGTTATTTTTGTTTAAATTTTTTTTATGCATATATATTTTTTATATTTACTTATTTACATATATATTCACTGTGAAAGTCATGTACTTTGTTTATTTGTTTATTTATCTTTGATTCTGTTTTTATTTATTTTTGATTTAAATAAATTCACATTTATTTATTTGCATAGATTTAAGCGACCGCACACAAGCACACATCCACATACAATGCACACATACATACATTCACTTATAAATATAAGTACTGCAGAGGGCCTACAAGTTATTTGTTTTTGACAGGCATAATGTAGTTGAAAATATTTTTTAGTAGGTGGTAATGGTTGCTTTTAGAATTGAGTTTATTTAAAACAGCAAACTTTCCATATTTTGTTGAGTTGGATCTGTAACTTTTTATCCTTCTATAATCTCTTACAAATACACAACCCTTTATGGTAGCCCTAGTGTATGTTTAAGTTATGCCATATGAAAATGACCAGAGATAAGATTCGACCTTCTTTGAAATAAATTAATTTTAAGCAAAATTTTTGGCGCCGTTGTTGATATTAAGCCCAAAAGATACTCCGAAGGTTTTGTGGGAATATTGTTCCTATTGGCTGTCCTTTGTTGAATACAGATTTGGTACAGTCTAGTAGTTACTAGTGATCACTGAAGCCAAAGCGATTGGACTAATACCAGCAATCCTGCAGCAGGAAATCACTCAAGGGCATTAAATCATTAAACAGCAATTCTACTATATATTTGTCAAAGTATGTCTGTATGTATGTTTGGACTTAAAGCCTAAACCGCAGAATGGAATCGAATGAAATTTTGCCATGACATACCCTGAGTGCGTCAATCTATGGTAGGCTATATAAAAAAAATGTTCGACAAGGGGGCGTGGCACCTCCCATACAACTGGAAATTTTCGTAGTCAATATATCTGAAAGTATTAAGCCTAGACGACTGAAATTAGGTGAGGAGGTATATAAGACTAATCCCTACCCCCTCGGACAAAATTGGGGATAGCGAAAAAGGGGCAAGGCATCTCCCATACAAATGGAGGTTGGGATTAGTCTAATATATTAGTCTATATAGTACTGCTTTTATTTATACCCGAACGACGTCGGGTACTCTGCTAGTTACTTATATTTTCCTCGATCACAGCTATACTCATTTATATGCTATTCTATGCTAGACAGTTATTGACACATTCGTTTGATGACAAAGGGTTAGGGGAGATTATTCGCAATCTAAATTAGTTGGCGATGCTACTCAAAGTCATTTGGCAAATTCCCATAACTTTTGGAGGAAAGCTGCCCTTCATGCTATTTTGGGGCGTAGTGACACCAATCACTCTATTAGTATCTGGGCCGATTTTAGGCTGAATTTTATAACTGCGGGATCAAAGTCACCTTTCTTGCCCCTTTCAGTCGCTGAAATATTTGGTTTCACACAAAGTTCAGGAAGCCCGCTGAAGGCTTTATAGTCGATACATGTGCGGCAAAGTTGATAAAAGCCGCATCGTGTGATTTGAATTCATTTACGCTGGATTTTCCCGCTTATATGACAAAATTATGCTTTAATTGCGGAACCTTCAGCCGTAATCATTATGGCTTAGGTGCAGATGAGCGCTTTATGGTTTGATTTATTTATAAAAGAAACATGTTTTTAATGAACAACGAAGTAAAACCTTTTAGCGACGTTCGCGTTACCACAAAGTTTGGATAACAGACAAATAAACCGAAAAGGTCAAATAAAAAATCAAAATAAAACCTAACCATTTGGGAAGTTGCCTTTGTAAATAACTTCTACGCCTTAACAAGGGCTATCTGGTAAAGAAAGCTCAAGTTTTTCTTCTTCTTCTTGGGGTACTAGCTTAAGAAATTGGTAGCTAAAGCATTATTCTTCTAGTTATTTTATCACTGTGTGCATTTAACATGTCGAGCTCAGCCAAAAGGCTGATATCAGTAAAACTACATCTACCTTGGCACTTAAAATTACGCTGAGCAAATATGGGCTTTCAGAATTTTTGCTTAACAGCTTCCATACTTTTGCCTGTGCTAGGTTTATTACCTTCCTTGCTGGAGAGAGAATTGGAGTGGCAGATTTATTCGATGTTTGTGGTTCGAAGATGACGGAAGTGATAGGGCGACTGTGCAGACTTTGACGTATGCTGCAAGCTTGAGCTACCCTGCAGTTTCAGGGCCTTCTAGGTGGAAGTAGTGGACCAGAAGCATGCATTGGAAGACATGCAAACCATTGCTTTAATGGTTGGGTGACGAGGTTGGCAGATCTTATGTGGCTCACTTATGCCTTTTAATCCATATAAATTGATTTTATGAAATTATACTCTCCTATGTGAGCCCAATCACTGCGTATCAACATAGCGGAGGCAGGGATACTCAAAGGATATGTAGAAGATTAACATCAATCTCTTTCAATTAAGATCGCTGCAATACAATGACATATGCTGTCACTATTATTTATTATTCAAAACGGACCTTGAGTATTCTAAACAACCTTTTTCTCCCGAATTTGCTACCACCAACACTACTTAATTTAATTATAGCCCCAATGAAAATTCACTTAAATTGAGTTTACACATGTAAATATGTATTTACAAGCTCATTATCGTACTTTTAACTGTCAATCAATTTCTTTATTTTTACTATCTACTATTTCGCTGACTAAAGTACTTCGTTCACTTTTTGGCATTAACTCGAAATTATATGAATCTATGTGTAAATATGTGACAATTCTTGTTTTTGTAAGTGTGTTTGGAACTTTTGCCTTCTGCTGGCATTTATGCTTTCAAATTAAAAATAAAGTATTTTAAACTGCTAAGGATGTTGCGAAAACGGATGAAGAAAAAACAAGCTAGAACACTGCAGCTGTCATTGGTATCACTGATGTGTGCTTGGCACTTTTATCCACAAAAAAGGTGTAAGTAGTGATGAAAAAAGTTCAACGAATAAAAGCACACAGGGTTTGCTGACTAGGTCAAGCGAATGAAAGAAAATGCCTCGGCTTAGAAATTATTACTATCTACAACCGTATTCGGAAGGAAAGGAACGGGGGGGGGGGGGGGGGGGAGAGAGCTCCACTGAATGGGAAGGCTCAGGCATAGGACGACATGATGATGTTGTTGCTGTTGTAGCGATAAGGACACACCCCGAAGGCCTGGGTAGTGTTATCGAGAGACATGATCTCTTAGGATGATCCCAATTAACAACACAAAACAGTGATAGCTGGTGTGATCTACACACAACGGCCAAACTTGCCTAGATAACTAAACTCGTCCAGACTGCTGAATGCAGTCAAAGTAGTATAAACTCTGCTGAAGTGAGAATTATTGGAGATTTCTTGTTGCATGCACTTGATCAAATAAAATAAGAATAAGAATAGAGTTGCACATTTTTTGGTGGGTTGTCGGTATTGTTATAAACACTTCAATATCCTTTTTGGGCGACATATGCTTTGTCATCGTCATCATTATTATCATATAATCATCGCTGTCACTTGCGCTTGTCAATAATATTGACACTAATTTTAACTTATTAAGCACTTGAATATTATATGTACAAAATTTATGAGCACACATGCTCCACGTCAATGGAAAATAGACACATTTTGGAGTGCAGATAGTTTAAATTTGCAGTTTATTTAAAGCAAAGGGGATATCAAGCTGTATAACACACTGTACGAAAAAGGTTTGCAATGCGTACTTTTAAAGTGATGCGTGTAAATTTAGGTATTGTTTGCAGTATAAGTTTCGGATTGTTTTAAGCATCATCAGTTTTTTCGGATCACTTTGGAACCATTTGCTCATCATTTCGGAGCAATGTATTTTAAAATTTTTTCACGTTAATTTGGAAAAAAGTTTCGAAATTATTTGAGATGTCAACAGACCCACTTTGGAAATATGAATCATTTACATACCGTTTTTGAATCCCTCTGTATGCATGTACACGTTTCTAAAAAGTACCCGGATCCACAAAAAAATTTCAATTGTGAAAAAGTGCCCGGATCTAAATCAAAATCCGGACCCGAGAAGTACCCGGTTTCAAAAATTTACTCAGATTCGCTAAATGGATGTCCTGAAAAAGTACATGGTTTTAAAAAATACTCCTGTTCTTAAAAGATACCTGTATTCAAAAAGTACGAAGCTTTGAAAAAGTACACGGTACTAGAAAAGTAACACGTTCCTAAAAAGTACCTGGTTCTAAGAATTCCGGTTCATAAAAGTACCGGGTCCGAAAAAGAACTCAGTTCAAAAAAAAAAAAAAAAAGTGCCCGATTCTTAGATAAATATGCTCATTTACCTCAACGGATAGTCCAAAAACAAACTTGAAAAACTTACTTTTACAGTACAAAAAATAATTGTACATTTTATTGTAAAAAAAGTGTCGGTAGCTCGATTTACGAAAAAACTAGCACAATGGTCGATTTCAACGCATTTTAACAATTTCCTTAACACTTTCTTTTATACTCAAGGAAGAACTCGCATATATTTTCTGCGACTTAAAACAAATTTTGTTTAAAAGAGTGAGTTTACTAAAAAAAAAAATAATAATAAAAATAAAAATGTCATTATAAATTTTAGAATGAAATATAAGAGGATTGCTATAAAGCGCATATTTTTATGTGTGTGCGTGCTTCAAAGACAGGGAACATAACCAACTCTTACTTTATGTCTTAGTATTAAAAACATCTTTGTACATATATCCATGTGTAAACATTGAATGAATGAAAATACAGTGCGATTCAGAATTATATTTGAAGCCTTCGCTCCCATATTCGTAGAAGCAATGAGAAAAAATCTAGGCTCAAAACTCTCATGTCAGCCCCTTGTCACCTATAAAATCTCGGTTGATTATGAGCGTATTTTTTATCGTAGAAAGATCAGGAATGGTATGTTGGATGGTGTTGACTTCCCCATTATTTCTAAAGGTAGAGATATATACGCGATGATCATAAAGAGACTTCCAAAAATTCGATTTTTGATAGCTTCTTACTACAACATTTTTCTCGGAATATTTGTTTTACAAAGGTGATATTGGTCGAATTTTTCATAAACTGATCCCTTAGAGGATATTGAAATCTGGAAATGGTTTGTAAAAATTGTTATCCCATAATAAAATTTCCTGAGCTTGCCGATTCCAGTTAGAAAAACATAAGTATCTAGGCATACAAGTATTTCAAGAAAAATTAATGCTTTTGCAAGAATGGCAAAAAGTGGTAAAAAATCGAAAATTTTCGCAGTCAGAGCGAATATTTTTCTACTCAGCGTGCTTTGCACACAGATTATATTAACTTTGATTGGATAACGGTTGGTTGTACAGGTATAAAGGAATCGAGATAGATATAGGTTTCCATATATCAAAATCATCAGTATCGAAAAAAAATTTGATTGAGCCATGTCCGTCCGTCCGTCCGTTAGCACGATAACTTGAGTAAATATTGAGATATCTTTACCCAATTTGGTGCACTGGCTTATCTGGACCCAGAATAGATTGGTATTGAAAATGAGCGAAATCGGATGATAACCACGCCCACTTTTTATATATATAAAATTTTGGAAAGCACAAAAAACCTGATAATTTAGTAAATAATACACCTAGAATGTTGAAATTTGACACGTGGACTGATATTGAGACTCTTGATAAAAATTTGGAAACATTTTTCAAAATGGGCGTGGCACCGCCCACTTATGATAAAATCAATTTTACAAATATTATTCATCATAAATCAAAAATCGTTAAACCTATCGTAACAAAATTCGGCAGAGAGGTTGCCGGTTGAAATCGGTTAAGGACCACGCCCACTTTTATATAAAAGATTTTAAAAAGGGCATAGGACGCATAAAATAAGCTATATCTTTGCAAAAAAGAGCTTTATAGCAATGTTATTTCATTTCCCAAGTGTATTTATAACAATAACTATGTTTCAGGAGCCATAACTCGAAGAAAAATTAACATATCGTAATGAAATTATGTACACATATTTTCCTTATGGCAGAAAACATTTCTAGTCAAAATGGACGGGATCGGTTAAAGACCACGGCAACTTAGATATAGAACATGTTTAAAAGGGTCGTAGACTAGAATAATAAGCTATAACTTAGCAAAAAATAGTTTTGAATCAATGATATTTAAGTTATCAAGTTTTATTGTAAGAGGAAATGGGGAGAAATTTTTTTTAAATGGGCTGTGCCACGTGTTATGTTGAAAAGTAATTTATCTGAAATGAAATGTACAATTGAAGCTCACGCTGAGTATATAATGTTCGGCTACACCCGAACTTAGACACCTTTACTTGTTATATTTAAAAATGGCGGGGAAGTCAATTATTTATTCAATGTGCCATATCTTATCTTTCTGCGATGAAAAAAAGGCTCACAATAAAACGAGATGTGCTGAGTGACAAGGGGCTCACATCAGAGTTTAATGCCTAGATTTCTCAGAAAAATTGTTTGAGACTCAAAAAGGTTATCTCACATTTTTTGTTTCTCTTGGCCCCAAGAATAGGTGGGCGAAATGCAGCTATGATTCACCCTGTAAAAACGTACAAAGTCATTTATTATGAACAATCATATATTTCTGCAAATATGTGTTAAATTGTTTGTTTATTGCAAGTAGGATTCGCACACGTACTTTAGAGTTTGTAGATATTGATTTAGAAGCTCCAGGTCAAAGTTAATCGAGTATTTGTAATAATAAATGCAACAACAAAAATAGCTTAGTAATGTGAGTAAAAGCAATTCAAGACAAAAGTGCATAAAATACAATCAAGAAGCATTGAAAATTTAAAGAGATGAAAGGTTTTATGTACGCAAAATTTAAGTCTACATTTGAGTTCATGCATCCGCTAAAACAATTATTTCAAACTATAGAGGACGTGATTCTGAACTTGGAAGTGTGTGAAGTTGCCCGAAGCGAATCTCACTACCCCCCAGACTGAGCGCAGCACTTTTGCGTTAACAGACGCTACTTAATTATTCTTATTCTGCCCCATCGCAGTGCCATTTTTATCCCCTTTTGCAGAATTTTTTAACGAGTTCTTGAATGGTTCAGGCGTAAATGGCAGTGAAATAGTCGCTGCCTTTGATTTATTCATTTAAAAACTTCAGCGCTGTTGGTACAAGGTTGGCCACCAACTGTCCAGCTCCGCATCCGAATAGCACCAGCTCGGAGGTAGTTATTTAAGCAGTATTGCGAAACTGTCCCTACGCTTGACTATCTCCCATTTACTGCAAGGCATGTACATGTGCTAGAATGGGCGAATTATTGAGTCAATATCGCTGCTCTCACTTGCACATACTGATAACCAAAAAGCTAAAAATCAGGAGCTTGTTTAAAATGAAAAAGTAAAATTTTGTTAGAATGCTATAGGCTTCAAATTATTTCAGAGGATGTCAACCGTCCTTTCAGCATCCAGAGCACAATAGTGATAAGTTCCTTACCCTGGGGTATTGAACTCAGTGTTGTCTGAACTGCCTTGTTTCCTAGCTACTTATGGTTCCTCAAGTATGTGCCTCTGTTTGTCCACGGAAGGGATCTGTACCATAGAATACTACTATAGTACATTGCTTGGCTAGGCAGTCTGCCGGTTTCGCGATAAATCAATGCTTATTTAGCAATCTTTTATTATCTTGACTTGTATTTAAAATAATGTTACGTATGCGCACCTGTACCCGTTTTTACTGGTGGTACGTATATGTTTGTGTGCAACTGGTTGATTTTTGTTAAGCCTACGTGATTTTTTCCGCTCTAAAAAGCCATTTTTTATAACTTTTTTATTTTAATTTTTCTCAGATATTTAAAAAATTAGTAGGCCTCGTATGTATGCAGGTGTATTATTCACACAAGTGGAAAATATTAAATTTTTTTGCAGAATTACCATAATTATCTGGTTAAATGAGAGAATTTACAAGTAGAATATTTATTCCACAAAAAATGTGTATGGTTGCAATGTTTTCATGCTTCGAGGCTTTCAACGAAATTCATTTGAAAATTATGTTTGTCTACATCTTTGATAAATGTGTATAGGTATGTATTAAGCTGGGCCAAAAAAAAATGTTAAAAATACTGCATCGAAAATATTTTATGGACCTGCTAAGACAGCGGAAATAATTTTCTTTTTTAAATGGGCTATTTTCACAATATATTTGTAAATACTTCATTTTCACAAAAGTTTGGCTACCTACCGAGGTTCAACGCCTTAAGGTATGCTTCATATTTCAGAAAATTGTGGAAAACTGACATAGTGAAAACAACTGTGGAGCTTAAACCAGCATTAGAAAGAATTAAAGAGCTTCTCAATTTATAAATCGAATATAGAATATCAAATAACAAAGCTACAATAAGAAAAAAGTCTGCTTTTTTCGAAATTATGGCAAAAAATATTGTTCCTAGGCGCACTCAACGAACTCTTCGCATTTAGAGTATTTTGCAACTTTTTTATTTTTTTAAATTTTATTTCTTCTTCCTGATGTATGCATAAAACGACGAACTAAAAGAAGACAAGCATGTGAGATAACAAAAAAAGAGGAAAATTAAATCAAATTATTAAGAGAATTTTCCATATTTCGTCAACACCATCAACGTTACCAATTCATGTGCTACTTCTTTTTTATTTTTTTTATGCCACTAAGCGCAGAATTCATTAAATTTAATTTGGTAATTTAAATAAAAAAGAAAAATTGAAATGTTTGGATATGCGAATATATGTGTGCGTATGTGTGTGTAATCGAAAAAGGCAAAAATTTACACAAAAAACTAAATACGAACATAGCGTAAGATGTGAAAAACGGAACGTGTGTCATGCACAGATTTTATACAAGAATGTCATGCTGCTTTTTTTATTTCCTTTTGACTTTGCTTTTGTCAGCTGTGTTACGCAATTACTATTTGAATGCTTTTAATTTTCTCATTTTCGTTTTTCAGTTTCATTTTCTCTTCTTATTATCTGCTTCTGTTTTGTACGCTTTCTTCAAAAGGTTGAGCGTCTATGTGGAATATTGAATATGCACGCCTAAAAGTATACTATGAAATTCGGAAATTGAAAAATTTTGCGTGCGTCACGGTTACAGCATGACAATGTACGTTGTTGAAGTTTTACTTGCGTTTAAGTTTTTAAATATTGAAAAATATTTCTCAAAGCCCAAGTAAGTAGTTATGTAAGGAAGTAAGTTGACAGCAAAGTTAATACATTGTAATAGGTTTTGCATGCGAAAAGCATACGTTTAGGCGTTATAACAGAAAAATAAATGTGTTCTGTGAATATAAGACCACATGCTGTTGCGTGTATGTTTCTGATATTCCATTTGAATATGTTTGTTCGAAAAGTATATTTAGATGTTGGCTTTGGAAAAGCAGTTTGTTTTCAACCATCCAATCGCAGGAGTGGCGGCCACCGTGGTGTGATGGTAGCGTGCTCCGCCTATCACACCGTATGCCCTGGGTTCAACTCCCGGGCAAAGCAACATCAAAATTTTAGAAATAAGATTTTTCAATTAGAAGAAAATTTTTCTAAGCGGGGTCGCCCCTCGGCAGTGTCTGGCAAGCGCTCCGATTGTATTTTTGCCATGAAAAGCTCTCAGTGAAAACTCATCTGCCTTGCAGATGCCGTTCGGAGTCGGCATAAAACATGTAGGTCCCGTCCGGCCAATTTGTAGGGAAAAATCAAGAGGAGCACGACGCAAATTGGAAGAGAAGCTCGGCCTTAGATCTCTTCGGAGGTTATCGCGCTTTACATTTATTTTATTTTAATCGCAGGAATTTTTATTATTTAATTTCGGAAAACAGCTGAATTTTGACACGCTTAAGAAAGAGGCAGGTTTAGGATATTTATAGACTTCTTTGTTATTTGGATACTCAAGCACTTTTTGATACTATAAAGTTTTAAGCGTGAGTGTGAAATTTTGAATGCAATGTTAAATAATACAGAAACCCTCATTGAATACCAAGTAAATGCTAAATTGCAAGAAATAATTATGCGTGGGTCTGGAAGATATGGAAATAAACTTGTCATAGTGCAGCTGACCAAAAAAATGTACATAAATTATTTTTTGTGAAAGTTTAGAGTCCCCAGCGCCTAAGTTCTAAGTGATATTTGGACGAAACTTACAAAGTTACAGCTTTGATGCTCAAAGAGACTTTGGCTTTTTGTTTTCACTTGTTTTCTAGAAGTTATCATAAAATCGAATAAAGAATTATTTAAGAATTTATAGCGCAGGGTCATAGTACTAATATCGTTATCACATATTTATAAGTCCCAATTTTTCTTTGTGGACCAAAGGAAATAAAAAGATTTTCGAAGTTGTACACTATAAATTTGTTCGAAAAATAAAATGTGTCTTAACCGTAGATCGAGTTTTGTATCAAAAATGATACATTTCATTTTTCAAAAGTCATTAAATTCGTCCACGATGGCAACACATATCTCAACTTTTGTGACTTTGTTTTTTCCCTTGTTGCACGCATTTCAAACAAGAATTCAAATTTTTTGATCAAATAGGCTGCGAGAAATTTGCGAACTTCAGAATTCTATACATGTATCATTTATGATACATATGCAATTTTGAGGGGCTTTAAGTATGAAAAATATTAGTTGCGTCGTTATTTTGATATTGAACGGTGGTTTTTCTGTGAATAAGTGTTTATTAGTAAACTTTTCTTCAAAAATGTCGCGTCCTCAATATTTAATTCTGGAGAAACCCGTGAATGAAGTGATGGAAAATAAATAAGACGACGAATCCGAAAATGAAAGTATTTCCAATTCTGAAACTCAAGAGGAAAACAATGTGTTCGAGAGTGATTCAAATGAATGTTGCATATCTGATCTTGATGAATATATTGCCCCAAGTTGTAGTACGAATCCCCTTTACATAGGGAAGGACGGTACTATTTGGAATCCAAAACCATACACCATCGGCCGTTCAAGTGCAGAAAATATTATAATTTATGACCAGGTTACTGGGAAAATTTATTTTTTATAGTGATTTGTTGTAAAATATTGAGAATCTAATATCTTTTAGGAATAAAAAGATATGCATCCAGTCGTGTCGAAAATATCCGTGACGCTATGCTCTTATTTTTTCCTCCATCAGTAACAAAAGTTATAATCGAAAATTCGAATAAGTATGGAAAAGAATTACATGGAGATAAGCATTTGGAAATTAATGAAGATTTACTTCATGCCTTCCTAGCAGTTTTAATATTAGCTGGTGTATATAAGTAAGTAAATATAATCAGTATCTAAACTTGATAGATTTTAATAAGTCCATTTTTAATAGATCCAAAAATTAAACTTTACACGACTTATTCGATAGTATATATGGGCGTCCTATATTTCGTTAAATTATGTGTGAGAATACCTTTTTGTACGTACTAAAAGTTATACGCTTTGATGACGTACTTATTCGACGCGAAAGAAGGAGTGAAGATAAGTTTGCACCAATTCACGATTTATGGGATCGGTGGGTTGCTTTACTTCCCACATTCTACAATTCTCATGACTGCATCACAATAGACGAACAATTATTGGGTTTCCATGGTCGCTGTAAATTCCGCCAATACGTTCCCTCAAAACCCGTGAAGTACGGCACAAAGTTCTGGCTGGCTGTTGATGCACAAACATGCTATGTGTGGAAGATACAGCGTTATTTGGGAAAGCTAATTTCTGGGATTCCAGAGCGAAACCAAGGCGAGTCGTATTGGATCTGTTCGAAGGGTTAAAAGGTCATAACGTTACTATGGATAACTTTTTTTCTTCACATTCTTTGGGCCAAAAACTTTTGCAGCGAAATTTGACAATGGTTGGGAGCATGCGTAAAAATAAAATATCCATTCCTCCTAAATTACATATATGCAGAAATGTTCCTAGATTTGAATCAACTTTTGCGTTCACGCCGGATACTACTCTTGTTTCATATATAAGCCAAAAAAACAAATGTACAATTGTTAGGAGCACAATGCATCATGACGCCAATATTCAAACTACCACCAAAAAATTGCCGGAAATTATTTCTTTTTATAACTCGACGAAAGGAGGGGTTGACACGGTGGACAAACTGTTAAGCTGTTACAGCTCTAAGCGTAAAAACAATCGTTGGAGTAAGGCTGTGTTCTCCAATATGATCGACATCTCGGCATTAAACGCATATATTATATAAAATGAAATAGATCCAAATTGGAAACCTACAAGCAAACATACAAAGCGAAAGTGCTTTCTTCATAATCTAGCTATTTCCTTAGCCAAGCCTTATGTTGAAAAACGATCGCGTCGTTCTCATAGTAACTCTTCGGTGCTTTTTTCAATGAACGTTGTTAACAGTGCAGACGATAGTGAGCCTGAGTCATCAAAAGGTGCTAAAACTAAAATTTCGCTAAAAATGAATAGAGGAAAATGCCACTCGTGTTATAATTCCGGAAAAAATAAAAACAAATGGACTTCTTTGTATTGCTGCGAATGCAAAAAACCTTATTGTAAAGAATTTCATATGGAAAATGTTTGCACTAAATGTCTCAATGAAACTTAATATTGTATTTCTTTTCAAATTTCTTTAAAATAATGCTATATTTGTTTCATTTATCTTAGAATTTCGGTATGTATCAAAAACGATACATAAGATAGAAACCGTCCAAGGATGTTCATAGGCTAAAAATAATATCGATATATGAAAGGGGCGTGGCACCTCCCATGCAAAATAAATATTTGGTACTACATAACTCTGAGGATATTCGTGCTAGAACATTGAAATTCAGTAAGGAGTTATACGAGTTCAATTCCTAACACCACCAAGAAAATGTGGGGTGGGGGAGAAGGGGGCGTGGCACCTCCCATATAAATGGAATTTTTCATTCGGCATATCTCTGGATGTAGTAAGGGTAGGATAATGAAAATTGGTAAGGAGCTATATGAGGTTCAGTCCTAACACCGCCATTAAAATGAGGAATTGGGGAAAAGGGGGCGTGGCACCTTCCCTACAAATGGGATTTTTCAGAACTATGGCTGCCGTACAAACTTAGGTTATTATAACAGCTAAAGTTTGACTACAGAGTTTTTGGATGTTATTCCTTTTGGATGTTTAGTAATCTTCCGCCGTTAAAATTTTTTATTTATTTCAGTCTATCCGCATCTTCTTATATATATACTAGCAGACCCGGCAGACGTTGTTCTGCCCTAAATTTGCCCTATCTGCATACGTTTTAATAGGCTTTTTCCTTCTAACTCTGCCCTACCCCTCTACAGTTTTTCCTAATCTTTTTATTCACTCCTCCCTCCGTCTTTTTCGCTTCATCTCCATCTTCGTCTCATTCTATCTCTTTCTCAGTCTCCTCTATTTTCTCTTCTCTCAAGTTTTTCTCCTTCTTCTTCATCTCGTATTGCCAGTCCCAGAGGGTGGTATGTATTTTGTTCCTGTCCCATTCTGAGTCTCAGTCCCAGTCCCACTCCGAGTCTCAGTCTCAGTCCTAGTCCTAATCCCAGTCCCAGTCCGTCTCTGGTATACTTCCCGGAAAAAAGCATGGTAAATACTAATATAGGCAAATTTATATACGAAATTTCAGGCAAATCGAATAGGACGTATGTAAATAGGTATGTGGGTATTATTAATTCTTGTTTTTATTTCGACTTCGCATGCATATTTATCAGTTTTGCCAGGGTGATGCGACTAAATCGAATATCACAATGAACTTTAGAGCTCTCAGCAACAGCTTTCATTTGATATCCATATTGTGCAAACACATTCTAGGGGTACCCGGGTCCACGTTTTGGCCTATATCTTGAGACCCTAGCCTCCCTGTTGTATGAAAATTATCCTGTACTACAGCACTCATCAACAACTTTCATTTGATATCCATATTGTATAATCACATTCTAGGGGTACCCGGGTCCACGTTTTGGGCTATATCCCGAGGCCCTAGCCTAGCAGTTGTATGAAAATTATCCTGTACTATAGCACTCATAAACAGGTTATATTTGATATCCATATTGTATAACACATTCTAGGGATACGGGGGTCCAAGTTTTGGGCTATATCTCGAGACCCTAGCCTCCCAGTTGTATACAAATTATCCTGTACTATAGCACTCATCAACAACTTTCATTTGATATCCATTATGTATAAACACATTCTAGGGGTACCCGGGTCCACGTTTTGGGCTATATCTCGAGACCCTAGCCTCCCAGTTGTATGAAAATTATCCTGTACTATAGCATACATCAACAGCTTTCATTTGATATCCATATTGTGCAAACACATTCTAGGGGTACCCGGGTCCAAGTTTTGGGCTATAACTCGAGACCCTAGCCTCTCAGTTGTATGAAAATTATCCTGTACTATAGCACTCATCAACAGCTTTCATTTGACATCCATATTGTATAAACACATTCTAGGGGTATCCGGGTCCACGTTTTGGCCTATATCTCGAGACCCTACTCACCCAGGGGTATGAAAATTATCCTGTACTATAACACTCGTCAGCATCTTTCTTGGGGTATCCAGGTCCACGTTTTGATCTCAAGACCCTAGACACGTAGCGCAAAAAAGGTAGACGTTGGCCGATTCTCAGACCTACCCAATGTGCTCACAAAATTTTATGAGAATCGGTTCAGCCGTTTCGGAGGAGTTCAGCCTCTAAAACCGTGACAGAAGAATTTTATATATTAGATGTATAAAGTTAAAATTATGAATGTTTGTGTGTAGGTATAAATCGGGTTGCGTCCTAAACGGATCGGCCGATCACAACTAAATTTGAATCACCCACTATAAACCTTCCAAAGATGGGCATAGGCTAAACATAACTTCAATATAAAACAAGTAAGGACGGGACTGTCTTCGGCTGTGCCGAAGACTTCATATCTTTCATGAATGGGGCTGAACAATAATCTTATCCCGTTCGTAACCTCCAAATAATCGGATGTATAAGATAGGAAGTATATAGTGAACAGATGTACATACCTAAACGATTTTTAAGATAAATATAAAATCAAAAATGGCAAAACCCCCTTATCTGAATGATCGGTTGTATGGGATATATATTATATATAGCTCCGATCGAAATGATTTTTTCATGAAATCTTCTATGATATATTAGAATAAATATCACCAAGCAACGTTTTTATATTGGAAATTAAGGGAGTAATTGTCAAAAATATTTCTATCTGAACGATCGGTTGTATGGGATATATACTATATATAGCTGCGATCAAAGTGATTTTTTCAGAAAATCTTCTATGATATATTAAAATATATATCACCGAGTTTCACGTTTATACTTTCTAAATTGCGGCAGGAATGACCAAAATCGTCTTATCTGAACAATCGGTTGTATGGTAGATATATGTTATAGTTATCCGATCCTACCGGATCCGACAAATGTTTAATATAATACAAAAATACATCCTTGTGCCAAATTTCATTGAGATATCTCAAAATTTGAGGGACTAGTTTGCGTTCAAACAGACAGACGGGCATGGCTATATCAACTCAGTTCGTCGCCCTGATCAATTCGGTATTCTTAATGGTCTATCTTCTATATTTCTCAACGTTACAAACATCGGGCCAAAGTTAATATACCATTTCATGTTCATGAAAGGTATAAAAAGGGGGTGGCTCCTACCATACAAACGGAATGTTTGATACAGCATAACTCTGGAAGTATTCATGTAAGAACATTAAAATCCAGTAAAGAGTTAAATTGGATCAATCCCTAACACCACTAAGAAAATAAGGGGTGAGTAAGAAGGGGCGTAGCACCTCCCATAAATGGAATAATGAAAATTGGTATGGAGCTATATGAGTTAAGTCCTAACAGCACCAGTAATATATGGAATTGAAAAAAAAAACAAGACAAATGGGACTTTTAGAACTATGGCTGCCTTAAAAACTTAGGTTATTTCAACACGTAAAGTTTGATTGATAATTGATGTAATTTTGATGTAATTAATAGTCATCCCGGATGAGTTGAGAGTGCGAACAATTGGCAACCAACACGACATGCGAAAACTACTGAAACAATTTCCGAGCATCTTTAAAGTGAAGTCTGTCGCTATAATTCATACGATCATTATCATATTATGTCAAGGTCAAGTCAATCTAAAGACTACACTTTTAGGTGAGGTAAAAACCTGACTTTCGAAAAGAGTAAGTTGAAAGGTCATGCAGAAAAAAAATAATATTCTGCAAATTTAGAACTCCCTATAAGTTGTTTAGTAATGACATAATAGGCTTTGAATTAGTTATTGCTGATTGGTGCTTCATAATATATGTATTTAAAAATATATTAGTTTCTGAAGGCAAGCCTTCAACAACGCGAAAAATTAGTTAGAAGGAAGAGCTACGTAAAGAAAAATGTGTACATTTGGACGAATAATCCCAATGTTGGTTACAAATAGTTGACAAAACTCATAGAATTATCTTATGACACTGCCCCAAGAACGGTTTTGCACTTGAATGAAAGCTTAGTTAAGGACAAGCCAATAAGTGGCCAGCCAAAAGGATCATCAGACTACCAGTTGGAGAATAATGTTCCATTATTAGGAAAAACAGGTCCCTGTTAAAAAGAGATGTTTGCCAAAAAAGCCAAAACCACACTTCTGAATGTAACACGATTCAAGCAGAGAAATGGTATTGAAAACTACAAAAAGAAAAAAGTTTCAAAACGAAGTGAAAAACAGACATCAAAAGGCATGTCTTATGCACGTAAGCTCCATGAAATCAAATTGACAAACAAAAATATGTGTGCTATTATGGAGGACGATATGTTTTTGAAAATGGAACTAAGAAAGTTCCAAGTTCTACTGATTGCAGTATAGAGAACAAATTTATATTCGGCAAGCTACTTGTGAATGTGGACGTGAATTCACGCCGTTCTCTACGATAAGAAGCTTTAAAGGAGAAATTTAAGTGAAAGAGTGTCTTTAAAAGCGCCTTCTGCTATTCTTACGTCGCCGTAATGGTTAATCTGTATTATGGCGTACTTGGCTCTAGAACATTACGCTCGTATCACCCAAAAGTGGTTCGAAGATAACAATGTACATTATGTTAGGAAAAACCTAAATCCACTCAGCGTGCCTTAGTTGCTGTTCAAAGTAACTGTGCTACACTTTATGAACATTTTTCAATTTGCAGAACTTTTTGTACCAGTCCTTAATCAACTTTTCTAAAAGCAACTGCAGCACCTTAATAAAACGCCTCGCGTGCCGTTGTAGCAAACTCTGTCCTGCCTAAGACGCTTCGGCGACATATACGGAGTAGAAAGGGTTGTAGGTTTCCAGCTACTTGAGTACAGGCACATATGAGGATATGCGAAGCTTGCACCCCGAGATGCGTATTTCTTGATTTAAACTTCGTTTGCCCAAGGCTCGCCAAACAGAATAGCCCAACCGTTTTTTCTATGGACCACCCTTGGAATAAAATTATAATAAAAAAATTTTCAACTTGAAAAGCCCCAAGAAACCAAAAAATACAAACATTTATTTTTGCACTGTGACTCGTTTGCCCAAGGCTCGCCCAAGATAGCCCACCTTTTTTTCCCTAGCCCACCTTTGGAAAAAAATTATGATAAACAAAAAAATGTCAACTTGAAAAACACCCAAAATCAAAATAATGTAAAATTATTGTTTTCATTAAATGGTTCGTTTGCCCAAGGCTAATCAAAGACAGCCCACCATTTTTTGGAAAATCTTAAACACCCTTCAAAAAAAAAAAAAAAAATTTTCGAAAATTTAAAAAATTCTTAAAACGTATACATTGTGAATTGATACAAGTGAAAAATCTTTCTATTCCTCCATTGCCATTCCTACCTGTCAAATAATAGATGACAGGGAGAACGGCTGTCGCGAATGGCCAGAGAATGGAAGAGAGGTTTGTTTTTTGCTCGCGTTTATTAAATTGAAGTGCCATGAATTTCCCATTTGTGTTTCAAATCAACTTTTCTTTTAAATGTATATACAGAAAATCATAATACATATTAGTATTCAGAAAAATATTCAAAGATGTTTCTACATCGAACTAGATTTTTCAGCCTGAGTTAAAACTCTGCCACAAGCTAATATGCAGAAGCATAGTTTACTACGTTACGTTACAGTTTTGAATGTGAAGTACACTGAAGCAATATATTATGCCTTGTATATACTCTGCTTTATTTGATATTATATTATTGAAATTTAAGATGGAGCTCTAAACTAAAACGAAACAAAAGCATAACTCAACGTATTGACTCTACAAGTTTTCCAGCATATATTTGTACATATTTGTTCACGTAAAAATATATACACACTTAGTTTACACGTACAACAGCTTTGCCATTTACTACACACTTCTATGCAAATATGTAATGAATTCGTCTACTTGGCTCCTGGTTGTATGCAACAATGTTTAACATACAAAACGCCAATGCGAATTCATACTAATCCGACCACCAATAGGCGACAATGGAATAATTAATTTCACATTTAACAAGCTATCGACCACTGATTACAAAATGAACATACCAAACAGCATCACTGATGATAATACCAATACATCAGTTGGTCGTAATGCTAATTTTAATGACGATGAAAGGAAGAGGCATACTGTTAGGCGCATTCGCAGTTTTTCTTCTTGTGCGATAAGTAAATAAATCAGCTTACAGTTTGTATATGGAAATTTAACTCGTTAATGTGCAAAGTGTAAAAGCGGAATAATGTGCCTGGAAGCAAGCGAGTAGGAAGTTTAAGTCAGACGAAGCCGAGTATATAAATGGCTTTTAATAAGCGTCCTTATAATTAAACGCCCGTAGGCTGCTTATTTAGGCGCACATCCCAGACATGAAACTATGTACATATATTCGCACTGCTTTTGTTTATCGTTTATGCTCGTCACGGTCTTCGTTGATTTGATGCGACGCATTTAGCTCTTAAATATACGCTTGGGTGGTATTTACGTATGTAGGTACATTAGGTTGATTTAAAAAAATGTGCGTTATACTTTTTTTCAAGCACAAGTTAAAGGTCTCACAAAAGTCGAAATGATTTTTAACAACTCTTTTTCCAAAGGGAGTTTTAGATTCTCTTCAACATACAAAATAAAGTTATGCGTCAATCGTATGGAAGAACATACAGAAAATAGGAGTATGCGAATCCCGAGTTGAATATCGAATAGTTCAAACTCTTGTAACAGTTCGTATAGTTAACACTATTCTAATAAATCGAATAGTTCGAATTATTCGAATAGTTCAAATAATATGAATAATCGGAATAATTCGAGCAATTTGAATTATTTAAAGAATTTAAATCTTAAATATATTATTTTATTGTAGTGATCGTGTAAAATACAATGAAATGATAATGTTATTTAATTAAAATTGATTTTTACATTTATAAGTAATATTTCGAACAATATAGATAATTATGAACTAATTAACGTTTCTAATTAGAAACGTATTTCAAAGAAGTTCGTTTGTTAAAGTGTTTCTAATAGGGGTGTGCGAATCCCGTTCGAATATTGATTGAGTCTCAAATCGAATAATTCGATTCGCTTCAAATAATTCGAAATTCGCAAAACTTTTCGGAAATAAAATTGGCAAGAATCACTTATACTGTGCTGGACTAAAATATATGGGGCTATAAAGCTCTAAATAAAAATGGAATTTAGGAAACATTTCCTCGAATTTTTGAATTTTTTCGAAAACTTTTTTAAGATTGCATTGCTTAGTTTCAGTTTTTTCTTAAATTATCGAAAATAAAAAAAGAGTTAAATTTACAAAATTTTATTAAAACAATGCCACTGCTACTTTTGTGTTTGCTGTTGTATATACCCTAGTAACTAGTGATAGCAATTTCTGGTTCGGAACTAGACCTAAAGTAAGTAGATTTTTTCCTGTTATAAAATCGACATTTTGGATTTTTGTACTTCATATTTTACATATATTTGAAAAAAAAAAAAAAATGGGCCATCTACAGCTGCCAGCTTTAAGGAGCTTTGACTATGGGTATGCCTTTATCAATAAAGGGATATTATCGTAAAAGAGTCAACATGTAGAATTTCGGTACGGTTCGTAGCCAAAGAAATAGTACCAAAAAAAGAACTGTGAATTTTTAACTGGTTTGGAACTATCGAAAAAGTAGAAATTTTTATCCAGTTCGGAACTAGAGAAAATATAAGGCAGCGGGAACAATTTCCACAGCCTAGGACATCGCCATGTTAAATTCCCCAGTTGAAAGCATGTAAAAGAGATAGATGGCGAGGTTAGGTTACGTTGAACTGGCCGGTCCATGAGGACTTCACATAGACGGATTGAGTCAGTAGTGTTACCAGAAGTTTGTTTTAACGATCAAACTGAAAAACCCTATCGAAAACCAGGACCTATGTTATAAAATAACTCCGTCCTCTCGGCAAATACTAGACGCTTCCTGGGACTTAAGCCACTTGGTGCTTCTAGATCTGACAGCTGTATCGCTCCTAAAAGCTGGAGTCTTAGCCTGGCAAGTGCAGGGCACGAGCACAGAACGTGCTCGATCGTTTCCTCCTCCAACCCGCACTTCATACATTTGCTATCACTGAAAAAGTCTAATTTAAAGGCATGTGACGCCAGAAGGCACTGTTCAGTCAGAATACCCGTCATGAGTCTCTCCTTTTAATGATAGAAGCAACTTTGTTAGCCTAAGATTGGAAGACCTACACATAATCTTCGACACTTTACAACCCCGCGCTTGAACCCACGCCTTTCCCGCTTGGTCAATCATGTGCACCTCTCGCCTTCGCTTAATCTCGCCCAGTCTAATTGGGACGTCTACGGGGCAAGCTTCAACGGATGCGCCCTTTTTAGCTAGTTCCTCCGCTTTTTCATTCCCATCTATTCCCATATGCCGTGGGACCCAATATAGTTGTATGCTTCTCCCTGCCCAGATTCTCTTCAGAGACTGCTTACACTCTAACACGCATTTAGATGCTGTGCTATGCGATATTATTGCCTTAATTGCTGCTTGACTGTCAATATAAAAGTTAACACAGTTGCAGCTTAAGCTATTCTGTTCCAGGGTTTCTAACGCTTTGGTTACGGCTACTATTTCCGCTTGGAAAACGCTACAGTAATCCGGTAGCCTGTAGGATCTGCTTATTTCTGGATCAGCACAGTATACCGCAGACCCTACTCCTTGCACTACTTTGGAACCATCTGTGTACACATGTATCGCCTCGTCCGCCATTTACACACCCTTGCGCCAGCCGTCTACCTCTATTGTGTCCTTATGATCTCCATAGATGGCGAACTAGTAGTGGCTCCAAATGCACTAGAAGGTTTTCGAATTTTACTTTTATTAAAACAGTTTAATGTGCACGCACGTCCTCAAATCAAGCAGTCAAGAAGTGTCGCTGCTCTTGATTGCTAAATTTCCGCGGGCAGTTTTATAGCTTCTCCACAGCCTTTGTTGTCTTTAAGGCTCGCTCCATACTAATCTCTTATTACAAACACGATTTTCACTCGTTGTGCGTTAAGTATACGCACATTGCTTTTATATATGTACTTAAATAGATATGTATGTGTACAAGTCTATATGCATAAGTGTGTTTGGCAGATACATTTTCTCATCGCTAAGTAGATTTAACTTTGGCATTAATTAGCGAATTATCATCTAAAAGCTTTACTGTGTATAAAAAACCTTGCTCGTGTACTTGCCTACATTTTGTATTTGTTAATGAATTTGTACATAAACGGAGAGAAGCACTTAAATTATAAAGCACTATTGCAATCATCGAAGTGAGATACATTTTTTTCAAGCTGCTCAGGTTTAGACATTTTTCTCATTATCTAAGAGGTTTTAAACGATAGCAATCACCCTGAGTTTGTAAGGCTATCTGTGTATGTGAAACTCAAAATATATTATACCGAAGAAATTGGTTTCAAGTTTTCTATATTTCCAGGCGTACATTACCTGCTCACTCAGAATTTTGAACAAATCATCAAATACTGGGCTCAAAGACCGCAACTCACTTTTTCGATTAAAATACTTACACCTATATGCGGGCTTTGAGTTAATGACAATTGTGATAAATAACTACAAAAGAAATAATTGTGATAAAAAAAATAAAAATTTTCTATATTTACAGTGCTTTAATGAAAAAAAATCTATAACAAATGTTTGGCACCGAGCGCTAGACTATGGGCGTTAGTTGCTATTGTAAAGCATGTAAACAAATACAGGGCCCGTATGGCGTTATACGATCAGTGACTAAACAAAATTTTCACTCAAACATAGTTATCGTTTGGTCTAAAAATGTGAGGCGTAGCATAACCTTATTAAGGTTCAGTTGTTCTTATATATGACTATCAATAGGAATTTTACGCGACCCACGCTTTTATTTATTTGTCTGGTCAATGGAGATATGCAATTATAATTGTGGAAGTGTCGCTCACAAACACACGCGTATATGAGAGCTATACGCGTACATCTGTAGTTATAATTATAACAGATAACCAACTAGTAACTATATTCGAGAACAGAAGCGCCTAGAAGATGCAACGAGGAAATCAGAAAGTATAAAAGGCCTCAACAATAGAGGCGCTATAAGCAGTTTTGATTAAGACGCTATCTGGCGAGCAATAGCAGTATTATTTATTGTGAAGTACTTTAATAAAGGCCATTTTTCCATTATTCAATATTGGAGTTATTTATTCAACAGTTTGGTGATTCGAACTTAGCACGAGATTGCAAATAAGGGGAATTGCAGTAAATTCGTTACAGCATTATTATTACTTAATTAAGTGTTGTTTTCAATAAAACCGTGTAACTTAAATATTTTTTTTTATTATTTTATTTTCAAGATTTTAGTCTCTATTTAATTGCCTTTTATTTCTCATTTGGTTTAGTTCATTTAGTGACTCATTATTACAAGGACTCTTTCCTGACAATTTGTTACAATCTAAGTCCTCAATACATAATCCTTCGAAAGAATTTGCTCGACTCAGCGCCACGTGTGCTTGTCCTTCTTCAAACCTCAAAGTATTTTGATGTCACTTCTACAGGACTGTATGTAATATTTGTTCCAAATATGACCCAAATCGGACCACAAATATGAGTAGTAGCTAAGTATTCCAACCAGGGTGCAGCAGTTTCTACTTTGACTTAAGCTTTTTATTCGCAATGCTCTTGCATAGGTGATTTTCGTCAAAAAAAAAAGTAGCACATAATAAGCAGGGCAACGGAAAACGTCATCAACGTTCATGGTCGTACAAATAAAGGACCTCCAAAAAAATTTCACACACACAAGCATACAAATGATTGTAGAAAAAAAAGCGAATGCACACATAAATAAAAAGCTGCAACAAAAGCAAAAAGCAAAGAGCGGAAAAGGAAAACCCCAAAACGAAATGCATTTTTCAATGTCGCAAAAACAGTGAACGAAAAAGCTAAAGCTAAGTGACCGTACTTTATTTGAACGAAAGTCTGGATAAAACATACAATTTATGAAAAAGTGGGTACACATAAACATATGTATATTAGAAGGACTGAATTTTTATAAAACGAGTAAGGAGGTCTTGGTTCGATTAAATTTAAAAAAATTGTACACCCAGCTGTGTGCTCAAACAATTACATTAAGTGGAAGTGATCAAAGTTGAAATATGTTGCTCATACGCAATGGTGCTCACTTAAAACGTACACCTTAAATTTTTCACAGTATTATTCATAACCGCTTTCATCTTTCGAAAAAATTCGAAACGACGTGGAGCTTCTACGAAAATGCATAGGTTTTTTTTAAGATTCTTGACGCTTTTTGAGTGCGCAGTCTTGTAGCTGAATAAATTTTAGTTAAGCAAAGTACAAGTTAAATAAAGGTCGTTCGAAGGGCGTTCCGGATTTTATTCCATATAAAAAGTAAAGCTATGTGCGTTAATATGGAGGAAGATATAAAACACCCTTTAGAAAAAAATTGGCAAGAATCAATTCTTTATATCAAGAATCAAACACATTCGACTTTTGCGTCGTTTTGGCGCTTTCGTTGCGTCAACAGCTTACTTTGAACACACACGTCTTTGTCGTAATCCTCAGGCGATGCAACGACCACGTCAAAGTAAGGGAGTGTTTGCACCTCTCTAGGGTATGCACCTTGCCGTTGGTGTGAAGGCTTAGCTGAACTCAATAGCGCCCAATTATGAGGCGGAGCTGTGTAGGACTGGCATCTACGCCGTTTCGCCTCATAGGAGGGGTGCGGGATGTCGGTGACCAAGAACTGCCAACCCCCTAATACAGGGTGTTATGGGGACCGTGCCTATTGGACGATTTGCAGCCAGGGGAGAAATTCGAATGGACCCTTCCCGATACCGGGCCACCTCGCGAAATATTGATGGACGACTCATTACGTAGTTGTAATAAGGACGATGATAAGAAGAGGACTGAGTCGCAAGCCAAGGAAGACAAATACGCATTAAGCGATGCGTCGGACTCGGGGAGCGAAAGTAGTGCTGATTCAATGAACTCCGTGTTGGAAAATCTGACAAGTGAAAACCGAGTAGAAGAGTGGAGAAGGGTATTGAGTAGAGAAAGTAAAACAACTCTCTCGCAGTACCGTGCAGCACCAAGAATTGTCCCACGCCTGGGAGCAGTGGTCCACCCAACAGAAGTGAAGATCGAGCGCTTGGAATGGGCTCATGAGGCGGTAGAAGTAGTTCGAAAGCAGTTCAAAAGGTTTGCTGCGAAAAACCCTCGGTTCTGCACCAGGTACGAGGAGGAAGAAGCGTCGAATGGCAGAATGAAGAGGCAACGTTCGGCCGAAGGCGACAAGCCTGCTTTCAAGAGGCAGAAAGGACCCAGTCCTAGAGCCGCGAGGCAAGGTAGTCGCATACACAAGACAAGTAAGCCCAAAGCTGATAGATAGATGGGCCGCAATAGCGAGGTAGCACATCTTTCGCTGGAGATTTTTATATGGTAATTTAACTTTGATTGTAATGCTGCTATTTTTCTACTAGCTTGATTTGAAAAAGATATTTATAAAAAAGGTGAAAAAGTATAATTAATGTTGAAGTTAAATTTTTCAAAAATAAAAAATATCTGAAAAAAAGTGTATTATTTTGAACCAGTTTAGCAGTTTTCTTCAATCAACATTGATTTAGTCTTTGGTACATAAAATTTGTCATCTTTTGAGCTTAAACCATGCAAATTTTCAACCAAACTCGACCTTTGCTGTTATCAGATTTGACCCAGACATTATTTCTTTGTATATTCGGATAACACTCAAAGTAACCTAATCGCTATTAACAGATGCTCGCCGCTTTCTTCAGTTCAAGCAGCTCATAAAGGGTTTGTACTAGTTTTGTGTTACTGGCGCCATGTTGCGCCACGATGTCACGAAATATTGTGTCAGCACTGATAAATCCACCCTCGGTGTCGACTCATTAACTCAACACTACACAGAGTTACCCATAGGTCGAATTCAGGTCTAATTTATCTTTCTACACCTACACCGAATCCATCTCCTAACGGCCACACCTACACTGGGAGCATCTACTTTCTGTCTGCGGTAAACTAAGGTGTGTAAGTTTAAAACACCCAATTATGTGACCCAAGCCTAGAAGCTAGGTCATGCATGTAACTGTGGTTAGGGTCAGGAGAACCAGGTTAAAATTGCGGGTAGTTAGTTATGCAGCGATTTTATTTAGCGCGTTCTTTATCAATGGTTTTCAGAGGATTGTAGAACGTTTAGATAAAAAAGAGACGTATGTAGTCGAGCTCTTTTTAGAATGAGGCATTATTTCGTGCTATGGCTTACAATTTTCCAAAAGCAGTTTTTTAAAATTGGGCGTGTCTGTAGGCGGCTTATTTTCCTAGGGCATAACGCAACATTAGCATGGTTTGTACTTATATTTATCGTTCTTGTTTAAAAGATTGTAAAGTTATCCTGTTTCTCTAAAATGTGGGTGGCGTCATACTCATTTTTTGAAAAATTGCTCAAGTTACACATTTAGTAAAGTTATCTGTATTGAGACATTAAATTATCCAATTATTTGTGTTTTCGGACATTTCGAAATCGGAAAAGTGGGCGTTGCTAATAAGTCCTTACTACATTAAACTATTAAATACAAAAAAATGTTCCATTAAATTAGAAAAATAAAAAATTAGTTTGGTTGCTGATCAAAACAATAGATGAGACATCGCTCTGAATGAATAAGAAATTTTTAAAATTGTTATGCAGATACGGGTGAATGCCTTGTATGTATACCATGGTGTTTAAGTAGTGAAAATGTTGAAATGCAAAATTGATGCATAAAATGATACGCATACATTGAAGTACATATGTGTATGTATGAAACCAGAAATAAAATAATTAAAAAAAATGTTTAAGTTAAACGGTTTTATTGAAAACAATACTGACATGAAGTAATAATAATACAAAAAGCTAGAAAATAATTAGGTAGGTCCTAGGTACTAGTCATCACACCCCTCATCAATCTAGGGCGTTGATCTGACAATTAAGTAAAAGCGTTGGACGCGTGAAATTTCTAAAAATGTGATTAGGGTTCAGTTGGTCTTATATATGACTATCAATAGAATAGAATAGAATTATTTTCAAGTTTTTGGTCTATATTTAATTGCCTATTATTTCTCAATCTATTTAGTTCATTTAGTGACTCATTACTGTAAGGACTTTCCTGACAATTTGTTACAATCTAAGTCCTCAATACATAATCCTACCAAAGGCTTTACCCGACTCTGCACAACGCATGCTTCTCCCTCATCTAACTCCAAGATATTTTGATGTCATTTCTACCGGACTGTATGCAATACTTTTGTTCTAATGAGCCAAATCGGGCATCATAGGTCGCTTTCTATTCATGTATGTATTATCTGTTCCAGATATAACCCAAATCGGACCACACATACGATTTTTGTGTATATCTCGATTCCTGCGCCAATTTGCGGCGATTTTTTTCATAGGTCGCCTTCTATTCTTGCATGTATTATGTGTTCCAAATATGAGCCAAATCGGACCACAAATATGATTTTTGTGAATATCTCGATCCTTGCGCCACCTAGCGGCAATTTTTTTTCTTATTATTGCATTGTCATCGGGTTCTGAACTATATTCCAAGTTTCAAGCTTGCAGCTTATCGGGAAGTTACTTAAATTTCAATTACAAAATTCGTGCCAGCCATCCAACCAGCCAGCTTGTCAAGTCAACCTAAATAAAACCGTTTAAAAATGGGCAAATGCGGTTGTAAGGAATACTGGTTTCACCCCTGACAGATAAAAGTCAGAATAAGGTAAAAAGAGTACATCATACACCTTATAGTAAAGGCTTATTTTAGGCTTATTTACGCTACAAATAAGCCTTGTCCATAAGGTAAACCAAAAAATAAAAATAAATGTTGCCTAAACTTATATAATAGATGATAAGTAGAACCCAGCTCTTGTCTTGTATATATTTTCGTTATATTTTTAAATAAACTGGATTTCCTTTTTGTTATTCTTATGGCATACTATTCCTTAACCTACCCGGTTCATAAGCCTTATAATCAGGTTATTGTATTGTGTTTTTTTTTTGTATTTAAAAGTATAAAGCTCCCAATACAGCAGTCGGTACCTTATAATAAGACATAATGTAAGTCTTATTATATTTTACCCATAAGCCTTACAACAAGGTTGTTATCTTCTACCTAATGGCTTATAACAATTCTTATTTTATATAGGCTATAAACCTTATACATCACGTTATCTTTCAGATAATCGTTATGTCTGATGAAATAACTACTGAAAAATAATGAGTATTATAAGGAATGCGCCATACAACTAATATACCATATAAAATAAGCCTTATATAATATTCACATTTTTTTGCTGGTTATCTATACGAGAATGCAGTAACGGAGCATAAATAACAGAGCCAAAAGGAAAAGCGACAAAATAAATCGAAGAAATGCATACCATACCTTTAGGCGATTCAACTGACAATATCACACATTCACTCTGAAATACATATACCAATATGGAACTATATTTGTATACTTGCATGCTTTACTGAAAACACAGACGTTTGTATGATAGCTTAGCAAAAATTAAATATAAAGCAAATTCAGTATTTTGGATGGGAAATGTCAAAGGAAAATTTAAACATAAAAAAACTGGCACACAACAATAAAAATGACATTATAACGACTAAAAAGGGACCATGTAAAATATGTCAGCACTCCCACTCAGCATTTAGATGATTAAATTTTCAATTTCCCCATATATAAATACAATTTGATTACTCTATCTGACGAAATAATGAGTTATCATACAATTGAAGAAAAGAAATAATCAAATGTGAATACTTTTGATGATCAAAAAATGCTTTTATTTTTCGATCACTTTTTGGAATCATTTTTGAAGTCCTTTGATGATTAAATTTTAATATTTCATAAAAACCAACCAAAACATAATCAAATATGCTTACGTTTCATGATCAAAAACTGAATTTAGTTTTTCAATCACATTTTGGAATCATATTTGAATACTTTAGGTGATCAAAAATTTATAATCATTTTTAATTCAGCTTTCTGATTCTTTTCGGACTATATTTGTTGACTGAATAATGAGTTTTATACTTGTTAAAATTTTACTTTTTATTAAAAATCTTACTTTTTTCACATACACACATTTTTTCAATCATGAAGTTCAGAAAAAATATGTATATCAAATTTTTATTATTAAGACATTCTTTAAGACAATGTAATGCAAATGCTGCTCGTGATCGAAGATTTCCCCAACCATTTCTCCACCTTCGGCTTCCCAGAAAATACATAATAGTTAGACAATACAAAAGTTGTGAGCTATTTGACCAGGTAAGTGAAACTCTCTTGACATATGTACCTGGATATGTCTTCAACATCCCGTACCATTTAGTATTTTATAATATTGACGATCATAGCTGATGTTGGATGTTGTAGTCGCAAGTGTATATCGGTCAAGTTTGTTTGCGAGTGACCTGTGATTCAAATAGCTCACTTCCGCATGCTTTCGTCCTCTGATGAAATAAGATTATTATGTAGTATCTTATTTTGAATGAGATATGAAGAATAAATGCATCATAATCGCATTCAAAAATGATTCAAAAATCTCAACTAAAACGATTGAAATATGTTCACGAATATGATCAGAAAATATTACTCTAAAATAATTAAAGCTCAATTTTACAATGATATCAAATATAAATAAAAAGCGTTTCGAAATATGAATCATAAATAATTATTTAAGAATAATCACATTTATGGTACATTTTTCTCCCGACGATACATTAATTTTCGAACAGAAAATGCTTTTAAATTTGAACGTTTTTAATCATCTTGGGGTGTGATATTTAAATATTTTTTGATCAAAATTTTCAAAAAATGCTGGCTGGGCTGCTTCGAGTTTTGTCACTGGTTTATTGATGTCGGCAACATCATAACACTTACTAGTTGAAGTATGAAAATTACTTATATGCATACACTAATGCATGCGGCAGGCATTCCGTACTAAAGAGTGTGGCTTAAGCTAAAAGTAATTTGCACAACCTAAAAGTAAGACAAAAATGTTGGCGGTGTTAGCGGAAATATTTTTAGGGCAAGGATTTTTGAAGTATGCATTTAACGAAAACAAGAGTGAGGAGTTTGGGGGCAAATTGTGCAGAAAATAAAAATTTTTATTATTTACATTTATTAGTATATTGCGTTTTCCAACGTTTAGGTAATAAAATTTCTAAAAATAGATACATACAACAGCAGCGAACAGGAAAGAAACAATGGCAAATTTTATAAAAATTCGTCGAATGGAATTTCGTTATTTAATAAAAAACTTCAATGAATTTTGTTACTAAAATCATGCAAATAAGTCACAAAGACGTTTTCGAAAATTCGAAAAAGTTTTACAAAATAATATGTCTCTCAAAATTTGCACTAATATTCTTTCAGATATGGTATTCATATTGGCAGGGTTTATGCTCAGCACACAAAGCTTATACATATTACTTCCCTTCCTGTCAAAACCCTAGAGACTTCTCCCTTTGAGAATTAAAATTAACTTGCGCACTCATAATTATTCCAAAAGTAAGTACATGGAGACAACCCTCTACACCATAAACATCAAGGGATCGTTTTTAGGCAATACATTCTAGGTATTCTTATCTACAATCGAGTCCTTCATGTACAACTGATTTATATTTAATCTGGACTAAATGCAGAAGTGTCATTGAGCGACCCTAGACAGCAACAATGGGATAATAGGTCTATTGTGAATCCTGGGTCAACATATTGATGTTGTTGTTTTGCAAAAATACTCTTCTAAGGTTAATACGAGTGTTATGCAGTCCATTCACGAATATGAATCTGATGCACTACCGAGAAAGGCCACCGAACAGAGCGAGTTAGGTTAGTTAAGTCACATTGCTCCTTCACTTGATGCGCGGAAGTACGTGTACCAGTCTCGCCAACAAATAATTCCTAGTTGTTGCTCCTTTGGGCAATACATTAGGATATTAATAGGATACTGTCTGATGGAGGAACGCATTCCAACGAATGATTTCTGTCAGAGCTTGAAAGACGAGAAGGAGATAGAAGGTTCTTAACTGTCCCTTTGAAAATGCTCTTTATCTGCTCAGAATATGTATATGATATCAGAACAAGCACTTCATCGACTGTTATGAAGGACTTGGTTTTGCTAAAATCGATGGTATTTTGCGCTACATTACAATTATTACATATTTAAGGGCGAAAACTTATCCCCTCCCTCCTTATATGGTATCACAATTGGACAATATGCTCAGGCATACATCTCTGCTTTGCTGTGTGCCAGCCATTGTAACCTTACTTAGGCATGAATTGAGTCCAAAAAAGTATTTTAGGTGTGATCCTTACAAACCAAATAAAATATTTTTCGCGTTTACCCCTTCGGAAGGTAATACCTAGGACAAGTATGAAATATATAATGTTTGGCCCGGATTGGAGACAGTTAAGGCCTAGATGCACGGAGTCCAAAGTTTTTTTATCAAGCAGCTAAATTTTACATATGGATGTATGTGTCAGTCGAGATTCCCTTATACCTTTACAATTTTCTTAGAATATACAAAATTCAAAAGTCTCATGATACTCATAAGCTAAACGCGTCATCGTTACTTTTGAAGTATACCAACTTTACACGCTGCCAACTTTACCCAAGCGCTATTTTAACCACATTTATTATTATATTCCAAAGTTTAGTTTACCTCATTTAACAACACTTAAAAATATTCAGTGATACTTTATTTGTAACAAATAAACGAGCTTACGTATTAAGTAAGAATGGTTGAAAAACGTTGCAGCCTTTTAGGGGTTTAGACTTAATGTTTCGTATGCTAGTGCGCGTTGTAAATTTAAGTGTTTACTGCTTTAGCACGTATCAAAGAAAACTAAGCACACGAGCATGCAAAAAAAACACAATACGTGTTTGTAATCGTGTTTTTTTTGCGGCTTCCAATTTCCTTGCGCCACTTGAACTCGTGACCGTCTGCCTTTTCCGTGCTCTATCTACTACTAATTTTAGATGCACAGGCCGTTTGGCTGGGTATTGTGATGTGTAAGCTGCGAGTATAGTTTCTGTTTGGATATGCATAGCCAACTTTATATATGTCAAGCTATTTTCTTTTTCCAAGAGTATACTTTAAGGCGTTTTCTGGTTTATTTTTTGATATGCCTCAGAAAAATTAATATCTCGACAAGTTCATTACTCTAATAAATACAGTTTGGTTTAGTTTTCGTAAAATTAAACAATAGTTCCAGAGTAGTCCCTCTTCAGTGCACTTTTACGTTCTCGTTTGTTCCAAGATATCGGATACGGACACTGAAGATAACACGCCTGTGGTCATAATGTTTGGATACGGTCATTACAATAAAAAAAGTGTTATGGGGATCACACAATACTGCCTTTGTTTTCTTTACAGAATTATGAGTTTAAAGTTTTATTGCCCATTAAATACTGAGCAAAGATACTGTATTTGGATGGTGTTGATGTCTCTGACTCTCTCAAAATTTCTAAACGTATTTAATAACTTTACCCCTTAATGTAGATACCGTCTCTGAAAAATTAAGCGATCCAAATCATTTCATTTGCCAATTAGATCCAATGTAAGCAGGGTTCATACCTCCTAGTAACAGCGTTTTTTTGATCCCATTTCAGGTTGTGAAATTCTTAATATTATCAAGAATTTAAAGAATTCTTGTTCAAGTGATAGTGACAGCATTTCGAATCGCATGTTAAAGAACATAACTCTTTATATTGTCGATATTTTGAAATATTTATTTAACTTAAGTATATCTTTTTCCAGAAGAATTAAAATGCGCCACCGTGGTACCGCTTTTCAAAAAGGGAAACAAAGAACACCAAAATAACTACAGGCCTATATACTAACTGTCGTCAGTATAAAAAGTTTTTGAAAAACTAGGGAAAAGCAGGTTTTTATTTTATTTACGTAAAATAAATTTGTTTAGCCTAATGCAGTTTGGATTTCGGCCTGGACTGTCAACTGAAGACGCTCTTCTTGACGCTTGATATGGTAGATCACAGTATTTTAATGAATAAGCTTAGTTCTGCAGGTCTTCGTGGTAACTTTCTTAGTTCGTTTGAGTCATAATTTGTTTTTACTTTACATAAATTCGGTATTCTCATTAAGTTACAACTTTTGCTGAGGACCTAGCCATCGCATATGGCTCAGATTATTTTTTTAATCTTAATGCTGATATTAATCATGATGTTTTTATACCTTTCATGAACATGAAATGGTATATTAACTTTGGTCCGATGTTTGTAACATTGAGAAATATAGAAGATAGACTCATCATTAGTATACCGAATTGATCAGGGCCGTCTGTCTGTTTGAACGCAAACTAGTCCCTCAAATTTTGAGATATTTCAATGAAATTTGGCACAAGGATGTATTTCTGAATTATATTAGACATTTGTCGGATCCGGTAGGATCGGACATATATCTACCATACAATCGGTCGTTCAGATAAGACGATTTTGGTCATTCCTGCCGCAATTTAGAAAGTATAAACGTGAAACGCGGTGATATATATTCTAATATATCATAAAAGATATCCTGAAAAAATCACTTTGATCGGAGCTATATATAGTTATATCCCATACAACAGAACGTTCAGGTAGAAAGATTTTTGGCAATTTCTCCCTTAATTTCCAATATTGGTGATATTTATTCTAATATAACATAGAAAATTTCATGAAAAAATCATTTCCAACGGAGCTATATATAATATATATCCCATACAACCGATCGTTCAGATAGAAAAATTTTTTGCCATTTCTCCCTTAATTTCCAATATAAAAACGTTAAATTTGGTGAGATTTATTCTAATATATCATAGAAGATTTCCTGAAAAAATCACTTTGATCGGAGCTATATGTATATAGTATATACCTATCCCATACAACCGATCGTTCAGATAGAAACATTTTTGGCCATTTCTCCCTTAGTTTCCAATATAAAAACATGAAACTTGGTGATATATATTCTAATATATCAAAGAAGATTTCCTGTAAAAATGGTTTCTATCGGAGCTATATATAATATATATCCCATACAACCGATCGTTCGGATAAGGGGTAAAAATGATTTCTATCGGAGCTATATATAATATATATCCCATACAACCGATCGTTCGGATAAGGGGTTTTTTTTGCCATTTTTTATTTTGTATTTATCTTAAAAATCGGCTAGGTATGTACATCTGTGCACTATATATTTCTTATCTTATACATCCGATTATTTGGAGATTACGAACGGGATAAGATTATTGTTCAGCTCCATTCATGAAAGGTATGAAGTCTTCGGCACAGCCGAAGACAGTCCCGTCCTTACTTGTTTCAATGAATTTTGGTCCCCTATGAAAACACGATATCGCAATCATGCACCTAACCGCCCTACCTGTAACTTGCGATCACTTTATCCGGTGACTTGTATTCACCTCACTAGTTTGATGACTTGCGCTCGTACAACCGTGGCTTTAAAGTATACTGGGGTTGCCATCAAATGCTTCCAGTCGACATATGTGTAAGTTGCCTTCCATTGATAATTTCTTGTTATAAATACTGGTGCGATGTATATAATTTATTAAATTGCCAATAGATGAGATATAAATTATTTAAAATATAATATTGTTGTTTGGCATAGTGTGTCTGCCACCTTAACACGACCTTATTTGTGTGAAGTTTAAGTGAATCGACAGCAATTGTGTACCAGTCACCTTTTTGACTATTATAAATAAAATGTTTAGTTAAGTATGTTAGGGTTAAGTGAAGTACAAAACAAGTATGGCTTTTTATGACCGGATCTTTTTGTACATTGAAGGTTGTTGAGGACTTTTGTGCGTCTATTTAATCTTTGATATAAAGGAGAAAGAGTTGCGACTTTATTAAATAAGTCGGAGTTTCTTAAGACGCAAATAGATTAAAAATCCATTTCGAAAATGGAGAGTTAGGGTGTTTGTACTTATATCAAATCTGTAAATAGTACTCAAAACATAAGCAATCATTGTGAAAATGGCTAAATTTTGGTTGATCTGATTGGATAGATTTGTATCGTTGTTGTGGCGAGTCTTCTCTGACTTAAGTTAGCGCAAATAATAATGCACCTCGTGAATTAGTAAGCAAACAATTTTGTGACAGTAATGATGGATGTATAAAAGAATTGGTAGAAATCTTCTAGCACTATATTCATAGCATTGAGTATTTCACACCTTTGAGTTCTGGTAGGCTTCCGTAAAAAGGTTTTGCAAGAAATTTCATTGAAATTCGGCAGTGCGGTGGAAATTCACGCAGCCGGTACTTTATCGCTCCCATAGTCCATCTAAACGTGCAAATGTGACATGAGAAATTGTATTCCAATACTTTCCATGCCGCATTAAACAATTCATATGCTTTAAGCAATTTCATTTTTTGTTATCACCTCGTTGCCTGTATGCAACGCTAATCCGGCACCAAAATAACAAAAAAAAAAAAATGCCAGACTTACGACGCACCCCCTTTACTGACTAACAAGAATTTTAATAAGGCTTTTTTTAATAATTTTTTTTTTTTTTAATAAAAACTAGTCTTTGTACTGTCGACGTTGACACGAAAGCCTAAAGTACCGTTTGAGTACCTTTACTCGCACTATTTTTATCCAGCATTACTTTGCTGGCCTCCTGGAGAGCTAATATCTCGGTTCAAACACACTCGTTTGATCGCGGAGTCAAAGATACCTTTTCAGAAGCTTCAAGAGCTTTTATACTGCCCTGGGATATATATTTATGCATGTTGAGGGATTTGGATTCAAACGACGAAATCCTTTGAGTTGCTCTGGATCACAAAAGATTAACAGACTATGCAGTTAATTATGGTTTTGTGGGCTACGAAATAAATAACTTTCCGATATCAAATAGAGACCAATTTGTATAAAATCGATAAATTTTCGATGGCAAATCGATAATTTTTCAATAACACATCGCTGTTTTGAAATTGGAAACAATCCGATAAGAAATCGACAACTTTTTTATTGCATGTATATTACCTTACGAAAAATATTCGACAAACCTTTGCAAACATATCGATAACTTTCCGATAAAAAAAGCTATTAGACGCCAAAAATAGATTGGTAACACTTTGATAACAAACCGATAGCTTTTTGATAACTTTTCGTTAAAGAATCCTGCAATTGATGACGCTATACTACTATGGCCGATGGTCGGCGCTCAAGCTGCCCTGAGGCACCGATCCTGGTTGCAGTTGTTAACGCTATGTTCTTTGCTACCAGGTCTACAGGTGGAATGTGCAGAATGGCAAACAGTGCAGCCGTAGGGGTTGTTTTCAGGACTACCGTAATGCTAAGCATTGATAGTCTGCATACCCCCTCTAATTTTTTGAGGTCGGTTGTTTTTTGTGTGGCTTTCCACCAAACATGAACTCGATAGTATAGAATATTACCACCCTATGCAATGCGGTGTCTACCGACTTGCCTTTGGTGTACGCATGTTGTGTTGTGGAGAGCAGCTTTTCATCCACGTTGGACTTTATATACACATCTATCAGCCACTCAAAGGTTTGGAGCAGAAATGATGTTAAGCTATATAGTCTTTGGCGGCCACCTTGGTGTGATGGTAGCGTGCCCCGCCTACCACACCGGATGCCCTGGGTTCAAACCCCGGGCAAAGCAACATCACAAATTTTAGAAATAAGGTTTTTCAATTAGACGAAAATTTTTCTAAGCGGGGTCGCCCCTCGGCAGTGTTTGGCAAGCGCTCCGGGTGTATTTCTGCTATGAAAAGCTCTCAGTGAAAACTCATCTGCCTTGCAGATGCCGTTCGGAGTCGGCATAAAATCATGTAGGTTCCGTCCGGCCAATTTTTAGGGAAAATCAAGAGAAGCACGACGCAAATTGGAAGAGAAGCTCGGCCTTAGATCTCTTCGGAGGTTATCGCGCCTTACATTTATTTATTTTTTATATAGTCTTTCGAATACGCGTGACCGATCTTCCCCGCCTTTGGTAGGAAAGCGACACGAGCAGTTCTCCAAGAGTGCGGTACATGATTCAGTCTTATGCACCCATCGAATATTATTTTAAGCCATTCCACGACGGCTCTACTTGAAACTTGTAGCATGGCCGGGAATATACCACCTGGGCCCGGCGATTTAAACCTAGGAAACGTCTTCACCGCACAATCGATCTTGGTATCGGTCACCAAGCCCGGCACTACCCGCTCCGTGATCGAAGTGTGAGTGCTATATGCTGGCTCTTCTAAACCATCTCCCGATGGGAAATATGTATCGAGAAGCACCTCAAGGGATTCCTTATTATTACGTGACCATTCACCGTTCTCTTTCTTTATTAGTCCCTGGGTTACGTTTCCCCTTGCTAGGACTTTTTTCAACCGTGCTGTTTCGCTGGAGCACTCTATGTCCGTACAGAAAATTTTCCATCGATAACACACCTATAAAAAACCGATTGCTTGTCGATGAGAAACTTTAAACTTTTTGACTTTTAATATTTTTATTTTTTTCCTTAAATTTGATTTAGTGTTATTTCGTTGACGTTCGACTTATGGAAGCACACCAACTCAAAAGCACTCGGAAAAAAATTTAGGATCACTCGGAAAAAAATTAAGGCACAGAGAAGCACTTATTACGCTTCCAGATCGTTAGCCATAAATATTCCAAATGGTGCTGGCCAATAGCAGATACAGAATGAAATAAAATGTGCAGCTATACGAACTTTACCGACATATGTACATATATCGTTCAGTTGTAGTCAACGCTGGCTGAACAGTTGCGAACCAAGAAGTATTTCTATTGACTCCCACCGATGCTAGAAGGTGAGAGTGCCCGAGCCAGGTGGAAAAATAAACAAATGAAGATCTTAAAGGAATTTTTGAAACGCAAAGTACAAAAACATCCCCAATCTATAAAAAGAAATGGTCACCTCTTTAAGAATCAAACATTTTAAGTTAACTCCCCGCATATCTAACTTAATTTCCGCTGCCGTCTCCTTTTTGGACTTGAGGGTAAAATTAACAAAAAATTGTCACTTGCCTTTGTATGAAACTTTGCCCTCTCTTCCCTCTCGATACTTACCTAATAATTAATTGTTATCTCAAGGCCTTTGTTCTACATAATGCTATCTAAAATAAACTTGACCGCCCATTTGTTTATCATTTTAGAAAGCGAAGTGCATAAATAAAAAAAATTAATTAATGAAGCCTATATACCTAACACAAAAAAAAAAAAAAAAAACACACTCCCATTGAGCTGACAAAGTACACTCAAGTGACACACTTTTATTATCATAAATTATGGCAAAAGAAAAATTAAACAACAACAATATCTCATATAAAAAAAGCAAACGCAAAAAAAAATGACAAGAACAATGCTATTCATTGTTACAGTCTAACATTTACTCATAATAAGTACATACCCCGAAAGTAGCCGAAAGTAGCTAAGCACCGCTGACAGGCACATAACACACATTTAGAGTTCAGGTGCGGAGCATGGTACAAATTATAGGAGCAGTAGGAGTATTCAGTATTTCACATTTTTTAATATTAGTTATTCGCGCATGTTAGGTTAAATATAACAGCACCATCTATCCCATGGGAGCAGAGGCTGTACTGACGGGGCCGTAGGAAACTTACATTGACTAAATATGTACATATGTCGGTAGTAGGCAATGTCAGCGAATTATTCTTATGTCTATTTTATGCTCACATGGATCACAGTTGATACATTGAATTAAGTGGGGTCGTTACTGACTTGACAGTTCGGTCTCTAGTGAAGAGCTGCCGAAGATTCATTTAGAAGATTTAGGCTCTCCTACCTAAATACCATTAATAAAACCAAACTCCATCTACTTGTTATGTGGTTATGATCCACCTTTGCAGATGCCCTTATCTACGTCTTTGTGCCTTCCCATATCACTTTTGCGCGCTAACAAATAATTGTGAGTAAAATGCGGCGTGAACTAAACTTGTAGAAGGTAAACAATTGTTATCAGCGGCAAACTGTTGTCACAACACAAAAAAAAAACAACAACAGCATTAACCGCAATCAAAATAAATAATAATACATGAACAGCGGGAAAAATATGATGAGCAACAGTGGCGGTTTATAGCGTGCGATCTGGCTATCGACGTTCGACTTGCACGCCATAAATAAAATGATGCACGTACTATCGCACAAATACAAATACAAACTGTTACTTTTGTACATTCTCTGAATACACAAATGTGCTGTAAATACATATACAGTGTAGCATATTAAGTATACATATATATGTTATTAAAATCATGAGCAATAAAATGTTTACTAAAATACAAAAAAAAAAAAAAACAAGTAAGAACGGGACTATCTTCGGCTGTGCCGAAGACTTCATACCTTTCATGAATGGGGCTGAACAATAATCTTATCCCGTTCGTAATCTCCAAATAATCGCATGCATAAGATAAGAAATATATAGTCAACAGATGTACACACCTAAACGACTTTTAAGATAAATATAAAATAAAAATTAGGTAGGTACTTTGTGTGAGGATGTAAAGTTTCAGGTTTTTTGTGGTCTGTATGTAAAAACTATGACTATGAATCACGTATTTCAACAATATATGACGTAAACGTAACTATTTGATGAAATTTGTTGAAATTTGAAGCTTCTAGCCGTAAAAAAGGGGCAAACATTACAGTTTATATGGGGTATACATTAGGCCGGGTCGATTTGTGGGGAGGCAAAAAAATCGCCCATTGCTCTGTGAAATCATATTCTAGGGATCAAAATAAGAAACTTTGCCGAAGGAACCATACCTCTAAAACGAATTCTGATGTCCCCCCCTTTGGGTCGTAGGGGCACATTTTGAAAAATCTCACTTTGAAATGCCTATGTTTTTTCTTTTTGGAGTTTATTTTTCTCTTTAGAAATTTATTTAGTCAGAACATATGTAAATGAAAAAATGAATTTAACTTAGTAATAGAAAAGAAATTAAAAAAAATTATTAGAAATTAGCGTTTTTACAACCCCCTTTTAAAACCAAGGCATCACTGTGATGCATTTGCATGTCGTAAACATAGTTGTGTGGGTTTTTTATTCAACCGTTTTAAAAAATGAAGGTATCACTGTGACACAATTGCAGATCGTAAAATTGCTTGTGTTGTTTTTTTTAAGCCACCACAAGACACAGCAGGTAGAATTGAAATTGCCCCTACCCAAAAGTTCGACCCAAAGGGGGGGACATCAGAATTCGTTTTAGAGGTATGGTTCCTTCGGCAAAGTTTCTTATTTTGATCCCTAGAATACGATTTTCATAGAGCAATGAGCGATTTTTAAATCTACCCGCCCTAGTATACATATAATATATATACCACCGATCTCCATAATATTTTCAGAGAACAATATACGCTATATACGTAAGGTGAAATTTTAAGCTTCTAGCGGCCAAAATGAGGTAGAAATTGCGCAAAGTTTTTATCTGAACAATCGGTTGTATGAGATATATACTATATATATCACCGATCTCTATAATTTTTTCAGACAACACATATAAAAAATTTTTAAGATAAATATAAAATAAAAATTAGGTAGGTACTTTGTGTGAGAATGCAAAGCTTCACGTTTTTTGTGGTCTGCATGTAAAAACTATGACTGCGAATCACGTATTTCAACAATATATGACGTAAGCGTAACTATTTGATGAAATTTGATGAATTTTGAAGCTTCTAGCCGTAAAAAGGGCAAAAATGACAGTTTATATGGGGTATATAATATATATACAACCGATCTCTATGATTTTTTCAGACAACAATATCTGCTATATACGTAAGCATTCATTGAAATTTGAAGCCTCTAGCTCTTAAAATCGGGCAGTAATTACGAAAAGTTTCTTATTTGAACAATCGGTTGTGGGGATATATACTATATATACGACCGATCTCATCAATTTTTTCAGACAACAATATGTGCAATATACCAAAGTGGTGAAGTTTGAAGCTTCAATCTGATAAATTAAGGAAGATGTGACAAAAATCCTCTTTTTCTGAAAAATCGATTGTATGGAGGATATATGCTATAGTGGTCCGATCCGGTCGGTTCCGACAAATGTCTAATCGGACACCCAAATACACCCGCTCACCAAATTTTATCAAGATATCTCAAAAATTGAGGGACTAGTTTGCATACAAACAGACAGACGGACAGACGGACATGGCTAAATCAACTCAGCTCTTCATCCTGATTTTTCAGGAAGAAAAAAGCAGAAGCAGAAAGGCGTGAGTGCGAGGAGCTTGAGCTGCTAGCCACCAGGAATAACGCCCGAAAATTCTACCAAAAAATACGGCGACAGACGGAAGGTTTTAAGACCGGGGCAAACTCCTGTAGGAATGAAAACGGCGACCTTGTAACTGTTGTCCAGATAGTGCTTAGATTATGGAGGGAACACTTCTCTGCTCTCCTAAATGGAGGCAGCAATTCACCGCGCAGAGATGAAGAACACGATCCCGCAATCGATGATGATGGAATATATGTCCCCCCGCCCGATTATGATGAAGTTAGAATAGCAATAACCAGATTGAAAAACAACAAGGCCGTGGGCGCTGATGGATTGCCTGCGGAGCTATTCAAGTTCGGCGGCGAGGAGTTGGTAAGGCGCATGCAGCAGCTTCTTAGCAAAATATGGGCGGACGAAAGCATGCCCGACGGTTGGAATCTAAGTGTTCTTTGCCCAGTCCACAAGAAGGGGGATACTGCAAAATGCACCAACTATCGTGGAATCAGCCTTCTTAATATCGCATATAAGGTCCTTTCAAGTGTATTGTGCGAAAGATTGAAGCCAACCGTGAACTGGCTGATTGGACCTTATCAGTGCGGCTTCAGACCTGGTAAATCTACAATCGACCAGATTTTCACAATGCGCCAAATCTTGGAAAAAACCCGTGAAAAGAGAATCGACACACATCACCTCTTCGTCGACTTTAAAGCCGCCTTCGACAGCACGAAAAGGAGCTGCCAATATGCCGCTATGTCTGAATTTGGTTTCCCCGCAAAACTTATACGGCTGTGCAAAATGACGTTGAGCAACACCATCAGCTCAGTCAGAATTGGGAAGGACCTCTCCGAGCCGTTCGAAACTAAACGAGGTTTCAGACAGGGTGACCCCCTATCGTGCGATATCTTTAATTTGATGCTGGAGAAAATTATACTAGCTGCAGAACTTAACCGCACTGGAACAATATACTATAAAAGCGTGCAATTACTGGCATATGCTGATGACACTGATATCATCGGCCTAAACACCCGCGCTGTTAGTTCTGCTTACTCCAAGCTGGAAAAAGAAGCGGTAAAGATCGGTTTGATGGTGAATGAGGACAAAACGAAGTACCTGCTGTCATCGAGCAAAGAGTCAGCGCATATGCGCCTTGGCAACCACGCTACTGTTGACAGCCATAATTTCGAAATAGTAAAAGACTTCGTTTATTTGGGAACCAGCATCAACACTAGCAACAACATCAGCACTGAAATCCAGCGAAGAATCAATCTTGCCAATAAATGCTACTTTGGACTAGGTAGGCAATTGAAAAGTAAAGTCCTCTCTCGGCGAACGAAAATCATACTCTACAAGTTACTTATCGTACCCGTCCTGCTATATGGGGCAGAAGCATGGACCATGACAACAGCAGATGAAGCGGCTTTGGGAGTGTTCGAGAGAAAAGTTCTTCGAAAGATTTATGGACCTCTACGCGTTGGCGATGGCGAGTACCGAAGAAGATTTAATGATGAGCTGTACGAGCTATACGCAGACATCAACATAGTCCAGCGAATTAAAACGCAGCGGCTGCGCTGGCTAGGCCATGTTATGCGAATGAAAGATGATGCTCCGGCCAAGAAAGTGTTTCTATCGGAACCCGCCTATGGAAGCAGAGGTAGAGGGCGGCCCCCACTCCGTTGGAAGGACCAGGTGGAAAACGATTTAAACTCCCTTGGTGTGACCAATTGGCGTCGGTTGGCGGAGCGAAGGAGCGACTGGCGCGCCTTGTTGGACGGCCATAACCGTTTAGACGGTTAAGCGCCAATAAAGTAAGTAAGTAAGTAATGGTGGGTCTATCTATTTTCCTTTAAGGACTTACAATTTTGGGATTCGTGACGAAATTAATACAGATACCATTTCATTTTCATGAAAGGTATAAAAAAGGGTGAAGGCACCTACATATAATGGAATCTTTTTTTGTGAAAGATACGAGATATGTATATATGTATGTTAGGGAGGGTCGATTTAAAAATCGCCCATTGCTCTGTGAAAATCATATTCTAGGGATCAAAATAAGAAACTTTGCCGAAGGAACCATACCTCTAAAACGAATTCTGATGGCCCCCCCTTTGGGTCGAACTTTTGGGTAGGGCCAATTCAATTCTACCTGCTGTGTCTTGTGGTGGCTTAAAAAAACAACACAAGCAATTTTACGATCTGCAATTGTGTCACAGTGATACCTTCATTTTTTAAAACGTGTGACGGACTAATTCCTGCTGAGGTATGCCCAGTCCGTCCAGGGTTCCTATATTTGGTGGGGGAACCTATTCCGATGAAAATAAATAGACAAAGGAGTTCTGAAAACGTTATAAAGTTTATTTAAAAAAAAGGATCGATATCCTTAAGAGCTACTCCTATTCTTTGTCCCTGTCTAAATAAGAGTAGCTGAGGTAGAACCCCTCTGCTAGCTCTCCGTCAGTTGGAGTAGAAACCTCCTACTGAATATAAAATAATTCACGAAATGAAGTAGGAACCTTCAGGTCGTGTTGGTCAGTGGTAGAAGCCCACTGACTCGTATGCCTATCTCCTAGCTTCTGATCTTACAAGTTAATTTGCCGCCCTTATATATGATTTTGTACGCCGGTGGACAGTTATTTCCTAAAAACAATTCATTGTAATAATTCATCAGTTATAAAATAAGGCTGTTATAGGGCTGCACGCAGGCAGTCAGTAATTTTACAATAACAATTATAAAAGTTGGAAATGCAAAAATCGAATTCTAGTTTAACGCTACTTTCGCTGTATTCTATTGGTACATACATACGCTTACATGCTAACATGCGTTTTTCCTCTTTCCATTATCATATATATGGTGGTACATCGGTATATATACATATATGCATATTTTTGATCATGTATGACGATCCGCTATCCCGGCATTTCATATCCCAATTTTAGGGAGCCCTAATATACATAGCGAACAATGTGCCAAATCTCGTACGTACGCTTGTTGTATGCCTGCCGTGTTTTCCAGTCTTTGCTTTACCTATCGAATTCGATCATTTTTATGCGTATGTTCCCTGTCACTTGGTTTTGATGGTGCGTTGGCCTCGTTTGATGCTTTCGGCTTCTGCTTGGGGCGTGTGTTGGTGTGTCGTATGCTTGTACGTAAGTATGTAGAGAAAAGTCCCAATTAGTAGCAGCGCTTAGTTTGGCGACTTTTACTGCTGATCTTTGTTTATCCAAATTATTATGTATGTTGTATTTGTGGCTGAGTGCATTGGATGCGCAAAGGGTTGGTTGACCGGCATAATTTTATGTTTTTGTGCATTTCCATTTTCCTTCCAAATGTTTTAGTGTATGTTAGGGTGACCTATATTTGAAACTTATGTGGGCGAAAAATGTAAATATTGTGCTTGCGTGCAAAAGTGCGCAAGTCTGGTTTATCCTTCAATTTAGTAAATAATAATTCAATATGCGACCGCATGTATTTGTTTTGACGTGTAATTCATAAAGGTATAATTCATGTCATAAAAATGTATAAATGTTAAATTCAGAGTTAAATTCAATTCTTGTATAACATGTATGTAAGAAAAAATGAAAAATAGGTGTATGTTGTGAGGGTACAAAACCCTCGGTTTTGGGATCCTCACACTCCCCCCTCACCTACCGCAGCGAAGCTTACGGTCGCCGTGCCGGTGCGTGTGATCCGTACTCGGAAGAAGTGTTCGCTCACACTGCCTTCGTCGTCGCTGTCGTCATGGTTGTTGTTGTCGTTGAGGCTGCCGTTGACCTCGCTGGCCATACGGCTTAATACTTCGCTGTCGTTGTTCGTTGTTGGCGTTTTGCTTCCCTTCCCATCGGCGGTGTGTGACTCCAGTCTATACTGTAAATAAAAAACTGGTGGATTTTCCTTAGGGTGCTCTCACCGTATGTGGTGGATTTAAAAAAAATGTGGTATATCATGAGCCTAGTTACAGGGTATATTTATGTGATTATGTAATTGTGGGTAGAGTTTACCGCGCTTCAGTGGTTGATCCGAAGTTCGGGTACTTCTTGAAATGAAATTTCTTCGTGTATGATTTGATACTGTTGCGGTTGGGCGTGTACGTTACTACCGATTTGATTCGAGTTGCAGTAGAATCTCACGTAATAATCCGTTATTCCGGAGCTATCTCTGGGTGTGTGTTCATTTAGGGCTGCTATAGCAAACTGTCTTCCTAGGTGTAATCTTGCTACAGGTATCGGTCCTATGGCGATCTGTACTTGGGTTCCTCGAGCGACCTGTACCTGATTTTCTGGAAATGTTCGTACCTGATTCTCCGTATTGTTTTGCACTTGAGCGTCTCTGTATATTACCAGTTGTTGGTTTGTACTTTGGTTCTCTCCTCGTTGCCTCCCGGTCTCTTCGCTGACTCGTGTGAGCGTACCACAGATGGCTACCTCGCTGTTCTCTCTCTGTTGTTGTACCTCGAGGATATTGTTTGTTGTTCGATTGGACGATGTTGACGGGATTTGATCTTCACTAGCGTTCTTCTTGTTACCCTGTTCATTCCTTTGCTTTATGGATTCATTATTGTCGGCGGCGTCTGTTGCGTGGTATGCTTTCAGCTCACTTAAGTGGGCTGTCCTCCTCCTTCCTCTGAAAACTTTGTCTAGCTCTACGATCACTGGTGATACAAAGTTCGTTACCCGGTGGGGTCCACTGTACCTGGGCGCTAGTTTGGCTGCAAAGTTATCCACCGCTTTTGACAGCTGATGCTCCTTTACCAGCACTAGGTCGCCTATAGCCGGTCGCCATTGCCTTCTTCTTAAATTATAATGCTTTGCTTGCTCTGCTGATGCTCGCTCTTGCTTCCGTCGTACCATGTCGAATATCTCCTTCATCTTCATTGATTTCTCGGCTGGATTAGCTACTCTCTCACCTGTACCGTATGTATGCTCGTCGTAAAGGCTATTGGGAATCCTTGGTTCTCTGCCTTGTACTACATACGCTGGACTGTACCCTGTCGATTCGCATACGCTTGTGTTTAATGCGAGTGTTATCTCTGGTATAAGCTCGTCCCATGTTCTCTGCTCATTCCCTGAAAACTGTGCTATCATCCTCTTGATGTTGCGGTTCGCTCTTTCTGTCGGATTCTCCTGCGGTGTGTATGGTGCTGTCAGCTGGTGTTTTACGCCAAGCTCCTCCAAATACTTCTTGAAACGTTTGCTCGCGAACTGCGCTCCGTTGTCTGTGATTAATACCTTTGGGATGCCAAATCGTGCCAAAATTCTCTCTCTAAATCCTCGTACTACGCTTTCTGTTGTTGCCTTTCTAATTGCCATTATCTCCACCCATTTTGAAAATCTGTCAACGAAAACTAATGCCATTGTATTACCATGTTTTGAGCGTGGCATTGGACCAACAAAGTCTGCACACACTGTTGCCCACGGTTCTTCTGGAATTTTAGTTAACATCTTACCCGCGGCCTGTTGTTGACTAGGTTTGTATACCCGACATCCATGACATTGTTGTACGTACTTCCTTACGTCTCTGAACATTCCGGGCCAGTAATATCGTGTCGTCGCTCGTGCAATAGATTTTCGAACGCCCATGTGTCCTGCGCTTGGTGTGTCATGAATTTCCGCCAGCACTCTGCGTCTCTGTGGGGTCGGTACACATAGCTTCCACGGTACTGCGTCTTCACCATCAACTTGACTCTCTATTCTCCTGTAGAGCTTTCCGTCCTCGATCACATAGTCTGGGAATTTCTCCGGAGCCTTTCTTACCTCTGTAATCTTCGCTTTTAGCCACTTGCACTCGTCTTTGCCTTGCTCTACTGTCAACGTAGTTAGTTGCTCGTCCATCGGCTGTCTCGAAAGTGCATCTGCTACCACGTTTAGCTTTCCTTTCCGGTACTGTACGTCGAATGAGTATTGTTGTAGTTCTAGTGCCCATCTAGCAATCCGTCCCGTCGGACTGTCTATCGCGTTTAACCATTTTAGAGCTAGGTGGTCTGTGATTACCGTGAACGTGTATCCCTCTAGGTAGGGTCTCATCTTCCTTATCGCCCACACTATTGCCAAACATTCTTTCTCTGTCGGGGAATAATTTGTTTCTGCCTTGTTAAGTCGGCGACTCGCATAAGCAATCACTCGTTCTTCGCTGTCTGATCCTTGGGTGAGCACTGCTCCGAGGCCAAAATCGCTTGCATCCGTCTGTAGGCAAAACTTCTTCGAAAAATCTGGGCAAGCTAGTACAGGTGCTTGGGTGAGTGCGGCTTTTAATGCTTCGAATGCCGACTGCTGCTCTTGCGACCACTTCCACTTCCTTCCTTTCTTTAGCATTGACGTCAACGGGTGTGAAACTTGTGAAAAGTCTGAGACGAATCTCCTGTACCACGATACCACTCCTAGGAATCTTCGTAGTTCGCGTAAATTGTTTGGCGGTGTCAACTCTTTGATGGCTGCTATCTTGTCCGGGTCCGTGTGAATGCCTTCCTCGCTAACGACATGACCTAGATACTTTAAACGTTTCTTAAAAAACTCACATTTTTCCGGGTTTATCTTAAGGTTTGCTCTTCGCAGCCGTTGAAATACTTCCGCCAGGTGTATTATGTGTTCTTCCAATGTTTTGCTCGTAATGATGATGTCATCTAGATATGCGAATGCGTAAGGTTCCAACTCTGGTCCTATAACGTGATCGAGTGCCCTCTGGAAAGTTGCTGGGGCTGAGTGCAGACCGAACGGCATTACTTTCCATTGATATAGCCCACGTCCGGGTACAGTGAATGCGGTGTATTGTTTGCTGTTTTCTTCCATGGGGATTTGCCAATATCCGTTTTTTAAATCTAGGCTGCTGATAAACCGAGCACTTCTCAATCTATCCAGGATGTGTTGGATACGGGGTAACGGGTATGCGTCTGGTACTGACCTTGCGTTTAGTTGGCGGTAATCTACGCATAATCTCCACTTACCATTTTTCTTCCTTGCCAAAACTATTGGTGCGCTGTGCGGACTTCTAGAAGGTTCGATGCAACCTCTCTCGATAAGCTCATCGATTTCCTTATTAATAATCTCTTGCATCTTGGGATTCTTCGGGTAATACCTTTGTTTTATGGGACGGTCGTCTCGCATCACTATCTTGTGCGTGGCCACGTTGGATACACCTGACATCTCTTGGAACATCTGTAATTCTTTGTTGAGAAATTTACTCACCGACTCGTCTGTGCTCGCAACTTTTAGGCTGTTATCTTTGTGACTACTTTCATTTCTACTTTCGACCATTGTTGTACAAGTGACCGCATCCTCCTCCTGATTGTTTGTGTTCAAGATTAGCGTTTGTTCTCCGCATCTCATCTCCATTTTCACCTTCGCTAGGTAATCCGTTCCAAGCACCACTTCGTCGACTAGTCCTGGTAGGATTAGCATTTCATTTCGCAGCACTTGGTTACTCATTCTCACTTCTACATCTACCGCTTCTATGATCGTCTTAGGTTTGCCATCTCCCAGTATCACTCGCGTTTCTATCGCCTTGAATATACCTGTCTTCAGCCTTCTTGCCAATGTTCCACTCACAAAGCTTCGCGTCGCCCCTGTGTCGATTGCTGCTACTACCTCTTCGCCATTCACTGTAATATTCGCCAAGATCCGGCCCTTTGTATGTCTTAACGTGTTTAGTTTTCCCGAGGTTGCGTTTGGGGAGACCCCACTTCTCGGTGCCAATGAGGTCTCTGGCCGTTTCCCTGCGTTCGTCTACAACAATTTCGTGTGAGTGTGCCTACTTTTCCGCATGTCCAGCAGAATTCGATGCGAGCGCTACGGCAACCGTATGCGACATGGCCGCCTCCTCCGCATCGTCTGCACGCCGTGTTTGTATCGATGTATCTTGGTGCCGGGTCTGATTTCTGGGATGGTTGTTTCTCTGTCTGCTGTTCCCGCTCCTCTGCCTGTATATATTGGTAACGTTCTTCTGGGCGCCTTGGTACAAATGGTCTTGCCGTTGGTCGCATCGGATCTCTGTCAGGGGTAATATTTTCATAATCTTCTACCAAACTTACCAATTGTTCCAGGCTGCTGACCTCGCCTCTTTTAACATACAGCTGGATTTCTCTGCGGGAGTTCCTGTATATGCGGTTTAGCTTTTGGTCTTCGGTGTAGGCGGCATGTTGCATCAGCCCTTGTTGTGCTAGCACATAATCCTTGAACTTCTCTCCTGGTCTTTGCATGCGTGCCCGTATCTCGTCGTCCAACTGTTCAAAATATCTGGAGCTGAGGAAAAATTTTAGGAAATCTTTCTTGAATGAGTCCCACTCGTTCCAACTCCGGTTGTTATTTCGGTACCAAACCAACGCTTTGTCTTTGAGTAGCTCCGGCAATGCTCGTGGTATCGAGTTGACGTTTATTTCGTATCCTTCTGCCAGTTCTTCCACGCGTTCTATGAACCCTAGAGGATCCTTGCCCCCGTCGTATTTTAAACCCCATTTTCTTACCCGGTCCATAGGGGTTGCGTATGTGCCTGGCTGTTACATCGCATATAGTGGTGGTTGTGGGACCTCGTGTTGGATGGGTGCGCCGGTTGTATTCTCGTCATCCGTTCTCGTAGCGCTTGGAGATGTCGAACGACTACTTGCCTGTGGTTTGTTTAGATTAGATGTCGTCCTTACATGTTGTAGAGCTAGTTCTGTAAGCCGATGACGCCATTTCTCGTTGTCCTTTTCTGCCTGTACGAACGCCGCCAATCGCTTCCTTAGTTCGTCTACCGTTCCCGTATCATCCAGCTCGAACTCCGAGTGGTAACTTACCAGCTCCTCTCGGGTCAGATAATATACCCATGATACCTTTACCATTTTCTTATTTGCGTATCTTTCCTTGTTAGTTTGTGTGCTTAGCCTTCGTTGTTTTGCTTTCCGTATATCCTTGTTACCTTCCTTTATGTAAAGCCTTGATGATTTCCTTGATTTTATTTAAGCCTGCTCGGGCGCCATATGTGACGGACTAATTCCTGCTGAGGTATGCCCAGTCCGTCCAGGGTTCCTATATTTGGTGGGGGAACCTATTCCGATGAAAATAAATAGACAAAGGAGTTCTGAAAACGTTATAAAGTTTATTTAAAAAAAAGGATCGATATCCTTAAGAGCTACTCCTATTCTTTGTCCCTGTCTAAATAAGAGTAGCTGAGGTAGAACCCCTCTGCTAGCTCTCCGTCAGTTGGAGTAGAAACCTCCTACTGAATATAAAATAATTCACGAAATGAAGTAGGAACCTTCAGGTCGTGTTGGTCAGTGGTAGAAGCCCACTGACTCGTATGCCTATCTCCTAGCTTCTGATCTTACAAGTTAATTTGCCGCCCTTATATACGATTTTGTACGCCGGTGGACAGTTATTTCCTAAAAACAATTCATTGTAATAATTCATCAGTTATAAAATAAGGCTGTTATAGGGCTGCACGCAGGCAGTCAGTAATTTTACAATAACAATTATAAAAGTTGGAAATGCAAAAATCGAATTCTAGTTTAACGCTACTTTCGCTGTATTCTATTGATACATACATACGCTTACATGCTAACATGCGTTTTTCCTCTTTCCATTATCATACATATGGTGGTACATCGGTATATATACATATATGCATATTTTTGATCATGTATGACGATCCGCTATCCCGGCATTTCATATCCCAATTTTAGGGAGCCCTAATATACATAGCGAACAATGTGCCAAATCTCGTACGTACGCTTGTTGTATGCCTGCCGTGTTTTCCAGTCTTTGCTTTACCTATCGAATTCGATCATTTGTGTTTATGCGTATGTTCCCTGTCACTTGGTTTTGATGGTGCGTTGGCCTCGTTTGATGCTTTCGGCTTCTGCTTGGGGCGTGCGTTGGTGTGTCGTATGCTTGTACGTAAGTATGTAGAGAAAAGTCCCAATTAGTAGCAGCGCTTAGTTTGGCGACTTTTACTGCTGATCTTTGTTTATCCAAATTATTATGTATGTTGTATTTGTGGCTGAGTGCATTGGATGCGCAAAGGGTTGGTTGACCGGCATAATTTTATGTTTTTGTGCATTTCCATTTTCCTTCCAAATGTTTTAGTGTATGTTAGGGTGACCTATATTTGAAACTTATGTGGGCGAAAAATGTAAATATTGTGCTTGCGTGCAAAAGTGCGCAAGTCTGGTTTATCCTTCAATTTAGTAAATAATAATTCAATATGCGACCGCATGTATTTGTTTTGACGTGTAATTCATAAAGGTATAATTCATGTCATAAAAATGTATAAATGTTAAATTCAGAGTTAAATTCAATTCTTGTATAACATGTATGTAAGAAAAAATGAAAAATAGGTATATGTTGTGAGGGTACAAAACCCTCGGTTTTGGGATCCTCACAAACGGTTGAATAAAAAACCCACACAACTATGTTTACGACATGCAAATGCATCACAGTGATGCCCTGGTTTTAAAAGGGGGTTGTAAAAACGCTAATTTCTTATAATTTTTTTTAATTTCTTTTCTATTACTAAGTTAAATTCATTTTTTTGTTTACATATGTTCTGACTGAATAAATTTCTAAAGAGAAAAATAAACTCCAAAAAGAAAAAACATAGGCATTTCAAAGTGGGATTTTTCAAAATTTGCCCCTGCGACCCAAAGGGGGGACATCAGAATTCGTTTTAGAAGTATGGTTCCTTCGGCAAAGTTTCTTATTTTGATCCCTAGAATATGATTTTCCAGAGTAATGGGCGATTTTTTGCCTCCCCACAAATCGACCCGGCCTAATGTATGTATATATCGGTTCAGAGGGTTAAATTTCATTTACAATGAATCTTGCGGCCCACACTTTAAGCTTACGCCTGGGAGGTCGCCCTTACTAGGGGTCACCATTGTATGTATATGGAGCATACTTCAAAGAAAAAGTAGTTGTGAAAAGCGTAAGAGTATCTTACAAGAGTATTCGGTTAGTTAAAAGAGTGGTTTGTTCATCGTTATTCGTTATAGCAGCATCTACAAGCAATTTTATACTTGATTGTGCAGCAATATTCATCACGGAAAAACGTCTTTTAGCAAAAGTAAATTCATATTCATAATAATAAATAATATTCATATTCATGTGCAAAACGTTGCTATTCTGTGCGCAGTTATTAACTTATTAATAGTTTTGTGGTTCGAATTAAGAAATTTTGAAGTAAAAATTTTAAATTTTAAAGTCTAATTTTAACAAAAAATTGATAATCTTTAAATTTAAATTTTAAAGTCTAATTTTAACAAAAAATTGATAATCTTTACAGTATATAAGAAAATTATGTCAACATTCAACTCCAGTAATTATATGGTGCAACAAAATACAAAAATAAAAAAAAATTTCAAAATGGTCGTGGCTCCGCCCTTTTTCATTTAATTTGTCTAGAATACGTTTAATGCCATAAGTCGAACAAAAATCAACCAATCCTTGTGAAATTTGGTAGGAGCATAGATTCTATGACGATAATTGTTTCCTGTGAAAATGAGCGTTTTTATACTCAGTTGAGCAGAGCTCACAGAGTATATTAAGTTTGATTGGATAACGGTTGGTTGTACATATATAAAGGAATCGAGATAGATATAGACTTCCATATATCAAAATAATCAGGATCGAAAAAAAATTTGATTGAGCCATGTCCGTCCGTCCGTCCGTCCGTTAACACGATAACTTGAGTAAATTTTGAGGTATCTTGATGAAATTTGGTATGTAGGTTCCTGAGCACTCATCTCAGATCGCTATTTAAAATGAACGATATCGGACTATAACCACGCCCACTTTTTCGATATCGAAAATTTCGAAAAACCGAAAAAGTGCGATAACTCATTACAAAAGACAGATAAAGCGACGAAACTTGGTAGATGGGTTGAACTTATGACGCAGAATAGAAAATTAGTAAGATTTTGGACAATGGGCGTGGCACCGCCCACTTTTACAAGAAGGTAATTTAAAAGTTTTGCAAGCTGTAATTTGGCAGTCGTTGAAGATATCATGATGAAATTTGGCAGGAACGTTACTACTATTACTCTATATGTGCTAAATAAAAATTAGCAAAATTGGATGAAGAACACGCCCACTTTTTAAAAAAAAATTTTTTAAAATTCAAATTTTAACAAAAAATTTAATATCTGTAATGTATATAAGTAAATTAAGTCAAAATTCAACTCCAGTAATGATATGATGCAACAAAATACAAAAATAAAAGAAAATTTCAAAATGGGCGTGGCTCCGCCCATTTTCATTTAGTTTGTCTAGAATACTTTTATTGCCATAAGTCGAACAAAAATTTAGCAATCCTTCTCAAATTTGGTAGGAGCATAGATTCTATGACGGTAACTGTTATCTGTGAAAATGGGCGAAATCGGTGGAAGCCACGCCCAGTTTTTATACACAGTCCACCGTCTGTCCTTCCGCTCGGCCGTTAACACAATAACTTGAGCAAAATCCGATATATCTTTACTAAACTTAGCCCACGTACTTACCTGAGCTCACTTTTTCTTGGTATAAAAAATGGGCGAAATCTGACCATAACCACGCCCACTTTATCGGTATCGAAAATTACGAAAAATGAAAAAAATGCCATAATTCTATACCAAACACGAAAAAAGGGATGAAACATGGTAACTGGATTGGTTTATTGACGCAAAATATAACTTTGGAAAAACCTTTGTAAAATGGGTGTGACACCTACCATATTAAGTAGAAGAAAATGAAAAAGTTCTACAAGGCAAAATCAACAGCCCTTGGAATCTTGGCAGGAATACTGTTAGTGGTATTGCATATATAAATAAATTAGCAGTACCCGACAGATGATTTTCTGGATCACCTGGTCCACATTTTGGTCGATATCGCGAGAACGCCTTCACATATACATCTAAGGGCCACTCGCTTTTAAAACCCTCATTAATACCTTTAATTTGATATCCATATCGTACAAAAACATACCAGAGTCCCCCTGTCCCACCCTAATGGCGATATCTCGAAAAGGCGTCCACCTATAGACCTAATGCCCCCTCCCTCTTAAAATGCTCAGTAACACCTTTCGTTTGATACCCATATCGTACAAACATTCTAGAGTCACCCCTGGCCCACCCTAATGGCGATATCTCGAAAAGGCGTCCACATATAGACCTAGTGTCTACTCCCTCTTAAAATGCTCAGTAACACCTTTCGTTTGATACCCATATCGTACAAACATTCTAGAGTCACCCCTGGCCCACCCTAATGGCGATATCTCGAAAAGGCGCCCACCTATAGACCTAATGCCCACTCCCTCTTAAAATGCTCAGTAACAGCTTTCGTTTGATACCCATATCGTACAAACATTCTAGAGTCACACCTGGACCACCCTAATGGCGATATTTCGAAAAGGCGTCCACCTATAGAACTAAGGATTACTCCCTTTTAAAATACTCATTACCACCTTTCATTTGATACCCATATCGTACAAACACATTCTAGAGTCACCCTGGCCCACCCTAATGGCGATATCTCGAAAAGGCGTCCACCTATAGACCTAATGTCCACTCCCTCTTAAAATTCTCAGTAACACCTTTCGTTTGATACCCATATCGTACAAACATTCTAGAGTCACCCCTGGCCCACCCTAATGGCGATATCTCGAAAAGGCGTCCACCTATAGACCTAATGTCCACTCCCTCTTAAAATGCTCAGTAACACCTTTCGTTTGATACCCATATCGTACAAACATTCTAGAGTCACCCCTGTCCCACCCTAATGGCGATATCTCGAAAAGGCGTCCACCTATAGACCTAATGCCCACTCCCTCTTAAAATGCTCAGTAACACCTTTCGTTTGATACCCATATCGTACAAACATTCTAGAGTCACACCTGGCCCACCCTAATGGCGATATCTCGAAAAGGCGTCCACTTATAGAACTAAGGATTACTTCCTTTTAAAATACTCATTACCACCTTTCATTTGATACCCATATCGTACAAACACATTCTAGAGTCACCCTGGCCCACCCTAATGGCGATATCTCGAAAAGGCGTCCACCTATAGACCTAATGCCCACTCCCTCTTAAAATGCTCAGTAACACCTTTCGTTTGATACCCATACCGTACAAACATTCTAGAGTCACCCTTGGTCCAGCTTTATGGCGATATCTCGAAAAGGCGTCCACCTATAGAACTAAGGATTACTCCCTTTTAAAATACTCATTACCACCTTTCATTTGATACCCATATCGTACAAACACATTCTAGAGTCACCCCTGGCCCACCCTAATGGCGATATCTCGAAAAGGCGTCCACCTATAGACCTAATGCCCACTCCCTCTTAAAATGCTCAGTAACACCTTTCGTTTGATACCCATATCGTACAAACATTCTAGAGTCACCCCTGGCCCACCCTAATGGCGATATCTCGAAAGGGCGTCCACCTATAGACCAAATGCCCACTCCCTCTTAAAATGCTCGGTAACACCTTTCGTTTGATGCACATATCGTACAGACACCCCTGGTCCACCTTTATGGCGATATCTCGAAACGGCGTCCACCTATGGAACTAAGGATCACTCCTTTTCAAAATACTCATTAACAGCTTTCATTTGATACCCATATCGTACAAACACATTATAGAATCACCCCTGGTCCACCTTAATGGGGACATCTCGAAAAGGCGTCCACCGATAGACCTAAGGCCCACTCCCTCTTAAAATGCTCAGTAACACCTTTCATTTGATACCCATATCGTACAAACAAATTCTAGAGTCAGCCCTGGTCTACCTTTATGGCGATATCCCTAAATGGCGTTCATCCATAGAACTATGGCCTACTCTCTCTTAAAATACTCTTTAATACCTTTCATTTGATAAACATGTTATACAACCACATTCCAGGGTTACCCCAGATTGATTTTCCTTATTTTGTCTCCATAGCTCTCAACTGAGTATGTTATGTTCGGTTACACCCGAACTTAGCCTTCCTTACTTGTTTTATACACAGTCGACCGTCTGTCCTTCCGCTCGGCCCTTAATACGACAACTTGAGCAAAAATCGATATATCTTTACTAAACTTATTTCAAGTACTTATCTGAACTCACTTTATCTTGGCATACAAAATCCGACTATGACCACGCCCAATTTTTCGATATCGAAAATGACGAAACATGAAAAAAAACGCCATAATTCTATACCAAATATGAAAAAGGGATGAAACATTGTAATTCGATTGGCTTATTGACGCAAAATATAACTTTCGAAAAAACTTCGTAAAATGGGTGTGACACCTACCATATTAAGTAGAAGAAAACGAAAAAGTTCTGCAGGGCGAAATCAAAAGCCCTTGGAATCTTGGCAGGAATACTGTTCATGGTATTACATATATAAATAAATTAGCGGTACCCGACAGATCATGTCCTGGGTCACCCTGGTCCACACTTTGGTCGATATCTCGAAAACGCCTTCACAAGTACAACTAAGGGTCACTCCCGTTTAAAACCCTCATTAGTACCTTTAATTTGATACCCATATCGTACAAACACATTCTAAAGTCACCCCTGGTCCACCTTTACGGCGATATCCCGAAATGGCGTCCACCTATAGAACTACGGCCCACTCCCATTTAAAATACTCATTAACACCTTTCGTTTGATACCCATATCGTAAAAGCCCATTCTAGAGTCACCCCTGTTCCACCTTTACGGCGATATCCCGAAATGGCGTCCATCTATAGAACTATGGCCCACTCCCTTTTAAAATACTCTTTAATACTTTCCATTTGATACCAATGTCATACAAACACATTCCAGGGTTACCCTCGGTTCATTTTCCTACATGGTGATTTTCCTTATTTTGTCTCCAAAGCTCTCAGCTGAGTATGTAATGCTCGGTTACACCCGAACTTAACCTACCTTACTTGTTTTACATGTATATGCATATGCCCTTAAACTTTATATGGACTGCTAAGTGTGTAACTTTATCTACAATTATGAAATTCTTGCGCAGAAAATAAGTAGTGCTACTCAGTTGCAACTGAAATGTTTCTATATTTTATCTTCACACTATTCGTCACTTTTATGAACGAAAGAGGGTGTGCGTGTCAACTATTAATTTCAAAATTGAAAAAGATCGGTTAAAAATTCTCGGATTTCAGAAAAAGTTCATAAATAAAAGTAATATTCAGACTTATAAATTTTTAAGTGCCAATTCTTAAGCATCCTCAAGATATTTTAACAGTCGCAGATATAGATTCAAAAGACACCAATAAATCTTCGTAAAAGGATCTGGAAAGGAGTCTACTATGTCTACAAATACAACCAAACTGGAGAATGAAAAGAGAGCGCAAAATACTCAGGAAATAATTCGATATGATGCCAAAAAGTATTGACAAATTCGTTCGATTCCAAGTTATTTCATGACTCTTATGCTTTTTGCTCAATCAGGGAAAAAATAAATCTAATAACTGAAGAAAGTGCGTTAAAACTATCGCTTTAAGGATATTAAAAAGTTTTTTTTTCAATTACTTGAGCGCGGAGACGATAATCTAAGCTATATCTTAGCGAAAAAGAGATTTGTGTCAATAGAATTTAATTTCTAAATTGAATTATAACATTAAAGTGGAAAACACGTAAATTTGAAAAAATGGGTGTGGCACCGCCCCTTTTATGACTAAGCAATTTTCTATGTTTCGGGAGACATGACTCGAAGAAAAATTAACATATCGTAATGAAATTTTGTACACATATTTTCCTTATAGCAGAAAATATTTCTAGTAAAAATGCACGGGATCGGTTAAAGACCACGGCAACTTAGATACCAAACAAGTTTAAAAAGGTCGTAGACTAGAATAATAAGCTATAACTTAGCAAAAATTGTTTTGAATCAATGATATTTCACTTATCAAGTTTTATTGTAAGAGGAATGGGGAAACATTTTTTTTAACGGGAGGTGCCACGGGTTATGTAGAAAAGTAATATATCTGAAATCAAATGTACAATTGAAGCTCACGCTGATTATATAATGTTTGGTTACACCCGAACTTAGACACCTTTTACTATACGTGTATAGAAAATTTTTCGAAATAAGTAAGCTAGTCTGGCTGAAAAAAAAAATTCTTTGTAAATAATTACCAAATTGCTGGACAAACTTTATGCTACAGACACAGTTTCTTGTTCGGAAGATAAAAAAACGTAACATCTTTGAACTTCGTCAAAAGCTAAATAAAGCAAGGTACAAATTGCCTTATAGCAAAAATTCTTTAAATTCGCAGCAGGTTCGTAGATGTGCTCGCAATCTTTTGTGACCCAAGTTGAGAGGGCGTTGATGAGAGTGGCGTATTTTGCTTTATTTTAAGCGTATGAAATGGTACAGATTCTTGCATATCAAAGAGGGGAAATACTCAATAATTCCAGAGGGGTAGTATCCCGTCTATTGCCATAAATTTGTAGGTATATGTATGTACCTCATTAAGCAATATTAAAACGAATATTTATGCCAATGCCGTATTTATTTTTTCCAAACAGATTGCTAAAGATTAAAGCACCTGATAGTTCTTCTTTTATATGTAAAACATTGGGCAGGTATGCTTGCTGTGCCAGGAGGCATGCAAGTTGTTGAAAACATTTTAAATTAAAATAATTTAATTTGAAATAAGTTGCCTATTTACTCAACGGTATAACAAGAATGCCTCCAACATCACACACACACATACACACATACATACATACATATAATCGAATATTTGTACTCTTCTCTGCACTAACTACATACCCAACTGAAATAATACCAGTACCGAATTGATGTTTACGCTTGTAGAATTCTTAATGAGACACAATTTCCAACGAAAGCACACTTTCAACCAAGGTTTGCGCGTAATTTAAATTTTTAGTAACAAGAATTTTCCAAAAAAGTACCCAAAAGTGGAAAATGGTAACCAAACCGAAAAAGCTTGCGTTTTTGCTGGCAGCATGGCATGTTTATTTTATTTCAGCGTGCATATTACGTAAACAAAGTTCACAGTTAGAAACAAATTAAGAATAAATTTTTTTTTTCACATAAAATAGATGTAATTACATATTTTTACTAGAAGACCCGGCAGACGTTGTTCTGCCCTAAATTTGGCCTATCTGCATACATTTTAATGAGCTTTTTCCGTCTAACTCTGCCCTCCCGCCCTCATCACTTTTTTCTAATCCTTTTATTCACTTCACCCTCATCTATTTTCATCTCGTCTCATTCTATCTCTTTCTCAGTCTCCTTCTCTCTTTTCTCTTCTCTCAAGTTCTTCTCATTCTTCTTCATCCCTTATTGCCTGTCCAAGAGGATGGTATGTATTTTGTTCCATTCCCAGTTCCAGTCCCAGTCCCACTCCGAGTCTCAGCCTCAGTCTGTCTCTGGTCTACTTCCCGGAAAAAAGGATCGTAAATACTAATATTACTAATATAGGCAAATTTATATACCAAATTTCAGGCAAATCGAATAGGACGTATGTAAATAGGTATGCTTGAACAAAGTGGACTATATATATATATATACATACATATATATATATATATAAATAAGCACGTGCACAAACATATCCATACCAACTGAAAAGAGGTGCACTACTGCGTATGCGTAACATTTTATTATTACGTATAAACAAATAAAAAAATTTGCAATAAAATAATATTGCGACTATAAACTGAGATATAACCTATCCTATCTCTCAAGCTAGATCTAACTACACACGGGGTGCAAAACAAATTCAAAATCGGTTCAGTAGTTTAGGAGTCCATCGCGCCCAAAAATGTTGTGACACGTGTTTTTTATATATTAAGATTATTATTTATTAATTACATACCTAAATGTGTAATGAGGTCAAAAGCAAATGCAATTGAAAATAGTAATAAGAACATTCGATTAAATAATTTTTAGACGACCATACGTAATTCTTTTCATTACTGCACTACTTTTTTGATAGCACTATGCTGTTTATAATTTTAAAATCTAGATTGCTTCTTAGCTTCGTTTTAATTAAAGCTAAGCCGGAAAACTTTCTTTCTGCCACCGCTGAAATATGGGGCAATGACAATAACTTCGTTACAAATCGCATACGTTTCTTAAAGCACGTCTCTCCCAATCCCATTCTTTTAACATGGAACTTTTCACCAAACAAAACGATAATAACCAGCGATGACAAGAATTTGGCAAAGATCGAACCTTGAATTTGCGATAAAAAATAACTACAGATGACGGTGCCGCCGCTTTACATAGATGCTACACCATCGAATTTTAAATCAAGGTTCCCTTAATTTATCAAAATCACTCTACATGTTACTCGTTGCAAAATAGATTTCGAAAATATAATTTATAGGCATCAAAGTGGACAGTTTAAATGGTAAGCAAAATAGGCAAGCGGTAACCATACGAAATTTCGGTAACCAAATTTGGTAACAAATAACCAAAAACGGCAACACTGCTTTCAACCTATGCGTTCATAGGCAAAGTGAGAAAGAAGAAACACAACAAACGGATGCAAATACAGGTGCCTATACATCTTTCCTCCATTTGCATAAGTATGGGTGTACATGTGTCAAAGTGAAAATAAATTGTGTTATAAGCATATTTTGAGGCGCATGAAATTATGTACTATTAAGTATGTATGTAATTAAATTGATTTTGTATTAAAAGTAATCTACAGATAAATTGGAGAGAGAAAGGAACAAGCCGGAAGCCAAGAAGACTTGTTGTAGAGAGAAGGTCTGCCGGAGATTGGTGGGACGATGAGTGGTTGATCGGTACCAAAGGTATCAGTAGATATATACCGGTGGAACTGGTGAAGAATGTGCCGGTGCGTGGTGGGTTTCTAGATAAATGATCGGTCGGCCGGCCCAAATTATTGTTAGAGGCAGATCTGTTGCAGATGCCAAATCAACGGATGGATAATAGAATGATAAGTTGTCAGCTACATAGCATCGGTGAATCGGTGAGCCAATATCGAAGACCAACCAGCTGTCTGGTGGAATGAGAAACCAAAATGTACTTTGTGATAGGATTGCATATTGCGATGGTGGCAGAGGTCCCAGTGCCTTGAAAAGAAGGAGGCTGAAAGCTATGAGCTTGTGCCCTCTCCCAATTCCCTTTGTGCACCAAAATAGTTGGTAACCGAGCTCACTAACCGAAATAAATATCGGAAGCGGATAGTTAGGATTGGTTGAAGCGTAGGATAGGGCCCCCTTGGTATGCCCGCACAAGATTTATGATAAGAAACTACGTTATCGCCCATTTGGCAAACTCAAATCGGTATACATAAATCGAAGTCATGGTGAGAAGCTCTCATGTATCACCTAAGGATTTAAGGCCAATCAGCCTCTCGTCGTTTCTTCTTAAGACGTTTGACCTATACCCAAAGGAAAGGACACCTCGGAGGTTACTGTTGCCTTCACAGCATGCGTACTGCAAGGGAAGATCGACGGAAACGGCTCTCCATTCGATTGTAAAGCAAATAGAGAGGTCCAAAGAACACAAAGAGTTTGCTCTGGGTGCCTTTCTAGACATCGAGGGGGCTTTTAACAATGTCTTACCGGGGGCAATCGGAAGAGCTCTGGTGGGTTTAGGAGTCGAGGCGGCTCTGGATGAATTTATTAGCAAATAGCCATAATTAAGAGGAAGGTGTGCAGGGGCACGCCACAGAGGGGTGTCCTATCATCTCTGCTCTAGGTTGTGATAGTCAACGAGCTTCTTGTGGTGCCTATGCAGATGACCTCGCTATCCTAGTCAGAGGCATATTTCTGGGTACCCTTGGTTCTTTTTACAAGGAGATATAAGATGCCCGATTTCAAAACTCCCTCGATTGGAGGGGTACCGCTGGTACATTCTGATAGGGTTAAATATTTAGAGATTGTTTTGGACAAGAAACTGTCCTGGAGACCCAATGTGGAAGATAGGGCCAGGAAGGCCGCGGTTGCCTTGTACTGCTGCAGAGGGGCTATCGGAAAGAGATGGGGACTCTCGCCAGGAGTAGAGCACTGGCTTTATGAGATGGTGGTCAAACCGATTCTGCTATATGGAGTGCTGGTCTGGTGGAAAGCACTGGACACGGCGAGCACCTCCAAAATGTTAATGTCAGTGCAACGGACGGCGCTGATCGGTATCAGTGCCGCTATCAGAACAACACCTACCTTGGCACTGAACGGCATGCTGAACATATATCCAGTAGATATTGTGGGAAAGGCGGCCGCGGCAAAGTCGTTGGTCAGACTTCGTCATATGGGCTATGGTCTTTCTGACTTCGGACACTCTAGCCTTCTTACCAGTTTCGACTTTATCCCGGACAGAACGGACTATTGTATGCCGATAACTGCTCCCTATACAACCTTCACGCCAGTCATTCCACCGAGAGAGGAGTGGGGAAGAGGAATTATCTTGTTCACGGATGGGCCGAAGCTGGGCGGAAAGGTTGGTGGGGGGTCTTTTGTCAAGAGATGTAGGCCACAAGTTTAAGATGGCTGATCACTGCAGTGTATTCCAAACGGAAGTTGCTGCGATTAAGGATGCGGTGGATGAAATGCTATCCAGTGCTACTACGGTCAGGGAATTTAACATCTACTCTGATAGCCAGGCGGCTATCAAGGCCTTGAGCTGAACTACAGTGCGATCGAGGGTGGTCTGGGAATGCCTGACCTCGCTTGCGATTACATCGAATTATTTTACATTCCGCTGGCCACCTCTGGATTGCTCCTCCATAGCTGGGCCTCGAGTCAGCTCAGCAAACGTTGGGCGGACACCACGTCTTGCACGGTAGCAAGATCTTTCTGGCCGAAAGTGGATGGCAGGAGGTCTGCTGAAATAATGGGGTTCACTAAGGCTCACCTATCAATGGTCATTGGGGTTTTGACAGGGCACTGTCCCATGGGTATCCATACGGTATGTGTCAATATACTGGAAATTCCATCCTGCTGCAGCTGTATGGAGGATGATGAGGTGGAATCACCAAATCACTTTGTGCTTGATTGCCCAGCTTTTGCCAGAGCTAGGCGAAAGTACTTCGGTCGCGATTCACTTGGATCTCCCGAGGATTTATCCAAAGTTGAGATCGGTATGTTGTTGCTGTTGTAGCGACAAGGTTGCTCCCCGAAGGCTTTGGGGATTGTTATCGATGTGATGGTCCTTTGCCGGATACAACTCCGGTACGCTCCGGTACCACAGCACCATTAAGGTGCTAGCCCGAACATCTCGGGAACGATTTATGTGGCCACATTAAACCTCCAGGCCATCCCCTCCCTCCCAAACCCCAAGTTCCATGAGGAGCTTAGGGTCGCCAGAGCCTCGTCTGTTAGTGAAACAGGATTCGCCGCGGATAGGTGAGGTTGACAATTGGGTTTGGAGAAGCTATATATTACGCTGGCAACCTGAAGGGTTGCGCTACACAGCCCCTTGAATCTGGTATTTTAGTCGCCTCTTACGACAGGCATACCTACCGTGGGTATATTCTGACCCCCTAACCCGCTGAGTTCGGTATCATTCGGAGCCTTATCGCTGCTACCCAACGATTCTGTAAGTAGGTAGATCTAAGTCACCGTTAGTTTTGGTGTAAGTTACCACCTAACCTAACCTAACCTACTACTTTTGGAGAACGGTTTTTTTTTTTTGTTGGGAACTGGCAACTTTTAGGGAATCGTCTATTTTGCTATCGATCATTTTTTTGAAACATCTAACGTTTTCAGATGTTGTAGTTTTTGAGATCTCTTACTTTTTTAACACGCTTTCATTAGCTTGGCCTGTATGTAACGGAATCTTTGAGCTTAATTTTCACCGGTTTCTAGAAGTCTGATTAATTTGAAACTTTGCATACGTATCAGGGACCGATGACAATGCATTAATGTGGTGGTGTGGTGACATAAGGTCAACGGCCATAAGGTCAATTGGCCTTATTACCACTTTGAATGACCATAAGTTTGATTGAAACTTTGCACACGTATCAAGGCTCAATGACAATGCATTAATGTGATGGTGCGGTGACATAAGGTCAACGGCCATAAGGTCAATTGGGCTTATTACCACTTTGAATGGCCATAAGTTTGATTAAAACTTTGCACACGTATCAAGGCTCGATGACAATGCATTCATGTGATGGTGTGGTGACATCAGGTCAACGGCCATAAGGTCAATTGGCGTTATTACCACTTTGAAAGGCCATAAGTTTGATTGAAACTATGCACACGTATCAAGGCTCGATGACAATGCATTAATGTGATGGTGCGGTGGCATAAGGTCGACGGCCATAAGGTCAATTGGCGTTATTACCACTTTGAAAGGCCATAAGTTTGATTGAAACTTTGCACACATATCAAGGCTCAATGACAATGCATTAATGTGTTGGTGCGGTGACATAAGGTCAACGGCCATAAGGTCAATTGGCCTTATTACCACTTTGAATGGCCATAAGTTTGAAAATTTGCACACGTATCAAGGCTCGATGACAATGCATTAATGTGATGGTGCGGTGACATAAGGTCAATTTGCCTTATTACCACTTTGAATGGCCATAAGTTTGATTGAAACTTTGCACGCGTATCAAGGCTCGATGAAAATGCAATAACGTGATGGTGGGGTGACATAAAGTTAACGGACATAAATTCAATTGAACTTATGACTACCCCAAATGACCATAGATTTGAAACCTTGCACAAAATGCGAAAAACGCATTCCTTTATTAATGATAGAAGTGGATGCATGGCACATCTACGAAAGAGTATTCTGAAGTCCTTTTTAACACGCTTTTATTAGCTTGGCCTGTATCTATCTATGTATCCATGTATGTATGTAACGGAATCTGGAGTGGAGCCGAGAGCCCTGGCAATGCAGAGCTCCGAACTCCGTTGCACCGTTTGAACCATTTTAAGATAGGTACTTTTAGCTAGTGCAGGCCACCAGACCAAGGCACCATAAAGAAGAATCGGGCGCACAATGGCTGTGTAAATCCAGTAGGTCACCTTAGGGGAGAATCCCCAGGAGGTGCCAATTGCCCTCTTGCAGGTGAACAGCTCTGCTGCTGCCTTCTTGGATCGCTCCACTATATGGCCACTCCATAATAGCTTCAAAACCAGAGTGACTCCCAAATACTTGACTTAATCGCTAAATGCTAAGAACGTACCCCCAGTTCTTGGCGGTGTAAGATTTGTACCTCCTCGTGAAGAGAACAAGCTCGGTTTTATCCGGGTTGACTTCCAAACCTGTGGCGGGTTGTACTCCTGGAGCAGCTCCAGGATGTCAGCTGGGTCCGTTGGCGTCACTGGAACGCAGGCTCCAGACCTTGGTCGTGAGGGGATATCACGCGCCTCCACTACCTTGAGGCGCCCGCCCGGATATACCACTCCTATAAGCGTGACCGCGGCCCTATAGAGGTTTACCGACCTGGCGTCGTCACAAGCAATTAGCTTGACATTGCCCTGGAACCACCCTGCATCGGTGTAAGATGGCGGTGGACCAGGGTTGTCTTTCTTAACCTTAACGGCCACCGTAGCGAGCGCGGCCTCGATCCACTTCCACTGTTGTTTCGGGATCCTGCCATTTTCGCTGCTCTCGTCTATAATGCCAATGATCTGCCGACCCTTGGCAATTTCGGCGAAACACCGCGTCCAGCCTCCCTGCGTCTTGGCCCTTTTCGGTGCCGTCGGGTTGGATTCATCCATGGACCGCTGCCGTTTCGAGGTTTCATCACTCTCGACTAAAACTTTTAAAATTACTTGAACTAAGAAATTAAAAATAAATAAAAGTTTAAAAAAAAACTAAAAAAAACACGCTTTTAAAGCAAACCGAACTAAAAAATAGAAAATAATTTTCAATTAAAAAGAGTTTATATAACAGTAGTAGAAGGTCAAACAATCGTTTATAGTTAATCACCTCAAAATAAAATTATAATAAAATTTAAGTTATTAACAGAATAATTTAATTCACAGTAAAAAGCGTGGGGTGCATTTGACTACATTTCATATCTTTCCTCTTAGATAGTTGCCAATAGAATGATTGTAACATTCAATATCAAGCACCCCACGCTTTTTACTTTGAATTAAATTATTCTGTTAATATGATTTTAATAATCGGGGATTGCCCATATTGCTTTTTCAAATGTATGAAAACATTTATTTGAAGCAATTTTTTTTTTTTTTTAATTTTTATAATTTATTTAATAATTTGGGAAAAATTTAAACAACGTGACATCAGGACGGACAAGGCGACAGCTGTTTCGATTATACCTTGTAAATCTCTTCAAAGCCTTTTCTCCCGGGAGTGGGAGTCGAACTCGCACTCCTACGATAGTTGAAATGGTTGTAAACGCATTCAGCTACGTCATGCCTGTTGTAAAGTTCTTCCCAATTGCCTTCTTTTTGCATATTTTAATCTTTTACACATTGCATACTTCGTATGCAATTATGTGTTAAAGCTATGCTTGGTACGGCGGTTTTCAAAGAAACTTTGGTTTTTGTTGCTGTTTTCGTTCTATTTATAGAACTACAACGAATTAACCAATTTTGTCAGTTTGTATGATTTTAATAATCGGGGATTGCCCATATTGCTTTTTCAAATGTATGAAAACATTTATTTGAAGCAATTTTTTTTTTTTTTTTTTAATTTTTATAATTTATTTAATAATTTGGGAAAAATTTAAACAACGTGACATCAGGACGGACAAGGCGACAGCTGTTTCGATTATACCTTGTAAATCTCTTCAAAGCCTTTTCTCCCGGGAGTGGGAGTCGAACTCGCACTCCTACGATAGTTGAAATGGTTGTAAACGCATTCTTGTTAATAATTTAACTTTTATTATTATTTTATTTTGAGGTGATTAACTATAAACGATTGTTTGACCTTCTACTACTGTTATATAAACTCTTTTTAATAGAAAATTATTTTCTATTTTTCAGTTAGGTTTGCTATAAAAGCGTGTTTTTTTAGTTTTTTTAAACTATTATTTATCTTGTTGAATTTTGACTAAAAAAATTTAACAATAGCTCTTGTAAAAGAATTTAGGGATTTAAAGCAATAAAGTTGGAGCACAATCTTTCAATTTAAGGCAAACCATTTACTTGGGATTAACTAATTGATTATTTAAAATTTAAGCACGCGCTCTACCTTTATAATTTTAAATCCCAAAATTCTTTTACAAGAGCTATTGTTAAAGTTTTTTAATCAAAATTCAACAAGATTATGTCTGTATTAAAGAAAAAATTGCCTTCTATTTTTTGGTCCATTTATATAAAGGTAGTCCTAAAATTTTTTGTATCATCTTTTTATTAATTTAACCTTCAAACTCTTTAGTTTCAGCTTTTTAGGTTGGAAAAATTAAAAAGACGTAAGTACCAAATATTTGTGAAGTTTGATATGCAATAAATAATAAAAACTTGAAAATAAAATAATTAAAAAAAATTTTTAAGTTAAACGGTTCTATTGAAAACAATACTTATATTAAATAATAATAATACTAAAAGCTAGAAATTAATTAGGTAGGTCCTAGGTAACAGTCATCACACTGCTCATCAATCTAGGGCATTGATCAGAAAATTAAATAAAAGCGTTGGGTGTGTGAAAATTCTACAAATGTAAGGCGCAGCATAACCTGATTACGGTTATTTTTGGTCTTATATATGACTATCAATAGAAATTTGACGCGTCCGTTTGTCTGATTAACGCCCTAGATTGACGAGGAGTGTGATGACTAGTACCTAGGAAAAAAAATCCACTAGGTGGTGCCCGGATCGAGATATACAGAAAATTAATTTTAAAATGGAAATTATGCGATCGACTTTTAACTAACTTCTCGGTGATCCAGAGACTTGAAACTTAGCACATAGTTTGCGATTTGACGGCAATACAATTCGTGGAAAACAAAATGCTGCCAGGTGGCAGATGAATCGAGATAAACGAAAATTCCTGAAAATCCCTGAAAAAACGCAGGGAATATTGCGATCGATTTTTAAGTAACTTCCCGGTGAGCTAGAGAATTGAAGCTTGGGCCGTGAGTCAGAACCCGGTGACAATGCAATACTTGATCAAAAAAAATTCGCTAGGTGGCGCATGGATCGCCATATTAAGAAAATTAGTTTTGATTTGGGAATCTTTCAATCCATTTTTAACTAACTTCTCGGTTGCCTAGAGACTTGAAACTTGGCACTTAGTTAGAGGCCTGGTGACAATACAATTTATAGAAAACAAAGTTCCGCTAGGTGGCGCGCTGGTCAAGATAACTGAAATCCTTTAAAAACGGGGGAATCTTGCGATTGATTTTCGAGTAACTTCCCGATGAGCTAGAGACATTAAACTTGGGCCGTAAGTCAGAACCCGGTGACAATGCAATATTTGATCCAAAAAATTCCGCTAGGTGGCGCAAGGATCGAGATATTGAGAAAATTAGTTTTAAATTGGGAATCTTGCAATGGATTTTTAACTAACTTCCTGGATATCTAGAGACTTGAAACCTGGAATATAGTTCAAAACTCGGTGACAGTGCAGTGTTTGATCAAAAAATTTGAGCTACGTAACGCACAAGTGGAACTATTAAAAGAAGATTAGGCCATACCTTCATGACTAGCCTCATGAGTGTTGCAGTCGTTGTAGAATTCCACCTCGTTGAAGGCCCAACTCAATGCACGTCCTTGCATACTTGTGGGTGTACGCGACTTTCACCACCATTCTTTTAGACTTTCAGGCGTATGCGAATTTCACCACGATTTTCAGCTGTGCAAATTAGTAGCTGACAAACGAGGTGAATTTCTCTTGTTATGATGCGAGGTGGAATTCTGTTGTTTCGCCAGCGTTGTCAGCGAAAATTCCACTAATTCTCTTTAATCTTGCTAGTTTGAACAAATAAATAAAGATAAGAATTTTCACTTAGGAATTACCTAAATTACTAATCAAAGTTGCGATTGCCTTTTTGTAGACAGTACTAAAAAATTGAAAATAAAAAGATGATAAAAAAAATTTAAGGACTACCTTTATATAAATGGGCCAAAAAGAAGGCAATTAGGAGCGCGTGTTTAAATTTTAAATAATCAATTAATTAATCCCAAGTACATTGTTTGCCTTAAATTGAATGATTGCGCTCCACCTTTATAGTATTAAATCCCAAAATTCTTTTACAAGAGCTATTGTTAAAGTTTTTTAGTCAAAATTTCCTTCTATTTTTTGGTCCATTTATATAAAGGTAGTCCTTAAAATTTTTTTATCATCTTTTTATTTTCGATAACATGTGCAACTATAAATTTTTTATAGCAAATCTATAACTTTTCGATAGCAAATCATTTTAGTTAACATACCGAAAACTTCTTGAATTATAACCGATAAACTCACGGTAAAAAATCTATATCTTGCCGATAACATGTCGATACTTTTTCGATAGCATATCAATTACTTTTTGGTTAATTATTGATAATTTTCCTATAAATAATCAATATTTTTCGAAAATAGAATCGATAGCCTTTCGTTAAAAAGGCGATACATTTCCCATAACACTTACTTACTTACTTACTTAATTGGTGCTTAACCGTCTAAACTGTTATGGCCGTCCAACAAGGCGCGCCAGTCGCTCCTTCGCTCCGCCAACCGGCGCCAATTGGTCACACCAAGGGAGTTTAAATCGTTTTCCACCTGGTCCTTCCAACGGAGTGGGGGCCGCCCTCTACCTCTGCTTCCATAGGCGGGTTCCGATAGAAACACTTTCTTGGCCGGAGCATCACCTTTCATTCGCATAACATGGCCTAGCCAGCGCAGCCGCTGCGTTTTAATTCGCTGGACTATGTTGATGTCTGCGTATAGCTCGTATAGTTCATCATTAAATCTTCGTCGGTACTCGCCATCGCCAACGCGTAGAGGTCCATTTCCCATAACACGCCGATATCAAATAAACAGCAGACCCGGCTGACGTTGTTCTGCCATAAATTTAATTTATCTGCATAAATTTTAAGAAGCTCTTACTCTGCCCCCACCTATTTCTCCACTTTTCTTAATCCTTTTATTTACTCCTCCCTATGCGTGCATTTTCCCTCTCCATCTTTTCCATCACTTCTTTTTCGCTTCATGTATCCCTAACTCACTATCTTCGTCTCACTCTATCTCTTTCTGAATCTTGTCCTAATCCCAGTCCCAGTTGGTCCCTGGTCCGATTCACGGAAAAAAGGGTCGTGAATACTAATCTAGACAAAGGGCTACATTTTAAGCGGCACCAAAAGAAAATTTCCGATAAAAGCATTACGGAGTTTATGCGTTTGAGCTCGAACATTTCATTTCTGCGGTGTATGTATATATGTATGTAGGTATTATCAATTCATGTCTTTATTTCGGCTTCGCATGCGTATTTATCCGTTTAGCAGGTTGATGCAACTAAACCGAATATCACAATAAAAACTACTTTACTTTAAAGCTCTCATCAACAGCTTTCATTTGATATCCATATTGTGTAAACACATTCTAGATGTATCCGGGTGCACGTTTGGCCTATATCTCGAGACCCTAGTCACCCTCGAGTACGAAAACATGCCTATGTTACTTCCAGGAACGACTAGAATCACTATATAAAAAGTGCACAAACGAACAGACATTGAATTTTATAGATATAGATATTTTAATTTAAGTTTTGAATACAATTTTTTTTAGAACACCGCCTTTGACTTAGAAGCCACCATTCTTCAAAGTTGCTGTTGTCAGCTAAAAAATAATTCAACAAGGCCCTTTCCATAGCCTCCTAAAAATAACTGTACCTAATATCAGGAGGAACGGCCAAGCAGTTTAAGCTTAAAAAAGTACTCACTCATTCCTAAGTTCACTCACCAACATTGGTGCCAGTGAAGACAACTGTGTCGCTCTACTTCTTTGCTTGTTTTCATTGTACCCTTAATTACGGTCCTTGCTTTCGTCATTATTATTACATCATTTTATTTTTGTTCTATGTATATTTATGTGTATAATGTGGTCGATATTGTAAGAAACTTACATTGTTCCCACCGTTGCACGGTGGGGTATTTGATTAATCTAGCTGGCCAAAATTAAACCAGCAGTTATTTCTGTTCGCAAGGTTGTTCTCACTTCATTGTTATGAAAGGAAAATTTGGCAATAAATTCACAGTGTTCCGCGCAAAATTACAATGGATCGGGCCCCCGGTTTCGGAAGGACCCGGGGTCATTTTTTGGCATTACATGAGATATGTCAATATGGTGTTATATATGAATCATAAAAGATTATAGATTCTTTTTGTTTATCACTTAGTTAATCATTCACTATGGTATAAGTCCCATCTTTTGTACACATTATTAAAATATTATTGAATATCTAACATACTTTAATATTTGTTACTTGATAAAAATGTTATGTTATCTGAAAATGTATTTTGAAGAAAAATATTGAATTATTAGAAATGTTATAAATATGCGCAACGCCAAGAAAAATTTGTTCATTTCACATTTCAAAATGAAAACTTCAAGAATAAAAAATTTGTTCTTAAAATAACAAAATTATTTTCAAATCCTTTTTTGAACAATAATTTTGAAATTATGGGTATCAAACGAACGGTATTTTACTCCGCATTTCTATTGACATTTTTAAGTAGGGCTGCCATTTAGGGTTGCCACCTCACTTTCTTTTTTATATTTCTTTGTATATCCACTACCATCTCGGAAACGGCTTAACCGATGTGAATCAAATTTTGTACATCGATACAGTATTCCATTTTAAGACTTTTTACCTAGGTGTTGCCACTGAGGATCTTTTCAAAAGGTTGCCACCTTTTTTAAGTTAAAAAAAATGCATGATATGCCAATAAGGCTATGAAAAGAAATGTATCTTTACTCCCTCTTTCTTACAAAATTGATCAACATTCAAAATATCGCGAGCATGCGCAGCCGTTTTTGTTATTAAACTTTGAAGCAACCACAAGCTTATGTATTGCCAAAAAATTTATGATATGATATGCTAAGAAAAAAAAATATATATTTTTGTAATTGATATTAGAGAAAAATTGTCAGTTTACAAACGGCGATGGTTACTAGGACATGTTTCTGAATTTCACTTCTTCATCAGCTAGCTTTTCGGGAGCTGAGCGTTGAGCTCGAATCTCCAACATTCATATCAGTGCAAGCCTTTAGCTGCTAAGCCATACGAATGTCCCGTTGTTCGCTGTACAATTGATCTCTAAGACTAAACTGACAATTTTTCTCTAATATCAATTACAAAAACCATTGTATAAAGCAATATGAGCAAAGCACGCTCATTAAATACATATGATATATATATTTTTGTTTGCAAGGTTTTTAAAAAATTTAATATTGAAAAGTAGTAGTGCTACAAGTAGAATAACTCAGTTAAAACATGTCCTAAAAGAAAATGCAACTAGATTTCATTAAGGCTTTACAAGTGAACAAGTATTTGGGTTAGAAGGGTATATTGCTTTTTAATCAAAAATACATCGAACAACTTTAGATGTGCGCGATTAGCTCCGTTAACGTTGCAGATGGGTTTTGGGGTATGTATACTATTCAGAGAACATCTACGAAAGCAAGGGAGTATATTTAAAAAAAATAAAATTGGAATATTTTGAAAAATCGACTTTTGGCCAGCTAAATGGATAAAATACCCCACCGTGTGTTGTTCTAAATACGAGGTAAATTTATTGCCGTTCTAATAATAGCATTGTAGTTTCTGTTAGCACATATGACGTTATTATTGTGGTGCGAAAAATATAAACTGCATTTACTATAATGGCAACTTACAACTGTAACCCATAGTTAAATCGTCGCGGAATATTGCGCGGCATATTTGTAGCCTTATAAGAACACAATCGAATATACTTCTATAGCTGAGTAGCCAGTTTCGCAAATGAATCAAGAATGACGAAGCTAACATACAAATCCCTCAGCTATTTACGATTGTTGTGTATGAATACTGGCTTAGTAATGGAGTGTATTTTTTTCATTTTAGCTGTGTGCATGTCATACTTCTCTACTTAATGCAAATTGGCTATTTTTACGCTTTGTCAAGGTTTACATGTTGGCTCGATTTTATTGCTTCAAAATAATTGCACAACATTGTAGTATACATATACTATCGAATCTCTGAAAACCGGCTAACTTAACACTTAAGCTTTTGAGAGAAACCCCACGAGAGAAAATCTACTCTTAATAATTTTTCGAGTCAAAAAAATATGTCAAAGCCTAAATTCAACCAAAAAAAAAAAAAAAAAAAATGATTCAGATGATATTTATGAAAATCACTCAATAAATGGGGCGTGGCAAATTAATGTTTTCTAAGAGATAATATCTAACTTCATACCATTTGCGATAAAAGGAGGTATAAAGAAGGAAGATCGTTACAGCAGGCAAACTGTTTGAGAGGGTCTCAAAACCATTGCATCCGCTTTAGAACGAGCGGGAGGACTATCACACAGATAGACCGCATGACTCCTGGGCCCAGCTCTGCGATTTGGCACCTACATTTGCGAGTAAATAAAAAAACCATATCCCATTCGTTTGTCAACCGTGTGTCCGTGGACTGTGAATAAACAAAAAATGCAAAGAAGACAATTGCGATAAGGTTTACAACAACTAAGGCATGACGTGGATGAATGCGTTTGTAACACTTCAACCATGGTAGGAGTGCGGGTTCAAATCCCACTCTCGGGAGAAATGGCTTTTAAGAGATTTACAAGGTATAATCGAAACACCTGTCGCCCGTCCTGATGTCACGTTGTTTAAATTTTTTTCCCAAATTATTAAATAAATTAAAAATTGCTTCAAATAAATGTTTTCATACATTTAGAGCAATAATCGTAATTGTCCATCGTTTGTCCACGTTTGTCCAGGAAAAATTTTCGTTTCCCCACCTTTTGCTAAAAAGTTATAACAAAAATAGTTTTTTTCAAAAAAAAAAACCCCCAAAATGTTTTTTCGCTTTATAGTTCTTAATCGTATGTCCGTCGTTTTTCCATCGTTTGTCCGCGTTTGTCCAGGAAAATTTTCTTTTGTCCATTTAAAAACAAAAAATTCTATGTGATGTTGGCACCCCCATTTACGAGTAAATAAAAAAACCAAATGTCAATCGCTTGTCCATCGTTTGTCCAGGAAAAAATTTTCGTTTGTCCACATTTTGTTGAAAAGTTATAATAAAAATATTTTTTTTTTTTTGAAAAAATCCCAAATTTTTTCGCTTTATTGTGCTAAGTCATATGTCCACGTTTTCCAGGAAAAATTTTCGTTTGTTAAAACAAAAGGTGGACAAACGAAACATTTTCCGGTATAAACGTGGACAAACGATGGGCAAACGAATGACGTTTGATTTTTTTAATTGCTCGCAAATAGAAATGTTATAACTTTTTAAGAAAAGGTAGGCAAACAACAAATTTTCCTAGACAAACATGAACAAACGAATGAAATATGGTTTTTTTAATTACTCGCACATGTAGGTGCCAACTCACAGAGCTTCAGCGTGTCCCCAATTACCATCACCACCAAAGAGGTTGAGGATGCCATCGGTCAAGCTAAACCAGTGGACTCAGACTGCATCGCCATTCCGATGCTTAAAAGCCAAGGAAAAAGAGGGTTTCAAATATTTAGCACATGCCTTCAACCTGTCTATTTCCACCTTTGTCATTCCCGAAAAATGGAAAATGGTCAAGGAGGTTCCGCTACTAAAGCCTAGGAAACCAGTTAACATAGGAGAGTTATATCGCCCGACATCTCTCTTGTCGCCAGTAGCCAATACGCTTGAAGCCATTTCGCTCTCCTATTTCAAAGCAAATTTGCAACTAGCCTGTCATCAGCATGGCTTTAGAAAACTTCATAGCACAAACATCGCGCTAAATGCCATTAACACCCAGATAAATTGCACTTTAAATCAAAACCTCCACCATAGAAGAGTACTTGTTGCGCTAGACCTATCAACAGCTTTTGACACGGTCAACCATGGCACATTACTGCAAGACCTGGAAGGGTCTACCCTTCCCCCCTGTTTTAAAAGGTTGACCGAAAATAACACTGGATCACAAATTAAAATTTTTTTCTGCACCAGAGATGCTATTATGAAATTCCTATGTAAAATCACACCCTGATTCCGAAAATCCAGGTTATTTTTAATTCTATGGTAACGTTTTTGAGATATTCACGAATAACCGGTTTTTTCACAAAAAAAAAAACAAAAAATGGGCCCACTTAATCATATACACCTCAAGAACGAATTGAGCAATTCCAAAACGGTTTGAAGCTTTTAAAAGGTAATAAAGTTTGCTAAAAACTGTGCATACAACACTTTTTGTTAGGCCCTACAGATTCAAAGATAACGAACAATCATTATGGATTTTTCAATTTTTCTTTGTAAAAATATAAAAGAATTTGTACTTTGCGAGGAAGGATCTCGAAAACTTTTTATTTTTTTGCAGATTTTTTCTCTCTCTAAGCTCTGTTTTACTACAAAAAAAAAATTAGCTTTCATTCAACAAAATCGATGAACTAATGCAAAAGTTATAAGCATTCAAATAAATATATCCATATAGTAAAACTTAGTACCCTACAAATAATGTATGCATATGTACATATGATTCTGTCTTAACTCTATGATCTTATTTAATAATTGAATTAGATTAGGATCGGTTTCTCTTATGAGAAACCAACAGTAGTCACCCATCATAGCGACATCCCAGAATCCTTGATACCGACTTTCAATCATTTTCATTTGCTGGTGAAACCTTTCGCCATGCTCGTCACTTTCGTCGCCAATATTTTGCGGGAAAAAATTTAAATGGGAGTGTAGAAAATGAATTTTTAAAGACATATTTACTCTTGAAAGAAAATAAAAAAGTATATTAGATAAATACATAAGTCATACATTATGATATAATTCGCTTAGGCTGGATTTATCATTCAATTCAGAACAAATTTTTTGTTTACACTTTTTTTTTAGGTTTTAAAGTTAACTGAGAAAACGGTCTTAAATATATCTTTTTATTTACCCATTTCGGCATAGTTTTTGATTAAGTCGTTCACTATCATCTCGTAGTTAGGACTTTTGTGTTTGCATAAAAAAGAAGTAACGACCTTTTCAAAAGAATCCCACGCTGCTGCCTCCACTGGTGACAATGGTTCTTTGAAATGGTTATTGGTCATCATTTTCCTTATTTGCGGTCCCACAAAAATCCCTTCCTTTATTTTTGCTTCTGAAATCTCTGAATTGTCTTCAAAGGATGAAAAGCTTCGCCTTCTTTGTCCAAAGCTTTGACAAAGTTTGTGATAAGGCCGAGCTTGATGTGTAGCGGAGGTAGGATTATATTTTCCTTCTTTATAAGTGGGGAGTATTTTATGTTATCCACCCCAACTTGAATCTCGATTCCTTCTCGCCAATCCTTTATGATGCAGTGGTCTTGACGAGCGCGGCTATCCCATTTGCATAGAGAGTAACAGTATTTTGTGTATCCACTTTGTAGGCCACATAGCATTCCAACGACTTTAAGATCGGCACATATTTTCCAATTATGTTCTTCGTATTTGATTAGTTTGAGCAATTTTTGGATTACCTCATACGTTTCCTTCGTATTTACTGCATGCGCGATCGGAATAGATGGATTTTGGTTGCCAATATCCAATAATACGGAATTTAAACTTAATTTATTGCCGTCTATGAACAATCGCCACTCTTTTGAATCATATGGTTCACCAAACTGTTTGAATAGACCAGCAATGTCTTTGCAGTAACAAACACTGTCCTCCTTCGTATAGTACTTGGAAAATTGTTCGTGACGAGTTCTATAATATGTTACCTTAACATCGGATGAAACAAATTTAAATTGTTGCATTCGAGGGGCGCGTAGTTCGGCCTTTTCCTTTGACAATTCCAAATCCCTTATCCAATCATTGAGTTGTGCTTGTGACGAAGAGTTTCTTTCGTTTTCCTTTTGAAATCCAGTACCACAGATACTGCTGTTGATAATGAAACTGGAGCCGGAACTAAAGTTAAATTTGATTCTGGCAATGTAGCTTCCGTTCAATTTAGTTGTGGTAATGACACTGTAGATACGCTCGCATAGGTTACTTTTCTTGACTTTCCCACCCCAAGTACTTTGTAGTACAAATATAGCAGTCCGTTGAATGGCAAGTTGGTTCCCTCCACTTCATTGGTGTAATAAATTTCATATGTCGCCTAAATAGATAGTTTCAGATTTTAGTCAGCTATGCATTAAAAGGGAGCAAATTCCTAATTTTTACAACGCACCTTTTTGTTCCGGTTTCCGAAATTATCAATTCGGCTCGACATGTGGTGCACACAGTATTCGGTGTCCATGGTTTTTAGGCTCAATTCCAAAATACTTATAGTATGTAACTTTCAAAGGATTTGAAAACACACGTCACATCCTTTTAACGATAAATTGACCGCAGATGAAACAGGACATATCTGGATCATTTGTACACTCAAACTCCCGCGCCCTTTTATTCATATTATATGTTTAAGTAAATGACGGGTTATAAACTGCAATTATAAACTGAACAGTATCAGGCGAGCCTTGCAGATATTATGAAGGAACAAGGCGCATGTACTATTATTTATACTTAGATCATGTAAAAATTCAAGCCTACCTAGGCAAAAAGGTTCCCTAGTTCTACAAAGAAAACACTACCTGCCTTAATAATATGCTCTTGCTTGAAATGTACCTGGGTTTGAGAAAACGACAAAAACAGTTCCAGTATCTAGTAACCCTTCGAAAATCTATCTGCTAACTTACTGATATACGAATACTAACACATATGTACCAGTAGGGTACTTAAGTATGAAATGGATATATTTACTTGAATGCTTAAAACTTTTGTACTAGTCCATCGATTTTGTTGAATGAAAGGTTATTTTTAAACGGTTTTATTTAGCTTGACTTGATAGGCCTGGCCGCATGCACGGTCGTTGTGAACGAATTTTGTAATTGAAATTTAAGTAACTTCCCGATAAGCTACAAGCTTGAAATTTGGAATATAGTTCAGAACCCGATGACAATGCAATAATAAGTAAAAAAAAAAAAAATTCGACAAGAGGTGGCGCAAGGATCGAGAAATTCACAAAAGTCGTATTTTTGGGCCGATTTTGCTCATATTTGGAACACATAATACATACAGGAATAGAAAGCGACCTATGAAAAAGAATCGCCGCTAGGTGGCGCAAAGATCGGGATATTCAAACAAATCGTAATTGTGGTCCGATTTGGTCCATATTTGGAACACATAATACATACATGAATAGAAAGCGACCTATGATGTCCGATTTGGCTCATATTTGGAACAAATATTACATACAGTCCGGTAGAAATGACATCAAAATATTTTGGAGTTGGAGGAGGGACAAGCATACGTGGCGCAGAGTCGAGTAAAGTCTTTGGAAGGATTATGTATTGAGGACTTATACTAGGTTCAAACACACACCAAATTGGCAATTTATACTCTTTGGGCAATTTATTACGCAATTTGTCATATAATAAATTGTAATAATAAATTGCCAATTTAAAAAAAATTGCGTAATAAATTGTTTCAACCTGCAAATGCAACATTGTAAAGTGTGTTTATTGAGTATATTTAAACGTCACTTACGCATGGCTGAACTATATGGTTGGCTCATTTCATCAGCTGATTTTATGTCTTTCATTTCACTGGAGTAGGGACTGTCAAAAGAAGATGGCAAAATCAAAATGAAAACAAAACACTGAACACATTTTCTTACAACACACAAAAATTTCAAAGTTTTATGTTTTCATTCCATTCTATTCACCTAATACCAACACGCACATTTTGACAGTCTCAACAAAGATATGTTGTTACTGTAGAGATGAGCCAACCAGCTATCAAATTACTATTGTGTAAGCTAAATAGAGTTGTATGAACACCACTCAATTTAAATCGAAATAGCCTCAATTTATTTTTCTGTTTGAACATAGTATTAGATTATAACAAATTGTCAGGAAAGAGTCCATGTAATAATGAGTCACTAAATGAACTAAATAGAATGAGAAATAAATGTCAGACTAAAAACTTGAAAATAAAAGAAATAAAAAAAAATTTGTATGTTAAGCGATTTATTGAAAACAGTACTTACATGAAGTAATAATAATATTAAAAGCCAGAAAATAATTAGGTAGGTCCTATGTACTAATCATCACACTCCTCATCAATCTAGGGCGTTGATCAGACAATTAAATAATAGCGTTGGACGCGTCAAATTTCTATTGATAGTCATATATAAGACCAACTTAACCTTAATGAGGTTATGCTACGCCTTACATTTTTAGAAATTTCACGCGCCAAACGCTTTTATTTATTTGTCTAATCAACGACGTAGATTGATGAGGAGTGTGATGATTAGTACATAGGACCTACCTAATTATTTTCTGGCTTTAAATATTATTATTACTTCATGTAAGTATTGTTTTCAATAAAACCGTTTAACTTAAATTTTTGTTTTTTGTAATAAAACAGAGCTTACAGAGAAAAAAATCTGCAAAAAAAAAAAATAAAAAGTTTTCGAGATCCTTCCTCGCAAAGGACAAATTTTTTTACATTTTTACAAAAAAAATTGAAAAAATCTGTAATGATTGTTCGTTATCTTTGAATCTGCAAGGCCTAGCAAAAAGTGTTGTATGCACAGTTTATATAAGTGGACCCAATTTTTTGTTATTTGAAAAAACGGTAATTCGTAAATATCTCAAAAACGTTACAATAGAATTAAAAATAACCTTGACTTTCGGAATCAGGGGGTGATTTTACATAGGAATTTCATAATGGCGTCTCTGGCGCATTTTGGCTGTAAACCAGTGTTATCTTGGTGGCCGGCAAGCATCGGTGCAATTTAGAAACGCAACATCAAAATCAATCACCACAGGGTGGTGTCCTAGCCCCACTTTTTTTTAACTTCTACATACCAAAGCTACCTTCCCCACCAGAAGGAGTTACCATCGTCTCCTACGCCGATGACTGCACAATAATGGCCACAATCCCAGGCCCACAGATCGATGAGCTTTGCAACAAAATAAACGACTACCTCCCTGATCTCTTCAGTTTCTTCACTTCGCGAAACTTAATATTATCAGCGACTAAATCATCGGCGACCTTATTTACAACATGGACGTCCCAAATGTCGATCATTTTGAACATCCACGTCAATGGCACTACGCTACCGACTGCCTTACACCTCAAAATTTTGGGTGTGACGTTCGATCAGAATCTACATTTTGGTGAGCATGCAGCCGCAATTGTACCGAAAATGCAGAGCCATAATAAAATCCTCAAATCTCTTGCTGGCAGTACTTGATGAAAAGATAAAGAAACGCTCATTACCACTTACAAAGCAATTGTCCAGCCGATTGCATGCTCCGCGTACCCAATATGGTCGCCAAGCCTAAAGACTTCTCACTGGAAGAAGCTACAGACCTGCCAAAATAATGCCCTCAGACACGCCACCGTCCCCAAAACATCATCTACATAATGAGGCGAGAATACTCCCCATCAGGGAGAAAAATGAAATGCCAACCAAACAGTTCCTGTTGAATACCCAGAAACTTGTGCATCCCAACAGACATCTGATTGATGAGTCAACACTGGCCAGCGGCTTAAGGAGTTATCTCCGTAAGCATTATGAGGAAATACGGCACCTGAGAACACAGCCGTATGAAGCCAAAAAACACAAGCAGGTCCTCAGTGAACTCCATAAGCTGGCGTCGGACCTCTATGTCGGGAATTGCCCGGTGAATCCTGTACACAAAGAATAATACCCTAAACTTGCAGAAGAGGAACGCACACTCCCTAAGGAAACGCGAGTCACTCCAGCTCAATTTCGATCTAGATACTGTAACAGGTTAAACTCTTACCTATCCAGAATCAACCAGAATATTTAAAAAAAAAAAAAACACTTAAATTGCATTTTTGTATATTTCGCATTGTTTTTACTTAATAAAAGTGTACCAACATACACATTTATATACATATATATATGTATATATATTTTATTTATGACATTACAAACCTGAGCTGCCACATCAACAAGAAAACAAAAGTAAATATTACCGTACCACCTCTCAGTTTATAAAAAAAGGGACACTATATATTTTTATGGATTGTAGGTATATTTAGTAGCCTCAATTAATTTCACGGTCCAACACCGGTTTCGCGAACCACAATATTTCTGAGTAGAACACCTTTTGGCGGAGGCGGCCTTTGGCAGCGCTTATAAAAAATAACCCTTATAGGTATTATTACAGTATTTTTGGACGGAACGCTTTTCCTCTAAAGCGTTTAAAATCAGACGAATTTTGGCAATGAACACGAACCAACTGCACAATAAAATAATAAATGGGGGCAGGACCCCCATAATCCTATAACTTCTACTGTTGATTTGTGGAAATGGATATGGTAAGACCGCTCTTATTCTACTTGGTGTTTTTTAGATGCGGCCGCACAGATTGGTAATGTCATAAACAATATATATATATATATGTAAGTGAAAGTGGTATAGGAATTTGCAATATTTGCAAACTTCAACAACAAATAACTTTTAAACTATACATTTTCGCACTTTAAAACATACATATTTGTGATCGGAAGAACTCCGTCTGATATCAAGTTCCACCCCGAACTCGGGGGGGGGGGGGGGGTGCTAAACTAAATCGCTGTCACCTAATTTTGTATATAAACGTTTTTTGTTCTGCTGAACTTGCTCTGCTATAATTGCATCAATGTTATAATTGCATCTACTTTCTCAGCAATTGGCTGAATTGGCTTCAGCGAACACTAAGTGGCCATAAAATGTTACTTTGTCTTGTCCAAAATGACATTTCGCAACACTTACTGTTAGACCGTATGACTGAAGGCGGTTAAACAATTTCTAAAGACGTAATAAGTATTGCTCAGAGGATTCAGCAACAAATAACAAGGACATATCATACAATCTATTCATACATGATTGAATCTTACAGTTGTGGACAAAGTTTGGTCTCACAGCATAAGAAATTTACACGCGTCACCCTTTTAATGCATAAAGTCAAAAATATTTATTTACTCGTAATCATTAAAATTTATTTCTTAGAAGAAAAAAATATAAATATTTGGACTGCTGCGTGGAATATGACCATATTTCAACTGCTGTTTGTAAAACGCGGTATCTCAAAATAATTCGAAATTCGGCGTTCAGTCGAGTTGGGGTGATATTCCACTTAACAGTCATCATTTATAGCAACACCCTCGGATACTAAATAGCGGCGAACTTCTTCATTTGTTAAATCTGTAAATATAGATGGAATCAGTCCGCCTTCATCACCCGCACGGGATACCAGCGCACAAAGTTGTTCTCTCACAAGGCCCCCTGTTCCAGCATCATTATAATACGGATTCTGGTAAGGACGTCCAGCACACATGATTGTATCTGCGAAATAATGCCCGTGATATTTCCAAAGTTTTCTGCATTTCTCCTTGTCCATTATACAAGTTCAGAAGTTTTGAGATGATCACTAGGTATCTTACTCTTTAGTTCTATCGAACCCCATCCAGAAACTTTCAGAGGAGAGCCCTCATCTAAGGCATTCTTCGGACAAATAGATATTGATTTTATTGCATCAGTCGATGAAAAGGGTGAATCCACTGTAATCACCGCTATATCCATATATGCCATTTTATAATTAACGTTCTCAGGATAACGCTTTTTCTTCACATCGCGTTTTTGTACTCTTTCTGTGTGTATTTCACTTAAATCGTCTACACCAGCTAGAACGATTAACTCCTCCTGCTTTCGATATCTTACGCATTGCGCCGTTGTTACCACCAAATCCATACTGACCAAGGCGCCAGCGCATTTATACTCGTACCCGGTTTTATATAAAATTGCTACCGTGTGTGGGGTCTGCTCTATTGCTATGTCGTCGCCATCTAAAATGCGAAATTTCGCATTCGTATGGGTAAAATAACTACTAAGAACGAGAGACAGGATTGCGAACAAGATGCCTGAATCCATTTTATTTTAAGACCTTTTGCGCTGCTTTTCAAGTATAAAGTATGATACATTTTGCGGGTGCTATTTATACCAAATTGAGTCGTGTGAATAAAAAATAAGCAAACGCTTTTTCTTCCAGATTCTACGAATTCGACATAAGAAAAACAATTTAAGTTAAAGCTATACAAAGAACATGTTTTTTTAATTAGTTGAACAAACGTATTTTGCTCTTTTTATACATGCATATTCCCGCGAAGTGAAATGAGCTCAGCCTAGAACAAATATTTTGCTTTACTTTTGTCGAAGGAATTTCCTAATAATTGTTTATAAATGTATTCGCAGAGTTGAATTGTGTTATTAATTTGAAGCGTGTACAACAACTTTACTTTTAATGAGTAAATACAAAAAAAAAAAAAGGTACACTTAATTAGTTTTATCTGTTTCCAAACTGCTTAGTATGAGCTCTGTTTATGAGTTGGCACCTACATGTGCGAGTAATTAAAAAAACCATATCTTATTCGTTTGTTCACTGTTTGTCCACGTATGTCGAGGAAACATTTTCGTTTTTTCGAGGTAGACGACGATTTCAAAAGAAGGATGTCGTAAATTTAGTGCATTCGACATTTTTTATCTCCACAAAATAAAATTGCTTTCATTCACGTTAAATGGTATACTAAATTGGGTTCGGTATTTGCAGATACCAGGAGGCAAAGAGATAACCCCACCAATACGTAAAGACACCAAAATAATGAGGATGACGAACTCAGTCTTAGTTAAGCCGTACCCTTCTGCCAAAATGATGAGGCTGACTGATGAGTTGAGGCATTGTTTGACCGTATCCGTCCGCTTGTCCGCCTGTCTGCTTGTCTGTTTGCATACAAAGAAGCCTGACTGCTTTAAAAATTCCTCGAAGAAGTTTTGTTTGCCGGCGCGTTTTTGTGTCAAGTTAGTTATATCCTCAACTTAATTGACCACTAAATCATATCTATACCATATACAAAGGATTGCCTTGAAGGAACTGAATTTGTCTCTCTTTCCTCATTTCAATAGGCAAAACCGCTAATATACCATGACATTTCCTAAAAAATTAATCAGAACTGGTCCTCTATACATAAATTATTCGATACCACTGATTGCTCAGTTATATCAAGGTCTCGCTAGATGTGCAGTACGAGGTCTATATCAAAGTTAAATAAAATCAGGTGATAGTTAAGTTGCATTCATGAAACGTATAAGGTCTTCCGCTAAGGCGAAAACAGTGCCGCGCTTACCTACTGGCCCCATTATGTTGGTAGAGAACAGATTGAGGCGAAAATTTCACTCGTTCAAGATAGCTTTGTTGGTAAAGAAATATACTGCCATCCTAATAAAGGACGTTTGAACTTTTTTTTTTTTCATAAATATAAATATCAAATCCAAATGAGTCCAAAATACTTATTTACAATTAAAAAACAACATACGTTGGAAACTTACAAAGAAGTAAAGTTCAATATGTCAGCTTTAGTAAGAATGTAGACCTTCTTTAGGGCGCCAGTAAACAATATATATTTGAACATTAAATTTTATAATACTAAACCACACCACTTTTTCGCTAAAACACTAATTTTTCATTCACGTCATCTATCCCCACAAAAATTCAAAAATAACCAGAATTAATTGTGTAGCATTTATTACTAACAGATAATTTGCTGACTGTTTACAGTAACGCAATAATTTCATTAGCACGCTACAACAATAAATAGTTGTGTAAAAAGTAAACACACACACACACACACAAAGTAAACAATTAAATAGTAGCACTCTTACGCCACCAACCACCAGAAACCCATTGAAGATATGAAATCGAAAGGGGAAGCGGAGCGTCAAAGTTAATTAAGCATTACTACACAAATTAAACAAAATTTATGATGAACACATTCATATGTATACAAAATTATTTGTTTAAAAAACTGCCGCAATAAAAGTTTCCTATCTCAATTTATAAATGAAAAGCATTAATTAGGAGACAAGCTAATATTAATTGGATTTAAGGGAGAAAAGGCTTTAAAGAGATTTACAAGATATAATGGAAACAGTTGTCGTCTTGTCCGTCCTGATGTCACATTGTTTCAATTTTTCCCAAGTTATTAAATATTAGTTCTATTACTTAGTTCTTAAAGAGAAAACTTCAGTAGCTTAGGGAAGCTTAAATATATGCGGCGCCATACCTACTATCCAAAACTTTAATAAATTCTAATTTTAAGCCATAAATTTAATTCACGTCATAAGTCAAGTTTTACCACTTAAGCACCTTCCATTTTTTCCATTTTCCAAATTTTCTATATTGAAAAAGTAGGCATGGTAGTAAACTTATTCGACCATTTTCAATACAATATATATTTTCAGTTCAGATAAGCTCTTGTACTAAATTTGGTGTAGATAGCTCGATTTCTGCTCATGTTATTGTGTTGACAGACAGATGAAAGAACAAAAATAAACAAACAAAAACAAAAATAAAAATAATGAGTATAGAAAGTAGGCGCGGCTTCCAAAACGATTTCGCACATTTTGCCAAAAAGAAGTTATTGTAATAGCAACAAGAGCTTTGCTTAAGAGGATTTATCGATTTTTGCTTGATTTATAGCATTCGTGGTACTATAGAGAGATTAACTCAAAAACAGGCGGGACCTAGCCCATTCTCAAAAATGTTTTATTTATTCTTCTTTGCTCCATCATATGATATATGAAGTAAGAATTCAGCATATATTATATATATACCGTAAAAATATTGCACTTTTTGCTCACATTAGATTTGAACATATTTTTTTTAATGGCGATTTTGTTAGTTTTGGTACAAACAGAAGTGAACAAAAAAATAGCATTATCAATTTTTAGCAAATTACAGCATGACATATTCAACAGCATTTCATTTACAGCTTACGAAGCTTTTCAATTTTTATTTCAAGCAGGAGCGGGGCTATACTTGTTTTCTAAAATTATTTTTTTTTTTATTTATTCATAAAGTCAAGCCATTCATCAAGTTTCATCACTTTGGTCTTTGTTAATAAATGATCGCATTTTTCCAATTTTCGTAATTTTTATATTGAAAACGATTTTGCCTCCCAAATTAAAAATCTCAGCACCCCAGCACGCATTGATAGAGAGGTAGGCTAGAAAGACCATGTTCAAAACCCCAGGTGGAGTTTTTTACATAAAATAATAGGTTGACACACGATGTCAAAACCTCAGAACCCTAGTGCTCACTTTTAATAGGTTCGCGTAAGCAGTGTACAAAATTTCGGAAGGGCGGTTGGACATGGCTCAATGAAAACCTCTTTCGACGCTGATAACTGATACGAGGAAGTATAATCTATATATCGATTACTTTATGCCAGAGATGTCCCCAAGAGCTTCACATAGCGTCACAAATGTGTTCATCGTTCACCTACACGTCGTGTTAGCGCAGGGACTGCGAACCAGCGGACCAAGCAGTGAATCAGTTGTCGCTTGTACTTCAAACAGTTAAAATCTACATACTATGGTCAAATTTGTTTCACCATTCTCCTGATACACACACATAAGACTTACGAAAAGTGTTGCGTTTGAATTCGAAGCGCCATTGCTTTTTTCATTACAAACAAACATTATGCCAATAAAATTAAAATACTCTTGCGCACAAATACGCGCTGGGTATGAAAAATATTTGTATGCTGTGTGCGGTTTGAAATTTTTTTCTAAGCCGGTCTAATGTCAAACAGCCGCAGTGACACTTAATCCTATAAGTATATTAAGAAATTATATTACTCTACATGAATATTTGTATTTCCTTTTGACTGGCGTTTCTTAACAAGCTAAATAAATTAGTTGTTGAGTACACAGAAAGAAATGGTCCTAGTAAAATCAACAAATCGGTTCTGTTGTTCTTGGCTTAACGGAGATTCGGTGAAATTGATCGAATTATGGTTAATTCGACCGAGCTCTTTGTCAAGCGAAGAAATTAGTTTAGTCATTTCAACCAAGAGAAAGTGGTCGCTCTTAAGGTAACAAAGTTTTGTAAAATTTACAGATTCAATCTAACTGATTTTTCTGTTAACAAAACTGATCTTACAGGTCATTCCAACGGCGATCAACTGTCAATTGATGAGCAAATTTCAAAGAGAATTTTACGCTCACTGCGCTCTCTACTTTGTACTTATGACGATGGTGCCACTTGTTAAAAAACACGAAAATAAAAAAACCATCAAATCGAAAAAACACACAAAATGGGAAAACAACAAAAACTAGTTTTTCAGTTATCAATACAAAGCGAAAAAACCTTTTTTGTATTTACTGTGCAAAAAATTATGAGATACCGGGACACCTATCTATCGGGTACAATTTTGCAACTTCTCGTCCAAGCGAAATGCAAAATTGGGTCCTCTTGTTGCAAAAGTTTTGCTTGAACGAACAGGATTTTTCCAAAGTTAGTAACATTTTGTTCAATTTTTTATGAATTTTCACTCACGCGAACGAATCTACTAAGATAATAAAAAACATAATTTTTTAATGTTGATGTTTCCGACAAAATAAAAGTTTGAGTAGTTTTGGAATAGTCTCAACTTAAAGTGTTACGAAAATTAAACTTGCCGAATTACATGTACAGTTACTCCAGTGGTGAATTACCTTCCTGCGATTTGATTCTTTACTTTTCTATAACTTACAAGTTCTCTATTTAAAATGTTATGTCAAACATTTATACTACAAGTTTTGTGCGAAACAATCAAGTGTGGCAACTACATGCGAGAGAAGAAATAGAGAATGAAATGAGCTGCAACTGAAAGAATTGATAATCAGTTTTGTGACTACTATTTTCATTTCTATTTGCAAAGCGAAGTTCAAAAATATAAATTATAAAATATAAAATTTGGTGAAAGTGCGTTTAAGAAAACAGAATAATAAAGTGTATAATGTTTCATGTGTGCCAGCATATTTGATGTAAGCCCAATTGACGTTCGGTTAGCAAGTGCAACCGTGGTGTTATGGTAGCGTGCTCCGCCTGCCACACCGTATGCCCTGGGTTCGCAACCCGGGCAAAGCAACATCAAAATTTTATAAATAAGGTTTTTAAATTAGAAGAAAATTTTTATAAGCGGGGTCGCCCCTCGGCAGTGTTTGTCAAGCGCTCAGAGTATATTTCTGCCATGAAAAGCTCTCAGTGAAAACTCATCTGCCTCGCAGATGCCGTTCGGAGTCGGCATAAAACATGTAGGTCCCGCCCGGCCAATTTGTAGGGAAAATCAAGAGGAGCACGACGCAAATTGGAAAAGAAGTTCGGCTTTATATCTCTTCAGAGGTTATCGCGCCTTACATTTATTTATTTATATGGCAACATAGGTACTTTCGTACAAAGCTGCCGCAACAACTTTTTTTGTCCATTTGACTACTAAAACGGTCAATTACGAATCAACGATTTGTGTGCAGTTGATTCAACATCTTGTTGCGATGTATAAAAATTGACAGAAATTTCGGTTGAATTGACCCGTATATCGGTAGATTTTACCAGTATTTTTCTTTCAGTGTACTATTTTCATTTTTTATTTCTTTGCGTTTCTTCAATTTTCCAGTTCTATGCATCTAATCGCTATACGCCTAAATGCACAATAATGTGAGTTACTATCTCAACGATTTTTTACGCTATTTCTTTTGTTATCAGTCAGAAGTTAAAAGAAACACACTTTGTACTAACACTTGCACCGCAGGTAAATACTTCAAACTAAATTCCTGCTACTCACCATAACAACTGGTATGATTCTTGTAATTGTAATATCCTTTTGAGAGTACAGCTTAAACCACAAAACGCCCACCAATACCAAAATACCTAGCATTGCCGAAGAAAAACCATCAACAACACCCAACACCACCACAATCAATGACAACAACACTTACAATTGCAACACCTAAAGGGTTTACTGCAACCTGTTTACACAGCAGAACAAACAGGAAAATACAATGGACACTGAGGTTGAGGAACAGAGCGGTTGAGAATGGGTGCGAATTTGGTGGACGCATGGTAAGATGAGTATGCTGAAACAGTTGTATTCGAATAGCTGCACAGGGTTTTATGCTTGAATGCCGCTTAATATCGACGGACATGGCTAGGATATGTTGCGGAAGAGCAAGACAACCCGATTAAAATTGAAAAACAGTTCAACATAGCTACTGGTTGAACAGTTGCTTGCTAGATACGAATCGCACTCTTTGAAGTTGTAGCTGGCTAAATAAATTATGAGGAATGTATTGACGATACATATACAAACTAGGGAATCAAATTACACAAGATTTCCAACACCTAACTGACCTATTGGAATGTAGTTGTAGTGAGGCTAGCTTGCGGCGAGATTCAGAATTAAATGGTACAAGAAATTACGACTAAGTGGGGGTGGTTGCTAGCACAAATGCGGTTAGCTGTACGAATACTTTATCTAGCTTAGAGTTTATAAAACATGTACAATAACCGATTGTATATGGTGCTGTGAATATTACAAGCAACTTACCATTGTTGACCTTTAACGCTTGACAAGTTGGAAGTTAATGGCTGTGATGCAGGAAAAGTGTATGGTTGCCAAAAAAAAAAAAAAAAAAAGAACTAACCTTTTCGAACTGGTCTAGTTATAATGACTTTATTGATTTGTGGTTTTGTGTAATTGTGGGGATTCCAGATTGTAGGCGCAAACGTAAGGGCAGTCTTTGGAAGTGGTATCCTATATGAGGGAACATAGAAAGTAAGCGTTGTGGGAGCAATGTACGTGGTCGTAGCTAATGAAAATTAACGAAGATAGAAAAACAACGAGGATATAAAAAGGAGAAGGTGCGAGACAACGGAAAAGAAAAATATGTAAAGAAGATAAAACTGAATAAAAGGAGTAAGAAAAACGGCAGTATAAAAACCTTGTACAAATGTTATTGATGATATTAACAATGCTTATAGTTATAGTCGGTTGCGAAACTAAGGCACGGCAAGAATATGCAAGACAAGTAATCTCTTTGCTATAGGTTAATAATTAACAAGTTATAGATTTGTAATAAAAGTGTTATAAACTTCGTATCAATTACAAAGGTAAAGTCGGTTGCTTTTTGACGAGTTATCTGTTTGTTGACACAATGCAAGTGTTTTACTATCGGAAATTTATCGATTGATTATCGACAAATTATTAAAAAGTTAATATTTGTTATCGATGTAATAAGAGTGTTACCAGTTTGTTATGTTGTTGTTGTTGTAGCGATAGGTTGCTCCCCGAAGGCTTTGGGGAGTGTTATCGATGTGATGGTCCTTTGCCGGATACAGATCCGGTACGCTCCGGTACCACAGCACCATTAAGGTGCTAGCCCGACCATTTCGGGAACGATTTATGTGGCCACATTAAACCTTCAGGTCATTAACTCCCTCCCCACCCGCAAGTTCCATGTTATCGGCGTGTTATCAATTTATTATTGAAAATCTATCGATTTTGTTCGAAAATTTAACGATTTGTTATCAAAACGTTGCAATGTGTTATCGAGATATCACCAGTTTTCTGTCGGCGTGTAATCCATTTGACTTATCGATGACTCGTCAAGTTATGATACAGGTATGACAAAACATCAAAATAAAATCGATGATACATCACTAATAAAAAGCCAATAACAAAGCTATGACTGGACAATACTGTCGCTATCGGTAACAGGCCGCTAATTAAACAAGAACTTGTCGGTATCGGTTGTTACTGATTAGAAGCCGACAAAGCTCCTCTCGAATAGCCCTAAATTATTTGTTTGTGGTGAAGTTAAATCTAATGCGGTTCAACTTCAACCCCTGGGCGAACCATAGTAAAATGAAAAAAAAAAAAAAAAATAGCTTTGTAGACATACACCAGTATGTTCACGCATCGAACTTTATGAGTACTTGGTACTTAAGCCTTTTTTAACAGCTGTTGACAGCTCCAAGCTCTAAAAGTAAAGTAAAAGTTATATGAAAATTGAAAATCACCATTACATCTTTTAACACTTTGAAGGAATTTTGCGAGCCATTTGTATTGAAACGAGACATATAACCATTCAACCCTCTACCGTGCGCATTCTTTAACCGAATTCCAGAGAAGATAATTCCAGCAGGTGATCGAAACCGCAAGACATTCTTACTGCTATGGTTTGGATAAAGATCAGACGTGCTTGGGGGCCAGTATATCAATATTGCAAGGGATTTAGTCATCTATGGGGCCAACAAAACTAATGTCAGCCTAAAAATAGAGGGGAGAATCTTGCACAGATGTGGCAACCTTTGCAGAAAAGAAGTAAAGTCCTATATCGACAAACAAAGTTAAGCCCTAGAGCTCTTTCATTGTGTCATACCTATCGTAATGTATGGCTCAAAGACACGGAAGGTGTTGCTAGAAGTTTGGATATTACAACCTCTGACCTGTTAAGGCTTTAGTATATGTATATCAACAAAGTGCAGTGAATAGATGCTCTACGTCCTATTTAATTATACGAGTGGATAAAATCACTAACTGGCTTGGAAAAAATTCAAAAGAGCGAGATCTTCTTTGGTGCTCCCAATTGGGTTACAGCTAAGAAGCTTTGTTAATTGTTATACGAATTTCAGCAAATACTCTGCTTCACAGTTAATCGCCCTCATCGATATCACAAATTGAAATGCTGCGTTATTACTAAGAAGCTGTTCCAGTATTTCTCCACGCAAATTTCATTTCTATATGCAAACACCTTCCACCTCATTTTGCATTTATTGCATTACGAGTACAACATTTTGATAAACGTTTCAATAATAAACGCTGAACATTTATTAAACACATAAACACCAATGAATTTACGTATTTATCAACGCAACAACGAGCAAAATATAATTAACATGTAATGCCCCAACAAGCAATAAAATTTTAACATGTTACAATACAAAAAGAAAAACTATTTACGTAAAAGTAGAATGTTGAAGGAAACTAAGAAGAAGTGAGTACTATGCAATTAACCCATTTGTATCAAATTTTCATTTTTAAAGCTATGAATCTTTGTGGATAGATTTTTTGACCTCAAAAAGCAGTAAGCCCATTGTTTTTTAAAAACCAACCCATTACACATAAATATATAGGTTCCACCTGAAAATATGGGTACCGGTGCGTATACGTAACATTTTTATACTAAGTTGAGCAGAGCTCACAGAGTACATTAATTTTGTTCGCATAACGGTACCCCGTAACGGCATAAACTAATCGAGATAGATATAGAATTATATATCAAAATGATCTGGGCGAAAAAAGAAATCCATTTAGCCATCTCCGTCCGTCTGTCTGTCTGTCCGTGAACACGATAACTTGAGTAACTTTAGAGGTATCTTGATGAAAATTGGTATGTAGGTTCCTGGGCACTCATCTCAGATCACTATTGAAAATGAACAAAATCGGACTATAACCACGCACTCTTTTTCGATATCGAATATTTCGAAAAACCGAAAAAGTGCGATAATGAACCTTATGATAGAAAATTTGTAAAATTTTTGGACACTGGGCGTGGCACCGCCCACTTCTAAAAGAAGGTAATTTATGAGTTTTGCAAGCTCTAATTTGGCAGTCGTTGAAGGTATCGTGATGAAATTTGGCAGGAACGTTACTCCTATTACTATACGTGTGCCAAATAAAAATTAGCAAAATCGGATGACGAACACGCCCACTTAAAAAAAAAATTTTTTTAAAGTCAAATGTTAACAAAAAAATTAATATCTTTACAGTATATAAGTAAATTATGTCAAAATTCAACTCCAGTAATGATATGGTGCAACAAAATAAAAAAATAAAAGAAATTTTCAAAATGGGCGTGGCTCCGCCCTTTTTCATTTAATTTCTCTAGAATACTTTTAATGCCATAAGTCGAACAAAGATTTATCAATCCATATGAAATTTCGTAAGGGCATTGCTACTATGATGATAACTGTTTTCTGTGAAAATGGGCGAAATCGGTTGAAGCCACGGCCAGTTTTTATACACAGTCGACCGTCTGCTCTTCCTCTTAGCCGTTAACACGATAACTTGAGCAAAAATCGATATATCTTTACTAAACTTAGTTCACGTACTTATCTGAACTTTTTTATCTTGGTATTAAAAATGGGCGAAATCCCACTTTTTCGATATCGAAAATTTCGAAAAATGAAAAAAATGCCATAATTCTATACGAAATACGAAAAGAGGGATGAAACAAGGTGATTGGATTGGTTTTTTGACGCAAAGTATACATAACTTTAGAAAAAACTTTGTAAAATGGGTGTGACACCTACCATACTAAGTAGAAGAAAATGAAAAAGTTCTGCAGGGCGAAATCAAAGCCCCTGGAATCATGGCAGGAATACTGTTCGTGGTATTGCATATATAAATAAATTAGCGGTACCCGACAGATAATGTACTGGGTCACCCTGGTCCACATTTTGGTCGATATCTCGAAAACGCCTTCACATATACATATAGGGGCCGCTCCGTTTTAAAACCCTCATGAATACCTTGAATTTGATACCCATATCGTACAAACAGATTCTAGAGTCACCCCTGGTCCACCATTATGGCGATATCTCGAAAAGGCGTCCACCTATACAACTATGGCTCACTCCGTTTCAAACGTAGTCTTTAATACCTTCCATTTGATGCACATGTCATACAGACACATTCCAGGGTTACCCTAGGTTCATTTTCTTATATGGTGATTTTCGCTTATTTTGCCTCCAAAGCTCTCAGCTGAGTACGAAGTGTTCGGTTACAACCGAGCTTAGCCTTCCTTATTTGTTATTATTATTACTTGCAGCGGAGAGCATTTTTAGGTCGATAGTTTGCTCTCAAATAGTATTATGGACGCTGTTTTATTAAAAACCAACCAATTATTCAAAAACACATCTGTACCACATGAATAGGCGGGAACCAGTGTATTGTTTGATAATTTAGTACAAAAAACTCACTGTAACTAACACAGGGATAAATCATACAAGTGAAGCTAATATCAGCGCGTAAAAAGAAAATAAAATAAAATCTAACTTGTCACTTTTTGGCGGTGGGGATATTTCTGTTTAAACTGAGTATGCTGTATCCAGCTATGCTTAATCTAAAAGTTGACACAATCGCCCGGATTCTCAGCGTTACCGGTAAAATAGTACCAAGAACATTATGTAACCGAATATCGTTACCAGTTCTTTTATCCGCGATTCTGGCCCAAGTGGTAACGCTGTCATCACCGAAAAACTCACCAGTGAAAAAAAATAAAAAACTCAGCAGTGTCTGTGGAGAAATTAGAAAGGTAGTTTTCTTCGCTTTCACGGTTGCCACTTTGGTCCATTTGGACCAAAAAAGGTCCCGTGCAACCGCATTTGGTCCGCTGGTCCCTTTTCTTCAATCTTGGTCCTTTTTAGGCAGTAGCCACGATTGGTACTATTCTTTCTTTTTCACTCAGGTAAAAATTCGTAATATTGCCCAAAAATTCGCCACACTTTCATTAGCCCTTATATAATTTTGAATTTACTTTAATGGAACTGTCATCATAAAAAAATGCTCAGTCAATAAAATGTACCAGAACAATAACATTTCACCTAGGATATAATTTATGACAGGCATTAAAAATAAAAGTGTTGGCAAACACATTGTCCTTAATTGTTGATGAAATAACCGACTAATCAAAAAAAACTCTTGTTTTATAATAATATTAATAACGGCTAGATATTTCGATCGGTTATACAACACTATGTAAAATATATGAAAATAAAAATTGCTTCTCGCCTAGCATAGCTTATAGCGAGCACTCTGCCGTGAGCCTAACACTTTCAAAACAAATGAGTTCAAGGAATTTCAGGACTATGGTGGTGTTAAGTCACGCAAGGTAATTGAAAACTAAGTATCTTGGCACAAGAAATATTTTAACTCGAAGACAGATGGAAGCAAATGCAAAAGAGATTTGATTTCGGAAGAAATGTTTTGTATAAAATTATTCCCGTAGGTGCTAGCAGAACCCCTGAGGCCTGGGATCAAAACTCACACTTACTGAATATAGGCTCTGATATGAAGTTTAAACGTTAAGGGAAAAAGTAAGCATCTATAAAAAAGCACTAGCAAAATTGCCTAGTTTCATTTATGATTTACTGAGCATACTAGGTTGGCATCACCAGAACGCAAATTTTGAACCGTTTCTTACTAAAACCTAACTGCACTATACATTTTATTTCATTGCAATCAACAACATAATGCTAGAACCAAGAGCTTTGTGACCAAAACTAGGTTCACAACGTTTGGTTGGTGAAAGACATAGACTTATCCTATGTCAAAATATAGTACCATTTTTGGTTGCATGCACATATATTTGTTTGTTCAGCTTGAATTAAGGGAAAGCCTTCACTATGTTTAGTAAAATTTTATATGCAAACATCCTAAAGTTTTGTATTTTATACTAATAAAATAAAACAAAAATTTAGTCCTTTTTTCGATGAATTTTGGTCCCAAATGAAAACATGGTGTGGGAACCATGTTCGCTTTACCGAAAATGTCTCACTTGTAGGTACGAGGTTAACGAGTAAACGGAACGATGTGTATATGCATATTATGCATGATAAGTTTCTACATAGGTATATTGTAATTTATTCTGTGAAAGTACATAATGTAAACAAATATGTATGTATAGCAAGAGGCAACACTTTTTTATACTCAGTTGAGCAGAGCTCACAGAGTATATTAAGTTTGATTGGATAACGGTTGGTTGTACATATATAAAGGAATCGAGATAGATATAGACTTCCATATATCAAAATAATCAGGATCGAAAAAAAATTTGATTGAGCCTTGTCCGTCCGTCCGTCCGTCCGTCCGTCCGTCCGTCCTTTAACACGATAACTTGAGTAAATTTTGAGGTATCTTGATGAAATTTGGTATGTAGGTTCCTGAGCACTCATCTCAGATCGCTATTTAAAATGAACGATATCGGACTATAACCACGCCCACTTTTTCGATATCGAAAATTTCGAAAAACCGAAAAAGTGCGATAATTCATTACAAAAGACCGATAAAGCGACGAAACTTGGTAGATGAGTTAAACTTATGACGCAAAATAGAAAATTAGTAAAATTTTGCACAATGGGCGTGGCACCGCAAACTTTTAAAAGAAGGTAATTTAAAACTTTTGCAAGCTGTAATTTGGCAGTCGTTGAAGATATCATGATGAAATTTGGCAGGAACGTTAGTCTTATTACTATATGTACGCTTAATAAAAATTTGCAAAATCGGAGAAGGACCACGCCCACTTTTAAAAAAATTTTTTTTTAAAGTAAAATATTAACAAAAAATTTTATATCTTTACAGTATATAAGTAAATTATGTCAAGATTCAACTCCAGTAATGATATGGTGCAACAAAATACAAAAATAAAAGAAAATTTAAAAATGGGCGTGGCTCCGCCCTTTTTCATTTAATTTGTCTAGGATACTTTTAACGCCATAAGTCGAACAAAAATTAACCAATCCTTTTGAAATTTGGTAGGGGCATATATTTTATGGCGTTAACTGTTTTCTGTGAAAATGGGCGAAATCGGTTGCTGCCACGCCCAGTTTTTATACACAGTCGTCCGTCTGTCCTTCCGCATGGCCGTTAACACGATAACTTGAGCAAAAATCGATATATCTTTACTAAACTCAGTTCACGTACTTATCTGAACTCACTTTATCTTGGTATGGAAAATTAACGAAATCCGACTATGACCACGCCCACTTTTTCGATATCGAAAATTACGACATTTGAAAAAAATGCCATAATTCTATACCAAATACGAAAAAAGGGATGAAACATGGTAAGGTAATTGGATTGTTTTATTGACGCGAAATATAACTTTAGAAAAAACTTTATAAAATGGTTGTGACACCTACCATATTAAGTAGAAGAAAATGAAAAAGTTCTGCAGGGCGAAATAAAAAACCCTTAAAATCTTGGCAGGTATTACACATATAAATAAATTAGCGGTATCCAACAGATGATGTTCTGGGTCACCCTGGTCCACATTTTGGTCTATATCTGGAAAACGCCTTCACATATACAACTACCATCACTCCCCCACTCCCACTCCCTTTTAAAACTCTCATTAATACCTTTAATTTGATAGCCATATCGTACAAACTCATTCTATAGTCACCCCTGGTCCACCTTTATGGCGATATTTCGAAAAGGCGAGCACCTATAGAACGAAGGCCCACTCCCTTTTAAAAATACTCATTAACACCTTTCATTTGATACCCATATCGTACAAACAAAGTCTAGAGTCACCCCTGGTCCAGAAAGGCCCACTCCCTCTTAAAATACTCATTAGCTCCTTTCTTTTGATACCCATATTGCACAAACGAATTCTAGAGTCACCCCTGGCCCACCTTTATGGCGATATCTCGAAACGGTGTCCACCTATGGAACTAAGGATTACTCCCTTTTAAAATACTCATTAACACCTTTCATTTGATACCCATATCGTACAAACGCATTCTAGAGTCACACCTGGTCCATCTTTATGGCGATATCTCGAAAAGGCGTCCACCTATAGAACTTAGGCCCACTCCCTCTTAAAATACTCATTAACACCTTTCATTTGATACCCATATCGTACAAACGCATTCTAGAGTCACACCTGGTCCACCTTTATGGCGATATCTCGAAAAGGGGTCCACCTATAGAACTAAGCCCCACGCCCTTTTAAAAGTACGCATTAACACCTTTCATTTGATACCCATATCGTACAAACAAAGTCTAGAGTCACCCCTGGTCCACCTTTATTGCGATACCTCGAAAATGCGTCCACCTATAGAACTAAGGCCCACTCCCTCTTAAAATACTCATTAACTCCTTTCGTTTGATACCCATATTGCACAAACGAATTCTAGAGTCACCCCTGGCCCACCTTTATGGCGATATCTCGAAACGGCGTCCACCTATAGAACTAAGGCCCACTCTCTTTTAAAATGCTCATTAACACCTTTCATTTGATACCCATATCGTACAAACGCATTCTAGAGTCACCCCTGGTCCATCTTTACGGCGATATCTCGAAAAGGCGTCCATCTATAGAACTTAGGTCCACGCCCTTTTAAAATACTCATTAATACCTTTCATTTGATACCCATATCGTACAAACGCATTCTAGAGTCAACCCTGATCCACCTTTATGGCTATATCCCTAAATGGCGTCCACCTATAGAACTATGGCCCACTCCCTCATAAAATACTCTTTAATGCCTTTCATTTGACACACATTCCAGCGTTACCCTCGGTTCATTTTCCTACATGGTTATTTTCCCGTATGTTGTCACCATAGCTCTCAACTGAGTATGTAATGTTCGGTTACACCCGAACTTAACCTTCCTTACTTGTTACTATTATCTTTACTTATTTGCGCTTACAATTCTTTATTTTGCAGTTTTGCCCTTTTCTAAACAACAGCTGTTGTGTGCTTATTTAGATGTAACCACCTACTTTTGTGTGTAAAAAATTATCCGGCTACTTTCGCGGGTAGAATACCAAAAGGGTATACAAGTTGCCAGATGATTTCGTTACCGTGGTGAAGAATGTTTTTACCACACTAGAATCGGGGCGAATATATCAATTATTTACTTTAGTCTTTACCTTTGTTTTAATATTTTAATCCACAATAAGTCCCATAAAGTAAGCATTTTATTGTGCCATATCTTACACAAATACCGCGAAAGGGTTAAAAGTCTTTCGAAAATGTTTACAACGCAAGGTAATTGTCAACATCAGTTGTGGCTTTGTGTGCGAAAAGGACATACGTAATCGCAGAGGCAATGCACGTAGAGTAAATGCAATTACCAAAGCAAAAAGAACAAGTAAGGAAGGCTAATTTCGGGTGCAACCGACCAGTTGAGAGCTATGGAGACAAAATAAGGGAAAATCACTATGTAGGAAAATGAACCTAGGGTAACCCTGGAATGTGTTTGTATGACATGTGTATCTAATGGGAGGTATTAAAGAGTATTTAAAGAGGGAGTGGGCCATAGTTCCATAGGTGGACGCCATTTAGGGATATCGCCATAAAGGTGGACCAGGGGTGACTTTAGAATTTGTTTGTATGATATGGGTATCAAATGAAAGGTGTTAATGAGTATTTTTAAAAGGGAGTGGGCTTTATTCTATAGGTGGACCCCTTTTCGAGATATCGCGATAAAGGTGGACCAGGGGTGACTCTAGAATTCGTTTGTGCAATATGGGTATCAAACGAAAGGAGTTAATGAGTATTTTAAGAGGGAGTAGGCCTTTCTGGACCAGGGGTGACTCTAGATTTTGTTTGTACGATATGGGTATCAAATGAAAGGTGTTAATGATTATTTTAAAAGGGCGTGGGGCTTAGTTCTATAGGTGGACCCCTTTTCGAGATATCGCGATAAAGGTGGACCAGGGGTGACTCTAGAATTCGTTTGTGCAAAATGGGTATCAAACGAAAGGAGTTAATGAGTATTTTAAGAGGGAGTAGGCCTTTCTGGACCAGGGGTGACTCTAGATTTTGTTTGTACGATATGGGTATCAAATGAAAGGTGTTAATGAGTATTTTTAAAAGGGAGTGGGCTTTATTCTATAGGTCTTCGCCTTTTCGAAATATCGCCATAAAGGTGGACCAGGGGTGACTCTAGAATGTGTTTGTACGATATTGGTATCAAATTAAAGGTATTAATGAGAGCTTTAAAAGGGAGTGGTGGTAGTTGTATATGTGAAGGCGTTTTCCAGATATCGACCAAAATGTGGACCACGGTGACCCAGATCATCATCTGTTGGATACCGCTAATTTATTTATATATTTAATATCTGCCAAGATTTCAAGGGTTCTTTATTTCGCCCTGTAGAACTTTTTCATTTTCTTCTACTTAATATGGTAGGTGTCACAACCATTTTACAAAGTTTTTCTCTAAAGTTATATTTTACGTCAATAAACCAATCCAGTTACCATGTTTCATCCCTTTTTTCGTATTTCGTATAGAATTATGGCATTTTTTTCACTTTTCGTAATTTTAGATATCGAAAAAGTGGGCGTGGTCACAGTCGAATTTCGTTCATTTTTTATACCAATACAAAGTGAGTTCAGATAAGTACGGGAACTGAGTTTAGCAACGATATATCGATTGTATCTCAAGTTATCGTGTTAACGGCAGACGGTCGACTGTGTATAAAAACTGGGCGTGGCTTCAACCGATTTCGCCCGTTTTCACAGAAAACAGTTATCGTCCTAGAATCTAAGCCCCTACCAAATTTCGCAAGGATTGGTAAATTTTCGTTCGACTGATGGCATTAAAAGTATCCTAGACAAATGAAATGAATAAGGGCGGAGCCACGCCCATTTTGAAATTTTCTTTTATTTTTGTACTTTGTTGCATCATATCATTACTGGAGTTGAATGTTGACATATTTTACTTATATATTGTGATAGCTCCGACTGAGCGCATATATATAAGCACTTGTTAACTAATAAACAGTACCAAACTCCGCGTCACACAGGGCAGACGTGAAAATTAATGTATGTGGAAAAATAATGTATTTTTATTATTATTTTTTAATTAATTAATTTTTTATTATTTTCTTACGTTTGAAGTTTGTTAATTTGTGTTTTATTTATGTTTATCAACAGATTTACCCTGAAGACGGTTACCGTGGAGTAACCGAAATATATTGGTTAGAAGAAAAACACTTGTGTTTTATTTTTACGAAATTTGACCTAAAGCCAGCCTAACAACAAAGTTTAGTTACATAAAGGTCGCCAAATACATTTATTTATATATATTGTAAAGATATTAAATTTTTTGTTAAAATTTAACTTAAAAAAATTTTTTTTAAAAGTGGGCGTGGTCGTTCACATATTTTGCTAATTTTCATTATGATATCTTCAACGACTGCCAAATTACAGCTTGCAAAACTTTTAAATTACCTTCTTTTAAAAGTGGGCGGTGCCACGCCCCTTGTCCAAAATTTTACTAATTTTCTATTCTGCGTCATAAGTTTAACTCACCTACCAACTTTCATCGCTTTATCCGTCTTTGGTAATGAATTATCGCACTTTTTCGGTTTTTCGAAATTTTCGATATCGAAAAAGTGGGCGTGGTCATAGTCCGATATTGTTCATTTTAAATAGCGATCTGAGATGACTGCCCAGGAACCTAAATACCAAATTTCATCAAGATACCTCAAAATTTACTCAAGTTATAGTGTTAACGGACGGACGGACATGGCTCAATCAAATTTTTTTTCGATCCTGATGATTTTCATATATGGAAGTCTATATCTATCTCGATTCCTTTATACCTGTACAACCACCCGTTATCCAATCAAAGTTAATATACTCTGTGAGCTCTGCTCAACTGAGTATAAAAACAACTATAAAGCGCACAAAGTAAGAAAAATTGCATGCAGTACGTACTTTTGCAAAAAACGTCACTGTCAACGGAGCCATTTTATTTGTACATTTTAATTGCTTACATCGTAGTTATTGTTGTTGTTCTTTTTGCAGATTGTAATCGTCGATTGAGCGTAAAAAGTGTAACAATAAGATGAAGGATATAAAATGTTTACAGTAATATTTAAACAAATAAAAAACTAAAAGGAAAGAAAATGAGAGTTCACTGCGGAACATTTCAATAGTTCAGCGGAGCTATTCTTAAACTTCTTAAGCGACCGATGATGGTTGGATCCAGCGACGAAAATACCTTATTTAAACTTTATACAATGTCCAAGTTTTTCAGCCAGTTAGTAACTTTATACAAGGCAAATAAATGAAAATATAACCAGTCTGGATTAACTAGTCAACTAGTTCATAGAAACCACACTGACCATTTTTATCTGGATATACTTTTACTATTGACGTATGAAAATTGATTATAGATCGAGGTCAAATCAAATATTGATACATTGTAACCGTTTTAAAATATCGACTAAAACTTAGTTTATTTGACCTAGACTAAGGGTTTTTGATATTTTGATCATATATCGAAGTAATAATAATTCTCAGGTCATGTAGATCGAGGTCCAGCAAGTTTTGAAAAAACGAGATGCGGTCTTTGAGTCACTGTTGGGTTTTGAGATCGTGTCGATTTTGGGACCATGCAGAGACCCCTCCGCCGACCTTTTTCGAATCACTTCGCGATTGTGTAGAGTTTATTAAGGAAATCATTTGTGCAATTTCATTATAACTTTAGAATTTGTTTTCCGTATTATGTTGAGCCTATATCGGGACCATTTCGGGACTACCACCGGATCATATTGGATCTGATTTCAGAATAATTTAATATCTATTTCGAAACTGTTTCAAGGATCATATCGGGACTAACTCCGCATGATTGGATTGTTTTCAGATAATTTCTGGACAATTATTGTGAAATTTCAGCACCGCCATGAGAATATTTCCTAATTACTTCGAAAATATCTCGAATAAATTTCAATTTTGTTGTCAAGATCGATTTGCAGGTATTTCGGGATCACGTCTCTCTCATCGAACCACTTCAGCACTCTTTTAAGGTAATTTTAGGATGGTTTTGGATCACTTTTGGACATTTTCAGTTATATTTCGAAATCTTTTTTCGCTAAACTTAGGTTCAATTTGGGATTATTTCGGGATAATTATCGCATAATTTCGAGACTGTTTTCGAATTATTTTGAAAGTAACTGCACCTCATTTCTAGTTTGTTTTCGAGATTCATTCGCGAACTTTTCGTGAGGAATTATAAACAAAGTATATGCGCATAATTTGGAATTCTCGGGGGAACATTACGAAACCCTCTTGAAATAACGGAGTGGTTTGCAGATTACATTGGAAACCCTTTCAGGTATATTTCGAATAAATATTGTGCAAAACTTCGAATAAATCTGAGATGCTGCCGGTGCTCCTTTCGGATCATTTCGACACTATTTCCGTTGATGTCGGTATTATTTGGTAATCAATTAGGCACTATTTCGGAGAAATCTTCTGCCTTTTTTTCGGCAGCATTTCGGCAGTGTTTTAAGTTTCATAAAGAAAGAACTTCGGAATTGTTGTAGGAGTCAACTCAGAGGAATTTTTGGATCCTTTTTTGGGATCAATTGGGAACTATTTAGGATCATCTTAGGACATCTATGTTGATGTCTGCGTAAAAAAAATAAAAAAAATAAATGTAAGGCGCGATAACCTCCGAAGAGATCTAAGGCCGAGCTTCTCTTCCAATTTGCGTCGTGCTCCTCTTGCTTTTCCCTACGAATTGGCCGGACGGGACCTACATGTTTATGCCGACTCCGAACGGCATCTGCAAGGCAGATGAGTTTTCACTGAGAGCTTTTCATGGCATAAATACACCCGGAGCGCTTGCCAAACACTGCCGAGGGGCGACCCCGCTTAGAAAAATTTTCTTCTAATTGAAAAACCTTATTTCTAAAATTTTGATGTTGCTTTGCCCGGGGTGTGAACCCAGGGCATACGGTGTGGTAGGCGGAGCACGCTACCATCACACCACGGTGGCCGCGTAAAGCTCATCATTAAATCTTTTTCGGTTAAATGGAAATTTTCCGCCTCCATTGCATTTTCCTAGTCGTAAGTGCTTCTTGAAAACTGCGCTGGTAGCACGCACGACTTGGTCGAGAATTTCTTTCTATATCATCTGTAAGCGTTGTTTGAATTTTTACATTACAAGTTGTTTCATGGTCCTGGATTTGAATCCACGGACTAGGACTAAAATAATGAATTGTCTCTATACAATTTGAAGTCCTTCTCCAAACTTCTACACTGAATAAATTAATTGTCTGCTTTTGTCGTAAGATTCATGCAAGTCAAATATAACAAAAAAATGTTTAGGTTACGCTCGCTTCTTTTGGCAGGATAGCGATTTAAAAGTTATTTGTCGCCACCCTGTATAGTCCCTATATACTTTTTTCTTTTCGTTAATTTTGACTATTTCTGTTTTCTTTTGGAATGATTTTACCGAGCAGTTTTGGGAAAGTAGCCTCTCCACTTATATAATAACTCTATCTTTTTATTATAACGAAAGTTTGTATTTTACTTTCTTCGAGATATATAAACAAATTTTTAGATGTCCAGGAATCGAAGCAATAAAGCATGCTGTTTTATTAAAGACCAAGCAATCAAACCTATCCACATTCGTTTTACCAGAAAAGATGGGTACTGGTGCGTATACGTAACGATTTTTTTTTTGGTATTTGGGAATTTGGGAGGGAGTTACGTACATAGAACTGAAGCTAATACAAGCCTGTTAAAAAGAGTACATTGACACCCATGATACTAATAACAACGCCGTCTTATTTACTTGGAAACCCATTTGTATATATACATAAGTATCAATAAAAGATAAGTGGTGAGTGATTTCAAAACGAGAAATATTTATGTATAAATAACAGTATAAATGTGATTATGGCAAACAAGTGTAAATAACGCAGTACCGTAGACAAAATTATTTAATAATTACAAGTTGCGCACGTATTTCATTAAATTTATAGTTTTTTTTTAAACGGTTTTATTTAGGTTGAAGGTTAAGTAACATCCCGATAAGCTACAAGCACGAAACTTGAAATATAGTTCAGAACCCGATGACAATCCAATAATTAGAAAAAAATCGCCGCTAGGTGCCGCAAGTATCGAGATATTCACAAAAATCGTATTTGTGGTCCGATTTCGCTCACATTTCGAACACATAATACATACAAGAATAGAAAGCGACCTATAAAAAATCGCCGCTAGGTGTCGCATGGATCGAGATATTCACAAAAATCGTATTTGTGGTCCGATTTGGCTCATATTTGGAACACATAATACATACAGGAATAGAAAGCGACTTGTGAAAAAATCGCCGTTAGGTGGCGCAAGGATCCAGATATTCACAAAAATCGTATTTGTGGTCCGATTTCTAAAAATGTGAGGCGTAGCATAACCCGATTAAGGTTCAGTTGGTCTTACTTATGACTATCAATAGAAACTTGACGCGTTCAACGCTTTTATTTAATTGTCTGATCAACGCCCTAGATTGATGAGGAGTGTGAATGATTTGTACCTAGGACCTACCTAATTATTTTCTATCTTTTAGTATTATTACTACTTAATGCAAGTATTGTTTTCAATAAAACCGTTTAACTTAAACATTTTTTTAAATTATTTTTTTAATTTCACTTCTTCATCAGCTAGCTTTTCGGAAGCTGAGCATTGAACTCGAATCTCCAACATTCATATCAGTGCAAAGGCAGATGCCTTTAGCTGCTCAGCCATATGAATGTCCCGTAGTTCGCTGTACAATTGGGCTCTAAGAGTTGCCTTTTTGTCTCTATTCGTTTTGATCACCATGTAAGCTCATACACTCTATATGTAGTTTATTCCTGAGATTGTGGATATGATTTTTAGGCGCGCTTTTGAAAGCTTAGTAACATTTATTCGGATTTTTACAGTATTTGTTTTTAATACTTCCGCTGTTACTATTATATCAATATAATCATAAGTATTTAATTAGCGAGCTTTGCTCATATTGCTTTATACAATGGTTTTTGTTACCTTTATATTAAGTCGCTTTCATGTTTGTCTCCTCATTTCCATACGAATTTTTTACCCACGGAAAAGTCTTTTTCGGTAACTTCCCTTTGAGGTAGACACTTGATACTTAGAACATAATTCAGATCTGAGAGACATTACAATGCAAGCGAAAAAAAATCTGCTAGGTGGCCCACGGAGTGAGATATACAGAAAATTAATTTTAAAATTAAAATTTTGCAATCGACTTTTAACTAACTTCTCGGTGATCCAGAGACTTGAAACTTAGCACGTAGTTTGGGAGTCAATGGCAGTACAATTCGTGGGAAACTAAATGCCGCCAGGTGGCAGACGAATCGAGATATACGATACAATTATCCCTGATAATTGCTGAAAAAACGCAGGGAATCTTGCAATCGATTTTTGAGTAAGTTTCCGGTGAGCTGGAGATATGAAACTTGAGCCGTAAGTCAGAATCCGGTGAAAATGCAATAGCTTATCAAAAAAATTCCGCTAGGTGGCGCATGGATCGATATATTAGGAAAATTTATTTTAATTTGGGAATCTTTCCATCAATTTTTAACTAACTTCCCGGTTACTTAGAGACTTGTAACTTAGCACATAGTTCGAGACCCGGTGACAATACAATTTGTAGAAAACAAGGTTCCGTTAGGTGGCGTACTAATGGAAAAACGAGGGGAACCCTACGATCGATTTTTGAGTAACTTGCTGGTGAGCTAGAGACTTGAAACTTGGGCCATGGGTCAGAACCCGGTGACAATGCAACATTTGATCAAAAAATGCCACTAGGTGGCGCATGGATCGAGATATTAGGAAAACTAATTTTAATTTGGGAATCTTTCAATCCAGTTTTAACTAACTTCCCGGTTACCTAGAGACTTGTTATTAGGAGACGAGTTATTAGCAAAATAAATTTTAATTTGGGAATCTTTCAATCCATTTTAACTAACTATTGGAGAGGGTGCGAATCAAATCAAAAACGTATTTTCAGCGTATCCAATTGCTGGTAGTAATGCTAAAATCTATATTTATTTAATTTATTAACAAATCAAGTGTGTTTATATTTTTTACAAGATTCTTACACTTATATTTTTGCGTGCTAAGAAGCGACCTTCTCCAATTAAGTTAGAATCCAAAAAGAGCGAATTGTATTCACGAACGTAGGGAAAGCAATTGACAGCGCAGCCAGGTAAATGCAAAGCAGCGCAAATAATTAAATGTATTGTAGACGTGGGCAATACATTCACAGCTAAGCAGAAGTTAAGTAGTACAAAGAGAGCGAATTGTATTTGCGAACGTAAGCAAAGGCAAACTCAGAAATACAACGCCGATCAGTCTCGGCGTACGGCGTTAAACTGGAAGCGGCGTAACATACTCCCCTCCGTGAACATCGTGCTGCTCCGCTGTACGTGGTTCACTTCGCACATCAAGCTTCGCAAACTTAACAACTGGCCTGGTATAAAATCCTTCACTGGTTTTGATTACAGCACTGCGTACCTTACCGTCAGTTGATTGATTGACGTCCACAACGATCCCCTTTTTCCAAGTATTTCGTTTAACGTTTTCGTCAACGACGATCACTATATCCCCAATTCGTATAGGGGTAGCGGTTTTGTCGAACCATTTTGTCCTTCTTGTCAGCCAAGGTAAATATTCTCGTAACCATCTTTTCCAGAAATGTTCAGCCACTTGTCCAGAGATTCGTAGGTTTTTATTCAGTGTCGCATTATCAGTATCATCAAAGCAGAATTTTCTTTCTCCGTTTGAACTACCCAGCAGAAAATGGTTAGGCGTAATCGCATCTGCCTCTGGTGCATCAAGCGGGACGTATGTAAGTGGTCTAGAGTTTAAAATGAACTCCACCTCTGCCAAAGTCGCTCTTAGTATATCTTCCCGTAAATTAGCCGGAGGTAATATGTCCATAAGTACAGATTTAACAGAGCGTACCATTCTCTCCCAACAGCCTCCCATATGTGGTGCTGCGGGCGGTATAAATTTCCATTTGATGTCCGGGTGGCGGTCTTTGAGTTTATCGGCTGACAGTTTTTTAATTTCGCTTTCCAGTATGCGGTTGGCTCCACGGAAATTCGTACCATTATCTGACCAAATGCATGCTGGCACCCCACGGCGAGAAACAAACTGTTTCAGCACAAGCAAGAAGCAGTCAGTTGAAAGTGATGACGCCAACTCGATATGGACGGCGCGTACTGTTAAGCAAGTGAAAAGGACACCCCAGCGTTTCTCTCGTCGTCGTCCAACTATAACTTCAATTGGACCAAAGTAGTCGACGCCCGTATTTGTGAAAGGACGAGCAAAGGCCCCAAGCCTTTCTATCGGTAAAGCTCCCATTTCTGGTGGATGCGGGGTCGCGCGATTATTGCGGCACACTTGGCAGGTTTTCACGGTGTCCTTTATTAATGCCCTCAAGCCTTGTATCCAATACCTTTGCCGCATTTCGTTCACCACGATTTCATTATGGTGATGGTGAAACTTACGATGATAAAATTCTGCTATGAGACGTATCACCTGGTGATGACGGGGCAGAATCGTAGGGCGCTTTACCGAGTAACTAACTCCTTCTATTGCGTCGATTCTTCCTTGTACTCTCAAGATTCCATATTCGTCCAAGAAGGGAGAGCATTTGTAAATGCTACTTTTCGGAGATATATTTCCACCCGCAATAAGACATGAGATCTCTTCGTAATAAATTTCCTCTTGACAATTGCGAATAATAACACATTCGTATCCTTCGACGTCTAGCTTACTCAACAAATTAAACATTTTGGAAGACTGCAATATCTTCAACGCGATTTTGTTGAGGAAGCGTATTACATAGCCTTGCGCGTTTCTTAGCCTCTCCCACCTGCAGAATCTATCAGCTTCGGGGCTAATGATCTTAAGAGGTGACATCGTTTTTCGTATTAACTCCATATGAAACAGAGGTTCTGACTCACAGACTAGATTCCCCTTCGGCCATTCACTTTCAGGAAGGGTTAAAAAATGCGGGCCCTTAAACCATCGGGCGTCCGAGTCTAACACCGGTTCCCTCGACCACTTGGTACCTTCGTCGGCCACGTTTTCTGATGTGGGGACCCACCTCCATTCATCCACTAACGAGTCTTTCAATATTTCGCCTACCCTTACAGCCACGAACTGCTGAAATTTTCTTGCATCGGATCGGATCCAGTATAATACATTTTTCGAGTCAGACCAAAAAATCCTGCGTTCAAGGGAAACCGAAAGCTCCTTTTCTAAAAATTTTGCTAATCGTAACCCAAGAATCGCAGCCATTAATTCCAATCTGGGAATCGAAATGGACTTCAAAGGCGCCACGCGGGTTTTCGAAGCCACCAGACTGCAAACAAATACGTTCCTTCTTTCTGCGCGCAAATATGCGACCGCTGCGTAAGCGTCCATACTGGCATCCACAAAAACGTGCAGCTCAACCCTCTCGGCGGAGTTAACTAAGGAATAACAGCGAGGAACACGCACATTTGTTATAGATCCTAGGCGGCTTAACCAGGTCTTCCAATTTTCCTCTTGCTCAGCCTTCATGCACTCGTCCCACATGACACCTGATCGCCATATCTCTTGCATTAGTACCTTCGCATAAATAAGATAGAATCCCAAAAGTCCTAAGGGGTCAAATATTCTCATTATTAACCGAAGTATCTCACGTTTAGTTGGAGATTTATCCACACCATAAACTTCTCTCGAAAACCTATCAGAGAACGTAAACACGTCGTCGACCGGAGACCACCACATTCCCAAAATTTTCTCTTGATACGTACTTGGGTTTTCGATATGTTTGTCCTTTTGATGAAAGTGTCCGCTTAAGGCACCCAACACGGCTGTCGAGTTCGATTTCCAGCTTCTCATATCGAAACCACCGTCAGCGTGGATACCACGTACAACTGAAGCCAGTTCTATCATCTCCTCCTCTGTATTTGCACTTTGAAGCCAGTCATCTACGAAGGTGTTTTCGATTATCGCATCTACCGCGGCAGGGTGCTGGTCCGAGAATCGCTCAGCGTTTTTGTTTTTTACGTAATTGGCTGATGAAGGCGAACACGAGGCTCCGAACGTCATTACCTGCATGATATATATATCGGGATCTCTCGATTTGTCTCCCTCACGCCATAAAAATTTCTGCGCAGCTTGGTCGTCTTTATTCACTAATACTTGATGATACATTTCGCGAATATCGCCACATAAGGCGATTGGCTTTTCCCGAAATCGGATTAGTATGCCTACAAGAGACTTTGTGAGATCTGGGCCCTTCATAAGAAAGGAATTTAGGGACATATTATTAACAGCCGCTGCCGCATCCCACACCAGACGAGTTTTGTTTTTGTTAACGTTAGCAACAGTAAAAATTGGAATATACCACGATTTATCACTCTGGCATGAATCATGCTTACCAAGTTTTTTCACATACCCTTTGCGCTCGTATTCTGCGATGGTAGTTATAAGAAACTGTTTCAAACCAGGATCGCGTGTCATCTTTGCTTCTAAACACTGCAGCCTGCGGCTTGCCATTTGAAAGGAGTCGGGTAGCTTTACGTTGTTGGACTTCCACAAAAGACCCGTCTCCCATCTTCTTTCGTTAGGACGATATCTTGTTGTAGACTCCATAATTCGAAGAGAACGTTCGTCTTCCTTTGAGATGAGGGGTTCAACTGCTCGAATTCCTACCGACTCTAAGGAAAGGTATGACTGAAGCAGCTTCTCCAAACGGCCGCTATTATCGCAATCGCAAACGTGCATCACCCTCTGCGAAGTATCTTCATTGTTGCTATTCTTACCGAATACCGACCACCCTAGCTCACACCTAACTGCGATGACGTTGTCTACCTCCGATTGCCGAATTTCTAGTGGTACGCAAAGTTTAATGTTGTCTAAGCCTATAAGAACTCTAGCTCGTACTGCTTCATAGGGATAAACTGGTACATTCTTTAAATGTTCACGTTCTGATATGTCTTGTTCATTTAAAGATTGTAATGGTAAATTTAGTTTTGACACTGTACGAGCATTATGCAGATAGAAATCTGGCGCTCCTCTATTCTGAGCTGATATTTTCACTCTAACTGTCTTTGATTGTAATTCATTCTGAGTTATGTCGCCCGTCCATTGCAGACAAAGCTCTTTCTGCGGGCCGTCTAAACCCAACTCGTTTGCTAAACTGTGCTCTATTAGCGTGCATGCTGATCCTTCGTCAGCGAATGCGTACGTATTTACGACTTTGTTTTGGCCAAACAATGCCACAGGTATATAACGAAAGAGAATGCGCTTACTATACTTCAGGTGACATAAAATGGGAGACGTCGTCTGATTTTTGACGTCTGTTTGATTTTTCGTTTGCACGTCGCCGTTGATTTTAGTAATGGTATGCAAGAGTGGGTTATGAGCCATTTGACAGCCGTCAACACCACATTTCTTCTTTGAGTTACAATTCCTAACGAAATACTGTTTAAAACAACGAATACATAGCTTTTCCTTGCGCACAAATTCCCATCTAGCCTCTTTTTTCATAGCTAGAAACTCACTACAATTTGTCAATAAATGATTAACGTGGCATTTCGGACAATCAATTTGCTTCCGGTCTCCCCCAACTACGTCGTGCGTCATAAGGATTTCACGTTGCTGCTTACGACTACCCCTTTTTTCTTCTACACGAGACGAGGATAAACCAGAGCTGCCAATAGGCGTAACCTGACTGGCACATGTGGCCAGAGCGAATAACCACTCGTCAAATGCAATGATGTCAACTCGTTGGTGCGTTAACCTATAACGTCCCCAATCTAGCTTAAGGTCGTAAGGCAACTTGGCCAGCAAATCGTTGAGCAACATTGGGTCATTTAAATAAGTGTCTAACCCGATTGCTTGCATGGTCGTTCTGTAGTTTTGAACGGCCAATGCGAAATTAATTAAAGTATCCATTTTATTCATCCTTACCTCTGGGTATTGTCTTAGCTTAACTTGCAATGTTTGCTGTCTTACGTCGGCACGGCCATATAACATGCGCAAGGTTTCGAGTGCAAAAGGAACAGTGCTCGGCATCATGAGCTTTCCCCGTACAGCTTCCAGAGCCTGACCTCTTAGGCATTTTTGTAGACGAATCAAGTTCTCTTGATTGCTAAAACCGCAGCGCTCTGTAGATTGCTGGAAATTGGTGATAAAAACTGGCCACTCCTCCGGGTCACCCGAAAATAGCGGTAGATCCTTTGAAATTACGTGTCGTGCAGAAATATGAGATGCAGACAACGTTATGTCGTTCTCCGAGTTGTGTCCATATAGCTGATTGCCAAAGGAAGCGTTGGAAAAATTTGGTAGGTTATGGAATGACGTTGGCGGTAAAGCGCTGTCATATTGGTTAGAGCGATTTGGAAAATTCCGAAATGTGTTTGGTTGGTAACCAATAAACGGTTGCGGCCACCGTGGTGTGATGGTAGCGTGCTCCGCCTATCACACCGTATGCCCTGGGTTCAACTGCCGGGCAAAGCAACATCAAAATTTTAGAAATAAGATTTTTCAATTAGAAGAAAATTTTTCTAAGCGGGGTCGCCCCTCGGCAGTGTCTGGCAAGCGCTCCGATTGTATTTCTGCCATGAAAAGCTCTCAGTGAAAACTCATCTGCCTTGCAGATGCCGTTCGGAGTCGGCATAAAACATGTAGGTCCCGTCCGGCCAATTTGTAGGGAAAAATCAAGAGGAGCACGACGCAAATTGGAAGAGAAGCTCGGCCTTAGATCTCTTCGGAGGTTATCGCGCCTTACATTTATTTTTTTAATAAACGGTTGCGAAGAACTTATCGGATAATGCAATGAAGCTGTCGGTTTTTAGGATTTTCCCTTTCTTTGAGCAAAGTTCCCGCCCGAGTTCGCCGAGGAGAGGGATCACGTGACGACCCTTCTGATGGTTGATGTACAGGTGAGGTTGCTTGCAAGGGCATTGGTGTAGATGCGACGAATATTTGAGTGGCATGAGTACCAGCCACAGTTATTGCAGGTGCCTGTGCTTCAGTGGACGCGCAAACAGTAGACAAAGCTGTGGCGCCGGTTGGAGCGATTTGGCCATCCAAGTTAACAGTGGCTGCATTTTGTTCAACAGAATGCTGTTCTGTCTGAACATTCATTTTCGTTTTTCAGGTTATGATTACACGTGCCTATTCGATCGTTTACAAGATGCGGAAGCACCAAAGTATTTTAGTTTATTGGAGAGGGTGCGAATCAAATCAAAAACGTATTTTCAGCGTATCCAATTGCTGGTAGTAATGCTAAAATCTATATTTATTTAATTTATTAACAAATCAAGTGTGTTTATATTTTTTACAAGATTCTTACACTTATATTTTTGCGTGCTAAGAAGCGACCTTCTCCAATTTAGTTAGAATCCAAAAAGAGCGAATTGTATTCACGAACGTAGGGAAAGCAATTGACAGCGCAGCCAGGTAAATGCAAAGCAGCGCAAATAATTAAATGTATTGTAGACGTGGGCAATACATTCACAGCTAAGCAGAAGTTACGTAGTGCAAAGAGAGCGAATTGTATTTGCGAACGTAAGCAAAGGCAAACTCAGAAATACAACGCCGATCAGTCTCGGCGTACGGCGTTAAACTGGAAGCGGCGTAACACTAACTTTCCGATTACCTAGAGACTTGTAACTTAGCACATAGTTCGAGACCCGGTGACAATACAATTTATAGAAAACAAAGTTCCGCTAGGTGGTGCGCTTGTCAAGATAACTACAAATTCTTTAAAAACGGGGGGAATATTGCGATCGGTTTTCGAGTAACTTCCCGATGAGCTAGAGACATGAAATTTGGGGCGTAAGTCAGAACCCGGTGACAACGCAATATTTTATCAAAATAATTCCGCTATGTGGCGCACGGATCGAGATTTTGAGAAAACTAGTTTTAAATTGGGAATCTTGCAATCGATTTTTAACTAACTTCCTGGATATCTAGAGACCTGAAACCTGAAATATAGTTTAAAACTCGGTGACAGTGCAATGTTTGATCATAAAATTTGAGCTACGTAACGCACAAGTTGAACTGTTTAGAAGATTAGGCCATACCTTCATCGCTAGCCTTCAGAGTGTTGCAGGCGTTGTAGAATTCCGCCTCGTTGAAGGCCCAACTCAGTGCACGTCCTTGCATACTTTTAGGCGTACGCGACTTTCACCACGATTCTTTTACTTTCAGGCGTATGCGAACTTCACCACGATTTTCAGCTGTGCAAATTAAGTAGCTGACAAACGAGGTGGATTCTCTTGTTATGATGCGAGGTCTTAATGATGAAAAATACAAAATATTTATACAGCTTTTTGAATCTAGATTCCAGGAATTTGAAGAATAAAAACACTTGTTATACTCAGTTGAGCAGAGCTCACAGAGTATATTAACTTTGATTGGATAACGGTTGGTTGTACAGGTATAAAGGAATCGAGATAGATATAGACTTCCATATATCAAAATCATCAGTATCGAAAAAAAATTTGATTGAGCCATGTCCGCCCGTCCGTCCGTCCGTCCGTCTGTCCGTTAACACGATAACTTGAGTAAATTTTGAGGTATCTTGATGAAATTTGGTATGTAGATTCCTGGGCACTCATCTCAGATCGCTATTTAAAATGAACGATATCGGACTATAACCACGCCCACTTTTTCGATATCGAAAAACCGAAAAAATGCGATAATTCATTGCCAAAGGCGGTTAAAGCGATGAAACTTGGTAGATGGGTTGACGTTACGACGCAGAATAGAAAATTAGTAAGATTTTGGACAATGGGAGTGGCACCGCCCACTTTTACAAGAAGGTAATTTAAAAGTTTTGCAAGCTGTAATTTGGCAGTCGTTGAAGATATCATGATGAAATGTGGCAGGAACGTTACTACTATTACTATATATGTGCTAAATAAAAATTAGCAAAATTGGATGAAGAACACGGCTACTTTTAAAAAAAATTTTTTTTAAAATTCAAATTTTAACAAAAAATTTAATATCTTTACTGTATATAAGTAAATTAAGTCAAAATTCAACTCCAGTAATGATATGATGCAACAAAATACAAAAATAAAATAAAATTTCAAAATGGGCGTGGCACCGCCCATTTTCATTTAGATTGTCTAGAATACTTTTAATGCCATAAGTCGAACAAAAATTCACCAATCCTTCTCAAATTTGGTAGGGGCATAGATTCTATGACGGTAACTGTTCTCTGTGAAAATGGACGAAATCGGTGGAAGTCACGCCCAGTTTTTATACACAGTCCACCGTCTGTCCTTCCGCTCGGCCGTTAACACAATAACTTGAGCAAAAACCGATATATCTTTACTAAACTTAGCCCACGTACTTATCTGAACTCACTTTATCTTGGTATAAAAAATGGCCGAAATCCGACCATAACCACGCCCACTTTATCGATATCGAAAATTACGAAAAATGAAAAAAATGCCATAATTCTATACCAAATACGAAAAAAGGGATGAAACATGGTAACTGGATTGGTATATTGACGCAAAATATAACTTTGTAAAATAAAACTTTGTAAAATGGGTGTGACACCTACCATGTTAAGTAGAAGAAAATGAAAAAGTTCTACAAGGCGAAATCAACAGCCCTTGGAATCTTGGCAGGAATACTGTTATCATACAAACACATTCTAGAGTCACCCCTGGCCCACCCTAATGGCGACATTTCGAAAAGGCGTCCACCTATAGACCTAATGCCTACCCCTCTTAAAATGCTCAGTAACACTTTTCGTTTGATACCCATATCTTACAAACATTCTAGAGTCACCCCTGGCCCACCCTAATGGCGATATCTCGAAAAGGCGTCCACCTATAGACCTAATGCCCACTCCCTCTTAAAATGCTCAGTAACACCTTTCATTTGATTCCATATCGTACAAACACATTCTAGAGACACCCCTGGTCCACCTTTACGGCGATATCTCGAAACGGCGTCCACCTATGGAACTAAGGATCACTCCTTTTCAAAATACTCATTAACAGCTTTCATTTGATACCCATATCGTACAAACATATTCTAGAGTCACCCCTGGTCCACCTTTATGGCGATTTCTCGAAAAGGCGTTCACCTATAGAACTAAAGCCCATTCCCTTTTAAAATACTCATTACCACCTTTCATTTGATACCCATATCGTACAAACACATTCTAGAGTCACCCCTGGTCCACCTTAATGGCGATGTCTCAAAAAGGCGTCCACCGATAGACCTAAGGCCCACTCCCTCTTAAAATGCTCAGTAACACCTTTCATTTGATACCCATATCGTACAAACAAATTCTAGAGTCAGCCCTGGTCCACCTTTATGGCGATATCCCTAAATTGCGTCCATCCATAGAACTATGGCCTTCTCTCTCTTAAAATACTCTTTAATACCTTCCATTTGATACACATGTCATACAACCACATTCCAGGGTTACCCTAGGTTCATTTTCCTACATGGTGATTTTCATTATTTTGTCTCCATAGCTCTCAACTGAGTATGTAATGTTCGGTTACACCCGAACTTAGCCTTCCTTACTTGTTTTCCATTCAACCCATTTAACCTTGAGTAACTTTTTGGTTAGAAGTCCCTAATTAAAATTTCAATGCCCTTAATGATTAACAAAAAGATGATAAAAAATATTCAGGACTACCTTTATATAAATGAACCAAAAAATATAATGCAATTTTTCCTTTAATACAGACATAGTCTTGTTGAATTTTGACTAAAAAAACTATAACAATAGCTCTTGTAAAAGAATTTTGGGATTAGCTAATTGATTATTTAAGATTTAAACACGCACTCTGTCTTTATAATTTTAAATCCCAAAATTCTTTTACAAGAGCTATTGTTAAAGTTTTTTAGTCAAAATTCAACAAGACTATGTCTGTATTAAAGGAAAAATTGCCTTCTATTTTTTGGTTCATTTATATAAAGGTAGTCCTTAAAATGTTTTTATCATCTTTTTATTGTTATTGATATTAGAGAAAAATTGTAAGTTTACAAACGGCAATGGTTACTAGGACATGTTTCTGAATTTCACTTCTTCATCAGCTAGCTTTTCGGGAGCTGAGCATTGAACTCGAATCTCCAACATTCATATCAATGCAAAGGCAGATGCCTTTAGCTGCTCAGCGATATAAATGTCCCGTTGTTCTCTGTACAATTGGTCTCTCAGAGTTGCCTTTTTGTTTCTATTCCTTTTGATCACCATTAGGCACATACACTCTGTATCAGAGATCTGCTTTGAGTACTAATAAAATTAGTGCACTTAGTCATGAGCCAAAAAATTGTGTCTAAATGTGTACTTAGTACAGACAACTACTATGAGTGGTTAGCACATAAAATAGAAAATGTATACGAGTGCCCCGTAACACATATGTCTCATACATATATGACATTGTTGAGTATAAACAGATCTAATTGTCGCTTTAACTCAGTAGCACTTTGGTTTCGTGTGTAATCGGTTTTACTTTGGCGCTGTATTCAGTTTAATTTCGTGTACATCGTTGTGTTGCTAGCGTCAGAAGACTGATATAACTATATTCATTTTATTGTACTATTAGTCTTTATTATTCCAGTTAGTGTTTTCGTATAACACAGTTGACTTTCTTGCTCACTAAGTCAATTGAGTACTGAACTGCTTCGTGGCTATTTTACGAAGCATGACTATCTAAATGTGTGTTAGTGGATATAAAAAAAATAAATAAATGTAAGGCGCGGTAACCTCCGAAGAGATCTAAGGCCGAGCTTCTCTTCCAATTTGCGTCGTGCTCCTCTTGATTTTCCCTACAAATTGGCCGGACGGGACCTACATGTTTTATGCCGACTCCGAACGGCATCTGCAAGGCAGATGAGTTTTCACTGAGAGCTTTTTATGGCAGAAATACACCCGGAGCGCTTGCCAAACACTTCCGAGGGGCCACCACGCTTAGAAAAATTTTCTTCTAATTGAAAAACCTTATTTCTAAAATTTTGATGTTGCTTTGTCCGGGGTGTGAACCCAGGTCATACGGTGTGGTAGGCGGAGCACGCTACCATCACACCACGGTGGCCGCCAGTGCATGATATTCTTTGTTTGCATACGCACTAATACTCATTTTTTGGCTAGTCCACCAATAACCTTAAAAGATGAATAATTGCAGCTTACTGCTTGTATGTAGTTTATTCCTAATAGTGTGAAACTAATCTGAAACTGCAAGTTTTTTAGGACGACCGTTAGAGATTATTGATGACAATTTATGAATGGTCGCACCTATTGGATGGGGCGCAACACCGCTACAACAACAACATGTGACACTTATCACAAAATCTTTTCAATTTGATTTACTTCATATTATTACCCATTTTGTTATTGATATTGTTAAACTTGTACTTAAGTTTGAATTTGCTTGACACGACCTATTGACAGGCACTTTGCAGTGACAAGTCAACTACGAAATTGATTTGTACTCTAATTGATGTCAACTTCATCCAACAACAACTACAATAATAATTTTAATTATAATTTTTACAAAATAATTTCCATTTGCAAACGAATTGAATTTTCGCTAGTAGGTATTGAACTTGAATATAGAGCGGCTGCCTGTATAGGTTTAAAGTTTAAGCCTAAATCTGAATGGTCGCACCAAATTTAGCCTCAAATTTTTAACCCCGTTGCTTACGTCAGGGATAACGCTTAAGAACTGATTAAAAGTAGAAGTGTGGGTTGCCAAAACAAAAAAATTTCAAATATTTGCATTCTTGAGTAAAGGCAAGATCAAATATGACTGGATACGATTCATTTGTTTACACTCTCAGTTTTTCCCTCTTACAAGGGATTTATGTATTTGTGACTGTTGCCAGCATAAATTTCAGATAACTCAGCTGAAGAGTGACAAATCAGAAAATCGATAAATTTTTGATAGCAAATCGAAAAATTTTTAAAAACAAAACGATAGCCTTTTGATAACAAATCGAAAAACTTTTCAAAACTTAAAAAAAATCGCAAATTTTTCGATAACAAGTTGGTAACTTATCTGTCAGAATATACCTATTAAAGATCTATATTAGCAACTCAACTACATAACAGTTCTTTTCCAAATCTTCTCTCATTTGTGCCGCTATGTCAGGCTACTTAATATTCACTTACTAATTACATAAGATTTTATCCATCATTCATTACATTAAACTTGCTTAAACTAAACGGTCGTATGTTTTATTTCCTCGAAACCTTTTTCTGTTAATAATGGTTATGGGCCCAGAGTAAGGCTCTATCATAAAATACACGTTGTGCAAAAAAATAAATAATTGGTTTAAATATATGTGAATATCGTTGGTCGATAAAATGGCGAGTGCAATATCGCAAGTTGATAAATTGAATGGCGAAAATTATGCAGTTTGGTCAGTCCAAATGAAAAGTCTTTTGGTGACATTAGACTTATGGTACGTCATTGAAAATTTAAGTAGCAGCACAGCAACGACAGAACAGAAAGCAGCTTGGTCGGCGGATGATAAAAAGGCGCTGACGACAATAACACTTTGCGTGAAACCAGCAGAGTTGTTACATCTGAAATCGTGTGTGGCAGCGAAAGGTGCGTGGCTGAAGTTATCCGAAACTTATCGAGCGAAAGGGCTAGCACGAGAGTGAAGTGAGAGTTGGTTTGAATTCAATTAGAGCGCAATCAAAGTTACGGCAGTCAAGTAAATAAATTTTGCTTAATAGCAGAAAGCTTGAAAGAAATATACGTTTCAATTCCCGACGACATCCTCAGCATAATGCTACTTTGCAGCCTTCCGGATGATATGGAGAATTTCGTCGTCGCCATCGAAAGTCGTGATGAATTACCCAAGGTCGACAATTTAAAAATGAAAATCTTCGAAGAAAAAGAACGGCGTAAAGGAAAGGTTAGTGAAAGTGAGCAAGTAGTGTACGCAGTAGACGACAAGAAGAACAAGCGCAGTCAAAGTGAAAGCCATGAGATAGAAGGAACAATAACAACAGAAAGTGCTATGGATGTGGTAAGCGAGGGCATGTGCGATCACAGTGCAAAAGTGCATCAGCAAATACAGAAGTAGTGTTCGGCTCATATGGCAGCAACTCAACAGGCAATACAAAGGAGTGGATTCTTGACAGTGGAGCATCGTCGCATATATGCAACAACAAAAGTGAATTTTCATCGTACAGAGAGCATTCTCAGAAGGTAATATTAGCATCTGGAGAAAACATTTCAGCAAAAGAATAGGTAATGTGCATCTTAGATCAGCTGACGCTGACATTATACTAACCGAAGTACTCTTTGTGCCCGAGTTAAAATCTAATTTTTTGTCTGGGGGCAAAATCGTTTGTAATGGAAACTCAATAAAATTCACTGGGAGCAAAGTTTGTGCTTACACAAAACGCGGTAATTTGATTTTTTTAGCTGAGAAGCGCTATGGTATATTTGTTGCTAAATTTATACAGAAAGAATATGCGTATATGAGTTGTGAAAAACCCCATTATTTTGATTTATGGCATCGAAGATATGGTCATTTGAAAGCGCGTGACTTATATGCATTGTCTAGTAAAGAAATGGTTCACGGGTTAGATGTTAAAATGCCCAAAGATTTTTCTTGTGCAACTTGCGCTTTATGCAAAATTTCATGTAAACCATTTTGTTCATACCGTAGTGTTCTGAGTAAAAGTAAATTGGCAGTAATCCATACGGATATTTGTGGGTCGATGCGAAATACTTCGCAGGGTGGATCGGTATACTTTATTACTTTTATTGATGACTTTAGACGGTACGTGAGTACGTATTTTTTGAAGCATAAATCAGACGCACTGAATGTTTTTAAAGAATTTAAATTAAAAGCTGAAAATGAAACTGGTTGTAAAATCAAAACTTTGCGTAGCGACAATGGTAGGGAGTACCTAAGCTCTGAGTTTAATTTATTTTTGAAACAAAATGGAATAGTTCACCAAACGACCGTAGCATACACACCCCAGCAAAATGGGATTGCTGAAAGGACAAATAGGACATTAGTTGAAATGAGTCGTTGTATGCTAGAAGAGTCAAAATTGCCTAAAAGTGTATGGTCTGAGGCAGTGAATACGGCAACTTATTTACGAAATCGCTCTCCTACAAAAGTTTTACAAGGCAAAACGCCATACGAATGCTGCTTTGGTTGGAAACCATCGGTTTCACATTTAAAAACGTTTGGTTGTGAAGCGGTTGCATTACAAAAGCAGTATAGTTTGTCTAGATTTGAGACAAAAGGGCGTAAATTGATTTTTGTTGGTTATTCGAACCAAAGTAAAGAATACAGATTATATGATATTGAACGCAGAGTAATAGTAACTTCTCGTGATGTTAAATTTTTCGAGAAATCTCTCCAACAAAATCAATTGTCTTTGGATTCTCCAACGTCAGCTTCTGATAATGAAAGCTTTACTACACCTGTTGTTGTAGACGAATATGTGCATATACGAGAGCGTAGCCAAGACATTGTTAGTGTAGATGAAAGTCAAAATAGACAATCGGAATGTATTCAAAACGGGAATAATGAAATGATGCCTAGCAATGCAAGTGATGGCGAATGCACGGGAAATATTCATAATGAAGCTGAAGAGAGTACATCAGGTGAAGCAGAAGCGACAAACGTTGATGGAAAGAGAAAGAGGCAGGCCGAAATTGAATATAACTGGAAGGGTTGGTAGACAAAAAAAAGTATTTGTGATTGACGAAAACGCCGCTCACGAAGTTGTAAATGCAATTGTTTGCGATCCAATTCCAGATCAGCCAAATAAGGTTTGCAAATTGAGGAAATCGCTATATGGACTTAAGCAAGCAGGCAGAGAGTGGAATAAGAAGTTTAATGAAATTTTGTGTAGTATAGGTTTCCATAAATGTTTGTGAGACAATTGTGTTTATATCATGTCGAAAAATGGAGAAATTTTTATTGTGGCCATGGTTCAATTATATGGTTAGCTCATCTCATCAGCTGATTTTATTTATTTCATTGCATGGTCGATGGGATTGTCAAAAGGAGATGGCAAACTCAAAATGAAAACAACACATTGGCAACACACATACAAAAACTGCTAAGTTTTATGTTTCCATTCCATACCATCCGCGCCAACACCAATACACAGATTTTGACAATTTGAACAGACATATTTTGTTATTGTACAGATGAGCCAACCATATAGTTGAACCATGATTATGGCTTTATATGTTGATGACATGATGTTAGCATGCTCAAATCAATCAACAATGAGTGACGTAATAACGCAATTGTTGATATTGTGGACCGTGACGCAATTTAATTCTACCTGGGAATGGAAATAGAAAGAGATGGAAGAGATGGTTTGAGAGGTCCAATTACTGTTCGTCAAAGAAAATATATAACTGAACTTCTGAAAGCTTGGAATATGACAGAGTGTAAACCAAGTTCAACGCCTTTTGCTATTGGAACTAGAGAAAATGCACGAATGAAAATTGTAAAGAGGTTTATGACGAAAAAACGTTTCAGTCGCTTATTGGTGGTTTAATGTACCTGGCGGTGATATCAAGGCCGGATATTATTCATACGTTATCTAAACTGTTGCAATTTAATAACCATCTACATAAGCAGCACTTTATAGCAGCAAAGCACATTCTTCGTCACCTCAAATATACGGCTAATGCGAATTTTACATACAGCAGAATGGATCGAAAACTTTCTTGCCTCACTGATGCTGACTGGGGGTCCAACATTCTTGACCGAAAATCTTATAGCGGTTACAATGTTTTTCTTGCTGGGGGCCGATTGGTTGGGAATCAAAAAAGCAATATAACGTTTCACAGAGGCTGAATATGTAGCCATGTGCGAAGGGGCTAAAGAGGTAATTTTTTATTGTCATATGTTAACAGAGCTTGGCTTAACAGAGTATTGTAAATCTGCAACGGTTACAGTTACTAAGAAGACAAGTAAACATATAGATATTAAATACCATTATCTTAGAGAAAAATATGAATCAAATGATATTGATATCATGTATGTACCATCGGCAGAAAATGTTGCCGACTTGTTAACCAAATGTTTACCTAAAAACAAACGAATTGTTGTAAATTACTTAACTTACAATTGTAACTTGAAAATATTTTTGCTATTATTCGAATTTAAATCGATCATATTTCTATTATATGTTACGACATGCATTTATGTATTTGAGTTAAGTGGGAGATTGTTAGATCATACATATTAAAGACCCTATATTAGCAACTCAAACACATAACAGTTCTTTTCCCAATCTTCTCTCATTTGTGCCGCTATATCAGGCCACTTAATATTCACTTAATATGTACATAAGATTTTATCCATCATTCATTACATTAAACTTGCTTAAACTAAACGGTCGTGTGTTTTATTTCCTCGGAACCTTTTTCTGTTAATAATACCGATAGCTTCTCGATGGAGAACCGATATATTTTCGATAATAAGTCGTAAACATTTGATAACAAATCGACATCTTTTTACAAACAAACATGATTTGTTTTTTTTTTACGATAAATCGACATCTTTTTTAAAACCAATTGACAGATTTTCAATAAAAAACCATTTACGCTGATAGCAAAATAATAACACCCCGATGACAAGTTAAAATGTTTTAAAAAATCTATAAATTTTTGATATTCATCGATAAATAAACGGCAACTTTTTGATAATAAATCGATAAATGCCTGATAATAAATCGATAACTCTTTGATCATATATCGATAACTTTTCGATTGCATTTCATTTTCCAATTTCACAAATGATCACAAATCTAACTCAGCGATAATAAATCTTTGACTCTATCTCTCGTCAAGATGTATTGAATAAATGCTCAGATAGGGCGGTTTTGTAAAAAAAAATTTTGAAAGACATCATCACTAATAATTAGGACCACCAAAGGAGGTCAAGTCTTCATCCACCTTCCTCTCCCAACTCAGTGGAGGTCTCCCCTTCTTTTGCTACCAAACTGGGTATTGACTGAAATATTTTCTTGGCCGGAGCGGGTTCCTGCATTCACATAATATTACCAGCGAAGCTTTTGGGTTTTTATTCGCTGCACTATCTTCATATCTGCATAAAGTCGGCATCGCGGACAGGACCCTAAACCTGAACAGGATCCTAGTGAACACACACCATTTGTGGTGGTGATACATAGAATTAGTGTAGAGGTGAAACATAGACACATACAGTGATACATATTCGTTTAAATGCCCTCTTAATTTTAACTTTATCACTTTGACTTTCTTTTGTTTATGCATTCATATCAAGCCCATAATCTTTGTTAATCTAATGGAAATGTTGGTGGCCCAAAACCTGTTTTCGTTGTAGTTGTTGTACTCTTATCATCACATATTCAAAAATACTACTACGAACAGGTGCATATTCGTATAAACGCAGCAACTTTATTTTTAAATATTTATTCATTTATTAAATGTTTACCAATTAATTGGTCCTCCATTTTTATACTCAGAGTGCTTTGCACACAGAGTATATTAACTTTGATTGGGTAACGGTTGTTTGTACAGATATAAAGGAATCAAGATAGATATAGACTTCCATATATCAAAATCATCAGTATCGAAAAAAAATTTGATTGAGCCATGTCCGTCCGTCCGTCCGTCCGTCTGTCCGTTAACACGATAACTTGAGTAAATATTGAGATATCTTCACCAAATTTGCTACACGAGCTTATCTGGACCCAGAATAGGTATTGAAAATGAGCGAAATCGGATGATGAACACCCCACTTTTTATATATATAACATTTTGGAGATCACAAAAAACCTGATTACACTGGATCACAAATTCCAATATTTTTTCTGCACCAGAGACGCCATTATGAAATTCCTATGTAAAATCACCCCCTGATTCCGAAAATCGAGGTTATTTTTAATTCTATGGTATCGTTTTTGAGATATCTACGAATTACCGTTTTCAAAAAAAAAAAAAAAAAAATTGGGTCCACTTAATCATATATATCTCAAGAAAGAATTGAATAATTCAAAAACGGTTTAAAGCTTTTAAAAGATAATAAAATTTGCTCTAAACTGTGCATACAACACTTTTTGCTAGGCCCTGCAGATTCAAAGATAACGAACAATCATTACGGATTTTTAAAATTTTTTTGTAGAAATATAAAAAAATTTGTACTTTGCGAGGAAGGATCTCGAAAACTTTTTATTTTTCTGCCCGTTTTTTTTTTTGGTCTCTCTAAGCTCTGTTTTATTTCAAAAAAAAAAATAAACTTTCATTCAACAAAATCGACGGACTAATACAAAAGTTTAAAGCATTCAAGTAAATATATCCATTTAATACTTAAGTACCCCACTGGTCCATATGGGTTAGTTATTATCTTTTAAAAGCTTCAAACCGTTTTGGAATTGCTAGATTCCTTCTTGAGATATGTAAATATGATTAAGTGGACCCAATTTTTTTTTTTTTTTTGAAAAAACAGTTATTCGTAAATATCTCAAAAACATTACCATAGAATTAAAACTAACCCGGAATCAGGGGGTGATTTTACATAGGAATTTCATAATGGCGTCTCTGGTGCATTTTGGCTGTAAAACAGTGTTATTTAGTAAATAATACAGCTAGAATGTTGAAATTTGACGTGTGGACTGATATTGAGACTCTTGAGAAAAAATTTTTTTGAAATGGGCGTGGCACCGCCAACTTGTGATAAAATCAATTTTAAAAATATTATTAATTATAAATCAAAAATCGTTAAACCTATCATAACAAAATTCGGCAGAGAGGTTGCCTTTACTATAAGGAATGCTTTGAAGAAAAATTAACGAAATCGGTTAAGAACCACGCCCACTTTTATAAAAAAGATTTTTAAAAGGGTCGTGGACGAATAAAATAAGCTATATCTTTGCAAAAGACAGCTTTATATCAATGGTATTTCATTTCCCAAGTGGATTAAAACAATAAATAGGAAAAACTTCAAATTTTAAAAAATGGGCGTGGCACCGCCTTTTTTGTGACTAGCAATTTTCTATGTTTCGCGAGCCATAACTCGAAGAAAAATTGACGTATCTTAATAAAATTGGGTACACAAATTTTCCCTATTGCAGAAAATATTTCTAGTAAAAATGCACGGAATCGGTTAAAGACCACGGAAACTTAGATATAAAACAAGTTTAAAAGGTTTTGAATCAATGATATTTCACTTATAAAGCTTTATTGTAAGAGGAAATGGGGAGATATTTTTTTTAACGGGCGGTGCCACGTGTTATGTAGAAAAGTAATTTATCTGAAATGAAATGTACAATTGAAGCTCACGTTGAGTATATAATGGTCGGTTACACCCGAACTTGAGACACCGTTACTTGTTATTAATGGCTTCATATATTCGATAGGGTATCGACTTGGCTACATTGTGCAGCGGCATACTGCTTAAATCTGTCCAAGCTTCTTTAATAGCCAACTTCAACTCTAATTGAGTTCTGTAAAGGTGTCCGTGGACTTTCTGTCCACAAATTTTGCTCTACAAAGTTTTTCTTCGAATCGGGAGTGCATGCGGGCCACTTTATAAGTGGAATGTCGTGTTCTGCAAGCCATATTACATAAACACCTTCTCTTAAATAAACAAAAACTTGTGTACTATTATCTTTTATTATTTTTTTTTTTTGACATACTTGTTATTCATATGAGCAATAATCACAACTCAAAAAACCTCACAAAAAAAAAAAAAATTTATAAAACTTTGTTCTTAATATTTCGTAGAGTTATTCATTAACACGTTCATTCAAAGTTAATATGGACAAAAAAAAATTTTTTGGAAACGAAATTTAATGAAATAAATAAACACATAAACTAAATCCATTCACATTGTGCACACTGGTCGCCGATACCATATGCCAGTTGCTTTTATAAATCTCACCGCGAATCAGATTTAGTATGATATATTGTAAATTTTGGTTCCAATTCTGTTACATTTTTTTAATGTATTACGAAAGCTCCAAGCTTAAAGGTGGATGCTAAGCCTCAGCGTCATTATTTTGGAAAAAGCTGTAAGTAGCAAACAAAAATGTCATAGAACTTTTTTGATATATTTATCTATATATAACTGATTCGACCTAATTTCGTATATGTCTGTTTTGTCAGCCTTTTCTAATGACTTTATAATATTTTTTAAGTTACAGACTTGGTCAGGAGCTTTGGGGGAAACTTTGTTCCTTACAGCTTTGCGATACCGTTCAACATGTAAAATTCTTAAATTAATTTGGTCACCCTCATAGTTCTCGATAACCCACTGCGATCTCCAATTTCAAATCTAATTGCTAACAAATGTAATAAAATCGAAATTTCCAATTGTTATTGAACGCAAATAAATACTAAGAATATAATTTTTTTTTTTTTGACAAACCAAGAGAAAAAATTTGTCTGTGCGGCATCAACTAAGCAAGCTGATTAATTACGTTTTGAGGCTTCTAGCTTAAGTTCTTTTACTAACAAGGCAAAAACTGTTCATACGAATTTCAACGTATTTGTCGTTGCCCATCACCAAATAAAATGTCATCAACTTTCTATGGTGGCTGCTATTGTGTGGTTGTACGGGTGTGCGGTGACAACAGCGGAGTGTCGTTATCTGTGTTTTTAATATGAGTCTGCTATACATGACCTTTACCTATTACAATTTTACCTTTTTACTTCTATTTTTTACGTTGGTTTGTTTGTGAGAACAATAAAAGTTTATTGAATGGATATCAATTTTATAAAGTTTTTTTTGTTCATGCGAAAGTTTTGGTATTCTCCTCATGATGAGGAAGAAGGAGTTCATCACAGAGTAAAGGGATTGCTCAAGTTAGTACTCGGATATATGCATGTAGCTAAGATAGACTAATACATAGAAAAGAGAAAATGTAAATTGATTCTTCCATTTCTTCAGGAAAGTTGAATTTCGAATCGTAATAATTCCGAAATCACTTACATACAACAACACAAAGCTGCGAGGTGATACATCTTAAAAGTAAAACAGCAAATAGAAAACGCACTTCAATGAAATACCTGCTAGACAGTAAACTCACCTTCTCGAAGCACATCCGAGGTGCCTGCAAATGGGCTGCGCACACAACAGTGAATATGATAGATGGAAGTAGCAGCACCGTCGGAAAGTGAACCAGGGTATTATATCCTGAACTGAACCCATGGTTGAAGCGATTAGCGATCTTTACCGGCAGTGCCATCAATAATTTGGCATGCCATAGTAACAGATCGAATATGATCAGAAAATATGTGAGGCATTTACTTCTCATTAAACGAGAAGATGGTTGCCAAGCCTATTGCCGTTAGAGTAGTCACGGAACTGAAGTAGCGCGAAGAATCGCGCCGGGAGTTCTGCATTGGGAGAGTCACGCAGTCAGGCTTAAAATCCCGTTCAGTACATATAGCATTTCTCCTCCTACTGCGAAACTTAAAAATAAAAAAAATACGTATATCGAGGGCATATTCGCTCTATTGTAAAAGGTAGAGTTTTCGAGCTTAAGAGTCTTAAAAGCAGCCCTACTCTCAATAAGATGGTTGGATCCAATGGCCCTCCCCTTAAGGAAATTTTAAAAATAAGCTATGCCAATTCTGTACCAAGATACTTCTTCTAATAAGTAGTGGGTAATTTGTACCAGAAATTTTGCCTATTTGTACTTAACAAAATAGTTTCTGGTATTTTGAAAATATTCCGAGAAATGTTTTGACAAAATCCCAAGAAGAATAAAGCGGATATAAGGCGTCTTACAATGGGAGGTCTTCGATATGACACTTCTAAATTTAGAAAGCTACAATTGATGATCAGAAAACTAAGGCTTATCTTCAGAAAATTAAAACTGTAGTTCAGAAATTACAATTTAAATTCAGTAAGTTTCAACTCATACACAGAAAACTACAATTCAACTTCAGAATTCCTAATTGAATTTCATAAATCTACTACTAACATTCTGAAATTACAACTCAAATACGGAGTTTCAATTACATTTCAGAAAGTTGTAATTAATATTCAGAAAATAACAATTCATGTTCAGAATTTCCAAAGTAATTTCAAAATATTCAGAAAACTGCAATTGAACTTCGGAATTTGCAATTTAAACTCAGATGGAAAATATTCCTGTTCAGAAAACTTTAATTCAAACTCAGAATTTCCAATTTAAATCCAAAAGGTTACAGATCATATTCAGAAAGTTGAAATTTTTTTGGAATGCTACAATTCAGAAAGTTACAACTCATATTCAGAAAACTACAATTCAAACTCAGAATTTACAACTTAAATTCAGAAAGTTACAACTCATATTCAGATATTTACATTTCAAGTTCAAAAAAACACAATTGAAATTCAGAACTTCCAATTTAAATTCAGAAAAGAACAACTCAAATTCCGAATTATCAATTTAAATTCAGAAAACCAATCCATCTGTAGAAAGTATTATTAAAAAATAAGAAAATTTTAATTAATATACGAAAATTAATATTTAAATTCAGAAAATAACAATTCATATTCAGAAGATTTCGCTCTACGCCTGAAGATATTAATATGCATATATAGGTCTGATTAAATTGGCCGGTACATAAGAATCTTACATATATACAGAACTAGTAGAGTACCCGACGTCGTTCGGGTATAAATAAAGGCAGTACAATATAGGCTAATATATTAGACTAATCCGAACCTCCATTTGTATGGGAGATGCCACGCCCCTTTTTCGCTATCCCCAATTTTTCCCGAGGGGGTATGAATTAGTCTTATATACCTCCTCACCTAATTTCAGTCGTCTAGTTTTAATACTTTCAGATATATTGACAACGAAAAATTCCAGTTGTATGGGAGGTGCCATGGCCCCTTGTCGAAAACTTTTTTTATATAGCCTACCATAGATTGACGCACTCAGGGTATGTCATGGCAAAATTTCGTTCGATTCCATTCTGCGGTTAGGCTGCAAGTCCAAACATACATACAGACATACTTTCACAAATATATAGTAGAAATGTCCACAGAAGTATTGTCCGAAGTTTCCTAAAATGTAATTGTAAAAAAAAAAAAAGATGTAATATCTTATTCCCTTTTCGATAACTTTATTGGCTTTTTATACAATGATATTTTGTTGCCGTAGAAAGCACGTAACTTAAGTAGCTTAAAAGCTTACACGCAACATTTTATTATGTTTTCCTATTACCAAACGTAGTATGTATTGCACATGGCTTAGCAAAAGTCGAGAAATTGAGATATGTATGAAGAGCAAATATATAGCAAAACTTTATAGGTGTGGTTTTTGTATGCACTTCTAAGAACTTACTTTCGAAAAAATGTGTTATTAAATAAAAATGGGATATAAAATAAAAGTAAGAATGGAAAATAAAGCGCTATTCGACCTGCAATGATCAATAAGCTTAAGTTAAGTAATATAAAGTATGCTCTAGCGTACCCAATTTGAAACAAATATTGAGATTAGAAAACAAATTTGTACACGGCGTTTGTTACAAGAACATGTTTCTGAATTTCACTCCTTCGTCATTATGTTTTTCGGAAGCTGAGTTTTTCAACTCCAAATCTCCTCTAGTCATCATTGTGTCAGTGCAGATACCTCTAGCCAGTCAACCATATGAACGCCTTTTTGTAGCTTTTTCTTTTACACACAACTAGCAGACCCGGCAGATGTTGTTCTGCCCTAAATTTGGTCTATCTGCATACATTTTAATAAGCTTTTTCCGTCTAACTCTGCCCTCCCCCTCTTCACTTTTTCCTAATCCTTTTATTCACTCCACCCTCCGTCTTTTTCGCTTCATCTATCTCTATCTTCCTCTCATTCTATCTCTTTATCAGTCTCCTTCTCTCTTTTCTCTTCTCTCAAGTTCTTCTCATTCTTCTTCATCCCTTATTGCCAGTTCCACAGGGTGGTATGTATTTTGTTCCAGTCCCATTCCGAGTCCCAGTCCCAGTCCCACTCCGAGTCTCAGTCCCAGTCGTAGTCTTAATCGCAGCCCCAGTCCGTCTCTGGTCTACTTCCTGGAAAAAAGGATCGTAAGTACTAATATAGGAAAATTTATATACCAAATTTCAAGCAAATCGAATAGGACGTATGTAAATAGGTATGTGGGTATTATTAATTCATGTCTTTATGTCGGCTTCGTATTTATCAGTTTTGCTAGGTTGATGCGACTAAATCGAATATTACAATGGAAATGTCTTTAAAGCTCTCAGCATACAGCTTAGATTTGATATCCATATAACATACACGTTCTAGGGGTATCCGGGTCCACGTGTTGGCCTATATTTGGAGACCCAAGTCACCCAGCGGCATAAAGCTTACTTTGTACTAAAGCATACATCAACAGCTTCAATTTGATACCCATAATGTAAAAACAGATCCTAGTGTTACCATGACCCACGTTTTTGCCTATATCTGGAGACCCTAGGCACCAATAGGTATGAAAACTAACCTGTACTAAAGCACTCACCAATAGCTTCAATTTGATACCCATAATGTAAAAACACTGTCTGGTCATTCACGGGCCAACGTTTTGACCTATATCTAGTCATCCAGTGGTATAAAAATCACCCTCTACTAAAGCAATCATTAACAGCTTTCATTTGTTATCCATATTCTATAAAGACATTCTAGAGGTACCCGGGTCCACGTTTTGGGCTATATCTCGAGACCCCAGTCACCCAGGGGTATGAAAATTACCCTCTAAAGCACCCATCAACAGCTTTCATTTGATACTCACATTCTATAAACACATTCTAGAGGTACCCGGGTCCACGTTTTGGGCTATATCTCGAGACCCTAGTCACCCAGGAGTATGGAAATTACACTCTACTAAAGCACTCATCAACAGCTTTCATTTGATAGCCATATTGTATAAACACATTCTAGGGGTACCCGGGTCCACGTTTTGGCCTATATCTCGAGACCCTAGTCACTCAGGGGTATGAAAATTACCCTCTAAAGCACCCATCAACAGCTTTCATTTGATACTCACATTCTATAAACACATTCTAGAGGTACCCGGGTCCACGTTTTGGGCTATATCTCGAGACCCTAGTCACCCAGGAGTATGAAAATTACACTCTACTAAAGCACTCATCAACAGCTTTCATTTGACATCAATATTCTATAAACACATTCTGTGGGGTACCCGGGTCCACGTTTTGGCCTATATCTCGAGACCCTAGTCACCCAGGGGTATGAAAATTACCCTCTACTAAAGCACTCATCAACAGCTTTCATTTGATATCCACATTCTATAAACACATTCTAGGGGTACCCGGGTCGCCGTGTGCGTCGATCGCAACCAAACCTATGTACAAACCACCGCGTAAGGTATACGTAACTTATGTGAAAGTTTGAAAAAAATCGACCGGCGCATCTCTTCAAACACAGCTACCAACTAACACACATTTTAGGCTTTCTTTTTATATATAAGAAGATTAGGTACATATGTATGTATATACTAAAGTTTTTAAAGCAAATTACGGGGAATATTTTTAGGCGCAATCAATAGAACTTATGCCCGGTTTTCATTGTGAGTTTAAACTACAGTTAAAGTTGACTAGAGTTTAACCTTGCCACTTTGATCGATAACATAAAGTTTTGCTGTTATCTCAGCTTAAACGACCGAAGTGGGAGAGTTAAACTCTAGTCAACTTTAACTGTAGCTTAAACTCGCACTGAAAAACCGGGCATTAATCAGCGACATTGGGTTTTCTAGCTTTCGATTTTCACTATTATATCAATTTATTTTATACATACAAAACTATTTTCGTTCAATCGTATTTTATTTATTATTTATTTATTAAGTCTATGAACACAAGCTCTTAAAAAATTTAACAGCATATTTTTAACAAAATTCTTACAGACTACTAACAATTTTCATATAATTAAAAAACATAATACAATTAAGAAATACAAAAAGTTAACAAGTCAATGAAAAACTAGCACTTACAGACTAATATAAAAGTATTGATAACTAAAAAACACACTTTAATAAATTGATAAAAACATTCTTCGTAAAAGAGAAATCCAGATCGATAAAATATGAGATCTTATTAAATTCACTCATAGCGCGGGTAATTGGGGCATTTCTCGCATAATTCGTTCTACTATTAATGCCATAAAAAGGGTAAAAGCTTCTAAGTTCTCTTCTTGGAACATTAAAATAAATTTTCTCAAGAAGAGCAGCACAATCTGTATACCCACGGATGATGCAATATAAAAAGGTCAAAGAAAGAATATACCTTCTCGCTTCTAAAAGTTTAAGATTTAGAGGAAGTAAACGTGCATTATATGGGGGAAGAGGGCTTGTAAATCTAAGTGATCGCAAACAGTATTTAAGAAAAACTTTTTGAACTCGCTCAATCCTGTTAATTGCAAACTGTCGGAACGGTCGCCAAATGATAGTGGCATACTCGAGATGAGATCGTACAAATGAATTGTAGAGCAATTTAAGTGTATACTGGTCAGAGAACTCTGAACTATTACGCTGAATAAAACAAAGCATTGCATACGATTTGGCTATGATAAAGTTTACATGGCTCTTGAAAGAAAATTTGGTATCATAAACCACACCAATGTCCTTGATTTTATCAACAGTCTGCAGTGGATTGTTATCAACTGTATAAGAACTATTATACTTAAAGCGCAATTTAGAGTAGGTTACGTGAAAGCATTTACTAATATTTAAAGAAAGGTGCGATCTAACGCACCAGGAATAGAGACTATTACTTTCACACTGAAGTTCAAACATACCAACTATAAATAAATAAATAAATAAATAAATAAAATAACATCACGCGAAGACTTTATAATGGAGAAAACTTTAAGATCATTTGAAGATGCATTTGAGAACTAACCTCTTTATCAGAATTCAAATATTACATTTCAAATGTGTCTCAAATAATAGTTGATAATGTTCTTAAAATAAATGGTACAATTTTATGTGAAATTCTTTTAATTCTTTTTCTTATTAAGAAATTTTATTATCTCAAACCCGCTGACGATACGAATTGGAATTGAAACGAATGAAAAAGAACCATAGAAAGTTTGTATGTGTTGATGGTATGGCGCTGCTAGTTCTCGACTTGGATCTTGAAAAGTGAATTATGTAAGTAAATAAGTGCAGAAAATTAAACCCTGCTTATTTTTGTAGGCAGTAGCAATTTTCATACATACATACATATACAATTTAGAAGTTCTGGATAAAAATACCAAAGCTTTGAATTTTTTAAATGAATCGTACACAATACGCCTGAATTATTACCCGATTTCCATGAAAAAACTCGACACGGATATGCATACTAGCATTTTTATGAACGCCATGCCGAGTTATTGTGAAAACTCGTCTGTTTATAATTAAACAAGAAAAAATTTTATGGTTGCAGGTGTACGCATGAAGGACTCCGACATATTTCTTGACGAAAAAGAAATCGTTTCAACTATGCCACTCTTCTGTGCGAAAAACACATAAATTTTCTTTGAAATCATCAACAAATAACTAAAACATTGATGTACACTATGCAACAAAAAAATAGGAAAACTGCAAAACTCGGAATTTATTCAAATTTTTTTATCTTTTTTGTATTAGAGCGTTTCATGAACTACACAAAAGAAAATTGAAAATTTGGGTTTGAACACCCAATTTAGTAGTGAATAGAAATGTTTTTTGCTTGGTGTCCTACGTCTAAATATACATTTTCTCTATGATTTACATATGTATCTTATTTTCGAAAAGTTACTATTGGAGCCAGATGGAGCACATTCTAAAATTTTATTAGCGATACGTTCTAAAGTGTATTTAATTTTAAGTTAGATTACAAAGAAAGGTAAAGTTAAAAAATATTTCCAAATTTTGAGTAATTTTCGATAAAAAATACACACATGTTAATAAATAAATAGCAGTAAAAATTATTTATTACTAGCATACCCGGCAGACGTTGTTCTGCCCTAAATTTGCTCTATCTGCATATATTTTAATAAGCTTTTTCCGTCTAACTCTGCCATCGCCCCCTAAACTTTTTCCTAATCTTTGTATTCACTCCTCCCTCCGTATTTTTCACTCCATCTATATCCATCTTCGTCTCATTCTATATCTTCCTCAGTCTCCTTCTCCTTCTCTCTTTCCTCTGCTCTAAAGTTTTTCTCATTATTCTTCATATCTTATTGCCAGTCCCAGAGGGTGGTATGTATTTTGTTCCAGTCCCATTACGAGTCTCAGTCCCAGTCCCACTCGGAGTCTCAGTCTCACTCCCAGTCCTAGTCCTAATCCCAGTCCCAGTCCGTCTCTGGTCTACTTCCCGGAAAAAAGCATCGTAAATACTAATATAAGCAAATTTATATACCAAATTTCAGGCAAATCGAATAAGACGTATGTAAATAGGTATGTGGGTATTATTAATTCATGTCTTTATTTCGGCTTCGCATGCATATAGGGGTATGAAAACTACCCTGTGCTAAAGCACTCATCAACAGCTTCAATTTGATACCCATAATGTAAAAACACTATCTAGGCGTTCACGGGGCCACGTTTTGGCCTAGATATCGAGACCCTAGTCACCTAGGGGTGTGAAAATTGCCCTCTAATAAAGCACTCATCAACAGCTCTCATTTGATATCCATATTCTATAAACACATTCTAGGGGTACCCGGGTCCACGTTTTGGCCTATATCTCGAAACCCTGTACGTCGATCCGTGGAAATCGGTTAGTGCGTTCTGGAGTTATAGCGTCAGGAAGGAAAACCCGACTTATTTTTATATTATAGAGTATTTTATCTGTTATTTTTTTCCTCTTTCGTTACTAACGAAAACACCTAATGAATTTTATTGTGAAAACTATGTTAACTTACTTCGAAAAAAATTCGAAAATTATAGAAGTTTTTAAAATCTTTATGAAAATAATCAAATTTAAATTTAGAATAAATGAAGTATATCACGAGAAGAAATATCAACATAAGGCAATACTTAGGACAAATAACAAAGCGTGGTGCAGTAAGGCATTCAAATTGCTGGGTGTTTGGAGGCATCTGCCTTTACACCAGTATAAATGTAGGAGATTTCAAGTTTGAAACTCCACGCCCGAAAAGGTAGCTGATGCAAAAGTTAAATTCAGAAACATGCCCAGTAACAATCGCCACGTGCAAAATTTGTAATTCTTTTTCTAATATCAATAACAAAATGAAAACTTGTTTAAAGCAATATAAGTCTGTATCGTTAATTAAATACACATGAATAATTGTGATATAATGGTGAACATCGGAAGCATTGCTATTAGATGAAACGCCACTGAACAAGTTCTGTTGAACGAGCCATAAAATATTGCGCAAAATTTGGATTTAAAAAACATAAAGTACATATGTACCAATTTTTTTATAAAATACATAGCAACAAAAAGGACAAATTACAAAGCGGGTTGGGTGGAAGAGGATAGCTCACAAAGAAGTGAAACCTAAGTAGTAACCATCGCCGTGTACAAATTTTGAAGTTTTTTTCACTATAAATCGCAAATTCTATGTTAAATCAATTTAAAAAATGATTTCGAAAATTAGAGAATTTTTAATAATAACAAACTGTTATAGCTCGTTGTTGTTGCTCCTACCCAACAAAAGAAAAACACATTGATAAAATAATTTTCGTTATGAAACTATTTTTTTTTTTAATTAACCGCAATCAAAATTGAACACATTTTTAAAAAATGTATAAAAATATATCTAAAAAATTAAACAAATTTCAAAAATTCTTGTTAAAAATATACTATCTGTTGACTAGTGCCTTTAATTGAAATTCCGCCAAGAACTTAAAATGCCCTGTTTTGTTAGGCAAATAATTAACGCTAGAAAGGTTATGCACAGATGTAATGAAAATTAATTACGCAAAAAGTGTTCATGAATCTGCTTTGCTGTATGTTTATTGCATTTCAGCTATTTTGGGTTGATTTACGAATGTGAAAAAAGATATTTCAATGCAATAATTTACTAAGAAAACGCCAATGCACAATTTATAAATATTTTGGAAACCAAATCCACAAAACAAATGCTGAACCAACAACACGATTGTGGCTGGTAAATTTTGAATAACAAAGATTGGTAGTTGACATGAGAACAACATTCCTCTTAGATTATGCTTCATGAGTATGGGAATCGCATTATCCGATGCTTTTTGGATTGAGCAGGTTACCATCAGATCCTCATTTTTACTGCAGCCGTGTAAAGCTTCTAAAGTGACTTCTTTTACAGAGACGTAGAGAAATACACCATGCCTTATGTATAATAAATCTTTTACTTCGTAAGCATTTACTCTAAAAGATAATATACCAGGGAGCCTCGAAATACTTGCAGTTAAATCGAATGCACCTGAAGGTTAAATTTCGAAATGCACGTGCATATTTTTATTGAGACGGGTTTGGATTACCTTTGCAAATTCTGACTACATTTTTTACCTAGAAACTACTTATTTTATTAAATAAATAAATTGATTGAATAAGAAAGTGGCTTGAAAACGCGTCCATTCCGACCACCAAAATCAGGCGATTGGTAGGGAAGCTGATTAATAGGTGTTCCCAATGAGCTTACAGGGAGATGCTATTGCTGTCAGATGGAAGCTTAAGGTGGCATTTCAGCAGCACAAACAAGCACCTTTCACACGGCTGTGAAAAAATGCTGCGCTTTTCAGCAATGAATGACATCAGTGCTCAGATACCATTTACTCAGACGTCACACAAAAGGTAAGGTAGTGATCGGTTTTAACTGCTTTAAAGGATGGTTAAACGTCAAGTGGCAACTCCATTCGAAGGGCTGTTATTGTTACTGTTTTGCAAGTAAAACAAGCCTTTTAATACTTTTTAAGAATTCTGTCCTTAGCTGGCGCCCGAGTAGGGACTGCTCGCAAAAGCAGTAAGTTGAAAGTAAATTACCGCTGAGGTGAAGTGAAGGAAATACAAAATAAGGCATTTGGTGAAAATAAAATTAAATTACGAACAAAGAAGCCAGTCTCATGATGAACAGCGCAAGCAGAACTTGGAATATTAACGCATGTGTAGAAGGTGAGTAAAGAAGCAAATTTTGTGTATGGAATTCACGCAAGTGATGGTTATTCCTTGAAGTGCAAGTGAAAATTGAAACTATTCCTGCTCTTCTGATTTCAGTCGCTGCGTACATGTACGCAAAGGCTGAATAGATTTCCGAAGCTGTCATTGAATAATCTCTATTTTATTACAGGGGAAGGTGTACATAAGGTGAAGCTTCACAGACGCTGCACACGACGTCTGTACGCTTTGATGTCGAGGAAATGTATTTGAGTGGAAAGGCATCACAAGCACGATCCGTCAGCTGCATGAAATCGACAACGCATCAAATCTTCATTCAGCTAAGCGTATATCAGTGCTGGTCGCTAGGCGTATGTCCGCTTGAAAAATAGAAAAAACAAGACGTTTGTCAAAATTGTTTAATTTAAATTTGTTTAGCTTATTAAAGAAAAGTTTTTTTTTTTTTGCCATGACAATGGGCACATTTCCATAATGGGGGAAAAAAATCTGCAACAGAAGAAATAGGAAGACATAGCTGAAACGACTTAAATGCTAACATCTCACGAATTTCAGACTCCGTAAAGGCATTTCATGGTAACTGCTACAACTTAGGTAAGACCATGAACATTGTATTCCATATACTAAAATTTTCTGTTTCATATTTCATTTCTTAAGCTCTCATACTGTGCATGTGAGCTAACTATAAAATATTGATGGTCCATAAAAATGTTTATTTTCAATCAACTTTTAATGTTCTTTTTCCACCTCCTGCATATCACGGTATTGCATTTGGAGGTGGAAAGCACGTGGATTGGCGTAAGCATTTAGTTATATCCCTTCCATATCCACTTGTACTACGTGGTTCGTCGTTCGTAGTTTGCTTAACCTTGGCTTTCATCTCGATATGCATTCATTATATTCACGTGTTTTTTAGTTTATATATAATAATTATTATTATACAAGTAATAAAATAAAATATTAACAAATAAAAAAAAAAATTAAAAAAAATATATATATATTAAGTAAACAATCCCATTTTAATTTCTGCATTAATACTTTCCTGTTAATTAGTATTAATGACATTTTTACACATGTTTGCTGTTTTTGCAAAAAGATGTACAATAGAGTGCTCTTTGGAATAAAATTAACATTCAATTCCCGGGCAAAGCAACATCCAAAATTTAGAAACAAGCTTTTTAGATTTAAATTCGAAAAGGGGTTTTCTAAGCGGCCCCTCGCTCCTCGGCATTGTTTTGGCACAAACTCCGAGCGTATTCTGCCATGAAAAGCTTCTCACTGATCTCCACCTATTTGTAGGAAAAATTATAAGGAGCACGACGCAAATTGGAAGAGAAGCTCGGTCTAGAGTCTCGCCGGAGGTTACCACACCTTGCATTTGTTTTTTTAAGAAAAGCAAGGAATTATTTTTAATTTAATATTAAATAAAATATATTTTAAAGAGCGATTGCCACCTCAACTCTTTTTATATACATATGTATTTACATTGCTATATATATTAGTTCGGCTTTTATTTAAAAAGGGCTACAGAGTTTCCTATTAAAACTTGTGTATAGGTAGATAGCAGTGGCAATTTTTTAAAAATTTTGTCAGTTAATCTTTTTTTTTTATAATCTAATAAAAATATTCAATGCATTATGTATCTGAAACTATGCAAACCAATCTCAAAAAATCTCAAATTCGGGAAAATTTTACGAAAATTTCCATCTCATTATTTCAGTCGAATATAATGGGAAGGAACATTAATGGCAAAAACCATGCCAGCTTAGAAAACAAACGGAGTATAACTGTTACCAACAAGTGTGACTGTGGACAGAGTAGGCAATTGGAAAGCAGTCTTATCTGGACGAACAAAAATCACGCTCTACAAGTCGCTCATCATACCTGTCCTAATGTATGGCTCGGAGTCGTAAATGGTTGCCCGAGAAGATGACAAGGCTATTGCAGTGTTCGAGAGAAAAGATCTGCGAAAAATGTATGGTCCTGTTCGTGATGTCGACGGCTACTATTGAAGGAGGTATAGTGATGAGCTGTAGGAAAATTAAGCAGGTATGAAAAAAAAAAACCCAAAGGCTCTGCTGGCTAGATCATGTTATGCCAATGGACGAAGGAAACAGGGATAGCGGGCGTGACTTTTTACGAAACGGTCAGAATCGCTTAGGCGGTTGAGCGCCAGTTAATGATTATGATGATTGAACTATAAATTAAGCATCGATATGGTATCATAATTTTTATTTTTTTTTATATCGTATATACTATATTTTTTTATTTCAACATTTGGGAAGTGGCTATTCGTTCGTAAAACACAAAGTTTTATATCGTCAAAAATGAAAAATAATAATGAAATAAAGCAAAAAAGAAATTGTTTAAGTGACTTAAACTATGAACATTTTTCGTTAGTTTGTTTCATTAGCCATTGAGTGTTCTTGTAATTATCAACGGGTTAGTGAAGTATTCTAAAGACATAGTTTAAAATTTTTATCCCAAAGTGGGGTTTTTCAAAGCAAAACAAGGTGGCTCAACCCGCAGCTAATACCTTGGAGCCCCCTCGATCCTAAAAACACCACCCCCATTCACAGGAGGCTTATAGTTGGATGACAATTTAATATTAAAGTTTCCAAAAAAATGCAATTAAACGCAGTGAATTGAGCAAATATGGTGCTGCCAGACTTCAAAATATGTATAAATAAAAATCGATTCAATGTATTTTAAAGGCGCGAATTTTTATTTCCAATTTTATATTTTTTTTATGAAATAAACGTAATTTATTTTAAAAAAATCGAGCGATTTTTTATTCCAATTTTTCTGTTTTTTCGTGAAATAAATGGGTTGGATTTTATATAAGGTGCCACGATTTTCAAACTTTTGTTGATTTGTAGGGGTAGAGGGGGTCCTAAAATCACAAAATTATCATTCGCAACTCTAGGAAACTCTTAGTTTATGAAATATAAGCTTTTTAATTTCCAAATTTAGTAAAATTTCAACTTAAGTCCTGCACTTAAAATTCGGGTCGCACATGTCGATAGCGGTATCAAAAGACGCGTATTTGCGTCAAGATTCAGAATCCGAAAGCAGAAACTCTATTTTTTATCTCGTTTAAAAGTTATTCGCGGAAAACCCGTCGGTACTATTGTCGTTTTTTTCGTTGTTGCAATTAAACAAACGAAAACATATGAAGGTGGTGAATAGTGTTGTGGGGGCACGTGATGTCCTTCTGCCTAGTACACCCTTCTGGGCTTAAGTGCAGAAAACATACATTTGTCAAATTAAAAAAAATTTATATGAGTATCGGTAGTGGTGCCATAAACACCGTATAGTTTTTTTTGGTGCAAATAATAACGATAGGAGTAATTCCACGTCAAAAGGTACGCAGAAGGACATCACGTGCGGTAGCCACGGTTATACCACACACCCGGACTTGGCATGGAGTAGCCCAAGGTTATTTTTTATAAGCGCGGCCAAAGGCCGCCTATGCAGAAGTGTTCTACGCAGAATTAAAATTTAAAAAATTTATATGGGGTATTCCATCCCATTTCGACCAATTTTGAACCCGACTCCTTTAGAATTGGCTGAAAGTTTTTCTTCTTTTTCTAGCTTACGAAAGACGTTTTTCAGAATTTTTTCAAATTTTTTCATCCAACTCAAAAAAAGTTAAGAATTTTTAAAAAAAACAGCGTATTTGTTTTCGAAATGCTATAACTTTTTCAAAAATTGACCGTTTGGGATCTTTTTTTTTTAAATTTGTTTTTAAATGTACTTTTCGGCAAAAATACAAAAAAATGTTTAAAGTTTTTTTTTTCAGTTTTTCGAGATTTTTCGAATTTCGCCATTTTTTTTTTCTCATAAAAAACTTCAATCAATTCTGCAATCATCCCCACTAATCCCGAAGTGGGCCGATTTTTTTTTTTATATTTTTTTTTATTTAATTGAAAAAAAAAAATTCAAAAATAAAAAGTAAGAAAATGATTTTTAGGTATTCTTTTCTTTATATATTATGGTATCTGTTTGAAATTAAATTTTTAAAAAATTCTGAAAAGCGTCTTTCGTAAGCTAGAAAAAGAAGAAAAACTTTCAGCCAATTCTAAAGGGGTCGGGTTCAAAATTGGTCGAAATGGGATGGAATACCCCATATACATCAGACGAAAGGTATTTTTATAAGTTATTTGACATGGAATTATCCCCAAACCTTTCATTTGCACCAAAAAAGAAATATATCGTTGGAATCAGCAAAAAAATCTCTATAAACTCCGATTTTTTTTTTTTTTTTTTTTTGACAAATATATGTATTCTGCACTTAAGCCTAAAAAATTTTAATATTTACTTAAAAATCTCGCGTTTCGCAAAACTAAATACATTAATTTCAAATTATTCAGAGAATAAAAAATACAAAATACATTGATAGTGTATGTTTGTTTGCATTTATGTTGACGTGCCACCACCTTATAATGTTCTACCATAATAAAAAGATATTGTTGCCGAGCTGGCAACACTATTTACCACCTTCATATGTTTTCGTTTGTTTAACTGCAATAACGAAAAAAGCGACAATAGTACCGACGTGTTTTCTGCGAATAACTTTTAAACGAGATAAAAATATAGTTTCTGCTTTCGGATTCTGAATCTTGACGCAAATACGCGTCTTTTGATACCGCTATCGACATGTGTGACCCGAATTTTAAGTGCAGGACTTAAGTTGAAATTTTACTAAATTTGGAAATTTAAAATCTTATATTTCATAAACTAAGAGTTTCCTAGAGTTGCAGATGATAATTTTGTGATTTTTAGGACCCCCGCCACCCCCCTAAAAAAAAAGTTGGAAAATCGTGGCACCTTATTCAAAATATTCCCCAAATAAATATACGGAGTTGAATGAAAAAGGGTTCCTTTCCCTTTTTCATTCGCTGGTACTAATTAAGACATCTGGTAGCACCAAGGTAGGAATGAATTAGACAAAATTGCTGCTTGTTGTGTTATTGATTAATTCTCGGTGGGAAATATGCAAAAATTCAAAGGTCAAAACTTTTTGGTTTCCGAATAAAATCAAATGTACACTTAATGTATAGCCTGAATTTCAAGTAAAATTTGTTTTAAGAATATTTTTTAAATATAAACGAGCTCTACCCCAAATATTTGTATATTCTTAATAAAACACAATACGTGAATTTTTGATATACAATTATATTATTTAATTTGTCGATATTTCGACGTCAGTCTGAAGTCATCATCAGGACTAGGTAGGAAAAGAACAAACATACATATTAAAATCATAAAAATACACATTTTCACAACAATGTAAGTTCTGATGATGACTTCAGACTGAAGTCGAAATATCGACAAATTAAATAATATAATTGTATATCAAAAATTCACGTATTGTGTTTTATTAGGAATATACAGATATTTGGCTTAGAGCTTGTTTATATTTAAAAAGTTATAATTTAAAGGCCGTAAACAACAAAAATAAGTTTTAAGAATATAATTTTTAAAACTAATTGTTTGATTCCTGCACAAGCTCTTAGCATTTTTAGATTAAACGCTGTTTCGGCCCACAGTAACAGCGCCAACTTGTCTCACAGAGTTGCTTGCAGCGGCCGTCAGTGACAGCGCTGTTTGCACTGGTTTTCTTCCATTTATCTTTACTTTTTTTTGTTTGTTTGCTTTTAATTCACTTAAGTAACATGCAGTTGCTTGATATTGCAGGTAGGTATGTATGTTGGTACACATGTATATATTATGCATATATGTATGTAACAAACAAAATAAACACCATTTACATTTGGGAAAACACGCATCACTGCTGCGCTGCTTCACAAATTTGTTTTCACATGACTATTTCATTAACTGGCATTTATTGTCACTTTTAATTAATAATTTTTTTAAAACCTCTACACCACCCTCCTCTACTATGTACAGTTATACATAATAAGGCTTGTGAGTTGCTTAATAAAAAAAAATTTTATTTTTCTTTCACATCCATTTGTTTTATCTGTCACACCACCCATAATTGTTTCTTTGCCTATTTCGGCATTGCTTTTATTTTTCTACCTTGCCAGCTTTTGTGCCCACTCGTTTATATGCTTTCACCTTACCGCACCTCACTTTTTGCTATTCACATCATGGTAATGTCAAATTTTTTATTCTTTCTTACATTTTCCAATACACTTTTTTTCACGCACGCGTATCACTCACGCCGACGATACACATTTATATTTTACTTTTTTAAATTTATTTTATAATACTTTTGCATACTGTTAAATTATATAGATTTTTTAATAATTAAATACTTTTTGTAAAATTTTAAATTTGCTTTAAACACACATTTTTTATCTGTCACACACAAACTGATTGTTGTAGTCGCCGCGACATCGAGAACTCGAGACGTTGAAAATTACGAACAGCACGAAGTTATGAAAAACGATGAAGACTATGTTGTCGATGATGAGAAAAACTGCACACAAACTAAATAAAAAAAAAACTACATACATATATACGCACACACCTGTGCACACAACCAAGCCCACACACGCTCATACTGTGTAGTGGTTCTATTGATGGAGGTTGTGAAGTTGAGAGACGACTGCAAATCGGGAGGTTAAACAAAATATTAAAAACGAATATGTTGTATAGAGCGGGAGCTACACTTACACTCGTAAGTGAGGGAAAAACTAAGAGCGTGAGAGTAATGTGAAGCTGAGAGCAGTGTAGCACTATTTGAGTGGCTGTTGTCTGTAGCTAGTACATACGCTAAATGCACTGTGGGGTAAAATATAAATTTTTGCTAAAATATTTTGAAAATTTTTTTTTTCTACATTCTTTTGAAAAATTACTTAAAAAAATGTTTATTTAATCAATGCGCCAACAGAAACACATTCATTTCGGTAATTCTTTACTCTAGCTTACAACTGCTGAAACTCGACCAAAAATATCGGAAGAGCTATCAAGACGCGTCTTGATCCCAGTACTACGAATCCGAAAGCGGAAATTAAAAACTTTATTTCTGTCAAAAGTTATTTTCAAAAAACCGAAAAATGGCACGGGAGTGCTCCGAAAACGGGGGTGGGATACATAGTACTTTTACGCAGAACCCCTTTATGCATTGGCGGGCTTCGGTCGCGTTTATAAAAAATTACCCTGGATGAGTCTAACACCGGTTTGGAGAGCAAAAGTATATCCGCGCAAAACACTTTTGCCCACAGTTTTTCTTGTAGGTACTTCAAAATCATCAAAATTACAACAATCACATGAAAATTTTCAATTTTGTTTGCAAATATCTCCGAAACGAAATAAAATTTTGAATTTCCGCTTTTCCGATTCGTTATCTTGGGTCCAAAGCGTGTCTTTTGAGACCTCTCCCGATAGGAGTTTTAGCAGTTGTGATCTAAATTAAAGAATTACCTTAATTTGGTTTTATTCGGGAACCAAAGGGTGTTTGACCTTTGAAATTATGCATATAGGTTCTCAGGGAGTTTCCCACCGAGGATTAATAAGTATTTTTCAATTGTTAATAAAAATTTATTAGTAATTTGTTGTAAAATTCACTAAAATATAACTATCACTTTTTATCTAAACAAGAGCACTTTCACACAAATTTTATACATAACTAAAACTATTTTCATTTGTTTAAATTTACTTATTATTTTAAAATTTAATAATTTCTTTGTTTACTTTCCGCGAACACAAGCATGCTGCCATTTTTATCTAATTCACGCTTGCTTGGTGCTACCAGATGTTTTAACTGAAATTGATCAACAGAACATTTTCTACAAGGGTCTGCAAAGTTACAATGATCTGCCTATGGATATAAAAAGTTGCAACCAAATAACAGTATTTAAAACAAAATTATATGAATATTGTAAAACCTTAGCTATAAGATAAGAAACTGTAATATTTTCTAATTTACGAATTAGGCTTCTGGCCGTAATAAATAAATAATCTAATCTAATCTAATCTAAAATAGTACCAATGAATGCAAAAGGAAAACGGAACTTTTTCATTCAATTCCGTAAATTTATTTCATGAAAGAACATAATATTTGGAATATAATATAGCCAGATTTTTTATTCCAAATTTTTTTGTTTTTAAATAAATTGCGTTTGTATGAATTAAGCGGAGGTATTTATTGCTTTAAATGTATGAAAACATTTATTTGAAGCAACTTTTAATTTATAATTTATGGGAAAATTTTAAACAACATGAAAAAATTGTTCCCAAATTATTAAATAAATTGGGTTTAATTCATGAAAATTTGGAATAAAAAATCGCGCGTTTAAATTACATTGAGTCAATTAACTACATTTTCTTGCATTTATGGCGGTATTTTTAATACAAAATTGTGATCAAACTATAAGCCTCCTGTGGGTTGGGTTGGTGTTCTTAGGATCTGAGGATCACCTCCATCCCTCCAACCACCCTCAACCGCAACCACCGGACATTTAATGTATAGTCTACCCGCCGGCAGACGTTACTTATTTTCTGACAAACAAAATGTGTTGTTGTTGTTGTTGTACCGATAATATGTCGGAAAGAGTAGTGTTTGCGTAAGAAGGTATGCACACCCTCTGCTTGGGCCGATTTTCCAGTATAGGCCGCTGAAGATGCATGAAAATGTCGCTAACTTTACTAAAAGTCTTAGTGCTGATTTTTTTATGAATGGTTTATATTATTGTAACGAATAATTGTAACGAATTTACTTGCAAATCCTCTTATTTGCAATCCTCTGCTAAGTTCGAATCACTAAACTGTTGAATAAATAACTCCAATATTGAACAATGGAAAAATGGCCTTTATTAAAGTACTTCACAATAACACTTATACTTTGCTACTCGCTGGCTTAATAACCAAACTGATTGATAACTCAAATGAAACTCTACTATTGGCCGCCAGATCGCGTGCTTAATCAAACTGATTGATAGCTCAACTCAAACTGAATTACTTCTTACTCGTCTGCCCCGCTTTTATAGTTTACGCTGCATACTTCTAGGCTCTTCGATTTCCAGAACTTACTAGTTATTTTCGCTACAAAATCGCCAGCCACAACTACGTGCACAAATTATTGCTCTCTCTTGTGCCAACTCAGATAAGATATATGCAAGTGTCTGTGCATTGCCGCTCCGCTGCTCGTATACGTACATATGTGTAGACGCAATTATTTATTCGTTTATGTAGATACATAATGATTGAATTATTGATGTGAATGTTTGTAGTTTACAGTCTCTCGCGCATACATAGGCGCATAAGTAAATGCATCTGTGTGTGACATCTCTTTCGGCTGCCTTATATATGTATATACATGATTTGATTATTGACGTAAATACTGCTTGGCATGGCCTTAGCATCGCCTTAGTGATGGTACAGCTCAGCGATGCCAATATCCGTGACATTATAATTAGAAATTGAAAACTAGTGGGCGGGTTTTTATGCCACACGCTTCAAGGGCAATGCTGTAGGAAACTATTTTTTGGAATGTTTTCTACAACAAATTACGAAATAAGTAAAGTACCTTTTATTTAATTTATTTGCAGTTTTAAAGTTTAGTCATCGTCATCGTTGATAATTGATAACACGTCTTCCACCAACTCTTGGTATGGATGCCTAAGACGTTATCATCCTTGCATGAATATTATACATATGACCGATTATGACATTTTTCCAGAACAACAATATATGCGTCATATGTAAGCATCTCGAAAAATTTCAAGTTTCGAGCTAAAAAACGAATAACGAAAACCCTCTTATCCGAAAACTGGGTTGTATAGGAGATATGTGCTATTGTCGTACGATCCGATCGGTTCTGCCAAATATTTAATCGGACACCTAATAGGGACGAGCCTACGTTCAACAGAGAGACGGACAGGCGGTATACTTATTGGTGGAACTATCCCTTCTCCTACAACTTTCGACATTATTGTATATTTTTTTACCTTTAATATACGTATTATATTGCCTCTAATTCACTGTTTAAATGTTAAGGCCTTAGCTCAAAGGAAAGCTGACTAATCATCTATGGCATTATAAGGAATCTGGTACGAGTCTCCCTCTAGCCATTTCGATGCGTGCGCCTCCTAACGAAATATTTTTTTCTGTCTGAGCCTTTAGGCAATAGAAAGCCTCATAAAAATGTATGGCAACATTCCTCAGTTCTGTACGATCTTTCTAAATACATCGACCAGTACGCTAGCGTAAACTATTACGATACGAATTACACTCCTATTGGCATCTAAACCCGTTTTCCAATTTCGAGTATTTGGCATAGAGGGATGCTACTTAAAAATGAGCGCAAGTTCCTAAATTTCGTGTGATTTTCTAATATCATGATCCTTATGTTACGCAGCGGAATTTTTTCGTCTTTTGTTGCATTATTTCGGTACTCTGAACTATGTGTTCGGTATAAGGTGTTTGAATTTTCTAAAAAATGTATTGCAAGGTTACCTTTTTTGATATTATCTGCATTTTCATTGGGATACGGGTATGCGGAACTATGTCTGTAGTTTAATGGGGAATTTTTTAAAAAATCTTTGGCAACGTTTAATCTGATCCGTAATTTTCTTTTTTTTTAAATTATCTAGATAAGTGCGCTCACTAGCGAAATTTATTGTTATATATAGTACTGTAATTTTTCGCCAGGTTTTAAATTTCAAGACTCTATATCACAGAGAACGATTTTAATTATTTCTACCCATGCGTCACCTAGCGGACATTTTTCTCTTTTTGTTTAATTGCCTTAATTCTCTAAAGTAAGTGTGAGGTTTCACGTTTCTAGATCAACGCAAAGTTACTTAATAAACGACGATGACAAAAAAAGCCCCCTTCTGTACGATATTTCTCATTATCTAGATCAGTGTGCCCTCTAACGAAACTTTTTGTTGCTGCACCGTTATTCATCTCTGAACCACATTTTAAAATTCAAGTCTCTAGTTAACCAACGCGTGAACCCATGATCGTCGGCGTGGTAGGCGGACCACGCTACCATCAGACCACGGCGGCGCGACTATTTTAGCTACATTATTTACTAAATAGTAACGTTTTCATAAAAGTGGAAATGGTTATCATACACATTGCTAATTGAATTTCTTTTGTATCGATAAGTTTATGCTAAAAAATATACTCTGTGAGCTTTTCTCAACTGAGTATAACTACAAACTCAAATAAAATAGCTGTGTTTTTTTTTACATCTATAGACGTTTACGCTTAAACTTTATATGTACTGCTAAGCGTCAAACATTTCTACTCTTCTGAAAGTGCTGCGCATCAAATAAGTACTCCTAAATTTCAATACGCATTATACTCAGGTGCAACTGAAATATGTGTCTATGTTTCACCTCTAAAAATGGTGTGTGCCCACTATTCATCGCAACCGATTCATCTATATGTTATACACTATGGCCACCATAGGTTTGTGTCAGCGCTTTTCGGTACATGTTCTGTAGCTAGTTGCCGCTAGATGGGCCTCCTAAGCATTATCGAATCGAGGATAAAAATTTTTTACGCGCAAACGTAAACATACGCGTGTAAAGTAAAAAAACACGGCTAATATAAACAAATTTATTTTTGCGCGATTTTTATATGATTCCCACAGTGCAGCGGTGGAGCTGTGGAGCAACAGCACCGACATACACACATACATACATTCATACATACATGTATAGCGAAAAAATTGCGACGATGGCGGGATATGACGACGTTTAGCTGATTACGAGACATCGCAAGGCCGGTGACTGGCTGCTGTGCTAAAGAAAAGTTGTCGCGCAAGTGGGAGGGCACAGGAGACAATGACAACACCATTAAAATTGTATGATGTTGTTGTTGATAGCAGAGCGCCAAACACATATATATATGTATGTACGTACCACCATATGAATTAATTTTGAGATCCACATTTGAAAATAGAGGAAGAGCAAACGTATATTGACACATGAGTAAAAGAGAGTGTGAGTTCAACATACGCAGCGCTAGACAAAAAATAGACTGTTAATATTTTTTTAGGCAGTGAGTTGTACATAAAATGTAGGCCACCTGCTTGAGAGGGTTGCCGCCATATAAATCATATAATGTGCGCTCCCCTCGTTTGGGAACTAAAACCAACAACGATTGAACTCTGGCGCCCGGCGCCAAAACGAATCCGACTGTGTAAGTAAAAAAAAAAACGAAATATAGCCAGAAAGAAAATGACAGTGAGAACATGGTGCAGACGCATAAATGAGCGCAAATTTCCGGTACTCATCCTAGCATGAAGAAACGGATAAACAAAGCATACAAATCTCAGATGCTGTCATATTATTATTCTAATATGTGTAGAATGTCAGATTATTCGCGTGATGCGACGTTAAACAGAAAATTATACATATGAGAACGAATCTACGGAAGGGAGCAGCCATCGGGGATAATGTGCGTGTGTGTAAGCGCATAGTTGTTGTGCGTAGTTTGGCTAGAATATAGGTGCGCAGAATTGCTGTTGTCACTGTTGTTATTGCTGTTTCTTAGGACTTTTGTTTTTCACGCTGCTAGAGAGGATTATGCAGTTTCGTTTGCATTTGTACTTTTCACTTACAAGTTTGACAGCTATTCAGCTGCCACTTTGATATGTGTAAATATCAAAATAAAACATGACATATTTTACAAATGTGACATTTGCAGTGTACGGAATGCAAATAAAAGAAAAAAAAATGGTGGTCTTTTTAAGTTATACTGCTCTATCAGTTTGCAATTCTTAGAGCCCGGAAGAGTTCGGTGGTTGTGTTACGTCCTAGCGCATATTAAAACACTTCATCATACCAATACTACGCTTTTAGCAGAATCACAATTACACTCCAAGTCGCACTTCTTGTTAAAACCAAGGAACAAAACCAAAACCGCTATCGTAACAGTGACCTTTTAAAACCGTTTCATTTTGTGTAACGGAAACCGAAATCGCTGTTTTAATACGCAAAAGAACGAAGCCGTAACCGTTTCAGGCGTCGGAAACGGTCCAAAAGGTTTTCCCGCGAATGCCAGATAATGGCAAACAATACTCTTTTCATTCAATTTTTCATATAATTATTATTATATTTTTTAATTAGTAAATTTAAGTAATAATTTTAACTTTTTCTAATTTACCCGGACACAAAATTTGTTTTTTTTAAATTTTACTAAAAGCGTAAGACATGCGCAAACTTGCAAAAACAACTTTCTTTAGAAGAGTGATAAGATTTTTTTTTGTAATACTAGGACTGTTTATTGAACCCAAACTAAGTTCAGAGCGGTTCAGGTTAGAGCAGCTGTAACAAACAATTACAGACGGTTGGCGTGACTCAGAGCTATAGCGGAACCATGCAGTATGTATGTATGCAACCGTGCTAAACATAACTAAAAACAAGTAAAGGAGTCTAAGTTCGGGTGCAACCGAACATTATATACTCAGCGTGAGCTTCAATTGCACATTTAATTTCAGATAAATTACTTTTCTACATAACACGTGGTACCGCCCGTTAAAAAAAATGTCTCCCCATTTCCTCTTACAATAAAACTTGATAAGTGAAATATCATTGATTCAAAACTATTTTTTGCTAAGTTCACTTCTTGACATTCTCATTCGCTTGCATGGCAGGGTTGCCACAGTTACGATATATAAATTTTTCTTCGAGTTATGGCTCCCGAAACATTGAAAATTGCTTAGACAAAAAAGGGGCGGTGCCACACCCATTTTTTTAAATTTAAGTGTTTTCCAATTTAATGTTATAATTCAATTTAGAAAGCAAAATTCTATTGATACAAAGCTCTTTTTCGATAAGATATACGGACGGACATGGCTCAATAAAATTTTTTTCGATACTGATGATTTTGATATATGGAAGTCTATATTTATCTCGATTCCTTTATACCTGTACAACCAACCGTTATCCAATCAAAGGTAATATACTCTATGTGCAAAGCACGCTGAGTATAATTACATGTACTTTGTTTTTGCCAATCGATGGACTGTGTCAAAATCGTACTGCGCCGGAGGTTGAACTGTCAACTCATAATAAAAAAGTACCAGTCAGCTGATTTCCGGTCATCACGTGTTCCTTGTTCCACCATGCTCAGAGCAAACATCTTCTGAAACACTTTCCAGGAAAAAAATTTAAAAACAGCCGACACGTGACTAATTTCAGCGCTAGATTTATATTAGATATGAGAGAAATTCGAAAAAAATTGTGTTTATTAAATTTATTACTTTTAAACTTTTCTATTTCTTAAATTTTTATTTTAATTATTTCAGTTTTGAATTGAGAAATTAAAATTTTGGTTTGGCATTTAACAACTTGTTCGTTGCTCTAGTTTAATATCGAGCAGGTTTAACTGGCTGCTCTGTGTGGACCTCACATAGACTGAATAAGTACATAGTGCCAAATTTTTTACTTAAAAATTTTGACTAAATGTATTATGAAAATTTCGTTAACTAACAAATTTATGTTTGTAGTTTTATATTAAACGAACACAAGGCGTGATAACCCCCGAAGAGATTTTCAGGCCGAGCTTCTCTACCGATTTGGGGTAGGCGGAGCACGCTACCAATACACTACGGCGGCCGAAACGAAACCGAATAAATTTTGAAGAACGAAACCAGAACCGAATCTGCAACGTTATTTTAATTGGTTTCATACCTAGGCTAAAATCACCTCCCTCAACTCAAACTTCTTTGAATGTCTGCCATTCAAGTAAACCGATATTTGCTTGGCAAATTGTCGAAAGTGCGGCCCGACAAGAGGAACTCAAAGCTTGGGTGAAAACAACAACTTTCCCCCAACCTACTAAAAGCCTTCATTTTTGATTCTTTTATTCGGTAACCAACTATTTTATGTATGCCAGAGGATTAGAAGTGATAGCAACCAAATAAATTTGGGGCTCTTTTTGTCATCTTCAGATCCGGTCATCGGTTATCGATAGACTGGCTATATCATCATCAGGCACCTATATCCACAAGACCCACTTTTTTGTCTGCTTATCCAGTCCAAAGAAGGGAGAACTTACGGAGTATTTGTAAAACACAATGATATAGTTTTTCCTTATTTTATATTTTCTCGTCTCCATTATTAACGACCTTTCTCAAAATGACTATCAAATATAACACTATTAAATACAACATGACAAACATTATCTGATATGGACTACAAAACTTGAGTCTGCATGTCTCAACATGATCTTTCGAGAACTTTCACTCTGCACTGCAATTCGATCTGTCTTAATTTAGTTTTTCGTGAAAAAGCGTGCATGTAGTACACAGCTCAGTTAATTTTAATAAAAAGTTTCTAAATCGTTCACTTTACAGTTCATGTTTCCCCGTGGGAGGCAAAGAACTGGGCTGCTCTAATGACTCTCTTGGTGAGTGTTGGGAGAAACCACATACAACGTCTTACAGTTCGTATGCTAACAAGCGAATAGAAAATTCGTATGAATAACCGATGCCACCTTTTGAGTAGCAATCACTCTGCTACACGCTTCCATAAAATAAAATAGCAGTTGACAGTCGTTTTTGGTGAGATTTCATGGTTGCATGCTAGATACAGCTCAGAGCTGAATTTAGAGAGCATCTTAACATAACAGTGGCCGCTCAAGGCGTATTAGATGATTACTTATCGCTTATCCAGTTTCAACACTATGCTTTGACTTTTTATCTCACTATATTACTTCTCTATCGCTTTATTATTTAATTCTTATTTTTTGCCGAAATCTTAAGGTGCCTAATGTTAAAGGCGTTTTCTTTTATGAGTTCGACTTTCTGAGGTGATAATACTCTTATTTCGGGTGTCCTTCACTTATGAAAAGTTAAGCTACGCGGTGAAAAACATTTACCGTAAAAAACTTTGTTATGCTACGCATAGCTGGAGTCTTAATCTGGCGAGCGCAAGACCTCACCTAAGCTAACATTTTGAAAGTTTAAAAAAAATCTAGTAAATGCTTTAGCTTTTGTCACTCACCCCTTCGCAAACAAAACCTCGATAGTTATAACACATTTTTTTGGTTTGTGTTTGATTGTAACTATCTACGGTGTTCTGTTTGTAATTGGACGACGTCGTACTCTTGCCTTTACTCGTTCATACTTCAATGATAAATAGCCTTCAGTTATTATTGTGTTTGGGTACTAAATGCGATAATAAGTAACTTGAAAAAATATTAGTATGTTTAAATAAATGATCTCAGGTATTTGTTAGCAATTTATGGACAGAAAGCCCTTAAGCTAGTGGTCAGTGTTTTGGGATATTTTTAGCAGGCTTTTGATGTTTATAATTAAATTAAAGAGCATATTTGTATGTATGGCAAAAACATTTAGATACTTAAGTTATACGAGCGGTCCTTTGATGTTGATATGTTTATACTTAAGTACTCTATTTTGAGCGCATTTAAGTACAGGGTGTGTTCAGTATCTAAATATTATGTTATTTGACTACCTATGGGCTTATACGGATGCTAAATACGTTACGAGTTCGGATGGATCTACGCATTAAGAAAATATCATATAATGGGTGAGTTTTTTTAGTTTAAGAGTTTAGAAGTTTTAACTATCTTCGGATATCGCTAACTGACAATTTACTTAGCAGAAATAGTATGGTGATCTGTCAAATAACGTTCCAGTTAGCGTTTTCCAGGCTGAAAACAGCACTTAAATTAATTAATTAAAACAATTATTCAAATTTTTTTTTTGCAAAATATGGAAACCTAAATTACCTAATAAAAAATAAATTGAAATCTCGAAAAGTTTGAAATAAAACCAAAAAGTTTAAAAACTTAAGAAAAGAAACTTGTAGACACTTATCGTTTTAAAGCAAAAACATAAATGGTAAAATTACTGCTGAAAATTTATATATAAAAAATTAGAATTACGGCCGTTTTCTTATGTAAACTTTAAAATTTATCTGTGCTATAAACACCGAATTTTGTTCACAAAAATAAATAATAAAAAATTAATAAAATAATAATACAATAAATAAAATTAAATCTTATAACTTTAAACGAGCAATTCTTGTTTGTTTGTATAGCCGAACGATATCGGGAACGGCTCAACCGATTTAAATGAAATTTGGCACAGAGATAATGTATCACCTTCTTAGACTTTCTACCTAGGTGTTGCTACTCAGAATGTTTCACAAGGTTGCCACCTATCGAAAAAAAAAAAAATTGCATGAGATATGCCGATATGGGTATCGAACGAAAGGTATTTCACTCCGCATTACAATAGGGACATTTTTGAGTAGGGTTGCCTTACCACCACCTATTTGAAATTAAAAAAAAAATTGCATGAGATATGGCGATATGAGTATCAAACGAAAGGTACTTCTCTCCGCTTACAATAGGGACATTTTTGAGTAGGGTTGGCATTTAGTGTCGCCACCTATTCGAAATTAAAAAAGATTGCATGAGATATGCCAATATGGGTATCAAACGAAAGGTATTTCACTACGCATTACAATAGGGACATTTTTGAGTAGGGTTGCCATTTAAGGTTGCCACCTATTCGAAAAAAAAGAAACGTTGCCAGCACGACCAAACTTTGCCGAGCAAAGCTCGGTCGCTCAGGTACTAAAATATAATACAATAAAAAATAAAATGATTTTAATAATCGCCCATATTGCTTTTTTAAATGTATGAAAACATTTATTTGAAGCAATTTTTTAATTTTTATAATTTATTTAATAATTTGGGAAAAATTTAAACAACGTGACATCAGGACGGACAAGGCGACAGCTGTTTCGATTACACCTTGTAAATCTCTTCAAAGCCTTTTCTTTATTAAATAAATTATAAAAATTAAAAAATTGCGTCAAATAAATGTTTTCATACATTTAAAAAAGCAATATGGGCAATCCCCGATTATTAAAATCATACAAACAGACAATATTGGTTAATTCGTTGTAGTTCTATAAATAGAACGAAAACAGCAACAAAACCAAAGTTTCTTTGAAAACCGCCGTACCAAGCATAGCTTTAACACATAATTGCATACGAAGTATGCAATGTGTAAAAGATTAAAATATGCAAAAAGAAGGCAATTGGGAAAAACTTTACAACAGGCATGACGTAGCTGAATGCGTTTATAACCATTTCAACTATCGTAGTAGTGCGAGTTCGACTCCCACTCCCGGGAGAAAAGGCTTTGAAGAGATTTACAAGGTATAATCGAAACAGCTGTCGCCTTGTCCGTCATGATGTCACGTTGTTTAAATTTTTCCCAAATTATTAAATAAAAAAATAAAATGAATTAAAATAAAAATTAAATAAATCAAGAAAAAAATAAATTAATTAATAAAATGAATAAATGAAGAATAAATGATGAAAAGAATAAACTATATACAAAAAGAAAATAAAAAAAATAAATACAATAAAAAAAATTTACTAAAGAAATTACTTTAGGTAAAACCCGTGTCAAAGCACAAAAAAGCTAGCCATTGCGGGAATTATCTGGCATATACAAGCTATGTGGGTTTTAGCTCGTTCACCGAATGTCATGCGACTGGGAAATACTTGCAAAGTGAACTCAACACACGCACAGCAAAGTGTTCAACTGAACTCTCAAGGGAATACTTAACGCTTGTGCCGTGGAGATTTAGTGCGGCTAAATTACCACGCTGACTGTGACTCCTCCTCTGAAACAAATAAAACCATGGCCAGACTTTCCGTGGCTTTAGTGCTGCGGAACCTCCTGCTTATTATGCTATTAGATTATGCGTTTCGACTCGCCGAGAAGTTCGTGCTTAAATTTTCACAGCACCGTCGCGGTGACCAAGAGCATGAATACAGAGTGGTAAAGTTCAACTCAAATTCTTTGGGAACTAGCACGTTTCCGCCACGTTTCCTTACTGCACTGTTCCTCCAGCGACATATGGTTAATTTTAGTATTATTAATTTTGCAACAGAAACTACACTGGATTAAATAGAATTCTTAAGTTTGTTTCGGCATATGATTTCTTCTGAATTTCATCTGTATCTATAAATTTTTATATTTTAAATAAAGCAAGTGTGATATTTAAAGCCTAGAAGCCAGTTCTTTTAAGTTCTTATGATTCTTTTACCCAGGATCTCTCCCGTTCGACCACTCGTTCCAGATAGCCGCCAGGATGCTGCGCCATTTTGAACACCCTGTTAGTCTGTCGACAGTTGTTCTTGTACACAATACATTTTTTCTTTCAATAGACCTTCAATTAATTGTCACAATAAAATAAATAAACAACATGTGTTTTTTTGCCTAAATAAAGAAAAAACAGTGCTGCCTTGCACCCCGAACAAAAATTGGAAAGGCATCAAAACCAAAAAAGAAAAACAGGCCCTCAGTTAAGGGAAAATCCACGCTAAAATGTGATTCATTTTGTTTTATTGGTTTTCCAACAGGGTAGATAATGGAGATATTCTGGAATGATTTTCCGTCTTCTCTTGTCATTTTTCGATATATGACACTGAAGATAGCCCAACGTCGTTGTGTCTACAAACCGGTTTGTTTCAAATCAAATTTGACAAGGGATGACAGAAAATCGTTGCAATATACATTATTAAAATACTTTAGAAAAGGATTTTTTAAGCGAGGATCGGCTGTGGTTTTAAACACACTCCGAGATTATTCCTGCAATGAAGGGACTCTCAGAGAACGTTATCTACCGTGCAGATACCGGAGTCGGCATACACTACGTATGTCCCGCACCACAAATTTGTAGGAAAAATTAAAAATTAGCACGACACAATTTGGAAATTGCTCGGCCTAAACCTTGTCGGAGGTATATCGCGCCAAGTTATTATTGTTTACTTTAGTGAGTTTAAAGACTGGGACTGGATGTAGGACAGCTTGATACGATTTATACTGATTTTTCTAAGGCGTTTGACAAAATTTCTCACGTAATCCTCATTGAGAAACTTGCATTCTTGGGTTTTCATTCCAGTATCCTCAAATGGATAAAATCTTATTTACATAACAGGAGTTGCATGGTTGCTATAGATGGGGCATTCTCGGATCCATTCATTGCTACATCTGGTGTACCTCAAGGTAGCATATTAGGTCCTTTATTATTCATCTTGTTTATTAATGATGTTTCTTTTTGTTTTAACTCGTCTAGATTTCTCTTATATGCCGATGATCTTAAAATATATTCTGAAATAAGTGACTCGCGTGATTCATCGGCGCTTCAAAGTGAACTTAATAAATTTTTAGATTATTGCGCCTTGAACAGGCTTTATATAAATATTAACAAGTGTTTCAAAGTAACTTACTCTAAAATGGTCAAGCCTTTGGATACTTGCTACTGGTTGGCGGACTCTTGCCTTTCTGAGGTTAATGAAATTAAAGATCTTGGCGTGTATTTTGATAGCAAGCTAAATTTTACTACTCATTTAAACTACATAATTACAAATTCTTTTGGAACACTTGCCTTTGTGAAACGCCACTCTTCTAATTTTTCAGACCCATATACCTATAAGCTTTTGTACTCGGCTTTTGTCCGTTCTAAAATGGAATACGCAGCTGTCATTTGGAGACCATACCATTCAGTCCACATAAATCGTCTGGAGAAAGTCCAAAAGTGCTTTGTTCGTTTTGCTTTACGCTCTCTTAACTTTACTGAACCGATTCCGTCGTACGTTGCTCGTTGTCGATTAATTAGTTTGGTATCGTTATCCGATAGGAGAACGCTATTATCGGTTACATTTATTATGGATCTTGTTTCTGGCAGGATAGATTGTCCTTCCTTACTTCAGCTAGTTAACTTTAATGTGCCCTGCAGAAATTTACGAAATTTTGTTGGTTTTCGTGTTGGACTTAACAGAACAATCTATGGTGCTAACGCTCCCTTGAATAGAATTATGTCTGATTACAACTATTTCTCACATTTTCTGGATTTAGATTTTACGTATACCAAATCGGTTATACAGTTCAAACTAAAAACCTATTTTTTAAGTAATACTTAATTTACATTAGTTGTACTATATTCTTAAGTGTCTGCTGTATAATAGACATACAAGTAAATAAATAAATAAATAAATAAATAAAATATGCCTCTAAAATGCCTGGAAAGCCTACTTACATATATATTTAATATCAAAGAAGAACCAATCGGAATATATATAAAACACAGCACATTTCAGCGCCATCTGCTGGTCTTGTTAATGAAAGTTGTGTTTAATATCTTTACGTTTTAAAGCTTTGCAAAACAGCTTTCTAAACTAAGCAAATATAATTATATCGCATATGAATCTAATAAACACATGCTGTTCACTTATCGCAATTAATAGAGCAAGACCAACATTAATTGCTAATGTAGAGTACAAAATGCACAATAAGGAAATTGAAAAAAAAAATTGCAAAAAAATAGTAGAATGTACTAACAGAAATTTAAATGAAAAACGATACTGGCAATTTGTGTGTCTGCAAAGCCATACCACCCTCACTTTGAAAGGGCTGTAAATTAAATTGGGAGTACATATATATGTACCCGTATGTATGTACGTATGTGAAAAAGAGGAAGATGAAAACAGTAGGTAACAGTAAAATAGTGTACAAGTGTAAAAATCTTGCTTTTTTAGGTCGCGTTATGTATTTAGGTTTTCGTGTTATTGCTTCCGAAACACTAGAAGTTGATTGGTAAAAAAAGGGCAGTGCCACGCCTCTTTCTCTAAAGAGAGTAGAGAAAAAAGGAAACTTTAGCAAGCCTAGGTCAACGTACTGAAAGAAATTCCAGAAACAAAATAATTCAAATAAAATTGGGACAATCGAAAGAAGTTGCCAATGTGGTGGAACTAGAAGAGTTCAATGATTTCCTAACAAATACGCTTATGATTGCGTATAACTGAGCTTGGCCTCTAAGAAGATAAAGAGGAAAATCACAGCCGCAATGGTAGAGCGCTGAGCTGAAAGTTCTTAGAAGACAAATAAAAGAAATGTTCAAAAGTTCGCGGAAAGTTATAAATTTAAAAAGCAAAAAAATAAATGAAAGGCGCGATAACCTTCGAGGAGGTTTTAGGCCGAGCTTCTCTTCCAATTTGCGTTGTGCTCCTTTTTGTTTTTCCTACAAACTGGTGGTACGGGACCTACATGTTTTATGCCGACTCCAAACGGCATCTGCAAGGCAGCTTTTCATGGCAGAAATACACCCGGAGTCCGTGCCAAACACTGCGGAGGGGCACCCCGTTTAGAAATCTTGTTCTAATTAAAACAACTTGTGTCAAAAATGTTGATGTTACTTTGCCCGGGGCGTGAACCCAGCATCTTCGGTGTGGTAGGCGCACCATATAAAGAAAGATAACGAAAAAGGATCACTTAATAGAGAGAGGTCTCTTGAGACGCTTTTCCACACACATTTCCCATCGGGATATAATTCAGAAGAGCCAGCAGACAGGACTTACGCTTCGATCACGGAGCGGGAAGGAGAAAATGATCGAGCATGCTTTGTACTCATACGCTGCGCTTGCAAGGCTAAGTCTCCAGCTATCTAGAGTGATAAAGCTATCAGGTCTAGAAGCAGCAAGTGGCCATAAAGCTTCTAATATTTGCCCAGAGAAAAACCTTTTTTATAACATAGCTCCTGGTCTTTGATGGGGATTTTCACTTTAGTCATTAAACAAACTTTTGTAAACACTATGGATTCATTCAGTCTATTTGAGGCCCCCACGAACCGTCCAGTGCAGTTTAACCTAACCTAACGCCTTATCTCGAAAATTAAAAAATCTTTGTTATTCTTACTATGGCATTTTGAGAGTCCCAAGGCTTTGAAAAACCCTTTTTAAAAAAGTGGGTGTGGATCTATACAAGTTTCGGCGGATATGACTTAATAAATTTGCTTTACCTGACATATCTAAGTCTAGATGGTTTGATTAATCTATTAGCATATCTTTTAATTTTTTTAATTTATAAAAAGTGGGCGTGGTTGTTTTTATATGATTTCGCCTATCATAAATGTTCTTAAATAACAGCGTGATTTAATACTCGGGAATTTATTAGCCAGATTGGGTTCAGATATTTCAACTTTTACTGAAACTTTCATGTTCTTGGACTAGTGGGCGAAGGTATTTAATCGATTCTCCATTTCATTCGGAGCATTTCGATTTAGGAAATTCCAAATCTATCGCGATGAGCTTATGTTGTTGTTATAGCAGTGATTCCCTTATGTCGCAACAATCTATGGACCTACCATAAAAAAAATATTTGCTAAACGCAGCTGCTTATATAATTTACAATTTAATTCCTACCCTTCAAATTTCATTGAGAAAAATACATAAAATGAACTAGTAATGGCGTGAAAAAATAAGCATTTGCAAGCGTATTACGCCGCACTATGGGGTGAATTGGAAAAAATTTTCTCAAAATCAAATTTCTCGGCAACAGTTAAGGTAATCAAACAAAAAGTGTTTCAAAGGACGTGTTTTGCCAATATGGGAAAAAGGTAGGTAGTAGGTAGGTGAAATGGCTGCGACCTTGGTCGCACAAGTAGCTATTTAACGCCGTTTTGATGCCATGTAACTCGTCTAAAACGTACGGAATGTTACGGTCAGTGTACTACAACCAGCCAGAGTTGTTAATAAAATTAAGAATATTCGGGATTGCTATCACAGATAAACCTCTGAGGTCTTCTATAAACGGGGTTCCAAGGAACCTTAGTCGGGCTCTAGCTAGAGCGGGCATTTACACATAAAGTGTTCTACTGTCTCCCTGGCATTTAGATCTTTGCAGCTTCTACAGTAGTCGTTATACGGAATGCCCATCTTTCCCGCATGCGTACCTACGGGAAAAGAGGACTTTGTTCAAAATAGTTTTACCTTTGTTACCATTTTTTTTATTATAAACGAAAAACTAAATGTTTCGTTTTCTTCGAAATAAAAGCGTTCGAAGATTTTGAGAAGGCGAACGCGAGTGTGTAAAATAAAGAGAATTGCTTCCATTAAAAATGTTTCAAGCATGTTTGGTTTGATTCCACTATCCCAAGCGAAAGGAATTTGGTTCTGAGACCAGTTTTTTCAATTTACCCCATAGTGCGCCGCTCAACTCATTGAGTAGGAAAAATTGTGCGCATATATATAAAAAACAATATGAAGTTACTTTATAGCCAAAGCTGTAGAGTACAATTATAAAAGGAATATTAAAGATAAGCATAAAAGCCAGAAGGCTGTAAACAAAATTACGCCTGAAGATTACTTTTGAAATATAACTAAGGAAGAGGAAAATGCTACATTTTTATCTCCTTGGAGTTTATTCTTGTCTTTTTGTACTGGAAATCTATATTTTTTGTGTGGGGTTGCCTCCAATTCCTAGCAAAACATCTTCTAACTATAAGCAGATTATTGCGAAATAATTTATAAACATAACGTTATTTCGGAAATAGGCCATAAACAATGAAACAAAATTGTAGATACATTACGCTAAGCACATTTGTCGAGCTTTTAATCAGGGTTGGTACGGGACAAACTATACCTTTCTAAGATAAGTGCATTTATAGAAAATAGAAAGTTGTTTATGAAATGTTTCTATGTATGTGTGGATGATCCAAAATAAGAATGCATTTTTACGGACAACAAAACATCACCGTACTTTGTGGTAACAATAAGTGAAATTTTTCCCAAATGCTTGCTGTGCTTTCTTTGCCTTTCCATTCCTATCTTCTCTTTTCTTTTCGTTTCCTTACCTTACATTCTATTTCCTTTATTTTATTTGTTTTATTTTAATTTACATAATTGTATTTAATTTTATTTATTTCCATTTAATTTATTTTTATTTTATTAAATTTTACTTAGTTTAAGTTTGTTTGTTGTATTTTATTTTCATTTATTTTATTTTATTTTTTTTTTTGCTTATTTTATTTCTCTTTATTTTATTTTGTTTAGTTTTATTTACATATTTTACTTAATGTTTTTTTTCGTTATTTTATTTTGTTTTATTTTTTTATTATACTAATTTTATTTTACGTTACTTTACTTTACTATATTTTATTTAATTCTATTTTAGTTTGTTTTATTTAATTAATTTTCTTTTGTTTCATTTTATTTTTTTTTATTTTTATTTCTATTTATTTTATTTCACCTTAATTAATATAATTAAATTAAATAACAAATGGTTACCTAAAACTGTTGCAACCAACAAAACGAATAAATACTTCAATTTGAATGTTCTCGTTTGATTTTGCTCAGTTCCCGCTGTACTTTCGACAAACCAAATATGTAGGTGCACACTCTTCGTTCATTCGAACGCGTCATCGAAAGCAGCAGGCCATGGTTTTCTCAATACAGCAACGTCAAACACCCGTAGCGTTCGTAGTGCGCGTGACAACAATTTTATGGTGTGCGAATGTTGACATCACTATGCTGTTAGTAAATAATCACACAACAAAAAACGCCACAATTATGTACAAGGCAACGAAGACCATTCCACACACATAAACAACAGCTTAAAGCAGAGAAATTATCTCACATACACATATGTAGCGATCAGTGAAGAGACGAAGTTTGTACTCACACATACACATGCATATAGCTCACTAACCAAGTATGCCATACAGCTGTTCCATCTTCTTGAAAAGTCTAGACCTTAGGAGAAATATGCGAACGAAACAACAGAGAGTATAAAAGCAGCGCAAGCTGAGGAATAACTAATCAGTTCGATTAAAATATGCTTTTGTGAAGTACGTGATACTCTGGGAGTAGTCTAAATAAAGACCATTTTGCAATACTGAATATTGGAGGTTTTTTCGACAGTTCAGCGATTCGAATATTAGCAGAAGGTGTATAAATTTAGGGAATTCCCCAAAATTCGTTACAATAGATTGATAACATACTTGGCATATGTGTGTCATTTTTGAATATTTTACTTTTAAGAAATCAATCTTTTTAATGGCCTGTACTGCTCCTTAAGAGGAACTATCGATACTTTTATAATTATTATTTCATATTGTTTATTTATATAAAAGATTGGCTTTGACAATTAAAAAGAAGACCGACTAGAAAATCGGTTAAAGATTTTTCATAGGATGCTCGTAAAAATTAGTGAACTAGTTTTTTGTAACGATTTCGAAAATTAATTCAATGTAAAGAGCAACATCTGATCGCACACGAAATTATTGGTTTGTCGTCTATAATTAGTTATTTTGCGTATTAAAAAATACTGATTAAAAGTGAAGTTCCAGTAATGAATATTTTTAATGTAATTCATTTGATTTCTTTCGACCGATTTCTACTTTTGTTAATATAAATTAAGTTAGTTATTCCCGTTTACTTTAATTCTAAGATACCCAATATTTTTTGTGTCTTATATCTAAAGACATATTACTGAAAATAACACTTACGATTGAGATGTATAATATAAAATAGCTGTTTCGATTTAATTTTGAAAGAGTTGGAAGACTTACCTGAAAAGAGAAAATATATTAGTTAGTTAAACGTATAAATATACTATATTCATTATTTTATGTTTGCTCAGAAAAATATCGTACATATATTAATCACATATCCAAAATAATAAATACATAAATATTTCTCGAGTTTCAAAAAAAAAAGATCGCATAAATAAAGGGAAGCTTTAATTTTTCGAATATCGAAAATTTCGAAAGCTAGTAAAATGGGACAATGCACTAACAAATACTGATTGATTGGCCAAATTTGCCCGGTGGATTAATTGTATGGAGCAAAATAGAAATTTAGTAAAATTTTTGAAAATGGGCGGAATACCACCCATATTTAGCAGAAAAAAATTTTAAAGTTTTGAAAGCTGCAGTTATTACATTCTGCTACTTGGAAGATGTATCGATCTTGGTATAATATCCATATCTGAGCAAACTCGATTCAATCAAATCTTATCTTGCCAATAGGGTTAACTTTGTTGTTGTTGACGATGCGAGATCACCTCCTTACATTGCGTCTTCGGGGGTACCTCAAGGTAGTAACTATACTGTACCTTTATTATTTTTAATATTCTTTAATGATGCCAGTTCTTGTTTCAAGTTCTGATCGTCTTTTCTATGCTGACCCTTTGAAGATCTTCATGATGGTAAAAAGTTACACTGGTATTGAAGTTATTCAACATGAGCTTAACTGTTTCGACGACTGGTATAGACGAAATAAGCTAGTTCTAACGTTGACAAATGTTGCTTCGTAACATCGTAACAAAACGCGAACGCCCCTTCAATCCTCTTATTTTATTTCGAATTTTGCTCTAAATTCTCTTACCAAAATTAAGGATCTCGGGGTTGTGTTCGATTTCAATTGATCGAAACTGGAATATGCAGCTATAGTTTGGAATCCCTTCTACCCTATCCATTCGAATAGACTTGAACGTGTTCAAAAAAGGTTCCTGCACTTTGCTTTGTTCCAATTAAGGTTTGAATTTCCTATTCCGTGATCTATTCCACGATGTAGATTGATTGATATGTAAACTCTTGAGGTTAGAGTGACGATTTCGGGACTCTTGTTCCTGCATGGCCTACTCAATGGGAATATTGATTGCCCTCCTTTGCTAGAACTCATAAAGCTTAATGTTCCATGTAGATCTTTACGACACTCTGATCTCTTTCATATTGAATATTGTAGGCGTAATTATGCCCAGTATGAGCCAACAACTCGAATTTAACTCGCTTTACTATAATAATATTAAAGTGGATATTTTTTAAAATTTTTGCTATTTTTAAGTCCTGCTTGTTTAAAGTTTTGTTATAATTGTATGTCAAGTTGTATTGTACTGATATTATTGTTATCTAGTCTGTAAGGTTTTGTAATACCGCAAACTAAATAAATATAAATAAAACCAGTCGACACATTTTTTAATAAAGTTATTTAAATGATATTAGAGAATAATTACAATGTTACAAGTACATGTTTCTGAATTTCCCTTTTTCAACAGCTAGTTTTTCGGGAGCTGTGTTTAATATTGTACTCGAAATCCCCAAAATTCATACTTTATGCTGGTGTTTAGGCGCATGCCCCTAACCACTCAGTCATATGACAGCCACACTGCACACCTTGTAAACTGTTTTAAAGTATTGGCTTTTTTGTAGCTATTCCTTTTATATACCATTTGGTACATACTATGCATATTGAATGTTTGTTAACCCATATTGCGTGGAATATTTATAGGCGCGCTTCAACAGCTTAGCAACATCGTCCACCATTCTATCAATTGCAAAAAGTGGGTTTGTGTAAAAAGTGAAGTTGTAGGCTTTTACCGCGCCGCGGCGTCGTCTCAAATCGAGTTTCGCCCTATCTTGGCTGTCGATTCGAAAACGTCCTGTCACAGAAAAATTTAAAAAAAAACAGCCTATTTTGTTTGACGAGCGCATACTTCAAACTTTTATTAAAAAAATTTGTATCTCAGATTTTTTTTTCAAAAACACTCTATCCGATCACAAGTTGAGGTATCTGCAAAAAAGATCTAAAGTGATATTGTGCTCAGTTGACATGTTTAAACGTTGTTCGAGGCTTTAACCTCAAAATGAATTTGACAACTGCAAAGCCCATAAATTCAAAAACAAAAAACAAAAAAGCTATTCCGAGATACGATGTTTTCTGTTTTTGGGCTAATATTATGTGAAGAAGATGAAGTAAACGCGACTGTAGTCACATTGAGGGCGAGTAAAATATACAGTCCTTGATTTCCAGTGCATTTCATTTGTCGAATTTTTTTGGGAAATCTAAAATGTTAACAGTAAACTAAGCTCGAATTAGCCGCAGCTTAAACTCACATTAAACAACACGGAATTGGGTGACAGGGTCTGACTTCTATAAGGGAAATTGTAAATAGTTGTCGCTTAATAGAAAAAATCAATATACAGCAACAGAGGCGTAGCAACGGGGGGTTTTGGGGGTTTTACCCTCCCCTTTGCAACAGGATCATTTGATTTTTAAGGTCGTTACAATTCAAATATTTGATGTTTTTATGTCTATGTTAATAAATTTCTTTATAATTCTGCTACGTATTTACTTTGTTAGTGATATTATATTTTTAATATGCAAGCATATGTATGTACGAAGTGAACACATATATTTTAATCATATTCTGTTTCATAATAATTCTGCAATTTATTAAATATACAAATGTACATGTTAACTTTTACTATAAGTAAATGTGTACCTATTTTGGAATATAATGCAAATTTGACATTATTTTCCATGTAGAAAACACATTATTATAATGTAATATCTACATTTTTTTTCATGTCAAAAACACATTTCAAAAATGTCAAATTCAAATTATTTGATAAATGAAAAAATAATGTGTTTTTCACATTTTAAAATGTAAAAAACACATTAGTGTTTTTTCCGTGTATATATGACTTTTTTAAATACAACTTTTTTCTATTCGATCAGTTTCTTTCTTTTGAATTTTATATACGTATACGTTAGATTTCATGCATAGGCTCAAAAAGCATGAATGCTACTTATTCCTGAAGGAGGTACTTCGGTTTTTTTTTTCTCAATTTATCTATGATTAATATTACAGGAATGCGATTCTGTGGCTTTTCCTAATGTTCACATGTTGTTGAACATCTTGTGTATGCTTCCAGTAACAACGGCAACGAAAGAAAGTTCTTTTTGAACTCTTAGGTTGATTAAAAACTATTTAAGAAACACGATGAGTGAAAATCGATTGAATGGCTGTGCATCACTAAGCATCCACCGTGATAAAATTGTTACCGTTGATGAAGTTTTAGATGAAATTGCAAAGAAAAGCCGACGAATGCGCTTCAGTTTTTAATGTAACCTTTTTCATATAATATTTCAAATACATGTACTTTAATGTTAAAGCTAAAGACGACATTTTTTTTTTTTTTTTTTTAAACCCCCCAGGCAGTTTTCTGGCTACCTTCGTAAAAGGAGACTAACATAAAAACTTATTCAAGGGGTTGTGTAGCGCAACTCCTTCATGAGCATGTCCAGCGCAATTTATAGATTCTCCAACCCAATTGTCAACTTCACCTACCCGTGGCGAATCATGTGTCTTTAGCAGGCGAGGTTGTGGCGAAGTAGTAGCCGTTACCAAAACAGAAGAAATACTGGTAGTAAATAGCTTCAACTGCAGCCACGTCGACTTTTATATTTACAGCCAAGCAGCAATTAAGGTAATAATTTCGCATAGCTTTAGTAAGTTACTCCTATCATTTAAAAGAGAGGACTGTAGATGAATGTTGGGTATTCAGCCTGGACTCTGTCTCCTGGCGTCACATGCCTTAAACGATCGAGCACGTTTTTTTTTTCTTGATGTGAAAAGTAAAGTCCTCCCTCGGCAAACGACAATCATGCTCTACAAGTCACTTATCGTACCCGCCCTGTTATATGGTGCAGAAGCATGGACCATGACAACATCAGATGAACATGACAACATTTGGGAGTCTTCGAGAGAAATTTTTTTGGAAGATTTAATGATAAGATGAGCTTTACGCAGACATCAACATAGCCCAGCGAATTAAAACGCAGCGGCTACGCTGGCTAGGCCATGTTATGGCGAATGAAAGATGACACTCCGGCTAAAAATGTGTTTTTATCGGAACCCTTCTATGGAAGCAGAGGAATAGGGCGGTCTTCACTCCGCTGGATGGACCAGGTGGAAAATGATGTAAACTCCTTTGGTGTGACAAATTCGCAGAGCGAAGAAGCAACTGGCGCGCCTTGTTGGACGGCCATAACCGTTTAAACGGTTAAACGCCAGTTAAGTAAGTAAGTAGGTTTCCTATTAAGCAAAAAAATGAAATTGTTTGTTACTTAATCCCCATAAAAATATTTTTGTACTACCGACTGTTTTCTTTATTTATTGTAAATTTGTTTTTTGGTTTCGGTTTTACAGTCCAATGAATCAGAAAAACGCCTTTTTTTTATTTTCTCGCCAAAGTTTCGACCTTTTATTTTGGTCTTCTTCAGGGCTTAAAATTACTGCGTTCTGGACAAGGAAGAACGCAGTAATTTTGAGCCCTGAAGAAGACCAAAATAAAAGGTCGAAACGTTGGCGTTTTTTTTAATTTTGGAATTATGACATTTGGTGTAGACCTGTTAGGTTAGGTTGAACTGGCCGATCCATGAGGACCTCACATAGACTAATTGAGTCCGTAGTATTACCAGAAGTTTGTTTTAACGACCAAACTGAAAAACCCTATCAAAAAGCAGTACCTATGTTATAAAGTAAGTCCGTCCTCTTGGCAAATACTAGAAGCTTCCCAGGACTTAAGCCACTTGCTGCTTCTAGATCTGACAGCTGTATCACTCCTAATAGCTGGAGTCTTAGCCTGGCAAGTGCAGGGCATGAGCACAGAACGTGCTCGATCGTTTCCTCCTCCAACCCGCACTTCCTACATATGCATCACTGACCAAGCCTAATTTAAAGGCATGTGACGCCAGAAGGCAGTGTCGAGTTAGAATACCCATTATAAGTCTACAGTCCTCTCTTTTTAATGATAGAAGCAACTTTGTAAGTCTAAGGTTGTAGGACCTACACATAATCTTCGACACTTTACACCCCCGCGCTTGAACCTACGCCTTTCCCGCTTGATCGATCATGTGCACCTTTCGCCTTCGCTTAATGTCGCCCAGTCTAATTGGGACGTCTACGGAGCACGCTTCAAGGGATGCGCCCTTTTTAGCTAGTTCATCCGCTTTTTCATTCCCATCTATTCCCATATGCCCCGGGACCCAATATAGATGTATGCTTCTCCCTATCCCGATTCTCTCCAGAGACGGCTTACAATCTAACACGCATTTAGATGCTGTGGTATGCGATATTATTGCCTTATTGGTGTAGGCCTGTACTTATGTAAGTATCTAAATATTTTAATATAAATAATTTCTGACACATAATTAAAAAAATTAATAGCTAGATGTAAATAAAATTCCTGAACCTACCTTGGTTGTGAGCTGCGATAGTTGTAGCAACAACAGCAAAATGAGCACACCATAAACACCAAAGAATTCACACAACTGCACCAAGTTTCATTCGAATCTAAATCTTCTACACCTTGCGATGCCCCATCAACGGCTGCAGTAGCACCAACCCCCGCACCTATTCCACCACCCTCCTCAACTAAAGTGCCAGGCACAGCACCACATCCACCAGTTGGTGCTGTAGTTATAATAGGCGCACCAGTCGCCGCTTTACCACAACCTTCAAATCCACCACGAGCGCCAGTTGCCGCACCAGCAATATCAACTACAATCAGCGAACCAGCTGAAGGTGTTGACGATTTTCGACGTGCACGTGCAGCTTTACGTGCGCTTGGTGATTGGATTTTCCAAAAATGTGCAAAACGTGCACGAGTAGCTTTGATACCGCTGGCGGCACTTATGGTAGCACCAATACTACCAATACTCCCACTACTCAATCGTTTTACAGCGGGCTTGAAGCTTGGTATGGCTGGGACATGGTATATGGTTTGTTGCTGGTGTGGCTGTTGTTGCGTTGGCGGTGTTTGCTGTTGCGCCTGTGGCAGCGGCGGCTGTTTTGTTGCAGTTTTAGTTGTTGCTGTAATGTTTGTTGTTGTTGTTGTTGTTGCTGTTGTTGTTGTTGTTGTTTTAGGTGTATTTGTGGCAATAGCAGCCGCCGGCGGCTGCGTTCTTGCAATTTTTACTTGCGTGGGGGTCACAACCTTACGCTCCGCCCTTCCTGCTAGCGCACGTGCATGCGTCGATGGCGCAAGGGCTAACGCTGTGATAGCCGTTGATGTACACGCTTGTTTTTGTGATTTTACAAATCGTTCAGTCTTTTGTTGAGTTTCAGTTAACGCCGACGTTCCCAAATCAATTGGCACCGTAGGCGTTGCATGACGTTGCGCTGGCGCTGAATCAAATGTAATTTTTTTCTTTTTACATACTTTTTGTTTGACTTTGCTTGTTGCCCTTAGCAATGGTTGTAATTGATGCGCTTTTGTACTTGTTGTTGCTGCAGTTACTGTTTGCAGGTGTGTTGTTGCTGTAGTTGTTTGTGATTCTTGCGTTGGTGGACACGTTGCAACAAATTTAATTTCAGCGGCTGAAGAAATTGGTGTATTAGTTGCTGTGGTTGTAGTCTCTGCTATGGCGGGTATGGTAGGTGTGGTGTTGATGTTGTTGGGTATTTTTGTTATTGTGATGCTATTGGAGTTGCTGCTATTGTTTTTTTTATTTTAATAATGTTGGTAATATTTGGCGATGATGGGGATTTGGGTAATGTAGAGTGATGTGCTTTTTGATGTTGATATTTTTTTTGTTATAGTTGTTGTTACTAATGGTGATGATTTTATGTGCTGGCACGTTGGTTGCTATGAAATTTGTTTTTAATTGCTAGAGTTGGTTTGGTTGCATTAGAAAATGTGTTTCTGAGTGGTTGATGTTTGAAATTTTTCTTTTGAATTTGTTGTGTTTGCGGCAGCTTTTTGTTTTGTTGTAGCAATTTTATTACTGAGAGCTATTGCTCATTGATTCGTCACTTTTTGTAGAAATTTCCTTTTTTAGTTATCGTATCACTCTACGATTTTTTTCTTTGTCGTATTTTGCTTATTATATTTTATTCCGTATTTTTCTTATATTCCAAATATTTTGATTTTTGTAAATAATTTATTTGTTGTATTTGTAAATTTTATTTTTTTGATTTGAAAGCATTTAATTTTATATTTTAATTCATGAAAATTACTATTTATACAAAAAAAAAATTTGATTTGGTTTAAAATGTAGAACAAAACACAAAAATAAATAAAAAAGTTTACACAAAAACTTTTGGAAAAATATTATTTTAAATAATTGTACTAGGGTAATTCTCTCAGCGCGGCTTACAAATGACCACAATACGCTAAAAGCAGGGGAAGTGAACCTGAAATTAGCAGCGAAATACTATAGCGTGATCTCCTAAATGGAGGCAGCGATTCACCGCGCAGAGATGACGAACCCGATCCCGCAATCGATGATGATGGAATATATGTCTCCCCGCCCGGTTATGACGAAGTTAGAATAGCAATAACCAGATTGAAAAACAACAAGGCCGTGGGCGCTGATGGATTGCCTGCGGAGCTATTCAAGTACGGCGGCGAGGAGTTGGTAAGGCGCATGCAGCAGCTTCTTCACAAAATATGGGCGGACGAGTGCATGCCCGACGATTGGAAGCTAAGTGTTCTTTGCCCAGTTCACAAGAAGGAGGATACTGCAAAATGCACCAACTATCGTGAAATCAGCCTCCTTAATATCGCATATAAGGTCCTTTCAAGTGTATTGTGCGAAAGATTGAAGCCCACCGTGAACCGGCTGATTGCAACTTATCAGTGCTGCTTCAGACCTAGTAAATCTATTATCGACCAGATTTTCACAATGCGCCAAATCTTGGAAAAAACCCGTGAAAAGAGAATCGACACACATCACCTCTTCGTCGACTTTAAAGGCGCCTTCGACAGCACGACAAGGAGCTGCCTATATGCCGCTATGTCTGAATTTGGTTTCCCCGCAAAACTTATACGGCAGTGCAAAATGACGTTGAGCAGCGCCATCAGCTCAGAATTGGGAAGGACCTCTCCGAGCCGTTCGAAACTAAACGAGGTTTCAGACAGGGTGACCCCCTATCGTGCGATTTCTTTAATTTGATACTGGAGAAAATTATACTAGCTGCAGAACTTAACCGCACTGGAACAATATTCTATAAAAGCGTGCAATTACTGGCATATGCTGATGACATTGATATCATCGGCCTAAACACCCGCGCTGTTAGTATTGCTTACTCCAAGCTGGAAAAAGAAGCGGTAAAGATGGGTTTGATGGTGAATGAGGACAAAACGAAGTACCTGCTGTCATCGAGCAAAGAGTCAGCGCATATGCGCCTTGGCAACCACGCTACTGTTGGCAGCCATAATTTCGAAATAGTAAAAGACTTCGTTTATTTGGGAACCAGCATACACACTAGCAACAATATCAGCACTGAAACCCAGCGAAGAATCAATCTTGCCAATAAATGCCACTTTGGACTAGATAGGTAATTGAAAAGTAAAGTCCTCTCTCGGCGAACAAAAATCATACTCTACACGTCACTTATCGTACCCGTCCTGCTATATGGGGCAGAAGCATGGACCATGACAACAGCAGATGAAGCGGCTTTGGGAGTGTTCGAGAGAAAAGCTCTTCGAAAGTTTTATGGACCTCTACGCGTTGGCGATGGCGAGTACCAAAGAAGATTTAATGATGAGCTGTACGAGCTATACGCAGACATCCACATAGTCCAGTGAATTAAAACGCAGCGGCTGCGCTGGCTAGGCCATGTTATGCGAATGAAAGATGATGCTCCGCCCAAGAAAGGTTTTCTATCGGAACCCGCCTATGGAAGCAGAGGTAGAGAGCGGCCCCACTCCGTTTGAAGAACCAGGTGGAAAACGATTGAAACTCCCTTGGTGTGACCAATTGGCTCCGGTTGGCGGAGCGAAGGAGGCGCTGACGCGCCTTGTTGAACGGTCATAACCGTTTAGATGGTTAAGCGCCAATTAAGTAAGTAAGTAAGATCTTAGTGGTGGAAAAGTTGGAGAGAGACACACAGCTCAATGGCGATGCGATTCTAACAGATAAATCTACAACAGAGCAAGGTGGTATTGAGTGAGCTCCGCCTGACTCAAGAGGGGGGTTCGTTTTATGTAGCGCAGAAACGCGCGAAATGCCTGGCATAAACGGAAATCAGGCTTAGAGCTGTTGTCAAGTTCAGGAAACACCAACACTCGTGTATGCTATCTAACTTAGGCACTGTAGACTTAGCGGCGGTAGCAGTATAGCAGGGAAAAGAAGATCCCCCTAGCCCGGCATCAAACTAAAAGGCTCCTAATGTAGTGGCCGCACCAGAAGAGTTCAAAAGCTGGTGGCTCAAAAAGGCTTTCCATAGGCGCGGATGCGAATACACATCAGAATGTATGTGTATGTACAACAATTTGATAATTTTACCAATAAAATGTATGTACTACAGATAATTATGCAGGTATCGTCCCAAAAAATGTTGCGCAACGTCAATGGTCTTGATATGACACTATGCTCTGCGCATGATATATCAGCGTATAAATAAAGTATCTTTTAAAAGGCATCCTTCTCAGACGATGCACAAAACTACTTCCGCATACGCTTCAAAATACAGAAGGAAAATATCATAAGAAATCCTCCCACCATTCCACCTTGGGGTGGCCTGAACCGCACCTGCTAAGTATGTGTATAATACATGCATATTTGTAACAGGTTTCGCCTCGCATAGGTGTGGTTGTCAATTAGGATCTTTTGAAGATGTATAAATGCGAAGTCAACAGGTCGAAGGGAATTTCATTGAACACATTCTGTGCGGACAAAGAATCCTCTAACGACACGCTGAGACTGAGAAAAGTACTATCTAAAGGGTTGTATGAATAAGGGCTGGCGGGAAATAATCAGGTAGTATTGAAGACTCTCTGGAGGCGCTACTTAATACATTTTTTCCATGGTGAGATGATGTGAAAAAGTTGTGCAACAACGCTTCAAATACGAGCAAACGCGGCCAGATGACAAATACTAAAATCAAATGGGTGATAAAAACGTTTGCCAAATTTAGATCCCTGGTTCCAGATGCCAGATCCTGTTTTGTTGCAGTTGTTGGATGAAACGATTATAGAATGGCCACGTACCGCACTCTTGGAGAGCGACTCGGGTAGTCTTCATACCGAAAGCGAGAATAGTCAGTTATTTGCATCCTAAAGGCTATAGGCCAGTCAGCTCGATAACGTTTCATTTAAAAACCCCAAAGAAATTGATAGATACATATCCTTAAAATATCAAATATGAACGAAACATTATTCGTACACCAAAGGCAAGTCTGTCGATACTGCACTACATAGGGTGGTCATGAACATATAAACAGCACTCTAATAACAATAATATTTAATTATTTATTTATTATGGACATAGACAGTCTCCACTCGACTCCTTTGCACCGAGTCCCATTAAGTTTTGGAGACGTTTTTAACTTCTCGCCGCCAGTGATTCTTCGTACTGGACGGGAGTCCATAATATAAATTTATTTGTTTGGTTTGTCTCTGGCGCGACATTCCCAAGGACAGCATCAACTTTCTTGTATAAGATTGAAGTCAGAAAATTAAGTTGGCCACCCAATAACTAAGTATTCCAGAAATCAGAGCTTGGCTAGGAAATTTAAATTTTGCGAGTGTTAGTGCTATTGCAATATCAATTTGAATAGCATTTGTTTTACGGTAAAGGTCTCGTCAACATTTCAAATGATTTAAATTTATTCCATTTTAGTATTATACCTACACCGTGTATTTAATTCCACGTATAGACATCATCACGCAAATGCTCTGAAGATTTCATCTCCATAAAAAATGTTTTGGAAATACCCGCCGACTAAATAATCTACTTGGATAATTTGAGATAAAATCGGGCCTATGCGAAGCTTAGATTTTCCCTGGGGATAACTTATATAAACATCAGGCATCCAGGATATGGTTTTAAGATCATTTACATCATTTTTGAGCACCACCTATCAGTATCAAGCTATTCAAATTCTCAACAGTAAACCTCGCTGGCCAAACTTACGAGCATTATTAGATCAACTGACGATTCCCTCAATATCTGGTAATTTTTACCACTTGGGTCAGGTTTGCTTAAATTCTAGTCAAATATAAACTCCATTTAAACTACAGAGGAGTTTTTCAGTCACAGTCGCCTAAGGCGCAAGGTTTTGTGAACGACAGCATTGGTTATTTGTTGTCTAAATATTGTGTAGATACGGAAGCAGCTGGGTTTTGTTTACCCAATAAACACGGAATAAATATTTATCCAGCTTTAGAGAAATATATACAAATATATCTAGTTTTGGAGTTGGTATACAACATAATTCTCTAATTGTTTTTAAATCAGATATTTTATATCCATTATCATTCTCCAAAAAATATTCAACCTTTGAGATTATGAGAAATCTATAGTTTTAAAATTGGTATTCAGTAAATTTCTCCAGTTGATATCATACATTGTATATCGAGTTGGGAAGGAGTTGAAAACAAATCTTTTCCAAGATGGTACCACCATAGCCAACAGCTGTTTATTGCGAGAAATAAACACCTGGTTGGTAGAGAACTATCTTCTTTTCAATTTTAGTAACAGCATTTTTTGCTTCATAAAAATTTTGTTTTTTGCTGAAAACGCTTTAAGTCTTAAGTTGAGACTCTGTTTCGAAACTACGCTTTAGATTTTAGCAGTATACCTAATTATCAACATCAGCTCTAATGGTACTCAAGCCCAAATGCCAGTTAGGTATATTGGACGTCATTGCGAACGAAACGCAAATAACTGATAGGTAAACTATAGTTTAACGCTGCCAGATCAGCCGCTTAGGCTCAGCTTAGCTTCAGTTAAAGTGGGCTGAAAAACTGCAGAATAAATTTAAGCGTTGTTTAATTAACAAACTGAGTTGAGTTTGTACAGAAAAACCGAGCTTTATAACGACAATTTCCACAATTTCAAGTCTCTCGCGACGACAGTGGAACTGGAAGTCATAAAAAAATGCTTTCTTTTATCATGGACACACACGCACTTAGCAAATTACAAACGCTAACTTCCTGTTCCAAAAAATCTGACAATTTAGTTTTTAATAAACTTTTTTCAATTTATTTTATCAGCACAAATATTTTAATCAGGGCTGCTTGTATCGAAGTGCAAATCACAATACATATACAAAATTATATGTACACTGAAACTTTTTAAATTGAAAAAAATAAAAAATTTTTTTTAAACGTTCAAGAAATTTTGATAGTCCCCTCAATGAATACAATTTGAGTTAAAACTTTTCTCAGTGCTACAATATTTTTGAAAAACTGTTTGGTACCAATTTGTTTGTGTTAATTTTAATATCATACCGAAGTGCCTTGGCTTCATATAGAAGTGCCTTCTCTTTGCACTTTCATATGAAATTCAGGCACTTTCATATGCATCGAATTTACAAGTGAGGGAGTGCGATACATTTTTTTTTTTATATTCAAAGTGTGAATTTGTATTTGTGCCTATTCTTCTTGGCAAAATATATACGAAATTGCTTTAAGTGTATAGGGGTTGAGCCGCTCTGATTTTAATGATCACTGAGTATGCTGTACAACGAGTACTAGGTAGGTTATACGTTAAAGCGAATGCTTTAAAAAAGTTGGGCCTTTATCTTATGCAAGATGTATCGTAAGTGGTGTGAAGCATTTGACGATTACACAATACTATTTCAATAAATAGTCAAGCGGCCATTAAGAAATAATCTCACACAGCACTTCATTAAAAGTGCGCTGGAATGCAAACAAGCATTCGAGAAAATTCGCTTAGGTCGTAGCGTACTTCTCTATTCGGGTCTCGGTCACAATTGCGGGACAGCAAAATTCCCTAGATCAAGTGCCAATCCTACGATATTTGACTCACAAAGTTGCTTATATAAGGCTTATGGCTTCTGATTGGCAAACTAACGAGATGCTTATACATTAAGCCTCATCATTACTGGCTGATGTGGTAGTGCGGACTGTATAAAGAAACTGTTGAGCACGTTTTGTGTTCAGCTTATAGCAAAAAAAGAGAGATTTGTTATGAGTGCAATTGCACTTACAAGCGTTTAGTGCACTATGCCCAACACTGCTATTTATGCATGAAGTTCAATTCATGTTCGATATTATACGCTACAAGTTTTTTGGTTATATTTCCAATAGCTTTATATTTAATTTTTTCAAAAGAAGATAACGAACACGTATGCCTCTGAAAGCCACTAAAAAACTATCTCCAGAAGAGGTTACTTAGGACCGGTTTTTCAGTACAATTTCAACTCAGTTTGTCAGTTAAACTACGCTTAAACTTATTCTGCAGTTTTTCAGCCTAATTTAACTGAAGGTGAGTTTAAGCATCTGATTTGGCAGGGTTACACTCTAGTTAACCTATCAGTTATTTGCGTTCGTTCGAAATGGCGTCGAATATACCCAACAAGCATTTGGGCTTGAGTACCATTAGAGCTGATGTTGATAACTAGGCATACTTCTAAAATCACAAGAGTTGTTTCGAAACAGTGGCTCAACTAGAGAATTATAGCGTACTCAGCAAAAGAGGGAATTTTTTATAAAGCAAAAACTTCTATTACTTAAGTTGAAAAAATTTAATTCCCAACTTGTGGTTGTCCAACTGGACTCAAATGTAAGATGCCATACTACAGTATTTTCACGAAAAAAAAAATAAAATATGTATAATTTATTTTTGATTAATTACGCTTCATTACTGCTATCAACCAGGTGTTTATTTCTCATAATAAACAGCTGCTGTTTTTGGTGGTACCACCTTGGATATTTTTTTCAACTCCACCTCAACTCGATATCCAATGGAGAAATATTTGAGAACTGTATATTTCCCAAAATATCTCAAAGGTTGGATAATAATTTGGTAATGATAATCAACTCAAGAACACTAAATTTTAAAAAATTTCTCAAAGGTTGGATAGTGATTGGAGAATGAAGTTGGATATCAACTCGAGAACTATTTGGTATAAGAATAGTTAAATAATAATAATGTTGGATATCACTTCCGGAACTAGATATATATTTCGCTTGACAAATATTTTTTTTCATGTTTGTTGGGTAAACAAAATTCAACTGTTGCCGTATCGGCAAATTATCTGGATAATAAAAATACAATGTTGCTGTACAAAAAAAGCAAACTCCAAAGGCGGCCTTAAACTGTGACTGAAAAACTGCTCAGTAGTTACAATTTGACTAGAGTTTAAGCAAACTTAGTTTAAGCTTAGCTTAACCATCTACTGAAAAACCAGGCCTTAAAATAATCCCTTGCCACTTTGCTTATGCTAACAATCTTTGCACTTTTCTTGTTAACTTTTTTTTTAATAATTTTTATAAAAACTTTCCTAGCTTTATTTATTGACACAATATTTCTTGGTATATCACTTTGTTTTAGGGCCTTGCTCTTTACTTTGCTTCATTATTCTGTACAATTTTATTTGTTTCGCGTTAAGTTGTTTGTCACTCACTTCGAATGCGGCATAACTTTAGATTAGGTAAACATTAAATATTTTTCATATCTTGTTTAAATTAAATTTCTTTTAATAAGTATCGATATCTAATGGAGAAATATTTGAGAACTGTATATTTCCCAAAATCTCTCAAAGGTTGGATAATAATTTGGTAATGATAATCAACTCAAGAACACTAAATTTTACAAAATTTCTGAAAGGTTGGATAGTGATTGGAGAATGAAGTTGGATATCAACTCGAGAACTATTTGGTATAAGAATAGTTAAATAATAATAATGTTGGATATCACTTCCGGAACTAGATATATATTTGTCTTGACAAATATTTTTTTTCATGTTTGTTGGGTAAACAAAATTCAGCTGTTGCCGTATCGGCAAATTATCTGCATAATAATAAACCAATGTTGCTGTACAAAAAAGCATACTCCAAAGGCGGTCTTAAACTCTGACTGAAAAACTGCTCAGTAGTTTAAATTTGACTAGAGTTTAAGCAAATTTATTTTAAGCTTAGCTTAACCATCTACTGAAAAACCAGGCCTTAAAATAATCCCTTGCCACTTTGCTTATGCTAACAATCTTTGCACTTTTCTTGTTTATTTTTTAATAAATTTTTATAAAAACTTTCCTATCCTTATTTATTGACACAATATTTCTTGGTATATCACTTTGTTTTGGGGCCTTGCTCTTTACTTTGCTTCATTATTCTGTACAATTTTATTTATTTCGCGTTAAGTTGTTTGTCACTCACATCGAATGCGGCATAACTTTAGATTAGGTAAACATTAAATATTTTTGATATCTTGTTTCAATTAAATTTCTTTTAATAAGTATTTGTTTGTTCTTTATCGCATAATATTTAACATAACTTTATACTTTTAGCTTGTTTTTAATTGTTTAATTTTAGAACACGAATTTTATTTGCCACTTCACAGCTGCTTTATCAATAAATATTCACGACTGTGTACACAACCAATTAGTATTTTTATATTTTTGTATACAATTCGGCGCACTGCCTTACATAATTTCCATGTTCGAGGCAACGTGATGGGAATTTTGTCGCCAGCGGTTTCTTTGTTTTATAGTTTGGTTTCTTGGTATTGCTTGTTACGCAGACTTAAGAATTTTTGAGATTAAAGGGTACGGCAATATAAAAATACCTAAGTGGACATGTATTCTCATGTTGAATTTGGCAATAGCTTAAAAAAAAATCAAACTTTAAATGAAAATATTCTGCTTACTATCCTATATGAGACTAACTATGAGATATAATATTCATCATATACCATCTTACAAATACTCCTTCTCGTTGCCTTTCGATTGAGATCCGCCAGATGAAGACTTTTTTCATAAAAAAGAAAAAAGCCACGGTCTCGGGTGAGAACAGTATCTGCTATAAAACATTTGAATTACTATTCGAGTTTTCTTGATATTTCCTTGAAACACAAAAGGTACATATGTATGAAAATTAAAAATAGGGAATTTTGCTTACGCGAAGCTGTTTGTGAAACAAATATCTGATCATTATTCAAGCGACTTTCACTCTGCCATAAATGGGAAACTGATATCGTTGAAAGTGTGCGGAAACGAACGACAATATACATATCTCAGATGCCTTTGAAACAAACACAGAAGTGAGATGGCAGAGAATGAGGTCAAGAATTGAACAAGAAAGGTTTCCCTACACAGAAGGAAATGGCGCTGGTAATATTAACAAAACGAGTTTGTTGTCTTTGAATTACCAGACAATCAAGCGAGCTTTTTGTCAACAAACTTGTAAAGTAATTTCAATAGAAGATAAACTATTGGTCTTAAGTTAACAATATTCAGTAAAAGTGACAGATTCTCAACCAATCTGATTTCACTGTTAAAAGAACTGATTTCATTGTCCATTTCAACAGTGAATTATTTATAGCACTATTCTTCTTAATTGGAACTTAACCATTTAAACGATTAGGACCGTCGATTGCACACCTTAACGCTCCTTTGTTGGGTTAACTGACGCCAATTGGTAACACCAAGGGCATTTAAATCATTTCCCACCTGGTCCTTCCAGGCGGGTACTGAAAAACAAAATACTTTCTTAGCCAGAGCGTCATCTTTCATTCGCAAAAAATGGCTCAGAAAGCGTAGCCGCTGCGTTTTAATTCGCCAGACTAAGTTGATGTCTGCGTAAAGCTCGTACAGCTCATCATTAAATCTTCTTCTATCGCCAACGCGTAGAGGTTCGTAAATCTTTCAAAGAACCTTTCTCTCGAACACTTTCATAGACGCTGCGTCTGATATTGTCATCGCCTATGCTTCTCCATCATATAGCAGCAGGACGGGTACGATACGTGACTTATTTGTAGAGCGTGATTTTCGTTTGCCTAGTACAAAGTAGCATTTATTGGCAAGAGTGAAGAGGTATTGAGTATTTGCGGGGATAGTGCGTTGTACAACAAAATCGCTTTAAAAGCGCTCTCCAAGCGTAATCTGAAATTAAATGTTATTCAATAGAAGTCTGAGATCAACCGGTTTTGAAAAATTCTAGCTTAGAAAGATTTTTGGAAGCTTTGCTGAGCAAGGCCAATTTTGAGGCGCCAGCCGTGATGGGGTGACTTTGCTATCAGACAATTGTATAATGATGAGCTGTATCGACGTCACAGAGTTCAGGAGATTGAAACTTAAAGAACGCTCTCGCAATTTCTGTAATCTGTACTCTATAAGGAAGCAGAGAAAGATGGGGCACCGACCACGTTAGAAGGCTTAAGTTAAAAGCATGTGAGTACACTTAGTAATTCGAACTAGCGATTGATACAGAAAAGAAACGAAGAAATGGCGGAACGGAATTGTTGGACGACGAAAACAGTTGAACGCCTAGGCTCAAATTCAATGAATAATATAATGTTCATGCTAATTTAAGCATAGGATTTTCGAGTCTAGGATTCGAAGAAGTGTTCTTGCTAACTAACTAGCTACAGCACAGCGTGTGCCGAAAAGCGGGGACATAACCCTCTGATGGCCATAGTGTATAACATATAGCTGATTCAGTTGCGATGAATTATGGACACGCACCATCTTAAGAGGTGATACATAGAATTAGTGTAGAGGTGAAACATAGGCACATATTTAAGTTACATCTGGGTATAATGCGTATTGAAATTTAGTAGTACTAATTTTATGCGCAGCAATTTCAGAGGTGTATTTATAGTTTGACGCTTAGCAGTCCATATAAAGTTTAAACGTAAACGTCTATAGAGGTAAAAAAACACAGCTAATAACACAACAATTAGCCACTAACGGGTGACTGGTTAGGGGGTCTGAATATACCCGCGGTAGGTATGCCTGTCGTAAGAGGCGACAAAAATACCAGATTCCAGGGGTAGTGTAGGGCAACCCTTCAGGTTGCCAGCGCAATATACAGCTTCTCCAAACCCAATTGTCAATTCACCTATCCGCGGCGAATCCTGTTTCACCAACAGACGAAGCTCTGGCGACCCCAAGCTCCTCATGGAACTTTGGGTTGGGGAGGGAGGGATGGCCTGAAGGTTTAATGTGGCTATATAAATCGTTCCCGAGATGGTCGGGCTAGCACCTTAATGGTGCTGTGTCACCGGTAGTACCGGATCTGTATCCGGCAAATGACCATCACATCGATAACACTCCCCAAGGCCTTCGGGGAGCAACCTTATCGCTACAACAACAACAACGGACGACTGGTTATACAAAGATGGACAGAACTGCATGTAGCTGCATTTTCCTGCGTTCCAATGGAGAGTGATCCAAATCCCTATAACAATTAACCATATAAATTAAATAACAAAGTGATCCATATGGATGACATTGTGGTTGAATTTGCATGTTAAATATCTATCAGAAATATAAAACACGTGCGCAAATTGTCAAATAACTACAATGAATTGATAAACAAATAAACATGTTAGGGAAAGGAAAATATACAGCATCGCTACTCCTTGCATATGCAGGATGGATGATCTCAACATTTGTATGGAAAATGCGAAAATAATTACGCAATTTTGGGCAAAATGCTAAAATGCGTGCATGAACCGGCAATAAAAACTCACAGCTGTAAACGGTACGCTTTTTTTTGTGTAACGGACTTTCTATAGATGCTATAGCCTCTTTTTCAAGTTTTTCGCCGGCAACAATATGATCTTGCAAATATTTTTTTTTTAGGCTAAGCCATGCTTTGCAGCTTATCAAAGGGAAATCTGCATACCGATTGGGCGCACCCTATTACTTGTATACATACATATGTCAATATGTATTTATAGCACTTTTAATTTGTTTTAAACTATTCAAGTAGCACTGCGCTTATTAATTCAAGACGGATGTCACCAAAAAAAAAAAAAACACTGCAAGCCTTGCGGAGCAAAAAAAAAAACCTAAGCACTTACAAATTACACCCATGGGCACAGTTACGTTCTTTTATTCTTCTTTGACATGTATGTATATATGATATGACGTATGCATATATGCTTACGTGCTTATGAGCTTTTAACACTATAAACGCCGCTTAGCAGAGCGTTGTCACAACACACATGGGACCATGGCACAGACGCATCCAGACATCAGCAGCACTACTTATTTAAGAATTTAGATGTTGATTTAACTTTTTCAGATAAATATAGCACAACTTATTCATACACACCTTTGTTTTACAAAATTATAAATTACTGTTGTTGTTATTTTCAGCGCGACACTTCAACACACTATATTGCTGTTCTGCTTAATTTTTGCCCACGAAACACATAGAATTTTCACATTTTTCTCTACAACTCGAAAATTTTTCACTTCGTTTTATTCGATGTGATATCGCAGCTGCTTGTTTTGATTTTTTGCTTCGTTCTTTTGCTTTCTGTCTGGTTGTTTGCTAAATTGTATTGGCTCCACCATACAAGCGCGCCTACGAACGCGAACACAGCCTCTGCATCTACTGCTCTATGGATTTGACATTTACAGCACACTCATCTGTTTCATGTGGTGTTGCTGTGCTCACATGAATAGCATAACAACAACAACAATAACAAGTTTAACATTGACAATAAAAATACATTGACGAATAGCAAAATTAATCAAACAACAAAAAAACATTCATACATATATAGAGATGTATAAATAAATATATCGTAGCGCGAGGAGAAAAACAATTTTTTGCAATCAGCACGTACCACAATTGATACCGAACGCTGTGATACTCATTATATCACTCGTTTACACGGCCTCGCTTACATACTTATTTGTACATACGCTAGCCCGGTTTGACAGTTGTTTTATTTTGATTTTTTTTTTTTTGTTAATTAGCATCGCGTTAATGCTGTCACTAAATCAGCTAACTAATAAGTACTTAGCGAGCTTACACAAACAAACGTACATACACGCACACGCATCATATATCACACAACAACTTACTTTCGACGAACATCTGCACCGACGACTGAGCGAGCGTCTGAATGAATTCGTACTGAATTGGCAGAATTGGCCAAATGGCGAAAGTTGCGCTATAAAAAATATGAGCAAAAATAGTAGTAGCGATTAAGTAAGTAAGTAGACAAAAGCTAGGTATGTTCATGCATATATATATATATATATATATATATATACATATATGCAGTGTATACGCGCTGAATAGATGAAGAAAACGAAGAACAAGAAGGAACAGCAGCAGCAATAACAGGGAAAATAGCAGCAATAGTAGATAGGAATAGAATAACAGCGGCAGTAAGAGAATTAGCAGCCAGCAGCGTTAATAACAGCAACAGCATGAATGAGTAGTAACAGCAGTAACTGAGCATAGCAGCGTTAAGTGAGTGCAGTTCTCCAGTAAAAACTTGTTAAAGGCATTGACAGACTGTGCTGACTGATTAATTCATATTTTAATCGCATTTAAATTTCACGCGTGAACAATAACAGTAGAACCCGTAATCTCAATTTACTCAAAGTAAACATAAGAGCTAAGCTGGAGTCATTTGTGCCGTTTGTCGTATCGGTAGTCGTATCCCTAACGTAATCAGCTGTTTATCGTTACGACGGTAAACCAAAACCCAATTGGTTGGCTACGATACGGATACGACCTTAGCGGCACCAATAATCGATTGCATTAATTCTCATAAGGTTGGTCGAATCAGCTGTTAAAAGGTTACCGATACGGTTACCGATAAAGCACCAATGTCTCCAGATTTAAAGTTGAACTTAATACTCAATTTACATGCGCTGTTTTTCAACATTCGCTTTACTGGATTACACCCTGCAAAAATCGCGAGTACACCATGTATGCATGTATGGAGTACTCGCTATGGAGCAAGCAAGTGCTCCAAAATTAACCAAAATTCATACAAACAAGTAAGGAAGGTTAAGTTCGGGTGTAACCGAACATTACATACTCAGTTGAGAGCTATGGTGACAACATAAGGGAAAATAACCATGTAGGAAAATGAACCGAGGGAAACCCTGGAATGTGTTTGTATGACATGTGTATCAAATGAAAAGCATTAAAGAGTATTTTATGAGGGAGTGGGCCATAGTTCTATAGGTGGACGCCATTTAGGGATATGGCCATAAAGGTGGATCAGGGTTGACTCTAGAATGCGTTTGTACGATATGGATATCAAAAGAAAGGTGTTAATAAGTATTTTAAAAGGGAGTAATCCTTAGTCCCATAGGTGGACGCCGTTTCGAGATATCGCCATAAAGGTGGACCAGGGGTGACCCTAGAATTTGTTTGTACAATATGGGCATCAAAAGAAAGGTGTTAATGAGTATTTTAAAAGGGAGTAATCCTTAGTTCCATAGGTGGACGCCGTTTCGAGATATCGTCATAAAGGTGGGCCAGGGGTGACTCTAGAATTAGTTTGTGCAATATGGGTATCAAACGAAAGGAGTTAATGAGTATTTTAAAAGGTAGTGGGCCTTAGTTCTATAGGTGGACGCCTTTTCGAGGTATCGCAATAAAGGTGGACCAGGGGTGACTCTAGACTTGGTTAGTACGATATGGGTATCAAATGAAAGGCGTTAATGAGTATTTTTAAAAGGGAATGGGCCTTCGTTCATAGGTGTTCGCCTTTTCGAGATATCGCCATAAAGGTGGACCAGGGGTGACTTTAGAATATGTTTGTACGATATGGGTATCAAAATGAAAGTTGTTAATGAGTATTTTAAAAGGGAGTGGGCCTTAGTTCTATAGGTGGACGCCGTTTCGAAATATCGCCATAAAGGTGGACCAGGGGTGACTCTAGAATGTGTTTGTACGACATGGGTATCAAATTAAAGGTATTAATGAGGGTATTAAAAGGGAGTGGTGGTTGTTGTATAGGTGGTCGCCTTTTCGAGATATCGCCATAAAGGTGGACCAGGGGTGACTCAAGAATGCGTTTGTACGATATGGATATCAAAAGAAAGGTGTTAATAAGTATTTTAAAAGGGAGTAATCCTTAGTCCCATAGGTGGACGCCGTTTCGAGATATCGCCATAAAGGTGGACCAGGGGTGACCCTAGAATTTGTTTGTACAATATGGGCATCAAAAGAAAGGTGTTAATGAGCATTTTAAAAGGGAGTAATCCTTAGTTCCATAGGTGGACGCCGTTTCGAGATATCATCATAAAGGTGGGCCAGGGGTGACTCTAGAATTAGTTTGTGCAATATGGGTATCAAACGAAAGGAGTTAATGAGTATTTTAAAAGGGAGTGGGCCTTAGTTCTATAGGTGGACGCCTTTTCGAGGTATCGCAATAAAGGTGGACCAGGGGTGACTCTAGACTTGGTTAGTACGATATGGGTATCAAATGAAAGGTGTTAATGATTATTTTTAAAAGGGAATGGGCCTTCGTTCATAGGTGTTCGCCTTTTCGAGATATCGCCATAAAGGTGGACCAGGGGTGACTTTAGAATATGTTTGTACGATATGGGTATCAAATGAAAGGTGTTAATGAGTATTTTAAAAGGGAGTGGGCTTTAGTTCTATAGGTGGACGCCGTTTCGAAATATCGCCATAAAGGTGGACCAGGGGTGACTCTAGAATGTGTTTGTACGATATGGGTATCAAATTAAAGGTATTAATGAGGGTATTAAAAGGGAGTGGTGGTTGTTGTATAGGTGGTCGCATTTTCGAAATATCGCCATAAACTAGTGGTGACTCTAGAATGAGTTTGTACGATATGGGTATCAAATTAAAGGTATTAATGAGAGTTTTAAAGGGAGTGGTGGTAGTTGTATATGTGAAGGCGTTTTCCAGATATCGACCAAGATGTGGACCAGGGTGACCCAGAACATCATACGTTGGATACCGCTAATTTATTTATATATGTAATACCTGCCAAGATTTTAAGGGTTTTTTATTTCGCCCTGCAAAACTTTTTCATTTTCTTCTACTTAATATGGTAGGTGTCACAACCATTTTATAAAGTTTTTTCTAAAGTTATATTTCGCTTCAATAAAACAGTCCAATTACCTTACCATGTTTCATCCCTTTTTTCGTATTTGGTACAGAATTATGGCATTTTTTTCATTTGTCGTAATTTTCGATATCGAAAAAGTGGGCGTGGTCATAGTCGGATTTCGTTCATTTTTCATACCAAGATAAAATGAGTTCAAGTAAGCACGTGAACTAAGTTCATTAAAGATATGTCGATTTTTGCTCAAGTTATCGTGTTAACGGCCATGCGGAAGGACAGACGGACGACTGTGTATAAAAACTGGGCGTGGCATCAACCGATTTGGCCCATTTTCGCAGAAAAGAACTTTCGTCATAAAATCTATGCCCCTACCAAATTTCAAAAGGATTGGTTAATTTTTGTTCGACTTATGGCGTTAAAAGTATCCTAGACAAATTAAATGAAAAAGGGCGGAGCCACGCCCATTTTGAAATTTTCTTTTATTTTTGTATTTTGTTGCACTATATCATTACCAGAGTTGAATGTTGACATAATTTACTTATATACTGTAAAGATATTACATTTTTTGTTAAAATTTTACTTTAAAAAATTTTTTTTTAAAAAGTGGGCGTGGTCCTTCTCCGATTTTGCTAATTTTTATTAAGCGTACATATAGTAATAGGAGTAACGTTCCTGCCAAATTTCATCATGATATCTTCAACGACTGCCAAATTACAGCTTGCAAAACTTCTAAATTACCTTCTTTTAAAAGTGGGCGGTGCCACGCCCATTGTCCAAAATTTTACTAATTTTCTATTCTGCGTCATAAGTTCAACTCATCTACCAAGTTTCGTCGCTTTTCTCTCTTTTGTAATGAATTATCGCAATTTTTCGGTTTTTCGAAATTTTCGATATCGGAAAAATTGGGCGTGGTTATAGTTATATCGTTCATTTTAAATAGCGATCTGAGATGAGTGCTCAGGAACCTACATACCAAATTTCATCAAGATACCTCAAAATTTACTCAAGTTATCGTGTTAACGGACGGACGGACGGACGGACATGGCTCAATCAAATTTTTTTTCGATCCTGATTATTTTGATATATGGAAGTCTATATCTATCTCGATTCCTTTATAGATGTACAACCAACCGTTATCCAATCAAACTTAATATACTCTGTGAGCTCTGCTCAACTGAGTATAAAAATATGGTCCATATACTCCAGCTCAGCATTACATCAGAGTAATTCATGGAGTACCCAGTATGACACAATTAACATCCAACGATTTTTGCAGGGCAATAGCATTCTAAAAACAAAGGTAATTTTTTGTTTCAAAATGTTTCTCAATTTGAGAAGAAGTTAGTTCTCAATTTAGACTTTGCAATACTGGTAGTGGCGTCGAATGCATACCACACCGATGGTCCTGGGTTCAAGCCCCGGAAAAACAACATCAAAATCCTTCGATAAAAGTTTTTTCTAAGCGGGGCGTAACTCGACAATGGGTTGGCAAACATTTCGAGTATATTTCTGCTGTGACAAGCTTTTTAGCGAAAATTAATCTGCTTACAGATGGCGTTCGAAATAGGCATTAAACATCTGGCTTCCGTCCTGCCAATTTCGTATTTTGTATATTAAGTTTGTCGCGAGTCACAAAGTTGTAGATCCCTGAAGAAGAAGAAAGAGACTCCCCAAAAAATATACCGAAATAATCAGGATGATTAGCTGAGTTGATTTAGGTATGTCCGTCTGATATATCTTGCTAAAATTCCGTGAGGGGGCATATTTGGGTGTTCGCTTAATCATTGTCGGAACCGGCCGGATCGGACCTCTACTGCATATTTTTCCAATACAAACTATTTTTTGAATAAGACGGTTTTTGTAACTTCTTGCTCATTTTATTAGCTAGGAGTTTGAAATTTCACAGGATGTGCACATATAGGGCACACATTATTGTCTGAAAAAATCGACAAGATATGTGATATACATAATATATATTCCATACAACTGACGGTTCAGATTAAACGAATTGAACTGAAATTTCATCAAATTATTGTTCAGCTCCATCTAGGAAAGGTATGACCCGTCCTCACTTGCTTTTAATATTATTTGTTATATGAAAACTGAAAGAGTATGTCTCGAACAATAAGTTGCTTTGAAGAGAGTTACAAGTCGCATTTTTTTAATTTTTTTCTTTAAAATAATTTTCATATTTCAATCAAAAACTGCTTAACGAGAGCAACTAACAATAATTGGCTAGTTATTGTGCTTTTAAGAATACCACTATGTCGAAGCTTATTCATAAAGAACATGCCCAAAATTACAAGCAAATGTTTGGTACAGCAAATATGCGAAGCAAGTAAGTACGTTAGCGTAAAAATATATAGCAGAACACTGAAAGAAATGGTGCTAGTAAAATTAACAAATCGGTTCTGTTGTTACTGACTTAACGGAGATTCAGGGAAATTGGTCGAATTATGGTTAATTCAACAGAGTTCTTTGTCAAGCGAACAAATTAGTTTAGTCATTTCAACAGAAGAGAAATTGTAGCTCTTAATTTAACAAAATTCCGTAAAATTGACAGATTCCTAATCAATCTAACTGATTTTTTTGTTAACTCAACTGATCTCACTGGTCATTTCAACAGCGATCAACAGTCAATACATGAGCAAATTTCACAGAGAATTTTACGCTCATTGCGCTCTCTACTTTGTACTTATGTATGCTGTGTACTATATGTATGCACATATTTACGTATCTATATGACAGCCGCTGTGGTGTGATGGTAGCGTGCTCCGCCTACCACACTGAAGACCCTGGGTTCACACCCCGGGCAAAGCAACATAAAAATTTTAGAAATAAGGTTTTTCAATTAGACGAAAATTTTCCTAAGCTTTCATTTGCCTTGCAAATGCCGCAACATAGGTACTTTCGTACAAACTGTCGCAACTACTTTTTTTGTTCATTTGACTACGAAAACGGTCAATTACGAATCAACGATTTGTGCGCAGTTAATTCAACATCTTGTTGCGATGGGTAAACATTGACAGAAATTTCGGTTGAATTGACCCGTATTTCGGTTGATTTTACCAGTCTTTTTCTTTCAGTGAAGGAAATTGGAAAAAATTTGTACAACAGGACGTGGATTTGAAGATACATATAATCGAAGAAGCTATCGCTTTGTCCTTCATGGTTAGGTTAGGTTGAACTGGCCGGTCCATGAGGACCTCACATAGACTGAATGAGTCCGTAGTGTTAGCATTCATTCATCCATTCATTCAGTTCATTTTAACGACCAAATTGAAAAACCCTATCAAAAACCAGGACCTATGTTATAAAATAACTCCGCCCTCTTGGCAAATACTAGAAGCTTCCTAGGACTTAAGCCATCTGCATCTAAATCTGACACCTGTATCACTCCCAACAGCCCGAGTTTTAGCCTGGCAAGCGCAGGGCACGAGCACAGAACGTGCTCGATCGTTTCATCCTCCAGCCCGCACGTCCTACACCTGCTTCACTGACCAAGCCCAACTTAAAGGCACGTGATGTCAGAAGGCAGTGTCCAGTCATAATGCCCGTCATGAGTCTACAGTCCTCTCTTTTTAGTGATAGAAGCAACTTCACTTTTTAGCCCCGGATTTGAACCCACGCCTTTCCAGCTTGGTCGATCATGTGCACCTCTCGCCTTCGCTTAATATCTCCCTGTCTAATTGGGACGTCTACGGAGAAAGCTTCAGGGGATGCGCCCTTTTTAGCTATTCCACCCGCCTTTTCATTCCCATATATTCCCATATGCCCTGGGACCGAATATGGATGTATGCTTATCCCTGTCCCGATTCTCTACAGGGATTGCTCACACTCTAACACGTATTTAGTTGCTGTGCTATGCGAGATTATTGCCTTAATTGCGGCTTGACTGTCGTTATAAAAGTTAAAACGGTTGCAGCTTAAGCTATTCTCTTCCAGCGTCTATACTGCTTTGGTTACGGCTACTATTTTCGCTTGGAAAAACGCTACAGTAATCCGGCAGCCTGTAGGATCTGTTTATTTCCGGATCACCACAGTATACCGCAGACCCTCCTCGTTCCACTACTTTGGAACCATCTGTGTACACATGTATTGTCTCGTCCGCCATTTGAGCACACTTGCGCCAATCGTCCATCTCTATTGTGGCCTTAAGATCGCTCTCGAAGCTCAGATAGGGAATAAGGTAGTATTCGGGGTTTGTTTTCAGGGCTCCCTTAATGCTAAGCATTGATAGTCTGCATACCCCCTCTAATTTTTTGAGGTAGGTTGTTTTTTGTGTGGCTTTCCACCAATCAAGAACTCCATAATATAGAATAGGGTTTACAATCGCTGTAAAAACCCAATGAGAAAGAGAGGGCGATAAGCCCCACGTACACCCCAGCATTCTTTTACATTCATACAGTGCCGTTGAAGCCTTCTTCACCCTCTCGTCCATGTTGATCTTCCATGATAGCTTACTAGATATTTTGTGCAAGGTTTCTTCTGTACGGCCACCCCTCCTAACTTGGGCCTGATCCAATTTGGGAACTTGTACCTCTTTGTAAAGAAGACCATATCCATCTTCTCCGGGTTGACTTTCAATTTGTCCGTCCATAGGTCACGATGTTTAAATTTTTCTCAAAATATTTAATATTTTTTTATTTTAAAGCCCTTCAGTTATAGGAATACATTTTTTATATAAACGTCAGCCTTGCTTCTTGAAAATTTAATTCGCTAAGTTTAACTATAACTATGATATTGGAAATCAACTGGAGAGCAATTAATGTCGAATATCAACTTATAAACTAGGAAATTTCTCAGTCGTTGCAATGATATTTGTTCAATCTTAGCTTGGGTACGACGCATGTGCATAGCCAGATGTGGATAAATGGGTGGCAGAAGCCGTAAGTCCAAGATTACAACTTTTCCTTTTTATATATACATACAGCATCCCATGTTTTGTACGGGAGAAATCGTATGCATTATTACAGTTTTCGACCGTAACTTAGGACGAAGTATTTAGAGCATGAATATTGTGTCTATAGGCAGGCGTTTGTACGGGACAGTAAAAATTCACCCGGTTTTGTGGCTACAGTGAATTCGATCTTTGGACAGTGCTAATAGAATTTAACAAAAAAAAAAAAAATAAATAAATAACATAAAAAAAAAAAAAAAATTGGTAGTAAGTGAATCAAGGTTTATTAAAGTAGATAACAATAAACAAATGGCAATGCACCAAAAAACAAAAAAAAACTATAATTTAAAATGAACTTGTTCGTATGGGATATCCATGTATATACGGGACCCGTATGCAATTCAGTTTTTAAACATTTATTTTCTCTTTTCCTATTACGAAAAGTGTTTTTTTCTAGTTTAAAATTTGACCCATAACAGTTATTTGTAAGCCCTGGCTAAAGTATATACACATTATTTAATGAGATTATTTTTAATTAATGCGAGCTACCTGTCACATTGAATCGCTAGAGTCATTTCGAAAAAGATAAACCTTTTCCTGTTAAATAGAAGCTCCATCATGGTATATAAATAGTCATAAAAAAAATAAAGAAAATTCAAAACGAGCAGAAAAATAAGAAGTAATAAAGTGTACTAAGGGTCGCAGCAGCTGGTTTTAATAAGTGTTGCTGTTAGTTTAAAAAAAAAAATTTATAAATCTAAAAGCAAAAATAAATCAATTTATTCTTTAACGATATCCGTACTTATTAAGCAAAATGTTTCAATTCATCGACGCCGTCCGAAGCTTGAATTAAGTTTTTTTCGATTGTCAATTATTGTGTTCTGAAGGTTTACCAAGCGTTTTTACTGTCTAAATAGCGGAAATGTGGAAATTGTGTTGATTTTTTTTAAATAATAAACTTTACTATCCAAGCGCCACGATAAACTTAATTTTTTTTGGTGTTTTTTTTCGAAGAAAAAGTCTGATAATTAAAATAAAAATTTTGTTATTCATGGTTTAGCAAAAATGTATAAAGGTATCAACACACGCAAATTAAAAAAGTATTAATAAAGATACAATTGTATCAAAACGGCAACGCTGGTTGCAATCTAACATCCACTTGTTTACGCTCACACGCACACGTTTCTCTCACGGTAATAACATTAACAGTAAAAGAGTCTACGTAATGAGCAAAAGTTTTCTGGTTGAAGAGCATAACTCTTGTTGACAATATTTCTTTTAGTGTTGCCAGTATGACCACCTACGTGATAACTCACACTCCCTCGTACTTCATATAAACTCTTAATACAAAGATGGAAAAGTGCACGATTGTTTGCTTAAAATGTGTTTTCTCTTAAAAGTGTATTGTGAGGAGTTCTATTTAAAAAAAAAAACAATTTTTTCTGGTATTTGCTGCACTCTTTTTAATTTTATCAGTATACTAATTTAACTTACGAATATTGACGCAAATTACGCACGGTGTAGCACGGGAACATTGGGCGCACCAAGAAAGCAGACGAAGTCTTAAAAATTACGCTGAGCTGCCACGGGATGTCTTCTTATGACCCATGAACATCATTTACACAGCAAGTCAAAGGAGTTTTTGTAAAATTGTCACCACCCAGGACACCCAAGCAAACAACTGCTTGATCTAGCCCCGCCTCTAATACGGAGAGGGAAACATCTCCGTAAAGACTATGATGAGATCCAGCACCTTCCTATGCAGCCGCTTAATCCAGACAAGCATAAGGAGGCTAAGCCTAGGCCAGGGATAACCATTTTGAAAATGTGGCTGTGTGAGTAAAACTAAAATCATTTTATTGGCAGTGGTTTAGTTGGTGATGAAAAATCAATGAAATAGGATGCATGTTTGTTAACACACAAAAAGTAATTCGTAAATATGCCATATAAATACTAATTTATTGCTTGAGTCTAAGGAAAAATTTAAACAAAATAAATTGCTAACATTATACCATGAAAACATTATGCGCATGAGCCTTTGTTTGCAAAATATCTTTTCGCAAATGCGCAAATAAACAATAGCCTCACCCGACGTTGCTAGTCTGCTTGTTCAGCGACAACTAAAGCCGAATAAAGACGACAGAGAATAATAATACGTGTGAGGTGGCGCCAATAATTATTCAACTAAATGGTGACCATTGCCCTAGACCACACAGAGTCGGTAAACACCTTTGCTAGGTTGCGCCGGTGAGCCGCGGTAGCAATACACACTAATCAACCCTTGCAGAAGACGAAAACAGACTACCAAGGAAGATATGAGTCACCCTGGCTCAACTTTGGTCTGGATACTGCAACAGGTTAAAATCTTACTTAGAAACCACCCACGTTGAAACTGCTTGTTTCATTAGACTCTCAGTAGGAAACTTTGTTGAAAATTTGTGAGCGGTCGCATCCATTGCATTTGCAGGAGCTGCGGTGAGGAGGGCTGCAAAGAAATAACCACGATCTACCTGTACCAGAGATCTGCTTTCAGTACTAATAAAATTAGTGCACTTAGTCATGAGCCAAAAAATTTTGTCTAAATGTGTACTTAGTCAAGTACAGACAAATACTATGAGTGATTAACACATAAAATAGAAAATACATACGAGTGCTCCGTAACACATATGTCTCAAACATATATGACATTGTTGAGTATAAATTGATGTTATAGTCGCTTTAACTCAGTAGCACTTTGATTTCGTGTGTAATACACTGTATACTTCGTTTATCATCGGTTTTAAGCTGGAGACACAATCGATTATTGGTGCCGCTAAGGTCGTAGCCAACCAATTTGGTTTTGGTTTACCGTCGTAACGATAAACAGCTGATTACGTTAGGGATACGGATACAGCGATACGACATACGGCACCAATGACTCCGGCTTTACTTTGGCGCTGTGTTCGGTTTAGTTTGGTGTACATCGTTGTGTTGCTAGCGTCAGAAGACTGGTAGGACTTTATTCATTTTATTCCATTGTAGTCTTACTTATTCCCATTAGTGCTTTCGTATAACATAGTTGACTTTGTTGTTTAATAAGTCAATTGAATACTGAACTGCTTCGTGGCCTATGAGCGGTTATTCATTTTACGAAGCAGGACTATTTAAATGTGTGTTAGTGGATATAAGTGCTTGATATTCTTTGTGTGCATACGCACTAATTCTCATTTTATGGTTAGTCCAATAATAACTTTAAAAGATGAATAATTGCAGCTCACTGACCTGTACTTATACCCAGCTCTAGCACATATTAGGGTTCAAACCATAGAAAGATGTATATTGCCGGAACTTTAGAAAGCTTATAAGTGCTTCATTAAAGATATAAGCAGGTTCATAGACCGGACAATGATTTGAACGGAGTATTGGAGTTCTTAAATGATCAGCAGCAGTTAGTTCCAGGGGAAAGTACATTAAAATCGCACCACATGCGCCGCTTGGTCTCAGGTCGCAAGTATCCGTATAGCACAGCAACGAACCAATGAGTAACAATAGAATAGAACCTTTGAGAGCACTACAATAAAAGAACTTCTAAGAGATGAATAGAGAAGAATTAACTATTACGCTTAATTTGTATATTAGAGACAGAAAGTTATGAGTACTGTCACTTCAAATGATCAGCGGGAATAATGTCCGAAAGGGAGGATAATTTATGTATATTGGACCGATTTTCCGTCATCCCTTGTCAAATTTGGTTGCGAAACAAACCGGTTTCAGCGTTGTACCATCATCAGTGCCAATTTTCGAACGCAACCAAATTTGACTAGGATGACGTTGTATCGCTTCAGTTTTTGATTTCGGGATTCAAGGGGTTGATAAGCTAAATACAAAGCTTTAAAGCTTCCGCAACCCAATTGTCAACCTCACCTACGCGAAGGGGAATCATGCTACAAATGTATGAATGTATCATACACATATTTAGCAGGCGAGGCTCTGGCGACACCAAGTTCGTCAGGGAACTAGAGAGTGGGGATGGCGGGATGGCCTAGAAGGTTTAATGTGGTCATATTAATCTTTCCCGAAATGGTCGGACTAGTACCTTAATGGTGCTTTCAACGTACCGGATCTATATCCGGCAAAGGACCATCAACATCGATCACACTCCCCAAGCCTTCAGGAAATGTATTTATTGCTAATACAAGAACAACAACAGTTTTTGATTTCAGCATTGCCATAATGCGCACAAAAATAACACAATCTTTTAAGTGAAGTTCTGACGTTGGATTGAAGAATATATTTATTTTCTAAAAATTTAATAAATAAAAAAACTGACTCCACAAAAAATTGCTGTGCACTTCAGAGAAAAAAATATTGAATAAAACCAACTGCGTGTTAAACTGTCATAAATTTAACTAGAAACTCGGGCAATTAAAATCCTGTCTTAATTTAGAACTATACCATTGGTATGTGCACAAACATATGTACATACATATGTATGTATTTACTTTAAGCACTATATAGTAGATATGTTTTTTCATGAGGTAATTAAAAGTTTATAGTAAAGAAACTTTTGCTCGCACAAGAACAACTAGAGGAGCAACAATAATACAAAAAATAAAGAAAACAGCAATAATCAAATTGTAACGGTTTGTCGTCATTAGCATTGCGAAATTAAATTTTTTTGCATGCAACAGAACAAAAATATCAGCAACTACTCTGTAGGGAAAATCTCTGGTTCAAATCTGGTACGGTTCTACTGCATTCGGAATCACTTCTTGTTCGCCCTATAAACTAGCGAATTCAACATGGCGATGTCCTAGGCGGTGGAAATTTTCTCCATTGCATTACCTTTTCTATAGTTCCAAGCTAGATACATATTTCCACTTTAGAACTAATTTGTTTACGAAAGTGCGTATAGCATAGTTCCATTCGTATGCTGGTTTAGTAAATTCTTCACGAGGTGCTTTTTATACTCAGTTGAGCAGAGCTCACAGAGTATATTAAGTTTGATTGGATAACGGTTGGTTGTACATATATAAAGGAATCGAGATAGATATAGACTTCCATATATCAAAATAATCAGGATCGAAAAAAAATTTGATTGAGCCATGTCCGTCCGTCCGTCCGTCCGTTAACTTGAGTAAATTTTGAGGTATCTTGATGAAATTTTGTATGTAGGTTCCTGAGCACTCATCTCAGATCGCTATTTAAAATGAACGATATCGGACTATAACCACGCCCACTTTTTCGATATCGAAAATTTCGAAAAACCGAAAAAGTGCGATAATTCATTAAAAAAAAAGGAAAAACGAACAAACTTGGTAGACGGGTTGAACTTATGACGCAGAATAGAAAATTAGTAAACTTTTGGACAATGGGCGTGACACCGCCCACTTTTAAAAGAAGGTAATTTAAAACTTTTGCAAGCTGTAATTTGGCAGTAGTTGAAGATATCATGATGAAATTTGGCAGGAACGTTACTCCTATTACTGTATGTACGCTTAAAAAAAATTAGCAAAATCGGAGAAGGAACACGCCCACTTTTAAAAAAAAATTTTTTTAAAGTAAAATTTTAACAAAAAATTTAATATCTTTACAGTATATAAGTAAATTATGTCAACATTCAACTCCAGTAATGATATGGTGCAACAAAATACAAAAATAAAAGAAAATTTCAAAATGGGCGTGGCGCCGCCCTTTTTCATTTAATTTGTCTATGATACTTTTAACGCCATAAGTCGAACAAAAATTAACCAATCCTTTTGAAATTTGGTGGGGGCATAGATTTTATGATGCTAACTGTTTTCTGTGAAAATGGGCGAAATCGGTTGATGCCACGCCCAGTTTTTATACACAGTCGTTCGTCTGTCCTTCCACATGGCCGTTAACACGATAACATGAGCAAAAATCGACATATCTTTAATGAACTTAGTTCACGTGCTTACTTGAACTCAATTTATCTTGGTATGAAAAATGAACGAAATCCAACTATGACCACGCCCACTTTTTCGATATCGAAAATTACGAAAAATGAAAAAAATGCCATAATTCTATACCAAATACGAAAAAAGGGATGAAACATGTTAAGGTAATTGGATTGTTTTATTGACGCGAAATATAACTTTAGAAAAAACTTTATAAAATGGTTGTAACACCTACCATATTAAGTAGAAGAAAATGAAAAAGTTCTGCAGGGCGAAATAAAAAACCCTTAAAATCTTGGCAGATACTACATATATAAATAAATTAGCGGTATCCAACAGATGATGTTCTGGGTCACCCTGGTCCACATTTTGGTCGATATCTGGAAAACGCCTTCACATATACAACTACCACCACTCCCTTTTAAAACTTTCATTAATACCTTTAATTTGATACCCATATCGTACAAACTCATTATAGAGTCACCCCTGGTCCACCTTTATGGCGATATCTCGAAAAGGCGTCCACCTATAGAACTAAGCCCCACGCCCTTTTAAAATACTCATTAACACCTTTCATTTGATACCCATATCGTACAAACATATTCTAAAGTCACCCTTGGTCCACCTTTATGGCGATATCTCGAAAAGGCGAACACCTATAGAACGAAGGCACACTCCTTTTTAAAAATACTCATTAGCACCTTTCATTTGATACCCATATCGTACAAACAAAGTCTAGAGTCACCCCTGGTCCACCTTTAATGCGATACCTCGAAAAGGCGTCCACCTATAGAACTAAGGATTACTCCCTTTTAAAATATTCATTAACTCCTTTCGTTTGATACCCATATTGCACAAACGAATTCTAGAGTCACCCCTGGCCCACCTTTATGGCGATATCTCGAAACGGCGTCCACCTATGGAACTAAGGATTACTCCCTTTTAAAATACTCATTAACACCTTTCTTTTGATACCCATATTGTACAAACAAATTCTAGGGTCACCCCTGACCTTCATGGCGATATCTCGAAACGGCGTCCACCTATGGAACTAATGATTACTCCCTTTTAGAATACTCATTAACACCTTTCATTTGATACCTATATCGTACAAACGGATTCTAGAGTCAACCCTGGTCCACCTTTATGGTGATATCTCGAAAAGGCGACCACCTATACAACAACCACCACTCCCTTTTAAAACCCTCATTAATACCTTTAATTTGATACCCATATCGTATAAACGCATTCTAGAGTCAACCCTGATCCACCTTTATGGCTATATCCCTAAATGGCGTCCACCTATAGAACTATGGCCCACTCCCTCATAAAATACTCATTAGTGCCTTTCATTTGATACACATGTCATATAAACACATTCCAGGGTTTCCCGTTCATTTTCCTACATGGTTATTTTCCCTTATGTTGTCACCATAGCTCTCAACTGAGTATGTAATGTTCGGTTACACCCGAACTTAACCTTCCTTACTTGTTTATTTTGTATCTGATTTAATTTTGAAAATTTGTTAATACTGAAGCTAACAGCTGCACAAAAGAAAGTATACATTAAAATAAGTTTAAAACAAGTAAGGAAGGCTAAGTTCGGGTGTAACCGAACATTACATACTCAGCTGAGAGCTTTGGAGACAAAATAAGGGAAAATCACCATGAAGGAAAATGAAACTAACGTAAGCCTGGAATGTGTTTGTATTACATGGGTATCAAATGGAAGGTATTAAAGAGTATTTTAAAAGGGAGTGACCTTAGTTCTATAGGTGGACGCCTTTTCGAGATATCGCCATAGGGGTGGACCAGGGGTGACTCTAGAATTTGTTTGTACGATATGGGTATCAAATGAAAGGTGTTAATGAGTATTTTAAAAGGGAGTGACCTTAGTTCTATAGGTGGACGCCTTTTCGAGATATCGCCATAGGGGTGGACCAGGGGTGACTCTAGAATTTGTTTGTACGATATGGGTATCAAATGAAAGGTGTTAATGAGTATTTTAAAAGGGAGTGACCTTAGTTCTATAGGTGGACACCTTTTCGAGATATCGCCATAAAAGTGGACCAGGGGTGACTCTAGAATGTGTTTGTACGATATGAGAATCACATGAAAGGTGTTAATGAGTGTTTTAAGAGGGAGTGGGTCTTTGGATTTCGCCCTGCAAAACTTTTTCATTTTCTTCTACTTAATATGGTAGATGTCTCACACCCATTTTAAAAGGTTTTTTCTAAAGTTATATTTTGCGTCAAAAAACCAATCCAATCACGATGTATCATCCGTTTTTTCATTTTTGGTATAGAATTATGGCATTTTTTTCATTTTTCGAAATTTTCGATATCGAAAAAGTGGGCGTGGTCATAGTCGGATTTCGCCCATTTTTAATACCAAGATAAAGTGAGTGCAGATAAGTACGTAAACTAAGTTTAGTAAAGATATATCGATTTTTGGTCAAGTTATCGTGTTAACGGCCGAGCGGAAGGACAAAGGATCGCCTGTGTATAAAAACTGGACGTGGCTTCAACCGATTTCGCCCATTTTTACAAAAAATAGTTATCGTTATAGAATCTATGCCCCTACCAAGTTTCACAAGGATTGGTAAATTTTTGTTCGACTTATGGCATTAAAAATATTCTAGACGAATTAAATGAAAAAGGCGGAGCCACACCCATTTTGAAATTTTCTTTTATTTTTGTATTTGGTTGCACCATATCATTACTGGAGTTGAATGTTGGCATAATTTACTTATATACTTTAAAGATATTAAAATGTTTGTTAAAATTTGACTTAAAAAAAAATTTTTTTTTTAAGTGGGCGTGTTTTTCTTCCGATTTTGCTAATTTTTATTTAGCTCATACATAGTAATAGTAGTAACGTTCCTGCCAAATTTCATCATGATATCTTCAATGACTGAGAAATTACAGCTTGCGAAACTTTTAAATTACCTTCTTTTAAAAGTGGGCGGTACCACGCCCATTGTCCAAAATTTTTCTAATTTTCTATTCTGCATCAAGAGGTCAACACACCTACCAAGTTTCATCGCATTATCCGTCTTTGGTAATGAATTATCGCATTTTTTCGGTTTTTCGAAATTTTTGATATCGAAAAAGTGGGCGTGATTATAGTCCGATATCGTTCATTTTTAATAGCGATCTGAGATGAGTGCCCAGGAACCTACGCACCAAATTTCATCAAGATACCTCAAAATTTACTCAAGTTATCGTGTTTACGGACAGACGGACGGACGGACATGGCTCAATCAAATTGTTTTTCGATACTGATGATTTTGATATATGGAAGTCTATATCTATCTCGATTCCTTTATACCTGTACAACCAACCGTTATCCAATCAAAGTTAATATAATCTGTGTGCAAAGCACGCTGAGTATAAAAACGAAAATTATTGTTTTTGGAGTTTGATTGTAATAAGAAGTTTTGTACAATCAATGATTGTAACTGATAAATAATTACAATCAATGATAATAGCAGAATGCAATCACATTCATACAAATAAATATGTAATTTTTATACAATCGATAATCGCATAATGAACGATTGAATGCAAATCGGGATTGCATTCAAATACTCAAAATTGATTGTAGATTGTAATTTATTGAGTCATCAAAAATACAATAACACATATTTAAAATGCAATGTGATTACAATATTTGTTGTACTTTGTGAACCAATTTGACCAAATTTGATTGCAATACTTTACAGCTCTCGTACATAGATCCAGTATATGGAATGCCCTTAGAAAATACGATCACGTATGAACTACTCTGGCAACTTAATTGTAAAAATTAAAATAAATTAATTGTTTAATTAGTATGCGTGGTCGCTAGTTAATTACATCTCACATTTGCAGGACTATTGCGACTAATTTGGAACTTTAAGTTTACACCTTTTTCAGTTTTAGTCCAGACAGTGGCAATTGAAGTTCACAAAGTTACAGTTGAAGTTCAGTTTTTCAATCTAAGTTAAGACAACTACAATTGAGGTTCAGAAATTTCAATTGACGTTCAGAAAATTACAATCGAAGTTTAAAAATTATAACTGAAAGTCAATTAAAAATTCCGAACAATAATTGTAATTTTCTGAACTTCAATTTGAATTTTCTGAGCTAAAGCTGAAAAAGGTGTAGTTCTGAACCAAAAACTTGTATCACTAGTTACTGACTTTTATCACTAGTTACACCGTACAGGGTGCATACAACAAAGCGAAAATATGCACAGTAGTGGAGAGAAAAATATTTCAAACACTCTTTTAAATTTTGAACTTTATGGAATCTATATAGAAAATTAGTTAAACTACTTGATAAAACTATCAAAAGCGATTGATTTTATAATCAGTGTGAAATATGGGACTGTGATATGCAATTCACAGTGACTTATACCAGTAATTTGAGTCACTATTTCGGGCTTTCATGATTTTATTTCTATTGCGTTTTAATAATAAACTCCACCTTTTAAGAAATTCATAGCCGGCGAAGAAACCAGCCAGCTGACTTTGCAGTCTTCACGGCCTCTCACGGCGATTGGTTTTTGTATCAACTAATTAAACACTAGCAGTGATGTCACTTACTTGTGATAAAAATCATATACTCTATCTTAATCATTGTAACTTACATTGATTTGTCCAGCACTGTAAAAAATTCGCTGGTAGCGATTAGTTTGTATACGAGCTATCAATAATTGTTTATTGGAGTAACGTAAAGGATCCATAGTTTTCTGTAAAACTTATCGATCGTAATCCAGGGTTAAATTTTTGTGCTTTCGACATGATCCGACGTCATTAACAAGTGCAAGAATGATAAGCGAAACCTATTATGAAATTCTTATTCCGTTCGCAACAGATCCTCGCCTTTTATTTATAAACTGACATTGCTTTCAAAAATGTTGCAGTATATCACTGTATTTCTACAGCACAACGGTGTGTTTATCAATATTATTGCTATAAGCCAGGAGTTTCCCACTCTTTCAAGCTTTGTTCAGCTGCCCGAGTTCTCTACTCTATCTCCATTTCAAACCTCGCTTGGTTTCAAGCGACTCGAAGAAGTATTTTTCAAACTTAACGTCGTTTGATGAAACCGTATAAGCTTTGCAGAAAATACCAAACTCTGACAAAGCAGAGAAAACAGGCAACTTCATTTGGCAGTGTCAAAAGCTGCTTTAAAGTGGAAATCTAGGCTTCTGTTTTTCGCATACTTATATAAGATATTATGCAGAGTGACTCGGCTATTTAGTAATAAGAATAGGTGTTCCTTCCCATACTTACTCAATCTTTGTGCGTCGATTACCAGGGTATCACTACCGTTGCTGCAGTTTTTCGTAGAATTTTCGAGCGTGTCAGTCACCATCTGAAACTTCTCACGTCTCTTTATCAAAAATAGGGGTAACGATATAATATTCAAAACAGAAGAACGTATTGAGTGAGAAAATTATTGTCAGAGACAGAGCGGCGGAGAGAGAAAGCCTAACTGAAGAATCTTCCGCTTGCTGTTCCATGGACTGCAAATCGGATCAAACTCCAACGTGGCTCAGCGAGTTTCTACGCTGCACATGCAATCCTCGCTGTCACAAGATGATAAATTTGAGTACACTGAACATGCCGGCTACAGACCACAACCACATTTATGAAAGTATTTAGTAGCAAGCTTTAGGGCCAGATTATGTATGACTCTCTGATGTGAATGAACTTTCTTTTATGATAAGAATTTTGGTTCACGCAAAAATAAATGACTCGTTGCGTTATCCATAATTTGCCTCTTAATTAAAAAAAATATTTTTCCATATAATATATCACAATTTCCAGAAACTTATTATACTTATTTTTGAGCTACCTTCCCATTTTTGCACTTCTCTCCTATTCCCAAAAATTGTATAGCTGTGAAGTTTGTAACACCATTACTGTAGTTTTTTATATATACACAATGATGACCGTTAAACATTTAGTAACGTAAACACTTTGTTGCATGCACTTTCACTTTTAGGAGGTTAAGAGAGAACGACCAAAGTAGCAAACGTCATAACTTTCTACAACGTTAGTAGTTATGTGTGTGCCTTAGTTAGTGTTAGTTGTTGCGTCTATAAAATTAACCTTTGGAAAGTTACATTTACTCACGCAATCAATATTTTAATATTGTTGTTGTTCAAGAACTTATACAAAAAGGTTCAAAGTTTATTTGAAAACTACACATACCGTCTGGGGGCTCATTTGCATGCATGCACACTAGAGTGGACTGACTACGGAAAAAAGGTGCTCATTATTTCTTTGAAAACATATTCAAATGTTTAAATTTAGATTTAAATTAAGTAGTACTCAATATGAGCTCTAATTTTCTATTCACCAGAAACTCCGATAACAACTTTTGACTAATCGCACCTATTGGATGGGGCGAAGCACTGCTACAACGCGAAGAAGAATATTATCTATGGGTTTGTTATCCAGTTTTTGTCGGTTTGTTATCGGCTAAGTATGGACGAGCTATGGATTAGTTATCGATAACAAATATTAGCATGAGTTATCGGATTTTTATCAACAAAGATTTTTTATCGAAAAAGTTCGAAATGTTATCGAAGAAAATATTGACTTGTTATCGAAAAGTTATTGCAGCGTTAACGGGTGTTACGGATGAGTTATGTGTGTTTTATAGAAAAGTTATCGCTTTGTTATCGAAGAGCTATCTGTTTGCTACCGATTATAGTGCTATCGAATTCTCAGCAGTTTATAATCAAACCATACACCGATAGCATTTTATGAAAGAAGATTCCTAACTGATTCTTAAAGTGTACAGACAACATTTTGAAAAAATCCCATACGAATCCCAAAGAAGACGGATAAACAATGCCGAAGACCTGTATTATGCCTTACATTTCATTGTCTGTTTCGCACATTGACAAATTTCAAATTTTGTACAGTTAACAACTTAACAATATACAAAACATGACAGCGGAGTATTTTACTAAGTATTGCGCACACTTATTGTGTCTTAGATCAGCCGAGTGTAAAATAATTTATTTTTTCGATCAGCCTAATGCACACATTTGCATGTTAAAGAATTTATGTTAGTATGCATGATTAAGCAAATATTAGAGTAAATAGCATAATGGGCGTTAGCAAAAAAGTCTAATATAAACGATACAAATGACGCAATAAATGTACTCTGTTACAAGTCTAGCCAATTTGGTTTGCTTAACGTCAGAATTTCACGGTTGTGATGGAGCGTGAATTGCAAAAGCATGCAATGAGAGTTTAATAAATTTGTAGAAGTCCATAACTTTATTTGTTTGTTTGTTATTATTTGACTATATAGGTAACTAAGCAATTTTACCAAGTATTAAGCTCACAGATTTTTAACTATATTTCCATGAATGACGTTATTGAAGCCCAGTTGCCGGCTATTGCCTTTATTTATTTTGCTCTTATTACTGCTATGAACCAAGCAAAGTGCTTCGGACACAGCAGAGCTGTAAGTAATTGCAATCAATGATTTACCATCTACGATTGCCCATCTTATTTGTTTGTAATCAAATTTGATTCCTTTTTTGTGATTGTAAAAAAGACAATCTTCAACCAACTTGATCGCAAGCAATTCGTTTTCAATTAACGCAAACTAATACTATGATTGCAATCATCAAATATGCAATCATTTGCGATTCGGATATGTCATTTGCACATCTTTTAGATTATGTATATGCGATTAAGAAAGTTTGAGATACACTGAATGATGATTATCGGAGAAACCCTAGCTTTTCGATGCCAGAAAAATGGCCAAACAATGGCTCCTGCATTGCCGTCCTCTGCTGCTGTAGAACATCTGTGTTCGTGTGCTGATTTAGTGAATTATTCACGACGTCGCTATCTGATTTTTTATTTTGTACATGATTTAATTTAAAAAAATTGTTAATACTGAAGCCAATGGCTGCGCAAAAAATATATGCGATTCATTGCACCCAATCACCATGGTCCGCTAGCCGCCTTCTGGTACCGTATTCAATCAAATAAGTTTAAAAAAGCGAAAATGACATTTTTTGAGTTTGATTGCAATAAGAATTTTTGTACAATTAATGATCATAACCGAGAAATAATTGCAAACAATGATAATAGCAGAAACTTGATTGCAATCACATTCATATAAATGATCGTAGTAGATTATAATTTTTTTACAATCAATAATAATTTTACAATGAACGATTGTATACAAAACGTCATTGCAATCGAATATGCGGAATTGACTGTAGATTGTAATTTTTACAATAATCAAAAATATAATGTGATTACAATATTTGTTGTACTTTGTGATCAAGTTGCCGTAGGATGGGATACAGCATAATGATATGGGGATAAATTTGTACTGTCAGAATGACTTTACCACTAAGTACTAGCGATCTCTTCTATTGAGGAGAGTTCTTTTTACTGTCTATGGCCATTTAGAGGGCACGTATGTCACGGTGAAGCAAAAGAAATCACCCCGCATTTTCAATAAAATGAAATGATGTAATTACGCTTTGTCTGATTTTCGAAAATTAAAAGTCCTTAAAGGAGAATAGAGAGACCATCAACAAATTTGTCGAAATTATCAAACCAACGAGCAGAGTTGACGTAACCAGGATAGTCTGTCTACCTTTTTTAACGCAAACTTCTCCCTTAGTTTTTGAAATATCTTGATGAAATTGGCTAGCGGATATATTTTATTTTTCGATTCATTTCTCGAATAGACTGGATCGAAAATCTATAGCTTATAGCTCCAAACAACCGATTTTTGTGGACATCAGCGTTTTCGTAAATCCTTTTGTATTGTACTCAGCGTGCTTTGCACAGAGAGTATATTAACTTTGATTGGATAACGGTTGGTTGTATAGGTATAAAGGTATCGAGATAGATATAGACTTTCATATATCAAAATCATCAGCGTCGAAAAAAATTTGATTGAGCCATGTCCGTCCGTCCGACCGTCTACCCGTTAACACGATAACTTGAGTAAATATTGAGATATTTTCACCAAATTTGGTACACGAGTTTATCTGGACCCAGAATAGATTGGTATTGGTAAAATAAGCGAAATCGGATGATAACCACGCCCACGTTTTATATATATAACATTTTGGAAAACACAAAAAACCTGATTATTTTGTAAATAATACACCTAGAATGTTGAAATTTGACGTGTGGACTGATATTGAGACTTTTGATAAAAATTTGAAAACATTTTTTAAAATGGGCGTGGCACCGCCTACGTGGGATAAAATCAATTTTAGAAATATTGTTAATTATAAATCAAAAACCGTTAAACCTATTGTAACAAAATTCGGAAGAGAGGTTGCCTTCACTACAAGGAATGCTTTGAAGAAAAATTTACGAAATCGGTTAAGGACCACGCCCACTTTTATATAAGAGATTTTTGAAATGGTCGTAGGCGAAAATAATAAGCTATATCTTAGTGAAAAAGAGCTTTGTATCAATAGAATTATACTTTCTAAATTGAATTATAACATTAAATTGGAAAACACTAAAATTTTTGAAAATGGGTGTGGCACCGCCCCTTTTATGACTAAGCAATTTTCTATGTTTCGGAAGCCATAACTCGAAGAAAAATAAACGGATCGTAATAAAATTGGGTACACAAATTTTCCCTATAGTAGAAAATATTTCTGGTAAAAATGGACGGGATCGGTTAAAGACCGCGGCAACTTAGACATAAAACAAGTTTAAAAGGGTCGTAGACTAGAATAATAAGCTATAACTTAGCAAAAAATAGTTTTGAATCAATGATATTTCACTTATCAAGTTTTATTGTAAGAGAAAATGGGGAGACACTTTTTTTAAACGGGCGGTGCGGTGCCACGTGTTATGTAGAAAAGTAATTTATCTGAAATGAAATGTACAATTGAAGCTCACGCTGAGTATATAATGTTCGGTTACACCCCAACTTAGACACCTGTATATTAATTTTGTTCGCATAACGGTAATCCGTAACGGCATAAACTAATCGAGACAGATATAGACTTCTGTATATCAAAATGATCTGGGCGAAAAAATTCATTTAGCCATGTCCGTCCGTCCATCCGCAAACACTCTAACTTGAGTAAATTTTGAGGTATCGTCATGAAATTTGGTATGTAAATTCCTGTGCACTCATCTCAAATCACTATTTAAAATGAACGTAATCGGACTACAACCACGCCCACTTTTTCGATATCGAAAATTTCGAATAACCGAAAAAGGGCGATAGTTCATTACCAAAAACGGATATAGCGATGAAACTTGGTAGGTGGGTTGACCTTATGACGCAGAATATAAAATTAGTAAAATTTGAGACAATGGGCGTGGCACCTCCCACTTTTAAAAGAAGGTTATTTTAAAGTTTTGGAAGCTGTAATTTGGCAGTCGTTGAAGATATCATAATGAAATTTGGCAGAAACGTTACTCCTATTACTATATGTGCGCTAAATAAAAATGAGCAAAATCGGAGGACGACCACGCCCACTTAAAAAAAAATTTTTTTTTAGTCAAATTTTAACAAAAAATTGAATATCTTTACATATATAAGTAAATTATGTCAGCATTCAACTCCAGTAATGATGTGGTGGGCTCCACCCTTTTTCGTTTCATTTGTCTAGAATACTTTTATTGCCTTAAGTCGAACAAAAATTTACCAATCCCACCATTCTTCTATGATAACCGTTCTCTGTGAAAATCGGCGAAATCGGTTGATTTGGGTATTAAGAATGGGCGAAATCAGACTATGACCACGCTCACTTTTTCGATATCGAAAATTTCGAAAAATGAAAAGAATGCCATAATTCTATGCCAAATACGAAAAAAAGGATGAAACATGGTGATTGGATTGGTTTCTTGACGCAAAATATAACTTTGGAAAAAACTTTGTAAAATGGGTGTGACACCTACCATATTAAGTAGAAGACTATGAAAAAATTATGCAGGACGAAATCAAAAGCCCTTGGAATCTTGGCAGGAATACTGTTCGTGATATTACATATATAAATAAATTAGCGGTACCCGACAGATGATGTTCTGGGTCGCCCTGGTCCACATTTTGGTCGATATCTCGAAAACGCCTTCAGATATACAACTAAGGGCCACTCCCTTTTAAAACCCTCATTGATACCTATAATTTGATACCCATATCGTACAAACACATTCTAGAGTCACCCGTGGTCCACCTTTATGGCGATATTTCGAGAAGGCGTCCACCTATAGAACTATGGCCCTCTCCCTTTCAAAATACTCTTTAATATCTTCCATTTGATACACATGTCATACAAACACATTCCATGGTTACCCTAGGTCCATTTTCCTAAATGGTGATTTTCCCTTATTTTGTCTCCAAAGCTCTCAGCTGAGTATGTACCCGAACTTAGCCTTCCTTACTTCTTTTAGCTTTGGCCTGATTTATAATATAAACCCCATACAACCGATTCTTCGGTTAAGTGAAGTTGTCTGACGAATATCTAATACTAGAACAGTTAAATTGGATAATCTGGCCAGTTAGTGCATATCATCGAAAGAGAGAGTTTAAGCCACCCGGATTGTTTCCTTCTGTATGCACCGAATTTCGAGGTTTTTGAGGAATGAACTGATACATGGTTTATAGGCTTTTATCTTCGTTTCTTTACTTCACACAATTTTGAACACCAAATTGGCCTATTTATTATGTACTTCAAAAGGTCAATTGACTAAATGACCTTTCTTAATTTGGCTTTATACAAGATCAGCACAAAAGCAAAGTAACTTTTGTGGGATTGGTTTGAAGTTTTGTTGAATTTGCGTAATCATATTTCAAAGAAACCTGCACCAGCTCAACTTCCGGTTTTGTACTATATTGAAAGCAAAATTAGGAAAATTGGAGCCGAAGTCGAATATTTGGGAAAAAATCTACCGTATTCGAAACTTTCACTAAAATAAAAAAATAAAAATTATAGGCGCGACAACCTTCGCAGAAATTTTAGGCTGAGCTTCTCTTCCAATTTGCGTAGTGCTCCTTTTTGGCAGACCTACATGTTTTATTCCGGCTACAAACGGCATCTGCATGGCAGATTAGTTTTCAGTGAAAGCTTTTGATGGCAGAAATACACTCTGACTGCTTGCCAAATCACTTCCTAGGGGCAACCCCGCTTAGGAAAACTTTCCTCTAATTAAAGAAACTTGTTTATAAATGTTGATGTTACTTTGGATCTTCAGTGTGGTAGGCGGAGCACTCTACCACCACACCACTATGTATAATTTTAATTGAATTCTTATCACAGAGAGGGCCTCATAGGTTAGTTGTTTATCCGTTGCAATTGTCACAGACTGAAAATTTTACCATTTTATATGGCTGTAATTTAAATTGACTTTGTTGCCATGTGAAGTGGTCATAAGCTCAATTGACGTTATGTCCGCTGACCTTATGTCAATCCCCCCGTTAAATCCACCTTTGTTCTTGCAGACAATTTTCTTGCAAAAAGTCCTGTCAACTTTATTACATGGGCATGGGTTACAGTTTTTATTAAAAAATAACTCTTTAACTGTTAGCTATATGTACCCTGCAAAAAATCGTGCCATTAATCCCTAAAGAGATTCGTCTGAACTACTTTTATCTACATTTGGGCACAATTGATTCCCTTTAGTCCCTTTCGGGTAGAGTTGGGATTAGTCAGTTTGAAATCTAGGTAGCCCATTTTAAGAAATGAGTAAAATAAAAAAGATTACAGGTGATTGAATCGAATTATTTAAGAAAAATGCGGAGCCCTATACGGAAACTAAATTACTAGGACTTCACCACTACGCCGGAGTTGGGGTTACATTTTCGGAGAATATTTTTTATTCCTTTTTGAAAAGCGGGCGAACAACTTACATCAAATAGATTTGGTGGCTTGACAAACCCTTCGATTGTGTTTATGCCATGAAAAATGCGACTGGCCTTATTTGAGTCTTTATTGAACCGAAAAGGGTATAGCCTTCATATGTTCCCGTATAGGTACAAAGGGGATTGGTCCTATCGATCCCTTTCGGGTGTAAATGGGTACAATTAGTATCTTCATAGGACATGCTCAAACAAAAGGGAACAGATCAACTAATACAAAGAGATCAAAAGTGGCATTGGTCGCCTACTCCATCGTGACTAATCCCGGATTCATTCTACACTAATCGCATTTTTTGCAGGGTGTACACACGAACTAAATGTGTACATATGTGTATGTGTAAATAGCGCCTGAAAATAGTTTACAACAACTAAAGTGATGATATCAACTAGTAAGGAAGACTAAGTTCGGGTGTAACCGAGTATTACATACTCAGCTGAGAGCTTTGGAGATAAAATAGGGGAAAATCACCATGTAGGACCTAGGGTAACCCTGGAATGTGTTTGTATGACATGGGTATCAAATGGGAGGTATTAATGAGTGTTTTAAAAGGGAGTGGGCCATAGTTCTATAGGTGGACGCCATTTCGGGATATCGCCATAAAGATGGACCAGGGGTGACTCTAGAATGGGTTTGTACGATATGGGTATCAAATGAAAGGTGTTCATGTGAGTATTTTAAAAGGGAGTGGCCCTTAGTTGTATATGTGAACGTGTTTTCGAAATATCGACCAAAATGTGGACCAGGGTGACCCAGAAAATCATCTGTCGGGTACCGCTAATTTATTTATATAGCATTTTCAGGTGAAATGAAACTTTTTTCAAGTCAAATGAAACTTTTTTCATTTCAACTGGACCTTTTTTCATTTTAAATGAAACTTTTTCATTTCAAATGAAACTTTTTTCAAGTCAAATTAAACCATACTACTAAGGTAATTGTCAATATATTTATATCGTACTTTATAACGCTAAGTATTTATCAAATTTTTCTTTAAGACAACTATTTCTAGTTAGCCACATTGAAGGCAAAATTTTTGCTTAAATTTTCTATGTGAATTTAAGCTGCAGTTAAGGTCGGCTTAGTTTAGCCTTGCCATAGTTGAACACTATGAACACTATACAATTTTCATTTGATTGTATAATCTTCATGTATACCAACGTTTTTAGCGGACGCTTTTGGGTCGGACGTATGAAATTTTTTTAGTAGGTCATAAAAAAAACCCTTAAAAATCAAAGTCAAAAAAAGTAAAAAAAAAAAATGAAATTTCGCAGGCTCGAAAATTATTTGTTTCGGTATGCGTAGTGAAACTTTTTTTCCTGACCCCAAATTCTATCGAAAAATCGATGGCGCGATACCGGTTAATAAATCGGCCCATTCTAATATATATATTCTAAGTATTACATTTAAATACAATATACAATGAAAAATAATGAAATAAAAACAAATATATATGTTTTCAAAGGTCCAAACGAATGAAGTGCAATGTAACTACGCCATAGAGTAGAAAAGATCACTTTTTACCGTTATGTTTTTCAGCATAGTTAAAAAAGATCTTTCCACAGTCCACACGCTCTACTATATAGTTGGTAAAAGTAATATTTCTCTCAACATTTTGTTATCGTTCTATGTTGTTTGGTATGACGTTGGTCAAAGAGAAAAGCATAATACAGATGATTCAACCGATGTGTTAGTTGGTGTCAGACAGTGAATAGGAAATACGCTCACATCATGCTCTTTGGTTCCTTCTATTTGTTCTCTACGTTGATTTATTCCTACGTTATTAACGAAGTATATGTAGAAGGAGAATGTGCTTTATATATAAGAGGAGTAGATACAAGTAAAAAATATAGGTGCTTATTTTAAGTGGGTGGTTAAACTGTAGTATATAAGTTGCCTAGCGTATAACCCTGCTACTTTATCTATTAAAAATTGAAACGATCAAAAGGCAAGGCTAAACTAAGCCGACCTTAACAGCAGCTTAAATTCACAAAGAAAATTTAAGCAAAAATTTTGCCTTCAATGTGGCTAATTAGAAATAGTTGTATTAAAAAAAATGTGATAAATAGCGTTATAAAGTACGATATAAATATATTTTGACAATTACCTTAATAGTATGGTTTCATTTGACTTGAAAAAAGTTTCATTTAAAATGAAAAAAGTTTCATTTAAAATGAAAAGAGTTTCATTTAAAATGAAAAGAGTTTCATTTAAAATGAAAAAAGTTTCATTTAAAATGAAAAGAATTTCATTTAAAACGAAAAAAGTTTCAAATAAAATGAAAAAAGGTTCATTTGAAATGAAAAAAGTTTCATTTGAAATGAAAAAAGTTTCATTTGACCTGAAAATGCTATATATGCACTACCACGAGCAGTATTCCTGCCAAGATTCCAAGGCCTTTTGATTTCGCCCTGCAGAACTTTTTCATCTTCTTCTACTTAATATGGTAGGTGTCACACCCATTTTATAAAGTTGTTTCTAAATTTATATTTTGCGTCAATAAAACAATCCAATTGCCATGTTTCAACCCCTTTTTCATATTTGGTATAGAATTATGGCATTTTTTTTAATTTTTCGTAATTTCCGGTATAGAAAAAGTGGGCGCGGTCATAGTCGGATTTCGGCCATATTTTATACCAAGATAAAGTGACTTCAGATAAATACGTGAACTAAGTTTAGTTAAGATATATCGATATTTGCTCAAGTTATTGTGTTAACGGCCGAGCGGAACAGACAGACGGCCGGCCGTGTATAAAAACTGGGCGTGGCTTCAACCGATTTCGCCCATTTTCACAGAAAACAGTTATCGTCATAGAATCTATGCCCCTGCCAGGATTGGTAAATTTTTATTCGACTTATGACATTAAAGGTATTCTAGACAAAAGGCCACGCCCATTTTGAAATTTTCTTTTTATTTTTGTATTTTGTTGCACCATATCATTACTGGAGTTGAATGTTGATATAATATACTTATATATGTAAAGATATTAAATTTTTTGTTAAAATTTGACTTAAAATTTTTTTTTTTTAAAGTGGGCGTGTTCTTCGTCCGATTTTGCTAATTTTTATTTAGCGCACATATAGTAATAGGAGTAACGTTCCTGCCAAATTTCATAATGATATCTTCAACGACTGCCAAATTACAGCTTGCAAAAGTTTTAAATTACCTTCTTTTAAAAGTGGGCGGGGCCTCGCCCATTGTCCAAAATTTTACTAATTTTCTATTCTGCATCAAAAGGTCAACCCACCTACCAAGCTTCATCGCTTTATCCATATTTGGTAATGAATTATCGATATAAATAAATAAGTAAATATAAGGCGCGATAACCTCCGAAGAGGTTTTAGGCCGAGCTTCTCTTCCAATTTGCATCGTGCTCCTTTTTAATTTTTCCTACAAATTGGCGGGACGGGACCTACTCGTTTTATGCCGACTCCGAACGGCATCTGAGAGGCAGATGAGTTTTCACTGAGAGCTTTACATGACAGAAATACACCCGGAGCGCTTGCCAAACACTGCCGAGGGGCGACTCCGCTTAGAAAAAAATTCTTCTAATTGAAAAACCTTATTTCTAAAATTTTGATGTTGGTTTGCCCGGGGTGTGAACCCAGGGCATTCGGTGTGGTAGGCGGAGCACGCTACCATCACACCAAGGTGGCCGCCAGTAGTCCGATATCGTTAATTTTAAATAGTGATCTGAGATGAGTGCCCAGGAACCTACATACCAAATTTCATCAAGATACCTCAAAATTTACTCAAGTTATCGTGTTAACGGATGGACAGACGGACGGACGGACATGGCTCAATCAAATTTTTTTCGACACTGGTGATGTTGATATATGGAAGTCTATATATATCTCGATTCCTTTATACCTGTACATCCAACCGTTATCCAATCAAAGTTAATATACTCTGTGTGCAAAGCACGCTGAGTATAATAAGCAACTGCTACCATGACAAATAATACGACGACGCGACGAGTTGCAATTGAATTTAGCATGCCAGAGAAGCACATAAATGCACTCACCCACAATTACATACACATGGCTGTAATATAAATGATTATATTTACACCATTGTATTGCACATTGAGTGATAACGACTAAGCAACAAAGTGTCAACACAATAATAATTTGATTTATTTTTATATAAAACAAAAGTTGTTAAGTGAAATGGTGCAACAAACGCTGCAACGTGGAAGTAGGCAAAGGTGTGTCAATGTGTTTGAATGTGAGGTAACAGACAAAGTGAGAACAGAATTTTTTAAACGTAACTAAAAATATTTTACCGAGCACTGGCGGCTCACAAAGAAATTTAGTATAAAAGTAATTGAAAACTAAAATCAAAGTTAACTGCTGAACGCCTATAATGAAATAAATATCTACACTACCTGAATTTATAGACCTTTTCCTCTTCTAGGGAACGAGTTGGTAGCAGAAAAGAGCGAACTGTAAGACTTTGTAACGGGGAATTTTTTGGACACCCTGCGCGTTATTTTTCGTGCTATCTATATATGCAAACCATACTACACTATCACAACACTAAAAGGGACAATACCCTTGTAAATCTTTGGGATCCTCACTACATTTGCAAAAACAAAACAAGGCAAAGATAACAGGCTATGAAATTTAGAGAATAGATAGTACAGATATTCGGCACAATTTGGTCTTATTCTGGATTCATAAAGGATGTTTTCAGAACGTTGTTTGGGACTTTTTATGAAGTTTTTTTTTAGCATATGTGTTATTTGAAACCGATGAATCGCTGAACTTATTGTTACGGATAACAACCAGAAACTTGTCGATAACAAACCGATAAAACTTGGATATCAAGCCGATAACTCGTCGATAACAAATCAATAACACGGTGATAAAACGTCGATAGCAAATCGGTAACACACCGATAACAAACGGATATTTTTTGGATAACAAACGGACAACTTCTTGATGACAAATCGATAATTCATAGATCAAATGCGATATTTCATCGACAACATTTTTTTATCGATAACAAATTAATGACTTTGCAGTAGGAAATTGATAGTTCGTCTATACCTCGTCGAAAACAAACCGATAACAACTGGATAACAAGCCGATAACTCGTCGAAAAGCACTACACGCTCGATAGCGGTTGTTACAGCAATATCCACTCTCCTTTTTTCTGTTTACCTTTCCTTTTTATACTTCCTACTAAAGAAAAACCAATACTTGTCGGGATTTTCCTCGGGGGAGACTTAGGCTGAGCTTTTATTCCAATTTGCGTCGTGTTCCTACAAATTTGCAGACGCGGGACCTATATGTTTTATGCCGACTTCTAACGACAGCTGCTGCGCAGATGAATTCTCACTGCAGGGCGATCCCACTTAGATGCCAAATTTTATGATGTTACTTCACCTGGTACTTGAACCTAGGACCTTCGTTTTGGTAAGCAGAGCACGGTACCACCACACCGCCTATGCTTACCCTACACTTACATTCTAGGTACCCTCATTCAGTATATTATTCCTACACATTATGCTTACAATTACCCAACACTTACATTCTGTAGTCTATGACCGGGTTAAGCAGCGGTTTCAAGTTTCATGATCTTTAAGCCCTATGAGCAGCAATGTGATAGGGAACCGAACTAAGAAAATCGTTAGGCGAATTCATTTGGAGTTGGAGTCAAAAGAACGATGAGACAGAGTGTACAGAGTATTTCGCGAACAGATCGCAGTTTGAAGAGAATTAACCTTCTCGAATAATGCAGCGCTGCAGATATTAGATGACAGAACAGTGTTGATACACCAAACAAAAAATGCCACTAGAATCTGGGATTAATTAATCCCTTACCTGGAAATATAATTTCGAAGAAGCTAGTAAACTATTAGGTTTAAGATTAGAGTTCCGATTAATAAACTGGGCGGGAAATCAGCAGAACATACATAAAACATCCAAAAAGGTATCGTTATACGACATACTTCCGATAAAATCTCAATGGAAGTGAAAACTGAATGCTGAACGCAACTTTCTCGAGCAATCAAGTCGGTGCAATATTCAGCAATATTTCGGCCAAATCACTTCCAATGACGAGCGGTTCCTAGCAGAGGCAACAAATCTGTAACTTCGTAACAACAGATGACTCCAAATGTGGTTTCGGCTGGGCCCCGGATTGAATAGGAGACATTTTTAAGTCCACGCAAGGCAATATTCCTACTTCGGCTGCTCTTGGAGTGTTTAGTATATATTCCGATTGGGAAGCATCACTCACAGCATTGAAATATGTCACCGTGTGATCAACAGCGCATGTGAACCTATCGTGGCTATCAGAGGGTGAGCTTGGAGACCGTTAAGCAAGGGTTGGGAGAAAAAGAGCCTTCGCAAGTGCCGTAGTACTTTCGGCCTGTAGGTAATATTAAGTTTTAAGCTGAGCTGCTGCAGTTACGGAAATAATATAGCTCACTCCGTGTTAACAGGGCACTGTTCGTTGAGAGTGCGACTTAACATTGTGGACATCCCTAGTTATTTTGTATGTATGGAGTATGATGACCCTGTTCAATCCACAAATAAATTGGTGCTTAGCTGTCTACATTTTGCTAAGACAAATCCCAAATATATTACCCTCGAATTTACTGATTCACCGTAAGGCATACCCAAATGCCTAGTCCATAAAAACATCGCTTTTCTTGAGAGCTTTCACTTGCTTTTTTTTTATACTCAGCTGAGCAGAGCTCACAGAGTATATTCATTTTATTCTCATAACGGTACTCCATAACGGCATAAACTAATCGAGATAGATGTAGACTTCTATATATCAAAATGATCTGGGCGAAAAAAGAAATTCATTTAGCCATGTCCGTTCGTCCGTCTGTAAACACGATAAATTGAGTAAATTTTGAGGTATCTTAATGAAATTTGGTATGTGAATTCCTGAGAACTTATCTCAGATCGCTATTTAATATGAACGAAATCGGAATACAACCACGCCCACTTTTTCTATATCGAAAATTTTGAAAAACCGAAACAGTGCGATAATAAATTTCCAAAGACGGATAAAGCGATGAAAGTTGGTAGGTGGGTTATGATGCAGAACAGACAATTTTGGACAATGCGCGTGGCACTGCCCACTTTTAAAAGAAGGTAATTTAAAAGTTTTGCAAGCTGTAATATGGCAGCTGATTATGTAATGTTCGGTTACACCCGAACTTAGCCTTCTTTATTTGTATTTTTATATGTATAATTCAAAAAAGAACGAGAAATAAATAAGCAACTATTAGGCAAGGCTGTTCGCGAAAATGGTAAATCTTGGAGAAAATAATAACGAAGCAACTAAGTGATATATATGCAGCGCAATGTAATGAAACAGTAAACAGTTTTCTTTTAACATATTATAAGTGAAGTACGCGAATACCTATATCGTGAATACTGTGAGACGAACCGATATTAGGAGGTAGGGAATAATCGGAATATAATCGAAACTGGTCACATTAAAAAGTACACACCTAAAATTTCTTATGAGGGTTAAAAATTCGCTCAAGTAACTAGAAATATGGAGAGGGTAGACTAATTATTTAGATCTTGAGTCGATAATGTTGATTAAAGTTCATTTGCGCAACCTCGAAATATATTTAAGACTTTTAGGTTATGTTGAACTGGTCAGTAAATAAATACTTCAATCAAGCTGAGTGAACTGAGCACCATAATTAAGGTTTTTGAATTACTTGGTCCCCTTGTCATGAACGAGATATTCTCGGGGATCCTGCTTAATTACTGCATCGAGATTTGATAACCTTGCCTTGGATCAGCTAGGCACGTAAACAAAACGTGCCTAAACATTTTTTCTACTTGACGAAGTATAATTTGTAAACATTTGACTCCAGCAGGCTGTGCTCTGTAAATCTATGAGCCTCAAGTATACACTCCTTCGATGATATAAACTCAAAAGAAAAACAAAATTTGTGTTTTGCTCTCAGTTGTTTGCCACCACTGCTTATGTGTTTGTTGCAGGGTGTTGCTTAGTTAACAATGGTCATTCAAAGCGTCATTAAAATTCCTAAGCACAGTGAAGGGTGGTAATATATGGAGCTAAGCTGAAACGTATGCAAATGCGTTGATAGGTTAGGTTAGGTTAGGTTTAAGTGGCTGCCTCCGCTGTCCAAGCGGAGACTAACGTAGGCCGTTGTGGCCCGTTGTGCTACCACGCGGGGCCCCTATTTCCTATTTCCCTACTTGCGAAGAATGTTTAGACCCCAGTGAGACTAAACCAGCGCGTTTGCCCGATGAAACGCAAGATGTCGTTTCTGTGTGCAGATTCAAGCTCCGCAAGACCCTCAAAGGAGTGTCTGTGGAGGCATCGGTACCTGGTTTCTGACAGTGTGTGACAGTGAACGCGGTATATTGGCAGAACAACATCTGCCGGTACAGTTAGTTAAAAATAAACTTTGTGATAAAATTTATTTGTTACCACTTGAAAATATAAATTTAATAAAGTTACTTACATAAGAAGAAGTGTATAAGTTTATACCTCTTATATAAGCCAAAAAAGTATTTTTCGACATTTTTTTTAATATGTTCTGCTTTTGGCAAGAAAAGTGTATAGCTTTCCATATATGTGTGCATTTATTTACATACATGTTTTTATATATATTTGCTTACCTAGCTTCATGCTTAATGCTTATCTAGCATATAAATTGCGGTTCATGCTTCGAAGCATCATGATTAAGGAGCTCAACGTAAAAAAAGCAGAGATATAAGCATACAATTTAACTACATTTGCAAAAGTGTAGGAAAATAATCATATTTGCTTTTTTGATACAGTCAAAACATTGCTCAGCCCGCAAGTTCCAACATTCGCCATCCATCGGTAAAAGTATCAAGTGCGCAGAAAAGTATGCACCATTTAGTCTATATGGTCATAAGGAATAACCGCCTAAGTCCCGTGTAATTATTAGAGTAAGGCCCTGTTTTTCAGTAGATGGTTAAGATAAGCTTAAACTAAGTTTACTTAAACTCTGGTCAAATTTAAACTCCAGTTAAACTACGCAGCAGTACAGTTCTGAAATGAATATTCAACACATTTCTATAGTTGATATCCTACATCGGATATCGAGTTGAGGTGGAGTAGAACAAAAATCTCCAAGGTGGTACCACCAAAAGCAACAGCTGATTATTATGAGAAAGAATGGTTGATAGCAGTAATGATGTGTAATTAATCAAAAATAAATTATATATATTTTATTTTATTTTCGTAAAAATACTGTAGTATCGAATCTTATATTTGAGAATCACAAGTTGGAATTAAACTTTTCAACTTAAGTACCTAATAGAAGTTTTTGCTTCATAAAAAATTCTCTCTTTATGCCTAGTTATCAACATGAGCTCTAATGGTACTCAAGCCCAAACGCTTGTTGGGTATATTCAACGCCATTTCGAATGAACGCAAATAAAAATAATTGATAGGTTAACTAGAGTTTAACCCTGCCAGATCGGCCGTTTAAGGTCAGCTTAAACTTAAGTTAAAGTTGACTGAAAACTGCAAAATAAATTCAAGCGTAATTTAACGTACAACTGGAAAAACCGGGCATCAGGCTGTTATTTTTTGTATTCATATGCTACTAAATGTTGCATACTTTTCTGCGCACTTGTTACTGGTTTACATATTTTTAGCGATGGAGTTTTAGCGAATGAATTCGGGTGCAGGACTCTGAAAAAATGAAACTTTAAAGATAAAAAATTAAGAGGATTCATAGCGGTTTTCGAATTTCTCTGTTTTAGTATATGTAAACAAGAAATTTCTTAATTTTGATTTTCATGTAATTTTATTCCAGGACAAACGAGTCTTGAAGATTAGCACTTGGAAAGTGCTGACCAGAATATATTTGCCATGCAAATAGTGTCTTTGCCTACTCAGTTTAAAAGAGTCTATAATTATTTATTTAATAATTTTCTGGAAGGATGAAGGCAGTCACATCCCTCCTCGATAGATCATCTGCAGTACAGTTGCATTCAATATTGTGGCGAATATTAGCATCATTATGATGTAAGCAATAATCACAACAACAACAAAAAGCAAGCAGCCACACTTGTGTACATGTACACAATAAAGCGAGCAGCTCGAAGCGAAGAGATTATTTCACATACACATATGCAGTCAGCGGATAAGAGCAGAATCTCTTACTAATACATACACACACATATAGCTAGAAGAAAATCATAAACAACAGGTATACATACATATATGTCTAAATAACGAAGTATGAGATGCAACTGTTCTAGAAGGCATGTTCGTGAAACGACTAGACCGACCTTGGAGAAATGGGCGTTCGAGGTAACCGAGAGAATAAAAGCAGCGCAATTTGAGGAATCAGTTTGATTTAAACACGCTATTAGTGAAGTATAACTGTCTAGTACTACTCTCAAAGTAGTCTAAATAAAGACCATTTTGCAATAATGAATACTGGAGTAATTTATTTGACAGTTCAGCGATGCAAACGTTAGCAGAAGGTGCATAATTATCAGGAACTCCTAAAAATTCGTTACAATATCATTGTGTTCATTTATCCACCTCACTGAGCCATTAGGGATATGTGATCACCGATTTTATGTTGTCGTGTTCTCATTTTTGGCGATATTACGAATGAAATTTTCACTGTTTAGTTTGACCCTACTTGTATGAAGCTTTTTGATTTTCAGAATCTGAATCTGCTGGAAATGGTTTATATAGAAATGAAAAATTGACCCACCTTATTATATTTATATACATACATATTTACAAATATTCATGTTTAACTAAAGTTCATGTGTTTTATTTTATGCGTTTAAGTATTGTTGAGTTGAAAATGTGAACAAAACGAGATAGTGAAAGCTTGCGTAAGCACAAGTGCCCCAACCGTTCTAAAATAGTTTTTGGGTTGGAAGTATGGTGACGAAAACGAATGAGATATGTATGCATACATACAATGCACACCGAGTCGGTTTAATGCCAACTACATAAGTGTAAATTCCCGTATGAAAATTAAAATTAAATAAAATAAGTGATGTTAAATATATTTTTAAAGGTGAGCTTGGTTGAGATAGCAGAGGTGAATGGAATAGCGTTGACTGAAATTGAATTGTTCAAAGTTTGGCAACCTAAAAGCTTCTGAATATAATTTAAAAATTTTCAAGCTTATGATATCGAAACCTTAAAACGTAATGTGTGTACTTGGAAACACTAAGAACTAAAGAAAGTAAGATCATTTAAATCTTAGTGACTTTTTGATTTAAGATCTAAAAAATTATAAACATTTAAAGTCACGTTTAGATCAGACTATAATAATTTAAATTTGAAGGAATATTAAATATTTAGAACCAAAAAACTTTAAAAGCTCATTAACTGAAGAGCTTTACATTTGGAACAAAAAAAAAAAAAAAAAAACATCGCCAAGAATTTATGGGCTTTGCGTCTAAAAAAATTACAGAACTTAAGAACCGTATAACCTAAAAATCAGGTAACCATTTTAATCGCTTTTTTGAGTCAAAATAGATCGGATTAAAAAATTGTACTACATGATGGGGATATAGGTAAAACTTTGGTAACGAATCGTGCATCCTTTGTATTTTTGGGGGATCTTTTATTTACTAACAAAAAAAGCGGCTCTATAACTATTGAACGGCTTATCCAAATGAAACAAGTTTTTCAACAATAGATTCTTCTAAATGTCTAGATTTGAAACCTACATCATAGTTTAAAATTGTTTGATCCTAATACCAGAAATTTGTCATAGAAAAACTAAAACCAACTCTTATAGTACTCTACTTAAACTTTTTTTAGTAAGCTTGCACCTGTTTTTTCCCCATAAAGTTTGCTCCAATGGAGATATTCCCTTGAAATCTGATACACCGCTGTCTGCTGAAACAAAAAGGATTCAGTATGAAAAAATCGTTTCTTGTGGATGGGCCATTCCATAGTTGTAAGGACGGAACTTTATTCTATTCTTAAAGAAACGAAAATTCCTGATTTAGCTTTTATTTTTGAACTAATAAAATAAAAATTCGAATTTAATTTTTTTCGGAATACAAAATTAAAAGTCCGGAAATATTATTTTCTGAAAGACCCTGCTCAAAACATAAGAATTTAAAATTTTTCAAAATCTCAAAAAGAGAAAGAACGGCCAGAATGAAGGCGTACATTGCTTTTCAGTGTCAAGGATTTAAATTGTTTTCTTTTCCCTCTATCGATCTACGTTTGATAAGCTTTAAACGAAAAAATCTGGTTGATTAGAATTTCTTTATTGGACCTGTGTAGTTAGAAAAAACTGCACTTAGATCATATTGCTGTCATTATACTGATGCGGTTATCATTGACCAGAATGAGTGACATAAATTCAACGGTCTTAGAGCCAATTGTCCTTATGACCACTTCAAATGGTCAGTCAATAGGCCTCATGAACACTTTAAATGGCGAAAAGGTTAACTGACTTTGTGATGTTCTTAAACTTGAATTAAAGGCCGTTTACGAAAATCTCTGCTTGATTTTTTGACCGCTTCGGAAAAGACCATAACAATGTCTTCACTATATCGAAACAAGCACAAACCAAATAAGACGCAAGATTAATAAGGCGTTAAGTTTAAATATTTCTTCGTTTATCAGAATAATCCCCGCCGGGCTGTTTTAATATCTTTTACTCACATTATATAAATTCTACATTCTTAACTTTCACCGGAAAACACTAAGTGCTCTTTTCATTCGACTGACCAAAACTATAGCGGAGATGACAAAAAATAATTTTAAATTCACCAGCTGTTACAATTTAAATATGTGCACTACTTCATCATCATTAATTGGCGCTTAGCCGCCAAAACTATTTTGGCCGTTTCCCTGCTTCGCGACAATTGACGTTCACATTTTTAACATTTGAAATTTGATGTTGGGAGCATTTCTTCTGTTCTTAGCTTTGAAATGGTCATACGGAAAATTGATGTTATGACCGTTGACCTTATGTCACTCCTACTTTTGATCGATTTTAAATACATATACTTGATTTACCAATAAATATAAGTAGATTGGGTTTCCAAAAGTTACATAGGGAGTAGCTCTAAGGAATTACATTTCCTGATACTAGCGAAGGCAAGCCAGATGCACCTAAAATGCTCAACCGAATGTTCTTCCTCAAAACAAAAATATATCATGGTTACTTTATTTGTATTTATATCGGTAAAATTATTTCAAAGAGTATTCAGTGGTATAGCCTCAGATGCGGAGCTTCAGTTTCGTAAGTTTATAGCATTATGTCACCAATACTTTAGACGACTCAGTCTCAACTTACAAACATTTTCGAGCATGTGTTGCATAGCATTCAGAGCGGCATCGGGCTTCTATGTTGCAGATTTTTCAACATTTGAGACTCTATGCTATTTAGATTCCGAATATGGTTTTTACCAAAAACTTCGCTATCTTTAGCATCTACACCGTCTCTATGAGACGAGCTATGTGTGCTATTGCAGAGCCCTCTGGCATTAGAAAAAATTAATATTTGGATGTATTCTTTAGAAAAGGACCTTTATTATCTTCACTTAAATGCTTGTAACGTTACTCTTTTATACCAATAAAAATATGTTACGTATACGCACAGGTACCCGTCCTTTCAGGTGCTGCAGATATGTTTGCGTTTTTAGAAAAAAATAAAGACATTTAATTTTGGTTGAGGTCACAAAAAAGTTTTGCAGATGAGAGAGGAGTCACTCTCTTATTCATTAAATCACCCTTATACGCTAAATCTTTTGTATACAGCGTTTGTGCGCTCTAAACTTGAGTGTGCCTGTTTCATTTGGTCTCCGTATTATCAGTGCTACATTGTAAGAATCGAGCGGATCCAGAAAGTATTCTTATATTTTGCTTTGCGCAGCTTACGCTTCTCTGAACCCATTCCGACTTATGAAGGTAGATGCCTATTGATTAATTTAAAGTCACTGCAGAACAGGAGAATAACTTTGTCGCTTGACGTTTTTCGCGGTGCGATTGACTGCCCAATGCTCCTTGAGAGGATTTTCATAAACATTCCTGCCAGAGCGCTTAGGACCTCTGAATTCTTCAATGTTCGTCTTTCCAAAGCCCTTTATGCAATCAATGCTCCAATTACTAGAACCTTGATTGAGTTTAACAGAATTTTAAATTATTTGGAAATAGACTTTTCTTGCTCAAAAGAGCGTTTTTAAGTACAATAAACCCTTTTTATAAGTAAGCCATTTATTATACTCAGCTGAGCAGAGCTCACAGAGTATATTACCTTTGTTCGCATAACGGCAATCCCTAACGGCATAAACTAATCGAGATAGATATATACTTCTATATATCAAAATGATCTGGGCGAAAAAAGAAATTTATTTAGACATGTCCGTCCGTCCGTCCGTCCGTAATCACGATAACTTGAGTAAATTTTGAGGTATCTTGATGAAATTTGGTATATAGGTTCCTGGGCACTCATCTCAGATCGCTATTTAAAACGAACGAAATCGGACTATAACCACGCCTACTTTTTCGATATCGAAAATTTCGAAAAATCCAAAAAGTGCGATTATTCATTACCAAAGACGGATAAATCGATGAAACTTGGTAGGTGGGTTCACCTTATGACGTAGAATAGAAAATTAGTAAAGATTTGGACAATGGGCGTGGCACCGCCAACTTTTGGAGGAAGGTAATTTGAAAGTTTTGCAAGCCGTAATTTGACAGTCGTTGAAGATATTATGATGAAATTTGGCAGGAACGTTACTACTATATATGTGTTAAATGAAAATTAGCTAAATCGAATGAAGAACACGCCCACTTAAAAAAAAAGAAACAATTTTAAAAGTCAAATTTTTACAAAAAATTGATTATTTTTACAGTATGTAAGTAAATTATGTCAACATTCAACTTCAGTAATGACATGGTGCAACAAAATATAAAAATAAAAGAAAATTTCAAAATGGGCGTGGCTCCGCCCTTTTTCATTCAATTTGTCTAGAATACGTTTAATGCCATAAGCCGAACAAAAATTAACCAATCCTTGTGAAATTTGGTAGGGCCATAGATTCTAGGACGATAACTGTTTTCTGTGAAAATCGGTCGAAGTCACGCTCAGTTTTTATACACAGTCGACCGTCTGTCCTTCCGCTCGGCCGTTAACACGACAAATTGAGCAAAAATCGATATATCTTTAATAAGCTCAGTTCACGTACTTATCTGAACTCACTTTATCTTGGCACAAAAAAATGGCCGAAATCCGACTATGGCCACGCCCACTTTTTCGATATCGAAAATTACGAAAACTGAAAAAAAATCCATAATTTTATACCAAATATGAAAAAAGGGATGAAACATTGTAATCCGATTGGTTTGTTGACGAAAAATATAACTTTAGAAAAAACTTTGTAAAATGGGTGTGACACCTCCCATATTAAGTAGAATAAAATGAAAAAGTTCTGCAGGGCGAAACCAAAAGCCTTTGTAATCTTGGCAGGCATACTGTTCGTGGTATTACATATATAAATAAATTAGCGGTAGCCGACAGATGATGTTCTGGGTCACCCTGGTCCACATTTTGGTCGATATCTCAAAAACGCCTTCACATGTACAACTAAGGATCACCCCCTTTTAAATCCCTCATTAATATCTTTAATTTGATACCCATATCGTACAAATACATTCTAGAGTCACCCCTGGCCCACCTTTATGGCGATATCTCGAAAAGGCGTCCACCTATAGAACTAAGGCCCACTCCCTTTTAAAATACTCATTAACACCATTCGCTTGATGCCCATATTGTACAAACAAATTCTAGGGTCACCTCTGGTCCACCTTTATGGCGCTATCCCGAAATGGCGTCCACCTATAGAACTATGGCCCACTCCCTTTTAAAATACTCTTTAATAACTTCCATTTGATACCCATGTCATACAAAGACATTCCAGGGTTACCGTAGGCTCATTTTCCTACATGGTGATTTTCCCTTATTTTGTCTCAAAAGCTCTCAGCTAAGTATGTAATGTTCGGTTAAACCCGAACTTAGCCTTCCTTACTTGTTTATCTTATAACTTTAAACGAGCAATTCTTGTTTGTTTGTATAGCCGAACGATCTCGGGAAAGGCTCAACCGAATTAAGTGAAATTTGGCACTGAGATAATGTATCACCTTCTAAGACTTTCTACCTAGGTGTTGCCACTCAGAATGTTTCACAAGGTTGCCACCTATTCGAAGTTAAAAAAAAATTCATGAGATATGCCGGTATGGGTATCAAACGAAAGGTATTTCACTCCGCATTACAATAGGGACATTTTTGAGTAGGGTTGCCGTTTAGGGTTGCCACCTATTCGAAATGAAAAAAAATTGCATGAGATATGCCGATATGGGTATCAAATGAAAGGTATTTCACTTCGCATTACAATAGGGAAATTTTTGAGTAGAGTTGCCATTTAAGGTTGCCACCTATTCGAAATTTAAAAAAACGAAACGTTGCCAGCACAACGAAACGCTCGGTCGCCCAGGTACTACTAGTAATTTACCTACTGTTATCACATATTTCTACTTAGCCTGTAAGATTTTGTATTCTAATTTGCTTAATAAATAAATACTGAAGCTATAACACAATAGTAATTTGGGCATAAGCATTGCAATTTTTTTACATGTTAGGTGTGAAACATTCAACGTTAAGATTTAGTTGGGTCCTTACTAGGGCTCTCCTGAAAATACCCTGCACGGCTGACAGTTCGCAATTGCTTTAGGCTATACGTGCTTCTTGGAAAAGCAAATATGGTCAAATTGTATTCGTGTATGTGGCTGTAGGAGAGAAAAATATTTGTGCCTGCGCAGAGAAGGTGAAATGTTAAAAAGAATAGAAATTTCATTTGAAATAATACCTTTGAGATGTACAAATAACAAAGCACTTTGACAACAATGAATTCTGTTTGCATATATATGAGCGTATAAACAAGTGACTGTAGTAAATAACGCAAAACTGGCGCAGAAGTATCACAGGATGAAGAAGTACCGGTTCCAACTCATGCATGTTATTAATAGCTTCTATATTCTTTCAACGTTGTGTTCTTCTAAGATGTGCAAATTATTGCATTTTTGGTTGCATTGGATCTAGGTTGAAGTGAACAAAAATTATTTTTAATCTAAGTACGTCTAGACCTCATGGACCACAACCCCGTTGATTAAAGAATGGTCGCAACAATTTCGGTGTATATTCGAATATGCAGTAGGTACTACACTGTTGCTTTACGTGATTGCGAATGGGCAAAAAACGTCATCTTGGGACAAATCTAAGCACTCTACAAATGATATCAATGAAAAAGGGGCACATTTTTTTATAACGAAAATATGAAGCAAAAAACCTCGGAGGTACCTAAATTTATAAACAAAGACGCGAGTGCCAAGTACTCTCGAAGTTCAATTTGTAAACTTATGGGTGTGCCTCTATAAATCTAAGCCAAAACAGATGTAACTTTTCCCGAAACAAATAATTTCGGACTTTTTGAGAAGAGCTTCATCGGCTTCTTATCGATAACAAATGATTCCTACAACTTATTATTTTATTATCGATTGCGAGCTTACATCGTCGAGTTATTGGTTTTTTATCGGCTTGTTATTGTCGAATCCCTGGCTTCTCATTGTTTTCTTATCGGCCTATTATTGACAGCTTATAGAAGCAAAGAAAGTGGGTCTTGCGGTTAATTAGGACAAATCGAAGTACTTGCTGTCATCCAAGAAAGAATGGGCGCATTTGCACCTTGGCGCCACGTCACTGTTGATGGATATAAATTCGAGACTGACAAGGATTTCGTCTCTTTGAGAACCAGTGTTAACAGCAAAAACAATGTCGACCTAGAAATCGAAGGGAGAATAAAATTTTATATGCCAAATCGATAACACGCCGTCAACAAATTCGTTACACTCGGATAACATCGACATAATCAATAATTTTCCGATAAATAGTCGAGCACTTTTTTCTTAATGGATATATTTTACATAAAAATCAAGAACCTTTCTCTAATTAATCGATATATTTTCCAAAATAATCGATATTTTTTCGGGCATTGATCGACAAAAAAGAATAAACAAATACTTGGCGCGATTTACCTTCAAAAAGATTTAGGCCGACTTGCGTCGTCGTCCCTTCAATTTTTGCCACAATAAGGCTTGACGGGCCCTCCATATTTTATACAAACTCCAACCGGCATCAGCAAGGCAGACTAATTTGAACTGAGAAGCTTTCATGGCAGGAATTCGCTCGGAGTCTTTGCCAAATAACTGCCGAATGACGACCCCGCTTGGAAAAACTTTTTTCTAATCGAAACAACTTTTTTCAAAATTTTCGATATTTCTTTGCCCTGGACACTTTAGCCTAGAATTTTCGGAGTGGTAGGCGGCGCACGATAATACCACAGCGCCAAATAAGCATAACAAACAAATCGAAAACAAATCTATAACTTTCTGATAACAAATCTTTAAAATTTTGATAGCTTTTGGATATTTTTTTGATAATTTTTCGATAAATCATTAATAAGTCTTTCAAATTAAATGTAGAACATTTATAACAAGTTTTTTTTTTTCCTTTCAATCCTTTTCTTTTCTTTCATCTTCTTTTCTTTTCTTTGCCTTGGTCTTTGTCAGAGAAAAGGGCTCCATACAAGAGCATGCTTATGCGAGATTTCATTGGCTTCTACGTAGCAAATAGCGCAAATGATGTAGTGCGTTATTTAGGGCCTCAATTAGCTGAACAATAGATATCGTAAAAGCATAATGGAATTGACCAAGGAATGCAAAAAATACTTGGTATTCCACTTAGCTCATCAGGCACGTGGTTAGACAAAGAAAATTTGAGAAAGCCAGGTATTTCTAATCGACTGACTCATGATTCATGATTCGTCATTATACATAGTGCTTCAATAATTTCCTAGTTGCTTTGATGCAGTCGTATATCACACTGTTATATATATTGTGGCGAATGTTGACATCACTAGGCTGTTAGTAAATAATCATGCAACAACAAAAACATGAAGCAGCCTCTCTTATATACATGTCCACGTTAAAGCTAGCAATACTTATGTACAAGGCGACGAAGAGATATCTCACACGCACACACATGTAGTCATCAGCCGAAGTAGTTACTCACACATGCACACGCATATGACTATAAACTACAAATATACACATATATAGCTCGTAACCAAGCATGAGCTACAAGAGTTCTAGAAGGGATTGAGATATTCACAAAAATCGTATTTGTGGTCCGATTTGGGTCATATTTGGAACACATAATACATACAAGAATAGAAAGCGACCTATGATGTCCGATTTGGCTCATATTTGAAACAAATATTACATACAGTCCGGTAGAAGTGACATCAAAATATTTTGGAGTTGGAGGAGGGACAAGCATACATACCGCAGAGTAGAGTAAAGTCTTTGGAAGGATTATGTATTCAGGACTTAGATTGTAGCAAATTGTCAGGACAAAGTCCTTGTAATAATGAGTAAGTAATTAAACTAAATAGAATGAGAAATAATAGGCAATCAAATAAAGACTAAAAACTTGAAAATAAAATAATTTAAAAAAAAGTTTTTAAGTTAAACGGTTTTATTGAAAACAATACTTACATTAAGTAATAATAATACTAAAAGCTAGAAAATAATTAGGTAGGCCTTGGTACTAGTCATCACACTCCTCATCAATAGAGGGCGTTGTTCAGGCAATTAAATAAAAGCGTTGGACGCGTAAAATTTCTATTGATAGTCATATATAAGACCAACTGAACCTTAATAAGGTTATGCTACGCCTCACACTTTTAGAAATCACGTGCCCAACGCTTTTATTAATTGTCTGATCAACGCCCTATATTGATGAGGAGCGTGATGACTAGTACCTAGGACCTACCTAATTATTTTCTAGCTTTTAGTATTATTATTACTTCTTGTAAGTGTTGTTTTCAATAAAACCGCTTAATTTAAACAATTTTTTTAAAATTATTTTATATATTTTTTTCCTACAAATTGGCGGGACGGGACCTACTTGTTTTATGCCGACTCCGAACGGCATCTGCGAGGCAGATGAGTTTTCACTGAGAGCTTTTCATGGCAGAAGTACACTCGGAGTGCTTGCCGAACACTGCCGAGGGACGACCCCGCTTAGAAAAATTTTCTTCTAATTGAAAAGAGCTATTTCTAAGAATTTGATATTGCTTTGCCCGGGGAGTGAACCCAGGGCATTCGGTGTGGTAGGCGGAGCACGCTACCATTACACCACGGTGGCTGCCAAGACCATTTTCAATACAGAATATTGGAGTTATTTATTCACCAGTTTAGCGATTGGAACGTTAGCAGAAGGTTTCAAATAAGCAGAATTCCCAAAAAATTCGTTACAATATTGTCCAATCAGTTTAACTGTTTCCTGCTGTGTAGCATTATTTTACTACATTTAGTAGCTCACTTAAGCTTAAGCTAACCTACATCAAAAAGGTTTTACACTGTTGAAGCTTAAAATAAAATCAAAATGCTTACAATAATTTATTTAACTACTTAGGCTATGTTATTAACCCTAAAACTTTGAAAATTGTTGCCCAAGTAAATACAGGTACGACGATCCTAAATATATAATCTTATTTTCCAAAACATATTAAAACATACATACATTTGCAAAAAAAATGATATATTTAAGTCTCACAGCTCACCACACTTACGGGTTAACAACAGCGTCTGTCACCCAATTTTATGTCGTTCAAATTGTAGCCATTGTTAAGACAAAAGACAATAATGGATTTGTTATTGAACGCATGGGATTGACGCCCACAACTTTTTGTCAACCTTTATGTGTATATGTATGTGTGACTGTCATTCATATATGTAGCATCCAACTCAAACTGTCTACAGCTTTCACAATTGCCTTTTCCGCCTTCAACGGTAGTTTATGTCAGTTCAGTTGACGTTGTTTTGCCTTTTACTTGTTGTTTTTTCTTTTGCTTTTGAATGTAGTTATTTGTCTTTGTCATTTATTGTCTCAAGAGTTTTTGGATCTTTCTTGAATGTGAAATATTTCCTTTACGGAACAACTTATTATACTCAGTTGAGCAGAGCTCACAGAGTATATTAACTTTGTTTGGATAACGGTTGGTTGTACAGGTATAAAGGAATCGAGAATGATATAGACTTCCATATATCAAAATCATCAGGATCGAAAAAAAATTTGATTGAGCCATGTCCGTCCGTCTGTCCGTTAACACGATAACTTGAGTAAATTTTGAGGTATCTTGATGAAATCTGGTATGTAGGTTCCTGAGCACTCATCTCAGATCGCTATTTAAAATGAACAATATCGGACTATAACCACGCCCACTTTTTCGATATCGGAAATTTAGAAAAACTGGAAAAGTGCGATAATTCATTACCAAAGACGGATAAAGAGATAAAGCTTGGTAGGTGAGTTGAACTGATGACGCTGAATAGAAAATTAGTAAAATTTTGGACAATGGGCGTGGCACCGCCCACTTTTAAAAGAAGGTAATTTAAAAGTTTTGCAAATTGTAATTTGGCAGTCGTTGAAGACATCATGATGAAATTTGGCAGGAAGGTTACTCCTATTACTATATGTATGCTTAATAAAAATTAGCAAAATCGGAGAATTACCGCGCCCACTTTTAAAAAAAATTTTTTTTAAAGTCAAATTTTAACAAAAAATTTAATGTCTTTACAGTGTATAAGTAAATTATGTCAACATTCAACTCCAGTAATGATATGGTGCAACAAAATGGAAAAATAAAAGAAAATTTCAAAATGGGCGTGGCTCCGCCCTTTTTCATTTAATTTGTCTAGGATACTTTTAATGCCATAAGGCGAACAAAAATTTACCAATCCTTTTGAAATTTGGTAGGGGCTTAGACTCTGGGACAATAACTTATTTCTGTGAAAAAGGGCGAAATCGGTTTGAAGCCACGCCCAGTTTTTATACACAGTCGACCGTCTGTCCTTCCGCTCGGCCGTTGACACGATAACTTGAGCAAAAATCAATATATCTTTACTAAACTCAGTTCACTTACTTATCTGAACTCACTTTGTATTGGTATAAAAAATGGCCGAAATCCTACTATGACCACGCCCACTTTTTCGATATCGAAAATTACCAAAAACGAAAAAATGCCATAATTCTATACCAAATACGAAAAAAGGGATGAAACATGGTATTTGGATTAGTTTATTGACGCAAAATATAACTTTAGAAAAAAACTTTGTAAAATGGGTGTGACACCTACCTCATTAAGTAGAATGAAATGAAAAAGTTCTGCAGGGCGAAATAAAAAACCCTTGAAATCTTGGCAGGAATACTGTTCGTGGTATTATATATATAAAAAATTAGCGGTATCCAACAGATGATGTTCTGGGTCACCCTGGTCCACACTTTGGTCGATATATGGAAAACGCCTTCACATATAAAACTACCACCACTCCCTTTTAAAAGCCTCATAATACCTTTAGTTTGATACCCATATCGTACAAACACATTCTAGAGTCACCCCTGGTCCACCTTTATGGCGATATATCGAAAATTCATCCACCTATAGAACTAAGGCCCACTCCCTTTTAAAATGCTCATTAACTCCTTTCATTTGATACCCATATCGTACAAACAAATTCTAGGGTCACCCCTGGTCCACCTTTATGGCGATATCTCGAAAAGGCGACCACCTATACAACTACCACCACTCCCTTTTAAAATGCTCATTAACCCCTTTCATTTGATACCCATATCGAACAAACAAATTCTAGGGTCACCTCTGGTCCAACTTTATGGCGATATATCGAAAAGGCGTCCACTAAAAACTAAGCCCCACGCCCTTTTGAAATAATCATTAACACCTTTCGTTTGATACCCATATTGTACAAACGCATTCTAGAGTCACCCCTGGTCCACCTTTATGGCGATATTTCGAAAAGGCGTCCACCTATAGAACTAAGGCCCACTCCCTTTTAAAATACTCATTGGCACCTTTCGTTTGATACCCATATTGTACAGACGCATTCTAGAGTCAACCCTTGTCGACCTTTATGCAGATATCTCGAAAAGGCGACCACCTATAGAACTAAGGCCCACTCCCTTTTAAAATGCTCATTAACCCCTTTCATTTGATACCCAAATCAAACAAACAAATTCTAGGGTCACCTCTGGTCCACCTTTATGGCGATATATCGAAAAGGCGTCTACTAAAAACTAAGCCCCACGCCCTTTTGAAATAATCATTAACACCTTTCGTTTGATACCCATATTGTACAAACGCATTCTAGAGTCACCCCTGGTCCACCTTTATGGCGATATTTCGAAAAGGCGTCCACCTATAGAACTAAGGCCCACTCCCTTTTGAAATACTCATTAACCCCTTTCATTTGATACCAATATCGTACAAACAAATTCTAGGGTCACCCCTGGTCCACCTTTATGGCGATATCTCGAAACGGCGTCCACCTATACAACTACCACCACTCCCTTTTAAAACCCTCATTAATACCTCTAATTTGATACCCATATTATACAGACGCATTCTAGAGTCACCCCTGGTCCACCTTTATGGCGATATCCCTAAATGGCGTCCACCTATAGAACTAAGGCCCACTCCCTTTTAAAATACTCACTAATACCTTCCATTTGATACACATGTCATACAAACACATTCCAGGGTTACCATAGGTTCACTTTCCATCATGGTGATTTTCCCTTTTTTGTCTCCAGAGCTCTCAACTGAATATGTAATGTTCGGTTACACCCGAACTTAACCTTCCTTACTTGTTTTCCTTTTACATTTGGTGTGCATTTTCTTTTAAGCTGATCCACTTTGGTAGTATTTGGAAGCCGCTTTCATTTATTAAGTTAACTGTTTTTACACCTACGTACTTTGTATGTAGTGAATAATTAAGAAAGCATATTTGTTAAAGGAATGAATGCGTATGAAAGATGACCCTCCGGCTATTTTTATCGGAACCCGCCTATGAAAGCAGAAGAAGAGGGCGACCCATACTCCACTGCAAGGAGCAGGTGGAGAACGGCTGAATCTCCTTTGGTGTGAACAAATTGGCGCCAGTTGGCAGAGTGAAGAAGCGACTATCGCGCCTGTTGGACAGCCACAACCATTTAAACGGTTAAGCGCCATTTAGGTAAGTATTTGTTAAAGGTAAACGAGATATCGTGCGAATATACATGTATGCTTACAAGAAATAGAAATGTAGACAAGTTTGAAGAAAAAAATCCAAGAAGTTCATTTGTGAACTTTAAAGAACGCAGTGGCTAAGCAAAGAATATTATAACTAAGCTATGACGATACAGCCATTGGAAGCCCGTACCACTCGGACTACGTCCATATGTAATGGCCCCATTGCCAATAGAAGGGGCGATGGGTAGGTTGAAGTTTGTTCCAATAGAGTTCTTTTGTTACAATGGGAGCCGCTTATATTGAGTGGAATACGTGAGTGTCCTTTAAAGGTTCCATATTTTAAAACTAAATCGCATCGAGGAATAATATTGCCTTGCCAAAGAGAGCAATGGTTTAACTTCTGTGCAAGACATGGTCTAATCAAACTTGTGATCAAATGCAGAAACCTCAATCACTTAAACTACCCTCCACTACAACCGGTACACGTATTCACACATACGTTAAATTTAAATCACTTATTTATTATCCCCATTTAGAGCACGTTAAAAAGAATTTAGAATTTTCGTGTCAGTTGTGAGTAACTCTGCTTAATTACATCAAGAATATATCAGATGACATCTGAACCAGGCGCGTCTCCCAAACTTAATTTGCCTTAATTGGAATAGCGATGGTCAATTGAATTTTAGATTACCAGAAAAGTATCATTTGTTTTTCCCTCGGGAACCGTCTTAGATTTACTTGAATATAGAAGACCGGCTGACTACTGGATTAAGAACTGACATAGCTGGCGCCATACTATAACCGGGTATCGTACGCTTCATAGGGCCAAGATTTTAGATCAAAAGAAGTGGAATAATATGCTAGTAGCTTCTGTTGAACTGCCCGAACATCTCAACGCAGTCTATTTGATGCAGCCTCATCTTCCAAAGCACTATGATGAAACTGGACATCTAAGCAACAAGGAGAAGATGGATATAGTCTTGTTTACAAGGAGTTATAGGGCCCTTGATTGGTGTAGGCTGAAGCTAGGAGTTGGGACCCTGCTGTAGAAGCCCTGTACCAAAACTTTAGGAATGGTTGCAGACAGTAAGTTGTTGTGGAAGCTAAACGCGGAGAAGAGAGTGAAGAAGGTCTCAACAGCGCTTTATGCATGTAAAATAATGCTGGGGTGTACATGGAATCTTTCGCCCTCTCTCCCTAATTGGATATTTACAGCGAATGCAAAGCCTATCCAATACTTTGGAGCTTGCCGAACGACCACCCAAAAAAGGACGTACCCTTTAAAAAATTAGAAGGGGTTCTGTACATTCCACCTGTAGACCTGGTGGCAAAGAACATATCGTTAAACACTGAAACGAGGCTCAGTATCTCGGGGTAGCATAAACGCAAATCCTACGGCCACAGTAGTATAGCGCCATCAAATATTGGATGGACAGACCACTGAGCTCTCTACCTGCGCTTCCAAGGCTCCCTTGGAGCCACGATGGAGGTGGAAGCTTGCAAGAGCGCTCAAATGGCAGACGAGGCGATACACGTGTATACCGGTAACTAAAATGTAATAGAAGGAGCAGGGTCTGCGATATACTGCGCAGGCCCGGAAATAGGCATATGCTATATGCTTCCAAACCACTGTCCTGTTTTTCAGGCTAAAGTAAGTGTCTAAAGCAGTAGAAACCTTGGAGAAAATAGCTTAAACTGGAGCCGCGTCAAGTTGTACATTGAGAGCCTTGCAGTGATTAAAGAAATAATCTCTCAATCTCTGGAAAAAATTGGGACAGAGAGAAATAAAACTACAGTTACATTGTGTCCCTGGGCATATGGGAATGGACGGAAATAAAAAAGCGAATGACAAAAGCCGAGAGTTGAAAATGGTCGACCAAACACGATAACCTTTGATTAAAAAAGTTACTCTTATCATTGGAAAGAGGCTATACTATAGGCTCATGATGGGTATTTTGACTGGCAACTGCCATGCTATTAAATTAGGCCTTGTCAGTGATAGCATAGAATGGATGGGCCGGTTGCCCTGCCCTTGCAAAACTAAGATTAAGGAGTGGCACAGCTATCAGATCTAGAAGCAGCAAGTACCATAGGTCCTAGAAAGCAGGGATATTTTATAACATAGATCCTGGTTTTTGATGAGGTTTTCAGCTTGGCCGTTACGCAAACTTGTGATAACACTATGAACGCATTCAGTCTATTTGAGGTGCGCGTAAACCGTGGAAAAACTATCTTTTTTTCCCCAAAAAACATTGATATGTTATGAGAAAGCTATCGAATTGTTAGCTGATTGCAAGCCGATAACAAACCGGTCGAGTTGATAATCTTTGAGTTGATAATAATTTGTTATCGATATTGGGCCTATAAAAAAAGCAATAGCGTGTTGGTATCGGTGTTATCGAAAAGAAGCTGGCTAATACTTTCTCAAAAAGGTTTAATGGTTTAACTTTAACCCCTTCGCGAGCTCTAATTAATTAAAACAAGTAAGGAAGGCTAAGTTCGGGTGTAACCGAACATTATATACTCAGCTGAGAGCTTTGGAGACATAATAAGGGAAATCACCATTTAGCAAAATGAACCTAGGGTAACCCTGGAATGTGTTTTTATGACATGTGTTTTAAATGGAAGGTATTATAGAGTATTTTAAAAGGGAGTGTGTCATAGTTCTATAGGTGGACGTAATTTCAGGATATCGCCATAAAGGTGGACCAGGGAAGACTCTAAAATATGTGTTGTATGATATGAGTATCAAATTAAAGATGCTAATGATTATTTAAAACGTAGTGGAGATATCGCAATAAGGGTGGACCAGGGGTGACTCTTGAATGTGTTTGTACGATATGGGTATCAAATTAAAGGTATTAATGAGGGTTTTAAAAGGGAGTGGTGGTAGTTGTATATGTCAAGGAGTTTTCGAGATAACGACTAAAATGTGGACCAGGGTGACCATGAACATCTCATACCACGAACAGTATTCCTGCCAAGATTCCAAGGGCTTTTGATTTCACCCTGCAGAACTTTTTCATTTGCTTTTACTTAATATGGTAGGTGTCGCAGCCATTTTACAAAGTTTTTTCTAAAGTTATATTTTGCGTCAATAAACCAATCCAATTACCATGTTTCATCTCTTTTTTTAATATTTGGTACAGAATTATGGCATTTTTTTAATTTTTCGTAATTTTCGATATTGGAAAAGTGGGCGTGGTCATAGTCGGATTTCGGCCATATTTCATACCAAGATAAAGTGAGTTCAGATTTGTACGTGAACTAATTTTAGTTAAGATATATCGATTTTTGCTCAAGTAAGACGGTCGACTGTGTATAAAAACTGGGCTTGGCTTCAACCGATTTCACAGAAAACAGTTATCGTCATAGAATCTATGCACCTACCAAATTTCACAAGGATTGGTAAATTTTTGTTCGACTTATGGCATTAAAAGTATTCTAGACGAATTTAATGAAGAAGGGCGGAGTTACGCCCATTTTGAAATTTTGTTTTATCTTTGTATTTTGTTGCACCATATCATTACTGGAGATGAATGTTGACATAATTTACTTATATACAGTAAAGATATTAAAATGTTTGTTAAAATTTTTAATTTTTATTTAGCACACATATAGTAATAGGAGAAACGTGGCTACCAAATTTCATCATGATATCTTCAACGACTGCCAAATTACAGCTTGCAAAACTTTTAAATTACCTTCTTTTAAAAGTGGGCGGTGCCACGCCCATTGTCCAAAGTTTTACTAATTTTATATTCTGCGTCACAAGGTCAACGTATCTACCAAGTTTCATCACTTTGTCCGTCTTTGGTCATGAATTATCGCACTTTTTCGGTTTTTCGAAATTTTCGATATCGAAAAAGTGGGCGCGGTTGTAGTCCGATTTTGTTCATTTTAAATAGCGATCTGAGATGTGCGCCCAGGAACCTACGCACCAAATTTCATCAAGATACCTCAAAATTTACTCAAGTTATCGTGTTTACGGCGGACGGACGGACGGACATGGCTAAATGAATTTCTTTTTTCACCCAGATCATTTTGATATATAGAAGTCTATATCTATCTCGATTAGTTTATGCCGTTACGGATTAACGTTATGCGAACAAAGTTAATATACTCTGTGAGCTCTGCTCAGCTGAGTATAAATATTAATTTTCTATAGTCTTGGTACTCACACCCTTTTTATCTTGATCGATCTATACTTGAACCCTTGCATATACGTAGATAATAATTTACAATAACTAAAACTTATAAAACCTCATAAATATACATACATACATATATGAAGATTACACACATATTAATGTTGTTCAATTAATTCAAAATCGGAAATAAAACTGTGAGCGCAAGTGTGTATGTATAAAGCCAGTCTACATAAACATATATATATTTATATATACAAATATACAATTATTATATTTAAAAGCCAATTTGTACACACTCGCGATTTATGTTTATGTCGATAATTAAATTTCTAGGCATTTCAAACTTAATAAACTTGTTCCAATCGGCGGCACTGCACTGCGTATACGCAACTAATTTTTGCACATTTTTGCTAGAGGCCCAGAGTCATAAAATTACATAACACTTTAATTGATTTTAAAAACTTAATTAATATTACGTTAAATAGGAAATGAGTACGCAAGAATGGCAAAAGCAGTGTCATCCATCATTAGCAATGTCGTTAATGTTCCCAATAATAATGCGGGTTTATCGTTTAAAACACACAAATAAATATTCATAGATTTTGCTTAGGCAGAACATTTTTGTTCACGCACAAATATTTAAATTAATTTTGACCGAGAAGAAATTTATCGGAGCGTGCAATGCTCAACAAAGGGTAGAAATTTGAAGCTATAAAGACTGTTGGTTAAATAAAAACTTTGTACTACCTTATATTTGGCTATGGCAACGATGCCATCTTATTATCAACTGATAGATAATTATGAACTTTTGAAGTTGGTGAAAACTTACCTGAAAAGGACAAAGAAAAGAAAAAAAAATTTAGGTTATTTATCTTAAAGAGTTGTTCATTGGGTTTTTGGTTTATGCGAGTCTAAACAAGGTTAATTGAAATTAATATAATGCTATTTTAATTGAAGTTAACTATAGACCTAAAAATTTTTTTGACAGACACCAACTGAATTTTTAATTCGCATTATTTCATATTCAATGATTTTGACCATTGCTTAGCAAAGTACGCTAGTCATCTTTCATTGGCGCCAAAATAATAAATAAATAAATAAATGCAAGGCGCGATAGCCCCCGAAGAGATATTTTGGTTTGTCTTTCTTTTTGCAATAAAAAAATAAGTAAGGACGGGCTGTCTTCGGCAGTGCCTAAGACTTCATACCTTTCTTGAATGGGGCTGAACAATAATCTTATCCCATTCGTAATATCCAAATAATCGGTTGTATAAGATAATATATATATAGTGAACAGATGTACATACCTAAGCGATTTTTAAGATAAATATAAATAAAAATAGGTAGGTACTTTGTGAGACGATGCAAAGTTTTACATATTTTGTGGTATGCATGAAACAGCTATGACCATGAATCACATATCTCAACAACAATATATGACGTAAACGTAAGTATTTTAAGAAACTTGAAACCTCTAGCTGTTAAAAAGGGGCAGAAATTGAGAAAGTTTTTTTTATCTCAACAATCGGTTGTATGGGATATATACTATTTTTCCACCGATCTATAAAAGTTTTTCAGACAACAATGAATGCTCTAGACGTAAGCATTCGGTGAAATTTGAATCCTCTAGATGTTAAAATGGGCAGTAATTATGAAAAGCTTCTTATCGGTTGTATCGGATATATACTATATATACCACCGATCTATATAATTTTTCAGACAACAATATTTGCTATATTCGAAAGCATGTGCTGAAATTTGAAGCTTCTAGCTGTATAAAAAAAGGTGTACAAATTGCGAAAAGTTTCTTATCTGAACAATCGGTTGTAGAGGACATATACTATATATACGTCCGACCTATTCGAAATTTCAGACAACAATATATTCGGAAGCTATATTCGAAAGCATATGGTGAAATTCGAAGCTTCTAACTGTTAAAATGGGGTAGAAATTGCGAAAAGTTTCTTACCTGGACAATCGGTTGTATGAGATATATACTATATATCCCACCGATCTCTATGATTTTTTAAGACAACAATATATGCTATATACGTAAGCATTTGGTACAATTTGAAGCTTCTAGCTGTTAAAATGGGGCAGAAATTACGAAAAGCTTCTTATCTGAACAATCGGTTTTGGGGGATATATGCGATCTCATACATTTTGACAGACAATAATATGTGCAATATACGAAAGCATATGGTGAAGTTTGAAACTGCGATCTAATAAATTGAGGAAGATATGACAAGAATCCTCTTTTCTGAAAAAATCGATTCTATGTGAGATATATGATATTTCCGTCCGAACTGGCTGGTTCCGACAAATGTTTAATCGGACACCTAAATACATCCGCTCACCAAATTTTGTCCCGCTCACAAATTTAGGGACTAGTTTGCATACAAACAGACAGACGGACAGGCGGACATGGCTAAATAAACTCAGCTCTTCATTCTGATCATATCCGTATACTTATTGGTGGGTCTATCTATTTTCCTTGAGGGACTTACAATTTTGAGATTCGTGACAAACTTAATATACCATTTCATTTATATGAAAGGTATAATAAAAACATATAACGCGCGATACGCCCCGAAGAGATTTAAGGCCGAGCTTCCCTTCCATTGGCGAAAACTTTCAGCAATTGAGAGCATTAGGAGAGATAAATCCGTCTTCGTTTTGTTATCGATGAGCTATCGTTTTGCGATAATATCTAAGCAGCTGATCCATTGCGAAGGACTTAAGAATTTCTTTCGGTTCTGAGCTTAAGGTGCATTTGCGGCTGAGTGCTCGCCGAAATGCAGGTTACTATCGTTTGTTACACCCAGTACCTTGCGTCGACGTAAGTATCCAATATTTTCGTCATATGCTGTCATACGTAAGGTCGAAGAATATTCTATATGGTGGCGAAAAGAGTTTCTATATTAACATAAAACAAGTAAGGAAGGTTAAGTTCGGGTGTAACCGAACATTACATACTCAGTTGAGAGCTATGGTGACAACATAAGGGAAAATAACCATGTAGGAAAATGAACCGAGGGTAACCCTGGAATGTGTTTGTATGACATGTGTATCAAATGAAAGGTTATAAAGAGTATTTTATGAGGGAGTGGGCCATAGTTCTATAGGTGGACGCCATTTAGGGATATCGCCATAAAGGTGGATCAGGGTTGACTCTAGAATTTGTTTGTACGATATGGGTATCAAATGAAAGGTGTTAATGAGTATTTTAAAAGGGAGTGATCCTTGGTTCCATAGGTGAACGCCGTTTCGAGATATCGCCACAAAGGTGGCCCAGGGGTGACCCTAGAATTTGTTTGTACAATATGGGCATCAAGCGAATGGTGTTAATGAGTATTTTAAAAGGGAGTGGGCCTTAGTTCTATAGGTGGATGCTGTTTCGAAATATCGCCATAAAGGTGGACCAGTGGTGACTCTAGAACGTGTTTGTACGATATGGGTATCAAATTAAAGGTATTAATGAGGGTTTTAAAAGGGAGTGGTGGTTGTTGTATAGGTGGTCGCCTTTTCGAGATATCGCCATAAAGGTGGGCCAGTGGTGACTCTAGAATGCGTTTGTACGATATGGGTATCAAATGAAAGGTGTTAATGAGTATTTTAAAAGGGAGCATCCTTAGTGTCATAGGTGGACGCCGTTTCGAGATATCGCCATAAAGGTGGACCAGGGGTGACCCTAGAATCTGTTTGTACAATATGAGTATCAAAATAAAGATGTTAATGAGTATTTTAAAAGGGAGTAATCCTTAGTTCCATAGGTGGACGCCATTTCGAGATATCGCCATAAAGGTGGAGCAGGGGTGGCCCTAGAATTTGTTTGTACAATATGAGTATCAAAATAAAGGTGTTAATGAGTATTTTAAAAGGGAGTAATCCTTAGTTCCATAGGTGGTCGCCGTTTCGAGATATCGCCTTAAAGGTGGGCCAGGGGTGACTCTAGAATTCATTTGTGCAATATGGGTATCAAATGAAAGGTGCTAATGAGTATTTTTAAAAGGGAGTGGGCCTTCGTTCTGTAGGTGTTCGCCTTTTCGAGATATCGCCATAAAGGTGGACCAGGGGTGACTTTAGAATATGTTTGTACGATATGGGTATCAAATTAAAGGTATTAATGAGAGTTTTAAAAGGGAGTGGTGTGAAGGCGTTTTCCAGATATCGACCAAAATGTGGACCAGGGTGACCCAGAACATCATCTGTTGGATACCGCTAATTTATTTATATATGTAATACCTGCCAAGATTTTAAGGGTTTTTTATTTCGCCCTGCAGAACTTTTTCATTTTCTTCTACTTAATATGGTAGGTGTAACAACCATTTTATAAAGTTTTTTCTAAAGTTATATTTCGCGTCAATAAAACAATCCAATTACCTTACCATGTTTCATTTCTTTTTTCGTATTTGGTATGGAATTATGGCATTTTTTTCATTTTTCGTAATTTTCGATATCGAAAAATTGGGCGTGGTCATAGTCGGATTTCGTTCGTTTTTCATACCAAGATAAAGTGAGTTCAAGTAAGCACGTGAACTAAGTTCATTAAAGATATGTCGATTATTGCTCAAGTTATCGTGTTAACGGCCATGCGGAAGGACAGACGGACGACTGTGTATAAAAACTGGGCGTGGCATCAACCGATTTCGCCCATTTTCACAGAAAACAGTTAACGTCATAAAATATATGCCCCTACCAAATTTCAAAAGGATTGGTTAATTTTTGTTCGACTTATGGCGTTAAAAGTATCCTAGACAAATTAAATGAAAAAGGGCGGAGCCACGCCCATTTTGAAATTTTCTTTTATTTTTGTATTTTGTTGTACCATATCATTACTGGAGTTGAATGTTGACATAATTTACTAATATATTAAATTTTTTGTTAAAATTTTACTTAAAAAAAATTTTTTTTTAAGTGGGCGTAGTCCTTCTCCGATTTTGCTAATTTTTATTAAGCGTACATATAGTAATATGAGTAACGTTCCTGCCAAATTTCATCATGATACCTTCAACGACTGCCAAATTACAGCTTGCAAAAGTTTTAAATTACCTTCTTTTAAAAGTGGGCGGTGCCACGCCCATTGTCCCAAATTTTACAAATTTTCTATTCTGCGTCATAAGTTCAACTTATCTACCAAGTTTCGTCGCTGTAGCTGTCTTTTGTAATGAATTATCTCACTTTTTCGGTTTTTCGAAATTTTCGATATCGAAAAAGTGGGCGTGGTTATAGTCTAATATCGTTCATTTTAAATAGCGATCTGAGATGAGTGCTCAGGACCCTACATACCAAATTTCATCAAGATACCTCAAAATTTACTCAAGTTATCGTGTTAACGGACGGACGGAGGGACGGACGGACGGACATGGCTCAATCAAATTTTTATTCGATCCTGATTATTTTGATATATGGAAGTCTATATCTATCTCGATTCCTTTATATATGTACAACCAACCGTTATCCAATCAAACTTAATATACTCTGTGAGCTCTGCTCAACTGAGTATAAAAAAGGTTGGGATTGGACAATACCCCGTACCCTTTCTATAATTCTTGTTGGTTTTGATGTAACGTTCTCGAATTGGGCCTATACCTGCCGAACATCACACTTTCGTGTTCCAACTTTCGCTGCTAAGTTGATGGTAAGACCATTCCAAGTCTTGCAATAACATGCGATGATTGACTGTGTGGAAAGTGTTTGACAAGTCTAGCGCTACAAGTACTGTCAATAAACCTCAATCTGTTGGAAGGTCTTACATCTTTGAATAAGAATTTTCACTGTAACACAAAGGCGTATTTGCTCCTTACATACACTAGCATAAAAGAAGCCATGTATAAAGTATGAGTTTGATGCCATGGTGGGGACAATATTTTTCCAGTATGTTATAGAAAGCGTCCTAACCCATAACGGCTTAGGTTTGTGCTAACGACTGAATATATTTGGAGGTGATATATGTATTTTTCGTAACATAAAACCAAAACCTCGACTTCGCCTTTCATTTCCCTCCATATGGACGGTGTGATAGATGTCGCAAGCTCCATTGTCCTACTGAATTGACCTCGTTCATCGCGGTCTCTTTACGGTGGTGATGTCAGCGTTTGCTTTCTCGGAAACATCAACTAACTGGATAAAGGTATCTTGCTAGCGAAGTCTTTAAAAGGCATACGTTTTCGTCATCAATATAAGAAACAAGTAAGGAAGGCTAAGTTCGGGTGTAACCGAACATTACATACTCAGCTGAGAGCTTTGAAGACAAAATAAGAGAAAATTGCCATGTAGGAAAATGACCCTAGGGTAACCCTGGAATGGGTTTGTATGACATGGGTATCAAATGGAAGGTATTAAAAAGTGTTTTAAAAGGGAGCGGGCCATAGTTTTATAAGTGCATGCCTTTTCGTGATATCGCCATAAAGGTGGACCAGGGGTGACTCTAGAATTTGTTTGTACAATATGGGTATCAACTTAAAGGTATCAATGAGCGTTTTAGAAGGGAGTTAACCTTAGTTGTATATGTTTATTTTCTATTAATTTATTTCATTGCCTTTTTATATGTTTTACAAATGTGATATAAAATAATAAGAATTTTCAAAATTAAAGTTTAACTCGTCCCGCTTTTTATTTTATAACAGTGCAAAGTTAAACACATCGTAACTAAGTATTTTTGAGGAATGTAAATCATAAACCATGACAACTTACAATTGCCACTTCTTAAACGAAATTTAATTTAAAATTTGAGTGCGTCATTGTACCCTCTTTCAAAATCATCATCAATTCAAGCGTATAATAAACATTTTACGAAGTGCCTGTACTTAACAGCGATACAATAGGGTGCACCTAATTTGTATGGCGAGAAAATTGTATACATAAATGAATTTGTATTTAAATACAGATAATAATATTGTAACGAATTTACTGCAATTTCCCTTATTTGAAATCTTCTGTTAATGTTCAAATCACTAAACTGTTGAATAAATAACTCCATTATTTAATAATGCAAAATGGCCTTTATTAAAGACATCACAATAACACTGATACTTCACAACCAATAGCTTGTTTAAATGAAACTGATTGTCGCGCCTCCACTGTTGCGGCCTTTTTATACTCTGTGATTTCTCGTTCGCATCTTCTAGTCGCTTCCATTTCCAGAATCTACTAGTTGGCCATCAGCTATAAAATTACTACGTTTTTAGCTTCTCATATGCGGGTGTATGTGTGAACACAATTATAGTTGCATACTTTTGGGAGCATCTCAGATAAGATATCTGCATGTGTTTGTATGTGTGAGCGACAATTGCACAACCATTGCATACTTTCGGGAGTATCTCAGATTTATGCATGTGGTTTGTGCGTTGCTTCTCCGCTGCGTGTATGTACATATGTGTAGACATAATGATTGAATTATTGATGTGCATACAAGTCACTGCTTAGCATCGGCTTAGAGATGATAGTATCCCTTAGTGTTGCTAATATTCGTCACAATATTGATATAAAGGTGAACAGCGGAAGTACTGCCTATAAATGCTTTGCTATAAATCCAACGTTACTAAGCTCCAATAAGTATTCCACAAATTTAGGATTAAAATATATGAAATTAGTATGTACCTAATGACTTAAAAAGGAGTAGCAAAGTGGGCAGGGGGGGGGGGCATGCATATGGCTGAGTGGATAAAGGCGTTTAGAATAAAGTAAGAATGTTGGAGATTTCGAGTTCAATGCTTCAGTTCAATACTAAGTGAAGTTCAGAAACATGTCTTAGTAATCATTGCCGTTTGTAAACTTTGTATTTTTTCTCTAATAGCAATAAATGAATAAAGTGATTATGAACAAGGAAAGAAACAAAGATATATCGGTTGATGATATTTATCTTTTTCATTTGCAAAAGTTACACACATACTTATACGCTTAAAATTTACACAAAAATTGATATTTTTGAATCAAATATTAAGAAATGGGGCCAACTTCTTCACGATATTGGCTTTTATCAAAAGTATTTGACTGAATTAATTTCCAGTCCGCCTAATGTCTTTGCATTGTACTTATGTAAGTATTGCTTTTCATTTATTTCTTACAAATTTGTAACATATCAAATATTTAACCTTCATTCACTTACTCTTCCAATGTATCTACTTATGCCTCGATACGTACTCACACAATTAAAGAACTACCATATACACAGGCGACCCCCGATAACCAACATATTTTTCCCCAACCTCTACTTGTGACGTTAGAACATTTAATAACAATCATCATAAAATCTTCTTTTATCATACATTTCATTTAAAGCAGTCTTGTATGTATGTAAGACATTTCAATCATAGCCCACTACTCGAAGACGGACATGGTCTGCTATCGTTAGAGCTCTACGTATTTAAGTAGCTCACGACCTTAATTTTAAGTAGAGACAAACAGCGAGAAAACTATTGATGACGTATGTGATGCCAAATGAATGATAAAAGGCTGTTCAAAGAATTATTTATGCGGGTAGGAGTTATTTTTTTTCGAGGCAAAAGAAGACCAAAATAATTGATTATTCTTAAAAGCTATTCAAACTATTTGTATGCTCTGTTTTGTTGTATTTTCATTGAGGGCAGAGATGGGGGTAGTGCACTGATGCACCAGCGTTCACTCACAATTGAGTAGTAATGCAAAAAATATGAGCCTCACTAAGCTGTAGTGAGTGGTAGTGCAGATGAGCAACGTTTCACTAAAATGTAAAAGCTGGTAGTAAAAATATTTTCAGCATCAGTTTAGTGCACAAAAAATTTTACTCACTCATAGTTATTTGAAGCAATTTTTAGTTTATAATTTATTTAATAATTTGGGAAAAAATTTAAACAACGTGCCATCAGGACGGCTGCTGTCGCGTTGTCCGTCCTGATGTCACGCTGTTTCAATTTTTTCCCTAATTTTTAAATGCTATTTTTTGTTTTTCACTCAGCTGAGTGGTAATGAAAACAATTAAATTAATACAATAATTTTTTTTAGTCGTAGTGGAGAAAGGCTTCACTATCGCTATTGTGATAAAAAATAGTACACAGTAACATTTTTCCAATATAGCGTAATGCTAATCAAAGTGTAATACAATACAAATTCAGTGCACTACCCCCAACTATGATTGAGGCCTTGCTAAATCTTTAACCAGCTGGGTGTTTTTAAATAATGTGCTGACGAGATTTTCCTTATAACGAGAAATTCAGAAACAGCAAGTTCGGTACAAGCAACTTATATACATATGTGTGGGAGGGGCAACCAGAAGTGGACGACAGTACTAACAAAATGCAACCGCGTAGGCTTGACCTAAATGAACTGGACGAAACAAAGTAAAATAGATACATACATTTCTCAACGGACGATATTTTAGGGTTAGTTGAAAACCGAAGGCCATACCTAACGCGCGAACAACTTAACTCCATCATAAACTTTTTGTGTGAATCACTATATTTAATTAATAAACTATAATTAAAAGATAAGTTAAACAAGCACACATGTAAATACATGTAACAATTGAATTTTTAAATAAAATAATAACCAAGTTACAATAAAGTGGTATAATTTGATCGGCATCCCACGTATATACATATATTGTAACGAATTTTAGGAAATTCCTGATAATTATTTTGCAGCTTCTCTTAATGTTCGAATCTTTGAGCTGTCGAATAAATAACTCAGCTATTCAGTACAACAAAATGTTCTTTATTTAGACTACTTTGGGAGTAGTACTTCACAATTACAATAATCGCGGACTTCACTATAGTATGTTAAAATCAAAACTGATCTTTTTGTTTCAAGCTGCTGGTTATGTGTGTGGAATATTTTTCGTTGCCTTCTATGTTTGTGTGTAAATAGCTTCTGAAATGCTAATGCTCGCCACAATATATACATATACAGAAGCGAAGAGAAATATAGCAGTAGCAAAATTTTTTTTTTAATTATTCAAAAAAAAAAAAACAGAATTCTATGAATTTTGTAACTGAAACTATGCAATGAAATTTCAAAATCGGTTTCCAAAAATGTCGGAAGCTCGATAAAATTTTAAAAAGTTTAAAATTTTTCATTTCGAACCCTCTGAATTTGTTTTTAATATGCAGTTTTATTTCCCAATAAGTTTAAGTCTAACAAAGGACAAATCAAAGGATCCTCAAAATTCGCATTGATTCATGATAATTTTTTTCATCGAAGGAAGTTTAAAGTTTTCTTTCATACAAAAAAATGTCACCCTTTGTATTGAGAAAAATCTAAAACACCAAAAATCAATGCGAATTTCGAGAGACCCATCATTTGTACTTTGCTAGACTAAAGGCGTTTCTTTTCTGGAAAACGTGTAAAGCTGGAGTTACCCTAACTATTGAATTGGGTTACTTGGCGTTCTGCAAAATGGCTGAGACTGTAGGTGAAAGTGTTCTATTTTTCAGTTGAAAATACTTTGTGAAATAAAAACATATAATTTTGAGAGAACCGAGAAAAGGGAACAGTGTAACATTACTTTAGAATAGAGAATTCCATAAAATTGATTGTGCTACCAAGCAGCACACTCAAAAAAATTCAATGATCTCCAAATAAAAAATTCGAAGATTTCGTAAAATTTGTTTAAATTTTAGATTTTTTACAAAACGTTTTTCAGATTGTCTAAATTCACAAAAGTTTGTTCTTAAAATACCGAAAATAAAAATGAAGAACTTAATTGACATATTTTGATAAAAATTTTCACTGCAAATACTCTGCTTGCGGCTGTACCCATTTTTAGTGACCACAGCTTGGCAACCACGCCACTGATGGTAGCCATAATTTTGAAATACTAAAAGCTTTCGTTTATCTTGGAACTATAATTAACACAAACAGCTCTGAAATCCGGCGAAGAAACACTCTTTCCAATAAATGCTACTCTAGACTAGATAGGCAATTGAAAAGCAATGCATGGACCACACCTGTAAAGAAAAAGTACCAGTACAAGTACAGTACTTCGAAAAATGAGTACACGTATAAATATCGAGGTACTTGTACTTGAATTGTTGATGTACAAGTAAAGTACTTGTAAGTACTTTCGAAGTACTTTCATAAGTATTGAACGGTTTTGAAGCGGACCAACCAGCACCCTTACGATCACCTCACTTTGACAAAATTGTTGAAGAAGAGTTTTACAGGTATTTTAATGACACATCAACAGATTTCAATATGCTTCTGAGTTATCCTCTTACGAAGGACCTATCACTCAAAATGAATACGCCCACAGCTTCCTCCGACCCAGTAGAGCGTTATTTTCCTTAGCAGGAATTGTTTATAGTCCTAGAAGGCAACCAATCACGGACTTTTCGTTTGAAATGCTAGTACTAATGAAGGCATACACAAAACTACTTTAATTTTATTAGCTGTTGTACAATTTATACCTATTTGATATGTAGTTTTACTTCTTGTTGCTTTCTAATATGAATTTTACTCATATTTTGATTTTCCATTTATGAATCAAACTGACATATTTTATCAGAAAAAGTACTTTCGTGTACTTGCAAGTATTTCGTAAGTATATCTACTTGTACTTTCGGACTCGAAGTACAAGTACTGTAGTACTAATACATTGTACTTAGATTTGAAGTTCTTGAGTACTTGTACTTATTTGGTACTAGTACAAGTATGTACTCAGTACTTTATAGGTCTGGCATGGACCATGACAACATCAGATGAACCAGCTCTGGGAGTGTTTGAGAGAAAAGTTCTTCGAAAGATTTACGGACCTCTACGCATTAGGCACGTGTATGGCGAGTACCGAAGAATATTTAATGATGAGCTGTACGAGCTTCACGCAGATATCAACATAGTCCAGCGAATTAAAATACAGCGGCTGCGCAGGCTAGACCATGTTATGCGAATGAAAGATGATGCTCTGGCGGAGAGAGTATTTTCATCGGAACACCCCTATGGAGCCGAGGAAAATAGTGGCCTTAACTCCGCTGGAAGGACCAGGTGGAAATCGATTTAAATTCATTTGGTGTGATCAGTTGGCGCCAGTTTACCCAGAGAAGAAGCGACTGGTGTGCACTGTTGGACGGTCATAACCGTTTAAACGGTTAGTCGCCAATTAAGTACATATTGCGCTCGTACTATCTTATTCTAGTACCACAACAGTTTCGCAGGAGCAATTTGTTTGACAGCTTAAGCTCTTCTTTCTTAGCTATTCTCCTAAATATGAGTTGAGTTATCTGTGCCACCCAACGTGAAGAGGGTAGGGTATTTATAAAGGAAATTGAGATGCGTCACATCTATCTGCAATCGTGTTTTCGGCCCTTTATGGCGCCTATTTCTGGAGGTCCTACAAAGGACGATCAACATCTTTAGAAATCAAGGAGTTGTGAACTTATCTAATACAAGTACGCACTGCAGATGAGTTAGTACTTCGAGCCTAGTAGCCAAGAGTACTGCTGATAGCTTCCTCGTTTAGTAACATAAGTGATTGCTTATTCAGTGGTGTATTCTTTATGAAAGAAATGTATATTACCACACAAAAAATTAAATCAAAATTTAGTTATTTATAAACGCATATTATTTTTTATTTTAAGTACTCAATCGAGACCGCCACTTATATGTCTTAATTCCAGGTGCTTTGCTACACCTGTTTCAGATACAAAATCATCGATTAATCTATTTGTGTGCAAAAGCTAAGCGTTCGTTAAATGCTGTATATGTATCTTTCGTCGTTAAGGTGGCGATGCTGCCTATCAATTTGTCAAGCTTAATATATGATGATATACATAGATATGTATAACAGACAGACGCTACACGTACATATAATGATAACGTTTTCCGTGTACCACTTGATAACAGAAGCTCAATGAGAAACAAAGCTCTGAGATATCGAATAGCTATAAAAAGCTTTTTTCTTAACAAAAAGAAAAAGAGAACGATACTGAAGTTAGGAGAGAGGGTTCAATGAATTGTTAAATTTATAATATGTAGCTATATTAAAAGTTATATTTTAGCAACAACATATAACAGAGAGTATAATAAAAGGTGAGAGAAAATCTGCTAACATTTAAGTTTTTTAAAAGGATGTTCATATGTAGTAAAATATTTTGCTATTTGCAAGGATGACAAAAATGTTTACATTTATAAAATTTATTTATTTATTTATTGAAATGTCTATCGCTTAGTATCCACATTTTGGGGAGTGTTATCGATGTTGATGATCCTTTGCCGGATGTACATAGATCAGGTACGTTCCGGTAACAAGCACCATTCAGATAAAAGCCCGACCATCTCGGTAACGATTTGATATAACCACATTGAACTTTCTAAGCCATCCCTTTGCCCACCCTCCAGTTCTATGGAGTTTGGGGTCGCCAGAGGCTCGGCTGCTAAAGAAACAGGATTCGCCAGAGGTAGGTGAGGTTGACAATTGGGCTGGCAATAAATTGCGCTGGAAACCCCTTGAAAGGGTCTCGATACACAACACCTTGCAACATTTGGATATTTAGGCGCCTCTTACGACAGGCATACATTCTGCAGGTATATTCTAAACCCCCTAATACGCTGGGGTCCTTAACATCCACATCTTTAGAAAAAGCTTAAAGTTAAATTAAGTGTTCTTTCTATTGTGTAAAGTTTTATTGGCCAATAAAATTTCCCTTTCCTGCAAGATCAATTATCAGGCACAGCAGAGATCCAGACGAAAATCAATCAAAACTGCCAAAGAAAATACACTCAAAAACTGGAAAAGAACACTTGTGCTCAAAAATATTTGCAATTCCATTCAAAAAACTGATAAACTCAAAGTTGTCCCAGGTATATAACCGATTGTGTTCTTTCATGGTCGTTGTTCAAGTAAATATGGGACGCATTTATATTTTTTAGCAAAACTAGGGTTCTCCTATTAATTTTGTGTTTAAAACTTTTGAAAGAGGTTGCGGAAAGCGTGTCAGTTTTCTTCCGATGAAATGAAAACAAAAATTTTCTTAAGCACATATTGAGCGTTTTTAAACGGTTTTATTTAGTTTGGCTGGCTGGCTGGCTGGCCGGCACGATTTTTGTAATTGAAATTCAAGTAACTTCCCGATAAGCTACAACCTTGAAACTTAGAATATAGTTCAGAACCCGGTGACAATGCAATAATAAGAAATAAACTCCGATACGTGGCGCATGGATCGAAATATTTAAAAAAATATTATTTGTGGTTCGATTTGGTTCATATTTAAATTTGTGAGACACGTCTTCAATTTTTGTTCTCCATATAGCGTGATACGCATTAATGCACACAATTTTTGCTACGAGGAAATGAACGCAGTATGTAATTTGATTTTTTGTATTTTTTTTCTGCATTCCAGATGCGTTAGGTATTTAGAGATGTCACAAAATATCCAATTCATATTTCAAGTATGAAAAAATTACTAAACACCACTCATATCTCAAACAATAAAAAGTAAACAAAAATTGAGGATTAAATAAAATTTATAAATATTTCCGGTAGGGATGTTCCTTCGGACTGCCCATATGGCTCTCGAACATTTTCACTTAAAAGAGCTTACTGTTAAAGCTCAAAATTATAATGCATTTTCCCGGCGCTTTTATGCTACTAACATCTGATATTTATGTAGTTTTTGTAGGCAAGCGTTTTCTCTAAACTTTTTTCTATAAATATTTTACTGTCTTAACTTGAAAGCACAGAAAATAAACTTTGAAAATGTCTGAGCTTTTTGTGCTTACACTGTGCATAGCATAGAATGTACTTGTTATTCCATACAAAATTTGGACTGCTTTCTTAATTTCGGTATATTTTCAATATTATGGTTATAATAAGCTCATTGAGGATTGTATACAGAACTCTACTACATACATTTTTAACCTGGTTTGGTAATTTGGAACATCCATTTTTTCAAATACAACAGCCCCTTCCTGTTTGATAAAAGCCTACAGGATCTGTACAGTATCTTAGCAAAACTGTTGCTGGGGTGTTCGTACTTACAGCGATTGTAAAGCCCATTCATACTATAGAGCCCTTGCTTGATGGACAGTCACATAAAAAGAGCCTACATCAAGGAGTTGGAGGGGATATGCATGATTTCAATGCTTCTAGTGTTTTCTTTTCTTGAAAAAATGTTTTCCTGTAGGTTTTTTTATTCTCTCTCTTGGGTTTATGTATTCCTAAAAATGTTTCACTGAATGAGGAAAGGGCTTTCGTTTCATAAAAATAGAGCCATTTCGCATAGCGCTGGTGATCTAGTTTAAAAGTTAGAATTTAAGAGTGCAACATGAGGGTAACAATTTTTTTTTTTTGAAAAGAAAATACTAGTAGTATAAAAGGGGCCCTGAAAATAACCCCAAAGGCTTCGCCGAATATCGGCGAGCAAATGTAACGAGACTCAATGCCTCGGTCCAGCTTGACAAAGACTAAACGGCCAAAGTGGTACGGCTTTATCAAATATTAGACAAACAGACTATAACTTCGCATATCACAACATGTTAGGGTGTAATAAGCCTCAGAATAAAATCGGGACAGGGAAAACTATACATCTATATTGGCCACTGTGAATTTGGGAATAGATGGAAATGAAAAAGCGAGAGAGATGAGATGACTAAAAAGGCCGCATCCCGCGATGTTTGTACTATAGACATCATAAGCAGATTGGGCAAGATTACATAAGACGATATTTATCGACCATGCTGGAAAGGTGTGGAACCAAGCGCGGGGCTGAAGATCATGTGCAGGATCTACAATCATAGACTAACAAAGTTACTCTTATAATTGAAAAGAAGGGAGTGGAGGCTGGTGATGGGTTGCCTCACTGAAAACTGCCTTCTGGCGTTAAAAGCTTTTAAATTGGGCCTTGGCAGTAATAGCACGTTCCATGCTCTGTGATCTTCAGGTTGTGAGGACACCAAAAGTTGAGGACTTTTAATCCTCACAACATACATAATTTTCCTCATACTTAAATATTTTCGAAACACTCAACTATTTTAATAATTACGTATAAATTTAATTATTAATCATAAAAACACACATGCATACATATTTACATACCATATTTATATGTAAATATGTATGTAAATTGAATTTATAATAATGGCACTCAAATGATATATTTTCGTTTCGCACTTAAAATATTATAAATATGAAAATCAGGTCTGCCCGCATGTAGCACTGATTTAAGGACTAGCGGTATGAAGTGATCCCAAATTCACGGACACTGCTGAAAGCATGCATATATACATACAAACATGCTAAAGGCAATGGACCAAGGGAAATGTATTGTAACGAATTTTGGGAATTTCTGATTATTATGTACCTTCTGAACTTCGTTGAACTGCCGAATAAATAACTCCAACATTCAGTATGGCAAATGGTCTTTATTCACAACACTACTTCACAATTACAATTATCGCGTACTTCACTGATAGCGTATTTAAATCAAACTGACTGATTATTGCTCAGCTTGCGCTGGTTTTATGCCCTCTGTTGCCTCGTTCGCATAAATCTCCAAGGGTCTAGACTTTTCACGAACAACTTTCTAGAAGAGCTGCTTATTTATTTACCAGCAGCACAGTGATGCATCGAAATTGCTAACATTCGTCACAGTATGTTAGCATATAAGCGTGCGTATATATCGGAGGATTCTACTCCAGCCGACCGTAGAGATTAGCAGAGGGACTCTACCTCCGCTAGATCTTATACAGACAGGGCTATAGAGTAGTGTACACTTTTTTTGAAATTTGCAAAATACACGTATATAAATTAATTGGAAAAATACTTTTATTAATTTATCAAGGAGTAGGCACCCTCCCCCCTACTTACAGGTACCCTGGACGGACCGAGCACACCTCAGCAGTAAAGAAGTGCGTCACAAGGTTAAAACTCTCTACATTTATACTGCGCTGAAGTAAAGCTTCTACGTACAAGTAAAATATTAAATAGAAATGAAAGTCAAATTTTTTAAGAGCGGTGCAGATATTAGTGAATGCTTTTAAAGAAACAAGCTGTATTACATTGCTATTCTCAGTGAGATTTTCAAATTGATTTAGCTATGCTCCATTTACCTACAAATATTTATCTTTCTTTGTTCAGTTTTAAATTTGTTGCTTAGTGATAACGCTTACTGCCATCAATTTTTTTTTCTACTTTTCCAGTTATTGTTTTTGTATGACCTAGTAAAGTAAAATAAATGCAGGTGCTAACTGATAACTGGATTTTTATGATCACTTGCGTGCAAGTCAACTTGATAGTCATTCAACTGTAACTGCAGTTGAACAACAAGTGAAATATGAGCCTAAAGGGAGTATGAACAGTTAGTTTGCTGCTACCATTTATGACGTGCACATACAAACATCACAAGCAATCATTACGCCAGTCATTGTCATTTCTACAGGTGAAAGCGCTGAAGTGAATTGCAGTAGCGGTGTACATATTCCTAGAACTGATTTTTTATACTACATTAGAAGCAGAAATATAGGTGTGTTTCTACGTATGTATGACTTTTGTTGTGATGATTGATTAATGCTGATTCCTTGATTACTTGTATTTTCATCGTCAATAATTGAGCACTGATATCACATATATGTCTATTGTGTGATGTTTATTGGAGCATACCAATTACTTGTCATAAATTCGTTCTGTAATGGATCTTATGGAGTATTAAATTCAAATTAGTTTCGAAAGAGAAAATTACAACTGTGTGACACCAAAAAATACTTAAGAAGCCATACCATTTTTCTACACCTTTTCCAGTTTAAGTTCAGAAATTAACAACTCAAATTCAGAAAATTGCAATTCAAATTTAGAAATTCAGAAAATTACAGTTCAGGTTCAGAAAATTAAAATTCAACTTCAGAAAATTACATTTCAAGTTCAGAAAAATACAATTCAAATTGAGAAGTTTATAAGCACGGTGTTATTTTTTAAAAGTTATTCCAATTCGTACTACGTAATGTAATGCTTACCTGTTACGTGCGGAAGTGTTGATGCTTCGTTGACAATCGTGGCTTGGATATATTGTAACCCAAGTTTTTCCAAGGTGTGTACATCCCGAGCTAAGAAATCAAACGGAGGATAACTGTTTGCAACAAGTGCATAAAGACGCACCGGCCATGAAAGTACTTCATTCGACACCACAGTTTGGAAGCAGTGGAAGGGAGAGACCCCCTCAGAGTTACGAGGGGCAGGTGGACACATTACGTTATTTGCGGGAGTGTGGACGCTGTTGTTGTTGTTGTTGTAGCGATAAGGTTGCTCCCCGAAGGCTTTGGGGAGTGTTATCGATGTGATGGTCCTTTGTAGGATACAGATCCGGAACGCTCCGGTAACACAGCACCATTAAGGTGCTAGCCCGACTATCTCGGGAACGATTTATATAGCCACATTAAACCTTCAGGCCATACCTCCCTCCCTACCCCAAGCTCCTCATGGACCAGAGCCTCGTCTGTTAGTGAAACAGGATTCGCCGCGGATAGGTGAGGTTGACAATTGGGTTTGGAGAAGCTGTATATTGAACCTGAAGGGTTGCACTATACAGCCCCTTGAATCTGGTATTTTAGTCGCGTGCTACGACAGGCATACCTACCGCGGGTATACTCTGACCGCCTAACCCACTGGGGGTCATATCTTCGTCGTCACTGCTGCCATACTCAATGCAGATCAATGGTTGAGCACCTTAGAATATAGTTGGATGAACTGATTTTTATGAGCAGAAAAGAGAGTGGAAGAGAGGAAAGAAAGCGGTTTTTTTCTTTGCTGTGAGCAAAATTGATTTGAATGAGTTAAGAAGTCCCATGCTTCCTTAACAGATAGTGAGCCTTCATAATCATGCATCAAATAATTAGCGCTAAACATTTATACATACATTTATTTCCATTAGATGAAAGAAAAAATACCTGACAAATTTTCAGAACATGAATTGTAATTTTCTGAACTTGAATTATAATTTTCTGAACTTAAATTGGAAATTTTGAACTTGAGTTGTAACTTTATGAATCTGAATTGTTAATTTCTGAACTCAAATTGGAATTCTGAACTTGAATTTTTATTTTCTGAAATTGAGATGTAATTTTCTGAACTTAAATTCGAAATTCTGAACTTGAATTGTAACTTTATGAATCTGAATTGTTAATTTCTGAACTTAAATTGGAATTTCTGATCTTAAATTTTTATTTTCTGAAATTAAAATGTACTTATCTGAACTTGAGTAATAATTTTCTGAACTTATATTGGAAATTCTGAACTTGAATTGTAACTTTCTGAATCTAAAATGTAAATTTTCGAATTTAAATTGAAAATTCTGAGCTTGGCATAATCTGATAACATTGTTATCAACGGCCTGAACCCCCGCGACGTAAGGCTGCTTAATCCAAATTGAGAAAAAAAAGCACGAGTTTGAGGACAAAGCGTAGTACCTGCTGGCATCAGCTCATTTTTAACGTGAAAACCACGCCACTCTCGGCAGCCATAATTACGAAATAGTAAAGAAACTCGTTTATCTTAGAACCCACATTAACACAAACAACAGCATCAGGCTGAACAACTGGCAATTGATCAATGGCAAATGGAATTGAGAATTTTAAGTCCACTCGCGGCAAACGAAAAACAGCATTTGATGAGGCGGCTCTGAATATGTTCGCGAGAAAAGGTTTATGAATTTTTGGATTTTTGCGCGATGGTGAGGCACAGTACTGAATAGGTTTAAACAACGTGACATCAGGATGGACAAGGCGACAGCTCTTTCGATTATACCTTTTTCAAATCTCTTCAACACCAAGTTTCTCTGAAACCACCTTACCAACGCATAACTTTACTATATGATGCCATACGAAGTATGGACTATGAATAAAAGAAAAAATGAAAGGAAGGCAATTGAGATAAGGTTTACAACAACTAAGGCATGACGTGGGTGAATGCGTTTATAACACTTCAACCATCGTAGGAGTGCGGGTTCGATTCCCTCTCCCGGGAGAAAAGGCTTTGAAGAGATTTAAAAAAGTTATAATTGAAACAGCTGTCGCCTTGTCCGTCCTGATGTCACGTTGTTTAAAGTTTTCCCAAATTATTAAATAAATTAAAGCAATAGGGGTAATCCCCGCTTAAAAAAAACTCAGTACTGAATAAGATTTAATGATAGTGATAATAGTTCAGCGATTTATAACATAACGCGTATGCTGGCTAGCCCCTATAATGCGAATGGAAGATGATGCTCGAAAAGGCATTTAACGGAAGACGACTACAGAAGAAGAGCAAGCGAGCGGTCGCCATCGCTACAACAGCAACAAGTGGCCTTTATTCTGCTGCAGCAAGGCCCGGGTGGAAAACGATATTAATTCCTTTGGTGTTAACAATTGTTGCCAGCTATCAAAGATACGTTAGCGGTATCGCACAGAAGTCAACATGAGGATTTGTTAAATTAATTAGTTAAATAAATTTGTTTGCTTTCTAATGCCCAAAATCAGCAATATTTTAATTTACGGTAGTATCACATACAAAAATTTTGGTCTTGATTGTAAAAGGAGACGGCAAGACACTGGCATAGGGGTTGAAGTTAAGATTACGCTTTGAAGTTTTAGTGTATTAAAATGTTAATTAACGACGACCGTAACACAAAGAATCACAATTTTAATATTTACTTTAATTAAATTTATCAAAATTATTGTTGCACAAATATATGCAAATTTGCTTGAAATAAACAAATAAATCATATTTTATTATTCACCACAATACATTTCTTTGTTTCTCTTCCCATGGCATTGCCATTGTTTTCCCGCTCAGCAGTATCTTCTTCAGCTGAAATTTTGTATTTCGCTAGTACTCATAAAAAGTTTATATTTGTGTTGCGAATACATAAACCATTCATCATACCACACAATGTTTCTCTCTATAGAGGTTAACTCTAAAGAGTCATATTGATTGTGTATATCTTCTGGGACCCAATGCCTTTTGTGTAGTAGATACAGCAGGAAATTTACACTGGAAGAAAAGGACTGGTAAAATCAACCGGAATACGGGTTAATTCAACCGAAATTCTTGTCAATTTTTATCCATCGCAACAAGATGTTGAATCAACTGCGCACAAATCGTTGATTCGTAATTGACCGCTTTAGTAGTCAAATGAACAAAAAAAGTTGTTGCGACAGCTTTGTACGAAAGTACCTATGTTGCGGCATTTGCAAGGCAGATGAATTTTCACTGAGAACTTTTCATGGCAGAAATACACCCGGAATGCTTGCCGAACAGTGCCGGGGGGCGACCCCCCTTAGGAAAATTTTCTACTAATTGAAAAACCTTATTTCTAAAATTTTTATGTTGCTTTGCTCGGGGTGTGAAACCAGGGTCTTCGGTGTGGTAGGTGGAGCACGCTACCATCACACCATGGCGGCCGCCATATACATACGTAAATATGTGCATACATATAGTACACAGCGTACATATGTACAAAGTAGAGAGCGCAGTGAGCGTAAAATTCTCTTTGAAATTTGCTCATGTATTGACTGTTGAAATGACCAGTGAGATCAGTTGAGTTAACAAAAAAATCAGTTAGATTGATTAGGAATCTTTCAATTTTACAGAATTTTGTTAACTTAAGAGCGACAATTTCTCTTCTGTTGAAATGACTAAACTAATTTGTCCGCTTGACAAAGAACTCGGTCGAATTAACTATAATTCGATCAATTTCACCGAATCTCCGTTAAGTCAAGAACAACAGAACCGATTTGTTGATTTTACTAGCACCATTTCTTTCAGTGTACAGCAGTAGATATTCGGCAACTGTTGCAATAGCAAACAACGTATGTACATACAAATGTTTAAAGAAATGTTATATCTCTTGTGAGATTTGTACCATACATTCTCACATGCCCGCATAAAACCTTGTGTGTATGTTTATCTGCCTGTGAGATTTCTGTTGACCTAAGGTTAGCGAAAATAATATAACAATGATTTATCTGATTGGTCTCACAACTCCTCAGATAATATGGTTAAACAGTATAAGCAATATTGGTGGGTTTTCCGAAAGATTTAAAGTAGCTATCCCGATAGGAACTGATACCAAGAGCCTGTCAGTAAGGAACTGGGAGCTGTCGAAAAAGATCTCAAATTCTGATCATAGTATGGTCCTATTCGTAATAGACTGGGATAGTGAAACTAAAGTACTGCTCCAAAAATTCAAAACAAGCATCTCGGAGTCAACTCTGCAACGGGATGGCCAGTGATTGGCTGTGTTGAAATCAGACACACATCTTCATATAAAATAGATAGCCGCGTAAAGTGAAAAAAAGCTTTCAGTCAAGAAGCCGAAAAACCTTCCCGGCCTGGCGGGATAACAACCTTGGAGATGCCGATCCTCAGCGAGTGCCATTCAAAATGTGACTTTCAGGAGTATAGAACATTCATGCAAGAGCATAAGACCAGAGCAAGAATAAACTCCTGGCGAGAAAGTTGCGAACATATAGAGTCCATGCTAGCAAACGACTATTCAAATAAGCCTTTTTTCAAGTGCGCAGATGGAAAACGGGCAGGGTCATCAGCTTAAACCCTTAACATTCTTATAAATGCTCTTTTCCGAATGTCCCCGGAACGGTGTTGCAAATAACAAAAACGGTGCCGGAGGAAGCAAGTGAGGTACTAATAGGACAGTATCTGGGAGAAGATAAAGTTGTCTGGACAATAAATAGATTCTCGCCATATAGTCGGTATTTGCCCTATGCTGCAAAAGACTACAAAAGGCATAGTAAAGTAGCTAAAATAAATATTTTTCATTCGCAAAGCCACATTCCGTGCTCGTGGATGAAAAAAGTGTGGTTTTTATCCGGAGTCGGGATATAGGGGGTATGGGCTGGCCAAAGATTTCAGGCCAAAAAGTCCAACATCTTTCGTGTTAAAATTACTTGAGAAATTTCTTGATATGCAATAAGGGTGCGAATAGTGAAGATATCTTTTCTAAATAAACAACTCTGGCCGAAGGCGCTTTCGGCAACTCGATAGAATCCGATGTCAGTAGAAAAGGAGGAAGTAAGAAGGTCGTACAATGACGAATCTGGAACGTATTTAAGAGAAAAGCACCACCAACGGTAGTAGCTGCGCCTCTAACTAGCCCAAATGTAGTAGGAGAATGCAAGCAACTTCTACCTGCATTAGCCGACACTCCTGAAATATCAGTTGTTTCAGTGTCGAGTCATAGGGGAATCGAAAAAATGATATGGCTATTGAGCTGACAAGAAGTGAGAGAATAACCAGCAGTCCTAAGGACACGCAAAGGGGGGGGGGGAGGGGGAACTTGAAACTTTTATGTGTACAAAGCTCAGGAAAAGTGAAATAGTACAAGAAAGAGCACTACGAGCTGTGTAATTTTAAGAGCAACATGGCTAGGCTGCAATGAAAAATGGAACAAGAAGCTTACTAAGTAGATCAGGGGCCGTAACTACCAAAGAAACTTTCTGTGTAAATAAATCTCCTGCTTTAGATAAAATACGTCTAAGATCGCGGGTTTGAATCGAGCTCAAGGCCTAACAATAATTATTTTATCATTATTATTGTTATGATAAGTTTTTTTTTAATCTAAACGTTGCCGATGAAGGAATTTAGCAGTTCCCGAAATGGATCTATACAACGAGCTTTGGCAGTTGTCTAAATTTTTTCTTTTTTCTATTCTAATTTAATAAAATTTGCAATTAAGAAAAAACTTATCATAACAATAATAATGATAAAATAATTATTGTTAGGCCTTGAGCTCGATTCGAACCCGCGCTCCTACAAATCAGTAGGCCGATATAACAACAAAAATTGTTAACGTCTAAGATCTTTCAGAGACTATGTTCTGAAAACTCTGGAAGATAATCTGAAATAGGATGCCAAACACTTCTGTTAAACTTGTGCGGTATCATAACGGCTTTTCATAAGGTGCTAGGGAAATCTGGGCCACAGCAGTTATACCTACCTTCATAGTGTATATATCCCGTGATAAGCAGGAGCACCTAACGTTTTTTTTTTTTTTTGGGAATTGAGGACTTTCGTAACAGTCCATATCAAAATAAAATAAGCTATTCTCACGACCGAAGAACTCTAGATGGGTCAAGTGTCTGAGAATTTGATTGGACAGGAAACTCCCCTAGATCGCAAATTTGGAGAATTGCGCTAAGAGGCATCGAATGACTCCGGTAAAAGTTGGGGACTCCCACCAAAGGGTAATACAATGGTTTTATGAAGTGAAAGTCAAACTGATCTTGCTAAATAGTACTGAGGTCTGGTGGGACGCACTTAGAGGGTTTTACCATAATGTTAGTGTTAGTACAACGATCAGCACGGTCACTGATCAGGCTTCTTGCCATAGGCTATGGGCTTTCTTATCAAGGGCGATCCAGCATTCTTACAAACCTTGACTTTATCTGAGACAAGAAAGCTTATTGCGTGACAACAACTGCCCCAGTACAAGCATCACAATGCTCATCCATTTAACAAATGAGTGGATAAGGGAATGAATATGGGGCAATGATTAACTAGTTCACGGATGGATCGAAGATGGATAAGAAGGTTGAATGGATTTCTGTCAATAGTGCGATGTAAGTCGTATGTTTAAGCTGCGTAATCACTGCAGCATCTTTTAAGCGAGGCTACCGCACAAAGGATGCGAAGGTATTTCGGTTAGAGCCCTAAGATCAGCTGTGGTGCGATCTAATGTACTATATTTAAATATTACTATCTTCTGGGTTCCTAGACATAGCAATATACCTGACAACTGTAACGTGAACCTCCTACCGCGCATGGGTACAACTGAATCGAATATAGATGGCTCTAGGGAATACGGTACCCCTAGCCAACTGTGGCCTCTTCATAAACATATAGATCTTCAGGCATCTTAGCAAACGCGGCGGTAGCTGTTGCAGAGTAGTGGGATCCTTTTGGCCTGAAATTATTGGGTTCACTAAGGCTCATCTTCCGATGGTGAGTCCATACGGTATATCTATATACACTGGAAAACTCCTCTTGCTGCAACTGCATGGAGGAGGAATAACGACTTGGAATTATGGAGACACTTTATCCTTGAATGTCCAGCAGTTTCCATACGCGAAACTATTTCCGTCTTGGCTCACTATGGCTAATTCAGGGTCAAGATCGATCTAATACGAAGCAACGTCGTTGCCACGCAACGGTTCTCTAAATAGTTATAACTTACCTAACTGTTATCTTATGGGGTTACACAATGGACCATCATGCTGTCCAGGTGACCTTCCCCTACCGGAGAAACTAATCTAACTTATAAATCTTCGATAGAATATTATTAGTCTCAGTGAAGGAGGAGGTTTCACTTACAATTTTTTTACTTTTTCTATTAAAAAATTGTGTTCCTCTGAAAAACTTAGCCAGTATTTTAGGAAGTCATGAGTGAAATGAAGCTTTGCTTGAAAATTTAGCTTTGTCAGCATTTTTTTTTTGCATTTTCAGCATTTCAGTGGAAAAGTCGAAAATACACAAAAAATTTAGCAGCAAATACAAGCTTCTGGTGCACTAATGCGTATAAAAACTTACAAATGTATACATGTGTATGTTCCAGTACAAATACATGCACGAACAAACAATTGAAACGCTACATATTTTTATACTCAGCGTGCTTTGCACACAGATTATATTAACTTTGATTGGATAACGGTTGGTTGTACAGGTATAAAGGAATCAAGATAGATATAGACTTCCATATATCAAATTCATTAGTATCGAAAAAAAATTTGATTTAGGTCTGTCCGTCCGTCCGTCCGTCTGTCCGTTAACACGATAACTTGAATAAATTTTGAGGTATCGTGATGAAATTTTGTATGTAGGTTCCCGGGCCTTAATCTCAGATCGTTATTTAAAATGAACGATATCGGACTATAACCACGCCCACTTTTTCGATATCGAAAATTTCGAAAAACCGAAAAAGTGCAATAATTCATTACCAAAGACAGATAAAGCGATGAAATTTGGTAGGTGAGTTGAACTTATGACGCAGAATAGAAGCTTAGTAAAATTTTGGACAATGGGCGTGACACCGCCCACTTTTAAAAGAAGGTAATTTAAAAGTTTTGCAAGCTGTATTTTGGCAGTCGTTGAAGATATCATGATGAAATTTGGCAGGAACGTTACTCCTATTACTATATGTGTGCTTAATAAAAATTAGCAAAATCTGATCCCACTTTTTAAATAAAAATTTTTAAAAGTCAAATTTTAACAAAAAATCTTTACAGTATATAAGTAAATTATGTCAACATTCAACTCCAGTGTGCAACAAAATACAAAAATAAAAGAAACTTTCAAAATGGGTGTGGCTCCGCCCTTTTTCATTTAATTTGTCTAAAATACTTTTAATGCCGAACAAAAATTTACCAATCGCTGTGAAATTTGGTAGAGACATAGATTATATGACGGTAACTCTTTTCCGTGAAAATGGGCGAAATCGGTTGAAGCCACGCCCAGTTTTTATACACAGTCGACCGTCTGTCCTTCCGCTCGGTCCTTAATAAGATAACTTGAGCAAAAACCGATATATCTTTACTAAACTTAGTTCACGTACTTATCTGAACTCACTTTCTCTTGGTATAAAAGTGGCCGAAATCCGACTGCGACCACGCCCACTTTTTCGATATCGAAAATTACGAAACATGAAAAAAATGCCATAATTCTATGCCAAGTACGAAAAAAGGGATGAAATATGGTAATTGTATTGGCTTTTTGACTTAAGAAAAAACTTTGGAAAAAGGGTGTGACACCTACCATATTAAGTAGAAGAAAATGAAAAAGTTCTGCAGGGCGAAATCAAAAGCCCTTGGACCCTTGGAATCCTGGCAGGAATACTGTTCGTGGTATTACATTTATAAATATATTAGCGGTACCCGGCAGATGATGTTCTGGGTCCCCCTGGTCCACATTTAGGTCGATATCTGGAAAACACCTTCACATATACAACTAAGGGCCACTCCCTTTTAAAACCCTCATTAATACCTTTAATTTGATACCCATATCGTACAAACACATTATAGAGTCACCCCTGATTCACCTTTATGGCGATATCTGGAAAAGGCGTCCACCTATACAACTAAGGCCCACTCCCTTTTAAAATACTCTTTAATACCTTACATTTGATACCCATGTCATATAAACACATTCCAGGATTACCATAGGTTCATTTTCCTACATGGTGATTTTCCCTCATTTTGTCTCCAAAGCTTTCAGCTGAGTATGTAATGTTCGGTTACACCCGAACTTAGCATTGTTCTTTATTTAATTTGGCTGAAAACTCAGTTAGTTGCATTTAACTTAAAAATTGTTTCTGGACGTGCTAAGCAATGCATGTTTCAGTTTGTATGTACATATGTAGGTGACTTAGCTATATTTATAGCGATATATGTACGTAAATAAGTAAATGTGTTCCAAAATTTAGTTTTCTGAAACACGAAGTTTGCTTGTAAAATCCTCTCTTATGATCTGTCAGCAACACATTTGTGAAGAAATCTTAACCCCAATATTTCCTAATTAAAATCCGAAGCATCTGCTAAATATTGCTGGTACTTTTCTTAAGTATTTGCCTAAGTTTCTATGTACAAATGTGTTTGTGTGTATGAAAATGTTTTTAGTTCAGCAGAAACCAAAATAAAATTTCAAGCATTTTTATTTCTATGCAACTTTTCAGAGACTTTTCAAATTGTTCGAATTAAAGCAGCGTAAAAATAACTAATTTTCTGCATTCTTACATGTTCTAAATGTTTGACTTCTGCAAGCACATAAAACATAAATAGCTAAATGTTAGTATATTGGCAAAATAAATAGCTTGGGAAATGCTACTTTGCCAATTAGAAACGAAAACTTTTGATATCTAAATTTTGTGAATGCGTTAAAGTTGCTCATACGCCCTGGTGTTCCCTCGATTGGTGTCAAATAAGTAAATGATGCGCTTTAAATATGCCAAATCCTTCAGTCTAGTTTTCTTGTTTTAGTCATAAGTTTTTTGCTATCGGTTTTTGGGTGTAGATCACAAAAGTGCTGCTGAAGCAACGATTGTTAAAGAAAAAAAGCTTGGTAAATCGGACATAAAAGAAATTGTCCAATGATTTCTGCTGTGTAAACATTTTTTCTCAAGATAGAGGGAAATCAAGCATGTAATTTTTTAAGTGTAGATTGTAAATTGTAGGCAACGGATGGAGTGAGGGAACATACACCAAATTACTTAGAGCGAACAATGGGCATACTGAATGGACACTGCCTTCTGGAATCACATGCTTATAAATTAGGTCTCGTCAGTAACAGCAAGTGTAGGAAGTGTGAGCTGCAGGAAGAAAGAGTTGAGCACGTTCTGTGTTCGTGTCCTGCGCTCGCCAGGTCAAGATTCCAGCTATTAGAAGCGGCAGAGTTGGCAAATCTCGAGGCAGCAATTAAGCTGGATCCTAGAAAGCTGCTAGTTTTGCCAAGAGGGCGGAGTTATTATATAACATATGTTCTGGCATCTGATTGGGGTTCTTCCGTTTGATCGACAAACAAATTCTGGTAATACTATGGACACATTCAATCTATGTGAGGTCTTTATTGACCGGCCAGTTCAACCTAACCTAACCTACAGTTATGTCATAGACTCCAATTGAAGTATTATCTGTATCTGTTTTACAACAAAATGGTGAGTAGTCGATAACATATCGATAGCACGCATAAAACAATAAAATAACACTCCAATAATGAATCGATAACTTTTCGAACGAAAAATCGATAACTTTTTTCATATCAAACTTTTAACAAGCCCATAACCAATTTTCAATATTGCCATCCATTTGGTAACTTTTCGTTAACTCGATAATTTTTTGACAATGTATCGTATGTATGCTGTATTTTTTCAACAAATAATAGAAAAATTTTCGATAATAAATCCGTAACATTTCGAAAACATATCCACTACTTTTTATAGCTTTTCTTTAATAAACCAATAACTCGTCGATAAGAAATCGGTATTTTATTGATCGTTTTTGATATCGATACCAAAAATAATAACACTTCGATAACAAACTGCCACCCCTGTCTATTACTGACCGAAATACAAGCTGATAACTTGTTGATAAGAAATTGATTACTCGCCCATAACCCATCGTCCTGTTTCGATACCGATGCCTGGATTTACCCATATCGTGAGCAGCGATGCTTGCACATCAAAAAACTTTCTCGCCAAATTAAGTCAAATTTAAATTTTGGTTCTAATTTGTATGTGAGTTTAAGCCAGAAGTGGAGAGCATGTGGTGGAGAAAACATATAAAAGGATTCCCTAAAGGTCTGTAGGCGAATTGGATGGCAAGCTCCAGCGACAATTTTAAAAAGAAAAAAATGGTGTTATTTATCTCCGTGGATATTGAGGCCGAGCTGCTTTTCCAATTGGTATCGTGTTCTTTTCAATTTTTACTACAAACTGGTGGAACGGGACCTATGTAATGTACATGCTTTATGCCCCCTTCGAAAGGCATCTGCAAGGCAAGATGACATTTCAGTGAGAAGCTGTGCACGACAGAAATGCATTTGGAGTGTTTGCCAAAACATTTCTCAACTGAAAAAAATTTTCGAACTTGCTTTGCCCGGGACTTGAACCCAGGGTCTTCGGTGCTGTAGGTGGAGTACGCTACCACGACGGCCGCCAACAACATAATAATACTCTAATAAAAAATCAATCACAAATTGATAACCGGTAAGATGTTTTTACAGTTTTCTGATAAAATAAAGTCAAACTCAAATTTAATAACGAATTTGTGAATTATTGAAAGTAATTTATTTCTGATTGTCATTTGTTACATTGACATAAGTTTCGCAGCACCAAGCAAAACCGACTAGATTTTTCACTTTATTAGGCATTCAATAAAGCAATAATGAGATAATTAAGAATTTGTTTTTTGTATGGAAGATTGAGTTCAATACGGTCTTTAATGTAGAAAGCTTTACTAAATATTTCATTAAGCCTCTGTGTGAAATTGGCATAATGATATTCAAAGGTAAGTCTAAATACGAACATCAGACAAAGACAAAAGAGCGCATGCATAGTAATTGGCAAAATTTAAGTCAAATATTGACCGGCCAGTTCAACATAATAGACAATGACATGTAATTGCACTAAAAACGTTCACTTACATACCGACAATTAATCATAAGTACATATTGAGACATTTATACTTGACTGAAAGCTTATTTTCACCATTAATTATTATTCAGTCTAGAAAATCTCCAGCAGCGTAGAGCAGGGCTGGTGAAGAAAAGAGCTAAATTACTATAATTATCAAACAAAGTTACCACCTGCTTGCCTGGTTGTTGGCTTAATTAAGTGACAACGTAGTAGGTAGGTAGACAATACGGCACCCAACGGAAAGTCGTGTAAATAGCAAAAGCAAATCCTCTTGGGGCGGCAAAGTATCAATACTCGCCTAAACACGTACACAGTTAAGTACAGGAAAACTGTGACAGGTAATTCAAGGTATATAATTTCGTGGAAAATGTTTCGCAGATAGTTAGGAAATTTAGTAGTAAAATCACAAAATGACATATATATGTATAATTTCTAGCGTTGCTGGTATATAAATTATTAAACGGGTTATAGATTTGTCAGCGATTTTATATTGAATTTCTAACCGTATCAAATTCATAAATATCGATGACATTTCAATAATAACTTTGGTAACACTCCGATAAGAACTGTTCGTTAATAAATCGATAGTTTTTCGATAACAAATATATGAGTTGCCGATAAAGACCAATAACCTTATCTATGGGTAGCAAGTTTGTAACATCCTATAACTCCCGTTTACCTCGTCATAACACACTGGCAAGAAATCGATAGCTAGTCGATCAGAATTGTATTAAACGTCCAAATCCCGTTTATAACAAACCGGAAACTAATCGATGACAAATCGTTAGCACAATCTATAGAAATCTGCTTCTGTTTTCACTTCTAATCTTTCCTTTCCTACCATCCCACCGTATCTTGTTTCCACATTACGCTACATTGTACGGACTACACCACTTACGCGTACACCATATATTCCCCAACATAGCATAACACTTCCATGAACTATGTTTACGTTTAGATTTGCCTAACATTTTTGATTGCGCCATACCGCGAGCAAAAGGGTTTTGAGATCAAAAAATTTTCTCCATGTTGGTACATACAAAATAAATGCTACGTACTCCTAATGAAGCTAATAGTCATTAGCGAAACGTTGGCTTCTAATAATAGTTTAAAAAATGAATAAAATAGCGGTGCGCTACCAAGTGACGTCTCGCCATGATCAAAGGAAGGTAATTTTTCTTAACGACTATCAGCAAATATGGGATGTCATAAAGGGAAGAAAAACGAGAATAAGACGTTCTTGCACAACAAATCGGGTAAGCCATATGAGTATCGCCCCTATTTTGATAGTGAAATTAGGTTCACCGACTTCAACGCTATGCTGGATACGGAATGAATTCTTGGTCACAGTAAGAAAATTACAGGAAGCTTCATGAATATAGCAACATTGCTAGCGCATGAGTGTAGATAAAATATGCAGGTACACTTACGCAAAAAATACTAGTTCCACTCTGAGAAAAACGTTAATGTTTTTTTTGCTCTCTGATTACTTTCTGAATTTTGACTTAAGAAATTTAATTTCTGAATTTTTTTTTTGAGCCATCTGGTAAGTTCCTGGAACACAGCAACATCGAAAGAAGGCGTTATATCCAATCGAATTATGGATGTATTATCTATAATAGCACCAAATTCAGTGAAGGCCGAACAAATAATTCTATCGAAGTGTGGCACAACGTCATTCGAAGTGCGTTTGGGACACACCCTAACATATTTAATTTCATAAATAAAATAAAAAACGAACAGTAATAACAGAAATAAAATCGCTGCATTTTTCAGCTGTAGGCGAGCAATATCGAAAACACAAGAAAAATATAAGCGAGCTTTTGTTTAGTATTTTAAATTAATTTGTTGTTGTTGTTGTATTAACGATAAAGACACTTCCCGAAGGCTTTGGGGAGTGTTATCGATGTTGATGGTCCTTTGCCGGATATAGGTTGGTACCTTCCGGTAACAAATCACCATTAAGGTACTAGCCCAAGCATCTCGGGAACGATTATTATGACCACATTAAACCCTCTAGGCTCTTCCGTCCTCCCACCCCATGGTTCCATGAGGAACTTGGGGTCGCCAGAGCCCCGCCTGCTAAATATGTGACAATTGGGATGCGGAAGCTTTGGAGCTATAAAGCCTATTCCTATTATCAACCGCTTGAATCCCTGTAAATTCATTCGAAAAAGATAAACGCGAAAACGTTTTAATTAATTATATGCTTGCAGACACTTCAAAATTTTACATCGTGCTACTTTTTATTTATATTTTTACTAATATTAGCAAAACTAAGGGGTGCTGCTATCTCTAAGCCGATGCTAGACAGTGATATCATGCACATCCATAGATCAATCATTATGTATCTACATAAACAAAACAATAATTGCGTCTACACATATGTACCATGTACGTATACGAGCAGCGGAGAATCAATGTACAAACACATGCATATATCTGTGATACTTCTGAAAGTATGCAATGAGAGAAGCTATAAAAGCGTGAAATTGTAGTTACAGCTGAGAAGTTTGAGAGCTGATGGCATCTAGTAGATTCTGGAAATGGAAGCGCCTAGAAGATGCGATCGTTGAAATCAGAGAGTATAAAAGGCAATAAATGTAGAGGCGCTGGAATTCAGTTTGATTTGAGCTATCAAGCAGTTTCGATTAAGACGCTATCTAGCGAGCCATAGTAGTATTGTTTTGAAAGTCAGTTTCATTTAAGATATCAGTTTCGATATTAAGCCAGCTAGTTGCAAAGTATAAGTGTTATTGTGAAGTACTTTAATAAAGGCAATTTTTCCATTATTCAATATTCGAGTTATTTATTCAACAGTTTAGTGATTCGAACTTAGCAGAAGGGCAAATAAGTGGATTTGCAAGTAAAGTCGTTACAATATGTACAAAATACCTTCCAAATAAATAAACGAGAGCAATTTTATGTTTTTTCTGTCGTCTGATTACTTTCTGAATTTTGATTCCTGAAATTTGACTTCTGAGACTTCGCTTCTGAATTTTGACCTCCGAATTCTGTCTTTCTGAAAAAAGGGTTCTGACTAATGTTTTCTGAAAAAATGTGTTTCTGTGTTTGTTTTCTGAATTTATGGGGGCACCCCTTACTACAAGTTTGTTAGTGTAAAAAAAAGATGCCTACTCTTTAGAAGCATATATGTAGGTGAAAAAGGATTTTAAACCCCCTAATGTTTGCATATGAGGTTTTTTTAAAGAAAAGATATTGTTCAGGTCATCCCAAAAGAGAGGCAATAGAAATTTGGCCTTTTATTTTTATGTCTCATAGTGCCTCATCGCGGCATTCATACTTCTATGCAAACCGTATGGGGGAACTGTCAAGTTTTGTTAGAAATTGTGCCAGGGCTCTATGCTTTAGTAGCCAAAAACCACAAACTTGGTGAATAAAGGAATAGCAACAAACAGCAATACCTAGAGACCAATTGCAAAGCGGGCAGCGGGACATTTATATGGCTGCTGACTGGTTAAAACCATCTGCCTTTACACTAGTATGAAGTATGAATGTTGAAGATTTCGAGTTCAATACTCAGCTCGAAAAAAGCTTGCTGATGAAGAAGTGAAATTCAGAAACATGTCCTTGTAACCATCACCGTTTGTAAACTTTGTAATTTTTCTCTAATATCAATAACAAACTTTTAAGTTAACTCATTTAGTAGTTAATCGAGCTTCAAGGTTATCCTTTCCCATACAATTTCTATGAAACAGCTAATGTGGCGATAAGGTTCTTTTAAACATTATAATAAAAAGGTGACCTTTTTACAGGCATTTTGGATGTCCTAAACAATATTTTCACCATATCAATGCGAAAAACACTTTTTTTTTTCGGCCTATCGCGATTTCACATACAATTTGAGGTAGAACTTGAATAACTACTGAATGAGCAAATTGAGCAAAAGATCTTCCAAGACCAATTTTGTTGACTACTAAATTTCTCATAAGAATATGTAGAGTGTTGATTTCGCTACAAAATGTAATAGCCAGGTACACAATTATAAAAATAAACAAAGTCCCATAAAATCTGTATGGGGAAACTTAAGCCGCATTGGGGCACCTCTTAACAATTAAACAGAAAACTAAACTTTTGATAGGCTATATGTTCCGATATCCTTAGCATTATTTTCAATTTACCAAAAGCGATAAAATATTTTTTTTTTTGCCGACCCTAATGCATATATCATATCTATATAGTATACATTTTTTGTAAGGATATGTCTATTTAGATAACGTGTGTAATTACTCACATTAGTAAAGTTGTACAGCTAAATCAGTACCGTAAAGAAAATACTCATACGTATACGAAATATACTGAGATTTGAATGTGACATAAAAAGATTAATGCATTTGCGAAAAGTGCTAAGTGTCCAGTGGAAAATAAGAGCATCTGTTAAATGAGCGACTTACCTATAAAAGATAAGAAAAAGAGAAAATAATTAATATTTAATGTTACAGAAAATTTCTTAAAGATTCAAAAAGTATATTAAAATGAATAAAAGAAGCTGTGCAAAGGTGTTAATATGTTTATTAATATTGTTACGAATGTTAGCAACACTAAGGGGTACTGCCATCTCTATGCCGATGCTAAACAGTGACGTGAATGCACATCAATAATTTAATCATTTTGTCTACACCTATGTACGTACACGCAGCGGAGAAGGGATGCACAAACACATGCAGATATCTTATCTGAGATGCTCCTAAAGGTATGCAATTATAATTGTGGAAGTGTCGCTCACACATACAAGCGCATGGGGTATGAGAGAAGCTATAAAAATTATACATCTGTAGTTGTAGCTGAGAAATTTATAACTAACTAGTAAGTTCTGAAATTAGAAATGCCTAGAAATATGCAACGAGGAAATCAGACAGTATAATAAGGCGACAACAGTAGAGGCGAGAATCAGTTTCATTTAAGCTATCAGTCAGTTTGGTTATTAATCAAGCTAGTTGCAAAGTATAAGTGTTATTGTGAAGTATTTTAATAAAGGCCATTTTTCCATTATTCAATATTGGAGTTATTTATTCAACAGTTTAGTGATTCGAACTTAGCAGAAGGTTGTAAATAAGGGAAATTGCAAGTAAATTCGTGGGGAAGTCCGCCAAACTTTGTTTTTTTTGGAGAAAAAAAATTTTTTTTTTGAAATATGGTATCACGCAAATATCTCTAATTGGAGCTATAGTGCATCGCCGTTACTCGTCCTACATAATACCTTAAAAAGATATAGACAAAAGATCGAGCAAAATATATATAAAACGAGGTCGCAATGTTAAATATACATTTATTTCAACACTTCTGTACCGACTATATCGAAATATTAAAAAAATATGGAGATATATGCAGCTGTTAGCTATGTAAAATTTTTTTGATACACGAGACCCCGTTTTGTAGATATCGGTAAAAATATAAAACCGAATAACCGCCAAATATTTTTTACTGCAAAGTTTGCAACACATTTAGTTTAACACCTTTCTACCGATTCTTTTGAAACTTTAAAAACATATAGATATGTGAACGAAGTATGTTTAGGTAAAAAAGTTTTAATGCCGGAGATCCGGTTTTGGAGATATTGATAAAAATATAAACCCGGAAAACCTTAAATTTTTTTACTTATTTATTTATTTATTATTTAAAGTCGACGACAAACTATGGTCGACTGCATAATATAAAAGATAAATAAATATACAACTCAAAAGATAAAATTTAAGATATATCGAGATTTCAACAATGTTATATTACAAACAAAGAAATATTAATGAACATTACTCTTTAATTTCAGAATATAATAATAATAAGAAATATGAGCAGAAATAAGATCTTATGCCGAAATCTTATACTGGCGGAATGCATCAGATTCCGCTCAGCATGATTTCGGAATGCAGTGGATTCCAATCTCCCTGTTGGAATGCAACAAGATTCCAATCAGCATGTTATGGGAATCCGGCAGTGCTAAGAGTAGTGTAATAAGGATACGCCATCACAAGGCATAAAAAAGTAACATGACCTGTGTTGTTGGAATGCACCAGATTCCAATCAGCTCGATGCCTGACCCATAAGATTATACTGCCGGAATGCATACGATTCCGGTCAGTGACTCATAAAAAAGCATGCTTTTTACGTTGCTGGAATGCACCAGATTCCAATCAACACAGTACTGTCTTGTTCCTTCTTAATGATACATGTTGATAAATGTTCCTACATCCTTAAGCGAGATATTTCCTGTTTTTTATCGAAGGAATAAAATGCCGGCAAATTAAATTAGCTTGTATCTCTTAAATTAGATAGGCAAGTATTGCATTACGTATAGTGGCAAAAGTACATTCAAGACTGATGCAGCTATACAAGTCATTGTAGTGCGCGCACCAGATAAGAAGAGGATTATTTTTAGCAAAGTTTCGTCGACAAAGGGGTAAATAGAAAGGAACGAAGTGTCTGGATACTCTAGGGAGAACCGCAAAAAACAAGCGGCTGAGGAGGTCCGCGGAATCAATTTCTCCAATAATGAGCTTATGGATGAACAATACCCCCAGTAATATTCTCCGATTTTCCAGAGTGGGTAAGTTGATAAGAAGAAGTCTACTTCTGTATGGAGGAAGGTGGAGACTTGAGTCCCAATTAAGGCCGCGCAATGCAAATATCAAAAATTGCTTTTGTACTGACTCAAGACGCTTTATATGCTTTTGAGAAACAGGGGACCAAACGCATGAGCAATACTCGAGTATTGAACGAACCAGCGATGTGTAAAGAACCTTAGTGAGGTACGGATCATCGAACTCTTTAGCCCATCTTTTAACAAATCCAAGTAAACCCAACGCTTTGTTGGCTATAGATGAAATATGCACGTTAAAATTCAATTTCGGATCAAAAAGGACACCTAGATCATTTGCAATAGATATACGCTCCAAAGGCGTACCATCTATTACATAAGATTTCAATGCTGGCTTCACTCGGTAAAATGTCATATGCTTACATTTAGAGCAATTTAAAGCTAGTAAATTTGTTGTGCACCAACATTGGAACGAGTCCAAGTCGGCCTGAAGAAGATCCAAGGAACTCAAATCGGTAGAACAATAAGTGTAGCAAAGTCTTACATCATCCGCATACATTATAGTATGGGAATATAATATTGTCTGTGGAAATTAATGAAAAGGGCAAAGAGCACTTGAACAGGACTTTTTGGGTCCGGTTAGAAAGATAGCTTTTCAGCCACAATAATAGGTAAAACGGAAAGCCCAGTAAATCTAGCGTATGAATAAGCAACTCATGGTTGACGGTATCAAATGCTTTGCTGAAGTCCGTGTAGATGACATCCGTTTGCTTGTTCGCTAAAAATCCTTCCATAACTATAGAGGTGAATACAAGCAAATTTGTAGTGGTTGACCTTTGACGAATAAAACCGTGTTGGCATGGAGATAAAAGACTAGAACACTGATATTGGAGTTGACTGGTAACAATCTGTTCAAAGACTTTAGAAATGACTGAAAGTTTAGCAATACCCCTGTAGTTTCAACTTTTGACCTACTACCTTTTTTATGCAGGGGTATATTAAAAGACTGTTTCCAAAGTGCCGGGAATGACGAAGATCCCAGAGATACTCAAATAATTTTAAAATAGGCTCAATATTACCATCAATAGCAGGATTCCTAATGTAATTCGAGCTATCTAAGCGATAGGGATATTGACCGGAATGAAAACCACTGGATGAATACGTGGACTTAAAGAACTCAGAAGATAGTTCAGCAACTTCGTCATCAGTGCAAGCTTTTTTACCTCCAAAGGTTAACGAGGAAGGATACCCAGAAGTTCGCCGCTTTGAATTTACGAAACTGTAAAACTTTTTTGGATTTCTAAAAAATTGGGCTTTACAACAACTCAAGTAATTTTTATAACAAAGCTGATTAAGACGGTGAAATTTAGAACGAGCTATTAGATATTTAGAGAGGTCTGCAGATACTCCATATTTCTTGAATCTCTTATAAAGCCTAGATTTAATGTTATTAAGTCTGATAAGTTGCCTTGAAAACCAAGGGGGCTTATTCGAACATAGCGTATAGCGAGTAGGAATGCAGGTATCAAAGAAGCCATCAAGCGTACTGTAAAATATAGAGATAGCCGAATCGACATCAGTGCAAGCATAGAGATCCGACCAATCATGGGAAGCCAACAAATCATTGAGCATAATGAAATTCGCTTTGTAGAAGCATCTAGATCGGGGACGAGACTGTACTTGAATCCTACGGGGTAGGCTGATATCAAGTGATATCTCTAGCGTAGGGTGAAGAGGGTCTTCTGGAAGGGATAAAGGTGGTATTTGCGTAAGGGCAGTACCCAGCGAGCCATCAACAAATACTAAATCCAGCATTTTATTTCCACTATTTGGAACATTGTTAATCTGTAAAAGAGATGAGTCTAACAAGCAATTGAGAAACTCATGTTGAGCAGTGGGAGTTAAAAAGTTTGAATCACTTATATTAACCCAACTAACTGTTGGCAAGTTAAAGTCACCAACAACAACAAGTCGATCGTTATCTCCCAACTGCGAATGCAAATCACAGATGGCCGAGCTATGACTAGCATAAACATCCATATCCGAACGAGGTGGTATATACGAACAGCAAACAATTACGCTATAGCTACCGAATGAAAGCCTAACTGCTATGAATTCGATATGAGAGATATTGTCCAGCGAAATCAACTCAGATGATAGGTTAGATTCAACAGCAATAAGGACACCTCCCGCTTTAGAGATGCGATCACGCCGACAAACAGCATATTTATTTGAAAAAACCTCAGAATTGTAATTATAAGGCTTTAGCCAGGTCTCCGTAAAAGCTACAACTTGTGCAGAAAAGTTGAAAGAATTAAGGGAGAATGGAACAAGTTTTGATCGTAAACCACGAACATTTTGGTAATTAATGAGAAGACGGGACAGATCAGCAATTACCTTTGTGTTGTTATTACTGTGTTAGTCATACCGTTTTTTGGCTGTAATAAAACAGGTTCGGCCCTCGCCTTTCTTGTGAACAAGTGAACCACAGTATGCTTAGGCCAAAAAGAGGAATCAAGTACCTTATCGAAATATTCATCTGAAAGGGATATTTGAAATGAGGAGATGTCTCTCTATATTTAAAGTTAAATTTATACACATTGATGTTACTAGTGGGTGCAACACCAAGTTTAGAGCAAACGTAATGAGCAATGTCATTTTCGGTAAGCGAGGCGTGTAATCGGGACACAAATACAGCCCTACGAGGTGGCACGGCAGTCACCTGCAAAGGAGTAGCGGATAGCGCACCAGAGAGCTGGGAAGGTGCGGCCGTTATAGAACAGTTGACAGAAAACGCATTACTTGACCTAGCGTTGGTTATCGAGCTCGTCAAATAAGTACTATTTTTTTCAGGTACACTTGCATCGCTAGCAACAACCCCAGTATCGGTAACTGTTATTGTTGGAGCTAAAGATACCGGTGGAGGTGTAGGATGAATTGGGGAGTCCAGCGAAATCAACGTTGGTGACGTAGAACAAACCGCCGCAAAGGTACCACTATTAGTTCGTGCATCGTTTAATTTGCCAGAGATCGTCTCACTGGAAGTCTCGACACAGTCTTGTGGAGATTCTTGTGGAGATTCCTGAGCTGCATTGTTCATAACGTCTTTGGTAAGTCTGTTCGTATCAGTCAACGCGGTTGAAGGGACATTCGTAGGAGGACAGCTTTGCCCCTGACTCGAAGACAAGTTGGAGTCATTGTTGGGCATACATTTCTTACGTTTTGGGGATTCAAATATCACTTCCAATTTTTTAAAGTGAGCCTCCATCGTTTTGAATCTTTCGCTAAGGTCACGAAACCCAATAAAAATGTTGTTGAACTCTTTCTGAGTTTGCCTCATAAAAGCTCTCATGTCATTTTTTACGGAACTACAATCATGACATGTCCAGTTCATTCCAATTTTGCTGGATATTAGATCAACCTCCCGACACCGACACAGATACCATGAGCCATATTATCACAGGGCCAACAACAAACATAAGTGTCACCACGGAAAATTTTCTTTTGATTGGTGCACTTCTTGACACAGCAATCCAACATAATTGCAAAGTTAAACAAACCCAAAAGAAAAATAGGCAAAAGAAACTATAAGTATAGGATAAATTGAACAGCTGTTCAAAAAATATGGGCGAGAGTTATTTTGGAGCACTGGATGCAAATCGCAAGACAGCGTATAGCTAGCAGCGAACACAAAAGAAAGCAAAAAGGGCACACAATGACTTGCTAATAGCAGCTACCAACAAAAAGGTATGCAGTTATCACAAATTTTTGTGAAAATCTATGATCTATGAACACACAGACTGAATGTTTAAATTGCGCAAAAAGCCACTATGTATATTGCACTGTGTAAAGATTTAATACGAAATTAAACTTATAAACTGTTTTCTATTATATTTATGAATATTTATAAAAGATAAAACTTGTTTACAAAGTAAAAAGACTAACAATTCGAAGAGCGATCAAAAACACGTCCGCGCACGGCAAGGTTACCAGATCATTATTTAAACACTTCTTCACCGATTGTGTTGAAATTTTCTCAGGATGTACATATCTATGTGGGGTAAATTTAGGTAAAATTTTGTTGATACCCGAAACCGGGTTTTAGAGATATCGGCAAAAATATGAAGCCGGGTAACCGTCAAATATTTCATACCCATTTGTTAATTTTTTCTCTACACCATAGTAGTATACCATCAATTGCCTCATCTTGGAATATTCGAGCAAGGAAAGTTATTGATGTTCGTACATGGGGCAAATATACGAAATTTTCGCCAAAAATTGCCAATCATCAAAAAGTGTAGACAAATTTTATTTTATTTATTTAAATAGTCAAAACAGTCGTTGGGAGTAGACGTGTTTAAACTCGCTCTGTGTATTTCACTATTTTAACGCAATGAAAAACTGTGTTAAGTGCACAGGTTCGTGTGGTGATGTTGATCATCTAATTTGTGGCTTTTGTAATGCTAAAATGCATATTAAATGTGCGAATATTAGTGAAAACATAATAAACATTTTAAAAAAACACAATAATCTGTTTTACAGATGTGACAATTGTGTTGTTGGCCTGCCGTCAATTATGCAGTCGAAAATTGCGGAGACTCGAAAAAGTCTTAGTGCTCTCAGTAGCTTTATAAAAACTTTGAATAGTGATATTCAGCAAAGTAAATCTAAAGATACACACAATGTTCGTCAAACGCGGTCAAAAACCAAAGTCGTTGAGCCAAGTTAGAAACAAGCACAAAGTGCAATAAATAAAACGCAATGCGAACAAAAAGCATTAAGGGGACTCATGATAGCATATAAACTTATAAGGTGTAAAATTATATCCATTTACACACGCGGTTATATGAACGCACCTAGTAATACTCTTGATAAACTTGATTGTTTTTCAGCTGTATTATTGCCAAAAAATTTTTTTGATTGTTATGCAAATTAAAAAATACCAAGATTAAGTGAAAAATCAAAACTAAAACGCCTTTACTTGATGATGTTGGAGATTTCTGATGAAAATGCCGGCTATAATGTCTGCAAGGTTGCATTCCTTTGAGTTTACCGCGTTTACACAATGAAATGTGCTCGTAAATTTATACAAATTGTGTAAATGATTTTTCATACAAAATTTGACAGCTCGTTTACGCACTAGGTAAATTTATACGTTTACACACTTTATAAGGCATTTATACGGTTACATGAGTCCCCCTATTGAAATCTCGCACGCGCTCAGTTCCGAATGCTATTGATGTTGTTGCTGTAAGTACGAGTCATGCTGATGGTGTAGCTCCTACTGTCGATGGGTGTTTTAGTTATGCTAGTATCGCTGCCGCTGCTTCTGACGTTGCTGAGCCGGCCGCTTCTCTTACTTCTGCATCTTCAGTTATTGCGCATCCCAGTAAACAAAAGAAGAAAAATTCTGAAAATGTGATCAAGAACAAACAAAAAGCGCGACCTTTAGTTGTTTGTAGTAACCCCAATGCTAATTTGGATGTTTATGTATGGTACAAATGGCTGCATTTATCGTCATTTAAGTCAACTGTAAGTGAGGAAGCAATTATTGACTATGTCTCAAAAGCTGCGAACATATCGCCTTCATTGATTCGATGCCAAGGATTGGTAAAAAAGGACGTAGATGTTAAGTCTTTAATTAATGTTAATTTTAAACTTGGTGTCTCCCCTTCCAACTATAACAAACTGCTTGATGCATCAATTTGGCCATCGGACGTAAAAATTAGGCCTTTTCTTTTTTTCAAAGAGGACTGACGCAGAAAGCGAGTCCATAACTATTTCAATTGAAACTGCTCGTCCTTCCAAGAAGTCGTTGAAAATATATTTTCAAAATATATCAGGCATGAGAACTAAAGCCTCTGCTGTATATTCTGCTACCTCGACTGAGCACTATGGCCTGATAGTTCTTGTAGGGACGTAGTTAACCAAATATTTCTTTGATAATGAATTTTTTGATAAACATTTATACAATGTTTTTCGCAAAGATCGCGATAGTGTAAATACGGGACTCTCCCGATGAGGAGTAGTACTGATTGTTGTGAGAAAGGAGCTACAATCCTCCGCGGTTGCTCTTGATATTGCTGAAATATCTCTTGATCAGGTCATAGTCTATGTAAGAGGCAAAGAGAGTTTAATTGTTAGTGCATCTTATATTCCACCTAATAGTCCAGATAGGGTATACAAAGCTCATGTCGATAATATATTGCATGTTTGTAGGACAAACTTAGAGTCCAAACTCTATATTTTAGGATACTATAATCTAAATAAAATTATCTGGAGTTATCTTGCGGGTGAGAATACCTTCATACCTATGAATATAAATCAAGCTAATGAAATGTATGTAGATGTAGTTGATGGTTTTCATAGCTTACAATTAGTACAAATCAATAATTTTGTGAATTCACTTGACAGAATCCTAGATCTCATATTTGTTAGTAATGATCTTAATTATAATTTCATTCGTGCTTGTTGCCCGTTATCTAATACTGATAAACATCATGTACCATTGATCTTGGAAATAAAATTTTATGAGATTGGACGTATGGAATACAATAATGATGTTGGTTTCAATTGCAGTCGCTGTGATTTTATTTTGATTAATAACTTAATCTCAAACATAGATTGGCAGTCTCTTTTCATTGTCTGTGAGTTCGCTAGCTGCTTTGATTTATTTAAAAGTGTTATTTTGGAAATAGTTATCAACAATATCCCTCGTTTTCAGCTAGGGCTTACAAATTGCCATGGTATAATAAATCTAAAGAGACTAAAAAATCTCCGCAATATATATTATAAACTTTTTAAAAATTCGGGATCCCTTCAGTTCAAGCAAGAATACTTCAAGTATGTGAAAGAATTTAATTGCCTTGATAAATTTCTATATAATCGATACATTCTTAACTTTTAGAATAATACTAAATCGAATCCTAAATCGTTTTGGAACTTTATTCGTTCCAAGCAGTCCGTTTCAGTAATTCCATTGTCTGTGGGCTATCAAGATAAGATTTTGTCATCGCCTAGTGAATCTGCTAATTTATTTGCGGAATTTTTTAAAGCAAACTTTGCCACTGATAATTCGTGGACTGACGATGGAGCCATGTTGAATGGGATAATTTCTTCCTTTAACTTCTCTTCGTTGGTTCTTAATATTGACGCCATTACGCTAAGTATTCAGACTATCAAAAATTCAAAGGAATGTGATTTTCAACAATTCTCACCGTTCTTTCTAAAGCAATATGTTGGTTCAATTGCTGAGTCGTTGTTGCATTTATTCAACTTATCGTTAAGGTCGGGAATTTTCTTAGATGAATGGAAAACTACTTTTATCCAACCTATTCATAAGAGTGATAGTAAAAATGATGTTACCAACTATCGTCCAATATTGGAGATTCCGGTTATTTCTAAACTGTTTGAAAAAACGGTGATGAGTAAATTATTATTATTGGTTAAGCATTATATCTGCCCATATCAGCATGGTTTCATTCCAGGACGTTCGACAGTTACCAATCTTGCTATTTTTTCAAATTATTGTACCTCGGCTTTCACAGATGGCTGTCAAGTTGACTGCATCTATACAGATATATCTAAAGCTTTTGATAGAGTATCTCACAGAGCTCTATTGGCAAAATTACAAAAATTGGGTTTCCATTCCACATTTTTGCAGTGGATATATTCCTATTTATCTAACAGAGTAAATTTTGTTGTCATGGATAATGTAAGATCATCACCATACGTAGCAAACTTAGGTGTGCCTCAGGGAAGTATCCTAGGTCCTCTTCTTTTTATTCTTTTTATAAATGACGTGAGTGTTTGTTTCGAGCAATGCAGTTATCTCCCCTACATGTTTTATGCCGACTCCGAACGGCATCTGCAAGGCAGATGAGTTTTCATTGAGAGCTTTTCATGGCAGAAATACACCAGGAGCGCTTGCCAAACACTGCCGAGGGGCGACCCCGCTTAGAAAAATTGTCTTCTAATTGAAAAACCTTATTTCTAAAATTTTGATGTTGCTTTGCCTGGGGTGCGAACCCAGGGCATACGGTGTGGCAGGCGGAGCATGCTACCATCACACCACGATGGCCGCCAATATACTTGAATATTGTTCCATAATATGGAGTCCCTATTATGAGGTACATAAGAAAAGGATTGAACATGTACAAAAAATATTTATGAAATACTGTTTATCTGATATAAGATTTGATTTGCCCCTCCCCTCATATATCTCAAGGTGCAATCTAATAAATCTGCATACGTTAGAGAGTAGAAGGGTTATCTCATCGATAATATTTATCTACGACATTATTAATGGCAATATCGATTGTCCCATGCTTTTTGAGTCTTTGAACTTTTACGTTCCATCACGGAATTTGCGGCAACATAACATGTTTTCTATTGATCAGTTTAAGTCCAATTATGCTCTAAATGGGCCGATCACACGCGCTCTAATTGCCATCAACTCATTAAGCAATGATCATTTTATTGATTTTTCCGTATCACGCTTTTGTTTTAAAAATGTGTTATTCTCTATATTATGTTAATTTTTTAACACTTTCTACTTATATATAAGAAATTTTTGTTAATCTAGTCTGTAAGATTATTGTAAATCATAGACTGAATAAATAAGTATGAAATATGAAATTTTTGGACCAAATTTGTGTTTCTTTTCATTTACTTTTAAATAAAGCCTGGTTAAAAAAAAAAAAAAATTATTTCTACACTTTTTGACGATTGCCAATTTTTGTCGGAAATTTCGTATATTTGCCCCATGTACAAACATCAATAACTTTCCTTACGTGAATACTCCAAGGTGAGGCAATTGATGGTATACCACTGTGGTGTAGAGAAAAAATTAACAAACGGGTATGAAGTGATAAAAGTAAAATTGTAGCTGTGCCCACAAAAAAACATGCTCCTGAAAAAAATTTACGCAACCGAGTGCTTCCACTTTTCTGCTTCTACCTTCAAAACTGAAAGGGGCACATCGAATTTGAAGCCACAGGTATTTTTAGTCCCTGGTAGGCTATTATCGTGCATAATCCAAATTCCAATACTCAGTTGCCTCAAAAAGCTATAAGCAAAAAACTGTCAATATTGAAAATGACAAAAAAAAAGTATCGCTATTTTGATTGATGATAGTTTTGAGTGTTGAAGGGCCACATTACTCATTGTTCATACTTTTAGAATGTCCATCTCAAAAACAACATTCCATTTAAATTCCATAGCGTTTCAGCGAGGCCTCAAAATTGTATCGAAAAAATTAAAAAAAAAACAAAAGTATCGCTTGAAAAAGTGTAAAAATCGACGTTTTTTAGGTTTCGAAGCAAAAACTTACTATCAACTTCCTTGATTTTTAAAATCATCAGATCGGAAAGTCAAAAGGTCAAACTTAATGTTCTTGTACTTTTTTCTGGCCTTAAGTTTTTTGCCCGTGTGTAAAACCCGAGTATCCAAAAAAGTAAAAGTTTTTGGGATTTGCCCATATATTGTGACGAAAAATACTCTAGCGCAGGGAGACAATATAACTAAAATGTTTTTACTTCACTAACAGATTTAAACAGTAAACTTAAAATTATACTTTGAATTGTATACATTCTGAGTACTAATCTTTTTCACTCAAAATTAAATCTCAGTGTGACTGAGCTCAGTTGAGCAAAAACATTAAAATGGTCATTAAGTTTATATGTTGAAATAGCTGGCGGAGCTTAGAAATGCTACTTAAATATTAAAATGTGTTTTCTACAAATAAATAAATATGTTATTTTACGTATACAGACGAAAGATATGTATGTATTTTCTTTCGAGTTTTATTTTTAACTAATGTTGCGTATACGCCGTGTATGTAGCAACATAAATGTGTTTGCGTGCCTGTAAGCGATCATTAACCTGACTCGGGCTGCTAGCCACCAGGAATAGTGCCCGCATATTTGACCAAAAAATACGGCGACAAGTGGAAAAATTTAAGTCCTGGGCCAACTATCCATGAATCAGCCTTCTTAGTGTCGCAAATAAGGTCATGTCAAGTCTATTGTGCGAAAGATTGAAGCACATCGTGAATCGGCTGATTGGACCTTATCAGTGCGGCTTCAGACCTGGTAAATCTACCATCGACCAGATTTTCACAAAGCGCCAAATCTTGGAAAAAGCCCGGGAAGAAAGATCTGATACACATCGGCTCTTCGTACATTTTAAAGCGGCATTCGGCAGCACGAAAAGGAGCTGCCTAAATGCCGCTTTGTCTCAATTTGGTTTCCCCGCAAAACTTATGTAAAATGAAGTTGAATGCCGTTCAAAACTAAACGAAGACAGGGTGGTCCCCTACCGTGCGATTGTGTTAATTTGTTGCTGGGGAAAATTAAACCAGGCGCAGAGCTTAACCGCGCTCGAACGATCTTCTATAAAAGTATGAAATTACTTACGTATGCTGACGACATTTCAACCATCGCACAGTGTTTCGTGTAGAACAAGCTAGCTGGACAAAAACAAAGTTCTTATTCCAAGAAAAGTGTAATGAGAAATGAAAGAAAACAAACAAAATAACGGGATTTTTGCTTTTTTTTGATATTTTTGCTCATATATATTGAGTAATTGAAGTAAGAAGGCCGTAAAATGCATTGATTAATTTGCAAAATTCTTGTTGAATATTAAGATTCATATTTCTTTTAAGTGAACACTTTTACATAATTTTTGTGATGGATTCTAAGCTCGAAGGTAAGCAAAATTTTTTAATAGTAATTCGTTCGCAATAAGAATATTTTCAATATATTTAACATTCCGTTATTAAGAAGAAAAGGTATTTTTTAACTATATTTTTAACTTTAGGAACAAAAAAGTTACATACATCCGCGGACATCCGGGCTAAATTTTACATATGTTATAGTCGCAAGTATTCTCTAATAGTCGAAAGAAAAAACCATTGCGAATTCTTTGCACATCTATTTTTAATTTTTTTTTTTTTGTAGATTTAGTTATCTCTACATATCAAATAGGATGTATGTACGTACCAGCTCCGACGAGATATTTGAACCTTTAAAGCTGATCTACAAACGGCAAAACCAATTGCCTGGTACAGGGAACAAACATGTAGCCATAAAACATACAAAAATAAACGCGCAAGGTCAACAAGATCACACCAAAAGCAAAAAGGCGAATATCATTGACTTCAACCTGCCACAACCTACCGCACCAGTCACCAAGGAATAAAAACAGGTACATACAATGGATTGATGAAGATAAACCAAAACCATGTTTCGGCTATACCAATGACGGCAACACTGCTCGTAGGTTTTTCGAAAATTCTGAGGCTAGTGCTGAGATTACGGGATTGGATATAACGCTCATCAAAAGATTCGACACTCTCCTTCGCGCATTAGCATCTGGGTACAATATAAATATCCAAAAATTTGAAAAATTTAGGGGCCAAGACTAAAAAACTATAGGTAGATCTCTATCCATGGTTTAATATGCCTGTTACAGTTCATAAATTCTTAGTGCATAGTACTGATATTATAAAATCAGCAATTTTACCTATTGGTCAACTTTCCGAGGAAGCACAGGGAGCCCGTAACAAAGATTTGAGACGATTCAGGGCTGATAACACACAAAAGCAGTCGAGTGAAGCAACGAATAGAGATCTTATGAATATGTTGCTTATAACATCGGATCCTTTAGTTAACAGTTTTAGGGAGATACCTAAGAAAAAATTTAAAAGTCTGACTTCAGAAGTCTTAAACTTACTGTACCCCGATAATGTTGAGGAGTCAATAAATACACCAGTTGTTTCAAGCTTTCACAGTAGTGTTGTTGATGTTCATGACTATTCCACAAGTGACTCATCCAATGAAAGTGATGATAGCGAATAATAGCATAATTATAAAAGATAACCTACCCTATAACTTTTTGTTGGATCAGGTTTTATTCAATTTAAATATATTGTCTTTTCTACTTTGTATGATACTTTACTTTTAAGTTTTTGTAATAAGTAATTTTAACATAATTAATTTAATTATTTACATTGTTATTATTGTAATTCACTTTTACATTCCTGACTGGCACTATAAAATAATTTTGTAAAAATTGTAGTGCCAGGATAAATACTCAAATAAATAAAAAATATATATGTACATATGTACAGTCACTCACATAAATAAGTAGACACCCCTTTTTGGATAATTCTTACAATTTTCGCTTTCGCAAATTTATTTTAACTAATTTCCCATAAGAAAATTTGTCAAGATCTATAACAAAAACTAAATTATATTTAAAAAATTCGACGAATTTTCATAAAAAATTTTAATTTTTTTTCCGAATTTTTAGAATTTTTTAGAGTATTGAGATTTGTATTCCATTCAATTTAAGTACAATAAAGTAATATTCTTAAGTCCTTTAAATTTTCTTGGATCTATGTCACTTATTCACATGAGTTACTGTATATGAAATAAGCAAATGTATGCATATGAAGTAAAATTTTGGAAAAAAATAAAAAAAAGAACATATGGCTGAAAAAAATGACGTAGTTGTAATAAGTTACTGCATATGAAACGGAAAATCTCATAAAGCTAGCTAGCTTGTTCTACACGAAACACTGTGCATCGATCTGAACACCTGTGCCATAATTTCAGTTTACTCCAAGCGGGAAAAAGTTGCGGCAAAGATGGGTTTAGTGGTGAATGAGGACAGAATAAAGTACACTGTCATCGAGCAAAGAGTCAGCGCATTTGCGCCTTAGAAACCACGATACTGTTGGCAGCCTTAATTTCGGAATAGTAAAAGACTTCGTTTATCTGGGAACCAGCATTAGCACAAACAACATCAACTCTGAAATCCAGCGAAGAATAACTCTTGCCAATAAATGATACTTTGGACTAGGAAGGCAATTGAGAAGTAAAGTCCTCTCTCGTCAAACGAAAATCATGCTCTATAAGTCACTTATCATACCCGTTGTTGTGTTGTAGCAATAAAGACACTCACCGAAGGCCTTGGGGAGTGCTATCGATGTTGGTGGTCCTTTGACGGATGCAGATTCGGTACGTTCCGGTAACAATCACAACCATCTCGGGAATGATTAGTTATGACCACATGAAACCTTTAAGGCCATACCACCCTCCCACCCCCTACATCCATGAGAACTTGTTGTCACCAGAGCTTCGGATATTAAAGAAACAGGATTCGCCACGAGTAGGTGAGGTTGACAATTGGGCTGGAAAAGCTATATATTGCACTGGTAACCACTTGAAAGGGTTGCGCTACACATTCATTTGAATTAATTTGGTATTTAAGTCGCAAGCATACCTGTCGCGGGTATGTTCTAAACCCCCTAACCTGCGGGGGGTATCATACCAATCCTACCCTATGGCGAAGAAGCATGAACCATGACAACATCAGATGATGCGCCTTTGAGAGTGTGCGAAAGAAAAGTCCTCCGAAAGATTTACGGACTTCAACGCGTTGGCGACGGCGAGTACTGAAGAAGATTTAATGATGAGCTTTACGCAGACATCAATATAGTCTAGGGAATTAAAAACGCAGCGCCTACACTGGCTAGACCATGTTATGCGAATTAAAGATGACGTTCCGGTTAAGAAAATATTTTTATTGGAGCCCGCCAATGAAAGTTCCTCCGCTTCCAAACTGCGGTGCCGATTTAAATACTCTCTTCGCCGGAGCATCTTTGGGTTTGTATTGGCTGTACTATCGTCATATCTGCGTAAAGCTCATACAGATCATCATTATAACTCCTTCGATACTCGCCGTCCGCATAACGGGCAAGGCAATAGAACTTCTGGCGAAATTTTCTCTCGAGCACTTCAGAAAAGCGCCTCCCAGCGCCTTTATCATAAAGGGCTTAACATATTAGATCTAAACAAATTAAATGATTCAGGTATTTATGTTACAAACGAAACTGAAATTGTGGTGCAACAAGCCTCGCAACTTTATGCTTTTAACCCATAATTGAAAAGCTCAAACATTTACCATCGCATTAACGTGAATTTGAAATATTAAAACCATTGAAAGCTACTCTAATTTCACTAAGCTGCACACAAATAACATTCCTCTATATTAACGGGCAATTACGTATATGTGCGCTACGTATTAGCTGGCATTGTGGTTTCACAAAAAACAAAAAAAAAAATGAATTCCAGAGACGTCAGTGAATGGATTTGTTGCGATGTATTTATTTAATTCATTTAACCGATATTATGAAAAACAGCGATATTAGGTTATCGCATATAACTTTACTGATGCCACTACATGATGAATGCAAATTTTATAAATCTTCGCTCGCGCCATCTAGCGACAGTTGCACACAACCGGTCAAGCGGGAAAGGCATGGACTCAAGCACGGGGCTGCTAAGTGTCGAAAATCATTAAAAGAGAGGACTGTAGTTTCAATGCGGGTATTCTGTTTGGACACTGCTTTTTAGTGTTACATGCCTTTAAATAAGGTCTGCCAGTGATAGCAGATGTAGCAATAGAGGGTTGGAGGAGAAAACAATCGATCATGTTATGTTCTCTGGTACGGACCCATACAATCTATGTGAAGTTCTAATGGACCGGCAAGTTAAACCTAACCTAACCTGTGTATCAGGTATGAATACGATAATACTGGCGTAGAAACGTTGGTGACTAATTACTGCATTCGCATCAAGCAATGCGTATAAATTTGAAATCCGATTCCATGTGAAACGCTCAACCGTACATTCATATGCTCATTTTTCGCCCCTAATGTGTGCATTAGACTGACCCCATTTTGCATCATATCTTTATATTTTTGATGCTGAATGCTAGAAACTTTCGAATATGTCCCAGAAGTAATCTCTCAGAGTTTGGAGGCGAATCCCGAAATTTTACCCTATGCGAGCATCCGTTTTTACGAATTGTGGCCACCCAATTTTAGAGCGTCCTTGCAGAGAAGGCGGGGATAGTTGATGATAAAAATTTATCCAATAATAGGCTTACTATATGTTTTCGGAGTCGCTATTAGTTTTTCTTTACAACCAATATATCTCACAAAAATCACGAAAAATTGACAAAAGATGTACAAAAGATAGGAAATTATCGCTTTGAATGCTAAAATAAAACTGTTTAAAAATATTTTTTAATGCATAGTGTAGAAATTTTAGATTTTTTAAAAAATGAAAACTTTTATGAATATTGTACATTTAATTTTCAAAAAAATAAACATAGAAAAAAATATCAGAATTATTAACGAATTAAAAGATTAAAAACATAGAATTAACATCCAGATTTCATTCCCAAAGTCATTGACCCGATTACACGTAATATTGCTGTTTTTCGTATTAGGACGATTTAAGTATTTTGATCATATCTCGAAGCAAGTTAATTCAAATTGAGCGGGCTTTTTTGCATCTTGAAGCTTTTCAAATTTCGTACATTATGCAGTATCACACTTTGAAAAAAAAATTTTAAACAGTTTTATTTTAGCATTAAAATGATAATTTCCTATTTTTTGTAAACTTTCGTGATTTTTTCGAGAAATATTGCTTTTTGAGAAAAACTAATACCGGCATCGTGTTCAGCGACCTCGAAAACATATAGTTAGCCTATTATCGGATACATTTTTGTCATCAATTATTCCCGCCTTCTCTGCAGGGAAGCTCTAAAATGGAGTGACCAAAATTCGTAAAAAACGTACACTCGCATCGGGTAAAATTTCGAGATTCGCCTCCAAACTCTGGCAAATTACTTTCGAAATCTATTCGAAGTTTTTTAGCATTCAGCATTAAAAATATAAAGATATGATGCAAAATTGGGTCAGTCTAGTGTGCATACGGGGAATATCGTTGTCAAAGCAACCAAAATGAATTCCGTTTGTGGGAAATTTAATTTGCAGCAGAAAGTAGTTCGTTATTTTGTTAAAATGCGGATATTGTATAGAGAGCAAATAAAAAGAAATGTCCATGTTCCAATGAGAGTGAAGGCACATATCCCATTTCCTTCTGTAAAGAGACCAAAACACAGCCAGCACAATATCTGAACAACAACAACAAATTCCGACCAGAGAGAATACATAAAAATTATCAGTTGAAATAAAGCCTTTCATAAAAAATCAATGAGGTGGAAATAAAAGTTCGAAGCAATTTTTTAAAAATTTTTAATCGCTTTCGGATTAGCGGAACTTGCATTCAAGGTTATGTTCTAGAATATTTGTTGAACTAAACCAAAATCTACAAAAGTTGACTTTTTATCTAAATGGAAATTCCAGGTTCGAGTTCGGGCTCACGGTATATGAGAATAATCATTTTGTTCATGGCGGAACGATACAAGGGGGCAGCATGGTGACATACCTACAAACATAAATAAAAATTCCATGTACTTTGTTTTGTAAATTCGATGGACAAATGTCAAAATCGTACTGCGCCGGAAGTTGATGTATCAAATCAAATAAAAAAAGTTTATAATCAGCTGTCCCATGCTGCCTCCTTGTATCGTTCCGCAATGATTTTGTTTTTATTTTTCTATAATTGAAAAACAATTTTTTAATTTGGAATAGAAGATAGAAAAATTTTCAGACATCTGCCGTGGCGGCGCAGGTAGATTCATTTCGAAAGTTTCTAAGCCCTCAGCATCTGTACGCTTTAGGCCCACATTGCTAATTTAGGTATACATAGCGATTGGGAATATGCCCAACATTGTAAAGAAGATGACTCAGAGCACACAGTTTTCTGACGAAGGCAGGGCAGGTGGATGAAGATGGAAGGGTAGTGACTGGGAACTCACTGCCCTTAACCAGCACCATTGAGGAAAAAATTGGTTACCGGCAACCACGGAAAATCCCCTGGAACTACGACAAATGCTACGTTGCAACCGAAAGAAAAAGGTGGGCGCAACAAGAAGAGTGCGTGAACGCTATCGCGTGTTGAAAAGAGAAGCGAGACAGAGCTGCTAGAAACCAGGAAAAATGTCCACAAATTTTACTAAAAAATCCGAAGACACACGGAAGGTTTAAAGTCCGGGCCGAACTCCTGTAAGAGCAAAAATGGCGTCCTTGTAATCGATGTCGAGAGAGTTCTTAGATAATGGAGGAAGTACTTCATGTCAGATGTAGAAATCTGACAAGGTGTACTCACTGACCACTAATCATTCAACTATTGACTGCAGATCGCCCAACATAACTTATAATCAATAAAATTTTTAAACATTATTTAACAGGCCTGAGACCACAGGACACTCTGTTAAAATAAAAAAATACAGTTTTCTCCCTCCTAGCATGGATCTGTGCGACACAACAGTTGCGGAAGCCAATTTTAAGGTAAATATTCCCAGTAGGGATGACTGGTCGAAGTCGGATAGGTGCTTTGCTATCGACAGCAGCATTTCTATATACACGGACGGCTCCAAGCTAAACGGTAGAGTTGGAGGTGAAGTATACTCAAAGCAACTTGACCTGCAGCTCTCCTTCAGACTACCCGACCACTTTAGTGTATTCCAGGCGGAAGTTTCAGCCATCATGGAAGCCGCAGCTAGGATAGCGACATACAATGTCGGCAAAGAAATCTTTATTTTCAGTGGCAGCCGGGCTGCTATAAAATCTATTGGCTCCTACTCGTTCAATTCTGAACTAGCACTAAACTGTCACCCATCTCTTCAAGAGACGGCCCAACAGAACCGCGTACACCTCACGTGGGTGCCTGGACATATGGATATCGATGGAAACTGCATTGCAGATGAACTCGCTAGGCTGGGTACAACCAGTCAGATTCTTCCTGATCAAGAAGGCTCAGGTGTGCCCCACATGCAAGCTAATGCTAAAAGAAATGTCTACAAACACCAGGGCGTCGAATATCGAAGGAGACCTGGCCAAAATGGGATCCTAAAAGATCCCGTCACCTAAGTAAGGATACAGCTTTCACACTTGTGGGGGTGCTAACAGGTTATTGCCTTATAGGTGGGCATGCAGAAAGGTTAGGAGTCGATCCTGCAGGAGTTGTAAAGAGGATGAGGAGGAGGAAACGGTGGTTAACCTCATCTGCAACTGCCCGGCATTAAGCGGAGCACGGCAGCGCTTTCCATTTCTAGATAATCTGAGCCAGGTTATGCGGCAGGATGTCAAGGACTTTGTAGCTTTTATCAGGTCCTCAAAATGTTTCGAAGAAGAAAGATACTGGTGTATTTTCGTGGTATCACAACGGGCCTAATATCACTGTCCTAAGGGTGCTCTCGGGCAGCCGCCTCAGCCTAACCTAACCTAACCTAACCTAACAAGTTTCAAGATATAATATACACCTTTAGTGCAACGTGTGCAGTACCGGATATTAGTCGGTCCAGCTTCAAAAGTTTTGCTGCGCTGTATTGTTTTTGCTAATTTTTCCGGCTGTGCGTACGCTATTTAAAATGAACTTTCACTTTCATAAAGCAACATTTTTGCGCTCTATTTATAATCGGTAAAACCTCACGTCGTGAGTATATACATACATATTTATGTATGTCGAGTGCCTTAGGCCTGCTTGCAACATTTTCAATTTGTATGGCCAACGAGCCGTATGAGTAACCAATGAATATTATTAATTTTTTACTGCGTTATGAGAGGACATTTTAAATCCTTCCCACTGCACCACCTCAACATTTTGCATTAATATATCAAAGTACATTCACGTGAGTGAGTTGGTTTACGCATGACTAAAGTCTTTATATCCACACCCACGGTCAAAAGAAATATGCATACAAGTAAATATGATTTCACTCACCCAAATAAATCCACATCACTGCCGGGGAAGCTAATGCGTGGCGACAACGGTGATCGACCCGAACGCTTCAACAACTCATGCAAGCCGGCTGGTGCGTGTATTGGACTTAAAATTGTAATTTTTCGGTTGGGTGGCGCCAAAAGCCCACCGGACAATGTCAGTTGTGTACGTATACCTTGCGATTGGCTAGATGTCTTCATTTCGATAGTTTCTGCTGACTTTGAGATTAAAATCGATGATGATTGCTGTAGGCCCAATTTCTTCGTAGATATTGTTGCTACACCCATTTCAGCTGACGTCTCAGCTGTGCTGCTTGTATCTTCAATTTGTGTGGATGCGCTGCGTATACATTTATCAGGACGATGTCCAGCCAATGAGCCACTCGCTGGATGTATTGTGGCATCTGAATGTGCGCTTGTCGAGCGTACAAATTGACGTACATGTTTTTGATGTGCCGTCAAAAAACTGCCACTACTCGAGCTAAGAGGATGACCGGTGGTATCGGGTTGTTGTAGAAAACTTTTAAAATTTGTCTTAGTCGATGTGGTCGATGTAGTGGATGACATTTTTTGCATGTGACCACGTTGTTCATTTGCCGTAATTGACGTACTCGATTTTGCCTTCAATTGTGCACTTAACTGTGTGGCGACAGCTGTATTTCCTGCACCCAGCCCACCAATACTACCGCCCAGCTGGCTAAGTATTGAGTGATCGCCGCTAGCAATTGCCGAAGATTGTAAACTCTGACTACGTGTACTTGAGGTGATAGTTTTTTGTTGTGATTGCATTACTTGACTGCTGAGTTGTTGATGTTGTTGCGTTGAGACGGTCTGTGCGCTGGTGAGCATAGTTTTTGCAATATTCGTCTCGCTCTCTAAAGATTTGCTAGCACCTTTGAGTATGGTTGAAGAGCTGGTGGCGCTAGCAAAAGAACGACTGGACATTTTGGTGGATCTTTGACTAATAATTTTCTGTTGTGATGTTAACGTACCAGCCATAGAGCGGACAATGCCGCCACTATTAGCACCATTTGCAACACCAGCCTCCGCTACTGCTTCAGCATTGGCACTTTCATCGCCGCATTCCAAGTCCTGCTCGGAACGTGTTTCTTCCGCGTCCACTTCACTGGGTGTGGTAACAATGTATTGGGGTGGCGATACTTTGCCTTCGTACGACATTTTAAGTGCTTGCTTGCGTAGAGGTTAATATGTAAAAATTTTCTCTGACTGCTCTTGTGAGTTGCTGACAGTTATGTATCTATAAAATGAACCAATAAGCCAAGCTCTTATTTATCTTCAGGATTGTTATGCACCCGTGCAGCGCCGACAATGAGATTGACGAATACGGTGATTCAGATTTTCACGCTCGTGGCGGAAATGCCAATACATGTGTTGTTGTTTTTGCGAGTTTTGGTTAAATTATGAGGTTTGCTTTAATAAATATTGTTTTTCTGTATTATGATTGAGCAATTCGGTAAATCAAATATACAAAAATTTTTGTAGATATTTAGTTAGTTTTGTTGGATCTGAAAAGTAAGTGTTGGAATATATAAATAGTTTTTGTGCGATTGCAATTTTCGTGGATATCGAGAAGATTTGCCGCTGCTTAAGTAATCAAAGAAATTTACCAAAATTTATTTGGACTTCGGTGAAATATTTGCGAACTTATTTAAAAACGTGAAATTTTTCGAAAGACTTACCGTCTTCATAATTCATTTTCTGAAAGATCTTCTTATGATTTTTAAGCTTGTGTTGTTTGATATTAAACCGAGTTAATGTATATTGATAGTCTGAGTAAAAATTCGTTTGTACTTTCTTAACTTAAGGCTTGATTTTCCCTAATTTACATAATCAGCAGAGTAAGCCAAGAAACCGAAACAACCCGGCTTGAGATTATTGTATGTATCTTATCGCTAAAAGATCGATCAATTAACTGTTTTCCAAATAATTACCTATAGAAAATTTAAAATAATTGTTTTTGTTTTTATCGGTCTATTGATAAATGATTCAAGGTTCGATTCGAGCTCAAGGCCAGAACAATAATTTTTTTCTAATGATAATTATTTTTATTTTTTAATTTTTCTAAATTTGAAAAATTGTATTTTGTTTTTGGAATAGTAAGTAGAAAATTTTTCAGACAACCTGCCATAGCTGCGCAGATAGATCCATTTCGAAGGGTGCTAAGCCTTCATCTTCAGTACGCTTTAGGCACGCTGCGCTAACCATTTAGCTATACAGCGGTGGTTTGTTTGACTGACAAATTCCTACTTTTCTTCGTTTTTATCAGCTATATTTGTTCAGTGTTGCGCCATCTGTTGCAAATCACTGATAATAACTTAAAATTAACAATAATTATCATTAGAAAAAAATTATTACAAAAATGGTTTTCCAAACTTTTTTAAATAACTTTTTCGGTGTAATGACATACGATCAACGGGCAAAAGGTCAAATGGCCTCATTACCGTTTCAATTGGTATTATATGCATTTTAATTAGACTTTATGAACATTTGCAGAAATTTCCATTTGACCTTATAACCATTTCGGGAAAATATATATATTTGCAAATCTTTCGAAACTCGAGTTGTTTTGTGAAGCTATCGCTTTTTTCGTTTTGCTGAATGGCTGAACGATTTTATGCTTTTTTTTTTGTTTGTTTTTTTTTTTTTGATGATTAAAGCTTTTCTAATCTAATTTTTAAAATTCTTTTGATATTAGAGAAAAATTACAAAGTTTAAAAACGGCGATGTTGTTGTTGTTGTTGTAGCAGTGGACAAACGGCGATCGTTACTAGGGCATGTTTCTGAATTTCACTTCTTCATCAGATAGCTTTTCGCGGGCTGAGTATTGAACTCGAATTCTCCAACATTCATACTTCATACTGATGTAAAGGCAGATGCCTTTAACCACTCAGCCATATGAATTCCCCGCTGCTCGCTTTGCAATTGGTCTCTAAGTATTTCCCTTTTTGTTGTTATTTCTTTTATTCCCTGTTTAGGTACATACTTATTCTATATGCTTTTTATTCCTAATTATGTGGAATACTTATAGGCGCGCTCCTAGAGCTTAGTAACATTGGGTTTATATCATTGCTTTTATAAGCAGTACTTCCGCTGTTCATTATTATATCAATATTATTATTTGTATTTAATTAGCGAGTCATGCTCATATTGCTTTATACAAATGTTTTTGTTATTGATATTAGAGAAAAATTACAAAGTTTACAAACGGCGCTGGTTAATAGGACATGTGTCTGAATTTTACTTTTTCATCAGCTATCTTTTCGGGAGGTGAGTATTGAACTCGAAATCTCCAGCACTCATTCTTAAAAACGTGTTTAAAGCAGAAGCTTTTATCCTCTCAGTCATATGAATGCCCCGCTGCTCGCTTTTCAATTGGACTCTACGTATTGCCTTTTTGTTGCTATTCCTCTATTCACATACTAATTATTTAAGTTTTTAATCCTAACTGTTTGGAATACTTATAGGTGCGCTATTGAAACTTAGTAATAATGGGTTTATAGCAGTGGTTTAAGTAATTGTTAAAAAATAAAAATTTGTTTGCGAAAGTTATGAGGGAAAATAATTATATTTATAACTTCACCATGACTTTATGAAAATAAATAAAATAACAACATGAAAACTGTTTAACAAACACAAGTAGTTACCACTTTTTCTGCAGGACACAACAGTTTTCTAGGGAATTTCAACTCTTCGAAAATATAAAGCATTCGAGTAGACGATTTTATGTTAACCGAATGTACCCATAATGTTAACAGAATTTGTTTGACAAGCAAACGGAAAACACTTATTAGGTACCAGGACTTGCGTTACAAAATAACTCCGTCCTCTTGGCGAATACTAGAAGTTTTCTAGAAATTAGCTCAATAGCTGCCTCGAGATCAGGCAACTCTGCCGCCCATAGTAGCTGAACGTGCTCAGCCGTTTCTTCCTGCAGGTGGCACTTCCTACATCTGCTGTTACTGAAGAGGTCTAACTTATAATCATGTGACACCAGAAGACAGTGTCTAGTTAGCATGCTAATCGCTAGCCTCGTGACTTTAGAGTTATCAGTAACTCTTTGCTTCTAACGTCGTAGGATTTGCACATGATCAAAGATTTTGCAGCTCCATGCTTTTGTCCATGAGAGCGCATGCCCGTCTTTTGCCAAATGAAAATTTGAAATATAAAAACATAGCGCGATTACTTTTTCTAAATTTTCTCTAACCTTTAAGTTGAATTAGTTCTTCTTTTCTTAGAGATGACCTCATTCGGTCAATCTTTATACGACTTTTAGGGACCAAAATATTGGAAATAGAACGCCTTATCCAAAAATTATAAATACAAAAATTTATATCCCACTGCACAAAATATAGCGAAAGCAATAAATTGTAACTGCAATTCACTAGCTAATTACATTTTAATATGTTGAGTTGTAAAAAGAAATAAAAAGTTTTATGACCACTTGAGTAGAAAAAAATCGAAAACAGAATGCCATAATATCAATTTCGTTGACAATGCAACCATTTGAGATTTGATGTTGTACCTATTTCATATGGTCATAACTTCAGTAGACACTGTAACCAATTTAAGTGCTCATTAGGTCAGTTGACGTTATGGCTTAAAGTCACCCCTCTGTTTGTATAAACACTTCTTTAATATTTCGAACAAAACTACCAAAAAAATAAAATTTAACGAAAGAATTTTTTTATTTTTCAAAAATATGTATACTTGCTTTACTTGCATTACTTTTAAGCGGTTTATTGAGAAGCAATTAAGTGTGTGAGTTTTCTTAATCCATCAGCTCCATTAGGATTGGGAAAGACTTCTCCGAGCTATTCGAAACCAAACAAGGCTACAGACAAGGCACTCCCATTCGGGCAATTTCTTTAGCATAATGATGGGAAGACAACTATAGCAGCAGAATTAAATCATGATGGTACAACCTATTATAACAGCATATAACTATTGACGTATGTTGATGATATTGACATTATGCCTTGGCAGCCACATCACTGTTAATAAATATAAACTTGAGACTGTGTGACTCTAGCCAACAAGTGCTACTTTGCACTTAGTACGCAACTTAAAAGCAAATTCCTCTTTCTACGAACAAAAATCACGCTACAAGTCGCTCTCATACCTGTCTTGATTGGTGGCTCGGAATCATGGACGGTGTCGAGAGAAGATGAGATGACTACTTTTGGAGTGGTCGAGAGAAAAGTTCTCCGACAGATTTATTTATTGTCCAGTCCGTGATGCTGACAGCGAGTATAGAAGAAGGTATAATAATGAGCTGTATGAGCTTTACGCAGATATGACGATAGTGCAGCGAAACAAATTCAAAGCCTTCGCTCACTAGGTCGTGTTATGCGTATGGGCGAAAACGCTCCGGCCAATAAAGTATTTCATTCGACACCTCAGCTTGGTAGCTGAGTAAGGGGTAGAGGTAGATATAGGAAGACTTGATGCTCCCATCTGGCTTCAGTTATCGCGAAACAGGGATAGCTGGAGTGACTTGTTACGAATCGGCCAAAATCACTTATTACAAGCCTTTGTATTTTTCTATAGAAGAACCCATGACTTCTTAGAAAGATCCTTCTTTTCCAGTATACCGAGGGAGCGTTCGCAAGCAAAACAAACATACATATTGTTAAGAATATTAGCAAAACTAAGGAGTGCTGCCAGCTATAAGCCGATGCTAAGCAGTGACGTGAATGCACATCAATAATTCAATCATCATGTATCTACATAAACGAAACAATAACTGCGTCTACATATATGTACCATGTACGTATACGAGCAGCGGAGAGTCAATGCACAAATACATGCATATATCTGAGATACTCCTATAAATATGCAATGAGAAAAATTATAAAATTGTGTAATTGTAGTTACAGCTGAGATGTTTGAGAGCTAATGGACTAGTAGATTCTGGAAGCACCTAGAAGATGCGAATGTTAAAGTCAAAGAGTATAAAAGGCGACAGATGTAGAGGCGCTGGAATTCAGTTTGATTTGAGATTTCGATTAAGACGGTATCTAGTGAGCAAGAGCAGTATTATTTTGAATAGTAGAGTTTCATTTGGGCTATCAGTCAGTTTGGTTATTAAGCAAGCTATTCGTTGCACAGTTTGAGTGTTATTGTGAAGTACTTTAATAAAGGCCATTTTGCATTATTACATATTGGAGTTATTTATTCAACAGTTTAGCGATTCGAACTTAGAAGAGGGTTGCAAATAAAAGGATTGCAAGTAAATTCGTTACAATATGTATGGAAGAATGATGTCGAGAGCGAGTGTCTATAACTGAGCCGTTTATTTTGAAAGTTTAAGTGTAGTAAATTGTTTGTATTATCTCTCCTCGCCTCCTGTTTGTTAGAGTCCAATAGCCAAAAGATGCAGTTCTTATTAATAGTTTATAATTGTAGAACCTTCTCTATATGCGTTCGTTCAGAAATAACAATGCATTTAAGACCATGAATTGGAAATGACTTATGCCACTTTCAAAATAAACGGCTCAAGTATAAGAAAAATACCATACACACCAGAGAACTTTTCTAGAATGTGAAACGCAAATAATCTAGACATATATTAATAAAATTAAGTGAGGAAACTACAAGACAGCGGCGGCTATTAAAGCAGCGGACGGGCGGCAGTAAGTGATCAGTTTTGATTTGAACTCGTTATAAGTGAACTGTGGTGAAATGCACTACAGAATAAACTTTTACTACTATTGTTAGCAATAAATTAACCGATGTTTGCGTGTATTTCTTTGACAAATAATTGATATGATCCGTTAAGATTAACATAAAGAGGCAGACAAATAAAAATTACAAACAGAGACTTTTTCTGGAGGATGGTGAATGAGAATGGAATAAAGGGGAAGCAATTGTGGAAATCTTTGAAATACATAGTCAAGGTTCGGATAGACAAAAATGTGCAGAGTACGTAACTAAAAAATAATGCAGAAAGGTATGTTGGTTTACTATCATTCTCTGAAGAAAGCGAGAGCTCTATTGGTACGGATTTTGGCTCACACAAAAAAAGAACAGAAGTGGCTATTTGTCCGGAAAATATGTTATCATCAAAAATGATGAAAAACAGGAAAAAAATGAAAAAAAAAATACTAAAAAAAATATTGGTAAGTTTGGTACTGAATTTTCTTGACGAATAGAGTCAGACATGCAAAAAAAACCGCTTGGTTAATCGTAATATAATATTCATCCACAAAAACGCCTAAAAACCAGCACAAAAGATAGCCAAAATGTGTAGACTTGAAATTACTTCGCCGAACTTGTTTATTTGTCTGCAACACAGTAATGAATACGCATGTATCTGCTCTCAATATCTTTATCACTTTCACACAGCAAGTTTTCACAAAGTATCACTGTCGCAGTCATTGGATTAGTTGCATATGCAATACGTAAGGGCAATACCGTTTGAAATGCAGCTCAAAGAACAAACAAAGCAAATTACAGCTATGAACGGAACAATAACAACTTGTTTGCAACTGCATCATATCGTAAGTATACAGCACGTAGCTAAAGCTAAATCTGGTAATGAAGCTACAATAAACACAAACAGTAACAGAGAAGGGAAGAACGTGTTTTTACCTATGTAGCAAGAACCCACAATTAGGCAGCTCGGTTGCAGCATGGCGTTTGTAATCCATTTTTAAGGGCATACATGTATCGGAGAGTAGGTACGTGCAATGGCATACAAATGTATGACGGCATATAGATATATCCAATTGTACATTATTGCATTAATAAATGTCGTACGCTGAAATCGAAATTCGCTGCTATTGTTATTTCAATAACCTTTTAGCTGGAAAAGCACATATGGTGATTGCATGACTGTACCTAATGCATTGGATATTCTGTTGTTGTTGTTGTTGTAGCAGTGCTTCTCCTCATCCAAAAGGTGCGACTACTCACAAAACGTCATCAATATCCTCTAACGGTACTCCGAGGAAACTTGAGGTGTTTTAACAGAGGTGCAACAGAGATAAATGGGTGTTAGAGGCGTTTGTTACACATTGTAATTGAGAAGATGGTTGGCGTCATTTATTCATACATTCTGTATATCGTGCTTTGTTCTGGATAGGTAAGAGTTTAACCTATTACAGTATCCAGATCGAAGTTGAGCTAGAATTACACCCGTTACCATCGCGAGTTTGCTTTCCTCTACGGCGAGTTGAGGGTATTTGACTTTAAAGACGGGGTTCACTTGATCATTCCTGGTATTGAGGTCCGAAGCGTTTTTGCTCGCTTTTCTTCAACAAAGGGCTGATATCTCAGGTGCATGTTGAATATTCTCTTTAGGCTTAGTGAAGCGAGCATTGGCTTCATATATGTAAGTAATATGTAGTGGCTTCTGTTTTGCTAATATGTTGTATACTCTTTGATAATCCCCACAAAAATATAGATTGTAGGTGTGTAAATATTAGTCATCCTATCCCGGCTACCTTTTCAAGATTTCCCATGTTAATAAACTCTTTAAATTGTCTCGGAATGTAGTTGACTAATGCCTAATCTCAAAAAATGCTGCAAAAATCTTCCTCATACTAAAACCAATTTTGCACGATACACCGCGGCGATCTTCCCTTCCAACTTTTCGTATGCTGTTCTTTTCCTTTATAATTTCAACTCTTGTTTAAATTTTAATTTAATTTAGTTTTACTATTAATTATACTCAGTTGAGCAGAGCTCACAGAGTATATTAACTTTGATTGGATAACGGTTTGTTGTACAGGTATAAAGGAATCGAGATAGATATAGACTTCCATATATCAAAATCATCAGTATCGAAAAAAAATTTGATTGAGCCATGTCCGTCCGTCCGTCTGTCCGTTAACACGATAACTTGAGTAAATTTTGAGGTATCTTGATGAAATTCCGTATGTAGATTCCTGGGCACTCGTCTCAGATCGCTATTTAAAATGAACGATATCGGACTATAACCACGCCCACTTTTTCGATATCGAAAATTTCGAAAAACCGAAAAAATGCGATAATTCATTGCCAAAGGCGGTTAAAGCGATGAAACTTGGTAGATGGGTTGACGTTATGACGCAGAATAGAAAATTAGTAAGATTTTGGACAATGGGCGTGGCACCGCCCACTTTTACAAGAAGGTAATTTAAAAGTTTTGCAAGCTATAATTTGGCAGTCGTTGAAGATATCATGATGAAATTTGGCAGGAACGTTACTACTATTACTATATATGTGCTAAATAAAAATTAGCACTCGACTCCCACTCCCGGGAGAAAAGGCTTTGAAGAGATTTACAAGGTATAATCGAAACAGCTGTCGCCTTGTCCGTCCTGATGTCACGTTGTTTAAATTTTTCCCAAATTATTAAATAAATTATAAAAATTAGCAAAATTGGATGAAGAACACGCCCACTTTTTAAAAAAAAATTTTTTTTTAATTCAAATTTTAACAAACAATTTAATATCTTTACTGTATATAAGTAAATTAAGTCAAAATTCAACTCCAGTAATGATATGATGCAACAAAATACAAAAATAAAAGAAAATTTCAAAATGGGCGTGGCTCCGCCCATTTTCATTTAGTTTGTCTAGAATACTTTTAATGCCATAAGTCGAACAAAAATTTACCAATCCTTCTCAAATTTGGTAGGGGCATAGACTCTATGACGGTGACTGTTCTCTGTGAAAATGGGCGAAATCGGTTGAAGCCACGCCCAGTTTTTATACACAGTCCACCGTCTGTCCTTCCGCTCGGCCGTTAACACAATAACTTGAGAAAAAACCGATATATCTTTACTAAACTTAGCCCACAGACTTATCTGAACTCACTTTATCTTGGTATAAAAAATGGCCGAAATCCGACCATAACCACGCCCACTTTATCGATATCGAAAATTACGAAAAATGAAAAAAATGCCATAATTCTATACCAAATACGAAAAAAGGGATGAAACATGGTAACTGGATTGGTTTATTGACGCAAAATATAACTTTGGAAAAAACTTTGTAAAATGGGTGTGACACCTACCATATTAAGTAGAAGAAAATGAAAAAATTCTACAAGGCGAAATCAACAGCCCTTGGAATCTTGGCAGGAATACTGTTAGTGGTATTGCATATATAAATAAATTAGCAGTACCCGACAGATGATTTTCTGGATCACCTGGTCCACATTTTGGTCGATATCGCGAGAACGCCTTCACATATATATCTAAGGGCCACTCGCTTTTAAAACCCTCATTAGTACCTTTAATTTGATATCCATATCGTACAAACATTCTAGAGTCACCCCTGGCCCGCCCTAATGGCGATATCTCGAAAAGGCGTCCACCTATAGACCTAATGCCCACTCCCTCTTAAAATGCTCAGTAACACCTTTCGTTTGATACCGATATCGTACAAACATTCTAGAGTCACCCCTGGCCCACCCTAATAGCGATATCTCGAAAAGGCGTCCACCTATAGACCTAATGTCCACTCCCTCTTAAAATGCTCAGTAACACCTTTCGTTTGATACCCATATCGTACAAACATTCTAGAGTCACCCCTGGCCCACCCTAATGGCGATATCTCGAAAAGGCGTCCACCTATAGACCTAATGCCCACTCCCTCTTAAAATGCTCAGTAACACCTTTCGTTTGATACCCATATCGTACAAACATTCTAGAGTCACCCCTGGCCCACCCTAATGGCGATATCTCGAAAAGACGTCCACCTATAGACCTAATGCCCACTCCCTCTTAAAATGCTCAGTAACACCTTTCGTCTGATACCCATATCGTACAAACATTCTAGAGGCACCCTTGGTCCACCTTTATGGCGATATCTCGAAAAGGCGTCCACCTATAGAACTAAGGAGTACTCCCTTTTAAAATACTCATTACCACCTTTCATTTGATACCCATATCGTACAAACACATTCTAGAGTCACCCTGGCCCATCCTTATGGCGATATCTCGAAAAGGCGTCCACCTATAGACCTAATGCCCACTCCCTCTTAAAATGCTCAGTAACACCTTTCGTTTGATACCCATATCGTACAAACATTCTAGAGTCACCCTTGGTCCACCTTTATGGCGATATCTCGAAAAGGCGTCTCCTATAGAACTAAGGATTACTCCCTTTTAAAATACTCATTGCCACCTTTCATTTGATACCCATATCGTACAAACACATTCTAGAGTCACCCCTGGCCCACCCTAATGGCGATATCTCGAAAAGGCGTCCACCTATAGACCTAATGTCCACTCTCTCTTAAAATGCTCAGTAACAGCTTTCGTTTGATACCCATATCGTACAAACATTCTAGAGTCTCCCCTGGCCCACCCTAATGGCGATATCTCGAAAAGGCGTCCACCTATAGACCTAATGCCCACTCCCTCTTAAAATGCTCAGTAACACCTTTCGTTTGATACCCATATCGTACAAACACATTCTAGAGTCACCCCTGGCCCACCCTAATGACGATATCTCGAAAAGGCGTCCACCTATAGACCTCATGCCCACTCCCTCTTAAAATGCTCAGTAACACCTTTCATTTGATTCCCACATCGTACAAACACATTCTAGAGACACCCCTGGTCCACCTTTATGGCGATATCTCGAAACGGCGTCCACCTATGGAACTAAGGATCACTCCTTTTCAAAATACTCATTAACAGCTTTCATTTGATACCCATATCGTACGAACACATTCTAGAGTCACCCCTGGCCCACCCTAATGACGATATCTCGAAAAGGCGTCCACCTATAGACCTCATGCCCACTCCCTCTTAAAATGCTCAGTAACACCTTTCTTTTGATACCCATATCGTACAAACACATTCTAGAGTCACCCCTGGCCCACCCTAATGACGATATCTCGAAAAGGCGTCCACCTATAGACCCCATGCCCACTCCCTCTTAAAATGCTCAGTAACACCTTTCATTTGATTCCCATATCGTACAAACACATTATAGAGACACCCCTGGTCCACCTTTATGGCGATATCTCGAAACGGCGTCCACCTATGGAACTAAGGATCACTCCTTTTCAAAATACTCATTAACAGCTTTCGTTTGATACCCATATCGTACAAACATTCTAGAGTCACCCCTGGCCCACCCTAATGGCGATATCTCGAAAAGGCGTCCACCTATAGATCTAATGCCCACTCCCTCTTAAAATGCTCAGTAACACCTTTCGTTTGATACCCATATCGTACAAACACATTCTAGAGTCACCCCTGGCCCACCCTAATGACGATATCTCGAAAAGGCGTCCACCTATAGACCTAATGCCCACTCCCTCTTAAAATGCTCAGTAACACCTTTCGTTTGATACCCATATCATACAAACACATTCTAGAGTCACCCCTGGCCCACCCTAATGGCGACATTTCGAAAAAGCCTAATGCCCACTCCCTCTTAAAATGCTCAGTAGCACTTTTCGTTTGATACCCATATCGTACAAACATTCTAGAGTCACCCCTGGCCCACCCTAGTGGCGATATCTAGAAAAGGCGTCCACCTATAGACCTAATGCCCACTCCCTCTTAAAATGCTCAGTAACACCTTTCATTTGATTCCCATATCGTACAAACACATTCTAGAGACACCCCTGGTCCACCTTTATGGCGATATCTCGAAACGGCGTCCACCTATGGAACTAAGGATCACTCCTTTTCAAAATACTCATTAACAGCTTTCATTTGATACCCATATCGTACAAACATATTTTAGAGTCACCCCTGGTCCACCTTTATGGCGATTTCTCGAAAAGGCGTTCACCTATAGAACTAAAGCCCATTCCCTTTTAAAATACTCATTACCACCTTTCATTTCATACCCATATCGTACAAACACATTCTAGAGTTACCCCTGGTCCACCTTAATGGCGATATCTCGAAAAGGCGTCCACCGATAGACCTAAGGCCCACTCCCTCTTAAAATGCTCAGTAACACCTTTCATTTGATACCCATATCGTACAAACAAATTCTAGAGTCAGCCCTGGTCCACCTTTATGGCGATATCCCTAAATGGCGTCCATCCATATAACTATGGCCTACTCTCTCTTAAAATACTCTTTAATACCTTCCATTTGATACACATGTCATACAACAACATTCCAGGGTTACCCTAGGTTCATTTTCGTACATGGTTATTTTCCCTTATTTTGCCTCTAACGCTCTCAGCTGGGTATGTAATGTTCGGTTACAACCGAACATAGCCTTCCTTACTTGTTTTAACTCTAATTTCATTTTTAATTTAAATATAAACTTTAGTTTTAATTTAAATTTTGATTTTAATATTATTTCTATTTTTAATTTAATTTGTCATTCTAATTCTAGTTTTAATATTGATTTTAACTTAAGTTTTATCTTAAATTTAAATTTTAATCAAAATTTTAATTCATTTAACTTTAATTTAAATAAAAAAAATCATTTTTTTAAATTAATTTTAATTTAATTTCAATTTTACTTTTACTTTTAATTTGAATTTTAGCTTTCACTTTACTTTGAGGTTTAGTTTCAATTTAATTTTAATTTAATTTTAATTTTAATATAAGTTTTTCTTCCAATTTTTATTCCAATTTATATTTTAGTTTAAATATTTTTGATGAATTTTATTGGCCTTATACGTAAATATTTTCGAAGTCTTTAATGAGCTCAAGGCCTATTGAAAAAATAAAACATATATTAGCCGATATTTCGGTTTTATTCTAAAACCATCATCAGGAAAATATGACTATGTTTGATTGTCGATTTGAAGTCTTTAATGAGTTCAAAAATATTTTAGTTTAAATTTTAATTTAAAACTTAATTTTAGTTGCATCTTTAATTTTAATTTTTAATTTTATTTGAATTCTAGTCTTTATTTTAATCTTAATTTTAATGATAATGTTGTAATTATTTAATATCAATTTCAGTGTTAATTTAATTTTAATTTTAAGTTGCATTTCAAATACAATTTTTCTTTTAATTTTTTTTCTTTATATTTTTGCTCCAACTTTGTTATTTTTATTCAACTTTTTCCTCTTAGTTATAGTTTTTTCCTTTTATTATTATTATTTTTTTTTTCTCTGTTATCTTTGTTTAACTTTTTTCTTTAAGTCTTATTTTTCCCATTTGTCCTCATTGTTTATTTTTCATTATTTTACGTTCCTTTTTATTTTATTTGTTTTTCCTCTTATTTTTCTATTTTCCATTTTCTTTTTATTTAAACTTTTTTATTTTCAATCGGATATTCGTTTTCTCTTTCTATTTTTCTTTGTTTTCTCTTTCTATTCTTTATTCTGTTTATCCTTTTCTTTCTCTTACTTTTCCCTTTTTATATAAATATATTTATTTTCTTTAGGATTTCCCTTTCTTTTTCTTTCTGTTTCTCCTATTTGTTTCTGTTTCTTGCTCGCTTTATTTTCCTCTTCCTTTTAATTCCTGTTTCAACTTTTGTTTCTGTTTCTTTTTCTCTTTCTTTTTGTTATTTTTCTTTTTTCACTTTCATTTGGCTTTTCTTTTCCTTTCCCTTTTTGTTTCCTTTTATTTCGGTTTTCTGTCTTCTCTCGCTTTTCATCTTATTCTCACCGAAAAGCCACACTATATATTTATGGTCAATGAGGGGAAGCTGTAGGTGATACTGGGTTTTAAATAAGAATCAATTGATAGTGTATTTTACGTATAACTATTATGGACCAAGGACGTTATGGACGTGACCAAGGCTACGTGTTGGAAGAAAGAAAAAATAATTTTTTTTGGCAAAGTCATATATTAATTGTTTCTTTTCCAAAAGCTAGCCTTTTCTCACGTACTGAATGCTGCCACATATAAGTACAAAGCATACAATTAATACCAATATATATACATAGATATCTATATATGTACATGTACACACACTCGCATTCAAAAGGTCCTGCACGTAAGAAAAATAAACTATTTTTGTGTGGCAATGAAGTGTGAAATTCTAATTTGAACTCTATTTTTGACTGTACTTGTGTGTATATGTAAATGTGTATGTATTCAAGTCGTCCTTTGAAATGAAAGCAACATTTTTTGTGAAACAAAACTAATTAGTTAAAGGCATTGCAATTTAAAGCCACAAAAACTCTATCGAACAATTTTATTCTATTACACAGCACTTTATATTCAAATAGGAAAAATATGATAAATCACATTTTCAAAAATAGTTTAACATTCTTGCCTTGAATTGATTTTATCTGTTAATTAAATGTATATTTTCAGCTTCATAGGCAACTGCCACTATAATTTTATACCATAAAACCACAACTACGGTATGAGGGGACGATAGTATCTGACCACCAATAATCTCAAAATTCAACGAAATTCGTTTGAAAGCCAGTGAGGCGCATAATCACGGAATGTAGCGAAAATTGATTTGAGAAATATTGAAATATGAAAATAGCATTTTATTTTATTGAGTAAGTGGGCGTAGCATGTACGTTAACGAAAACTTAAGAATTTATTGATGTTTTTCAATGCAAAGAAATTAAAAGGCTTCATTCCTACCGAGTAGAAGAAAATCGATAAGAAACATCTATACGCTTATATAATCTACAAAAGCGCTCCATCACACTTAATTTCACGCCCCATGCTCTATATTTATCTCCATCGTATATGTACTTAGGGAAAAATCATGTTTATTGGAATGATATTCCGTCATCCCTTGTTAAATTTGTTTTGGAGACAAACAGACGTTGCGCCATCTTCAGTGTCATTTGTTAAAGCGAAAATTATCACTAACTCAGAGGATCCGTTTAGCATACTATAGCTTACCTGCGAACGCCAACACAGACACAAAGGACAAACCGAACGATAACTAAGAACGCGGTGCAGATAACATATTAGAGATTACAATAAAAACACCGAATCCAACGATTATACCAGAGGTTAACTTTGCGAATCACACGCGTGGCAAATAAATGTTTCCCAGCAAATATTAACAAAGCAGTTACATAAGTTCTTTCACGTACAAACAAAAGCCCGACGTATGAACGTAGTCGAAAACATGGAAAACTACAAACAGAAAACATCTGACGGTAGATTATGAAGCGAACAAACAAAAACATTTTCTGACACAATATTTGAAACTTTTAAACTTGTTTACTAAATAAAAACCACACATGTGCAACAGACAAACACGCATCAACAAATCACCAAACACACATAAAGGGTGAAAAAAAAAAAACATAAAGGGTGAAACAACTAAAACTACTGACTTCTACCTGCCTCAGCTATCCACACAAAGTGGTAAGTAAAAACCATACAGGTTTCTGAATGGGCACACCATAACACTCATATACATGTACACACATACGTCATCGGGATCAAAGCTCACGTAACGGAGCACGAGAGCGAAGCGTGCAGAACTGGCAGCTCAGGTGGAATGCCTCATCAAATGGTCGCTGGACACACCGATGTATCCCAGATATTAATATATGGATATCTAGAAAGCACGGCGAGGTGGATTTCTACCTCACACAGTTTCTGAGTGGTCACGGATGCTTTAAGGAATATTTGCACCGATTCAATCATGAGCCTAACAACATATGCGATCACTGCGGCGGTGATACAGTAGAAGATGTTTACCATGTATTTTTCGAGTGTCCTAGGTTCTATAGCTCGAGATGCAAACTGTGCAGAATATTTGGAGAGGATTACACTCCTGAAACAATTGTTCGATGCATGCTACAAAGCAAGGTAAAATGGTCAGCGGCGTGCGATGTAATAGCGGAAATAATGAAGTGTCTACGAAGTCTTGAAAGGCTACGGCGCAGCAGCGAACATTGAACAGTCGAGTTGTGTGGGTGGATAACAAATTGCTAAGGTGGAGGGGATCGAGCTGAGCACGTATTGGATGCAAGGCCTCCGTACAATTAGCGGCGTGAGAACGATAAAATAAGAAAATACCGTAATATATGTAGGTAATGTAATAGCAAACCAGGCGACGGATTGGAGACAAGGCCTCTTCAACCGTTCGAATACTGCCCCAGGTGCAGGAATAAAGCACGGATTGGAGACACGGCCTCTTCAACCGTGCGACCAAAAGCAGTCAACATACACGCAACGACAAACCTACGGATTGGAGACAAGGCCTCTCCAACCGTAGAAACAACGAGTATGAGGGTAAACGTCTCACATGTAATCAGAGTTTATACTCGGATTAGAGAGAAGACCTCTCCAACCGGTGGAAGTACGAGGAAAGCCCCGTTACGTATTGTGGAAAAAAAAAATATTATAATTTATTTACACATATATACATATATAAAAAACAAAACCCTACAATACAAGTAGTCGAACGCACAAGCATGCCACAAGCACTATATGCACAGTGTTTAAGGTAGGCTTGCTAATATTCGTAGAAGAGGTATGCGTCAAGCACATTCAGGTAGTAAGCAGGGCGTGTCAGTCCCAGCGTTAACCATACCGCGGCACTATCTAAGTACAGCAACGTGACCCCGACAGACGTAGAGCTTAGTGCTCAACCTACCTCCCGACGGAATACTTGACGGTAGTACCGGGGGGTAAATGGTACTCAGACGGTAGGAGGTTTAGTGCGGTTAAAGTCCCACACTGACTATGAGGCTTTGGCTTTCGATGCTTCCTCCTCGTAAAAAAAAAAAAAAAAAAAAAAAAAACATACGTCTTGACAATACCTGCTCGTGTACCTATCAATATAAGACAAACTACAATAACAGATCAGAATGAAAAATTTCCGTGAGATGGCACAACATGGAAGCAGGTTTGTCTCTGAACCAAATTTGACAAGGGATGACGGAAAATGGTTCTAACATACATAAATTATACACACTGTTGAAAAATCAACGAAAAAAAAAAAGAAATAATAAAGCGCGATACAACGAGCCAGTTTTTGTCGTGTGAACCAAAACTCGTATGATATAAAAGCATCCATCCACTTCCGAGTATCGCAGCATCGTGTATAATCTGGCTGGGAAAAGCACTTCATCTTTTTAAAACTAATAACAAATAGTATTAAGCTTTAGAAGTGCGAAAAAATAGTTACGATAAACAAATATAAAATTTTATTTCAAGTTTTCTTTGGAAAATTTTAAATTTCCTTCATGCCTGTTTTAATAATAAAATAATCCTTTTTTCGGAAAAGTATGCGGTGCCACGCCCATATCAGGAAATATTTAAGTTCGCCTTATCTCCGTAATTATTTGAAAACGGTTTGTAAAATTTATTATAGAGATTCCCTATATGAGTGGGGGGTGCATTGGGAGTGAGAGCGAGTGTGAGAGTGACAGTGCAAGTCGCAGTGGAATTGGGAGTTGGACTTGGTGTGGGAGTGGGTGTGAGATAATGGGAATTAGACGTGGGCAAGAATAAGAAGAAATATGGACGATTAAGTATACGGCCACTGTGCTGCACCACACCGAAGATCCTGGGCTCACGCCACGAGCAAAGCAATTTCATATCTTTTTTGTTGTTTGTGAAAATGATATGCATTTTGTGTTTTCTTACAAAGCTGTATGATATCTGCATTTTACTTTAACATTAAATTTCTGTACACATTCTGTACTCATTTTTTATTTATTCAGATTTCGTTTTAATATGCAGTTTTGTAGAACGATCAATTTCAGTCTCACGAAGTACAAGTTAAATATAAGTCTCCTAAAATTAGCATTGATATTTGAATTTTTTCTTTAAAAATGCAAGCCGCCATAGCCTCCCAGCCGAGCTTTTCTTCCAATTTGCGTCGTTCTCCTTTTAATTTTTACTCCAAATTGGCGGGACGGGACATATGGATTGCCTTCCAGTTGCCTCAATTTAGCTTTACTTAGCTGCTATTGTGCCGGATTATGGAAACATAACCATAGTTTACTACAAGCGCCAAGAAAAGTGGGACAATGTTACTAATTAAGCATGGATAAGGGCAGCTCTCGTATCTAATATTAGAGATATAAGCACTTAAACAAAAAAAATATAAAAATGTAGTAAGACAAAAGCAAACCTCATGGCTTGCTACATTAACTTACGATATACAAAATAACGAAACTTACAACTGTGTGTATTTGCTAGAAAAATGTTTTTAAAGCTGTGATGCGCAAATGTACTTCTATATTGAAATACTTATTCGTTTATTGTGTATGCAACACCCATGAAAACCATTGCACATTTTGTGAAATTATTTATCGTATGAAATCAAATGATCATGTGATATGATATGACCATGTCATATCATAATTTGGTTTCCGATTTTATATTGCGCTTCATAATCTATTGATTTTTATTCGCACTCCGCCTTTGGAAGCAGCTTTTAGAAAATTACTGCTAATACATTTTATTCAGTGTACTAAGTCATATTTTGATGAATTCGGTTTTGATAGGATATTTTCCCAACCGAGCCTAAGTATGTAGTGCTTCACAAATCGCAAGAGTTGAAACTAATTCAGAAAAAGTATGGATGAGCGTTCTTTTATAATCGACATCGTCACAGTACTCAGAAACAATCATTTATACGCCCATAAGAATTCGCCCATCCTACAAGTCAGTTATCGTACACGTCATGCTATATAGTGTAGAAGCGTGGACGCCTTTTCGAGATATCGCCATAAAGGTGGACCAGAGGTGACTCTATAATGTGTTTGTACGATATGGGTATCAAATGAAAGGTGTTAATAAGCATTTGTTCTATAGGTGGACGCCTATTAGAGATATTACCATAAAGTGGGCTAGGGGTGACTCTTGAATGTGTTTGTACGATATGGGTATCAAATTAAAGGTATTAATGAGGGTTTTAAAAGGGAGTTGCCCTCAGTTGTATATGTGAAGGCGTTTCGAGATATCGACCAAAATGTGGACCAGAGTGACCCAGAACATCATCTGTCAAGTATCGCAAATTTATTTATATATATAATACCACGAACAGTATTCCTGACATGATTCCAAGGGCTTTTGTTTTCGCCCTGCAGAAATTTTTCATTTTCTTCTACTTAATATGATAGGTGGCACACAGATTTTACAAAGTTTTTTCTAAAGTTATATTTTGCGTCAAAAAAACCAATGCAATCATGTTTCATCCCTTTTTTCGTATGTGGTATAGAATTATGGCATTTTTTTCATTTTTCGAAATTTTCGATATCGAAAAAGTGGGCGTGGTCATAGTCGGATTTCGCCCATTTTTAATACCAAGATAAAGTGAGTTCAGATAAGTAAGTGAACTAAATTTAGTAAAGATATGCTATATAGAGTAGAATAAAGCGGCTCTGGAAGTGTAAGAGAAAAAATTTCTTCGATTCTACGAGTCGGCGAGGGTGAGGAGTACCGAAGAAACGTTAATGATGAGCTGTACGGATTTAGTGCAGGCACGAATATAGTACAGCGAATTAAAACGCAGCGTCTACGCTGACAAAAGCATGTTATGCGAATGAAAGATAATGCTCCGGCTAAGAACGTATTTTTTCGGAACCCGCCTATGGGAGTAGAGGAAGGGCGCAACTCCCAATCCGCTGGAATAAACAGGTGGAAAATGATTTAAGTTCCCTGGTGTGACCATTTGGCGTCAGTTGACCCAGCGAAGAAGCGACTGGTGCGCCTTTTTGGAAGTAAGATGCACAACTCTTATGTTCACAAATAGTTATGTATAAATGAGCGACGTTTGTAAAGGCGAATGTGCCTAAGTTAAAATGTGTCCTTTCCAGATAACGAAATACAACAATTGCAGACATCAAATGAAGGAATAAACCACAAGATAGATGAGCTCATAAATCAAATGTCAGTCATATTATGCCCTACCTAAATTTCTCATTTACAATTTGGTTGTTCTCATACCTTTTTGGTGCTTTCACTTTTGTCTCACCTGCTTTGCTATTTCATAGCCTTCTCTTTCTTATTTCTACTTTTCGTTTGTATAGGTTTCATTAAATTTCATTAATGTGATGAACGATGTTCGTCATGTGTAATCCCAATTGATCTAAAACGTGTTATATGTGATTCTTATTAAAGTACATAATACTTGATTTACTGTTTTGCTGTCCCTTTTATATCTGTATAACTACGAAATAATCAAAAGCTAAAATTCTTGTGCAGGTATTATATTACGAAGCTCATTTTTTAGTTCTTATATTCATTCAACGCTCTTCAGATATTCGTTTCCTGATATCAGCGGCGAAGTACACAATTGCTTGTATTGATAATGTTCTTTATTTTTAGATTTTACCAGAAGCGTTGCCATTCGTAAAAATTGTACGTGAGTGCCAAATATTTTAATTTATTTAAGAAAAAAAAATTTTTTTTATGCATGGCTGTTCTCAAGAAATTGTGAATTTTTTTTCAACTGAATTTTCACAAATTTTAAGTGGGCAAAATTTTTATTTTGATTCACTCGTGTACTCACATACCAAAACCAAAATCTTCTAAACATGTAGCTTGTAGTTTGTATATATTTTGCAAACAGCGATGCACTGTAGCCTTTAGATCTCTTCTCCCCTTTTTGGATTAATTTACTGAGTGTTAGTTTTTTTTTTTACTTGGAGAGTGCACTTTGCTTGGATTCGAGACTGCCGCCCATATTTATTTGGTTATCACCTCCTGAAGCTAAAATCCTCTTTTCCGGTTAAATTAAATTAAACTATTGAACTTTTGTGAGGTAGCACTGACGAACATCATAATATATTTGCCTTGAAGATAGCTCTGAATCGGAGAAGAATTCAATAGTTTCTTTGGCGGTAACATTTATTCAGACAAATATTGTAAACACATACTAAAATTATTTCCAAAATATTATCGGAAATTAAGAGAAGGCGAGAGTCGCACATGATCCACCAAGCGGTGGCTGTAAAGTGTCGATGATCATGTGAAGGCTTTACAACCTTAGACCAGGCCTGCACAACGAAATCAACTAATTTTTTAAATTTTATTGATACACGAAAAGTGTAAAAAAATTTTTTTCATTAATATAAAAATCGAAAGCAAAAAAATTTAGTTTTTTCTTAGATTTTTCAAACTTTGAACAAATTTTATATGGAAAAAATACGATTTTTTTTAATGTTTATAAAACTATCGAAAAACAAATGAAAACAACAACATCCCCTTTCTAGACACACGTATACACAGGCTCAATAATAAACTAATATTGGATTGGCACTCGAAACCAACCTCTTCTGGGCGCATCATAAACTTTATATCTTCACAGCCATTCAAATACAAAATAAATACGGCGAAGAATTTTATAGACAAAATATTATCTATCAGCCATCAAAGTTTTCATGACGCAAATATTAGGAAAATTAAATTAACGTTTAACAAGTAAGGAAGGTTAAGTTCGGGTGTAATCGAACATTACATACTCAGTTGAGAGCTATGGTGATAACATAAGGGAAAATAACCATGTAGGAAAATTAACCGATGGAAACCCTGGAATGTGTTTGTATGACATGTGTATCAAATGAAAGACATTAAAGAGTATTTTATGAGGGAGTGGGCCATAGTTCTATAGGTGGACGCCATTTAGGGATATCGCCATAAAGGTGGATCAGGGTTGACTCTAGAATTTGTTTGTACGATATGGGTATCAAATTAAAGGTATTAATGAGGGTTTTAAAAGGGAGTGGTGGTAGTTGTATAGGTGGTCGCCTTTTCGAGATATCGCCATAAAGGTGGACCACGGGTGACTCTAGAATGCGTTTGTACAATATGGGTATCAAATGAAAGGTGTTAATTAGTATTTTAAAAGGGAGTGGGCCTTAGTTCTATTGGTGGATGCCGTTTCGAAATATCGCCATAAAGGTGGACCAGGGGTGACTCTAAAATGTGTTTGTACGATATGGGTATCAAATTAAAGGTATTAATGAGAGTTTTAAAAGGGAGTTGTGGCGAATTTGAATCGAGCTCAAGGCCTAACAATAATTATTTTATCATTATTATTGTTATAATATATTTTTTCTTAATTGAAAAATTTTTTAAATTAGAATAGAAGAAAGAAAAAAAATTTAGACAACTGCCAAAGCTCGTTGTATAGATCCATTTCGGGAACTGCTAAATTCCTTCATCGGCAACGTTTAGGCGCCGCTGCTATAACCATTCAGCCATCACAGCGGTTTTTTGTTTGTCTTCATTATTCCTACTTCAATTCTGTTTCTTGCCAATTGATATTCACAGCACTGCGACATCTGTTACAGAATAGTTGTGAAAATTGGACTTTGTTTATGGCGAGTGGTGGTAGTTGTATATGTGAAGTCGTTTTCCATATATGGACCAAAATGTGGACCAGGGTGACCCAGAACATCATCTGTTGGATACCGCTAATTTATTCATATATATAATACCTGCCAAGATTTCAAGGGTGTTTTATTTCGCCCTGCAGAACTTTTTCATTTTCTTCTACTTTATATGGTAGCTGTCACAACCATTTTACAAAGTTTTTTCTAAAGTTATATTTCGCGTCAATAAACCAATCCAGTTACCATGTTTCATCTCTTTTTTCGTATTTGGTATAGAATTATTGCTTTTTTTCCTTTTTCGTAATTTTCGATATCGAAAAAGTGGGTGTGGTCAAAGTCGGATTTCGTTCATTTTTTATACCAAGATAAAGTGAGTTCAGATAAGTACGTGAGCTAAGTTCATTAAAGATATGTCGATGTACAAGTTATCATGTTAACGGCCATGCGGAAGGACAGACGGACGACTGCGTATAAAAACTGGGCGTGGCTTCAACCGATTTCGCCCATTTTCACAGAAAACTGTTATCGTCATAAAATCTATGCCCCTACCAAATTTCAAAAGGATTGGGAAATTTTTGTTCGACTTATGGCATTAAAAGTATCCTAGACAAACTTAATGAAAAAGGGCGGAGCCACGTCCGTTTTGAAATTTTCTTTATTTTTTGTATTTTGTTGCACCATATCATTACTAGAGTTGAATGTTGACATAATTTACGTATATACTGTAAAGATATTAAATTTTTTATTAAAATTTTACTTTTGAAAAAAATTTTTTTTAAAAGTGGGCGTGGTCCTTATGCGTTTTCGCTAATTTTTATTAAGCGTACATATAGTAATAGGAGTAACGTTCCTGCCAAATTTCATCATGATATCTTCAACGACTGCCAAATTACAGCTTGCGAAAGTTTTAAATTACCTTCTTTTAAAAGTGGGCTGTGCCACGCCCATTGTCCAAAATTTTACTAATTTTCTATTCTGCGTCATAAGCTCAACCCATCTACCAAGTTTCGTCGCTTTATCTGTCTTTGGTAATGAATTATTGCACTTTTTCGGTTTTTCGAAATTTTCGATATCGAAAAAGTGGGCGTGGTTATAGTCCGATATCGTTCATTTTAAATAGCGATCTGAGATGAGTGCTCAGGAACATACATACCAAATTTCATCAAGATACCTCAAAATGTGCTCAAGTTATCGTGTTAACGGACGGACGGACATGGCTCAATCAAATTTTTTTTCGATCCTGATGATTTTGATATATGGAAGTCTATATCTATCTCGATTCCTTTATACCTGTACAACCAACCATTATCCAATCAAACTTAATATACTCTGTGAGCTCTGCCAACTGAGTATAATTAACAGCAGAAGAAAAAAATTTATTCACTTGAATCCATGACTAGCAGAAGGGTGTCCATGCTTCGTATTTCCTGAAAGCAGGTTGCGCAAAAATTCGATCGCGATTGCTCAAAAGCATGATTTGCTCGTATTATCTCATTTTACGTTCGCGATTTCTCGCGATAAATACTTATAAGGACGAACGATTGCAAAACAATATATTTATACCTTTTTCGTTTTTGAGAGACTAGATAAACAACTTTTCACAGCAGCCTTTCCGCCGCGATCGATCACTTTGTACGCTCGTTCGTTTTCGATGTGTATACACAAAATTATTGCCTGCGGTCTCTCAACTACGAAACATATTTTGCGAACGTTCGTTGAACTTAGCATTTATCGTGAGAGATCGAATTTTTGAGCATCGCGATTGCTCTTCCTACGTTGCGGATGCAAAAAGTTGAGTTTAATCAGTCGAAAGAAAGTTATATATACGTGGTAGATTGTTTTTATATTCAGTTGAGCAGAGCTCACAGAGTATATTAAGTTTGATTGGATAACGGTTCGTTGTACAGGTATAAAGGAATCGCGATAGATATAGACTTCCATATATCAAAATCATCAGGATCGAAAAATTTTTTTTTTAACAAAAAATTTAATATCTTTACAGTATATAAGTAAATTATGTCAAAATTCAACTCCAGTAATGATATGGTGCAACCAAATACAAAAATAAAAGAAAGTTTCAAAATGGGCGTGGCTACGCCCTTTTTCATGTAATTTGTCTATGATACTTTTAATGCCATAAGGCGAACAAAAATTTACGAATATTTGTAAAATTTGGTAGGTACTTAGATTATAGGACGATAACTGTTTTCTGTGAAAAAGAGTGAAATCGGTTGAAGCCACGCCCAGTTTTTATACGCAGTCGATCGCCTGTCCTTCCGCTCGGCCCTTAACACGATAACTTGAGCAAAAATCGATATATCTTTACTAAACTCAGTTCACGAACTTATCTGAACTCACTTTGTATTGGTGTAAAAAATGGCCGAAATCCGACTATGACCACGCCCACTTTTTCGATATCGAAAATTACGAAAAATGAAAAAAATGCCATAATTCTATACCAAATACGAAAAGAGGGATGAAACATGGTAATTGTATTGGTTTATTGACGCGAAATATAACTTTAGAAAAAACTCTGTAAAATGGTTGTGACACCTACCATATTAAATAGAAGAAAATGAAAAAGTTCTGCAGGGCGAAATAAAAAACCCTTCAAATCTTGGCAGGTATTACATACATAAATAAATTAGCGGTATCCAACAGATGATGTCCTGGGTCACCCTGTTCCACATTTTGGTCGATATCTGGAAAACGCTTTCACATATACAACTACCACCACTCCTTTTTAAAACTCTCATTAATACCTTTAATTTGATACTAATATAGTACAAATAGGTTCTACAGTCACCCCTGGTCCACCTTTATGGCGATATCTCGAAAAGGCGACCACCTATAGAATGAAGGCCCGCTCCCTTTTAAAAATACTCATTAACACCTTTCATTTGATACCCATATCGTACAAACAAAGTCTAGAGTCACCCCTGGTCCACCTTTATTGCGATACCTCGAAAAGGCGTCCACCTATAGAACTAAGGGCCACTCCCTTTTAAAATACTCATTAACGCCTTTCGTTTGATACCCATATTGTACAAACGCATTCTAGAGTCACTCCTGGTCCACCTTTATGGCGATATCTCGAAAAGGCGACCACCTATACAACTACCACCACTCCCTTTTAAAACCCTCATTAATACCTTTAATTTGACCTATATCGTACAAACAAAGTCTAGAGTCACGCCTGGTCCACCTTTATTGCGATACCTCGAAAAGGCGTCCACCTATAGAACTAAGGCCCACTCCCTTTTAAAATACCCATTAACACCTTTCATTTGATACTCATATCGTACAAACAAATTCTAGAGTCAGGCCTGGTCCACCTTTATGGCGATATCCCTAATTGGCTTCCATCTATAGAACTATGGCCCACGCCCTCTTAAAATACTCTTTAATACCTTCCATTTGATACACATGTCATACAAACATTCCAGGGTTACCCTAAGTTCTTTTTACAACATGGTGATTTTCCCTTACTTTGCCTCCACAGCTGAGTATGTAATGTTCGGTTACACACAAACTTAGCCTTCCTTACTTGTTACATTTGATGTCATCATAATTCGTTGCATCCATACTTACTCGTGTATGTATGTATGTACATGCATAATATATAACTACCTGCTAATGGTGAGACGTTTTTTTAAATCGGATATTTACATTTGAGAATAGTATACGTTAGCTACAGTAGGCAGAATGTTTTAAGGGTTAGTATTTGCGTGAAAATTTTTAGGTAAATAAATTTATTTCAAAACAAGTAAGGAAGGTTAAGTTCGGGTGTAACCGAACATTACATACCCAGTTGAGAGCTATGGTGACAACATAAGGGAAAATAACCATTTAGGAAAATGAACCGAGGGAAACCCTGGAATGTGTATCAAATGAAAGGCGTTAAAGAGTATTTTATGAGGGAGTGGGCCATAGTTCTATAGGTGGATGCCATTTAGGGATATAGCCATAAAGGTGGATCAGGGTTGACTCTAGAATGCGTTTGTACGATATGGGTTTCAAATGAAAGGTGTTAATGAGTATTTTAAAAGGGAGTAATCCTTAGTTCCATAGGTGGACGCCATTTTGAGATATCGCCACAAAGGTGGACCAGGGGTGACCCTAGAATTTGTTTGTACAATATGGGTATCAAAAAAAAGGTGTTAATGAGTATTTTAAAAGGGAGTAATCCTTAGTTCCATAGGTGGACGCCGTTTCGAGATATCGCCATAAGGTGGACCAGGGGTGACCCTAGAATTTGTTTGTACAATATGGGCATCAAACGAAAGTTGTTAATGAGTATTTTAAAAGGGAGTGGGCCTTAGTTCTATAGGTGGACGCCGTTTCGAAATATCGCCCTAAAGGTGGACCAGGGGTGACTCTAGAATATGTTTGTACGATATGGGTATCAAATTAAAGGTATTAATAAGGGTTTTAAAAGGGAGTGGTGGTTGCTGTATAGGTGGTCGCCTTTTCGAGATATCGCCATAAAGGTGGACCAGGGGTGAATATAGAACGCGTTTGCACGATATGGGTATCAAATGAAAGGTGCTAATGAGTATTTTAAAAGGGAGTAATCCTTAGTTCCATAGGTGGACGCGGTTTCGATAGATCGCCATAAAGGTGGACCAGGGGTAACCCTAGAATTTGTTTGTACAATATGGGTATCAAAAGAAAGGTGTTTATGAGTATTTTAAAAGGGAGTAATCCTTAGTTCCATATGTGGACGCCGTTTCGAGATATCGCCATAAAGGTGGAGCAGGGGTGACCCTAGAATTTGGTTGTACAATATGGGTATCAAAAGAAAGGTGTTAATGAGTATTTTAAAAAGGAGGGGGCTTCGTTCTATAGGTGTTCGCCTTTTCGAGATATCGCCATAAAGGTGGACCAGGGGTGACTTTAGATTATGTTTTTACTATATGGGTATCAAATGAAAGGTGTTAATGAGTATTTTAAAAGGGCGTGGGGCTTAGTTCTATAGGTGGACGCCTTTTCGAGATATCGCCATAAAGGTGGACCAGGGGTGACTCTAGAATGAGTTTGTACGATATGGGTATCAAATTAAAGGTATTAATGAGAGTTTTAAAAGGGAGTGGTGTGAAGGCGTTTTCCAGATATCGACCAAAATGTGGACCAGGGTGACCCAGAACATCATCTGTTGGATACAGCTAATTTATTTATATATGTAATACCTGCCAAGATTTTAAGGGTTTTTTATTTCGCCCTGTAGAACTTTTTCATTTTCTTCTACTTAATATGGTAGGTGTCACAACCATTTTATAAAGTTTTTTCTAAAGTTATATTTCGCGTCAATAAAACAATCCAATTACCTTACCATGTTTCATGCTTTTTTTCGTATTTGGTATAGAATTATGGCATTTTTTCATTTTTCGTAATTTTCGATATCGAAAAAGTGGGCGTGGTCATAGTCGGATTTCGTTCATTTTTCATACCAAGATAAAGTGAGTTCAAGTAAGCACGTGAACTAAGTTCATTAAAGATATGTCAATTTTTGCTCAAGTTATCGTGTTAACGGCCATGCGGAAGGACAGACGGACGACTGTGTATAAAAACTGGGCGTGGCATCAACCGATTTCGCCCATTTTCACAGAAACCAGTTAACGTCATAAAATCTATGCCGCTACCAAATTTCAAAAGGATTGGTTAATTTTTGTTCGACTTATGGCGTTAAAAGTATCCTAGACAAATTAAATGAAAAAAGGCGGAGCCACGCCCATTTTGAAATTTTTTTTTATTTTTGTATTTTGTTGCACCATATCATTACTGGAGTTGAATGTTGACATAATTTACTTATATACTGTAAAGATATTAAATTTTTTGTTAAAATTTTACTTTAAAAAAATTTTTTTTTTTAAAAGTGGGCGTGGTCCTTCTCCGATTTTGCTAATTTTTATTAGGCGTACATATAGTAATAGAAGTAACGTTCCTGCCAAATTTCATCAAGATATCTTCAACGACTGCCAAATTACAGCTTGCAAAACTTTTAAATTACCTTCTTTTAAAAGTGGGCGGTGCCACGCCCATTGTCCAAAATTTTACTAGTTTTCTATTCTGCGTCATAAGTTCAACTCATCTACCAAGTTTCGTCGCTTTAGCTGTCTTTTGTAATGAATTATCGCACTTTTTCGGTTTTTCGAAATTTTCGATATCGAAAAAGTGGGCGTGGTTATAGTCCAATATCGTTCATTTTAAATAGCGATCTGAGATGTGTACTCAGGAACCTGCATACCAAATTTCATCAAGATACCTCAAAATTTACTCAAGTTATCGTGTTAACGGACGGACGGACGGACGGACGGACATGGCTCAATCAAATTTTTTTTCGATCCTGATTATTTTGATATATGGAAGTCTATATCTATCTCGATTCCTTTATATATGTACAACCAACCGTTATCCAATCAAACTTAATATACTCTGTGAGCTCTGCTCAACTGAGTATAAAAACATATTAGAATCATACATATAAGTATGCTTGCATATTCACATTGGTAGCATATCTATATATATGTATATATATTAGGGTGTGCCAAACAAATTTTATTTTACTTTTATATAGTGAAAATATAGTTCAGGACATCCGAATAGCTAAAAAAAATAAATACCTGGCTCGATTTACCTCCGAGGAGATTTATATTGAGATTCTCTTCCAATTTGCGTCGTGCTTCTTTTCAATTCTACCTACAAATTGGCGGGACTGAGAACGGGATCTGCATAGCAAATGAATTTTCGCTGATAAAGTTGTGTGTCAATCCATAAAATTTTACTCAATGGAAAAATAAGGTGTAAAAATTTTCCATTTTGGTGAAAAATTTTCAATTTAGCTGTGCTAATCCGCGTGCAAAAAATTTATTTTGTCTTACATTTAGTTTTTTACGCACGCTCTTCACATACATTTCTTCTTTTCGTATGTTTATGGCTTGTTGATGCTTGAGAAGCTATTATTTTTTGCATTTCTGCATCAAAATGTATGCACGAGCACACAAAAGTAATTGTCATATTTTACCTAGCGATTATGAATATTTTACCTAGCCTCATTGGCTAGGGAAAATTCTGACATTCGTATTCACCACGATAAGTATCAAAATTTTCCGTCTGTTTGTCAAAATTTTAGTTTTTCATGCGATTGGTCCAGGGTCTAAGTTTTTCATCGCAGAAATACCATCGGAATGTTTGCGAAACTACCGAAACTAACTATGTAGGTATAATTGAGAAAACTCTTTTTGATATTGCTTTGCCCGGGACTAACGCACACTTTTTATATTTGTATAGAAAAAATAAGGTCGGTATGAAACACTTCTAAACATAAAACAACAAATAAAAATTTGGAATTTTATAGGTACGGCTATATTTTTAGATGCCTTGAAAAACTTTTTCATTATAACAACACCCACCCCAATGTACATATGTATATGCATTTGTATAATTTCTCATTAATGATAATTTTGTATGTACTTGGGACCTACTCCTCTAGACGATCGCAATACAAAAATAGTAACTTTGCTTTGTGTTAAGAGGGGATAACCCTTTACTGCTTAATGTATGAGAACATTTAAAAAAAATTTTTGCAATTTATTTAAATTTTATCTAAAAATTAATTAATTAAATTTTTCACATATTACTTATAAAAAAATATATCCTTTTCATTTAACTTATCAAGGGAAAACTCACCATTATTTAAAAGATTGTTTATTTTACATCATATTGATTTTCAAACGAACGATCGCGATCGATCGCGCGATCGATCTTTTTAAAACGAGAAAATGTTTGAGTTTTACAGTGGACGCTCGCAAATAACGATCGATACCGAAAAATCTAATCACAACTCTTAAAAAGAAGTTTTGTCGCTCGTATTTGTTTGTGAAAATTGTTGGAGCTTGTGAAAGATTGTTTATTCATTCGTAAGCAATTTCGATTTCTCACTCGCGAGAAATGTCAAGCACTCAATTTTAATTGAGCGATAAGTTGTTTGAGAGATCATATTTTGAGCGTTCTCCGCACCTTGCCTGAAACACATTAATCAAATGTTGTGCTAAAGACTTCAAAAAGAAAATGTGTTGATCCAATAGTGGTTGCACTTGTCAATGGAAATATAAGTATAACGATTTAATTTACACCATTGATGTACGACATAGAAATAGCATTTTCAAGAATAATTTGTGACAGTTGCTTGTACGAAACTTAATGCGCTTGAATTTATAAATAACAAGTAAGGAAGGCTAAGTTTGGGTGTAACCGAACATTACATACTCAGCTGAGAGCTTTGGAGACAAAATAAGGGAAAACCAGTATTTAGGAAAATGAATGAGGTATCAAATTGAAGGTATTAAAGAGTATTTTAAAAGGGAGGGGGCCATAGTTCTATACGTGGACGCCATTTCGGGATATCGCCATAAAGGTGGACCCAGGGTGACTCTAGAATGTGTTTGTACGATACGGGTATCAAATGAAAGGTGTTAATGAGTATTTTAAAAGGGAGTGGGTCTTAGTTGTATATGTCAAGGCGTTTTCGAGATATCGACCAAAATTTAGACCATGCTGATCTAGAACATCATCTGTCAGGTATCGCTAATTTATTTATATATGTAATACCACGAACAGTATTCCTGCCATGATTCTAAGGGCTTTTCATTTCGCCCCGCAGAACTTCTCATTTTCTTCTACTTAATATGGTAGGTGTCACACCCATTTTACAAAGTTTTTTCTAAAGTTATACCTTGCGTAAAAAAACCAATCCAATCACCATGTTTCATCCCTTTCGTATTTGGTATAGAATTATGGAATTTTTTTTCGTTTTTCGAAATTTTCGATAACGAAAAAGTGGGCGTGGTCATAGTCGGATTTCGGCCATTTTTTATACCAATACAAAGCGAGTTCAGATAAGTACGTGAACTTAGTTTAGTAAAGATATATCGATTTTTGCTCAAGTTATCGTGTTAAGGGCCGAGCGGAAGGACATACGGTCGACTGTGTATAAAAACTGGGCGTGGCTGCCCTTACCAAATTTCATAAGGATTGATACATTATTGTTCAACTTATGGCATTAAAGGTATTCCAGACAAATTAAATAAAAAAGGGTTGAGCCACGCCCATTTTGAAATTTTCTTTTATTTTTGTATTTTTTTGCACCATATCATTACTGCAGTTGAATGTTGACATAATTTACTTATATACTGTAAAGATATTGTATTTTTTGTTAAAATTTGATTTAAAAAAATTTCTTTTAGCACACATATAGTAATAGGAGTAACGTTCGTGCCAAATTTCATCATGATATCTTCAACGACTGCCAAATTGCGGCTTGCAAAACTTTTGAATTACCTGCCCACTGTCCAAAATTTTAAAAATTTTCTATTCTGCGTCATAAGGTCAACGTACCTACCACGTTTCATAGCTTTATCCGTCTTTGGTAATGAATTATCGGGCTTTTTCCGTTTTTCGAAATTTTCGATATCGAAAAAGTGGGCGTGGTTATAGTCCGATATCATTCATTTTAAATAGCGATCTGAGACGAGCGCCCAGGAACCTACCCTGCAAAAATCGTTGGACCATGTGGTCCACTGGAGTACTTACCATTCTACTCCACTGTAATGCAACGATGGACCAACTTATGTTTCTACACGAACATGTTGTAAGCCGATCATTGCTCGTTTTTAACGATTGTAATCACTACACGATGTTTATTGGACTGTGGGTACTCCATGGATTACTCTGATGTAATGCGGAGCTGGAGTATTTGGTCCGGTCATAGGACATCGCAATGTTAATTGGACCATATTTTTTGTATGAATTGTGGTTAATTTTGGAGCACTCGCCTGGTCCATAGGGAGTACTCCAAACATGCATGCATGGAGTACTCGCGATTTTTGCAGGGTATATACCAAATTTCATCAAGATACCTCAAAACTTACTCAAGTTATCGTGTTTACAAACGGACGGACGGACATGGTTAAATAAATTTCTTTTTTCGCCCAGATCATTTTGATATATAGAAGTCTATATCTATCTGGATTAGTTATTGCCGTGACAGAGTACCGTTTATTGATTTAATTTCTCATGTTTGGCGCATGTGCTTGCGATTTTGTTGTTGTGTTGTGTTCTGCGAGTTTTCGTGCAGTCATGATTTCCTACCCGCTGTCTTATTCTACGTTCATACGCCTATGTAAGAAGATTGACATATGTTGAAAGGGAAAGCAATATTCGACTGTCAACAGGTTCGCCTACAGTTTTAACGATTCACCTTCATGTACTTCACTATTTTTTGTTTGCTTGGCTTCTTCGGTTGAACACATTTATAGCCATAAGCTAAGTTTTATTTGTTTCCTTTCTGTACTCATACATATTTATGAACAAACTTGCTCTTGTTTCAACGCAACATTGACTATGTGCAGAACCGTAGGCCGCTGAATTTTATATCTACAAACATATCCATGTACGTATATAAAAGCGTATGCTTGAACGCCATTTCAATGTTTTGCCCCCCAGGTAGGTATGCTTTAATGTTATCTGCTTTGAAAATCAGCGACATTTTGGAAAATTCTTTAATTGTGTTGTAATTTCTGATTTATTGTTTTCTTATATTAAGTTAAAAGCGACACAAATTGAGTGTAACGGACTTTTCGCGAATGCACTCGTAGGCATTTAAGTGCGCTGTAAATGCGAGCAGTATATGTCATATATCTAGATATATCCTAATTCCTTATTTATTTGGCTCATCGCCGTCTAATCATTTGGCCCGTTTCACAAATCGCGAAAGTCTCTTCTGTTTTAAAGAAGTGGTTGCTTTCCTTTTCCTGTGTTTGCATAGAAAGGCTCCGATATGACTACCTCTTGGGCCGAAAAATAGAAGGGCAAGGAGGTGGAGAGAGTTTTTGAACAGAGAAAATATAAAAGAAGAAGATGTGGGATATAGGAGTTGGAGAGGGTATAGAAGAAGGAGAGGAAATGGAAAAGCGAGTGGAATATAAAGAAATGGGAGAGAGGGTGACTAGAATGCAGAAAAATTCTTAGTATAAGAAAGCCAAAGTTCGAGGAGAACAATATCTGGTGGATCTGCTAGTCTGATATAACATAAAATATCCAATCGAAGCTTTTAACTGAAAACATTAGTGCACCCACATAAACAGAACTTTACTCAATATTAATCGACAGGCCTTCTTTTTTATTGGCCTTATTCACTCCACCCGGCCGCCATGGTGTGGTGGTAGCGTGATCCGCTTACATAGCTGAAGATCCTGGGTTCAAGTAGCAGACAAAAAAAACATCGAAATGAAGTGTCTCTAAGCAGGGTCGCCCCTTGGCAGTGATTTGGCAAACACTTCGAGTGTATTTCTGCAATGTAAAACTTCTCAGTGAAAATTCATCTGCCATGCAGTATCCGTTCGAAGTCGGCATAAAACATGCAGGTGCCGTCCCGCTAATTTGTAGGAGAAATTAAAAGCAGCACGATGCAAATTGGAATTGGAAGCTCGGCATCAAATCCCTTCGGAGGTTAACGCACCTTGCATTTATTTTTTTATTTATCATTCACTCCAGAGTGATTTTAGTTTTCGGTGCGTTGGTTTAAAAAAATTTCTAATACGCCATAATTTATGTCGGTACAGTAGGCCTTTGCTTTAAGGTGGAATGCTTATTCTGAATTTGTTTGCTCTGAGTGTGCTTTCTTGGATGTCACTGGGCTTTTTGGGAACAATATTGTTGACATTGCTTTCGCTAAGGCATTGCCGTCAGTTTTGGCTCTATCACGAGCCTTTGATCATTAATTTAAATTTTTGCTTCAGCATATTTTTTTAAGCACCAAAAAGCATTCGGCTAACGTAGAAATTTTTCAACCAAAAGCCGCTAGTAATCCATGCTTTAAATTCTTGATAGTTGTTATCGTTTTCTCTCTGCCCTTTGGTTTATATTCCTGGAAAGAAATTTTTCTTCTGAAGTTTGCTTTCTCTCGGCTTAGAACCGCACAGTAAGGCGGATGGGCTGATGACCACCAGTAACCTCATTTTCCTTTCTGTTAGTTGCGACGAACTTGGCTAGAAACATTCCTGCTTAGATGATATTTCTGTCGCATGCTGATTTCCAAAAAATTTTTAGAGGCCGATTCCCCGCGCTTTGTCTTTCATTGTTATTTCGTTGCTGGGAATCATTGGAGTGAAAAAATCTTTGTATTTTTTGCAAAGCATTGGATACAGAGCTGGTAACATTACTCTTATGAAGACTAGTCCGATTTTAGTAAAAAAAACACAAATTCGTACACATCTTCCCAATGCTACTAAAACAACACTCCCTTACTCTGATTGCTTTTGGGAGTAACTTACATCTCATCATATATGTAATACTCCTATATTGCTAATAGAAAATACTCGCAATGTCTTTTGAATTCGAAATCAAAACAAGTCAGCCTATGAAATTTTTGTGATTGTAGCAGCATAAGTGTGAAAGGAAAAAAATAAAGTTTAGGTACATTCGATTATTGAATACAAACTCAAACACATTTAAACAGCAATATATCGGCACTCTGATGTTTGGGAATGTACCTAGCCTTTTGTAGCAATATAGGAGTATTACATATATGCATCTCATACATTTAACATGAATTTATACAGGAGAGGTTTTAAAATTCACATTTTTATACTCAGTTCAGCAGAGCTCACAGAGTATACTAACTTTGATTGGATAACGGTTGGTTGTACAGGTATAAAAGAATCGAGATAGATATAGACTTCCATATATCAAAATCATCAGTATCGAAAAAAAATTTGATTGACCATGTCCGTCCGTCCGTCCGTCCCTTAACACGATATCTTGAGTAAATTTTGAGGTATCTTGATGAAATTTGGTATGTGTGTTCCTGAGCACTCATCTGAGATCGCTATTTAAAATGAACGATATCGGACTATAACCACGCCCACTTTTTCGATATCGAAAATTTCCAAAAACTGAAAAAGTGCGATAATTCATTACCAAAGACGGATAAAGCGATGAAACTTGGTAGGTGAGCTGAACTTATGACGCAGAATAGAAAATTAGCAAAATTTTGGACAATGGGCGTGGCACCGCCCACTTTTAAAGAAGGTAATTTAAAATTTTTGCAAGCTGTAATTTGGCAGTCGTTGAAGATATCATGATGAAATTTGGCAGGAACGTTACTCCTATTACTATATGTATGCTTAATAAAAATTAGAAAAACCGGAGAACGACCTCGCCCACTTTTAAAAAAATTTTTTTCTATGAAAAAGGGCGAAATCGGTTGAAGCCAAGCCCAGTTTTTATACACAGTCGACCGTCTGTCCTTCCGCTCGGCCTTTAACACAATAACTTGAGCAAAAATCGATATATCTTTACTAAACTCAGTTCACGTACTTATCCGAACTCACTTTGAATTGGTATAAAAAATGGCCAAAATCCAACTATGACCACGCATATTTTTTCGATATCGAAAATTACGAAAAATGAAAAAAAATGCCATAATTCTATACCAAATACGAAAAAAGGGATGGAACATGTTAATTGGATTGGTTTATTGACGCGAAATATAACTTTAGAAAAAAACTTTTTTAAAATGGGTGTGACACCTACCATATTAAGTAGAAGAAAATGAAAAAGTTCTGCAGGGCGAAATCAAAAGCCCTTGGAATCTTGGCAGGAATACTGCCCGTGGTATTACATATATAAATAAATTAGCGGTACCCGACAGATGATGTTCTGGGTCACCCTGGTGCATATTTTGGTCGATATCTCGAAAACGCCTTCACATATACAACTAAGGGCTACTCCCTTTTAAAACCCTCATTAATACTTTTAATTTAATACCCATATCGTACAAACACATTCTAGAGTCACCCCTGGTCCACCTTTATGGCGATATCTCGAAAAAGCGTCCACCTATAGAACTAAGGCCCACTCCCTTTTAAAATACTCATTAACCCCTTTCATTTGATACTCATATCGTACAAACAAATTCCAGGGTGACCCCTTGTCCACCTTTATGGCGATATCCCTAAATGGCGTCCACCTATAGAACTATGGCCCACTTCCTCTTAAAATACTCTTTAATACCTTCCATTTGATACACATGTCATACAAACACATTCCAGGGTTACCCTCGGTTCATTTTCCTACATGGTTATTTACATTTATATTGTCACCATAGCTCTCAACTGAGTATGTAATGTTCGGTTACACCCGAACTTCCTTACTTGGTTATTTTCACTTTAAATTTTTAGTGAATCTTTTGTCTAGAGTTTTAGGTAAACAAAAATATGATTCTCTTGAATAGAAAGCAAATTTTATTTATTCATAAGTCAGAAAAGCTTTCAAACGCCTAAATAAATATTTATATTTGTATTGCTCAGTCGCAAAAAGGGATAGGCAGAAGGACAAGGAACATTTATTTTTTTGTATATTTATACACATAAATGTGCGTGTGTCTGTGTATTTACATATAAATAGAGTAATTTTTTTTTTAAATTGTGAAATAATTTCCGAACTAAATTTAGCTATGTTGAAAATATATTTATTACTAAATGATGAGCTTCATAGTTCTTTAACAATCACGAAATGCCTGAAACTCCGAAATCCAAGAGTCTCGAAACGATCGGAAAATGATCTCAAAAGCAGTTTCTTTGGCAAACTTTCACAAACAATCCTGAACGGATGACGAATTGAAAACGAAATAGCCCCGAAGAAGTTCTTATGATAATTTTGAAGAGTCAATAAAATGACACCTAAATGGTACAAAATTATGGCAAAAATAATCGCGAAGCCATCCCGAAATTTTCCCGAAAACATTTATGAAACAACCATGAAAGTGTTACAGATTTACTTCAGAAAAAACTACTCCAAAATAGTTCTGATGGCAGCTCTGAAAGAGCCTAAAAATCGTTTGAACTAGTCTACCATATGGTTACGAGCTCACATGGTAATGGTCCCGAAATTATCCCTAACATTGCAGAAATTGTATTGAAATTATAACGAAAGGTTTCTAAAATAATTCAAACAAAAATATTTTTGAATTGATCACGGAAATTATCCCTAAGTGATGCTCAACATAATTCAAACATAAAACAATTCAAAAATATTTCCGAAACGGCTCCGAATTGATACCGAAATTAGTTCTCAAATAATCCGGTAAATGAGATGTTGGTAAACCGGACCGCAATCGTTCCAAAAACCATTAGGAAATATTCCTGAAATTACTTATTTTGTACCGTTATAACTCGAAAGCAACTCAAAAATAACAAGTAAGGAAGGCTAAATTCGGGTGTAACCGAACATTACATACTCAGCTGAGAGCTGTGGAGACAAAATAAGGGAAAATCACCATTTAGCTAAATGTACCTAGGGTAACCCTGGAATGTGTTTGTATGACATGTGTATCAAATGGAAGGTATTAAAGAGTATTTTAAGAGGAAGTGGGTCATAGTTCTATAAGTGGACGCCTTTTCGAGATATCGCAATAAGGGTGGACCAGTAGTGGAATTCACTAACTTTTTAAACCACATTTGCCATCGCTTTATTTGCGAATCGATAACTATAACGATTTCGTTATTCAGTAACTATTTTGTATCGATATTTGTTTATCGACGAACAGCTGTGTTGTTAAATAAACGGCAAGTAAACTGGCTGCATTAAAAATCACGAAAATAATATTTCTGGCAATTTTAGTTAAAAAAGAAAATCGGAACTTTAAATAAATACTTTCAAACACGAAAAGCTGTTGTATTTATAAATCAAATGGCATTTGAGTACATGGCGTACGTTTTATCAAAAGATGAACATTTCGCTCCACTTTTTGTCGCATTCGGCTTTTCCGTGCATCTTTAAAAACCTAGATCTCGCTTATCCTGGAGTTTCCTTCAAATAGTGCACCATCTGACTTAGCTACTCTGCTGTGGTGTACGGCTTTTCCTTTGAGTGTTATTACTTGTTGACGCCATTCTATTTTAATGTGAGAAATTGGTTATGTCGAGAAATATGACATTAAAACCGCATTTACTTACCTTTTATTAAAATAGGTAAAAACTTGCGCAATAATGAGTTTTAAAAGCAGTTAGTATACGGACAGAATTTATTTATTTTTGGCATTCGTTTTGTGTTTTTCGCATTTTTTTGGGTTTCGTTAAGCTGTGCTGCCACCTTTCTACTGTTAAAACGAAATTTAAATGTCAACTATTTCGAGCCGTTAAAACTAAGTTAGTGAACAGTACAATCGATAAGGCAAGCGACAAAATCGTTAGTTAAAATCTCGACAAATCGTATCGTTATAAGTTAGTGAATTCCACTACAGGGGTGACTCTAGAATGTGTTTGTACGATATGGGTATCAAATTAAAAGTATCAATGAGGGTTTTAAAAGGGAGTGGTGGTAGTTGTATATGTGAAGGCGTTTTCGAGATATCAATCAAAATGTGGACCAGGGTGACCCAGAACATCTTCTGTCGTGTACCGCTAATTTATTTATATATGTCATACCACGAACAGTTATCCTTCCCAAATTCCAAGGGCTTTTGATTTGGCCCTGCAGAACCTTTTCATTTTCTTCTACTTAATATGGTAGGCGTCACACCCATTTTACAAAGTTTTTTCTAAAGTTACATTTTGCGTCAATAAACCAATCCAATTACCATGTTTCATCCCTTTTTTCATATTTGATATAGAATTATGGCATTTTTTTCATTTTTCGTAATTTTCGATATCAGAAAAGTGGGCGTGGTCATAGTCGGATTTAGGCCATATTTTATACCAAGATAAAGTGACTTCAGATAAGTACGTGAACTAAGTTTAGTTAAGATATATCGTTTTTTGCTCAAGTTATCGTGTTAACGGCCGAGCGGAAGGACAGACGGTCGACTGTGTATAAAAACTGGGCGTGGCTTCAACCGATTTCACAGAAAAGAGTTATCGTCATAGAATATATGCACCTAGAAAATTTCACAAGGATTGGTAAATTTTTGTTTGACTTATGGCCTTAAAAGTATTCTAGACGAATTAAATGAAAAAGGGCGGAGCCACACCCATTTTGAAATTTTGTTTTATTTTTGTATTTTGTTGCACCATATACTGGAGATGAATGTTGACATAATTTACTTATATACAGTAAAGATATTAACTTTTTTTTTTAAATTTGACTTAAAAAAAATTTTTTTTTAAGTGGGTGTGGTCGTTCTCCGATTTTGCTAATTTTTATTAAGAATATATATAGTAATAGTAGTAACGTTCCTGCCAAATTTCAGCATGATATCTTCAACGACTGCCAAATTACAGCTTGCGGGGCGGTGCCACGCCCATTGTCGAAAACTTTACTAATTTTCTATTCTGCGTCATAAGGTTATCGCTTTATCCGTCTTTGGTAATGAATTATCGCACTTTTTCGGTTTTTCGAAATTTTCGATATCGAAAAAGTGGGCGTGGTTGTAGTCCGATTTCGTTCATTTTAAACAGCGATCTGAGGTGAACGCCCAGGAACCTACATACCAAATTTCATCACGATGCCTCAAAATTTACTCAAGTTATCGTGTTTACAGACGGACGGACAGACTAAATGAATTTCTTTTTTCACCCAGATCATTTTGATATAAAAAGTCTATATCTATCTCGATAAGTTTATGCCGTTACGGATTACCGCTATGCGAACAAAGTTAATATACTCTGTGAGCTCTGCTCAGCTGACTATAAAAATAGTTCAGAAATGTACCAAAATGCTTTTTTATATCCCCGAAAATAGTCCAGAAATTGGTTTGAAACGATTGCGAAATATATTCGAACATTTTTCGAAGACGATACCAAAAAATTAAAAAAAAAATTTCTAAACAATCTCAAAATTATTTCGAAAGCAATTCCGAAACTGTACCTAAGTGATTTCTATTAAGTGGCAACTTACATGTAATTTTTATATAATTGTTACATATGTATGTATTTTTTTTCTTTTGATAACCGTTCTACATAAAAAGAAATATATTAAAGAATTATTTAGATGGGAACGTTTTAAAATTGTGGCCCTACGTAGGGAAATATGAATCCGAGCCGTTTTCATAATTCCATCAAAACCGGTTGAGGAATTTTCCCGAAAAATCCTTAAATAAAAGTTACAAAAAAGGAAATCCTTAAAAAATGTGTAAACTATTCCTTTATATAAATAGATGAAATCGCATAGGAAAATTTGTCCTTAAACACAAAGTTTTAGTTATTACGACCAGCGCGATTCCGAACTTTTTCCCCATTTAGTTGCATTCTATTGATGCTGTTGGCTATGTAGGTTTCTATTACAGTGGTTAGTCGCTTAAAAATTGGTCGCAAGATTACCTTTCTCTCTCGTACAATTTTTCTTAATATCTCGTTCTGTGCGCCGGTTAGGGAAACTTTTTGTGATAGGTATGTTTGCAGTCACTTTGGTCTTTGAAATAAGTTTATATATTAAATTTCAAGCATTTATCTTTCCTGGAAGTAACATGAAAATCTACCGAACGATTCAATATTTAGTACGAAATTGCTAAATATCTCGACCAGTGCAACAACTAGCGAAATTGTTTTCTCATTTTGCTGTCTTTTGCCTTGGCCGCTAGAGCTATGTGTGAGGTTTCAATTTTGCAGCTCAACGTGAAGTCTTTTAAAACCTGATCGCGAAATTCTCCCACTTGGTACGAAATTTTTAAATATCCCGCCCGGGCCGCTACCTATGGGAAATGTTTCTTTTATTATATGTATTGTGATCGGGTGAACGTCTACGTATCAGATAAAAAGTTTGTAGCTGAATGAGAAGTTTCCCTTAAATTGATCGCGAAATTCCATCCGATCTGTACGATTTTCCTAATATCTCGATCACTGCGACGACTGGCGGAAATATCTCACATGTCTCTCTACCTCACCAGGAAATTACTTAAAAGATGTATCGCTAGATTCTTCATTCTCTAAATATCTCTAAATAGCTTGATCCCTGCTTCATATAGAAAACATTTTTATACTAGACATTACAACTTAATGTATATTTTTAAAGTTTTAGGTCTTTAGGTAATCGGAAATTTATTTAACATTTAAAAGCGAAATTCCAAATTTTGGACATCTTTATAAATACGACGACCCATGCCCCACCTAACGAAAATTTGTTTCCTTCTTGCTAAATTGTTAATGGGATCTGAAGAGTTTCAAGACTCTAGGTTCTGGCCTACTTAATCTTACAACTTTAAACGAGCAATTCTTGTTTGTTTGTATAGCCGAAAGATATCGGGAACGGCTCAACCGATTTAAATGAAATTTGGCACAGAGATAATATATCATCTTCTAAGACTTTCTACCTAGGTGTTGCCACTCAGAATGTTTCACAAGGTTGCCACCTATTCGAAATAAATAAAAAATTGCGTGAGATATGCCGTTATGGGTATCAAACGAAAGTTATTTCAGTCCGCATTACAATAGGGACTTTTTTGAGTAGGATTGACATTTAGGGTTGCCACCTATTCTAAGTTAAAAAAATTGCATGAGATATGCCGATATGAGTATAAAACGAAAAGTATTTCACTCCGCATTCCAATAGGGCCATTTTTGAGTAGGGTTGTCATTTAGGGTTGCCACCTATTCGAAATTAAAAAAAAATTGCATGAGATATGCCGATATGGGTATCAAACGAAATGTTTTGAAATTAAAAAAAAATTGCATGAGATATGCCGTTATGGGTATCAAACGAAAGTTATTTCACACCGCATTACAATAGGGACATTTTTCAGTAGGGTTGCCATTTAGGGTTGGGATAGTTAGATGAAATAGTACTCTACTTACTCATATTCTATTAAAGCTTTAAAGGAGAACATTAAAGTTAAAAATATTCGTAAAAAAATGTTACCCATGATTCTGCTTAATTTTCTTAATTTCACACAAGCTAATAAAATTGAAATGCAATATCAAGGCACCGTGGCAAATTCTAGCAAAATATATTTAAATGGTAATTTGCTACCGTTGAACACTAGAGGCACACCTCTAACCATTTACCTACTTACCAACAGATAGCGCTTAGGGAAGTATGTTGACATTTAATTAAACTAACTGATAGTTGTCATTCGTGAAATTTACAATTTTTTGGACTGTAATTAAATTGTGAGACTTTCATAGTGTATAACAAAAAAAATGTTTGAAATTAATAATTCAGCGCATGAAGATACTCGACCTAAATAACTTAGTTCTGGATTTCACTAATTGTCATAACAATCCCTTATACTATAGGCTGGATTCACCCATTTCAAATTTTTCACTCCAGTTCATTTTGCGGTTAGTGTTTAAGGAAATCAAATATTGGTAAGGAAAAATATATAATATATGTACATAAAAAAAAGTAGAGTTTGATTAATGATGACATGTAGATGACATGTTATGCGTCATACTCGAAGATTGCCGAGCAAAGCTCGGTCGCCTAGGTACTTACAATAAAATGTATTGCAGGAAACTTTTACAGAGAAAGCAAAATTAATAAGGGATATATTTACAAGGGTGGCAACGTCATTCTTTCAAAAGGCAGTGTTCAGCCAGAATACGAGTCATGATTCTACAGTCCTCTCTTTTCAATGACAGTAACTTTGTTAGTCTAAAGTCGTAAGTACTACACATGATCTTCATCTCAATCTAGCTAGGACGTCTACGGAGCAAGCTTCGAAGAGTGGACCCTTTTTAGCTAATTCATCCGCTTTTCCATTCCCATCTATCCTCATGTGCCCTGCGACCTAATATAGATGTATGCTTCTCCCTATCTCGATTTGTATAGGGATTGCTTACAATCCAAAAAACTTTTTGATGCTGTCCTTTGCGAGATTATTGCCTTAATTGATGCTTGGCTGTCAATACAAAAGTTGACACGTCTGCCGTTTAAGGTATTTTCTTCCAATTTTTGTACTGCTTTGGTTACGGTTACTAATTTCGACTGAAAAGGGCTACAGTGATCTGGCAGCTTGTAGGATCTGTTTTTTTCCGGACCAGCACACTATACTGCAGATCCTACTACTTCCGCTCATTGCAAAAAAAAAAATCTTAAGGATACATTCCGTTATTTTTATTTCTCTAAGTTGTTCTTAATTGAGCTTAATTTACCGAAACTGTTAAAGGCTTCTTGATTGAAAATCTCGCTGCCGAAAGTTTACAACATGAAACCAAATTTAATCCAAACTAGAGTATAACAAGCGCTGCATCCTTAATTGAGTCATTGTTAGTACTAAACATTTCCATTAAACTAATGATAAATTAATTAAATTAACTCCATCTCTCTTCTAAATTGTGGTTACTGCAGAATGATTTTGTAAATAAGTAAATGGGCTGAATATTTAATAGAGTATTATGGCTCATCGTAAATAATGTTTACTCATTTACAACAATCAATACTATGAAGAACGTTTAGGACTCTCTACCAAAGCAAAAGCTTTAATATATCATTTATGCGTGCAACACTTCAAAGCTGAATATTTATGTATGTAATAGAATGCTCAAACAAATATTTAATTACTAGCGTATGCTTTGCGAGTTAACAAAGGCTAAGCATAAACGTCCACAAACATACATACAAACGCATACATATGCACGTTTGTATATACATAACTTTTAGCTATTGTAAGCTTTTCGGTTCCTGTGCCTTTAAAACCATTGAAACGAAGCATACGCATATTACTCATACGCCCCATGGGTCACTAAACTGAACAAATGAATGAACTGCTGAAAGCTGCTTTTGAAAGGGCGCACGCAGATGCTGCAGCTACATATAAATATTGTTACGAATATTAGCAAAACTAAGGGGTGCTGCCATCTCTAAGCCGATGCTAAGCAGGGCCTTGCATGCACATCCATAGATCAATCATTATGTATCTACATAAACGAATCAATCATTATGTCTACACATATGTAGGTACACGCAGCTGAGAGCAACGCACAAGCACATGCAGATATCTTATCTGAAATGCTCCTAAAGGTATGCAATTGTGATTGTGGAAGTGTCGCTCACATAGAAGCTATAAAAATTATACATCTGTAGTTGTTGCTGAGAAATTTGTAACTAACTAAGTAAATTCTGGAGGCGCCTAGAAGATGCCACTAGGAAATCACAGAGTATAAAAGTATCAGCGGTAGAGGCGCTATGGGCAGCTTTCAGTTAAGCACGTTATTTGTCGGGAAATAGATCAGTTTCATTTAAGCTATCATTCAGTTTGGTTACTTTCAAAAGAAATAACACGATTTACTCAGAATTCGAATTAATAAAAAAATCAAACAATTTTAGAAATTTGGTAATAGAGCATTGTTTAGTGCAAGAAAACAGAAAATTGTAGAAGAGGCTATCGGAAGCGTGCTTGTAGAGACCGAATGTAAATCTGCACTTTCTCGGCGGCTAATTCTCAATTTGTATAAAACTTTGGAATGGATAAATGTCATATTGACGACTGAATGGAATATCAACCTATATCAGCAGCCAGTTAGAAAATTTTTCAAAAATATCCTATCGCATAATATTTTTTATGAACGCCACAGCTTTACGAAGGATTTATTTTTTTAAGGCTCTAGAAATGTTGTGCATCGTTTGATCGAAATAGGGGCGTGGCAACGCCCACTTAAAAAAGAAAAATGTCTACCAATTTCTCTTACAATAACACTTTTTAAATTAAATACCATTGATACAAAACTATTTTTCGCTCAGATTTAGCTTATCATTCTAGTCTACGACCCTTTTAAACATCTTATATATAAAAAGAAAGGCTAAAATGTGTGTTAGTTGGTAGCCGGTGTTTGAAGAGATGCGCCGGTCGATTTTGTTAAAACTTTCACATAAGTTGCGTATACGTCACGCTGTGGTTTGCACATAGGTTTGGTTGCCATTGACGTACAGGGTCTCGAGACATAGGCCAAAACGTGGACCCGGGTACCCATAGAATGTGTTTATAGAATATGAATAACAAATGAAAGCTGTTGATGAGTGTTTTAGTAGAGGGTAATTTTCATACCAGTGGGTGACTAGGGTCTCGAGATATAGACCAAAACGTAGAACAGGGTAACACTAGGATGTGTTTTCACATTACGGGCATCAAATTGAAGCTGTTGATGTGTGCTTTAGTAGAGAGTAATACCCCTAGAATATGTGTGTGTTGTGGATATAATTGAAAGCTGTTGCTGAGAGTTTTAAAGTAATTTTCATTGTGATATTCCATTTAGTCGCATCAACCTGGCAAAACTGATAAAAATGCATGCGAAGCCGAAATAAAGACATGAATAAATAATACCCACATACCTATTTACATACGTCCTATTCGATTGCCTGAAATTTGGTATATAAATTTGCCTTTATTAGTATTTACAACCCTTTTTTCCTGGAAGTAGACCAGAGGCGGACTGAAGAGAGAATGAGAAACTGAGAGAAGAGAAAAGAAAGAAGGAGACTGAGAAAGAGATAGAATGAGACGAAGATGGAGATAGGTGAAGCGAAAAAGACGGAGAGAGGAGCGAATAAAAGGCTTAGGAAAAAGTGAAAATGGTGGAGGGCAGAGTTAGAAGGAAAAAGCTTATTAAAATGTAAGGAAATATACCAAATTTAGGGCAGAACAACGTCTGCCGGGCGTGGTCCTTAAGCGATTTCATCCATTTTTGCTAGAAATATTTCCTGCTATAAAAAATATATGTGTACCCAATCTTATTACGTTCCATTAATTTTTTTCGAGCATGGCTCCCGAAACATAGAAAATTGCTTAGTCATAAAAGGCGCGGTGCCGCAACCATTTTCAAAAAGTTGAATTTTTTCCTGTTTTCTGCATAACGGTACCCCGTAACGGCATAAAATTATCGAGATAGATATAGACTTTTATATATCAAAATTATGTGGGCGAAAAAAGAAAATCATTTAACCATGTCAATCCGTCCGTCTTTCCGTAAACACTACAACTTGAGTAAATTTTGAGGTATCTTAATTAAATTTGGTATGTAAGTTCCTGGGTACTCGTCTCAGATCGCTATTTAAAATGAGCGGAATCGGATTATAACCACGCCCACTTTTTCGATATCGAAAATTTCGAAAAACCGAAAAAGTGTGATAGTTCTTTACCAAAGACGGCGATGAAACTTTGACGCAGAATAGAAAATTTGTAAAATGTTGGACAATGGGCGTGGCACCGCTCACTTTAAAAAAAGGTAATTGAATAGTTTTGCAAGCTGTAGTTTGGCAGATGAGTATGTAATGTTCACTTACACCCGAACTTAGCCTTCGTTACTTGTTTGTTTTAATTCCATTTGGAAACAGAAATATAATTGATATTAAGTTCTTTTTTGCAAAGATGTAGCTTTTTTTATTCGCCCACGACTCTTATAAGAAGGTAGGCGTGGTCCTTAACCAATTTCGGTAATTTTTCTTTGAAGCATTCTTTTTAGTAAAGGCAAAATCTCTGTCGAATTTTGTTATGATGTGTTTAACGACTTTTGATTTATGATTAATAATATATGTAAAATTGATTTCATCACAAGTGGGCGGTGCCACGCCCATTTTTCACGTTTTTATCAAGAGTCTAAAAAAACCATACATCAAATTTCCACATTCCAATCTAAATAATAACGGTTTTTTGTATTTTCCAAAAGGCTCTATACATAATTTATATTGTAAGTGGACGTAGTTTTCATCCGATTTCGCACATTTTGAATAGTGACGGGAGATGAGTGCCAAGGAATCCATATACCAAATTTCAATAAGATATCAAGTGTAATTACTTAAGTTATCGTGCGCACAGACAGACGGACGGACATGCCTAAATCAGTTCCTTTTTTCATCCTGAGCATTTTGAAGCCTATATTTATCTCGATTCGTTTATGCCGTTAAGATGAACCGTTATGTTACCCAAGTTAACATAATCTGTGTGCAAAGCACGCTGAGTATAAAAATAGGGAATTACCTACAATTTCAGCTGTTTTGCAGAGCGCCACGTAATCTAGTTCGAGAGTTAGAAACTGTGAGGGCAACATTATGGTAACATTTTTCACAGAAAAGAAAACTCATTAAATCATACTTGGTCACTTTATATGCACCCTCTGCACAGCGAAGAAGCTGCTTTCGAATTACGACTCAGGGAAATAACGACTTTTTTGGACTAGTTATATAATTGCTAACGACATGTTATCGATTTTTTATCAAAAATATATCCATTACTTATCGAAAAAAATTCAATATTTTATCAAAAATGTATCGATTTACGTCGATTTCTTACTGGAGTATTACTATTTTGTTATCGGCGTGCTATCAATTTACTATCAAAAAACCATTAAAATGTTATCGAAAAAATATTTATCGAAAATTTATCGATTTATTAGAGTTATCGATACATTTTTACTAAGATCGAAGATTTGTTATAGGAGTGTTACCGACTTGTTTTAAACGTGCATTCGATTCTTTATTGATGTTAAATTTGATACCGGAAAGTTATGGGTATCTTATATTAGTTTTGGGTCTATTACATTGCCAAATTGTTATCCAGGGACTATAGAATTGTTATCGACGACGGATCGGTTAGTTTTGAAACAGACTAGAAGTACTTCAATATAAACTGGATGATACATTTGTAACCACCGATTACAAGTCGATAAGAAACCAACAAAAAGCCCAAGGGACAGCGACAAAAACCCTTGACGATAATAATTTGCTGTCGACAATAAATCGATAGTAAATAAATCTCTTGTCGATATTGTTTGTTACCGTCAACAAGCCGACGAAGCTCTCTCATAGCTCCCGAAATCATTTGTTAATTGGTAGAATTTGTAATTTGGTACAGTTATCGCTGTTGTGGTTTAACTTCAACGCCTGGGTGAGCTCTAGTTAGTTCAAAAACCCTACCTTTCTAGACGTCAACCTGTATTTTGACACCCTGAACTATGCGAGTACTTGGTACTTACGTCAAGTTTTCGTACCTTTTCCCTGAGAGCATTCTGCTGTCTCTTGATTAAACCGTGCAGAGAAAAACGCATTTCTCAATCAATGCTCCAGTGCGGTAATTATAGGATTCTATCGAGGCCCAAAAAAGAAATTCCACTACACCTCGGAAAAGATGAACGGAGTCTACGGGATAAAGTTAGTACAGCAGACAAAAGTGCGGGCATGTGAACGCTATCGTAATTTGCAGAGGAATGAAGAAGCATTTTTGAAAGAGGAGAACGATAATTTCAGATGATGACTGAAATGAATAACGCCCGAATGATATGCTTGTACATTAGACTGGGTCCAAAAAAAAAGTTGCCAATGTCTGCCCCTAAATTTGAAGATTATGTTGAGAGGGTTTCGGAAAATTTTTTTAAATTTTTTTTAATCCTTCGATACAGCCGAAAATGTTTTTTCGTTGTAACTTGGTTATTTAACGTCCGATTTTTAAATTTGATATGTCATTATTTTGGCCTTGAGAAGCTTCACATTTCCGCTTAATGTCCTTTTAAGCTATGAAGTCGTTTTCACATAGGTCAGCTAACATAATTTTAATATGTATGTTTTTTTCCTTACCAAACGAAAGTACTTAAAAATTCAAGAAAATGTTGGTTTGAAACTATATTACTAAAATAATAAACAAAGAAGTTATAGCACTTTCAATATTTATTGCAACTGTTATTTTACCTGATCCTTATTATACTTAGACCTGAAACTCATGATATTTTTGGAGGAAAAATTGCAGGATTTGCATTGAAAAGTTAACAAAGATATGCCAAATAATATCAGGAATAGGGGAAGTCAAAGTAAATAAGTGAGTCAAACCTGTTGTTTCGTATTTAAAATAATAACACTATGCGACAAAATCAACATTTTTTCAGGGTATTGGACAAACCCACTTTTTTGTAGAGATTGAGGCTTAAGTAAACAAAGTACTATCTCCGTTTTTCGAAGTTAGCCTCCAAAAAATAGATATCGGCTTAACAAGTTTGAAGTTTGAAATTCTACATTTCGAAATTTTATTTTATTTTTTTGTTAACGCGTTCAGCAAATTGAAAGAGTAAAAGTGTAAGTGTAGGTAAAAAGTAAGTGGGCGCGGTCCGTTCTTTTCCCTTATTTGAAGGGCTGAATTTTTTTTTTGAGAAATTTAGTATAACTTTCAATATTTACTACGGACTTAATCAGTCTTTGTGAGGTCCTCATATTAAAATTTTGTTAGCTGACCTAATCATGTGAAACTTCATAGCTTAAAATGACATTAAACGGAAATGTGAAGCTTCTCAAGGCCAAAATAATGACATATCAATTTTAAAAATCGGACGTTAAATAACCAAGTTACAACGAAAAAACATTTTCGGCTGTATTTCGAAGGATCAAACAAAATTTAAAAAAATTTGTCCGAAACCCTCTCAACATAATCTTCAAATTTAGATGAGGACATTAGCAACTTGTTTTTTTTTTTTTGTATGGGGACCAACCCAGTCTATTGTACACCTATGGACTGACGGAGGATTTGAAGAATAAACAATTTTTTGGGTAAATGACTAATTTAATCTGCGTGGGTTAACTAATTTGGTAGCATGCATAAGGAAGAATAATGCATATTACTGTTAGCTAGCAGGAAAGATATCGAACCCGATACAGTTATCACTGATGAAAGAAGAAAAAGCGGTGTACTCTCATAGCTGTTCGAACTTTAGTCGCCATATCCATATCATCAACTCCATAAGGGTATTTCTGTGTACTAGGGCAATAAAAAGTACATACTACTGAAACTCGAAATCTTAAGCCTTTCCAAACAATTTAATACATCATCTCTGGCACACATTTTACCAAAACTCCCTCACCCCCGCTTCTAGGCTTCAATTAGTAAGATTTTTTGCATATTTCAACTGCCAGCGCCAACCTGACAGCCGTCAAGTTGTAGCCTGCTTGTGTGGCAGACAGGTACAAGTAAATGAAAGAAAATTGCTGCACTGCAACAAATATCAAATAATCATATGTACAATTCTGGGCTTTAATCTGCGTGGGTTAAGTAAGTGGGTTGATATTTTTAGTATAATTTTGCAGCGGCCATATAATATCACAAAACTTTGAGATACACCTTTTAGAAGAGCAACGAGCAGAACTAAATACCACCTACATTATAAAGCACTTACACAAAGAACATTGGATTTAGTAGATTTTTGGAATTTTCAACTACTTATTTAAGTGCACAATGGATATTTGAAATAGTGTTTGTTCTTGTATTTTTGATTTTCGATGTAAGTACTTTATTTAAATGGCTCAAATCTATAATGTAATTTTTTGTGACGAAATCCGGAGCAGAAAATTGCGTGCTCGCCCATACATTCAAATTAGTATACGCAACCCATGTCCATTAGGATTGAGTCAAGGTGAATTCAGTACCAGGTGTTGTTATCCCAACAACTGATTGCTTCTTCTTTATTATTTTCCATATAATGCCTTGGTAGAACAAGATGTCAGTTAATCGAAATAAATACAAATTTTCTTTTCACTTGAAATTATTCTGCACGGCGAATTGGGTTGAATTCGCCTTGCCACCACAGGGTATAGATTCGCCATCGCTTGTTGCATGTATTTAATTCAAAGATTTTTTTTAACATATCGTTCAACAAAAACGATTAAAAGGGGAATTTTCCGATAGGAAGCTTCTTCCCAAACTGGCATCTAATTGATACTCCCGTTAGTATCCTTCTTTCTGAGAGCAAATTCCCACTTAAGGATGCAACTGAGCAGTATTAGCGTATGCCTTACGCAACTCGGAACGCCACTTACGACATTGTAGGATTTCTGTAAGTAAACTAACTAGAAAAGAGTTTGGTAGACGTAACGAGGTGAATCTGACTAAATAGCTAATTGGAATAGTATTTCAAAATTGTACCAAAAACTTGGTGATTGACATAGTCAAGATAGTGCAGTAGTTTTCGATGTAATATTTAAGACAACGCTATCATTTGGTAGCTTTCCTTAAATATCACCGATAAAAAGGTGAAACCTACAATCTATGCAAAATTAAAAGTAACAAGCGTACCCGGAAGACTTTTCCCTGCCCTAAAATTTGTTTGCCTACATTTAAAAATGGTGCCTCGTTTCCCGTCTTCACTCTCCCTCACGTTTTCTTGTACGTTATCTTAAATTTTTCCTCCTAATCTTGTTCATCCCTTATACCATTTATCTCCCAATCTCTCTCCGACTTCCTTTCAATCTACACCATCTAAGCGTTCGACAATCATTGATCGTACTTTGGGTTGAAGAAGGATTTTTTAACGTTTGTATATTTCTATATTTTAAAATTCTATGAATGACTCGAAGGAATCTCCTTCATCTTTTATACCACTCCAATGTCGCACACACTGTTAAACTCCCGCTATTATGTACTCTACTTCGAATGACTAGTCAATGAGGTATAGACGAGTTAGTTATTTGTTATTGAAGTGTTAAAAGTTTGCTATCGATTAAAAAAGTGTATAAATAAGTTATCGATTTTTTATTGTTCAGCTATTTGGTATGTTATCGAGAAGTTATCAATTATTTATCGAAAAATTATCTATTATTAATCGAAAATTTATAAATTATTTATCGAAGAATTATCAAAAAGTTATCCACTTGCTAAAAAAATTGACGATTTGCTGTCAAATGTTATTGATACGTGTGTAAAAAATTTATCGTTTTGTTATGGAAAGTTCATTGATTTTATACCAAAAAGTCATCGATCTGCCATAAAAAATTATTCGATTTATTATTAAATGGTATCGATATGTTAACGGCAAGTAATCGATTTACCATCGAAAAATTATCGATTATTTATCAAAATATTATCACAAAGTAATCAATGTCATCGAAAAGTTATCGATTTACTATCAAAAAGCTATCAATTATTTATCGAAACGTTATAGATTTATAAATTTTCGATGAAAACGTTCTCGATTTTTTATGATTTTTTACGATTACAACCCGTTATTTAACAAACCGATAAAAATCCAACTTAAAGCCTATAACCCAACGAGTGTAATTAGCTTCCGATATTAAAGCAATTACTCGTCGGTGTCGGTTGGTATCGATAAGAAGGGACCAATTTCTTTTCAAGTACTTTCTTACTTTATTGGCGCTTAACCGTTTAGACGATCATGGCCGTTCAAAAAGGTGCGCCAGACGCTTCTTCGCTCGGTAAATTGGCGCCAATTGGTCACACTAAGGAGTCTAAATCGTTTCGGAGCTGATACATCCAGCGGAGCGGGGGCCGCCTACCTCCTCTGTTTTCATAGGCGGGTTCCGTGTACTTTCCAAGTAGCCCGAAATTATATGTTTCCGGTAATGTTACCTCTGGTTTAACCTCAGCCCACGCACAATCTCTAGTTTACTTAAAAATAAACCTAACGATTTCTCGAACTCGTTAGAGAAGAGATTTCTCGTGCGCGTCGGCTTGTAGCGAAATTCTCGAATACTCGTAAAGCTCGCGAGCTTGGCGACACTCAATTTAATCGATGTCTGTTTTATATAGAACTTACGATTTCTTCTGAAGCACAAGCAAAAATGTCCATCAAGTGAAAAACACCGAAATACATAGAATACTGCGAATGTAGTGACTACATTGAATGTGGATAAGCTCGCAGAGATTGAACTTCACTATCAATGGATGCACTGGCCTTTTCTTTAATTGTTCAGCTTTTTACTTCCTTTATATTAGGTCAGTTGAATGTTTGTCCGCTTTTCATACAAACCTTGCAATCGATTTTTAAGTAACTTCTCATTGAGCTACAAAAACGAAGCTTTACACATAGGTTAGAACACCGTGACAATGCCACAAAAGGAAAAAAATCCGTTAAGTGGCGCACGGATCGAAATAATTAGATAAGAATTTGAAAATTTTCAAACCAGCTTTTAAGTAACTTCTCTATGAGCTAGAGTCTTGAAATTTCAAACTTAATTCAGAGGTCGATAACAGCCGATGACACAATACAAAAAGATTCGCTACGGGGCGCATGGGCTGAGATATTTAGAGAAACCAAACGGAACGGAGAGAATTTTGGGATTGATTACTTGACTTACTTACTTTGACTTACATAAAAGTTCTCATTGAGCTACAACTGTAAAACTTCATAGATAGGACAAGACGCCGAGAAAATTTAAGAAAAGAAAAAAAAATCCGTTAGGTGGCGCACGGTTCGAAATCTTTAGATTCGAATTTGAAATTTGGTGTTTTGAGATCGAATTTAAAGTAACTTCTCATTGAGCTAAAAACTTTAAACCTCAGAGACAGGTTAAGACACCGTGACAAAGGAACAAAACGAGAAAAAAAATCCGTTAGGTGGCGCACGGATCGAAATAATTAGATAAGAATTTGAAAATTTTCAAACCAGCTTTTAAGTAACCTCTCGATGAGCTAGAGGCTAAAATTTTCGAGCTTAATTCAGAGGTCGATGACAGCCGATGACACAATACAAAAAGTTTCGCTGAGGGGCGCACGGATATTTAAAAAAATCAAACTGAACGGAGGGAATTTTGGGATTGATTTTTATGTAAGTTCTCATTGAGCCATAGATAGGTTAAGACACCGAGAAAATGTAAGAAAAGAAGAAAATAAAAATAAAATAAAAAATTTTAAGCACTTTCCTTATATAAATGGACAAAAATCAGCGAAAAATGTCTCCTTATATAAATACATAGGCGCGTAATCACAGTCGAAATAAAATAGAATTTAAATTTAGTTGCAGCTTTTTGACATAATTTTCTATGAGCTATCTGTCAAAAAAGCTGAAACTAAATTTAAAACGTATTTTATTTTGGCTACGACTATGCGCCATAATCTTGCTGAAATTTGATTTTTAAATTTTGACATAGAAATTGCAAAAATATTTATGAGCAGTATTTTTATTCTTTTAACCTACATTTTGTATACTCCCCTCAATAGCAAGACTTACTCAGACCGACAAGATCTTTTGCTTGCTTTTGAGTGATTGAAACTAAATACCACGTACAAGAACCACAATCCTAGTAAAAGTAAGTATGAAGAGGTTAAGTGAATCGAAAACTCATTTCGAACGACTCTAACCTTTGGTTGTCAGCTACCATCTTTGAACTGTCGTTATTTTTTTACTTTACAATCAGTTTTGTCTGTTGCAATAAATTGCGGATGTCTGTTACAATGTTTCGTTTGTTGGTTTTCGTAATTTGCAGACGACAGTTGACTTTGCTGTAAAGTTTTGTGCGTAAATAAGTAAAAGCAAAAAAATCTTTTACAACATACACTAACTTTTTATACTCAGCTGAGCAGAGCTCACAGAGTATATTAACTTTGTTCGCATAACGGTAATCCGTAACGGCATAAACTAATCGAGATAGATATAGACTTCTATATATAAAAATGATCTGGGTGAAAAAATAAATTCATTTAGCCATGTCCGTCCGTCGGTCCATCTGTCCGTCCGTCTGTAAACACGATAACTTGAGTAAATTTTGAAGTATCTTGATGAAATTTGGTATGTAGGTTCCTAGGCGCTCATCCCAGATCGCTATTTAAAATCGAAAATCGGACTAAAACGACGCCCACTTTTTCGATATCGAAAATTTCGAAAAACCGAAAAAGTGCGATAATTCATTACCAAAGACGGATAAAGCGATGAAACTTGGTGGTGCGTTGACCTTATGAAGCAAAATAGAAAATTAGATAAATTTTGGACAATGGCCGTGGCACCGCCCACTTTTAAAAGAAGGTAATTTAAAAGTTTTGCAAGCTGTTATTTGGTAGTCGTTGAAGATATCATGATAAAATTTGGTAGGCACGTTACTCCTATTACTATATGTGTGCTAAATAAAAATTAGCGAAATCGGAGGACGAACCCGCTCACTTAAAAAAAAATTTTTTTTGAAGTCAAATTTTAACAAAAAATTTAATATCTTTACAGTATAAAAGTAAATTATGTCAACATTCTACTCCAGTAACGATATGGTGCAACAAAATGCAAATATAAAAGAAAATTTCAAAATGGGCGTAACTCTGCCCTTTTTCATTTAATGCGCCTAGAATACTTTTAATGCCATAAGTCGAACAAAAATTTACCAACCCTTGTGAAATTTGGTAGGGATATAGATTCTATGACGGTAGCTGTTCTCTGTGAAAACGGGCAAAATCGGTGGAAGCCACGCCCAGTTATTATACACAGCCGACCGTCTGTCTTTCCGCTCGGCCCTTAACACGATAACTTGAGCAATAATTGATATACCTTTATTAAACTTAGTTCACGTACTTATCTGAACTCACTTTATCTTGGCGCATAAAATGGCCGAAATCCGACTATGACCACGGACACTTTCCGATATCGAAAATAACGAAAAATGAAAAAAATGCCATAATTCTATACCAAATATGAAAAAAGTGATGAAACATGGTAATTGGATTGGTTTATTGACGCAAAATATAACTTTAGAAAAAACTTTGTAAAATGGGTTTGACACCTACCATATTAAGTAGAAGAAAATGAAAACGTTCTGCAGGGCGAAATCAAAAGCCCTTGGAATCTTGGCAGGAATACTTTTGGTGGTATGACATATATTAATAAATTGCCGGTACCCGACAGAAGATGTTCTGAGTCACCCGGGTCCACATTTTGGTCGATATCTTGAAAACGCCTTCACATATACAACTAAGGGCTACTGCCTTTTAAAATACTCATTAACCCCTTTCATTTGATACTCATATCGTACAAACAAATTCCAGGGTGACCCCTTGTCCACCTTTATGGCGATATCCCTAAATGGCGTCCACCTATAGAACTATGGGCCACTCCTTCATAAAATACTCTTTAATGCCTTTCATTTGATACACATGTCATACGAACACATTCTAGAGTCACCCCTGGTACACCCTTATTGCGATATCTCGAAAAGGCGTCCACCTATAGAACTAAGGCCCACTACGTTTTAAATAATCATTAACACCTTTCATTTGATACACATGTCATACAAACACATTCCAGGGTTACCCTAGGTTCATTTTGTTAAATGGTGATTTTCCCTTATTTTGTCTCCAAAGGTCTCAGCTGAGTATGTAATGTTCGGTTACACCCGAACTTAGCCTTCCTTACTTTTTTATATTGTGTACGTGGGAGAGTGTCTCTGTGCAGAGTGTGCTACCCTTTACATAACGAGTTCGGTTCATAGCTTAAATGCAAATATTACAGTTGGCTTACTTCCGTTGAAAGTTTGTTGACATCCGGCTTAGCAAATGGACAGCGTAATGCAGCTATATTTATTGATGAGGAATTAAGGGAGAATGCGCCAGACACAAAGGAAATCAAATTCATAATAGCACTTTATTTGCTATTTTTCTTCTTCTTACTGAGCATTTATACAAACGGAATTTTCCTTGGAATGAAGCAATTTTCACTTGATGTTTGTTTTGTTGTACTGCGTGCCCTTTGGTTTCTCTTTTGCTATTTTTATGTTCTCTTATAAACTAAAAATTTTTCAATTTATCGCCTTTTCATATTTACAGCTTTCTGATATTTACTTTTTATCTCCTTTAGTTCAAGGCTCTTATGAGTTTTTTATATAAAAGTTTCTTCCTTTAAACGCTTTTTTTGCTGCATTGCAAACTTCTTGCGTATTTGTTTTCCGCTTCCTACTTAAAAAGAAAATGCTAGGTAAGTTTGTCTTAAAGTAATGATGTATGTACATTTAAGTTTTTTAGTAAACTTAAAAGAGAGCACAACAGCGAAGGCCAAATTGAATATAACTAAAACGAGAAAGTTTGCCTATCACTTTAGCCCTAAGCGTGAGTTAAACATGCGCAAATGAATCATATTATCAACTTACTGTCTTCAGTATAAACTTAAACTATTTAAGCGTTTAAATCATATTCTAATACCCATAAAATAGAGGAAGGGGCGCGAAAGAAATTTGAAGCAATAAGCTAAAGGGAACAAACAAACGTATAAAATTGAATTAAGGATTAAAGTTCAAAAACTGCATCCCAAACTGTAACAAAAATGTGAGAATAACAACTTTAGAATTGAAACTGCGAAAGAAGTCACCCGAAGAAGGTCAAGATGGAGAAATGTAAAAGGAGTGGGAGTGAAAGTGGGAGTAGGATTGGAATTGCAAGCTTGGAGTTGGAGTGGAATTGCAGCTTGACTAAAAGGCTGTGGAGTGGTAGTGAGAGCGAAGCTTCGTTGGCTGATTGCTGTACCGTCCGGCCGGCGAGATGGGACCCAAGTAGCGCTCTGGGCACCATTTGGATGCACTTTATTCTGGAACAAATAAGTTAGCATGCTTATAAAATCACAATACATACAATGAGCTTGAACTATTTGGTTGTATCAAAAAAACAATCAAAATACTCGTAGGTTCGAATTTGTATCTAAGCTTGTCCATCAGAGCAAAGTCCCGTATAGAAGCATTGATATAACCAAAGCAGTGTAGAGCTACAGGATAATATCCGCTGATAGTCCTCATCTTCGTGCAACAGCTCCCCTACAGCTGTCCAGTGCCACCGTTGCTTTCCTCACACGCTCCTGAGCGTTTTCCTTTCAGGATAGTTTCCTATCCAAAATTACTCCTAGGTATTAGGTAGAGTCCCTGAGCGTCAGGGTGTCCCACACCCAAATGTGTATAGCTTTTTCCCTTAAATTTATAGACTCCATATTCAGTACATTTTAAGTTAAAAGTGACCATGACTTTTTGATGTTAATTATTGTAGAGCATGGTTTTATTTTTTAATTTCTTTCATGCACTCACGTACATTGTATTTATTTATATTATTGCTTCACAAAAATTCAAAAATTACAAAAAATACACTTTTCTGAATATTTAAGTCCAAATATCGTGAAAACAAGAGCAAATCTGAAATTTGGAAGATCAGCCTCAACTCGGCGCAGAGAATCCTTTCACAATCGACTACAATAAGTCACAGGATAAAACTTTGTTGCCCTATGTTATCCAACAAGTACTGTTAACATATTAATGCAGTCAGTAACTTATCAGGATTTTACATTCCTATGTGAGTATTTTAACATACCAACAGAACTCCAAAGTCAGCTTAAGCAAAAACTAGGTCACACAAAAATCGAAACTGAGGTGCCAAATAGCTTAAAGTTGATTAATAGACAAGCTGAAGGGCAACAAATAGAGAGCGAGATGAAATGCAGCTAATATTTGAATATGTGGTCAACACATGTGTACATGTATGTGTTCATATACGAGTATACACAAAACTGTACAACGATTTTAGTTTCGTACTTTGCCTCAAACCACCGCTCTGCGGTTTGAATTCTACTATCAATTCTCCCCGATCCAGTAGTAGAAAACTCATAAATTAGTCCTAAATTTTTATGAATTTTTCAGCCAAGCAGTGTCATATGTTTTGAAGTGGTATGTAGCAGTAAACTGAGTTTACATAGCAATTGTTTTCAAATATTCACGGAAAAAATAATTTAAAAATTTAATTTTTCTAGCGCACATGGCTAGCACCACACTGCGTATACGTAATCTTAAAATGTGAAGCACAACTCTGGTAGATAGTCATTTACTTTGGCTGTTTAGACACGCAAATACCTTACTTTCTGTACTGATGGCACGGTTGTAGTCCTTAGGGTTCACTTTTCAGTGGAAGCTGACATTATTATAAAAGGATTACGTCCTCTGGAAGCGCCTCTACCTATGCCTATTGTGGGGCATGGAACAACTTCAGTGAGGCAAATGAAGCTGCGAAAGCAAATAAGCGATTCCTTGATCAATAAAACAAATTCTGGTACCAACGTAACCAAGCTACTTATTAAAACGATTTCTTTGCGTACTTCTTACGTAAATCACACTAATCAGTTACTACTTTTCCACAAAGAGCCTACTAAAAGTTAAATTACACGCTATAAATACTTATTTGCGGTGATCTTCGACACAAAGCCGGTAATCTGGGCGTCGCTTCAAATTTCAAAGCAAGACTTTTAGAATGCGGAGTGTTTGAGACATTTACCAGAGAAAAGTCTGGTCTGGATTGGGTATGACATTCCGAACATACACATCACACAGAAGTGTTACTGGTATTAGTTAGTTGCGGGGTGTGAAGGGTCTTACAGGATGTTACTAAAACTATCACCTTAATAAATCCCAACAAAGGCAGACAGGATAAGCTACAGCCAAGGCAGCAAGTGGGATGTATCTGATGTTAACCATACATTATTTCCACGGTTGTACGAGCGGGTTTCATAATAAATTGTACTACAGTACCGAAGCGAGGACAGCTACGACAGCTACGATCGAAGAGAACATGCGATGCTGCCTGCTGTATCTCGATACTATACAGAGGAATTTGAAGAGTGACACAAAAATGAATTGGTGGGACAATAAAAGTACGTTACTGCTTATATCAGTGAATGCAAATGGCAGCCTTGACGAATGACAATGAATGGCACATCTCTGAAACCAAGAAAGTGCGTTTGACCCTATGAAATGTTTACAATAGGTTTGGGCGTAAAACCTTAGCCACCTGAATAACAAATCGTCCACTGAAGCAGAAGACATATTACTCCGACCCCTAATAACCTTTCTGGATACTATGCGTGTGCGTCATGACAGCAGCTATTTTATAAAAAAAGGATTTCGGGTTTTTGTCACCGCTTGAAAGGCTTCCTGAGTTCACAGAAGTTGTAATATTTTAATGTTATTTTAAAGTCCTGTTTATAAACTACATAAGGTAGTTCAGGATTTTGTGCAAATGGTCTAGCGTCATTGCATTGCAAACTTCCGTATCATATCTTTTACAGTGCACTAACAAAATACGCGGTTATGCACTTGCTACGTCATTGCGAAAACGCAATATATACAACCTTAGTTAATTTTTTCAATATTGAATAGCAAATCATCAACTGTCAAACCAAAACAAAAAGAGCAAAGACAAGTTTTTAAATGAAAGAAGTTGCTTACAACCCGTAGTTTCTCTTTGCAATAGCAATGTTTCCAACGTCAAATACACAAAATTCTGATCTCCCTTTATATATTTCTTTATTGAACTTAGAACCAAGCCATCTTCGAAGAACTGGGTACTTTTTTGGAACCGGGTACTGCTTCTTAAGCTGGTACTTTATATTTAGAACCGGTTACGAATATCTTTTCGGATACGTGTACTTTTGCGGGTTCAGAATCCATTTTATAACGAGGTAATTTTACATAACCAGATTCTTTTTCTCAGCCGGATACTTTTTTGAATCGGGTAACTTTTCGGATTCGAGCACTTTTCCAGAGCCGGTTACTTTTCCAGACCCTAGACCAGATTTCGGTCTTTTTTTGTATGCACTTTCTTAGAATCAGGCAATTTTTCTGATCCGGGTTCTAATCTAGAACCGTTTACCTTTTCGGATCCAGGTCTTTTTTTATAACCAGGCACTTTTTCTTATTTGAGTACTTTTTCAGAGCCGGAAAGCTTTTCGGACCCGGGTAATTTTTGAGAACCGCGTTCTTTATCAGATGCGGACTACTTTCAAAAACCGTGCATTGTTTAAGAACCGAGCCTTTTTGGGGATCTTTTTTAGAACCGGTAACCTTTCTAGTACCGGACACTTTTTAAAATACTTTTAAAATTCCATACTTTTTGGAAAACCCTTACAAACACACATTAATTGGTGGAATATATTAATAGCAATAAGTCACCAGCTGTTAGTCCAAAGTAGAGTTACATACTCACAAACAAACATCCAAGTGAAGCATTTGAAAAATGTCGTCACATCCTTCAGATGGGGAAGCACGATAGGTCCCCCCTACTATTTTCTTTCAAGGAACCCTTCCCTTCCATTAATCTATTCTATTGGTGTTAAAAGTGAATTTCGATTAAATTTATATTAAAAGTTGCTATGTGTTGCCAACTGAAAATTTAAGTTAGCTATTATCCAAGTGTTGCATGTGGTTTACTACCTAACCGTTCAACAATATCTTCCAAGCCATTTCTCAATTAAATTAATATATATCCATCAAGTTTCCGCTTTTACTTGATTGAAGCTGGCACTACAAGTAGTCACTTACAAAATCAAAAGAAAATAGCAATAAGAGGCTCCCAAGTGTGCTTAACAGATAAATAGTTTACTTGATAATACTGTGACGAATATTAATGACACTAAGTGATACTCACATCACTAATCTGATAATAAGTAAATAAAGCCACAACAACAATAAAGCAAACAGCCACTTGTATTTACATAAACGAATCAATCATTATGTCTACACATATGTACGTTCACGCAGCGGAGAGAAAACGAACAAACACATGCATATATCTTATCTGAGATGCTCACAAAAGTATGCAATAATTTGTGCAAGTATCACTCACATATTCACGCGCATCTGTAGTTATAGCTGATAAGTTTATAGCTGATAAATAAGCAGTAGATTCTAGAAATAGAAACGCCTAGAAGTATGCGAGCAACGCAGCACAGAGTATAAAGGAGCGCCAGCTGAGCATTCAGAAATCAGTTTGATTTAACCACGCCATCTGTCGAGCAATATAAGTGTTATTTTGAAAGTAGTCTAATAAAGACCATTATTTATTCAACAGTTTATTGATTCGAACGTTAGTAGAAGGTTGCAAATAAGCAGAATTGCACTAAATTCGTTACAATACATATATACCTACATACACAAAGATTTTAATAGCATTAATATTTATGGCTGAATGTGGGTACTTGTAAATCAATCTCTTTCATTTCACCCAGCAATATTTTGAACAAATACAAACATCTACATGTACTTAATCATTGATCTGGCCACCAGAAGTGAACAGCTGCTCACTTCACTGGATGGTCACTTATCATTAGGTTCAGATTTGTATGTATGTATGTTAATATCTATGCATGAATGTATGATTGCCTGATTCATTTTACGATTATCTGTCTTAACATGCGGAATCTTTCTGAAGGATAAGTACGATATTTGCTAAGGGTTTTCATTCATCATAGCAGATGTGGCACAGTGATAAGAAAATTAGAAACCAATGGGAAATAGATTTGTTCATGATGTTGTAAAGGGCTCCCTTTGTTAATAACACATACACAAAATAAAATGGAGCACATCAAAAATTAGAGAAATAGTTTAGCCTAACAAATTTGTGCTCTAATTCGTATCCAACTATTATGTTATATGTGAACCGGTCTATGAAAAGGTGGCTTATGACTCAAAAAAAAAAAAAAAAGAAGAGCACAAACGTCTTGAAGAAATGCATTGTTTGTTTTTAACAGCTGTTTCTCGCAATTTTTTTTTTTTTTTGAGTCATAAGCGACCTTTTCATAGACCGGGTCACATACAAGCATTTTCCGGCCATATATAACATTTTTTAAATCGTAGGAAACTCTTTTCAAGTCTAGTGAAACTTCTTTAAAGCCAGGTAAAACTTCTTCACTTCAAATTAAACTGTTTTCAAATTAACCCATTACCGTCCACCGTCCCCATACGAGGAACCCTCTTCAAATAGCGAAATCTGTTCTTAAAAACCAATAATGTAACTGCAATAACGACATATAGATAGCGCAAATAGTATATGTAAACATAAACATATCTTGGTTGTGTCGATAAAGTGTAATTTCAAGTTGAGCATTTGGTCGAGTTTATTCTTGTGTAGTATTTATTCATATTTTTCGAATATATTGTGAAACTGCAGTAAGCGATTTTCAGAAAAATAATTAGTGAAGAAGTGGTATTACTTATTTACTTACTTAATTGTCGCTTAACGGTCTAAACGGTTATGGCCGTCCAACAAGGCGCGCCAGTCTCTCCTTCGCTCCGCCAACCAGCGCCAATTGGTCACACCAAGGGAGTTTAAATCGTTTTCCACCTGGTCCTTCCAACGGAATGGGGGCCGCCCTCTACCTCTGCTTCCATAGGCGGGTTCCGATAGAAACACTTTCTTTGCCGGAGCATTATCTTGCATTCGCATAACATGGCCTAGCCAGCGCAGCCGCTGCGTTTTAATTCGCTGGACTATGTGGATGTCTGTGTAGAGCTCGTACAGCTCATCATTAAATCTTCTTCGGTACTCGCCATCGCCAACGTGTAGAGGTCCATAAATCTTTCGAAGAACTTTTCTCTCGAACACTCCCAAAGCCGCTTCATGTGCTGTTGTCATGGTCCATGCTTCTGCCCCATATATCAGGAAAGGTACGATAAGTGACTTGTAGAGTATGATTTTCGTTCGAAGAGAGAGGACTTTACTTTTCAATTGCCTACCTAGTCCCAAGTAGCATTTATTGGCAGGATTGATTCTTCGCTGGATTTCAGTGCTGATGTTGCTGCTAGTGTTGATCTGGTTCCCAAATAAACGAAGTCTTTTACTATTTCGAAATTATGGCTGCCAACAGTAGCGCGGTTGCCAAGGCGCATATGCGCTGACTCTTTTCTCGATGACAGTAGGTACTTCGTTTTGTCCTCATTCACCATCAAACCCATCTTTACCGCTTCTTTTTCCAGTTTGGAGTAAGCAGAACTAACAGTGCGGGTGTTTAGGCCGATGATATCAATGTCAGCAGCATATGCCAGTAATTGCACTCTTTTATAGAATATTGTTCCAGTGCGGTTAAGTTCTGCAGCTAGTATAATTTTCTCCAGCATCAAATTAAAGAAATCGCACGATAGGGGGTCACCCTGTCTGAAACCTCGTTTAGTTTCGAACGGCTCGGAGAGGTCCTTCCCAATTCTGACTGAGCTGATGGTGTTACTCAACGTCATTTTGCACAGCCGTATAAGTTTTGCGGGGAAACCAAATTCAGACATAGCGGCATATAGGCAGCTCCTTTTCGTGCTATCGAAGGCGGCTTTAAAGTCGACGAAGAGGTGATGTGTGTCGATTCTCTTTTCACGGGTTTTTTCCAAGATTTGGCGCATTGTGAAAATCTGGTCGATGGTAGATTTACCAGGTCTGAAGCCGCACTGATAAGGTCCAATCAGCCGGTTCACGGTGGGCTTCAATCTTTCGCACAATACACTTGAAAGGACCTTATATGCGATATTAAGAAGGCTGATTCCACGATAGTTGGTGCATTTTGCAGTATCCCCCTTCTTGTGGACTGGGCAAAGAACACTTAGATTCCAACCGTCGGGCATGCTTTCGTCCGCCCATATTTTGCTAAGAAGCTGCTGCATGCGCCTTACCAACTCCTCGCCGCCGAACTTGAATAGCTCCGCAGGCAATCCATCAGCGCCCATGGCCTTGTTGTTTTTCAATCTGGTTATTGCTATTCTAACTTCGTCATAATCGGGCGGGGGGACATATATTCCATCATCATCGATTGCGGGATCGGGTTCTTCATATCTGCGCGGTGAATTGCTGCCTCCATTTAGGAGAGCAGAGAAGTGTTCCCTCCGTAATCTAAGCACTCTCTGGACATCAGTTACAAGGTCGCCGTTTTCATTCCTACAGGAGTTTGCCCCGGTCTTAAAACCTTCCGTCTGTCGCCGTATTTTTTGGTAGAATTTTCGGGCGTTATTCCTGGTGGCTAGCATCTCAAGCTCCTCGCACTCACGCCTTTCTGCTTCTGCTTTTTTCTTCCTGAAAAGGCGTCTCGCTTCCCTTTTCAACTCACGATAGCGTTCACACACTCCTCTTGTTGCGCTCGCTTTTAACGTAGCCCTGTAGGCAGCGTCTTTTCTTTCGGTTGCAACGCGGCATTCTTCATCATACCAGTTGTTTTTTCGTGGCCGCCGGTAACCAATTTTTTCCTCGGCGGCAGTATGAAGTGCTTTGGAGATATGCTCCCACTGCTCCTGTATTCCTTCAGGATGAGTTGTGCCCTCAGAGAACAGGTGTGAGAGTCGAGTTGCGAAATCATTGGCAGTCTGTTGTGATTGAAGCTTTTCGACGTCTAGCTTTCCTTGTGTTTTTTGTTCCTTGTTTTTAGCCGCGTTGAGGCGGGTGCGTATTTTGGCTGCAACGAGATAATGGTCCGAATCGATGTTAGGTCCTCGGATCGTTCGCACATCTAAAACACTGGAGGCATGTGTCCGTCTATCACAACGTGATCGATCTGATTGCGAGTATTTCGATCAGGAGACAGCCATGTAGCTTGATGTGTCTTTTTATGCATGAACCTCGTGCTTGATATGACCATGTTTCGAGCACCGGCAAAGTCAATCAGCCTCAGTCCGTTAGGAGAAGTTTCATTGTGTAGGCTGAACTTTCCGACTGTAGGGCCAAAAACACCTTCTTTGCCCACCCTGGCGTTAAAGTCGCCAAGCACGACTTTTATATCGTGACGGGGGCAGCGCTCGTATATGCGTTCTAATTGTTCATAAAAAGTGTCTTTCACCTCATCGTCTTTCTCCTCTGTCGGCGCATGGGCGCAGATGAATGATATATTAAAAAATTTTGCTTTTATTCGAATAGCGGCGAGACGCTCGTCCACAGGCGTGAACGCCAGCACTTGGCGACAAAGTCTCTCTCCCACCACGAATCCGACGCCGAAACTGCGCTTATTTGCATGGCCACTCCAATATAAGTCACAATTGATATGAAATTAGATTTTTTTAATTTCAAATGAAACTAATTTTTGGCTTATGAGATTTACACCCAAAAACTTTTGTGCTATTAAAAATGTACTGTGGTGGCTTTATATATCGGTTGTTGAATGGAACATAACCCAATCATGACGGCGATTCATTTGAAATAAAAACAGTGTTAGTTTTTATTTAATAATTGGGAAAACGTGACATCAGTGCGGACAAGTCAATAGCTTTTTCGATTTTACCTTGTAAATGTCTTCGCAACATTTTCTCCCTGGAGTAGGATTTGAACCCGAACTTCTGCGATGGTTGAACTGTTGAAAAACACATTCATCCACGACATGCCTTGGTTTTTGTAAACTCATACCAATTGCCTTCTACTACGCTTTTTGTTGTTGGCAATTTCAAAGAGAAAAGTTTACAAAAAGTTTAATTTGAAAAAAGTTTCATTTGACTTAAATGTACATATTAATCGATACATGTACTTTCGATAAGAACTCAATAAATTTACTATAACAAACTGATAACTTTTCGATGACAAATCTAAGTTTTCGATATGTTTTTGATAACGAATTGATACTTTTTCGTGAACAAATCTATAACAAGTCGATAACTCGAAGACAGCAGTCCAACAAAAAATATATATCGATAAAACTTTGATACCAAGTCTATTAAACTTCGATAACAAGTCGATACCAAACCCTATAACATTTCGATAGCACTCTGATTACAGTAACTAGTCGATATCCGTGGAAAGCGATATCTAGCAGATGTTGCTTTCCTCAAATAGACACGAACTTATACCTAGGTGGCTCCTGAAAATTCCCTACATGGTTCTGAAAAATTTTCAAAATTGGTGCGTAATAGGTCCGAATAATCCGATAGAAATCTTTATATTTATGATAATAAATTTATAACTTTTTCGATAACAAATCGATAATTTGTTGATGGTTTCCTTGAAAGCGGTGTCGCTGTATCAAAAAATAAGAAGTAATACAATGCGCGATATACCTTTCGAGAGATTTTAAGCCCAGTTTCCCGTCCAATTTTTTAATTTTTCCTACGAAGTGGAGGGACGGAACTCAGAGTGTTTGCCAAATCATAGCTGAAATCTAATTGGAAAACTTTTTTCCGAATTTTTGATGTTGTTTCGGCCAGGAGGTGAACCCAGGAGTTGGTAGGCGGCGCACGCTACCATCGCACCATGGCGCGCAGCGGCGGTCGTAATAAGGCGTTAGAATACCATGCCAAAAACGTTGCAATGTAAAAATTATTATGTGGTAACTAAAAAGAGGGTGAAGTTCGCCGTAAACGTAATATCGCCGCTGGGCAATGGGTATTACGGGCGTGATGACTGTTAAAACTCGTTCATCAACGTTTTTTATACTCAGTTGAGCAGAGCTCACAGAGTATATTAAGTTTGATTGGATAACGGTTGGTTGTACATATATAAAGGAATCGAGATAGATATAGACTTCCATATATCAAAATAATCAGGATCCAGAAAAAATTTGATTGAGCCATGTCCGTCCGTCCGTCCGTCCGTCCGTCCGTCCGTTAACACGATAACTTGAGTAAATTTTGAGGTATCTTGATGAAATTTGGTATGTAGGTTTCTGAGCACTCATCTCAGATCGCTATTTAAAATGAACGATATCGGACTATAACCACGCCCACTTTTTCGATATCGAAAATTTCGAAAAACCGAAAAAATGCGATAATTCATTGCCAAAGGCGGTTAAAGCGATGAAACTTGGTAGATGGGTTGACGTTATGACGCAGAATAGAAAATTGGTAAGATTTTGGACAATGGGCGTGGCACCGCCCACTTTTACAAGAAGGTAATTTAAAAGTTTTGCAAGCTGTAATTTGGCAGTCGTTGAAGATATCATGATGAAATTTGGCAGGAACGTTACTACTATTACTTTATATGTGCTAAATAAAAATTAGCAAAATTGGATGAAGAACACGCCCACTTTTTAAAAAAAATTTTTTTTTAATTCAAATTTTAACAAAAAATTTAATATCTTTACTGTATATAAGTAAATTAAGTCAAAATTCAACTCCAGTAATGATATGATGCAACAAAATACAAAAATAAAAGAAAATTTCAAAATGGGCGTGGCTCCGCCCATTTTCATTTAGTGTGTCTAGAATACTTTTAATGCCATAAGTCGAACAAAAATTTACCAATCCTTTTGAAATTTGGTAGGAGCATAGACTCTATGACGTTAACTGTTCTCTGTGAAAATGGGCGAAATCGGTGGAAGCCACGCCCAGTTTTTATACACAGTCCTCCGTCTGTCCTTCCGCTCGGCCGTTAACACAATAACTTGAGCAAAAACCGATATATCTTTACTAAACTTAGCCCACGTACTTATCTGAACTCACTTTATCTTGGTATAAAAAATGGCCGAAATCCGACCATAACCACGCCCACTTTATCGATATCGAAAATTACGAAAAATTAAAAAAATGCCATAATTCTATACCAAATACGAAAAAAGGGATGAAGCATGGTAACTGGATTGGTTTATTGACGCAAAATATAACTTTGGAAAAAACTTTGTAAAATGGGTGTGACACCTACCATATTAAGTAGAAGAAAATGAAAAAGTTCTACAAGGCGAAATCAACAGCCCTTGGAATCTTGGCAGGAATACTGTTAGTGTTATTGAATATATAAATAAATTAGCAGTACCCGACAGATGATTTTCTGGATCACCTGATCCACATTTGGTCGATATCGCGAGAACGCCTTCACATATATATCTAAGGGCCACTCGCTTTTAAAACCCTCATCAATACCTTTAATTTGATATCCATATCGTTCAAACACATTCTAGAGTCAACCCTGGTCCACCCTAATGGCGATATCTCGAAAAGGCGTGCACCTATAGACCTAATGCCCACTCCCTCTTAAAATGCTCAGTAACACCTTTCGTTTGATACCCATATCGTAAAAACATTCTAGAGTCACCCCTGGCCCACCCTAATGGCGATATCTCGAAAAGGCGTCCACCTATAGACCTAATGTCCACTCCCTCTTAAAATGCTCAGTAACACCTTTCCTTTGATACCCATATCGTACAAACATTCTAGAGTCACCCCTGGCCCACCCTAATGGCGATATCTCGAAAAGGCGTCCACCTATAGACCTAATGCCCACTCCCTCTTAAAATGCTCAGTAACACCTTTCGTTTGATACCCATATCGTACAAACATTCTAGTCACCCCTGGCCCACCCTAATGGCGATATCTCGAAAAGGCGTCCACCAATAGACCTAATGCCCACTCCCTCTTAAAATGCTCAGTAACACCTTTCGTTTGATACCCATATCGTACAAACATTCTAGAGTCACCCTTGGTCAACCTTTATGGCGATATCTCGAAAAGGCGTCCACCTATAGAACTGAGGATTACTCCCTTTTAAAATAATCATTACCACCTTTCATTTGATACCCATATCGTACAAACACATTCTAGAGTCACCCTGGCCCACCCTAATGGCGATATCTCGAAAAGGCGTCCACCTATAGACCTAATGCCCACTTTCTCTTAAAATGCTCAGTAACACCTTTCGTTTGATACCCATATCGTACAAACATTCTAGAGTCACCCCTGGCCCACCCTAATGGCGATATCTCGAAAAGGCGTCCACCTATAGACCTAGTGCCCACTCCCTCTTAAAATGCTCAGTAACACCTTTCGTTTGATACCCATATCGTAAAAACATTCTAGAGTCACCCTTGGTCCACCTTTATGGCGATATCTCGAAAAGGCGTCCACCTATAGAACTAAGGATTGCTCCCTTTTAAAATACTCATTACCACCTTTCATTTGATACCCATATCGTAAAAACACATTCCAGAGTCACCCCTGGCCCACCCTAATGGCGATATCTCGAAAAGGCGTCCACCTATGGACCTAATGCCCACTCCCTCTTAAAATGCTCAGTAACACCTTTCGTTTGATACCCATATCGTACAAACACATTCTAGAGTCACCCCTGGCCCACCCTAATGGCGACACTTCGAAAAGGCGTCCACCTATAGACCTAATGCCCACTCCCTCTTAAAACGCTCAGTAACACCTTTCATTTGATTCCCATATCGTACAACTAGAGACACCCCTGGTCCACCTTTATGGCGATATCTCGAAACGGCGTCCACCTAGGGAACTAAGGATCACTCCTTTTCAAAATACTCATTAACAGCTTTCATTTGATACCCATATCGTACAAACATATTCTAGAGTCACCCCTGGTCCACCTTTATGGGGATTTCTCGAAAAGGCGTTCACCTATAGAACTAAAGCCCATTCCCTTTTAAAATACTCATTATCACCTTTCATTTGATACCCATATCGTACAAACACATTCTAGAGTCAGCCCTGGTCCACCTTTATGGCGATATCCCTAAATGGCGTCCATCCATAGAACTATGGCCTACTCTCTCTTAAAATACTCTTTAATACCTTCCATTTGATACACATGTCATACAACCACATTCCAGGGTTACGCTAGGTTCATTTTCCTACATGTTGATTTTCCTTATTTTGTCTCCATAGCTCTCAACTGAGTATGTAATGTTCGGTTACACCCGAACTTAGCCTTCCTTACTTGTTCCAACTGCTATACTCAAAGCGGTAAACATTTTGTCAAAAATTTCAAATAATTTCACAACAAAAAACAATTTTGTCTTTTATTTTTCTTATTAAATTACTTAAAATGCTAACAAGACTTAAAATAATAAAGCTTAATATGAAAACCCATAAAAAACGTTCCAAATGAGCAGAAACGTTCCGTTGACGACAATGAGTATAGACGCCGCAGTTTAACGATAGCAAATAGCGTCACTGTTTTCCGAGAAAAGCAAGTCTTAAGAGATATTGTTTAGGCCACCAGTCTAAATATTGCGGACCACCCTAACGTCCCTTACGTGCACTTATTAGTAATAGCACTATAGTGGCAGGCAAAAAACTCGACGAAAGTTAGCTATCGGCAGGTGCCGCGGACGTTTGCTTCACTACCGTCGTTGCTTCTTTTTTCGAACGTTCGTGAGCCAGCAGCTTTCCCAAGGTGTGTTATCCAACACATCCTTTCACAATTTACAATGTAATTAATTTTAACAATTGCACAATTTTATCTTGAATTTTTAATTTACCAAGTATATTTAACTAACTTATCCATCTAGCATATACAGCGATCATTGTTATTATTGTTATACATTGAATAAACTATAATGAATCGTCATTAATTCTTTTGCTATTTCTATTTCTTTTTATTTGCGTGCACCCGCAACAGATATTATAAAGTCCCAGTTGAAGTATGCCTGTACACGCTACGTACAGCTTGTTTGTGTATCAGTAAGTATCGCCAGTTTTATCGTACTCAAATCTACCACTGTTGATAGTCATAATTATTTCCTGTCAACCAATTTAGCGACAAACCAGTTTCAAGATTTGAAATAGAACAAAAAGTTATTTATATCAAATAGGTATACTTTCGACGAAGCAGGATATTGAGAAATGTGTTATGTTAGAGCAGCAGATGGGATAGCATCGGAGGACAAAATTATTGGAAATAATTGTGAAGGAAATTATTAAGTTAAAAGCAATATGAGATATACATTGAAATAGTTAAACGAACTAAAACCCAGCAGATTTGTTGATCAAATCATATAACGCGAATGAATGGAGATGCCCTTGGTAAAAAGGTACTTATTCTCATTTCCACAAAGTAGAAGATGCAAATGAGAAGGAAAACGTTTACACCATGGGAAAATTTTTCCGAGACCAGACCCGCAGAGAGCCCAGCCGGGCCCCTGGGACTGTTCGCGTTTACGGGCCCCCCTAAACAATAAACTCAATCCAGTAAAAAAATAACATAACATACATAAATTTTTCAATTCACCTTGTCAGTTTTATTTCATCTATATATATAAAAAGAAGTGTACATTTTGATTGTCACTCCATAACTCGAGAACGGCTCGACAGATTGCCATGAAATTTTTAGCAAAGATACAGGAAGGAGAGGTGATGGTTAGTTGATTTTGAAATCCCACATCGGTTTAGCCATATATGTATATATACAAATCAAATTCCGTGTGTGTGTGTTCGCTATGGAAACGTATTCCCCACACATCAATCATCACCAAATTTTGGTTATGGGTTCCTTCGAACGGGAAGGTTATAGGCTTAAAAGTAATTTCGATATATAAAAGGGGCGTGGCATCTCCCATACAAATGGAATCTTTGGTACTGCATACCTTTGAAGGTATACACGCCAGAACATTGAAATTCAATGAGAAGTTATATGAGGTCAATCCCTAACACCACCAAGAAAATGCGGAATTTGGAGAAAGGGGGCGTGGCACCTCCCATACAAATGGAATCTTTAGTAATGCATAACTTTGAAGGTATACATGCCAGAACATTGAAATTCAGTAAGGAGTTATATGAGGTCAATCCTTAACACCACCAAGAAAACGCGGAATTGGGAAAAAGGGGGCGTGGCACCTCCCGTACAAATGGAATCTTTGGTACTGCATAACTTTGAAGGTATACATGCCAGAACATTGAAATTCAGTAAGGAGTTATTTGAGGTCAATCCTTAACACCACCAAGAAAATATGGAATTGGGAAAAAAGGGGGCGTGGCACCTGCCATACAAATGGAATATATTATACTGCATATATCTGGATGTTGTAGTGGTAGGATAATTAAAATTGGTAACGAGCTATGTGACGTTAAGTCCTAAAACCTCCAGTAAAATGTGGAATGGGGAAAAACTATGGCTGCCGTACAAACTTAAGTTATTTTAACACCTAAAGTTTGACTGCATTGTTGAGTTATGCCCTTTGGACGTTATTAATCTGCCGCTGTTAAAAAAATTGTTTAGCTTCAGTCTATCTACATCTTCTATAAAAATCAAATTCTGTGTGTGTGTTCCCTATGAAAACGTGTTTGCTATACTTCGATCATCACCAAATTTTGGCTCGAGTTTTGTTCGACCAAGACGAAAGTTTTTCATATTTCAGAATTAAGAATTTAAAATTTAAATGTTTTTGTTTTTTGGCTATGCGAAAGAACTATCTTAGCTCCCAAAAATGATCAAGTTAACAAAATCAATGATCGCTTTCAAAATCAATTTCCTGGTGAAGTGACGAAATATAAATCGATCGACACAGTTACAGATGAAGATAAAATTGTGAATTATCCAAATGAATTTCTATACTCCTTAGAACCAAAAGGAATGCCTGCGCATAAATCAACTTTGAAAATTGGCTCACCAGTCATGCTTCTTCGGAATGTAATCAAAGCAACAATCATCAGCGGTAAAAGCAATACAATAATATAAGATAAGATACAAGGTTAAAATGTTTTAACAGAAAATTTCACCAAATATGCGTACAAAATTCAATTCAATTTACAGAACAATAAATTAAATTATCAACAAACAAAACAGAAAAAATAACGCAACATCCATTCGATCTCGGGCGTTACAACGTGCGCCTGGTAAAGCTAGTATAATATAAGATTCACTGGAGCACTTACATAAATGAAATGTTATATTTCATTGTTTGATTTACTTATGTATATTTCTCACTAGCCCAGCACTGTATCAATAAACGGAGGAGACACGAAATTAAATTCAATGGTTTTATTTAAAATGCAAAACTTTTAAATCACAAAACCACGGTATATAAAAAATGCTAATTCATTTAAATATTTAAAATGAAAGCGAAATATTTGCGCGACGGCGGGCGGGCGATACAATGAAGCGAGGTGAACGTTGCTGGCACGATGATGCGTTTGCGTGGGTAGTTTAAGGTGAACTAAAAACTCAATTGAGAGTGAGCGCGGTGGTGGTTGGCAAGCCACGGCTGAGCTGCACTGCTTGCAATTGGCCGCACTGGCCGGGTGTTGCCAGACGGAGGGGGCGGACTTAGTCCGAAAATTGGATCATGTCTTCAACATGCTCCCCCCCCCGCCAGACGCGTTGATGGGTTAAGGGCGGCGTCAACTCTGTCCAAGGCTGCTCGTGCCTCGGCTACTAATTGTCTTATTTTTTTTTCTTTTTGACGAGCCGATTGGCTTCGTACCGCGCTCTGGCGGTTTTCCGTGCGGGCTCGTGGGGTTGCCCTGTCTCTTCGGCGGCTGTCGTTGTCCGCATGGTTGTTCGGTCGAGCCCGGTGGAGCAAAGTGTGGTGGCCGAGTGAGCATTTTCGGCAGCTGCTTGGGGAGTCGCACGCCCCGGTGGAGTGTGAGATTGCGAGGCAGTTGAGGCAGTGCCGGTGGGTTTTGGCACATTGGTATCTCTCCTCGGGTTGCATCGCTAAAAAGGCCCGGCACTGTCTCAACACATGCCGTTGACCACAGAGGCGACACTTTGGTCCCTCGGTTGTTCTGCAGGTCCTGTAAAGACAAGAAAGGAGAAAAAAAATATTCGTATTTTTTAGGCATGGGTGAGGGTAGCTTATATATCTTTTTCAGATTGCTAGGGTCATGAAACAGAGGGTACCAGAGGTAGGGTTGGCATTACTAGGCAGTTGGTAGCACGCACAGTTTGGCAATATTACGGGTTATTAGTCCATTTCGGGTTTTGAGTTCCACAACTCGAACATTGTTATCCGATCCAGGGTGTAAAGTGATTACCCGTCCCAAACGCCATTCGTTCGGGGGTAGTAAATCATCCTTTACCACGACTAAATCTCCAACTTGAATATTGCGTTGAGGGCATTTCCATTTATACCGCTTATGCAGCTCCTTGAGATACTCGTTCTTCCATCGTGTGCTGAATTGGTGGTGAAGCACTTTCAGTTTCTGCCATTTGTTGACCAAGGTGAGATGCTCTGCAGTTGGCTCCGGTAACGACAAGAGCGGCGCGCCAGGTAGGAAATGCCCTGGGGTTAGGACTAGGGGATCCATTGGATCTTCGGACATAGGGGAGAGCGGTCGGGAGTTGAGGACCGCCTCTATGCGTACTAAGAGGGTAGTAAGCTCTTCGAAGGAGAACTTCTGGTTTCCTGCTACTTTCGTAAAGTGTATCTTGAAACTTTTCACGGCCGCTTCCCATAGCCCACCCATGTGTGGAGCGTATGGTGGGATGAATTTCCATGAGAATCCGTGAGTTGCATATTTTTCTGCGACGTCTGTAGCGACTTCCTTGAGAAATGTGGTGAATTCCCTTTGAAATACGCGTTGTGCGCCGACGAACGTCTTTCCGTTGTCAGAAAATATCTGATGGGGTAGGCCACGGCGACCAGTAAATCGGGCAAAGGCTGCGTTGAAGGCATTCGTGGTGAGATCAGAGCACACTTCTAAATGAACAGCCTTTGTGGAAAAACAGACGAACACACAAACGTAAGCTTTGACATACGAAGCTCGGCGAAGGGGAGAAGTTTTTACCATAAATGGTCCAGCAAAGTCGACTCCTGTTGTATGAAAGGGTAGGGAATACGTTGACCTCTCGGGTGGCAAGGCGGCCATTATCTGCGTTTTCATCTGCTGTTTATAGATGGTGCAGGTTTTGCAGTGGAAGACGAGCTTTTTGACCTTTTGCTTCAAACGTGGAATGTAGTACTGTTGCTGTACCATTCGGATCATCAGCTGTTTGTCGGCATGAAGCAGGTTCGAATGGAGGAAGTCCAACAGAAGAGAACAAAATCGAGAGTTTTCGGGTATGATAATTGGGTGCCGCTCATTAAAGCTATAGGTGGCATATGCTAATCTTCCAGAAACTCGCATGATTCCTGAGTCATCTAGCATGGGGTTTAATGTCAGAAGGGTGTTCTTTTTGGGTAAGGGTCCTGACGTTTGAAGCAGCTCTATCGTGTCTCCGTAATGATTCCGTTGAGTTTGAATGATGATTTTGATTTTGGCATCATTCACTTCGGCGTGGGTGAGGTTGAGCGTGGATGGGACTTCTAGTTTTCTTGCTTTTCGGATAAACCGCAACATATAGGCCACGACTCTAAGCGCTCGAGAAAATGACGAAAAACGGTCGATTATATCTATATTTTCTTCCTGCAGGGTGTGGAATACTTCCACATGTCGTTGTTCGGGGGGAGTTGGGTGGTGAGAAATATCCTTTGGCCACGAAGTTGATGGATTGATAAGCCAATTAGGTCCTTCCCACCATAATGGACATTGGACTAAATCCTGAGGCTTGAAGCCTCGAGTGCCCAAATCCGCTGGGTTATCCTTACTGGAAACGTGCCTCCAAGTGGCGTTGTCAACGTTCTTAAGAATTTCAGAGGTTCTGTTCCCGACATACGTTTTCCAGGTATGGGGTGGTTTTTCTAACCAGGCCAGTACGATGGCAGAATCGCACCAGAGAATGAGTTCGTGTTGGGGCAGATTCAGCTCACTTCGCAGCTGTTTCACTAACTTGGAGAGTAAAACTGCTCCACAGAGTTCCAACCGTGGAAGACTCACGGTTTGGAGGGGTGCTACTTTGCTTTTAGCAGCTAGCAAATGGGATGAAAACTTATTTTCATGGGTTTGTACTCGTAAATATATACAGGCACAAAATGCTTTTTCTGAAGCATCTGAGAATCCATGCAGCTGGATTAGTTTATCGGGGGAATACTGTACCCACCTAGGGATTTTAATGTCTCTGATATGAGGTAAATTTTCATAAATTGAGGTCCATTTTTGGAGAGCTCCGGGCTTCACGTCCTCGTCCCAATCCGTTCCTTCCATCCAGAGTTGTTGCAGCAACATTTTGGCAAGAATCATTATTGGTGAAAGCCATCCTGCGGGGTCAAACAGTTTTGCAACTGCTGATAAAATCTGCCTTTTTGTAGTCGTGTTTTCTGCTGATGGTGGATCATACGTGTAGGTGAAGGTGTCGGTTAGCGCGTTCCACTGAATTCCAAGGGTTTTTGTGGAACTCGAATCATGGAATTTAAGGAAATCGACGTCTAGCAAATCAGGTTCGGGAACGGGTTTTAAAATTTCAGGGTGATTTGCCGACATCTTCCTCAAGGGAACCCTGCCGATTTTAAGGCTTCGATAACTTGAGTCATAGAGTTCAAAGTGGACTGTATATTATGACCGCCTGACAAAATATCGTCGACATACGTTTCATTCAACAAAATGTCTTTAGCGAGCGGATTACCATCAACACTTTGAGCCAAATGGAGGCCAAGAGGATACACTGAAATTTCCCCATATATGCTTCAATACCTTTCAAATGCATTACTGTTTCTGAACTTAGATTCAAAAGCTTGATTTCATCAATAGCTTTCAATATTTCGGGAATGTGAGTTGCGAAAGGTTTCACAATATCCACACGAGCAGACCATCGTGTTTGTGACATGCTCTGCAAGGACCAATAAGTTTTTCTTTGAGAATTTCCCATCTCTGAGGGCTTGCACTAAAGATAAAATTTCTGCATAATACCGAAAAATGTGATGACTTCTGCACAACATTCAGCAGCTTGCACTCCACATAAATTTAAACTATGACAAGCACAAGGTGCAAATATTTCCAGGGAGTTATCTCTAAGGATATGACTCTGCGCTCCTTTGTAATGACCGCTCATATTACTGCCATTATCATACCCTTGCCCACGGCAGTCATCCAGTGGAATATTGTGCTTTTTTAGAGCGCTCAGCGATAGCTTCTCCTGTTTTTGCGTTACAATCGACAAACTCTAAGAAGCGTTCTTGGATTTTCCGTTTTCCGGAGTCCCTGTCTAATAAAACACAACGCAATATAAAAACAGTCTGCTCAATATGCGCCGAATCAGGGGTTGCATCCACTATTACTGTATAATACTTGACGGAATTTCTCTCGCCTTCTATCTTTCTAATTACTTGACTTGCACAGATTTCTATGAACTCATTTTATATTCCATCAGAGAAATAATGTGGAGACGATTCTTTTTCGTTTGAGATTCTCCCACCTTCTCCAAATGTTCATAAAATAGAGGGTCATAATTGCTGATCAGTTCCAAAATGCCAAGAAAGTTTCCATTTTTGGATTTCCGATCAATGAATTATCCCCTTTAAATGCCAATCCTTTTTCTCCAAGAAATAAAACAACATCAAGAATTCTGCGGCCGCCGTGGTGTGATGGTAGCGTGCTCCGCCTACCACACCGTATGCCCTGGGTTCGCACCACGGGCAAAGCAACATCAAAATTTTAGAAATAATATTTTTCAATTAGAAGGAAATTTTTCTAAGCGGGGTCGCCCCTCGGCAGTGTTTGGCAAGCGCTCCGGGTGTATTTCTGCCACGAAAAGCTCTCAGTGAAAACTCATCTGTTTTGCAGATGCCGTTCGGAGTCGGCATAAAATATGTGTAGGTCCCGTCCGGCCAATTTATAGTGAAAATCAAGAGGAGCACGGCCTTAGATCTCTTCGGGGGTTATCCGCCTTACGTTTATTTTTTTATTTATCTCTCTCCAGCTAGCTGCTTCATTTTTAAGAGTTTCCGCTAAGAGAAAATCCACTGAACTTGCATTTCGAATTCTCATTTCATATTGGCGCCACTCTATATACCAAGTTTTATGATTTTGACTATTTTCATGTTCACGAATTTTGTCGTGTAATCTCTTCCAACCTTTTTCTTTAGAATAACCTGAAGACTTTGTCAAAGCTGATCGGGTATTTTCGGAAACTTTGCTGAAAATCCGGCATGGAAAACAAAAAAGCGCTTCTTTTGTTGCACTCCAAACGAGCCAAACACGCTTTACGTTTTCTCCGTTTTTTTAGAGTAGTATGGAGTATGATTTGAAGGAAATAGCGACCACTTGAGTCGTTGGGAAGTCGAAATAAAATGTGATTTTAAGTTAGTTTAAGCATTTTTGACAGATAGCGCTTATAAAATTGTGTCAAAAACGTTTATCTAACTTAGAATCACATTTTATTTCGACTATGATTATGCCCCATAGTATTTGATCGGATGCTTATGATTTTAGTTAAGTGATGTTCAATTTTAAAACAATTTTTTGTAACAACAAAATATGTACATATGTATCTATGAAATCCTAGTTAGAGTACTGTCAATACTGCTTTGCCTTGCCGAGCCCCCAAAACTTTCCTGGCCCCAGGGCAATTGCCCTGGCTGACCCCCCTCTGAACGGCCCTGTCCGAGACTAGTTTAAGTTAGGCGTGCTTTTCACCTGGAAAAATATTTGTTTTTATTACGCACACCTTTTATGAGTAACGCAAGTTCTTCCTACCACATGTATCCAAAGCAGCCCTTTAATAAATTGTGGACGTTTTCGTCTTTCTCTGCAAAACCATGTGACCTGCAATCTGTTTAGTTTCGTTTGCTATCTTGGACATCGACCAAGAGTGTTATAGAAATATTAATGTAATACCTTATGTGGACACTTTCTTCAGAGGGAACTGATTAGTCCATGTAATCACACAATCATTGATGCGAAAGCGTAAGTTTATTTGTGATGAAGATGAAACAATTTTTTCCCATCCCGACTCGTCCGTAGTACAACCGTTCTTGGCCATTTCATTTGCTATTTTTATACTCAGTTGAGCAGAGCTCACAGAGTATATTAAGTTTGATTGGATAACGGTTGGTTGTACATATATAAAGGAATCGAAATAGATATAGACTTCCATATATCAAAATAATCAGGATCGAAAAAAAATTTGATTGAGCCATGTCCGTCCGTCCGTCCGCCCGTTAACACGATAACTTGAGTAAATTTTGAGGTATCTTGATGAAATTTGGTATGTAGGTTCCTGAGCACTCATCTCAGATCGCTATTTAAAATGAACGATATCGGACTATAACCACGCCCACTTTTTCGATATCGAAAATTTCGAAAAACCGAAAAAGTGCGATAATTCATTACAAAAGACAGATAAAACGACGAAACTTGGTAGATGGGTTGAACTTATGACGCAGAATAGAAAATTAGTAAAATTTTGGACAATGGGCGTGGCACCGCCCACTTTTAAAAGAAGGTAATTTAAAACTTTTGCAAGCTGTAATTTGGCAACCGTTGAAGATATCATGATGAAATTTGGCAGGAACGTTACTCCTATTACTATATGTACATGTAATAAAAATTAGCAAAATCGGAGAAGGACCACGCCCACTTTTAAAAAAAATTTTTTTTTTAAAGTAAAATTTTAACAAAAAATTTAATATCTTTACATTATATAAGTAAATTATGTCAACATTCAACTCCAGTAATGATATGGTGCAACAAAATACAAAAATTCAAGAAAATTTCAAAATGGGCGTGGCTCCGCCCTTTTTCATTTAATTTGTCTAGGATACTTTTAACGCCATAAGTCGAACAAAAATTAACCAATCCTTTTGAAATTTGGTGGGTACATAGATTTTATGACGTTAACTGTTTTCTGTGAAAATGGGCGAAATCGGTTGATGTCACGCCCAGTTTTTATACACAGTGATCCGTCTGTCCTTCCGCCGTTAACACGATAACTTGAGCAAAAATCGACATATCTTTAATGAACTTAGTTCACGTGCTTACTTGAACTCACTTTATCTTGATATGAAAAATGAACGAAATCCGACTATGACCACGCCCACTTTTTCGATATCGAAAATTACGAAAAATGAAAAAAATGCCATAATTCTATACCAAATACGAAAAAAAGGATGAAACATGGTGAGGTAATTGGATTGTTTTATTGACGCGAAATATAGCTTTAGAAAAAACTTCATAAAATGGTTGTAACACCTACCATATTAAGTAGAAGAAAATGAAAATGTTCTGCAGGGCGAAATAAAAAACCCTTAAAATCTTGGCAGATATTACATATATAAATAAATTAGCCAAGAAAGTGTTTCTATCGGAACCCGCCTATGGAAGCAGAGGTAGAGGGCGGCCCCCACTCCGTTGGAAGGACCAGGTGGAAAACGATTTAAACTCCCTTGGTGTGACCAATTGGCGCCGGTTGGCGGAGCGAAGGAGCGACTGGCGCGCCTTGTTGGACGGCCATAACCGTTTAGACGGTTAAGCGCCAATTAAGTAAGTAAGTAAGTAAATAAATTAGCGGCATCCAACAGATGATGTTCTTGGTCACCCTGGTCCACATTTTGGTCGATATCTGTAAAACGCCTTCACATATACAACTACCACCACTCCCTTTTAAAACTCTCATTAATATCTTCAATTTTATACCCATATCGTACAAACTCATTCTAGAGCCACCCCTGCTCCACCTTTATGGCGATATCTCGAAAAGGCGTCTACCTATAGAACTAAGCCGCACGCCCTTTTAAAATACTCATTAACACCTTTCATTTGGTACCCATATCGTACAAACGCATTCTAGAGTCAACCCTGATCCACCTTTATGGCTATATCCCTAAATGGCGTCCACATATAGAACTATTGCCCACTCCCTCATAAAATACTTTTTAATGCCTTTCATTTGATACACATGTCATATAAACACATTCCAGGGTTTCCCTCGGTTCATTTTCCTACATGGTTATTTTCCCTTATGTTGTCACCATAGCTCTCAACTGAGTATGTAATGTTCGGTTATACCCGAACTTAACCTTCCTTACTTGTTTCGTTTCGTTTTGTTGGATTTTTCAAAAGTTTAAGTGCCAACAATCGATTTCCTTCTTGGTAATAATTATAGTAATTACTTCCAAAGTCATACCAGCAATCTTGGAAGTACTTTTGCACAATTTTCTATTCATAATTTCTCTTAATAAGATTATGTGAGAGCATTCAATTCTTGAGTACACATAAAGATATCTGTGTGGAAAAGTGATTATGGGTTTATTGTATTATTAACAAGTAATATTAAGTAAGTTGGTATTGGCTTATTGGCTATTTATGCGCATTAATAGGACCATTAATAATAATGGCATTTGCTTTGTGATGGAAAAATGAAGTCATTAAATAAATGTGTTCAAACCAAGATAAATCCAATGCATAAAAGCCCTTTTCAAGAATAAGCTCTGCAGAAACAAGAAAAGAATGAATCGAAGAAACAGAAAAAAGCATGAGTACCAAATACTCATAAACTAGCAGGTAAACGTTTATAAAACTAAGTTGTTTAAGTTACCTAAAACTCGCACAGGGGTTGAAGTTAAATCCCAAAAAGGTAACTTTACCAGGAACACCTTTACACTAACAAAGTGACTCCTATCATTAAACAGAGAGGACTGTAGATTAATGCCGGGTATTCTGACACCACTCTGCTTTAGAATTAAGCTTGGTCAGTGATATTAGATATAGGAAGTGCAATTGCAAATTAAAATGGTCGAGTTATTGTTTTGCTATAGCAGTATCATCGGCTTCTTTTGGCATCATATTATATAGTGCAGTTTTTTCGGAATCTGTCTCATAAAAAAACCGATTAGGCGTCCGTAACAAATCAATAACATGCCGATAACAAATTGGAAACACTCTCATAAGAAATCGATAGCTTTGTGCTAAAAAGTCGCTAACTTTTAGATAGCAAATCAATCATATTGCGGTAACTTTTGATCACAAATCGATAAGACGCCGTTAATAAACTGGTAACATTTCGTTAACCAAATTATAGAAAATCGATATATTTCTAATAACATATCGATAAATAATGGAAAAGTTTTCGATAATAAATCGATAATTATGCGAAGGCAAATCGGTAATTTTTTGATAACTTATCGGCAACTATTCGATAAACAATCGACAAATTTTAAATAATAAAGCGATAACTTTTCTATAGAAAAATGATAAACCGTCCTTAAATCATAAAACCATGGGATAGTGACGAAATCACAATACAATTTTTTTTCGCACTTTGCTTTATCATGCCAGTACTGAAAAGAAATATCATTATGATCTTAATATATATTTAACTTTTTGTTAATATTAGGCTTAAAAAAAATTTTTTTAAAGCTTCGTGGACATCAATCGATTTTGCCAATCAGCACTTAGTGTATGTAAGGAAAACTTTCCTACCAAATTTTCTTCTTTCACAATTTTCCAAAATTTCTATTTTGGGTCATAAAGTTAACACACGTATACCTTTTAAAACTTTATCCAACGTTTGAAATTTTCGATATCGAAAAGGAGCAAGTTGTTATAGACCGATTTCGCTCATTTTCAATACCAATCTGTTCTGGGTCGGTCCAGATATGTGAACCAGTATTCAAATTTCATAAAAATAGCTTACTTTTTGTTCAAGTTGTGGTGTTCACGGGCGTACGGAGGGCGGACACGCCTAAAAAAAAAGAAAAACTCTATTCGATTCCGGTAAATTTGATATAAGGAAGTCTATCTCTACCTGGATTCCTTCATGTCATTACAAACAACCGTTATGCAATCAAAGTTATAATACCCTTGTAAAATACACGCGCTGGGTATACAATGGACTGTATTTGACAGATTTTAATTTCCTTGCATTTCCTACTGCACTACATTTCTGCAACTTCGCGCACTTTTCACATATTGGAGGCTAGTGTTTTTAAATCACTTTTACAAACTTTTTATTTCGGAAATAAATAATTAAAAAATTGTTTTTCTTTCACTTTCATCGCTTTGTTCTTTTACACTAAGCAATAATTGCTAGTCACGTTATGTCGCACGTTGCTGTGCTGCACTTAATATAAAGCAGCTCTGGTTTGTTAAAGCAACTATCGCTCTGGTGTATTTCATAAAAGTTCAAACAAATATTACAACCAGGAAAAATAATGTGTTTTTTTAGTGCTAATAAAAAAGTAAGAGATGTATGGCTGCAATAAACACTGAAAATGTACGGTCAAATATTTTAGTTTATTTTTTAAACCTAGCAAAGTTTGCTGCACATTTTAAGGTTTTTTATACTAAATTCCAAACCACTTAAACGTTTTAAGAGGTTTCTAAGATAGCTTGGTTTCGATTATAGTCAAGACACTTGTAAAATATAATTTTCGATGAAAAGTTTAAAATTAAAACCAAAAAGTTGTAGCCGTATGGCCTTTTTGGTCTATATTTTAAACTGTTGGAAAATAAATCAAATTTTGAAAATATTTAATTTAAATATTATTTTCGAATTTTGAGAAATGTTATTTTCAATAAGTGGTTTAAAATTAAAACTTAAAAGTTTTGCATTCTTAATTAGCTTGGCACTTATTTTTAATATATTTTTGGGTTTGAGTTTTAGCCAAAAGATTGGCTTTAAATTAAAACTCTTTTAAAAATTCTATACCCATACCCTATGCAGCAATCTTACATGTTTACACACTAATTTTGTGAAAAATGGAGAGCAACCAAGACGGTTTAATTGTTGAAATTAAATTCTCTGGAAATTATCAGTTAATTTCTTTTGCGAAAAACAACTTAAATAAAAAACAATATTGGCATATGTTAACAAACTGGTATGTAAAATAATTTTGTATTTCTAAATAAAGTGCAATAACATCTGCATTTCATTTTAGTGGCAGATGCTTTTGGAATTCAAAGTAAAGTAATAGATTAAGCGCCGCGCGTGGCAGAGAGTACTGCAAGTTTTATTTTGCAATTAAGCAGCTGTACTCTTTTCCTACTGGAAGTGTCCGATCCCATTTTTGATGAAGAAACTACTATAAAACAAGTAAGGAAGGCTAAGTTCGGGTGCAACCGTACATTACATACTCAGCTGAGAGCTTTGGAGACAAAATAAGGGAAAATCACTTTGTAGGAAAATGAACCTAGGGTAACCCTGGAACGTGTTTGTATGAATGGGTGTCAAATGGAAGGTATTAAAGAGTATTTTAGAAGGGAGTGGGCCGTACGATATGGGTATTAAATCAAAGGTTAAAAGGGAGTGATCCTTAGTTCTATAGGTGGACGCCTTTTCGAGGTATCGCCAAAACGGTGGACTAGGAGTGACTCTATAATGTGTTTGTACGATATGGATATCAAATGAAAGGTGTTAATGAGTATTTTAAAAGGGAGTGGACCTTAGTTCTATAGGTGGACGCCTTTTCGAGATATCGCCATAAAGGTGAACCAGGGGTGACTCTATAATGTGTTTTTACGATATGGGTATCAAATGAGTGTTTTAAAAGGTAGTATATGTGAAGGCGTTTTCGAGATATCGACCAAAATGTGGACCAGGGTGACCCAGAATCACCATATTTCACCCCTTTTTCGTATTTGGTATAGAATTATGGCATTTTATTCGTTTTTGGTAATTTTCGATATCGAAAAATTGGGCGTGGCCATAGTCGGATTTCGCCCAGTTTTAATACCAAGATAAAGTGAGTCGAGATAAGTACGTGAACTAAGTTTAGTAAAGATATGTCGATTTTTGTTCAAGTTATCGTGTTAACGGCTAAGAGGAAGGGCAGGCGGTCGACTGTGTATAAAACCTAGGCGTGGCTTCAACCGCTTTCGCCCATTTTCACAGAAAACAGTTATCGGCATAGAAGGTATGCCCTTACCAAATTTCAAAAGGATTGGTAAATTTTTGTTCGACTTATGGCATTAAAAGTATTCTAGACAAATTAAATGTAAAAGGGCGGAGCCACGCCCATTTTAAAATTTTATTTTATTTTTGTATTTTGTTGCACCATATCATTACTGGAGTTGAATGTTGACATAATTTACTTATGCACTGTAAAGATATTAAATTTTTTGTTTAAATTTGACTTTTAAAATTTTTTTTAGCACACATATAGTAATAGGAGTAACGTTCCTGCCAAATTTCATCATGATGTCTTCAACGACTTCCAAATTAAAGCTTGCAAAACATTTAAATTACCTTCATTTAAAAGTGGGCGGAGCCACGCCCATTGTCCAAAATTTTACTAATTTTCTATTTTGCGTCGTTAGGTCAACCCACCTACGAAGTTTCATCGCTTTAACCGTCTTTGGTAATGAATTATCGGACATTTTCGGTTTTTCGAAATTTTCGATATCGAAAAAGTAGGCGTGGTTATAGTCCGATTTCGTTCATTTTAAATAGCGATCTGGGATGAGTGCCCAGGAACTTACATACCAAATTTCATTACGATACCTCAAAATTTACTCAAGTTATGGACGGACGGACGAACGGACGGGCAGGGCTATATGAATTTCTTTTTTCACCCAGATCATTTTGATATAGAGAAGTCTAAATCTATCTCGATTAGTTTATGCCGTTACGGATTACCGTTATGCGAACAAAGTTAATAATCTCTGTGAGCTCTGCTCAGCTGAGTATAAAGATACGGCGATCAAAGCTTTGAAACCAACAGTGAGGTACTTTGATATTAGTATCGTGGTATTTAATGAAAAGAACTTAACTCGAGGTATTAGCTACAATTTTTAATAAAATTATGAAAAAAAAAACGAATCACAATTTTGTTTATTAAAATAATTAAGTTTTCCTTTTCACACAGGGCCACTTGTTTAATTAAGCGAACATCTGTCAGCCGCCCAAAAAAAAAATTACGCTTTTAGAAAAAATAATTAAAATGGATATTAGCCCTTTCCTTCTTAACTATTAAGGCAATCAAATTAAAATGCAGGCGCGACTTTTCTTAACATTTTACACCTTGCCAAAAAAAATTTGAAAAAGCAATATTATCTTTTGCTGCAAATGCAGCGAAAACAAAGTTTTTAAATTTTTTTGGTGTTTTTCTATTTTTTTGTAAGTTATTGAAAATAATTTATTTTTGAGTGTCATTTGTAACATCGACATCAAAATTCGACCCATCAAGCAAAATGTACTAGATTTACGACCCTATTGGGCATTAAATAAAACAAAATAATGATATAATTAGAAATTACCTTTTGTACGGAAGATTGATTTCAAAAAGAGCTTTAATGTAGAAAACTTGACTAATTATTTCATTAATTAACTGTGTGAAACTGGTATTAAACATTGCTATAAGTTTTAATTCGAGGGTTTTTCTGATACATATAAATTCAAACCGAAAGTTTGAGCTGCAGAGAAATTTAGATTACAATGTTTAAATTCTAATTTTTTAAGGTTTCAAATTTAAACTCAAAGGTTTAAAAAACAAACAGAAATGTTTTGGTTCTAATATCTTTTGATTTGACATTCAAACAATTAAGCTTTGAATCTAACCCAAAATGTTTTAATAAAATGTTTTCTTGGTTTGAAAAATGGGAATTTTCTTGACTAAAATTTTAACCAAAATGTTTTAGTTCAAAACTTGTCATATGAGCTCGTTTTTTTTAAACTTTGCAAGGTCTGCATTTAAAACCAAAATAAGTTTCATCATATACATATCTGGACCAAAAAGTTCAAGATTTATATCAAACTTTTAAACCCTGGACGTATATGAGCGCGTGTATATGTAATTATCTCTTGTTTCAGAGAAGTTTTATTTTTATTCTCTTTTTCCGTTCTTTAAATTGTTTACGGCACTTTACTTTTTTGCGAAAAATAAAAACAATTTAGCTGTAAAATAGGATCGAGCGGGTGCAAAAAGTTTTTTTGAAACACGCATGACGTTGCCTTCGGTTCGAGGATTCAGCTCCCTCGTATGATGCTCGACGTATGCTCGTCGTACGTTCGTGTTTAACGTTATAAATGGCATAGTTGATTGTCCAGTTTTACTTGAGCGTATTCATTTTAATGATCCGCGAAGAAATCTGCGTACAATATTCCCCTTTTATTTAGAAAATTTTAAAACAAAATATGCGAGTATCGCGCCTATTGTTCGGGCGTTGCGTAAAATGAATGCTTTATTTTCAATCACAAATCATGTTGACTTTTCTTCCTCAAAATCACACTTTGTAAAACCACTTAATGCAATTTGTTAGTAAAAACTTGTTTTTTGTATTATCTAATATATAAAATTCTTCTGTCACGGCTTTAGACGCTTAACTCCTCCGAAACGGCTGAACCGAATCTCATGAAATTTTGTGAGCATATTGGGTAGGTCTGAGAATCGGCCAACGTCTACCTTCTTTTCGCTACGTGCCTAGGGTCTTGAGAGCAAAACGTGGACCCGGGTACCCCTAGAATGTGTTTATACAATATGGATATCAAATTAAAGCTGTTGATGAGTGCTATAGTACAGGATAATTTTCATATAACTGGGAAGCTAGGGTCTAGAGATATAGCCCAAAACGTGGACCAGGGTACCCCTAGAATGTGTTTTATACAATATGGATATCAAATGAAAGCTGTTAATGAGTGCTATATTACAGGATAATTTTCATACAACTGGGAAGCTAGGGTCTCGAGATATAGCCCAAAACGTGGACCCGGGTACTCCTAGAATGTGTTTATACAATAGGATATCAAATTTAAGCTGTTGATGAGTGCTTAGTACAGGATAATTCTCATACAACTGGGAGGCTAGTGTCTCGAGATATAGCCCAAAACGTGGACCCGGGTACCACTAGAATATGTTTATACAATATGGATATCAAAAGTAAACTGTTGATGAGTGCTATAGTACAGGATAATTTTCATACAACTGGGAGGCTAGGGTCTCGCGATATAGCCCAAAACGTGGACCCGGGTACCCCTAGAATGTGTTTATACAATATGGATATCAAATGAAAGCTGTTGCTGAGAGCTCTAAAGTTCATTGTGATATTCGATTTAGTCGCACCAACCTGGCAAAACTGATAAATATGCATGCGAAACCGAAATAAAGAAATGAATTAATAATACCCACATACCTATTTATATACGTCCTATTCGATTTGCCTGATAAATTTGCCTATATTAGTATTTACGATGCCTTTTTCCTGGAAGTATACCAGAGATGGACTAGGACTGGGATTAGGACTAGGACTGGGACTGAGACTCGGAATGGGACTGGAACAAAATACATAACACCCTCTGGGACTGGCAATAAGAGATGAAGAAGAAGGAGAAAAACGAAGACGGAGATGAAGCGAAAAAGACGAAGGGAGGAGTGAATAAAAAGATTAGGAAAAAGTATAGAGGGGTAGGGCAGAGTTAGACGGAAAAAGCTCATCAAAATATATGCAGATAGGCCAAATTTAGGGCAGAACAACGTCTGCCGGGTCTGCTAGTTCTATATAATATTTACTTCCCTGTATGGGATTTATCAAAATACATATATTGTTCTAGTCTGTAAGGTATTTGGTACTGTAGACTTAAATAAATAAATAAATAAAAATTTACCAAAAAAATACGGCGACAGACGGAAGGTTTTAAGACCGGGGCAAACTCCTGTAGGAACGAAAACGGTGACTTTGTAACTGATGTCCAGAGAAAGCTTAGATTATGGAGGGAACACTTCTCTGTTCTCCTAAATGGAGGCAGCAATTCACCGCGCAGAGATGAAGAACCCGATCCGGAAATCGGTGATGATGGAATATATGTCCCCCGCCCGATTATGACGAAGTTAGAATAGCAATAACCAGATTTAAAAACAACAAGGCCGTGGGCGCTGATGGATTGCCTGCGGAGCTATTCAAGTACGGCGGCGAGGAGTTGGTAAGACGCATGCAGCAGCTTCTTAGCAAAATATGGGCAGAAGAGTGCATGTCCGACGGTTGGAATCTAAGTGTTCTTTGCCCAGTCCACAAGAAGGGGATACTGCAAAATGCACCAACTATCGTGGAATCAGCCTTCTTAATATCGCATATAAGGTCCTTTCAAGTGTATTGTGCGAAAGGTTGAAGCCCACCGTGAACCGGCTGGACCTTATCAGTGCGGCTTCAGACCTGGTAAATCTACCATCGACCAGATTTTCACAATGCGCCAAATCTTGGAAAAAACCCGTGAAAAGAGAATCGACACACATCACCTCTTCGTCGACTTTAAAGCCGCCTTCGACAGCACGAAAAGGAGCTGCCTATATGCCGTTATGTCTGAATTTGGTTTCCCCGCAAAACTTATACGCCTGTGCAAAATGACGTTGAGCAACACCATCAGCTCAGTCAGAATTGGAAAGGACCTCTCCGAGCCGTTCGAAACTAACGAGGTTTCAGACAGGGTGACCCCCTATCGTGCGATTTCTTTAATTTGATGCTGGAGAAAATTATACTAGCTGCAGAACTTAACCGCACTGGAACAATCTTCTATAAAAGCGTGCAATTACTGGCATATACTGATGACATTGATATCGTCAGTCTAAACACCCGCGCTGTTAGTTCTACTTACTCCATACTGGAAAAAGAAGCGGTAAAGATGGGTTTGATGGTGAATGAGGACAAAACGAAGTACCTGCTGTCATCGAGCAAAGAGTCAGCGCATATGCGCCTTGGCAACCACGCTACTGTTGGCAGCCATAATTTCGAAATAGTAAAAGACTTCGTTTATTTGGGAACCAACATCAACACTAGCAACAACATCAGCACTGAAATCCAGCGAAGAATCAATCTTGCCAATAAATGCCACTTTGGACTAGGTAGGCAATTGAAAAGTAAAGTCCTCTCTCGGCGAACGAAAATCATACTCTACAAGTTACTTATCGTACCCGTCCTGCTATATGGGGCAGAAGCATGTACCATGACAACAGAAGATGAAGCGGCTTTGGGAGTGTTCGAGAGAAAAGTTTTTCGAAAGATTTATGGACCTCTACGCGTTGGCGATGGCGAGTACCGAAGAAGATTTAATGATGAGCTGTACGAGCTATACGCAGACATCAACAAAGTCCAGCGAATTAAAACGCAGCGGCTGCGCTGGCTAGGCCATGTTATGCGAATGAATGCGAATGCTCCGGCCAAGAAAGTGTTTCTATCGGAACCCGCCTATGGAAGCAGAGGTAGAGGGCGGCCCCCACTCCGTTGGAAGGACCAGGTGGAAAACGATTTAAACTCTCTTTGTTTGACCAATTGGCGCCGGTTTGCGGAGCGAAGGAGCGACTGGCGCGCATTGTTGGATGGCCATAACCGTTTAGACGGTTAAACGCCAATTAAGTAAGTAAGTAAGTGCAATGAAATTCGATTGAATATTACTCTGTTTTCAGCAGTCAGTTGAGTAACTCTAAGATATTTTATTTTGTAATATTTTTTTTTTACTTCTAAAATATATTTCAACCTGGTTAATTAAAATCTGATATAGGATGTTCCATGGTCAAGGGTGAGACTTTTGTACGCATTATATCATCTTTGTGGATGCATTCTGAAAAAACTAGCTGAAGATTTAAATTTTTTGAAAGCTTTTTCAAAACAAGCTTTTTCTATCGGAACCCGGAATAGTTCAATAAGCACTTTACTTTAAGAGGAAAAAAGGCGTTGAAAAGGCATTTACAGAATAAATTCAATATTTTTCGGCTTGAAGATTTTTACACCATTGTTATCACAAGGTCTCCAGTTTTGTATGAAAAATTTGTTCCGCACCAAGGTTCAATTTCTCATGGAACCTCCAATATGATAAATAGCTTCATGAATACTTTTCAATATAAAATAAATTTATATTTCCTCAGTCCCCTTTTCATTCATATTTGTTTATTTCCTCAGTTTCCTTTGCAAATAATCCGCATCATTACCATTGTTATCATTCAAGTGTCAGTTATTTTTACTTATATCCTACGTTTCCGTTGAGTTAATGCGGTGTATGAAAATATCATTGTTCCTTTTATGTTAAAATAGGTTTATGTAATGTGCTAACTAACTTCGAGCTTTTATTTCTTGGTATTCAAGCGTAAATGATTTGTTATACTTACACTCATGGAGAAAAGTACAAGGTTTTTTTTTGTTGCAGTTTTCTCTTTGTTTTCCTTAAGCAAAATAGTTTTTGAAATTTTTTTATAAACACATATGCAAATATATGTGACCGGTCTATGAAAAGGTGGCTTATGACTAAAAACAAATTTTTCCACTTTTTCTCTGGTTTCGATAGTCTTTGAGATGCTCCTTCACGTGGTAAAAACTAGAAAGTCCTAACTTGCTTAGAAGTGTAGTAAAAATGTAGGGAAAGAAGAGCACAAATGAAAGACGATGAAGCCTTTGGTTCCTTCGATGCCACTTTGGTGGCTGGTAAATCATCCTCAGATTTTTTTGATAGCATTTTTTTCGATGGCAAGGGAGCCAAAATATCGGTCAGAAACTGGTTTGTGCTTTGCCTTTTGGGCATGACTGTTCATAACGCAAAAAAAAAAAAAATACTAAGAAACTGAAGAAATGCATTGTTTATCTCTAACAGCTGTTTCTCGCAATTTCTTTTTTGAGTCATAAGCCACCTTTTCATAGACCGAGTCATATATAATAAAATCATTATAACCTAAGGTTCAAAATTTTATGAAACATTCGCGAAAACTTATGTTCGAAACACGAATCTTAAGTAAAAATATAAAATTTTCACTAACAATCCTTATTTCATTGAATTTTAGCAAAATAAGGAATTAGTCTTAGTCCATTAAACAAAGTTTCTGATTTTAGGCAACTTTTTTGTCAGCCGACACGGGGGTCCTGAACTTTGTTTTAAATCAAAGTTATACCGTCTCAGATTTTTTTGCGGTTTCCTGTTTTATTTCCTTTATATTAGATTGGTTGAATTTTTGTCCGCATTTTCAGTACAAATCTTGCAATCGATTTTTAAGTAACTTCTCATTGAGCTACAAACGTGAAGCTTCACATACAGGTTAAGACACCGCGACAAGCGAACAAAAGGAGAAAACAATTCCGTTAGGAGGCGCACGGATCGAAATACTTAGATGAGAATTTGGAAATTTGAAACCGGCTTCTAAGTAACTTCTCTATGAGCTAGAGTCTTGAAAATTCAAACTTAACTCAGAGGCCGATGACAGTAATTAAACATAAAACAAAAATTTTCGATAGGGGGCGCATGGATTGGGATATTAAGAAAAATCGTACAAAACGGGAGAATCTTGTGATCAATTTTCAAGAGACTTCTAATTGAGCTACAATCTTGGAACTACATCCACATACTCACTTGTAGCAATTCAAGCTTAGCACAGATGAACAATTTTCAAGTAGCTTCAAAACGAATGTACCTTGACGTGTTTGTCTGGTATGTATGTATTATACTATATACATACTGTGACGAATATTAGTAACACTAAGTGATACTCACATCACTAAACTGATACTAAGTAAATAAAGCCACAACAACAGTAAAGCAAGCTGCCACACTTGTATGTACGCAAACAAATTAATCATCATGTACACACATACATACAAGCAGCAGAGAGATACTCACAAACGCATGTCACCATCAGCTACTACTTCGCTCACATATACACACGCATATGGTTACACACTACAAATACACGCGCGTATGGCTGATGACCAGGTAGAGGATTCTAGAAGAAGAAACGTTTAGATAGGGCAGAGAGTATAAAAGCAGCAGACGCTGAGTAGTCCGGAAGCAGTTTGATTTAAGCAAGCTATTGGTTGTGAAGTATCAGTGTTATTGTGAAGTACTTAAATAAAGGCCATTTTGCATTATTGAATATTAAAGTTATTTATTCAACAGTTTAGCGATACGAACGTTAGTAGAAGGTGTAAAATATGTGGAGTTTTACTAAATTCGTTAAAATACAAATATTGTATGTATTCTAAATTAATAAAAGTAAGTTTTTTACCTTGTAATAAATAAGGCACTACTCTTTTCCACATAGAACTAAAAAGTAGAAAATAAAAAGAAACTAAAAAATGTTAAGCATTTCCTTTACATTAGCGGACAAAATCAGGAAATGCTTACATTTTTTTAAAATTCTTTTTATACCTAATTTTATTAGTCGAGTGGATCAGATAAGCTCTGCATACTTCGAATTTCCAATAGACCATCAATATTTGGAGTTAGGGCCCAGAAACCTCTTTTTCGATGACTGATCCATATGTTGGCCTATAACTTTACCCATAATAACATAGTCGCGCAAGTATCTACTTCGAAACTGTTTTGATTACATGAAACCCGGTTAAACCGTATAGTTGTTAGAAGATATATGTTGAAATATATGTCCCATTTGGTTCTATAATCAACAATATTTGGGATCTCTATATTTTATTACCCAAATTTTCTCAAAAAAAAAGTTTCTGAAGCGCCCTAGACGTGTTCTAGATGGAATTTATAGGACACATATTTAGCAACAGAGGATCTGGCGACGGGATGACGGGGTGGCCAAGAAGGTTCAACAACGTTTGTTACCCAAAACCTTCGGGGAGTCTCCTTGTTATACAACAAGAACATGGCGTTGATAATTTACCTAGAAACTTGTCAGAGTCTATTTGGTAATAACGGAATTGCAATTTTGTACGAGTCTTAATGAGAAAACCTATCTTTTTTCACACATTTGCCTTTTGCGTAACGACCAGCGCAAATCGCTACACACTTATGGATATGAAGACTCCTTGACCTCTGCTCATTATATATCTGCATTCTGGCAATACGACTTTTATAATGCCCACACTGAGCAGGAATTCACTTTGGTTGTATTTTATTAACGTAACAATAAAGATTACATACTCAGCTACCAAATTACAGCTTGCAAAACTTTAAAATTGCCTTCTTTTAATAGTGGGCGGTGTGACGCCCATTCTCCAAAATTAACTAATTTTCTGTTGCGTCATAAGATCAAGATGATTATCCATGAACTAAAATACCAAATTTCATTAAGATACCTCAAAATCTACTCAAGTTATCGTGCTTACGGACGGACATGACTAAATGAATTTAATTTTTCGCCCAGATCATTTTAATATATAGAAGCCTATATCTATCTCGACAGTGTTTGGCAAGCATATCGAGTGTATTTCTGCCATGAAAGACTCTTAGTGCCTTGCAGATGCCGTTCGGTGTCGGCATAGAATAAGTAGGTTCCGTCCCGCCAATTTGTAGGAAAAATTAAAAGGAGCACGACGCAAATTGGAAGCGGAGCTCGGCCCAAAATCTCTTCGGAGCTTTTCGCGCCTTACATTTATTTATTTTATTTTTATATCTATCTCGATTAGTTTATGCCGTTACGGGGTACCGTTATGCGAACAAAATTAATATGCTCTGTGAGTTCTGCTCAGCTGAGTATAAAAATAACGAGTTTTTTTTCTTGAAAACTGCCTAAGCCAATAAGTGCCAGCTCAAGAATCATCAAATTAAATTTCCGTTGAGTTCCGGTGCCAGGATGGTGCATATTCTTAGAGTGTATTTCAGGAGGTAAGATTATAGGTGGTAAAGCTAGTGCTATCGCTTCCCGAATCGATAGTATTTCTGCTTTAAACACACTGAAAAACTAAATGAGCTTAAGTGATGTGGAGATACACTGGACTAGATTCCAGCACTCCACCGCCTAAGTTCATCGTGGAGCTGTCCGTACATTATGACACAAAAGGTCAATAAATATAATGACTGCTCTTGAACATCAGCTTTTAGCGGTATGCTGTAAGTTAACCATACCTTTGCAAATTATGCTAGGCATTGAAAAATTACTTTGGTCTTTACGCTCCATTACTTATGTAAATAATTCATTTAGCGTTTTCCACTTGCACGAATTCCACAAATATCGATGGGGAAATGCTTTGTGTTTTTTAAACAACAAAAACACCAGCAACATATTTTTAATAGCATCCATTATTTTTAGTGATTTTTTTATGGTATTCATATGATCACCAAAGACGTTTTATTAATTTTTTATACTCAGCGTGCTTTGCACACAGAGCATATTAACTTTGATTGGATATCGGTTTGTTGTACAGGTATAAAGGAATCGAGATAGATATAGACTTCCATACATCAAAATCATCAGGACGAAAGAAAAATTGATTGAGCCATGTCCGTCCGTCCGTCCGTCGGTCTGTCCATTAACACGATAAATTGAGTAAATATTGAGATATCTTCACCAAATTTGGTACAAGAGCTTATCTGGACCAAGAATATATTGGCGAAATCGGATAATAATCGCGCCCACTTTTTATATGTATTACAATTTGAAAAACACAAAAACCCCATTATTTAGTAAATAAGACACCTAGAATGTCGAAATTTGATGTGTGGACTGACATTGAGACTATTGATAAAAATTTGAAAAAAACACATTTTAAAATGGGCGTGGCACCGCCCACTTGTGATAAAATCAATTTTACAAATATTATTAATTATAAATCAAAAATGGGTAAACCAATCGTAACAAAATTCGGCAGAGAGGTTGCCTTTACTATAAGTAATGCCTTGAAGAAAAATTAACGAAATCGGTTAAGGAACACGCCCACTTCTATATATAAAAATTTTTAAAAGGATCGTGTACGAATAAAATAAGCTTTATAGAAATGGTAATTCATTTCCCAAGTGGATTTATAACAAATAATAGGAAAAACTTCAAATTTACAAAAATGGGCGTGGCAATGCCCATTTTATGGCTAAGTAATTTTCTATGTTTCGGGAGCATAACTCGAGGGAAAATTAACGGATCGTATTAAAATTGGGTACAAAAATTTTCCTTATAGCAGGAAATATATCGAGAGAAAATGGACGAGATCGGTTAAAGGCCGCACCCACTTATATATAAAACATTTTTAAAAGGGTCGTAGACGAAAATAATAAGCTATATCTTAGTGAAAAAGAGCTTTGTATTAATATAATTTTACTTTCTAAATTGAATTGTAACACTAAATTGGAAAACACTAAAATTTTTGAAAATGGGTGTGGCACCGCCCCTTTTATGACTAAGCAATTTTCTATGTTTCGGGAGCCATAACTCGAAGAAAAATAAACAAATCATAATGAAATTGCGTACACATATTTTCCTTATAGCAGAAAATATTTCTAGTAAAAATGGACGGGACGGTTAAAGACCACGGCAACTTAGATATAAAACAATTTTAAAAGGGTCGTAGACTAGAATAATAAGCTATAACTTAGCAAAAAATAGTTTTGAATCAATGATATTTCACTTATCAAGTTTTATTGTAAGAGGAAATGGGGAGACATATTTTTAAAGGGGCGGTGCCACGTGTTATGTAGAAAAATAATTTATCTGGAATGAAATGTACAACTGAAGCTCACGCTGAGTATATAATGTTCGGTTACACCCGAACTTAGACACCTTTACTTGTTTTTGTTGCAAATGATTTTCAAAATATCAAATTTACCCAGCTACGTGGTCCCCAAATTACTTTCAATTTCTACGTTTTCATTCGGAGCGAAAATGTATTCATCAATATTATTTACTTGTTTTTATACCGATATTCTTTTATTTTTCTGTTTTTTATTTACTTTTGTTTTCATTCATTTAAATTTACTCTGCACCTTATGGGTTTGGAGTAATTTGGCTCAACTTCGCTATATTTGACAAAAAAATATTTATTGAGTTTCAAATTTTATTTTTACAATTTACTGTGCTGTTATTTTTGCATTTTCTGTTGCAAAAATTTGAATAAATATTTGCTTAAAAAAACGACTACATTGCGTCATCAGATATCGCATGGACCGCAGCTCTTTGCATGGACTTTTGGTTATCTACATTAAAGAAAAAAAAAAAAATGGGCAGAAAAGTATGTGTGGATGTAAATATAAATAATTGCGCTTTGCTTTTTTTAAGCTCAATGCCTGCTTTGCGTATTCGAATATAAACAATTTTTTTTTATAAATTTTTGATTTAAACTAAGTATGCAGGAAGATAAATGAGTTTCAATCTTTTGCGAGCTTAGTTTGGTACGAGTCTTAGCGGTCTAGACCACGCTACCCGAATGGAAGCAGATGCCCTAGTTTATAAGATACTATCTTCGACATCTAGTAAGTCACCACATTGGATGCGCTTGTTTATGAGACAAAAAAAAATTGCTCTCATCCATTGGTTATACAACACGATGGAGGGGAAAAAAGATAGAAACTAACTTATGGACAAAGTGAAAACATTTCGTTACGCTCTGGACGACCGAAAAACAATGGAGGTAACGACAATGCTCCAGTGAGGGCCCCCAGCGGGTTAGGGTGTTAGAATATACCCGCGGTAGGTATGCCTGTCGTAAGAGGCGACTAAAATACGAAATAGATTCAAGGGGTTATGTAGCGCAACCCTTTCGGGTTGCCAGCGCAATATGTAGCTCTTCCAAACCCAATTGTCAAAATCACCTATCCGTGGCGAATCCTGTTACATTAACAACCGATGCTCTGGCGACCCCGAACTCCTCGTGGATCTAGGGGGTGGGAGGGCGCTATGGCTTAGAAGGTCCGATGTGGTTATAACAAATCCTTCCCGAGATGGTCTGGCTTGATACCGGAACGTACCGGATCTGCACCCGGCGAAGGACCAAATACCTTCGGGGAGTGTCCTTATCGCTACACCAACAACAACAACAGTCCAGTAAGGGATTCGAGGATACCACTAAAAGCGATCAATTTCCTTATTTTCATTTGAATGAGTCGTAAGAATAAATGTTTACATAGGGAATACATCCATATTTCATAAAGTAACAGCAGCTTCCAAAGGGCAAACGTCAGGACCTTTTATGAAAATTTATAAACAGCAAGGCTTTGCAAAACACTGACCAAGAAGCAAGGTGTACCGAAACAACCATCGAAATCTTTTTAATGAAATAAATTACAGCACTAAGGTAGAAGGAGAAAATGCACTGCAAGCAACCCGTTATGCGAAAGGTCAAACCAATCCTATTGGACTGGTAACACAGTAGGAAGCTACTCATGACAATGAGTCAGGGGGGTAGTTAGATCATTGAAACAATTTTAATAATCGCAAATGTGTAAGATATATTCAGAAAATCTTGTTCTTTTAGACATGCCAAAGGGGTAGCCTTAATCTCAATAAAAATGAAACAGTTTAATTGTCTTTAATGCAAAAAAAAAGGTAAAGAATACAACAATGTACAGAAGACTTTGCGACACATTGTTTAGGCTCGTTGATCCTGGAAGCGATGGAGAAAATTTATGGTTATGGTATTCAAGAAACTTTAAAATGTTTAGAATATGAAGGTGTAATGTCATGAGCCTTCACAAATACAGCACGTAATGCTGTGCGTCGGGCCAATTTTAGAAGACGTGCTCGGAAGCACATAACCTCAAAGATAGACGCTTTCAGCCAATTAAAGGGACATCTGTGACAAAATTTTGTATTAGAGAACTCAGCTCTTCAGTCGTAAGGACTACGGTGAGACACTCAGCCTTATCAACATGGTTTTGCTGGGTCACGCCGGTGAACCTGGACATATGATAGCATTTTCATTTCTGGAAAAAGTGCTACACTTTTTGTACGTCGCGCAAGGGTTGTTAATATATTTTTTTCTATTCTAAAAAGCAGGAAACGCCGTTACGGGGTATTTCGTTCTTTTGCGAAAATGTTTGCCTGGTCGCAACGTAAAAGCGTTACACTTAAATGGCGGTGTAGCAGTGTAACCCTGCTAAACCAGCTGATCGTGATAATTTGTTTTCGTAACTTGACAAATTTTTAGCAACGAAAATTTAAATAGAGACAATAATTGCTAATGAATTTTAATTTTTATTGACAGCGCGTGAAAATCAGCTAATACACGGGGTAGCCATTTATGTTCTTTTCATCCACTATAAAAGTTGAGAGGTTTCAAGGTTTAATCTTTTATTTAGGCAACAATTTTTTTAGAAGAGAAAACGCTATAAGATAAATAACTTTTTGCAGAAAAAAAGCGAACACAGAAGCAGCAACCCAGACCGGACGACGTGTTAAAAAGTTGTTATCGAAAGTGTTAACGGTTTGTTATCGAAATTCATCGGTTGGTCATCGACGAGACATCGCGGTGTTATCGACGAGGTATGGACGTGTTATCAATTTGTTATTGATTTTTTATAAAATTTCTAACGACAATAAAACGTTATCGAGCTGTCGATTGTTATCAACGAGTCATCGAAAAGTTATTGATTTATTATAGGAAAGTTGTAGATGGCTTTAGGCGAGTAGATATTGTGATGAATATTAGCAACACTAAGGGATACTATCATCTCTAAGCCGATACTAAGCAGTGAATTGTATATGCACATCAACAAATCAATCATTATGTCTACCCATATGTCCATACAAGCAGCGGAGAGTAACGCAAAAACACATGCATATATCTGAGATACTCTCAAAAGTATGCTATAATTTGTACAAGTATCACTCACATATACACGCGCATATGAGAGGCTATAGGCGTGCATCTGTAGTTATAGCTGATAAAACTAAAGTATATCGATCCGTTGTTGAACCTTACTTTTTATATTGCTCTACAATTTTATTTGTTATGAAAGATTCGCAAATCGATAAATTGCAAAAAATGCAGAATAAAGCTATGCGATTCATCCTAAACAAACGTTATTATACCCCAATAAAAGATATGCTACTTAGTTTAAATTTGATGAGCGTGAAGCAACAAATATTTTTCTTTACGATGAAGTTTATATACAATATAAAAACCAGAAATTTACCTGAATACTTAAGAACAAATATTAGAGTTAATTATGATGCCCATGGAAGAAATACAAGACAAAGAAATGATTTCAAATTACCTAATTATAAAACAGAATATGAACAGAATAGCCTTTTTTACAAAAGGTTAAAATGCTTCAATGAACTACCTGAATACATAAAAAATAGTGATAATAACTTGTTTAAAAAAAGGTTATACACTCACGTCAAATCTATGAAGATAAAATAAATATTAAGATCTGAGCTGGTTTGTGATACGTATTCCTAATTTATATTTCTAATTCTAAAATTACAAATTTCCTCGTTTATATATATATATATACATATATCTATTTAAACTACTGTACCTATTGTTAATTAATGCAATAATTTTTTTTTTTCAATTGTATAAGCTAGGCTCTTCGAGTCGTAATAAATAAATGAAAATGAAAAGTTTATAGCTGATAAATAAGTAGTAGATTCTAGTAATAGAAACGCCTAGAAGTATGCGAGCGACACAGCACAGAGTATAAAAGAGCGCCAGCTGAGCAATCAGTATTCAGTTTGATTTAAGCACGCTATCTGCCGAGCAGTAGAAGTGTACTCTAATAAAGACCATTTTGCATTATCGAATATTTAAGTTATTTATTCATCAGTTTAGTGATTCGAACGTTAGCAGAAGGTTGCAAATAAGAGGAATTTCAGTAACAATATATTACATATTATTATCATCACACAACAATGTTAATTTAGCAGATATGGAGGGCTAGTGAAAGCTGATAGGATCTTAGCTAGTTTTGGTTTAAAGCCATAAAAGAGAGACTCAGAAAGAAAATATAAAATATCTGAAGACTCGGTTGGCTTAAAGGCATTACAACTGACTCATATCTAAGTTAAGGGCAGCCTCTGTTATAATGCAAAGGCGAGTATTCGAAAGACTAGATAAATTACGGCAACATATACCAACTAAAGCGCAGAATTGAACTAATTTATGTAAATGAGTGCCATAAGCTTTAGCCATTAAATTAAACTAAATTACCATTTCTAAATAATCATCCTAAATTTATTGCATAAAACTAACCGCAAACTGCTTAACTTATTCTGACAAAGTTGAAATGAAAAAAAAGAGAAATGGAAAAACCAACCTTTTTAAAGTTTCCACCGCATTTTTGTTTCCATGCGCTCTTCTCTACTTAACATCTTCTGCATTTCACTTGCTTAGCTGCAATAAATGTAGAAGTGTAATTTATTTTCCTCTGCATTTTGAATAAAATTTGCATAACTTTCGCGTAAATACATTTAACTATTTTTCATTTGTGCACTTTTTGCTTTCTCTTTTCACTTCAATACTTCTAACATATTTAGGGACTTAAAATAAGACGGTTTATGCAACAAAAGCTCTGCGTATGAAAAATAAGTCTCTTTTTTTTCTTTTTCTTAATAAGTGTCCTGTTGTTGCGTACCAATTATTATTTTTCCTCCAAGTTGGCGGGAAAGTTTTATGCCGGCTCCGAACGGCACCCGCAAGGCAGATGAATTTTCTCTAAGATGCTTTTCATATCAGAAATACACTGTAGAGTTTTTCTTAATATTTGACCTTACTTTGTTAGGTACTTGAACTCATGACATTCGGTGTGGTGGGCAAAGCACTAATAGCACACCACGGCGGCCGCCTTTAGATTTAGTTTTAATCTGGTCCATTGATCTGTGCATGAAGTCCCTGCTTTGTCATGCTGTCTCTCATTGGCAAGCGGATATGGAGGCGGTGGTGTTCAGCTGAAGGAGCCAGTAAAAATCCTAGTCTTCGCACTTATTAAATACACCGTCGAGCTAAGGTAAGTCCATTGGTTAAAGCTAGAATTCTACTGCTGACATACCTCCTTACCGCTGCACTCACCCCCCCCCCCCCCCTGCTGCATTCTGGAATGCGCTCCACAGCTGAACTTTCGCTTTACTCCAGCGTTGCTACGTTTTTATTGGTGCTTCGAAAGTTCTCAACAGAAACCCGCGTAATTTTTATTTGAAGTTGTGATGCCAGCCTCGAGTGGCATGAAAAACACCTCTACCGAGATTGAAGCTTTAGCATAAACAACTTGCATCTCTTGACATCAATGCTTTAACATATCTTCAACACCCTTAGGAAGACGCTTTTCTCGATTTTTTCTTTAATTTTTTTTTTTGCGAAAGTTAAAATTTTGAGCCTAGATTTTTAAACCTTTTTTTCACCATTTTTCTAACTTTTTTGAAACCTTCAAAAAAAATTTAAGAAAATTCTCTAGATATGTTGTATTTGTTGCCTGGTTTTGCACGAAGGCGTGGCTTTATATGAAGTTAACTATTATGTTTCAAAACTTTTTTAGTTTATAAAGTGGAAAATACTATATATTGAATACTAAACCATAAGGTTTGAAATTCAAAACAAATTCAGAACAGTCAATTTCGTAATTAAACTTAAAGTTCGAATTTGAAACCAAATTTGATTTGATATATGTAGTAAAAAAAATTTTAAAATTTAAAACCGAATTCTTAGCCGTTAACTCAAGTAGCTGCTAACCGTTGCAACGGACTTCTCTGCTGAACAATGGCCACCCGTTGGACATTCTGGCTTAAGTTGAAAACCACAACGAAAATTAAATCGTTTTCCGAATGGTCGTTCCAATGAAGTACTGTTGTCTCTTCTTCTGGCTAGCAGCCGATAACAAAGTCTTCTAGACTTCTAGCAAAATAAGGTATAAGATCAAGTTACAAATGTTATTCCATACATATGGGCGACCTTTGTCTTGTTCACCTTGTAAATAAGGTCGCCGAGGGTTTGGCCGGTGACAAAGACAGGTTTCCGCGGTGCAAAGAAGCTGGAAAGACTAGGGAAATGGTCGTTTTTTATGCTGCCCGGGAATATGATTTGCAGTCCACCTTTTGAGACTAGGAGAATGGGTGGACCCTTCCAAATCTTGTAGTAACGTGCCGTGATTTACTGTATCAAAAGCTTTTGAAAAGTCCAGCGCTGTGGTGGGGTTCTTGATTCAATCCGCAATTGTCTGTTTGTTAATGGCGTTTAGCGCGGTGGTAGTGCTATGTAATTTTCGGAAAGTATGCTAATTATTGGAAAGTCACAGGTTTGCGGTGATATAGAGGAGCAGAACGGCTTCGAGTGTCTTGACTACTGGCGATAAAATAGAAAGTTGATTTACCAGGCTTTTGTAGCGATACACTCTCGCCATTTTCCATTTTTCGGGGATGACCAATTGGCGTGTTATTGATTTAATGTCCATGGGTTATCGGTTTTATTGGAAGTGTTATCGACCAGATTTTCACAATGCGCCAAATCTTGGAAAAACCCGCGTAAAGAGAATCGATCGTCGATTTTAAAACCGCCATCGACAGCACGAAAAGGAGCTGCCTATATGCCGCTATGTCTGAATTTGGTTTCCCGCAAAACTTATACGGCTGTGCAAAATGACGCTGAGCAACACCATCAACTCAGTCAGGATTGAAAAGGACCTCTCCGAGCCGTTCGAAACTAAACGAAATTTCACACAGGGTGAGCCCCTATCCGGCGATTTCTTTAATTTGATGCTGTAGAAAATTATACTAGCTGCAGAACTTAACCGCACTGGAACAATATACTATAAAAGTGTGCAATTACTGGCATATGTTGATGACATTGATATCATCGGCCTAAACACCCACGCTGTTAGTTCTGCTTACTCCAAACTGGAAAAAGAAGCGGCAAAGATGGGTTTGATGGTGAATGAGGACAAAACGAAGTACCTGCTGTCATCGAGCAAAGAGTCAGCGCATACGCGCCTTGGCAACCACGCTACTGTTTGCAGCCATAATTTCGAAATAGTAAAGGACTTCGTTTATTTGGGAACCAGCATCAACACTAGCGACTGAAATCCAGCGAAGATTCAATCTTGCCAATAAATGCTACTTTGGACTAGATAGGCAATTGAAAAGTAAAGTCCTCTCTCGGCGAACGAAAATCATACTCTACAAGTCACTTATCGTACCCGTCCTGCTATATGGGGCAGAAGCATGGACCATGACAACAGCAGATGAAGCGGCTTTGGGAGTGTTCGAGAGAAATTTCTTCGAAAGATTTATGGGCCTCTACGCGTTGGCGCTGGCGAGCTATACGCAGACATCCACATAGTTCAGCGAATTAAAACGCAGCCGCTGCGCTGGCTAGGCCATGTTATACGACTGAAAGATGATGCTCCGGCCAAGAAAGTGTTTCTATCGGAGCCCGCCAATGGAAGCAGTGGTAGAGGGCGGCCCCCACTCCGATGGATGGACCAGGTGGAAAACGATTTAAACCCCATGGTGTGACCAATTGGCGCCAGTTGACGGAGCGAAGGGGCGAGTGGCGAGCCTTGTTTGGCGGCCATAACCGTTTAGACGGTTAAGCGCCAATTAACTAAGTGGTAAGTTATCGAAAAGTTATCCAAGTGTTATCGATAACAGATACTGATAATACCTCAAAAAATCCCTAACTAATCTCTTAAAAGATCGGACAGTATTCTGAAAATATCCTATATGACTAAATGATGCCCAAAACCTAGAGCAAGACCGGTTATCATATTTTTAGTACAAAATTAAAATTTTCTAATTGCCTGCCTTTCACAAAGACGTTTCTTGCCGCAAACTTACAAGTCAGCTAAAATTTTAATCAATCGTTAACATAATAATTAAGCTGAATGTACATAAAATTCTTAGTTGGTAAGTTTCCCTGAAAAAAAAATTCACAGCTTGCCACGACAAAAGTATCAACCAGTGACTAAAAAAATAGAAAAATGCAGACAGAAAATGCAAAGGAAAAACAAATTACGCACAGTGAAAAAAGTAAAAAAAAACGGAAAGAATTTTTAAGTGCAAGAGGTCGTTGAAAAAATATGCGAAAAATATGTTAAGCACTCGCCATCAAGAACTAAAAATGAGAAGTACTTGAAAACAGACAGAAATAAAACAAACATAAAGGTCTACAAGACTTATGCCAAAATGGGCGGCTACAACCACAACAACAATAAACGGTCGGTGTATAAAATGTGGCCAAAATACAGAAAGCTTTTCACAAGCACAATTTTTATTATTATTGCGGTTGTTGCTATTGCAATCGTCATCATTACTGTTGTTGCTGCTGGTCAGAAAATATACGGCCCGTCTAGCTATGGCCACCCTTGTTGGTTTATATGAATGTATAAAGGTTGTCTGGTTGTTCTCGTCATTTTGTCATTATTAAATTTTTCAGTAGAGCGGGCGCATCATTAAAAACAGCATTGAAAAGTCGACCACGATAGCAACAACAAATAAACATGCAATTTGAAATGCGCTTAAGGTTATTGTTATTATATATAGGTCGGCGTAGGTTGGTAGTAGCGTGATCCACTTTCGACGCCGAAGAATATGGGTTAGATTCCCGGGAAAAGCAACATTCAATTTAACAAAAGTTCTTCCAAGCTGGGTCGCCCCTCGGCCGTAATTTGGCAAACACTTCGAGTGAGTTTCTGCTATGAAAAGCTTCCCAGCAAAAATTCATCTGCCTTGCAGATGCCGTTCGAAGTCAGCGTGAAACATGTAGGTCCCGTCACGCCAATTTGTAGGAAAATTTAAAAGGAGCACAACACAAATTGGAAGAGAAGCTCGGCCTAAAATCTCTTCAGAGGTTATCGCGCCTTTTAATTTTTTTATCATATATAGGCTTACGGTAACCTTTTTGCCCAATTACTAATAAATTTTCGATAACAGCTAGCCAAATACTTTAAAATATCAGAGAAATTATAAAAGATCGCCAGGATTTAAAATTTTAATCGTTAGTTCTGTTAGGGAACTCAAACCAATTTCCGCTTGATCCGTCCAATGGAGTGAAGGCCTTCATTCATCTGAGATGGAGCAACTTTATCTATTCGCCATCAGATTACCTTCATTTTGAAGTTTGAAGAATGCCGTGCAAAAACAAAAATCGACAAGAATAAATGTGCTTTTGTGAATCTAGGGGCCTTAGTCGAATGCTTTGCGGTGATACCCGACCAGAAGGATTTACTGCCTTGAAATAGGCCAAAAGAATAGAGATTTATCAACATGCCTGCCATATCTGAGCGTAAATTCAATATATTTTTTTAGGAACAACAGCGCAAGTTAAATGGTTCGCCGCCTATCCGATATTAAATGATCAAGGGATCTCTGAAATCCTCACTGCTTTCCACGTCAGTAATAAACATTCGGCCCATTAATTCGTATGGAAGATTACTTAGTTATAAGTAAGCTCGAGGCAGATACGTCACATTCTTCTAAGAAAATTTTTGTAGACCATGAGATCATGACATACTGGCTAGGGTGGTTTTGTGACGCAAAGCTACGTGCGTGGTAATTGGCGCTGTGTGCGGAACCGCTTTTCTTATGGATTCGGTGGATCTTACTTAAATTCCAATTTGGAAGCATTCGCATGCACTTTACCAGCTCTTCGCTTCCGTGTCTCAACAGTTTGGCGGGTTGTCTATCAATACTTGGCGCCTTGTCATTGTTTAGCCGCTATCAGTTCTTCATAGTTGGTGGCCGGTACGTGTTTTCAATCACCGGCGTTTACGGTATCGGGTGCGTCCTCTTCCTCGTTAGCTAGAAACGTTAGCTACACCCTTTACGTCAGTTACCAGGTCGCGATTATCATTCCTGTAGGAATCTGACCCTGTATTTCATCCACCAGATCTTTTGGTAGAGTTTCTGTGCATTATTCCGTTCGCGGTCACCCTTTTTTCTTCTAAGTAGGCATCTATATTCCTTCATCGCCTTAGGATAACGCTGCAATATACCATACGTTACCGCGCTCGTTTGCGGCGTGGTCCTGTAGGCATCGTTCTTCTTTTCCGAAGCAGCACGACATTCCTCATCGTAGCAGTTTATCTTGCGGGCTCGCTGGAAAACTATGGTGTCAGCAGCGTCGGACACTAGAACTATGTCTGCCTTCAATTACGACGTGAGAAACCTAGTGTAATAAAATAAACTTTTGTGTTATATACCTAAGTAGCAACTGCTTAATTTAACGCAAACAACAATGGTCGTTCGGAGTCGTCTGGTTTCTTATAAGTGTTGGCATTTATATAATTTTGGATTTGGCTCGTGTCTACTCCGTAGTTAATGCGATAGGTGGTGTTATTAATTACTATGCAAATGAAAAGTAAAGTTCAATCAGAATTGGGAACCCTGATTGGAAATTTTCAATTAGTGCATTATTACAGGCAATAAAAGATGCCCATTTAAGATTTTTGCATATACACAAGTGCATAAAATAGTACTTTTCCGCTACGCTAGAACCTCTTTTTTTCTCTTTTGCTTTTTGTTGAAATTCTTTGCTGTTTTTAATGTAGTCGCTCGCATTTGATTGTTGATCATGATCATGTTATATGAGTACCGTAAATGTTGGCATTAAGCCCAAATGTGATAATGGGTTGAAAACTATGATTTATGGTATCTAGTTGTTGTTGGTATTGTTTTGGATGTGAAAACACGCATATGGCAGTGTAGCTGTCTAACCGCGTACAATTAAATGATGGCCATAAAAAGAACACGAGTCATTAAAGTGTAGTAATTAAATATATCAATCAATCTTTATGCGCATAATGTAAAAATTTTTAAAATATTTGCAAAATATTATGCATACACTTTTGTTGCGTTAAAATTTTATCAAATTAATTAAGACCGTTCAACGTAAGTTATTTGTAATGGGCACTCATGTTCTGCAAATCTTTCCCGATATTTGAGCGTTTATACAGGGTGAGGCGCAAAGTGATCAATTTTATTTGTATTTCATCAGCGAGACAGGCTCATATTGCTTTCTAAAGTGATAAAAAATATATATGTATAAAAGTGGACTGCGGAAGCATTGCTTATAATGCACTGCTAGAAATTCCAATGCCAATGATTAAGTTCTTTAGCGAGCCTAAAAAGTGGCACCACCCACATTAAGATGAAGAAAGTTTGGAAGTTTAACAAACCGTAAATCAAAGCTGTTAAAGATATTACATTGAAATTTGGCAGAGATACTACCCTGATAAATTTCATAGACTGCATGAAGACAATCAAAATCGCTTAAAGACCACGCTCTTTTTTGCTAAAGGTCTAGCCTTAACAAAATATGGAATAACTCCATGTAGTTAATATTTGAAGTGGTATGGTTGAGCTAAGAACAAAACTTAAACAAATTTTGAAAATGGGCTTGGCCCGCCTATTTTTAACACGCTTTTATTAGCTTGGCCTGTATGTAACGGAATCTTTGAGCTTAATTTTCACCGGTTTCTAGAAGTCTGATTAATTTGAAACTTTGCATACGTATCAAGGACCGATGACAATGCATTAATGTGGTGGTGTGGTGACATAAGGTCAACGGCCATAAGGTCAATTGGCCTTATTACCACTTTGAATTGCCATAGGTTTGATTGAAACTTTGGACACGTATCAAGGTTCCATGACAATACATTAATGTGATAGTGCGGTGACATATGGTCAACGGTCATAAGGTCAATTGGCCTTATTATAACCTTGAATGGCCATAAGTTTGATTGAAACTTTGCACACGTATCAAGGCTCTATGACAATACATTAATGTGATGGTGTGGTGACATAAGGTCAACGGCCATAAGGTCAATTGGCGTTATTACCACTTCGAATGGCCATAAGTTTGATTGAAACTTTGCACACGTATCAAGGCTCTATGACAATGCAATAATGTGATGGTGGGGTGACATAAGGTTAACGGACATAAGGTCAATTGAACTTACGACCACCCCAAATGACCATAGATTTGAAACCTTGCACATAATGCGAAAAACGCATTCCTTTATTAATGATAGAAGTGGATGCATGGCACATCTACGAAAGAGCATCCTGGAGCCCTTTTTAACACGCTTATATTAGCTTGGCCTGTATCTATCTATGTATCTATGTATCCATGTATGTATGTAACGGAATCTGGAGTTGAGCCGAGAGCCCCGGTAATGCAGAGCTCCGAACTCCATTGCACCTTTTGAAGCATTTTAAGATAGGTACTTTTAGCTAGTGCAAGCCTCCAGACCAAGGCACCATAAAGAAGAATCGGGCGCACAATGGCTGTGTAAATCCAGTAGGTCACCTTAGCGAGAATCCCCAGGAGGTGCCAATTGCCCTCTTGCAGGTGGACAGCTCTGCTGCTGCCTTCTTGGATCGCTCCACTATATGGTCACTCCATAATAGCTTCCTATTCAGAATGACTCCCAAATACTTGACTTGATCGCTAAACGCTAAGAACGTACCCCCAATTCTTGGCGGTGTAAAATTTGGTACTTTGTACCTCCTCGTGAAGAGGACAAGCTCGGTTTTATCCGGGTTGACTTCCAAACCTGTGGCGAGTTGTACTCCTGGAGCAGCTCCGCGATGTCAGCTGGGTCCATTGGCGTCACTGGAACCCAGGCTCTAGCCCTTGGTCGTGAGGAGATATCACGCGCCTCCACTACCTTGATGCGCGCCCGACCTGGCGTCGTCGCAGGCAATTAGTTTGGTATTGCCCTGGAACCACCCTGCATCGGTGTAAGATGGCGGTAGACCAGGGTTGTCTTTCTTAACCTTATCGGACACCATAGAAGGCGCGGCCTCGATCCACTTCCACTGTTGTTTCGGGATCCTGCCATCTTCGCTGCTCTCGTCTATAATGCCAATGATCTGCCGACCCTTGGCAATTTCGGTGAAAGACCGCGTCCAGCCTCCCTGCGTCTTGGCCCTTTTCGGTGACGTGGGGTTGGATTCATCTATGCACCGCTGGCGTTTCGAGGTTTCATCACTCCCGACTAAAACTTTTAAAACTACTTGAACTAAAAAATTAAAAATAAATAATAGTTTAAAAAAAAACTAAAAAAACACGCTTTTATAGCTAACCGAACTAAAAAATAGAAATAAATTTTCAATTAAAAAGAGTTTATATAACAGTAGTAGAATGTCAAACAATCATTTATAGTTAATCACCTCAAAATAAAATTATAATAAAATTTAAGTTATTAACAGAATAATTTAATTCACAGTAAAAAGCGTGGGGTGCTTGATATTGAATGTTACAATCATTATATTGGCAACTATCTGAGAGAAAAGATATGAAATGTAGTCATATGCACCCCACGCTTTTTAATCTGAATTAAATTATTCTGTTAATAACTTAAATTTTATTATAATTTTATTTTGAGGTGATTAACTATAAACGATTGTTTGACCTTCTACTACTGTTATATGAACTCTTCTTAATTGAAAATTATTTTCTATTTTTTAGTTCGGTTAGCTATAAAAGCGTGTTTTTTTAGTTTTTTTTAAACTATTATTTATTTTTTACTCTTTCCAAGATACTTTTAATGCCATAAGTCGAACAAAAATCTCCCAATCCGAACGGAATTTGGCATAAACATTTTCTTCATAGCTATAACTGTCAAACTTCATTTATACCCGCTCAAGCTCATTAGTGCTAGTCTCTGTATCCTTTTTGCTTCTTTTGAACGAGTTCAGTATAGAACCATATACATATGTATTATTGTCCAGCCTTATAATACTTTAATCTCACAAAGGTAACAACAACAGCGTTTCAAGTGCACAGCTGGGTATGTAAGGTTCGGTTTCAACTGAACTTAGACTTTCTTACTTGTTGTCCTTTACATTTTTTAAGTTCAATTAGTTTGACCAGACTAGTAAAGAAAAGGAAATGAAAGAAAAAAGATCACCTTCTTTGGGAACCTCACGTTTTTGCGTAAGAAATAATAACACCGCTGTACAAATTTTAAGTCCGCTGGGCACAGTCAACAGTAGCAGCCACCCTTACCAACATGATATTTCGGTCAATTTACTTACACACTTACACTCGCATGACTTGGTAGTATTAAAAAGTTTTCTTACAAATACTTGAAATTCGCAGTATGCTTTGAAGTATAAGAAGCTTAAATGACCTTTGCTAGCTAACACCTTAAATATTTAAGAAGTTCCGGCGCGCATATGAGAAATACATACATCGAGCACGAAAATAGCAGTGGTTATTTTTTTCAAATTTAATTAAATTCGTATTTTATTTTCGACATTTTAGGAAACAATTTCTATCAATTTTCTAACTTGAGCTATGCAAACCAATACCAAAATATTTGAAAAATATTTGAGAAAATTAACTAGAATTTCGAATTTTTTTGCATTGTCTGGATTTTGTTGAATATGCAGTTCTCTACCCCAATAAATTTTAGTCCAAACAAGTAAGGAAGGCTAAGTTCGGGTGTAACCGAACATTACATACTCAGCTGAGAGCTTTGGAGACAAAATAAGGGAAAGTCACAAAGTAGGAAAATGAACCTAGGGTAACCCTGGAATGTGTCTGTATGACATGTATCAAATGGAAGGTATTAAAGAGTATTTTAAAAGGGAGTAGGCCATAGTTATGTAGGTGGACGTCATTTCGGGATATCGCAATAAAGGTGGACCAGGGGCGACTCCGGAATGGGTTTGTAGGATATGGGTATCAAATGAAAGGTGTTAATGAGTATTTTAAAAGGGTGTGGGCCTTAGGTTTATAGGTGAAGGCGTTTTCGAGATATCGACCAAAATGTGGACCAGGGTGGTGATCCAGAACATCATCTGTCTGGTACCGCTAATTTATTTATATATGTAATACCTCGAACAGTATTCCTGCCAAGATTCCAAGGGCCTTTGATTTCGCCCTGCAGAACTTTTTCGTTCTCTTCTACTTAATATGGTAGGTGTCACACCCGTTTTACAAAGTTTTTTCTAAAGTTATATTTTTCGTCAAAAAAGGAATCAAATTACCATGTTTCATCCCTTTTTTCGTATTTGGTATATAGTTATGGCATTTTTTTCATACGTGAACTAAGTTTAGTAAAGATATATAGATTTTTGCTCAAGTTATCGTGTTAACGGCCGAGAGGAAGGACAGACGGTCGACTGTGTATAAAAACTGGGCGTGGCTTCAACCGATTTCGCCCTTTTTCACAGAAAACAGTTATCGTCATAGAGTCTATGCCCCTACCAAATTTCACAAGGATTGGTAAACTGTTTTTCGACTTATGGCCTTAAAAGTATTCTAGGCGAATTAAATGAAAAAGGGCGAAGCCACGCCAATTTTAAAATTTTCTTTTATTTTTGTATTTTGTTGCACCATACTGGAGTTGAATGTTGACATAATTTACTTATATACTGTAAAGATAATCAATTTTTTGTTAAAATTTGACTTTAAAAAATTTTTTTTTAAGTGGGCGTGTGCTTCATGCGGTTTTGCTAATTTTTATTTACCACATATATAGCAATAGTAGTAACGTCCCTGCCAAATTTCATTATGATATCTTCAACGACTGCCAAATTACAGCTTGCAAAACTTTTAAATTACCTTCTTTTAAAAGTGGGAGGTGCTACGCCCGTTGTCCAAAATTTTACTAAATTTCTATTCTGCATCATAACCTCAATCCACCTATCAAGTTTCATCGCTTTATCAGTCTTTTGTGATGAATTATCGCATTTTTTCAGTTTTTAGAAATTTTCGATATCGAAAAAGTGGGCTTGGTTATAATCCGATATCGTTCATTTTAAATAGCGATCTGAGATGAGTACCCAGGAACCAACATACCAAATTTCATCAAGATACCTCAAAATTTACTCAAGTTATTGTGTTTATGGACGGACGGACGGACGGACGGGCATGGCTCAATCAAATTTTTTTTCGATACTGATGATTTTGATATATGGAAGTCTATCACCCCTATTACGAGTGTCGACTGAGAATAGATAATCGACTATTAAGCGATTATCGATTATCACCCCTATTGCGAATGTCGATCGCTCGCTCATTTATCGACTGTGAATACTCTTTTGATCGATTGTCTTTCTACAGCCATTTTGCAGTCGTTGAAGCGTTTAAGTGATAGAAAAAAGTGAAAAAATTTAAAAATGGAAGAAAAAAAGTAAAAATATTTGAATAAAAGTAAAAAATGTAAACCTAAATTATAAAAAGTGGTTATTTTAATTGCAGGTCAAAAGTTGTAAGCAATAAACGGCAATCGCAAGACTGTTGCAGCTAATGCAAGAGCATCCTGATTTAGGCAAAGGCGTGTGTGGGAAAGCCCAGGGAAAATCAAGATGGGAATTGATAGCGGCTGAGCTCAATAGCTTGGGACCACCGATGCGTTCTTAGGAAAAGTGATGGAGAAGCAGATTGACATTCAAAGTAAACATTTTAAGGCCCTGAAAAGAAATACATTAGGTATTAAGAAAAGTGTTGTAAATATAGAAGGATACATGAGGAGGTTAGTTGCGCTAAATTTTGAGGCTGTAACTTTAAAGCAAGAGAAATTAGAAATTGAAAAAGAAAAGTTTAAACTGTTAAAAGAAGAAATTATTAATAAGAAAAAGCATAGGAGAGATAAATTAAGGTTGAAAGAACAGATTTTGGATTGGAGAAAGAGAGAATTACCAAAGCACTAATGTGAATAGTAGTTTTAAGGCAATGTGATATTTTAAATGTAAATAGTAACTTTGAAATAACAACAACAAGCACAAAAAAATGTTCAACTTCTTTTGCAAATATCTCTTGACAAAAGCAACATTTTTTATTTTATATTTCGGATTCGCAATACTGGGTCCAAAACACATCTTTTGACAACCCTCCAAATATTTTTGGGTGGGTATTAAGAGCGTCATGCTGTCGTATTCATTTGCTAAGAATTCATATGGAATACTGTGCCTTTGGGTAGACTTCAGAAATCACCACGGACCATTTTCACGTTCACAAATAGTTGTATGGAGTACTTTACATACCTAATATTATATTTCTTTCAACAGCAACAATTTTGACATGCGTCCCGTCTATGCAACCTATCACGCCTGGTATTCCACTTTTTTCAAAAAAATAAAGCTTTGCTTAACGCTTTTCCTCCTCAGTATATTGAATTGTCACCCAATTTCTGCAAACGTATTCCTCCAAAGCTGGGAATACTTCAGATAAAACTAGGGATACTGTAGATTGGCCGAATCCTATATTTAAGTCATTGCCTTCACTCAGCTGGTATGATCCGTGAGCACAGAACCGTAAAGTTGCTGCAAGCTTTAAAATTGTTGGGATAGATGTCTTTCTAACACCAGGTTGGAGTTTGGCATCTAGCAATGCCAGTAAATCCGTAAATGCAGCTTTCGGTAAACGAAAGTTTTTCAAAAATCTGTATAAATGGGAGCTTTAATAAATTTTTAACTTTAAGACAAATTAAATCCAGATAGTTACATGTGATCTTCCATTTCCAAAGGATTCGACGAATCCCTCAGCTTGCGTCTTTCCCTTGCCAGCTCCATTAGCCTTGTATGTGCATCTTCATCTTCCTCACTATCACTTAACCACAGCTCAACACAATCCATTTATAATATTTTTTATAAAATATCTAATTTAAATTTATTTTAAAAATGTTTTGTTATTTTGGTTTTATCAAACACGGCAAAAATGTAAACAAATGGTAAACAGCTGATTGCAATTCAGCGAGTTTTCTTCTTTCTCGTCTTCTTGCAGCGAGTTATTCACAATGGTACAAATTTTTTTCGATCGAGTTACACAATACGAAAATAAAAGACAATCGACTCGGTCGACAAATTTCTATTCTACTGCTGATCGACACTCGCAATAGGGGTGTATATCTATCTCGATTCCTTTATACCTGTACAATAGCGCGGGTCGATTTAAAAATCGCTCATTGCTCTGTGAAAATCGTATTCTAGGGATCAAAATAAGAAACTTTGCCGAAGGAACCATACCTCTAAAACGAATTCTGATGTCCCCCAATTCGGGTCGAACTTTTGGGTAGGGGCAAATTTTAAAAAATCCCACTTTGACCCATTTAAAATGCTCCAATCGAGTCCAAATGTATGACCGATCCCCACTAACTTAGGAGGCCCGACCCACCGATGCCAGTGGCACACCCCCTGGAACCCCCCTGGGGGTTCACCATACAAACATTTCAAAAAATCGCCGGTTTTGCACTTTACATGAAAAAATCAGCTAAATGGCTATGTGGTAATAAGGCCAATTGACCTTATGGCCGTTGACCTTATGTCACCACACCATCACATTAATGCATTGTCATCGAGCCTTGATAGGTGTGCAAAGTTGCAATCAAACTTAACGCCATTCAAAGTGGTGATAAGGCCAATTGACCTTATGGCCTTTGACCTTATGTTACCACACCATCACATTAATGCATTGTCATCGGTCTTTGATACGTATGCAAAGTTTCAAATTAATCAGTCTTCTAGAAACCGGTGAAAATTAAGCTCAAAGATTCCGTTACATACAGGCCAAGCTAATAAAAGCGTGCTAAAAATGAATTTAACTTAGTAATAGAAAAGAAATTAAAAAAAATTATTAGAAATTAGCGTTTTTACAACCCTTTTAAAACCAAGGCATCAAAGTTTCAAATTAATCAGTCTTCTAGAAACCGGTGAAAATTAAGCTCAAAGATTCCGTTACATACAGGCCAAGCTAATAAAAGCGTGCTAAAAATGAATTTAACTTAGTAATAGAAAAGAAATTAAAAAAAATTATTAGAAATTAGCGTTTTTACAACCCTTTTAAAACCAAGGCATCAAAGTTTCAAATTAATCAATCTTCTAGAAACCGGTGAAAATTAAGCTCAAAGATTCCGTTACATACAGGCCAAGCTAATAAAAGCGTGCTAAAAATGAATTTAACTTAGTAATAGAAAAGAAATTAAAAAAAATTATTAGAAATTAGCGTTTTTACAACCCTTTTAAAACCAAGGCATCAAAGTTTCAAATTAATCAGTCTTCTAGAAACCGGTGAAAATTAAGCTCAAAGATTCCGTTACATACAGGCCAAGCTAATAAAAGCGTGCTAAAAATGAATTTAACTTAGTAATAGAAAAGAAATTAAAAAAAATTATTAGAAATTAGCGTTTTTACAACCCTTTTAAAACCAAGGCATCAAAGTTTCAAATTAATCAATCTTCTAGAAACCGGTGAAAATTAAGCTCAAAGATTCCGTTACATACAGGCCAAGCTAATAAAAGCGTGCTAAAAATGAATTTAACTTAGTAATAGAAAAGAAATTAAAAAAAATTATTAGAAATTAGCGTTTTTACAACCCTTTTAAAACCAAGGCATCAAAGTTTCAAATTAATCAGTCTTCTAGAAACCGGTGAAAATTAAGCTCAAAGATTCCGTTACATACAGGCCAAGCTAATAAAAGCGTGCTAAAAATGAATTTAACTTAGTAATAGAAAAGAAATTAAAAAAAATTATTAGAAATTAGCGTTTTTACAACCCTTTTAAAACCAAGGCATCAAAGTTTCAAATTAATCAATCTTCTAGAAACCGGTGAAAATTAAGCTCAAAGATTCCGTTACATACAGGCCAAGCTAATAAAAGCGTGCTAAAAATGAATTTAACTTAGTAATAGAAAAGAAATTAAAAAAAATTATTAGAAATTAGCATTTTTACAACCCTTTTAAAACCAAGGCATCACTGTGACACAATTGCAGATCGTAAAATTGCTTGTGTTGTGTTTTTTAAGCCACCACAAGACACAGCAGGTAGAATTGAAATTGCCATTTAATTCTTATTATCTCATCTCGTAGACCATATATAACGCAACAGTTTTTGTGAATGCATTAAGTCGTTGTGAAGAACTCAAAGTGTGAAGTGATAATTTCAGATAACAAAATATTACAAAAAAAAATAATAAGTGAAGTGACCATTCCAAATCAAAAAGTTTACAATGAATCCACCATCCTCTACACCGCAAGATGAAGCAACTACATCAACAACTATCGAAAACCCAATGAATCATATACCCAAGCATGATGTTCCAGTCTTACGTAACCAATCAATTCAGAATTGGGTTCTCTGAAAATAACAGGATGAGGTTCTTTTACCATCCTAGTATGATACTTCTCATCAATTTTATCTATCGTTTCTTCTCTTGATTTGCTCTTGATACTTGTCAAGCAATTTATTCAATTTATTAAATACACTTTTTTCAGCATTATTTCCATACCAAGTTTTTCCCAAATTCCAATCAACTTATCTTGTACTTGAATAGTGAATGATTTATGGGAAAACTTTTTTTGTTCTGTTTTAGCACGTTCGCTTAAGTAAAAATAATATCTTAAGATATCCAGATGGGTTGGTAAATTAAGATCAGTTAAATCAGTAGACATACCAATAACAGTAACATCATGCTTGGGTATATGACTCATTGGGTTTTCGATAGTTGTTGATGTAGTTGCTTCATCTTGCGGTGTAGAGGATGGTGGATTCATTGTAAACTTTTTGATTTGGAATGGTCACTTCACTTATTATTTTTTTTTTGTAATATTTTATTATCTGAAATTATCACTTCACACTTTGAGTTCTTCACAACGACTTAGTGCATTCTCAAAAACTGTTGCGTTATATATGGTCTACGAGACGAGGTAATAAGAATGAAATGGTAATTTCAATTCTACCTGCTGTGTCTTGTGGTGGCTTAAAAAACACAACACAAGCAATTTTACGATCTGCAATTGTGTCACAGTGACACCTTCATTTTTTAAAACGGTTGAATAAAAAACCCGCACAACTATGTTTACGACATGCAAATGCATCACAATGATGCCTTGGTTTTAAGAGGGTTGTAAAAACGCTAATTTCTAATAATTTTTTTTAATTTCTTTTCTATTACTAAGTTAAATTCATTTTTAGCACGCTTTTATTAGCTTGGCCTGTATGTAACGGAATCTTTGAGCTTAATTTTCACCGGTTTCTAGAAGACTGATTAATTTGAAACTTTGCATACGTATCAAGGACCGATGACAATGCATTAATGTGATGGTGTGGTGACATAAGGTCAACGGCCATAAGGTCAATTGGCCTTATCACCACTTTGAATGGCGATAAGTTTGATTGCAACTTTGCACACCTATCAAGGCTCGATGACAATGCATTAATGTGATGGTGTGGTGACATAAGGTCAACGGCCATAAGGTCAATTGGGCTTATTACCACATAGCCATTTAGCTGATTTTTTCATGTAAAGTGCAAAACCGGCGATTTTTTGAAATGTTTGTATGGTGAACCCCCAGGGGGGTTCCAGGGGGTGTGCCACTGGCATCGGTGGGTCGGGCCTCCAAAGATAGTGGTGGTCGGTCATACATTTGGACTCGATTGGAGCACTCTAAATGGGTCAAAGTGGGATTTTTCAAAATTTGCCCCTACCCAAAAGTTCGACCCAAATTGGGGGACATCAGAATTCGTTTTACAGGTATGGTTCCTTCGACAAAGTTTCTTATTTTGATCCCTAGAATATGATTTTCACAGAGCAATGGGCGATTTTTTTGCCTCCCGACAAATCGACCCGGCCTACTGTACAACCAACCGTTATCCAAACAAAGTTAATATACTTTGTATGCAAAGCACGCTGAGTATAAAAAGTACACGTTGTAGGTCTCTCAAATATCGCATTGATATTTTGCAATTTTTTTCGTAAGGATATTTCAGGATTTTTTCCATATAAAAACCAAAAATTTTTTGTATAGAAGAAATTCTGTAACACCCTTCAAAAAAAGAGATTGCTAAATTTCAATGCAAATTTTGAGAAACCTGCAACTTATACCTTGTTAGCTCAAAACAGATGGCACTATAAAACGACATACTTAACAAGTAAGGAAGGCTAAGTTCGGGTGTAACCGAACATTACATACTCAGTTGAGAGCTGTGGAGACAAAGTAAGGGAAAATCACCATGTTGTAAAAAGAACCTAGGGTAACCCTGGAATGTGTTTGTTTGACATGTGTATCAAATGGAAGGTATTAAAGAGTATTTTAAGAGGGAGTGGACCATAGTTCTATAGATGGACGCTATTTAGGGATATCGCCATAAAGGTGGACCAGGCCTGACTCTAGAATTTGTTTGTACGATATGAGTATCACATGAAAGGTGTTAATGAGTATTTTAAAAGGGAGTGGGCCTAAGTTCTATAGGTGGACGCCTTTTCGAGATATCGCCATAAAGGTGGACCAGGGGTAACTCTAGAATTTATTTTGTACGGTATGGGTATCAAATGAAAGGTATTAATGAGTATTTTAAAAGGGCGTGGGCCTAGGTGGGTGACTCTAGAATTTGTTTGTACTATATGGGTATCAAATGAAAGGTGTTAATGAGTATTTTAAAAGGGCGTGGGCCTTAGTTCTATAGGTGGATGCCTTTTCGAAATATCGCCATAAAGGTGGACCAGGGGTGAATCTAGAATTTGTTTGTACTATATGGGTATCAAATGAAAGGTGTTAATGAGTATTTTAAAAGGGCGAGTTCCTTAGTTCTATAGGTGGACGCCTTTTCGAAATATCGCCATAAAGGTGGACCAGGGTGACTCTAGAATTTATTTGTACTATATGGGTATCAAATGAAAGGTGTTAATGAGTATTTTGAAAAGGAGTGGGCCTTAGTTCTATAGGTGGACGCCTTTTCGAAATATCGCCATAAAGGTGGACCAGGGTGACTCTAGAATTTATTTGTACTATATGGGTATCAAATGAAAGGTGTTAATGAGTATTTTGAAAAGGAGTGGGCCTTAGTTCTATAGGTGGATGCCTTTTCGAGATATCGCCATAAACGTGGACCAGGGGTGACTCTAGAATTTGTTTGTACTATATGGGTATCAAATGAAAGGTGTTAATGAGTATTTTAAAAGGGCGTGGGCCTTAGTTCTATAGGTGGATGCCTTTTCGAAATATCGCCATAAAGGTGGACCAGGGGTGAATCTAGAATTTGTTTGTACTATATGGGTATCAAATGAAAGGTGTTAATGAGTATTTTAAAAGGGCGAGCTCCTTAGTTCTATAGGTGGACGCCTTTTCGAAATATCGCCATAAAGGTGGACCAGGGTGACTCTAGAATTTATTTGTACTATATGGGTATCAAATGAAAGGTGTTAATGAGTATTTTGAAAGGGAGTGGGCCTTAGTTCTATAGGTGGATGCCTTTTCGAGATATCGCCATAAACGTGGACCAGGGGTGAATCTAGAATTTGTTTGTACTATATGGGTATCAAATGAAAGGTGTTAATGAGTATTTTAAAAGGGCGTGGGCCTTAGTTCAATAGGTGGATGCCTTTTCGAAATATCGCCATAAAGGTGGACCAGGGGTGAATCTAGAATTTGTTTGTACTATATGGGTATCAAATGAAAGGTGTTAATGAGTATTTTAAAAGGGCGTGGGCCTTAGTTCTATAGGTGGATGCCTTTTCGAAATATCGCCATAAAGGTGGACCAGGGGTGAATCTAGAATTTGTTTGTACTATACGGGTATCAAATGAAAGGTGTTAATGAGTATTTTAAAAGGGCGAGTTCCTTAGTTCTATAGGTGAACGCCTTTTCGAAATATCGCCATAAAGGTGGACCAGGGTGACTCTAGAATTTATTTGTACTATATGGGTATCAAATGAAAGGTGTTAATGAGTATTTTGAAAGGGAGTGGGCCTTAGTTCTATAGGTGGATGCCTTTTCGAGATATCGCCATAAACGTGGACCAGGGGTGACTCTAGAATTTGTTTGTACGATATGGGTATCAAATGAAAGGTGTTAATGAGTATTTTAAAAGGGCGTTGGCCTTAGTTCTATATGTGGACGCCTTTTCGAGATATCGCCATAAACGTGGACCAGGGGTGACTCTAGAATTTGTTTGTACTATATGGGTATCAAATGAAAGGTGTTAATGAGTATTTTAAAAAGGAGTGGGCCTTAGTTCTATATGTGGACGCCTTTTTGATATATCGCCATAAACGTGGACCAGGGGTGACTCTAGAATTTGTTTGTACTATATGGGTATCAAATGAAAGGTGTTAATGAGTATTTTAATAGGGCGTGGGCCTTAGTTCTATAGGTGGATGCCTTTTCGAGATATCGCCATAAACGTGGACCAGGGGTGACTCTAGAATTTGTTTGTACGATATGGGTATCAAATGAAAGGTGTTAATGAGTATTTTAAAAGGGCGTTGGCCTTAGTTCTATATGTGGACGCCTTTTTGATATATCGCCATAAACGTGGACCAGGGGTGACTCTAGAATTTGTTTGTACTATATGGGTATCAAATGAAATGTGTTAATGAGTATTTTAAAAAGGAGTGGGCCTTAGTTCTATATGTGGACGCCTTTTTGATATATCGCCATAAACGTGGACCAGGGGTGACTCTAGAATTTGTTTGTACTATATGGGTATCAAATGAAAGGTGTTAATGAGTATTTTAAAAAGGAGTGGGCCTTAGTTCTATATGTGGACGCCTTTTTGATATATCGCCATAAACGTGGACCAGGGGTGACTCTAGAATTTGTTTGTACTATATGGGTATCAAATGAAAGGTGTTAATGAGTATTTTAAAAGGGCGTGGGCCTTAGTTCTATATGTGGACGCCTTTTTGAGATATCGCCATAAACGTGGACCAGGGGTGACTCTAGAATTTGTTTGTACGATATGGGTATCAAATGAAAGATGTTAATGAGTATTTTAAAAAGGAGTGGCCCTTAGTGCTATATGTGGACGCATTTTGGAGATATCGCCATAAACGTGGACAGGGGTGACTCTAGAATGTGTTTGTACGATATGGGTATCAAATTAAAGGTATTAATGAGGGTTTTAAAAGGGAGTGGCCCTTAGTTGTATATGTGAAGGCGTTTTCGAGATATCGACCAAAATGTGGATCAGGGTGATCCAGAACATCATCTGTCGGGTACCGCTAATTTATTTATATATGTCATACCACGAACAGTATTCCTTCCAAGATTCCAAGGGCTTTTGAATTCGCCCTGAAAAACTTTTTCATTTCTTCTACTTAATATGGTAGGTATCACACCCATTTTACCAAGTTTTTTTCTAAAGTTATATTTTGCGTCAATAGACCAATACAATTACCATGTTTCATCCCTTTTTTCGTATTTGGTATATAATTATGGCATTTTTTTTCATTTTTCGTAATTTTCGATATCGAAAAAGTGGGCGTGGTCATAGTCAGATTTCGGCCATTTTTTACACCAACACAAAGTGAGTTCAGATAAGTACGTCAACTGAGTTTAGTAAAGATATATCGATTTTTGCTCAAGTTATCATGTTAACGGCCGATCGGAAGGACAGACGGTCGACAGTGCATAAAAACTGGGCGTGGCTTCAACCGAGTTCGCCCTTTTTCACAGAGAAGAGTTACCGTCCTAGAATCTAAGCCTCTACCAAACTTCACAAGGATTGGTAAATTTTTGTTCGACTTATGGCATTAAAAGTATCCTAGACAAATTAAATGAAAAAGGGCGGAGCCACACCCATTTTGAAATTTTCTTTAATTTTTGTATTTTGTTGCACCATATCATTACTGGAGTTGAATGTTGACTTAATTGACTTATATACTGTAAAGATATTAACTTTTCTTTCAAAATTTGAATTAAAAAATTTTTTTTTAAAAAGTGGGCGTGGTCATAGTCGGATTTCGGCCATTTTTTACACCAATACAAAGTGAGTTCAGATAAGTACGTCAACTGAGTTTAGTAAAGATATATCGATTTTTGCTCAAGTTATCATGTTAACGGCCGAGGGGAATGACAGACGGTCGACTGTGTATAAAAACTGGGCGTGGCTTCAACCGAGTTCGCCCTTTTTCACAGAAAAGAGTTATCGTCCTAGAATCTAAGCCTCTACCAAATTTCACAAGGATTGGTAAATTTTTGTTCGCCTTATGGCATTAAAAGTATCCTAGACAAATTAAATGAAAAAGGGCGGAGCCACACCCATTTTGAAATTGTCTTTTATTTTTGTATTTTGTTGCACCATATCATTACTGGAGTTGAATGTTGACTTAATTTACTTATATACTGTAAATATATTCAATTTTTTGTTATAATTTGACTTTTAAATTTTTTTTTTTTTAAAGTGGGCGTGTTCGTCAACCGATTTTGCAAATTTTTATTTAGAACACATATAGGAATAGGAGTAACGCTCTTGCAAAATTTCATCATGATATTTTCAACGACTGCCAAATTACAGCTTGCAAAACTTCTAAATTACCTTCTTTTAAAAGTGGGCGGTGCCACGCCCATTGTTTTCTATTCTGCGTCATAAGTTCAACTCACCTACCAAGTTTCATCGCTTTATCCGTATTTGGTAAGGAATTATCGCACTTTTTCGATATTTTCGATATCGAAAAAGTGGGCGTGGTTATTGTCCGATATCGTTCATTTTAAATAGCGATCTGAGATGAGTGCTCAGGAACCTACATACCAAATTTCATCATGATACCTCAAAATTTACTCAAGTTATCGTGTTAACGGACAGACGGACGGACGGACGGACGGACGGACATGGCTCAATCGCATTTTTTTTCGATACTGATGATTTTGATATATGGAAGTCTATATCTATCTCGATTCCTTTATACCTGTACAACTAACCGTTATCCAATCAAACTAAATATACTCTGTGAGCTCTGCTCAACTGAGTATAAAAAGAATCAAAAAACCAAAAAAAAAAATTTCGTAATTTTCGTAAAATTGTCTTGAATTTTCGAATTAATCAAAAATATTTGCATAGTTTCAGTAACAAAAAATAAAAGAAGTTTTCTTTTGAAATAACGAAAATAAAACAAGTAAGGAAGGCTAAGTTCGGGTGTAACCGAACATTACATACTCAGTTGAGAGCTATGGAGACAAAATAAGGAAAATCACCATGTAGGAAAATGAACCTAGGGTAACCCTGGAATGTGGTTGTATGACATGTGTATCAAATGGAAGGTATTAAAGAGTATTTTAAGAGAGAGTAGGCCATAGTTCTATGGATGGACGCCATTTAGGGATATCGCCATAAAGGTGGACCAGGGCTGACTCTAGAATTTGTTTGTACGATATGGGTATCAAATGAAAGGTGTTACTGAGCATTTTAAGAGGGAGTGGGCCTTAGGTCTATCGGTGGACGCCTTTTCGAGATATCGCCATTAAGGTGGGCCAGGGGTGACTCTAGAATGTGTTTGTACCATATGGGTATCAAATGAAAGGTGGTAATGAGTATTTTAAAAGGGAATGGGCTTTAGTTCTATAGGTGAACGCCTTTTCGAGAAATCGTCATAAAGGTGGACCAGGGGTGACTCTAGAATATGTTTGTACGATATGGGTATCAAATGAAAGCTGTTAATGAGTATTTTGGAAAGGAGTGATCCTTAGTTCCATAGGTGGACGCCGTTTCGAGATATCGCCATAAAGGTGGACCAGGGGTGTCTCTAGAATGTGTTTGTACGATATGGGAATCAAATGAAAGGTGTTACTGAGCATTTTAAGATGGAGTGGGCATTAGGTCTATAGGTGGACGCCTTTTCGAGATATTGCCATTAGGGTGTGCCAGGGGTGACTCTAGAATGTTTGTACGATATGGGTATCAAACGAAAGGTGTTATTGAGCATTTTAAGAGGGAGTGAGCATTAGGTCTATAAGTGGACGCCTTTTCGAGATATCGTCATTAGGGTGGGCCAGGGGTGACTCTAGAATGTGTTTGTACGATATGGGTATCAGACGAAAGGTGTTACTGAGCATTTTAAGAGGGAGTGGGCATTAGGTCTATAGGTGGACGTCTTTTCGAGATATCGCCATTAGTGTGGGCCAGGGGTGACTCTATAATGTTTGTACGATATGGGTATCAAACGAAAGGTGTTACTGAGCATTTTAAGAGGGAGTGGGCATTAGGTCTATAGGTGGACGCCTTTTCGAGATATCGCCATTAGGGTGGGCCAGGGGTGACTCTAGAATGTGTTTGTACGATATGGGTATCAAATGAAAGGTGGTAATGAGTATTTTAAAAGGGAGTAATCCTTAGTTCTATAGGTGGACGCCTTTTCGAGATATCGCCATTAGGGTGGGCCAGGGTGACGCTAGAATGTGTTTGTACGATATGGGTATCAAACGAAAGGTGTTACTGAGCATTTTAAGAGGGAGTGGGCATTAGGTCTATAGGTGGACGCCTTTTCGAGATATCGCCAATAGGGTGAGCCAGGGGTGACTCTAGAATGTGTTTGTACGATATGGGTATCAAAAGAAAGGTGGTAATGAGTATTTTAAAAGGGAGTAATCCTTAGTTCTATAGGTGGACGCCTTTTCGAGATATCGCCATAAAGGTGGACCAAGGGTGACTCCAGAATGTTTGTACGATATGGGTGAGTAAGGGAGTAATCCTTAGTTCTATAGGTAGACGCCTTTTCGAGATATCGCCATTAGGGTGGCCCAGGGTGACGCTAGAATGTGTTTGTACGATATGGGTATCAAACGAAATGTGTTACTGAGCATTTTAAGAGGGAGTGTGCATTAGGTCTATAGGTGGAGGCCTTTTCGAGACATCGCCAATAGGGTGGGTCAGGGGTGACTCTAGAATGTTTGTACGATATGGGTATCAAACGAAAGGTGTTACTGAGCATTTTAAGAGGGAGTGGGCATTAGGTCTATAGGTGGACGCCTTTTCGAGATATCGCCATTAGGGTGGGCCAGGGCTGACTCTAGAATGTTTGTACGATATGGGTATCAAACGAAATGTGTTACTGAGCATTTTAAGAGGGAGTGTGCATTAGGTCTATAGGTGGAGGCCTTTTCGAGATATCGCCATTAGGGTGGGCCAGAGGTGACTCTAGAATGTTTGTACGATATGGGTATCAAACGAAAGGTGTTACTGAGCATTTTAAGAGGGAGTGGGCATTAGGTCTATAGGTGGACGCCTTTTCGAGATATCGCCATTAGGGTGGGCCAGGGCTGACTCTAGAATGTTTGTACGATATGGGTATCAAACGAAATGTGTTACTGAGCATTTTAAGAGGGAGTGTGCATTAGGTCTATAGGTGGAGGCCTTTTCGAGATATCGCCATTAGGGTGGGCCAGAGGTGACTCTAGAATGTTTGTACGATATGGGTATCAAACGAAAGGTGTTACTGAGCATTTTAAGAGGGAGTGGGCATTAGGTCTATAGGTGGACGCCTTTTCGAGATATCGCCATTAGGGTGGGCCAGGGGTGACTCTAGAATGTGTTTGTACGATATGGATATCAAATTAAAGGTATTAATGAGGCTTTTAAAAGCAATGGCCCTTAGATGTATATGTGAAGGTGTTCTCGCGATATCGACCAAAATGTGAACCAGGTGATCCAGAATATCATCTGTCGGGTACTGCTAATTTATTTATATATGCAATACCACTAACAGTATTCCTGCCAAGATTCCAAGGGCTGTTGATTTCGCCTTGTAGAACTTTTTCATTTTCTTCTACTTAATATGGTAGGTGTCACACCCATTTTACAAAGTTTTTTCCAAAGTTATATTTTGCGTCAATAAACCAATCCACTTACCATGTTTCATCCCTTTTTTTCGTATTTGGTATAGAATTATGGCATTTTTTTCATTTTTCGTAATTTTCGATATCGATAAAGTGGGCGTGGTTATGGTCGGATTTCGGCCATTTTTTATACCAAGATAAAGTGAGTTCAGATAAGTAGGTGGGCTAAGTTTAGTAAAGATATATCGGTTTTTGCTCAAGTTATTGTGTTAACGGCCGAGCGGAAGGACAGACGGTGGACTGTGTATAAAAACTGGGCGTGGCTTCCACCGATTTCGCCCATTTTCACAGAGAACAGTTACCGTCATAGAATCTATGTCCCTACCAAATTTGAGAAGGATTGGTAAATTTTTGTTCGACTTATGGCATTAAAAGTATTCTAGACAAACTAAATGAAAATGGGCGGAGCCACGCCCATTTTGAAATTTTCTTTTATTTTTGTATTTTGTTGCATCATATCATTACAGGAGTTGAATTTTGACTTAATTTACTTATATACAGTAAAGATATTAAATTTTTTGTTAAAATTTGAATTTAAAAAAAAAATTTTTTAAAAAGTGGGCGTGTTCTTCATCCAATTTTGCTAATTTTTATTTAGCACATATATAGTAATAGTAGTAGCGTTCCTGCTAAATTTCATCATGATATCTTCAACGACTGCCAAATTACAGCTTGCAAAACTTTTAAATTACCTTCTTGTAAAGGTGGGCGGTGCCACGCCCATTGTCCAAAATCTTACTAATTTTCTATTCTGCGTCATATCTTCAACCCATCTGCCAAGTTTCATCGCTTTAGCCGCCTTTGGCAATGAATTATCGCATTTTTTCGGTTTTGCGAAATTTTCGATATCGAAAAAGTGGGCGTGGTTATAGTTCGATATCGTTCATTTTAAATAGCGATCTGAGATGAGTGCCCAGGAATCTACATACCAAATTTCATCAAGATACCTCAAAATTTGCTCAAGTTATCGTGTTAACGGACGGACGGACGGACGGACATGGCTCAATCAAATTTTTTTTCGATCCTGATTATTTTGATATATGGAAGTCTATATCTATCTCGATTCCTTTATATATGTACAACCAACCGTTATCCAATCAAACTTAATATACTCTGTGAGCTCTGCTCAACTGAGTATAAAAAGAAGAATTCAAGTGTCGCAGTTTGATAAAATAAATGCCGTGTTCGCTGCGAAATATATGTATGTGGACAAGAGCACTAAACTAAAACGGGAATATCTTTTCTTCTGCTAAAATTTTAAAGTTTACAAACAGAGCCAAACAAAATCCACAGATCTTCTTTCAACATACTCGTTTGCCTTTTCATTGCACAAACTTGAGTCAAGTAAAGTTTTCTTAAGCAAAATAACTGACTATTGATCAAAGTTCAAATATAAAACAGAGTTAACAAGTATTTTGTACTATTCAATAAAAAAACAATGGCAAATTAAAAGGAAATTGTTAAAAATTCTAGACTCAGCAAAATCAAAATGCAAACTTTTCAAAGTTTCCAATAGCAACGTTTTTTCATATGCAAACTTGTAAACCAGAATATTTTGTAGATTTTTATATTGACAGAGCATTAGATATGCGCTCATGAATGTTCATGCGTATGTACATTAGAGTGATTCTTAAAAAATAGAATGAACGACTTAAATAATAACCCTTTAAACGATGATCTTATTAAATATATCATATGTGGGGATGTAATGGTATAAGTCGAGTTACACCGTTTTTCCATAAATCAAATAAATAAAAAGAGCACGATTACATACATATACCATATTAATCTTAGAAAATAATAGAGATATTTAAACAAAGATATTAGCTTCATTTATGGAAAAACGGCATAACTCTCTAATAAAATTTGCAGTAGTGAAGCATCGAAATGATATGAAAATATATTCAATGTCGTAGACCAGAAACAACTGAAAAATAAAAGAACTGAAGTGGTTTCAAAAACGACTAAGACAGATGACTCCATTGTTTAAAAAAGAAAAAAAGGTTAAAAATGATAAAAGTAGTACAAAAAAGATTGCCAAAAATAACAAAAAGAAATAACAAATAGTTATAAACATTTCTAAATAATAGAATATAATGTATTTAACAATGGTTATTAATGTATTTACTATTTTGTTTAGTAAAGTATCTCAATGAAAATATTTGATATTCAATCTATGGAATAACGGTATAACTCAATAAAAAAGAAATCATACATTTTCTAATAAAATTATGTATATATAAAATTTATTACTTTTTCTTAATAAAGAATCATACTATCTAAAATCTTACCAAGTGGGATTATTATAAATTTATTTTAACCTGTATTGTTAAGTTTTTTTTTTTTTTTACTTTTCTCAAAAGGTTGATTTTTGAGTTATACCGTTGTTCCACACATCCCCTCATATATACTTATTCATCTCGACTAGAGGCGATTAAGGCATGTCAAAGGCGAGCCGAATTTCAGATTGCGCTATGGAGATTTAGAGCCATTTTTATGCTTATCCAACAAAAAACAGCGATAATCTTTTTCAATTCAGGATATCCTCTGGAGACACACTTTTAAGCGTCTCCAGACAACAAAAAAATCTACTTGTGATAACTTCGACTAAAGTATTATCACACTCGGTCTTTATAGAGCAATTCGCCAAGCGCAACTTGTTGTGATAGGTATCTCACTCCATTTGACTTGTGACGTTTGATATATCAGTTATCTAGCTTACTGGGACGATATTTGAAAATCGATTGCATGATTCTGCGTCCCGTTTGAACTTTCGAGCTATTTTGATCCGTGCGCCATCTAGCGTATCTTTTCGCCCCTTTTATTGCGTAGAGAAATGAAGTATGTGTGAAGTTTTTTCGCTCAATGAAAACAGTATTAGAAATGCATCGGAATATTCCCCCTCGCCCTTCTCCACTACCGAACGATTTTCTAAACACTACGATCCATGCGCCTCCATTTTGAACTTTCTGTGATAGGCGTTTCAGTCGCTTTGACCGCTTTGGCCGCTTGAGCTCGTTAAAAATTTAAGTTCCTTAGCTTGCTAGGAAGTTACACAAAAATCGATCAAAAAATTGTAAACTTCATATGGGTTTTTTAATTATTTTTACCCGAACGCCACCTACTGGACTTTTTCTCCATTTTGTGGCAAAGTATCGGTCTTCTCAACTATATGTGAGATTTCAGGTTTAAAGCTCAATAAGAAGTTTCTTAAATCTAATTCCAAAATTCTCCCGCTTGGTGCGTAATAACTAAAACTCCAGTCACTGGCGCCACCTATCGGAAATGTTCCCCTTTTTAAATGCGTTGTCATCGGGCCTTGGGCTTATGTGTGCTATGGAGTTGTACCTTAAGAAGTATATCAAAAAATTATCGCAAGATTCCATTCGATTCGAACTGTTTTTTTTTTTTAACATATAGATCTTGCTACACCCAGCGAAGTTTTTTGTCCTAAATGATAAGCTGCCATTGATCACTGGACCATATTTCAAATTTTAAGTCTAGCTCTAGGGGAGGTTACTTAAAAAGCGATCACATGATTCAAAATATCGAATAGATTTTCAAATATCTTCGACGCGTACACTATCTAGCGGGAATTTTTTCCTTTTGATGCATTTTCAAGGTACTCTGACTGAAGCGAGCTGTAGGAAGCATCTAGCTATCGCTCTTATGATTCCATACGCTCATTATTTCTAAATATTTCCATTCTCATCAAGAAGATTTTTTAAACTAAGTATTCTCTTGATTATGCTAAAAGTTTTAAGTTTCTAGCTCACCGGAGATTTCTTAAAACTCGATTACAAAATTTTGGGGTTTTTTAAATATAACAATCCCTGCGCCACCTAGCAAAACTATTTTCTCTAACGCTGCATTGTCATCGATTTCTGCAGTAAGGTCTAAGTCTCAAGACTCTACCTTTACAGGAAGTTATTCTAAAATGGATGCAATTGATTCCCTATTTTTACTTGAATTTGCGCACAAACATGACACGGACCTAATATAGAGGCAATAAAATTTAATTACAAGATGTTTAGGAACTAGCCTAGTGTACGTTCTTAAGTGTGGGTTTAAAAACAAACTTTTGCAACTTTTGGCCGGAACAAATTTAAGGCACTGAAGCAGTACCGATGTAGAACTTGAACTAAAAACTAAATTTGGACTGGTTTCAAAAGAAACCGAAACTGGACCCAGGCCGGTGTTGAAACAGGTACAGGATCGTAACTATAAGCAGAGCTGAAACAGAAATAACCCGAAACTGGAATCGAGGCTGAACTGAAACGGCAACATAAATTGAAACAAAACCGGAACTGAAGCTGAAACTACATGAAGACTAAGACCGAATTTGGAATCAGAACAAAAACTTTACTGGAATGGAAAAAGCAACTAGCAAACAAAATTGAAACTGAAAATGGAACCCAAAGCGGCAGCGGAGCCTCGCAGGAGGAGTAAATTGTAGCGAAGATCTTGAGTAAATATTGAGATATCTTCACCAAATTTGGTACACTAGCTTATCTGGACCCAGAATAGATTGGTATTGAAAATGAGCGAAATCGGGTGATAATCACGCCCACTTTTTATATATATAAAATTTTGGAAAACACAAAAACCCTAATAATTTAGTAAATAATACACCTAGAATGTTGAAATTTGACATGTGGACTGATATTGAGACTCTTGATACAAATTTGTAAACATTTTTTAAAATGGGCGTGGCACCGCCACTTGTGATAAATTCAATTTTACAAATATTATTAATCATAAATCAAAAATCGTTAAACTTATCGTAACAAAATTCGGTAGAGAGGTTGCCTTCACTATAAGGAATTTTTTGAAGAAAAATTAACGAAATCGGTTAAGGACCACGCCCACTTTTATATACAAGATTTTTAAAAGGGTCGTGGATGAATAAAATAAGCCATATCTTTACAAAAAAGAAGTTATAACAATAAATAGGAAAAACTTCAAATTTAAAAAAATGGGCGTGGCACCGCCCCTTTTATGACAAAGCAATTTTCTATGTTTCGGGAGCTATAACTCGAAGAAAAATTAACAGATCATAATGAAATTGCGTACACACATTTTCCTTATAGCAGAAAATATTTCTAATAAAAATGCCCGGGATCGGCTAAAGACCACGGCAACTTAGATATAAAACAAGTTTAAAAGGTTTAAAGGGGTCGTAGACTAGAATAATAAGTTATAACTTAGCAAAAAATAGTTTCGAATCAATGATATTTCACTTATCAAGTTTTATTGTAAGAAGAAATGGGGAGAACTTTTTTTTTAAACGGGCGGTGCCACGTGTTATGTAGAAAAGTAATTTATCTGAAATGAAATTTACAATTGAAGCGCACGCTGAGTATATAATGTTCGGTTACACCTGAACTTAGACACCTTTACTTGTTTTCTTAATTTTTAAGAGAATAATTCCTATTACCAAGGCAAAAATAGTTTTGATTTTTAGCAAAAGGATTTCTATGGCGAAATATCATGTACCATTTTATATGCTTTTATTTACTTTCACTTGGCTGTTGTCTGTAATCAAATATTGCAACTTAAATTTGATACACTTCCCTATGTCCGATAGAGCTGAAATTTCGCACACATGTATAACTCCGATGACAATGCGATATTACTTTGCGAGAATTCGATAAATTAATCGATAACAGAGTTATCGGAACAGATTTGTATTCACAAGGAAATAAAAGCCTAAGTCCTCAAGAACGCAGGTAGCTTCGCTTTGTTTGTGTATGCAACAAACGTAGAAGTTAGGCTGTTATCGCTAAATGTTGCATACTTTTCTGCGCACTTGATTTTTTTTTACAGATTTTTGGCGATGGAACAGAGCAGAGATCTGCAATGAGTAGTTGTAAACTGAACGAGACATAGGCAAAATCACAATAAAATATGATGTAAATTTAGTTAACAATCGAATTTAAGAACTTGACTGTTCAAAGTTGACTTCGAAGAAACCTTGTAATGTTGATGCATTAATTAAAATGGATAGGATGAGAAACGTAACATATAACTAAGTAACGTTTACATAACTAATTTAAACAATATTTTACCCTAAAAAAATTTTTTTAAAAATGCATATTTAAATTAAATTTAAGAAAAAAGCTTTTCTAAGAACAAGCTTCTATTACTTGTTAATAAAACGAACTAAAAAGAAAAAATAAAAGTAAAGAAAAAAACTTTTTTTTAAAATAAGCTTTTATTATTGCTTAATAAAATTAACTAAAAAGGAAAAAAATAAATTGACTGTAAAGAAATATAATACTTTTTTATAAGTTCATTGTAAGCTTTAACGATAATTAGGCTTTTTTGTCTGCGACAAAAAATTCCATATTGTACATAATTATATATTTTTAACATTAAAACTTTACACCTAAACTATTAAATCTTACAGTTTATATCACAGTCCTAATTGTTCTAATAAAAGCGTGTTACATTGTGCTAGCAAGAAAAGGAGGTCCTACTTATTTTTAATTATACCATCAAAATTTAGCACGCTTTTTATTAGAACAATTAGGACTGTGATATAAACTGTAAGATTTAATAGTTTAGGTGTAAAGTTTTAATGTTGAAAATATATAATTATGTGCAATATGGAATTTTTTGTCGCAGACGAAAAAGCCTAATTATCGTTAAAGCTTACAATGAACTTATAAAGTGTTGTATTTCTTTACAGTCAATTTATTTTGTACTTTTTAGTTGACTTTATTAACCAAAAATATGGCTTATTTTTGAAAAAGCTTTTTTCTTTAATTTTATTTCTTTATTTTAATAACCATTTTCCTAGTTTTTAGGAAATTTTTGGAGTTTATCAAGTGAACGGTAGAATTACAAAATATGTATGGTGGGAGTTAAATAAGCTCAGTGGCTTTAAAGTTTGCTAAAAAATAGAGCACAGTATGTATTGACCTCGGATTCAATATTTTATACCAATAGAATTTTCAACACAGTCTAATGTAGATATGAATGTAGCTTTGATAAATTTCTTTTTAATTGTACTTCAGAGTAGTTATTCGTTTTCTATCATACGCAATTTCGTCTTTAATTGAATTTTTTTAGCCTACTTGCACATTATTCGTTTTTTGATTTTCCAACTCCTCCCTAACTGCTTTTTCGAGACAAGTAGCTGAAAAAAATCTAGCTTCTAAGGATATTTAAAATTTGCTGAAAAAAATATTACGAATTTTTTTTTGATCAACTTATAAAAGAACGTTTTCGTATGTGTAAATATGAGGACTTTTTTCAGTTTTTTCAATTTACATTTGGAATTTCAAAGTGGGACAAATGCTTCATTCGAGTGCGTACGATGAAAAAGTCAAAATTAAAATGACTTCCTAATTAAATTTTTTGTATGAATGATTTTATTTGTTTGACTTGTTATCAAAGAGCAATTCCAGAAAATCCACAACAAAAATTACTTTGTCTGATAATCCTAAAGCTTGTTTGTTTGATCACAAACTATGCAATGCGGTTGGTTTCTTAGGTACTAATCTTTCCGGTAATTGTTTTTGCATCCATCACACGATGGATATAAGTTTAAAGGGACTTCGATCGCTAAATATGATGCGTAGTAGCCAAAATAAGGAAATTTGATGACCACATTCGTATCGGCGTGATTGATTAAAAGCTCTTTGTATTTGGAGAAGTAATCGAATATGCATTATCTTAAAATAGATTTTTCTTTGGGAAGTGCACCGGGGAACGGTTTATTTAAAAAAATCGTATCTAGTGCAATTTTCTAGAAATTGGAAGCCTATTTTAGCTGCTTGGTGCACACAGTGGGTACCAACTCGTCTTAAGCCGCTCTCGGATCTCGAACCCTGGTTTTATGCAAGTAAAATCAAGCTATTCACAAAATCACGGTGACACCGTTCGCGTTATTTATCAGTTCCTTTTAAGTTCGAGACTACCATTATCCCAATTAGGTTGATAACTCGTCGTAAGCAGTGAAATAAAATCAAGTAAAAGACTTGTAGTGACATAGTAATAAGTGTGAAAATGGAAAGCAGTTTTCGATAATACTATTACTTCCGAAAAGTACTTAAATACTTCAAAATCGTATCGTTAAATCAACACGAGGTACATAAAATTCTAAAACTTTATATATTTTATTTACATACATATGCGCTTTTAAATTTATTTCGGTACGTTTCATAAGCTTACAATTGATTTATGTTTCAACAAGATTACATGATATCAAATAATCTATATAGACATATGTGAATAATTTAGATTATATTATTATACACATATATTGTTATATGAGTGCACGTACCGTTACTTATACTTTAATCTAGTATATATCGTATCATATTTCACTATTTCTATCATAACAAAATCGATCAAATTTTTAAAGCCGGTATTGGCAATATGCCCAAATCTCGTAACATTTATATACATACATATGTAAATAAATGTGTTGTTATTTAACCTTGTTGGTGTTATTAGTAATACGCCCAATTCAGAAGCGTGAACAAATGAGGATGACTATCTAAAGACTTAATGCCACATGCACGAATAAATTCCTTTTTTGTTTACTGTGCAGAGCTCACTTTATCGCATTGCTCACACCATCTTCTGGTTAATCGTTGTTGTTGATAACGCGTTAGTTTTAATATGCACGACAGCTTGTTTTTATTACATACTAGCAGACCCGGCAGACATTGTTCTGCCCTAAATTTGGCCTAGCTGCATACATTTTAATAAGCTTATTCCGTCTAACTCTGCCCTCACCCCACCCCTCTTCACTTTTTCCTGATCCTTTTATTCATTCCTCCCTCCGTCTTTTCCCCTTCATCTATCTCCATATTCGTTTCATTCTATTTCTTTCCCAGTCTCCTTCTCCCTTTTCTCTTCTCTCACGTTCTTCTCATTCTTCTTCATCCCATACTGCCTGCCGCAGAGGGTGGTATGTATTTTGTTCCAGTCCCAGTCCCAGTCCGTCTCTGGTCTACTTCGGGAAAAAAGGGGCGTAAATACTAATATAGGCAAATTTATATACCTATTTTCAGGCAAATCGAATAGGACGTATGTAAATAGGTATGTGGGTATTATTAATTCTTGTCTCTATTTCGGCGTCGCATGCATATTTATCAGTTTTGCCAGGTTGAGGCGAATAATCGAATATCACAATGAAAATTACTTTAGAGCTCTCAGCAACAGATTTCATTTCATATCCATATTACCCACACATTCTAGGGGTATCCGGGTCCACGTTTTGGCCTATATCTTCATCAAGCGGTATAATATATTACTCTGTACTAAAGCACTCATCAACAGCTTTCATTTGATATCCATATTATATAAATACATTCTAGGGGTATCCGGGTCCACGTTTGAACAAAATCGACCGACGCGCCTCTTCAAACACCGGCGACCAACTAACACACATTATAGCCTTTCCTTTTATATATATAGATTTTTATTTTTCAATATTAAAACGAAATGCAGATATTCGTTGCTTTTAAAATTCGGCTTAAAAATACAACTAAAGACTCTCCTGAATTAAAAAAAAAAAATGTCTTAGTACTTCTAAATAGCGGGCCCCCTCAGAAACCCCGGGTCCGGGGGTAATCCCCCATCCCACCCCTCCCTCTCGCCGGGCCTGGTGATGTGATATACTTGATATCATTTGCTATAATATTTTTTATTGATAAGCACGTTGTTTAACTGAACACCACCTGAAAATATGAGCGCCGGTGCGTATACGTAACATTTCATTATTACGTATAAACATATAAAAAAATTTGCAATAAAATAATATTGCGACTATAAACTGACATATAACCTATCCTATATTAAGTTAGATCAAACTACACACGGGGTGGAAAACAATTTCAAAATCGGTTCAGTAGTTTAGGAGTCCAGCGCGGACAAACAATGTGACACACGATTTTTATATATATAAAGATTATTATTAATACCTATATTTTTTATTTATTGATGTGTAAACATCTTTAGAATGTGGAAGCGGAGACGAATAAAATAAATAAATAGATCTAAGGCGCTATAACCTCCAAAGAGATTTTAGGCCGGGCTTCTCTGTGTGGTATTTGTATGTTGTATATTAGAGTGGTTAAAACAATGCACTTTTTGGCAATTCGCAAACGTTATCCTCTAATATTGTTCCTTCTCAAAAAAGCAAAAGCCTTTATTTTTTTTATTTTGAAAGCGATTCTGGAAGTCGTGCTCGCGGTTTTTATAAAAAAGTCTAGATACTCTTAATTTTCATATTTTCTTTAAATGTAAAGGTAGAATATATATTTAAACGGTTTTTTTTAGCTTGACTCTGTTTAGCGAGCGTTACGAATTTAATAATTGAAATTTAAATAACTTCCCGATAAGCTACAAGCTTGGAACTTGGAATATAGTTCAGAACGCGATGACAATGCAATAATAAGAAAAAACTCCGATAGTTGGCGCATGGATCGCAATATTTCAAAAAATCGTAGTTGTGGTCCGATTTGGAACACATATTATATTCATGAATATAAAGCGACATATGAAGATATCGCCGCCAGAATTGAGATATTCAAAAGTCGGACGATTTGGCTCATTGAACAAATATTACATACAGTCAGGTAGAAATGACATCAAAATACTTTGGGGCACATAAGTTAAAATGTTGGAAGTTAAATTCAAATAAAATAATAAAGACATTTTTGTTAAAGTTAAACGGTTTTATTGCTAACAATACTTACATTAAGCAATAATAATACTAAAAGATAGAATATCATTAGGTAGGTCCTAGATACTAGTCATCGCACTCCTCATCAATCTAGGGCGTTAATCAGATAAATAAATAAGAGCTTTGGGTGCGTGAAATTTCTAATAACGTGAGGCGTAGAATAACCAGACTAAGGTTCAGTTGGTCTTACTTATAAATATATGAAAATATGATTTTTGAAGCTATGAACGGTTGACTATCAATAGAAATTTGACGTGACCCACGCTTTTATTTATTTTTATGATCAACGACCTAGATTGATAAGGAGTTTGATGACTAGTATCTAGGACCTACCTAATGATATTCTATCTTTTAGTATTATTATTACTTAATGTAATGTGAGATTGGTCAAACTAAAACGCAACATTGCTTATTGTTTTGGGTTCAAAATCAACGCAAAGGGAAATATAATATCGGTATCTGTTTAAATTCAAGATAGAGGATTCCATTTGAAAAAAGAAACATATAGTAGAATTTTTTTAAAAGTTCGTACTTTTGTGTTTTGTGTCCATTGATTTTAATGCAATTAAATTTCGTCATTTGGTACATTTAAGCAGGTAAAATCAATTACACGTTGAAAGAAGTATTGACTACAATTTTGTAATTATTTATAACCGTTCGAGAAAAAATTTCTACTACAAATTATATAAAATTTTGCAGTTGTTTTTTCTTTGGATCAGGCAAGTTGCAATGCTTTTCTACAATTTGTAAAATATTCTGCTTCTGCTTCTTTTGGTTTGATAAAATTGCGCGAAAATTAACGCAACTCCACATTTCAAGAGAAACAAATCGTTTAAAAAAAATTACCCCATATTCGATCCGCCATTTTGAATTTTGACAAACTGACATCGAATTCGTCGTCAGCGATATAATATACCTCCTAATGGTGAACTTGAACCCAAACCAATGCGCAATTTCCGTTTTAGTTTCATCGGTTTCCATTTCGCAACATATTTTTAGGCGCTAAGCTCATTTCAACCTTCCAAAGCAGGTGTGAACCAAAAGTAATATTGATCCATGAAACACGAATTGTTACATATAAAAAATAGTGTTACCTTTACATTAACATTTATTGAGAAAATTTCTATTTTCTGAAAAAAAAGACGAGCACGACCTCTTAAAAATAATAAAATACGTGCCTCTCCCTTTTTCGCAAGGAACAATATTGGGAGGTTACATTTAGGAATATGCAAAAAAAATTGGTTATGAACCACTCTACTGTATAAGGTAACATGGATTGTAAAAGAAATGGTCACTACACCGTGGTAGGTTAAAAATAAATAAATAAATGTAAGGCGCGATAACTTCCGAAGAGATCTAAGGCCGGGCTTTCCTCCAATTTGCGTCGTGCTCCTCTTGATTTTCCCTACAAAAGCCGCCGGACGGGACCTACATGTCTTATGCCGACTCCGAGCGGCAACTGCAAGGCAGATGAGTTTTCACTGAGAGCTTTTCATGGCAGAAATACACCCGGGGCGCTTGCCAAACACTGCCGAGGGGCGACCCCGCTTAGACAAATTTTCTTCTAATTGAAAAACCTTATTTCTAAAATTTGTTGATGTTGCTTTGCCCGGGGTGTGAACCTGGGGCATACGGTGTGGTAGGCGGAGCACGCTACCTTCACACCACGGTGGCCGCCACCCGTGGTAGGTTATTCATGTCTAATTTTAGAGATTTGATTCTTTATAGGATTTTGTTGATTTTAACACCCTTGTACATTAGTAAGTTAGAAATATAAAGGCACAGGCCAAGGAAAAGACAAAATAATTAAAAAAAATAAATAAATTTAAATAAAATAAAATTAAATTAAATTAGTTGAAATGAAATAAAATAAATCAGAATAAATCAAAGTGAAACATAATAAAACAAAAATGAAAATAGTAAAATAAAAAAAATAAAATAAAAAACTAAATTAAATTAAATTAAAAAATGAATTAAAATTAATTGAAATTGTTAAAAAAAATAATATAAAATAATATAAAAAAAACACAGTAACGTAAATCAGATAAAACAAAAAAATTACATAAAGTGAAATTAGTATAATTAATTAAATCAAATAAAAAATAAAATAAAATAAAACAAAACAAAATAAAGTAAATTAAAACAAAATAAAATAAAATAAAGTAAAAAAAGTAAAATAAAATGAAATAAAATAAAATGAAACAAAACAAATTAAAGCAAAATAAGATAAAACACAAAAAAAGTTTATCAAACAAAATAGATCAGAAAAAATCAAAGTAAAATAAAATAAAACATATATGAAAAGAGTCGGGTTTTAATCGGCGAGTTATCGGCTTGGTAGTGAAAACGATTAACTTATCAGCGAAAAGTTATCGATTTATTATTGTTTGATATTGGATTGCCGATTTCCTCTTGGAATATTATCAAAAAGGTATCGATATGTTATCAAAAGGATACAAATTTTTTTTCGGAAACTTGTCGGTTTGTTACCGGAGTTTTACCGATTTCTTATTCCCGTGTTTTAGATTTTTTTCGAAAATTTATCGGTTTTAGTATCAAAAATGCATCGATTTATGATTGAAAAGTTGTGGGTTTCATATCGGAGTGCTACCAATTTGTTATTGTAATGCTATCGATTTACCATCGGGTTGGTATAAGACCGATACCGATAAAACTTCAATATAATTTCGATGATAGATTTGCAGTCCATCGATAACAAGCCGACAAAGAACCAATAAGAAGACGAAGAAAACTTGAAGACACAACGATAAAAAGCTGATAAAAAACCGAAAACTCGACGATAATAATTGGCTATCACTAATAAATATACATATAATAAAACAATAGCTTGCCGATATCGTATTTTCCCGATAAGAAACCTACGAAGCTTTTCTTAAAAAGCCCTAAACTATTTGTTTCTGGTAAAGTTACCTGTGTGTTGCGATTTAACTTCAATCGCTGGGTGAGCTCTAGGTAACATAAAAACATTACTTTCCTTGACGTACACCTGTATGACTACACATCGAGCTTTACGAGTACTTAGTACTAATGTCTTTTCTTCCAAGCTAGCGCTATTTAAAATGGCACCAATAAAACTCATTATCGCGCACTATTTATTCGATATGAATAATTGTAGTCTCTTGATCTGACGTATGCGCCATGTAGCACTACACTCTATGTAATTTTAAACTGAAAACAGGTAATAACAAATTTGATAGGAAGCCGCTAAAGATGTTTCATAAATTTTTTATACTCAGTTGAGCAGAGCTCACAGAGTATATTAACTTTGATTGGAAAACGGTTGGTTGTACATGTATAAAGGAATCGAAATAGATATAGACTTCCATATATCAAAATCATCAGGATCGAAAAAAATGTGATTGAGCCATGTCCGTCCGTCCGTCCGTTAACACGATAACTTGAGTAAATTTTGAGGTATCTTGATGAAATTTGGTATGTAGGTTCCCGAGTAATCATCTCAGATCGCTACTTAAAATGAACGATATCGGACTATAACCACGCCCACTTTTTCGATATCGAAAATTTCGAAAAACCGAAAAAGTGCGATAATTCATTACCAAAGACAGATAAAGCAATGAAACTTATTAGGTGGGTTGAACATATGACGCAGAATAGAAAATTAGTAAAATTTTGGATAATGGGTGTGGCACCGCCCACTTTTAAAAGAAGGTAATTTAAAACTTTTGCAAGCTGTAATTTCGCAGTCGTTGAAGATATCATGATCAAATTTGGCAGGAAGGTTACTCCTGTTACTATATGTACGCTTAATAAAAATTAGCAAAATCGGAGAAGCACCACGCCCACTTTAAAAAAAATTTTTTTTTTAAAGTAAAATTTTAACAAAAAATTTAATATCTTTACAGTATATAAGTAAATTATGTCACCATTCAACTCCAGTAATGATATGGTGCAACAAAATACAAAAATAAAAGAAAATTTCAAAATGGGCGTGGCTCCGCCCTTTTTCATTTAATTTGTCTAAGATACTTTTAATGCCATAAGTCGAACAAAAATTTACCAAACCTTTTGAAATTTGGTAGGGGCATAGATTTGATGACGTTAACTGTTCTGTGAAAATGGGCGAAATCGGTTGAAGCCACGCCCAGTTTTTATACACAGTCGTCCATCTTTCCTTCCGCTCGGGCGTTAACACGATAACTTGAGCAAAAATCGACATATCTTTACTGAACTTAGTTCACGTACTTACCTGAACTCACTTTATCTTGGTATAAAAAATGAACGAAATCCGACTATGACCACGCCCACTTTTTCGATATCGAAAATTACGAAAAATGGAAAAAATGCCATAATTCTATACGAAAAAAGGGATGAAACATGGTAATTGGATTGATTTATTGACGCGAAATATAACTTTAGAAAAAACTTTGTAAAATGGTTGTGACACCTACCATATTAAGTAGAAGAAAATGAAAAAGTTCTGCAGTGCGAAATAAAAAACCCTTGAAATCTTGGCAGGTGTTACATATATAAATAAATTAGCGGTATCCAACAGATGATGTTCTGGGTCACCTTGGTCCACATTTTGGTCGATATCTGGAAAACGCCTTCACATATACAACTACCACCACTCCCTTTTAAAACTCTCACTAATACTTTTAATTTGATACCAATATCGTACAAACACATTCTAGAGTCGCCCCTGGTCCACCTTTATGGCGATATCTCGAAAAGGCGTCCACCTATAGAACTAAGCATTAACAGCTTTCATTTGATACCCATATCTTACAAACATATTCTAGAGTCACCCCTGGTCCACCTTTATGGCGATATCTCGAAAAGGCGACCACCTATACAACTACCACCACTCCCTTTTAAAACCGTCATTAACCTTTAATTTTATACCCATATCGTACAAACACATTCGAGAGTCACCCCTGGTCCACCTTTATGGCGATATTTCGCAACGGCTTCCACCTATAGAACTAAGGCCCACTCCCTTTTAAAATACTCATTAACACCTTTCGCTTGATACCCATATTGTACAAACGCATTCCAGAGTCACCCCTGGTCCACCTTTATGGTGATATCTCTGAAAAGGCGACCACCTACACAACTACCACCACTTCCTTTTAAAACCCTCATTAATACCTTTAATTTTATACCCATATCGTACAAACACATTCTAGAGTCACCCCTGGTCCACCTTTATGGCGATATTTCGCAACGGCTTCCACCTATAGAACTAAGGCCCACTCCCTTTTAAAATACTCTTTAACACCTTTCGTTTGACACCCATATTGTACAAACGCATTCTAGAGTCACCCCTGGTCCACGTTTATGGCGATATCTCGAAAAGGCGACCACCTATACAACTACCACCATTCCCTTTTAAAACTCTCATTAATACCTTTAATTTTATACCCATATCGTACAAACACATTCTAGAGTCACCCCTGGTCCACCTTTATGGCGATATTTCGCAACGGCTTCCACCTATAGAACTAAGGCCCACTCCCTTTTAAAATACTCATTAACACCTTTCGTTTGACACCCATATCGTACAAACACATTCTAGAGTCACCCCTGGTTCACCTTTATGGCGATATCTCTGAAAAGGCGACCACCTATACAACTACCACCATTCGCTTTTAAAACCCTCATTAATACCTTTCATTTGATACCCATATCGTGCAAAAAAATTCTAGAGTCAACCCTGATCCACCTTTATGGCAATATCCCTAAATGGCGTCCACCTATAGAACTATGGTCCACTCCCTCATAAAATACTCTTTAGTGCCTTTCATTTGATAGAAATGTCATACAAAAACATTCCAGGGTTTCCCTCGGTTCATTTTCCTACATAGTTATTTTCGCTTATGTTGTCACCATAGCTCTCAACTGAGTATGTAATGTTCGGTTACACCCGAACTTAACCTTCCTTACTTGTTTTATGTTAATTTGATATGTGACGCAAATGTCTTCCCTTCTGGTAAGCTACTTAATTTTGTTTAAGTTTTATGCATACGCATATTTTGATTTGTTTATCAATTGTCGATATAGCGATAATTATTGATTCTCGTTACTTAGCTACAAGTTTGGTTTTATGAGAGTTTTTTTTATTAGCGTGTGGTAAGTATTCACCCAGCGGAAGGAATGTAAAAATAAACTACTAACAAATAAAATACCCAATGCTCAATCTAGAACACAATGAATTTGCTCAAAGGAGAATTGATCAGACATCGCGACAACTTAGGAGATATTCTATGACCTTAACTGTCTTTATTAATTCCAGGGTTGAAGCTTGCCTTTCCACTAATTTGCGAGTTCAAGAGAACATTATTTTGAGCAGTTTCGCGGTAGCTATGGTTAACCCCTATGAGGGCAGAGTTGTTCCCATTCGGTGTCGAGCTGGCTTGCTTCTCCAACTATCTTAAAAGAAGAAAAACTGTAGCGAACCGAAAAAAAATGGACGCGAGCACCCATTATCCTAATTATGATAAGAAGTTCCAAAATGATGAAAATCATGTCCAAAGAAGTGTACCTATTCTTGCCTTGTCTGTTGAAGATGTTGAATTTGTCTTCAAACTTTCGCTAAAAATGGGTTTAGCTCATTATTAGTAATCTCGATACATCACTATGCAGTTATCTAAAAAATGCTATACAATAATAACAGCGAAGCAAGCAGCCGCACATGTTTACATGTAAACAGCAGCTAAGATCGAAGAAGAAATAGAAAACAGTCACACACACATATAGACGACAGCTGAGAGCGACAAAGAAATATAAAACTCACACATACATGTGAATAGCAGCTAAGGGCGACGACGGCACATATTACGATGACACAGTAGTAACAAAGAGCGCAGATGACATAACTCACGCAATTACATATACATATATAGCCAAATCCAATTTTAGATGCAGACAAGAGAACATAGAACCTGTGAGAGATGGGCGAGGGAGGTATAAAAGCAGCGCAAGCTAAGGGATAGTCAATCAGTTTGATTTTAAAATGGTGTAAGTGAAGTTTGCGAGTAACTTAATTGTTAAGTACCACCGCCATAGTAGTGTTGTGAATAAATAACATTTTGATATACTGAATATGTGAGTTATTTATTGGACAGTTCAGCGATTCGAACTGTAACAGAAGGTGCAGTATAATCAAGAATTTCTTGAAACTCGCTACAATATTAAAATGGTTGATATTTTATAGATCTTAGATATGTGATAAAAATCCTTTAGAAAACGCGAGTAAAATCCACAAAATGAAATATGCATTACTACGTAAGAAAGACCTAAAAAAATAAAAGATCACGGTTGCAGCTATCGCAAACAGAGCTGTCTTTTTCAAGCAGCCCGGCCAGTCAATAAACGAACCTAGACATTACTCGAAAACTTTCGAGACGGAACTCAACCCTGTCGAGCTTTTTCGAGTAATTTTTATTTTTTTTTCTCTAGTTTTTTTACCAATATTTTACGTCTTAGAAATTATTAAGACACAGTATTCAGACCTTTGGAAATACATTAGTTTCATGCGGCCTACAAACGCAAATTGTCAAGTGATTTATGTGAAGATAGGCCAAGAAAATACACTTAAAGGAAGAGGGTTCAAGGATAAGTGTGTAAAGAGGTGATAAATGTCATTTATTATTTATTGCAGTGTGATTGTATGTATTCCTCAATATATATCATAGGGAAGAGATTTAGCTGGCACGAAGTAGGTCAGCCTTACTGCCATCTACAAAGTACTAAAACAGAGCATTGTATAAAATTTCCCACCCAAAATTTTGGGCTCAAGGCATACTTACTGTTTATTTACCTAGGAACCATCACAATCAGTCAGTCAATAAAGAACAAACAGCATAATCTTCAAGATCAACATAAATGTTAGCAACAGCCTCCAGAATTGAGTAAGACATATTTTTCATGCAAATGAGAGAGTTTTGAAATATATAAGTAATCATAACAACCTCCCCTGGGCCATTGGATATATCCTGTCACTACACTCTTTTGTAGATGATAAGGAGGCTACACTAGATTCATTTTTCTAAGGTCATAGATATCTAAGATAAGCTAATAACCCTGCGAATTCACATATTAATGTATTTTCAAAGAAGCTAGAGACTTCTGGATAGAAACAGGATTTTTCAATGCTCCAATGCCATTGACAAGTATATTTCTGCTAATAAACCCTCAGCGAAAAGCCTTGCAGATCCCGCAGGGAGTCGGCGTAGATCATGTAGGTCCCGTCCAGCCAATCGGTAAGAAAAATATATAGAAGAACGACGCAAATTGGAAGACAATCTCGGCGTTATTGTCCTCGGAGGTCTATCACGCATTGCATTGGTGAAAAGAAAAAAAGGACGCGTGGCACTCGGGGACTGCCGCGGTAAAGCTATTGCATATTATCAACTTATGCAATTATAATATTTATGCAACATTTTGTTTTCTTTGGTATTAATTCAAGTTTTGTCTTTGATATTAATTAAAGTTAACCTTTTTAAGCGTGGCGACCGATAAGAAAACAAATTTTTTACTTTTATTGAATAAATGAGAAATTAATATTTAACTTTCACTTTAACTTTAACTTTATTTTTAACTTTAACTTTCACTTTAACTTTAACATTCACTTAAACTTTAACTTTAACCTTATTTTTAACTTTAACTTTAACATTTACTTTAACTTTAACTTTAAATTTAACTTTAACTTTAACCTTAACTTTAACTTTGACTTTAACTTTAACTTTAACTTTAACTTTAAGTTTAACTTTAACTTTAACTTAAACTCTAACTTTAACTTTAAATTTAACGTTAACTTTAACTTTAACTTTGACTTTAACTTTAACTTTCATTTTAACTTTAACTTTAGTTTTAACTTTAACTTTCGCTTTAACTTTAACATTCACTTTAACTTTAACGTTATGATCCGGGGTGGGTGTGAGCTTAGCACCTGCTAACAAGCCAACCTAATATAAACGCACGCAAGTCATTTTCTGTCAAAAATGTCTCATGCACATACAACTTGTATGAGAGCAACTCAAATTGAATTTGCTGCGTGCAAACCTAACTCGATTTCCAATTTTTGTTCTGCGTGACATTTAGATATGACGTTTGCACACATGCTTTACATTGTCCCAACGCATGCTTATTTGTGTTAGAGCAAAAAACGCCGGTTGTTTGCGTGCGCTAAAAAAACGCAGTGCGGTTTTATTAGGTTGGCTTGTAAGCTACCATATATGTATACGATAAGCGATAGCACAATGGCTACTTCGTCGAAATCAACGACAGCTCTTTTAGTTTGATTTCGATGGTCGTACGGTGAGGAAGTGTCGCACGCGCGCTTAAAACAGAGTACCAAAGAGTGCGTGTGACACGTGCTCACCGTTCAAGCATTGAAATCAAACTAAATAAATAATTGATTTTGCTTTCGTGCTCGCTACGCGTTCGTGTTTACTAACATATTCTCAATTTGGTAACCGTGTAGATGTAGTGGTGCCCACCGCTGTTTATGATAGAGATCCAATTTTATGTATTTGGCCTGTTGCTAACACCGAACCTTTTCAAACCTTTTCGAGCTTTTTCGGATCTTTTTTGACAAATATCCGTTACAGTTTTTTTGATTTAGTCGCCAAGCCCGCGATAAAATCTATGCAATAGTTTAAAAAAACATTGAAATTTCTTAAGCAGTACCCAGCTCTTTTTCTTCCTTGTCCAGCATACCTCCTCTGTGTTGCGATAAATTTGTTTTCATGCATGTATTAAACAACAAATTAAATTTATGACAACTACGAAAAAATAAACAATACAATTTGTGTTACATACACACACATTTACATAAGCATTTTGCGATTTTTCTTTGTTTAACATTCTTTTCCAGATCTTACTCAGCAATATTAAAAATAAAGCAATCACTGCATCTCATCTCCTTTGTGGTGTACTGTTGTTTGTATAAGTGTGTGTGTGTGGGTGTGTTTATGTTGGCTTTAGCCTTTGGGAATTTAACTTTCAATTTTCTGTCCTCATATTGTCTCAGCTAAGCTCGGCTTTATATTAATCTATGGCGCAACGACTTTGCTCTTAAATCTGTTATATATTTTTTGTTTGTTAGAAAAGTTGTGAAATTCTTCAAATTGACAACCTCATGTGCGAGCATAGTAGACATTTTTTTTGAAAAAATTTGTTTGTGTTTGGGTTGAAATATGATGTGCGAAATTTTTTTTCTGAGGCTATCATATAATCTATGAAGGCCTTGGGTGGCAAAAGTTAAAATTTAAGCTGTTTGAGCTTACTATAAAAAGCAATATGAAAAAAACTAAGCATACAAGTAAGTACGTGACTATATTCGGCTGTGCCTACGGCCTTAAATTTTATGAGCGTTACAGAATTATACCCTGATTGAATTTTTGAGAAGTACAGCATACAAATCCTTTTTCCTTTTTTGGAAAAATCTGTTATTTAGAAAAACAATAACTTTCAGATCTGCCTACCATGAACTGGTCGGTCATTGAGCACCTAACATAAACTTAATAGTTCCGCACAGAAAAATGTCTGCCTTGTTTCATATAGTACGACAAATTATTTGTGCAGCTTATGCTTGAATGTTGACTAGAAATTTCATTTCGATTATTCATTTCGTGAAAAAATTTTAATTTCTTACCGCTTTCTTCAAATTTACCTTATGATAATTAATCTTTTGCTCTTGTGAAGATAGCTGATTGGACCTCATCAATGCGTCTTGTGATCTGGCAACTCAATGCGCAAAATCTTGAGAAAAAAAACGTGAAAAAATAATTGACACACAACACCGCTTCGTCTATTTTAAAGCACGAAAGGGAGCTGCCTATATGCCGCTATGTCTGAATTTGGTTTTCCCGCAAAACTTACACGGCTGTGCAAAACGACGTTGAGCAACACCATCAGTTCAGTCAGAATTGGGAAGTTCCTCTCCGAGCTGATCAAAATAGAAAGAGATTTCGGGCAGGGTGCCTCTATTATGCGATTTCTTTAATTTTATGCTGGAGAAATTAATATATATATGTAAGCTGCAGCACTTAGCCGCTCTGGAACAATATTCTATGAGACCGTGCAATTACTGGCGATCTGCTAATTCTTAACTGGAACCAAAGAGTCAGCGCATTTACGCATTGGCATACACGCCACTCTTGGCAGTCATAATTTCGAAACAGTAAAATACTTCGTTTAATTGGAATCAACCATTGTGTTAATACACAAACAACAAAATCAGCATTGAAATCCAGCGAAGAATCACTTTTGCTAATGAAGGCTACTTTGGAGTTGGTAGGCAATTGAAAAGTAAAGTTCTCTCTCAGCAAACAAAAGTCATGCTTATACATAAGCCGCTATTTTACCTGCCCTTTTATGTGCTGCAGAAGCATCATATGAGGCGGCTCTGGTAGTGTTCGAGAGAAAAGTTTTTTGAAAGATTTACGGACCATTACGCGCTGGAGGCGCAGAGTACCGAAGAAGATTCAAGTCTGAGCTGTACAAGCTTTACATAGTCCAGTGAATATGAATACAGTGGCTACGCTGGCTAGACCATAATATGCGAAAAAGCGATGATGCTTCGACTAAGAAAGCATTTTTAGCGGAGCCACCTATGGATGTAGTGGAAGATTGCGGCCACCATTCCGTTATGAGGACCAGGTTGAAAATGATTTCAATTCCCTTGCTGTTACTAATTGGCACCAGGCGCAACTTGCTGAACGGCCATAACCGTTTAAACCATCAAACGGTAATTCATTAAGTAAGAAGAGTTCGCTCTTTGTATGCTGAAATCAACAGCATACACCGCAAACCAAATTCGTTAGCCGAATAAAGTAAAGGAAGTTGATTTACGACTCACGCAATTCCACTTCTTGCCGCATATACAAGAAATCTAACTAGATGTTTGGTTTTCCCTTCCAATTAAATGTGTGCATTATTCCATGAAACTGTGCTTTCATTTAATTTCTCTACGACATTACTTTAAAGCCTCCCTTTAGGATTCTACCACATTTCACATTTATGTATCTACACATATTGAACTATATATTACATAAGTGGATTATTATAAATACATATACAAATAAATATTGTATGGACATTTGATTATTTACTCTGTGCATATATGTATGTATATATTTATTGCTTTTATATCAAGTAGTCATAACAACTTCAACACAAAAACCACAAAAGCGTCTTTGGTCACTTAATCACATTCCGAGCACTAAAGCCCTACTTGAGTTAGTATGCATGTACACATGTACATAGGTACAGTTATATGTATGTACATTAATATATGTATATGTAAATTTGATGACCATAGCTGTAGTTTTAGTTATGATGTATAATCTGAACTGTCAATGCAAAGTGCCACTAACGAACCAATAACTACGAACAGGATAAAAATGATTTGAACGGTCAATACAAGAAGCATATATATGTAAGTATATGTGTATATTAGGGTGGCTTTATGCAGCATTATGAAAAACAAACATGATTGGTTTTGAGTTTGGAAATTGGAAAAGAAAATGTCCCACTTTCAATTTAGGGTATACAGTTTTGTAGCCTAATTAATTTAAATACAAGTTATAGATCTATCAAAGTTCGTCTGAATATCGTACACGCCCTGCTAAACGGTGCAGAAGCTTAAACAATGACAACATCAAATGAGGCGGCTCTGCAAGAATTCCAGAGAAAAGTTCTTCGAAAAATGTATGGGCCCTCTTTAAGTTTCCTTGGTGTCACCAATTGGTGCCAGCTAGCGCAACAAAGAAGCGATCTAATGAACGGCAGTTTCAACCGTTAAGCCCCAATTAAGTAAGTAAATAACTGCAACCTTAACCATAGCTAAACATTTTCATTTTGAAACATTTTTTTCCCAATTTACACCATTGTGCGCCATTATAATCACCATACTAAGCAGTGGCTTGTATGCACATCAATAAATCAATCATTATGTCTGCACATATGTACATACAAGAAGCAAACACATGCATATATCTGAGATGCTCACAAAAGTATGGAATCATCGGTCGAAGTATCACTCACATATACACGCGCATATGAGAAGCTAAAAACGTGCATCTGTAGTTTATAGCTGGTGAGTTTATAGCTGGTAAACAAGTAGTAAATTCTAGAATGAGAAGTGCCTAGAAGTATGCCGACGAGGAAACCGAAGAGTATAAAAGTAGCACCAACTGGGGCATGGGCAATCAGTTTGATTTAAGCAAGCTATTGGTTGTGAACTATCAGTGTTATTGTGATGTCTTTAATAAAGGCCATTTTGCATTATTGAATATTATAGTTATTTATTCAACAGTTTAGCGAAACGAACGTTAGCAGAAGGTGCAAAATAAGTGGAGTTTCCATAAATTCGATACAATATTCAATTTTGATCCAACGTAGAATTGGTTGCTCTTTTATTATTATTTTCTGAATTCACTGAATATATTGAACTATTGTATGAGCATAAAAGGACATTATTATCTTAATAATCTATTTTACGTAAATACAGATTGAAGTGATCATTGAAAATGCTAATACAGTATAGTGTGATATTTTATATGGGCTTTTGTTATCGCTAGTTAGTCATTATGTAATCAGAACAATTGCTATGAACTTACTTACTTACTTACTTAATTGGCGCTTAACCGTCTAAACGATTATGGCCGTCCAACAAGGCGCGCCAGTCGCTCCGCCAACCGGCGCCAATTGGTCACACCAAGGGAGTTTAAATCGTTTTCCATCTGGTCCTTCCAACGGAGTGGGGCCCGCCTTCTACCTCTGCTTCCATAGGCGGATTCCGATAGAAATACTTTCTTGGCCGGAGCATCATCTTTAATTCGCATAACATGGCCTAACCAGCGCAACCGCTGCTTTTTAATTCGCTGGACCATGTTGATGTCTGCGTATAGCTCGTACAGCTCATCATTAAATCTTCTTCGGTACTCGCCATCGCCAACGCGTAGAGGTCCATAAATCTTGCGAAGAACTTTTCTCTCGAACACTCCCAAAGCCAATTCATCTGTTGTTGTCATGGTCCATGCTTCTGCCCCATATATCAGGACGGGTACGATAAGTGACTTGTAGAGTATGATTTTCATCCGCCGAGAGAGGACTTTACTTTTCAATTGCCTACCTAGTCCAAAGTAGCATTTATTGGCAAGATGGATTCTTCGCTGGATTTCAGTGCTGATGTTGTTGCTAGTGTTGATGCTGGTTCCAAAATAAACGAAGTCTTTTACTATTTCGAAATTATGGCTGCCAACAGTAGCGTGGTTGCCAAGGCGCGTATGCGCTGACTCTTTGCTCGATGGCAGCAGGTACTTCGTTTTGTCCTCATTCACCATCAAACCCATCTTTACCGCTTCTTTTTCCAGTTTGGAGCAAGCAGAACTAACAGCGCGGGTGTTTAGGCCGATGATATCAATGGGGGTCACCCTATCTGAAACCTCGTTTAGTTTGGAACGGCTCGGAGAGGTCCTTCCCAATTCTGACTGAGCAGATGGTGTTGCTCAACGTCATTTTGCACAGCCGTATAAGTTTTGCGGGGAAACCAAATTCAGATATAGCGGCATATAGGCAGCTCCTTTTCGTGCTGTCGAAGGCGGCTTTAAAGTCGGCGAAGAGGTGATGTGTGTCGATTCTCTTTTCACGAGTTTTTTCCTAGATTTGGAGCATTGTGAAAATCTGGTCGATGGTAGATTTATCAGGTCTGAAGCCGCACTGATAAGGTCCAATCAGCCGGTTCACGGTGGCCTTCAATATTTCGCACAATACACTTGAAAGGACCTTATATGCGATATTAAGAAGGCTGATTCCACGATAGTTGGTGCATTTCGCAGTATCCCCCTTCTTGTGGACTGGGCAAAGAACGCTTAGATTCCAACCGTCGAGCATGCACTCGTCCGCCCGTATTTTGCTAAGAAGCTGCTGCATGCGCCTTGCCAACTCCTTGTCGCCGTACTTGAATAGCTCCGCAGGCAATCCATCAGCGCCCACGGCCTTGTTGTTTTTCAATCTGGTTAATGCTATTCTAACTTCGTAATAATCGGGCGGGTGGGGACATATATTCCATCATCATCGATTGCGGGATCGGGTTCTTTATCTCTGCGGGGTGAATTGCTGCCTCCATTTAGGAGAACAGAGAAGTCTTCCCTCCATAATCTATAAACAAATTATCCGTTGTTTATTTCGCTAGTGGAAAACACATACCATCGCGAGCCTCAAGAGCATTAGTATCCGACAGCCGCGCTCTTGTCAAATGGGTCTTAATGAAGCTGGATTTATTATCTTAACAAAATGTCAAATACAACATGGAAAACGAGTAAGAATACTGAGACCCGGGACACCTTGCTAATCAAGATACGGATCGACATCTTTCTGGTCGCCATACCATAGAACCACCAGCACAGTCAATGCACAGATACAGTCAATGCTCAACCCTTCCCGAGTACGTTAAAAAGGGCTCAAAAGCTTAAAAAATATCCGAAGTGACGCCTCTGGAAGGCATCGGAAGTTTCACTTAACTTCAAAGCAGTAACCTTCAACTTTGACGTCTAGAAACCCTTAACCATCAAACAGTTAGTCAATGTTAGATCCCGCAAATCAATCCAAAAATTTAGCAGATATCTTTCTGAAATCGGCACATACGGTCCCGTGCCTGAGCTTCGAAACAGTTCTGGCTGCTACAATTACAGTGCTTCATCAATAAGTGCCCTGAGTTGCATAGAAGCATTTGAAAAACTTCGCTCAGGCCATACCATACAAATATACTTGGTTCCAATCATAAAGGGAGAGAAGGTAACGAAAAGGCCGATGAGTTGGCGGAGGAAGATACAGCACTCGCTTAATCGACAGTAAACATCACAATCCGTTCTGGAGAAATCAAAAGGACACATGAGTGCAGATAATCCATCAAGCAGGAAAGGCGTGGACAGAAGCGCGGCCTGCATAAGATCATGTGCAAATCTCACCATATTAGACTCACAAAGTGGCTCATATCTCCGAAGAGAGAAGACGTAAGACTCACAATGGGCATACTGACTGGACACTGCCTGCTGGCATCATATGCTTATAAGTTAGGCCTCGTCAGTAACAGCAGATGTGTTTTTCTCCCATACACGGCTATGTTCTCGGGTGCCGTATTTCCTCATAAAGCGGAGATGACTTCCCCTCGGAATGCCCAGGTTTCTGAGTATTCTACAGAAACTATTTCTTCAGCATTTCAATTCTCTCCCTAATGGGGAGTACTCTCGCTTCACTGTGATGGTGATGTTCTGGGGACATAAGAAGACAGTCCGTTGCGATTCTGAGAGCAGTGTTTTGGCAGGCCCGTATTTTCTTCCAGTGAGTAACGTTTAGGCTTGACGACGATATCGCAGATGGTAGCATGCAAGCGGCCGGCCAATTGCTTTGTAAGTGGTAATAAGCGTATCTTTATCTGTACCCCAAGTGCTGTCTGGATTTAAGGTGCAATTGCGGATGCATGCTCGCCAAAATGTAGATCTTAATCGACCGTCATACTCAGTATATTTGGACGTAAGATAGTCGGTGGTATAACGCCATCGTAGTAGATATCCAAAATGGTCGACATTTGCCACGAGCATGTTGTAAATAGGTTAGGTTAGGTTAAGAGGGCGTGTGAGGGTGTTACCCACACTTTAACTTGGGGACATTTTTGTCCATTGTGAGTACCCTCAGTAAGTGCAGGGCGGCGGCTCATTCGTTTAACCCCATTAGGTCCTAGTGGTCCTCAATGAACAACTTCCTTTCCCTGATGAACCCAAGAAGAAGCGAAGCGTCCACCTTCCCAAACTCTGCCAGGCTGTCGAAGAACCGTGAGCCCAGAAATCTGAGCATTATTCGTTGAAGCCACGCAAATCGGCAGAGAAAGTAGTAGATCGACTCTCCTTCCTCCTCATCCTGACAGCTTCCGCAGAGGAAGCTTGTTGGTATTCGCTACCGTCGGAGCATTGATGCGATAGCACAATGACCTGTGATGACACCCGTAAGTGGGGGTCACCGCAGATTTTTTCAGAAGCTGATGCTTTTCCTTTCCAAGCATGGCTATAAGACTTCGCAGTCAATCCATTTGGTCCATAGCAAGTCCGTTGCCCTGTTCTCGTATTCCTCCAGTCCCCCCAAGAGATAAGACGGAGCCGTCCACCTCACTTTTGTCCAAACCGGAACACTTCCTAGCCATCTAATCTGCGAGTTCATGTTGTAAATAAGGTCGTCTATGATTTGGTCGAGAGATAGTTTTTTTTTTAATCACATAGCTCATTGATGGGTGGGCCGGGACCTGTCGCCATGATCGTGCAGTCATCCGCGTAGGTTGCAATGGCGACTCCTTCTGATGGCGAAGGCAGCTTCGATATGTAGATGTTAAACAAAAGACGGGATAGGATACCACCCTGTAGATCGCCTTGTTTAATTCTTCTGAGTTTAGATGTTACGCTCCTGAATTGCAACGATTCCTGCCTACCACACAGATAATTTGCGGTCCACTTTTTCATACTTAGATGAAGAGAGGACCGTTTCAAGTCTTGCAGTAACGTTCCATGGTTGGCTGTATTAAAAGGTTTTGATAGGTCTAACGAAACGAAAACTGTTCTGTGGTGGGGCTTTTGATTGAATCCGTAACTTATCTATTTGTTGATAGTCGTTCAGGGCCGATTGTGTCGAAAAAAAAAGGAAGAACAAGTAAGAAAAGCTAAGTTCGAGTGTAGCCGACAATTACATACTAAGCTAAGAGCTTTGGAGTCAAAATTGTCTTTTTCATGGATACGTACAAAAGGTAGTACTAAAAAATGGAGCAAATTGCCTTTGCTATCTTTCTTCAGCTATCAATTCGTTTTATTTGAATATTTTTTTTTTAAATATAAAAATTTTGATAATTTTAATTGAGCTTTAGGCCAGATTATTGAATAAAACTTCTTTTTTAGTAATATTCATATTCGTCATAATTTATGTTTAGTCGATCATACATATCCATATGATGATGACTTCAGGTTGAAGTCGAAATATCGAACAAATAAATATATTTTGAATACTACTAAAAAAAAGAAGTTTTATTCAATAATCTGGCCTAAAGCTCAATTAAAATAATCAAATTATATTAAACAAGGCTATTAAATTTACCAATAAAATGTAAAAATTTTGTTAAATTTGAACGCATTTCTTTATCATATCTTTTTTTTTAAATCACCCCTGAAATATTTTCGAACCGCTCTTAATTATAACTCCGATAGGAGTCCGAAATATGTGAGAAATATGTGCCTCGAGAAAATCTGAACCTATAATCATAAAAGACTCATACGTGACTCCTATAAGGTGGAAATTATGAACCGTATGCCAAGAATGTATTTTTAGCAAAGCAACTTCGAAATAAAATTTGAAATTTTTTCTTGGCATTTTCTTTACTGAAAATCGCCAAGTAGGAAAATGAACCTAGGTTACCCTGGAATGTGTTTGTATGATACGGGTATCAAATGGAAGGTGTTAATGAGTATTTTAAAAAGAGTGGGTCTTAGTTCTATAGGTCGGTGCGTTTTCGAGATATCAACATAAAGGTGGAACAGAGGAGAGTTTTTGCTAAAGTTATATTTTGTGTCAACAAACCAATCCAATTACAATGTTTCATCCCTTTTTTCGTATTTGGTATAGAATTATGGCATTTTTTTCATTTTTCGAAATTTTCGATCACGAAAAAGTGGGCGTGGTCACAGTTGGATTTCGCCCATTTTTAATATCAAGATAAACTGAGTTCAGATAAGTACGTGAACTAAGTTTAGTAAAGATACAACGATTTTTGCTCAAGTTATCGTGTTCAGTGTTAACGGCCGAGTGGAAGGACAGACGGTCGACTGTGTATAAAAACTGGGCATGGCCTCAACCGATTTCGCCCATTTTCACAGTCATAGAAGCTATGCCCCTACCAAATTTAACAAGGATTGGTAAATTTTTGTTCGACTTATGGCATTAAAAGTATCCTTGACAAATGAAATGAAAAAGGGCGGAGCCACGCCTATTTTGAAATTTTCTTTTAGTTTTGTATTTTGTTGCACCATATCATTGCTGGAGTTGAATGTTGACATAATTTACTTATATAATGTAAAGATATAAAATTTTTTGTTAAAATTTGACTTAAAAAACTTTTTCTTAAAACTGGGCGTGTTCGTCATCCGATTTTGCTAGTTTTTATTTAGAAACCATACAGTAATGGAGTAACGTACCTGCCAAATTTCATCATGATATCTTCAACGACTGCCAAATTACAGCTTGCAAAACTTTGAAATTACCTTATTTTAAAAGTGGGCGGTGCCACACCCATTGTCAAAAATTTTACCAATTTTCTATGCTGCGTCATAAGGTCAAACCACCTACCAAGTTTCATCCGTCTTTGGTAATGAGTTATCGCATTTTTCGGTTTTTGAAATTTTCGATATCGAAAAAGTGGGCGTGGTTATAGTCCGATTTCGTTAATTTTAAATAGCGATCTGAGATGTGCGCTCAGGAACTTACATACCAAATATCAACAAGATATCTCAAAATTTACTGAAGTTATCGTGTTTACGGACGTACGGGCGGACATGGCTAAATGAATTTCGTTTTTGGTCCAGATAATTTTGATATGTAGAAGTCCATATCTATCTCGATTAATTTATGCCGTTACAGGGTACCGTTATGCGAACAAAATTAATAAAGGGCGTCTTTAGCTCAAATAAAATAATTAAAAAAATTTTTTTAAGTTAAACGGTTTTATTGAAAACAATACTTACATGAAATAATAATAATACGAAAAGCTAGAAAATAATTAGGTAGGTCCTAGGTACTAGTCATCACACTCCTTATCAATCTAGGGCGTTTGATCAGACAATTAAATAAAAGCGTTGGGCGCGTGAAATTTCGAAAAATGTGAGGCGTAGCATAACCTGATTAAGGTTCAGTTGGTTTTACTTATTTGACGCGTCTAACGCTTTTGTTTTGATGAGGAGTGTGTAAGTATTGTTTTCAATAAAACCGTTTAACTTAAAACATTTTTTTTAATTATTTTATTTTCATGTTTTTAGTCTTTATTTAATTGCATATTATTTCTCATTCTATTTAGTTCATTTAGTGACTCATTATTACAAGGAGTCTTTCCTAACAATTTGCTACAATCTAAGTCCTCAATACATAATCCTTCCAAAGACTTTACTCGACTCTGCGTCACGTATGCTTGTCCCTCCTCCAACTCCAAAATATTTTGATGTCACTTCTACCGGACTGTGTGTAATATTTGCTCCAAATATGAGCCAAATCTGGCATCATAGGTCGCTTCTATTCATGTATGTATTATGTGTTCCAAATATGAACCAAATCGGACCACAAATGCGAATTTTGCGAATATCTCGATCCTTGCGCCACCTAGCGGCAATTTTTTTCTTATTATTGCATTGTAATCGGGTTCTGAACTATATTCCAAGTTTCAAGCTTGTAGCTTATCGGGAAGTTACTTAAATTTCAATTACAAGATTCGTTCACAACGGCCGTGCGGCCGTGCATGCGGCCTGCCTGTCAACTCAAGCTAAATAAAACCGTTTACTTACTTATATAAACGCAAAGATGCTTCAAATACGAAAAGGAAACAACATTAATTATAAATCAATAATGAGTCACGTACATGCATAAACCCACACTAAGTATGCGCATCATAAATATTTCATTCCTTTTCGCCGCAGAAATGCTATTTTCCCTCAGTGCGAATTGCTACAATTTAACTTCAGATTTCCGAAATACAAAACACTTTAAGCAAAAAAAAAACAACAACAAACACCTTTCAAAATGTTACCTGTCACAACACGTAACGGTATGAAACAACAATAATTGTTGAAGCATCAACAAATGGCAAACGCTACTAAACAACTTGAAGTCAAGCAAAATGCCAGTGGCTGTGACAGCTAGAGAAACCATACTCAAAGTTAAGCAACAACACTAATAAGCCGAACGGCAACAACAACGACAAAACATATAATACATATTGATCCTTTGCTACTTTAAGCTTTTGCGTGTGGGCGACTAGGGTGGTCGTCTTTTAAAATACTTGATTTTTATGCTGTAGCCTTTACATTTTTCCCCCTGCGGGTTATGGGGTTTTGGAATATAGCAGCGACAGGTATGATTGTAGTAAAAGCCGAATAAAATAAAAATCCCGTCCCTGAATTACGCGCCAGTCTTGGGACCTGCCGCGTTAAAACGATTTCCAATAAAACGATGTAATAAGCCTCGGATGAGAACTCCTTTTTGGTTTTAAACATTTTTAAAGATAATGACTTGAAGGCATTTACCTGGAATGTCCGAACTATTTTAGGAGAAGGTATCGATGCCCGACTCCTTCGGTTGGTTGGTGGCCTACATCACTGCCATACAGAACACACAATGGACGAAGCAACGCATAAGAGTGATAGGGCTTCGCGACATCTACTACAGTTGCCATATTAGCAAACGCGAAATTCGGAGCCAAGATGTTTGGTTTGTGGTGGGAAAGAAACTTCGCCGCCAAGTACTTTCGTACACGGTTGTGAACGAGCGTTTCGCTGCAATTCGCATTAAGACGAAGTTTTTCAACATTTCCTTTATATGTGCCTACGCACTTATAGACGATGCGGACGAAAAGAAAAAGGACAAGGACTCCTTCTATGAAAAACTAGAAAGGACATACGATCACTGCACCGGCATGTTATGACAATCATGCTGGACAACGCCGTGGTGGGCAAGGAAGGTGTCTTTGGTACTAAAGTCGGAAAATTTTGCCTCTACGACGTAACATCTCCCAACGAGTTGAGGCTAATTGATTGACCGCGGCTGGAAATGTGGTCTTATACAACACCAAGTTCCAGCATAAAAGATACACCAGGCTGTCTCCTGATCGTAGAACACGAAACGGCAGATATAGCTCCAGTGTCCTGGATGTGCGCTCCCTACGAGTTCCAAATATCGCCTCGGACCACTAACTTGTGGCAGGCAAGATACGGACACGCCTCTGTGCATTAAGGAAAATGCGTTCGGTGACACAAGGAAAGTTTGCGGTCGAGCAGGTGCGATGACGATGTCTGGGAGCATATATTTACCGCAGTTGATACCATAGATTTCCAGAGAGCCCCACAAAAGAAGGAAGCTGCTTTCGTGGCCACGCTGCATACGGGCGCGGTATATTGGTGCGTTATCGTGAGGCGAAGAAATCAGAGGGGCGCCTGTTTAGAGAAAAAAACGTGAGGCATAACGGCGTGAATGCGAGGAGCTTTAGATGCTGGAATAATACCTGAAAACTCTACCAAAAAATCCGGCGGATGAAAACTTTCAAGACAAGGGAAGATTCCTGCAGAAACGATAATGGCGACCTGGTAAATGATGTACAGAGTTAATTTGTGGAGGGAACACTTTCCTAATGCTAGCAAACGAGTGAGACGAACGTGATACCCCAATCGCCGCTGATGACAAACATGTTCCGGCAGGCGACTATGGCGAAGTGAGAATGTCAATATCCCGGCTAAAAATTCACAAGGCGCCAGGTAACGACGAAATATTCACCGATTTGTTTAAATGCGGAGGCGAAGAGTTTTTAAAGAGCATGTATCAACTCCTATGCAAAATATGGTCAAATGAACGCATGTATTTAGGATGGAACTTAAGTGTGCTCTGCCCAATACACAAGAAAAGCGATGCCGCAAACCGCACCAATTACCTCTTAATCAGTCCGCGTATAAGGTTCTATCTAACGTACTGTAAAGTAAAGTCCTCTCTCGGCGAACGAAAATCATGCTCTACAAGTCAGTTATCGTATCCGTCCTGCTATATGGGGCAGAAGCATGGACTATGACAACAGCAGATGAAGCGGCTTTGGGAGTGTTCGAGAGAAAAGTTCTTCGAAAGATTTATGGACCTCTACGCGTTGGAACTGGCGAGTACCGAAGAAGATTTAATGATGAGCTGTACGAGTTATACGCAGACATCCACATAGTCCAGCGAATTAAAACACAGCGGCTGCGCTGGCTAGGCCATGTTATGCGAATGAAAGATGATGCTCCGGCCAAGAAAGTGTTTATATCGGAACCCGCCTATGGAAGCAGAGGTAGAGGGCGGCCCCCACTCCGTTGGAAGGACCAGGTGGAAAACGATTTAAACTCTCTTGGTGTGACCAACTGGCGCCGGTTGGCGGAGGGAAGAAGCGGCTGGCGCGCCTTGTTGGACGCCCATAACCGTTTAGACGGTTAAGCGCCAATTAAGTAAGCAAGTAAGTAACGTAATGTGCGAAAGACTGAAGTCCATAGTCAACAAACTGATTGGATCTTTTCAGTGCGGCTTCTGACTTGGTAAATTTACTATCGACCAGATCTTAACGATGCACCAGATCCTGGAGAAGACTAACGATAAGACAATCCGTACTCACCACATTTTCGTCGACTTCAAAGTAGCCTTTGACAGGGCGAAAAGAAGTTGCTTGTATGCTGCTATGACTGTATTTAAGTTTTCTGAAGAGTTCCAAACGAGGTTTCCCACAAGGTGGTTCCCTTTCGTGCAAATTCTTTAACATAATTACATATATTGGTATTATTGGCCTGAACAAACGCGATGAGTGTTCTGCCTTCTCAAGACTAGATAAAGAAACAAAAAAGACGCATTTGTGCCTTTGCAGACACGACACTGTTGACGGATATAAATTCGAGACTACTTGGACTGAGTAGGCAAAGCACAAAACTTGCGCTCTACATCTACATCGCTCATCATACCTGTCCTGATGTATGGTCATGGACGATGTCGGGAGAAGATGAGACTAACCCAAAGGCTTCGATGGCTAGGTCATGTTCGAAGAATGGACGAACAAGCTGCGGCTAAGACAGTATATCAGTCGACACTGTAGTTTCGAAGCAGAGGAAGAAGAAGGCCTCCACTGAGTTGGGAGAGGCAGGTGGAGGAAGACTGGACCTTCCTTGGTGCTCCCAATTGGCATCAGTTAACGCGAAACAGGAAAAACTGGCGTGACTTGTTACAAAACGGCCAAAATCGCTTAGGCGGTTAAGCGCCAACTAGTGACGATGATGAACGCATTCAGTTTGACTTCAATTCTTCTTTATCCTTTCCTTGCTTTGTCTTGATTTCCTGATTAATTACACTCATGTCAACTCTGCCACGTACGTTGTTCCCACCGTCACGCTACAGTACAGAGCATAATAATACGCTTAAGCTCTCACCAGACTAACGTTTACATTTTGCAATTTCCTAAACCATGAAAAAAGAGGCAAAATAAAATTTAAAAGACAGAGAGATAGATGAATTAGCGAAAAGATACAGATTCTGCTGCTGATGAGTGCAATTGATGCCGATAATGACAAAAGAGAAGAAATGTATGATTAATAACCTTTAAAACTACAGGCACCTTCAGTTCCATATTTCATTCTTACACTGAAGGTAGACAAAACTGAAATGGTTTGTTTTATGTCTACACTTATGTTTATTGAAAATAATGTGCCATCTTCAGTGCCAGAACGAAAAATCGTTTGTTTTTGGGCTACACTAATTTCTATTGGAATAACTGTGCCATCTTCAGTGCAACTTTACGTTATAGCACAACGCCGAAACTAGTTTGTTTATAAAAAGAATTTGACATGGGATGAAAAAAATCGCTTCATTTTACATCAATTACAGGATACCTTGTAAGGAGTAGGTAGGGCTGTATCTAAAAAGCTTATAGTATGTGTTGAGAGGACGGAACTATTTAATAACATGAGTCCTAGCATCGGAGGTTTTTATACCTTTCATGAAAATGAAATGGTATATCAACTTTGTCACGAATCTCAAAACTGTTCTTAAAGGAAAATAGATAGACCCTACATTAAGTATACCGAAATGACCAGGATGAAGAGCTGAGTTGATTCAGCCATGTCCGTCTGTATGCCTGTCGGTTTGTATGCAAACTAGTCCATAAATTTTTGAGTTATCTTCATAAAATTTGGTGAGCGACTATATTTAGGTGTCCGGATAGACATTTGTCGGAACCGGCTGGATCAGACCACTATAGCATTTATCCTCCATGCAATCGATTTTTCATAAAAGAGGTTGTTTGTCATATTTTCCTCAATTTGCCAGATTGGAGCTTCAAACTTCACCATTTGCATCCTCACATAATGTACCTGCCTATTTTACATTTTACATTTTTTGTTTTTTATTTATCTTAAAGTCGCTTAGGTATGTACATCTGTTCACTATATATTTCAAACCTTATACAGCCGATTATTTGAATACTACGAATGCTTTAATATTATTGTTCAGCCCCATTCATGAAGACAGTCCCGTCCTTACTTGTTTTATTTTGGACTGGACGTCGAGGAAGCTTCTCTCGGCACAGCTCTGTTGTCCTAACATATGTAGCTTACGCAACACACTTAGCTACTGACAAATGAATATATATGGGGTATTCCATCACATTTCGAACAATTTTGAACCCGACCCCTTTAGAATTGGCTGAACGTTTTTCTTCTTTTTCTAGATTACGAAAGACGTTTTTCAGAATTTTTTAAAATTTTTTCATCCAACTCAAAAAAAGTTATGAATTTTTAAAAAAACACCGTTTTTGTTTTCAAAATGCTATAACTTTTTCAAAAATTGACCGTTTGGGGTCTTTTTTTAAATTTGTTTTTAAATGTACTTTTCGGAAAAAATACAAAAAAAATTTTAAAGTTTTTTCTTCAATTAAATAAAAAAAAAATATCGGCCCAATCCGGGATTATTGGGGATGATTGCAGAATTGATTGAAGTTTTTTATGAGAAAAAAAAACAAAAAAAAAAAATGGCGAAATTCGAAAAATTTCGAAAAACGGAAAAATTAAAAAAAAACTTTAAAAATTTTTTTGTATTTTTTCCGAAAAATACATTTAACAACAAATTTAAAAAAAAAAGATCCCAAACGGTAAATTTTTGAAAAAGTTATAGCATTTTGGAAACAAAAACGGTGTTTTTTTTAAATTCATAAGTTTTTTTGAGTTGGATGAAAAAATTTGAAAAAATTCTGAAAAACGTCTTTCGTAAGCTAGAAAAAGAAGAAAAACTTTCAGCCAATTCTAAAGGGTCGGGTTCAAAATTGGTCGAAATGGGATGGAATACCCCATATGTATGTGTGTGTTGGTGTTTGCAAGTGAACTTTTATTTTCCATTTCGTTGAATATTGTTTCATTGATTGTATTTGCGACTGACAGCGGTGAGTAAAACATAGTAAAAACCATGATACAAAAAAGAAGGTAGTTCCACTCAAAATTTTTTGACGTATTTGGGGACTTTTGAAGTTTCATAATGTTTGTTATTTTGCCAGAAGCGTTGCCATACCATTCCTGTTTAAGGCGAAATTGTAGTTTTTCGGGATGGAAATTTCCTTTAGGATGAAAACGCAATGCTCATCTGAGACAATAATAATATGCTTTAGCACGATTTATGTGCATACATATCGATTGAGAATACAGTAAAACATGCAATTTTATTGAAAACAAGTAAGGAAGGTTAAGTTCGGGTGTAACCGAACATTACATACTCAGTTGAGAGCTATGGTGACAACATAAGGGAAAATAACCATGTAGGAAAATGAACCGAGGGTAACCCTGGAATGTGTTTGTATGACATGTGTATCAAATGAAAGGTTATAAAGAGTATTTTATGAGACGCCATTTAGGCATATAGCCATAAAGGTGGATCAGAGTTGACATGGGCATCAAACGAAAGGTGTTAATGAGTATTTTAAAAGGGAGTGGGCCTTAGATCTATAGGTGGACGCCGTTTCGAAATATCGCCATAAAGGTGGACCAGGGGTGACTCTAGAATGTGTTTGTACGATATGGGTATCAAACGAAAGGAGTTAATCAGTATTTTAAAAGGGAGTGGGACTTAGTTCTATAAGTGGACACCGTTTCGAAATATCGCCATAAAGGTGGACCAGGGGTGACTCTAGAATGTGTTTGTACGATATGGGTATCAAATTAAAGGTATTGAGAGTTTAAAAAGCGAGTAATCCTTAGTTCCATAGGTGGACGTCGTTTCGAGATATCGCCATAAAGGTGGGCCAGGGACTCTAGAATTCGTTTGTGCAATATGGGTATCAAACGAAAGGAGTTAATGAGTATTTTAAAAGGGAGTGGGCCATAGTTCTATAGGTGGACGCCTTTTCGAGGTATCGCAATAAAGGTGGACCAGGGGTGACTCTAGACTTTGTTAGTACGATATGGGTATCAAATGAAAGGTGTTAATGAGTATTTTTAAAAGGGAGTGGGCCTTCGTTCTATAGGTGTTCGCATTTTCGAGATATCGCCATAAAGGTGGACCAGGGGTGACTTTAGAATATGCTTGTTCGATATGGGTATCAAATGAAAGGTGTTAATGAGTATTTTAAAAGGGAGTGGGCCTTAGTTCTATAGGTGATTGCCGTTTCGAGATACCGCCATAAAGGTGGACCAGGGGTGACTCTAGAATTTGTTTGTACGTCATTGGTATCAAATTAAAGGTATTAATGAGGGTTTTAAAAGGGAGTGGTGGTTGTTGTATAGGTGGTCGCATTTTCGAAATATCGCCATAAAGGTGGACCAGGGGTGACTCTAGAATTTGTTTGTACAATATGGGTATCAAAAGAAAGGTGTTAATGAGTATTTTAAAAGGGAGTAATCCTTAGTTCCATAGGTGGACGCCGTTTCGAGATATCGCCATAAAGGTGGGCTAGGGGTGACTCTAGAATTCGTTTGTGCATTATGGGTATCAAACGAAAGGAGTTAATGAGTATTTTAAAAGGGAGTGGACCTTAGTTCCATAGGTGGACGCCGTTTCGAGATATGGCCATAAGGGTGGGCCAGGGGTGACTCTAGAATTCGTTTGTGCAATATGGGTATCAAACGAAAGGAGTTAATGAGTATTTTAAAAGGGAGTGGACCTTAGTTCCATAGGTGGACGCCGTTTCGAGATATCGCCATAAAGGTGGACCAGGGGTGACTCTAGAATGAGTTTGTACGTCATTGGTATCAAATTAAAGGTATTAGTGAGAGTTTTAAAAGGGAGTGGTGGTAGTTGTATATGTGAAGGCGTTTTCCAGATATCGACCAAAATGTGGACCAGGGTGACCCAGAACATCATCTGTTGGATACCGCTAATTTATTTATATGTGTCATACCATGAACAGTATTCCTGCCATGATTTCAAATGGCTTTTGATTTTGCCCTGCAGAACTTTTTCATTTTCTTCTACTTAATATGGTAGGTGTCACAACCATTTTATAAAGTTTTTTCTAAAGTTATATTTCGCTTCAATAAAACAATCCAATTACCTTACCATGTTTCATCCCTTTTTTCGTATTTGGTATAGAATTATGGCATTTTTTTCATTTTTCGTAATTTTCGATATCGAAAAAGTGGGCGTGGTTATAGTCGGATTTCGTTCATTTTTCATACCAAGATAAAGTGGGTTCAGATAAGTACGTGAACTGAGTTTAGTAAAGATATGTCGATTTTTGCTCAAGTTATCGTGTTAACGGCCATGCGGAAGGACAGACGGACGACTGTGTGTAAAAACTGGGCGTGGCATCAACCGATTTCGCCCATTTTCACAGAAAAGAGTTAACGTCATAAAATCTATGCCCCTACCAAAGTTCAAAAGGATTGGGTAATTTTTATTCGACTTATGGCGTTAAAAGTATCCTAGACAAATTAAATGAAAAAGGGCGGAGCCACGCCCATTTTGAAATTTTCTTTTATTTTTGTATTTTGTTGCACTATATCATTACTGGAGTTGAATGTTGACATAATTTACTTATCTACTGTAAAGATATTAATTTTTTTGTTAAAATTTTACTTTAAAAAAATTTTTTTTAAAAGTGGGCGTGGTCCTTCTCCGATTTTGCTAATTTTTATTAAGCGTACATATAGTAATAGGAGTAACGTTCCTGCCAAATTTCATCATGATATCTTCAACGACTGCCAAATTACAGCTTGCAAAAGTTTTAAATTACCTTCTTTTAAAAGTGGGCGGTGCCATGCCTATTGTCCAAAATTTTACTAATTTTCAATTCTGCGTCATAAGTTCAACTCATCTACCAAGTTTCGTCGCTTTATCTGTCTTTTGTAATGAATTATCGCAATTTTTCGGTTTTTCGAAATTTTCGATATCGAAAAAGTGGGCGTGGTTATAGTCCGATATCGTTCATTTGAAATAGCGATCTGAGATGGGTGCTCAGGAATCTACATACCAAATTTCATCAAGATACCTCAAAATTTACTCAATTTATCGTGTTTACAGACGGACGGACATGGCTAAATGAATTTCTTTTTTCACCCAGATCATTTTGATATATAGAAGTCTATATCTATATCGATTAGTTTATGCCGTTACGGATTACCGTTATGCGAACAAAGTTAATATACTCTGTGAGCTCTGCTCAGCTGAGTATAAAGATAAAAAATGTGGACCTGTAGCCAATTTATCAAGAAATTACGATATCGGTTTATAAGGACCTCCTTTGAGCAAGAAACTGACAAACGTGTATGTTTTGTCAAATTGTTCTGAGCAAACGCACGGGCTATATTCCTTTGCTTTGCATACTTCGATCCATGTTTCTTCCACCAAAACAATTTTCGGGAGTTCGAAAAACTTATTAAAAACCTTCTTTTCTAGGCTGATATTTGTATTAAAATATTTCCAAGGCATGGGGCTCATTGTTTTTTCTTTTTTATTTAAAATAACTATGAAAGTAATTTAGCCGTACTCGCTAATATGAAATCCATCAAAATTAGAAAAATTCGTAACATTTTTGGTGAAATTTCTAACGTCACACTAAATGGAATTACATCCATTTTTTGTATCATGGTAAAACATTTGTTTTGGAACTTTTTAAATTGTGATTGACTGGGATGAGTGTCAATTGTAAGTATATAAAATTACGTAATGTACATACATAAATATCTATATATATTAAAAAATAATGTGATAATGTGTTGCATTTGAAACAGCGTTTGACTTAATATGGCTTTATTTTGTTGTTATTTTTGGTTGCGTCTCATGTGTATAGCAGATGGAAATCGATTAATTCCACCAAACGTGTCATTTAGCGCAATGAATTGGCAATAACATAATCCGCCCAGAGTCAAAGTCATTTATTTTCATGGTTTTATTATGTTGAAGCTCTTAATAGTTTGTTTAAAGCTAAGAGGAGATGAGAAGAGTTGTGAATAAGGCGAAAGCTTTCTTTAATACATGCAGATGGAATGTTGAAATTAAACTAAAGTTTTTAATTTTTTTCCGTTTTAAAGAAGCAATTTTGACTGATGTGGTAATTAGTAAAATAAATAAAAAATAAGTATAAGGCGCGATATACTTCTGAACAGAATTTAGGCCGAGCTTCTCTTACAATTTGCGTCGTGCTCCTTTTTAGTTTTTCCTACAAAATGGAAAGAAATGACAGACTTACATGTTTTACGCCCACTCCGAAAGGCCTCTGCAAGGCAGATGAATTTTCACTGAGAATCTTTTCATGTCAGAAATACACGCAGAGTGCTTGCCAAATACTGCCGAGGGGCGACCCCGCTTTTTCTTTAATTGAAAAAACTTGTATCTAAAATTTTGATGTTGCTTAGCCCGGGGCGTGAACCCAGGATGTTCGATGTTGTGGGAGAAGCACACCACGGCGGTCGCCACGGCATATCCAAGAAAAATATGTAGTCGGGTGACATTGAATAAAGGGACAAAAGGTAAATTGACGTTATTATCAGTTTTAATGGCCATAATAGCAGTTGGACTTATGAAAACATCAAATGGTTACAAGGTCAATTGTCTTTATTCCCATTTGTCCTTATGACCATTTCGATAAACAGCCTACAGCAGATTAAGATCAGCACTAAATCAAGAAACTTCTGCAGGATTTGTAAGACGTTTAGTTGGATATGCTCTTTTTGTATTACCAGAACCCTTTGACTTCGTAAGTAAGACCTGTTTTGGAATATGCTTCAGTAGTATGGAACCAACATTATTAGGTTCATTGTAATATATTTGAGTTTGTTCAAAAACAATTGCCGCTCTTTGTGTTGAGAGGGACTTGTCAAGCGATATTAAACGGAACCGTCCTCTCTATTCTAAGCGCCTGAAACTTATACACCTACCTACTTTAAAAAGTTGCAGGTTAATGCATGGCATATTATTCATTGCGAACCTAACCGCCAAACGCCTGCTAAGCTGACTCTGGAGCAGACCAACAGAATCCCGAAATCTCTACAGCCATTTTCATCCAATTTTAACGATGCGAGCTAAAACATTCGCTTAACAGTGGCCCGGGATATCACTATGGACCGAGACCCAGATAATCTTAAAAATAACGTAGTTTAGACCACCCCCGATTGCGCTATAGTTCAATTGAAGACCTTGAAAGCCGCTTGGCTCTCAGAGTAGATGTTATATTGCCTAACCGCAGCAGCACTGGATAGCATTTCATCCACCGCATCCTTAATCGCAGAAACTTCCGCTTGAAAGACGGCAAGCAACTTATACTTGCGGCTTATATTTAGCCCCATGAACCTTTCCGTCCAGCTTCGACCCATCCGTGAATAAGTTAACTCTCATCTCTCGTAGGAATGAATGACTTCGGTGAATTTGCATAGGGAGCAGATATCGGCGCACAATAGACCGTCCTTTCAGGTCGAACATAGTAAGAAAGAGAGATAAGAGTGCCCGTAGTCAGAAAGCCCATATGTCATATCTCGAAGCCTGATCAACGAGCGGGACGCGGGCGACGTTCCGACAAAATCTACCGGATGTACGTTCAGCATGACATTCAAAGCCAGGTAGGTATTGTTTTGTCCGTTGTATTCACGCTAATATTTTGCAGGTTCTCGCCGTGTCCAGTGCATTCCACCAGACCAGTACCCCATATATCAGAATCAGTTTAAATACCATCTCATAAGGGAAGTCTACTATTCGTGGCGAGAGCGCCCCTGAAACAGCTCAAGGCAACCGAGACCTTCCTGGCCCTATCTTCCACATTCGTTAGCCCCAAATATTTAACCATATCAGAAAGAACCAACGGTACTCAACAATCGAGGGGGTTCTGAAAGCGGGCATCTTATATTTCCTTACAAAAAGAACCAGTTCCGTTTTTCCGGAGTAAAACCGCCAGTTCACATTATTCAGCCCACCTAGCCACGGTGTCCAGAAAATTATTGTGCAGGGTGCCCGAAAAATTTGCCTCTGACTAGAATAGCCAGGTCATCTGTATAGGCAACCATCCGACAGACATTGACTTCCAGCTCCACAAGAAGCCTTGCTCATTGCCTACCACAACCCAGAGCAGAGGAGATAGAATAACCCCCAGTGCCTTACCACTTCCCACAAGCCACTCGATCGGGGCCATCCACGCCACTGCGAAAGTTCAAACAGAGCCCCCTCGACTGACATATCAGAGCCCTTTCGATGGCCCCAGGTAAGACATTGTTAAACGCCCCCTTATTTATTTTACAATGGAATGGAGAGCCTTTTCCGTTGATTTAACTTTACAACAGGCATGCTGCGAAGCCGACAGTGACCCCCGGGGAATCCTCTCCCGTAGATACACATATATGAACCGCTCAGACGTTTTAAGAATAAACGACGAGAGACTGATTGTTCTGAATATTCAGAATATAGCTAAGCCTAAAGCAGTTACTGTGAATGATGGCCAACCAGCGGAATTAAATAACAATTGCGTCCCCGATTTTTTTATTAAAATAATTTATTTTTAAATTTAAAATATTTTTCACCAAAGCATTTGAAATTGTACGCAATTACAACAACTGCTTAATATGAGTATTTCAGTTTTATATTTTTTAGGTTCTTTTTTGCACTCAAGCAGCGGCAATAATTTCTTCTCGTTGTAATTAAAAAATGTTCATTAATTTGAAATTTGCTAAGAAATATTTGCTTACCTTGAAACGCTGTACACACATAGACATATACATAGGTATGCGTGTGCGTATGTATGTTGGTTTTATGGATAGATTTGTAAAGTAGCAATTAAGATGGTTTTGCTGCGGTTTAAAGCTGTTGGTATTTCGGGCGGAAGTGAGATTAATTATGTGCTGTAATTTGAGACTTTAAGATGCCACCCTTTACACTTCAATCAAGCTACAAATTTTAGGAACTTTTTTAATTGCACAATTTTTTTTTATATGCGAGCAGATTTATGAGAATTTAATATCACTTTGCGAACAAAATTTTTTCATTATGTTTAATAGCAGCGTTATTGATATTATTTGAGGTGAATTTTTTTTATCAAATTTTTTGGGTAGATACTTTTTTAAAAATTTATTCTTCTAAACTTCTTGAATTTCTTTATAATTTCTTTTGCACACATTGAGCTTTGTAAAATTTTTTTGTAATTTTTATTTTTTTTTTATTTTAATTTTTCAACTTTTACTTAATTACGCTTACAGCTTGCTCACATCTAACATATAAATTTTTACTTATTTAATTATTTCTCCATAAATTGTTTACATCAATTTCAGAATTCTAATGCCTTTACTTTTTTCTTTTCAATTTTCAGTTTTTTTATTTCCTCACAATTTTTAAAATACAAGAAAGCACATTCTTTGCTTTCAACTTTTTCTGCATATCATTTGAATTTTATTTTCTGATTTTTTTTTTTCACAACAATTTTCTGCTGCTTAGCGGTGCACTGACTTGTGGAATATTTACATCAATGTTTAGTAAATATTTGAAGAGCTTAATACGCATGCGCTCTTTTAATAAGCTTGTAAAGCTTTAATGCTTCTTCTTCAATTAAGCACTTCCTTATGGCTGCCAATGACGTTTATTGTATTTTCCTTCTAAATAAACAATTATGCACCTGCTTCACCCTCACATAAATATATACACAAGTAATTACTTATTTAATGTTCACTTGAGGAAACGTAGATGATGACTGCTAATCATTCAGTTAATAGCTTTAAAGTGATAAAATATTAACAAGAAAATATTATAAATAATTTAACTTTAATTGAGATGTTTTCAAAGCATGCATTGGTTTACTTAAATTTGTAAATGGGTCATTCCATGTCACACTGATTTCATTTGAATTATTTAATTACAATACATTAAACAAAAATACATTTGAAATACACTTAAAGTTGTTAATTTTGTCCGTGGTTTGCGTTGTACTCATGTCTATAGAATAAACCTAAACTTAAAAAATAATTGATAAGAAACCTTAGAAAACCGATATGCAAAAGCTGTAAAAAACGATTAAAGCCAATGAAAGTCGAAACATAATCGACCTCAGTGAATCGACTCTAGCTCTAGAAGTCTAGAACAGTTGATAAAAGTCGAAATTAATTTAATGAAGCAGAACCAAATTACGAAACCTTAAAAAGCCGATATTTTTACATCGATAGCGAACAAAAAAAATTTACTTAACGTATAAAAATGTATAAAAAATATAACATATATATAGACAATTGGGACAAAATGAAAATTTAATAAAATTTACCTTATTTTTTATTTATCACTTTTTTAATGTTTTTTATGTATATATTTATACCTTTCATGAATATGAAATGCTATACAGTGTACTCTCTCCTAACGGACACCTCTCTTAAGCGGACACCTCTCATAAACGGACAATTTTTTCAGTAACCAAAAAATCCTTAAGCATTTTTTATGTTTATCCCTTTTGAGCGAACAACACTCTCATAATAGGACGCGGACACTTGCTTTTTACCCCAAAGGGATTTTTAATTTCCCATAACCGGACAGCTTACAGCACTTTTTTTCATTTACTCTTTACCTTATTCGTGCAGCTGTTGCTTATTCACTAATACGTGCATGGATGTAGAGAAATCCCCTAAATTAGAAGAACCTGTTTTCAATACAGTAAAAAACATAAAAATGTATGTACCTAGTGCATACACGTAGTTAGTATCTTCTCGTGTGTGTACGTACCTGAATCGCAATGCCTAAAGCAGTGTTGAGTATTAAAGACAAAGTTAATGTCATTTAAATTCATAAAAAAGAAAAACAAAGTATACGAGTGTTGGCAAAGAAATGTAAGATCAGCAAAACGCAAGCTGCTAGCATTATCAAAAACAAAGATCAAATTTTAAGTTTGTGGGACACTGACGTCAACCCGGAGAGAAAAAGAGTCTGCTGAAGCCCAAAGGCCTTAATATTGATAAATTGTGCTACGAGTGGTTTGTGAAGGCTCGAAAGAACAGCATTCCTCTGTCAAGCACACTTATAAGGAGAAAGGCTAAAGAAATTGCAGTGAAACTCAATTACGACGATTTTAGTGCATCATCCGGCTGGTTGGAAAGGTGAAAAACAAAAAAACGAAAGGTTTTTTCTTTAAATTACAGGGGTGTTGAACTGCTAACTGATATTCAACTACATCTTCAAAATATTGAAATTAAAGGAAAAACTGGCCAAGCGAAAATTTCTGACTTTTTTAAAATATTTTGACTATTTTGTACACAAAACTTTATTCTTTAATTTATGAACAAAGCTTTATGAACCTCCTAACTCAGTCTTATTTGTATGTATCAATATTCTTGTTTTGGAAATAAAACTGTTTAAACATTCATCAATAATACTTTTCCCATAAGCGGACATCTCTCATAAGCGGATAAATTTGGCAGTCTCTTAGGTGTCCGTTTAAGAGAGAGTTCACTGTGTTAACTTCGTCACGAATCCCAAAAGTGCAAGTCCTTAAAGGAAAATAGATAGACCCATTAGTATACCGAAATAATCAAGATGAAGAGCTGAGTTGATTTAGCCATGTCCGCCTGTTCGTCTGTCTGTTTGTATGCAAACTAGTCCCTAAACTTTTGAGATGTCTTGATAAAATTTGGTGAGCGGGTGTATTTAGGTGTTTGATTATATATTTGTCGGAGCCGGCCGGATCGGACCACTATAGCATATATGCTCCATACGACCGATTTTTCAGAAAAAGAGGATTTTTGTCATATCTTACTCAATTTAACAGATTGAAGCTTCAAACTTCACCATATAATTTCGTATATTGCACATATTGTTGCCTGAAAAAATTTATGAGATCGGTCGTATATATAGTATATCTCCCCCACAACCGATTGTTCAGACAAGAAACTTTTTGCAATTTCTGCCCCATTTTAACAGCTAGAAGCTTCAAATTTCACCCAATGCTGCCGTATATAGCATATATTGTTGTCTGAAAAAATCATAGAGATCGGTGGTATATATATTATATACTCCATATAAATTGTAATTTTTTCCCCTTTTTACTGCTAGAAGCATCAAATTTCATCAAACTTCATCAAATACATACGCTTACGTCATATACTGTTGAGATAAGTGATTCACGGTCATAGCCATTTCATGCAGACCACGAAAAACGTTAAACTTTGCATCCTCATACAAAGTCCCTACCTATTTTTTATTTTACATTTATCTTAAAAATCGCTTAGGTATATACATCTCTTCACTATATATTTCTTATCTTATACAGCCGATTATTTGGATATTACGAATGGGATAAGATTATTATTCAGGCCCATTCATGAAAGGTATGAAGTCTTCGGCACAGCCGAAGACAGTCCCGTTCTTACTTGTTTTATTTTATTTTTTGCATATTATTATTTTTTCATATTTAATTTTTCTTTCAACCTTTTTTTAATCCCTTTTTATATATTTTTTTTATTTAAATTTTTAAATTTTATTTTTTACATAAATTTTTGTTATTCATCCCTTTTTTAACTTATTTTTTCTTTTTTTTTAAATTTTTTATTATGGCTAATTATATTTTTTATGTAATTTTTTATCTTTTTCACATCTTCTTTTTATGTAAGTTTTTTTATTGATCTTTTTTTAAATTTTTTTTAATTATAATTTTTGATTTTATTTTTAACATAATTTTTTTATGTAAATAGTTTTTTATTTATTCCTTTTTTATTTCTTTTATTTACATTTTATAATTTTGTTTTTTATATATTTTATTATCTATTACTTTTTTTAATATTTTTGTTTTTTTTGTTTATTTTTTATATATTTTTTTATCTAATACTGTTCTTAATTTTTGTTTTATTTGGATTTTTCAATTTAATTTTTTCAGATTTCATTTTTGAATGTAATTTTTTTAATTGTAACGTTTTTTATATATTAAAATAAACAAACCCGGAGTTTCGTGGGGACATAAAAAGCATTCATGAGCTAGTCAGGCTATTACCCCTAACCGTCTTGAGTATTTTTGAGACTACAACAACAACAACAACAAACACAGATAATAGATAATTCAAATTGGGAGAATGAATAAAAACTATTAAGGAGAATTCAATCTTGAATCCTATAAATAGCGTAGTACAAACTATGAGCAAGAATGACCCATATACAATTTAATTAGTTATCACTGAAATTTTAATGCTTTTTTATTTAAATTTTTTTTTATCTATTTCTCTGTTAGTAATTTGAACACAATGTTGCAAGCTCAAAAAATTTTTGTATGTGCCATGATTTTATTTTTATTAATTTATTTTCCACACTAAAGATTGCAGTAGGATAGGATAGGATAGGTTAGGTGGTAGCTGCCCTGATAAGGATAGCTCACTTGGACAACACGAAGGTCCGTTGTGATACCACATACACCAAAAATAACGGTGACTTAGATGTAGCTACTTAGAGAATCGTTGGGTAGCAACGATAAAGCTCCGAATGATACCGATGTCAACTTTGGATATATCTTCGGGAGATCCAAGTGAGTCGCGACTGAAGTACTTTCGCCTAGTTATGGCAAAAGCTGGACAATCAAGCATAAAGTGATTTGGTGATTCCACCTCATCATCCTCCATACAGCTGCAGCAGGATGGAGTTTCCAGTATATTGAGACGTACCGCATGGATACCCATGGGACAGTGCCCTGTCAAAACCCCAATGACCATTGATAGGTGAGCCTTAGTGAACCCAATTATTTCAGCAGACCTCCTGCCATCCACTTTTGGCCAGAAAGATCTTGCTACCCTGCAAGACGTGGTATCCGCCCAACGTTTGCTGAGCTGATTCGAGGCCCAGCTATGGAGGAGCAATCCACAGGTGGCCAGCGGGATCCCGAAATCCCTACAGACATCTTCATCCGGTTCAGTTGTACCGATACGGGCTAAGAGATCCGCTTGACAGTTACCCGGGATATCACTATGGCCCGGGACCAGATAATCTTAATTGTAAAATAATTCAATGCAATCGCAAGCGACGTCAGGCACTCCCACACCACCCTCGATCGCACTGTAGTTGAGCTCAAGGCCTTGATAGCCGCTTGGCTATCAGAGTAGATGTTAAATTCCCTAACCGTGGTAGCACTGGATAGCATTCCATCCACCGCATCCTTAATCGCAGCAATTTCCGCTTTGAATACACTGCAGTGATCAGCAAACTTAAACTTGCGGCTTAAATTTAGCTCTTGACAAACGACCTTGCCGCGGCCGCCTTTCCCGCAATATCTACTGGGTATATGTTCAGCATGACGTTCAGTGCCAAGGTAGGTGTTGTTCTGAGAGCGCCACTGATACCGATCACGCCGTCCGTTGCACTGACACTAACAATTTGGAGGTGCTCGCCGTGTCCAGTGCTTTCCACCAGACCAGCACCCCATATAGCAGAATCGGTTTGACCACCATCTCATAAAGCCAGTGTACTATTCTTGGCGAGAGTCCCCATCTCTTTCCGATAGCTCCTCTGCAGCAGTCCAAGGCAATGGCGGCCTTCCTGGCCCGATCATCCACATTGGGTCTCCAGTACAGTTTCTTGTCCAAAACAATCCCCAAATATTAAACCCTATCAGAAAGTACCAACGGTACCCCTCCAATCGAGGGAGTTCTGAAATCGGGCATCTTATATCTCCTTGTGAAAAGGACCAATTCCGCTTTTCCCGGGTTGACCTCCAATCCACATGATTCAGCCCACCTAGCCACAGTATCCAGGTAGCCCTGCAGAACATCGTGCAGGGTGCCCAGAAATTTGCCTCCGAATAGGATAGCGAGGTCATCTGCATAGGCAACCACCCGACAACCATTGGCTTCCAGTTCCACAAGAAGCTCGTTGACTACCACAACCCAGAGGAGAGGAGATAGGACACCCCCCTGTGGCGTGCCCCTGCACACCTTCCTCTTAATTATGGCCCCTCCCCACTCCGCTGCGACAATTCTGCCGCATAGAAGTTTGCTAATAAATTCAACCAGAGCCGCCTCGACTCCTAAACCCACCAGAGCTCTTTCGATTGCCCCCGGTAAGACATTGTTAAAAGCTCCCTCGATGTCTAGAAAGGCACCCAGAGCATACTCTTTGTGTTCTAGGGACCCCTCTATTTGCTTTACAATCGAATGGAGAGCCGTTTCCGTCGATCTGCCCTTGCAGTACGCATGCTGTGAAGCCGACAGTAACCCCCGAGGTATCCTTTCACGTAGGTACAGGTCAATCAACCGCTCAAATGTCTTAAGAAGAAACGACGAGAGACTGATTGGCCTGAAATCTTTAGGTGAAAGATTGCAGTATATTTGCTAAAAACTTTAGCACAATCTCCTTTAGGCTCAAAAAACCAAATTTTACTTTGAAAAGTTTGCAGATTTTCTTAAAAAATTTATTTTGATCACAATCACCATGAGCGGTATTATTAAAAAAGTTTAACATGTTTACTAAACTTTCGTTTCATCTAAAAAAAAATTAAAAATGAAATTCACTCACTTAATTATTTGGCTTGAAATATTTTCACAAATTTTTTGCACGTATTTGTTTTAACTACCACCCACCGAGCCTCTCTTAAAATAATTTTCTCTGCTCCATATTTTAATTTTTATTTATTCAATTTAAATACATACATATATTAAAATTTATCTGGGCAATAAAAAAATTATAACAATTTATTAAGCAAAGAGCACAGCAGGCGAAAAGCAGTAAAGTGAATAAAATATATGAACAACAGTGAATTATGTAAACAGAAAAAAATAAAAAAAACACAGAAGAATTGTGAAAAAATCCTTGCAAGTCGAAATTTTAACAACAAAGGAATATTTTGAATTTTGAAGCTTCACTTATTTTCCGCTCAAGTCCAATATGCCTTCGTGCTTATTCATGAATAGAGGAATTTTTGTATTTTCTACAGGGATCAAAGCTGTTTGAACTTTTATGAGCAAAGGACGGAAAGGATTAAAGTAAATTTTTAACTGAAAGTAAGAAAGTCTCGTAAGAAAGTTTTAAATCAAAAAAATATAATATTTAGCCTTGAAAATATTTTTATGTTTGACTCAAAAAATAAAAGAAAAATTAAAAAAAGTTTTTTTGCGACTAAAATATATATATGGTCATAGTCGGATTTCGTTCATTTTTTATACCAAGATAAAGTGAGTTCAGATAAGTACGTGAACTAAGTTCATTAAAGATATGTCGATTTTTGCTCAAGTTATCGTGTTAACGGCCATGCGGAAGGACAGACGGACGATTGTGTATAAAAACTGGGCGTGGCTTCAACCGATTTCACCCATTTTCACAGAAAACAGTTAACGTCATAAAATCTATGCCCTTACCAAATTTCAAAAGGATTGGGAAATTTTGGTTCGACTTATGGCATTAAAAGTATCCTAGACAAACTAAATGAAAAAGGGCAGAGCTACGCCCATTTTGAAATTTTCTTTATTTTTTGTATTTTGTTGCACCATATCATTACTAGAGTTGAATGTTGACATAATTTACTTATATACTGTAAAGATATTAAATTTTTTGTTAAAATTTTACTTAAAAAAAAAAAATTTTAAAAGCGGGCGTGGTCCTTCTCCGATTTTGCTAATTTTTTTTAAGCGTATATATAGTAATAGGGGTAACGTTCCTACCAAATTTCGTCATGATATCTTCAACGGCTGCCAAATTACAGCTTGCAAAAGTTTTAAATTATGTTCTTTTAAAAGTGGGCGGTGCCACGCCCATTGTCCAAAATTTTACTAATTTTCTATTCTTCGCCATAAGTTCAACTCACCTACCAAATTTCATCGCTTTATCTGTCTTTGGTAATGAATTATTGCACTTTTCCGGTTTTTCGAAATTTTCAATATCGAAAAAGTGGGCGTGGTTATAGTCCGATATCGTTCATTTTAAATAGCGATCTGAGATGAGTGCTCAGGAACCTACATACCAAAGTTCATCAAGATACCTCAAAATTTACTCAAGTTATCGTGTTAACGGACGGACGAACATGGCTCAATCAAATTTTTTTTCGATCCTGATGATTTTGATATATGGAAGTCTATATCTATCTCGATTCCTTTATACCTGTACAACCAACCGTTATCCAATCAAACTTAATATACTCTGTGAGCTCTGCTCAACTGAGAATAAAAATAATTGATAATGAAAGTCGATTCATAATCGACCTCAGTTAATCGACTCTAGCTCTAGAAGTCTAGAACAGTTGATAAAAGTCGATATTAATTTAATGAAGCAAACCTAAATTACGAAACTCTTTCGTATATTGTACATATTTTCGCTGAGAAAATTTATGAGATCGGTCGTATATATAGCATATATCCCCCCCCCCCCCCCCACAACCGATTGTTCAGTTAAGAAACTTTTCGTAATTACTGCCACATTTTAACAGCTAGAAGCTTCAAATTTCACCGAATGCTTATGTTATATACAACGAATGCTTATGCATATATTTTTATGTAAAAAAATCATAGAGATCGGTGGTATATATATTATATACTCCATATAAACTGTCATTTTTCCCCCTTTTTACGGCTAGAAGCATAAAATTTCATCAAACTTCCTCAAATGCATACGCTTACGTCATATACTGTTGAGATAAGTGATTCATGCTCATAGCCATTTCATGCAGACCACGAAAAACATTAAACTTTCATCCTCATACACCTACCTATTTTTATACCTTTCATGAACATGAAATGGTATATTAACTTTGGTCCGATGATTGTAACGTTGAGAAATATAGAAGATAGACTCACCATTGAGTATACCGAATTGATCAGGGAGACGAACTGAGTTAATATAGCAATGTCCGTCTGTCTGTTTGAACGCAAACTAGTCCCTCAATATCTCAATGAAATTTGGCACAAGGATATATTTTTGCATTATATTAGACATTTATCGGATCCGGTAGGATCGGACCACTATAACATATATCTCCCATACAACCGATCGTTCAGATAAGACGATTTTGGTCATTCCTGCCACAATTTAGAAAGTATAAACGTGAAACTCGGTGATATATATTCTAACATATCATAGAAGATATCCTGAAAAAATCACTTTGATCGGAGCCATATATAGTTATATCCCATAAAACCGATCGTTCAGATAGAAAGATTTTTGGCAATTTCTCCCTTAATTTCCAATATAAAAACGTTAAACATGGTGATATTTATTCTAATATATCATGAAGATTTCATGAAAAACTCATATTTCGATCGGAGCTATATATAATATATATCCCATACATCCGATCGTTCAGATAGAAAGATTTTTAGCTGTTTCTCCCTTAATTCCAATATAAAAACGTTAAACCTGGTGATATTTATTTTAATGTATCATAGAAGATTTCCTGAAAAAATCACTTCGATCGGAGCTATATGTATATAGTATATACCTATCCCATACAACCGATCATTCAGATAGAAAACTTTTTGGCCATTTCTCCTTAGTTTCCAATATAAAAACGTGAAATTTGGTGATATATATTCTAATATATCATAGAAGATTTCCTGTAAAAATCATTTCTATCGGAGCTATATATAACATATATTCCATAAAACTGATCGTTCAGATTAGGGGTTTTTTTTTGCCATTTTTTATTTTGTTTATTTTAAAAATCGTTTAGGTTTGTACATCTGTTCACTATATATTTCTTATCTTATACAGCCGACTATTTGGATATTACGAATGGGATAAGATTATTGTTCAGGCCCATTCATGAAAGGTATGAAGTTTTCGGCACAGCCGAAGACAGTTCCGTCCTTACTTGTTTTTATTTTATTTTTTGCATATCATTATTATTATAATTTATATTATATTATTATAGTTATTATAATTTTTTGAAAACTTTTTTTATCACTTTTTTAAATTTTTTTTTACTTACATTTTTTAATTTTATATTTTACATAAATGTTTGTTATTCATCCCTTTTTTAACTTATTTTTTCTTTTTTTTCTAAATTTTTTTATTATTGCTAATTATATATTTTATGTAATTTTTATCTTATTTTGTTTAAAGCTGGCTTCAGGCCAAATTGAGTAAAACACAATATGTTTAAGTTTTACTACCAATATATTTCGGCTACTCTTCCGGTAACCGTCTTCAGGGCGTAAATTGCATTTATTTACACGTCTGCTCTGTCTGACGTGGAGCTGTGTACTGAGTACACGCCCTGAAGACGGTTACCGGAAGAGTAGCCGAAATATATTGGTAGTAAAACTTAAACATGTTGTGTTTTACTCAATTTGACCTGAAGCCAGCTTTAAACAAAATAAGTAATTAATTAAGAGGTCGCCAAAAATCACAATTGTAATTTTTATCTTTTTCACATCGCATTTTTATGTAAGTTTTTTATTGGTCTTTTTTTATTTTTTTTTTTTTTTTTAATTATAATTTTTGATTTTTTTTTTTTTATATATTTCATTTATTTATATTTTTCAATTCTATTTTTTATATATTTTATTATCTAATAATTTTTTTAATGTTTCTTTTATTTGGATTTTTCAATTTTCAGATTTCATTTTTTAATGTAAATTTTTTAATTTTAACGCTTTTAGTATATTAAGATAAACAAACCGGGAGTTTCGTGGGGGCATAAAAAGCATTCCTGAGGCAGTCAGTCTATTACCCCTAACCGTCGTGAGTATTTTTGAGACTACAACAACAACATCAACAAACACAGATAAAAGATATTTCAAATTTGGAGAATGAATAAAAACTATTAAGGAAAATTCAATCTTGAATCATATAAATATAGTTTCACACATCAAAGCGTATTACAAACTATGAGCAAGAATGACCCATATACAATTTATTTAGTTATCACTGGAATTTTAATGCTTTTTTATTTAAAATTTTTTTATCTATTTATTTCTCTGTTAGTATTTCAAAAAATTTTTGTATGTGCCATGATTTTATATTTATTAATTTATTTTCCACACTACAGATTGCAGTATATTTGCTAAAAACTTTAGCACAATCTCCTTTAGGTTCAAAAAACTAAATTTCACTTTGAAAAGTTTGCAGATTTTCTTAAAAATTTATTTTGATCACAATCACCATCAGCGGTGTTATTAAAAAAGTTTAACATGTTTAATAAACTTTCATTTCAACTAAAAAAAACAATTAAAAATGCAATTCACTCACTTAATTATTTCGCTTGAGATATTTTCACAAATTTTTTGCATGTATTTGTTTTAACTACCACCCACCGAGCCACTCTTAAAATAATTTTTTTATATTTGTGCAATAAAAAATTATAATTTAATAAGCAAAAAGCACAGCAGGCTAAATGCAGTAAAGTGAATAAAATATAGGAATAACAGTGAATTATGTAAACAAAAAAAAAATAATTAAATAAAAAACACAGAAGAATTGTGAAAAAATCCTTGCAAGTCGAAATTTTAACAACAAAGGAATATTTTGAATTTTGAAGCTTCACTCATTTTCCGCTCAAGTCCAATATGCCTTCGTGCTTATTTATGAACAGAGGAATTTTTGTATTTTCTACAGGGATCAAAGCTGTTTTGACTTTTATGAGCAAAGGACGGAAAGAATTAAAGTAAAATTTTAACTGAAAGTAAGAAAGTCTCGAAAAAATATAATTTTTAGCCTTGAAAATATTTTTATGATTGACTAAAAAAATAAAAGAAAGATTTAAAATTTTTGTGCGACTAAAATATTTTGGTGCGAAAAACAAAGGTCAAACATTATCCTTGGCTGAAAAACATTAATGCTGCACTATTCTTTTTCTTTTTTTGTCTAAAAATTAAGGGTAAATTTAAAATTGGAAAAATGTTGAGCAAAAAATAAATGCTAAATGTTAGCAGCTATTTTTGATTGAAAATAAAAGCAGGTATGACAATAGTCAAAATTTTGTAAACAGACAAAATACTTTGAGTTACCTAGATTTGGCCCATCGGCTTAATTTGAGCCACAACTCTTCGAAAGCAAATCAAAATCATACGGCTATATTAGGTTAGGATGAGCTGGCTTGCCAATAACGACCTCACATAGCCTAAATGAATCCATAGTGTAACCACAATTTCTTTGACGACGGAAAACCAGAGATAGGTACCAGGACGTATGTTATAAAATAACTCCGTCGTCTTGACAAATACTATAAGTTTTCTAAGACCTTGCCCTTGCTTAGTTGTTGCCTTGAGCGATTTATAGTACTTAGGAGGCCTGCTTATCGTGAGCTTTAAGTATTCTCTCTTTAAAGGTATGAGCAACTTTGTTAGTCTAACGTGGTAAGCTTTGCATACCATTTTAGAACTTTTGTAGCCCCGCGCTTCTTTCCACGCCTTCCCTTTTGACGGATCATAAGCAACTCCTGTCTCCTTTCAATTTCTCCCAAACGGATTGGGACTGTCAATAAAACAAAGGAAATATAAAAGAAAAAATGTGAAAGAAAAATATGCAAAGAAGGTAATTGGGATAAGGTTTACAACAACTAAGGCATGACGACGTGGCTGAATGCGTTTGTAACACTTCAACCATCGTAGGAGTGCGGGTTCAAATCCCACTCACGGGAGAAAAGGCTTTGAAGAGATTTACAAGGTATAATCGAAACAGCTGTCGCCTTATCCGTCCTGATGTCACGTTGTTTAAATTTTTCCCAAATCATTAAATAAATTATAAAATTAAAAATTGCTTCAAATAATCGTTAATTTTCAATAAATAATTGGTACATATTTGATAATAAATCGAAATTTTTTCGAGAACACATAGACAGATTTATGATAACAAGTGAATAACAATAAAAAAATTAATAAAATATCGACTACTCATAGCCTGTTATCGGTAGCAAAATTATAACACTCCAAAAACAAATCGATGATTTGGTTAAACCTCGTCTATAACACAACCTATAGTAAACCGAAAACTCGCTGACTAGAAATGCATAATCATTCGAAAACAAACCGATAACTCATTGATAACAAACCGCTTACACTTCGATAATAAATTGATAACACGCTGCACAGTGGCTTAGGAAAAAACTCAATATCTATGCCAAAATAATTTATAGTTTATTTAATAATTTGGAAAAATTTAAACAACGTGACATCAGGACGGACAAGGTCACAGATGTTTCGATTATACCTTGTAAAACTCTTCTGTTTGAAAAAAAAAGTCCAAGGTAATAGAAATTTAGTACATGGCTAGTTTAGAGGTCGTGCAACATGATTCAAACGCCATTTTTTTATATTTCAGATAAACTAAAATTCAAATTCGCAACACAAAACTTTTAAAAGAATTACAAAAATCATCCCTGATTTTTACTCAAATAAAACTTACACTTTATGATACTTTACTAGCAGACCCGGCAGACATTGTTCTGCCCTCTCCCTATTAAATTTTTCTTAATCCTTTTACTCACTCCTCCCTCCATCTTTTTCGCTTCATCTATCTCTATCTTGGTCTCACTCTATCTCTTTCTCAGCCTCCTTCCCTCTTTTCTCTTCTCTCAAGTTCTTCTCATTCTTCTTCATCCCTTATTGCCACTCCCAGAGGGTGGTATTTTGTTCCAGTCCCATTCCGAGTCCCAGTCCCACTACGAGTCTCAGTCCCAGTCCTAGTCCTAATCCCAGTCCCAGTCCGTCTCTGGTCTACTTCCTGGAAAAAAGGATCGTAAATAGTAATATAGGCAAATTTATATACCTAATTTCCGGCGAATCGAATAGTACGTATATAAATAGGTATGTGGGTATTATTAATTTATATCTTTATTTCGGCTTCGCATGCATATTTCTCAGTATTGCCAGGTTGATGCGACTAAATCGAATATCACAATGAAAATTACTTTAAAGCTCTCAGCAACAGCTTTCATTTGATATCCATATTACCCACACATTCTAGGGGTATCCGGGTCCACGTTTTGGCCTATATCTCGGGACCTTAGTCACCCACGGGTACGAAAAGTTCCCCGTATCAAAGTACCCATAAACAATTTCCATTTGATAGCCATATTGAACAAACACATCCCAGGATTACCTTAGCATAAGAAATATATTGAAGAATTAAATTTCCTTTGTGCACAAATATTAGCATATACATGCAAAAATAGCAAAAAATAAAACTTTTGTTTAAGAATTTTAAGGAAATGTTCAATATTTTTAACGAAAGAGTATTTTTCTAGAGATGTTTGCATTCTTAACCATTTATGTTCTTTAACTTGGCAACAACGCATAAATATGTATGTACATACATACATATGTCAAGCTGATATGATGTGAAAATACATACATACATTCATACATATAAATGTACTCCCGAAGTTAAATAACGCAGCGAATGTTATGTGTCGTCTCACTCAAAAGCAATTTGCGCGCACAGTTGACACCGAACAACCACACACGCGAATTTTTTGGTAAAAATGTTACTTTTGTTTAAGCAACTTGGCTGATATAAGAAAGGAATCAAGTATTTTTTTTTGATGCAGATCGAAGGTAAATATTTCAAAGTTTTACTGAAAAGTAGAATTTTTTAAATCCATCCATCCGGTTATGATTTTTTACTACATTTTGGCAATACCTTCAAATTATATTAACTGTACCATCTCACGTAGCTAAGCTTTCAAATGCAAAAACCCGTTTTAAAATCGGAGCATTCTGTGTGAAGTTATGTGCGTACATGGCATTTAGCGACTTTATTTTATAAGATTTATAGAAGATATACCAAAAAAACCAACTCAATCGTTTGGTTGAAAAGTTTGTATTTTTTCTTTTCAATTTTTGAGCGCTGACTGGGGTATAAGAGTACGTTAAGTTTACTTTTAGTTTACACCTCAATTCTGAATTCTCCATGTCAAAAAATTCAATCAAATACGATCCCTGGTATACTCATACCATGCACGCAAATCTCATAGTTGGCAATGTCTGTCATAAAATGCCTAAAAGCAACCACAATAAAGGAATGCTAAAAGCAGAAGCTAAGCAAATCTATGAAAGGAATTTATTATGTGTCAAACAACGAATAGCACAACGCTTCGCACACTGTTTGTACGATTACTTTTACTTTCCATAAACTGATGGCTTGTTTATAAACACAATATCGACTTAATCTTTAAGCGGGTAGTAAACAACAAGACCAACATTCCCGACAGATTTGGAAAGGGACCATTTAAACTTGTGCAAGTTTTTGAAAGACATGCTGGAAAAGTTGACACCGCATTTTCTTTGTAAGCTGTCTCTAGTAAAGTGGATGATTGATTTCCGTTAGTTTATTGAATTTAGCGTAGTTGTGATACTAATTTTGTATTTTTTGCTTAATTTATGCTGATATGTAGCAGGTCGAGGTATCGTCTATATTATCTTCGCTACTCAAGCAAGAGCAAATACTGATCGGTATAACATTTTTTTGTCTGCTGATTTGTCAAGTTTTATAATCTTCTCACTTGTTTCTAAATATATCTACGAAAAAACAAGTGTGCACAGTAGAAGGAATTATGTCAAATAAAGGGAAAAGAGTTAAAAAAGTTAACCACTTATCTTCAGAAAATTGTAAAGATGGGATAAACTTTATTTCGGCACCCTGTAAAAACAGGAAAGTTGAGTTTTCTTTTGTTGATTTTCGATTTTTTTAGTGATATATTGTTCTAAAGGTAGTAACTAAATAAGACGTTTTGAAAAATATTACATGCACGATTGTTCATAAAGCCTAATTCATATTTCAATAGCGTGTATTCAGTACAGGGTGTGGTTTTATGGCATGGTTTACTATGGCTTATGGCATGGATTACTATAGCTTATGGCATCGTTTACTGTGGCTTATGGTGTAATGCCCTCAATTTATTGTGAAATCCACAATACACATGCGAAATCAATTTGTTAACCAAATAAATTAGGGGCAGTTGATTTACGACTCACACAATCACACTTCTTGCCGCTAAGGCACTGAGTTTGCTTTTGTTCTTGGAAATACAATGTGTAGTGTATAAAAATTTAAAACTTAAGGAAAACTATATTCATATCCTATCTTTACCACCTTGGCTGGGAGCCAGTTATTAACGCTTCTGAGGGGCTTCCCCGTATTAGCCAATCCAATTTCTATTTTTAACAGGCCCTTTCCTTTTTATTATAAGACGTACTAACAAATTGAGTATAGTGTTCGGTAGGTATTGAATTCGAAAGCTCGGTGGTACTCGTGATTTCGAAATATCAAATTTTTGAGTAAGTACACATTTGAACTTGAAGTGCGGTGTGTCGTGAAGCTATGAACTGTCTGGGCATCTTATGGAACAAAGTCAAAGTCGTATTTGCGGTTATAACTCAGTTATATGGGACTGCTATTTTCAACATTTAATAATTTAAATAAAAACAAGAGAGCACGAAAAGTGGCCGCCTATATGCCGCTATGTCTGAATTTGGTTTCCCCGCAAAACTTATACAGCTGTGAAAAATGACATTGAGCAACACCATCAGCTCAGTCAGAATTGGGAAGTTGCTATCCGAGCTGATGAAAATAAAACAAGATAGGAAGTCTAAGTTCGGGTGAAACCGAACATTACACACCCAGCTGTATACTTGAAATACTGTTGTTGTTTGTTTTGTGTGCTTATTAGTGTTACAAGGCTGCGCAATAATACATATGTATATATATGGTTTTATTCTGAACTAATTTTTCTTCGAGTTATGGCTGCCGAAACATAGAAAAGTGCTTAGTCATAAAAGGGGCTGGGCAAATACCCTTTTTATAAATTTGAAGTTTTTCCTATTTATTGTTATAAATCCGCTTGGGAAATGACATACCATTGATATAAAGCTCTTTTTCGCTAAAATATAGGTTATTTTATTCATCCACGACCCTTTTAAAATATTTTATATAAAAGTGGGCGTGGTCCTTAACCGATTTCGTTAATTTTTCTTCAAAGCATTCCTTATAGTAAAGGCAGCACCTCTGCCCAATTTTGTTACGATAGGTTTAACGATTTTTGATTTATGGTTAATAATATTTGTAAAATTGATTTTATCACAGGTGGGCGGTGCCACGCCTATTTCAAAATTTTTTTGAAAATTTTATCAATATAAAGGATTTGTCCTTTGGCTAACAAACGACTCTTTATATTGCATATTATAAGTGATTTTAGTTTGCATTTCGTTATTCGCAACACATTTTAGAAGTATTTTGAAAATTTTAAAACTTTCATATATGTACTATGTTAGTACTTGTATGAAACTTTCATAGTAAACACGTCAAATTTCAACATTCTAGGTGTATTATTTACTACATAATCAGGTTTTTTGTGTTTTCCAAAATGTTGTATATTGTTACGAATATTAGCAACACTAAGGGGTACTGTCATCTCTTAGCCGATGCTAAGCAGTGACTGTATGCACATCAATAATTCAATCATTATGTCTTCACATATGTACATACACTCAGCGGAGAAGCAACGCACAAACATATGCAGATATCTTATCAGAGATATGCAATTATAATTGTGGAAGTGTTGCTCACAAACACACGCGCATATGAGAGCTATACACGTACATCTGTAGTTATAATTATAGCAGATAACCAACTAGTAGATTCTAGAACAGAAGTGCCTAGAAGATGCAACGAGGAAATCAAAGAGTATAAAAGGCAGCAATAGTAGAGGCGCTACAATCAGTTTTGATTAAGCACGCTACCTGTCGATCAATAGAAGTGTTATTTTCAAAGTAGTCTAATAAAGACCATTTTGCATTACTGAATAGTAGTGTTATTTATTCAACAGTTTAGTGATTCGAACTTAGCAGAAGGTTGCAAATAAGAGGATTTGCAGTAAATTCGCTACAATGTATACAAAGTGGGCGTGGTTATCCCTCATTTTCAACACTAATCTATTCTGTGTCCAGATAATCTCGTGTACCAAATTTGGTGAAGATATCTTAATATTTACTCAAGTTATCGTGTTAACGGACGGGCGGACGGACATGGCTCAATCAAATTTTTTTCGTGACATATGGAGGTCTATTTCTATCTCGATCCCTTTATACCTGTACAACCAACCGTTAACCAATCAAAGTTGTAATACCCTGTGTACAAGTACAGCTGGGTATAATAAATGTAAGGCGCCGTAATTTCCGAAGAGAGTTTAAACCGAGCGTCTCTGCTCTTCCAATTTGCGACGTGCTCCTTTCAATTTTCCCCACATATTGGTGGTATGGAGCTTACTTATTTTATGCCAACTCCGACCGGCATCTGCAGGGCATATACGAGCCAAACACTGCCGAAAGGCAACATCGCTTATAGAGATATAGACAGAACCAAACGAAGATAGAAAAATAGACGGAACGTGGAAGGGACAAGTAGATATCGCTAGAGGGAGATACGGACCCGGGAAAGAGAGGAAGGTAGATAAAAAGAAAAAGAGGGGGAACGGCACGCGAAATGAGAGAGTAAGAGAGATTATGAGAAAGTTTGAGATGAAGAGGGGAGGGAAGTAAAAAGTGAAAGGAAAAAGGCGACGGAAATGGGAGGCAAAGAGAGAGCGAGACTTTAAGCATATTAAAAGTCATGCAAATAAAAGAAAGATGGGGCAAAACAAAACAAAATTTGTGGCAGCACAGATTAATTCTAAATATAAAAAATTAAGTTCTTCATAACTTTTACAATTCACTTAGTTGTCAAATGCTAATAACCTTAGATGAATAATATTAAATAAGTTTCACGAATTTCATGCCCTTGGTCATATAAAATGAAGGAAATAAAAATAAAAATGATAGATCTACACGAAGAACTTAATTTCAAACAATAACGAAATACACAAATGTTAGCTATGAAAATAAGTAAACCGACTAAGGCAAGAACAAAATAAAACAACAACAAGTAAGGAAGGCTAAGTTCGGGTATATCCGAACATTACATACTCAGCTGAGAGCTTTGGAGACAAAATAAGGGAAAATCACCATTTAGCAAAATGAACCTAGGGTATGCAATGTGTTTGTATGACATGTGTATCAAATGAAAGGTGTTAATGATTATTTAAAATGTAGTGGACCTTAGTTATATAGGTGGACGCCTTTTCGAGATATCGCAATAAGGCTGGATCAGGGGTGACTCTAGAATGAGTTTGTACGATATGGGTATCAAATTAAAAGTATTAATGAGGGGTTTAAAAGGGAGTAGCCCTTATTTGTATGTGTGAAGGCGTTTTCTAGATATCGACCAAAATGTGGACCAGGGTGACCCAGAACTTCATCTGTCGGGTACCGCTAATTTATTTATATATGTAATACCACGAACAGTATTCCTTCCAAGATTCCAAGGGCTTTTGATTTCGCCCTGCAAAACTTTTTCATTTTCTTCTACTTAATATGGTAGGTGTCACACCCATTTTACAAAGTTTTTTCTAAAGTTATTTTTTGCGTCAATAAACCAACCAAATTACCATGTTTCATCCCTTTTTCATATTTGGTATAGAACTATGGCATTTATTGAATTTTTCGTAATTTTCGATTTCGAAAAAGTGGGCGCCATTTTTTGTACCAAGATAAAGTGAGTTCAGATAAGTACGCGAACTGAGCTTAGTAAAGATATATCGGTTTTTGCTCAAGTTATCGTGTTAACGGCCGAGCGGAAGGACAGACGGTCGACTGTGTATAAAAACTGGGCGTGGATTCAACCGATTTCGCCCATTTTCACAGAAAACAGTTATCGTCATAGAATCTATGTCCCTACCAATTTTCACAAGGATTGGTAAATTTTTGTTCTACTTATGGCATTAAAAGTATTCTAGGCGAATTAAATGAAAAAGGGCGGAGTTACGCCCATTTTGAAATTGTCTTTTATCTTTGTATTTTGTTGCACCATATCATTACTGTAGTCGAATGTTGATATAATTTACTTTTATACTGTAGATATTAAATTTTTTGTTAAAATTTGACTTTAAAAACATTTCGCTAATTTTTATTTAGCACACATATAGTAATTGGAGTAACGTGCCTACCAAATTTCATCATGATATCTTCAACGACTGCCAAATTACAGCTTGCAAAACTTTTAAATTACCTTCTTTTAAAAGTGGGCCGTGCCACGCCCATTGTCCAAAATTTTTCTAATTTTCTATTCTGCATAAGGTCAATGCACCTGCCAAGCTTCATCGCTTTATCCGTCTTTGGTAATGAATTATCGCACTTTTTCGGTTTTTCGAAATTTTCGATATCGAAAAAGTGGGCGTGGTTGTAGTTCGATTTCGTTCATTTTAAATAGCGATCTGAGATGAGCGCCCAGGAACATACATACCAAATTTCATCAAGATACCTCAAAGTTTACTCAAGTTATCGTGTTTAAAGACGGACGGACATGGCTAAATGAATTTCTTTTTTCGTCCACATCATTTTGATATATAGAAGTCTATATCTATCTCGATTAGTTTATGCCGTTACGGATTACCGTTATGCGAACAAAGTTAATATACTCTGTGAGCTCTGCTCAGCTGAGTATAACAAAAAAGTGGAAAATTCTTGTTATTTGATTGTTTCACTGTCGTGCTATTTCGTCCAAGCATTAGGATACCTTCCTTGTGACAGTAACAAATTTTCGCATTAAATTTTTGCTTATCTAAATTAAACTTTTTTTTACTAAAATATTTGATTTTTAATTTTATTTTTAAGCATCGCATTCATGTTTGAGAAATGTGCAAATTTGCTGTTTGGCCGGTACACTCAACTCTAATGAAATCGACCACAGATTGCCAAAGTCTGCCAAATTGTTTCCGCCGCGCTCACTCACTAACAAGCACACACACACTCTCACACCTGTATTTATTCACTCGGTTACAGTTCATTTGCCCAGTCAGTCGCATTTCATTTAATGTTTCATCATTTTGTAAATATTTGTCATTTTAAAATTCGTCACATACAAACAAGCATACATATGTTTTTATTATGACTGAATATGTTTGTGTGGCTGTGTACAGCTTATAGCTTAGTATTGTTATTGCTCTTGCCAAAATGAGTATTAGTTGAACAATGGTGTACTTTGTAAGTATTAAGAGCATTTATTATTTCTATGGTTATTTTGTTTAGTGGGGTTGTTAAGACTCTTGCCATATCGCCCTGTTCTAACAATAACTGTTTTAACAATAACTATGGATACGACTGAGTGAGCTGAATAAATATAGATGTTGAGTAAGATTTACACCTGTAGTGTACAGGATCCCGAAATAATACTGGGAACATTACCAAATCTGTTATTTTTTGAACAGGGCAGTTATACGAGCCCATACATTCTTAAAGCGCAATCCTGAGTAAAAAGAATCACGTATGTAATTTCTGTCATATATGTATATGTACATATCGCTACCTGAGAATGCCGATGTCGAATGTGAAATTTTTCGATTTTAGGTTTCTTGCAATTTCATAGTATACTCCTCATGCTCTATCGAACGGTACCACTAGTTTCTTCCTGAACGCTATAGATTTCCAGATATCCATCATGCATTTTGTCGTGTGTCACATGATTTTAATGTTCTGTGTGTGTATTTTGTCGTATGTGCAACAAATAACGAACTTTCGACATTTTTATATTCAAATTGAGGTTTTATTTTGTTAAGAATACAGTTGTCGTATGTCATACAATTTTAAATGCACTTATATACATTGAGCATGTTAAGTAACAAAAACAGCAAATAGATGTGAGTTTAAATAAATATATTGGTTTTGTTTATACTCTATACCATTTATTGCTTCTTTTGGTGAAGGAATCGAACCAATTAAAAGAAAATGTGATTTCACAAATTAAAATTCATGTAAAAAAAATTTAAAAAATTAAATTGTTAGCAAAGAAATGAGTTTCCGAAAACGGAGCTGGATTTGGAACTTCTTTTTTAGTTCCGAAGATGCCAAAGAACCAAAGTGCAAAATAACTACTTTGGCCGAGAAACTTTTTTAAAAGTAGGTACCGGTTTTAGTATGCATTGAAATAGTTGCAATATAAAATTCAGTTAACTATATTTTTTCTTGTTGTCACGCTTGTGATTAAAAAGGTGAATTTTATTTCAAACAAAAACAATGAACAGTTACATGTCCGCAAGCGATTTTTCATCGGATGATGAAATTTTAGATCTTCCCTTTAATATTGAGGAAGAGATTGGCATGGTTCGTTCGAGTATTCGTGTTAACTCTAACCTGGAACAAAGTGCTAACAATTGTGTAAAAGGAACATCTTCAGGCAGAAGAAGCGTCAGAGATATCCAGAATCATGGAAAATTAACGTACGAAAATCCTTTCGCGAAAAAGGAAAGAAATATGTAAATAGGAAAGGTGTAGAACGCCCTGCAATAAGCATGCGACCACCCTGTAAGGAAAGCTGCATTCGTGATTGCAGAAATAAAATTACAGAGTGAAAGGAGGGAAATACACTCACAATTTGGCAGTTAAATTCCATCGAAAAACGCTTATTTTATGCAAATTTTTTCAAACCAACTGTAATAAAAAGGCGTCGGTGCACATCTAAAGATAAAGAGAATTTTCGCAAAAACAAGAGTTTCCACTATTTTTTTTTTTTTACGTCTTTTTCCTGAGGATTTCGGTATGAACGCAAGCACACTGTCATACCATACAAGGGTGGCCACTTATCCTAAGCGCCCATTTGATCAAAACTGAGCTAACTGCATTTTTTGAAACTTCAGCATCATATCTACCTTGTGGTTCATAGACGTCTATTGATATATTCACTTGACCTTTCGTCGCATCTTTTTAATGATAGTATTGTCATATTTTGTTTCTTTCATGGGATCAAATTCTAATTATATCGCCAAACGTCCTCAGTAATTTTCTTCAAACAATTAATATGTATCTTTATATTCATACATAGTATATTCATATCGCCAATATGATTTTTGTCGTATGTTCAATGGATTTTTTTTTTTTGTAAAAAAAAATGTAACAACGACAAATGTATTCTGGAGAAATACGCTAATAACATATTTGCTATAATAGTTACAGTTAATTTGACTAAACCTAATGAGAGTGTAATATTCAGTCCGAAATTTGAGAAAATCCACAGGGCCATTTTGAGTATGACTATGATACCCATTGCAAGTGGTACCAATTTTTTAGAGTTAAGAAAAAATATCATACTTCGCCCTTGAAGAAGCTAGGACGGCTAGCGAAACGTAGGGCCGCAACATTGGAATAATCACCATCTTTTTATTTCCTACTGGCACCCACAATAGGTCAAATAGCCTAACAACAAAATATTAAAATTTATCAAAATTGACCGAAATAACCCAAATATTAAATATTTTCTGTTGAACTTATAAAATCGTCTCCTGAAAAATTCCGATTTGTAACATACGACATCCGTATTCTGAGGTAGCGATATACTACTTTTGACTGAGGAAGTCTTTTAGTCTCTATATTTTATACTGTCACCAGTCAGAGAATTGAATACGGAAGATATATTTTTAAGTATTCTTACTGACTCTGTTTGTTAGAGAACGCACCAATTTATTCACTAATATTCATCAATCAACACAAGGATGTCAGAAGAGGCACAACTTAAAATAATAGTATAAGCAAAGAAAATATCGAAAAAGGCGGGTTGAAATGAAACGAAGGAAGGTAGGTGGTTAAAAAAGATAACTAGTGAAAGAGATAGACGCAAAGAGGGAGAAGGAAGCAGAGAGGAAACAGTCCGGACGAAAGTGTAAGCAAAAAACCATGGAAATGAAATGTTATTTAATGTTGATGGAGATTGAAAGATAGGGAAAAAACACGTGCGTCTTAAGATATTTATTTGTAGTCATCCCAGGCTAGGCCGTGGTAAGACAGTAATTTGCACAAATTTAATTTCTCACATTTTTAAACTAAGCCAAATGTTCTTATATGAATACAAAATACTATCTTCCCTCTTTATAACAGACATTGCCATCATTGATATTGATTTCCCCATTAGGACTACAAAAAACTCTTTTAAAAAAGTTCAGACCCAAATATGAGCCGACACTTATCTAAGGTTCTGAATATTGAGTCGGAAATTTTATGATGGTTCTGGTTTTCGAGATTTCAGCAAAAAAAAAGTAAATATCATCTAAAATCACAATTGGGAGGTTTGAAAGATGAACGGATTGCATGGATTGTTTCGGGAGCACTCGATTACAGTGTTATACCAAGCACCAGTAACAAACGTCAAAACGTTGGCATAGAAAATAATAAAACAGAAAGAATTATGAAAGCCAACTGCTCAAGATTTTCATCAGCAAAAAAAAAAATGTGTTGAGAGAATTACCGTGAAGCGGTGCATGAAGGATACACTGAAAGAAGTGGTGCTAGTAAAATCAACAAAACGGTTATGCTGTTCTTGACTTAACGGAGATTTGGTGAAATTGATCGAATTATGGTTAATTCGACCGAGCTCTTTGTCAAGCGAACAAATTAGTTTAGTCATTTCAACAGAAGAGAAACTGTCGCTATTAAGTTAACAAAATTCTGTAAAATTAACAGATTCCTAATCAATCTAACTGATTTTTTTGTTAACACAATTGATCTCACTGGTCATTTCAACAACGATCAACAGTCAAAACATGAGCAAATTTTACGCTCACAGCGCTCCCTACTTTGTACTTATGTATGCTGTGTACTATATGTATGCACATATTTACTTATGTATATGGCGGCCGCCGTGGTGTGAGGTAGCGTGGTCCGCCTACCACACCGAAGATCCTGGGTTCACGCCCCGGACAAAGCAACATAAAAATTTTAGAAATAAGATTTTTCAATTAGAAGAAAATTTTCCTAAGCGGGGTCGCCCCTCGGCACTGTTCGGCAAACATTCCGAGGGTATTTCTGCCATGAAAAGATATCAATGAAAACTCATCTGCCTTGGAAATGCCGTACAAAGCTGCCGCAACAACTTTTCTTGTTCATTTGACTACTAAAACGGTCAATTACGAATCAATGAGTTGTGCGCAGTTGATTCAACATCTTGTTGCGATGGATAAAAATTGACAGAAATTTCCTTTGAATAAATCCGTATTTCGGTTGATTTTACCAGTCTTTTTCTTTCAGTGTACTATATATTGCACGAATTGCATATATATAATTTTTTTTCGTGCATTTTGTTCGCAAGATAAAACGGATTCTTACTAATAATTTCTTAATCAAAGTGAGCAATGTTTTATAGCACATTTTGGGGTGGACCTTCTTTGATAAGAGTTGGAGTGGTGTAACAGAAAAAGTTTAATACATTTTTTTTTAACATCGTGTAATTTTATGGTGGTTTGGCTGAGCTCGATAAATGCAGTCTGTATTCAATAAAGTTGCCTAATAGTAGACCTGAAATTTTCAAACAAATTGTACAAACCTTACATACTTTGATTGATACTATCTTATATCATACTGTAACGAATTTTACTTGCAAATCCTCTTATTTGCAATCCTCTGCTAAGTTCGAATCACTAAACTGCTGAATAAATAACTCCAATATTGAATAATGTAAAAATGGCCTTTATTAAAATACTTCACAATGACACTTATACTTTGCTACTCGCTGGCTTAATAACCAAACTGATTGATAACTCAAATTGAACTCTACTATTGGCCGCCAGATCGCGTGCGTAATCAATAACTGACTGATTGCTCAACTCAAACTGAATTACTTCTTACTCGCCTGCCCCGCTTTTATAGTTTACGCTGCATACTTCTAGGCTCTTCCACTTCCAGAACTTACCAACTATATTCGTGTGTGTATAGTTCTCATATAGTTTCTACTTGTTTACAATTGTCTACTTTTTAGCGCTTCTCAGATGTACATATGTGAGTTTGTAGTTTACAGTCTCCCGCACACACATAAGCGTATAAGTAAATTCATCTGTGTGTGACATCTCATCTCTCGATGCCTTGTATGTAAATGTTGCTCGTCGGAATGTGTACATATGTGTAGACGCAATTATTGATTCGTTTATGTAGATACATAATGTTTGAATTATTGATGTGAATTCACGTCACTGCTCAGCATCGGCCTGGAAATGGCAGCACTCCTTAGTTTTGCTAATATTCGTAACACTGCCCTCCACCTAAGTCTGATCGTCCCGATCAGACAAATCTCCCAATTTAAACGCCGCTAGCATCTCCAAATGTACCACCCTTCTAATCCGTGGTTTCCCAGTGGTTTGTATGAGGTAGATGGTATCACTGATCTTCTTCACAACTTTGTACGGGCCTTCCCAACTGCACCGAAATTGGGCTGAAACACCTTTCCGCCGGTGAGTGTTGTTTAACAGTACCAAATCTCCATTCCGGAAACCTTCCGAATTATTTTCCCTGTCGTACCTGTGTTCCATCTTACTACTCATTATTCTGGATCGTTCTCTAGCACTCTGTTGATTGGCCAATGAAGAACTACTTTGTAGAGCTTGTTCTTGACGGATTGGCTTCACATACTCAGTATCGTTCCGACGTTTCCCAACAAAAGTGCGCGCTGGCTTGAAACCATCCTTGCATTCTTTCTGAAAAATTTTTTCAGTCATTTTAGTGCGTCCATTAGGGTTTGTTGATGCCGGTCTTTTCCTCGGAGGTACTTTTAATTTCGCTTTATTTGGCACATTCGATCCATCAACCTTTGCTCGATCTACTTTCCTTGACTTTCGTGGTCTCTGTCGAATCTCCTCCACCAGCACTCGCTTACTGCTGAACCCTTTTTCCAAACTGAAGTTAAGTGGCACATCTTGGTTCTCATAATGCATCACCCTTCTCTGCATATCGATCTTGATATCATGGTCAACCAAGAAATCCACTCCCAATATAACTTCATCAACGATCTCCGCCACAACGAATTTGTGTAGAACCATGACCTTCCCAATCAATACTTCACATCTCACTTCTCCCTGAACTTGGTTATACTCGCCAGTGACCGCACGCAACTTTGCTCCAGGTAACGGTTTTACTCTCCTGTTGACCAAGTCAGATCGGATCAATGAATGAGATGCGCCCGTATCTACAGTCAGTACTCGTTCTTTGCCATCCACATTCCCTCTGACGGAAAGACTGCTCGATTTTCTACCAATTTGCGACACAGATATCACAGGGCATTCAATAGCTGGATCTAGCTCTCTACCTCTTACTCGCTCTTGCTCATCTCCTCTAGCTTTGCGTTTATGGCCGCCCACATTGTTGGAACTATTAGGACCAAGATCGCAATGACGTGCAATGTGACCTGGGTTGCCGCACTTGAAACATTTAATAACTCCGACATTCTTCTGCTGAGATCCCTTCAGTGCTTCCAAAATTGTTTCTACCCACTCTGGCCTTTCTACTTCCACACGGCGTGCTTTGTACGCTGGCTTACTCAAAAGTGAGGCTGTTTCCTGAGTCAGTGCATGCGATACCGTTTCAGCAAACGTTAGTTTTGGATTCGCATATGTAGCCCGCTTCGTTTCAACATCTCGTATGCCATTTATGAAGCTCTGGATGTTTACCCTTTCATTGTATTCCACGGGTGCGTCTGCATTTGCAAGATGAGCCAATATTTCAATATCTGAAGCAAACTCCTGCAATGTCTCATTTGCTTTTTGGTAGCGGTTTTGCAACTCAATTTGGAATATCTGTTTCCTATGCTCGCTTCCGTAACGTCTCTCTAAAGCGCTCATCAATGTTTCGTAGTGGTTCCGCTCGTACTCTGGGATGGTCTGTAAGATTTCCGCGGCAGGCCCTTTCAGTGCCACGAACAGAGCTGCACCTTTATCTTCAGCATTCCATTGGTTCACTGCTGCGGTCTTCTCAAACTGTAGCTTAAAGACTTGAAAAGGAACAGAACCGTCAAAGGATGGTGTCTTTACCTTTGGATTACTCGCTGAAACAGCTGGGCGGTTTAGTTGTAACTGCTCCATACGACCTTTTAACGCTTCTATTTCGGCATCAATTTTGTCCTCGAGTTGTAAAATTTTTGCATCCTGCTCTTCCAGTTTCACAAAGAGCTGCGATGATACCTGTTCCGAAATTTGTGCCGACATTTCAGATATACGTGCCTCTTGCGCTTCCAGATGAGATGCCAAATATGTCTTCTGTTCTTCCAATTGTGATGTTATACGGGTTTCCTGAGATTCCAGTTGGGATACCATATACGTCTTCTGTTCTTCAAGTTGTGAAGAAATTTGTGTTTCCTGTGCTTCAATCTTCGATGTTATTCGGTTCTCCTGCTCTTCCATCTTGGATGTTATACGGTTCTCCTGCGAATCCATATATGTTTGCTGTTCTGCCAGTTGAGATGACACTGTCGATGTTTGATCAGATATTGCAGCTAAAATCATGTTCAAGTCTGTACTGGTAACCGTCTGCGATGTTTCGTTTTTCTCTTCAATTTTTGTTGTCTCCTCACCATCAAGATGAAAGACATGCTCTTCCACATCAATTCCTTCTGCTTCCATTGCCTCACGTAGCCGTGCCTGAAGTTCAAGTTTAACGCCGCTTGTATTCAATCCACGGCTCTCCAACTCCTTCTTCAGTTGCTGGATCTTCAATTCACTGAACTTTGCCATGTCCTTGTTGTCCTCTGGAATTTTTTCAACAATTCCTCTTCTGACACCAATTTTAACGAACTTTACTTGCAAATCCTCTTATTTGCAATCCTCTGCTAAGTTCGAATCACTAAACTGCTGAATAAATAACTCCAATATTGAATAATGTAAAAATGGCCTTTATTAAAGTACTTCACAATGACACTTATACTTTGCTACTCGCTGGCTTAATAACCAAACTGATTGATAACTCAAATTGAACTCTACTATTGGCCGCCAGATCGCGTGCTTAATCAATAACTGATTGATTGCTCAACTCAAACTGAATTACTTCTTACTCGCCTGCCCCGCTTTTATAGTTTACGCTGCATACTTCTAGGCTCTTCCACTTCCAGAACTTACCAACTATATTCGTGTGTGTATAGTTCTCATATAGTTTCTACTTGTTTACAATTGTCTACTTTTTAGCGCTTCTCAGATGTACATATGTGAGTTTGTAGTTTACAGTCTCCCGCACACACATAAGCGTATAAGTAAATTCATCTGTGTGTGACATCTCATCTCTCGATGCCTTGTATGTAAATGTTGCTCGTCGGAATGTGTACATATGTGTAGACGCAATTATTGATTCGTTTATGTAGATACATAATGTTTGAATTATTGATGTGAATTCACGTCACTGCTCAGCATCGGCCTGGAAATGGCAGCACTCCTTAGTTTTGCTAATATTCGTAACAATACGTAGGTTGCTGCCTAAAATCAGAACGACATTCTCGAGGATGAAATTAAAAAAATCTGAGACCAGACCTGATTGAGAATAAGAAACGTTTTTTGCAAGGTATAGGCTACTTTCTGGATATAAAATTTGTCCACCTGTCTTAACAAATTTCCTAAAAACCAATCACTCTTATGTTATTTTAGTTATACTAGATGTTTAAAATACCGAAATATCGGTTCTGCTAATTAAAATTTACATAGTCACTATTCAACAAGATTTTAATCATAAGTTTTACCTTGCACTAGCTTAGTTGTTGTACTTAAGTATTTATACATATTTGCTTTGTCATCTAATTTTTTCTAAAACGCCTGCCTGCAAATGATAAAATGTGCTCTAGTCTAAATATTTGCTAGGCACTGATGTCGGAGCGTTCTCAAACTTGTGCAGTTCCGCCAATGGCACCTAAATATATTTGTACATTTGTATTTGGTTTTAATTACAAATTTACTTAAAATTCAATAACAGAAAATCTTTTTGGCCTACACATTTAAATATAAAACAAACAATTAAGCAAATTATGTATAAACACTGTTGTCAAGTGACTTGAGCTTTGTGTTGCTAGTTAAGTATAATTTTGGTTGTTGTTGTACTAAAATAGAGCATATACCCACCCAGCATTTTTTGAAATTATTAATCATATTAGAGTCTTTTTCGAGGCTTCAGCATGATCAAAATAAGCATATATGCGCTCATTTTCTGATCAGAAAAGACTCCCTCGTCGGGAGAAAATGGTACCCTACGCGCGACTGCACTTGGTGAGCCTCTTTTAACCTATATTTCTAATCAGTATTTAGTCTTTTTCGAGTCATATTTACCATCATTTATGAGTCTTGTGGGAATAATTTTTAAGTGTGTTTAAAGCTTTTGCGATTCTTTCTCGAGACATTTAAGAGTCTATTTGGAATCTTATTTTAATCATATTTTGTGATCGCTTTACATTTTGTTGTTGCTTTTTCAATAAATCATATTTCACTCATAAGAGGGAGTCGATTTCGAGTCTTCTTTTGATCGCAGAATCGATTAAACAGTTTTCAGTCGTCAAAAGGAGTCGAAAATGTCTCATTGTGGTGATTTATACTTTAATCAATCTTCCATATGCTATGTGGGTATTGATTTTTGGAACATAATTTCTTATTGGCAATTGTTATTTTCTATTTTCTATATTTGTTTTGTGTGATTGATGAAAATTATTGACAAAGTGTCTTTGCTTTTAGTTCCACCTGTGTAGTTGGACCTCTTCAGTAAGCTTTTGACTCGAGAATCCTCTGTGTTCGTTTTTATTCGCCTTTCATACCGAGCTATATACATATACATATGTATGTAGTGGTGTAATGGAAGGCTCGACATATTTTGACAGCTGTCAAATCAAACGACACTAGTTATTGGTGTGTTATGCAACTACGACAAAATGGGAGCGTGCCGAAGGCTCTTTTTGTAAAACTGCTTTTGATGTGTATACATCTTTGTTAAAGGTATGGTGGGATCCAAAATGTAGATGTAGAAGTTGTGACTGGGAGTAGTATGCTGTCTGGGAGAAACATAGAATGTAAGCGTAAGTGTAGACACTTTATTGAAGCAAAATTTGAAAAAAATGTGTGTGGTAGAGTTGATCAGCAAGGCGTGTTATCAATTTGCTATCGTTGAGTTATCGGTTTGTTATCGACGGCTTATGTGCGTGTTATCCAGTTCTTATCGACAAATTAATTAATTAATTGTGTTATCGACGAGGTAAAGACAAATTATAGCTTTCTTATCGAAGTGTTCTAAATAACATATTAAATTAAAAATATATGAGTTAGCGATTTTTCAGCGACGAGCTATCAGAGTGTTATCGGATCAATATCAACTTATTATCGAAAAGAAGTAAACTTTTTATCCAAAGTTTACCGATTCTTAATCAAAACTCTATGTTTCTATTTTCCGATAAAACTAGATTTTTTATCAAAAAACCTAGTGATTTATTATTAAAATCGAAAAATTAACGTTTACTTACCGAAAAGTTATCGATTGGTTTTCAAACAATTTGTTTTCAAAGAAATATATATTTTAAATCAAAATACTATATATAATTAGCGAAAATTTATCGATATGTCATCACAAAGTTATCTGTTTGCTATCGAAAAGTTATCGACTTTATATCGAAAAAAATACCGATTATGTTTCGAAAATTTATCTATATGTTATCACAAATGTATTCCTTTGTTATCGAAAAGCTATCGAATATTTTTCAAAAAGTTATCGATATGTTATCACAAAGTTATAAATTTGTTATAAAAACGTTATCGATTTGTTATAAAAAGTTATCGATTTATCGACAAAAAGTTGTCGGTTTCTCATCGAAGTGTTACCAGTTTAATACCGGCGTGCTATTGATTTGTTATTGAGAGCTTTCGGCGTATACTGAAGCAGATACCAATAAAACTAAAATATAAAGCCGATGAGACATCTGTAACACGTCTTTTAACAAGCCGATATGAAACCAATAAGAATCTAATGACTCGGCGATGGCAAGCCGATAACATACCGACGAAAATTAAATGCTATTGATAAATAAGACAGTAACTTGTAAAGAAGAATTATTAGTCCGACGGTAATCAATGTGCGGAACCGAGTGTATATTTTGTCACACTCTTTGGCGAAACCTCCTGCTTAAACAGCATTATAATAATAAGTCATTTCTGCTTACTTCATATATAAATTAGAGTAGCTTTAGAAGAAGCGACCACAGCGTGCTCTGCCCACCACACCGAAGATCCTGGGTTCACGCCCCGGACAAAACAACATCAAAATCTTTTCTATTTGAAGAAATTTTTTCTAGTCAGGGTTGTCCCTATGCGGTAATTTGCAAGCACTCCGCGTGTTTTTCTGCCAAGAGAAACACTCAGTGAAAACACATCTGCTTAGCAGATGCCGTTCGTAGTCGGCAAAAAGGTCCCGGCCCGCAAATTGTAGGTTAAGTCAAAGGTAAGAGGTAATTAATTTCACTTTAAGCCAACGGTGAAATTCGAGTCAGGTTCAGTGATGAGATCTACCTGTGTGAGCATAAAATATATAAAGCATATTTTGCGGAATAAATGGTAAACAATTAAATCACTTATCTCAACTCCGAAGCATAAACCACGTCAGAAGAAAAAGTTTCTGGTTTTCATTTTTTTATTTATTTCAAAACTTCTCATCGTTTAGGTTTAAATTGATTTAGCAACCTGGTTTTCTTATGCACCGCAATTTACTCCCATAAATCTATTTTGGTCTCTTTTTAAGTATAAAACAATAGAAAACACCACTACGTCACGTTTGTATGCCGGCTATGAAAGGCTTACCAAACACGGTTCTGTGCAAAGTTAACTTGGAACATAAATTTGCTACTACAATGCGCCTACATCGGTACACACATTAATAATAACATACCTACAACTTTTCGTATTAAATATGCAAATTAACTCAGCCCTTATTGGGACACTTATTATGAATGCTTAATTACTGTTTGTTTTCGCTTTTACTAACAACTCTTTAATATGTATGAGTATGTATGGATGTATGTTTCTTTGTTTACACAGTATGTGCGTTACCTACCTGAAAAACCATTTGCGTGAAGTGCTTCCGGAACTAGTTGCATGGAGTTACATAAATATTTAGGACAAAAGTTAATGAAAGCAACGTCACTACGAACATTGTGTGGGATGAGCTCTAGATGATGGCTGACAGGAATACGGCGAAAGAAAATGGTAGCAAGAGATTTAAAAATCGAAGGAAAATGTGGTCATTTTCCCGACATTTTTTTTCATTGTATACTTCCAAGTCTACTTAAAACGAACTTCTTCAACTTCTTATCGCAAACGTGAAGTCATCGTGTTATTATCGGCATATTACTGAAGCGAAATTATCGTAAAGTTATCGATTTGTCAGTGCCGATTACAGAAAAAAATCAATTGCTAACAGGCCGATAACAAACTATTAACACTCAAAAAAAAATATGGAAAACTTCTCTCTAACAAATCGATAACTTTTGGCGAACAAAACGTTAAGTTTTCGATAACAAGCCGATAGCGAATTGGTGACACACCGATAACAGATCGAAAACTTTTCGATAGCAAATCGATAACTTTTCAACAACATCGATATTATTTCTTCAGCAACAATCGATGGTATTTCTATAAACAACCGACAATATTTGGACAGTATATCGATAAATAATCGATTAAAACTCAGTCACATTTGTGGAAACAAATCTATAAGCTGTCGATAAGAAAGCAAAGTTTCACACTACAGCTTTAATGACTACCTTCGACCTACTGCAAATGGGATGCAGAGCGGCACAGCTATATTTGACTTAACGCTTAGGTCTAAGCTATATATATTTAAATAAATAAATTAAAGTTTGCGACTATTTCAGAATAGCCTGCGAGTGATCTAGTCCAGAACGCGTTCAAAAGTTCTACAAATAGGATATGGTCTTATTTACTAAAAGGTATAAGCTACCAAATTGAACCAGGCCTTAGATTGCAATGGTGACTCTGGAAGAGAAACCTTGTACAAAATATCTAGCAATCATTCTAGCCAGTAAGTTGTCGTGGAAGCTCAACGTGAAGAAGAGAGTGACAAAGGCCTCGAATGCACTTTGTCCATGTAAAATAAGGCCGCGATGTACGTGGGGTATATCACTCCCTCACTCTTTCATTGGGAAATTATAACGATTGTAAAGTCTATCCTTTACTATTGAGTCCTTGTTTGGTGGACAACCGCACAAAAAGAACCTACCCCAAAAAAATTAGAGGGTGCTATGCAGGCTATCAATGCTTAGCATTTCGGAAGCTGTGTAAATAACCCAGATAGTTGCACTGCATGCCAATCTGCAAATTCCACCTATAGACCGAGTGACGAAGAACATAGCGCTTACAACTGCAACGAGGCTGAATACATACGGACAGCTTAAGCGCAGACCATATGGCCATAGCTATATGGCGTTATCAAATACTGGACAACCAGACTACCTGCCTTCGTATCTGCACTCCGGAAGGGCTCTTAGAGCTACAATAGAGCTGAATGATTGGTGCAAGGGTGTCCAAATGGCATGCTAGGCGATACACGTGTACACCAATGGTTCCAAGGTAAGAAAAGGGGTAGGGTCTGCAGTATAGTGTGCTGAGCCAAAAACGTAGAGATCATTGAAGCTGCCAGATAAATATAGTGTTTTTCAGGTAGAATCTGGGCAGGAAGAAATATACATCAATACTTGAGTACTCTGCAGACTTTGTTCTGCCCAAATATCGGTTTGCCTACATTAAAAAATTGAGCCTCGCTTCTCCATCTCTTAATCCATATGTCTGCTCCAACTCCCACTTCTACTCCCCAATTTTTCCTCCACTGCCAATCCCATTCCTACTCCCACACCCACTCCTAATCCGCTAAATCTCACATTCCCATTACCAGTTCCACTCGTAGTCCCACTCCTACACAACTCCCTCTCACACTCCTATTCACTCTACATTTCTCACCACAATATCCTCATATATGGAACCTCTATACCAAATATCGAATACCGATTTCAATATCTGTGTTATATAAACCTTTAAAAAACAATACGCAACTAACACAATTTTTAGATTACTTTCATTTTTATAAATAAGATATGCATATGTTATTTACCCCTTCTCCTGCCCGATAATATTCCTCACTGCGATTTGATTACTCTATCAGTAAACAGAGGCATATCTCCGTATCTTCTCCTTTTAAATGCTCAATTTTTCCATACTCTTCTTCACGTCCTTCGTTGCACTCGTCCACTTTACGGAAACAAAACTTTTCCAAATAATAATCTAGTCAAGGAAGTACCCCATATTATCTCTGCCAAAGAGGTACCCCTGTACCCTATTTCGACCTTTTGGCCACTTCCACACTTTAAAGCAGTTTGGTCATTCTTGTATCACTTTAGACTCACTCAGTTTATGTGTGGTCTTCACGAACCCGCTAGTTCAACCTAACCTAACCTTGGAAGGTCGATGCAGTCTTTTTGGGACTTACCTATGACAAGCGAAGTTGAAGCCTTCACCTTCCTCCACCAAATCTGTCGCCTCTTCAGTATATTCTCAACATGACGCTCACGTCAAAGTTCAATTGAGGCAAAAGGCACAACTATGGTTTTACTACCCGTTCAAGCACTCAAATACCTTGTTACGAACAATATAACAAGTTATCGTTTAGCCCAAGCTGGTGGTGACTATTATCTTTCAGAAGTAGTGGATCTAGCAGACTTTAAGGCAACATATTTGCCGCACTTCGGTTTATTTATAAAAAAAATTGTCAAATTTTTCTTTCCGGTTTAACACTTCTATAGCTTATATCCCGATAAATAAAAAGTTGTCTCTTTCAAACAGTTGCCCTCGCCCTCCCCCTAGTGACATTGAAATATGTACACTGAAAGAAATGGTGCTAGTAAAATCAACAAATCGGTTCTGTTGTTTCTGACTTAACGGAGATTCGGTGAAATTGATCGAATTATGGTTAATTCGACCGAGTTCTTTGTCAAGCGAACAAATTAGTTTAGTCATTTCAAAGGAACAGAAATTATCGCTCTTAAGTTATCAAAATTCTGTAAAATTGACAGATTCCTAATCAATCCACCTGATTTTTTTGTCAACACAACTGATCTAACTGGTCATTTCAACAGCGATCAACAGTCAATACATGAGCAAATTTCAAAGAGAATTTTACGCTCATTGCGCTCTCTACTTTGTACTTATGACGATTGTACCACTTGTTTCAAAAAAATACCAAAACAAGAAAACCACCAAATCGAAAAAACACACAAAATGGGAAAACAACAAAAAAACTAGTTTTTCAGTTATCAATACAAAACGAAACCCCGTTTTGTGAATTTACTGTGCAAAAAATTATGAGATACCGGGACACCTATTTATCGGGTAAAATTTTGCAAGTTCTCGTCCAAGCGAAATGCAAAATTGCGCCCTCTTGTTGCAAAAGTTTTGTTTGAGCGAACAGGATTTTTCCAAAGTTAGTAACATCTTGATCAAGTTTTTACGAATTTTCACTCACGCGAACGAATTTAATAAGATAATAAAAAAAACATCCTTTTTTAATGTTGATGTTTCCGACAACATAAAAGTTTGAGTTGTTTTGGAATCGTTTCAACTTAAAGTGTTACGAAAATTAAACTTGCCGAATTACATGTAAATCTACTCTAGTGGTGAATTACCTTCCTGCGATTCGATTCTTTACTTTTCTATAACTTACAATTTCTCTTTTTTAAATGTTACGTCAAACATTTATACTACAAGTTTTGTTCGAAACAATCAAGTGTGGCAACTACATGCGAGAGAACACATTGAGAATGAGCTGAGCTACAACTAAAAGAATTGAGAATCAGTTTTGTGCCTACTATTTTCATTTCTATTTGTAAAGCGAAGTTCAAAACTATAAATTATAAAATATAAAATTTTGTGAAAGTGCGTTTAATAAAACAGAATAATAAAGTGTATAATGTTTCATGTGTGCCAGCATATTTGATGTAAGCCCAATTGACGTTCGGTTAGTATGTGTCACCGTGGTGTGATGGTAGCGTGCTCTGCCTGCCACACCGTATGCCCTGGGTTCGCACCCCGGCCAAAGCAACATAAAAATTTTAGAAATAAGGTTTTTCAATTAGAAGACAATTTTCTAAGCGGGGTCGCCCCTCGGCAGTGTTTGGCAAGCGCTCCGAGTGTATTTCTGCCATGAAAATCTCTCTGTAAAAAATCATCTGCCTTGCAGATGCCGTTCGGAGTCGGCATAAAACATGTAGGTCCCGTCCGGCCAATTTGTAGGAAAAATCAAGAGGGGCTAGACGCATATTGGAATAGAAGCTCGGACTTAGATCGCTTCGGAGGTCATGGCGCCTTCCATTTTTTTAATACCTTTCATGAACATGAAATGGTATATTAACTTTGGTTCGATATTTGTAACGTTGAGAAATATAGAAGATAGACTCACCATTAAGTATACCGAATTGATCAGCGCGACGAACTGAGGTGATATAGCCATGTCCGTCTGTCCGTCCGTCTGTCTGTTTGAACGCAAACTAGTCCCTTAAATTTTGAGATATCTCAATGAAATTTGGCACAAGGATGAATTTTTGTATTATATTAGACATTTGTCGGATCCGGTAGGATCGGACCACTATAACATATATCTCCCATACAACCGGTCGTTCAGATAAGACGATTTTGGCCATTCCTGCCGCAATTTAGAAAGTATGAACGTGAAACTCGGTGATACACATTCTAATATATCATAGAAGATATCCTGAAAAAATCACTTCGATCGGAGCTATATATAGTATATATCCCATACAACCGATCGTTCAGATAGAATGATTTTTAGCAATTTCTCCCTTAATTTCCAATATAAAAACGTTAAACTTGGTGATATTTATTCTAATATATCATAGAAGATTTCACGCAACAATCATTTCCATCGGAGCTATATATAATATATATCCCATACAACCGATCGTTCAGATAGAAAGATTTTTAGCCATTTCTCCCCTAATTTCCAATATAAAAACGTTAAACTTGGTGATATTTATTCTAATATATCATAGAAGATTTCCTGTAAAAATCATTTCGATCGGAGCTATATGTAATATATATCCCATACAACCGATCGTTCAGATGGAAAGATTTTTAGCCATTTCTCCCTTAATTTCCAATATAAAAACGTTGAATTTGGTGATATTTGTTCTAATATATCATAGAAGATTTCCTGAAAAAATCACTTTGATCGGAGCTATATGTATATAGTGTCACGGATATTAACATCACTAACTTATACCATCACTAAGGCGATGCCAAGGCCACGATAAGCAGTAATTACGTCAATAATCAAATCATGTATACACATATATAAGGCAGCCGAAAGATGTCACACACAGATGAATTTACTTATACGCCTATGTATGCGCAAGAGACTGTAAACTACAAACATTCACATCAATAATTCAATCATTATGTATCTACATAAACGAATAAATAATTACGTCTACACATATGTACGTATACGAGCAGCGGAGCGGCAATGCACAAACACATGCATATATCTTATCTGAGTTGCCACAAGAGAGAGCAATAATTTGTGCACGTAGTTGTGGCTGGCGATTTTGTAGCCGAAACTAACTAGTAACTTCTGGAAATCGAAGAGCCCAGAAGTATGCAGCGTAAACTATAAAAGCCGGGCAGGCGAGTAAGAAGTAATTCAGTTTGATTTGAGATTTGGATTAAGCGCTATCTAGCGAGCTATAGCAGTATTATTTTGAATAGTAGAGCTTCATTTGAGCTGTCAATCAGTTTGGTTATTAAGTAAGCTATTCGTTGCAAAGTACAAGTGTTATTGTGAAGTACTTGAATAAAGGCCATTTTGCATTATTACATATTGGAGTTATTTATTCAACAGTTTAGCGATACGAACTTAGCAGAGGGTTGCAAATAAGAGGATTTGCAGCAAATTCGTTACAATAGTATATACCTATCCCATACAACCGATCGTTCAGATAGAAAGATTTTTGGCCATTTCTCCCTTAGTTTCCAATATAAAAACGTGAAACTTGGTGATATATTCTAATATATCATAGAAGATTTCCTGTAAAAATCATTTCTATCGGAGCTATATATAATATATATCCCATATAACCGATCGTTCAGATTAGGGGTTTTTTTTGCCATTTTTTATTTTGTATTTATCTTAAAAATCGTTTAGGCATGTACATCTGTTCACTATATATTTATTATCTTATACATCCGATTATTTGGAGATTACGAACGGGACAAGATTATTGTTCAGCGCTATTCATGAAAGGTAAGAAGTCTTCGGCACAGCCGAAGACAGTCCCGTCCTTACTTGTTTTGTCACAACAATTTTTTTGTTCATTTGACTGCTAAAATGGTCAATTACGAATCAACGATTTTTGCGCAGTTGATTCAACATCTTGTTGCGATGGATAAAAATTAACAGAAATTTCGGTTGATTTTACCTGTCTTTTTCTTTCAGTGTACATTTGCCTTACTTAGTGTTATCTTTAAGAGCTTAAGTTAGATTTGTTAAGCAGATAGCGACCCACTCGGGAGCAGCGAGCCATTTTCGGTACACGGTCATTTTGTATGTAGGTGTTTGTGTTATCTCACTGAGTTATTTATTAGCTTATTTAGTTCGTTGGGTACCCCTTAATTTATTAAATATTTTGTCGTGTATTGTTATTGCTATTTGCATGCATATTTACATATAAATGCGCTCCAAATATGGTACACCTTGTTAATTGGTTTTTATTGTATTAAGTTTGTTGTGACGTTGGGCGCAATTTAGCTTGAAGTTCTTTATTTTATCTAAGACAAATTATATGTAAATATTAACGCAAGACTTTTTTACGTTATCACTTAAGTCAAAATGCAAGCGCGAAAAATGGATTTATATAGTAACCTTGAAATTGTTTAAAATTCTTTCTTTTATATTAAAATATCTTTTCTAATCTCATTTTAAGATTGCAATATGTGATTTTTATATTTTTTGTATACATTTTTTTTTGTGTTTTTATAAGGAGAAACGTAATGAAATTTCAAAGGGTGGTAACTGTTTAAAATTTTCCACGAAGCCTTTTCTAGCAAATATTTAACCATACAACATAATATGAGGAGTTCAAAGCCAAAACGCAATAAGTGACTCATAACAAGTTTCTAGATAAATGAGAAAAAGTGCCCAATCTTGAACAGAGACACATTTGCAAATGATAAATACATTATAGCAATTATGAAAGAACACACATACAGGCCTGAAATCACATTCATGGGACAACTAGATATAGATGTTATAATTACGTTTTGGTCTGAAAATATTTATTAATGGAGTTTTGGTTTGGAAGTTATTGGATTTTGAGGGGTTTTGTGTGAATAATATTTGCTTTTTAAAGGTCTGGTGTCATTATTTCAGCGACGCTGGAAGAAAAAGTTAGGTCATGTATACCATTTTGTCATATTAGTACTCCAATATAAAGTACATGACCCAGCTCCATCTGTGCTTGTGAGTGGTTAATGAACCACTTTATTGTAATTATACTCAGCTGAGCAGAGCTCACAGAGTATATAAACTTTGTTCGCATAACGGTATCCCGTAATGGCATAAACTAATCGAGACAGATATAGATTTCTATATATCAAAATGATCTGAGCGAAAAATGAAATTCATTTAGTCATGTCCGTCCGTTGGTCCGTCTGTCCGTAAACACGATAACTTGAGTAAATTTTGAGGTATCTTAATGAAATTTGGTATGTAGGTTCTTGGGCACTCATCTCAGATCGCTATTTAAAATGAACGAAATCGGACTATAACCACGCCCACTTTTTCGATATCGAAAAACCGAAAAAGTGAGATAATTCATTACGGAAGGCCGATACAGCGATGTAACTTGGTAGGTGGGTTGACCTTATGACGCAGAATAGAAAATTAGTAAAATTTTGGGCAATGGACGTGGCACTGCCAACTTTTAAAAGAAGGTAATTTAAAAGTTTTGTAAGCTGTAATTTGGCAGTCGTTGAAGATATCATGATAAAATTTGGTAGGCACGTTACTCCTATTACTATATGTCTAAATAAAAATTAGCAAAATCGGATGACGAACATGCCCACTTTAAAAAAAAAAAAAAAAAATTTTAAGTCAAATTTTAACAACAAATTTTAAATCTTTACAGTATATAAGTAAATTATGCTGACATTCAACTCCAGTAATGATATGGTGCAACAAAATACAAAAATAAAAGAAAATTTCAAAATGGGCGTGGCTCCGCCTTTTTCATTTAATTTGTCTAGAATACTTTTAAAGCCATAAGTGGAACAAAAATTTACCGTACACAGTTCACCGTCTGTTCTTCCGCTCGGCCGTTAACATAATAACTTGACCAAAAATCGATATATCTTTACTAAACTTCACTTTATTAACTTCACTACTTATCTGAACTCACTTTATCTTGGTATAAAAAATGCCCGAAAACCGACTATGACCACGCCTACATTTTCGATATCGAAAATTACGAAAAAAGAAAAAATGTCATAATTCTATACCAAATATGAAAAAAGAGATGAAACATGGCAATTGGATTGGTTTATTGACGCAAAATATAACTTTAGAAAAAACTTTGTAAAATGGGTGTGACACCTACCATATTTAGTAGAAGAAAATGAAAAAGTTCTGCAGGGCGAAATCAAAAGCCCATGGAATCATGAGAGGAATACTGTTCGTGGGTCACCCTGGTCCACATTTTGTTCGATATCTCGAAAACGCTTTCACATATGCAACTAAGGGCCACTCCCTTTTAAAACCCTCATTAACACCTTTCATTTGATACCCATATCGTAGAAACACATTATAGTGTCACCCCTGGTCCACCTTTAGAACTATGGCCCACTCGCTTTTAAAACACTTTTTAATACCTTCCATTTGATACCCATGGCATACAAAAACATTCCAGGGTTACCCTAGGTTCATTTTCCTACATGATTATTTTCCCTTATTTTGTCTCCAAAGCTCTCAGCTGAGTATGTAATGTTCGGTTACAACCGAACTTAGCCTTCCTTACTTGTTTATTTATGTAATTTTTTTTTTTTTTTTTTGGAAAATTATATTATGTAGGTGTTTGAATGAGTAAATCGAGCTGAAGTAGGTATTCCTGACCTAGGACATCGCTATAAAAATTCGACTACATTTTTTTTAATGTAGTCATAAGTAAGACCAAATGAACCTTAATCAGGTCAAGCTACGCTTTACATTTTTAGAAATTTCACGCGCCCAATGCTTATTTAACTGTCTGATCAAAGCCCTAGATTGATGAGGAGTGTGACGACAAGTACCTAGGGCCTACCTAATTATTTTCTAGCTTATTTTCGAGTTCCAAAGTATTTTGATGTCACTTTTACCGCACTGTATGTATTATGTGTTGCAAATATGAGCCAAATCGGACCACAAATACGATGTTTTGAAATATTTCGATCCATGCGCCACCTACCGGAGTTTCTTATTATTATTGTATTGTCATCGGGTTCTGAACTACATTCCAAGTTTCAAGCTTGTAGCTTATCGGGAAGTTACTTAAATTTTAATTACAAAATTCTGTTCGCTACACAGAGTCAAACTAATCAAAACCGTTTAGAAAATGACAGGGTGCACTTAATGCGTTTTGGTTTGGCGCCCCTCATATATGTATTTCCTCTGAAGTGTCGCACAGTGGTTTTGTAGTTTTTACTGCGTTGACATTATTGCGCCCACAAAATTATTGTTGTAAAGTATTAAATATTTGAAAAAATTAAAAGCAATTTAGCTTAAGAAAATAAAGAGGGTGGAAAGAGATATTAACACAACTGAACAAATAAATACACTTACAGCAGCGAACAGAAAAATAGCAGTGAAAATTGTTTTCAAATTTCTTTAGTTAAATTCCTCCTGTTTTATTTGCAAGATTTAAAGAAAAAAGTTATATGAATTATTTAACTTAAACTGTGGTAAAGCAATCTCAAAAATACTTCCGAAAAAATTACAAACGCCTTACGGAAAAAAATTGTCAAAAACCGATGCGAAATTTGTGAAATCTATAACTTTTATTAGAGTAAAACTGATTGAGCCACTAAACTGCTGACTCGAAAAAACTCAAAGAACTTCAAATAAAAAAAATTGTCAAATTTTCTTGAATTAAAAAAATTTCATAAACGTTTTAAATTGATTTGCATAGTTTCACGCAACCTAAAAAGTATTTTCTTAATATATCGAGAAATAGAGAAAAAATGTTGTTGACAAAAAAGATCGTTGCTATTTTTATGTTCGCTGCTGTAGACATTTTTTCAGAAGCTATATGTACGTACTTCTTAACCATTAACAAGCCACAAATGTCACGCGTACACACTAAAGTGCTAAGTTCTGCAAAAATAGTGTTTAATGTATTTTGAGCCCCCTTCTACGCGTACCACTTCTTCAGTCTCAGATGGCTCTGAGGTAATCGCTGCCTTTGACTGATTAATTTCAATACATTTAGCTAGCCTTCAGCGCTACTGGTAAAATGTGACTACCAAATGTTCCACTCTACATTCGATAAGCACCAGTTCGGAGGTAGTCATAAAAGTTATATTGCGAAACTATCGATTTGCGGTTTCTTTTTTGGAACCGTTTATTATTTTTTAACCGGCTGCTTTTTTGGAGTCGATTACTTTTCTAAAACTTTTCTTTCAGAACCGGCTAATCATTGAAACTGTCACGAAACCTTTTCGGAACCCGTTACTTTCGTGGAAGCGGTTAGGCTCCTGGAATCATATTTGAGCATTTTTTTTTAAACCAGTTACTATTAGGGATCTGGCTACTTTTTTGGAACCGGTCAGTTTTTTTGGAACAAGTCACTTTCTTGGAATTGATAACTTTTCTAAAACCTTTTTGGGACCGGCTGATCTTTGGAGCTACTTTCTATTACGTAGCCGGTAACATTTTTGGAACCGTTTACTTTTCTAAAACCTTTTCGGAAACAGTCACTTTCATGGAAGCATTTAGCTTTCTGGGACCTTTTTTAACCGTTGTTTTTTTGGACCAATTACTATTTCGTATCTGGTGACTTTTTTAGAGCCGGTTAGTTTTTTAGAACTCTTGAAAACTTGTTTATGGCAGCAGTTATTATTTGAATACATTTTAAAAGTTATCGATATGTTATCGGCACGTTACAGATTGGTTTCTCTGAGTTGTCTGCGCGTTATCAATTTCTTACCGGTTTGTTATCGACTCAACATCAAATTATCGATTTCTGTCGGAAAAGGTTGCGATTTGTTATTGAAAAATTATCGACTTTTTTCGAAAAATTATCGATAAGTTATTAAAAAGTTTCATAAATTTGCTATCGTAAAGTAATGGTTTTGTTATTGAAGTGTAGCAAATTTTTTCCAGCGTGATATAGAAAAGTTATCGAATTGTTATCAAGAGTTATTATCAAAAAGTTATCGATTTGTTATCAAGCAGCTATCGTTTTCTTATTTCAAATTCAAAATCGGTGACACATCTATAACTTCTCGACAACAACCGATGAGAAAGCGATAATAAGCGGATGACTCATCGAAACCAAGCCGATAACAAACCAATAATTTGACGGTAATATTTCGTTATCGATATTAAAACAATATGTTCTATCGGTATCTGTAATTAATAGCCCGAAATTATTTGTTTTTAGCAAAGTTGCCTCTGCTGTGGTTTAACTTCACCCAAGGGTTGCTCTAGATAATTATAAGGTATAAAATTTTCATAGACACACAGGCTGTATGGTGATAATCAAATTTCACGAGTACTTGGTACTCAAGCTTTCGTTTGAATTGTACTCAGATATTAAGACTAATCGATTGGCTTTTATTACTGGCGACAAAAAAGTTGGCTTCGTTTAACTGATACTAAATTTCACGGCCACCGTGGTGTGATGGTAGCGTGCTCCGCCTACCACACCGTATGCCCTGGGTTCGAACCCCGGGCAAAGCAACATCAAAATTTTAGAAATAAGGTTTTTAAATTAGAAGAAAATTTTTCTAAGCGGGGTCGCCCCTCGGCAGTGTTTGGCAAGCGCTCTGGGTGTATTTCTGCCATGAAAATCTCTCAGTGAAACCTCATCTGCATTGCAGATGCCGTTCGGAGTCGGCATAAAACATGTAGGTCCCGTCAGGCCAATTTGTAGGGTAAATTAAGAGAAGCACGACGCAAATTTGGAGAGAAGCTCGGCCTTAGATCTCTTCGGAGGTTATCGCGCCTTACATTTATTTATTTAAATTTCACTGTTTAATAAATATAGTTTAAAAAAACTAAAAAAAAAACACGCTTTTAAATAATATTGAACTAAAAAGTTAAACATAATTTTCAAAATAGGTTTAAAATAATAATGAACGAAAAATACTAGTATTATTGTGAAAAAAAGTATCGGGCGCTCGATATACGAAAAATATGACACAAAGCGCCCATGCTTTTTTCACAATTTGTCGCAACCGATCATTCATCTATAGGTTATGCGCTATGTCCAACATAGGTTTGTGTTTCCGCTATTAAGAACAACTCCCTTTGTAGCGAGTTAATAAAGCACTGCCACGAGTCTTCAGTAATCGCCGCTAGATGGGTATCCTAACTCTCCTTTGCGCGCCAAGCCTTCAGAGTTACAAACATACAAGTGAAGCCAACACATAAGCGTGTTAAAAATTGGATGGAATGAGTGACAAGACAACGGAGTCTTAAAGAATTTTTCTCAGGACAATTTTTTGACCAGGATTTTTTCAACTCAAAATCAAAAATAACTATAAAATAATTTCCCTCAAAATGGCAAAATTCTGTAGAAAATTAAAAATACAACGGCTTCATTATTTTCATTGCTTCAAATTCTTCCTGCCTTCTATTCTTTGCTAGAAAATTCTCATGTAAGCTTGCAGATTTATTTGCCCTAAAAAAATTTAGTTAACAAAATAATATTTCAACCGACCAAAGATTATAAACCAGTCTTAATATGGTTTTTGTAATATATGCAATCAGTTCAATAAGTAAATCAGTCGCTCATGCTGAGTTCCTTTCAACTACTTTAATTGGATTTCACTTTTCACACTGCAAACCAAATTAACTTTCTCCAAAAAAAAAAAAAAAAAAACAAAACACCAACAAAATATCCACAATACCAAAAAGTTATCAACAGCTTGAAAATTGATATTTGATCACAAACACAAATTCACCTGCAGTTACGTTATGGGCAAACACAATAAAAAGGCACTAATACACACAAATTGACAGAGCAACACTGGTGCGCAGCCTGCAGCACAAGTGTGAGGAAAAACAAAGCAAATCACATACAATAAGTGTGAATAATGCGCTCCTACCACCCACTGACCCGACCCGGTAAAACAGGTAACAACTTATTTGTTGGTATTTGTGTTGGATGCAACTTCGTTTTGTAACTAACGCACACACAAACAATGCGCACCGTAAAATGTATTTTATGTGTTGAGTGGAGTGAGCGAAAATTGAGTGGTTAAAGCGCGGGTGGTTGGCGGTTGTTGGAAGTGTTGCATCAAAAGCCCGGAAGTCAAATTTGCGCGCTTTGCCAATTATTGGCTCTATTGGTAGGAAATTTTACACAGCATTGATGCGCAAACAAAGAAGCACTTTACAGAAGTAAATGAGCAACTCTCTCTTTTATATTTATTCATAATTATTTTTGTTAAATTTTTTTCATTTTTACTTTCTTTTCTACTTAATAAAAAAAATATTGATAATTTTTAGTTTTTAAATAAAACTAAAATTTATTAAAAATTCACTCACACACTCGCGTTACGCTTCCACCTTTGCTATCGACAGCTGGTAAAGAACTAAAGCGGCGTAAATATACATCAGCTTTCATTGTCCCCAATTGAACGTTCTACCTTGCACTTACAACTTTCTCGACAGCGAACATGTTGGCACTCGGTTTTCTCACAACCGCCATAGACGGGCACTTCGGATAAACATTAAAAATGCACTCTGTTCAAATTGCTATACAATTCCCCATCGTGTTAATTGAAATTAATTTTATGGATTAGATTATACAATTTTGGTACGTTCTGTAACTGTGGGATATTTCGAAACGAAAAATGTCTTTGGAATAAAATTTCGATGTGCATTATTTACTGAATAATAATGTTTTTGGTTTCAAAAAAAGTATATTAAATGTGGGCGTGGTTATCGATCGAGTTTACTCAATTTGTATAGCGATTGAAAATTAGTGGCAACGAAACTATCGTGCCCATAATATACTCTGTGTGCTATGTTCAGCTGAGTATAAAAATATATGCTTTTTCACGGAAATGATGATGCAGAAAAATAATGTACAGTAACGTAATGTGGTGCCTTCGCACTACAGGTTTAATTTCTACACCAAGGGAGGTCAAATCTTCCTCCGCTTGCCTTTTCGAACTCTGTAGAGGTCTCCCTCTTCCTCTGCTGCCAAGCAGCGGTGTCGACTGATTTACTTTATTGACCGGAACGTCTTCGTCTGTTTGCATAATATGACCTAGCCAGAGAAGCCTTTGGGTTTTTTATTCGCTGCACAATCCTCATATCTACGTAAAGCTCATACAGCTCCTCATTATACCTCCTTCGAAATTCGCCGTCAGCATCACGGACAGAACCATAAATCTTATGGAGAATTTTTCTCTCCAAAGCTCCAGAAGTCATCTCATCTTGTCTCGACACCTTGACTTGTAGAGCGTGATTTTTGTTCGTCGAGATAGGACTTTACTTTTCAACTGCTTTAGCTTTTCAGTCCAAAGTAGCACAGGTTCGCAAGAGTTGTCCTCCAATTTATTTCTCAGCCGACATTGTTTTTGCTGTTAAATAGAAGAAATTTATTTCTGGGCTGGCATTGGTTTTGCAGTTAAATAGACGAAATCCTTCACTCCTCATCACATCTCTAAATCAGTCAGTCAAAAATAACGTGAACTTTAGTACCAGGTACGTCTGAACCGGTGAAAATGCGTTCTTAAAGTTTGCAAGGATGGTAATGACATTTTGTGAGTCGTCACAATGGTAAGACGTTCATTAGAAAGTACCTCGAGGGAACAGAAATCACCCCAGCGGGTTAGGGGGCTTAGAATATACTCGCGACTAAAATAGCAAATTGTTTTAAGAAGTTGTGTAGCGCAAGTCTTTCATGGAAATGCCAGCACAATATATAGCTTCTCCAACCCAATTTTCAACCTCACTTACCCGTGCCGAATCTTGTTTCATTGACAGACGAGGCTCTGGCGACCCTAATGGCCCAGAAGGTTTCATGTGGTCATACAAAATCATTCCCGAGATGGTAGGGCTAGTACCTTAATGGTCACTTCGGGGCGTGTCCTTATCGCAACGATATGGGACAGAAATAGAACTACTACTGTCTGTTATGTGCTAGCTCAGAACTAATGATATTCGCTGAAGGAGTGTGACATCTTCAGACATTAAAAAGATGTTGACAAAGCAAAATCTCAACAACATACGAATCAGATACATTTTTTTTAATTAGAGCACTCATGAATTAACTTGGTCAGGATTTTTGTTTCAAAATGTTGTGTACGGACAATTTATTTTCGGGACTATGTTTGTTCGGGATTTACTAGTGTCTCGTTAATGAATGAGCGAGATTTTGTCATGTATTATGCATTGCATTATGATTGGTCGCAAAGTTTTCCTGAAACTTTAAATCTATATTCCCGATACACCACCGAAAAAATTTAGGCTCTGCTCCTTTTTAAATTAGGTCGAACAATTTTTTCTAAAACCGGCTACTAATGGCCGCGTCAGAGAATGATTTTTTCATATAGATGCGTTCAATGAAATCTTATGCATGACAGTAACATCGCCACAGCCACGCAGGATGTAGCGTTTAAAATATAAAGAAACTTCAGACTTAGTAATTAAAACTTATATGGCCTTACCAATTCACATACAAAATTTTGCGATGCACTGCTATTAAAATTCTCACTATGCAAGAAAAATACTTGTTAGCATATTTTGTCTCCTATTCTTTTGCTAAAATGCAGTTTGTATTTAGGAAAAACGTTGGAAAAGGGAAAAAGGGAAAATAATTTGAATTGCACAGTGCGAAAGCACTCATTGCCAAAGCAAATGTCAAATTCTTCTTGTTATGCTTTTCATGTGGCAAAATTTGAAGGTTGCTAGCTTTTATGTACCAGATGGCGCTAGTTTGGTTCGATCTACCATCCTCCATAAAAATACGCGCAATCTACTCATCATGCATAAAATTGCATTGAGCGCATCTATATGGAAAAGTTCGTTGTGACGCGGCCATACACTGGGATTATCCCCACCAGACCATGACGGCCAACTGCATTCCAACTAGAGGTGGAAATTTCACATTTCCCTCAAAATAGCTTTTAACATAATACATGATTTTTTTTCTGATATTGCGACAGAATTGAAAACGTTACGATGACCTGTTGACTATTCGTTTCACTGAGCTATACAAATACAAAAGCACCTTTTGAAAATAGTTTACTTCATTCACCGGACAAATTCAAGTTTAGGTATATGTAGCTTCCCTTAATTCACAATATAGTACTTTAAAAGGACTCATCGATACGCAAACTTTAAGCAGCTTCCGTACTTAGCCTCATCTACACTTCATCACTTAAACGTTGACACTATTTCTATCTATTTTTTTGTTTGTGATACGTTTCGCTTATTTCTATTGGTGTCGTTAGTGGGGGAGCATAATGCATACTGCGTAGTGATGTGCGATAGCCGATAACATTTCCAAGTTATTAACCCTCCCTTTGTCTTATAATAGTATGAATTTATTATTTTGGTCTCTATGCAAAATTATCTGTTTTCTACGAGTAACAAATGGTACTTATGTAACTATTCATGGTAAATTAGAGTAAAATAATAAAAAAAATTTTGTTAAACAGTTTTATTGAAAACAATACTTAAATGAAGTAATAATAATACTAAAAGCTAGAAAATAATTAGGTAGGTCCTAGGCCCTAGTCATCACACTCCTCATCAATATAGGGCGTTGATCAGACAAATAAAAGCGTTGGGCGCGTGGAACTTCAAAAAAAATGAGGCGTGGCATAACCTGATTAACGTTCAGTTTGTCTTTTTTATGACTACCAATAGAAATTTCACGTGCCCAACGATTTTATTTAATTGCTTGATCAACGCCAAATGTGACCCGGCCTATGAAAAGGTGGCTTATGACTAAAAAAAAAAAAATAAGCAAAAGAAAAACTACTAAGAAACTGAAGAAATGCATTGTTTATCTTTAACAGCTGCTTCTTTTTTGAGTCATAAGCCACCTTTTTATAGGCCGGGTCACATATATTGATGAGAAGGGTGATCACTAGTACCTAGGACCTACCTAATTACTTTCTAGCTTTTAGTATTATTACTTCATGTAAGCATTGTTTTCAATAAAACCGTTTCACTGACATTTTTTTTTTAATTATTTTATTTTCATATTCTTTTGGATTATGAAACTGTAGCGAGAGGGAAGTGAGAAGCTTCAATGCGAAAACGCGGATAAAAATGTACTTTATTATGAGCAACACTAAAAAAATCGCAGCCGACCCGTAAAGCAACAATTTGCGTAACTTGAAGGAGTTGGAAGAACAAATGCAAAAATTGATCCAATTTTTCTTATATCTTTTTTCAGGCTCAGACAATTGTTTACAATAATCATCTAATATTTTTTTTTTGAACGTTATAATTTGATGGTCTAAACTCTATTTAAAAAAGCGGAAAGATAACAGAGATAATTTTCGACACCCTGTATCAATACCTTGCGGGCGCTATGGTATAGCATGCTCTACCTATCACACCGAAGATCCTGGAATTTCGAAAATTTAGAAAAAAGTTGTATTTTTCAATTAGAAGCAACTTATTCTAAGCGGTGTCGCCCCTCGGCAGTGATTTAGTAAACACTCAGAGTGTATTTCTGCCACGAAAAGTTTCTCAGTGAAAGCTCGTGTGACTTGTAGATGCCGTTCAGAGTCGGCATAAAACATGTAGGTCCCGTGCCGCCAATTTGTAGAAAAAACTAGCAGGAACACTACGCAAATTAATATTTGAAAGCATACTTCTTGATCAACTTACAACATTTCTAGCACAAAACAATATAATTGACAAAAACCAGTTTGGCTTTGTAGAATGCTCCAACACCATGGCAGCGTGCATATCGTGCACAGAGTATATCTACGAAAATATTGATAAAAAGAATTATGTGGCTCTCTTGGCAATTGATTTATCAAAAGCTTTTGACTCAGTAAATATAAAGATAATGGTTCGTAAGTTAGCTGAACTAGGCTTGGAAGGCAAGGAACTGAAGATATTTGAAACCTTTTTAATCAACAGAAAACAGTTGATACAAATAAATAATACAACGAGTTCCACCTTGGAAATTAAAACAGGCGTACCGCAAGGATCAAAAATAGCGGCAACTCTGTTTATAATATATATTAATAATGTACTAAAACTAAATCTAAAGGGTGTTCCCCAGTTTTATGCTGATGATGGAACCTTCATGTACTCTGCAAGTACGTTAGAAGAATTAATCACCAACATTAGGACAGATTTGGATGAGATAAAAAATGGTTTGACTGTAATGTATTAAAAATTAATTTAGAAAAAACACATTTCATTATTTTTAACAACTTCAAACCCATACCGAGCATTACAGATTTTCCTGGTTTCGCATTTGATAACAAAATTATCACGAGGGTAGAGAAGTTGAAATACCTGGGAATATGGTTCGACACGAATTTAAATTGGCACGAGCATATAACTAGATTGAAGCTTAAGTTAATACCGCTAAATTTCGCAATATATAGAAGTAGAAATAATATACCCAGAAAACAACGTATAACGTTGTTACGTTAAAACATGTTCCAATTATTTGCATTTCAAGAGGCAAGTTAAAAGCCTCTTGTTACTAGATTATAACTTTAGCCTGTAAAATACAAATATATGTAATTTTTTCTTATACGTTTTTTATAAAAAAAAAAAAAACACAGTAAATAAGTATGTTAAAATAATTCGGCGCCAGTATATTTAAGTTGGCACAACACACTTGTTAGTAAGTACTAAAATAATTTAAATGTAAACTAGTGTACTTAACGCAGTTGACAGCGTAGGAAGCAAATATGCATACATGTTAAGCTATCTTCTCATACAAAATGTATTTTTTTCGAGAAAACATGGTATTATTTTTTAAAATACGCCATCAATAAAGAAAAAAAAAAAAAAAAATTGAAGAGGAAGTTCGTTATCGCGCGTTAAATTTATGTATCAATACATTCCGTTCATATTTCGATCGCTTATTTTTCACAGGTAATGTTTTCAACTATTTCCTTAATGTTGCGCAAAGTGCCCATCTATGATGTACACAACTAACCTGCATGATACACAAAAAAATAAAAATTCGTTTGACCGGGAAATCTTAAGCATGCATGAACTACTTTCGCTCGTCTGTGTATATATATATATTTTTTTTTTGTTTTTCTGTTTTTTGTAAACTCTTAGTTACAACTATTGAGGAAGTTAAATTTTACCTTCCAAAGTTAAGCATTAAAGGTAGGCATTGTTATAATTTCTTAAAAAACTTGAGTTCGCTAATTTTATGTGTAGTTAAGGGTTGAACAATTTCTTCTACAACAATTCTTATTAATCTTTAATAGAATTGGTTTTTGGGATTGATTAACTAGCTGTGAGTTCTCTATCCCTTTTGAAGTAAAAACGGTAATTGACTAAGTTTCAACAGCACCTTAGTGGAACCGAAAAGCTTTATTAAATAGCCGTATGATGTACACATTTGTATGGATGTGCGAGTATTATGCAATATCTTTTCGGCCCACTTTTGTTAGTAGGATTGGTATGGGGTGAGTAATATAATGTCTTTTTTGATAATGTTTAAAATTCACTTCAGCTGAAATCGACCACTTTAAAGCGGAAACTATTTTTTTATATCAATGTTCAAGTGTACTTTCAGTAGTGTGAAAGCATTGGATTTGCAATGAGATTATTTAGAAGATTTTAGTTTTAGCTGAATGACAAAAACATTCAGAAAAATTCAGTCCTAGCCGCATAAAACAACCAAACCTACAGACCTTGATCCTTCCTGACAGTTAAAATGAGGAACTTGGGGCCACCAGAGCCTCGGCTGCTAAATAAACAGGATTCGCCTCAGGTAGTTGAGGTTAACAATTGGAATGGAGAAGTTATAAATTGCGCTGGCAACGCCTTGAAAGAGTTGCGCTGCACAACCCCTTGAATCGTATGGGTATTTTAGTCGCCTATTACAACAGGTAGCCGCGGGTATATTCTAACCTTATATAATTGCTCATAATATATGGGAATTATATATCATTGCAACCCTAGAGGTTAGACAGCATCCGTCAAGAAAAATTTCCTTTATTTCTCTAAAAGTCTTACTCAGGCACTGAGCCACACTTTTCCCGCTTCTTATAATTCTGTATCAATCGCAACTCCTTTGGTTGGATTTTGCAACAGGCATACAACAAGATCAAATGTGTGAATATAATCAGGAAGTACGCGATCAGATAAGCCTAATAAGCAAATGAGAGGAGCAAGGCGTTGGAACGTCAAGGTCAAATTACAGTCATTTCCAAAGCTAAAAGAAGAAAGACAAAACTCTATGGAAACCAACCGACCATGTCCGTCGTCGTCTTTCATACGTTTTATATGAATGAATGTATGTGACTCTGTGAACAACCACATTTCTACAGGCATCCCCACGTTTAAAGGTATCAAATGAACTACATAGCCACGACTGCCGGTGATTATAGGGTAATGAGCGGCCCATTATTATAACGGCTGTACAACGCCTTCACGCAAGCTCTGAAATCGGTCGTGAATTGATTCGGGATCAACAGCTACTATCAGTGTTCCTTTATGGTGCAACCCCGTAATACCTGTATCATCGTCTGGAATGCACTCCATCGAAGTGATGAATCGAATTCTTCGTTCTCCTCATGCTTACGGCTTTTGCAGGGGGAACTTGATTGTATGCGCCACCATCGAAGCATCGGTGCAGTAGTACAATGACACACAGATATTAATGCGGATTTGTTTGACTTGTGAAAGAAACCAGTTCCATACCTATACAAATGGCCATAAGGCTAATGAGACCTCGCAATCATCCTGATTGACCCACAGACAGTACATTGCCATACCTTATATACCTGGACTTTTCTTAGGAGATAGCCCAGCGGCGTTTGGAAGGTGCTGTCCGTCTCGCTTATGTTCATTTCGGAACATTTCCTGCTCAATTATAAATTTTGTTCCTTTCAATAACACTGTGAACAGGGCCCAGAAAAAGTAGAGATATTGAGCTGCCCTAACGACGCCAGCGCGGCTGTTAATCTCCGTACAACGTCTGAATTTATAAAATAAGATTCGATAAAGATCATTTCGTTCGTGTCTGAGCCCGTGCTGTCCTGCAGCATACTGGCTGCTCTGTCTTGGGCATAAGCCTCCGCCTATAAGAAAATGCTTGAGTAAGAAATTTTACACGATCAATTTATCTGCAGATGTTTTGAGCAGAGTGCAGTTTCAGTTCCCTTATCCATCTTAGCACATACATGAATTCGGTTGTTTCGAAGGGTTGGTGGAACGTCGGCGTGACACAAGGTCAAGTGTCATGCAGTCAATTGACCTTGTGACCACTTCAAACGGTCATGTTTGTAGAAGGAAACCATCTTCCTAGATATAAATAAGACACACAGCAAATAATCAGAATGGTCGGCAAGCATTAATATGTTGAATCCTAACGAATGATCTTAGATAGATAATGAATCAGTGTAAACTCCTCTACTTAAGCTTTCGAACACTTAGATAATAGTTAAGTAACATAATGTCATTAAATGTAGGAGTTTAAATGCGTTTGTAATGCCACAAGGACTAAATGCAAGTTTCGAGGGAAAAAAATTCAAATTGTCAATAAAAGAGGCAATTAGCACGTACATTTCATTACTACATACATACACAAAATAGACCTTCTCATACATTTGCCAGTACAAAATTTGTTAAGCATATCTAAAACTCTTTAAAGTTTATGTAATCTAATAAATTACCAAACTTTTCCTAACAAAATCACTCACTCTCCTTCCGGCTTCGCAACAGCTGATTGCGTTAAAAGCTCTCACAACATATGAACATGCTTAGAGTGTGTGTGTGTGAACGAGAGAACACGAGTGCACGGCGTCGAACATGTTAGCTGCAACGCTATTCTATGAGTGTAACTTGAACTTTTCCTCAACAAATTTGAGAGCATTTTTGGGGAAAAGAAAGCAAACACACAACCAACAAACAACAAACGCATGTGCGTATGGGAGCTGAGGAAGTCAAAACAGTTGTAGTTACATCCCCAGCCATGAGCCATGGTATGCGTAATCAAGAGTGACGGTAACGTACGCATCAGCCGGGGCAATATGTGAGGTAGCACATGGCCAGAACAAAAAAAAAAGAAGCTTTTTCTGATTTTACTTTTTATTCTTATTTATCTTTCTTTTTGTTTGGCTTTGCTGCTGGTGATGCTCTTAGTGCCTTTGCCAGCACCTAAAATTCTATATAGACCGCAATGAGATGTTGAGTAAAAAACAATGCAACCAACGTGGTAGATGCTCAAGAAAAAGCAGCGTAAGCGTTTGGCAACGAAGCAGAAAAAATGTTGTGGTAAATAAATACGTTAAACAAATACAATATTGTAGTAAGTGGTGTGGTTTTTTTGGAAACGGATATTCATTTTAAATTTGCTTTTATTTTCATTTATTTTCATTTTAAGCAATGTGAGCTAAGAGTTATAGTTTTATGATGAAAGGCCATCAATGAAAACGGAAATTATTAATAAAGTTTTATTGAAATGGAATAAAGTAGGTAATAGCTAAAAAGCGCTTTTTAAGTGCAGAAAATCGAGATTTTTTGTTTTCATTGAACAAAGCGCGTTTTTTTTTACGGTTTTATTTAACTCTGTGTAGCAAACATAATTTTGTAACTGAAATTTATGTAACTTCCCAATAAGCTACAAGCTTGAAACTTGGAATATATTTCAGAACCAGATGACAATACAATAATAAGAAAAAACCTCCGATAGGTGGCGCATGGATCGAAATATTTCGTATTTGTGGTCCGATTTGGCTCATATTTGGAACATACAGTCCGGTAGAACTGACATCAAAATACTTTGGAGTTCGAGGAGTGACAATCATACGTTGCGCTGAGTCGAGTGAAGTCTTTGGAAGGATTGTGTATTGACGACTTAGATTGTAACAAATTGTCAGGGAAGAGTCCTTGTAATAATAAGTCACAAAATGAAATAGATAGAATGAGAAATAATAAGCAATGAAATAAAGGCCAATTCGCAGTCATAAGTAAGACCAACTGAACCTTAATCAGGTTATGCTACGCCTCCCATTTTTAGAAATTTCACGCGCCCTACGCTTATTTAGTTGTCTGATCAACACCCTATATTGATGAGGCGTGGGTACCAAGGACCTACCCAATTATTTTCTAGCTTTTATTATTATTATTACTTATTATAAGTATTGTTTTCAATAAAACCGTTTTACTAAACAAATTAATAAACTAAAGCATAAAAATATTATTCTACTCGCTTAGAAAAAAATTTATATTGTAAAGCAAACACAAATTAAGCAATAAATGTAGTTCTGTTCGCTTAATTTTTTTTTTTTTGTCTTCGAGTTGAAATATTTTTGGAAGCGAGTAGAAAACTGTTGAAGCTTTATGCCATTTTCTTTCCTTGAAGAAATGTTTCCCTCATTTTACACTCTAAAATTCTTTCTTTTGAACACGTTTACCTGGGGCTTCGCAAATTTGCTAGATTTGTAGTTAATGGTGCCCCCTTTTCTCGTTAGAAGAGAAATATTTGATGAAATGAAGACACAAACTTTCTAGAGCACAGAGAAAATACAAAGGGTGGCACTATTTTCATTAGAAAAAACGCCATTAGAGCTCTAAAAATTTGTCTGCTTGCTTAGAAAAAAATTTCGAATGGAAAACAAAAACAATAATAAAAATTTTTTTAGGCAAGCAGAAAACATTTTAAAGCTTTAGAAAAAACGCCCTAAGTAGCAAAAGCGTTTTAAAAATTTTCGAAATTTTCAAAAGTCGACTTAAACTTTGAACTTCATTTTTGAGTATGCGGTGTGCAGGCGGCCACCGTGACGGTAGCGTGCTCCGCCTACCACACCGAGAATCCTGGGTTCACGCCCCGGGCAAAGCAACATCAAAATTTTAGAAATAAGGTTTTTCAATTATAAGAAAATTTTTCTAAGCGGGGTCGCCCCTCGGCAGTGTTTGGCAAGCACTCCGAGTGTATTTCTGCCATGAAAAGCTCTCAGTGTAAACTCATCTGCCTTGCAGATGCCGTTCGGAATCGGCATAAAACAAGTAGGTCCCGTCCCGCCAATTTGTAGTGAAAATCAGGAGGAGCACAACGCAAATTAGAAGAGAAGCTCGGCCTTAAATCTCTTCGGAGGTTATCGCGCCTTACATTTGTTTAGTTCTAGATTTTCTTACTCATACAAAATATGTGCAACTATGCGCTCTTCACCAAAAGGATTCGTTGGCTAGGTCATGTTATGCGAATGAAGGAAGACGATCCGACCAAGAAAGCATAGGAAAGAAGAGATTAGATTAGATTAGATTAGATTTATTCATTTTCTTTCAAATCAAAATAATTTTTCACATGTTTACATATATAAAATTGCCACTTAAATTAATACATTGAAATTGAAAGAAAAGTAAGGTATTCTGTAAAGTTATCTAAAACTTTAGTTTTGAAGGGGAAAACCTCCACTGATTTGGGAGAAGCAGGTGGAGGAAGACTTGACCTCTCTTGGTGCTCCCTATTGGCGTTAGTTAGGCGGTTAAGTGAAAATTTATGATGATGCGCTCTTCGCAAGAAAGAGACAGAAGGTCGAACTTTATTGAAAAAAGGTCAATGTTTATTAAAGAAATATATACTTTTTATCGATTATTAATCGAAAACTTATCGCTATGTTATTAAAAAATTATCGATTTGATTTTCAATCGAAAAGTTATCAATTTTTTGTCATATGGTTATCGATAAGTTGTACATTTATGATCGATTATTTACCGAAAATTTAGCAATATGTTATCAAAAAAATATAGATATGTTATAGAAAAAAATTCGACTGGCTATGCATATTGCACAGTTATCAATTTATTATCGACAAGCTATCGATTTTTTATAGAAAACTTATCAATATATTCAAAAAAATATCCATTTGTTATCGAAAAGATGTCGATTTGTTATGAGATTCTAACCAATTTCTTATCGGCGCGTGATCTTTTTGTTAGCGACGGCTCATCAAGAAGCCGAGACGATTACAAAGCATTAATAAACCAACACCTCGACAATAATAATTCGATATCGATAATAAATCAATAGCCGATGCAGCTTTTCTCAAAAGCCCGAGACTATTTGTTTCTGATAAAGTAAAGTAAAATTGAAGTTTAATTTCTATTCGTTCACATGATTTCAAATTTAATTCCAGTTCTCTAGTATGTGGAATTTTAGTCCTGCCCTTTGAGCTCCATCTTCTTAGCCTCACGGTAAATTACTTTAATATCGATTAAACGATTCCCAATCTAGTTGGAATATTAACTTTATCTGTGCGCCACCCAGCAGAATTTTTCTTCCAGCTTCTTTCACTGTCTTGATTTAATTTTACTATTACAATTTCGAGAGGGTTGTTCTCTAACGACAGCAGAGTTTTGCACCTCCGAGTAAAAAATCAGCACCAGTTGCTTTCACGAAGTAAACTAAAATTCGATCCTCTTTAGTGAAAATCTTAGTAGGAAAGTACAATAAATAGTTTATTAGTAGCTTTAGTAATTTTGTAAATGTCCGTTGTTTTTCGGTGAAATTTTATATATATTGTGACGAATATTATCATAATTATTATTATCATATAAGCAATACTTCCATCACTAAGCCGATACTAAGCAGCCACTAGTATGCACGTAAACAAATCAATCATCATGAACACACATACAAACAAGGCAGCAGAGAGATACTCGCAAACTCATGTCATCATCAGCCGAAGTAGTACTCACATATACATACGCATATGGCTACAAACTACAAATATACATGTATATACTAGCTGGTAACCAAGCATGAAGTTCACGAAATTACTAGACCTTAGGAGAAATGGGTGAACGAGGAAACCGAGAGTATAAAAGCAGCACAAGCTGAGGCATGACTAAAGTTTGATTTAAATACGCAATTAGTTGTGAAGTAAGAGTTGTTGTGAAGTACTCTCAAAGTAGTCTAATAAAGACCACTTTGCTTTACTGAATATTGGAGTTATTTATTCAACAGTTTAGCGATTCGAACGTTAGCAGAAGGTTTCAAATAAGCGGAAGTACCCTAAATTCGTTACAATATTATATATATGACCAATCCTGATAATCTTTGCAGACAATGTATGCCTCTTATATAATCACCCTGAAAAATAAATGACAAAACCTCTCTTTTTCAAAAAGTCGGTTGTATGGGGAATAAATGCTATAGTGGTCCGATCCGGACGGTTCCGACAAATGATCAATCGGATACCCAAATATACCAAATTTCATCAAGATGTCTCAAAAATTGAGGGAATAGTTTGCGTTCCACCAGAGAGACGTACAGACGGGCATGGCTAAATCAACTCAGATCGTCATTCTGATCAATTTGGTATACTTATTGGTAGGTCTATCTCTTCTCCATTAAGGACTAAATAAATAAAAATACAAATACATACATACGTAAAGAATGTCGCCACAAAATAATAAACTTAAATTTATTATTTATTCCTCTTTCTTCTAAAAAGTTTAATTAAAGAATTAGGAGATAGAGACATGTCTATGAGTGTATGTATCTAATAAAGTCAGCCAAAATGTATTCGTATGAGGTGAATAGTCACATACAAGGACGTCTGTAAAATGTGATTTATTACTTTCACTTGGTAGGGTTTCCGATGTGTCATAGTGATACAATACTTTGGAAATCTGAGAAGACAAATGTGAGCATGAACTTGGGTGAAATGAGATGTTCATATAGACATGTGGTTTTGATATATAATTTACACATTTGGTTACATTATTCGGAAGGGATGTAACACAAGCATTTGGGATGTTGTTGCACTAATAAAAAACTTGAATAATCAATAATATATCAGAATAAATGGGAGAGACAGATGCTAGTATGATTTCCTATGCCATTTACATACATATATGCAGCATAACATTACATCTTTCATTTGATTGTCTATACAATATATTGAGTGTTGAGATATTCAATAAAGAAAAATATAGTAAAATGCTTCGAATTGTAGGAAAATCCTGTATCGAACTACTTCCGGAGTACTCGGATATTTGAGATTTAGATAACTTTGGGGTTGTTGTTGGGAAAAATGATTTCAATGTAAATGGGGCCCTCTCCACTATTCGGTCTGTTAATTTGTTGAATGATTATGCAATGGAAGTGTTTCGACGGCGCCGCCTATTGGTCACTAAGGGTGGTAAGAGTGATGTATTTTGTGTGTGTGTGTGTGTATCCCATCTCATTTTTTCTTTAATTTTTGTTTTATTTTATTTTTTATGTGCCGTCCGGAGTAGGGGGATACTTAACCAGTAGTACCTTCGGCAGCGAAACTCAGCCCAAGTCTCTAAAGTGCTACCACGGGGAGCAGATAGCCTGCGGAACTTGCTTCGTTTCTGGTCATTTACGGTAGGCCCTTCGCGAACATCGTGGTGGCTGTGGTTGATATCCGAACGTGGAAAGAGTTGATTAGCCCTTAGAATGGAAGAGGTGTTAAATAGGCCTCCAACCACACCAAACTGATGGTGCGTCCACTCACATCATCGATCGGGACCAAGGTAAAAGCATTTGGGAGGTTATAACAACAACGCAGTTTTGGTGATTGATTCTAGAGCAAAATTATGCATCCTGAATTAAATTAATATAGATTATGTTGCCCGACAAATCTGTATATATCTGCAAACTTTTATGTTATATATCTGTAATTCAGCTGCAGTATTCACTGTAGGTTATTGCCGTCAGTATGAGCCCTGTTCGCAGAGTCCGTCAGTCGTATATTGCGTAGAGATTTTGGTGTTTATTTTGTATACACATTTACACCCATTAAGTTTTGGTGCCCAAAGACATATTGATTGATCTTTGCCTTTAATATTTTGATTTATTTCATGTACACCGCCTCTGTACTGTTCTTGGGGTGTTAAGTACAGCGTTCATACTAAATCAAATATGTAGTTACGCCTCAAATTAGACATAATCAGCTGAATGGTTCCATAATGTGAGAAACGATGTTCATGCTCAAATATAGTTATATTGATTAACTTGGCTTATAACAAATATAAAGTTTACTTGCACTTAAGTAACTTTACTTGTAGTTTTCTTTCTTTCCATTACTATTTTACTTCAATAATCTGCCGTAGAAAAGCAGGCATAATCTTTAACTTAAAAAATATGACATGGCAAAATCGTCTTCCATAGTCTTGGTCAATCAATAGAAAATCAGAAAAAGTATTCCAAATCGCATATTATTTTGGCCCAAAGCGCTGCTACTATTACGTTGAAATTTCCATTCAGCATCGTACAAATGCGCCTCTCGTAGAAATAATGTTGTAATATTACGTAAGACATCATAGATATTTTGCTGCTGCTGCACAAGTTAAATACACATAGATATATAAAACGTTCTACATATTTACATAACTCAAGAAGACAAACTGAATTTAAAATACTCTAAGATTTAGGTCTGCCACATGACTTGCATATTAATGTATGCCGAAAGCGGAAGTACACCAAGCATGCACCGACACGCACACGACAGACAGTAATGCTATTAAGTACTTTGTATATGGGGTATTCCATCCCATTTCGACCAATTTTGAACCCGACCCCTTTAGAATTGCCTGAAAGTTTTTCTTCTTTTTCTAGCTTACGAAATACGTTTTTCAGAATTTTTTCAAATTTTTTCATCCAACTCAAAAAAAGTTATGAATTTTTAAAAAAACACCGTTCTTATTTTCAAAATGCTATAACTTTTTCAAAAATTGACCGTTTGGGATCTTTTCTTTTATTAAAAAATTTGTTTTCAAATGTACTTTTCGGAAAAAATACAAAAAAATTTTTAAAGTTTTTTTTTTTAATTTTTCAGCTTTTCGAGATTTTTCGAATTTCGCCATTTTTTTTTTTCTCAAAAAAAACTTAAATCAATTCTGCACTCATTCCCACTAATCGCGGAGTGGGCCGATTTTTTTTTTTATATTTCTTTTTATTTAATTGAAAAAAAAATTTTCAAAAATAAATTTTTTTTTTTATCAATTTTATTTATATAACAAAAAAATTTAAGAAAATGATTTTTAAGTATTATTTTCTTTATATATTATGGTAATCTACGATTAAAATGACTCGCTTTCGCTGTCCAGCATTAATCCTGGTTATTTTAATCATAGATTACCATAATATATAAAGAAAATAATACTTAAAAATCATTTTCTTACATTTTTTGTTATATAATAAAATTGATAAAAAAAAATTTAATTTTTGAAATTTTTTTTCAATTGTTAATAAAACCATGAGCACTTGGGAATGTCAAACAAAGTAATTGACAATAAACAAAAATCCAGCATTATCAGTGCTTTGCACCAGATGGCGCAACACTGAATAAATATAGTTGGTAAAAAGGAATAGAAGTAGCAAATTTGCCAGTCAAACAAACCACCGCTGTATAGCTAAATGGTTAGCGCAGCATGCCTAAAGCGTACTGATGATGAAGGCTTAGCACCCTTCGAAATGGATCTATCTGCGCAGCTATGGCAGGTTGTCTGAAAAATTTTCTACTTACTATTCCAAAAACAAAATTCAATTTTTCAAATTTAGAAAAATTAAAAAATAACAATAATTATCATTTGAAAAAAATTATTGTTCTGGCCTTGAGCTCGATTCGAACCTTGAATGATTTATCAATAGGCCGATAAAAACAAAAACAATTGTTAATAAAACCATGAGCACTTGGGAATGTCAAACAAAGTAATTGACAATAAACAAAAATCCAGCATTATCAGTGCTTTGCACCAGATGGCGCAACACTGAATAAATATAGTTGGTAAAAAGGAATAGAAGTAGCAAATTTGCCAGTCAAACAAACCACCGCTGTATAGCTAAATGGTTAGCGCAGCATGCCTAAAGCGTACTGATGATGAAGGCTTAGCACCCTTCGAAATGGATCTATCTGCGCAGCTATGGCAGGTTGTCTGAAAAATTTTCTACTTACTATTCCAAAAACAAAATTCAATTTTTCAAATTTAGAAAAATTAAAAAATAACAATAATTATCATTTGAAAAAAAAATTATTGTTCTGGCCTTGAGCTCGATTCGAACCTTGAATGATTTATCAATAGGCCGATAAAAACAAAAACAATTGTTAATAAAACCATGAGCACTTGGGAATGTCAAACAAAGTAATTGACAATAAACAAAAATCCAGCATTATCAGTGCTTTGCACCAGATGGCGCAACACTGAATAAATATAGTTGGTAAAAAGGAATAGAAGTAGCAAATTTGCCAGTCAAACAAACCACCGCTGTATAGCTAAATGGTTAGCGCAGCATGCCTAAAGCGTACTGATGATGAAGGCTTAGCACCCTTCGAAATGGATCTATCTGCGCAGCTATGGCAGGTTGTCTGAAAAATTTTCTACTTACTATTCCAAAAACAAAATTCAATTTTTCAAATTTAGAAAAATTAAAAAATAACAATAATTATCATTTGAAAAAAATTATTGTTCTGGCCTTGAGCTCGATTCGAACCTTGAATGATTTATCAATAGGCCGATAAAAACAAAAACAATTGTTAATAAAACCATGAGCACTTGGGAATGTCAAACAAAGTAATTGACAATAAACAAAAATCCAGCATTATCAGTGCTTTGCACCAGATGGCGCAACACTGAATAAATATAGTTGGTAAAAAGGAATAGAAGTAGCAAATTTGCCAGTCAAACAAACCACCGCTGTATAGCTAAATGGTTAGCGCAGCATGCCTAAAGCGTACTGATGATGAAGGCTTAGCACCCTTCGAAATGGATCTATCTGCGCAGCTATGGCAGGTTGTCTGAAAAATTTTCTACTTACTATTCCAAAAACAAAATTCAATTTTTCAAATTTAGAAAAATTAAAAAATAACAATAATTATCATTTGAAAAAAATTATTGTTCTGGCCTTGAGCTCGATTCGAACCTTGAATGATTTATCAATAGGCCGATAAAAACAAAAACAATTGTTAATAAAACCATGAGCACTTGGGAATGTCAAACAAAGTAATTGACAATAAACAAAAATCCAGCATTATCAGTGCTTTGCACCAGATGGCGCAACACTGAATAAATATAGTTGGTAAAAAGGAATAGAAGTAGCAAATTTGCCAGTCAAACAAACCACCGCTGTATAGCTAAATGGTTAGCGCAGCATGCCTAAAGCGTACTGATGATGAAGGCTTAGCACCCTTCGAAATGGATCTATCTGCGCAGCTATGGCAGGTTGTCTGAAAAATTTTCTACTTACTATTCCAAAAACAAAATTCAATTTTTCAAATTTAGAAAAATTAAAAAATAACAATAATTATCATTTGAAAAAAAATTATTGTTCTGGCCTTGAGCTCGATTCGAACCTTGAATGATTTATCAATAGGCCGATAAAAACAAAAACAATTGTTTTTTCAATTAAATAAAAAAAATATAAAAAAAAATCGGCCCACTCCGGGATTAGTGGGGATGATTGCAGAATTGATTGAAGTTTTTATGAGAAAAAAAAAACAAAATGGCGAAATTCGAAAAATCTCGAAAAAGTGAAAAATTAAAAACAAAAAACTTTAAACATTTTTTTGTATTTTTTCCGAAAAGTACATTTAAACAACGACAACCTGTGTGAAAAATTGTGACATATATTGGAGTGGCCATACGAATAAGCGCAGTTTCGGCGTCGGATTCCTGGTGGGAGAGAGACTTTGTCGCCAAGTTCTGGCGTTCACACATGTGGACGAACGTCTCGCCGCTATCCGAATAAAAGCCAAATTTTTTAATATAGCATTCATCTGCGCCCATGGCCGACAGAGGAGAAAGACGATGAGGTGAAAGACAGTTTTTATGAACAATTAGAACGCACATACGAGCGCTGCCCCCGTCACGATATAAAAGTCGTGCTTGGTGACTTTAACGCCAGGGTGGGCAAAGAAGGTGTTTTTGGCCCTACAGTCGGAAAGTTCGGCCTACACAATGAAACGTCTCCTAACAGACTGAGGCTGATTGACTTTGCCGGTGCTCGAAACATGGTCATATCCAGTACGATGTTCATGCATAAAAAGATACATCAAGCTACATGGCTGTCTCGTCATCGAAATACTCGCAATCAGATCGATCACGTTGTGATAGACGGACGGCATGCCTGCAGTGTTTTAGATGTGCGCGCGATCCGAGGACCTAGCATCGACTCGGACTATTATCTCGTTGCAGCCAAAATACGCACCCGCCTCAACGCGGCTAAAACCAAGGAACACAAAACACAAGGGAAGATAGACGTCGAAAAGCTTCAATCACAACAGACTGCCAATGATTTCCCAACTCGACTCTCACACCTGCTCTCTGAGAGCACAACTCATCCTGAAGGAATACAGGAGCAGTGGGAGCATATTTCCAAAGCACTTCGTACTGCCGCCGAGGAAAAAATTGGTTACCGGCGATCACGAAAAAACAACTGGTACGATGAGGAATGTCGCGTTGCAACTGAAAGAAAAGACGCTGCCTACAGGGCTACGTTAAAAGCGAGCGCGACAAGAGGAGTGTGTGAGCGCTATCGTGAGTTGAAAAAGGAAGCGAGACGCCTTTTCAGGAAGAAAAAAGCATAAGCAGAAAAGCGTGAGTGCGATGAGCTTGAGCTGCTAGCCACCAGGAATAACGCCCGAAAATTTCACCAAAAAATACGGCGACAGACGGAAGGTTTTAAGACCGGGGCTAACTCCTGTAGGAACGAAAACGGCGACCTTGTAACTGATGTCCAGAGAGTGCTTAGATTATGGAGGGAACATTTCTCTGTTCTCCTAAATGGAGGCAGCAATTCAGCGCGCAGGTCTTCAGACCTGGTAAAGCTACCATCGACCAGATTTTCGCAATGCGCCAAATCTTTAAAAAAAACCCGTGAAAAAAGAATCGACACACATCACCTCTTCGTCGACTTTAAAGCCGCCTTCGACAGCACGAAAAGGAGCTGCCTATATGCCGCTATGCCTGAATTTGGTTTCCCCGCAAAACTTACACGGCTGTGCAAAATGACGTTGAGCAATACCATCAGCTCAGTCAGAATTGGAAAGGACCTCTCCGAGCCGTTCGAAACTAAACGAGGTTTCAGACAGGGTGACCCCCTATCGTGCGATTTCTTTAATTTGATGCTGGAGAAAATTATACTAGCTGCAGAACTTAGCCGCACTGGAACAATATTCTATAAAAGCGTGCAATTACTGGCATATGCTGATGACATTAATATCATCGGCCTAAACACCCGCGCTGTGAGTTCTGCTTACTCCAAACTGGAAAAGGAAGCGGTAAAGATGGGTTTGATGGTGAATGAGGACAAAACGAAGTACCTGCTGTCATCGAGCAAAGAGTCAGCGCATACGCGCCTCGGCAACCACGCTACTGTTGGCAGCTATAATTTCGAAATAGTAAAATACTTTGTTTATTTGGGAACCAGCATCAACACTAGCAACAACATCAGCAGTGATCTCCAGCGAAGAACTAATCATGCCAATAAATGCTACTTTGGACTAGGTAGGCAATTTAAAAGTAAAGTCCTCTCTCGGCGAACGAAAATCATACTCTACACGTCACTTATCGTACCCGTCCTGCTATATGGGGCGGAAGCATGGACCATGACAACAGCTGATGAAGCGGCTTTGGGAGTGTTCGAGAGAAAAGCTCTTCGAAAGATTTATGGACCTTTACGCGTTGGCGATGGCGAGTACCGAAGAAGATTTAATGATGAGCTGTACGAGCTATACGCAAACATCCACATAGTCCAGCGAATTAAAATGCAGTGGCTGCGCTGGCTAGGCCATGTTATGCGAACGAAAGATGATGCTCCGGCCAAGAAAGTGTTTCTATCGGAACCCGCCTATGGAAGCAGAGGTAGAGGGCGGTCCCCACTCCGTTGGAAGGATCAGGTGGAAAACGATTTAAACTCCCTTGGTGCGACCAATTGGCGCCGGTTGGCGGAGCGAAGGAGCGACTGGCGCGCCTTGTTGGACGGCCATAACCGTTTAGACGGTTAAGCGCCAATTAAGTAAGTAAGTAAGTAATACCTTCCATTTAATACCCATGCCATACGAACACATTCCAGGGTTACCCTAGGTTCATTTTCCTACGTGGTGATTTTCCCTTATTTTGTCTCCAAACCTCTCAGCTGAGTATGTAATGTTCGGTTACACCCGAACTTGTTCTAATTATTTCTACCCGGGCGCCACCTAGCGAACCTTTTTTTACCGCTTTCGCCGCAGTGTATCGGCTAGGTTGGGTTAGCTTGAACTGGCCGATCCATGAGGATCTCACTTTGACGAATGAATCCATAATGTTACCAGAAGTTTGTGTAACGATATGTTTGGTCGATCAAGAGCAATTTTCGCTTTCTCTTTATCACAAAGATCTTATTCGGATGTCTACGGTATAAGCTTTGATGGAAGCGCTATTTTTAACCTAGCTCATCCGGTTTTCTCATACCCCCTATTCGCATATGCCCTGGGACCCAATATAGTTGCATTCTTCGCCCTATCCCGATTCATTCCATAGATTGTTGCCTCTATCGCTACTTGGCTGGCAATATAAAATTTTAAGTGGTGATCTCGGTCGTTTTTTTTTTCAAGTGTTTTTACTGCTTTGGTAACGGCTGCTACTTCAGCCTGAAAAACACTGTAGTGATCTGATGGCTTGAAAGATATGTTTATTTTCAGATCAATACAGTAAGCCATAGACTCGGTGTATCGCCTCGTCTGCCATGTGTGCACCCTTGCGCCAACCATCGACTTATATTGTGGATCTAAGAGCCCCGCCGCGGAACGCGGTAGTCTGTTCGTTCAGTAATTGATGACGCTGTGATCGTATGCATACGCCAAGCATTTTTTGTGTAGCTATTCACCAAACCGTGTGGTTAAACCGTTTATTATCAATAAATTTTTGATAAAGAAAAATTTGCCAGAAAATGTTTTCGCGAATAAATTTTGCAAAATCTAACATTTTAAAATTATTCAGCGACTAATTTTTGACATGCAGAGCTTTCGACTGAGAGGAAGGTCTTAAAAAAAATGAATAATTTTTTTTTTGTGCTGATTTGAAAAATTGTGACCCTAATTCATAAGTGCTATCAAATCTAAAACTTTCTCATATGGTTTTTAGCGCAAAAATATTTGTTTGTTTCTCTATAAGCCATTCTGTGCAATCTACACACGAATGAAGTGAACCCCAAGAGCGACTCTGCAATATTTCGTTTACAAGATTTTTCTTCATTTGCATTTTATCGTCAATACGCATACATACATGCATATATGTTTCTTTAGGTAGTTTAAACATCACAAGAATTCAGTTTTGTACAATTTCGGTAACAATTGAAAATTCGTAAATGCTCAAAAATGCTAAAAGCAACCACTTAGAATAAGAGAAAACAAAAAAAAAAAAAAACGAAACAAAAAATCGGCAGTTATTTCAATGTAAGTTCCATGCTAATCCATGTCATGCTCCACCGAGTTAAATGCTTATACATACGTACATTCCATCCCGCAAGAAAATCAATAAATAGTAATCCTAAGCTGTTCTTCAGAATTGGAGCAAAGGGAGGGCTCGTTTTTCATTGCACATAGCCTCGAAATTAACACGAAGCGGTCCCTCACGATCTACTCACAAAGCTGTTAGAAATGTAACTATTTTTAGTGGGCGTTCTTTCATTCCGCGACACATAATGGGGACACATGATGGGGAATGCAAAACCAGCTAAGCCTTTAGCTGCCGAATGATAAACCAAAAGTGCATCGCACCAAACCTCGAAATCGCAGTCTCAGACCGACAGTTGCTGGGTTGATGGTACACAATGTCCTGTCAGCGTGATTCGGGACAGGATTGGAAACACGTTCTTTCCAACCTTCTAATAAACATTGCTCATCACTTTGATATACCACTCATAATAAAATAAAGGCCAAACAAAATTTGGAACAGGGGGGATTGGAAACGTGTCCTTTTCAACCTCCCATTACATGTTGAGCTGTGCTGATCGGAATTTTCATGCATTCAGACAGCGTCATAAATGAAAATATATGTTTGAAATTTTTTTTGCCTTATGCTGGGAGCACTAGATGATTGGAAACGCGTCCTTTCCAACCTCCCTTAAAAGAGTGACCCCAGACTAGAACTAAGTGATTTTAATAATGAATTGTATTTAGTAGTTTAAAATTAGGCCTACACAGCCGTAATAATAAATAAATTAAATAAAATTAAGTTAAATTAAATCTGGGATAACTGGCGAAAAAGGCGATATCCAAAACTAATCTCTATGACCCCGTAAGAGGATTAAGGGGCTTAGAATATTTCAGCGTTAGACATGCCTGCAGTAAGAGACGACGAAAAAAACAGCCCTAGAAGGTTCGACGTTGTCATATCAAATTATTGCCGAGATGGTGCGGGCTAATACCTTTATAGTGCTAGTTTTCGAAACGTGAAGGAACAATATCCAGCAAAGGACCAACATCGTCGATAGTACTCCTTTTCGTTATCAACAAAAAGAAGAATACCTTCTATTTCCACAAATGCTACCGAAACAGATATTTATAATTGAAGGAGGGTTATGTTGTCGCAGTTGTTAACGGAGCAGAAATTAATCGGAACCAGACACATAACAGCTACACAAATATTATTAATTTCGGTGAGTGACATAAGGTTAACGACTATAAGTTCAACTGACGTTATGACTGCTTCAAACGAACTTAATATCAGCTGACTTTATGACAACTGCAAATGGTCACAAGGCCAATTGACTTTATGACATTTCTTAATAGTACTTTATGGCCATTTAGGAAATTTCAGTATGACCTTATGACCATTTCGGAACAAATATCATAACCGTGTACAGCAATCTATGTCAGAAAAAAATCAAAAACTTGCACAGGCTGTGTAAGACGTTAGACCAGTCCAGCTCTTAATCTGGTTTTTCACATTAATGAAACAAGAATATGGAAAAGTAGCGACATTTCATTTGACTTGAAAAAAGAATAAAACATTAAAGGAACAAAACAGCTGTTTAAACTGTAATACGTAGTGGTGTTCAACAAAATAATTGTCCACTTGAGAAGAAAGGAGTTGACTTTATGACCATTTCGGAAAGGCAGAATGGCCACAATGTCAATATCGTTGACAATGTAACTATTTCAAATTTTAAGCTGTGAGCATTTCATATTGACTTTGTGGCCAATTTAAGTTTCCATAAGGTCAATTGAGGTTATGGCCGTTGAACTTATGTCACATATCCGTTGTTTTCCTACGGGGTGTTAACGCATCCATTTAAAAAAAAAATTATCCAATAACAGATTTATAAACCAATTTTCATTCATTTTAGCCCTGGCGAAGATTAAATGGCAAAAAGATTTGTGTTAATGAAATCGGACAACGGCCAGCTGTTGGTGTGACTTGATTGCACTTCAGTTTCAACCCATACAAGTTGAGAGCCAGATGATGTGATGACCTTTATTCACTTGCATATGTGTAAGTATGTAATGTTCCATTTCATATTCTTTCTCAATTCGTTTTATTATACTCAGCTGAGCAGAGCTCACAGAGTATATTAACTGTGTTCGCATAACGGTAATCCGTAACGGCATAAACTAATCGAGATAGATATAGACTTCTACATATCAAAATTATCTGGGCGAAAAAAGAAATTTATTTAGCCATGTCCGTCCGTCTGTCCATCCGTCCGTAAACACGATAACTTGAGTAAATTTTGAGGTATCATGATGAAATTTGGTATTTAGGTTCCTGGGCACTCATCTCAGATCGCTATTTAAACTGAACGAAATCGGACTATAACCACGCCCACTTTTTCGATATCGAAAATTTCGAAAAACCGAAAAAGTGCGATAATTCATTACCAAAGACGGATAAAGCGGCGAAACTTGGTAGGTGAGTTGAACTTATGACGCAGAATAGAAAATTAGTAAAATTTTGGACAACGGGCGTGGCACCGCCCACTTTTTAAAGAAGGTAATTTGAAAGTTTTGTAAGCCGTAATTTGGCAAGAGCGTTACTCCTATTCCTATATGTGTTCTAAATAAAAATTTGCAAAAATTTTTAAAAGTCAAATTATAACAAAAAATTTAATATCTTTACAGTATATAAGTAAATTATGTCAGCTTGCACCTCCAGTAATGATATGGTGCACCAAAATACAAAAATAAAAGAAAATTTCAAAATGGGTGTGGCTCCGCACTTTTTCATTTAATTTGTCTAGAACACTTTTAATGCCATAAGTCGAACAAAAATTAACAAATCCTTGTGAAATTTTGTAGGGGCATAGATTCTATGACGGTAACTGTTTTCTGTGAAAATGGGCAAAATCTGTTGAAACCACGCCCAGTTTTTATACACAGTCGACCGTCTGTCTTTCCGCTCGGCCCTTAACACAATAACTTGAGCAAAAATCGTTATATCTTTACTAAACTTAGTTCACGTACTTATCTGAACTCACTTTATCTTGGTATAAAAAATGGCCGAAATCCGACTATAACCACGCTTACTTTTTCGATATCGAAAATTACGAAAAATGAAAAAATGCCATAATTCTGTACCAAATATAAAAAAAGAGATGAAACATGGTAATTGGATTGGCTTATTGAAGCAAAGTATAACTTTAGAAAAAACTTTGGAAAATGGGTGTGACACCTACCATATTAAGTAGAAGAAAATGAAAAGGTTCTGCAGGGCGAATAGTGTTCGTGGTATGACATATATAAATAAATTAGCGGTACCCGACAGATGATGTTCTGGGTCACCTTGGTCCACATTTTAGTCGATATCTCGAAAACGCCTTCACATATACAACTAAGGGCCACTTCCTTTTAAAACCCTCATTAGTACCTTTAATTTGATACCCATATCGTACAAACACATTCTAGAGTCACCCCTGGTCCACCTTTATGGCGATATCTCGAAAAGGCGTCCACCTATAGAACTAAGGCCCAATCCCTTTTAAAATACTCATTAACACCTTTCGTTTGATACACATGTCACACAAACACATTCCAGGGTTACCCTAGGTTCATTTTCCTACATGGAGATTTTCCCTTATTTTGTCTCCAAAGCTCTCAGCTGAGTATGTAATGTTCGGTTACACCCGAACTTAGCCTTCCTTACTTGTTTTTAATTTTGCTATATTTCATAGAATTTGTTTTTGCTTTTTTTTGTCAGAAGAGCACATCTGCTGGCCATCATTGCCGATGTATTTGATGTGAGTTGCGATAATCGAGTAGTGGTGTTACTTTTTCTTAAAAAAAAAAAACTACAAGGCGCCATAACCTCCTAAGAGATTTTAGACCGAGCTTCTATTCTAATTTGCGTCGTACTCAATTAAATTTATCCTACAAATTGGTGAGACAGGACCGGACTCTGAACGGCATTTGCAAGGAAGATGAGTTTTTACTAAGAAGCTTTTCATGACAAAAATACACTCGGAGTGTTTGCCAAATTACTGCTAAGGGGCGACCAATAATTAAAAAAACTTATATATAAATTTTGGCTGTTTCTTTGCCCGGAAGGTGAACCTGTGATATTTGGCGTGGTAGGCGGAGCCCGCTACTACCAAACAACGGCAGTCTGTTTTCTTTTTTGGGCTTGAATAAAAATTTACATATAGTATGTCAGACGAAAGTTAACTCACAGTATTCATGTAAGCGTAAGTATGTAAGTTTGATTTTGTGAAATGGCACATCTGTTTTTAATGACATTCAATCGAATGTGAAGTGAAAAAGCAGACACATGTTTTTTTTTTTTTTTTTTTTTTTTTTTTTTTGTATCGTACTTTTTTATTTTTTATGGCGTATCATGCGGACACATAAACAAGTCAAAATATGTACGAGGCAAGTATATACACGATGGCTGTCTGATATCCATTACAGTGGTTTTTTATCGATTTTCTTCATAGATGTTGCCAATTTTAGTTGGCAGTGAATTGAAAACCATTATTCGATAAAAATCAATGCTTGTAAATTTTTTAGTGAAAGTCATTTTAAAAAGTTCATACTGGCGCTTACGAATATTCAATTTAAATTGTTCACGTGTTAGCAATTAACAGAAATTCTAGAGGAAGCGTGCTTAAACTGCAGTCGCATCAGTATATGTATACACAAACGTCCCAATCAGTTTGTGAGATATCAAAAGAAGACAGGAGTCGCATATAGTCCATAAAGGCGTGGACAGAAGCGCGGAGCTACAAAGTTTTTAAGATCCTACGATATTCGACTCACAAAGTTGATCATATCTCTTAAAAAAAACTTATATATGGGCATACTATCTGGACTCTGCCGTCTGATGTCACATGCTTATAAGTTAGGGCTCGTCAGTAACAGCGGATGTAGGAAGTGTAAGCTGCAGCAAGAAACGTGTTGCGATAACCCTGTCCACCTTAAAATAAATTCTCGTGGCGCGAGTGCAACCATGCGCTCGCCTTGCGAATGCATCCCGATCAGCTGATAATCACTTGTGTCATTTGATGCGCGCCGACTACCTGAAGAATTTTCTCGATTTTCGCTTCCCTTTTCTGCTGCGGTCATCTTCACAATCAGACGTGATAAAAATTGCAACTACATTAAAAGATCAAACAAAAAAGTTTCCCACATCGCGTGGTTCAAAAGAAAAATAATATATATCATCGATCCGGTACCGAATTTCTTCGAATTGAACCGGAAAAAAATATTGCCTTTATTCACATCGGAGTAATATGACTAAAACGGCGAATTGAATGCGGAGAGTGAGCAGCGTACATTGTTGGTAGACGGCGTTGTCATCAGAGTCGAAGCGAGGTACGTGTCACCCGATTTCAAAACGAGCGTTAGGACATAAAATTGATGGGAATATGATGACGAGTGTGTGTAAAGTCATTTGCAAGTCTACAAAGCACGGCAACATGCACTCCACGATAGAGAAATTCAATTCACACCGCATACAATTTTGCAACGCTGATTGTGCAAACAGCGATAGTCCACGGTTCTAGACCCATGACCTAGTATTGCCAGTCAATACAGTTCAATAATTCATTTCATAATCATAAAATAATTTAACCATTTTTTTATTTATTTATTTAAAATTATAGTCGACTCAAAAACAGAGCGGTCGACTGCTAAAAATTTAAAGTATAATATATATATATAGTATATATAAGATTAATTTAAGTGTCCCCAGTGGCGCGTCATCGTGAGGAGCTCAGAAGGGAGCTTACGCGAGGTGCTCAGAAAGGAGCCCGATGCCCAGTAGGGGGAACGCGCGAACCGGTTGAAGTACCGATGTATCCAATCCATCCTTATACGATCATGCCTGTTTTCTATGGAAGTCATTTAAAAAAATAAATTAGCTTGTATCTTTAAGTTTAGATAGGCGAGTATTGCATTACGTATAGTGCCAAAAGTACATTCAAGACTGATACAGCTATACAAGTCAATTGCTTTTGAACAGACTCAAAACGCTTTATATGATTTTTTATATTTTTTGAAAAAGGGGACCAAACGCATGAGCAATACTCGAGTATTGGACGGACCAGCGATGTGTAAAGAATCTTAGTGAGATACGGATCATCGAACTCTTTAGCCCATGTTTTAACGAACCCAAGTACTCCGGCGGCCACCGTGGTGTGATGGTAGCGTGCTCCGCCTACCACACCGTATGCCCTGGGTTCGCACCCCGGGCAAAGCAACATCAAAATTTTAGAAATAAGGTTTTTTAATTAGAAGAAAAATTTTTCTAAGCGGAGTCGCCCCTCGGCAGTGTTTGGCAAGCGCTCCGTGTGTATTTCTGCCATGAAAAGCTCTCAGTGAAAACTCAAATGCCTTGCAGTTGCCGTTCGGAGTCGGCATAAAACATGTAGGTCCCGTCCGGCAAATTTGTAGGGAAAATCAAGAGGAGCATGACGCAAATTGGAAGAGAAGCTCGGCCTTAGATCTCTTCGGAGGTTATCGCGCCTTACATTTATTTTATTATTTTATTTAAGTACTCCCAATGCTTTGTTGGCATTAGATGAAATATGCATGTTTCGGATCAAAAAGAACAGCTAGATCATTTACACTAGATATACGCTCCAATTTAATTAGGTTCAAATTGAGTTTACATTTCGCTGTGCATTAATATTGAAATAGAGGTTTGTGAGGCACATGGTCCTGCGCAGCGAGCCATAATTAGGGAACCTCGGCGAGAGGAAGGGGAGTGGGCGATGAAATTGTAGGGAACATCGTAATTTAAGCGCTCACATGAGCCATCTTGTATGAGGTGGCTGATAAGTTAGGAGATGAATTTAATACCTCGAAATCCGACGATTTCAAAGCGGTTCACTTTTGTCTCTTTGAGTGAATTTCATTAACCCCTTATAGTTGTGCAACGCTGGCTGAAATTGGTCAGAATAAGTGAGACTAGGCGACACGTTTTAAATTATTTTTTATTCTAAATGCCATTATAATTATGTTAACTTTCCCATGAGAACACCAGGGTCAGTTGAATAGCCCGATAATTTAAAAAAACCTAGGGTTAGGATTTACAACATGCATACATATTTATGTATTAACTAATGAACTAATAAATTTTATAATGAATTGATGAATTAACTCGCGTGGTGACCTTTTATTTCGGATATTTATTTAATAAACAAACATGGTGTTTACAGACTGTTAGTATGTGGGAGGGGACGGACGGATGATATGAGTAAATAGACGATTTTAGGTTGAACATTGGGGCGGCAACAATCGGGCTTCGGCCGACCATGGAAGGGAGGGAATAAAAGGGCCGGCCAAACACCATCATTGGCGTGATCACCAGTAAGCGTGGCAATTTCAGGCGCGTATTGGGATATGAATGCGTGGAGAGTACTAATTTTGTACAGTGCGGTGATGCAGCGGCGTCACAAAAACCCACCGTCGGTTGAGCTAGCTCGTGCATAAAGCAAGCGTACCCAGTGGCCAACCGTATATGAAGCGTTGAGGGGCTGAGAGCCAGGAGCTCTTCGGGGTGAGAAGCAGCAGGCGCTCCAACCAGACACCCGTACGTAACAAACTGTTGAGTACTGCGCTCACCAGGCCACGTTCCCTTTTATGACCAGAAACTCAATAGAGATGTATGGTTCGGCCTGAGCGAAGTTTTCCAATGCTTCATTTCATTTCAGGACACTTCTTGATGAAGTACTGTGTGAGATTATTGCCTTAATCGCCTATTGGCTATCAATAAATATGTTGACGAGACTGCAGCTTTACCACGCTTCTCCAGAATTTCTACTGCTTTCTCAATGGCTATAATTTTCGCCTTAAAGGCGCTGCAGTAATCTGGCAGCACGTAGGATCTAATTATTTCTGTATTATAAATTGAACGTGTGTACTTTTTTTTTTTGGAACAGTCCTTGTTGATAAGAAACAAAACTAATAGCAATCACATATATTTTATATCTGTCGCAAATTTATACTCAATTGGGCAGAGCTCACAGAGTATATTAACTTTGATTGGATAACGGTTGGTTGTACAGGTATAAAAGAATCAAGATAGATATAGACTTCCATATATCAAAATCATCAGGATCGAAAAAAAATTTGATTGAGCTATGTCCGTCCGTCCGTCTGTCCGTTAACACGATAACTTGAGTAAATTTTGAGGTATCTTGATGAAATTTGGTACGTAGGTTCCTGAGCACTCATCTCAGATCACTATTTAAAATGAACAATATCGGACTATAACCACGCCTACTTTTTCGATATCGAAAATTTCGAAAAACCGAAAAAGTGCGATAATTCATTACCAAAGACGGATAAAGCGATGAAACTTGAAAGGTGAGTTGAACTGATGACGCAGAATATAAAAGAAGTAAAATTTTGGACAATGGGCGTGGCACCGCCCACTTTTAAAGGACGTAATTTAAAATTTTTACAAGCTGTAATTTGGCAGTTGTTGAAGATATCATGATGAAATTTGGCAGGAACGTTACTCCTATTACTATATGTATGCTTAATAAAAATTAGCAAAATCGGAGAACGACCACGCCCACTTTAAAAAAAAAATTTTTTTTAAGTCAAATTTTAACAAAAAATTTAATATCTTTACAGTATAAAAGTCAATTATGTCAATATTCAACTCCAGTAATTATATGGTGCAACAAAATGCAAAAATAAAAGAAAATTTCAAAATGGGCGTGGCTCCGCCCTTTTTCATTTAATTTGTCTAGGATACTTTTAATGCCATAAGTCGAACAAAAATTTACCAATCCTTGTGCAATTTGGTAGGGGCTTAGATTCTGGGACAATAATTTTTTGTGAAAAAGGGCGAAATCGGTTGAAGCCACGCCCAGTTTTTATACACAGTCGACCGTCTGCCCTTTCGCTTGGCCGTTAACACGATAACTTGAGCAAAAATCGATATATCTTTACTAAACTCAGTTCACGTACTTATCTGAACTCACTTTGTATTGGTATAAAAAATGGCCGAAATCCGACTATGACCACGCCCAATTTTTTGATATCGAAAATTACCAAAAACAAAAAAAATGCCATAATTCTATACCAGATACGAAAAAAGGGATGAAACATGGTATTTGGATTGGTTTATTGACGCAAAATATAACTTTAGAAAAAAACTTTGTAGAATGGGTGTGACACCTACCATATTAAGTAGAATGAAATGAAAAAGTTCTGCAGGGCGAAATAAAAAACCCTTGAAATCTTATATATATAAATAAATTAGCGGTATCCAACAGATGATGTTCTGGGTCACACTGGTCCACATTTCGGTCGATATCTGGAAAACGCCTTCTCATATACAACTACCACCACTCCCTTTTAAAGGCCTCATTAATACCTTTAATTTGATACCCATATCGTACAAACACATTCTAGAGTCACCCCTGGTCCCCTTTATGGCGATATCTCGAAAAGGCGTCCACCCATAGAACTACGGCCCACTCCCTTTTAAAAAACTCATTAGCACCTTTCGTTTGATCACCCATATTGTACAAACGCATTCTAGAGTCACCCCTGGTCCACCTCTATGGCGACATCTCGAAAAGGCGTCCACCTATAGAACTAAGGCCCACTCCCTTTTAAAATGCTCATTAACACCTTTCATTTGATACCCATATCGTACAAACAAATTCTAGAGTCAACCCTTATCCACCTTTATAGCGATATCCCTAAATGGCGTCCACCTATAGAACTATGGCCCACTCCCTCATAAAATACTCTTTAATACCTTTCGTTTGATGCAGATGTCATACAAACACATTCCAGGATTACCTTTGGTTGATTTTCCTACATGGTTATTTTCCCTTATGTTGTCACCATAAGTCTCAACTGAGTATGTAATGTTCGGTTACACCCGAACTTAACCTTCCTTACTTGTTAATCTATAAATTGAGTTTTTCATAGTGAGAACCAGGTTTGTCAAAATGCCTGTGTCTATTAGCAGCGTATAAATATATGTTTGAAAATTCGATTAGAAAATTTAATACACTTAAGTGTACAAGCGCTCTCACTTCGATTCTTTTACATAGTCAAATAAATTGCTGTTACAATAAATTAATCCAATCCAGATTACTTTTTGCACGAAATAAACAAAATAACTTTGTATAAGTTTTCATGTCAAGCAAAAGTTGACCTTAAAATTTTTCTCTATTTCACTTTTCTATTCTCTTTCTTGTTGTTATTGTTGTAGCGGTGTTCAGTTTTCGCCACCACACGTTTCATTCATTCATAGTAAATGGTAGCTATATAATTTTAAAAGTTAAACGCGACATCTAACACCTCTCGTGTATTTCCTATACTACTTGTTTACAAATATAACAACAACAATATGTACCAGACTGTATGGTATGCAAAAACTAAAACGTTGAAAGATTACGTTTGGTCGACAGTGTTCGAACTTTTAATACTAAAATGGTAGATCCGCGAAGTATTGATAAGATCCAAGTTTGAAAATCTTGCTTTCTAAAGCATTTTTTATGTTAATTGTTGCGTAACCTGAAGTCGACCAACAATTACCTATACAGCGCGGCGCTCTGTAGAAAGAAACTCTATCTGTTTTAAAATAATTTGGAGTGAGTTTTTATAAAACTGAGTGTAACATAAACGAATGAATCTGCAAGCATTAATTATGTTTCTGATATCTCCCAATTTCGGGCCTTTGTTAGGGGCACCGAAAAATATACCTTCAGACCTTTGAATTTCCACAAGCTTTAGAAAGCAACTTTACAGCAAACGGTTCCACCAGAAAGGACTTCAAGAGTTTGGAAGTACGGTATGTCTCTTTCAGGCCCTTTTATCTCCATACTAAGGGATAAATAGAAGGCTTGTCTGGCGTCTAATAGAGTTAGCTTAACCTAAATTTTTTCACTAAAATGACACCACTGTAACAGCGATCAGCAAGCGAACGAGAATGTATAGACAAAATAATAGTAATCACTTGCAAGCATTTCGTTCGAGCGTCAGGGGCTTAGCCTTGAGTGCTCAAGTTTCTCAAACTGTTTATAATGACTTATTCTTAAGTGGGGGATCGAAATCACGATATACGACAAGGGGAAGTCTGTACCGTAAACTTTTTGCGTGAAAAGATGTAATTCCGTTTGCAAAGGCTCCGCACTTTTGATCAGTAGATTACCTCGGTCGCCAAATACTTTTTGGTTTGTCCGGGATTGGGCGTGAGAGAACCTAGTTCTTACCTCCCCCTTTTCCTAGACACAGGTGCGTTCACCTCCACCATACCTACGGGGCTAGACCACTATATAAAATACCTGGGCGTACTTATGTCCATTAACTCGACAGCTGCAACCCCTCGGACATCGATTTCACTAAACACCGGTTGCTCGGAAATCGGTCGACCGATCATTCATCTGCGCCTCACCGACTGAGAAATCCTATCCACCGATTTGTCATCAACGACTCCCGAGATATCGATTTCACCAGCCACCGCTTGGTGGGAAATCGATCAAACGATTCGTTATCTGCAGCTCGCCGATTCACCAATCCTATCCACCAGCATCCACCAATTCGTCACCTGCGACTCGCCGGGTATTGATTTTCGCTTCATTCGGTATGGCCATCACACCCCCAAAGCATCAACACTACCAATCACCTATCCAGCCATCGTAAAACCCTTTACTGGTCGATAGTTCACTGCAAACTCAGCCACTGTTCACCGATTCTACCAGCAACTGTAAAATGTCCTATACACCTTTCACTCGTGTTCTGCCTGTACACCGATTCCACCGGCAGCTGGAAGCCGTCCATCGATCCTATGTCTGTCAACTCCTCCGTCATCAGTTGGTTACAGTCCACCATCAATATTTCAAATAGGTACTACTCTACGCCACAGAAATGGGCGCATTCTCGAATTTGAATTGGCTAAGATCTAGGCCTGACATGAACACTGTTGGAGTGCGCTCATCTAATACACCCAAGCCATACACAAACTCACCAAAGCACACTAAATACCAACTATCCCAGTTGGATTTACATGTTGTAGTATGGGAAACTGGTCGAGGAGTGCAATCGTCTCAGAATCTTAGTAAGAGGATATACCGTCGCTGATATTGGTCCGCTTAATACAAATTTTTCACTGGCCTACAATCGAACCACTACGATAAGACCACCCAACCATAACCCAATGCCAAGGGGCAGCAGTCATACTTGGCTACAGCCGACCACAAAAGATAATCGGCCGCCAACAAAGGGTTTTCAAAATCAGGTCAGCCATCCAACTTCAACCTGCAAGTTAATGCCACCTGAACGGTGGCACTAAAGTGAAACAACCGTTCCAACCTTCTCCTAGCAGTGACCGAACTGCTCCTCAGCCCCTACATCGTACACCAGCGAAAGACAGATTAAAGGAGCGGTGGCTGCAAGGAGGGTTCGCATCAAAAAATTTACGGACGCCTGTTCTCTTATTTATCGCAAGTAAATTCTTCAGCAGATTCACTCGAACAAAATTTTGTCTCAAAACTGATGGTCAAATGTAAAATCTATAAGAAGACGTATTTACGTCTTCACCCCAATCACTCATAGCTGTCATCGCTTCTGCATAAATATATATATGAACATATATCATTATGGGCATATATAGTGATACAACTTTTGGAAAAATGTCGATATAAGCGTTCATTAAAAATGTTTAGCAAAATTATCGATACTTATAAACTCATATTAACTTTAGGATATACCACCGTACCTGATTTCAAAGTAATCACCGCACAGGGTTAGGGGGCAGGTACGCCTGTCGTTAGAGGCGACTAAAATACCAAATTGATACAAGGGGTTTTGTAGCGCAACTATATAGCATCTCCAACGAAATTGTCAACCTCATCTACCCATGGCGAATCCTGTGGTCCTAATAGTAACAGCGCCCGTGGTCCCATCAGCAACTGTAACCTACGCTATTGCTGTAACCGTTGCCCCTTTTGTGGTAACCGTAACCATAGCTGTAAGCGTAACGTGTCTGCAGCTTTCACTTAACGTTTAACCGTGTTTGTTATAATTTTAACCAATAAGATAAGTGTTATTGTTACCTTATCCTTAAACGTAACCGTAGGTGTTGTTCTAAGAGCGCCGCTGATACCAACAAGCGCCGCCCGTTGTACTGACACTAATATTTTGGTGGTACTCACCGTGTCCAGTGCATTCAACCAGACCAGCACCCCATAGAGCAGAATCGGTTTGGATAACCATCTCATAAAGCCAGTGTACTACTCTTGGCGAGAGCCCCCATCTCTTGCCTATAGCTCCCTGCAGCTGTACAAGGCAACCACGGCCTCCCTAGCCCTATCTTCTACGTTGGGTCTCCAGGACAATTTCTTGTCCAAAATCATCCCTAAATTTTTAATTCTTTCATAAAGAGCTTTTTTTCGTTTTATCGAATATTTCCGAAATTATTTTTAAGATTGGTTTGGATAGTTTCAGTTCTAAATATTCGAAAATAAAAACAGAATAACATTGACACTGTCATTTTCTTGTTATTTGCTGTATATATGCGGTATCAAACTATTTAGAAACACTCTAAGCGAATCAGTACCTCGTAAATAATCGATAATTTACTCAGTACTCAAGTCGACTTCTAATTTTGTACATACCTAAGCATTTTTAGTTTCATTGTGCTTATAAAAGCCAAAGTTTGACGTTATGCACATTGACGCACTTTAAGTGGCGCAAAAATGACCAACATTTTGTATATGGCACCTTCCTGACAAAGCGTCATTATTCTTGTCGTCGCCTGGCCATTGTAGCCAGTCATGCATGTCTATATCAGCGAAGGAAGTGTCTGTAGATGATTAAGAGCAGTGGGAGCTGTCTAACACACAATAACAAATTTCAAATACGATTTTTGCATTAAACACGTAACCAGACATAATTTGCATATAAAGTGAGAATATCGAATGCCAAGTGCATTCAGGAATCTGTTCATCTGGATAAATGATTTATTTTGAATACTATGAATGCTCCAGGGAGCGTTAAGATTACGAGAAGTATGAAAAAAAAAATGCAAATTTAATTTTGTGTTTTAAGTTTTTAATCGAAAAAGGGTTTGTATTGGTTTGAAATGGTATGACTTTTTGTTTTTTTTTTTTTTGATAATGTGGCGACTTTTAACAATTTCAAGAAGTCACTATGCCTAAAAACTGCGAGGTAAGCAGTCACACATACAGGTAAACAGCAAAGCTAAGAGCGAAGAAAAAAGAGAAAACAGACACATATACATACATGTACACAGCAATGAACAACGTGCAAAAAATAGTGCGGCTAATCCCCAAAGAGAGCGGTCTCCGGTTGATCTCTTTTCTTTACATTGGGGCATAATTGTTCCCCTCTAGTCCCTTTTGGGTACAGTTGGGATTAGTCAGGTTGAAATCTATGTAGCCCATTTTAAGAAACATAGAAAAACAGCAACGAAGTGAGTTAAATAATAAAAAGATGATACAAAAATTTTAAGGACTAAGGATAATATCGAGTGATTTCAACGAGTTCGGACGTGTATCTAACTAGCTCCGTGTGATATTTGTAAATAAATTGAATTTAATGGTTTATGTGCAGTAGTAAAATAATATTTTGATTGTACTTAGACACTATAATACGTGCGAGCGAGCAATGAATTGTTTTTTAATTCAAATATACACGAAAGCTCAAAAATAAAAATGTCGTGTGATAAGTGCAAATTAGCAATTAACAGAGAAACTGGAATACGGTGCGATGGTGTTTGCGGGAAGATTTTTCACCTAAAAACAAAGTGTTGTGGCCTAGATGAATATGCATCTACTGTGCTAAATCAAAATAAATTGTTAAGATTTATGTGTGACGACTGCGTTACATATATATATAATATAGATTCTGCAATGCGAAACATGCAAGCAGTGATAAACAAAAATGGTGCCCTATTAGAAGAGTACAAAGGTGAATTCGAATTGGCGCTTAAACATAACGAGTATGAAATAAAAAAATTATTAGAGGCGATTGAAATTAAATTTAGCGAGAGAATAAAAGAAATGCAAAAGGTGCAAGAAAAATGTGTAGTAAATATAAGTGAAGTAAAGAAAATAAGAGATGTAGCGGAGATATTTAAGAAAGACAGCGAGAAAATTTGCAGTGAAATAAAAAATAGTAGCGAAGAGAATAAGAAAGCACAAAAAGAAATAAAAGAGTTAGTCGGTAAAACGAAGGCCGCCAACAAACAAATGTCATTTGCTGAAGTACTAAAAAAAGATAGGAGAGTGATGCCAGATATTAGAAAAGAAGTGCCTTTAATAATAAAGCCTAAATCAAAACAAAACAGCAATCAAACAAAAACCGATTTAAATGAAAAAGTTGATCCAAAAGAACTGAAAATAAGCAATGTACAGTCTAGAGCAAATGGTGTGATATTAATCGAAAGTGAAAACGACACGGAAAGAAATAAAATAAAATGTGCAATCGAGGACCGTATTGGTGAAAAATATGAAGTAAAAATACCCAAAATTATGTCTCATAGATTTGTAATATCGAGGATGAACTTTAAACATGCAGATGAAAAAATAATTGAAATGTTAAAAAAACAAAATACTTACATTGCGGATGGAAATCTGAAAGTTTTAAAACAGTATGAAACAAAAAAGCTCAATGTAATATACTACAATGCATTAATCGAAGCAGATCCGGAAACGTTCCAAAAGACTATCGCCGCCGAAAAAGTAAATATAGGTTGGGAAAAATGTAGAGTTTTTGATGGCCTTGAGGTACAACAGTGCTATAAATGTAGAGGATTCAACCACAAAGCCGCACAATGTAAAAATGAAGAAATCTGTGTGAAATGTTTAGAAAAACATAGTTCAAGGGATTGCAACCGAGAATTAACAAATAAATGTATTAACTGCATACGTGCGAAAGAAAGACTAAATATCGATGTGGACATTAATCACGTGACATTTAGTAAAAGTTGTCCACTATATGTGAATAAACTGGAAGCTAAAAGGAGAAAAAATGGTTACTAGCAATCAAAGTCAATAATATTTTTTTATGCAAATATACAAGGACTTATAAATAATAAAGCGGAGTTAGAGCACATTATAGAAGAGCATCAATACGATATAATAATTCTATCGGAAACTCATGTAACCGAAGACATAGAACTTAGTGAAATAAAACTACAAAATTTCAATAGTTTTCAGTGTGTATCAAGCTCTCGAAGAACAGGTGGCGTGATTATATACACGCATAAAGAAATTAAAGCGAATATTGTAGACTGTCTAGTCAGTGATATGAAAATATGGACATTAACAATAAAATGCATCGTTGATAACAACGAGCTGTACATCATGGGGCTTTATAGATCACCAAATAGCTCGGAACGTGAATTTTGCAACACATTTCAAGATAAACTGGAAACAATAACGGAAATAAGTAAAGATTTTATAATAGCAGGCGACTTTAACATTGACTGGTCGAAAGATAGTTTATACAAGCGAGAATTAGAAAGAATAACAAATGATAACGGTATAATGCAGAAAATGAACGAGAATACTAGAATAACTAGAAACTCTAAAACCTTGATTGATTATGTTTTAACGAATATACACAATCTGAGAGTAACAGTGCAGCATTCTCTAAAAATATCAGATCATGAGTCGATAGTTATAGAAAAACCTACTCGCGAAAGTGTAATAAAACCAAAGTACAAAGTAATTGAACAATTCCACTACAACCAGCGTGAATTTAATAGAATGCTTTTAAACAAAAACCTAAAACATAGTAACGCATATGATGTAAATGAAAACACTGTTATTCTGGAAAAGTGCATACAAGATTTGGTGGTATCTAATACGAGAAGTAGAACGATTAGAAATCGCTCAAGTCGCTACAAATGGTTTAACTCAACGTTAAAGAAGTTAAAAATAAATAAAATTAGAGCATACCAAGCTGCGAGAGTAATGGACGATACCAATTCATGGTTAATTTATAAAAGTATATGTAAAACATACAAACAAGAGATAATAAAGGAAAAAAATAAATACTTTAAGCTAAAAATCAATAGCGCAACAAATCAAAAAGAAATGTGGAGAATACTTAAAAATTTAATACTTAGCAAAGATGTAAAAGAAATAAGCTCTATAATTTATAAAAACGAAGAAATAAGTGATGAAAATGAAATAGCTGATAAGCTCAATAAATACTTCATTGAGAGCATAGAATTAATAGATCAGTCAATTGATAAAGAAATATATATTAACAATATTGATCATTGTCCTGAAACCTTTCATTTTAAAGAAATACAAATTTGCGAACTAAAGGCAATTTGTAAAAAACTTAAGAACAAAAAGGATTGGAATAATGTGAGCCCAAAGATCATTTTGGACAACTGGAATGTACTTGGGCCTTTCTTAACAAAGTTAATAAATCATTCATTAATGAGCGGAGTATTCCCAAATGAATGGAAGGACTCATTGGTAGTGCCAGTTGAAAAAATCGCTAAAACAAAAAAATGTGAAGAGTTTCGTCCAATAAATACTCTTAAGATATTTGAAAAAATAATGGAAAGTGTTGTGAAAAATCAACTACAAACGTACCTAGAAACTAATAATATACTGTCTCTAAACCAGTCCGGATTTCGTAAGAATCATTCATGTGAAAGTGCAATAAACTTCGTCGTAAGTGAGTGGAAGAAGCGTCCACGAAAAACAATAATAGCAGCTCTATTTCTTGATTTTAAAAGAGCATTTGAAACAATAGACAGAGGTATTCTAATAAAAAAGCTGTATATGTATGGAATAAGAGGAAAAGAGCTACTTTGGTTTAAGGACTACCTTACAAATCGTAGACAGCAAACGAAAATAAAATCCACAAAATCAAGTTTTTCATATGTGAATACAGGGGTGCCCCAAGGATCTCTTCTGGGAGCAATTCTGTTTATAATTTACATAAATGATATAGAAAAAGTGATATCAAAATCCAAATTGGTAATGTATGCAGACGATACATTGGTATATACAGAAGCAGAAACAGTGGAAGAATGTAAACGAAAGTTAGAATGTGATATAGATGAAATTATGAAATGGCTTAAAATGAATAGGCTCAAATTAAATGAACAGAAAACAAAAGTAATGGTGATAAATACAAATAGCGAAATAAATTTAGAGATAAATAATACTAGTATTGAGCAAGTAACCAATATGAAATACTTAGGTGTAATAATAGACAATGAGCTCAAATTTAACAATCACGTGGACTATTTGTGTAAAAAAGCTGCAAAAAAGATTTACTTCTTTAGAAGAATACGAAATAAATTAGACACTTTAACAGCAATAAAAATATACAATACAATCATAAAGCCACATTTTGAATACTGTTCCACAATTCTGTACACATCTTGTAACCAATCACAAATAGGAAGGATACAGAAATTACAAAACAAATGTATGAGATCAATAATAAAATGCCACAAATACACCCCAATAAGTCACATGCTTGAAACATTGAAATGGCTAAATATTGAGCAAAAACTGATGCTCAATACACTAATAATGATTTTTAAAATTAAACAGAACAGGGCGCCGATGTATTTAACAAGTTGCATTCAGTATGTTAGAGATACACACCAATATGCTGTGCGGAATGCGAATGACTTTCGACTAGGATTACAGCGGACTACTGCAGCCCAAAACACATTATTATATAAGGGCCTTAACATATTTAACTCGTTACCTGATTATATCAAACGAGAGAATAATATTATGAATTTTAAACGGCTATGTATAGATCTTATTCGAGGCTAAAATACTTTTTATTACTTTTTACTTTTTATTACTTAATATATATATATATCATACACGTCTGTGAATTGAAAATGAATTTGTGATATTTAAAATTTATTGTGAAATCAAAAAATATGTAAACATATTAATAATAAATATCAATCTATCTATCTATCTATCTATCTATCTAATCTTTATATAAATGGACCCAAAAAATAGAAGGCAATTTTTCCTTTAATACAGACATAATCTTGTTGAATTTTGACTAAAACCCTTTTTATTTAAAAAGGCAATTGCAACTTTGATTAGTAATTTAAGTAATTCCTAAGTGAAAATTCTTATCTTTACTTATTTGTTCAAAATAGCAATATTTAAGAGAATTAGTGGAATTTTCGCTGACAACACTGGCGAAAACAACCGAATTCCACCTCTCATCATAACAAGAGAATTCCACCTCGTTTATCAGCTACTTAATTTGCACAGCTGAAAATCCTGGGGAAATTCGCATATGCCTGAAAGTCTAAATAAGTCGTGGTAAAGGTCGCGTACGCCTAAAAGTATGCAAGGACGTGCATTGAGTTGGGCCTTCAACGAGGTGGAATTCCACAACGCCTGCAACACTCAGGAGGCTAGCCACGAAGGTATGGCCTAATCTTCTAAATAGTTCGACTTGTGCGTAGCGCAGCTCAAAGTTTTTGATCAAATATTACACTGTAACCGAGTTTTTAACTATATTTCAGGTTTCAAGTCTCTAGATATCCAGGAAGTTACTCAAAAATCGATCGCAAGATTCCCCTCGTTTTTTCAGGGATTTGTAGTTATCTCAATTAGCACGCCACCTAGCGGAACTTTGTTTTCTATAAATTGTATTGCCACCGGGTCTCGAACTATGTGCTAAGGTACAAGTCTCTAGGTAACCGGAAGTTAGTTAAAAATGGATTGAAAAATTCCCAAATTAAAATTAATTTTCCTAATATCTCGATCCGTGCGCTACCTAAGGGAATTTTTTTGATAAAATATTGCATTGTCACCGGGTTCTGACTTACGGCTCAAGTTTCATATCTCAATCTCACCGGGAAGTTACTCAAAAATCGACTGCAAGATTCCCCTCGTTTTTCAAGGATTTGTAGTTATTTCACTTAGCGCGACACCTAGCGGAATTTTGTTTTCTGTGAATTGTACTGTCACAGGGTCTCGAACTATGTGCTATGTTACTAGTCTCTAGGTAACCGGGAAGTTAGTTAAAAATGGATTGAAAAATTCCAAAATTAAAATTAATTTTCCTAACCACTCGATCCATGCGCCACCTAGCGGAATTTTTTTGATAAAATATTGCATTGTCACCGGGTTCTGACTTATGGCTCAAGTTTCGTATCTCCAGCTCTCCGGGAACTTACTCAAAAATCGATTGCAAGATTCCCCTCGTTTTTCAATTATTTGTAGTTATCTCACTTAGCGCGCCACCTAGCGGAATTTTGTTTTCTGTATATTGTATTGTCACCGGGTCTCGAACTATGTGCTAAGTTACAAGTCTCTAGGTAACCGGGAAGTTAGTTAAAAATGGATTAAAAGATTCCCAAATAAAAATTAATTTTCCTAATATCTCGATCCGTGCGCCACCTAGTGGAATTTTTTTGATAAAATATTGCATTGTCACCGGGTTCTTACTTACGGCTCAAGTTTCATATCTCCAACTCACCGGCAACTAACTTACTCAAAAATCGATTGCAAGATTCCCCTCGTTTTTCAATTATTTGTAGTTATCTCACTTTGCGCGCCACCTAGCGGAATTTTGTTTTCTGTAAATTGTATTGTCACCGGGTCTCGAACTATGTGCTAAGTTACAAGTCTCTAGGTAACCGGGAAGTTAGTTAAAAATGGATTGAAAAATTCCCAAATTAAAATTAATTTTCTTAATATCTCGATCCGTGCGCCACCTATACTCAAAAATCGATCGCAAGATTCCCCTCGTTTTTCTGGGATTTGAAGTTATCTCAATTAGCATGCCACCTACTGGAACTTTGTTTTCCACAAATTGTATTGTCACCGGGTCTCGAACTATGTGCTAAGTTACAAATCTCTAGGTAACCGGGAAGTTAGTTAAAAATGGATTGAAAGATTCCCAAATTAAAATTAATTTTCCTAATATCTCGATCCGTGCGCCACCTAGCGGAATTTTTTTGATAAAATATTGCATTGTCACCGGGTTCTTACTTACGGCTCAAGTTAAATATCTCCAGCTCACCGGGAAGTTACTCTAAAATCGATTTCAAGATTCCCTGCGTTTTTTCATGGATTTTCAGGGATTTTCGTTTATCTCGATTCGTCTGCCACCTGGGGGCATTTTGTTTTCCATGAAGTGTAGTGCCATCGACTCGCAAACTATGTGCTAAGTTTCAAGCCTCTGGATCAGAGAGAAGTTAGTTAAAAGTCGATGGCAAAATTTCCATTTTAAAATAAATTTTCTGTATATCTCGATCCGTGCGCCACTTAGCGGATTTTTTTTCACTTGCATTGTAATGTCTCTCAGATCTGAACTATGTTCTAACTATCAAGTGTCTAGCTCAACGGGAAGTTACAGAAAGACTTTTCCGTGGGTCAAAAATTCGTACGGAAATGAGGGGACAAACATGAAAGTGACTTAATATAAAGGTAAAAATAAAAAAAAAGATTATAGGTGATTGATTCGAATTATTTAAGAAAAATGCGGAGCCCTATACCGAACCTAAATGACTTGGAATATATGTATCTTGGAATGAGTTGGCTATATATATATTTTTTTCCATAAATGGATCTAACAATTTTGAGCAAGTTTTAATATCGCGTTTACAATGTACATAACCTCGTACCATACGAAAACTGACACTACTCGTTCGGGTATAAATGGGTACAACTAGTCTCTTCATAAGACATGTTCAAACAAAGGCGAACGAGGCAACAGAGTGTATAAAAGCAGCGCAAGCCGAGAAAAATTCGAGTTGTTCGATTTTAACACGCTATAAGTGAATACGCGGGTATTGTAATTCTGAAGTACTACTACAACAGTGGAGATGTTAATAAAGAACATTTTGCTAAACTGAATATATTAGTTACTTGTTTGACATTTCAGAGATCCGAACGATAGCAGAAAGTGCAAAATAATCAGAAATTCCATTATCCTCGCTACAAGGTGGGTTTCAGATAGAATACTTTTTTATTTCGAAATTCAAGAACAACAGCACTTCTTACTGGCTTTAACAACGTTTAACATTGAGTAAGATATTTGATTGAACTGGCGCAGAGCACGCAATTTAGGAGTATTCCATGCATAGTTGGTAGACGTATGTGTGTTTAATGTAAAGGCGATATCAAAAACGTAGATACATACACAGTTGGTATAGCAAAATTAATGGAGTACAGCAAGTAGGGACACTCAACGTCACCATTAATAGATCCAAAAATCAGAGATTGCAATCTCGTGCAGACAACAAAAAACGTGAAACTTTTAACTCTTGCAATCCGTTTAAAAGTAACTTCCCGAAGAGCTATAGTCTTGAGACTTGGAACAAATATCGGAACACGATGATAATATGTACTCGAAAAAAACCTTAGTACGTCTTCAAAAACGTCAGAAACTATGAACGAAACTTTTGGCTCTAAGAGGTCAATTTACAACATGTGGAATCCTGCTGCCGCTATTTTAGTAACTTTCCGTAGCGCTAAATTCTTAAAACTATGAAAATACTCTAGAACCTGTGACTATGTAACATAATGGAAAGAATTGTTTCGCTAGTTGGTCCAGGGATCGTAGAAATTAAAAAAATCGCCCGAACTTGGAAATTTTGCTTTGGAGATTCAAAAGGAACTGCCGAATAACCCAGAGATTTCAGACTTTGAACGAAACTTCGGGCTTTATAAGGTTGTAATATAAAGGACTAAAGAGTTGTCCAGGGAAGATAGCGGCCGAGATATTGAGATATATTAGGAAGTCCATTTACAACATGTAGAGTCTTGCGACCGCTATTTGAGTAATATCCCGTAAATCTAGATTCTTTAAACTAAGAAGGTAATTCATAACCTCATGACAATGCAACAGAAGCAGGGGGGGGGGGGGAGGGGGGGCGCAGGGATCGTGGAAATTTAAAAATTCGTTCGATTTTGACCTTTGGTTTCACAGAGCTACAAGCACGAAACCTGACACATAGTTCAGAATACCTTAAGGATGCAACAAAAGCAGAAAATAAAAAGATGATAGGAAATGTTTAAATACTTCCTTTATATAAATGAACCAGGACACACAAAAATGTCTCTTTAAACAAAGACATAATCTTGTTGAGCTTTGATATTCAAATTTTAACATAACCACTGTAAAAATGTTTATGAGGAACAAAAATAAGGTGGAGTGCAATAAATAGGCTTTCGATATAATATTTACCTATGCCCGCCTTTGTGCGCTCCGCTCCATCTTTATATTTGTTTTTTTTTCCTCACAAAAATGTTTACAGTGGTAATGCTAAAATTTGAATATCAAAGCTCGACAAGATTTTTATAATGCGCCTAAAGAACTATAGCTTGATTCAGTTCCGATCCTTACCCTTGCGTCCTCTCCGGCCATGTCTTAAAAAAAATTTGAAAAAAAACAGTGATATTACTTTGATTTCAAAAATGTCAAATACGTGCTAAGCCAATAACCGCGAGCTTTCAAATATTCATGTTTTTTTATAATTTTCTGAAATGCCACCCGTGTTCACATCAATCGTCGGCACATAGTACAACGTAATATTTCATAAACACCAAATTACAAAGGTTGAGCCCTGTCTACATTGAATAAATAAAATAAAATTTGCATTTTTTTGGATGGGTTGTTAAATGGTTGCGACAGGTTCTCAGACAGAAATTTATGCTTACCTTATTGTTGAAGGCAGAGTGCTTGCAATAAGCTATGCTAGGCGAGAAACAGTTTCTATTTTCATATATTTTACAAGCTTCAAAAGTTTTTGGCACTTTGACGTCATTTAAAATTTTTGCATAAAAAAAATAATTTTCATAGCTTTTTATCTTCATATTACAGCTTTTTATCTTCTTTCTCTCTTCCACTCTGTCGTCAGCCTAAGTCAAAACTAGACACATACAGTACTCGTCAAAAGAAAGTGTACAAACCAACAGTGGTCACTTTGCAGTACTTTGTGTGCTTTCCATTTGCATTTATTATAGATTTTTAACAAAACGGCATGGAACTAACAAGAAAGTGGAACCGAAGGTGACAGCAAATCTTCGGTACAACTTTCTGCAATTGATTGATTCAAAACTCATTTTTCCGTTTCCAAATATTCTTTAACATATTGAGATAGTCTAATTTGTTCGTGGAACCTTCTATGAAAACGCTATTTCTAACATCGCTTAAGGTCAAACACCCACACACCACCACTAGGTTAGGTTAGGTTAAAGCGGCCACCTGCGCTGCTCAAGTGGAGACTCACGTAAGCCAATGTGGCCCGTTGCAATACCACGAAAGAGCCCTTGTTTCCTTTCTGTAGAACGTGGTTAATACACCCATAAAGCTAAACCACTGCGGATTCTAACTCCGCAAGGGCAACCAAAGAAGTGTCTGTGGAGCCATCGGTACCTGGTCTTCGACAGGGCGAGACAATGTCATAGATAAGGCACATATGACCAACATGGGCGCCCATAAGACAGTCACCTGATAGAATACCCACTAGTGGGCTAATACAGATGCGATTCAGAGGTATTACCGATTGCGATCTCTCTTTGTCCAGCTTGGGCCAGATTTGCCTGGACACCCTACATGCTGTTTCCATGGCTCATCAGGCATTAGCTTGTTGCGTAGACTGAGAACGCAGCCAGTGCTTACAAGTATTTAGAGCAGGGAGACAATGTCATAGATAAGGCACATATGACCAACATGGGCGCCCATAAGACAGTCACCTGATAGAATACCCACTAGTGGGCTAATACAGATGCGATTCAGAGGTATTACCGATTGCGATCTCTCTTTGTCCAGCTTGGGCCAGATTTGCCTGGACACCCTACATGCTGTTTCCTTGGCTCATCAGGCATTAGCTTGTTGCGTAGACTGAGAACGCAGCCAGTGCTTACAAGTATTTAGAGCAGGATTTACCCAGTAAGCCGAGGTAACTGTTTGCAAGCTAGTGCCTTCCAATACCAGCTCATCAGCAGCGCAGTTGCCCGAAATGTAACTGTGGCCTGGGACTCCTAATATGCTCAGGTTACACTTATCAGCTTGCTTGCTTACAGCTTCTCTGCACTTAGACGATGTATGTATCACTGCATTGCAATTGGCGGGCCGTTTGCATGCTACGCGTCCCCAATATGGTCGCCAAGTCTAAATATTACTCACTGGAAGAAAATACAGGCCTGCCAAAACACCGCTCTCAGAACCGCTACGGGTTTTCTTCTTACACAATGAGGCGGGGAGATCTTCGCGTGGGGGAGAAATGAAATGTTGAGCAATCAGTTTCTGTTGAATACCCAGAAACCTGGGCATTTATTTATTTATTTATTTTATATTTGATTGAAGAAATCACATCTCCCAGAGGCTTAATAAATCATTTCGCAAAGCATTATGAGGAAATACGGCACCTGAGAACACAGCCGTAGGAAGAAAAAAAGCACAAACAGGTCCTTAGTGATATCCACAAATAGGCGTCGTACCTTTTTTGCCAGGAATTGCCCGGCGAACCCAGTTCTTAAAAAACAATACACAGAACTCACAGAAAAGGAGCGCACTCTCCCTATGGAGAGGCGCGTCACTCTAGCTCAGCTTCGATCTGGATACTGTAACAGGTTAAACTCTATTCTATCCAGAATGAACCTCGATATACACAATGTATGTCCTGCTTGCAATGTGTCCTTACATGACACCAACCATCTCTTTGATTGCAATGTGGAGCCAACGCCTCTAACACCCCTCTCACTCTGATCCACTGCTGTGGAAACTGCAAGTTTCCTTGGACTCCTGTTAGACGATATTGCTGACAATTTGCGATCAGTCACGTCGATTGGATGGCGCGAAAGTCTGCTACAACAACAACGAAAAATCCTTCCTTGTATATATATATATATAGCTAATACGCGTGTAAACTTTCTTTTGACACTGACTGTATGTATGCACATATTACAGTGGAAATGACAGCCATTTACGTACATACTACATATATAAGATTTTCAAAGGAGACATTTAATGTGTGTTAACGACTGTGTAAGACATGTGTAAGTTAATTTTTAAGGAAAAGGAAATTTTTCTAAAAATGTGTTAAACATCAACTTAAAATTGTTCTAGATACGTAATGCAAATTAAGGCAAATCTTCCACACAAATGCACAAATGTGAGCATGTGCATTTACGTTTCCGTTGACGCTTTTTTCGTTATCTAAAAATGAAGAAAGTAATATTTTTCCATTGACAGCTTTTTTGGTTTAACAAATTTGTCTTATTTAACTTAACGCTGAAACAAAATTCACGGACTATGTCAGCTGTTTTATACAAGTTTAAGCAAATATATGTATATATATTTTTTTAAATTAAAAGTAGTGTAACGAATTAAGGGAGCTCCGATTATTTATACACCTTTTGCTAACGTTCGAATCGCTAAACTGTTGAATAAATTACTCCAATTTTCAGTATTGCAAAATTGTCTATATTTCGACTACCTTGGGAGTAGTACAATTATACTTCAGTATCACGTACTTCACAAAAGCGTGTTTAAATGAAACTGATTACTGGTTCCTCAGCTTGCGCTGCTTTTATACTCTCCATTTTCTGGTTCACCCATTTCTCCTAAAGTCTAGTAATTTCGCGAACAGTTCGGGAACAATTGTATCTCATGCTTGGCTACCAGCTTTATACATGTATGTGTGTAGTTGATGCTTTTATTTTAGTCATATGCGTGTGTATGTGTGAGTAAATACTTCGGCTGATGACTACATCTGTGTGTGTGAGATATCTCTTCGTTGCCTACTATACATGTGTGTAAATGATGATTGATGTGTTCATGTACACATGTTTGGCTTGCTTTAATGTTTTTGTTCTTGTGATTATTTACTAACATAGCGCATAGCATAGTGATGCTAATATTCGCCACAGTAGCATGGAATAAAGTAAGTAATAAATGAGTTTGGAAATAAAACGTTCTATGCACTGAAGAAAAATTAAGGCTAATTAAGGCGCCTAAACTGCCCGTAAGGACTCCATCTATGCCAAATAGAATACACTCTGGCCGATCTATTTGAAATTCTAGAAAAAATTAATCAGTAGAAGCAAAAAGATGCGTCAGCTATGAATAATACAAAATCCATAATGTTCTTAGAGGATTTTCAGTGAAGATTTAACCTCTTTGAGACTTACCAAAAACTTATCAAACGCTATGTTTTTGGAGAGCGTTGATAGAACATGGGGATTGTCAACATTAGACCCCTGAAGTTTATTTAAACGTTCACTTTTTGTTATCAAATCTCCAGAGTTAACTAACTAAGAACAGTTTTCACTATTTGCAGCTTACGAAATAATATCTCGCCTACATAGAAGAAAAAAATAATATTTTTGACCTCGAAGTTACGTAGATGGTATTATTATAAGGCCTCGATGCACTGCGACCTTTACTAATATGTATTCTCTTGGCCTTTCAGCCTATTACTGTACACCACGAGGGAATTAAAAGTCGCTGCTTTGCCAGAACAATGCATTCGCCAAGAATATGAACCAGCATTTCATCCTTCAACGCGCAAAAGCGATAGATTAGTGTATCCGATATATTTAACCTACTAATGTGATATCGTAGACTCAGTGAGAGTTTATAGGCTATATCTGCTTAAGTTAATGAGTTGGGTTCATACCCTTTTTGTTGGAAGCATTGAATCCAGTGTTGTCTGAGCTGCTTTGTTTCGCAGTTACCTATGTTTTCCCTAGTGTGCCACTGTGAGTCCACAGAAGGCCTTTGGACTATAGAATGCTGATATAGCTCCCTGACTGGTTAAGTAATCTGCCTGTAAACATAGACAGCTATTCTCCCCACAAAAATGTATATGGCACGGATTTACGACCAAAATATAATGAGGTATCACCACATTGGTATCAATTTCTTGAAGTTCGACCCACAGATACTAGCTCCTATTTTTCCCTCATCAAATTTTGATCCATCACTGAACCAGGAGTCTGAGTCGGGGTGAGTAAATGGATTCCCTTTCTTCAAAGAGTTCTGTCCACAATGGACACTTCAAAAGTTCGTGTGGTTCTAGCGTAGGAGGCATTGAATCACATAGTTGCAATATGGGATTTTTCTTTTTTAATTTTCTTATTACTTTCATATGCCCTGAGAACTTTCTGACCATAAGCTCAGAAATACTTGCAAGTTATAGTGCAGTAAGTGTTGCCTCTTTCTCTATTAGAATTAGAAAATGAGGTATTCCCACTGAGACCGGCGAGATTCTCTTCGCACCCGTTGTGCGAATAAAAACTAGCCGATGTGGTTTTGCTTGATTTTCTTCTTCAGTTCTTTGTGTGTTCTTCGGAAAACAAACTAAGGAAGCTTTGGTGACTATTGGCTTCAGAACAGTATTAAACGTATAGTATACCAATTTTCGGATAGCTCCCGTATTTCGCCATACAGCCAACTACAGGCCGATCAAGCTCTTGATGCTTTCAAATTTCTTGAAAAGAAATCCACTTGATGCTTCGAAGACTTACCACGCATTTGCAAGATTTTTACCGGAAACCCATTTAATATGACCTGTCGGTCTTTACGACATTTACAAGGATCAGGATAATGAAAGTGAAATGCTTTGTTTCCTGGAAACCCAAACACCGTGTTTACGAGCTCTTACATGCAAAATGTCTCTTGGCAGAAATGACCTTTCCCAATTTCGCTAACGGATTATAGGTACAGGGGTTATTATGCTTCTTCCAAAAAGGTTCTCATAACGAATCACATCAGAACGAATCTTGTCAATATAAGGCTTATCGGCACCTTATTTACAACAGATAAAGATAAGGACTTTCCTTATCATAAACTAAAAATGACAGCGCTTTAGGCTCGGCAGGCCATTCCAAAACAAAACGAAGCCTCACTTAAAGGGACTTCCAACAGTATGATTAATTTAACCTGATGAAACAGATAAACCAAACAATGGATTTAAACCGAATAGTTTGCGTATGCTGATGAATATCCTGGGTTCACGCAAAGCAACAACAAAATTTTAGAAAAAAGCTTTTTCGAAAGCATTTCTATGCGGGGTCGCCTTACGGATGTCGTTCCTAGTCTATGTAAAACATGTAAGCCCCGTCCCGCAAATTTGTGGAAAAATTAAAAAGGACCACGACACAAATTGGAAGAGAAGCTCGGTCTTAAAATCTTTTCGGAAATTATCGCGACTTGCATTTATTTATTTATAACTTGTAATTTGTTAGCCTTAAATTAATTGGACCACAACACTGCTGCACATGCTGTAAAAAAACTGAAAATTTAAAATTTCGAAAAAATTCGAAAATACACGAAATTTTGTCGAATTTTCAATTTCTTTTCGAATATGTTTTTGAGAATAGTTTCAGTTACAAAATGTAGAATAGAATTTTTTTGGTAAATATTCGAAAATAAAGGAAAACGAATTGAGGTGAGGGAATTTGATAAAAAAAAAATGCCACTGCCATTTTCGTCTTCGCTGCTGTCCATGCTTGTGGCTACACGGCGTAAACGTAACTAAATTTATAAAGAAAAAATTAAAGAAATAAATAAATGAGTTTCCCATGGGCGTATTTGTATCCACGAAAAATACAAAATGTTTATAAAGCTTTTCCAATTATAAGAGCTTTAAAATCCATTTTTGTTTTTTTTTTTCGTTGATTTACGTTACTTTGATGTGGTAAAACCATTTGCTAAATCAGATATTTCAGTTAGATTTGTAAGTTCCTTCGGGCATGAAAACTGAATACCTTTGAACAATTGATGTGGGCTGAAAGTTTAAATAGAAAGCCATTAAAAAATGCTGTATGTATAAACAAAAGGTGGGTTGGCGATTCATTAATTAAATTAAGTGTTTCTTAAATATGTTTTTTTTTTTTACCTTTATATTAAGTCGCTTTCATGTTTATCGCCTCATTTCCATATGAATTTTTGACCCACGGAAAAGTCTTTTTCGGTAACTTTCCGTTGAGCTAGACACTTGATACTAAGAACATAGTTCAGATCTGAGAGACATTACAACGCAAGTGAAAAAAAAAATCTGCTAAGTGGCGCACGGATCGAGATATACAGAAAATTAATTTTAAAATGGAAATTTTGCGATCGACTGTTAACTAACTTCTCGGTGATCCAGAGACTTCAAGCTTAGCACATAGTTTGCGAGTCGATGGCACTACAATTCCAGGAAAACAAAATGCCGCCAGGTGGCAGACGAATCGAGATAAACGAAAATCCCTGAAAATCCCTGAAAAAACGCAGGGAATCTTGCGATCGATTTTTGAGTAACCTCCCGGTGAGCTGGAGATATGAAACTTGAGCCGTAAGTTAGAACCCGGTGACAATGCAATATTTTATAAAAAAAAATTCTGCTAGGTGGCGCATGGATCGAGATATTAGGAAAATTAATTTTAATTTGGGAATCTTTCAATCCATTTTTAACTAACTTCCCGGTTACCTAGAGACTTGTAACTTAGCACATAGTTCGAGACCCGGTGACAATACAATTTACAGAAAACAAAATTTCGCTAGGTGGCGCGCTAAGTGAGATAACTATAAATCCTTGAAAAACGAGGGGAACCTTGCAATCGATTTTTGAGTAACTTCCCTGTGAGCTGGAGATATGAAACTTGAGCCGTAAGTCAGAACCCGGTGACAATGCAACATTTTTTCAAAAAAAATTCCGCTAGGAGGCGCATGTATCGAGATATTAAGAAAACTTGTTTTAAATTGGGAATCTTGCAATCGACTTTTAACTAACTTCCTGAATATCTAGAGACTTGAAATCTGAAATATTGTTTAAAACTCGGTGACGGTGCAATGTTTGATCAAAAAAATTTCAGCAGCATTACGCACAAGTCGAACTATATAGAAGATTAGGCCATACCTTCATCGCTAGCCTCCTGAGTGTTGCAGGCGTTGTATAAGTGCACCTCGTTCAAGGCCCAACTCAATGCACGTCCTTGCATACCTTTAGGCGCACGCGACTTTCACCACGATTCTTTTAAACTTTCAGGCGTATGTGAATTTCACCACGATTTTCAGCTGTGCAAATGAAGTAGCTGACAAACGAGGTGGAATGCTGTTGTTTTCGCCAGTGTTGTCAGCGAAAATTTCACTAATTCTCTTAAATCTTGCTATTTTGAACAAATAAATAAAGATAGGAATTTTCTCTAAGGAATTACTTAAATTACTAATCAAAGTTGCAATTGCCTTTTTGTAGGCAGTACTAAAAAATTGAAAATAAAAAGATGATAAAAAAATTTTAAGGACTACCTTTATATAAATGGACCAAAAAATAGACGGCAATTTTTCCTTTAATACAGACATAGTCTTGTTGAGTTTTGACTAAAAGACTTTAGCAATAGCTCTTTTAAAAAAATTTTGGGATTTAAAATTATAAAGGTAGAGTGCGTGTTTAAATTTTAAATAATCAATTAGTTAATCCCAAGTGCTTGGTTTGCCTTAAATTGAAAGATTGCGCTCCACCTTTATAGTTTTAAATCCCAAAGTTCTTACAAGAGCTATTGTTAAAGTTTTTTGTCAAAATTCAACAAGACTATGTCTGTATTAAAGGAAAAATTGCCTTCTATTTTTTAGTCCATTTATATAAAGGTAGTCCTTCAAATTTTTTATCATCTTTTTATTTTTGTATAAAAAAAAAATTGCTTCACGATTGAATATTTTTTTTAATTAATTCCTCTCTTGAGTAGATGAAGAAAATACTTGATTTAAGTATATAAATGATCGATCTCTCGTGATAGAGCAAACAAATTTAACTATTTTTTGAACATTGTGGAAAATTAAGTATTTGCGTAGAAGACTATATCTCCCTCAAACATCAATTTTTTTCAAAGACGTTTATCTGTTTGGATAGCCTAAACTCTAAAGTTTTTTATGTATCGGGACTAGCATTTTTGATTCCTAGCTTTGGATTAATTTATGCAAATGCAAAGCTACGCTAGGCGCGTGGCATGTTTTTAGCATTTCACATAAAATATATTTTTCATGTCACAACAAAACCACATAATTTGGACTTAAGTTCTATGAAATTATTACACACAATTTTTATTTTATTTCAGAGTCCATCACCGATTGGGCAATGAAACTTTTGGTGGAGCTTCTAAGGATATTGGAGAATTGGTCTGTGGTTAATTTTTTGACCAAAAGTGCTATCTGTGCAGCAATAACGGGGATTCTTTAAAAGTTGCTTGCTTTTTTCGTGCACACATTTTAAAGTTTTCATACATTTTAAGTTACGTTGTCTTATTTTGGTTAAAAGTTGAGGTACTTAGATATGAGATAGAAAAAAACGGGATGAAGTCCTTAATAGATTTTTTTCCTCGGGATTCCGAAAATCCATAGCAAGACAAAAGCGCGTAAGTAAGAGTAACATGTTTGTGTTCTATCACGGTTTTTTAAGTTAAAAAAATTTAAATATATTTGTAGTAAGTATGTTTGTTTACTGACACATACCTTTATCGCATGCTTTGAAATATGACTTTCAACCCTTGGTTTGCCTTCGCATAGCTACATTTTTTTAAACTTTAAAACGATTTGAGCACTTACCTGAAAATAAAAATGAAATTTTTGATTAATGTTGCTTAATATTTTCTAGGTAGCACATTGTATAACTTAGCTTAAGCATATACACTGATAATAGTATGGGACATGAAGATGCTTTGTAACTAAAAAATAAATAAATGTAAGGCGCGATAACCTCCGAAGAGATCTAAGGCCGAGCTTCTCTTCCAATTTGCGTCGTGCTCCTCTTGATTTTCCCTAAAAATTGGCCGGACGGGACCTACATGTTTTATGCCGACTCCGAACGGCATCTGCAAGGCAGATGAGTTTTCACTGAGAGCTTTTCATGGCAGAAATACACCCGGAGCGCTTGCCAAACACTGCCGAGGGGCGACCCCACTTAGAAAAATTTTCTTCTAATTGAAAAACCTTATTTCTAAAATTTTGATGTTGCTTTGCCCGGGAGTTGAACCCGAGGCATACGGTGTGATAGGCGGAGCACGCTACCATCACACCACGGTGGCCGCCAACTTGTAACTATAAGCTTTAAATTTGTAAAATCAGAACACAAATACCAGATAAGGATAAGATCTTCATTACTGTTTAAGTAACGGAAGCTATGAAGCAACAGAAGCTAGAAACATTTTATAAAACTAAGCTGATTTTATGCCAGAGTCATAATAGGTTAGGTAAGTTTGAACTTGTAGGCCCATGACGACCACACTTAGACTGAATGAGTCCGTAGTGTTACATGAAGTTTGTTTTAACAACCAAATTGAAAACCCTTACCAGGACCTTTGTTATAAAATAACACCATCCTCTTGGCAAATACTAGAAGATTTCTAGGACCTATGCCATTTGCTGCTTCTAGATCTGACAGCTCTGTCACTCATGCGCAGGGCACGAGCACAAAACTTGCTCCCTAGTTTTATCCTCCAACCCGCACTTTTTACATCTGCTATCACTGCCCAAGCATAATTTGAAGGCATGTGAAGCCAGAATGTCCCTCATGAGTCTACAGTCCTCTCTTTTTAATGATAGGAGTAACTTTGTTAGTCTAAGGTTGTATGACCTGCACATGATCGTGTCAGAGTCATAATAAATACAATTAAAAAATTATTTATGATTGAAATTGACACACTTATCAATGTTAAAATCAATCAGTAAAGAAATGTCAGTTCCAAGGCAACCGAACATCATATACCCAGTTGTGTGCCTTTACATATATGTATATTCACGATATGTTTAGAGAGAAAAGTAACGAACATTTATTGAAATGAAGGCTGAAATATATAACTTATAAATATGCAAATTTCGTCTTTCATAAAACACTTACTTTACTAAAACAAATTTCCTACCAAATGTTGCTAAAGCCCTTCGAATTTTGCACGATTATTGACATTCAACGTTTTGTGGAGCGCTAACCAAAGGAAGCGGACAATGGCCTTTTAATTTTTTCGTTTGGAGGTCCACACCAAGACGAAACATTTTAATATGAAAATCATATACAACTGTATCGTTTTGGTGTGAAGCTCTACAAATATAAAAAAAATTTGTTACAGTAAAACATATAAGCTACTATTTAAAAAAAAAAAAAGTAGTCTTAGTATCCAACCAATTTTGCTTATATCTTTGTACATACATATAATATCAAGAACCATACTTGTGCCAAATTAGAAAGTGTTATCAGCGGGTTTTAAATGACGGCTTCCAAAGCTTTAACTTAAAAAAATTTAAGGTGCGATAACCTCCGAAGAGATTTTACGCCGAGATTCTACAAATCGGCCGGACAGAACCTACTTGTTTAACGACGACTCCGAACGGCAGCTGCAAGGCAGATAAGTTTTCACTGAGAGCTTTTCAGGATAGAAACACACTCGGAGTGATTGCCAAATACTGCATAGGGTCGACCCCGCTTAGACAAATTTTTTTCTAATTGAAAAAACTTGTTTCTAAAATTTTGATGTTGCTTGCCCGTGGCGTGAACCCAGGATCATCGGTGCGGTAAGCGAAGCACGATAACATCACAGCACGGCGGCCGCCAAAAAAAGCTTAAAATATTTTCTAAAAATTGAGGCTACGTCAATTTTCCCAAATTTGAATTTGTCACCATAAAGCCAATGCAATGAAATTGTCTCTTGTATAAATCTCTTACTTTTCTTTACCACGTCATCAATGAAGTGTTATTTCAGTATAATGAGTCGTGTGCTATAAGTTTTTTACAAATTTTTTTTAGTAAGAAAATTCCACTGCACATATCATAAATACATAGCGTAATATATGATATATGATATTAATATCGCCCGGGGTCAAAAATTCGACCAATCTCATTTCTCATATAGGGTTAGGTTAGGTAAGGTTGAACTGGCCGGTAAATAAAGACCTCACATATACTGACTGTGTCCATAGGGTTACCAGAATTTGTTTGACGAACAAACGGAAGAACCCCTATCAGGAGTCGGACCTATGTTATATAATAACTCTGTCCTTTTGGAAAATACTAGAAGTTTTCTAGGACCTAGCTTAATTGCTATCTCGAGATCTGGCAACTCTGCCACCCCTAATAGCTGGAACCTTAACCTAGCAAGCTCGATTTTTGATTTATGATTAATAATATTTGTAAAATTGATTTTATCACAAGTAGGCGATGCCACACCCATTTTAAACATTTTTTTTAATCAAGAGTCTCAATATCAGTACACACCTCAAGTTTCAACACTCTAGGTGTATTATTTACTAAATAATCAGGTTTTTTGTGTTTTCCAAAATGTTATATATATAAAAAGTGGGCGTGGTTATCATCCGATTTCACTAATTTTCAATACCAATCTATTCTGGGTCCAGATAAGCTCGTGTACCAAATTTGGTGAAGATATCGCAATATTTACTTAAGTTATCGTGTTAACGGACAGACCGATGGACGGACAGACGGACATGGCTCAATCAAATTTTTTTTCGATACTGATGATTTTGATATATGGAAGTCTATATCTATCTCGATTCCTTTATACATGTACAACCAACCGTTATCCAATCAAAGTACAAGTACAGCTGGGTATAGAACATGACAGTATGAATTATATGAAAGAGCAGTTTTAATTATGTTTATCTCGCTTTTCTATCGAAATTAGTTAAACATGCTCAAAAAATTATATTATGTAATTTTATTTTTTTTATTTTGTGTTTCATACATTGTGTGAGTCAAGAGTCAGTTTCGATGCATTAGTAACGAAAATATTTTAGTATAGAATACACAGACTTAACTTTGGCAGACTCATGAAAATGAAAATGATATTGATTTACATATGCAGGTTACGTTAGAAAATATACTCCGCTGTGTGTGACCGCATTACACTGGGAATGAATTTTTTTTTTTTGCTTGTTGGAATTCTTTAAAAACATATGAAATGTTTCGAGTGTTACTCCAACTTGGTTAACCTGAGTATGGAGTTCGAAAGTCATGCCGGAAACGCTGAATGAACTATTCAGCCAAATCTTTTACTTTATTAAAAATTAACTTGATGGATTAAGTTAACAAGAAAGAAATACTTTGGAACAGTTTTCCATGAAACCGTGCAAAATTTTTTTTTGCAGAAAAATTTATATCGGCGTTGTGTCATCATTCCTTTTCCTTTTTTTGGTTGTGAATATAAAAATGGTACCGAAACAAGTTTAGTGTGTTTCCTTGTAAATTCACTTCAGAAAATACTCATAAAAAGTAGCCTATATACTTTCTGTGCTTAGCACAGGCGAGTATAAAACTTGCTTGTAATAGCTTTGAATGTTAACGGAATATAAAATGATAATAAAAGTTAACGAGATGCAAATTAAATGGCAGATTAAATAAATTAAGTTAAAAGCCAATGTTGGAATTAATAACCGCTAAGTAGACAACAGAAAGTTATGCCTAGTTTGGATTGAACAGGCCGGTCAATAAAGTCTTCACATAGACTGAGTGCGTCCATAGTGTTATCAGAGTTTGTTTGACGACCAAACGGAAGAACCCAATCACGTGATAGAACTTATGTTATGGAATAACTCCATCCTGTTGGCAAATACTAGTAGTTTTCTGGAACTTAGCTTAATTCCTACCTCGGGCAAATCTGCCGTCCATAATAACTGGAGCCTTGACCTGGTGAGCGCAGGATACGAACACAGAACATGCTCAACCGTTCTTTCCTGCAGCTCGCACTTCCTACATCTTCTGTTACTGACGAGGCCTAACTTAAAAGTATATGACGCTAGAAGGCAATTTCCTGTAAGTATGCCCATCGTGAGCTTTAAGTCTTCTCTCTTCATAGATATGAGCCATCTTGAGTCTAATATCGTAGGATTTGAACATCGGCAGCGCTTTTGTCTGTGCCTTTCCTGCCTGATGGATCATATGCAACTCCTGACTCCTTTTGATTTTTTCAAAACGAATAAGGACGTTTACCGCTTCTGCGGGTGCTGGTCCCTCCTTTGCCAACCCATAGGCCTTTTCGTTACCTTCTATCTCTTTATGACCGGGTCCCTATATAGATGTATGTTTCGGCCTGATCGAAGTTGCAATGCTTCTTTGCATTCCAGGACAGCTATTGATGAAATACTGTGTGAAGTTATTGCCTTAATCGCCGCCTCTCTATCAATATATATATTGACGGACGCGACTGCAGCTTAACCACACTTCGTCCAGAATTTTTGCTGCTTTCTGCACGGCTACGGTCCCCTAACATCGATCAAAGGAAACATACATAGCAGATTCAAGGAGTTAGTAGTATCCAACTGGTACTTCTCGAATATCTGCAAGATAATCAAGCAAACCTGGCAGAATTAAGGCAGTAAGAGAAGAGAGAGCCTACTAAATGGGTCAAGAAAAGAAATCTTCTTAAATAGGAGCAATTATATACTGGCGGAACTTAAGGAAGTAGCTGAATGCTCTGCAAAAGATATCAGAGGGTTCATTGTCCGCTCCAAATGGTTCGAACGGAGTACAAACTAACCATACGAAAATAACAGCAATTGGTTTCAGGTGGCAATGTAGCCGGGCAGCATGGCAACCAACCAACCATCATAAATTTTTTTTTATTTTTATTGCAATATTTTAACTTAATATGAAAAGTGATATTGTCATTAATTTTATACGCCGACATCAATTATGTTAATGTTTTTATATAGATAAGTGCTTTATTCACTGGCCTACTTGAGCAAATTTTTTTTTATAAATTTAATTACATTAAAATAAACAACTGAAATGCTAATGAATGGAACGCATACCCTTATACTTACATATGTATATGTACATATGTATTTATTGTAATTTATTAAATTCGATATTATTTGCTTTAAAAAGTTTGAGCACCCTTGTACGTCTAGAGAGCTCATGTGTTTGCTCGCCCAGAGGAAGCTAAACTAACAAAGAGGAAACTTTACTAGAAACAAATAATTACGGGCTACTTAAGAAAAGCTTAATCGGATTTTTATCGGTAACAACCGATACTGACCAGTTATTGCATTATCTTCAGCTCATTAATAATAGCGAAATCATCGTTGACATATCGGTTTCCTATCGCCGAGTCATCGGCTTTTTAAAGCTTTATTATCGGCTTCATCAAATGATTGTATCGCCGACTTTATATTGAATTTTTTATCGCCATCAATCTCGTAAATAAACGTTTGGTTGTCCACAACAAATTTGTAACATTTCGATAAAAAACCGATAACTTTTCTGTTATAAATCGATAGTTTTTATAATATAATAGAACAATTTTTCAAAAAAATTCGATAACTTTTTGATTACAAAACGATAGATTTTTATAAAAAAACAAAAAGCTTTTCCCGCGATCTCAAAAAGCTTTTCGTTAAAAAAAAAAAAATCGATAACTTATATTAAACAAACCGCTAACTAGTTGGCAAGAAATCTATTATATGCCGCTAAAGATTGGAAGCACCGCGATAACGAATCGACAACAAACAGACAAATCGTCGAAAAACAATCGATAACTTAACGATATAAATTGTTATTGATATAAATTTGTAATACTTCCTTTCCTTGCGTTTCCTTTCCTTAAGTTTGATTTCATTTCATCCTCTTTCATTTCATTTTTTCTCAATTAGTATCGTTTCATTCTGAGTCTTTTTGCTTCATTCATCTCGTCTTATTTCATTTCACTTCATTTCGTCAGGTTTCGTATAGTTCCATTTCTTTGCGATTCGTTGCCTTGCTGTCGATTCAACTCAAATTGTTCTCCCACTACGCTACAGTGTAGTTACTACCTTTACACCTGCACTACTAAAAAAATTTTCTTAAACTTTCTGAGAAAACTTTCAAGGAGCCTGCGAGAAAGCTGCATAGACCTTAAGTCGATTAACGGCAAACATAGGCGGGCCAAGGCCCTGTGTAAGAAAGCTGCTTGGTTTCGATTCGGATTCTACACTTTTGCTTTCAGCTTATCTCACAGTTTCCGTAGAAGCAGCCCTCTGTTATTGCGAGAACCATACCGACACATCTTCTCGCTGAAGAGAGGAAATCAATTTATCATCTCTGAGGAGAAGTAGACAGAGTGATGCTGCCGTGCTGGCGCGAAAAGAATACCTCCGACGGAGGTGCAGTTTTAAAGGCAATTGGAGCAGGGAACTGATTCCGACAAATTCCATACCTTTTCGCACCGCAACGGAGAAGGGTGGAAATAACACTAGGCGACTTAACCCCGGAAAGTGTAATTGAAAAGAAGACCTGCGGAAGTGACAGATGGGATATGGTCAACAGATACACAAGGAACGTTATCCTCGTGAAACGGCTGGATGGTTGCTTGGCCCAATCAAATGAGATAAGCTAAACAAATGACGCAGCGCACTTCCGTACCCGCAGTTATGCAAAACGCGCCAGGTGTGTAAATGCGAGGCCCATGGGAGGGTAGATTTTATTAGGTAGCCCATCAAAGGAAGAAGGGAGTCCTACACGCGGAGAGGTTCGCTGCTACGGAGTGAAGCACCAGGCCTTACAACCCGGTTAGTGCTTAAAGGAACGTTATAGAATTCTCCTTTCAAAAGCACTAAAAAAAAAAGATATTACAAAAGCTTTCTAATGAATATCCATTACTTGTTCCAAATTATTAGTGAAGGAACAAAGTACTACCTTACTTTTTATTCACGAAGTTTAATACCGTTGTTTAAGCCGCATTTTTTGATAGCAATGCTTCTCCATGAAAGGATTTGCGACTGAAAAAATAAATAAAAGGCGCGATATACTTCCGAAAAGATGTAGGCTGAGCTTCGCTTCCACTTTGCGTCGAGTTTCTTCTAATTATTCCTAAAAATTGGCGGTACGGGACCTACATGTTTTACGCCAACTCCGAACAGCATTTGTAAGGCAGGCTAATTTTTACCGAGAAGCTTTTTGTGGTAGGAATACACCCGGAGTGTTTGCCAAATCACTGCGGAGAGCAAACCGGCTTAGAAAACTTTTTTATTGTTGACAAAATTTGTTTTTAAATTTTTGATGTTGCTTTGCCCGGGGCTGTAAGGGTGTGGTAGGCGGAACGCGCTACCATATCACGGCGGCGGCCACAAAGACAGAAAGTGCACTAAATATGCAGGTCGCCATTATCCTGCTCCTGCTCTTAATCATTCTGGACTCTTGATCTTCAGCCTGTGACTAAATTTTGGTCTATCATGGAAATTACTTTTTCAAACAGAATTACGACTTCTAGGAAGAGAAGACAATCTTGAAAGAGAGAACATTTACAAATGACAACTTTTCAAAACATTATAGAATTTATAGGCAACTAGAAGACCCAGCAGACGTTGTCCTGCCCTAAATTTGGCCTATCTGCATACATTTTAATAAGCTTTTTCCATCTGACTCTGCCCCACCGCCCCCCACCCTCTTCAGTTTTTCCTAATCCTTTTACTCACTCCTCCCTCCGTCTTTTTCGCGTCATCTATCTCCATCTTCGTCTCATTCTATCTCTTTCTCAATCTCCTACTCTCTTTTCTCTTCTCTCAATTCCTTCTCATTCTTCTGCATCCCTTATTGCCTGTCCCAGGGGGTGGTATGTATTTTATTCCAGTCCCAGTCCCACTCCGAATCTCAGTCCCAGTCCTAGTCCTAATCCCAGTCCCAGTCCGTCTCTGGATAATATATTACTCTGTACCAAAGCACTCATCAACAGCTTTCATTTGATATTCATATTGTATAAACACTCTCTAGGCATTCACTGGCCCACGTTTTGGCCTATAACTCGAGACCCTGTACCTGTAGTAACCACCGCGTGAGGTTTACGCAACTTTTGTGAAAGTTTGAACAAAATCGACCGACGCATCTCTTCAAACACCGGCGACCAACTAACACACATTTTAGCCTTTCTTTATATATATATAGATTTTTATTTTTATCACTTCACTATAATATTAAAACGAAATGCAGATTTTCGTGGCCTTTGAAATTCGGTTTAAAAATTGCACATGGAACAACTAAAGACTCTCCTGTATTAAAAAAAAATTTCATAGTACCTCTAAATCGCAGGCCCCCTCAGAAGCCCATACCCTGCCCCCCCCCCCCCCCCCCCCCCCCCCCCCCTCGACGGCCTGGTGAAGTGCTATACTTGATTTCATTCGCTATAATATTTTTTATCGATAAGCAGGTTGTTTAATTAAACACCAAGCAATTACACGGAAGTATATCTGCACCACCTGAAAATATGAGTGCCACTGCGTATACGTAACATTTTAATATTACGTATAAACAAATAAAAAAAATTGCAATAAAATAATATTGCGACTATAAACTGAGATATAACCTATCCTATATTTCAAGTTAGATCAAACTACATACGGGGTGCAAAACAAATTCAAAATCAGTTCAATAGTTTAGGAGTCCATTGACCTCAAACCTGTGACACGTGTTTTTTATATATTAAGATAATACGAACTTTTTTTTTTTTTTGAGGTGGGTTATTTATTTAGATTTTAAGAAAATTAGGGAATTTAGGCTTTATCTAAGTTAAATGAACAGTAAAATATAAGCAAACCGCTTAACCAGCAATTTTAACCCGAGTTTAACTTTAACTGCAGTTTAAACTCGCAACACAGTATTGGTCCTAAATTCGATAACATAGCTTTTATGGTAGCATGTTAAATTAAGTAGTTCTCCCTATTTTCTTTTAAAGAATCAGCATTAATGTACATTCGTATAAGCTTTTTTTTCTCGCATGCGCGTTCTGCCACTGTTACCAATGCACTGAGCTTTAAAAGCTTACAAATAGACTTTGCTTATTAGCAGTGTAGGTACTAACACAAATGTAAAAGGAGCACTTTAGTCGTATGCCACAGTTGTACATTCACCACGATAACTCAAATGTATGGCGCCAGGTGGCACCATTTTCTCAATTTCCCTTATACATTATACAATTGCGAATTTAAATTTTGAACAAAAATTTCAAACAAATTTTCTTAACCAATATTTTGTCAAGTTCGATTTTGAAGAGAGTGCCTTCTAGCAATAGATTTAGCATATATATTCATTCAGAAAAAAACACTCGAAACTATATGTCATCGATTGTATTGGTTTTGTGTTTTTATCCAGTTCAAATATACACGGATGATTGTTTTTGAAACAAAAGTAGATTCCTGGGTAATTTAGAGGACTCGGGTGATTTTTTTAATATATCTTTTCAAGCGTTTTTTTACGTGGAAACGTAAACATATATACGTGTAAAAATACACGCTATTACGTAAATATCAATCATACGACATGTCATACCCCAAAGAAGTAATAACAACAGTGAAGTAAAGCAAAGTAAATAAAACCGAAAAAATATATGAAAATCTGGTCTTTACTACCTACCAGCACTAGGAAACAGCGGCGAACAATGTTCTATAAGAGCATGCAACTCTAACCTGACGACACTGACATCATCAGCCTAAACACCACCCCCGTAAGATCTGCTTATTCCAAAGTGGACAAAGAAGCGGGCAAAAATTCGAAATAGGATAGGATTACATTTATTTGAGAACCAGCATTAACGGAAGCAACAACGTGAGGCTGGAAATCCAGCAAAGAATCATTATTGCCAACAAATGTTACTTTGGACTGAGTAGGAATTGAAAAGTTTAAACAAGTCACTTATTGTAACCTTCCTGCAATATAAGTTCATTAAAATATTTATGGGCCTCTAAACGTCGCCGACGCACACTGGAGTTGGTGGCCACAAATACTTCCAGAAGAGATATCAACGTGAAACTTTGGTCACGGTTTTACAAATATGTGAGCATTATTTTATTTTATTTTTTTCATAAAATTGGTGCCGGTGATACCTTCATGCCGACCCACAACCACCCACTTTCACCGCATGCATACAAAAATTAAGTAGATGTGGGGGGAAAATGGTAAGGTGTGTCTATCGCAAATACAATGTTTAATAGCATTAAATAAAGAAACTAAAGTTATTAAAAGGTTTTGCATACACGACAATAACAAAACAACAAACACACACAAAAGTTTAGATATGCATATCGTCGACTGGATAAAATAATGTCGTATATTACATGTGAGCACATGTAACATACGGCAATAATTTATCAGAGTGATGCTATCAGAAAACTGCCGCAAAACATAGTTAGTGGCAGAAAGTGGCAGCTGATATTAATATTTTAGAATCTTAGAACTTGGGCTAATAATAAGATATAAGTCCCAACGTGAGCATCGGGGAGGAACCCACCTAAAACTTTAGCTTAAATTGAAATATTTGTGCAAATAAACACAAATAAAAGCACTGGTGAAATTTTAAATAGCAAAAAAGAAACACAACAAGCTAAAGACACTAAAATTATTTCGAAATGAAGTAAATACCCTTGACTTCAATACTCGTTTTTATACTCAGTTGAGCAGAGCTCACAGAGTATTTTAACTTTGATTGGATAACGGTTGTTTGTACAGGTATAAAGGAATCGAGATAGATATAGACTTCCATATATCAAAATCATCAGTATGGAAAAAAAATTTGATGAACCATGTCCGTCCGTCCGTCCGTTAACAAGATAACTTGAGTAAATTTTGACGTATCTTGATGAAATTTGGTATGTAGGTAGGTAGGTAGGTTGAACTGGCCGGTCCATGAGGACCTCACATAGACTGATTGAGTCCGTAGTGTTACCAGAAGTTTGTTTTAACGACCAAACTGAAAAACCCTATCAAAAACCAGGACCTATGTTATAAAATAACTCCGTCCTCTTGGCAAATACTAGAAGCTTCCTAGGACTTAAGCCACTTGCTGCTTCTAGATCTGACAGCTGTATCACTCCTAATAGCTGGAGTCTTAGCCTGGCAAGTGCAGGGCACGAGCACAGAACGTGCTCGATCGTTTCCTCCTCCAACCCGCACTACCTACACCTGCTATCACTGACCAAGCCTAATTTAAAGGCATGTGACGCCAGAAGGCAGTGTCCAGTCAGAATACCCGTCATGAGTCTACAGTCCTCTCTTTTTAATGATAGAAGCAACTGTGTTAGTCTAAGGTTGTAAGACCTACACATAATCTTCGACACTTTACAGCCCCGCGCTTGAACCCACGCCTTTTCTGCTTGGTCGATCATGTGCACCTCTCGCCTTCGCTTAATCTCGCCCAATCTAATTGGAACGTCTACGGAGCAAGCTTCAAGGGATGCGCCCTTTTTAGCTAATTCGTCCGCTTTTTCATTCCCATCTATTCCCATATGCCCTGGGACCCAATATAGATGTATGCTTCTCCCTGTCCCGATTCTCTCCAGAGACTGCTTACACTCTAACACGCATTTAGATGCTGTGCTATGCGAGATTATTGCCTTAATTGCTACTTGACTGTCAATATAAAAGTTAACACGGTTGCAGCTTAAGCTATTCTCTTCCAGGGTTTCTACTGCTTTGGTTACGGCTAATATTTCCGCTTGGAAAACGCTACAGTAATCCGGCAGCCTGTAGGAATTCCGGATCAGCGCAGTATACCGCAGACCCTACTCCTTCCACTATTTTGGAACCATCGGTGTACACATGTATCGCCTCGTCCGCCATTTGCGCACCCTTGCGCCAACCGTCCACCTCTATTGTGGCCTTAAGATCCCCTCAAAGTGCAGGTAGGGAATCATGTAGTATGTTCGTCTTGTGACTGAGGACGCTATACTACTATGGCCATATGGTCGGCGCTCAAGCTGCCCCGAAGCATCGAGCCTGGTTGCGGTCATTAACGCTTTGTTCTTTGCTACCAGGTCTATAGGTGGAATGTGCAGAATGGCATACAGTGCAGCCGTCGGGGTTGTTTTTAGGGCTCCCGTAATGCAAAGCATCGATAGTCTGCATACCCCCTCTAATTTTTTGAGGTATTTTGTTGTTTTTTGTGTGGCTTTCCACCAAACAAGAACTCCATAGTATAGAATAGGGCTTACAATCGCTGTAAAAACCCAATGAGAAAGAGAGGGCGATAGGCCCCACGTACACCCCAGCATTCTTTTACATGCATAGAGTGCCGCTGAGGCCTTCTTGACCCTCTCCTCCACGTTGAGCTTCCATGACAGCTTACTGTCTAGGATGATTCCTAGATATTTTGTGCAAGGTTTCTCCTGTAAGGTCACCGCTCCTAACTTAGGCCTGGTCCAATTTGGGACCTTGTACCTCTTTGTAAACAAGACCATATCCGTCTTCTCCGCATTGACTTTCAGCCCGACATTAGATGCCCAGGTATGAATATCCCGAAGCGCCCGATCCATCAAAGAACTAATCGTTGGAAGGCATTTCCACTTATGACAATTGCAACGTCATCTGCGTAAGCCGTAAGTTTGACGGGTCCCTCATCGAATTGCCTGAGCAGTTGGTTGATGACCAGTGTCCACAGCAGAGGTGATAGCACCCCTCCCTGCGGCGTGCCCCTGTCCACTGATTTCGTGGCCTCGTACAATCCCCATTGTGATGTAATCTTTCTGCAATTTAACATGCAGCCGATCCATCTGATTAAGGCAGGATGTACTTTAATGTAATTAAGACCATCCATAATCGCCCATTTTGCAACATTATTGAAAGCCCCGGCAATGTCCAAGAAGACTCCTAGAGCATACTCCTTATATTCCAGGGATTTATCTATGCTTATTACCACCCTATGCAATGCGGTGTTTACCGACTTGCCTTTGGTGTACGCATGCTGTGTTGTGGAGAGCAGCTTTTCATCCACGTTGGACTTTATGTACACATCTATCAGCCTCTCAAAGGTTTTGAGCAGAAATGATGTTAAGCTAATGGGTCTATAGTCTTTGGGATACACGTGACCGATCTTCCCCGCCTTTGGTAGAAAAGCTACACGAGCAGTTCTCCAAGAGTGCGGTACATGATTCAGTCTTATGCACCCATCGAATATTATTTTAAGCCATTCCACGACCGCCCTACTTGAGACTTGTAGCATGGCCGGGAATATACCATCTGGGCCCGGCGATTTAAACTTAGAAAACGTCTTCACTGCCCACTCGATCTTGGTATCGGTCACCAAGCCCGGCACCACTAGCTCCGTGATCGAAGTGTGAGTGATGTCTGCTGGTTCTTCTAAACCGTCTCCCGATGGGAAATGTGTATCGAGAAGCACCTCAAGGGATTCCTCACTATCACGTGACCATTCCCCGTTCTCTTTCTTTATTAGTCCCTGGACTATGTTTCCCTTTGCTAGGACTTTTTTCAACCGTGCTGTTTCACTGGAGCACTCTATGTCCGTACAGAAACTTTTCCATGAGTTTCTCTTCGCCCTGGTAATTTCACGCTTGTAGATCCTCAGTAGATCCCTGTACTCGTCCCGACACGCTTCGCTTTCCGCGGTCTTTGCGAGTTTAAACAATTCTTTTACCTGTCTTCTTAGAAGACTCAGCTCATTGCTCCACCATGGCGGCTTTGCTTTTCCTCTGAATCTTCTTAGAGGGCAAGCTTTGTTATACGCAGTCATAAGCGTCCTTGTTAGGAATTCATTCGACTCCTCCAGTTCCTCTACATTAGCAACCTCTTTGGGTTGTCCCAGTTTCGTTTCTACATGTTTCTGGAATTTAGTCCAATTCGTTGCCCTAGGGTTTCTAAAGGTTCCTCCCTTCTCTACCCTCTTTAGTGGGATGCTGAAGCTTATATACGCATGGTCGGAGAAGGATGGTCTATCGAGAACCATCCAATCATACCTTGATATATCACGCTCGGAGCTCAATGTAATATCCAGAACATTGCTGGATGTTGGACCAATGTATGCAGGAACATTTCCCCTGTTGGCTATCTGCAAATTGGTTTGCAGGATGTAACAAAATAGAGATTCGCCTCTCTCGTTCGTATCTGCTCCTCCCCACGCATTGTGGTGCGCATTTGCATCTGCGCCTATGACCAACCGCCCTTTGCGCCCTTCCTCCTGTACTAGCCTTTTGCACTCCATCGGTGGAACCTCCGCAGCATGGGCCATGTAGCAGGACGCCAGGATAAATGCCTGCTTATTCTTTTGCTCAACGGCCACCGCTACGAGATCCTCGGTGGTGTAATTAGGCAGCATATATGAATGCAGCTGTTTCCTTACCATTACTACAGCTCGCACCCGTCCTTCCGTTTGTGCGTATGTAGATTCCTGGGCACACATCTCAGATCGCTATTTAAAATTAACGATATCGGACTATAACCACGACCACATTTTCGATATCGAAAATTTTGAAAAACCGAAAAAGTGCGATAATTTATTACCAAAGACGGATAAAGCGATGAAACTTGGTAGGTGAGTTGAAAATATGACACAAAATACAAAATTTGTAAAATTTTGCAAAATGGGCGTGGCACTGCCCACTTTTAAAAGAAGGTAATTTAAAAGTTTTACAAGCTGTAATTTGGCAGTCGTTGAAGATATCATGATGAAATTTGGCAGGAACGTTACCCTATTACTGTATGTATGCTTAGTAAAAATTAGCAAAATCGTAGAACGACCACGCCCACTTTAAAAAAAAAATTGTTTAAAGTCGAATTTTAACAAAAAATTTAATATCTTTACAGTATATAAGTAAATTATGTAAACATTCAACTCCAGTAATGCAACCAAATACAAAAATAAAAGAAAATTTCAAAATGGGCGTGGCTACGCCCTTTTTCATGTAATTTTTCTATGATACTTTTAATGCCATAAGTCGAACAAAAATTTACGAATATTTGTAAAATTTGGTAGGTGCTTAGATTATAGGACGATAACTGTTTTCTGTGAAAAAGAGTGAAATCGGTTGAAGCCACGCCCAGTTTTTATACGCAGTCGATCGCCTGTCCTTCCGCTCGGCCCTTAACACGATAACTTGAGCAAAAATCGACATATCTTTACTAAACTCAGTTCACGTAATTATCTGAACTCACTTTGTATTGGTATAAAAAACGGCCGAAATCCGACTATGACCACGCCCACTTTTTCGATATCGAAAATTACGAAAAATCAAAAAAATGCCATAATTCTATTGCAAATACGAAAAAAGAGATGAAAAATGGTAATTGGATTGGTTTATTGACTCCAAATACAACTTTAGAAAAACACTTTGTAAAATGGCTGTGACACCTACCATATTAAGTAGAAGAAAATGAAAAAGTTCTGCATGACGAAATAAAAAGCCCTTGGAATCTTGGCAGGAATACTGTTCGTTGTAGTACATATATAAATAAATTAGCAGTAGGCGACATATGATGTTCTGGGTCCCCCTGGTTCACATTTTTCTCGATATCTCGAAAACGCCTTCACATATACAACTACCGATACTCCCTTTTAAAACCCTCATTAATACCTTTAATTTGATACCCATATCGTACAAACACATTCTAGAGTCACCCCTGGTCCACCTTTATGGCGATATCTCGAAAAGGCGTCCACCTATAGAACTAAGGCCCAATCCCTTTTAAAATACTCATTACCACCTTTCGTTTGATACACATGTCACACAAACACATTCCAGGGTTACCCAAGGGGATTCAAGGGGTTGTGTAGCGCAATATATAGCTTCTCCAACCCAATTGTCAACCTCACCTTCGAGCGGCGAATCCCGTTTCACTAGCAGACGAGGCTCTGGCGACCCCAAGCTCCTCATGGAACTTGGGGGTGGGGAGGGAGGGATGGCCTGAAGGTTTAATGTGGCCATATAAATCGTTCCCGAGATGGTCGGGCCAGCATTTTAATGGTGCTGTGTTACCGGAGCGTATCGGATCTGTATCCGACAAAGGACCATCACATCGATAACACTCCCCAAAGCCTTCGGGGAGTAACTAATCGCTACAACAACAACAACAACAGGGTTACCCAAGGTTCATTTTACTACATGGTGATTTTCCCTTATTTTGTCTCCATAGCTCTCAGCTGTGTATGCAATCTTCGGTTACACCCGAACTTAGCCTTCCTTACTTGTTATTTATTTCAATACAATGATATTTTATGTATTTTTAAATGGCTTAAACTTGCACTTTATTTTTAACTTGCTCACACTGCAAAAACCAACTAATACCATAACCTCACTTTTGAAGCTATTCATAGAGTACAGTTAGAATACAAAAAAAAGAAATATACCTTTTAAAAGGCTAACAAGAGATACTAACGACACATTTGGTGACAAACTTTTCACTTTGAATTTTTTATTTTTGGCCTATTGAACCGACCACTGTGCGACGGTGACTACCGAAGAAGATTTAGAATACAAGAAGAATACAAGTCAGCAGCTTAAGTTGCTAAAAGGTCATGAAAGAGCATTTTCGAGGCTCTTCGGAACCATTTGCTGATGTTCATATTTCTCTAGTGATATCACACTGCACTCTTACATGCTCTATTTTCGTAGTTTTTGAAGTCTTTTTGTAGTCATATTGGCAAATCTCCCCGAAGCTTTATTTGAGAGTTTTAGAATTTTATGTAGACTTGTATACCACAATTTCTTTCTTTAAGCTCAGTTGAGCAGAGCTCACAGAGTATATTAAGTTTGATTGGATAACGGTTGGTTGTACATATATAAAGGAATCGAGATAGATATAGACTTCCATATATCAAAATAATCAGGATCGAAAAAAAATTTGATTGAGCCATGTCCGTCCGTCCGTCCGTCCGTTAACACGATAACTTGAGTAAATTTTGAGGTATCTTGATGAAATTTGGTATGTAGGTTCCTGAGCACTTATCTCAGATCTCTATTTAAAATGAACGATATCGGACTATAACCACGCCCACTTTTTCGATATCGAAAATTTCGAAAAACCGAAAAAGTGCGATAATTCATTACAAAAGACAGCTAAAGCGACGAAACTTGGTAGGTGAGTTGAACCTATGACGCAGAATAGCATATTAGTAAAATTTTGGACAATGGGCGTGGCAGCACCCACTTTTAAAAGAAGGTAATTTAAAATTTTTCCAAGCTGTAATTTGGCAATCGTTGAAGATATCATGATGAAATTTGGCAGAAACGTTACTCCTATTACTATATGTACGCTTAATAAAAATTAGCAAAATCGGAGAAGGACCACGCCCACTTTTAAAAAAAAAAAATTTTGTTAAGTAAAATTTTAACAAAAAATTTAATATCTTTACAGTATATAAGTAAATTATGTCAACATTCAACTCCAATAATGATATGGTGCAACAAAATACAAAAATAACAGAAAATTTCAAAATGGGCGTGGCTCCGCCCTTTTTCATTTAATTTGTCTAGGATACTTTTAACGCCATAAGTCGAACAAAAATATAGCAATCCTTTTGAAATTTGGTAGGGGCATAGATTTTATGACGTTAACTGTTTTCTGTGAAAATGGGCGAAATCGGTTGATGTCACGCCCAGTTTTTATACACAGTCGTCCGTCTGTCCTTCCGCATGGCCCTTAACACGATAACTTGAGCAAAAATCGACATATCTTTACTGAACTTAGTTCACGTGCTTACTTGAACTCACTTTATCTTGGTATGAAAAATGAACGAAATCCGACTATGACCACGCCCACTCTTTCGATATCGAAAATTACGAAAAATGAAAAAATGCCATAATTCTATACCAAATACGAAAAAAGGGATGAAACATGGTAAGGTAATTGGATTGTTTTATTGACGCGAAATATAACTTTAGAAAAAACTTTATAAAATGGTTGTAACACCTACCATATTAAGTAGAAGAAAATAAGTTCTGCAGGGCGAAATAAAAAACCCTTAAAATCTTGGCAGGTATTACATATATAAATAAATTAGCGGTATCCAACAGATGATGTTCTGGGTCACCCTGGCCCACATTTTGGTCGATATCTGGAAAACGCCTTCACACCACTCCCTTCTAAAACTCTCATTAATACGTTTAATTTGATACCCATATCGTACAAACTCATTCTAGAGTCACCCCTGGTCCACCTTTATGGTGATATCTCGAAAAGGCGAACGCCTATAGAACGAAGGCCCACTCCCTTTTAAAAATACTCACTAACACCTTTCATTTGATACCCATATCGTACAAACAAAGTCTAGAGTCACCCCTGGTCCACCTTTATTGCGATACCTCGAAAAGGCGTCCACCTATAGAACTAAGGTCCATTCCCTTTTAAAATACTCATTAACTCCTTTTGTTTGATACCCATATTGCATACCCACCTTTATGGCGATATCTCGAAACGGCGTCCACCTATGGAACTAAGGAATACTCCCTTTTAAAAATACTCATTAACACCTTTCATTTGATACCCATATTGTACAAACAAATTCTAGGGTCACCCCTGATCCACCTTTATGGCGATATCTCGAAACGGCGTCCACCTATGGAACTAAGGATTACTCCCTTTTAAAATACTCATTAACACCTTTCTTTTGATACCCATATTGTACAAACAAATTCTAGGGTCACCCCTGGTCCACCTTTATGGCGATATCTCGAAAATGCGACCACCTATACAACAACCACCACCCCCTTTTAAAACCCTAATTAATACCTTTAATTTGATACCCATATCGTACAAACACATTCTAGAGTCACCCCTGGTCCACCTTTATGGCGATATTTCGAAACGGCACCCACCTATAGAACTAAGGCCCACTCCCTTTTAAAATACTCATTAACACCATTCGTTTGATGCCCATATTGTACAAACAAATTCTAGGGTCACCCCTGGTCCACCTTTGTGGCGATATCTCGAAACGGCGTCCACCTATGGAACTAAGGATTACTTCCTTTTAAAATACTCATTAACACCTTTCATTTGATACCCATATCGTAGAAACGCATTCTAGAGTCAACCCTCCACCTTTATGGCTATATCCCTAAATGGCATCCACCTATAGAACTATGGCCCACATAAAATACTCTTTAATGCCTTTCATTTGATACACATTCCAGGGTTTCTCTCGTTTCATTTTCCTACATGATTATTTTCCCTTATGTTGTCACCATAGCTCTCAACTGAGTATGTAATGTTCGGTTACACCCGAACTTAACCTTCCTTACTTGTTTTCATTTTATTTACGATTTTAGAGCATATACTTAACAAGAAACAAAAATTCTGAGCTACTTGAGAAGAGCTTTGTCGGCATCTTATCGGTTTCTTATCAGGTCGTGTCACCGAGTTTACGGTAACATTTTTTCGATATCTGCTTCATAACAAACCGATGATAACACATCCCATAGCAAATCTAAAACAAATCAATAAATTTGCGATAGAAAATCGATAATTTCTTTACAAACAATAACATCTTGGCAATATATCGATAAATTTTCGATAATAGCTTTTATAAAACAAATTGATAACTCTTCGAAAGCAGATCGATAACTTTTTGCTAAATGATCGATAAATAACCAATACAATTTTGGCAATAAATCGATGAATTTTCGATAGCAGATCTGTAATTTTTAGAAATCAAATGAAAATTTTGTATAGCAATTAATAACTTCTCGATAAATAGATTTTTCGATAACAAACCAATAAGTCACCGGCGAAAAATCCGTATTTTTTCGATGGCCATTTTTTTGTAATAGCCATTTTTAATTTAATAGGAAATTACGATAACGAGCCGATAGCTCGCCCATATCTCGACGAAAAACCGATAACTCGTCTACGGGAAATGAATTACCCCTCACAACTTATCGATAACTCATGTATTATTAGCCATTAACACTTCGATAAAACAACGTTCGGTTCCGCTTTCCGCTCCCGTTTTAACTTATAATATTTTCTTTCCCTTCCTTTATTCTTCTTTCGTTGCATTTTCTTTTAATTTCTCTACCTTTTCAAAGTAGTTTAGTTTTTTGGATCATTGTTGGACACTTCGCATTTGCTTTCCCGTTTAATGTTCATGCAGTGTACTCATAAACTTGTTTCTGTAGACTCCAAACAAAACTCATTCTAAATTTAATCAAACCATAACCGCAAGCGATATAAATGTTTAAAAAGAAAAAGACAAATGAAACATAAAGCTACTTTGCCGAGAGGAATCAATATAAACAAAGACCATGTGGGGGAATTTCAACAGAAACTACTTAAACCTACAGAATATCCTTTGTGCTTATCACATATCAAATGTCATTGCCAAAATTTGCATAACAACGTATGTACGTACATATGTATATGTGTGTACCGAGTATCGCATAAGGATAATCCGATTTTCTTAAAAAGCAAATAAAAAATGGTGATGGACAAAGCAGATAACTCGCCGCCTGGAAGGTAGTAAAAAAAACTTCAAAAGAAGTAAATATGTATACAGACACGTATTTTTCTGCGATATACCTCCACTGAGTTGGAATAGCCAGGTAGAGGAACATTTGACCCCACTTGGTGCTCCCAATCGGTGACAATTATTGTATTGTATTGTATTTTATTAAACATTAGCAGACCCGGCAGAAGTTGTTCTGCCCTAAATTTGACCTATATGCATACATTTTAATAATCTTTTTCCATCTTACTCTACCCTCCCCCCCTCTTCACTTTTTCCTAATCCTTTTATTCACTCCTCCCTCCGTCTTTTTCGCATCATGTATCTCCATCTTCGTCTCTTTCTATCTTTTTCTCAGTCTCCTCCTTCTCCCTTTTCTCTTCTCTCAAGTTCTTCTCATTCTTCCCCTTAATGCCTGTCCCAGGTATGGTGGTATGTATTTTGTTCTAGTCCCAGTCCCAGTCCCACTCCGATTCTCAGTCCCAGTCCCACTGCGAGTCTCAGTGCTAGTCCGTTTCCGGTCTACTTCCCGGAAAAAGGGTAGTAAATATTAATATAGGCAAATTTGTATACCAAATTTCAGGCAAATCGCATAGGACGTACATATGTAAATAGGTATGTGGGTATTATTAATTCATGTATTTATTTCGGATTCGCATGCATATTTATCAGTTTTGTCAGGTTGATGCGACTAAATCGAAAATCATAATGAACTTTAGAGCTCTCAGCAACGGCTTTCATTTGATATCCATATTACCCACACATTCTAGGGGTACCCGGGTCCATTTTTCGGCCTATATCTCTAGACCCTGTACGTCGATCGCAATCAAAGCTATATAATAACCATCGCGTGAGGTATACGCAACTTGTGTGAAAGTTTGAACAAAATCGACCGACGCATCTCTTCAAACACCGGCGACCAACTAACACACATTTTAGCTTTTCTTTTTACATATATAGATTTTTATTTTTATCACTTCACTATAATATTAAAACGAAATGCAGATATTCGTTGCTTTTGAAAGTCGGCTTAAAAATTGCACATGGGACAACTAAAGACTCTCCTGAATTAAAAAAAATGTCTTAGTACTCTAAGCTGCGGGCCCCTCAGAAACTCCGGACCCGGGGTAATCCCTCCATTCCCCCCCCCCCATTAAAAAAAAATTGCAATAAAATAATATTGCGACTATAAACTGAGATATAAGCTATCCTATATTTCAAGTGAGATCAAACTACACACGGGATGCAAAACAAATTCAAAATCGGTTCAGTAATTTAGGAGCCCATCGCCGACAAACATTGTGACACGTGATTTTTATATATAAAGAGTTTCTAGATGCATACTTATTAACCTAAGATTACAATATTACATTAAATAATTTCCAATTACTATGCAGCATAAGAAAAGTATATGGTATTTTTTATATTAAAGTTTAACATAGTTCTAAATGCCAGTCCTAGCTTTGGTATATTGATTCGTGTGGGGTGTAGAAAAATAAAAAATATCATGAAAAGTTTAAGTTATACATTAAATTAATCATCAAAGATATGAAAGCGAAACAATGCTAAATATTTGCAGCTTCCTAACGTAGGTACGGTTTATAGGGTCGTCCTCAGCTTCGTTTCTAATTCAAAGTGATTATAACCAAAAAGATGCAGCTTAACTTCTTTTTTAAAACAGTTGAAATTTCTTATTAGTTGTAAAGTGGCAGGAAGGGAGTTGAAAAATTTGCACACGACGTGTATGTGTAAAAACGTCTAAAGTGCGACGTCCTAGTATGCGGAATTTGTACCATCGGAAGTAGATTTCTTCGTAAATTGTAGACTTCCGAAGGAAAGCTTTCCAGGTAGCCACACCGTATAAATAATGTTTTTAAAACTTTGTAAAGATAGAGATGTCGACACGGAAATATATCTAGTTTCTTAAAATATAGCGTAGAGTGAGACCTATAGTTTGCACTACAGATGCGCCTTATAAGCCCCTTTTGAATTGTTACCACTGCTGACAGCTTATTAGCCGAAGCGCCGCTCCAGCATGTGATACCATATTGCAGTTTAGATTGAAATATTCCGTAGTAAACTATTTTTAGAGTGGACATAGAACATAACTTTTTCAGACGATAAAAGTGACGAGTGGTATAAAGAAAGTATTTTTTTTAGAGTATTAATGTGCTCAGACCAACTCAAGCGGTTGTCTATTATAATTCCTAGGTATTTGAAATTCTCAACAACTTCAACCCTGAAGCAGCTCTCACTACAGTGTCTATTGCAATCAAAGGATCTCATCGCGTCACTCTGAGTGTACGCTATATGATGCATGTTAAAATGAGAGCATACCGCAGAGTGAAATATGACATCATAACTTGGCTGTTCTTTGAGAACATGACTGAAACCCATAAGTCTAGTCTTACTACTTACAATCAGTTTGTGTGAAGCGAACCAGGTTCGTAACAAATGTATATCATGGTTAATGTCACATATTAATTCAAAGTAATTCGGTGTGATGTGCGCAATTGCAAGATCGTCTACAAAGGCAGTGGCCTTGCCTCTCAATGGAAGCTTAAATATTAAATTAATATAGACCAAGAACAATATTGGACCAAGAACTGAGCCTTGGGAACGCCCAGATTAACAAGCTGTAAGCTACTGTTTCCTACATTCTACTTTAACTTTTTGTATTCAGCCCGATAGATACGATTTATGCCACTTATGCATAACACCGCGGAATTCTGCACTATATAGTTTATGCAAAAGTACACCCCTATCGACCATATCAAAAGCTTTTGTTATGTCCACAAAGAGACCAGCGCAACTTCTTTTCTCATCCAGAGCTTTGCAGACGTTGGTGCAAAAATCCAGCAGAGCGTCTTCTGTTGATAGTTCAGAACGAAATCCAAACTGCATGTAGCTCAAAAAGCTCGCTTTATTTAGAAAGTTAACAATTCTGGTTTTAATAGGCTTTTCAAAAACTTTAGTTATGGCCGAGAGCAGTGAAATAGATCTGTAATTATTAACATCTTTTTTATCCCCCTTTTTTAAGATCGGAATTACATTCGCACATTTCAAACCATCGGGAAAAATACCGTGTGAAATGCTGGTGTTGAATAAGTATATCAGTATATCAACCACATTAAAATATTATCACGGGATATGGATAGCTGGCGTGACTTTTTGCGATTTTTGTAACGTTGAGAAATATAGAAGATAGACTCACCATTAAGTATACCGAATTGATCAGGGCGACGAACTGAGTTGATATAGCCATGTCCGTCTGTCCGCCCGTCTGTCTGTTTGAACGCAAACTAGTCCTTCAAAATTTGAGATATCTCAATGAAATTTGGCACAAAGATGTATTTTTGTATTATATTAGACATTTGTCGGATCCCATGGGATCGGACCACTATAACATACATCTCCCATACAACCGATGGTTCAGATAAGACGATTTTTGTCATTCCTGCCGCAATTTAGAAAGTATAAACGTGAAACTCGGTGATATATATTCTAATATATCATATGAGATATCCTGAAAAAATCATTTTGATCGGAGCCATATATGGTTATATCCCATACAACCGATCGTTCAGATAGAAATATCTTTGGCCATTTCTCCCTTAATTTAGAAAGTATAAACGTGAAATTCGGTGATATATATTTTAATATATCATAGAAGATTTCCTGTAAAAATCATAATTCAATCGGAGCTATATATAATATATATCTCATACAACCGATCGTTCAGTTAAGGGGGTTTTTTGCCATTTTTTTATATTTATCTTAAAATCGTTATTTATATATATATATATATTTATTATAAAATCTGTTCACTATATATTTCTAATCTTATACAGCGCATTATTTGTAGATTACGAATGGAATTTTGTACTCCCACGGTTAACTTTACGAAGGTATGAGCTTTAGCTTTTTTAAAATACATTGAAAGTAATTTCTTTGAATTGCTTGCATTTTTTATCAATTCCTATTCTAGCATGTGGATTTTTTGATAGCAACTTGAGATTTTAAACTTTGACATTTACATAAATCCATGTATTTGCTTTGTAAAATCAGTCACCCTTATAAATGTAAGCCTAAGTGAGCATAAACTGTCAAACATTTATTTCTATTATTTATTCATCGTCAAACCCTCTTTAAGGAGCATGCACAAGGTCAAGTGTAAATTTAACATTGATTTGATTTCAAATGTCCATATATGTTATTTGAATCGTAAAATTATTTAAACTTTAGTGGGCAAACCCGCCAATTCGCTCGTTTTTTTTATTTATTTTGATTGGATTATTACATTCTTTATTTACCCTCTTCAGTATAAGTGACAGCGGAGCGTGAAATCTCAAAAAAATGGTGTAAGGTTTTTCTATATACACAGCTATATTTGTACACAGGGTATTATAACGTTGATTGGATAACGGTTGGTTGTACAAGTACAAAGGAATCGAGATAGATATAGACTTCCATATATTAAAATCATCTGTATCGAAAAAAAACTTGGCTGGGCCATGTCCGTCCGTCCGTCTGTTCGTTAACACGATAACTTGAGTAAATATTGAGATATATTCACCAAATTTAGCACACGAGCTTATTTGGACCCAGAATAGATTGGTATTGAAAATGAGCGAAATCAGATGATAACCACGCCCACTTTTTATATATATAAAACTTTGGAAAACACAAAAAATCTGATTATTCAGTAAATAATACACCCAGAATGTTGAAATTTGACGTGTGGACTGATAGAAATTAAAAAAAAAAAATTTTAAATGAGCATGGCACCACCCAATTTACAAATATTATTAATCATAAATCAAAAATCGTTAAACCTATCGTAACAAAATTCGGCAGAGAAGTTGGCTTTCTTATAGGGAATGTTTTGAAGAAAAATTAACGATGGTTAAGGATCACGCCCACTTTTATTATAAAGATTTTAAAACGCTCGTGGACGAATAAAATAAGCTATATCTTTGCAAAAAAGAGCTTTATATCAATGGTATTTCATTTCCCAAGTGGATTTATAACAATAAAGAAATAAAATTTATAAAATAAATAAACTTCAAATTCAGCCTTGCAATTCTGTTTAACACACAAAACAAACAACAACAGCATTTCAAGTGTACAGCTGGCTATGTTATGTTCTGTTTAACTCGAACTTAGATTTCCTTACTTGTTTCTCTTCAGTTTGATTGCGTTATGGTAACAAGCACCATTAAAGTCCAAGCCCGACTCTCTCGAGAACGATTTAATATGACCACATTGAACCTTCTATGCAATCCGGCAACTTGGGAATGCCAAAGCCTCGACTGCTAAAGAAACAGGGTTTGACACGGATAGATGAGGTTGAAAATTGGGTTGAAGAAGCTATAAATTGCGCTGGCAACACCCTTGAAAGGGTTGCGCTACACAGCTCTTGAATCATTTGAGTACTTTAGTCGCTCTTACGACAGGCATACCTGCTGCAAGACCCCTAAATCTCTGGGGAGACTGCAAGTGACATTGAATACATTTGAAGCAAGCTTAATAAGCTATTAAACTTAATTGAAGAAAAAACTATTTCTGTAGCCTGCAAACGAGTCGATAGAAAATGATGATGATTAATGCACATAGTAAAAATCGGTAAATCGAAGATAGAAGATCGGTTAACTCGGCATTTCAAAAATTATGATTTCAAAAAGACTGACTTAAGTTTTATATAAAAAAAACACAAAAACAAAAAAAAAAGAGTAAAAACCGGCATGAAATGGTCTGGGGCCGTATCGTCGCTTACGATGAAGGAACGAAAACCATTTTCAGTAAATCGATAAAAATGAAGCTATCAATGATGATAGTGGGTACGCGTTGTCCCTAGCTCACATATTTCCTTGAGGTTATTCACCATTTCTGAGCTATTTTGATTTAAAAAATGGCATTCGATCATGGATCGTATGTCACGATACGGGCCCTGCTAAACCGCTGATTCTTATTATAAAAATTACATATGTGAATGCATTTCGGAATATAAGTAAATAAATTAATGTAAGGCGCGATAACCTCCGAAGAGATCTAAGGCCGAGCTTCTCTTCCAATTTGCGTCGTTCTCCTCTTGATTTTCCCTACAAATTTGCCGGAAAGGGACCTACATCTTTTATGCCGACTCCGAACGGCATCTGCAAGGCAGATGAGTTTTCACTGAGAGCTTTTCATGGCAGAAATACACTCGGAGCGCTTGCCATACACTGCCGAGGGGCGACCCCGCTTAGAAAAATTATCTTCTAATTGAAAAACCTTATTTATAAAATGTTGGTGTTGCTTTGTCCGGGGTATAAACCCAGGGCATATGGTGTGGTAGGTCGGAACAAAAAGGACTCAAACATCCTAAAATTCTAGAAAGAGTGTTGCCCACAGAAAAATTAACCATCGTCATATTAACTCGTCCGCTACACAGCAAGACATATTGTTTGAATATTCTTGCAGTCAAGAAATAACGGACTATTTTCTCAAATGAAACAAAAATGTATTTCGCTTCTTTCAGCCACACTCAGTTTCTTAGCTCGTAAGCAACAAGTTCGAAAAAAGATACTCAAACGTGTTGAGTAAGATAAAATAAAATTTCGTGGTCTACCAACAAACGAAAAGGTGACACACAAACTTAGTATAATCAACATTTTCAAACAAACATATATATATATATTGAAACCATTGTAAGCAGTTACGTACACGCACACTTGAACCAACAAAGTGAAGTTGGTTAAACAAAGTGAACGAGCAAAAGAACCCACACACACATGAAAACTTATGTAAAGAAAAAAAACCTATCGGTACGTGCTTTTGTACACTTCAATCTCCCTTGGGGTGAATTTATTACTTTTCTTAATAAAAGCAAACGTGTTTGTGTGCCAACTAGTAATCCTAGTTTAATTTCCCTTTTCATAAGTTTTTGTTTATTTTTATCTTTCCTGCACAATGACAACAACGCCTTTTTCATATCTTTATCTATATTTAATTTTTTGTTTTGTGATCAAAGCTACAAGTTTTATTTTGTGTTGCAATGTCCCGTCTGGTCTAAGTAGTTTAGTTGATAATCTCTATTCACCAATACACATGTAATATCTAAGTATGAGTCGACTAGGATATTGGTTATGATTGAAATTACTCTAGACGATTCTTCATAGTTTTGAAAGTACAAAGATTATTGCTGAGTAGGCAGCGATCGCTGTGGTAAAGCAGAGAGAAGTTTTCAACGATGGCTTTATGGGTGGAATAGGTTGGAATCTCGCAGTATACAGTTACGCAAAACATACCGAAAATTACAATAACCCAGCGGCAGCAGTGATGTTAATCGACATAGTGAAGGCCGGAGCACATTCGACTTTTGCGTCGTTTGGCGCTGGCGTGACTTTGAAAGAACGCATGTTGAAAGTTTTCCTGCCACAACGAACGAAAAATAAAGCTCAAATTCTGATTTCCCTTCAATCAAAAATGTAAATGACAAATTTTTTAGTGAAAAAAAAGAAGAAATCTTTCTAAATTGAACCCGATTAATTAAAAATATATAGTAAAATCGAGCCAAATTGAAGACGGCAAAGGAATCGGCGGACAACGCCTGCAAAACGTAAGTTTTTGAGTTCTTTTTGCATTATTCTGGTGTTTCCGTTGCGTTGTTTGTGGATTGAGTAGATAGCCATGGAGAGGTGTGTATTTAAAGTCAGCAGTTGAGCAGCATAAGCGACAAAAAGACGCAAAAATCAAATGTGTTGGGGCCTTGAAGCGCAAATAGTGAAAAGTTAGTAAAGAAAAACTAGAAGAGTCATACAACGGCCTCTTCCACCATAACAAAAAAATTACGCTAACTCCAGGATGAATATTGTTCAGCGAAAAAGGGAGAACTTATAATATTCCCGCGATAAGGCCTTCCGATCGCAAGAGTCGGTTGATATTTCTTTTAAAACACGCTTTTATTAGTTTCACTTTTAAGTTTATTTGTAAGTATGCAACTCTCCTTTGTACGAAGAGGTAATGCCTAACTAGCCGGTTCCAAAAAGAACCCGATTTCGAAAAATTACGTGGTCCTAAAAAGTACCCGGTTTCTTAATAAATAACCAGATCCGAAGAAGACACTACTTTTAAAGAACTTCCAGGTAGTAAAAAAATAACCAGATTCGCAAAACTAACCTGCTCCGAAAAGGTACTCAGTTGTGAAAAAGTATCCAGTTTTGGTAACCGATTCGTAAAAAATAACAGGATTTGAAAATACACCCGCATCCGTAGAAGTACCCCATCCTTAAAACATACTGAGTCTTATAAAAGTATGCCCGTCAATTACTTCAATGGCCCCATCATTCAAACAACATGATTAAAACATAATTAAAACAAGTAAGAAAGTCTAACTTCGGGTGAAACCGAACATTACATACCCAGCTGTGAACAAATTCATTTGAACTTGGGAGTTTTCATATTATGAAAAAATGTTTATGCCAAATTTCGTTCGGATTGGGAGACTTTTGTTCGATTTACGACATTAAAAGTATTTTGGAAAAAGTAACAAAAAATGGGCGGGTCACGCCCATTTTCAAAATTTGTATAAGTTTTGTTCTTAGCTCAACCATACCACTGCTGAGGCAGAATATCAGTGAAATGTAGTTAAATACCATAGAGTTACTGCAAACTTTGTTACGGTTAGACCTTTGGGAAAAGTGGGCGTGGTCTTTAACCGATTCTTATTATCTCGACTAAGCCTATAAAATTTAACAAAGATAGTGTCTCTGCCAAATTTCATTGTAATATCTTTAACGGCTGTTGATTTACGACTTCTACTAAATTTTCTTCTTCTAAATGTGGGTGGTGCTACGCCCATAATCCAAAATTTATTGGAATTAATTTTTGCGTCCTAAAACCAATCCACCTATCAAATTTCATTAGCTTAGCGGTATTCGTGTTCTGAATTATCTAATTTTTTTCATTTTTCTAAATTTTCGTTTTAGAAAAAGTGGGCGATGTTATCGTCCGAGTTCGCTCATTTTCAGTACGAATCTGTTCTGGGTCCACATAAGCCTCAATACTCAAATTATCGTGTTAGCGGACGGACAGACGCACGGACATGGCTCAATCAAATTTTTTTTTTTTCGGTACTGATGATTTTGATACATGGAAGTCTATATCTTTCTCGATTCTTTTATACCTGTGATGAAAAAATAAAAGGAATGAATTAATGTGTTATTTCAAGAGCTTTTAATACAATTTATAGTTTCTCCAGCAGGAGAAGCTCTGGCGAGCCCAAGTTCTTCAAGGACCGATGGGGGTTGGATTATCTAGAAGGTTTCACGTGGTTGTAGAAAATTGTTCCCGCAATGTTCGGGCCAGTACCATAGGGAGTAAAGACGGCGTTCGTGGGAATTTCCAACATTTTTGTTCGTTGTGTTTTCGGTTAGTGCTGGTTGGCGGCACATTCGCCCAACCAAAGCGAAATATCAACCCCCGCCAGACATCGGTGGAGAAAGTGATGAATCGACTCCTCTTCCTTCTCATCCTGATATTTTGTGCAGAGGGAGCTTGCTGATATGTACCACAGTCCGTAAGTCGTTGCAGATTTGTTTAGCTTGAGAAAGAAGCTAGTTGCTTTCTTATCAAAATATGGTCATAAGATCCTTGGGATCTAGCAAACAAATTTGTAAGTCCACAGCAAGTCCGTTGTCACAATCTCATATTCCACAATTTTCCTCATGAGATATCCTAGCGATGGTCGTACGGAGCTATCCGCTTCGCGCTATGTCCATTTGGGAACTGCGTCATCTGCGAATTCATTTTATACAATATCGCTTTTACCACGGATCCAGCAAAACGAAGAATTTAGATGTCTTGTGCCCTATTATACCCGCCCTCAAAATTTTATCAAGATATCTCAAAAATTGATGGACTAGTTTGCGTTAAAACAGAGAAATGGAAAGACGGACAGATAGACAGACGGACATGGCCAAATCAACTCAGCTCGTCATCCTGATCATTCAATTATTCTTATTTCTGGGTATTTCTCTTCTGCTTTAAGGGCTTAGCATTTTAAGATCCCTGGCAAACTTAATATACCATTTCATATTCTATAAAAAACGCCTTAGCAAACGCGCATTTCCTTATCTAGGCTCGGTAAATAGACGAAAGAGTGACCAACATTAGCCGCTTAAAACATATTAACTTATAAATCAAAGACAGATTATCTCTTACTAATAAGTGCCTAATTGGACTCGGTAGGCAACTGAGAAGTAAAATCCTCTCTCAACAAACAAAAAACGCGCTCTATAAGTATCTCATCATAGCTGAAATATTATCCTAGTCGTATTGTAAATGACTAATATCGAAGGAGGTTTATTGAGCTTTACAGACATAACAATGAATAAAATCCATAGAGTTTTCCGGCCAGCTCATGTAGGATGAGTTAGAGATGACTCGCGTTAGTTAGTACGAAATAGCAAAAGTCGCCGAGGCATTTAAGCGACAATTAATGTTGGCGAGATCTGGTGATGTGCTTTTTGCGTCAATAACTCCATTCAGTACATAGTTAATATCAGCGTTAGTGTAACAAACAAATTATAATAAAGTTAAGTACTATTTTTACCAAATGCGAACTATTTCGATACTAACTAGATTTATTCCAAAATCGGCAGTGTGGTGTTTAATTTTGCATACTTAAAATATATTTAAAAAAAAGGACGTGTGGCACTCGGGGACTGCCACGGTAAAGCTATTGCATATTATCAATTTATGCAATTATAATATTTATGAATTCAAGTTACACTTTTTAAGCGTGGTGACCGATAAGAAAACAAATTTTTTACTTTTATTGAATAAATGAGAAGTTAATATTGGTTAAAAAATGTCTATTATTATCTTAAAAGATATGTACATACATAGGTTATTCAGTAATATTTTTAATGGAAATTATAGGTTTATGGTAACTGAAATAGGAAACATACGTTTGAGACTTCATATCCTCTAAATATCTTGAAAATACCGCGACAATGGTGGTCCCATATTTTGCTGTGGATCCTTTTGGATCATAATTTATTTTCAAATTGAATTTTTCAAAAAGAAAACTTGTCAACCGCTCTAATTTTTTATCAGCGAAATTGATGTTGAAATCGCCGACCAAGATAAGTGGAAATTTATTAGCATTTGTACCAAGTATTTTTGCCCCTTCTTCAGAGTACTCCAGTAAAGTGCGATGAGTAAAATGCTCTACCTCGTCCAATTTTGGATTCGGAGAAATGTAAATTGCTAACATGACAATGTGTAGACCATTTCTAAGTTTGCATAAGGGCGCACAAATATCTCCAACAAATGAGCACCTAAAATTAACATCGCTAACGTGTGCAATATTTATTTCAATATTCGGAGTCATAATATTAGTAACGTTATTGTTATTTTGCTAAATAGCTACACCGCCCTTTGGAGCAGTATCTCGTTTGAATTGAATAATACATTTGAAATTTGGTATTTCAGTCGGATTATCACGCGTCATGCAAGTTTCGGTAAGAAGTAAGTCAATTATTTGTCTCGTAACTGAATCTTGTAAATCGTATTTGTGACTATTTAGACTTTGGCAATTGAAAGTAACTATTGAAATGCCATTTCTATTACTAATGAAACCTAAGACACTTTGAGCTATCGTCTGAACACTATTTAAAGACAGTCTTTTGAATTCTTGCAACAAAGATGCAGTCGATGCAGCTTGCTTTCGATTATGATAAAACTTAAATGCGGCATTATCGTTTTTTGTCGTGATATACAATTTTTCAATATTTGTCACCCGAGAGAGCGCAACATAAACGAGTTCCTGAGAATGTGCTTTACTATACTCATATACTATTTCGTCAAAAGTTCCACCTTGCGACTTATGTATAGTTAGAGCAAGAGTTGAAGCTAATGGAAAATGTTTGCGTTTGGCTATACATTTTCTATCCGATGTTAATGGAATACTTGCTGTTCGTAATTCAATGGGTGCCATCTACAGCGCAGTAGTGAAGATAAATGTACACCAAAGACAACAACCAATATTCGCATAAATAGATCCAATTTTAACACCGAAACTTTTTCGAACCTTTTCGAACCTTTTTTGACAAATATCCGTTTCGGTTTTTATTGATTTAGTCGCCAAGCCCGCGATAAAATCTATGCAATAGCTTAAAAATATGATATTTCCTAAAAACCGGTTACTAGCTTTAAGGAGCTTTGACTATGAAAATGCTTCTTTCCCTACACTTTAAATCCTTTCCCTTACGGATTCCACCAAGGGAATTTTTCGCCATAGAATCAACAGAGTACACTAAGCTAGAGACAAGCAACTTTCATTTAAGCTAATTCATATTAAACATGCCTTAGCCCTTCAGGCAATTTTAGGGAATCAGAAATACTTACTGTACACACACACACACATATATGTACTTATGAAAGAGTTTCTACGCGGAAAAACCTTGGTTCGTGTAGCCGATGTTGGATCGATCCTGGGACATTCTTTTAAAGAGCGGCCGAATGCCGACAATGCAAACAGGTACCAGCGAAAACTTTTCGAATTTTCGCCTGGATCAGAACTATGTTAAACAAGGAGTTTATACTTCGAACACAGATACAAATTTATGGAGTTTGGAACTTTCGAAAAAGTGGACAAAACCGTATTATAAATGGCATGTAAAGTAACGGTCTGGTTCGGAACCAACAACATAGTACCAACAAAAGAAATAGATGTCAACTATAGATTTTTACACTAGTTCGGAACTATCGAAAGAGTACCAATAAACTAACTAGTTCTTAAATGCAAATTTGTATCTAGTTCGGAACTACAAAAAATGTAATAGAGCGGGGACAACTTCCATCGTCCATGACATTACCATGTTAATAAATTCGGCAGTTGAAAGCATATAAAAGAGATAGAAGGCAAAATAGTAGCGGTTCCGTATGCACTAGCAACGCAACAATTTAGAGCTAGAGTTTTCCCCTACAGGCCTACTACACACATTAATAGCCTAAAGCAGGTGAATTTCTAATTATATTTGTGGCATTAATTGGAATGTATCGCTATATCTATAAGCAAACCTATAAGCATGAGTACATACATACATACATACAAATAATGTACATATATTGATATTATCGAATAGAAATGCGCCAATCTTGAAATTTCCATTACAGGCACAAACGAATAAATTAAGATGCATATCTGAGGATATTCATACCTATGTGTGTATGTGTGTGGTGCTGCTTATTGACCGGTTGCATACTTCAAATTCAAAGGCATAATTACGCAAAGGTATGTTATGTAGTGACGAGTGATTTTAAGTAGCCGGTTTAAAGCAAATCATGCTTCTGGGTATTTGTAACGGTTTCGGCTCTGGATTATGCTCTAGCACAATTTCTGTAATCAAAGCTTAAATATATATTTAGCAGAGCTTTAAATATTGCATTCACGTCGGCTCTGAGTTCCGAATCGATTTGGAAAGTAAAACGGTGCGGATTCCGACGGTAATCTCATTTCTAACTGGTCCAATGGCTAAAGCTTGTGAGAAATGGGCGGTTCGAATCACTGCGTAGCTTTTTTGGCTTAAATAAATACCAAAACAATTTTATTGAAATATGTTTCAATTAAAAATGATCGTACCCTTATGCAGACCATTTTGCTCGAGTATATGACGGAGTTGCTTAGCGCAGGCAAGTACGAGCAGAGCCGGAGAGTGGAAAAGGGTAAGAAGTAGAAAGTGAAAGAGCACTCTCAAAGTACAGAATAGCATTAAAACATGTCTCACCCTGGGAGCCTAAGTCGATAAAACAAACTGGAATATAGAGCACTAGGCATGAGACTGCAAAGACAGGTAAAATACAGGATGTGAACAAGATCTCTGGCGCGTGAACCTTCCTATTGTTTAGCCGTGATAAGGAGAAATAAGCTTCGGGCGCAATGAAAAGGCAGTATCTGATAAAGCGGAAGACCGGCTTTTAAAATACAAAAATATTTCAGTTCCAAAACCTTGAAAAAAGCCAGAAGGATGTAATGTCCTTAATACCGACACAGAATTCTTAAGTACTTCATATCTTGGCCTGCGGAGGAGAATCAGCACCACATCCTCAAAATAAACGAGCATGCGTGCGAACCACAAAAAAATATGCCAATGATGCAGGCAGCCAGTAATTATCTGCGCCTCTGGTAGGGAAGGCACATTACCACAATCATAGCGCACTAAAAGCGGGCGAGGAAAAAGAAACTCAATTGCATTAAACCGATGAGTCAATTAGAGGACGTAGGCGTAACTAAGCAGTTTTAGCTGGTGGACAAACGGTTCATCGATGTTTCAGGTTCTAAAAGTATGTAAAAATTCGCCACATTAAGGTGGAGCCAGTTTCTCCAAAGTCTTTAGTAGCCATGGCTGGAGGATTGATTTCTGTGCTGAGCGCGCGGATTCATTTACTATGCAAAACAATCTATATCAACTGATTAAGTGTTTCGTGAAACTTCAAGCTTCTAGTTGGTAAAATGAGGAAGAAATTGTGAAAAAATCATCTAAGCAATTGGTTGTATGTGCGATATATGCTAAGAATCTACCCCCCTTAGCTTTTGAGGGGTGTCTTTATCGCTGCAATAAGAAGAAGAAGACCCAAATGACATCAGCATATACTGACAAAGATTTTTCCATTACTAACACAATAGTTATGAAAGCCACAGAAGGCTAAAGCATAAAAATCGATAAGACATTGATATCTTGATGGTAAGAAATCTTGATCTCGAGGGCGTAAATGCGCTTACAAGGCTCCCAACTCTTGGGTCGTATGGGACGATATCTCTCCTTTTATTCGTACCCAACATTTTTGAGGTTATGATGTTACGTAAAATTCGTAGTGGGACGACCGTGCTAAACATAAAACAACATAGAACAATTATCGACTTGGCCTTATTAGGCCCAACGAAATGAGATTTTCTCCTCGCACTCTTCAATAAAAGACAGCCGAATAAAAGAACGGGCGTCTGTTCCATAATGGTCATTGCCAGTGATGATCTCTATGGTACCCCCATCTCTATCGATACCTAGGTAGGCTCTTGTCATCTCGGCACAACTGCAGGTTTTGTTGGAAACTTTGTTGATGTTGTTAAGGCAATACACAACAATCCGTTCTTTATACGGCAACGTTTTCCGCGAACTTGTCAGCTCTTCCGTTCTTCGTTTAAGAAAACAGTTAGATTTTGTTTTCCTGTATTTTGTATCACAAATTTAGATATATGTATTTACATATGTATGTGTATAACGACATCAGCTATCAATTATTTCGTACACAAAGCACCGAGTTTCAGCAATAATTCTTTAGCCTTTTGAAAGTTGGCTTTCATGATATGATATAACAACCTTCACAACCACATCCCCGCGTATGTTGTATATATGTATATTAGGGTGGTTCCTATAAATCCAAAACAAAATTTTTTCGAACTAGCGCTGAACTATCGCACCTAGCGACGGTTCGTTCTTGTTCCAATTCTGTCTCTCGCAGTGCCTTTAACTGACACTTTTAAAGTACTGACACTTTTAACAACACGTCTTAAATGATTCAGGTGTGAAATAGTCGCTGCCTTTCATTAATCAATGTAAACAGAAAATAAGAGGTATTAAAACAAATGTGGCAGCCAACTGTACCACTTTGTACCAGTTTAAAGGTAGTCATATGACCTGTTGTGTGAAGCTGTCGCTTTGCATTACACTTCCCCATTTCTTCTGAAGGTTGCCTTCGCGAAGAGTAAGTCCAAGCTTTTGTTCTGATATGTGATGTGCTATTATACATTTTTTCTTCTTGATGTGTTACTATAATTTTTTTCTGAAAGCTTATAAGAGCAGAGATATGCGGACGGTGCTGGCCAAACCACTGTCGAAGGGCTGCCTCTTTTTTTCATAATTTTCTGTTTTAAGTTGCATTTCCCATGACTTGAGTTAAGGATCTTTGGTTCGGTCGATCAGCACATTATCTACCTTTCCCTTTACTTTTTCGTTTCACTTTTTTTTTGCTTATGCTTTCTTTCTACTTCTCCGTTTTTCATTGCTCCTCTTCTTTTGCTTTATTTTCACACATCCCTCTTTCCTTCTTCTTTTTCCTTCTTTGTTTCGCTGTCCCTTTTTATTTCTCTTATTCTTTGTCGTAGTGACTAAGCACTAATTTTTCTTCTCTACTTGTTCTTCTACTTTCACTTTCCTTTTTTACTCTATTTCTTGCCCTTACTCCTTTTACTCTTACTCTTCCTCTTACCCTCTATTTCTCCTATTGTTACTATATTTTTCGTCTTACTCTCGCTCTTAATCTTAATTAATTAAACGGTTTTATTTAGCTTGACTTGACAGGGTGGACGGCCGGCATGAATTTTGTATTCGAAATTTAAGTAACCTCCCGATAAGCTACAAGCTTTAAACTTGAAATATAGTTCAGAACCCGATGACATCTCAATAATAAGAAAAAAATTGGCGCTAGGTGGCGTAAGAATCGTGATATTCACAAAAATCATATTTGTGGTCCTATTTGGACCATATTTGGAACACATAATACCTACAAGAATGCAAAGCGACCTATGAAAAAAATCGCCGCTAGGTGGCGCAAGGATCAAGATATTCACAAAAATCGTATTTTGGTCCGATTTGGCTCATATTTGGAGCACATAATAAATACGATAATGGAAAGCGACCTATGAAAAAATCGCCGCTAGGTGGCGCAAGGATGGAGATATTCACAAAAATCGTATTTTGGTCCAATTTGGCTCATATTTGGAGCACATAATAAATACGAGAATGGAAAGCGACCTATGAAAAAAATCGCAGCTAGGTGGCGCAAGGATCGAGATATTCACAAAAATCGTATTTGTGGTCCGATGTGGCTGATATTTGGAGCACATAATAAATACGAGAATGGAAAGCGACTATGAAAAAAATTGCCGCTATGTGGCGCAAGGATCGAGATATTCACAAAAATCGTATTTGTGGTCCGATGTGGCTGATATTTGGAGCACATAATAAATACGAGAATGGAAAGCGACTATGAAAAAAATTGCCGCTATGTGGCGCAAGGATCGAGATATTCACAAAAATCGTATTTGTGGTCCGATTTGGCTCATATTTGGAACACATAATACATACAAGAATACAAAGCAACCTATGAAAAAATCACCCCTAGGTGGCGCAAAGATCGAGATATTCAAAAAAATTTGGAACAAATATCACATACAGTCCGGTAGAAGTGACATCAGAATATCTTGGAGTTGGAGGAGGGACAAGCATACGTGGCGCAGAGTCGAGTAAAGTCTTTGGAAGGATTATGTATTGAGCACTTAGATTGTAACAAATTGTCAGGAAAGAGTCCTTGTAATAATGAGTCACTAAATGAACTAAATATAATGAGAAATAATAGGCAATTAAATAAAGACTAAAAATTTGAAAATAAAGTAATTAAAACAAAATGTTTAGTTAAACGGTTTTATTGAAAACATTACTTACACGAAGTAATAATAATACTAAAAGCTAGAAAATAATTAGGTAAGGCTTAGGTACTAGTCATCACATTCCTCATCAATCTAGGGCGTTGATCAGACAAATAAAAGCACTGGGCGAGTCAAATTTCTATTGATAGTCATATATAAGACCAACTGAACCTTAATAAGGTTATGCTGCGCCTCACATTTTTAGAAATTTCACACGCCCAACTCTTTTATTTAATTGTCTGATTAACGCCCCAGATTGATGAGGAGTGTGATGACTAGTACCTAGGACTAACTAAAATTTGTTTTTTTATTATTTTTTTTTTTAAGTTTTTAGTCTTTATTTAATTGCCTATTATTTCTCATTCTATTTAGTTCATTTAGTGACTCATTATTACAAGGACTCTTTCCTAACAATTTTTTACAATCTAAGTCCTCAATACGAAATCCTTCCAAAGACTTTACTCGACTCGGCGCCACGTATGCTTGTCCCTCATCGAACTCCAAAGTATTTTGATGTCACGTCTACCGGACTATGTAATATTTGTTCCAAATATGAGCCAAATCGGACCACAAATAGGATTTTTTGAAATATTTCGATCCATGCGCCACCTATCGGAGTTTTTTTCTTATTATTGCATTGTCATCGGGCTCTAAACTATATTCCAAGTTTCAAGCTTGTAGCTTATCGGGAAGTTGCTTAAATTTCAATTACAAAGTTCTGTTCGCTACACAGAGTCAAACTAAATAAAACCGTTTTAAAAAGAAAAATTTTATTGACGAAATTTGATAAAAATTGTCAGTGGTATTTTCTTGTTCGCTACTGTAGACACATGCGCGTTTTGAAAAAATTTACATTTTGCATCGCTTAAATGATGAGTTAGTGGGACCCATTCGGAAATCGTCTTGCGGTGAGTCAGAAGCTCATAAAAACAAATACAGTCTTGTTAATTGTACAATTAAATTGTTTCAGCGCTAAGCAGGTGCATGCGAAATTTCGCTGCTATTCATGACCAAAAAGGCGAAATTTATTTTACATATTATACGATATTTTTATTTTATAAATAAGCCAGCAGCACTCATCATAATTCGTTAAAGATTAGCACATAAAATGCTGTAAAACCGTTGATGGTAAAAGCTAATTCAAATTTATGGTTATGCGGGTGTGCACTCGTTTACAGCCTTCGTACTTTCTCATTACCAAAAAAAATTAGTTTCACCAAAATTATTTTGGTTTTATCACAATGCAATTATGAATGTCATCTGCTTATGTACTTATTTTATTGTAGTTTCCGTTAATGCAGTTTTACATACATATACATTAGCAAAGTTTTCGTTGTACTTTGCTAGCTTAATTAGGTTTATGACTTGTTAGTCTACATCAGGCATTTTGTCTCATTGAGCTCAACAAGTGCGGGAGGTAAGCATACAATTCGCTTAGCTAAGCAGATGTCTATTTATTACCTATTTTCCTCTTGGTACATTGTCTAATATTATAAATCTGTTCACCAGAGATTTATTGCAATGTGCATCATAAAAAATTATATATTTTTTTTTTATTTCTTGCAACAACCTTCTTATATAAACATTCAATTGCTTTTTTGCTGTAATGACTATGGCAAGATATTTGTGAATACCAGAAAAAGAAGAGATTAACCGATCAAAGAGTAATGGTCAGTTTGGCGAGTTGAGCCGATGTACCTTGGTTCCTTTTTCCGCCTCTTTGTTTCAACACAAAAGAGTCCGTAAATGTTTGTGCTATATAAATAAAAATTGGTGAGTAGGTATATTTTGATTATAAAAAGTTGAGATCGGACCACCATAGCATATATCCCCAATACAACCGATTATTCAGATATGAGCCTCATCGTCAAGAAGAACCGCTATAGCAATAGAACATTGTGGTGCGACTATAATTCAATTAAGTATTTGAGATTTTTCGAAAATGTCACTTGTATCTGGTCTTTATCATAATCATTATCACTATCATTATCATTATCACTATCATTATCACTATCATTACCATTATCGTTCTCATTATCACTTTAATTATCATTATCATTAAATTCATAAGTCTCATTAACAATATCATTATCATTATTATCATCATTATCATTATCATTATCATTATCATTTTAACTATCATCATAATTATATATATCATTATCATTATCGCTATAATTATTATTATTATCAATATCGTTACCATTATCATTATTATTTTCAGAATCATTATCATTTTCTCTAACATTACCATTATCATTATCATTATTATCGAACTTATTTTTGAGTACCTCCATATTGGAGATAAATCATACACTTTGTAGGCCTTAAGCTAAAACAGAATGGACAAAGTTAACAATTTCTATATTCATGTATACATAGCAGATCCGGCAGACGTTGCACTGCCCTAGCTTTGGTCTATCTGCTTAACTTTTAAGCAGTTTTTACTTATTGCTTTCCCTTCTCCTTTCTCCCCCATTTTCCTATCTTTTTATTCACTCTTTCCTCTGATTTTCTCTTTTTAAGCGTCTCTATCTCCATCTCCTTCTTTTCCCTCACTTCTTTTCCGCTCCATCTATCCATATATCTCTATCTTCGTCTAACTCTATCTTTTCCCCTTCCCTCACTTCTCTTCTCTCTAGTTATTCTTGTTCTTCTCCATCCCTTTTCCCATTCCCAGCCCCAACCCAAGTCCAAGTCCCATTGTCAGTCGGTCCCTGCTCCATTTCCCCAAAAAAAAAAGGCATGAATACTCATCTAGGAAAAGGGCTACCTATATGCCCATTTTCAGGTAAATTAAACCAAAAACAGAATATGTTCGAAAAGATCGGTACACTTCGCGGAAAGAAACTTCACAGAAAAGCTATGCTATCTTTAAAGTTGGATCAAACTGCACACGGTGTGCAAATTTGGTTAAAATGTCAAGGAGTCCGTCCCGGACAAACAGCGTGACACGAAATTTATTATTATTAAGATTACAACTGAAAACAATTATTTTGGTACTCTCAAAAGCGTTTTGGCCAGTCACTGATGGATAGAAAAAATTTGAATTTATATCATTGCTTAGCATATACGAAGAGGAGAAATGTTGCATATACGAAAAGTGTATAAAAACGGCTAAAGTAGCAGGAATAATAACAGCCAAATTAGTTCTATTAACTAAAATATTTATAAACTCAGGATTTTCAATTTTTTTATTTTATTTTCTCTAAATATACACTTAGTCCGATTGAATAAAGGAAATACAAAATTACATCGGTCAAACCGTTTTTGAGTATTAACTAAAACATTTTTCAATTGGGGTATTTAAAAAAAATGTCTGCCGTCAATTATCCCTGAATCAGATTGAAAAAATTATTCTAAATCGGTCTGGATGTTGTTAATGAGGCTTTCTCGCAATCCAAGGATGTCCATATTTGTTCGGAGATGTTTGTCGATTACGCGCTCAGCGCTCATCACAACTGGGATAATTTGTATTTCTGTAAGGTTCCAGTTCCACTTTGTTTCAATGGCTAGTTAGGCATACCTACTGATGGCGTATGTACGAGTCATATTTCTTGTAGCCGAAACTACAACATCAATGAAGAAATGTGAGCTCCATATAGTATACGCATGTACGTGTAGCGTACAGCTCAATTAACAAAGTCTCAGCTGGGAGGTTCAGCTTTGCCTTTCTTTCTAGCTCTTTCCATATAACGAAGGACTGTACCATAATTATGTGGTGGTGTCCACGAAGTGAGAGGTTACTGCTGTCTTTCCATGCACATATGCTGACAGAAGCTGCTGCCTTGAATTTATTACTTTTCTACCACCAGCTTACTGATCATTCGCAAAGCGGCGGCTCGAATCCTTATCTATATAACTCTCCCCTCTGTCTACATTGGTAGACGGATGAATGACTCAAAGCGGTTTTTAGGATACATTCACCTAATAACTCCGTCCCCCATTCTTTTACCTTTCATAGAGCGTGCAGCTACGGATGCGGTTGCTTTCAACGTGTGAGCTGGCACTGACCTAAGTCCACGTATTATCAGCCAACCAACTTCCGTCGCTTGCTGCTACAGCGGTCATTGCGCAACCGGTATCGAATCGACAGCTCAACTCCTGCCCTTTACGTGCTCTTTTCAGCTTATTACAATTACGGTCATCTACTTTGTTATGCTTCTCAAGCGAACGTTTAGCTGACTGTTGCCGACAACAAATTATAACAGCGTGGAAGTAGTTCCCGACACTGTTCGCCCTCAACTACTTCGTCCGTTGCATACTGATAAGCCAGACTAAAAAACCTACTAGATATGAAAATTTCTTGTATAGCCGAAAGTGAACCCACACCATAATGACGGAGACAAGAGTGGAGTCTAGAACTCAAACCAATACAAAGGAATATAAAGATGGTGCCGTTCGTTTATTATATCGTGGGCCTACTCTAGGATACTGTGCATCTTAAAAATTTAATCGACACTCATGTATGTGGTCTGAGGTCGCGTAATAAGATCAAATTAGTTTAATTGGTTTATTTTCGGATCGCCTTTCTTGATCTAAACAGCACACATAACTTACTTTTTGGTTCTTTATTGTTTTTCTTGGAGAAATTCTTCAATGTCAGGAACGGAACTGAGATATGATTGCAGCCGGCTGATAATTTGAGTTAGCAGGTCCAATGCGAGGTAGCCAATACATTTACGTTATCTCCGGTACCACCTGACAGATTTTCTGTTCTGCCTATTTAGCGGTTGTGAAGTTTATTTACAATTTAAAACAAATGCCGTCAAGTCAATATTTTGTTTGAATTTGCCACTTCCGTTAAACTTGACCTTGGAATTACACCAAATGTTTTCTTTATCAAAAAACGGCTGAGTAAACAGAATTTGTATTGGTTTTACGAATGAGTATCTTCTTGCACAGTGTAATATGCAAATAGAGATAAAGTCAATACCAAGGTTTTGTCAATTGCTTGCTTTGATCAAATATCTTATTTGAATGAAACAATATAAAAAGATCGGCTTTTAGATTGATTATAGTAGTTTGTCTTCAGCAGTTCATAAGCTTCACTTAAATTCAATTAATCGCAGTCTAAAAAAACGAAATAACATGAAGTTTCATATTTACTTTTTGGTTACGTTACTGGTAATAGCTACCACATCTGCAGCAACACTGGGAGGAGATGAAAATTTCGAAAACATTTATTTCGCAGAAGAAACTTTCGAAAAACTTCAACCAGCACAAGACCTAGAAGGAATCTATCCTCAGTTAAATACGCAGGAAAAAAACGAAACAAATGACGAGGAACAACAAAACACCGGCGAAAACGACAATGGAGAAGAAGACGTATTTAGAGATGATGGAGAAGTTGAACAGCTCAAAGTAGATATGCCCAGTGAAGACGAAAAGGAACGAAATGAAATTGCCAGAGATGAAGAAGAAGAAAGACGCGATGCCGAAGAAGCGCGTCGTGACTATTTTGCAATGGCAGATGAGCCTGAGATAAATGATAAAGATTTAAGTTCTAATGAAGAAGACCTAAGCGATGAAGACTTGGATTCTGAAGAGAATACAGATGATGCAATACGTGACCGGTTAAGCGACGAATCGGAAGATGAGTCACCATATGACTTAAGTGATGAGCACGATGATGAGCTGAATGATAGTTTTAATGATATTTTAAGTGATGAATCAGATCTTGGTGGCGATGATGAAGATAAGTTAGATAATGAGTTTGAAGACCAAGCAAATAAAGAGTTAAATAATAAACTCAAAAAGGAAGAACCACTGGACGAAGATGCTACGGAAGAGGAGGGTGTGAATATTGAAAATATGGGTAAAAATATTGAAACAAAGAATGAGGAAAATGACTTCCCACTATATCAAAGGACATTGTTATGAAATTATGTAATAAATCAAAAACTTTATTTTTAAATTAAACATATAGTTTTGATATGCAATAAAATAAGAGATAAACAAGTTATATATGATACTATTAAAATAAAAAAACGATGTGATCCACGTCCGCACTATGTTAAGGTCAAGTTATTTTAGAAAGTTCTTCATTTAATTTTTTTGAAATTGGCTCTCGAAAAATCAAAACGACTGGTATAAGCACCTGGTTTATTTATGAAACCATAAACGTTGCCCATGGTTTCGTAAATTATCTCGAGGGAAGGATGGTAAATATCTTCAGGTAAACCTAGAGGCTCACTTCGGTTCACAGAGAATTTAGATATGTCATCCACAAAGGCTAAATCTAACAAGTAGGTTAGGTTAGATTGGAGTGGCCACCGGTGCGATAAACAGTGCACTTAGGCCCAAAAAGGTCCCGCTGTGGTACCACGTGGATCTCTCCCCTACTCAAACCAACAGCTCGATACAGCCAGATCACAAAGATCGTCAAAGAATGGAGATCCCAAAGATTTCTTCCTCTTGTGCCAAAGCGCGGGACAATCGCACAGAAAATGTTTGACCGTTTCTATATCCTCTTCGTCTATGCGGCTCCTGCAGCTCTAACAAGTAAGGAAGGCTAAGTCCTGGTGTAACCGAATATTACATACTCAGCTGAGAGCTTTGGAGACAAAATTGTCTTTTTCGTGGATACATACAAATGGCAATAATAAAAAGTGGAGTAACTTGCCTATGCTATCTTTCTTCAGATATCAATTCGTTTTATTTGTATTTTTTTTTTTTTAAATATGAAAATTTGGTTAAATTTGAATGCATTTTTTTAAGCGGGGATTACCCTCATTGCTTTAAATGTATGAAAACATTTATTTGAAGCAATTTTTAATTTATGATTTATTTAATAATTTGGGAAAATTTTAAACAACATCAGGAGGGACAAGTCGACAGCTGTTTCGATTATACCTTGTAAATCTCTTCAAAGCCTTTCCTTCCGTGAGTGAAATTTGAGCCCGCACTCCTAAGATGGTTGAGATCCCACTCCCGGGAGAAAAGGATCTGAAGAGATTTACAAGGTATAATCGAAACAGCTGTCGCCTTGTCCGTCCTGATGTCACGTTGTTTCAATTTTTACCAAATTATTAAATGAACGCGTTTCATTATCATTTTTTTTAAATCACCCCTGAAATATTTTCAATGCGTTCTTAATTATGAGTCCGGTAAGAGTCCGAAATTGTTTTTTGGAACGATTTTTCTTAATCCTTTGTCAAATAAGGGAAAATCACCATGTAGGAAAATGAACCTAGGGTAACCCTGGAATGTGTTTGTATGACATGGGTATCAAATGAAAGGTATTAAAAAGAATTTTAAAAGGGAGTGGGCCTTAGCTCTATAGGTGGATCGCCGCCTTTTCAAGATATGGCCACAAAGGTGGACTAGGGGTGACTCTAGAATGTGTTAGTACGATATGGGTATCAAATGAACGGTGTTAATGAGTATTTTAAAAGGGAGTGGGCCTTAGTTCAATAGGTGGACGCCTTTTCGAGATATCGACCCAAATGTGGATCAGGGTGACCCAGAACATCATCTGTCGGGTACCGCTAATTTATTTATATATCTAATACCACGAACAGTGTTCCCGACATGATTCTAAGGGCTTTTGATATCCCCTGCATAACTTTTTATTTTCTTCTACTTAATATGGTCGGTGTCACACCTATTTTACAAAGTTTTTTCCAAAGTTATATTTTGCGTTAAAAAACCAATCCAATCACAATGTTTTATCCTTTTTTCGTATCTGGTATAGAATTATAGCATTTTTTTCATTTTTTCGAAATTTTCGATGTCGAAAACGTGGGCGTGGTCATTGTCGGATTTCGCCCATTTTTAATACCAAGATTAAGTGAGTTCAGATAAGTACGTGAACTAAGTTTAATAAAGATATATCAATTTTTGCTCAAGTTATCGTGTTAAGGGCCGAGCGGAAAGACAGACGGTCGGCTGTGTATAATAACTGGGCGTGGCTTCAACCGATTTCGCCCACTTTCACAGAAAACAGTTATCGTCATAGAAGCTAATTTCAAGCCAAATTTCACAAGGATTGGTAACTTTTGTTCGACTTATTGCATTAAAAGCATTCTAGACAAATTAACTGAAAAAGGGCAGAGCCACGCAGTACTTATATACTGTAAAGATATTAAATTTTTTGTTAAAATTTGACTTTTAAAATTTGTTTTTTAAAAGTGGGCGTGTTCGTCATTCGATTTTCCTAATTTTTATTTATTAGTAATAGGAGTAACGTTCCTGCCAAATTTCATCATGATATCTTCAACGACTGCGAAATTACAGCTTACAAAACTTTTAAATTACATTCTTTTAGAAGTGGGCGGTGCCACACCCATTGTCCAAAATTTTACTAATTTTCTATTCTGCGTCATAAGGTCAACGCACCTAACAAGTTGCATCACTTTATCCCTCTTTGGTAATGAATTATCGCACTTTTTCGGTTTTTGGAAATTTTCGATATCGAAAAAGTGGGCGTGGTTATACCCCGATTTCGCTCATTTCAATTAGCGATCTGAGATGAGTGCCCAGGAACCTACATACCTAATTTCATTAAGATACATGGCTAAATGAACTTCTTTTTTCCCCCATATCATTTTGATATATAGAAGTATATATCTATCTCGATTAGTTTATGCACAAGTTCAATCTTAAGTTCCATATGTGTTAATAACCCCCTGCCTCTCACCACTAGAAACTTAGGTTTTGGCGTTATTAGCCACCAAGGTATACGTTCTTAACAATTTTAACTTTAGGTAAGTTTGGGATAAACTGAACCGTCTATGAGGACCTCACATGGGCTGAATGAGTCAATTGGGTTACCATAAAATTGCTCAACGGCGAAACCGAAAGCCCTATAGAAAAACAGAACCCACATAATTAAATTATTTCGAGCCCTTGGAAAATACTAGAAGCTTGCCAGGATGTACGCTACTTCTTAAAAATTGGAGTCGAAACCTGGTAAGCGCTGGGCACAAACACAAAACGTGCTCGATTATTACAGGGCTTTCGTTATACTAAGCATTTTTTTCTTGTGTGTGTGCTCACGAAAGAAAGAATCCATAGTAAAGAATAGGATTTGCAACTGCAATAAAAACACAAAATGTGAGAGTGGGCAATAGACCTTATGTACAATAATGCATTCTTTAACATGCATAAAGCGCGAGGCTTTATTCGCTCTCCTATATGTTGAGCTTTCGCGAAATAATTCCGAGATATTTTTTACAAGGTTTCATCAACAGAGCCCTTTAGTAAACAATACCATATCCGTTCAATTAGCGATGGTCGTCAACCCGACTTTAACAGGTATCTGTATGCCGGAGCAACCGATCTATCAAAGAGCTTATTCTTCTCGTGTTGATTACCAACGTCATTCTCAAATTATTCTCCAACGTTTAACATATTTTGAGAAATAGTTATCAAATGAATATCCACTACATTTCTCTAGCTGATATTCTACATTGGATATCGAATAGAGGTGGAGTTGAAAAAAAATCTTCTCCAAGGCATTATAAAACAATGCCTTTGTTGCTGAGAACGTTATGATTCCCAAGTTGAAGCACTGTTTCGAAACAAATGCTGAGATTTTAGAAGTATGTTAGCTATCAACATGAGCATTAATGGTAGAGTTTAGCCCTGCCAGATCGGCCGCTTAAACTCAGCTTTAGCTTGAGTTAAGTGAAGATTAACTAACAAATTGAGTTGAACTTTAACTGAAAAACCGGGATTTAGTCTGTGATCAAATCCTTGGTATAGACAAAGGAAAAGTTTCACTAAATATTTATACAACTTCCCTGTATTGCAACAGCGAGTATCAAAACTAAATTCAGTGATGGGATATTCCCGCTCTACGGAGAATAAATCCAGCGCTTTCGCCAAATCACGTCCAGAATAAAGTGAAGGTGCCTGAGAAATCCAATTCCATGCTGATTTGAAATCCGTTGGTGTTTTTGATTATGTGATGGTAGAAATCACGAGATATATTTCTTGGTAGACCTGGCTTACATATAAGTAATATTTCGATAAAAAGTTTCACTTCGTTACGCTTCCTCTCTATACTTAATTTGTATTTTATGTTTTCCAGCCAATTTGTTCACTTGTTTACTAACGGTAGTAGAACACCGGAGCAACCATGAAACACGTACATAAATACATCGAAATTTGTGTATGTTCACACTCAGCAGGATACTTATGATGGCGGGCACGTGCTACAAGTGTCACATGTTACATGATGGCGTTAAATTCGTAGACAATTTTTCCAATCGATTTATGTATTTATGCAGCATCTTTTAAGAAGACATTTTAAAGGAATAACAAAGCACGAGTTGCATATATAATTTTGTTAAGGGGAATAACAACATTTGGCGCCGTTAAGTACAATGTTGATGGGAATTTATTGAAGAGGAAAAATGCTAATACTTAATGCCATATACGTACATACTTTGTAAATATGGAAGCTTCAAAGCAGAAAAAATATGCGGAGCCATTCTTGCAAGCAGCCTCAAATATTGTTCTGAAGTTAAATTACAAGGAACTAGCCGGTCCTGATTGAGTCCGGGGTGTTTTCAGGACTCTCGTAATGCTAAGCATTTATCGCCTGCATACCCACTCTATTTTTTGAAGTGCATAGGTTCTTTTATGTGTGACTGTCCACCAAGGAACTCATAGTATAGGCCATAGTAAAGGATAGTCTTTACAATACGTAAATACCCAATGAGAAAGAGAGAGAGGGCGATAACACCCAAGCATTTTTATACATGCGCGTCTAGCTCGAACCTGATTCAATTAAGGACCTTGTACAATAAACAAGGTCATATCCGTCTTCTCCGCGTTGGCAGCCAACCCGACACTAGATGCCCATGTATGTACATACCGAAGCGCCCGATCTAATTGTTTGAAAGCACGTTCCACTTATGACAATTGCAACGTCATCTGCGTAAGCCATAAGTTTAAAGGGTCCCTCATCGAATCAGCGTCCACAGCGGAGGACGCCCTGCCGCTGATTTCGTGTCCTCATACAATCCCCAATGTGGAGTACTCTTCTCGCAATTAAACATGCAGGTGATCCATCTGGTTATGGTTGTATGTACTTCAATGTTGTTAAGCCCATCCCTGATCGCCCGTTTAAAGAGATTGATGAAAGCCCGGCAATGTCTAAAAAGAGGAGAGCAGTTTTTCATCCACGTGTTGGACTATATGTACACATCTAGGCTGAATATCAAAGGTTTTGAGCAGAAATGATGTTAAGCTAATGGGCCTGTATTATTTGGAATACAAATAACCGATCTTCCCCGCCTTTGGCAGGAAAGCTACACGAGCAGTTCATGATTCCGTCTTATGCACTCATTGCATATTATTCTAAGCCATTCCACGACCAGCATAACTGGGCATATACAATCTGGGCACGGCGATATAAGCTTAGAGAAAGTCTTCGCCGCCCATTAGATCTTTGAATCAGTCACCAAGCCCCGCATTACCCCCTTTTGTATCATCTGCCGATAGGAAATGTGTGTCGAAAAGCACCTCAAGGGACTCCTCACTATTACGTGACCATTCCCTGCTATCTTTCTTTATTAGTGTCTGGACTATGTTTATCATTGCTATGGCTTTCATCAACCGCACTTATTCGCTGGAGCTCTCGATGTTCACACCGACATTTTTCCATGAGACTCTCTTCGCTTTTCGTAGCCTCTTCCAGCTTAAACATTTCAACATGTATTCTAAGAAGACTCAAACTTCAACGATGGCGCCTTTGCCTTTCCTCTAAATCTTCTTAGAGGGTAATCTCTTTTACACGCTTGCTTTCGAGTAAAAAAAAAAGGATATTCTTCTCGTTGGCTGAGGTTTCCGATAGCATAAAGTTTAAACTACTTCAAACTGTGTTCGCTTATAAGTTTTCGTTTTAACACAGATTTCTTTCAGCGTTGTGCTGCACTAAGAGTACGTTCAGTCCGAAACAAGGATCTCAATTTGACCGGTTTGTCTCCAAAATCGTTATTGACAAAGAATGAGGAAAAACTTTCAAATTTTGTTAAAAAGTGGATTTTGTTTATAGTCGTTCTCTGTGAATTCAAACAGTGTAACATTCGGGAAAACCCGAAGTTTGGAATGTGTTTTAATGCGGTTTTCAGGTAAGACACAAAAAATATTGTAAAATATTTTTTCGATATCAAATTAGAAAAGCAAGACAAATTTGATCACTCATCTATCTAACCCTTCAGAGGGCGCTGTTGAAAATTTGCCACACAAATTTTATTTTGTCAACATAGAAAGCGAAATTTAGTCTTAGTGAATTTTAGTCTTACTGAATTTAGCCCCTGTCTAACCTGTTTGCCACTATCGTCTAATCATCGAATTAAGACACAATGGTAGCTGCTTCTGGTGGGGGAGAGAGTTTTGATTTATGGAAATTAAACAGAAGAGCGGTAGGACAACACCCTCTGGCACCACTTGTTTAATTCTTTTAGGTTTCGATGTTACGTCCCTGACTTGCATTGACGCTTGCCGACCAGACAGATATTTCACAAACCACCTTTTGAGACTGGAAGGAAGGGTAAGCGCTTCAAGTCTTGAAGTAATGTGCTTTGGTTCACTGTGTCAAATGCATTTGATAAGTCTAGCGCTGCGAGGACATTTCTATGGTGTGGGTTATTAGTTTAGAGCACAATTTAGTTGCGTGCTGATGGCATTTAATCCAGTGGCGGTGCCATGCTAATAATTGGAAGGTCGTGCGTTCGCGGTGAAAAAATAAAGCAGGACGTCTCCAAGTGTCTTGGTTCCTGGCAAGAGAGTAGATATCGGACGATATAAGTATCCTACGTTAGATGGTTTTTCAGACTTTAGTATCGGTACCAGCCTCACCATTTTCCAATTTACGGGGTTCACGTAAGTGGATAGAAATCAGTTCAAGAAGAGCGCCAGATATTTATGTCCCTTAAAGTCAAGGTTTTTTACAGTGGCATCATTATCCCGTCCGGGCCTACTGCTTTAGATGGTTTAGCAGTGGCGGTGATAGAAACAAGAGGCGCGCTGTGTTAATCCTTATGTGCGCGTCTGTTGGAATGCCGTCTCGATTTGTCAGCCGTGGAAAGCATTACGCCTTGCCGACAGCAAGCACGAAAAGTGATGAATATATTTTGGTTTAAAGGGGAAACTTACTGTTGACCAATGCTTAACAACACGGGTAGAAAGGTTACAGTTCTTTAGACGATCCTCCTGTGGTATTTATTGACAAGCGTGCTCCGCCTACCACACCGAAGTGCCCGGGTTCACGGCACGGCAAAAGCAACATCAAAATTTTAGAAACAAGTTTTTTCAATTAGAAGAAAATTTTTCTAACCGGGGTCTCCCTCGGCGGTGTTTGGCAAGCACTTCGAATGTATTTCTACCATGAAATGATCTCAGTGAAAACTCATCTGTCTTGCGGATGCCGTTCGTAGTCGGCATAAAACAAGTAGGTCCCGTCCCGTTAACTTGTAGGGAAAATTAAAAAGGAGCAAGATGCAAATTGGAAGAGAAACTCGCCCTAAAATCTCTTGGGAGATTATAGCGCCTTACATTTATTTAGTTCTTTATTTTTCTGAGGCCCAAGCTTATGCCCTTGATCTGAGAGTAGCTAGGGTCTTGCTGGCTCACAAGGCCACGCTTGCGGGTGGTAGATAACACAGTTTACAAGTCCTGAGCTTACGATCGAATGTGGGGACGTCCCCGTTCACCACGCAGAACGTCCTGTCGTCTATTCTTACCAACAAAATCTCTCCTTATATTGCTACCAACCGAGTGTGAAGTGCTTGATTTAGCATAAATCCTTGGTTTGTATGGTGATTTAGATAATTAATTCCGATTAGTTTTTGAGCACCGCGAAGGTAGACCGTTTATGGCAACATTCGTGGCGTTACCAGACAGTATGCCTTGACGCTCCACATCAAAAATTCAGAGACAAGTATTTCCAATTGATAAAAAAGTTTTTCTAAGAGAGGCCGCCCCATGGCAGTGATTTGGGTCAATTAAAAAAGGAGTACGACGCGAATTCAAAGCAATTTTTAGTTATATTAAATATTTTGTGAAACATTGAAGCAACGATACATCATTTCGGATGAACTGATTCTCGCCGTAGAAAATGTTCCTTAATTGAATAAAGGAATGTGTAAATAATAAAGAAAGGTTTCATACTTAGAAGACAAGTTTCCTTGTTTTTAGAAAATTTCTTTGTTTTGAAGAATAAACTTCTATGGTGAAAAATCATTCCCATTTTTTAAATTATTATCTACATTTTATTTGAAATAAAATAAAAATTATTTTGTACTTACCGAACATTTGCTAGAGTATGCCTTCGATTCTTTAAATATCTGCTGTGGTATTTCTGTAAATCACCAATAGAGCCCTGTTCGGCCTGCATCTTGCTGGCTGGCAAAAGTTGAGAACTGGATGCGTGTTGTACCGATGATAATGAGATGCGCTGTAAACCACCGCTACTAACACTGGTTGCTGTATTGGTTATGCTACCGTTCGACGCGATAGTTTCATTGGACGTAGCACCACCGCTACCACTACCGCCACCACCACCACCGCCCACACTGCTACTTCCACCAACAACAGCACTGCTGCCTGCGGTGCTATTAGGCGCAAGCGCCAAACGTGGCCAACTTGATTTATGTTGTTTACGAAATTTAAGTTTAATACGCGGTGATGGTGTTGAAGCGCTTTGTGTAACTAATTCTTGATGACAATGACAAGTACTACTGCCAGCAGCGCCACCGCTTGTGGGTGCTGAAAATGAAGTATTTGTTGATTGTGGTGCGTTTGTGCTTTCACTGCTGTCACTCACTCCGACTGTGCACTGCCCTACCTCAGCAGGTGGTGAGTATTGTTGACGAGCGCCAACTATATTCTCAGATTCTTCTTCTTCTTTGATGTGCGGTAATGGCGAGGTTTGTGATTGAGAGACACGCGGTGCAGATTGCGCACCGGATGATGGCGGTGGTGCCTGCTGCTGTTGTTGCTGTTGCTGCAAAGCAGTGTTCGCGTGGCCAATGGCAGTGGCAAAAGAAGTCACTGCCGGCACTTGACTTGTCGATTTTGTTGGTGATATATGTTGCGCCGAATACGTTGCTGTGTTTATACTTAGCGCATTGCCACTGGTGGTTGCACCATGCGCTGCATTTAAATGCCCACCAAAGTGTGGTAACTGCTGTATAGCTGCTGTGGGTGACACGCTTGCGTCACTCAATGTCTCTGGTTCTGCTTTGCGTGCCAATATGCCTGTGGCCAATCTTGCTGCTGCAATATCAGCAGCGCTCAGTGGTGGCGCTTCGAGTTCGTCGTCACCGTCGTTTATCAGAGTTTTCAAAGATATGGGCGTTGTTGCCGATGTTGCAAGTGAATGCTTTTTACCATTAGCTGCTAAGACAGCTGCTTCTTGATCGACATCAATATCTACATCAGCATCCAATTCAGCAAAGGGTGCTCCAATAGTGTCAATATCTCTTTTCTTTTCCTGTGCTACTTTTGCATACTTTTTCTGTAGTGCTGTTATATTTTTTCCGTTATTCACATCATCCGCAGGTGATACGGGTGAGCTGGGCGGACTTGTAGCGGGGGCTGCTGAGCCGCCCCCGCGACAAGGTAAACAACAGCGAAACACTGTGCTACTAAAGCACTTTGAGTGCTTTGATTTACGTCGCTTGGCTGATGTTGCCGTAGACGCTGCTGATGCTGAGGTCGTCGACGATGACCCACAGCTGCCGTTTCCAATGCTGCTGCGATTGTTGGTGGCAGCGCCACCACTGACGCCGCTCCCGCTGCCACTGCCACTGCCGCGCGTGCTTCCACAATTGCTGTTGCTGTAGATACTATAGCTGCCGCTGAAGCGCTGGGTAAGAATAAGGTAAAAGATCAAAGATTTTTTTGGGATAATTGTTATATACAAAGGCGGTTGGTGGAAGTGTGAGTGAGCGCTTTCGGGAAAGTTAACAAATATAAGAATTAAACAAAACAGTATTTCTACTTATAAGATTTCGTTTCTATAAGTGAAATCATTAGACTAACACTAGAATGAACTAAAGACCTAAATAAATTTGGGTAACCACACCTTTTTTTCAAAAAGTGGTTGGGGCTTGGTAGTTTTCGGCATACCATTCAGCGGTAAAAAATTTGAGCTGTCTTGAAAAATGTAGAACGCAAAAAAACGTTTGGAAAAAAATACGAAGAAGCGAGTCAAATATAAGGGTGCGAGAAAAAGGTTTTGAATGATGCCCGCTCTGCTGTCGGGGGAACTACCAGAACATTATCCAAATTTGCCGCATAATTAACAAATTTTAATTCTAAAACTAAGCACTAAAGAATTTTTTTAATTAAAACATTTCACAGAAAACATAACTATTCAAATATTTTCGAATGACCCACACCTTGCCGCCAGCTGCCGCTTGGAATTTCGCTGTTTCTTCACTTTGTTGTTGTTTTTGCTCAAATTTATGTGCAGCATTTTTAAAACCAATATGATGAGAAATTTTCGATAAACGCATTATAAGCGTTTTTTGCAATTGTTCTCAAATCTTTGCATCTGATTTTGAGTTATATTTTTTAAAACTTAATACTTAGTTTATCGAGCGGTACTGTGATTTGTATTCAATACTTTTTTAGCCGAGATCGTTTGTTTGGTTAACTGCAAAGAGAAGGAAAAACAATTATTTAGAATTAGGTACTTGCTTTTTTTGTTTTTATAACGAATATAACTAATAATGTCTAAAATTACAAATTATACAAATTATATATATGCAAATATCGAGTCTAATTAAACGAAAAGGACCAAGACTGCACACAAAAAGAAATTCCTAAAGACCCCTGAAAAAACATGTTAGGATGGGACTGCCTTCAGCGGTGCCGAAGACTTCATACCTTTTCTGAAAAGAGCTGAGCAAAAATCTAGATCCCATTCGAAGAATTAATCGGTATTTTCACGTTTCCTATGATCTGCATGATATTGTGGCGAATATTAGCAGTTCTATACATCACTATGCTGCTACTAAATAAATAAAAAACAACAATAAAGCAAGCAGGCACACTTATCTACATGTACACATCAAAGCAAGCAGCCACACTTTTGTGCATGTACACATCAAAGCTACATAGCAGCCTCATATACATATAATCAGCGAATCTTACAGCAAAGAGAATATTTCATTTACATACATGTAGACAGCAGCTGAGAGCACAATGTATTACTCACACATACACACGCATATAACTAGAAGACAAAGCGTGAACGAGGCAAGAGAGAGTATAAAAGCAGCACAAGCTGAGGAATAAACGATCAGTTTAATTAAGACATGCTATCAGTGAAGTACGCGATAATGGTAGTTGTGAAGTAGAGTTGTAAATAAGGACCACTTTGCCATACCGAATATCGTAGTTATTTATTCGATAGTTCAGCGATTCGAACGTTAACAGAAGGTGCATAATAATCAGGAATTCGTATGCGTAAGCATTTGGTAAAATTTAAATCTTAAAGCTGTTAATGTAGAAATATCCGAAAGTTTCTTCTCTAAACAATCTGTTTTATTGGATATATGCTATATATACGATCGATCTATACACTTTTCTCAGACAACAATGAATGGCCTATACGTAACCATTTGATGAAAATTAAAGTCCCTAGCTGTTAAAATGGGGCTGAAACTACGTAAAGCTATTTATCTGAACAATCGGTTGCAGGGGACATATGCTATATATACAACCGATATCATCGATTTTTACAGACTATACGAAAGCATATGATCGTCGAGGTATTGAGCTTTATTGGGATAAATTTATGAAGATATGAAAAATCCGTGGTATGGGGGATATATGCTACAGTAGTCCGATCCGTCAGTTCCGACAAATATATAATCGTACACACAAATATACCCGTTCGCCAAATTTGATCAAGATATCTCAAAAATTTAGGGACTAGTTGACGGACACGGCTAAATCAACTCAGCTCGACATCCAGATCATTTCACTATACTTATTGGTGGGTCTATGTCTCTCCCTTTTCATAAAAGTTGTAAAAATTAGAATCATTTTGCGACATAGTAACGCTTCCCTTAATATTGTAACGAATTTAGTGCAATTCCTCTTATTTGCAACCTTCTACTAACGTTTGAATCACTAATCTGTTGAATAAATAACAGATGCAAAATGCAAAATGGCCTTTATTCAAGTACTTCACAATAACACTACTACTTCTCGACAGATAGCGTGCTTAAATCAAACTCATTCGTCGTGTCTCAGCTGCTGCTGCTTTTATACTTTTTGGTTTCCTCGTTGACATATTTCTAGGCGCTTCTATTCCTAAAATTTGCTACCAGCTATAAAATTACCAGCTATAACATAACTACAGATGTACGTTATAGCTTCTCATATGCACGTGTATATGTGAGTGATACTTCCACAGATATCTAATTGCCTACTTTTGGGTGCATCTCAGATAAGATATATGCATGTGTTTGTGCATCTCTCTCCGCTGCATATACGCACATATGTGTAGACATAAAAAAGAATAAAAATTGTTTTGTGTAACTGTCATATCAGTGAGTTTCTAAACGAGGTCCGCATTTTTACAGTCGAGTACTCTTACTCACTGAGCTAACTCGTACATAAGAATATTGTAAGAAATATTTAGTCAATTGAAAAAAAAAATGAAGAAAACCTAGCCAAACTAATGAACAGTTTTATACAAAACCTTGAGTACCCCTGACCGAAATTTGGTTTGTCTATATTTAAAAGTTGAATCTCGCTTCCTCTCTTCAGTAGCTATTCCATTCTATTTTACTCTAGCTTCCTCTTTATAATAATTAATGTATATTGGAACGAGATTCCGCCATCCTTTATCAAATTTGGTTTTGAGACAAACCGGTTTCGGCGTTGTGCCATCATCAGTGTCGGTTTTCGTTCAAATAATTCTTGTCCATACATTTTTTTATTTGTTTTCCTCCCACTCTTACTTCCACTCCAATCCCACCTCCACTCCCAATACCATTACTACACCCACAACCACTCCAAATTCCAGTAACCTTCACATTTCCGTTTCTTATTTCAGTCCCACTACAACCCCCTCTCCCACTTCCATTCACTCTTTCACCAAAATTTTCTCATATATAGAATCTCTATAGCAAATATCGGACGCCGTGGTGTGATGGTAGCGTTCTCTGCCTACCACACTGACTCATTTTTCGATTTAATACATGCTCATTTGCACAGTTGTTCAAATAAACAAGACGAGCTTAACCGAAAAACGAATGACTAGGGCAACCCAATGTATGTAATTGTATATTTTTTTTGTGACTCGTAACTATTAAATCAATCAAATATGCACACGTTTCACAAAAAAAAATTTAGTATTTTAAGCTATACTCAATATGGCATAAAAAAATAAAATAAATGTAAGGCGCGATAACCTCCGAAGAGATCTAAGGCCGAGCTTCTCTTCTAATTTGCGTTGTGCTCCTCCTGATTTTCACTACAAATTGGCCGGACGGGACCTACATGTTTTATGCCGACTAAGAACGGCATCTGCAAGGCAGATGAGTTTTCACTGAGAGCTTTTCATGGCAGAAATACACCCGGAGCGCTTGCCAAACACTGTCGAGGGGCGACCCCGCTTAGAAAAATTGTCTTCTAATTGAAAAACCTTATTTCTAAAATTTTGATGTTGCTTTGCCCGGGGTGTGAACCCAGGGCATACGGTGTGGTAGGCGGAGCACGCTACCATCACACCACGGTGGTCAAAATACATATTTCTGTATATTTGACAATTAATACGTATGTATTTATAAGCATGTTTTGCATTTGTATTTCCTGATTATTTCTAACTGTCGGAGCTAACATATGAGTTTTAGCAATGCATCAATATGGAATTTGTGCATTAAGCTAAATGTATGAGTCAAAAGCAAGGGAAGGTATAGAAAAAGTTTGAAGTGTATAAAAATATTTATAGTCAATTTTTGTTCGCTGAGACAAATGGGCGTATACAGGACCAAGCCGATGATTTTTTGTTTATATTTTTAAATCATTAGAATTTATTCCATAAAGCCAAAAAAACTACATCGGCCGAATTACCTTACGGGCTTCAAGAGTCTGAGGTTTGTATTACCAAAAACAGCGGCTTCGAAAAAACAAAAACAAAAAAAACAGAAATAAAAGTCTGCGTCGGTTAAAGCGGGGTGTGGCCGGGCAGGGCAAACCATCAAAACAGGAGAACAATCCACGCGGAAATGCTAATTTCGAATACTTCACGTTCATGATGAGCAAACCAGCTTATGCGGATTTGTATTCTGTAGATGTTTCTTCAAAAATAATCAACCCGAAGTGACAGTTGGCACCATTTGCTTTTGCATTTTATAAGCGACTAAAATCATTATTTTTATTTTTTGCTCATTTTGGGTTGCCCTGTTAATTACTAATAAAAGCTGGATGTATGTATAAGCCACAAGTTGTTTACTTTTTCAAAATACCACAACAAAACTATAAACATAAACAAGCTTTAAGAAAAAATACAATAATCATGTTTCTAAAAATAAGAGGTAAAGTATATATTTTTCGGTACCAGACATACAAATTGGATTTTGAAAGATTAGTCTTTGTTAAACCAGCGCTTAAAGTGAACTGCATTCCGATGTGCTAGAATGCTGTTTCAGAAATTATTTATTTTTATCTTAGCACTTCTATTCAAAATGGTATTTTCCGTAAAGTCGGAGATACGAGCGACTGGACCGACTGACGTCTACATTACAATACAGAAGCCTCATAAAATTAAAAGTGAAGAAGAGAGAAGAACCTGTGAAGAATTCATAATATAGGGCAAATACGATTTAAGAAAAAATCTAGCAAAAAAATTGTATTTATTGTTATATTATAAAATATTATCAATTTATGAAGACTGAGCTATGGAGTTCCATTTGGATTGGCAGCAGAGATCTGCTTTCAGTACTAATAAAATTAGTGCACTTAGTCATGAGCCAAAAAATTGTGTCTAAATGTGTACTTAGTCAAGTACAGACAAATACTATGAGTGATTAACACATAAAATAGAAAATACATACGAGTGCTCCGTAACACATATGTCTCAAACATATATGACATTGTTGAGTATAAACATATGTCTCAAACATATATGACATTGTTGAGTATAAACTGATGTTATAGTCGCTTTAACTCAGTAGCACTTTGATTTCGTGTGTAATACACTGTATACTTCGCTTATCATCGGTTTTACTTTGGCGCTGTGTTCAGTTTAGTTTCGTGTTTAGTTTTGTGTTTAGTTTTGTGTTGCTAGCGTGAGAAGACTGTAGTCTTACTTATTCCAATTAAGCGCCAAATACACGACACGAACATTTCCGCGAACATTCCCGTTATGTCGTGTTTCTGCGACCTTTTCTGTCGTGTATGGTGGTGTGTGCCAGTTCTCGCAAATGTTCGCCAAAAATTAAAATATTTTGATTTTTGGCGAACATTTCCGCGAACTGTTCGTGCGTGTATGGCGAAATAGCTCATAATCGTAGTAATTTCTGAACGGAACAGACGTGCGCGGAAAAGTAAAATGGACAATAAAAAATTTCTGAGTGAATTCATTGAAATTTATAAATTTTTTTACGCTTAATTGCCACAGCGAGCAATCGTCCGTATTCATCGCTGTCTGAAAGAGAACTAATGTTCGGCCAAAGTTCGTATGGTGTATGGCCAAAGCTGCGAACAAGATTGCGGAATGTTCGCGGAAATGTTCGTGTCGTGTATTTGGCGCTTTAATGTTTTCGTATAACACAGTCCTGCAAAAACGCTCGCGTCAATCCACGTCATTTGACTAGTCATTTTACAGCCACAGGTTATATTCATAGTCACATTTGCATGGGCGTGGGTAAGTTTTGTGACCAAATTTTTTGTAGGGTTCTTGTTCAATAAGTCAATTGAGTACTGAGCTGCTTCGTGGCTTATGAGCGGTTATTAATTTTACGAAGCATGACTATCTAAATGTGTGTTAGTGTATATAAGTGCTTGATATTCTTTGTTTGCATACGCACTAATACTCATTTTTTGGCTAGTCCACCAATAACCTTAAAAGATGAATAATTGCAGCTGACTGATTGGCAGGCAACTAGAATAGGATTAGAAATGGGATATAAGAAGACCAATAAATCACCTCTGTGATAGCCGAATGGTTAGGCTAGCGGGACCAGAATCTTGCTGATGAGCTTTGGCGCTTAGCAGCATTCGAAAAAGATATATCCTAACATTGTTATACTCAGCTGAGCAGAACTCACAGGCAGCGGTAATCCGCATAAACTAATCGAGATAGATATAGACTTCTATATATCAAAATGATCCGGGCGAAAAAAGATTTTTATTTAGCCATGTCGGTCCGTCCATCCATCCCTAAACACGATAACTTGAGTAAATTTTGAGGTATCTTGATGAAATTTGGTATGTAGGTTCCTGGGTACTCATCTCAGATCTCTTTTTAAAATGAACGAAATCGGACTATAACCACGCCCACTTTTTCGATATCGAAAATTTCGAAAAACCCAAAAAGAGCGATAATTCATTACCAAAGACGTATAAAGCGATGACACTTGTTAGGTGGGTTGACCTTATGACGTAGAATAGAAAATTAGTAAAATTTTGGACAATGGGCGTGGCACCGGACTCTTTTGAAAGAAGGTAATTTGAAAGTTTTGTAAGCCGTAATTTGGCAGTCGTTGAAGATATCATGATGAAATTTGGCAAGAGCGTTACTCCTATTCCTATATGTGTAATAAATCAAAATTAGCAAAGTTGGATGACGAACACGCCCACTTTATAAAAAAAAAATTTTGTAAGTCAAATTATAACAAAAAATTGATTACCTTAACAGTATATAAGTAAATTATGTCAACATTCAACTCCAGTCATGATATGGAGCAACAAAATACAAAAATAACAGAAGATTTCAAAATGGGCGTGGCTCCGCCCGTTTTCATTTAATTTGTCTAGGATAATTTTAATACCATAAGTCGAACAAAAAGTAACCAATCCTTGTGAAATTTGGTAGGGGGATGAAACATGGTGGTTGGATTTTATATATATATATATATTAATTAGGCAGGAATACTGTTCGTGGTATTACATACATAAATAAATTAGCGGTACCCGACAGATGATGTTCAGGGTCACCCTGGTCCACATTTTGTTCGATATCTCGAAAGCGCCTTCACATATACAACCAAGGGCCACTCCCTTTTAAAACCCTCATTAATACCTTTAGTTTTATACCCATGTCATACAAACACATTCCAGGGTTACCCTAGGTTCATTTTCCTACATAGTGATTTTCCCATATTTTGTCTCCAAAGCTCTCAGCTGAGTGTGTAATGTTCGGTTACACCCGAACTTAGCCTTCCTTACTTGTTTTTATTCTGCTCTTATTAACAAAAGTTTTTCGATGAAGAAAAAGTGAATCATAAAGATTAGGATAATGACAAAAAATGATGAAAATAAATGAGCCCGTTTCGATTCCATGAGTTTCATTTATGTTGTGTTCTAGCAGATCTTTTCAGAATGTTTTCTGGACCCTTAATGTCTCTTTTTATTTTGAAGTATTATCGGTATCAGATCGAATACAAATCGATAAGCCCTCGACAACGTGTTATCGATAACAAACTGATAACATGTCACTAAAAAACCGAAAACACTTCTACAACAAACCCACAGCGGTAAAAAATCTAAAATATACCGATTTCAAGCAGCTAACTCATTGAAAACGAATTGCTAATACACTTAAAACGCCGAAAACAAACCTTTATTATAAATAGCAGGGCTATTTATCGTCGATAACACGCCAACAACAAACCGATAGTGAGTAACGAACCGATAACTCTTCGATAGTGCGTTTTATCGATAACAAACTGTTAACACTTTCTGGATTCCCCAAAACAGTACCACTCTCATATATTATGTAAAAATCCATTGGCAAACGCTTGAGTTTTGTTCCAATGAGGATGCAATATCGGCTGATATGGTGGTGAGACTGTGCATCATTTAGTATGTGTTGGTGTGGTAGAGGCCATAAGATACAACTTTTTAGGTCTCTAATGTCTAATGTAAGCTGGTAACCGTGCAACGAATAGGCTTAATTGAAATCAGAGGGAAATTCGCAATACACTGGCGCTGACTTTGAATGCGTCGGTCACTATGTATCGGATTGGAGTTTTTGAAAAGGTGACCATAACCCGCCCTGTAATTATGGTGTATGTCGCGAGATGTATGCTAACGCGTCAGTTTCTAGCAAGGTTGTGAGCCTGAGGTAGTTATTGTTGTTGTTGTAGCGATAAGGTTGCTCCCCGAAGGCTTTGGGGAGTGTTATCGATGTGATGGTCCTTTGCCGGATACAGATCCGGTACGCTCCGGTACCACAGCACCATTAAGGTGCTAGCCCGACCATCTCGGGAACGATTTATGTGGCCATATTAAACCTTCAGGCCATCCCCTCGCTCCCCACCCTCAGTTCCATGAGGAGCTTGGGGTCGCGAGAACCTCGTCTGATAGTAAATCAGGATTTGCCGCGGATAGGTGAGGTTGACAATTGGGTTTGGAGAAGCTTTATATTGCGCTGGCAACCTGAGGGGTTGCGCTACACAGCCCCTTGAATCTGGTATTTTAGTCGCCTCTTACGACAGGCATACCTACCGCGGGTATATTCTGACCCCCTAACCCGCTGGGGTGTGAACAAGTCTGAAATTATAGAAGGGTTAAGGAAACTGATTGTGAGCCTGAGGTCTTACAAACCCTTAAGAAAGTACTAGGGTGGGGTAAAGGGTGTGGTAAACTTATTAGTTTTGTTTTGTTGTGTGGTAAACTTCTTTTCTAAGCTGAACTGCCAGGAACTCGGAGTGAACCCGAGCCTAAGGCTTCCGATATCTGCACTATTTTGTAGGTGAAAGTCACCCTTATAACTTATCGGGTAGCTAGGCTGTTATTAAAGCGCTGGGCTTCAAACATCAGGCAATGTGAGCAGTTGTTCTTTTGTTTATGTTATTCTTTTTGAGTCTTGAACAAAAAAGCCAAGTTTGTTAGTAACAAATACACGTAGTTTGTTTTTGGAAAGTAGGACTCGGATCAACTAAGCAAGCGCTAGGCGGACAACAGCTCTTGCCGAATTCGAGGTTCTTCTAGTAGGCATAAACGCATTTTTTTCCGAACCATTGAACCGTATCGAAAACCCCGATTGATAGAGCCCAAAACAACGCTTATATGTACCAATTCAAAAGTGCAAAAACGCTTCGAGTTTGTGGCCACTTGAAGTGGTCACAAGGTCAATTGGCTTTAAGGCAGCCGATTTTATGTAGAAACTCCCACATGGACATAGCTTCAATTGTGGCTATTGGAATTGGTTATAAGCTCAATTGACGTTACGGCAGTTGACCCTATGTCACCCCTCAATTTTAGATATATTTTCTACAAAATTTTAATTTTTCTTACAAAAGTTTTGTAACTTTTATAACCGGTTTTTATTTATATAAAAACACAATTAGAAATGAAAATAAAAGATATTTTAATCACACTTCAACTACAACAACAATTCCAGGTTTGGCATGTACGCACCTTGTATTTTGGAAATTACTTTGATACAAGTAAATTTGCAAAAATTATTATTCTTCCTTTGATAATTTTGTGCTACATGATACTTTGAATAGCATGAAATTCTGGGAAAATTCGCTTCATGGACTCTGAGTAAAATGTGTGGAAAAGGCACCTAAGTAAATAAATGAAAACAGCGGGGAGTATATTTTATGTTGTTTTTTGTGGATCTTAGTGTAAGTCAACATTTTTGAAATGCTTGCAATAAACAATTTTGGCAAATATTCAACACAAACCCAACAAGCCTAGGTATACCAATTGGGGTTGTTGGAGTGCTTTCTAGGGTAGACTTTTTCCTTATTTAAAATTTTTCCACTTCATTTGTATTTTGTAATATTTTTTTTTTTTTTTTGTACTACGTCGTTCAAAGTTGACTTTGTTGTTGATGCTGCTATTCTTGGCTTCTTAACTCGATTGGCCAAAAGTAAATATGCAGCTTTATTTTGGTGTCCGCAGCAATATATGTCGCGCTTTTGGTTGCGTCATTTACTTTGTATAACATTTGAGAAGGAGTAAAGATGTTTCAATTGAAATCATTTTTTGTGAATTTAAAGTTTTGCTTTGTACGAGCTTTCACCCGGTGTGTTGCTGATGAAGAAAAACTTAGTTAAGAAAATGATATTTTTTGGCGAAGCTTCCCTCTCCGTATTTCATTCCAGCAATTTTTTCTCCCACTTCCTCACTTTCTTCTAAATCTATCTTTAAACCTATCTCTCTTTTTTTAAATCTCAATTTTTCTTTCTCAACCTCCTCCTCAGTTTCCCTCGTATTTTCTTTCTAACTCTGCCTTCTCCCCTCTATCTGGTTCTGCGGCTGCCTTTCCGATTGCATAAGCATCACGCCCAATTTACGAATCACGCACTAAACATAATTACATTTTGTCTTTTTCAAATATGCCTATCTTTCGACCAAGTATTCGGAACTCAAGCTCTCAAAGAAAATTTTATGGAATGAATCTGTCTCTGGTTTATTTTCCGGAGAAAAAAATTTCCAAATAATAATCTAAGTACAATGCGATCCAAGTACCAGATCTCAAGCGAATCGTGTCATAAATAGTATTTGTTATTTAGATCTGTATCTCACCAATTTCCGGAAGGAGATTGTCCTATAAAAAGGTCCAAGAAAAGTGTACTTAAGTATGAAACTTTAAAAAAATTGGATACAAAGTTTCGCAGTTGTGACGAAGCGTTCTGATTTTAAGGCCTTAGTTTTTAAGGGAAGTGCCACGGCAAAATTCCAAAAAAAAGAAAGTTTCCAGCGTAGTCTCGTAACCTAAACCCAAAACCAAAAGTCGGGTTTTCAATTTTATATAAAGTAAAGAAAATTCATTTTTACCCATCCTATATTGATAAAATAAATATTTCGGTGCGGTGCCCAGTTCAGTATTCTGAAGGAAATAATTGTCTTGTGATCTCCGACACTCAATTGGAGCTCACAACACCTGGACAGTCGTTGCGCTGAAACGACATCAGTTCGTTTAAAACTTACTTCGACCTTGTCTTCCGCAGTTATGGGGAAACTGGGAATGATATAATTTTGGCTGGTCCAGGAAACATTTGCATATCCAAGCTGATAGTAATTTTATGATACCACCGTCTCGCTATCTTCCAAGTATCTGTAACTTGGTATTTATGCAATATATTGAGTCGCATCGCATTGATCTTGAACAGTTTTCTATTAAAACACCAATCATAAGAAAGAAATGAAGTAATTACTTTGGCTGAAAAACCGACTTCCACCTATTACAAAAAAGGTTTTCCAATGGACAGCAGAACGTCTCATTCCCTAAAGCCTGCGTCTTCTAGGACACAATTACCTTTTCCTGCCAAACGAGATCCACCTTATAAAAAAGAGGTATGTTGTTATGCTTTAAGCGATTGAAATCAGTCATTTACAGACCAATCCTAGTTAGCTATGAAAAAGCTGCTTAACGATTGTCCTATTGTTCGATATGAGAGAAGGGCATCGAGCCAGCTATGCAAAAGCTGGGAAAATAATCGCTTTTGTAGCGTAGTAGCGAGATCCTGCTGACGGGACGGGTATGTCAGGCAGTTTTCCGAAATAACTAAGTACACTAAGTCTCCGTTGGCGTGGGTTTTTGGGTCCCCCTTGTATATCTCTAAACAATGACAACACGTGCTGTACCAGCCAACATGTAAAACCCGTCTTGCTACAACTACTAAGATGTCCATAAGTAGATAGACGTACTTTGACTTCAGTTCACTCTGATGCTCGAGGGATTTATCCAATATTAGGAAATTATAGCTTGAGCCTTCGACACTTTATGTGATATCACAGAGACAATTTATGTTGTCTAAGTAAACTTCAACTAATGGGATAGCTCCTTCACAATCAAACATAAGGAGCAGACAGTTATTCGCAGAGGGACTGGTTCCACACTACAAGGGATTGTATGGTCTCTGTCAAAGGAACATACTTCGCAGGCTGAACAAACGAAGGGTATGTCAAGGTTAAGTCTGTATTAGCTAAAGTTCCATCCGTTTCAGAGATTAAGTGGAGTGCTACAGACAGTCCTTTGCAGGATATAAATCCGGTACGCTCTAGTACTAGCCCGACTGACGTTGGAACGATGTTTTGAGCCGTAAAACCTTTAAACCAATACTACTTTGACAATAAATAAACCGATAACTTATTGATAACACTGTAAAACAAATCGATTTTTTCCCTTTGACAAATCGACAACTTTTCGATAACAAATCGTTTACGCCTCAATAAAAATCGGATAACAAATCGATAATCTGTTGTGGATAACACATTCATAACACTTCATTCGCAAATCAAAAGGCTGATGTGTTGGCAAATGAAGGTGCAGCACTCGAAGTCAGGAGTTGCATATGATCCATATAACGACGTTAGATTCACAAATTTATTCATATCTTTCTACTAACTGTGCACACTTACTGGACACTGCCTTATAAGTTAGGTCTCGTCTGTAATAGCAGAGGTAGGTAGTGCGAACTGCAAGTAGATGCGGTGAGGCTCGTTTTGCATTCGTGCCCTGCGCTCACGAGGTCAAGGCTTTATATACTAGCGGCTGCAGAGCTGCCAGATCTCGAGGCAGCAATCGAACTTGATCCTAGACAATTTCAAATAATTGCCAAAGGGAGAGAGTTATTATATAACGTTAATGGTGGTTTTCCGATTGGTCGTCAAACAGGTTACGCTAAGGATTCAGTCTATATCTCTCTTTATATACCGGCCAGTCGCCTTCTGGGGTATGGGGACCAGCGTCTTTCAGCGTTGCACCAACGTAATTTATCCATGTTACAAACCTACTATAAGGATGGGAAAATTCGTTGCCCATTGAACTTGTAAAACACTAATTAATTTTCGACTGGAAAAATTAAGGTTCATAAATAATTTTCTAAATCAAGTTTCAATTGAGTTATAAATGTTTCTAGTAATATAATATTAGGCGCAATGACACCTTACGATTACTGCAACTCAACGTCATTAAGTTAATAAGTGCCTTTTGAATAATTAATTTGTTTCATGTGTAGCAATGTAATATTAAATTTCATTGACAACGAAACTAAAATAGTTTAGCTATTGGGCAGGTGCTTGTAAAACAACAAACATGCATTCACAAGAACCACAATTTAGTGTCTATCGATACTTTCTGTCACTGACCGATATCAACAATATCTGGTTTTCTATGAAGTTGCATATGCGAATATTTCCATGGGCATAGTCAAAGCCGAAATAAGAATGGTGGCAGTCTTTAGATTAAAATAATAACATAGGCCAACAAAATGTAAAAAAAAAACAAGTAAAGGAGTCTAAGTTCGGGTGTAACTGAACATTATATACTCAGCGTGAGCTTCAATTGTATATTTTCTTTCAGATAAATTAATTCTCTACATAAAAATGTCTCCCCATTACCTGTTACAGTAAAACTTGATACGTGATATATCATTGATTCAAAACTATTTTTTGTTAAGTTATAGCTTATTATATAAGTCTACGACCCTTTTAATTGGCCACCCAATTTTATTACGATCCGTTAATTATACCATTCATGAACATGAAATGGTATATTAACTTTGGTCCGATGTTTGTAACGTTGAGAAATATAGAAGATAGACTCACCATTAAGTATACCGAATTGATCAGGGCGACGATCTGAGTTGATGTAGCCATGTCCGTCTGTTCGTCCGTCCGTCCGTCTGTCTGTTTGAACGCAAACTAGTCCTTCAAAATTTGAGATATCTCAATGAAATTTGGCACAAGGATGTATTTTTGTATTATATTAGACATTTGTCGGATCCGGTAGGACCGGATCACTATGACATATATCTCCCATACAACCGATCGTTCAGAAAAGACGATTTTGGTCATTCCTGCCGCAATTTAAAAAGTATAAACGTGAAACTCGGTGATATATATTTTAATATATCATAGAAGATATCCTGTAAAAATCATTTCGATCGGAGCTATATCTAATATATATCCCATACAACCGATCGTTTAAATTTTTTTTATATTTATCTTAAAATCGTTTAGGTATGTACATCTGTTCACTATATATTTCTTATCTTATACAGCCCATTATTTGGAGATTACGCATGGGATAAGATTATTGTTCAGCCCCATTCACGAAGGGTATGAAGTCTTCGGCACAGCCGAAGACAGCCCCGTCCTTACTTGTTTTTCTTCGAGTTATGGCCCCCGAAACATAGAAAAATGCTCAGTGGCGGTGCAACACCCATTTTAAAAAATTTTAGTGTTTTCCATTTTAATGTTATAATTCAATCTAGAAAGTAAAATACTATTGATACAAAGCTCTTTTTTGCTAAGATATAGCTTATTATTTTCGTCTACGACCCTTTTAAAACATCTTTTATATAAAAGTGGGCGTGGTCCTTAACCGATTTCGTTAATTTTTCTTCAAAGCATTCCTTATTGTAAAGGCAATCTCTATGCCGAATCTTCCACACGTCAAATTTCATAATCAGGTTTTTTGTGTTTTCCAAAATGTTGTATATATAAAATGTGGGCGCGGTTATCATCCGATTTCGCTCATTTTCAATACCAATCTATTATGGGTCGAGATAAGCTTGTGTACCAAATTTGGTGAAGATATCTCAATATTTACTCAAGTTATCGTGTACCGGATAGACCAACAGACGGACGGACGGCATGGCTCAATAAAATTTTTTTTTTTTGATATTGATGATTTTGATATATTGAAGTCTATATCTATCTATCTCGATTCCTTTTTTCTAAAGTTATATTTTCCGTCAAAAAACCAATCCAATTACCATGTTTCATCCCTTTTTTCGTATTTGGTATAGAATTATGGCATTTTTTTTAGTTTTCGTAATTTTCGATATCGAAAAAGTGGGCATGGTCATAGTAGGATTTCGGCCATTTTTATACTATGTTTAGTAAAGGCTATATCGATTTTTGCTCAAGTTATCGTGTTAACAGTCAAGAGGAAGGACAAGCGTTCAACTGTGTATAAAAACTGGGCGTGGCCTCAAACCAATTTCGCCCATTTTCACAGAAAACGGTTATCGTCACAGAATCTATGCCCCTACCAAATTTCACAAGGATTGGTAAATTTTTGTTCGACTTATGTCATTAAAAGTATTCTAGACAAATTAGATGAAAAAGGACGGAGCCACGCCCATTTTGAAATTTTTGTTTTATTTTTGTATTTTGTTGCACCATATCATTACTGGAGTTGAATGTTGAAATAATTTACTTGTATACTGTAAAGATATTAAATTTTTTGTTAAAATTTGACTTTAAAAAAAATTTTTTTTTAAACTGGGCCTTTTCGTCATCCGATTTTGCAAATTTTTATTTAGCTCACATATAGTAATAGGAGTAAAGTTCCTGCCAAATTTCATCATGATATCTTCAACGAATCCAAATTACAGCTTGCAAAACTTTTAAATTACCTTCTTTTAAAAGTGGACGGTGCCACGCCCATTGTCCAAAATTTTACTAATTTTCTATTTTGCGTCATAAGGTGAAGTTTCATCGCTTTATCCGTCTTTGGTAATGAATTATCACACTTTTTCGGTTTATCGAAATTTTCGATATCGAAAAAGTGGCCGTGGTTGTAGTCCGATTTCGTTCATTTTTAATAGCGATCTGAGATGAGTGTCCAGGAACCTACTTATCAAATTTCATAAAGATACCTCAAAATTTACTCAAGATATACTGTTAAAGGACAGACGGACGGACGGACATGGCTCAATAAAATTTTTTTTGATACTGAAGATTTTGATATACGGAAGTCTATATATATCTCGATTCCTTTAAACCTGTACAACCAACCGTTATCCAATCAAAGTTAATATACTCTGTGTGCAAAGCATGGCCATTGTGCACATATCTAATTAATAATAGCACAATTCCACTCTGCGAGTACATATGTATATAAGCAACTCATTACTAGGAAATTTTCTTTTGAAAAACTAAGGCAAGTGTTTTGTTAAAGCTGAGCTCATTTCATTTCGCAGGAATATGCATAAATATTTTGAAACGTGTGTTTGTTTAACTAATTTGAAAAAAAAACAAGATTTTTTTTGTACTATTCCTGAAATCTATAAGAAAAAGTATTTGTTTATTTTTTATTCACAAGACTCAATTTCGTATAAATAGCGCCAACAAAATTTATCACGTAGTACTTTATACTTAAAAAGGAGTGCAAAAGGTCTGAATTTAAAATGAATTCACTTATTCATATCGCGATCCTGTCTATCGTACTTAGCTGGTATTTCACTTACACGAATGCACAATTTCGCATGATAAATGGCGTAGCTATAAGCATAGAGCAGAGTCGACATTCGATAGCTATTTTTTATAAAAACGATTATAAATTCGTTGGCTCCTTAGTCAGTTTGAATTCGGTTGTAACAGTTGCGCATTCTGTAATTAATCGAGAGCCGACGTTGTTCCTCCTTTTAGCCGGTGTAGCCGATTTACGTGAAATGTACACAAAAATAGCGCAAAAACGCAGTGTGGAGAGTACACATCTTCATCCTGACTTTAAGCTAGGGTCAGCATATGCAGATATAGCTGTGATTAAAGCGGCTGAATCATTTGTTCAGACAGATCAAGTAAAACCAATATCTCTTTGTGAAAGGCAATCAATAGATCGCACACCACTACAAATTAGTGGATGGGGTTCGGTAAACGAAAATAGCGGAAGTTATTATAATCTTCTCCTAAATGTTGAATTATATATATCAAACTTACAAGAATGCAAAATCATTTATCGGTTAATTAAGATAAAGGTAGCATTCGATACAGTCATTTGTGCTATATGTCGTGGAAAAAAGCCGTGTTATGGAGACTCTGGAGCAGGGGCCATTGCGAATGGAAAACTTTGTGCGGTGGTACATGGTGGTTGTGATAGCGCCAATATTCCAAGTTTATATACAGATGTAACAAATCCAATAGTTAACACCTTTTTAAGACCCCACATATGTAGTAATTGAAGGGTGTTTTTATAAATTGACCGTTGAGTGGAATATCACCCTAACTCGACTGAATGCCGAATTTCGAATTATCTTAAGATGGGGCGTTTTCCAAACAATTGTTGAGATATGATGATATTCCACCCAGCAGTCGAAATAGCGATATTTTTTCTAGTATAATGTACAAATAAATTTTTATGATTACGATTCAATAAAAATTTTTGATTGTTTGCAATAAAAATGTGACCCGTGTAAATGCTTTTAGTTGTGAGACCAAACTTTATTCACGATCAATTCATGTATGAATAGATCATGAGATAGAAAGAAAGTTGCGAAATAACTACCAACCTTATGGAAATTAATGTAACGGGTTATTTAAGCCATAGAATAATGCCTTTGTCATAACAATACCATAGCCAAAAAATAAGTTTTTGGTTTTCCGCCATATTCGTAATCTATACAATTTTGGGTTTGCGATTTTATACACATTTTGGAGATTTTATTTTTTGTTTTAAAATTTTTTGACGTTTCCTATTTTATGAAGTATCACATTTTTTAGGTTGAGGCACCAATAACAGATGCCAATATATATATATATATGTTATGACTATGGCAAGTTTTCAGGGCCTTAAAAGCGCCCATATTCTACCAAAATGGGAAATTACTTTGGTAATACGTGTCGCACTGATTAAAAAAAAAATACTTGGGCGATTTGCCTCCGTAGCTATTTAAGCCTAAACTCCGCTTCCCATGTTCGTTGTGGTTCTTTTAGGTTTATCCTACAAACTGCATGGATGGGACCTACATGTTTAATGTCGACAGAAATACACTCGGAATGTTTGCAAAACCTCGGCCGAGGGATCACCGCGCAGAGAGTAACCTGTTTTCTAAATGAAACAACTTTTTGCGAAGCTGTTGATGTTGCTTTGCGCAGGAATCCAGCCCTAGACCTTGGCGTAGCCTTAGACGGGGTCGCAAAAAACAGTCGTAAAAGTCTGCGTAAGGCTATATCATGTGACGGACTTATTTTTGCTGGGGTATGCCCAGTCCGTCCAGGGTTCCTATAGCTGGTGGGAAAACCTATTCCGATTGTAAGAAATAAACAAAGGAGTTCTGAAAATACGTTATAAAATTTATTTAAAAATCCAATATCCCTTAATAGCTACTCCTATTCTCTGGCCCTGTCTCGATAAGAGTAGCTGAGGTAGAACCCCTCTGCCCATCCCTCCGTCAGTTGGAGTAGAAACCTCCTACTGAATATAAAACTAATCACGAAATGAAGTAGAAACCTTCAGGTCGTGTTCTGGTCAGTGATAGAAGCCCACTGCCTCGTATGCCTATCTCCTAGCTTCTGATCTTACAAGCTAATTTGTCGCCCTTATATACGATTTCGTAGGCCGGCGGACGGTTATTTCCTAAAAACAATTCATTAGTAACAATTCCTCCGTTATAAAATTATGTAGGACTGCGCGCAGGCAGTCAGTAATTTTACAATAACATTTATAAAAGGTAGAAATGCAAAAATCGAATACTAGTCTAACGCTACTTTCGCTGTATTCTATTAGTATATACATACGCTTATATGCTAACATACTGTAACGATATGCTAACATACTGTAACGAATGTTAGCAGCACTGAGCGATGCTATCGCAGTGACGTGAATGCACATCAATAATTCAATCATTATGTATCTACATAAACGAAACAATAACTGCGTCTACATATATGTACCATGTGCGTATACGAGCAGCGGAGCGGCAATGCACAAACACATGCATATATCTTATCTGAGTTGTCACAAGAGAGAGCAATAATTTGTGCACGTAGTTTTGGCTGGCGATTTTGTAGCCGAAACAAACTAGTAAGTTCTGGAAATCGAAGAGCCTAGAAGTATGCAGCGTAAACTATAAAAGCGGGGCAGGCGAGTAAGAAGTAATTCAGTTTGATTTGAGCTGTCAAGCAGTTACGACTAAGACGATATCTAGCGAACAATAGCAGTATTATTTTGAAAGTCAGTTTGGTTATTAAGCTATTCGTTGCACAGTTTGAGTGTTATTGTGAAGTATTTTAATAAAGGCCATTTTTCCATTATTACATATTGGAGTTATTTATTCAACAGTTTAGCGATACGAACCTAGCAAAAGGGCAAATAAGAGGATTTGCAGCAAATTCGTTACAATACGTTTTCCCTTCTTCCATTATCATGCCTATAGTTTGTACATACATATATATATATATATATATATATATATATATATATATATATATATATATATATACATATATATACATATAAATATGTGCATACTTTCGATCATGAAGGATAATCCTCTATCCCGGGTGAAGCCCCAATATTCGGGAGCCCTAATATACATAAAAACCAGTGAACCTAGTGTCGTATATCTGTTTGTTGTATGCTTGCCGTGTTTTCCAAACTTGGCTTTACCTATTGAATTCAACCATTTGTGTTTATGCGTGTGTTCGCTGTCGCTTTGTTCTGATGGTGCGTTGGCCTCGCTTGATGCTTTCGTCTTCTGCTTACGGCGTGCGTTGGTGTGTCGTATGCTTGTGCGTAAGTATGTATAGCAAAATTCCAATTAGTAGCGGCGCTTATTTTTGGCGAGTTGCTGGTGATCTCCGTTTATTCAAATTCTTACGTATGTTGTATTTCTAGTTGAGTGCATTGGATGCGCAAAGGGTTGATTGATCGGCGCAATCTAACGTTTTGTGCGTATCCACTTCCCTTCCAAATGTTTTAGTGTATGCTAGGGAGACCTATATTTGAAATTTATGTGGGCGAAAATGTAAATACTTTGTTTGCGCGCAAAATTGCGCAAGTCTGATTTGTCCTTCAATTTAGTAATTATTAATTCAATATACAACAGAATATATGTATTTTGACGTGTAATTCATAAAGATATAGTACATGTCGTAAAAATGTATAAATGGTAAATTCAGGGTTATGAATTAAATTATTGTATAAAATGTATGTTGAAAATGAATATGTAAGTATATATTGTGAGGGTATAAACCCTCGGTTTTGGGGTCCTCACAATCATGTGCATGTAGAACTGCTCGTTTAGCTTTCCTACCAAACGCGGGGAAGATCGGTCATATGTATCGCAAAGACTGCAAGGCCATTAGCTTAATATCAAAACTTTTCTCGCCAACACAATATGCGTATACCAAAGGCAAGTTGGTCGACACTGCACTGCATAGGGTGGTAAGAAACATACAGAAAGCTCTGGAATATAAGGAGTATGCGGGCGGGGTGTTATCACGTCTGCTGGGCACGCGTGTGATCAACCAACTGCTTAGGTGGTTCGATGTCTGATCCGCCATACTTATGGTTACGCAGTTGTCGCGGAGGAGGGAGCGAAGAAGGTCTCGGCGGCAATTTATGCATCTAAAAGAATGCTGGGATGTAGGTGGGGTTTATCGCCGACGGCCGACGGATGCACTGTATGCCATTCTGAACAGCGTATAGCGATGGTTCCAATGTAGTGGAAGGAGTACGGTCTGCGGTATACTGTGCTGATCTGGAAATAAACCCGTCCTACAACCTGTTAGATCACTGTAGCGTTTTTCAGCCAAGTTATAGTCGGAAACCAACGCAGTAGAAACACTGCAAGAAAATAGCTTAAACTGCAGCTGCGTCAACTTTATATTGATACTGCTTGGCTGTAATAATAGGCAAATATCTCTCACAGCAAAGCATCTAAAAGAGTGCTATATTGTGTGCCAGATCATATGGGAGTAGATGGGAATCAAAAAGCAAATGAGCTAGCTAAAAAGGGCGCATCCCTCGAAGATTCCTCCGTAGACGTCCGAATAAAATTGCGTGAGGTTAAGAGAAGGCGAGAGGTGCACATGACAGACCAAGCCGGAAAGGCATGGATCGAAGCCCGGGACTGCAAAGTGTCATAAACGTGTACAAGGTTAAGCGCCAAATAATCCGTGATTTGTTCTCCTATCTACTGCTGCAGTCGCAACAGTCGCTCTATGTAGAGGTTTAGTGTGAAATCCAGCAGTTGATATTAGTATAAGTCACGGATTAACTGACTCATTAATTTGGCTGAACAATCTTATATATTACAAGTAACGAAGGCTGAGTTCGGGTGTAACCGAGCACTACATACTCAGCTGAAAGCTTTGGAGACAAAATGAGGGAAAATCACAATGTAGGAAAATGAACCTAGGGTAACCCTGGAATGTGTTTGTATGACATGGGTATCAAATGGAAGGTATTAAAAAGTATTTTAAAAGTGAGTGGACCATAGTTCTATAGGTGGACGCCATTAGAATGTATTTGTACGATATGGGTATTAAATTAAAGGTATTAATGAGGGTTTTAAAAGGGAGTTGCCTTAAGTTATATATGTGAAGGCGTTTTCGAATTATCGACCAAAATGTGGACCAGGGTGACCCAGAACATCATCTGTCGGGTACCGCTAACTTATTTATATATGTAATACCACGAACAGTATTCCTGTCAAGATGCCAAGGGCCACTGATTTCGCCCTGCAGAATATTTTCATTTTCTTCTACTTAATATGGTAGGTGTCACACCCATTTTACAAAGTTTTTTCTAAAGTTATATGTTCCGTCAAAAGACGAATCCAATTACCATGTTTCATCCCTTTTTTCGTATTTGGTATAGAATTATGGCATTTTTTCATTTTTCGTAATTTTCGATATCGAAAAAGAGGGCGTGGTCATAATCCGGTTTCGGCCATTTTTGATACCAAGATAAAGTGAGTTCAGATAAGTACGTAAACTAAGTATAGTGAAGATATATCGATTTTTGCTCAAGTTAACAGCTGAGCGGAAGGGCAGACGGTCGACTGTGTATAAAAACTGGGCGTGACTTCAACCGATTTCGTCTATTTTCACTGAAAACAGTTATTGTCATAGAATCTATGCCCCTACCAAATTTCCCAAGGATTGGAAAATTTTTGTGTGACTTATGGCATTAAAAGTATTCTAGAAAAATTAAATAAAAAAGGGCGGAGCCATGCCCATTTTGAAATTTTCTTTTATTTTTGTATTTTGTTGCACCATTTCATTACTGGAGTTGAATGTTGACATAATTTACTTATATACGGAAAAGATATTCAATTTTTTATTAAAATTTGACTTTTAGAAATTTTTTTTAAAGTCATCCGATTTTGCTAATTTTTATTTAGCACATATATAGTAATTGTGGTAACGTTCCTGCCAAATTTCATCTTGATATCTTCAATGACTGCCAAATTACAGCTTGCGAAACTTTTAAATTACTTTCTTTTAAAAGTGGGCGGTGCCACGCCCTTTTGTCCAAAATTTTACTAATTTTCTATTCGCGTCATAAGGTTAACCCACTAACCAAGTTTCATCGCTTTATCCGTCTTTGGTAATGAATTATTGCATCTTTTCGGTTTTTCGAAATTTTCGATATCGAAAAAGTGGGCGTGATATTAAGTCCGATATCGTTCATTTTAAATAGCGATCTGAGATGAGTGCCCGGGAACATACATACCTAATTTCATCAAGATGCTTCAAAATTTACTCAAGTTATCGCGTTAACGGACAGACGGACGGGCATGGCTTAATCAAATTTTTTTTTCGATACTGATGATTTTGATATGGATAGATACTTCTTTATTTCAAAATATTTAACATAAGTATTATGCCTTAAATCTAAACAAAATCGGTTGGATTTTCTTAAAAATATATTTTTTAAAATAAAGCATACGACAATGACTTGTTAGTCGTCGGTCGGAGTTGTTGGATTTATATAAATTTGGCTTCAAGCTTAAATTTATTCACAATTTCAAAATGAAAACACAAGTCAAAGTTTGATATATGGAAGCCTATATCTTTCTCGATTCCTTTATACCTGGACAAGCAACCGTTATCGAATCAAAGTTAATATACTCTTTGTGCAAAGCACGCTGAGTGTAAAAACGTGAGTACCAAATACTCGTGAAGTATGATGTGGAAACATACACTACTCGTCTGCCCAAGCGTGTAAGGAGTATTCCCAAGGTAAGCAAGCTTGTCGTTCCGAAGATTCGAGGGGCCACAAAAAACTTTCCCCAGGCAGTGGACCTACTATCAGAAGAACTAGTACCGGAGCGTAACGAATTAATATCCAGCAAAGGACTGCTCACATCCGCAATATTCCCAAAACCTTCGAAAAAAGACATATGACTTGTACGATTCATGATATCATCAGACATTCTTCAGGATGTATACTTGATTTTTTCTTTTTTTTTTCTTACCTAACTTGAATTGACTTTCACTAGACCTAGCCTTGAGTTTGACATAATTTTAACTCGATTTTGACGTGACTTCTCAAGTGAAGCCTTTAACTTGTGCTTGACTCGACTTTGAATGGACTAAGACATAACTGTACTAAATTTATGGCATTTCTTTTCTGAAAATAATGCCGGGTGTTTTTTTTCTCAGTTCTCTTTTAAGTTTGTGTATTCCTTTCACAAAATATTTCTTACTGAATAAGAAAGGTAATGGTTTCCACCTAAAAATTCAGCCCTTTTGCAGAGTACCAGGTGGCCTTGTTCGAAAGCTCAGAATTAAAAGAATTTAAGAGTTTAACATGACGGCAACATTTTATCCAGAAAAGAAAACGAATTAAACTTAACTTTGACTCAAATGTTTTGCACTTTGACTTGAATTTGGCTTGGCTTTAACTTGACTTCAACTTGATTTGACTTTGACTTAAATATGACTAGACTTCGACTTAACTTTGACTTGACCTTGCCTTGACTTTGGCTCGAGTTTGACTCGAATTCGCATTTACTTGAACCTGACCTTGCCTTTGCTTTGACTTGATTTTGACTTGACTTTGACTGGAGTTTGGCTTCACTTTTAATTTACCTTACCTTGACTTTAACTTTGATCCTACTTTGTTTTGATTTTAAATTGACTTCGACTTGGCTCTGCATTGATTTTGACATTAATTTGATTCCATTTTGGTATAACTCTGCTTTGACTTCGACATGAATTTTGCTCGACTTTGACATAACTTTGTCTTGATTTTGACTTTATTTTGACTCGATTTTGACTTAACTTTGACCCGGCTTTGCTTTGACTTTGAACAACTTTTACTTGACTTTGACTAATATCTGACTTTGTCTTGAATTTACTATGACTAGACTTAGACCTAACTTTGCCGCGATTTCACTTTCACTCGACTTTCCCTTGGGTTTAATTTGACATCGATCCGAATTTGACTTAACTTTAATTCGATTTTGACGGAACGAGGAAAATGGTGAGTAGGAAACAAAACCTCTTAAAAGTCATGCATGTTAATCAAAGACAGAACAAAGTCTGCCGGGTTTGCTAGCATCTTAAGCTTACTAAGGCCCTTCTCCTAGCCAAGTCATTATACATACATACATGCATATTAGACTGAGTCGATTTATTAAGCGATATCGTGCCAACGTTGTTACAAAAGTTTTTTTTTTTTTTGTTAATATTTTTTGGGTTTAGGGAGTGTTTTGATCGAAAAATTTACCCTTTCGCCATTTTTTTTCGCACGCTCGAAAATTCCTTTTTTTGGGTATACGTGGTGGAACTTTTTTTTCCTGAGCCCAAATGTTTTCGAAAAATCGAGGGCGCGATATCGGTTAAATTTCCTCCATACAAATCGACCCAGGTTAATGCATATGTTTGTCAGTAGTCTTGTATCAGTATATGGACGTCGTTAACAAATTAGTACTTCATTCTCAGTAGCTCACTCGATTGATTTAGCACACTCCAAGTTGAATGAGCTTTTACACACGTTAAGGGTTTAAACCAACAACGTTTCGTATCCGAAGTAAATTATGGGTCATAAATGGTTTCAAAATGTCTTCAATTACATTCTCTGGTTAGGGAGTAAGGTCCAGGGGTATTTTGTAAACTATATCTATAGATCATATAGAATAAAGTCGCTAAATATCGTTGTACGTCCACGGTTGGCAACTACGCCACTGTTGGCAGCCATAATTTTGAAATAGTAAAAGACTTCGTTTATTTGGGAACCAGCATCAACACTAGCAACAACATCAGCACTGAAATCCAGCGAAGAATCAATCTTGCCAATAAATGCTACTTTGGACTAGGTAGGCAACGAAAATCATACTCTACAAGTCACTTATCGTACCCGTCCTGCTATATGGGGCAGAGGCATGGACCATGACAACAGCAGATGAAGCGGCTTTGGGAGTGTTCGAGAGAAAAGTTCTTCGAAAGATTTATGGACCTCTACGCGTTGGCGATGGCGAGTACCGAAGAAGATTTAATGATGAGCTGTACGAGCTATACGCAGACATCAACATAGTCCAGCAAATTAAAACGCAGCGGCTGCGATGGCTAGGCCATGTTATGCGAATGAAAGATGATGCTCCGGTCCAAAAAGTTTTTCTGTCGGAACCCGCCTATGGAAGCAGAGGTAGAGGGCGGCCCCCACTCCGTTAGAAGGACCAGGTGGAAACGATTTAAACTCCCTTGGTGTGACCAATTGGCGCCGGTTGGCGGAGCAAAGGAGCGACTGGCGCGCCTTGTTGGACGGCCATAACCGTTTAGACGGTTAAGCGCCAATTAAGTAAGTAAGTCCATCAGCTCACAGAGAATGCTCCGATTTTAAAACGCTTTTTGCACTTGAAAGCATAGCTATGATATGGACGTTTTCGATATATTGAAGGCAAATTGCCAAAATGTAGTAAAAAATCATACATTTTTTGTTTAGACAGGAATAAATTCAAAACGGATGGATCGATTGGAATATTTCTCCATCGTTTAAAGAAAAGTAAACATTTTTCCAAAAATCTGCAATATTTGTGTTTGTTTGCTGTGAACTGTGAACTGTGCAAGCAAACTTGCTTTGAGTAGCACATTCATCACATCACACTATGCGTCATTTACATGCATACATAGCATTCGCTAGGGTTATTTAACATCGGGAGTATATATTTAGGTATGTATGGATGTAAATATGTATTTTCATTTCATACCATCTTAAAACATAGATATGTAAATATTTATGCGAGTTGCCAACTTAAGGCAAAATAAATGGTTAAGGAAAAATCTTGAAAAATACTCTTTCGTTAAAAATACTAAACATTTTGTTAAAATTCTTAAACAAAAGTTCTAGTTTTTTGTATGTTTGTATGCACTTATATGCTAATGTTTGTGCACTACGAAAATTTAAACTATCTATCCCAATACATATAAAGATATATGTTTGTATGCAGCTTATGGACTCCGAAACCACTCCCCCGATTTTATTCAAATTCGCAGGGTCGCTTCATGGTAAAGAGTGTTCCTGTGAAGTTGCTTCCAAGAAAGCGGACCAGCGACCGATGTATCCGAACAAATTCTATTCACAGTTCGATTTGCTTGAAAGTGGGTAGGACCAGGCACCGACTGAGAGTTTGACTGGGACTTGGCCTTGGGCTGGGACTGGGTATAAGGGATGAAAAGAATAAGAGAGAGGAGAAGAGAGGGAAGGAGAAAGCGACTGCGAAAGAGATAGAGTTAGAAGAACTTAGAAAGAAAGGGATAGATGGAGCGGAAAAGCTGTAAGTGAAAAGACGAAGAGAGAAAGAGGCGCAAAGAAAGAGAAGGGGTGGATAAGAGTATAAGGAAATGGGGCAGAGATGGATAGTAAGATGTGAAACTTCTTGAAACTTATGCTGATAGACCAAATTTATTTTATTAGATGACACTATACTATAATGTACCGGTTAACATCAACATGTTCAAACTTACATACATATATATATATATATATATATATATATATATATATATACAAAGATATATGTATGTAAATAAATGTTTATTTTCATTCGCCATATGTTTCTCTAATGAAAACGAAGCACATCTTTGACAGCTGTCACTTGCGGCAATTTAACAACGCTTTAGTCGCAATAGTTGCTTGGAGCAAAAACTCTTCTGGTATATACACATTTATGTTTTTGTTGTACAACAATTGCCCTGTTATTCCAAAAGCAAAATCGTCAGCTGACAGCGAGAATAACTAACGACGTTTATAACAAACGTGGCGAGGCAGTTTATTGTTGCCAGCGTAGTTCATTTACATAAATGGAATGTTTGAAACAACAGTCGACTGGTAAAAAAGGGAAACATGGCTTTGGAAAATTACGAATTACGCGCCGCGTTTTCAAGCAAGAAGGTGCGGAGAATAGGAAGTACATGCACTACGACGTATGCAGAATATGATCGGACGAGTGATTGTGTGCATTGTAAATGTTTACAAGTAGGATATGTAGCAGCACGAACATACACAGCCACGTTCACCTGATAAAATGCTTGTTCTTGTTCGTTTTTTTATACTCAGCTAAGCAGAACTTACAGAGTATATTAACTTTGTTCACATAACGGTAATCCGTAACGGCATAAACTAATCGAGATAGATATAGACTTCTATATATCAAAATGATCTGGGCGAAAAAAGAAATTCATTTAGCCATGTCCGTCCTTCCGTCCATAAACACGATAACTTGAGTAAATTTTGAGGTATCTTGATAAAATATGGTATGAAGGTTCCCGGGCAGCCATCTCAGATCTCTATTTAAAATGAACGAAATCGGACCATAACCACGCCCACTTTTTCGATATCGAAAATTTCGAAAAACCGAAAAAGTGCGATAATTCATTACCAAAGACGGCTAAAGCAATGAAACTTGGTAGGTGGATTGACCTTATGACGCAGAATAGAAAATTGGTAAAATTTTGGACAATAGGCGTGGCACAGCCTACTTTTAAAAGGAGGTAATTTGAAAGTTTTGCAAACTGTAATTTGGCAGTCGTTGAAGATATCATGATGAAATTTGGCAGGCACGTTACTCCTATTACTATATGTGTGCTAAATAAAAATTAGCGAAATCGGATGAAGAACACGCCCACTTTTAAAAAAAAAATTTTTTTAAGTCAAATTTTAACAAAAAATTTAATATCTTTACAGTATATAAGTAAATTATGTCAACATTCAACTCCAGTAATGATATGGTGCAGCAAAATACAAGACTAAAAGAAAATTTCAAAATGGGCGTGGCTCCGCCCTTTTTCATTTAATTCGTCTAGAATACTTTTAATGCCATAAATCGAACGAAAATATACCAATCCTTCTCAAATTTGGTAGGGGCATAGATTCTATGACGCTAACTGTTCTCTGTGAAAATGGGCGAAATCGGGTTGAAGCCACGCCCATTTTTTATACACAGTCGTCCGTCTGTCCTTCCGTCCGCCGTTAACACGATAGCTTGAGCAGAAATCGACACATCTTTACTAAACTTAGTTCACGCACTTATCTGAACTCACTTTATCTTGGTATAAAAAATGGCCGAAATCCGACTATGACCACGCCCACTTTTTCATTATCGAAAATTACGAAAAAATGGAAAAGCTGTCATAATTCTCTACCAAATATGAAAAAAGAGATGAAAAATGGTAATTGGATTGGTTTATTGACGCAAAATATAACTTTAGAAAAAACTTTGTAAAATGGGTGTGACACCTACCATATTAAGTAGAAGAAAATGAAAAAGTTCTGCAGGCGAAATCAAACGCCCTTGGAATCTTGGCAGGAAAACTGTTCCTGATATCTATCTATATATATCTATCTATAAATCTTATAAAATAAAGTCGCTAAATGCCGTGTATGCACATAACTTCACACAGAATGCTCCGATTTTAAAACGGTTTTTTGAATTTGAAAGCTTAGCTACGTGTGATGGTACAGTTAATATAAATTGAAGGTATGTATTATAGGGGCGTGGCAAATTGCCAAAATGTAGTAAAAAATCATAAAATTTTTGTTTACACAGCTATAACTTATAAACGGATGGATGGACTTAAAAAATTCTACTTTTCAGTAAAACTTTGAAATATTTACCTTCGATAGTATAAAACAAAGTCGCTTTTTCTGTCCCTATGTCCCTTTGAATGCTTAAACCTTTAAAAATACGCAACGGATTTTGATGCGCTTTTTTTAATAGATAAAGAGTGATTGAAGAGGAAGTAACGGATGAACATATTTGGCTGAAAATTGGTGGAGGGGTAGCTTAGAACCAGGAGACAGACATAGGCTAATTTTTATCCCGTTCTGGATAGGGTCTTGAGATCAAAACGTGGACCTGGGTAATGGGATATGTTTGTACAATATGGGTATCGAATGTAAGCTATTTATGACTACTTTGATACGGGGTATTTTTCGTACCCGCATGTAACTAGGGTCTCGAGATATAAGCGAAAACGTGGACGCGGGTATCCCTAGAATGTGTTTATAGAATATGGATAACGAATGAAAGCTGTTGATGAGTGCTTTAGTACAGGGTAGTTTTCATACATATTTGTGAAGGGTCTCGAGATATAGGCCAAAACGTGTATCAGGGTAACACTAGGATGTGTTTTTACATTATGGGTATAAAATTGAAGCTGTTGATGGGTGCTTGAGTACAGAGTAATTTTTATACCGCTGGGTGACTGGGTACCGGATACCCCTAGAATGTGTGTGTAATATGGATATCAAATGAAAGTTGCTGCTGAGAGCTTTAAAGTAATTTTCATTGTGATATTCGATTTAGTTGCATTAACCTGGCAAAACTGATAAATATGCATACGAAGCCGACATAAAGACATGAATTAATAATACCCACATACCTATTTATATACGTCCTATTCGATTTGCTTGAAATTTCGTATATAAATTTGCCTATATTAGTATTTACGATGCTTTTTTCCGGGAAGTATACCAGAGACGGACTGGGACTGGGATTAGGACTAGGACTGGGACTGAGAATTAGACACGGAGTGGGACTGGTATACAATACATACCACCCTCTGGGACTGGCAATAAGAGATGAAGAAGAATGAGAAAAAATTGAGAGAAAAGAAAAGAGAGAAGGAGACTGAGAAATTGATAGAATGAGACGAAAATAGAGATAGATGAAGCGAAAAGACGGAGGGAGGAGTGAATAAAAGGATTAAGAAAAAGTGAAGAGGGGGGGGGCAGAGTTAAACGGAAAACGTTTATTAAAATGTATGGAGATAGACAAAATTTAGGGCAGAACAACGTCTGACGGGTCTGCTAGTTACATATATAAATAAATTAGCGGTACCCGACAGATGATGTTCTGGGTGACCCTGGTCCACATTTTGGTCGATATCTCGAAAACGCCTTCACATATACAACTAAGGACCACTCCCTTTTAAAACCCTCATTAATACCTTCAATTTTATACCCATATCGTACAAACACATTCTAGAGTCAACCCTGGTCCACCCTTATGGCGATGTCTCAAAAAGGCGTCCACCTATAGAACTAAGGCCCACTACGTTTTAAATAATCATTAACACCTTTAGTTTGATACCCATATCGTACAACACAAATTCTAGAGTCACCCCTGGTCCACCTTTACGGCGATATCCTGAAATGGCGTCCGCCTATAGAACTATGGCCAACTCCCTTTTAAAATACTCTTTAATACCTTCCATTTGAAACCCATGTCATACAAACACATTCCAGGGTTACCCTAGGTTAATTTTTCTAAATGGTGATTTTCCCTTATTTTGTCTCCAAAGCTCTCAGCTGAGTATGTAATGTTCGGCTACACCCGAACTTAGCCTTCCTCACTTGTTTTTTTGTGGATGCTATTTGGCACTGTTGTACTTCTTAGGTCCAAACTGCGTAAAAATTGAATTGTAAAATTGCAAAGAAATACCCTTATTTACTTTCAAACGAGCACTTAATTACACCTCTCTTTAAAATCCATATGTTTTGTTCAATTTTAGTTATCATATTGTGATACTCTATTACTAGAGACGATTGCTAGAACACGACCAAAACCGTCAAGGGAGGCATTAATAGACGCGTTTTGGCCACGGTTTGCATAATCCGAACATGTTTTCGCCTTTAGATTATTGATATCGGGACAAAACGCGTCTTTTCATACCTCTTTCCACATTTTTGGACGGGTTATTGCAGTCGACGGGTTATTCGCTGCTATCCGAATAAAAGCAAAATTTTTTAATATATTATTCATCTGCACTCATTCGCCGACAGAGAATAAAGACGATGAGGTGAAAGACACTTTTTATGAACAATTAGAACGCACATACGAGCGCTGCCCCCGTCATGATATAAAAGTCGTGCTTGGCGACTTTAACGCCAGGGTGGGCAAAGAAGGTGTTTTGGCCCTACAGTCGGAAAGTTCAGCCTACACAATGAAACTTCTCCTAACGGACTGAGGCTGATTGACTTTGCCGGTACTCGAAACATGGTCATATCTAGCACGAGGTTCATTCATAAAAAGATACATCAAGCTACATGGCTGTCTCCTGATCGAAATACTCGCAATCAGATCGATCACGTTGTGATAGACGGACGGCACGCCTCCAGTGTTTTAGATGTGCGCATGATCCGAGGACCTAACATCTACTCGGACCATTATCTCGTTGCAGCCAAAATATGCACCCGCCTCAGCGCGGCTAAAACCAAGGAACAAAAAACATAAGGAAAGCTGGACGTCGAAAAGCTTCAATCACAACAGACTGCCAATGATTTCTCAACTCGACTCTCACACCTGCTCTCTGAGAGCACAACTCAGAATATGAAGGAATACAGGAGCAGTGGGAGCATATCTCCAAAGCATTTCGTACTGCCGCCGAGGAAAAAATTGGTTACCGGCGGCCACGAAAAAACAACTGGTACGATGAAGAATGCCGCGTTGCAACCGAAAGAAAAGACGCTGCCTACAGGGCTACGTTAAAAGCGATCGCAACAAGAGGAGTGTGTGAACGCTATCGTGAGTTCAAAAAGGAAGCGAGACGCCTTTTCAGGAAGAAAAAAGCAGGAGTAGAAAGGCGTGAGTGCGAGGAGCTTGAGCTGCTAGCCACCAGGAATAACGCCCGAAAATGTTACCAAAAAATACGGCGATAGACGGAAGGTTTTAAGACCGGGCAAACTCCTGTAGGAACAAAAACGGCGACCTTGTAATTGATGTCCAGAGAGTGCTTAGATTATGGAGGGAATACTTCTCTGCTCTCCTAAATGTAGGCAGCGATTCACCGCGCAGAGATGACGAACCCGACCCCGCAATCGATGATTATGCAATATAAGACGACGATTGGAATCTAAGTGTTCTTTGCCCAGTCCACAAGAAGGGGGATACTGCAAAACGCACCAACTATCGTGGAATCAGCCTTCTTAATATCGCATATAAGGTCCTTTCAAGTGTATTGTGCGAAAGATTGAAGCCCACCGTGAACCCGCTGATTGGACCTTATCAGTGCGGCTTCTGACCTGGTAAATCTACCATCGACCAGATTTTCACAATGCGCCAAATCTTGGATAAAACCCGTGACAAGAGAATCGACACACATCACCTCTTCGTCGACTTTAAAGCCGCCTTCGACAGCACGAAAAGGAGCTGCCTATGTGCCGCTATGTCTGAATTGGGTTTCCCCGCAAAACTTATACGGCTGTGCAAAATGACGTTGAGCAACACCACCAGCGCAGTCAGAATTAGGAAGGAAATCTCAGAGCCATTCGAAACGAAACGAGGTTTCGGACAGGGTGACCCCCTATCGTGCGATTTCTTTAATTTGATGTTGGAGAAAAATACTAGCTGCAGAACTTAACCGCACTAGCACAATATTCTATAAAGCGTTGTCAGGTTCCATTTTGGAACCTCTGAAAAAAATGATGTTGTACGCCAATCCATACCCAACTCCAAACAAATTATTTTCGGTTTATTTCTTTTCACTTAATTTAAGATAGTTAACTTTCAGTAGTACAATAAATGTTTTAGATTTGCTTTAGTTTGTACTTTTTATGTTTTTAAAATTAAAAAGTTTATAATTTATTTAATAATTTGGGAAAAATTTAAACAACGTGACATCAGGACGGACAAGGCGACAGCTGTTTCGATTATACCTTGTAATTCTCTTCAAAGCCTTTTCTCCCGGGAGTGGGAGTCGAACTCGCACCCCTACGATAGTTGAAATGGTTGTAAACGCATTCAGCTACGTCATGCCTGTTGTGAAGTCTTTCCCAATTGCCTTCTTTTTGCATATTTTAATCTTTTACACATTGCATACTTCGTATGCAATTATGTGTTAAAGCTATGCTCGGTACGGCGGTTTTCAAAGAAACTTTGGTTTTGTTGCTGTTTTCGTTCTATTTATAGAACTACAACGAATTTAATTTAATTTAATTTACTATGAGCATGTTGAGGTATTTGATTTTTTTTAAAATTGAAGTCAGTTTTTTCGTACGTTTGCCTTCTGTTTCTGTCTTGTTAATTGAATAAACATTATTGTTTGAAAGTTTTTCTGTCCGAATACTTTTCCTTTTCACATACTTTATATCATCCGTGGTGTTTATGACTTTAATTATAGGGTTACTGGCATTAACAATGCACCTAGCTGTGAAAACACATTTTTCAACTTCCTGCGAGTCCACGAAAAGTGGCTCGGGTGAATCTCCTAAATCAAAAAGTCTGAATATTTCACATCTTGGAGGAATGATACAACTATCGCTTTCTGTTCCATGTAGGATTGGTATCGCTACTTTTTCATTACCTACCAAAAAGGAAATACTATTTCTTTCATAATTGATAATGCATTTGTTAATTTTCAGAAAATCTTTACCCAGTATGCCATTGGATGGAATATTAAAGTCTTCATTTACTACATGTAAAGTATGTTTAATAGAGAAGTTTGAAAAATTTAGATTAGAAACTGAATTATAAGTGACACCGGTAATGTTAATAATGTCGTTCGTATTTAATGAAATATTACTGCCTAGACATGATATTTTTATTAAAGAAATGTCTGCTTGAGGCACTGGTGTTTAAAGCGCCAACGTTTGGGTTTCTAACTCTACCGTTGGATGATCTCGAATTGTTACCTCTATTGTTACTATTGTTTGAATTAGGATTTGTATTTGAACGCGTATTATTATCTATATATTAATACGCTAACAAAATGTCCATACACACAATTGACAGGTGGTTTCGCATAGTTAGCATACGTAAAATCATATAAAAGTAATATTAATCGATTCGTATCGATCAGCCGCAGTGCATAGGCCTATATTTGTTAACAAATATTACTCTATTTGTCTATAAGTAATAAAAAAAAATTTTTTGTAAATCCAACAATCTCTCCAAATTTGGATATTTACTTTCTTGCACAAAAGCGCGCCATCTTTGAACAAAGTATGTAAGTGCTCTAAGCCACAAACCTACATAAGCGTGAAAGATTAAAACATGGTTTCCCATTATTGCAACTTACCTATAATAGCCTCATCCAAAATCCTAAATAATTGTTCCAAAATAATTTGTAGCGTACCAAAAAATCTCAAATAGAAATAATTTCTGACCTGCCCATTTTTTGTGGCAAATTTCACTTACACGTAAATACATAAGTCTTTATTTAACAGATTCTTTGTTTTTTATTTTAGTTGTTTACAAAAAAACATGAAATCGCAAATAATGAGATAACTTTTATTGAAACTAACTAATTTATTTATAACAATTAATAGCAAATTTGTCCCAAAATGTTTTTGCATTTGCAGATTTAATACTCATTTTAGATAAAGTACGTCTTATACTGAACAAAAAAAAAAAGTTACAAAAATATAACATTACATTTTTTATATTGTTTTTATTGCTAATTTATTTTATTTCTTATTTTATTTTATTATCTATTCTTTTATTTCAACTTAGGTTATTATTATTTAAATGCAACTTGACTGAATCGGAAAATTTCACGTTGTATATTAAATGAAAAAAAAAACGTCCCAAAAACGTTTTTGATTTTAGGGCAAAACGGCAACCGGCATCATGGCGGCCGTATTGTGTAGGCAGTATATTACCCACTATCTATATATTAATACGCTAACAAAATTTCCATACAAACAATTGACAGGCGGTTTCGCATAGTTAGCATACGTAAAATCATATAAAAGTGATATTAATGGATTCGTATAGATCAGCCGCAGTGCACAGGTCTATTTTTGTTAAAAAATATTACTCTATTTGTCTATAATTAATAGAAAAAGTCTTTACAATCTCTCCAAATTTGGATATTTACTTTCTTGCGCAAAAGCGCGCCATCTTTGGACAAATTATGTAAGTGCTCTAAAACATAAGAAAAAGGTTTTTTGTAAATCCAACAATCTCTCCAAATATGGATATTTACTTTCTTGCACAAAAGCGCGCCATCCTTGGACAAATTATGTAAGTGCTCTAAGCCACAAACCTACATAAGCGTGAAAGATTAAAACATGGTTTTCCATTGTTGCAACTTATCTATAATAGCCTCTACAAAAATCCTAAATAATTGTCCCAAAATAATTTGTAGCGTAACAAAAAATTTTAAATAGAATAATTTCTGACCTGCCCATTTTTTGTGGCAAATTTCACTTACACGTAAATACATAAGTCTTTATTTAACAGATTCTTTGTTTTTTATTTTAGTTGTTTACAAAAAAACACGAAATTGCAAATAATGAGTTAACTTTTGTTGAAACTAACTAATTTATTTATAACAATTAATGGCATATTTGCCCCAAAATGTTTTTGCATTTGCAGATTTAATCCTCATTTTAGATAAAGTACGTCTTATACTGAACAAAAAAAAAAGTTACAAAAATATAACATTAAATTTTTTATATTGTTTTTTTATGCTAATTTATTTTATTTCTTATTTTATTTTATTATATATTCTTTTATTTCAACTTAGGTTATTATTATTTAAATGCAACTTGACTGAATCGGAAAATTTCACGTTTTATATTAAATGAAAAAAAACGTCCCAAAAACGTTTTTGATTTTAGGGCAAAACGGCAACCGGCATCATGGCGGCCGTATTGTGTAGGCAGTATATTACCCACTATCTATATATTAATACGCTAACAAAATTTCCATACAAACAATTGACAGGCGGTTTCGCATAGTTAGCATACGTAAAATCATATAAAAGTGATATTAATCGATTCGTACAGATCAGCCGGAGTGCATAGGCCTATTTTTGTTAACAAATATTACTCTATTTGTTTATAATAAATAGAAAAAGTTTTTTGTAAATCCAGCAATATCTCCAAATATCGATATTTACTTCATTGCACAAAAGCGCGCCATCTCTGGACAAATTATATAAGTGCTCTGTCCGAAGATTAGAATCTTCATATTTCCACAATGATCACATTAAAACCCGGAAAAAAGTCTAAGTGCACTTATTGCGTTTTTATATGGAACTGTTTGTTCACTTCACTTAATTTCAAGTAATTTCACCATAATTCTATGTCAATTTCATTTGATTTTACATAATTTTTATATTTTTGTTTAAGGAGGTCCATACCAAAACGTACAAAAGTACAAAGTCTTAGATAAAATTCAAAATTTTACAGAAAAAGATAAGTAAGTTAGACTAGTCTGCTATATTTCCAACACTTGATGCATGGACTGAGTTGAAAAAAATACACGTTGGTCGAATTTCGACCACAGGCGATACTAGTTGTTATTATTCTGGTATCTATTTCCGTTATAATTCCTATATCTTTGATTATTGTTGCAGTTATAATTACTATTGTATGAAAATGAACTATTATTATTTCTATAACCAGTATAGCCGTGATTTGGGTAAAAACCTCGATAACTACCACGTGAATTTCTGAATGTGTTGTTACCACGTGATCGAAAAACTAGAACCTGACGTTCAGTTACTTCGTTGTTTTGTTCTACAATTAATTTTGCTACTACGTCTTTCGAATCAGTAATTGCCGTAGAGGCTAAAATGGTTTTGATTAAATTGGATTTTGCGTTTAAACGACACACGTTAACAGTTTGTTCGATTGCCATTTCATAAGCTTTCGCTTCAGTGATCCCTTCAATAATAAGAGACCGCTCAAGTGAGTCAGCTAAATCTTCAACTTTTTTGGCAAAATCTGTATAATTGTTACCGTTAACGTGCAATTCTTCCTGCTACAACTTTCGAGTTGTCTAGTTTGATCCTACTACGTAGAGCTACTTTGATTTCATTGACTGAAGTTACTTGTGTTGGTATTGCTTCACGGGCTTTACCCTCAAGTTTTAATTTTAAGAACGCTATGAAAGTATCAGTTAAATCTGCAGTAGCGAATTGTTCAAGTAATGGAATTTTGTCTATAAAAGAGTCAAGTGCACGAGGGTCACCACTGTAGTTTTCCCTAATAGAATTATCACATGTGTTAATGAAAATTCTCTTTTCCTCAGGTGTTGCCATGATTTGATCGTTAAGATCTGGAGCTGAGTTAGCAGAAGGTGAGGCCACGTTTGTACTAATTAGATCGTTAAGATCTGGGTTTACGCTAGAAGAAGGGTTAACTAAGTTTGTACTATTTGGGTCGTTAGGATCTGATTTTAAAGTAGAAGAAGTTAAAATTTCACAATTTGAATCGTTAAGATTTGAATCTAAATTAGAAGTTGAATTTTTAATGGAAGAATTTTCGAAGCCTGGAAAATCTGTTGACAAAGAAAATCTATTTTCCCGGTTTGTGACTTCTTCGGTCGAGGATGAAGCTAAGCTTTCGTAGCTTGAGGCTGAATTATCGGAATCGGATTCTGAGTCTGAATTTTTTTGCACTTGCTTACCACTTCTAAGGTATATATGTAGTTATCAGAATAGCACAAATAATTCAGTTCAAACTATGAAATTAATGAAGTACTTATGTGAATGTCTGAATTCTTTGAAGCTGAAATGTTGAGGAAAAAGAAAAATAAATTTTGTATAAGAGAACTGATATGCAGGTGAATAGTCACTAAAGAAGTATTTTACAATTTATTTGAATAATTAATTAAAACTGCAGTAAACTTGTATGAAAAATCTATAAAAAGTAATTGATTTTAAAATGGCTCAAAGTATGTAAGTATTAATTGGTAAAAATCTCAAAATTGTGGTAAACTTGTTCAAAAATCCATTTATATTCACGCTTTGTTCAAAAAAATCGTATATTTTCACGGACGCGCCGCTTTATATAAAAAAATCTCACTTGGCTTTTCACGGGACCACCGTTTTAATCGGTTTTTAACGGAACGACCGCATATATCAAAAATCCAAAATTTACACGTTACAACAGTCTTATATGGTGAAAATAAATATGTTGGAAAATGGTCGTATCTATAAAAAATTTTCCTTTTACATGTAGTAAATAAAAGTCTAAAAAAAAAATGGAAAATCCGAAATTTGAAATTTTAAATAGAAGGTTTGTGAAATGAATTGCAAATTTGAAGAATATGTGAATTTGTAAAATAGATTGATGAATTTTTAATTTAGAATTTTGAAAACATGAAAAATTTGAAGAAATGGGTGAAGATGTTGGAATTTATAAAATGCTTCGAAAATTTAAAAATTGTTGGAAACTGAAATAGTTAAATTTAGAACGCACCACTTTATCGTTTTAGTAAATAAAATCAAAAATGTATATATATTGTAACGCACCGCATAAAAGAAATTTTCTGTTTTCTATACATACATCTAATATATAAAATTCTTCTGTCACGGTTTTAGAGGCTTAACTCCTCCGAAACGGCTGAACCGATTCACATGAAATTTTGTGAGCATATTGGGTAGGTCTGAGAATCGGCCAACGTCTACCTTTTTTTTCGCTACGTGCCTAGGGTCTTGAGATCAAAACGTGGACCCGGGTACCCCTAGAATGTGTTTATACAATATGGATATCATACGAAAGCTGTTGATGTGTGCTATAGTACAGGATAATTTTCATACCCCTGGGTGACTGGGGTCTCGAGATATAGGCCAAAACGTGGACCCGGGTACCCCTGGAATGTGTTTATACAATATGGATATCAAATGAAAGCTGTTGATGAGTGCTATAGTACAGGATAATTTTCATACAACTGGGAGGCTAGGGTCTCGAGATATAGACCAAAACGTGGTCCCGGGTACCCCTAGAATTTGTTTATACAATATGGATACCAAATGAAAGCTGTTGATGAGTGCTACAGTACAGGATAATTTTCATACAACTGGGATGCTAGGGTCTCGAGATATAGCCCAAAACGTGGACCCGGGTACCCCTAGAATGTGTTTATACAATATGGATATCAAATGAAAGCTCTTGATGCGTGCTATAGTACAGGATAATTTTCATACAACTGGGAGGCTAGGGTCTCGAGATATAGTCCAAAACGTGGACCAGGATACCCCTAGAATGTGTTTATACAATATGGATATCATATGAAAGCTGTTGATGAGTGCTATAGTACAGGATAATTTTCATACCCTTGGGTGACTAGGGTCTCGAGATATAGGCCAAAACATGGACCCGGATACACCTAGAATGTTTTTTTATATTATGGGTATCAAATTGAAGCTGTTAATGTTTGCTATAATACAGAGTAAGTTTTACACCGCTGAGTGACTAGGGTCTCGAGATATAGGCCAAAACATAAACCCGGATACCCCTAGAATGTGTTTGTATTATGGATATCAAATAAAAACTGTTGCTGATAGCTCTAAAGTTCATTGTGATATTCGATTTAGTCGCATCAACCTGGCAAAACTGATAAATATGCATGCGAAGCCGAAATAAAGACAAGAATTAATAATACCCACATACCTGTTTACATACGCCTTATTCCATTTGCCTGAAATTTCGTATATAAATTTGCCTATATGAGTATTTACGATGCTTTTTTCCGGGCAGTATACCAGAGACGGACTGGGACTGAGACTCGGAGTGGGACTGGGACTGAAACTCGGAATGGGACTGGAACAAAATACATACCACCCTCTGGGACTGGCAATAAGAGATGAAGAAGAAGGAGAAAAACTTGAGAGAAGAGAAAAGAGAGAAGGAGACTGAGAAAGAGATAGAATGAGACGAAGATGGAGATGAAGCGAAAAAGACGGAGAGAGGAGTGAATAAAAAGATTAGGAAAAAGTGTAGAGGGGTAAGGCAGAATTAGACGGAAAAAGCTTATTAAAATGTATGCAGATATGCCAAATTTAGGGCAGAGCAACGTCTGCCGGGTCTGCTAGTTTATGTTATAAAAACAAAAACCGTAGGCAAAAATTTATTAATACATAAGGGGTATTCCATCCCATTTCGACCAATTTTGAACCCGAGCCCTTTAGAATTGGCTGAAAGTTTTTCTTCTTTTTCTAGCTTACGAAAGACGTTTTTCAGAAGTTTTTCAAAATTTTTCATCCAACTCAAAAAAAGTTATGAATTTTAAAAAAAAACACCGTCTTTGTTTTCAAAATGCTATAACTTTTTCAAAAATTGACCGTTTGTTTTTAAATGTACTTTTCGGAAAAAATTCAAAAAATTTTTTAAGTTTTTTTTTTTTGTAATTTTTCAGCTTTTTAAGATTTTTTGTATTTCGCCCTTTTTTTCTCATAAAAAAATTCAATCAATTCTGCAATCATCCCCACTAATCCCGGAGTGGGCCGAGAATTTTTTTTTTTTATTTAATTGAGAAAAAAAAACTTTCAAATTTTTTTTTTGTATTTTTTCCGAAAAAGTTATAGCATTTTGAAAAAAAACACCGTTTTTTTCAAAATATTTAAAACTTATTTTGAGTTGGGCGAAATTCGAAAAATCTCAAAAAGCTGAAAAATTACAAAAAAAAACTTAAACAATTTTTTGAATTTTTTCCGAAAAGTACATTTAAAAACAAACGGTCAATTTTTGAAAAAGTTATAGCATTTTGAAAACAAAGACGGTGTTTTTTTAAAAATTCATAACTTTTTGAGTTGGATGAAAAAATTTGAAAAACTTCTGAAAAACGTCTTTCGTAAGCTAGAAAAAGAAGAAAAACTTTCAGCCAATTCTAAAGAGGTCGGGTTCAAAATTGGTCGAAATGGGATGGAATACCCCATATACATATATACTTGTTTCGCTGCTTCAACTGCTGCCTCGCTGCTGGCGTTGCTGCTGCCTATTTCCGCTGTTGTCGCTGCTGCTGGGCTTCGCTGCTGACGGTCATGTTAAATGCTGGTAGTGGTGGCGGACTTTAAAAATGGCGATGTTGTACAGTTGGCTAGTGGTGTGGGTTTTAAATTCCGTTAATTAATAGCGTTGTTGTATGAAAATTTTTCCATTTTGGCCTTATATTTGTTGTAGTTTTAAGTCGATTTTATTAAGTTAAAAATTTTGTATTACTTCTGTACCGTTTATTGTAGTTTTTAATATATTTTGTTATTTAAAGTTTTTTTTTTTTTTTGATTATTTCTGTATAATTTAGTTGTAGTTTTTGGACGTTTTTTATTATTTAACGCTTTCTTTACTTTGTTTTATTTAATTATGTATTTTCACTGCCACTTCCACTTTCCACATATTTCACAAAAAGTTTTACCACCTACCTCTGTCACGGTTTTTGGAACCTCTGAAAAAAAATGATGTTGTGCGCCATTCCATACCCAACTCCAAACAAATTATTTTTGGTTTAGTTCTTTTCACTTTATTTAAGATAGTTAACTTTCAGTAGTACAATATATGTTTTAGATTTGCTTTAGTTTGTACTTTTTATGTTTTTAAAATTAAAAAGTTTAGTTTTGTTTAGCACACGTTTTTTCTTCCTTGTCCAGATTAATAATTGTGTGTCTTTTTCTGTCAGTGACGTGGGCTGCAGCTGCATTTAGCATGCGCGTTGCCAACTGCCCGCGCCTGTCAAATGCAACTAAAGCTCCACGCCCGAAAATTCTACCAAAAAATACGGCGACAGACGGAAGGTTTTAAGACCGGGGCAAACTCCTGTAGGAATGAAAACGGCGACCTTGTAACTGATGTCCAGAGAGTGCTTAGATTATGGAGGGAACACTTCTCTGCTCTCCTAAATGGAGGCAGCAATTCACCGCGCAGAGATGAAGAACCCGATCCCGCAATCGATGATGATGGAATATATGTCCCCCCGCCCGATTATGACGAAGTTAGAATAGCAATAACCAGATTGAACAACAACAAGGCCGTGGGCGCTGATGGATTGCCTGCGGAGCTATTCAAGTTCGGCGGCGAGGAGTTGGTAAGGCGCATGCAGCAGCTTCTTAGCAAAATATGGGCGGACGAAAGCATGCCCGACGGTTGGAATCTAAGTGTTCTTTGCCCAGTCCACAAGAAGGGGGATACTGCAAAATGCACCAACTATCGTGGAATCAGCCTTCTTAATATCGCATATAAGGTCCCTTCAAGTGTATTGTGCGAAAGATTGAAGCCCACCGTGAACCGGCTGATTGGACCTTATCAGTGCGGCTTCAGACCTGGTAAATCTACCATCGACCAGATTTTCACAATGCGCCAAATCTTGGAAAAAACCCGTGAAAAGAGAATCGACACACATCACCTCTTCGTCGACTTTAAAGCCGCCTTCGACAGCACGAAAAGGAGCTGCCTATATGCCGCTATGTCTGAATTTGGTTTCCCCGCAAAACTTATACGGCTGTGCAAAATGACGTTAAGCAACACCATCAGCTCAGTCAGAATTGGGAAGGACCTCTCCGAGCCGTTCGAAACTAAACGAGGTTTCAGACAGGGTGACCCCCTATCGTGCGATTTCTTTAATTTGATGCTGGAGAAAATTATACTAGCTGCAGAACTTAACCGCACTGGAACAATATACTATAAAATCGTGCAATTACTGGCATATGCTGATGACATTGATATCATCGGCCTAAACACCCGCGCTGTTAGTTCTGCTTACTCCAAGCTGGAAAAAGAAGCGGTAAAGATGGGTTTGATGGTGAATGAGGACAAAACGAAGTACCTGCTGTCATCGAGCAAAGAGTCAGCGCATATGCGCCTTGGCAACCACGCTACTGTTGGCAGCCATAATTTCGAAATAGTAAAAGACTTCGTTTATTTGGGAACCAGCATCAACATTAGCAACAACATCAGCACTGAAATCCAGCGAAGAATCAATCTTGCCAATAAATGCTACTTTGGACTAGGTAGGCAATTGAAAAGTAAAGTCCTCTCTCGGCGAACGAAAATCATACTCTACAAGTCACTTATCGTACCCGTCCTGCTATATGGGGCAGAAGCATGGACCATGACAACAGCAGATGAAGCGGCTTTGGGAGTGTTCGAGAGAAAAGTTCTTCGAAAGATTTATGGACCTCTACGCGTTGGCGATGGCGAGTACCGAAGAAGATTTAATGATGAGCTGTACGAGCTATACGCAGACATCAACATAGTCCAGCGAATTAAAACGCAGCGGCTGCGCTGGCTAGGCCATGTTATGCGAATGAAAGATGATGCTCCGGCCAAGAAAGTGTTTCTATCGGAACCCGCCTATGGAAGCAGAGGTAGAGGGCGGCCCCCACTCCGTTGGAAGGACCAGGTGGAAAACGATTTAAACTCCCTTGGTGTGACCAATTGGCGCCGGTTGGCGGAGCGAAGGAGCGACTGGCGCGCCTTGTTGGACGGCCATAATCGTTTAGACGGTTAAGCGCCAATTAAGTAAGTAAGTAAGAGAGTTTACTTTATCCTTACAGCGTGCAATTACTGGCGTATGCTGATGACATTGATATCATCGGTTTAAACACCCGCGCTGTTAGTTCTGCTTACTCCAAACTGGAAAAAGAAGCGGTAAAGATGGGTTTGATGGTGAATGAGGACAAAACGAAGTCATCGAGCAAAGAGTCAGCGCAACGCGCCTTGGCAACCACACTATTGTTGGCAGCCATAATTTCGAAATAGTAAAAGACTTCGTTTATTTGGGAACCAGCATCAATACTAGCAACAACATCAGCACTGAAATCCAGCGAAGAATCAATTTTGCCAATAAATGCTACTTTGGACTAGGTAGGCAATTTAAAAGTCAAGTCCTCTCTCGGCGAACGAAAATCATACTCTACAAGTCACTTATCGTACCTGTCCTGCTATATGGGGCAGAAGCATGGACCATGACAACAGCAGATGAAGCAGCTTTGGGAGCATTCGAGAGAAAAGTTCTTCGAAAGATTTATGGACCTCTACGCGTTGGCGATGGCGAGTACCGAAGAAGATGTAATGATGAGCTGTACGAGCTATACGCAGACATCAACATAGTCCAGCGAATTAAAACGCAGCGGCTGCGCTGGCTAGGCCATGTTATGCGAATGAAAGATGATGCTCCGGCCAAAAAAGTGTTTCTATCGGAACCCGCCTATGGAAGCAGAGGTAGAGGGCGGCCCCCACTCCGCTGGAGCGACCAGGTGGAAAACGATTTCAACTCCTTTGGTGTGACCAATTGGCGCCGGTTGGCGGAGCGAAGGAGCGACTGGCGCGCCTTGTTGGACGGCCATAACCATTTAGACGGTTAAGCGCCAATTAAGTAAGTAAGTAAGTAAGTAAGTATTGCAGTCGACAACGGTTTCAAACTGTTTTTCGCGGAAAACTTTTGAACGGGTAGAACAACCCGTTTGTATTCTTAATGCTGGCATGACTACGCGTCCTCAGTTACCCCAATCGAAGGCTTTGTATAATTTTCTGTAGGACCTATATAGGTGCACTTTACATTTTTATACTAAATTCGTTCAAAAAATGTACCACCACAGCAACCCATTTCTGATATTCCGCTCCTTTTTCTGTTTCCCTGCATCGCTTTCGACGACAGCAACCCCTATAATTTTGACACTTCGTTCAGTATCAAACTCATGTTCCACTTATGTTCCACTGGATTCCACGCTAGTTTGCCCGACCGAAGTGTCAAACGGCAGTGTGTTAGAAAGAGAAAGGAATTGTTTCCTTCTCACACATATCATACTTGTAAACCTGTACAATGGATTGTGTGCTGATTGCTGTTTGCTCTATCCGTTAAAAAAGATTAATGTCTTTTAAATATCGAAGCGATAACTTTTCACTGATATGAGTGCTGTTACAGATCTCATAGAGCTAGTACCGATTATATAGCCTCTCAAGATAGAAAGGTGCTCAACAACATAATACAGGCTGAGCTGAAACAAAAATCTGATCTATAGGAGGAGGTAACAAATGCAAGAAAATTGGATAAAACAAATGCTAGAATTTAGGAGGCCGCCGTGGTGTGATGGTACCGTGCTCTGTCTACAACACCGAAGATCCTGGGTTCACGACCCGGCCAAAGCAACCTCAAATATTTTAGAAAAAGTTGTTTCAACTAGAAAAAAATGTTTCTAAGCAGGGTCGCCTCTCGGCAGTATTTGGCAAGCACTCCGAGTGTATTTCTACCATGAAAGCGCTCAGTGAAAACTCACCTGCCTTGCAGATGCCGCTCGGAGTCGGCATAAAACAGGTCCAGTGCCACCAATTTTTAGGAAAAATTAAAAGGGAGCACGAGGCAAAAAGGAAGAGAAGTTCGGCATAAAATTTCTTCGCAGGTTATCGCGTCTTGCATTTAATAATTTTTTTTTTTTAATGCTAGCATGTGTTAGAAGACAACAACAGATGACGTAGAAAGAATAAATGCCTAGGTCGTAGTTCAGCAAATCTGCCTCCACATGACACTAGGTAATGTGAAATCAAGGCCTATAACTTCGATGTCTATTTGGTCCAATCATGTTGAGACTACAAGTTTTCGTGGACATCCGTTAGAGAATACCGAGAGAGAATATTTGCAAGTCATCGCATATCTGCTCCAAGAAGAAGCAGAAGAAATGAATAAGTCACTTAAACCAAATACAAGCCCTTTCATTACATTCTCTGAATAATACTCCACGCATATCCCCAAGAATTAAGTAGCAGTCAACATGGGTGGAAACTCTAGGATAAGTAAAACCCTGAAAAGTAAGTCTTGATTTTTTACAGACAATTTTTCCTATCATCTCTAATTAAGACCTCGGCCAGCGGCAGATACCGGACGACTTATCAAAAGCTTTGACATGCGGCACATCCAAGGTCGATATTTGCATGTTTTCTGCACCCGTACAGCGGATAAGACGTTTGAACAAAAAGTGCTATATCTTCTACGCCTATATGCCACCGAGAGAAAAATTTATGAAACGTCCAAGTCCCGGAACTGCGGAAAATATGCCACAGAAAGCAGATGCTAGCAACTCTTGCAAGATTGAGACTACAAAAAGTCAGAGCAATTAAAAAGAGCTAAGAAAGCCCTCAGAACTGACATTAAGCAAAGCAAACTTAGGTACCGAAAAATGCTTTGCGAGGAAGTGGATAGTGGACGTTCTCTATCCCACCCAACATTTCAGACAACGTAAAACAATTTCACGAAATAGATCTCAAAATGGACACGCGCAGCATTAAACCTACAAAAACATGAGGGCTTGATGGAAAACCCTCGGAAGAAATTAGGCTATCGACAAATATCTGTCCACATCTTTTGTTGCACATTGACAAAATATGTCTCGAAGCAAGAATTTTCCCCACCAGATGGAATACAGTATGGCTAGTTCTTATTTTGAAAGCCAAAAGACACCGCAACTCTCTACAGTCTTTACGCGTGTTATGCTTGCTGAACACCACAGGAAAACTGACGGAGAGCCTCCTGAAGCAACACCTTACGAGAGCAATAAAGGACGCGGGAGGACAGTCTGATCGACGACTTGGTTTCCGGAAAGATCACTTTACAATGGACGCAATTGCAGAAGTTATAAACGAGAAAATAAAAAACAGCGTTCCACCGTGCAAGACCGTGGTTACGCTAGGTACCAAGAATGCTTTTTATTTAACTAGTAAGGACGACATGCTTAAGCACTAGAACGCTATTTCACGGCACCTCAATGCCTGCTAGATATTCTAAGGGACTACCTGAGAGACTTGCGCGTAACGTACGAAAAGATCCACGAAAGAGAGGTGAAGATAACAGGCGATGTAGCCCAGCGCTCGACAACAGAGCCTAAGCTCTGGAAAAGTTCTAGCGACACTTTGTTTGCACATACCAAAAAGTACATTCCTTCTTGCTGTCGCGTATGACGTGGCAGCTATCATAGCATAACGAAGCTGCGAGCTGGCACAGCTTAAGCCAAACCGAGTGGTGCGCAGTGTAAACAGATGGATGGCTGGTCACCGTCTTCAGCTAGCCATAGTAAAAACGGAGATCATCATCTTTACCAAGAGCCGTATCCTCCTTATCGTTAACCGCAATTAAACAAAACTTCCATCTATGCTTATACATTATGCTGTGGCTTTACACTGCTGCCGTTAGACCCATCCTCTTCTATGGCATTACGGTTTGGTGGTCGGCACTCGAAAGAAACAGCATAGTCAGCAGTATGATCAGAATGCAGTGGTCAGCCACAATGCTTATCTAAAGCGCACTCGTTCCAACTCCACAAAGGATATGGAGGTTATATTCAATCTAATCCCGGTTTGTCGCCCACCTGAATGACTACTAACATACGCAAAACTACACTATTGATGTAGCTACTGTTTGACTTAGAAATTTTTAAAACATACCCACCTAAATTAGGGAGAAGTCCGCAAATATTGACCGTAGGAACGGATATTAGTCGAAAGACACGTTTTCTTTAAATGGTAGCAAATTGGCGTGAAAATAAGCTAATTTGATTGTTTTACTTAAATTGTTCAAACATAACATGCAGATTTCATTCACAAGCTTTATGAATACAAATCAACCCATTTAAATGCTAACAAATCAAAAAAGTTAGCAAAAAAGCACACTTCCCACTTTGGCAAAAACTTTCACTTCACTTGTTCACCTGTTAATTTAATTTCAAGCACAGTTACGGATTCAATGCGAGTGTTCATTTAACACCCACAACTTTGTCACCAACAAATGCAAACAAATAAGCAAAAAGTCAACAACAAACAACAAAAAGAACCGACAAAAATTATTGCTTTGAGTGTGGATTTAAAATTTCAAATGTTGAGTGCACTGAAACTACTTTTCTACTTCCGTTCAACATTTTTCTTTCAAACTGAAAGGTTCATAAATTTTTTTTGCAGAAATCTATGCATTCATAAAGTCAAAAGCTTTTAAAATGATAATGTGTGCATTAGGGTGGGTCGATTTATATGGACGAAAGTTAACCGATATCTGGTAACCTTTTTGTTGCGCGGACGTGTTTTTGATCGCTCTGTAACCTTTTATTATTTTTATACTCAGCTGAGCAGAGCTCACAGAGTATATTATCTTTGTTCGCATAACGGTAATCCGTAACGACATAAACTAATCGAGATAGATATAGACTTCTATATATCAAAATGATCTGGGTGAAAAAAGAAATTCATTTAGCTATGTCCGTCCGTCTGTCCGTCCGTCTGTAAACATGATAACTTGAGTAAATTTTGAGGTATCTTGATGAAATTTGGTATGTAGGTTCCTGGGCGTTCATCTCAGATCGCTATTTAGAATGAACGAAATCGGACTACAACCACGCCCACTTTTTCGATATCGAAAATTTCGAAAAACCGAAAAAGTGCGACAATTCATTACCAAAGACGGATAAAGCGATGAAACTTGGTAGGTGCGTTGACCCTATGACGCAGAATAGAAAATTAGTAAAATTTTGGACAATGGGCGTGGCACCGCCCACTTTTAAAAGAAGGTAATTTAAAAGTTTTCCAAGCTGTAATTTGGCATTCGTTGAAGATATCATGATGAAATTTGGCAGGCACATTACTCCTGTTACTGTAAGTGTGCTCAATAAAAATTACCAAATCGGATGACGAACACGCCCACTTAAAAAAAAAACAAATTTTTTTTAAGTCAAATTTTAACAAAAAATTTAATATCCTTACAGTATAATATGGTGCAACAATGCAGTAATGATATGTTGTAACAAAATACAAAGATAAAAAAAAAATTCAAAATGGGCGCAACTCCGCCCTTTTTCATTTAATTCATCTAGAATAATTTTAATGCCATAAGTCGAACAAAAATTTACCAATCCTTGTGAAATTTGGTAGGGACATATATTCTATGACTATAACTGTTTTCTGTGAAAATGGGAAATCGGTTGAAGCAACGCCCAGTTTTTATACACAATCGATCGTCTGCCACTTGACGGCTTCTTTGATACCTGTATTCCTACTCGCTATACCCTGTGTTCGAATAAGCCGCCTTGGTTTTCAAGGCAACTTATCAGACTTAATAACATCAAATCTAGGCTTTATAAGGGATTCAACAAAACTGGAACATCTGCAAACTTCTCTAAATACCTAATATCTCATTCTAACTTTCACCGTCTTAATCAGCTTTATTATAAAGATTACTTAAGTTGTTGTAAAGCTAAATTTTTTGAAAATCCCAAAAAGTTTTACAGTTTCGCAAATTCAAAACGGAAAACTTCTGGGTATCCTTCCTCATTAACCTTTGTTTGTAAAAAAGCTTGCACTGATGACGACGTTGCTGAATTATTTTCTGAGTTCTTTAAGTCCACGTATTCATCCAGTGGAATTCCATTAGGAATCCTGCTATTGATGGTAATATTGTTCTTCAGAGTTTTCAATCTTTGAAGTCCAACTTTTCTCCGGGACCAGATGGTGTTCCTAGTTGTGTGCTTAATTACTGCGCTGGAAACATATATGAGCTTATGTTAAAATTATTTCATCTTTCTCTGGGATCTGCGTCATTCCCGTCACTTTGGAAACAGTATTTTATTATTCCCCTAGATAAAAAAGGTAGTAGGTCAAAAGTTGAGAACTACAGGGGTATTGCTAAACTTTCGGCTATTCCTAAAGTTTTTGAACAGATTGTTACCAGTCAACATCAATACCAGTGCTCTTCCCTTTTATGTCCATGCCAACACGACTTCATTCGTGAAATTTTAACCACTACAAACTTGCTAGTATTTACCTCTTTAGTTATGGAAGGATTTTTAGCAAACAAGCAAACGGATGTCATCAATACTGATTTCAGCAAAGCATTCGATACCGTCAACCAGTGAGTTACTTATTCATAAGCTTGATTTACTGGGCTTTCCGTTTGACCTATTAATGTGGCTGAAAAGCTATCTTTCTAACCGGACCAAAAAGTTCTTTTCAAGTGCAATCCCTCGGAATCGTTTGGAGTTTCCTCCGGGGTACCTCAGTGAAGTCATTTAGGCCCTTTGCTCTTTACCCTATTCATAAACAACTTACCACAGATAATATTACATTCCCATATTATAATGCATGCGGATGATGTAAAACTTTGCTACACTTACTGTCCTATCGATTTGAGTTCCTTGGACCATCTGCAAGCCGATTTAGACTCGTTCCATTGTTGGTGCATAACAAATTTACTATCTTTAAATTGCTCTAAATGTAAGCGTATGACATTTCACCGAGTGAAACCAGTTTTGAAACTGTATGTAATAGATGGTACCCCTTTGGAGCGTATATCTAGTGTAAATGATCTAGGTGTCCTTTTTGATCCGAAACTGAGTTTCAAAATGCATATTTCATCTATTGCCAACAAAACATTGGGAGTACTTGGGTTCGCTAAAAGATAGGCTAAAGAGTTCGATGATCCGTATCTCACTAAGATTCTTTACACATCGCTGGTCCGTCCAATACTTGAGTATTGCTCATGCGTTTGGTCCCCTGTTTCTCAAAATCATATAAAGCGCCTTGAGTCTGTTCAAAAGCTATTTTTGATATTCGTATTACGTGGCCTTAACTGGGACTCAAGTTTTCACCTTCCGCCGTACAGAAATTTCTTCTTCTTATAAGCTTACCCACTCTGGAAAACCGGAGAATATTACTGGGGGTATTGTTCATCCATAAGCTCATTATTGGAGAAATTGATTCTGCTGACCTTCTCAGTCGATTGATTTTTGCAGTTCCTCCTAGGGTTTCCAGACACTGCGTTCCTTTTTATTTACCCCTTTGTCGTCGAAACTTTGCTAAAAATAATCCTTTGCTTATCAGGTGCTCGCACTACAATGACTTATATAGCTGTATCAGTCTTGAATGTACTTTTGCCACTATACCTAATGTAATACTCGCCTATCTAAACTAAGAGATACAAGCGAATTTATTTTTTTAAAAAGCTGGAGTTATTATTTCTTCCGTAGAAAACAGGCACGATCGTATAAGGATGGATTGGATACATCGGTACTTCAACCGGTTCGCGCGTTCCCCCTACATCGACATCGGCTTCCTTATGGGCACCAAGCTCCTTTCCGAGAACCTCGCGTAAGCTCCCTTCTGAGCTCCTCACGATGACCCGCCACTGGGTACACTTATATTAATCTTATATATACTATATATATATTATACTTTAAATTTTTAGCAGTCGACCGCTCTGTTTTTAAGTCGACTATAATTTTAAATAAATAAATATCGCGTCATCGATTTTTCGATAGGATTTGGGCTCAGGAAAAAAAGTTCCACTACGCATACCCAAAAAAATAATTTTCGAGCCTGCGAAATTTAATTTTTAAATTTTTTTCGACTTTGAATATCTTGTTTTTCAAAAAACTGTTATCGACAACGTTTTTAGCGGATATTTTTGGGTTGGACAGGGTATACATGAAAATTTTACAATCAAATGAAAATTGTTTTGGTAGGTCATGAAAAAAACCTTCAAAATTAAGTCGAAAAAAGTAAAAAAAAATGAAGTTTCGCAGGCTCGAAATTTATTTTTTTTTTTTGGTATGTGTAGTGGAACTTTTTTTCCTGAGCCCAAATCGAAAAATTAATGGCGCGATATCGGTAAATAAATCGACCCAGTCTATTGAGCATACTAGAGATACCAATATCATTTGCATACTTTTAGAGTTCTGAGAGTTTCGGGAGTAAATGCCAATAATCACGGGATTTAAAGGAATCTATAACTTCTTGATGGCGGCTGCCGTGGTTGAGGTGATAGCGTGTTCCGCCTACCACATCGAAGATAATGGATTCACGGATCCTGGAATTTAAGAAACAAGTTTTTTCGATTAGAAGAAAGTTTTTCTGCGCTCTGGCACCCCTCGGCATTGATTTGTCAAGCACTTCAAGTGTATTTTTGCCACGAAATCTTTGCAGAGAAAACTTATCTGCCTTGCAGATGATGCCGTTCGGAGTCGGGACCTGCCAATATGTAGGGAAAAATTATAAAGGAGCACGACGCAAATTGGAAGAGAAGCTTATACTAAAATCTCCGCGGTGGTTATCGCTCGCCTTACATTATTTTTAATTTCTTGATTATGATGCGACTTTTACGGAGAGAAATCATTTCTTAGGCAGATCTGTGAAATAGTGATTTAAAATTTAAATGATTTTGAACTATATGGAGTTGTTTTCAGGCAATAGTATATAGTCCTTATATATATGTATTAGCTAATTATTATAAACATATACATACTTTCGAATATATATGTGTGTGCAAAGTGACTCAAATAATTTAATGACAGTGCACAAAATTTAATGAGTTTAGAAATAAGACAGCATTGCTAAATGGAAAATATGTGCAATTTTTAGCTTAAGAGCTGCAATAAAAGTTTATGATTGCGGTTAAACACTAAATGGTTTTATGGCAAAAAGGAATTAGAGAAACCATAAAACTAAATATTACTAAATTAGAAGTGAGCATAAACTTATCTTGATTGCTTTTGTAAGCATTTCATGTGGCTTTCTATGCAAAGTACTCAGGGCTGAAAGTGGGGAAGTGAAACAATTTGCCAGCAAAGTTTATTGAATAAATTTAAGTATGCGATGAGATAAATATATAAGTTTTTTTGTGTATGTGAAAGTACTACTAAATATTTACATTAAGAAAAATTAATAAATCGAATGGCATCACTCGTACAGTTAAAGAAAAACAGTGAAGAGAGCAATAAAAATTGAAGTCAACTGGCTATTGCAAACGAATATCGTTGGTCATCCTCAAAACTTAGAAATACATTTTTGTTTGCTGTTGCATTACAAATCGCCGACGCTAATTGGAAGTATGGAGGAAGATCAAGGCTTCCTCACTGTCTATACTAACGCAGAGGGGGTCATCCTTTCCACTTCTTCCATTTATGGATGCGGGAAGGAATACCTTCTGTCTCGTAATGTTATCAAGAACGTAATTTCTAATCCCTATGTATCTAGTGATATTGCTCAGTGTCAGTAGGCAAAGCCCTAGTAAAGATAACACCATACCAGTAACTCCTTCTGCCGTTTTCTTTATAGTGAGTCTTTTCAAAATTCGGCTTAGCGTATAGATCCGGTCGATAGTAGAATTAACAGGTATAAAGCCACATAAATAATTTCAAGACAGCTCCTTTATCTTGTGCTACTTTCACACATTACTTTGGAAAGAACCAATCATTCCTACTTCCTGCCGCATGCAGTGTATGTCAGGCCGAGATCTATGCCATAGGCAGAGCAGCAGCTGCTTGAAGATTGTATGGTCTCCGAGACCGACCTAACATTCTTTGGTGACAGCCAAGCCGCCCTAAGAGCATTAGAGTCCAATATGATAAAATCGGATATCGTGCGGAGGTCTCAAGCCTCGCTGGCCTCTATAAGTCATCTCAATGGGTCATTGAGCACAGCGGTATTGAAGGGAATGAACTCGCAGATGAGATGGCTGGGAAGGATTCCGATTTGGACAATTGAAATGGACAGCTCCGTCCGACCACCGCTGAGTTATATCCTGGGAAGAATCGAGGAATATGAGAACAGATTTGCTATGGACCAGCAGTGTTGACTGCAAAGTCTCAAGGTCCTTGTGGCCATGCTTGGATAGGAAAGGCACCAGCTTCCTTCTCAAACTGAAGAAATCCGCGGTGAGGGTACTTACGGGTGTCATCACAGATCATTGTGCTATCGCACCAATGTTCCGATGGTGGCGAATACCAACAAGCTCCCTCTGCAGAAGCTGTCAGGATGAGGAAAAAGAGTAGTCGATCTACCACTTTCTCTGCCGATGTCTGGGGCTTCAAAGAAGATGACTCAAATTTCTGGGCTCACGGTTCTTCGACAACCTGGCAGAGGTTGGGAAGGCGCACTTCTCGCTTCTTCTTGGGTTTATCAGGGAAAGCAAGCGGTTCGTTGAGGACCACTAGGAGGTAATGGTGCTAAACAAATGTGCCGCCACCCTACACTTACTGCGGGCACTCACAATGGACAAAAATGTCTCTGAGTGGAAGTGTAAGTGTGAGTTGTGAGGTAGTACTTGTCAATTATGAGTATGTGGGAATTAAAAGCATTTTATCAACTAATTTATCTATATAAATATTTTATATTAAGTCGCTAAATATCGTTGTACGCCCCTCACTTCACATAGAATGCTCCAATTTTAAAACCGTTTTTGCATTTGAAAGCTTAGCTAGTGAGGTGGAGATTTTCAATATTATTTGAACGTATATATTACTGTGGCGTGGCATATTGCCAAAATGTAATCATAAATCATAAAACTTTTGTTTACACAGCTATAACTTCAAAACGGATGGGCCGATTGGAATATTTCCTTCTTTGCAGAGAGACCTTGAAATATTTAACTTCGTTCTGCGTTATAAAAAAATACATGATTCCCCTAATATGAGCAAAATTATTTAAACAAAAGTAACATTTTTTCCAAAAAAGGCTCTGTGTGTGTTTGTTCGTTGTGAACTGTGTGACAAAACTTGCTTTGATAGGGACAATATTCGTTACATACATTCATATGCACAGCGTGGCATTTGCTAGCGTTATTTAACTTCATAAGTACATTTATAGGTATGTATGGATGTATAATCATTTTATATCAGTTTGACATATGCTTATACCTACATATCTATGCGAGTTGCCAACTAAATGCAATATAAATGGTTAATAATAAATAATAAATACTCTTTCCTTAAAAATTTTAAATTTTTAATTCTTCAATCAAATTTAGTTTGTTTATGTATATTTGTATGTACATTAACCTGGGTCGATTTGTATGGACGAAAGTTAACCGATATTGCGCCATCGATTTTTCGATAGGATTTGGGCTCAGGAAAAAAAGTTCCACTACGCATAACCAAAAAAATAAATTTCGAGCCTGCGAAAGAAAATGGCGAAAGGGTAAATTTTTCGACCAAAACACTCCCCAAAACCCAAAAAAATATTTTTTTTTTTTTTCAAAAAAATGTTGTAAAAACCTTGGCCATTTTTTTCGCACGCTCGAAAATTATTTTTTTGGGTAGGCGTAGTGGAATCTTTTTTTCCTGAGCCCAAATCCTATCGATGGCGCGATATCCGTTAATAAATCGACACAGTCTAATGTACAAGAAGGATGTATGTTTGTATGGTTATGGACTCCGAAACTATTAAGCCGGTTTTATTCCAATTTGCAGGGCCGCTTCACAGCAACCCGAAGTAAGTGTTGCTTCTCGGGAAGTGGACCCGGAATCCAACTATTCGAACAATTTCTATTCGTGAGTCGATTTGCCTGAAATTTGGTTTATAGATTAGTATTAACAACAATTTTTTTCCGGGAAATGGACTCGGACTGGGGCTGGGACTTAGATTGAGCTGGAACTGTAACTGGAACTGGAGCTGGGAATAGGGAGTGGAGAAGAATAAAAAGAATTTGAGAGATGAAACATGACGGAAAGAGGAAGAGACTGAGAAAGAGATAGAGTTAGACGAAGATAGAGAGATAGGGATAGATGGAGCTAAAAATAAGTGAGGGGAAGACGGAGCGGGAGAGAGAGAGACGTTGAGAAAGAGAAAGGCAGAAGGAGGAGGGAATAAAAGAATAAGAAAAACTGGGAGAAAGGTAAAGTAATTTTTAAGACTTATGCAGATAGACCAAAGTTAGAGCCGAACAACATCTGATGTGTCTGCTAATTATAAATGAAATATTTCTAGGGTGCGCAATCAAAACTCGTCATAAAATTATTTAACAGGTGAATTTAATATGAGTTTTATTTAGAATGAATATTTGTATCAACTAAGGCTTTGATTTATATGCTAAGACCATGAATGAACACACCTACAAATTTCGATATAGATTTTTTGAAAGTGGGCGTTGTTGCCAACCGGTTCTGTTTATTTATACGTATTTATATAAAAAAGCATGAGCAATTTTCTTGCCAAGTTTCAACATAATATTGTTACGAATATTAGCAACACTAAGGAGTACTGTCATCTCTAAGCCGATGCTAAGAGTGACTTGTATGCACATCCATAAATCAATCATTGTGTATCTACATAAACGAATCAATCATTATGTCTACACATATGTACGTACACGCAGCGGTGAAGCAACGCACAAACACACGCAGATATCTTATCTGAGATATGCAATTATAATTGTGCAAGTGTCGCTCACAAACAAACGCGCATGAGCTGTGAGAGAAGCTACAAAAATTGTGCATCTGTAGTTATAGCTGAGAAACTTATAGCAGATAACCAACTAGTAGATTCTAGAACAGAACCGCCTAGAAAAGTCAACGAGTAAACCAAACAGAATAAAAGGCGACAACAGTAGAGGCGCTACAATCAGTTTTGATTAAGCACGCTATCTGTCGATCAAAAGAAGTGTTATTTTGAAAGTAGTCTAATAAAGACCATTTTGCATTATTGAATATTGAAGTTATTTATTCAACAGTTTAGTGATTCGAACCTTAGTAGAAGATTTGAAATAAGCGCAATTGCATTAAATTCGTTACAATATCTTCAATGACCTTTGATTGAAAGCTTGAAAAACTTCAAAATTTTCAACTTTTTCCAAGATTGCACCAAACTGAAATATTTAGAATAGAAAAAGAAGGCGCGTTTATTATCTGATTTCGACAATTTTCAATAAAAATACATTTTGCTTTTAGATCAGCCCGTGTATTAAATTTGGTGAAGATATATCAATATTTGCTTATCGTGTTAATAGATGAAAGGAAAAGCGTACAACTGGGTATAAAAATCGGCCGTGGCCTCCAGCCGATTTTCGGCCCATTTTTACAAGAAACGGTGTTTGTTATAAAAGCAATCCTCGATTTATAGTGTTAGTGTAATCATAGAATGATGACCCAAAAAAGAGCTGGGGCAACGCACAGTTTCAAAATTTTTCTTATTTTAATACACCATGTTACTTCTGTTGTAATATATTAGTATAATTAATTTTTCTCCATAAAGGTGTTGAGTTTTTTATTGTCATTAGACTTTGAAAAAACAGATTCTGAATTGTCTTAATTTTCTCAAAGTGCAAAAATAATAGCAAGGACAACTTTAATGATAGATTTCAATATGGTATCCGCAAACAACTTTTCACTTACGGCTTTAAAACTTTTTAATTATCTTCTTGTTAATGTGAGCGATGTCACGCTCCTTTTCCAAGATTTTTCCAAATTCTTATTTCTCGTCATAAAATCAGCTGATGTATCCAGTTTGATCACATCGTCGGCATTAGATTATAAAATAATCGCATTAAACCTTCTTGTAAATTTTCGATATCGAAAAAGTGAGCGTAATTATCGTGCGATTTAACTCATTTTCAAAACCCATCTATTCTTGGTCCAATTAATCCAGTAAACTAAATTTCCTGATGATGCCTAAATTTTTACTCAAGCTAACGTGTAAACTTTCGCACGGATGGATGGCCGGTAAGACGGATGGACATGGTCCTAGGAAAATCTTTATCGACACTGGTTATTTTGATATACCTACATCTATCATATATCTGTCTATATTCCTTTACACAAATCTAATGCACCTTTATGCTATTTAGGTTTTAAAATTCTGTGTACAAGTACAGTTGTGTATAAATATAGTTCTTGCATTATGTCCATGTACAAAGCTTAGGACATTGTCTGTAATTGGAAAATATAAACTGCTACAAATAGCACTAAATTTATTAAACTGCTGGATTAAGTGCACACATATATAACAAGAAACCACAAGTGCTATATATTACTAACATTTTTAAACGGTTTTATTTAGCTTGACTTGACAGGCTGCCTGCTGGCCGGCACGAATTTTGTAATTGAAATTTAATTAACCTTTAACCTCCCGATAAGCTAAAAGCTTGAAACTTCGAATATAGTTCAGAACCCGATGACAATGCAATAATAAGAAAAAACTCCGATAGGTGGCGCATGGATCGAAATATTTCAAAAAATCGTATTTGAGATCCAATTTGGTTCATATTTGGAACACATAAAACATACAAGAATAGAAAGAGACCTATGAAAAAAGTCGCCGCTAGGTAGCGCAAGGATTGAGACATTCAAAAAAATCGTATTTGTCGTCCGATTTGGCTCATATTTGGAACAAATATTACATACAGTCCGGTAGAAGTGAAATCAAAATATTTTGGAGTTCGATAAGGGACAAGCATACGTGGCGCAGAGTCGAGTAAAGTCATTGGAAGGATTATGTATTGAGGACTTAGTTTGTAACAAATTATCAGGAAAGAATCCGTGTGATAATGAGTTACTACTTGAACTAAATATAATGAGAAATAAAAGGCAATTAAATAAAGGCTAAAGACTTGAAAATAAAATAATTTAAAAAAATTTTTAAGTTAAACGGTTTTATTGAAAAAAATACTTACATGAAGTAATAATAATACTAAGAGCTAGAAAATAATTAGGTAGGTCCTAGGTACTAGTCATCACACTCCTCATCAATCTAGGGCGTTGATCAGACAATTAAATAAAAGCGTTGGACGCGTCAAATTTCTACTGATAGTCATAAGTAAGACCAACTGAACCTTAATCAGGTTATGCTACGCCTCACATTTTTAGAAATTTCACGCGTCCAGAGCTTTTATTTAATTGTCTGATCACGGCCCTAGATTGAATTAACAGACATAGTATTAGACGATATAATAAATATCACTAAGAAATTTAAAAACAAATATGGCGGGAAAAAGCTTTTGTCGGAAGGTGTATTTAAAAATGCCATGATATATACTGCTCACTTCTACAAAGAAGTCATAAATGATTCATTAAACAACAGCATTGTTCCTAATTTGTGGAAAATATCTACAATAGTACCTGTGGAAAAAGTTAAAAATACAGTGAAGCAGGAGGAACTACGTCTAATCAATACATTACCTGCAGATGAAAAAATAATGGAAACAGTGGTTAAATATCAACTAGTAGCATACTTAGAAAAACACGATATAATTATACCTTAGCAATCTGGGTTTAGGAAATGTCATTCTTGTGAAACAGCACTGAATATGATAATTGCAGAATGAAAAGAGGATATAAGTGACAAAAAAGTTGTGTTATCGGTCTTCCTAGACTTAAAACGGGCTTTCGAAACAATTAAATAGCAATATTCTGTTGGATGTCATATTTAAAATTGGTATTAGGGGAAAGGAATTGGAATGGTTCCGAAGTTACTTGAGCAACATGAAGCAAAGAACGATAATTGGAAATTCAATATCATCGGTTGTTGATGTAAATATTGGCCTACCGCAAAGCTCAGTACTGGCACCAATATTGCTTACAATATACATTCACGATATTAAATCATGCTTAAAGCATTGGAAGATTCGTCTATTTGCGGATGATGCATTGATTACCATCAGTGAAAGAAATACGGATTGTGCTATGTCAAAGATGCAAGAGGATTTGGAAACCTTATACAAATCGCTGTGCCTAAGAAAGTTGAAAGTAAATGTGGATAAAACCAAATTTATGGTATTTTCGAAAAACTTAAGTATCACTGTTATTAATTATCCAAGCAATGTTAACATGAAAACAAGTAAGGAAGGCTAAGTTCGAGTGTAACCGAACATTACATACTCAGCTGAGGGCTTTGGAGACAAAATAAGGGAAAATCACAATGTAGGAAAATGAACCTAGGGTAAACCTGGAATGTGTTTATGTGACATGTATATCAAGTGGAAGGTATTAAAGAGTATTTTAAAAGGGAGTGGGCCTTAGTTCTATAGGTGGACGCTTTTTCGAGATATCGCTATAGAGGTGGACCAGGGGTGACTCTACAATGCGCGTGTACGATATGGGTACCAAATGAAAGGTGTTACTGATTATTTAAAGCGTAGTGGACCTTAGTTCTATAGGTGGACGCCTTTTCGATATATCGCAATAAGGGTGGACCAGGGGTGACTCTAGAATTTGTTTGTACGGTATGGATACCAAATGAAAGGTGTTAATGTGTATTTTAAAAGAGAGTTCCCCTTAGTTGTATATGTGAAGACGTTTTCGAGATATTGGCCAAAATGTGGACCAGGGTGACCCAGAACATCATCTGTCGGGTACCGCTAATTTATTTATATATTTGATACCACGAAGAGTATTCCTGCCGAAATTCCAAGGGCTTGTGATTTGGCCCTCCAGAACTTTTTCATTTTCTTCTACTTAATACGGCAGGTGTCACTCCATTTTCAAAGTTTTTTCTAAAGTTATATGTTGCGTCAATAAACCAATCCAATTACCATGTTTCATCTCTTTTTTCATATTTGGTACAGAACTATGACATTTTTTAATTTTTCGTAGTTTTCGATATCGAAAAAGTGGGCGTGGTCATAGTCGGATTTCGGCCATTTTCTATACCAAGATAAAGTGAGTTCATATAAGCACGTGAACTAAGTTTAGTACAGATATATCCATTTTTGCTTAAGTTATCGTGTTAACGGCCGAGCGGAAGGCCAGACGGTCGACTGTGTATAAAAACTGGGCTTAGCTTCAACCGTTTTCGCCCATTTTCACAGAAAACAGTGGGCGTGTACGTCATCCGATTTTGCTAATTTTTATTTAGCACACATATAGTAATAGGAGGAACGTGCCTGCCAAATTTTATCATGATATCTTCAACGACTGCGAAATTACAGCTTGAAAAATTTTTAAATTACCTTCTTTTAAAAGTGGGCGGTGCGACGCCCATTGTCCAAAATTTTACTAATTTTCTATTTTGCGTCATAAGGTCAACGCACCTACCAAGTTTCATCGCTATATCCGTTTTTGGTAATGAACTATCGCACTTTTTCGGTTATTCGAAATTTTCGATATCGAAAAAGTGGGCGTGGTTGTAGTCCGATTTCGTTCATTTTAAATAGCGATCTGAGATGAGCGTCCAGGAACGTACATAGCAAATTTCATCAAGATACCTCAAAATTTACTCAAGTTATCGTGTTTACGGACGGACGGACGGACGGACATGGCTAACTGAATTTCTTTTTTCGCCCAGATTATTTTGATATATAGAAGTCTATATCTACCTCTTAGTTTATGCTGTTACGGACTACCGTTATGCGAACGAAGTTAATACACTCTCTGAGCTCTGCTCAGCTGAGTATAAAAACTTCAAATACAGCAAAACAAGGCAATGCGATTAATTTTAAGATGTTCGAATAGAACACCTAGAAGTACAATGTTAAATATGTTAAATTGGCTTAGTATAAAACAGTCCATAAGTTACTTTACATTGAAATTTATTCATTATGTGAAATTAGGAATATTTCCAAAGTACCTGGGCAACAAAATACATTTTAATCATGAAATTCACAACTATGAAACTAGAGGAAGTAAAAATATAAGACTGGCTATGGTAAGAACTGAGTTCGCTAAAAAGATTTTAGAATATATAGGTTATAAAATGTATAATGAATTACCAAATGAGATAAAAGGCTGTAAAAATATTAATAAGTTTAAAGAAAAATTATTTGTATTATGTAAATCATTAAATTTGTAATGAACTTTTTCTTTTTTAATTTAAACTAGGTCTTAAAGACCGTGAATAAATACAAAATGAGAAGTGTGATGACTAGTACCTAGGACCTACCTAATTATTTTCTAGCTCTTAGTATTATTACTACTTCATGTAAGTATTGTTTTCAATAAAACTGTTTAACTTAAATTTTTAATTTTTATTTTATTCATATTCAACTGAGGCAGATGATGGACACGTCAGGATTCACGCTCATTTTGAAAAATGTTAATGAAATTGTCTTTCCCAAGCCACAGTAGCAGTAATAGATGTTAAAATAAGAAATATATGTCTGTGTTTTTCATAAAAAAAAAAAAAAACAACCAACAACAAAGCATTAAAACTACAGCTGCGCTGATGTGGAAAATAAAAATAGAAAATTGTTTCATTACAAGTGCTTTCACGTCATTTACTTTGTCTTGCTGCTTCTGCTGTTTAGTTGCACTTTTGAGTGTGTAAGTGTGTATGTGTTTTTTTAGATTTGTAAGTAAGCGTAATTTCTCTTTTTGCCACCCCAAGCGCAACAAGTTGTGACCAACAACAGACGTGACAAAAAACAAATGTGACAGCTGGCAAAATAACAAAAGTTTCTTACAAGAGCAGCGCGTTAAACAGAATGAACAAAATTTGTCCACGTCAAATAATTTCTTAACATACACATGCACATGTCAGTGTGCAACAGTTGGCCACATTTGTGGTATGGATTAGTGTCTGTCAAAACAGTGGCAGACAAAATGTAATTTAAAAACAGAAACGAAGCTTAGAATGAAAGTTGTGTTCTGCTTCGTAACACCCTATCGAGGAAAGCAAAGCAAAGGAAAAGAAGAGTGGGAAAGAGAAGAGGAAGAGTAAACGAAAACGCAAGGATAGAAAGGGAAAAGAAACAAGAAAAGGATGGGAGCGAGAAGGAAAGATTACATTACAAAAGGAAACCAAACCCGAAGCTGGAACCGAACACAGACGACATGCTAAAGATTTCTTATCGAAGTTTTACCGCCTTTTTATCGATGAAGTATCGATTTGACATACATATATAGGTGTAAAACTTCGATAAGAAATTAATAGCACACCGTGCTACGATACATATCGATATCAAGGTTTGTCATGAGTTATCGATTTTGTCCGAAGAGTTGTCGGTTTGATACCGAGAAGCTATTGATTAGTTATCGAAAATTTATGGATATATAATAAAAAATTATCGATTTGATAATGATAAAGTGATTAATATGTTATCGAAAAGTTATAGATTGTTTATCGATAAGCCATCGGAAAAATGTCGGTATCTTATTGCAGTATTTGGCGATCACCATGTGATTCACGGTTCGAATACCGGTGAAACCTTTGATAACATTACAAAATTGCCTGATGATGATTACGTTGGCGGTTTTCGAAATGGTCCATCGCAATATGCCAGTAAATGTTTCTTTCTTTTCAGGTTCTCTTAGAAAAAAAAAATAATAATTGAAATTCAATTATTATAAGCCGGTGTTAAGCTCATGAATTCTTAAAAATATAAGTATAAACTGAACACACCATTAAACAAACATACATAAATATGTACAACTGAGCCCGAGTTGACAAAGCTTCTCATTCGCAACGAAGAAGAACTTTACAAAAACAAATCTACATGGCACACAAATCAATATAGAGACAGAATGTCTCAATTGTGTTGTTAGTGTAGAAATGAGAAAACCTGAATTAAGCATGAAAACAAATACCAGCAGGATGGCCTAGTGGTTAAAGGCTACTGCAGTTTCACCATGTGATTCACGGTTCGAATACCGGTGAAACCTTTGATAACATTACAAAATTGCCTGATGATGATTACGTTGGCGGTTTTCGAAATGGTCCATCGCAATATGCCAGTAAATGTTTCTTTCTTTTCAGGTTCTCTTAGAAAAAAAAAATAATAATTGAAATTCAATTATTATAAGCCGGTGTTAAGCTCATGAATTCTTAAAAATATAAGTATAAACTGAACACACCATTAAACAAACATACATAAATATGTACAACTGAGCCCGAGTTGACAAAGCTTCTCATTCGCAACGAAGAAGAACTTTACAAAAACAAATCTACATGGCACACAAATCAATATAGAGACAGAATGTCTCAATTGTGTTGTTAGTGTAGAAATGAGAAAACCTGAATTAAGCATGAAAACAAATACCAGCAGGATGGCCTAGTGGTTAAAGGCTACTGCAGTTTCACCATGTGATTCACGGTTCGAATACCGGTGAAACCTTTGATAACATTACAAAATTGCCTGATGATGATTACGTTGGCGGTTTTCGAAATGGTCCATCGCAATATGCCAGTAAATGTTTCTTTCTTTTCAGGTTCTCTTAGAAAAAAAATAATAATTGAAATTCAATTATTATAAGCCGGTGTTAAGCTCATGAATTCTTAAAAATATAAGTATAAACTGAACACACCATTAAACAAACATACATAAATATGTACAACTGAGCCCGAGTTGACAAAGCTTCTCATTCGCAACGAAGAAGAACTTTACAAAAACAAATCTACATGGCACACAAATCAATATAGAGACAGAATGTCTCAATTGTGTTGTTAGTGTAGAAATGAGAAAACCTGAATTAAGCATGAAAACAAATACCAGCAGGATGGCCTAGTGGTTAAAGGCTACTGCAGTTTCACCATGTGATTCACGGTTCGAATACCGGTGAAACCTTTGATAACATTACAAAATTGCCTGATGATGATTACGTTGGCGGTTTTCGAAATGGTCCATCGCAATATGCCAGTAAATGTTTCTTTCTTTTCAGGTTCTCTTAGAAAAAAAAATAATAATTGAAATTCAATTATTATAAGCCGGTGTTAAGCTCATGAATTCTTAAAAAGATAAAAGTATTTGTTATTAAAATGCTAAAGCTATAATATCGAAAAGTCATCGAATAAGCTAACGATTGAAAATTTATCGATATATTATTAACAAAAATATCAATTTTGATGCCACTGATTAGAGCTGGTCATCAAAGACGCAAATGAGTGGTCGTGTTCATTTGGCAAAGGGGGATGTCGCCTAGAAGCAAAGTCTGTTAGGCAATGTAGTAAAGATCATACCGAATTTGGAAGGGCGGAGCAATTAGGGAATATGGGCAATCTCTAGTTGTAGGCAGTATTACAAAAAACGCTTCAATGAACTGTCACTACAGCTGAATGCCTATTTCAAGAGTTGGACAATATAAATATAAATTGGCTGGCTGCAACTTTTTTGATAATCCTACTTAAAGAACTTTAACAGCAGCTCCATTGCTATTTTAATGCGGCTCTAAGTAGCGTCACAAGAAACCTGGTAAGGTATACACCCAACAGCTCAAGAGCTCGAAGGAAGATCAGCAGAAACGTCTCTCTCTATTCACATATTAAAAAAAGAGCGCCCCTAAAAAATCAAATAATTCTCTTCTAGTTATTGAAGGGGTGTTACGCAATAATCTTGCAGGCGACTTTTGACAGAGCCCTTGTTAGACTTGAGAGGGTCTCCGTTTAAGTGTATTCTAGACGATAATATGTAAATAGGTTAATTTTACAAAGCGGTATTCTCTACCCTATACTGTTGGGTTATATTGGTAAATAAACATCTGCTTTCTTTGAAGCCTTTGGCGCATATTACTTGGGAACCTTGGTCCGAAGAAATTTCTAAGAATTCTGAGAAGGTTTCGCAGGATAATATAGACATCTCTGAGAAAATAAGCAAGGAGAGTAACGCTAACTAGCGAAATGGAAGTTGTTTATATACGAGAAGATATGCAGCTAATAAAAACCCAAAGGCTTTACTGGCTAGGTCATGTTGTGTGAATAGAGGAAGGCGCTCCGGCCAAGAAAAGATTAAAGTCGACACCGCAGTTTTGAAGCAGAGTAAGGGGGAGACCTTCACTGAGTTGGGAGAGGCAGGTGGAAGAAGACCTGATCTGCTTAGAGCTGCCAATTGACGTCAGTTATCTCGAAACAGGGATGGCTGGCGTGACTTGTTACGAAACGGCCAAAATCACTTGGGCGGCTAAGCGCTTATTAATGTTGATGATGAGATATACTATCTCTGCTTTCAGTCTATCCTCGATTGAAGTATTACCGCTGGTGTCGTTCAAAAGATGTCTCGAAATCTGGTTCGATGTTTTTTATAAAACTGCATATAGAAAAAGGGATTGGAAGGCGTATTTTGCCTTTTTCTACCACAGGACAGCCTTCGTTAAGATTTGAGACATCATATGAGATAAGAGATTCCGCTGCATTTCTGCAGAGTTTTTGTGTATTGGAAGACAGTTCCACAGCTGCTTAAAGTAAATTGGTTTGACCAAAACCCGCTAGATAAATAAATAAGTAAAATAAATTTGTTTTGGCCAGTGACACTTTAATTTATGGGTTTCCGCCATATAGAGAGTGAGTATAGTACCTCTTGACATATCCCTAAAAAAGATATTGAGAAATCGGTATGACTAAAGATTAGTAAGCGTGATGTCAAGAATATCAAATCGGAGTAATTCTCTTTAAAAAATTCTTAGGAGTTTCTTCAATGCGAAGTGGAGCACAGTTTTTCCCCGGGGTCAATAAACTTGTGCTACTTTGAAAGCCTCATATATATACATAAGACTGGGTCGATTTATTAACCGATATCGGGCCATCAATTTTCCGATAGGATTTAGGCTCAGGAAAAAAAGTTCCACTACGCACAAAATTTTCATTTGATTGTAAAATTTTCATGTATACCCTGTCCAATGCAAAAATGTCCGCTAAAAGCGTTGGCGATAACAGATTTTGGAAAAACTGTTTTAGCGGACATTCTTTGGTCGGACAGGGTATACATGAAAATTTTACAATCAAATGAAAATTTATTTAGTAGGTCATGACAAAAACCTTAAAAAAACTGAACTTCGATAAAATGTTGTGTATGCTTTCATGGGGGTTTGGGGATGCTTTAGATTCACAATTTGGTCCGGGAAGTGGACCAAGGCCGAACTATTCTAAATAATCTAATTTATAGTGCGATTCTCTTTAAATTCTGTACAGATGTACAGTACCTCTTTGACAAAGATAATATTTGAGAAACTTTTCATTCCGGGAAGTGGACCAAGAGCCGACCTAATCTAAATTAAATAATGTATGGTGCGATCTGTTTGAAATTTAGTAGGTATTTCCGCGACTAACTTATAATTTCAAAAACTCTCCTTTCCGGGAAGCGGACCAGGGGCGGACCCATTCCAAATAATCTTATTTATAGCGCTATTCGTGAAATACGGTACAGGCATATCTCTTGACAAAAAATTATATTTGAAAAACTTTTCATTCCATGTAGTGGACCAGGAGCTGACCTATTCTACATAACACAGCTTATAAAGAGATTTTCTTGAAATTTGGTATATAAATACTTTCTTTCTTTCCGGGAAGTGAATCAGGGACCGATCCTTTCGATCAAATTCTACTCACCTTTCGATTTTCCTGAAATTTTGTATTTAGGTAGTTCTTTTTATAGTAAGCCACTGATAACTGAGGTTTCGATTCAGTCATTACGAGAAGATGCTACGGCGATTGGACATAATATAAAAATAATAACATTCGATTAATTCGCGGATTTGTTCTAGCCTTGATGTAAATGCCTTGTAATAAATATTTAAATATTTAATTTTTCAAATTTAAAGCGAACTTTATTGACTTTCCTTGACTGTCTTTTTACAGTCCTTTTACTATTTTATTGTAATTAATTATTTGTCTGCAAATAAAAATAATTTTTCATTGATGACAAAGAAGTATAACTTCTTACGCGCGTACATAAGTACACCCGCCATTTTTTTTTAATCTTTTATCACATAAATAAACACTTAGGCGATTAGTGAGGTGCTCTCAATTCCCTATAAAATCATTTGCTTCCAAGCAGCGACATGAAAAGGCTTACATCCCATACAACATTGTAACGAATTTACTGCAATTCCGCTTATTTGCAACCCTCTGCTAACGTTCGAATTACTAAACTGTTGAATAAATAACTCCAATATTCGATAATGCAAAATGGTCTTTATTAGACCACTTTCAAAATAACACTTCTATTGCTCGACAGATAGCCTGCTTAAATCAAACTGTCTTGTCGTGCCTCAACTGTTGCCGCTTTTATACTGTCTGGCTTCCTCGCCGACATATTTCTAGGCGCTTCTATTTTCAGAATTTACTAGTTATTTATCAGCTATAAATTTCTCAGCTATAACTACAGATGCACGATTTTATAGCTTCTCTCATACCCCATGCGCGTGTATATGTGAGTGATACTTGCACAAATGATTGCATACTTTCGGGAGTATCTCAGATATATGCATGTGGTTGTGCGTTGCTTCTCCGCTGCGTGTACGTACATATGTGTAGACATAATGATTGATTGGTTTATGTAGATACAAGTGACTGTCTGCTTTATTGTTGTTTTGGCTTCATTTACTTATCATCAGACTAGTGGTGTGAGTATCACTTGGTGTCACTAATATTCGTCACAATATTATCTACCAACCTTAATTTTAACTTCTACCAACATCAGACCAGAGACAAAGAAACAGCATGCAAGTAAAATGCTGACAAGGTAATTAATCCAACTTAATGGCAACATGAACTCATCACGCTCGAAATAGTTATGCACGAACTTGAAGAGAAAACGTTTGTTAAGCATAAAGTTAGAAAATTTCTGATGTCTGTTCAATCCTGATAAGTTTTAGTGCTTAACATATACAGCACGTACCACAAAAATACTTTAAATGTAAACTAGGAATGTGTAGGCTCTACTATGCTTTACAGAAGACTGCTTTTATGAAATAACTAATTCAATAAACTACATTGTGAGCAAATTAAAAATTGAATATCAGCACATGATTTTAGTTTAAACTGAAATTCGAAGATAACTGGAACAAATAAACTTGTTCCTTACAAATATATATATAATAGCATACGCATCGCTACCTCAAAATAATAAAATTTTGTCAAAGTTCGCACAGTGGTATAAGAAAAAGTTGCAGTCAAAAATCCCTGCATCACATACCGATTACAAATATAACTCATACCCGTCACCGTTCCGGTGCTCTTACATGACAAAAAACTGCAACTGTATGAGTTAATCGGGGAATGCCCGTATTGCTTTAAATGTATGAAAACATTTATTTCAAGCAATTTTTAATTTTATAATTTATTTAGTAATTTGGGAAAATTTTTAAACAACGTGAAATCAGGACGGACAAGGCGACAGCTGTTTCGATTATACCTTGTAAATCTCTTCAAAGTATTTTCTCCCTGGAGTTGGATTCGAACCCGCACTCCTACAATCGTTGAAATAGTTACAAACGCATTCAGCTACGTCATGCCTTAGTTGTTGTAAAGTTTTTCCTAATTGCCTTCTTTTGCATATATTATTCTTCTACGCATCACATACTTCGTATATAATTATGTGTTGAAGTGATGCATCTTTGTAAGGCGGTTTCAGAGAAACTTGGTATTGTTGCTGCAATTTTAACACGAAGTTGTCATTTGCAGTAATTAGTTGCCACTTAAGAGGGACTGTGATGGATCAAGGTTTGGACAATCGCCATATTCCAGTCTGAACTTTGATGGCATTACGTGAACTTTTTTCAAGGTTGAGTTTGAGCCAACTCGAAGAACTTTTTTGAATAATTCCGGATCGTTTCGGATTCGTTATGGAATTGTTCTGTGACTATGTTTGGCCTATTTTCGGGATATTTTGACGCCTTTTTAGTATTTCTTACAAAATATTATTGGGAGACTTTTGAAATAATTTTGTCGGCCGTTTTGGGATAGTTTTGAAAACTATTTCAAGATCTGATCAGCGCAATTTGGAGCCATTAGGATAACTTTACTTTTTTTTACATAGATTAACTTAAATTTTAGCAAGTAAGGTTGTCTTAATTCGGGTATAACCGAACGTTATATACTCAACATGAGCTTCAATTGCACATTTCATTTCAGATAAATTACTTTTCTACATAACACGTGGCACAGCCCGTTTAAAAAAATGTCTTGATAAAATATTATTTTTCACTAGGATATAGCTTGTTTTTCTAGTCCACGACACTTTTAAACTTATTTTATATAAAAGTAGGCTTGGTCTTTAACCGATCCCGTCCATTATCACTAGAAATATTTCCTGCTATAAGAAAAATATGTGTTCTCAATTCTATTACGAGCCGTTAATTTTCTTCGAGTTATGGCTCTCGAAACGTAGGCGACTCGCCCATTTTCAAAAAGTTTACTATTTTCCAACTTTTTGTTATAATTCCATTCGGAAATTAAAATAGAAAATCGATAAGTATTCGAATAGTTAAACGACAACCTTCCGATAACAATTCGATCACGCGCCACTAACAAATTGGATACAGTCCGATAACAAATTGACAAACTTTCAATATTAAAGCGACAACTTTTCGATAATAAGTCGCTAACTTTTAACAAACCGATAACTCAGTGATAACGTTTGATATCGATACCAAATTTCGCCTCTAGCAAACTGATAACTCGTCGATAAGAAACGTATAACAAACCAATACCCCCGAAAGCTCATCGAAAACATACCACTAACACTTCGATTACAAATTTATGACACGCCCTCTTGTTTTGGTTCCGGCTTCGGTTTTAACCTCTTGTATGCTTTGCACACAGAGCATATTAACTTTGATTGGATAACGGTTGGTTGTAGAGGTATAAAGAAATCGAGATAGATATAGACTTCCATATATCAAAATCATCAGTGTCGAAAAAATTTGGTTGAGCCATGTCTGTCTGTCCGTTAACACGATAACTTGAGTAAATATTGAGATATCTTCACCAAATTTGGTAAACGAGCTTATCTGGACTCAGAATAGATTGGTATTGAAGATGAGCGATAATGATGATAACCACGCCCACTTTTTATATATATAACACTTTAGAAAACACAAAAAACCTGACTATTTAGTAAGTAATACACCTAGAATGTTGAAATTTGACGCGTGGACTAATATTAACTCTTGAAAAAAGTTTGAAAAAAGTTTTCAAAATGGGCGTTGCTCCGCCCACCTGTGATAAAGTAAATTTTACAAATATTATTAATCATAGATCAAAAATTGTTAAACCTATCGTAGCAAAATTCGGCAGAGAGGTTGCCTTTACTATAAGGAATCCTGTGAAGAAAAATTTACGAAATCGGTTAAGGACCACGCGCACTTTTATATAAAACATTTCTAAAAGGGTCGTTGACGAATAAAATACGCTATATCTTTGCAAAAAAAAAAGATTATTTATATCAATGGTATTTCATTTCCCAAGTGGATTTATAAAAGTAAATAGCAAAAACTTCAAATTTTAAAAAATGGGTGTGGCAACGCCCCTGTTATGGCTAAGCAATTTTCTATGTTTCGGGAGCCATAACTCGAAGAAAAATTAACGGATCGTAATAAAATTGGGTACACAAATTTTCCCTATAGTATAAAATATTTCTAGTAAAAATGGACCGGATCGGTTAAAGACCACTGTAACTTAGATATAAAACAAGTTTAAAAGGGTCGAAGACTACAATAATAAGCCATAACTTAGCAAAAAATAGTTTTGAATCAATGATATTTCACTTATCAATTTTTATTGTAAGAGGAAATGGGGAGAAATTTTTTTTTAAAATGGGCGGTGCCACGTGTTATGTAGAAAATTATTTATCTGAAATGAAATGTGCAATTGAAGCTCACGCTGAGTATATACTGTTCGGTTACATCCGAACTTAGATACCTTTACTTGTTTTTTACTTCATTTCATTCATATATTTAATACTCCTATATTGCTACAAAAGGCTAGGTACATTCCCAAACATCAGAGTGCCGATATATTGCTGTTTAAACGTTTTTGCTTTTGTATTCAATAATCGAATGTACCCAAATTTAAATTTTTCTTGCCGCACTTATGCTGCTACAATCCCAAAAATTTATAGGCTGTTTTGATTTCGAATTCAAAACACATTGCGAGCATTTTCTATTAGCAATATAGGAGCATTACATATATGATTTCTTTGAATTTCATTCAATTCCATTTTATTTACTTGTTTGTGGACAGCGACACAAAAAACCTACCTCAAAAAAAAATTTAATAATAAAATTGTAAGCACTTCGTTTATATAAATGGACAAAAATCAACGAAAAATTTCTCCTTATATAAAGATATATATTCTTGCTAAACTTTGCAATAATATTTATGAGAAGTAAAAATGTAAAAGTGGAGCACACATTACTTGGATGGGAAAGTTGGTAGGAAAGGAGATATTATTAGTCAATCAATTGCGCTCCACCTTTATATTTTTACTTCTCATAAATATTTTTGCAATTTCTATGTCAAAATTTAAGAATCAATGTTTAGCAAGAATATATATCTTTATATAAGGAGACATTTTTCGCTGATTTTTGTCCATTTATATAAACGAAGTGCTTAACATTTCTTATTTTATTTTTATTTTCTCCTCTGCTTACATTTTCTCGCTGTCTTAACATATTTGTTAAGTTTTACGCTTGTAGCTCAATGAGTACTTACATAAAAATCAATCCCAAAATTCCTTCCGTTCCGATTCATTTTTCTAAATATCTCAGTCTGTGCGCCCCCTAGTGAAACTTTTTGTATTGTGTCATCGGCAGTCATCAACCTCTGAATTAAGCTCTAACTTTTTAGCATCTAGCTCATCGAGAAGTTACTTAAAACCCGGTTTCAAATTTCCAAATTATTATCTAATTGTTCGGTCCGTGCGCCACCTAATGGAATTTTTTTCTCCTTTTGTTCCTTTGTCACGGTGTCTTAACCTGTCTCTGAGGTCGAAACACCAAATTTCCACATTCTTATCTAAATATTTCGATCCGTGCGCCACCTAACGGAATTGTTTCTCCTTTTATTAAATTTTCTCGGCGTCTTATCCTATTTGTGGAGTTTTACAGTTGTAGCTCAGTGAGAACTTACATAAAAATCAATCCCAAAATTCCCTCCGTTTCGTACGATTTTTCTAAATATCTCATCCCGTGCGCCCCCTAGCGAATCTTTTTGTATCGTTACATCGGCTGTCATCGACCTCTGAATTAAGTTTGAAATTTCAAGTCTCTAGCTCATTGTAATATTAGAAATGAAAAAGGTTTGAATTGAGTGTAGTGCCATTTAAGCGGCACCGGATAGAATTGACTTCTTTATTAAAAAGTTGTTTCTTTTATACAAAATTTCTATAAGCTAAAATACCTACTTACACCAATACTTACAAACTAAGTGTATTACATACATATACTTTCAGTTTCCTGGGAACTGCATTATAAGCATAATAAAATTAGCTGTGAAATCTGAAACGCAAGCATAAATAAATCATGTTAATAATTTGTATACAGGTAAAGGCTTGTGGCGAGCATTTGATTAGCTTTAAACAGTAACATACCAAGGTTCAAGTTACCAGACGGTGCGCGGCGTAGTTACCGTGGCGTGTAGAAAATATATCTGTGTACAAATGAATGAATATGGCAATGAACCTCAGGCCCTACCAAAGCGAGCCAAAATATATGTATGTACAAATGTATTAGTATGTATGTAAGAGTCAATGCATTTTAAGACATTCCAAAACGGGTCGAAATATATGTTTGTACAAATGAATGAACAACTTAATGAGTGAATGCTACAAGAGTAGTTACTTAAAAGCTGGTTTGAAAATTTTCAAATTCTTATCTAGGTATTTTGGTCCGTGCGCAACCTAACGGAGTGTTTTAAACGGATTTATTTAGCTTGGGTTGACAAGGCTGATTGGTTGGCTGGCTGGTACGAATTTTGTAATTGAAATTTAAGTAACTTCCCGATAAGCTACAAGCTTGAAACTTGGAATATATGTGGAACACATAATACCTACAAGAATAGAAAGCGACCTATGATGTTCGATTTGGCACATATTTGGAACAAATATTACATATAGTCCGGTAGAAGCGACATCAAAATATTTTGGAGTTCGAGGAAGGACAAGCATACGTGGCGCAGAGTCGAGTAGAGTCTTTGGAAGGATTATGTATTGAGGACTAAAATTGTCAGGAAAGGGTCAGTGTAATAATGAGTCACTAAATGACGTATTCGAATCAGAAATACTAGGCAGTTAAATTAAGTCTAAAAACTTGAAAATAAAATAAATAAAAAAAATGTTTTTAAGTTAAACGATTTTATTGAAAACAATACTTGCATGAAGTAATAATAATACTAAAAGCTAAAAAATAATTAGGTAGGTTCTAGGTACTAGTCATCACACTCCTCATCAATCTAGGGCGTTGTTCAGACAACTAAATAAAAGCGTTTGACGCGTCTTAAACTGCAGCCGCGTCAACTTTTATATTGACAGCCAAGCAGCAACTTAGGCAAAAATCTTGCATAATACAGTATGTTTGTAAGCAATCTATAGAAGAAATCAGGAAAGGGAGAAGCATGCATCTATAAAGGGGCCCAGCATATGGGAATAAATGGAAATGAAAAAGCGCATGAACTAGCTAAAAAGGGCGCATCCCTTGAAGTGGACGGAGTTATTTTATAACATAGGTCCTTGTTTTTGATAGGGTTTTTCAGGTTGGTCGTTAAGCAAACTTCTGGTAACTCTACGGACTCATTTAGTCTATGTGAGGCCCTCATGCGCCGGCTAGTTCAACCTAACCTATCTTTATCTACTTTATTTTATTTCATTATATTTTAGTTCTTTTTATTGTCGTGAGCAAACATGTTTACCCACCAAAAAAACTTTATTTAAAACAACATCCGTATTCTAAAGTGGCGCTGTGTATGGCTTTGTATGTATTTAATAAAGTTAAGACATCCAAAATAATCAAATATTGCTGAGAGAGTACAAATTTATAAATACTTCAGCAAAAGGCACACAGGCACCCACACTTAAAAGCTCAGTTCACATTCGTCCGACATGTCGTATGAGTAACATAAAAAAATGGTGAACATTTAATTCTAGCAAATAAAGTATAATCCAATTATGTTGTATATTGAAGGAATCTAATTTAAGGAGTTGCGAAATTCGAGTCTTTCAGCAAAAGTTAATTCAGTAAGCGAAATAAAAACTTGTTTCAAGTGAAAGTTGTCCTTGTACGTGCTTGCAGACTATGAGGAGATATTATTTTTGAATGCAGCGACTTTGTCAAGTTAAGTTAAGCAGAAACAAGAAAAACTTATTTTGCGCTTTTGAAGGTACGCAAAAAGCTATATAAATACAATAAATTAAGCATAGCAAGTCTGGACAGTGCTCATTTTGTATATCATATGAACGAAGAGAATGATAAATTCTTGTGGCACGATATATGGTGGGTCTTGTAAGTCCTTGTCACATGTACGGAACCGTCATGCAAAAGGGTTTAGTTGAAAAGAGCTGACAATAAATTTATGTAAATTTCTATTTCAATTAAAATTCAATACGTTGGTCTATTAGATGACAACGAAAAATGCAACTACATAGCTACTAGGTTTGACTAGGTTAAAATAACGTACATGGGATACTCGATTTATTACAACTGCTATTGAATTCACATATTTCCTACACAATATGCGTCCCTTTTCCTCTTAACCTGAATAACACCAACCAAGTGATATAAAAAAAATGTAAGGCGCGATAACCTCCGAAGAGATCTAAGGCCGAGCTTCTCTTCCAATTTGCGTCGTGCTCCTCTTGATTTTCCCTACAAATTGGCCGGACGGCACCTACATGTTTTATGCCGACTCCGAACGAATTTTGATGTTGCTGTGCACGGGGTTTGAACCCAGGGCATACGGTGTGGTAGGCGGAGCACGCTACCAACACACCACGGTGGTCGCAAGCAAGTGATATATTCCTCCTCATTCGGAGACTTTCTACAGAGGGAAAATGATGCTCACGACGGTAAGAAAGCTCTACGCGAACTTATTTGATTCGATAAGGAAGCGCTTGTGTTTCTATTAGTTGAAATATCTTTGGACTTTTGCTTCGAAGTTATTGCAAGAGCTCGTAAGTCGACATAAGGCCCTAATCCACAAATGATAAGGGAAAAGTACAGCAATAGTTCCTCTTTCAATCGCTTTGTCATTCGTGCTGATCATAACATCTCAACATGGTCGGTATAATTTCTGTGGAAGTTAAACTATAGCTTGATGCAATCAATTGTAAGCTGATTAATAACCGATCAAAATAAAATAATTGGAAAAGTTTACGGCATTTAAATAAGGTTTCAGAGGCTGTTGTTTTCATTGTAGAAATAAACACTGAAAGGTTTTGGGGAGTGTTGTCGATGTTGATGGTTCTTTGCCGGATATAGATCCGGTACGTTCGTTCCGGTAACAAGAGCCATCAAGATACTATCCCGGCCATCTAATGACCAATTTAATATGATCACTTTGAATCTACTAGGGCACCCAAACACCCCCCCACCCACCCCCTCTCACACACAGCTTTCCAACTCTTCAAAGCAGGCTTGTCTTCTTAAGCCTGCGGCTACTCATTCGCATAAAGACTCCTTCTCTTAGTCGGGATTCGTGTTAAGGACTGCTCACCGTCGAACTTACCTCGGCTTCCAAGTCAGACTAATTGCTTCTACCACTATTTTCTATAATGGCTTGGCGCGCTCCTGATATTTTTTCTTCGTTTTGAGTATTATACCTTGATCTTACGATCTACTGACTGGCATTTTATCTCAGAGATCTAATATGCAATATTGGGAAGAAGAATTATCCGTCACAACAAATGTGAGACGATCTAGTGTCGGAATAGCTCCGTTCGCATCGTCCAGTTAGTATAAGTCTTTTTAGCTATCCTCTTTTGAGAGATATGAGGAGTTTTGTAAGTCTGACATCGTAGGATTTGCACATGATTTTTGAAATTTTGCAGCCCCGCGATTCAATTCACGCCTTTTCTGCTGGATGGATAATAAGCAACTCCTGTATCCTTTTCATTTCTTCCGAGCGGATTTGAACTTTTACCGTCAATTTATCGAGTGCTGGATCCTCCTTTGCCAATGCAACGTCATATTCGTTACCTTATATCCTTTTATGACCGGAAACCCAGTACAGATGTTCGATCGGGCCTGAGCGAAAGCTCAACAATGCTCATTTGCACCTCAGGGTACTTCATGATGAACTACTTTATTTTATATATTTTATTGATGAGATTATTAATCGCCGCCTGAGTATATATTGAACCGACTGCAGCTTAAGCACGTTTCCTCCAGGATTTCTGTTGCTTTTTTCACGGCTAGAATATCCGCTTGAAATATACTCCAGTTATCTGGAAGTCTGTAGAATCTTCTTATTATAGACACAGTGAACTACAGACCCGACCCTTTCTGATAATTTGGAACCATCGATTTACACGTGTATGGTATGTTCTATCTTTTCTGCATTCTTTCGCCAAACCTTCGGCTCTGATGTGGCCCCAAGATATCTTTCGAAACTCAGGCACCAGTCCATATAGTCTGTTTTAGTTCCAAATTTTACCTACAACTTTTTTTTTATATTCCGGCCTCACTTAAATGACAAATCGGCTTTACCTAGTCCAGTTCCTTAAAATACTGTAACGAATTTAGTGCAATTCCTCATATTTGTAACCTTCTGCTAACGTTCGAATCACTAAACTGTTGAATAAATAACCCCTTTATTAAAGTACTCCACAACAACACTTCTACTTCTCGACAGATAGCGTGCTTAAATCAAACTGATTCGTCGTGCCTTAACTGCTGCTGTTATACTATTTGGTTTCCTCATTGCCATATTTCTAGGCGTTTCTATTTCTAGAATTTGCTACTTGTTTACCAACTATAAACTCACCAGCTATAACTCAGATGCACTTTATAGCTTCTCATATGCGCGTGTATATGGGAGTGATACTTCCACAGATGATTGCGTACGTTTGGGAGTATCTCAGATATATGTATGTGTTTGTGCTCTCCGCTGCTTGTATGGACATATGTATAGACATAATGATTGACTTGTTGATGTGCATACAAGTCACTGCTTAGTATTGGCTTAGAGATGATAGTATCCCTTAGCGTCACAATACGAATAAATCAATTGATCTCATGGTCATTTGAAGTGGTCATAGCGTCAATTAACCTTTTAGCCGTTTGCTCTTATGTAACTCCACCGCTGAGTAAAACCATTGACCGTTAATCACACAATGTTCACAGATTTGGGGATTACAGTTATGACCTCATAAAGTAATTCTATTCCACCGAACATCGCAAAGTCAAGCATCTACAAAACTCAGGCACATACTCCAGCGCCATTGGAGCTCACTAAGCATTCAACCCACAAAAAACTGCTTCCATAGTAAGTGATAAACTTTACGCAATCTGATAAAAGGCTGTAAGTTGTGAATATTACTGTTTTTATAAAACATATGAGAGTCGTCGCAAAATTAAGAATTGAATGCAAGTGCTTTAATAAAAAAATTGCAAGCCCAATAATTTTATCCGTACCCTTATGACAAATAAATGTGAACCCACATAACTCAAGCGTGAAATAACACACCACGGAAGGCATTGCCATTAAAGGGCGTCAAACCAATCAGTTGCCACACACATACATGTACAAAAACCCATATACATAAACCCCTATACGAAATAGCAAAAGAATGGCGCATAAGTGACAGAAAATGCCATTGAGTGGATAAGCGATTCGAAAATTAATGTATGTATATACGTACAAATGTTAGTAGTTGCACAAAGTGTTGGTATAAAAAACATCAGAAACAAAAAAATTTAATGTTAGCAACAATCCGTTTTACCACATTTTGTGTCGCTGCAACAAATGGGCCATTAATATTATATACATGGAAATGACAAAAAAAACATTGTGGCAGATAACTGAATAATAGAGCGCTGACCCTAAATGTGTGATAGCTAATGTTGAAAAAATTTGGAAATTTGGTACAAAAAATGGAAAAGAATTTAAAGTGAATACTTTTTAATTACCACGAATATTTAACCACCGAGTAGGAGGGATTAGCAGGGTTTTGTAGTTTCTCCTGTTTTCGTGTTTATTTGTTTTTTGTTGTTGTAGTGCTGTGTATTAACAGTGCTTCCCTAATTCAATGGGTGTGAAACCACACAAATTATCATTAAAGTCCTCTAACATTACAACTGAAAGGATGGTTGGTGTCATATGAGGCACATCGCATGCAGGACATACACTAAGTATGTTGGGGTTGGTTCTGTTACAAAATAATCAAATATTGCTGAGAGAGTACAAATTTATAAATACTTCAGCAAAAGGCACACAGGCACCCACACTTAAAAGCTCAGTTCACATTCGTCCGACATGTCGTATGAGTAACATAAAAAAATGGTGAACATTTAATTCTAGCAAATAAAGTATAATCCAATTATGTTGTATATTGAAGGAATCTAATTTAAGGAGTTGCGAAATTCGAGTCTTTCAGCAAAAGTTAATTCAGTAAGCGAAATAAAAACTTGTTTCAAGTGAAAGTTGTCCTTGTACGTGCTTGCAGACTATGAGGAGATATTATTTTTGAATGCAGCGACTTTGTCAAGTTAAGTTAAGCAGAAACAAGAAAAACTTATTTTGCGCTTTTGAAGGTACGCAAAAAGCTATATAAATACAATAAATTAAGCATAGCAAGTCTGGACAGTGCTCATTTTGTATATCATATGAACGAAGAGAATGATAAATTCTTGTGGCACGATATATGGTGGGTCTTGTAAGTCCTTGTCACATGTACGGAACCGTCATGCAAAAGGGTTTAGTTGAAAAGAGCTGACAATAAATTTATGTAAATTTCTATTTCAATTAAAATTCAATACGTTGGTCTATTAGATGACAACGAAAAATGCAACTACATAGCTACTAGGTTTGACTAGGTTAAAATAACGTACATGGGATACTCGATTTATTACAACTGCTATTGAATTCACATATTTCCTACACAATATGCGTCCCTTTTCCTCTTAACCTGAATAACACCAACCAAGTGATATAAAAAAAATGTAAGGCGCGATAACCTCCGAAGAGATCTAAGGCCGAGCTTCTCTTCCAATTTGCGTCGTGCTCCTCTTGATTTTCCCTACAAATTGGCCGGACGGCACCTACATGTTTTATGCCGACTCCGAACGAATTTTGATGTTGCTGTGCACGGGGTTTGAACCCAGGGCATACGGTGTGGTAGGCGGAGCACGCTACCAACACACCACGGTGGTCGCAAGCAAGTGATATATTCCTCCTCATTCGGAGACTTTCTACAGAGGGAAAATGATGCTCACGACGGTAAGAAAGCTCTACGCGAACTTATTTGATTCGATAAGGAAGCGCTTGTGTTTCTATTAGTTGAAATATCTTTGGACTTTTGCTTCGAAGTTATTGCAAGAGCTCGTAAGTCGACATAAGGCCCTAATCCACAAATGATAAGGGAAAAGTACAGCAATAGTTCCTCTTTCAATCGCTTTGTCATTCGTGCTGATCATAACATCTCAACATGGTCGGTATAATTTCTGTGGAAGTTAAACTATAGCTTGATGCAATCAATTGTAAGCTGATTAATAACCGATCAAAATAAAATAATTGGAAAAGTTTACGGCATTTAAATAAGGTTTCAGAGGCTGTTGTTTTCATTGTAGAAATAAACACTGAAAGGTTTTGGGGAGTGTTGTCGATGTTGATGGTTCTTTGCCGGATATAGATCCGGTACGTTCGTTCCGGTAACAAGAGCCATCAAGATACTATCCCGGCCATCTAATGACCAATTTAATATGATCACTTTGAATCTACTAGGGCACCCACCCACCCCCCCACCCACCCCCTCTCACACACAGCTTTCCAACTCTTCAAAGCAGGCTTGTCTTCTTAAGCCTGCGGCTACTCATTCGCATAAAGACTCCTTCTCTTAGTCGGGATTCGTGTTAAGGACTGCTCACCGTCGAACTTACCTCGGCTTCCAAGTCAGACTAATTGCTTCTACCACTATTTTCTATAATGGCTTGGCGCGCTCCTGATATTTTTTCTTCGTTTTGAGTATTATACCTTGATCTTACGATCTACTGACTGGCATTTTATCTCAGAGATCTAATATGCAATATTGGGAAGAAGAATTATCCGTCACAACAAATGTGAGACGATCTAGTGTCGGAATAGCTCCGTTCGCATCGTCCAGTTAGTATAAGTCTTTTTAGCTATCCTCTTTTGAGAGATATGAGGAGTTTTGTAAGTCTGACATCGTAGGATTTGCACATGATTTTTGAAATTTTGCAGCCCCGCGATTCAATTCACGCCTTTTCTGCTGGATGGATAATAAGCAACTCCTGTATCCTTTTCATTTCTTCCGAGCGGATTTGAACTTTTACCGTCAATTTATCGAGTGCTGGATCCTCCTTTGCCAATGCAACGTCATATTCGTTACCTTATATCCTTTTATGACCGGAAACCCAGTACAGATGTTCGATCGGGCCTGAGCGAAAGCTCAACAATGCTCATTTGCACCTCAGGGTACTTCATGATGAACTACTTTATTTTATATATTTTATTGATGAGATTATTAATCGCCGCCTGAGTATATATTGAACCGACTGCAGCTTAAGCACGTTTCCTCCAGGATTTCTGTTGCTTTTTTCACGGCTAGAATATCCGCTTGAAATATACTCCAGTTATCTGGAAGTCTGTAGAATCTTCTTATTATAGACACAGTGAACTACAGACCCGACCCTTTCTGATAATTTGGAACCATCGATTTACACGTGTATGGTATGTTCTATCTTTTCTGCATTCTTTCGCCAAACCTTCGGCTCTGATGTGGCCCCAAGATATCTTTCGAAACTCAGGCACCAGTCCATATAGTCTGTTTTAGTTCCAAATTTTACCTACAACTTTTTTTTTATATTCCGGCCTCACTTAAATGACAAATCGGCTTTACCTAGTCCAGTTCCTTAAAATACTGTAACGAATTTAGTGCAATTCCTCATATTTGTAACCTTCTGCTAACGTTCGAATCACTAAACTGTTGAATAAATAACCCCTTTATTAAAGTACTCCACAACAACACTTCTACTTCTCGACAGATAGCGTGCTTAAATCAAACTGATTCGTCGTGCCTTAACTGCTGCTGTTATACTATTTGGTTTCCTCATTGCCATATTTCTAGGCGTTTCTATTTCTAGAATTTGCTACTTGTTTACCAACTATAAACTCACCAGCTATAACTCAGATGCACTTTATAGCTTCTCATATGCGCGTGTATATGTGAGTGATACTTCCACAGATGATTGCGTACGTTTGGGAGTATCTCAGATATATGTATGTGTTTGTGCTCTCCGCTGCTTGTATGGACATATGTATAGACATAATGATTGACTTGTTGATGTGCATACAAGTCACTGCTTAGTATTGGCTTAGAGATGATAGTATCCCTTAGCGTCACAATACGAATAAATCAATTGATCTCATGGTCATTTGAAGTGGTCATAGCGTCAATTAACCTTTTAGCCGTTTGCTCTTATGTAACTCCACCGCTGAGTAAAACCATTGACCGTTAATCACACAATGTTCACAGATTTGGGGATTACAGTTATGACCTCATAAAGTAATTCTATTCCACCGAACATCGCAAAGTCAAGCATCTACAAAACTCAGGCACATACTCCAGCGCCATTGGAGCTCACTAAGCATTCAACCCACAAAAAACTGCTTCCATAGTAAGTGATAAACTTTACGCAATCTGATAAAAGGCTGTAAGTTGTGAATATTACTGTTTTTATAAAATATATGAGAGTCGTCGCAAAATTAAGAATTGAATGCAAGTGCTTTAATAAAAAAATTGCAAGCCCAATAATTTTATCCGTACCCTTATGACAAATAAATGTGAACCCACATAACTCAAGCGTGAAATAACACACCACGGAAGGCATTGCCATTAAAGGGCGTCAAACCAATCAGTTGCCACACACATACATGTACAAAAACCCATATACATAAACCCCTATACGAAATAGCAAAAGAATGGCGCATAAGTGACAGAAAATGCCATTGAGTGGATAAGCGATTCGAAAATTAATGTATGTATATACGTACAAATGTTAGTAGTTGCACAAAGTGTTGGTATAAAAAACATCAGAAACAAAAAAATTTAATGTTAGCAACAATCCGTTTTACCACATTTTGTGTCGCTGCAACAAATGGGCCATTAATATTATATACATGGAAATGACAAAAAAAACATTGTGGCAGATAACTGAATAATAGAGCGCTGACCCTAAATGTGTGATAGCTAATGTTGAAAAAATTTGGAAATTTGGTACAAAAAATGGAAAAGAATTTAAAGTGAATACTTTTTAATTACCACGAATATTTAACCACCGAGTAGGAGGGATTAGCAGGGTTTTGTAGTTTCTCCTGTTTTCGTGTTTATTTGTTTTTTGTTGTTGTAGTGCTGTGTATTAACAGTGCTTCCCTAATTCAATGGGTGTGAAACCACACAAATTATCATTAAAGTCCTCTAACATTACAACTGAAAGGATGGTTGGTGTCATATGAGGCACATCGCATGCAGGACATACACTAAGTATGTTGGGGTTGGTTCTGTTACAGTTTTACCTGTTACAGTATCCAGAACGAAATTGGGCCAGGGTGACTCATGCCTCCCCTGTGAGTGTGTTTTTTATTTTTGCAAGGGTAGTGTTTAATGATAATCTTTATTCTAAATTATTACAATTTTCAATAATTTTTTTTAGGGAAAATTTCATCAAACTCGGCGTTGACGATTGCGCAAGCAACTTAGATGTCCGGATTGACACTGAGAACCATGAACAAATTTTTTTACAAGAATGAAAAAAAAAATGCTGAATACCATATCTCGAAAAACTTTGAACGCACACCTAGTTTTTAAGGGACAAATTGAAGCATCTGGAAGTCGTTCTAAATATTAAGCTCCTTTGCGGTGAAGATATAGCAAGGCGACTTAAGAAAGTAAAATGAGAGTTGTTCTTTTGAGAAAGAATTGTGATTCGTCCAGTTTATCTCGCAAGTAATACGCAGGATATCTACATCTAATACATAGCGTACTTTACTGAATGGATTTATTGTTATTATTATAGTAGTAATAAGGAAACTTTTCGAAGTAATTTTAAAATGGGTCAAGTTGAACTGGGCGGTCAATAGAGACCTCATATGCTCTGAATGTGTCCGTAGCGCTAGATAGGTGAGCTTAAAAGTGTGGTCATCCCTCGGCAGTTGTTTGGCACACACATCAAGTGTATTTCTACCATGAAAAGCTCATCCGTGAAAATTCAACTGCCTTGCACTTTCTGTTTGGAAACAAGAACTCTCCTGCCAGTTTTTGGGGAAAATTAAAAAGAAGCACGAAGCTAATCAAAAGAGACGCTCGACCTAAATCTATTCGGAGGTAAATCGCGTTAAGTATATTCTTTTTTTCCCAAATACATACATTTCATACATTAAAAAGCAATGCGGGCAGTTCCCTCTTAATTCGTACAACAATATTTGCTATAGACGTAAGCATTTGATGAAATTTGATGCTTCTAGCTGTTAAAATGGTGTAGAAATTGCAAAGTTTATTATCTGGGCATGCGGTTGCATGGGCATATGATATTATTAAGAAGCAACATTGTTTAATGGCACCACTAGTCTTTAAAGATCTGTCACTCCTTTGATACGTTGCACATTCTTACTCGGCATTGTATTCAGCTACTTAATTTCATTACTTTCTAACTGTTATTTTTCTTCATATATACTTATACAAATATGATCTGTATATATATTATATTACTTCACTTCTCATCAAACCCGTGAATAAACGTAGCATATATTTTGTACGTGCTCAGTTTGCACTTGATAGCATTTTCTTTCATAAGATTTGTATATATACGACCAATCTCTATAACATACAATATATACGTAAGAATTTGGTGGAATTTTAAGGCTCTAGCTGTTAAAATGAGGAAGAAATTACGAAAAGGTTATTATCTGAACAATCGGTTGTCGGGGATATATGCTATATATACGTGCAAATGTGTAATATACGAAAGCATATAGTGAAGTTTAAAGCTTCAATCTGATAAATAGAGAAAGATATGACAAAAATCCTCTTTACTGAAAAATCGGTTATGTGGGAGATATATGTATGCTATAGTGGTCCGACTCGGCCGGTTCCGACAAATATTTAATCGGACACCTAAATATACCCGCTCACCAAATTTTATCAAGATATCGCAAAATTTGAGGGACTAGTTTCACCCTGATCTCTTATGTATACTTATTGTGGGATCTATCTCTTTTCCTTTAATGACCTACAGTTTTGAGATTCGTGTCAAATTTAATCTACCATTTCATTTTCATGAGAGGTATAAATATACACTTACACTATATCCATGCAATAGCAGGGTACCCGGCGTTGCTCGAGTTAGGCAGATATTTATCTAAATAACAAGGTGTATTTTAACGAATTCCCTCCCGTTACTCAAAGCCAAGCAATCAGTATATAAGATTTTATTAATCTTCTTTTTAGCTGCATTTTTGTCTATCAGCTCATACAGACAGCTATTTTTACAATGGAATGCTTAAATTTAACAAGAACTTTTAAATCACTCAATGCAATCGCTTTAACTTTTTGTAAATTCAATGGTATGACCAAACAAAAGTTCTGCAATTAAGTACGTACATGGCGTATGAGTAACTTTTGCTGACATAAATAATTTTTCGCACCAACCAGTGGCACGCGTGAAATTTGAAAAAAAAAAAAACACAATATAAATGTATAATTCTTAGTTCTGAAATATGAAAAACCTTATATATAAATCAAAATTTGGTGATGATTAAAGTGTGGCAAATACGTTTACATAGGGAACACACATACAAAATTTGATTTTTATACTCAGCGTGCTTTGCACACAGAGTATATTAACTTTGATTGGATAGCGGTTTGTTGTACAGGTATAAAGGAATCGAGATAGATATAGACTTCCACATATCAAAATCATCAGTATCGAAATAAAATATGATTGAGCCATGTCTGTCCGTCTGTCCGTTAACACGATAACTTTAGTAAATTTTGAGTTATCTTGATGAAATTTGGTATGTAGGTTCCTGGGCACTCATCTCAGATCGCTATTTAAAATAATCGAAATCGGACCATAACCACGCCCACTTTTTCGATATCGAAAATTTCGAAAAACTGAAAAAGTGCGATAATTCATTACCAAAGACGGATAAAGCGATGAAACTTGGTGAGTGGGTTGACCTTATGACGCAGAATAGAAAATTGGTAAAATTTTGGACAATGGGCGTGGCACCGCCCACTTTTAAAAGAAGGTAATTTAAAAGTTTTCCAAGCTGTAATTTCGCAGTCGTTGAAGATATCATGATGAAGTTTGGCAGGAACTTTACTCCTATTACTATATGTAAGCTAAATCAAAATTAGCAAAATCGGATGACGAACACGCCCACTTGAAAAAAAAATGTTAAAGTAAAATTTTAACAAAAAATGTAATAACTTTACAGTATATAAGTAAATTATGTCAACATTCAACGCCAGTAATGATATGGTGCAACAAAAGACAAAAATAAAAGAAAATTTCAGAATGGGCGTGGCTCCACCCTTTTTCATTTTATTTGCCTAGAATACTTTTAATGCCATAAGTCGAACAAAAATTTACCAATCCTTGTAAAATTTGGTAGGGGCATTGAGTCTATGACGGTAACTTTGTTCTGTGAAAATGGGCGAAATCGGTTGAAGCCACGCCCAGTTTTTATGCACAGCCGGCCGTCTATCCTTCCTCTCGGCCCTTAACATGATAACTTGAGCAAAAATCGATATATCTTTACTAAACTTAGTCTACGTACTTACCTGAGCTCGCTTTATCTTCGTGTAAAAATGGCCGACATCCGACTATAACCACGCCCAATTTTTCGATATTCAAGATTACGAAAAATGAAAAAAATACCATAATTCTATACCAAATATGAAAAAAGGGATGAAATATGGTAATTGGATTGGTTTATTGACGCAAAATAGAACTTTAGAAAAAAATTTGTAAAATGGGTGTGACACCTACTGTATTAAGTAAAAGGAAATGAAAAAGTTATGCTGGGCGAAATCAAAAGCCCTTGGAATCTTGGCAGGGATGCTGTTCGTCGTATTAAATATATAAATAAATTAGCGGTACCCGACAGATGATGTTCTGGGTCACTCTGGTCCACATTTCGGTCGATATCTCGAAAACGCCTTCACATATAAAGAGCAACTCCCTTTTAAAACCCTCATAAATACCTTTAATTTGATACCCATATCGTGCAAACGTATTCTAGAGTCACTCCTGGTCCACTTTTATGGCGATATCCCGAAATGGCGTCCACCTATAGAACTATGGCCCACTCCCTTTTAAAATACTCATTAACATATTTCATTTGATACCCATAAAGTAAAAACACATTCTATAGTCACCCCTGGCGCACTTTTATGGCGATATCCCGAAATGCCGTCCACCTATATAACTATGGCCCACTCCCTTTTAAAATACTCTTTAATACCTTCCATTTGATACCCATGTCATACAAACACATTCCAGGGTTACCCTAGGCTCACTTTCCTACATGCTGATTTTCCCTTTTTTGTCTCCAAAGCTCTTAGCTGAGTATGTAATGTTCTGTTACACCCGAACTTAGCCTTCCTTACTTTATATATATATAGATTGTAATACCTCTGTAGGTAGAAGCCAGAAATTTTCCAAAATATTAATTAGGTCTAATTTATTTAACTATGGTAAATTAAATACCAATTATGGCTACTACTAGACGACAATTTAATCTTAATCCTGTCACATAATCATAAAACTATAAAAGGTAGCTTAAATAAGTATTACATGCTAAAAGAAAGTATCAAAATTAAATTACTAAAGCACGCAGCTGTCGCAAACTGGGGATAAAAATAAAAACCAGCGTAAGTACAAAATGCGAAGATGAAATCTTTATTAAAAGCCAAACGTGATATATCAAAGTGGAAAATACTTATAAAATCCCAAAACGAGTGCAGAGTCACGCTTGCAGTGTAAAACGAGATGTGATATTTATGTTTTTTATGGAAGTATAACTTAATTGTCTTATTGTAATATAAAGTAAGCTAAGACTGGCCAATTACAATCTTAATTAAGTAACGAAATGGCGTACAGCAAGGGATAGGAATTTTACTGAATCTTAAATGGGAAGATGCATTTATTGTAGAGGATTTATGTACTTCATATTATCTCGTCCAGCTGCGCTAGATTACATGTTAAGGGCTTTGTTCATGCAACAGATTTTTGAAGCGTAAACATCTTTGCTTACAGTACGGGGGCAAGAATGAAAGCGTTAGGTAATTGTCGTAGTAGTATGTGGGCATGGTATGTTGTATGAGGGCCTTTCGAATACAAGTGTAGGCTTAATATACGGGAGTGGTGGGAGGAAAGGATAAGAAGGGGAAGGAAATAGAAAAATAACAAGACGGGAGAGAAAATGAAAGATGAGAAATCGAAGCTGTGAGAGGATGGGTTGTGACCGACGAGTTTTAGATGTTTATTATATACTAGATTTACGCGGCGTACGTTGTAACGCCAGACATCAAATGAATGTTGGGTTATTTTTTTCTGATTTTTTTGTTGGTAATTTTGTTTATTGTTCTGTAAATTGAATTGAATTTTGTACGCATATTTGGTGAAATTTTCGTTTAAAATATTCTGTTATTGTATCTTATTGTAATGCAAGTGGGTACACAATATTTTTGGTTTTTTCGTTCGGTGCAAAAAAAACAAATTTTTTGGTGTTACAACTCTAGAGCAAGCAACACATAGCTGGTCATGCAAAAAGCACGGACTCTCTAAATTTAATCCTGCAACAGTAAGCGATTTTCCTTGTGCTTTGTTGATTGTAATTGCAAAAGCAAGGCATACAGGAAACTGTAAGAGTTTAAAATTGAATGGCAAATCTGTAGGTATCATTGGGATCCATGGTATGAGCACATCTTCAACTTTGCTTTTACCGTTCATGATTGTTGCTTCGATTACATTAGGCATTAATTTCTTAACGCAAAATCTGGTTCCATTGCACAATTTTGGTGGGTGTAAATTCCGAAGAAGCATGATTGGTGAACAAATTTTCAAGGTAATATATGCGCAGGCATTCCAGGTGTTTCTAACGAGTTTAGAAATTCAATTGGATAATTCACAATTTTATCTTCATCTGTGACTATGTCGATCGACTTCAGGAGGAATTTGGTTTTGAATGCGATCATTGATTTTATTAACATGATCATTTTTGGCAGCTTAGATTGCTCGTTCGCATAGCCAAAAACCAAAAAAAAAAAAAAAACAAATGTATTTTAAAATTCTTAATTCTGAAATATGAAAAACCTTCGGCTTGATCGAAGGAACCTATAGCCAAAATTTGGTGATGATTGAAGTGTGGGACGTTTCCATAGCGAGTACACCCACAGAATTTGATTTATATATGTATATAGATGTAGATAGACTGAAGCTAACACATTTTTTTAACGGCGGCAGATTACTAAACGTCCAAAAGGAATAACAGCCCAGCTCAACAATGCAGTCACACTTTCGGTGTTAAGATAACCTTAGTTTTTACGGCAGCCATAGTTCTGAAAAATCTCATTTGTAGGGAAGGTGTCACGCCCTTTTTCCTCAATTCTACATTTTACTCGAGGTGTTAGGACCTAACGACATATATCTGCTTACCAATTTTCATTATCCTACCATTTCTACAGTCAGAGATATGCAGTATGATATACTCCATTTGTATGGGAGGTGCAACGCCCCCTTTACCCAATTCCACATTTTCTTGGTGGTGTTAGGGATTGACCTCATATAACTCCTTACTGAATTTCAATGTTCTGTATACCCTCAGAATTATGCAGTACCAAAGATTCCATTTGTATGCGTTGTGCCACGCCTCTTTTATAAATCGAAATTATTTTTAGCCTAGAACCTTCGTGTTGATCGAAGGAACCTATAGTCAAAATTTGGTTATGATTGCAGTGTGGGAAATACGTTTCCATAGCAAGTACACACACAGAATTTGATTTTTATATATATAGATTTTGGAAGAGTTATCGGTTTGTCATCTATTTGTTATGTTTTTATCGGCATGTTATCGACAAGCTATAGAACAGTTATCCAATTGTTTGAACAATTTTATCGATAACAGACGTTATCGACGAGTTGTCCACTCCTTATCGACGGGTTATCGATTTTTTATCTTATTTTTCAATAGAAAGTGTATGGAAGATATACCTATTTTTTGAATATATGAATGCGGAATTATTCTCTGATGTCCAAAAAGTACTCGGCTTATGGAGGGAACACTTCTCTGCTCTCCTAAATGGATACAGCGATTTACCCCACGATGGCGAAAACGATCCCGCAATCGATGATGATGGAATAAATGAACACCCACTCGATTATGACGACGTCAGAATAGCAATAATGAGATTAAAAAACAAAAAGGCCGCAGGCGCTGATGGATTGCCTGCGGAGCTATTCAAATACGGCGGCGAGGAGTTGGTAAAGCGCATGCATCAGCTTCAACGCAAAAGATGAGCGGACAAGTGCATGCCCGACGATTGGAATCTAAGTGTTCTTTGCCCAGTCCATAAGAAAGGGGCTACTGCAAACTGCGCCAACTATCGTGGAATCAGCCTTCTGAACATCGCATAAGAGGTCCTGTCAAATGTATTGTGCGAAAGATTGAAGCCCACTGTGAATCGGCTGATTGGACCTTATCAGTGCGGCTTCAGACCTGGTAAATCTACCATCGACCAGATTTTCACATTGCTCCAAATCTTGGAAAAACCCCGCGAAAAAAGAATCGACATATATCACCTCTTCGTCGATTTTAAAGCCGGCTTCGACAGCTCGAAAAGGAGCTGCCTAAATGCCGCTATGTTTGAGTTTGTTTTTCCCGCAAAACTTATACGGCTGTGCAAAATGACGCTGAGCAACACCATCAGCTTAGTCAGAATTGGGAAGAACCTCTTCGAGCCGTTCGAAACTAAACAAGGTTTCAGACAGGGTGACCCCCTATCGTGCGATTTCTTTAATTTGGTGCTGGAGAAAAATACTAGCTGCAGAACTTAGCCGCTCTGGAACAATATTCTATAAAAGCGTGCAAATACTGGCATATGCTGATGACATTGATATCGTCGGCCTAAACACCCGCGCCGTTAGTTCTGCTTACACCAAACTAGAAAAAAGGAGCGGAAAAGCGAGAACCAAATGAGGACCAAACAAAGTACCTGCTCTCATCATGCAAAGAGTCAGCACACTTACTCTTTGGCAACCACGCCACTGTTGACATTCATTTTCGCGAAATAGTTAAAGACTTTACTTTTTTGGGAACCAGCATTAACGCAAACAACAACATCAGCTTTAACATCCAGCGAGGAATCACTCTTACTAACAAATGCTACTTTGAACTAGGCGGACACTAAAAAAGTGAAGTCCTCTCCCGGCAAACGAAAATCGTGCTATACAAGTCACTTATCGTACATGTCCTGCTATATAGCGCAGAAGCATGGACCATGACAACATCAGATACGACGGAATTCGAGAGACAAGTTCTTCTAAAAATATACGGATCTCTATGCTTGGTGAAGAAGTGTTTTTAAAAATATTTAATGATGAGCTGTACGAGCTTTAGGCAAATATCAATATAGTCCAGCGAATTGCAAAGCAGCGTCTACGCTGGCTAGACCATGTTATGCGTATGAAATATGATACTCAAGTTAAAAACTAAAAGTTTTCTTATTAGAACCCGCCTATGGAAGCAGAGGAAGAGGGCGGCACGCATTACGCTTGAAGGACCAGTTAGAATTTTAATTCCTTTGGTGTGGCCAATTGGCGCCATTTGGCCTAGCGAAGAACGGACTTGCCCCCCTTGCTGGACGGTATAACCGTTTAAACGGTTAAGCGCCGATTAAGTAAGTAAGTGAGTAAGTAAAGATGGGTATAAAGCAAGAAATCTGCTGAGCAATGTAGGCCTTAAACGAAAATGGCATATCCTCTCATTATGTTAAAAGCAACTGTGGTTCAGTAAAAAAAAAATGTCATTCGTCAATCACCCTAATGTATTGTCTAAAGTATCCTTACATTAGACTACGTGTCTATGATACACTCGTTTTATAGCTTTGCAATTAAAGTTTTCACGTCGCGCCCTATGAACTCATCACGCATTAATGCCTTTAATGCATTTTCTCTGTTTGCCTGTTAATTACTTCGGCTTATCTTTCTAGTTTAATCGTTCTAGATTAACTTACATAAAATTTACCACCACAAGCATATCATCGGCTTATATTCAATACCCTCTATCAACAAAAACTCGGTATTTCAAGAGAGCGAAAAATCCGTCTTGGCATCTATGCTGTAAATTGCTAATAATATCAAGTACAACAATGGATGATAAAACATACCGTTGTGAATTCAAATCAAAGTTAGATAAAGATTATTGCAAAGCAAAGAAAATACTAGTTTATAGGACGTAGCGTTTATAGCGAACTATGTTTCTAAAATGATGCCTTGCAAGAAGTGTGCAAAGTGGTTGAGTTCTATATCGAAGGCCATGATGTTGGTTCTCAAGGCAGTTGTTATCAAAAGCGTTAACCGCGGCCGGACGGAGAGACCGACCTAGCGCAATCAAACCATTTTTCGACACTGATTAAATTGATATACGGAAGTTTATGTCTATATCGGTCCTATTACATATTTTTTTATGCTTAAGTTAAGCTGGGTATGAAAATCTATAAATCTAATAAAATAAAGTCACTAAATGCCATGTATGCACATAACTTCACACAGAATGCTCCGATTTTAAAACGGGTTTTAGCATTTGAAAGCTTAGCTACGTGAAATGGTACAGTTATTATAATTTGAAGGTATATATTACATGGGCGTGGCAAATTGCCAAAATGTAGTAAAAAATCATAAAATTTTTGTTTACACAGCTATAACTCATAAACGGATGGATGGATTTAAAAAATTCTACTTTTCAGTAAAACTTTGAAATATTTACCTTCGACCTGCATCAAAAAAAATACTTGATTCCTTTCCTATATCAGCCAAATTGTTTAAGCAAAAGTAACATTTTTATCAAAAAATGCGTATGTGTGTTTGCTCGCTGTGAACTGTCCTGGTTAATTGCTTTTGAGTGAGGCTTGATGGGACACATACATACGTACATATATAGCATTCGCTGTGTTATTTAACTTCGGGCGTAGGTTTATAGGTATGAATGGATGTACATCACTACATAGTATAAAACAAAGTCGCTTTTTCTGTCCCTATGCCCCTTTGAATGCTTAAATCTTTAAAAATATGATGATTGATGCGCTTTTTTTTAATAGATAAAGAGTGATTGAAGAGGAAGTAACGGATGAACATATTTGGCTGAAAATTGGTCGAGGGGTAGCTTAGAACCAGGAGACAGACATAGGCTAATTTTATCCCGTTCTGGATAGGGTCTTGAGATCAAAACGTGGACCTGGGTAATCATGGGATATGTTTGTACAATATGGGTATCGAAAGTAAGCTGTTTATGAGTACTTTGATATGGGGTATTTTTCGTACCCGCTTGTAACTATGGTCTCGAGATATAAGCGAAAACGTGGACGCGGGTACCCCTAGAATGTGTTTATAGAATATGGATAACGAATAAAAGCAGTTGATGAGTGCTTTAGTACAGGGTAGTTTTCATACCTATTGGTGACTAGGGTCTCGAGATTGAGGCCAAAACGTGGACCCGGGTACCCCTAGAAAGTGTTTATGCAATATGAATAACAAATGAAAGCTGGTGATCAGTGCTTTAGTACAGGGTTGTTTTCATATATATTTGTGAAGGGTCTCGAGATTGAGGCCAAAACGTGGACCCGGGTACCCCTAGAAAGTGTTTATACAATATGAATAACAAATGAAAGCTGTTGATGAGTGCTTTAGTACAGAGTAGTTTTTATACCGCTGGGTGACTAGGGTCTCAAGATATGGGCAAAACCTGGACCCAGATACCCCTAGAATGTGTGTGTAATATGGATATCAAATGAAAGTTGTTGCCGAGAGCTTTAAAGTAATTTTCATTGTGATATTCAATTTAGTTGCATTAACCTGGCAAAACTGATAGATGTGCATGCAAAGCCGAAATAAAGACTTGAATTAATAATACCCACATAACTATTCACATACGTCCTATTCGATTTTCCTGGTAATAAGGGATGAAGAAGAATGGGAAAAACTTTAGAGAAGAGAAAAGACGGATGGAGAAGGAGACTGAGAAAGAGATAGAGTGAGACGAAAATAGAGATAGATGAAGCGAAAAGACGAAGGGAGGAGTGAATAAAAGGATTATGAAAAAGTGAGGAGGGGAGGAGGGGGGGGGGGGGGGGGGGGGGGGCAGAGTTAGACTGAAAAGTTTATTAAAATGTATGGAGATAGACCAAATTTAGGGCCGAACAACGTCTGACGGGTCTGCTAGTATATTATAAATAGAAATTTTCAAAATAAGAATAAATGCCATCTTAGTTAAGTTATTTACTATCTTAAAATTATTTTCGTTAGAATTGCTGCTAAAGGTATTGAATATAAGCTGACGATATGTAAAGTAAAATCTTATACTTATTATTATTTATTTTAGCATCGAACTCAAAGCTTTTTATACTCAGCGTGCTTTGCATGCAGAGTATATTAACTTTGATTGGATAACGGTTGGTTGTACAGGTATATAGGAATCGAGATATATATAGACTTCCATATATCAAAATAATCAGTGTCGAAAAAAAGTCGAAAAATAGATTGGTATTGAAAATGACCGAAGTCGGATGATAACCACGCCCACTTTTTATATATATAACATTTTGGAAAACACAAAAAACCTGATTATTTAGTAAATAATATACCTAGAATGTTGAAATTTGACGTGTAGACTAACATGGAGCCTCTTGATAAAAATTTGAAAAAATTTTTTTAAAATGGGCGTGGCACCGCCCATTTAATAATCATAAATCAAAAATTGTTAAACCTATCGTGCTTTTGAGAAAAATTGACGAAATCGATTAAGGACCAAGCCAACTTTTATATAAAAGATTTTTAGAAGGGTTATAGACGAAAATAATAAGCTACATCTTTTCAATAAAGAGCTTTGTATCAAAAGAAAATTTTGTAGATTTGTATTAATACTATGCATACATGTAGATTCGTATGCAAAGTCATCAGATTGATATTCATGTAAAATGTTTGTATGTGAATATTTGGTTAATTCACATTATTGGCTGTATGTAAATATTTTGGTGACAAACTAATATTGACGATCGGCAGTGTATTGACCGGAGTGTGTGACTAGGCAGAATTTGTTAGGTGTGAACTGACAAAGGTTTCATATTCGGCATTCCATTGATGTTAGCGAACCGCTGTGTTAGGTCAATGTAATTTATGTCGCATAATATTGTAATATGATTATGCTATTACTAAAATGTATTGGCATAGAAGTTCATGGTGCGTAATGCCGCAAATGTATTGCATAGGTGGGCATGATGCATAATGCTATAGGCACACAAATTTTCCCTATAGTAGAAATTATTTCTAGAAAAAATGGACGGGATCGATTAAAGACCACGGCAACTTAGATATAAAGCAAGTTTAAAGGGGTCGTAGATTAGAATAATAAGCTATAACTTGGGAAAAAATAGTTTTGAATCAATGATATTTCACTTATCAAGTTTTATTGTAAGAGGAAATGGGTAGACATTTTTTATAAACGGGCGGTGGCACGTGTAACATAGAAAAGTAATTTATCTGAGATGAAATGTGCAATTGAAGCTCACGCTGAGAATATAATGTTCGGTTACACCCGAACTTAGACACCTTTACTTGTTTTTCATTAAGATTCATTGGGAAGGCCGACGGGATTTTGAAAAGGGTAAAATACATCAGGACCGACAAGGTGACTGTTTGTATTGTAAACCCCTTTGAAATCCTTATACACCCGAAGTATGATTTTGAGCCCGCACTCCCTGCGATGATCAGTCCTTTGAAAAACAGACTTAACCAAAGCCATGTTTTTTTGTAGAAAAATTTTTTCCTAATTTAATATTTTTGATATAAGTAAACTTCTTACATAACAATAAAGGAGCAAAATGGACTGAATTTATACTGAAAAATCTTAGCGTTTATTTTTCGTGAAAATGTTACTCGGTTCATACTTATACAACACAGTGTAGCTAAACTAAAGCGAAGTTTAATAGTAACTTACGTACGAATCTCAACGTGCCAAACAAAACGTACCTGAAAAAAGGAAGAAAAAATACAGTTTAGTTTGCTTTAAAATTATGAGTTTAAAGTAAAGTATCTATATTTTTTAATTGTATTAGCGAGACATGCTCATATTGCTTTATGCAATTGTTTTTATACTCAGCAGAGCTCACAGAGTATATTAACTTTGATTGGATAACGGTTGGTTGTACAGGTATAAAGGAATCGAGATAGATATAGACTTCCATATATCAAAATCATCAGTATCGAAAAAAAAATTGGATTGAGCAATGTCCGTCCGTCCGTCTGTCCATTAACACGATAACTTGAGTAAATTTTGAGGTATCTTGATGAAATTTGGTATGTAGGTTCCTGGGCACTCATCTCAGATCGATATTTAAAATGAACGATATCGTACAATAACCACGACCACTTTTTCGATATCAAAAATTTCGAAAAATCGAAAAAGTGCGATAATTCATTACCAAATATGGATTAAGCGATGAAACTTGGTAGATTAGTTGAACTTATGGCGCAGAATAGAAAATAAGTCAAATTTTGGACAATGGGCGTGGCACCGCCCACTTTTAAAAGAAGGTAATTTAGAAGTTTTGCAAGCTGTAATTTGGCAGTCGTTGAAGATATCATGATGAAATTTGTCGTGAACGTTGCTCTTATTACTATATGTCTGCTTAATAAAAATTAGCAAAATCGGAGAACGACCACGCCCACTTTTAAAAAAAAAATTTTTTTAATTCAAGTTCTAAAAGAAAATTTAATATCTTTACAGTATATAAATAAATTATGTCAACATTCAACTCCAGTAATGATATGCAAAATAAAAGAAAATTTCAAAATGGGCGTGGCTCCGCCCTTTTTCATTTAATTTGTCTAGGATACTTTTAATGCCATAAGTCGAACAAAAATTTACCAATCCTTTTGAAATTTGGTGGGGCATAGATTTTATGACGTTAACTGTTTTCTGTGAAAAAGGGCGAAATCGGTTGAAGCCACGCCCAGTTTTTATACACAGTCGACCGTCTGTCCTTCCGCTCGGCCGTTAACACGATAACTTGAGCAAAAATAGATATATCTTTACTAAACTCAGTTCACGTACTTATCTGAACTCACTTTGTATTGATGTAAAAAATGGCCGAAATCCGACTATGATCACGCCCACTTTTTCGATATCGAAAATTACGAAAAACGAAAAAAATGCCATAATTATATACCAAATACGAAAAAAGGCATGAAACATGGTAATTGTATTGGTCTATTGACGCAAAATATAACTTTAGAAAAAAACTTGGTAGAATGGGTGTGACACCTACCATATTAAGTAGAAGAAAATGAAAAAGTTTTGCAGGGCGAAATCAAAAGCCCTTGGAATCTTGGAAGGAATACTGTTCGTGGTATTACATATATAAATAAATTAGCGGTACCCGACAGATGATGCTCTGGATCACCCTGGTCCACATTTTGGTCGATATCTGGAAAACGCCTTCACATATACAACTACCACCACTCCCTTTTAAAACCCTCATTGATACCTTTAATTTTATACCCGTATCGTACAAACACATTCTAGAGTCACCCCTGGTCCACGTTTATGGCGATATCTCGAAAAGGCGTACACATGTAGAACTAAGGCATACTCCGTTTTAAAATACTCATTAACACCTTTCATTTGATACCCATATCGTACACAAAAATTCTAGAGTCACCCCTGGCCCACCATTATGGCGATATCTCGAAAAGGCATCCACCTATAGAACTAAGGCCCACTCCCTTTTAAAATACTCATTAACACCTTTCATTTGATACCCATATCGTACATACAAATTCTAGAGTCACCTCTGGTCCACGTTTATGGCGATATCTCGAAAAGGCGTCCACATATAGAACTAAGGCCCACTCCTTTTTAAAATACTCATTAACACCTTTCATTTGATACCCATATCGTACAAAAAAATTCTAGAGTCACCCCTGGTCCACCTTTATGGCGATATCTCGAAAAGCCGTCCACATATAGAACTAAGGCCCACTCCCTTTTAAAATACTCATTAACACCTTTCATTTGATACCCGTATCGTACAAACACATTCTAGTCACCCCTGGTCCACGTTTATGGCGATATCTCGAAAAGGCGTCCACATATAGAGCTAAGGCATACTCCGTTTTAAAATACTCATTAACACCTTTCATTTGATACCCATACCGTACAAAAAAATTCTAGAGTCACCCCTGGTCCACCTTTATGGTGATATCTCGAAAAGGCATCCACCTATAGAACTAAGGCTCACTCCCTTTTAAAATACTCATTAACACCTTTCATTTGATACCCATATCGTAAAAACATATTCTAGAGTCACCCCTGTTCCACTTTTATGGCGATATCTCGAAAAGGCGTCCACATATAGAACTAAGGCCCACTCCCTTTTAAAATACTCATTAACACCTTTCATTTGATACCCATATCGTACAAACGCATTCTAGAGTCACCCCTGGTCCACGTTTATGGCGATATCTCGAAAAGGCGTCCAACTATAGAACTTAGGCCCACTCCCTTTTAAAATTATCATTAATACCTTTCATTTGATACTCATATCGTACAAAATAAATTCTAGAGTCACGCGTGGTCCACCTTTATGGCGATATCTCGAAAAGGCGTCCACCTATAGAACGAAGGCCCACGCCCTTTTAAAATTCTCATTAACACCTTTCGTTTGATACCCATATAGTACAAACAAATTCTAGAGTCACCCCAGGTCCATCTTTATGGCGATATCTCGAAAAGGCGTCCATCTATAGAACTTAGGCCCACGCCCTTTTAAAATACTCATTAATACCTTTCATTTGATACCCATATCGTACAAACAAATTCTAGAGTCACCCCTGGTCCACCTTTATGGCGATATCCCTAAATGGCGTCCATCTATAGAACTATGGCCCACTTCCTCTTAAAATACTCTTTAATACCTTCCATTTGATACACATGTCATACAAACACATTCCAGGGTTACCCTAGGTTCTTTTTACAACATGGTGATTTTCCCTTACTTTGTCTCCACAGCTCTCAACTGAGTATGTATTGTTCGGTTACACCCGAACTTAGCCTTCCTTACTTGTTATTATTGATATTAGAAAAAAATTATAAAGTTTACAAACGGCGATCGTCACTAGGACATGTTTCTGAACTTCACTTCTTCATCAGCTAGCTTCTCGAGCGCTGAGTATTGAACTCCAAATCTCCAATATTTATACTCGTCCCGCCTAATTAGCAGAGCGCATATTGATGAAATATTGAACATCGGAAAAGCAGCCTATAAAAGCACTGCTATAAATCCAATGTTGCTACGTAAGCTTTTTAGAGCGCGCCTATAAGTATTCCACACAATTAGGATTGAAAACATATAGAATTAGTATGTACCTAATGGTGTATAAACGAATAACAACATAAAATAATTTTAAAAAAATGTTTAAGTTAAACGGTTTTATTGAAAAAATTACTTACATTAAGTAGTAATAATACTAAAAGATAGAAAATAATTAGGTAGGTCCTAGGTACTAGTCATCACTCATCAATCAGACAATTAAATAAAACGTCACTTCTACCAGGAAATGAATTTTTATAATGAAATTTCACAAACAAAATTTGAACTTATGTGCTCCAAAGTATTTTGACGTCTCTTCTAACGGGACTAGAATTTTTATACTGAAATTTCACTAACAAAATTTAAACTTATGTGCTCCACAGTATTTTGATGTCACTTCTGCCGGACTGTATATAATATTTGTTCAAAGAGCCATATCGGACAGGCAAGTACGAGTTTTTTGAATATCTCAATTTTTGCGACACCTAGCGTGAATTTTTTTTTTTTTAATAATGCGGTTTCTATTTCTGTATGTCAAATATGATTTCCAAATATGAGCCAAATCGGACCACAAATACGATTTTTGTGAATATATCAATCCATGTGCCACCTAGCGGCGATTTTTTTCATAGGTCGCTTTCTATTCTTGTATGTATTATGTGTTCCATATATGAGCGAAATTGGACCAAAAATACGATTTTTGTGATTAACTCGATCCTTGCGCCACCTAGCGGCGATTTTTTTCATAGGTCGGTTTCTATTCTTGTATGTATTATGTGTTCCAAATATGAGCCAAATCGGACCACAAATAAGATTTTTGTGAATATCTCGATCCTTGCGCCACCTAGCTGCGATTTTTTTCATAGGTCGCTTTCTATTCTTGTATGTATTATGTGTTCCAAATATGAGCCAAATCGGACCACAAATACGATTTTTTTTCTTATTATTGCATTGTCATCTGATTCTGAACTATATTCCAAGTTTCAAGCTTGTTGCTTATCGGGAATTTACTTAAATTTTAATTACAAAATTCGCGCTGGCCGTGCAACCTGTCTAGTCAACCTAAATAAAACCGTTTAATTAAAAAAGGCATTACCTAGAGATCAATTGCAAAGCAAGCAGCGGGGCATTCATATGGCTGGGTGGATAGAGGCATCCGCCTTTACACTAGTATAAAGTTTGAATGTTGGAGATTTGGAGTTCAATACTCAGCTCTCGAGAAGCTAGCTGATGAAGAAGTGAAATTCAGAAACATGTCCTAGAAACCATCGCCGTTGGTAAACTTTGTAATTTTTCTCTAATATAAATTAATTTTTTAATATTATTTACATTTTTTAAGGCCGATCTAAAATATTGGGCCAGAAAAAAGAATTTAGTTTTTTTCAAAAAAAAAAATCTTATATTGCTTGCTTACTGCTTGGGATATCGACTCGCAATCATCTTATTTGCTTAAAAATGATTTACTTACAGTGTATTTCGTTTTTGTAAACTACATAAAAACTGTATATATATAAAGAGATAAGCTGTTAACCAGGGTCTAGTGAGTGCTTACTGACTTTAATTTTCTCAGTTAAACGGTATAAGTTACTTAAAACAAGCCAAAAATAAGTAACCTAAAAACCGGATTCCAAGTTTTCATAAAGTAGCGTGTTCTCAAAAGTAAATGTTCTCGAAAAGTTACTTGTTGTAAAAACGTACTTACTTTCATAATTGGCGCTTTACCGTTTATACGGTTTTGGCCGTCCAACAAGGTACGCCAGTTGCTTCTTCTCTGGGTAAACTGGCGCCAGTTGGTCATACCAAGGGAATTAATATCATTTTCCACCTGTTCCTTCTAGTGGAGTAGGGTCGCCTTCTTTCTCTGCTTCCATAGGCGGGTTCAAATAGGAATACTTTTTTAATCCACGGCATCATCTTTCATTCGCATAATATGACCCAGCCACTGCAGCCGCTGTGTTTCAATTCGTAGCACTATTCTGGTATCTGCAAAAACTCGCAAAGAGTTTCCTAAATCCTCTCGTTACTCGCCGTCTCCGACGCGTAGATGCGCATAAATCTTTCGAAGGACTTTTCTTTCGAACACTTCCACAGCCGCTTCATCTAATGATAATGATCTAAGCTTCTGAATAGCAGCGTGAGTACGATAAATGATAACTTGTATAGCAAGTCTAAAAGGGTAACTTGTTTCAAAAGCTCGACATTTTTTAAAAACTTCAAATTCTAAAGAAGTATCCGGTTCCAAAAATTCGAAATTTTCAAAAAGTTACCAGTGTTTAAATACGAAGTTACCGGTTCCAAAAGAAATGCTGGATCCAAAAAGTATTAGAAAGTATCCGTTATAAATTTTTCTTTAATAGTTCCGAAAAAGCCAACGGTGCCAAGAAATCCGGTTCTAAAAAAAAAGTCAGCGGCTTCAAGAAATCCGGTTCCAAGAAAGTTTCAGATTGTTAATAAGTAACCGGTTCTAAGCAAAGTCAGCGGCTCAAAAAAGACTCTACTTTTTAAAAAGTAACCGTTTTGACAGAATATCCGGTTTTAAAAATGTGACCGGTTTCAAAGCAGTATACGCTTTGACAGAATAGCCGGTTTAAAAAATGTGACCGGTTTCAAATAAGTAACCGCTTTGCCACAATAGCCGGTTTTAAAAATGTGACCGGTTGCAAAGAAGTAACCGGTCTACAGAATTAACAGATTGACAGAATAGCCGGTTTCAAAGAAGTAACCGCTTTGACAGAATAGCCGGTTTCAAAGAAGTAACCGCTTTGACAGAATATCCGGTCTCAAAGAAGTAACTGCTTTGACAGAATATCCGGTTTCAAAGAAGTAACCGCTTTGACAGAATATCCGGTTTCAAAGAAGTAACCGCTTTGACAGAATATCCGCTTTTAAAAATGTAACCGGTTTCAAAGAAATAACCGATTTCAAAGGAATAACCGGTTTCAAAGAAGTAACCGGTTTCAAGGAAGCAACCGGCTTCTAAGAAGTAACCGGTTTCGAAGAAGTAACCGGTTTCAAATTAGTAACCGGTTTCAAAGAATTAACCAGTTTCAAAGAACTACCCGGTTTCAAAGAAATAACCGGTTTCAAAGAAATAACCGGTTTCAAAGAAGTAACCGGCTTCAAGGAAGTAACCGTTTTCAAAGAAGTATCCGGTTTCAAAGAACTAACCGGATTAAAAGAAATAACCGGTTTCAAAGAAGTAACCGGTTTCAAGGAAGCAACCGTTTTCAAAGAAGTATCCGGTTTCAAAAAAGTCGCCTTTTCAAAAAAGTAACCGGTTTCAAATAAGTAACCAGTCTCAAAGAAGTAGCCGGTTTCAGAGGTAGCCAGTTTCAAAGAAGTAACCGGTTTTAAAGATGATCCGGTTCCAACGAAGTAACCGGTTTCAAAGAATTAACTGGTTTCAAAGAAATAACTGGTTTCAAGAAAGTAACCGTTTTCAAAGAAGTATCCGGTTTCAAAGAAGTAACCAGTTTCAAAGAAGTAGCCGGTTTCAAAGAAGTAACCGGTTTGTTTCATAGAAATAACGGGTTTTAAAAATGAAACCGATTGCAACGAAGTTACAGATTTCAAAAAAGTAGCCCATTCAAACCAAGTAACTAGGCTCAAGAAATCAGGAAATTCACCGTTTCATTAAATTTACCATTTTCAAAAAATGACTGTAATTAGTAATTTGTTCTGCTAAATAACATTTAGCTCTTTTTGTATCAGTTTTTGATTTAAATATATCTTGAAAGAAAGAACACGGATATTTTATAATATTAAAGGTTAGAAACAACCTACTAGGTTCAACTGCTGAGCACGCTTTTAATTTTGATCAAAAAATTATTTGGCCTATTATAATTTGCCTAAAAAAATTTAAGCCAACAGTTTATATAATTTTACTAGAAGACCCGGCAGACGTTGTCCTGCCCTAAATTTGGCCTATCTGCATACATTTTAATAAGCTTTTTCCGTCAGACTCTGCTCTCCCCCTTCTTCACTTTTTCCTAATCCTTTTATTCACTCTCCCTCCGTCTTTTTCGCTTCATCTATCTCCATCTTCGTCTCATTCTATCTCTTTCTCAATCTCCTTCTCTCTTTTCTCTTCTCTAAATTCCTCCTCATTTTTCTGCATCCCTTATTGCCTGTCCCAGATGGTGGTATGTATTTTATTCCAGTCGCAGTCCCAGTCCCACTCCGAGTCAGTTTAATATATATAGATTTTTAATTTTCACACTTTAATGTAATATTAAAATGAAATGCAGATTTTCGTTGCATTTGAAATTCGGCTTAAAAATTGCACATGGAACAACTAAAGACCCTCCTGAATTAAAAAAAATAACATAGTACCTCTAAATAGCGGGCCCCCTCGAAAACTCTCCTCCCCTCACCCTCTCGGCGGACCTGGTGATGTGCTATACTTGATATCATTCGTTATAATATTTTTTATTGATGAGCATGTTGTTTAATTAAACACCAACCAGTTACACTTAAATATATCCATACCAACTGAAAAGAGGTGCAGCACTGCGTATACGTAACATTTTATTATTACGTATAAACAAATAAAAAAATTGCAATAAAATAATATTGCGCTTATAAACTGAGATATAACTTATCCTATATTTCAAGTTAGATCAAACTACACACGGGGTGCAAAACAAATTCAAAATCGGTTCAGTAGTTTAGGAGTCCATTGGCCTCAATTGTGTGACACGTGTTTTTTATATATTAAGATAAAAAAACATGAAGCCATAAATATGAAGGAACAAGGGATCGATTATTCCAGTTTCAATCCAAACTCATTTGCTAAAGCATTTGATTACTTCTTATCCCACTTGCGCTTATACTCTTAAATCAAATTATCATTTAACGAACACATCTCCTGAATCGTAAAATAAAAATAATTATCTACGCACAATCGGCCATTTACTAATCAGTCGGCATCACGTGAAATCAATTTACACCCACGCAACAGATTTGAATGTCAGAAAAAAATCCGATTGTATACAAACCGCAAAAGCAATTCATCAGTCAGCAGGTAAGTCGCAGTTAAACAGTTGGTGGTCGAAAGCACTTCAAATAAATAAAAGAATAACAATAACAATAATTACATTAAAAGCCACATAAAGCCCAAATAGGCAGAAACAACACTCGCAAACACATTTCGCCTACGAGGGGTGGATAATAAGTTCCCTGCCGAAAAAAAGTATCAATTCCTGAAAAAAGGTAACGAATAGCTGAGCGAAAAGAAGAGGAAAATTTAAACTGGGCCCAAAAAGAAAAAAAAAACAAGTAAGGAAAGCTAAGTTTGGGTGTAACCGAACATTACATATTCAGCTGAGAGCTTTGGAGACAAAATAAGGGAAATCACCATTTAGCAAAATGAACCTAGGGTAACCCTGGAATGTGTTTGTATGACATGTGTATCAAATGAAAGGTGTTAATGATTATTTAAAACGTAGTGGGCCTTAGTTCTATAGGTGGACGCCTTTTCGAGATATCGCAATAAGGGTGGACCAGGGGTGACTCTATAATGTGTTTGTACGATATGGGTATCAAATTAAAAGTATTAATGAGGGTTTTAAAAGGGAGTAGCCCTTAGATGTATATGTGAAGGCGTTTTCGAGAAATCGACCAAAATGTGGACCAGGGTGACCCGGAACATCTTCAGTCGGGTACCGCTAATTTATTTACATATGTCATACCACGAACAGTATTCCTGTCAAGATTCCGAGGGCTTTTGATTTCGCCTGTAGAACTTTTTCATTTTCTTCTACTTAATATGGTAGGTGTCACACTCATTTTACAAAGTTTGTTCTATAGTTATATTTTGCGTCAAAAAACCAATCCAAATACCATGTTTCATCTCTTTTTTCATATTTGGTAGAGAATTATGGCATTTTTTTCATTTTTCGTAATTTTCGATATCGGAAAAGTGGGCGTGGTCATAGTCGGATTTCGGCCATTTTTTATGCCAAGACATAGTGAGTTCAGATAAGTACGTGAACTAAGTTTAGGTAAGATATATCGTTTTTTGCACAAGTTATTGTGTTAACGGCCGAGCAGAAGGACAGACGGACGACTGTGTATAAAAACTGGGCGTAGCTTCAACCGATTTCGGCCATTTTCACAGAAAACAGTTATCGTCATAAAATCTATGCCCCTACCAAATTTCAAAAGGATTCGTAAATTTTTGTTCGATTTATGGCATTAAAGGTATTCTAGACAAATTAAATGAAAAAGAGCGGAGCCACGCCCATTTTGAAATTTTCTTTTAGTTTTGTATTTTGTTGCACCATATCATTACTGGAGTTGAATGTTGACATAATTTACTTATATACTGTAAAGATATTCAATTTTTTGTTAAAATTTGACTTAAACAAATTTTTTTTTAAAGTGGGCGTGGTTGTTCTCCGATTTTGCTAATTTTTATTAAGCGTACATATAGTAATAGGAGTAACGTTCCTGCCAAATTTCATCATGATATCTTCAACGACTGCAAAATTACAGCTTGCAAAAGTTTTAAATTACCTTCTCTTAGAAGTGGGCGGTGCCACGCTCATTGTCCAAAATTTTACTAATTTTCTATTCTGCGTCATAAGTTCAACTCACCTACCAAGTTTCTTCGGTTTATCCGCCTTTGATAATGAATTATCGCACTTTTTCGGTTTTTCGAAATTTTCGATATCGAAAAAGTGGGCGTGGTTATGGTCCGATTTCGTTCATTTTAAATAGTGATCTGATATGGGTGCCCGGGAACCTACATGCCAAATTTTATCAAGATACCTCAAAATTTACTGAAGTTATCGTATTTACGGACGGACGGACGGACGGACGGACATGGCTAAATGAATTTCTTTTTTCGCCCAGATCATTTTGATATATAGAAGGCTATATCTATCTCGATTAGTTTATGCCGTTACGGATTACTGTTATGTGAACAAAGTTAATATACTCTGTGAGCTCTGCTCAGCTGAGTATAATAACCTGACTGGAAGTTCGTTTCCAATACACTAACGTGGAAATAGCTCAAAATTGTGGCATTACTTGTCAACCGACTATTAATCAATCAAATTGAGTCTCAAAATAAGTTAGCCTATTGAAAATTTGTATACACATCAAGCAATCCATTTTCTCATTTGATTATATTTGTTTCGATGACGCACCCGTCCAACTTACGTCTTACGCAGACGACGTTGAATTGTAACAAGTGGAAATAGCCTTCCAACGATTAGAGAGAAAAAAAGAAAACTTAACTTAACTTGTTGATTTCCTGTATACCGCCATCAAAGCAATATTGGTATTGTGGCGAATGTTAGCAATTTCGATTCGTCACTGTGCTGCTAGTAAATAAATGCCAACAAGCAAAGTAAGCAACCACACATACATGCAAAAAGCGAAAGTAACAGCGTATAGATTATTACATATACAAACATGTAGTTGTCACCTAAGAGTAGAGGTCATTACTGACACACACACACGCGTATAATTAGAAGACAAATGTAAATATCAGATACATAAAAGATAAATAAATAAGCACTAGTTCTAGAAGGCTCTTCGTGAAAAGTCGGGACCCTTGGAGAGATATGCGTACGAGTCAACATAGAGTATAAAAGCAGCACAAGGTGAGGAATAATCAACCAGTTTGATATTAACACGCTTGCAGTAATGTACGCGAGTAATGTAATTGTGAAGTACTACTGCTACTGTGGGGTTATATATAAAGGAGATATTGCTATACTGAATATTTGAGTTATTTATTCGACAGTTTAGCGATGCGAACGTTAGCAGAAGGTGCATAACTATGACGAATTTCCTATATTTCGTAACAGTATTATATTTGGAACACAATAGTCTTCAAGCTTCAAGCATTAAGTGATCGTGATCTATAGCGGAAAATTATTCAGACATTGATAAATCCATAAATATGGCTCATCAAACGTGATCGCCCACGGCAATCCCTATTAGTTTCCTCCAGAATTTCTTTCAATGCCAGTACAGCTGATTATAAAAATAAACAAAAATCGCGACATCTTTTGAAGTCAGTCAAGTTTCAAAACATGAAACTATCAACTATTAAGAAAACAATAGCAACAACAGCAAGTTATATACTTTCGCAAACATAAAACAACAATTTTGTAAAAATTTAGGTATTTCATAATCAACATACATTTAGTATGCATACAGAAGCCAACAAACGCATATTTGGCTAAAAGAAAATTTACCCCCAATAAAGTCGAATGCAGAAGTAAAAATTAATGGAAACATCGCAGGTTTTATTGTAAACAGATGTAATTCAAAATTTAAATTTGTTTGGAAAACGAACACTTAATTTTATTTTTTCATACAACTTCACTACATAAATGAGATTCAAAGAGCACCGGTCCGGCCATTTTTGTCCCTAGGAGTTTTTTATGTAAGTGTATAAGCCATCTGCTCTAGGGCATCATAAAATCTCGAAAAACGAAAATTTTTGTTTACATCAGTTTACAATAAAACGTTCCTGTATACCTAGTTGTATCTATCACGCAAAATTTGCGTAACTGTGATTTTCCAGTTTGCAGAGGAATGCTTGAGCTTAGCCACTGAGTCATCGTTATCAAAACGATAACCGGCAGACAACAAATAAGAAACACACCTATAGGAAATCGATAAATTTTCGATTAGACATCGATCAGTTTTTGATAACAATTCAATAACACACTGATAGCTATTCAAAAGCAAATCGCTAAGGGTTCGATTAATATATCGACAACAAATCAATAAAATTATCATAAAAAAAATATCAACACTCGGCCAACGTATCGATAACTTTTCGAATACTTATCGATGACATATCGATAAGTTTTCCCTGAATTATCGATAACTTTTCGATGTGAAATCGACATCTTTTCAAAAACAAACCGATATGCTTAGGGAAGTTAAGATTCTAGGTTGTATGGAAATTTTTCATCACAGAGTTTATACTTGTTTAAAATTCGAAGAAATCTCCGCTAATGATGTAACCTGAAAGTAAGCACCTTTAAATGTAAAACTGGTGGGAATACCCTTTATTAAAGTACTTCACAATAACACTGACACTTCACAACCAATATCTTGCTTAAATGAAACTGATTGTCGCGCCTCTACTGTTGCTGCTGTTATACTGTGTGATTTCCTCGTTGCATCTTCTAGGCGCTTCCAGAATTTACTTAGTTACTGGTATATAATTATAACTACAAATGCACGTGTGTAGCTCTCATATGCGCGTGTATTTGTGAGCGACACTTCCACAATTATAATTGCATACTTTGGGAGCATCTCAGATAAGATATCTGCATGTGTTTGTGCGTTGCTTCTCCGCTGCGTATACGTACATATGTGTAGACATAATGATTGAATTATTGATGTGCATAAAAGTCACTGCTTAGCATCGGCTTAGAGATAACAGTACCCCTTAGTGTTGCTAATATTCGTAACAATACATATTACCCAAAATTTAAAGATTGCAAACGAGTGCTTTCCAACCAACATTCTATGCGATGATCCTAGAGAGTATCGGTTCAGAGCTTTAGTTGCGTGTTGGCCGGAACAACGCTCATTCCGTCAACAACGATAAATGCATTTATCATCAAAATAGGGAATAATTGAAACGCATCCTCTCCAACCTCCAAAAATGAGCAGAAAATTCCGCTGAGCTGCTACCCAAAAGTTCAACAGAATCCGGCACATTCCGACAGCTATAAGCAGTAAAAACATAAAACCCAAGTAGTTATAAGCTGTCTTTTGGAACTACCACAGTTACTGTGCCGATAGGAATGCCATGTATTCCGTCAGCCCACATTTTAGTTCGCTACAATTAATGAAATATTGTAACAAAACTTATTATTTTTAGCTTTTGACTTAAGAAGCCGGAACAATAAAAAAATTAATAACTCGTTGATTGATAATCGATTCTCTATCGATAAATTTTGGTATTGAAATCAAAATTATAACACAACGATTATAAACCGATAAATCGTCTACACCTCGTCAAAGACACACCTATAAAAAACTTTCCTCTGATCTACTTGATTTTAATTCACTTTCGCTGTCTTACCTTGATTTCAAATTTTGTACAACCAACGATATCTTATAGCGTTTTCTTTGCTGAAATAAATTGTTGCCTAAGTAAATGGTAAAGCCTTAATAGAGTTACTCCTACCCCAGAAAATATTCAAGTTTGCATACAAAGAACATTTCATCTCACCATATTCACTCATATTAACAGAGTATATGTGGAACTTAAGAGCGAATTGGGAGCAGGGTAGAAGTGTAACGCTTTTGCGTTGCGAGCAGGCAATAATTTTCACAAAAGAACGAAATACCCCGTAAAGGCGTTGCCTGTTTTTTAGAATAGAACAACAACCCTCGCGCGGCGTACAAAAAGTGTAACACTTTAGCCAGAAGAGAAAACGCTATAAGTATCAGTCGTTTGCTTATCAAAAATTATAAGTTTTTCTTAGTAAAAACATATTATTACATTTGGTTTCAACCGAACCCTGATAACCTTACTTTTTCCATTTCATATAACAAAATATGTATATCTTGAAGTAAGATGGACAAAGGAACGTACTTACTTCGAAGAATTTGGCACAAAGAAAGAGTTGAGAAATAAGTTTAACTACGCGATGGTCATGTGAAACTTTAGTTCTTCGTATATGCGTTTACAAAAGGTACATGGCCAAAGAATATCATAAACAAGTAGATAATATGAAAACTTTTTTTGACTAGAGCATATCTTGGCGGCCACCGTGGTGTGATGGTAGCGTGCTCCGCCTACCACACCGTATGACCTGGGTTCGCACCCCGGGCAAAGCAACATCAAAATTTTAGAAATATGGTTTTTAAATTAGAAGAAATTTTTTCTAAGCGGGGTCGCCCTCGGCAGTGTTTGGCAAGCGCTCCGGGTGTATTTCTGCCATGAAAAGCTCTCAGTGAAAACTCATCTGCCTTGCAGATGCCGTTCGGAGTTGGCATAAAACATGTAGGTCCCGTCCGGCCAATTTGTAGGGAAAATCAAGAGGAGCACGATGTAAATTGGAAGAGAAGCTCGGCCTTAGATCTATTCGGAGGTTATCGCGCCTTACATTTATTTATTTATTTTTATATCTTAAGCCAAAGTAAGCAGAATATATTGATATGCTTTAAGTCTGAGCACGAAGAAAGTGAAAACTTTTAATGGATGAGCTGTAGCCTTTGAGAAAGTTGTCTAGTAAACGTTAAAGTCGTTAACTTGTGAATATCAAAAAAACTAACAGTTATAAAAAAATTAAACTGATAATTTAAACTTTTTTAAACTGTTCAGATATAATGAACTGGGGTACGCTTTAACAGCTGCGCAAGCACTCGTTATTGGGGGACCTTTTTTGCAAAAGGCATTGCTTTGCCAGTGTGAACTGGACCTCTCTTTAAATTCTTTAGATTATCGAGATGATACTTAAAGGTTCACCGGAATTTTTCCTCGTTTTCTTTCACTGCCTTGGTGCCTGATGCTAAGTCTATGGTTTTAGGTGTTCTCTCTGAAATAGGTTTTAAGTTTATAGATTCCAGCTTCAGTAGAAGTTACTTATAAATCGAAAGATTTTCCGAATTCGTACCTCTGGTATTGATAAGATTTGTTAAAGTCCAGGCTAATTCGAGTGAACAGTAAGGCAAAGTGGATTTCAAAATCAAAGTAAACTCGAAGCGCCCTCAAAATGAAGTCGGGATAAAGTCAGGGCAAAGTCGAGTCCAAGTAAAATCATTACCGAGTCAAAGTCAAGACGAGGTCGAGCCAAAGCCAAGACGAAAACGAGTCAAAGTGTTGGCAAAGTCGAGTCAAAGTAAAGTCAATGCGAAGTCGAAGTCGAGTCAAAGGCAAGGCAATGGCGAGTCAAATTCGATCGACAGGTAACTGAAAGTCAGGGCAAAGTAGATTCAAAATCGAGGTACAAATATCACCCATTTTGAAAGAATAAAATTCTTCTCAAAACTTTTAACAAATATAGAATCAATTTATATTCAATTAACAGCTTTAAGGGTAAACTGCTTCATGCAGCTCAGAGTTCTTAAGGGCCTAGAAAATGTCCAATCCCGATTTTAGCTTCTGTCGACTAGGCCTACAAGCAAAAAAACAACCCAATCGGGCAAGTATTTTTATTTTTCTCTTTTGTTTCTCAATTTGTTATCGTTTTCGTTTTATTGTTGTTTATGATTTTAAGATAATTGACTCATCAACGACTTGTCCCATAAATGTCAATTCAATTATTTTGAAAATAATTGTGTTATTTCCACTCAATTAACAAAATAATTTTTCGCTTCTATTTGAATAATTTTCCGATGAATTGCGTTTTTTGGGAGGGAAATTACTCACACGCAGTGTCAACGACAGATTATTCGCTTCATTCGCATTTTGAATGACAGCTCTACTGAAATTCAGTGTAAGCATAGAGGCATGAACCATGGTTCAACTATATGGTTGGCGCATCTGTACAATAACAAAATATGTCTGTTCAAATTGTCAAAATCTGTGTATTGGTGTTGGTGCGAATGGTATGGAATGGAAACATAAAACTTAGCAGTTTTTGTATGTGTAAGAAAATGTTGACAATGTGTTGGTTTCATTTTGTGTTTGCCATCCCCTTATGACAATCCCATCGACCATGCAATGAAATAAATAAAATCAGCTGATGAGCTGAGCCAACCATATAATTGAGCCATGGCATGAACGCACCTTTCTGAATAAAATCAGACATATTTTACTATTGTTCACCAATGTTAATAAAAGTCAAATCTGTCAGAAATTTTTATGTCCACTACTCAAATTTTTATAACCTTATCTTTATGGCCTATCAGCGCTGCTTAGTGAAGCGATTTATGACAGTTCCAAGCCATTTGTATTGTTTTCAACCCCATTCGCTGTTAGTGTTTGAAAAAAGGTCTCACTATACAATATAAATATATATATAATTAGAGTTTCATTTCCAACAGCAGCCAGATTTGAACAAAATAAAATGCCTACTTCAAACACTTTCACATATAGTAGCGAAAACGAAAATAGCAGTGGCAATTTTTACCATACTTCGTCAATTAATTTTTTATTTTTTTTTTTCATTTTCTTGATATGCATAGCTATCTTTGAAGCCAATGAACAAAATTATAACCTCGTTAGTTGAAACTCTTTCATTCTATTTCTTCTTCAAACCATATTATGGTAATGATGAAACCATAGATGATTGAGCCGAATTCATATCGCTACAGGCCCGACACGTAACATTGGACTCGCTTTTCACTTTCACTTTCACAAATAACCAGTATAAAATAAATATATAATAAGAAAGAGCCATCAATACAAGAAGACAATTTAACAGGTACGTATTCACTGCCATCCTCATCAGCACATACAAATATATCACATCACATCAACAGCGCCAACATACAGTCCACTTATAATAGCACCAAATCACATACAGTCATAAGCTACCAGCCCATATAACAAATCGCCACATCAACAACCCATCTACATACGCACTTCATTACCACTTCAACAGCCCGTGATCGCATACAATCAGCATTACACATCACATCCAATGCACAGCTAGAAAAATTATCATCACAACGTCTATCACATCAGCACAGCAAAGGTAGGCGGTTCATTTCAGTGCACAATTTTTTTTAATTCGATTTAATGAATAGAGTGAACATGTAACACAACTTTTTAAAAGCGAAATAGATTTGTGTTCTTAAAGCACACATTAGGCTTTTGTCTATCGTGTAATCCCACCCTCCAATGGTAAGGGTTATGCGACACAACTCAAAGCCAGACAGTCAGTGAATTTTTTTAAATTTTTTTTTTACCAAATACACCATTGCACTGTACATAATCGCACCTTGTCATCTCTGCATCTTGTCGGTTTATTTTCAACGACAAACTAATCATTTTTAAATTCCACACGGTTGATGATTTTATAAAGATTTGTCGCGAAATTCACTTCAGAGTTGCTTGCATTTCAACCATACAAACGAAAAACAACGTTTGAATTTTTCTAATTTTAAATGATTCCAAAGTTGAATGGCTAGTGCATCATTTTAACTATACTCGCTCTCTTTGAATATTCATCACATTATAGTTCTATGTAAACTGAGAGCCTTTCAACTAAACACGCACTTTTAAACTGGTGTATATCTAGTAGCTGGATAAGAGAAATAATAATTGGTTGGCGGTTCGGTTGAGCTAAGACGTTGCTTTAAATTCCCAAACACTAATTGAACCTGCGTTCAGCTTTCTCTGGCTTAAGATCCTAAAATTTGCGCTGAGCCGTTCCTCCGCTCTCGATCTCATATAAAAAGAAACAAACTTTTCAAATTTATAGAAGCAATGAAGACATTTATAAGCTTGGTAGATTCCATAGAAGAGTTTGAACAGGAAGAAGAACTGAAGCCGTTAGAGAGGAAAACCAAGTCTGCCTATGAAAGTCTTCTTAGCACCCCTGACCTATCCAAAGAGGATCTTAGCGCATCGACTGCATGTCGGCAGTGGTTGCTGAAGCTGAGTCTACAACGGCGCCAGCGGAACAAGATTAAGCTAAAGATGAAGATACTTTGCGCCGTGGACATAAAATTCGGCTTCCGCCTTGTGAAGCAGAGGTGTTTAAATGGATTTATCTTTCTTGGCCGGTTTTTAGAGATACATATGTTCACGGCGTTATTATATTCAGAATACCGACCATAAGGAGTCATTTTGTTTTGTTGATTTTCCGACTGGGTGGATAATTGATGTATATTGGAACGATTTTCCTTCAGCCCATGTAAAAACTTGTTTACAAGAAACAAAGTTATCACAAACACACAATAACAAATAAAAACAAAACAATAAACGCACCAAAGCAACAAACACACAAAGAAGGTTAAACAACTAGAATTACTTACTTCTACCTTCCTCAGTCAGCAACAAAAATCGAACAGTAAAAACAACCCTAGGTTTTGAATGAACACACAGCACATACACATACATATACACAAACATCCTTTTGACAACATCTGCCATGAACCTACGAACTATAAATACAAGACATATGACAACAACAGATCAAAACGAAAATCGACACTGATGATGGCATAACGCCGAAACTGGTTTGTATCGAAAGCAAGTTTGACAAGGGATGACGCAAATCGTCCCAATATACGTCGACCTTAAACAGGTTGAGAAAATATCTTAGGCAGAAAACTCAGGGGGAAGACAAGAAATTGAATGAAAGGGTTTCAATTGACGAGCTTATAATTTTATTGAGTAACTGAGATTTATGTGAATCTAATAAATTGATGATATTTAGTTAGAAGGATAACCTACGTGCAAGTATGGTACCTGCGGTGACTGCACAACTGGCTTTCTCCTGGACTTTCGTGATTGGATAGAATGACGAACAACCAAAACAGTTCGATTGCACCGCCGAATTTTTGACAACTTTTTTTTCGGAGGGTGGTTTATATTTTGTATCATAAGGACGCATCGCTTTATACGAAGAAAAACATCAAATCGAATTTATAGAAACCTTTGAATTGTACCTTGTTAGACTAAAATTGATTTTGCTACAAAACTACATGCTCAAAAAAAAGTCAAAAAAACCTTATATAAAAATTTCGTTTTTGCTAAATTAACTTGAATTTATGAGTTTTTTTAGTAGGATAGCAATCGTAATAATTTTTCCTTCACGGTTTTAAGACTGGGTTGCATAGCTTTAGTTACGAAGTTCGCAGAAGGTCTCTCTGAAACTATCAAAAATAACATTAAAAAATAATTTTATTTTATTTATTTTTTATTATTGATATTAGAGAAAAATTACCTAATTTAACAGTTTAACGAAAAACTCCAGACTACCTCCGGACAGAATAAGAACTGGTACCGTCTCTTAATGCGATAGTTATGCACATGTTCGAAACTACTTAGGGATAGCTCAACGAACAAAAACAAAGCGAATGCGGTAGCTTCAAAAATCATACTTATTATAACAAGATCAACAAGGTCCACTTCGTTCGAAGTTTTAAGTGCCTTTGCTTTGTGAAACAATAAGCTATGCATCGACTCCTGTTTGGAATATCGCCTATTTTGGTTGCCATATGTAAGAATTGTTTACAAAAAACGGGTCTGAAATAAGTTACAAATCAATCTCAGAGTAGTTTTAAAATGACCAAAACACAACATGTTTAAAAAACAGTCACGAAATGGGATAGTCGAAATATTGCAGTAATATTCTTGCAATAAACTCAACACTCCCGAAATTAGTCCCAAAATCACACTCGGTAATTGCGCTTAACCGGCTAATCGATTTTGGCCATTTCGTAACAATCACGCCAGCACCAATGCAGGTCAAGTTTTCCTCCACTTCCAGCTCAGTGGAGGCCTCACCCTTCCTCTAGTTGCAAGCAGCGGTGGTGACTTTATTGTCCGTCTTGAGCGTCTTCGTCTATTAGCTTAACAGGACCCAAACAGTGAAGCCTTAAAGCTTTTATTGGCTGCATTATCTTGATATCTGCGTAAAGCTATTACATCTCGTCATTATACCTCCTTCGATACTCGACGCCGGCATCACAGTTAAGACCATATATCTGCCAGAAAAATTTTCTCCGAGCACTGGAAGAGCCATCTCGTATCCTTTCAATGCCGTCCATTATTCTAATTCATACACCAGGACGTGTATAATGAGCGACTTGTAGAGCGTGATTTTTGTTCATCGAATGAGGACTTTACTTTTCTGCCCTCTCAGCCCAGAGTGGCATTTTTTGATTTTTAAGTTGACATTGTTTTCGCTATTAATGCTGGTTTCCACATATCCGAGTTCATTCGCACTCTCGAATTTGTATTCGTTAACAGTGACGTGGTTGTTTTTCAGGGATGACGTAAGTACCTCGTTTCGTCCTCATTAACAATACGCACTTTTTTGCCTCTATTCTTCTACTGGGACGTGCCTCTGAATTTTATTTCTTCATAAGATAGCTTCACAAACATGTTCTAGTAACCATCGCCTTTGTAAACTTTGCAATTTTTCTCTAATACCCATAACAAAAACAATTGTATACAGCAATTTGAGTATGTCTCGCTAATTAAATACAGATAACAATATTTATTTTTTATTTAAAAAATAATAATTTTATTGACGAAATTTTCAGAAAATTGCCACTGCTGTTTTCGTGTTCGCTGCTGTAAATTTAAATCAACCCAATGAACAGCATCAATTTTTCGAAAGAGTACAGTAACATGCCCCATATATGATGCAAATTAATAATAAAAAAAACATGTCATGGCTATAATTGGCGATGAAATATTTATCGATTTTCATTATTTCTCGTAGGAGTAAAAAAAAAACAAAACCAGCATATCGGTAGACACAATGAACAGAAATTGGTTGCACAAAATGAATACCGCCCTTATGACCACACCTTTACCATCATCACAAAAATTGTAAAGCTGGCACAATAATTGCTGTGAAAAGTGGGCGAATAAAGCTGCACCATCAGCGAGTTAAGCTGAACAAAAGAGGAAGACAAACTTCTGTTTTGTTATAACAACATTTTGTCCAAAAATAAACGACTCGCTGACCAAGCTCTTTCAGGTGCTATTAACAAAAGCAGGTTTTATTTTTTTATTTTCATTTTTCACATTATATTTAGATTCTTTGATAAAAAAATATCGATGGCCAAGTGGAAAATCGGCTTTAATTAGATACGTGCGGGAAGACGCTCTACTCTGAAAAAAAGGATCAAGGAGGGCTTTTCTCAGAATGGTATTTATAAAAAACCCAAAATTTGTATTTATTGCTAGAGTTACGCCAGACTTTGTTCTGCTCGAAAAGAGGTTTGCCTACCCCATTTTCTCTCCCTCAGCGCACATTGGGGATTAAGCACTAATTTCATTCAAAACCACTTACAGGTTCGAAAAATCAACCGATTGCAACAATGTTTACACAGAAATTTTCGTAATTGAAATCTGAAGAGACTCACATCGCTTGATTCTTCAAATTAATTGTTTAAACAATTTTTTAAAGAACATTTTGCAAAATTGTTTTTTTTTCTAAATTTTTTTTTAATTAATTTTAAAAATCGGGCAATTTGAGTCTCTTCAGAATTCGATTACAAAAATTTCTGTACAAAAATGATTAAAATCGGTTAATATTTGTGATATGTAGGTGGTTTTGAAAAGTTTGTCCCCAATGTGCAGCGTCCCTCTATTTTTCGTCATCTCCTTTCCTTTTCAGGCTTCCTCTCCCTTCTATTTTACCATCACATTTTCTCCTTTTTTATCTCCGTTTCTTAAAAGAGGTTGGTCCACTTCCCTAAATTAAATGATTCTCAAATACTAACTTGGTCAAGAAGCACCCCAGTACCGAATTTCAAGCAAATTAGATTTTTTGGAAGAGGTTCGAATCTGGTCCACATCCCGGAAAGAAAAGTTTCTGAAATAATAACCCAGAAGGTTCAAGTACCTAAATTGTTACCAGAACGTATCCGGCAAAGGATCATCAACATCGTTAGAACTCCCCAAAACTCTCGCGGAGTGTCCTTATCGCTACAACAATGACAACTATTGCTATGAGGGGAGGAAAAGGGAACGAAAAATGGCACTGATGATGGCGCAACGACGAAATCGATTTGTCTCCAAACCAAATTTGATAAGGGATGACAAAATATCAGATTTTTACATGACTTGAAAATTGATCGATACTATTATCTCTAACAACTACCATAAGAGACTGATTACAATTCAGGACAAAATCCGTCCTGGTGGACTCAGGAATTCTTTTAAAAAACCAGAGCTCAGTACTGGCGTGAAGATATTGTCGGATATCTGACTTGCCTTCACGGTATATTTCGGGATTATTTGAGATTGTAGTTGGATCCCTTTCTAGGTCGTATCAGGATTATTGAAGAATTATTTACAATTATATATACATACATATATCGGCAACATTGTCAGGACTATTGAGGAATTGTATCGAAACCATTTTGGAAATAAGGTATTTTGGAACGATTTTCCGTCATCCTTTGTCATCCAAAATTTGACAAGGGATGACGGAAGATCGTTCCAATATACATTATTTATCCACCCTTTCGGAAAATCAACAAAACAAAACAAATCATTTTGGAAATATTTCGAGAATATTTCGGAAGTACTAAGGCACCTTGAAATCATATCGAAAAGTTTTCAAAACCATTATTTGTTTATCATGATAGTCCCCAGTATTTTCAATACAAAGTTGATTTTTATTAACCATTTTCGGGCGCCTTACAGTCGAAAAGTTAAACCTCCACGATATTACATCTCCCAATGGGTGAGGCTCAACGACTTCGTCGCGAGCCGAAATATGGTCATTTGTAGTAGTAGGTTCCAGCATAGAAAGATACATTAAACAAATTGGATGTCTCCTGATTGAAGCACACGAAACCAAATCGATCACGTCGTGATAAACGGCATGCATAACTCGACAGTTCAGGAAGTGTGCACTCTACCACTACCTTGTGGCAGCCAAGATACTTACACGCCTCTATGCAGCAAATAGAGCAATCATCGACCTGATGATGGGGCCGAATAATGGGAGTATATTACTCTCTCATTACGTACCGGCTCTGCCGACACCATAGGCTTATAGCGATCCCGCAAAAGCAACTAATGAGGAATGTAGCGCTACCTTGGAAAAACTGAACGCTGCTTAAAAAACGTGAGGGAGAACGGCGCGAGTTCGAGGAGGAGGTCAAATCCTGGCTGACAGCAATAATACCCAAAAGCTCTACCAAAAAATCGGATGATGGAGGGTAAAAGACCGGGGAAGATTCTTGCAGAAATGACAATGGAGACCTGGTAACTAACGTAGAGAATGTGCTTAAGTTGTGGGGGAACACTTCTCCTCATTGCTTGCTAGCGACGGAGAAGACGAGGAGGCACAAGGAAGGCCATCCCTCAAACGGGACCAACAACCGTGCAATTAGCCCGCTTCATATCGCGTATAGCATACTTTGCGAAAAACTGCAGCCTAAAGCTAAAGAACTGGTTGTCAGTGCGGCTTCAGACCTGCTAAATCTATTATCGACAAGATCTTTATGTTGCGCCAGATGCTGGAGAAGACTCACGATAAAACAATATTTTTGTTGACTTCAAATTAGTCTTTCACAGCGCCAAATAAGTATGCTGCTATGCCTGAACTTAAGGATTAAGACATGGCGATTCCCTTTCGTGCGACTCTATTAACCTAATGCTGGAGAAGATAATTTTAGCGGGCAGAACTAAATCGTGATGACACAACCGTAGTTACTCGCGTGTGCTGATGATATTGAATATATTGACCTTTACACACCTGCCGTGAGTTCTACCTTCTCTGGATTGAATAGAGGCAAAAAAGTGCGTATTGTTAATGAGGACGAAACGAGGTACTTACGTCATCCCAGAAAAACAACCACGTCACTGTTAACAAATACAAATTCGAGAGTGCGAATGAACTCGGATATGTGGAAACCAGCATTAATAGCGAAAACAATGTCAACTTAAAATTCAAAAATCAAAAAATGCCACTCTGGGCTGAGAGGGCAGAAAAGTAAAGTCCTCATTAGATGAACAAAAATCACGCTCTACAAGTCGCTCATTATACACGTCCTGGTGTATGAATTGGAATAATGGACGGTGTTGAAAGGATACGAGATGGCTCTTCCAGTGCTCGGAGAAAATTTTTTTGGCAGATATATGGTCTTAACTGTGATGCCGACGTCGAGTATCGAAGGAGATATAATGACGAGATGTAAAAGCTTTACCCAGATATCAAGATAATGCAGCAAATAAAAGCTTAAAGGCTTCACTGTTTGGGTCCTGTTAAGCTAATAGACGAAGACGCTCAAGACGTACAATAAAGTCACCACCGCTGTATATTGGAACGATTTTCCGTCATCCCTTGTCAAATTTGGTTTTGAGACAAACCGGTTTCGGCGTTGTGCCATCATCAGTGTCGATTTTCGTTCTGATCTGTTGTTGTCGTTTGTCCTGTATTTATAGTTTGTAGGTACATGAACAGGTATTTATGCTTGTGTATATTTAGTTATGTGTATGTGCTGTGTGTTCATTCAGAACCGAGGTGGTTTAGTAATCGATTTGTGTGGCTGACTGGGGTAGGTAGAAATCTGTGATTTTAGTCGTTTGACCTTCTTTGTCGGTTTTTTGTTTTGGTGTGTTAATTGTTTTGTGTTTATTTGTTGTACCTGTGTGATTAAGTTGTTTCCTGTAAACAAGTTTTAAAGGCTCGAATATTGTGTCAGATATTGTGTTTATTTGTTCGTTTATTATTCTACCGTCGAATGTTTTCTGTTTGCAGATTTCCATGTTTTCGAGTACGTTGAGACGTCGGCCCTTTTTTGTATGTGAAGAACCCTAACTGTTTTATTGATGTTTGCTGGGGAACATTCATTCTCGACCATGTGATTCGCGAAGTTAGACTCTGGTATAATGTTTGGATTCCGTATTTTTTTTGTTGTAATCTCTAATATGTTCTCTGAACCTCGTTCTTATTTGCCGTCCTGTTTGTCCTATGTAACTATGCTGGCATCCGCAGGTAAGCTTGTATACGCCGTGGCTGCTAAACGGATCCTCAGAGTTAATGTTAGTTCTTAGTTTTCGCCCTAGATTGTTCGATGTTTTGAATGCTGTGTTAATGCTGTATTTTTTAAGGAAGTTTGCCAATTTATATGTTGCTTTTCCAGTATATGTCAAAGTCGTCCAGCTATTATTTTCCTTTTTATTATTTCTTTTTGGTTTTCCATTTGTCCTTATGAGCTTATCTACTAGTGCTTTTTTATATCCGTTGTTTGCAGCGATATTATATATGACTTCAAGTTCTCTCTTATATGCCTCTTGTGGAAGAGGTGTTCTATCAAGTCTATTTACCAAGTGTCTTAATGCTGCATTTTTATGCTGTTGAGGGTGATTTGAGGTATTGTGTATTATTGTGTCGGTGGCCGTTGACTTTCTATATATGTCATAGTTAAATCTTTTGGCTTCTTTATCAATATTTATCGTGAGGTCTAGATAGTTGATTCCTCCGTCTTTTTCGGTTTCCATTGTAAATTTTATATTTCGGTGCTGCTTGTTGAGGTACTCCAGTACAAGCTATTCGCTATTAGTTGTTAAAACGCATATTATGTCATCCACGTATCTAGCATAAAATGACACGCCTAATTTGGACTTCAGCTCCTGTATGTACTTTTCTTCCAGATTTTGCATGAACACTTCCATAAGAATTGCTGATGTGGGGCTTCCCATTCCAAGACCGTTTGTTTGTCTATATATTTTATTGTTGAATTGAAAATAGTTTTGACGTAAAGTGGTTCTTAGCGTATTTGTGATTTGCATACTTTTCACTTTGTTTTTTGTGTTATGAACTATTGTTGAGCTAACTATGTCCAAAGTCTCCGATAGTGGTATAGATGGGTATAAATCTTTTATGTCAAAAGATACCAATTTGCTGTTTCATGTTAGCTCTACGGTCTCGAGTCTCTCTACTAGTTCTGTTGTGTTAGCTATTGCATATTCGTTCCTTAGCTCCAGAGTATCTATCAATATCGTTTTTAAATATTTGGACAGTTTGTGACATGGTGCCGATTTAAGATTAATGATGGGACTCATTGGCGTGTCCGGCTTGTGGATTTTTGGTAGCGCAACCAGTGGAGGAGCCGTTGCTGCTTGCAACGAGAGGAAGGGTGAGGCCTCCACTGAGCTGGAAGTGGCAGGTGGAGGAAAACTTGACCTGCCTTGGTGCTGGCGTGATTGTTACGAAATGGCCAAAATCGATTAGCCGGTTAAGCGCAATTACCGAGTGTGATTTTGGGACTAATTTCGGGAGTGTTGAGTTTATTGCAAGAATATTACTGCAATATTTCAGACTATCCAATTTCGTGACTGTTTTTTAAACACGTTGTGTTTTGGTCATTTTAAAACTACTCTGAGATTGATTTGTAACTTATTTCAGACCCGTTTTTTGTAAACAATTCTTACATAGGGCAACCAAAACAGGCGATATTCCAAACAGGAGTCGATGCATAGCTTATTGTTTCACAAAGCAAAGGCACTTAAAACTTCGAACGAAGTGGACCTTGTTGATCTTGTTATAATAAGTATGATTTTTGGAGCTACCGCATTCACTTTGTTTTTGTTCGTTGAACTATCCCTTCAACGAATGGCACTAAATAGCTTCGAACATGCGCTACAATGAATTAATTTCACATACAACTAATATAAATAAAGAAGCCGCGAATATCAACAAAATCATATTACAAAGCGCACACGCCTCTATACCTAAATTGTCAAACACTACAAAACACAAAGTTCCATGGTGGAACCCCCAACTTCATATTCTAAAGAACATTAAAAACAAACCTTTCAATATGCTTAAACGGCATATCAATACAGAAAATATAATTGAATTCAAAAAAGCATCTGCAAAGTTCAGAAAAGAAGTGAAAAAGGCCAAACAGGAATGACTTTCTAATTCACAGCCGAAATTAATCCGAATACACCAACCTCCAAAATCTGGAGCAACATAAGAAGGCTTTATGGTTATAACATTAAGCAAAACAGGATACATTGCCTAAGTAATAGTACAGCACTTGCAAATATAACCGAACCCAAGTTAATAGCTGAAGAATTTGCGAAAAACTGGTCCAAAGAGTCTTCTGATGACAAATTCTCAACCACATTTCAAACATGCAAACAAGCAATATCGAACCAAATATACGATAGTGAAAATAATTCAAAACCCAGTCCAATTGACTCCGAGATTACCATTATTGAATTTAAATCAGCGCTTAACAAATTAACAGGAAAAACTCCGGGCTACGACCGAATTAATTATCCGATGTTAAAAAATCTCTCCATATCCGTCCAAAAGAGACTTCTTAATTTATATAACTCTATTTTCAATACCTATATACCACAGATGTATAAAACCAGTCTTATCGTTCCAATATTAAAACCCAAAGCGGACAAATCTTTAATAACATCATACCGTCCCATCTCCCTCAACGCATGTTGTGCCAAGCTATTGGAGAAAATTATAGCAAACAGGGTATGGTGGTTTATACTGAAAAATAAACTACTCAATGCCCATCAATTTGGGTTTAGAAAAGGGAAATCAGTAACAGAAGCTCTACTTTACGTAGACCATCTGATTACTGATTCCCTTTCTCATAGAAGTCACACTACAATAGTCGGATTAGATTTCGCCAAAGCTTTTGACAGACTAGGTATCCACACTGTGATCAATCAACTAAAAGATTGGAATATTGGCCCCAAAATTATCAGCTTCATACACAACTTCATGACTAACAGGAAAATTATGGTATATGTAAATAACAATTGCTCCAGTGTACATCCATTACATAACGGAATACCACAAGGATCCCCACTCTCAGTCGTCCTCTTTCTAATAGCATACAACAACTTATGTAACGTAATAGAACTCCATAAAGAAATAAAATTCACAGCCTATGCAAACGATTTCCATCTAATTATTAAACACAATAAAGGCAAAAACCCAAAAGTCAATCTTATCTCTCTGTTTGAAAATATCGACAGATGGTGTGAATCCTCTGGCGCACTTCTATCCCCTAACAAATGCAAACAAATGCACGTATGTAGAAAGCAGTTATGTAGAAGCGAAATAACACTACAAAACATACAAATAGAGTATGTAGACAAATTAAAAATTCTTGGCATAATCATAGACCATAGATACACCTGGAAAACACACGTCGATGAACTGTGCTCTTCACTTTCAAACAGGCTCAACATAATTAAATCTTTAAGTAGTACCAAACTGTGTTGTAACACTAACATGCTCATCTATGTTATAAAAACGATAATACTCACCAAAATCGACTACGGTCTATTCATCTACGGATACTGCGCCAACAACATTTTAAACAAAATTACAACTTTAATTAATGCAGCAATCAGAAGCGCTCTCGGTGCATTCAGAACAACACCAACAAATTGCATGCTTACCGAGTCCGGAATAGAACCGCTCAAATTAAGAAGAGACCGCCTCACACAAATGCTTTTCAAAATCATTATTCACTGTGCCGACGCAGCACTATATAAACTAATAACAAACCACGCCAAAAGAAAAACTAGCAACAAATTACCGTCCGCTTTAATCAGAGCACTAAACCTTTGCAAAAGTTTTAAATTCTTCACCAGCCACAAAAATGCATTACGCATAGCATACCACCATTTTTCAACCCGCAAAATCTGATAATCGACAAATTACGAAAACATAAGAAGCAATCTTCACCAGAAATGTTTCAACAGGAATTTTTAAAACTGAAAAGCGAACTACACAACTTTCAGTTCATATTTACTGATGGTTCTAAAACTAAACAATGTATAGGGTATAGTGTAACCACAGAGCACAGTCAACTATCTGTCGGCAACCTTCCTGAATTCAGCTCAGTATTTACTGCCGAAATGATAGCCATTTTTACAGCAGTTAATACAGTTAAGAAACTACGAGGAAAGTTCGCGATATGCTCGGACTCATTGTCCGCCTTAGATGCAATTAAGAATCAATCCAACAGCGACTACTACCCTTATACTATAAGAGAAGCTCTTTACAAACACTCGCCAAAAATTATCTTAATATGGATACCTAGCCACAAAGGTATTGCAGGAAATGAATTAGCTGACGAAACTGCCAAATACGCATCTTTAGCTCCTCTTATTATGCATACGAACTTTCACACAAGGGACATAAAAAAATATGTAAATAACCGATGCAAAACAAACTCAACAAATCATACATGGAGCTTGTCGTCACACTGGTACAAGTTAACTAACCCACACAAGCAACCAATTACAAACTTTTTCAAAACAACAAAGAATATTGAGAAAAGCCCAAATAGACTAGATCTAGTGATATATGAAAGACTTCGCCTAGGTCATAGCCGTCTTACTCACGAACATCTACTTGATAGCAGCCTTAGCAACAACTGTCAATACTGTGGTTATAATACAATTAGTATCAGCCATATTTTAACTGAGTGCCCGGCATTTAGTGCTCATAGAAATATCCTTTTCCCGAACAACTCCATAATGCAATCCCTTTCTAACCCTACCACAGAAAATACAGAAAATATTATTTCATTTCTGAAACTAACAAAACTCTATTCAACAATATAATTTGAAACTTCCTGTATAGTAGAAACATACATTATGTTAAAAAGCACAAATCTAATTATAAAAATATTAATAATAGTATTTATTTGTTATCGATCGAGCTTAAGGCCCTGGCAGCCATAGCTCCTACCTAGTCTATAATTTTAAATTATTGGGCGAAGGTTTACAAAATAAAATAAATAAATAAAAAATGCGCATAACTATCGCATTAGGAGACGGTACCAGTTCTTATTCTGTCCGGAGGTAGTCTGGAGGTATTCGTTAAACTGTAGTGCCAAATTGTTGCATTGCTTCATTATCTTTTATTTTTTTGGCACCGCGTTTTTTTAAGAAAGCTTTCGTTTCAATATCTTGGAATTATTTTCACCTCACTCTCCTATGTTGCTTTTTGTACTCTAAAAAACCACATCCGCGTTACAAACTGCTGCAAAGTGAGTTAGTGAATTTCATAAAAACATTATTTGATTTGTGTCAAACTTCTAAAGAAAAAATTAAATTGTAAATAACAACAAAACAAATAAATTTAAATTAAATAAATGTAGGCTGTGTGTCCATGCAAGTAAAAACGATTTTGCAGAAACTTTATAAGATAATCATATGATGTTACCCTAACCGCAAGCATTCTTAAATTTTCCTTTTAAAACAATTTACTACACAAAAACTTAACAGAGGGATGGAAGGTCAATGAAAGCAAAAATTGGCAGCAAAGTTAGAAACGCGTTTCATTTTCATTCAGTACACGCCAACTTAACAAAAGTTCTCTAAAGTATCTAAATACACAAAGGCAAGGAAAATAAGGGTTATTGTCTTTTCATTTATGAGTAAAGTGATTGTGGTATACTTCAATGTCATTAAAAAGTATTAAAAAGTTTCGAATATCAAATACAGAATGTCGCGCTAATGTGGTAGAGGATAAATGTCACGTGAAAATGTTAAGATCTAAGACTTATTTTAACAAGCTTAAAAAGATTTAACTATTTTTGGTTTAAGAGATTATACTAAAAAGGATTGAGATATATGCCTGCAGGGCAGCGCAGCATATGTGCAGTGTATAGGAGCTTTAATATGGCGCGAGGAGGAAATATAGAAGCGAAGTCTGGCTTTTTGGATGAACAAAACTTAAAACCGGAAGGTGTGGGAGAGAAGTAATTCCAAAAATATGGAGGATCCATTAAAAAAGTTTACAACATTGAGCTTATTTTCTGCAAGACGGTAAGCGATATACAGAGCTTACCTTAGTATAAGAAGTCCCACTTTTCTTATGGTTAGATAGCTGTGGAAATGTAAAACTCGATAACCCAATCTCTGAATACCGAACAGACGTTGCATCAACTGGCAAATTGGCAGCAGCGCCATAACAATTCGATTAATTTTTGTAAAGAAGCTCTTCGCAAAAAGCCAATAAAATATCAATGTCGATAATACCCCGATATCCCTTCGATAACATTTGTTATCAATTAGAAATTTGTAACGCTTTAACTCGCTGACATTACGCCAATTGTATATTAAATACTCAAAAAACAATTTTAATTTTCCATAACAAATAGAAAACAATTTAATAACATTTCGATAACAAACAGATAACGCTTCGATAAAAGAAATCGATTACACAGTAACGATATTTGTTATCGATAACATGTTTGTGACACTTCTATATACAATTGATGATTTGTGTATACAGTCGACACTAAACCGACATATCCTCTATAAAAATGGATAGTAAACCCATATTCCGTCCACTAAAAACCTACAAATCATCCATAACAAAACGTTAACTTGTCGATACTTTTAGAACCACTTACAACTGGACCCGTTAAGAACGCGTTCAAGAAATCTGTTCCCCTAGCAATTGGCATTTCGTTAGACATCACAATGCTAAAAGTCAAAAGCACTGCGAGGGGATAGAATAAGCTTTAGTATTGTCGCTTAATGAGATAGCTTAGGATTTCTTAACAGCTTTTCTCATAGCAAAAAGGAGCTTCTTCTTTGCTTATATGTCTCAGTTTAGGTTCCAAACGCCGTTCAGCAACACGATAAGTTCGGTAGGTGATTCACTGCTTTTTAAACATAATACAAATGTTTATAGATACACCAACCCAATTTCCAGACTCATTTACTAGCAGCGAGTCTTGTTACAAATATGAATGTATCATGCGCATATTTGGCCAGCGAAGCAGTGACAATCCGGAGTTACTCACGGAGCTAGTGTGTGGGAGTTGGATGACCTAGAAGTTTCAACGTGGCCAAATTAAATCGTTCCTGAGATGGATGGGACCTCAATGGTACTAGTGAGCGGGCCTTACCTGCTCTATATCCGGCAAAGAACCATCGACACCGATAACACTTCCCAACACCTTCTAGATAACATAATAACAACGACTACACTTACGCCTAAACAAGTGAAAAAAACGAGGTGATAAAAGTACAATCGCTGTAAGCAAAAACGGCTAAACGTGCTTATCCCACAACAACTGCAACTAAAATTCCTATATTTTCTAAATATATTGCATCAATTAGTTTTATACAAGCAATTTCTCCGCGAATCCAGTTCTTAAAGAAAAATGTTCAGAACTCGCAGAAGAGGAATGCACTCTCCCTACGGAAACGCGCGTCACTCTAGCTCAACTTCGATCTGGGTACTGCAATAGGTTAAACTCTTACCTATCCAGAATCAATCCCGATATACAAAATATATGTCCAGCTTGAAATGCGTCCCCACATGACACCAACCGCCTCTACAATTGTAATGTGGGGTGGAACAAACGCCTCTAACACCCTTCGCACAATGGTCCAACCCTGTTAAAACTGTAAATTTCCTTGGACTCCCGATAGAGGATATTGATGACAATTTGTAATCGGTTGCGCCTTTTCGATGGGGCGAAGCGCTGCTACGAAAACCACAACAAGAACAACAACAAGATCAGATAAATCGGCTCTGAGAGAAAAATTCATCGAAAGATTTGTGGACCTCTACGCGTTCGCGATGGCGAGTGCCGATGATCATTACGAGCTTTGCGCAGACATCGTCCAGCGAATTAAAATACAGCGCTTTCGCTGGCTATGACATGTTATGCGAATGAAAGATGACGCTCGGGCTAAGAAAGTTTGTCTATCAGAACCCGCCTATGGAAGCAGCGGAAGAGGGCGCACCCCACTCCGCTGGAAGGGCCAGGTGGAAAACGATTTAAGCTCCCTTGGAAGGAGCGACTGGCGCGCCTTGTTGGACGGCCATAACCGTTTAGACGGTTAAGCGCCAATTAAGTAAGTAAGTAAGTAAAGATTACTTGGTAATAACTCCGTTTTTATATCTTTATCTCCGTCTGGGACTTCTTTACATATTCATTTATATTCTATTCTGATCACCTCTATATCACTCCCTGTTTTTATCGTTCTTTCTTCGACCTTCTTTTTAAGAACCTTTTCATGTCTCTAACCCTTTCCACCTCTTATACATTAAAAGCAAGTAACGGTGTCGACACGCAATATGGACTCTAAAATGACAGTAGATAATGATGACGCTACAGAAAATATAAGAATGGTAGTTACAAAATCGCCGTTCACGCGCATCTGCAGTGAATTTTACTTAGCCTTATTGGAAGCTGATGCGTCACTTACGCACACACCCACGTCCTTGTTTGCATATTTGCTTAGTGCTGTGCGAGTAGCTATGAGTAAATACTCGAGTACCGTGACCAAATGCAGACTACTCTTGTTATTCAATTGCCTTTGTACTGTCATTGGCGTCGCGTATATAACGTTAAGTTTATTGCTCCAAACATGATTGTTGCTTTCCTCTGAGAACTACCTTTTTGATGTTTAAACAAAACCTTTGCTTACAGTATGGGGGTATTCCGAATGTGAGTCTAACGGTAAGTGAAAGCGGAATATATGTAAATATATGTAGAATGTAAGTGTAGGGGTATTGTGCGGGTGGTAGATTATGAAAAGACAAGAAAAAAATAAAAAGGGAGAAAAAAGAAAGATGGGAACTCAAACCCACAACAGGCACCGAAATAGAGCGGCGTTGTTGTTGCTGTTGTAGCAGTGCTGCGACCACTCACAAACTGTCATCAGTATCCTCTAACGGCAGTCCAAGGAAACTTGCTGTTTCAACAGGGGTGGGCCAATGCTTCACATTGCAATTGAAAAGACCTCTCTGAAGTTGGCAAGACAACTACGTGGAACAAAATTACTTATTGGGAAAATTGCCGTGAATTTGTCGTAATTTATTCGTGAAACAAAAAACTTGCCGCAGCCATATTTTATAAAATATAGGGTAGCACGCCAACTTCACGTAAAAGTTGTCTTGCAAACTTCAGAGGTATTGAAAAGATGTTTGGTGTAATGTGGGGATATATTGCAAGCAGGACATACATTTTGTGTGTCGGGGTTGAGCAAACGGTGGACATACGATTTAGCACAAAAAAGCGAAAAAAAAATTTTGGGGTTTTTTCGAAAAAAAAAAAAATATTTTTGTCATAACTTTTTAACAAAAGGTCGACAAACAAAAATTTTTCCTGGACAAACGTGGACAAACGAATGAGATATGGTCTTTTTAATTACTCGCACATGTAGGTGCCAAATTCACAGAGCTAGTTGAGCTAGACTGACGCGCGTCTCCCTAAGGAGATTGTTTTCCTGTTCTGCGAGTTTAGGGTATTTTACTTTAAGAATGGAGTTTGTCGGGCAATTCTTGGCATAGAGGTCCGACGCCTTTTTGTAGATATCACTCAGGATTTAGACCCTGATGGAAGGTCACGCCCAGTATTTTTGGGTTTAGGACAGTCGGCAGCGCAATGCCATCGACTTGGATGTACAACGTGGTCGAGATCTGTTTTGTCAACGTTGTAAATAAGGTCGCCGGAGATCAGGGAGATTGTTGTTTGCTTTATTACCTCATTATGGGGGACCGGGACAGCATTATCAGGCAGTCATCGACGCAGGATACAATGGTAACTCCTTTTGATCGCAAAGGGAGCTTCGGTATGTAGAAGTTAAACAAAAGCGGGGATAGAGCACCACACTCTGGCACGCATTGTTTAGTTTTGCTGGGTTAAGACAGGTCATTTGCGGTCCACCTTTTGAGACTAGGAGGAAGAAGGGACACTTCTGAGTCTTGCATGACATGCCATGGTTGACGGTATCAACAAGTTTTAATAAGTCTAGCGCTACGAGTACTGTTCTGTGGTGGGTTTTTTCATTCAACACGCAATTTATCTGTGTGTTGATGGCATTTAGCGCGGTGTATGTATATTTCGATATCCATACAGATGACGCAATAGAACGGCGTCTTATCGATTTGTTAGCGGGTTGTTATCGATAACAACCGTAATCGACGAGTTATCATTTTGCTATTCTTGCTATCCATTTCTTTTCGAATAATTTTTGTTTTTAATCGGTTATTTATTTGTTTGTTACCGGCAGGTTATGGGCAAGGTGTAGACGTGTTGTCGATTTTTATCGAACTTCAGCCGATTTTCTATACGTGAGTTATCGGTTTTTTATCGAAAAGTTTTTAATTTGTTATGGAAAATTATCGAAAAAATATCGATTGCCTATCGAAAACTTATTGGAGTGCTAGCAATTCCTTATCAATAAGTTATCGGTGTGTAATCGATGTGTTAACGAGTTATCGGCTTGTAATCGACGTATATGTTATCATCGGCTTACCGATTTGCTAACGAAGTTTTATCAGTGTGTTATCGACAAGTTATGGGTATGTTATCGAACTGTTATCAGTATTTTATAGAAGTTATCGGCTTGTTTTCGATAACGTTATCCAGTGCTCATCGATTTGTAAAAAACACATACCGATAACACTCCATTTATGATCCGTTGACGGCCCATACAGCATTCTATCTCTCTAGAATTTGAATGAGTACACGTATCGAATACAATAATAATATCGCAACAACACTATATTTGCTCATCGTTACATGGTGTGGGTTACAATACAAATTAGTATTACTCATACGCCCTGGCGGCTGAAATTGACCGTGGCAATGCTCAATTTACATTTTTATGGATTTCATTGGTTGTGCGTTTCAACTTAGTGAAGATTAATTGTTTTTGAAAGTTTGTGGTTGTTGCTTGTGAAATTTTTAAAGGAATTTGAATCTGTAATAAACTAGGAAGCTGTATTAAGTTTTATTATTTTGGTGTGGAAATGTTTTGTTGGACAAAGCTATGGTATTGTGTATTAAAAAGTTATATATGTAAGTGCGCCAGTGAAAATATATGTTGCTGGCTTTCATGCTTCATGTTATCAAACATTTTCTTGTTTTAAACTTTTTAAAGTGCTCTCAATGTTTATTGTCTGATAATTATCTTGTATATTGTTTCGAATTGCTGTTTTTATGTACAGGTCCCTTTTTCGCTTTTATTTGGAAACCAAATCTATAAATAAAGTTTTGGTTGTAAAGATGGGGATTCGTGCTATTAGCGAGCTTTGGGCATTATTATCGAAACATCTCTTAATTCATCTCGAAATGGTATCGAATACTATTCCTGAAACCGCCCCAAAACAGTCTATAGAGGATCTGAATACCATGGCGAAATGCAACCTAAAAGCCTCCAAATGGTACTAATACTATCATAAAAAGTTTTGAAACAGAACTTCGTAAACATATCTGAAATTATGCCCACCCCGAAAAAAATTCCGAAAAAAATTCCGAAATAATAGCGAAATGCCCTTGCAGTACCGAAGCAATACTGAAATTGCTACTTAAATGGCACTTAATCGTTTAAACGTTCAACAAGGCGCACACCAAGGGAGTCTAAATCGCTTTCCACCTGGTCCTTCCAGCGGAGTGGGGGCCGCCTTCTACCCTTGCTTCCATAGGCGGGTTCCGATAGAAACACTTTGCCTAGCCAGCGTGGCCGCTGCGTTTTAATTCGCTGGACTATGTTGATGTCTGCGTAGCTCATCGTTAAATATTCTTCGGTACTCGCCATCGCCAACGCGTAGAAGTCCATAAATCCTTCGAAGAACTTTTCTCTCGAACACTCCCAGATCCGCTTCATCTGATGTAGTCATGGTCCATACTTCTGCGCCATATAGCAGGACGGGTACGATAAGTGACTTGTAGGGTATGATTTTCGTTTGCCGATATAGGACTTTACTTTTCAATTGCCTACCTAGTCCAGAGTAGCATTTATTGGCAAGAGTGATTCTTCGCTGGATTTCAGAGCTGATGTTGTTGCTTGTGTTGATGCTGGTTCCCAAATAAACGAAGTCTTTTACTATTTCGAAATGATACACAAAACAAAAAAATAATGTGCCTAAGCTTTCTTCCTATACCTTTTTATATTCAGCTGAGCAGAGCTCACAGAGTATATCAATTTTGTTCGCATAACGGTACCCCGTAACGGCATAAACTAATCGAGATAGATATAGACTACAATATATCAAAATGATATGGGCGAAAAAAGAAATTCATTTAGCCATGTCCGGCCGTCTATCCGTAAACACGATAACTTGAGTAAATTTTGAGGTATCTTAATGAAATTTGGTACGAAAGTTCCTGGGCACTCATATCAGATCGCTATTTAAAATGAACGAAATTACCATGCCCACTTTTTCGATATCGAAAATTTCGAAAAACCGAAAATGTGCGATAACTCATTACCAAAGACGGATAAAGCGATGGAACTTGGTAGGTGGATTCGCCTTATAACGCAGAATAAAAATTAGTAAAATTTTGGACAATGGGCGTGGCACCGCCCACTTTTAAAAGAAGGTAATTTAAAAATTGTGCAAGCTGTAATTTGGCAGTTGAGTATGTAATGTTCGGTTACACCCGAACTTAGCCTTCCTGAATTGTTTAGAAAAAACTTACTTCATACTAATGAACCTGCCCTAATATACCAAGTTTTGTTCATCGCCTTCATGTATTAAGGTAACCACATTTCTTTTATTTTTCTTTTCAAATAATATCCTTTTCAAACCTTATTTCGTTACCTATAACATAAATTGGATTATGTTAACATGTGGCAAAGCCAAATATATATGCTTTTTTATTGCGATTCTTAGAGGAGCAATATCTATAAGATCTAGGCATAACCCAAGCCTAATACTAATATAAATATCTATACATGTGTGTGTATGGTATTTCGCTTATATCCCTTGCTACAAATTCAATAACAAATTCAATAATATCCAAACCTTTGCATGTATTGTGAGTATCATAAAATCAGTAAACTTCATTAGCAATGAAGACAATGTGCCCTAGAATAGAATGTCTAATATGCGCAGATGCAGAGTTGTAATAGACCGCATAGACAAACTCCGACTCGTGCGTACTGAGTTGGCCAAGAACATACAAAACGCTTTTGAGAAATCAGCTCAACGCTACAACCTCCGAAGCAGAGTAAAACCATTCAGTGTAGGTGAAAATGTATATCGGCGCAATTTCGTTCTGAGCGACAAAGCGAATAAGTTTAACGCCAAGCTAGCACCCGTTTTTGTAAAAGCTACAGTTCTCGCCACAAAAGGAAACTCCCTGTATCAATTGCAAGACATACATGGTAAAATAGGGTGGTACCACGGAAAAGATATTAAGGAATGCAAGGGTTAAAACACAAGTTACCGTCAGATAATGTCCTATAAAACAACTAAAAAAGGACAAACCTATATAAATATCTATCTCCATCCCTATTTAATTAACTCTGTTTCGCATCACGCCACCTTTTTTTACTGTTTTTCCGTGCCTATAAAAGCCTCGGATTTAGGATAGCGGGCAGTTTTTGGCTGGATAAAGTTGGCATTGGAGGTATACTCTCGGGCAAATATTTTTTTGGTTGCGATCGAAAAAGTCATGTGGACTGATGAAAAGTAAATAAGTTTACTAAGTTCTTTTTGCTAAAGATTAATAAGATAAAAAAACCGCGTAATTCGGTTCGAATTAAAATTAAATTGCACGGATGTTCCTGGTTGCGGTGCTCTGGATTTGCAGATTTCCTGGTTGCAGTGTTCCTGGTTCCTGAAAGGGTTTCAAAATGAAGTGCGAGTGAAGATGAGGATCTGTGGTATCCTGAACAGGAATTTCCTGGCTTTGGGTTCGACCCATTTGTGCGAAATTTGCAATCCCAATTAAAAACAGTGATTTAGCTCAAAAATTGCATAAATCTTCTTATTTCACTCCAATACCCTAAATTTTGGGCGCATATGCATTGTCGTTTTTTTTTTATTATTACATTTTCCAAAAAAAAATCTATTTGATGGATTGCCGAAAAGAGGCAAAAAAGCAAAAAAAAAAAGAAAAAAATGTGAAATCTAAATAAAATGCAATCTAAGTTTATCGTTGCCAATTTGTATAGGTGTGTATGTGGCTTAAGGTTTTGAGAGACGTGTAAATTGTAATTTTAAAGTGCTATAGAAATTTGCTAAATTTGCCAACTTTAAAATCAAATAACTTTTAAATTATAAGTTTGCGCACTTTAAAATATATATATATATATATATAAAGAAAGAAAAAAAAGAAAAATGTTCAAATTCTAAAATCATATACCAAGAGAAAAAAAAATTATATGAGTACATATATAAAATAGATAAAAGAATTGTTAGAAAGAGACAAATGTAAGTGGTATTGGGAGAGTGAAGAGTGGAATCTAAAAATAATAATATAGAAACGAAGTGACATGAAACAAAATCGAATTAAAATAATTTGAGTGCACTAAGCTTTAAGTTTCAGCAAATCAGCGGAATCGTCGAAGGCCTTCATCGAGTTCCAGCATCAAATCATGTGAGTTTGCAAAATGTTATTTATTATCTCCATCATTTCCATTTTGTTTCGCGTCTTGGGTTTGTAGTATGTCTCCATACATACTTTGATAAGTAATAGTGCTATCCCGCTCTAATTGTCAGTTGTTAAAGGTAAGAGCGGATAGAGAGAACTTACAAAAAAAAGAAAACCCAGTATTTTAGTATATATGCTTTCATTGCCATTTTTCCAATTAAATTTAAATTAAATTAATATTATTTCGAATTGCCATTAACGGGACCATTTTTCAAATGCTTTCCACTTTTCTATTACCGCAGTATAGCAATTTTGTAGATTATTAATTTGAATTATTACATACCTAGTAGGCTTGTTTTTCAAAAGTCGTTCCGATTCCATGCCGTTCCTATCGATGTTCGGACTTAAACATAATAGTAAAAATAGTACTTTTTTCTTTAGTACTAAATTTAGTATGAAATTCTCAAATTCTGATCTTTTTCTTTTTGATTGATTAGTCTTTTATTAAATAAAACATGAAGTGTTAAGTTTGTAAGAATGTTCTGAAATTCGTTGTTGTTGTTGTTTTACATTGGGACATCTCATTAACATCTGAGAAGTCATGGTTGGGTGGGATAAGAGCGGTAAGTAATTGGTAGGAGAACCGCTAGGCCAAAGACAAAGTGTTGTGTCGTTTTTTTAAAAGGTTAATCAACGGTCCTATTGAGTGATGAGGTAAGAAATTCCTTAACCCTTACGTGTGCGTAAATTTTTTCTTGTTAGGCCTTGGGTTTGTCGTAACTGGTGGTTTGGTCGGTCGTTTGGTCAACGAACCCACATAAGTGGCTGAAGCTCCGGGACAGCTAGACGCACACGGGCAGACGCCGATCATCTTCTTCGTGCCACCAGATAAACTTGGTACAACTGCGAAACAATTGTCAACCCAGAGTAAGTATGCTTGTCAAAGGTCCCATAACAGAGTCGCCGTTTTCTTTTTTTCCACCTTATTACTGCTTGCTAATTGGTACCTTGTGGTGTTTTTGGCAAATGCTAAAGGATATCTCCAAGAGTAGAGCCCTGCCTGAGTGATATGGTAGTCAAGTAGATTCTTTTTTTTGGAGCTATGGTAGAACGCATTATAGAAATCATTGGGCTTGTGTAGAACATGAACTCAATCTCTGAACGTTATAGTAAATGTGTAGCCGGTGGACACCGTTTGACAGATAGCTGCGACCAAGGCTGGATTTAGACTTCGCGACGCGGAATATAAACTTTTGGCTATAGACAACGGCGACTGCAACATTCTTACCGGCTTCTGCCTCATCCCTGGGAAGATTTTGGTATGAGTTTCGCGCTGCTGGATTCACAATTCATATCGCATCGATGAAGGAGTGAGGTGGTGGGAAGTTGCTAGGACCTACATAGCTACATCTACTGTTACTGACGAGGCCTAACTTATGTACGCGCATCGTGAGCCTGAAGTCTTCTTTCTTTAGAGATATGAGCAATTTTGTGAGTCTATCGTCATAGGATTTATCTTCAAGCTACTTCTCGATTAAAATTTTTGAAGCATCAAGGACATTTTATGGTTTTCACGGCATAGTAACTTCCCTCCAAATATGAGTGTCAGCAATCGGAGTACTGACACTATCTTCAAAGAGTTGAGATCCTCCTGGCCAGTTGTTGGTATAAAACTACCAGCGGAACCTCTGGGCCACACTTAGGATTACCTCTTAACAGTGATTGGAGAATTGAGATCCATACGGTGTCGCTCAGGTATATAACAAGGTGGAGTAATCATGCTTGGCTATCCGAAGGAGGAAATAACGAATGACGGTACTTTGTTTATTAGGAAGTACATCGTAGCTACAAACCAATTCACTTAACGATTATAAAGCAATGTCGCAGTTGATTGAAGTCGCATCGCAACAAACCCTAAAGACGTTCAAGTCAACTGTAGTCACCTAATTGGGACAGCGGTCATCATACCCAACTGAACTAAAGCAAGCGGCTTAAGCATTACTCGAGAAGGAACTATGCGTTAAACAAAATTGTGAAAATTCCGCCTTAGACTTTCTTCTGTTATCTTTAGCACGAAGCTAATTATGTGAACTGCTAAACAGAGTAAGTAGCTGGCTGAAGTGTGTGGTTTGTTGAAAAGTTTTTCGTATTTTTTAATTATTTTCTTCTTGCCTGCTCGCTTTCTTAATTTTATTTCAAAACTTTTTTATCTTCCGAATTTTTTTTAAGTGTGCCAGCTGACATATATTACGTATACGACACATACCCCACGAAACAACCTGCCGCTAACACTAGACCCAGTGGCGTAGTGAGGTTTTCTTGCGACCGGTGAAAAATATTTTTGGCGTCTTAGGCAGCCTTGCCCCATCGTTGATCGTGTCAAAATCAGTTTTAATTTGCTGAATGAACGCTCACAGCTAGCAATTGATACGAGATAGTCAATAGTATTTGAAGTGCCACTCGCAAGTTTGGAAAAACTTCTTCTCCATACGAGATTTTAAAAGTAAGTAATTCTATCGGAGTTTTAGGTTCAATTTCTTTTCTACTGCGAAGTAATATTTTGCAGTCACATATTTCGATAGAAAGTTTTGTTCCATTGAAATCTGTATTATAAAATTCAACCAAGTTCTTACAATTGCTTTCTAAGTCGTTATTATCCTTGTTTAACAAATTTTCAACGTCTAAGAGCAATCCAAGCTAAAAGTAAGGTTATTTAGTCGTGTAAATCTTCGAATCATGTGGTCCACTGGAGTACTCACCATTATACTCCACTGTAATGCAGCAATGGACCAACTCATGTTTCTACACGAACATATTGTAAGCCGATCGTTGCTCGTTTTTAACGATTGTAATCACTACACGATGTTTATTGGACTGTGGGTACTCCATGGATTACTCTGATGTAATGCGGAGCTGGAGTATATGGTCCGGTCCTAGGACATCGCAATGTTAATTGGACCATATTTTTTGTATGAATTGTGGTTAATTTTGGAGCACTCGCTTGGTCCATAGCGAGTACTCCATACATGCATGCATGGAGTACTCGCGATTTTTGCAGGGCATAAACATACCACCACCTGTTGTACATGATAAGTTATTTTGTTAACCTCATGGGCATCAGTAATTTACCTCATACATACAAGATTTCAAACTTACATATTGAACTTGGTAAATCCTTTTATTTATAGAGTATACAAATTTGAATTTGCGCGGCATAAAACGTGTCCCACGGTCAATCATGGCAAAGGTAAGTACAGAAGCATTCGTTTAAAATTTTCAGCAAGTTTAAATTATTTTCACTATTTTTGATGTCTTAACAACGTTACTCACGATATGGAGGCGTGTGGAATGTAAGCGTTAGACTACTCACTACGTAACTGCGCAGAATGGGAGCAATGCACGTTGTGGAGTTGATAAGAGCGAAATCAAAGAACAAATCAGTTCAAAGAAATTTATGAAGGCAGAAAAACAATTCAATGATGCCTTAAGGGAAAAGCGATACCACGAAGGAAAAAAGTAAATGTAAATAAGATAGAACAGAAAAAGACGAAGAAGAAAAAGTGCAATATAATAAAAAGTGTCAAAATTCGCCATGATATTAACGATGCGTGTGGTTATCGTCACGGTTGGGAAGCTAAGAAAATACACGGAAGGCGAACTGAAAGGAGAGACAAGGAAAAAAAGAAATCAGAGCAGAGGAAAGGAGATTGGATGTCAGATCTGAAGCCAAAACTGACACCAGACGTAGTTTGCTGCAGAAGTGTTACGGTTTGCAGCCGATGAGTTATGCGTTTGTTAAACGGCAGTATTTGGGCCTACTATGCGCTTCTTATAAACGAGTTATGAACGAGTTATCAATTTTTTATCGAAGTGTAATAAAGTTGCCATAGCAAAGATTATCAATGAGATATCGATTTTGTATTATAAAATTAGCGACATATCATGTAAATTGATCGATATGTTATGCACAGTTATCGATTTGTTATGGAAAGTGGTAGATTTGTTTTTTTTCCAAAAAGTTTATAACCTAAAATAAATCTCTTTTTTGGAGCAGTATTGTAGGCGTATTATCGATACTTTATCGACAAAATCTTCAATCCGTCGATAACAAACCCACAAAAAATCAATAAAAAGCCGATGAATCAACCACAGCAAACCGATAGCGCAACGGTAGTTTCGCTTTTTGCCGATGGAGAAAAAAAATGTATCGATATCGATTTTAGTCAACACGAACCTGAGGAAGTTCTTCTACAAGGACGTACCTTTTTTGCTTCTGGTAAAGTTATCTCCGTTTTGTTATAACTTAAACTTCTGTGCGAGCTCTAATTAATTTAATAACATTTAATCTAAACGCACTCACGTAGGGCCACGATATCAAATGCAAAGCAACGATACGGCACTCATTTCAAGTATCTCTCAACAAGTGTCGGATACCCGATCATATCGAATCAAAAAGACTCGATACACAAAGTATCGATACTGAATTAAGAAGACAAATGTGCGGATTGGAAATTGGCGCTTTCAGCGGTCACAATTTTCGTTGGTACGTTGCAAGCATATTTCCGTCTGTTAGGTGATAGAAAATTGGTTCTATGAACGGCAAATTGAGCCAACTGCTAAATGAAATGATTGCCTTTTAAGTTAAAGTCAAAGGCCTTCTTAAACTATTTTTCACACTTCACTATAGTATTAAGAGAGGAAGATAGCATTCATAACCAACACTTTAAAATGTGAAAGAACTGACGGACAGCCGAATAAAAACGTTGAGCGAATGTAGCGAATTAAATTTATGCTCAGTAATTTGACGTGGAGTCCCAACCCTTGAGTGGGTCAAAAGCACTCAATGGCGCGTTCAGAAAGTTGCCACTCAACAATTGATCAACAGTTGTGTTCGAAGAAAACGCTCAATAATGTGCCTCGAATTGAGATCCCCGTTGCCTTTTAATGTGTAAAATGTAAATCCTTGCTGCTTACAAGGAACGTGTAATGTGTCCCAACATCATCTTTTCAATTGCAATGTGCAATGAACGACTCTAACACCCACGTCTCTTTTTAAAAAATCCCATTGAAACCGCAGGTGGCGTAGGACTTTCTTAAGAGGTATTTGATGAAACAGAAGAGCTATCAACTTTCTGGTTCGTCTTACGTTCAATAAACGTTGTGTAGCAGGGCCACCATTAAACTTAACAAGTACCTTATTTGTCATAGCGAAGCCCGGGGCAATGCGTTCTATGTAAATTTGGCACATGAATTATCAATAGCGATAACCTCAGACGAGATTTTAGGCCGAGCTTCGCTTCCAATTTGCGTCGAGCTGCTTTAATTTTTCTAACAAATTGGCGGGATGAGGCCTAAATGTTTTATGCCGACTCCGACCGGCATCTTCAAGCCAGATAAGTTTTCACTGAGAGCTTTTTATGGGAGAAATACACTCGGAGTGCTTGGAAAACACCGCCGAGCGGCGACCCCGTTTAGAAATATTTTCTTCTAATTGAAAAAACTTGTTTCTAAAATTTTGATGTTGCTTTGACCGGGGCGTGAACCCGGGATCTTCGGTGTGACAGGCTGAGCACGACACCATCACACCACGGCGGCCAACGGATATATTTACAAAGATTTATTGATATACAAACTTATTTGTTTATCGAAACAACTATAACTATTGTTTTATCGCCATGCCATGATTGTATTGCTGTTGTATTGTAGTTGTAACATATTTCTTTATTTAAAATTTTATTAAAATTTGTATGTATATGAAAAGTTATCACGTAGCTTCTATTATCGAATTAAAATTTTTGTTTTTTGCTGTGTTATGAACTTTCTATCGATAACAACTGATATTGTCGAAAAGTTGTCGATTTTCTGTCGAAAACTTAACGATTTGTTTTTCGAAAAATTTCGTTTTTTATCAAAAAGCTATTGATTTATGATCGAAAATTTATCGATTTGTTATTTTATTGTTATCGAAAAAAATTCGATAATAAACCGATAACTTTTCGATACCGAATTGACATTTCTGCGAAAACAATTCAAAATTGTTTATATTATAAATCGAAAGCTTTTCGATAACAAATCTATAACCATTTGGCAATATTTATTTTCGATACCAAATTTAAAAATCGTGGATTTTACTGGCTTACTTGATCGCATCTTCCCGATAAGGTCATTGGATTGAGTAAACAATTCTGACGCATTTTGTGTGATAACCGGATTATAAGTCGACAAAAACGGAGTTGAAACATAAGCATAACTGACTCCCCAGCGGGTTAGGCGGCTTAGAATATACCCGCAGAGGTATGCCTGTCGTAAGAGTTAACTTAAATACCCAAATTATTCAAGGGATTGTGTAGCGCAATCCTTTCAAAGGGTTCTCCAACCCAATTTTCCACCTCACCTACTCGTGGCGAATCCTGTTTCATTTTCAGGCGAGGCTCTGGCAACTAAGGGGTTGGTGGGCGGGGTGTCCTAGAAGGCTCAATGTAGTCATTATAAATTTTTTGCGAGATGGTCGGGCTTGAGCCTAAATGGTGGGACGTGTTAGAGGAACATACCGGATCTATATCTGGCAAAGGGCCATCAATAGCGATAACACTGCTCAAAAAGTTCGTGGAATGTCTTTATCGCTACAACACCAACAACATAAATAAATATACTGATTGCAGTTGTGTTTGATTTTGCTGGCAAACTACACAAAGTATGCGCGTGGCTATAAGCTGAAGATATTTTTATTACGTATGGGCGAAATCCCCAAACCTGACGATCAGAGCCGGCATAAAATATGTGAATCCAGTATATCCAATTTGTAGAACATATAAAAAATGTTCATCTCTTCTTGGAGGTATATCGCGCAAAGTACCTTTTTTCTTATTTCTTACAACTGGGATGTGGTTAATATAAGTTTATAAAAGAAATTATGCGCTATTCAATAACAGAAGTTTTTCTTTTCCTAAAAAGTTATGACCCTGTTTCATACAAATTTATTCAACACTTCCTTTGTAAAATTTGATTGAAATTTCACAAGCTTTATTCATGCTTGCCAACTGACAGAGACGGATAGATTTTCCTATTGATTCTGCTATGTCCTACCGCCTTACTCAGTTTAATTTTCTACCCTCTTCTGTTATAAAATTTACTTATTTTACCGCGAAAAAGTACAAAGTTTTAAATTAAATATCTGACTTGTAATACTGCACCAGCGTTATTACTTGCTCATCTCGCTGGCACAAATAGTTTTTAACTGCGTTGCAGGATAGTTTATATCTAAAAGATAGTTAAAGAGCAGGATACGCATAAGTGCTTGCATTGTCGTTTGCTCTTGAGGGCGAACCAGTAAATTACACGTTAGTACATAAGTGATTCATTCAGCAGCGCAGTCAAATATTCGTGAGAGGGGATGAAACGAAGATATAAATTATACATGTTCACCTATGGTCTGAGCGTTAGAGCACTTTTCTGAGTGTATTAAAGAAAAATGTATTTAAACGAATTTACAACCTTCCCAGCCAGCATTTTTTGAAAATTTTGATCAAAAAATATTTAAATATCATACCCCAATATAATTAAAAACGTTAAAATTTAAAAGGATTTTCTGTTCGAAAATTAATGTATCGGCGGGAGAAAAGTGTACCTTAAATGTGATTATTCTCGAATAATCATTTATGTTTCCTATTTCGAAAAGCTTTTTAATCATATCTGATATCATTGTAAAATTGAGCTTTTATTGTTTTAGAGTAATAGTTGACTGTTTTCCAAAGTCATTTTCTTATCATGTTCGTGAACACATTTCAATCGTTTTGGTTAAGATTTTTTAATCATTTTTGTGTTTTTGCCAATTTTTTTTATTGCATATTTCATTATCACTATATAGAACCCACATTTCTGCATACGCCGTTTTTGTATATCTCTTTTAGTTTAGAAGTGACCGAAAACAGCTATGCGCTCACAGTCCTAGAAGTACTCTGAAAACGGTTATGTACTTACTAGCTTATAATTCTTTTTAATCGCTGGCGAAAGTGCTTTGATTTCAAAGTAAAAAATAATTACAAACCACCTTGCTTCCCAAGGCAGCCGGTTCTATGAGCCGGAGCAACTAGGGATTTTTCCCGACCAAGGGTTGTTATTTCAGTGTAACCCCATTTAATTTGTCGCATCCCTCCCACAAATTGTCATCCTCCCAGCAGATCCTTGCAGCGGGACTGTGCCATATTCTCCTGCTCCGGGAGGGTACCGAACCCAATCCGGGTCCTTAGAAATTGTTTTCCTGCGTTTGCCGGAAAAGAATCTTTTAGGACGGTCATACTCTCGTCAGTGGGTCACGTGCAAGGGATGGTTGCATCGGACAGGTTGTTCTGGGCTAGATCCCAATAGCCGACGTCCTCGTAAGAAATAGGTTTTTTTGATCTCCTGAACAGTTACTGAAAAACACATTACTGTTTTTGTGAGGGCATTCAAAATAAGATACTACATAATAATCTTATTTCATCAGGGGAAGAAAGCATGCGGAAGTGAGCTATTTGAGCCACAGGTCACTCGCAAACAAACTTGACCGATATACACCTGCGACTACAACATCCAACATCAGCTATGATCGTCAGTATCTTAAGACACGATACGGTACGGGATGTTGAAGACATATCAAGGTACATATGTATGTCAAGAGAGTTTCACTTACCTGGGCTTCAAACAGCTCACAACCTTTGCATTGTCCAACTATTACATATGTATTTTCTGGGAAGCCGAAGGTGGAAAAACGGTTGGAGAAATCTTAGGGCACGAGCAGCATTTGCATTATTTTTGTCTTGAAGAATATCTTATAAATAAAATCTTTATATACATACCATGGCGGAACGATACAAGGTGGCAGCATGGTGACATACCTACAAACATAAGTAAAAATTCCATGTACTTTGTGTTTGTAAATTCGATGCACAAATGTCAAAATCGTACGGCGCCGGAAGTTGATGTATCAAATCAAATAAAAAACTTTATAATCAGCTGTGCCATGCTGCCACCTTGTATTGTTTCGGCATGATACATACATACTTTTTCTGAACTTCATGATTGAAAAAATGTGTGTATGTGAAAAAAAAAAGATTTTCAATGAAAAGTAAAATTTTAACAAGTATAAAATTCATTATTCAGTCAACAAATGTAGTCAGAAAAGATTCAGAAATCTGAATTAAAAATGATTATAAATGTTTGATCACCTAAAGTAAACACATTTGATTCAAATATGATTCCAAAATATGATTGAAAAACTACATTCAGTTTTTGATCATCAATAGTATTCATATTTGATTATTTCTTTTGTTCAGTTGTATGATAACTCATTATTTAGTCAGAAAGAGTAATCAAATTGTATTTATACATAGGGAAATTCAAAATTTAATCATATAAATGCTGAGTGGGTTACGGGTGCTGTAGAACTACCTTCGTTGTACCCCTACGGGTAGTATCGAACAGGTCCTCTTTGTATTGCTACGGTTACTGTCGGACAGATCATTTTCATATCCTTAGGGGCACTGTTAGACAAGCCAGTTTTGGTGTCGACGGATGGTGTCACGCGGGTTCTCTTTATACTCTTACGTGTACTGTCGGACAAACCTTTTTTACTCTCCTTTATACCCTTACGTGTACTGTTCGACACCTCCCGTTCCCTAGTTGTACCCCTATGAATAGTGTCAGACAGGCCCCCATTTTATCACTACGAGTACTGTCGGACAGATGCTTTTTGTACCCTTAAGGGCATTGTCAGAAAAGTCTTCTTTCTTCGTCTATGGGTACTGTCGAACAAGTCTTATTTCTACCCGCACGTGAATTCTTACCGATGTTATCAGTTTTTAAAATCTAATACAATAGGGGAGTTCAGAATTTTGTGTATTTGATGTTAAAACGTTGCTTTAGCAAATGAATACTACGGATTGTGAACACCTTTTTTCATTTTAAATTTTTTCTTACCATATTTTGTTTTGTTTTGACAGTTGTTGATTTGCTGATCAAAACTGAAAAAATAAACTACTATCAAATGCATAGTCCTGTATTTTGTTAGTGTATTGTAAAAAATATGCTACACAAGTTTGCAATGCAATAATGCTAGATCATTTCCTGAACTCCCTTAATATTGTTAATTTTTTTCGTATTGGTATTGTGGAAAAATAAAATGCAACAAATGCTACGATAATGGAACATATGATCCCAGTATTTTGGGTTCTGTATAGGTCTCTGGCAAGGCGAATTAAGTACCAGGTGTTCTTATTCCAACAGGTGATTGCTTCTTTTGATTATTTTCCATACAACGCCTTGTACAGCTATATGTCAGATAGTCGAAATCAATGAACACTTTCTTTTGACATGACATTCTTCTGCACGGCGATTGGCTGAATTTGCATTGCCATCACTTTGTATAGATTCGTCTTGGTCTCTGCATTTGTCTTAAATAATTCAATCCAATTTCATAAATTTTTTAATTTCTTTTTTTTTCAATTTTTGTTTTTTTTTCAGTTGGTAGCACAAATATCCAGCTGACTTATCTCAAATGTACCCAAAAGGGACTAGATGGGGTCAGTTATACCCCAATGTAGACAAAAGAGATCAAACACAAACCACTCTCTTTAATTTTAATCTCACTATTTCTTGTCGGGTTATCACCGAAAAAAGACGGCAGTAATAGCAACAAACCTAGTTTGCGGATCTCAATTAACAGACATTCAGCAATCTAACAAATTTTTCTGTTAATAGAACTAATTGCATTGGTCCTTCCAAGGGCGAACAACTCTCCGGTCCATGAGGACCTCACATACACTGAATAAATACGTAGTGTTACCAGAAGTTTGTTTTAACGACCAAACTGAAAAACCCTATCAAAAACCAGGACCTATGTTATAAAATAACTCCGTCCTCTTGGCAAACACTAGAAGCTTCCTAGGATTTAAGCCACTTGCTTCTTCTAGATCTGACAGCTGTATCACTCCTAATAGCTGGAGTCTTAGCCTGGCAAGCGCGGGGCAAGAGCACAGAACGTGCCCGATCGTTTCCTCATCCAGCCCGCACTTCCTACATCTGCTTTCACTGGCCAAGCCTAATTTTAAGGCATCTAACGCCAGAAGGCAGTGTCCAGTCAGAATACCCGTCATGAGTCTACAGTCCTCTCTTTTTAATGATAAAAGCAACTTTGTTAGTCTAAGGTTGTAAGATCTGCACATAATCTTCGACACTTTACAGCCCCGCCCTTGAACCCACGCCTTTCCTGCTTGGTCGATCATGTGCACCCCTCGCCTTCGCTTAATCTCGCCAAGTCTAATTGCGTCGTCCACGGAGCAAGCTTCAAGGGATGCGCCCTTGTTAGGTAGCTCATCCGCTTTTTCATTCCCATCTATTCCGATATGCCCTGGGACCCAATATAGATGTATGCTTCTCCCTGTCCCGATTCTCTCCAGATATTGTTTACACTCTAACACGCATTTAGATGCTGTGCTATGCGAGATTATTGCCTTAATTGCTGCCTGGCTGTCAATATAAAAGTTAACACGGTTGCAGCTTAAGCTATTCTCTTCCAGGGTTTCTACTGCTTTGGTTACGGCTAATATTTCCGCTTGGAAAATGCTACAGTAATCCGGAATTCTGTAGGATCTGTTTATTTCCGGATCAGCACAGTATACCACAGACCCTACTCCTTCCACTACTTTTGAACCATCTGTGTACACATGTATCGCCTCGTCCGCCATTTGAGCACCCTTGCGCTAACCGTCCACCTCTATTGTAGCCTTAAGATCGCCCTCGAAGCGCAGATAGGGAATCAGGTAGTCTGTTCGTCTTGTGATTGATGACGCTATACAACTATGGTCGTATGGGCGGCGCTCAAGCTGCCGCGAGGCACCGAGCCTGGTTGCAGTCGTTAACGCTATGTTCTTTGCTACCAGGTCTACAGGTGGAATGTGCAGAATGGCATACAGTGCAGCTGTCGGGGTTGTTTTCAGGGCTCCCGTGATGCTAAGCATTGATAGTCTGCATACCCCATACATCGGTTAATTTAAAGAGAAACTCAGGCTCACGGCGGTCGCCACCTTGTTCTTATGACCTTGCAGCCATAGAAATTTCTGTCATATCAACAACCTCCCTGTTGTTACAACGTTGATGGAAATCTGTTATTTTAACAGTTTACATTGGTATTCTGGAAGTGACAGTAAGTATTGTTAAATTAACGGAGCAAGGGCTTACGTATGATGATTTGACTTGAAGCGATCGATTTAGAATAAGTGATATGTGCGAAATTGTTTCAACAGCTAATTACGATGGATAAAAATTTACAGAAAATTTGCTTGAATTGACCCGTATATCGGTTGATTTTACCAGCTTTTTTTTTTCAAAACATACGTTCTACAGGTTATGTTAGACAAAATAGGAAAATTTAAACACCAGTTTTTGTCCAGTTAATGCTTCACTCAAACTCATACAAGAGCAAAAGATCGAACGACCCAACCTCTGACTGACTGTCGCAAGATCGCGTGGAAAGAAATCTGAGAGGCCTTCGGTATAGAACATCGGTATAGAAAGTGGTGAATCGACTCCTCTTCTTCCCAATCCTGACAGATTCGGCAAAGGAATATTGTCTGGTTGCTTTGTCGGAGCATCGTTGAAATATCGCAATGATATGTGATGATATCCGTAAGTACTCTAAGTGCAGATTTGTTTAGATTGAGAAGGGAGTTAGTTCCTTTCCTATTCAAACATGACACTAAGGACCTTGAGATATCGCAATCATCCCAGTGGGTTCAATCTTATATTCCTCGACAAATTAGATGGCGGTTGTCGAAGTGAGCTATCTGCCTCTCGTAAGTCCATTTCAGAAGCTGACCATCTTATTCGCGAATTCATTTCCTCCAATATCGCTGTGCATAGGGACTCAGCAAAAGGAGATACTAATATTATTTAGGTACACCAGTAAGACTCGACACCTTCACACGAAATCCAACATTTTCACGTTGGATTGCAATGCTTTTACGGTCTGAGGTTAAAGCAACCACAACAAGCCAGGAAGGCTAAGTTCGGGTCTAACCTGGGATCTTTGGAGACAAATTGTCTTTTTCATGGATACATACAAATGGTAATACTAACAAGTAAGGAAGGCTAAGTTCGGATGTAACCGAACATTACATACTCAGCTGAGAGCTTTGGAGACAAAATAAGGGAAAATCACCATTTAGCAAAATGAACCTAGGGTAACCCTGGAATGTTTTTGTATGGCATGTGTATCAAATGAAAGGTGTTAATCATTATTTAAAACTTAGTGGGCCTTAGTTCTATAGGTGGACGCCTTTTCGAGATATCGCAATAAGGGTGGACCAGGGGTGACTCTAGAATGTGTTTGTACGATATGGGTATCAAATTAAAAGTATTAATGAGGGTTTTAAAAGGGAATAGTCCTTAGTTGTATATGTGAAGGCGTTTTCGAGATATCGACCAAAATGTGGACCAGGGTGACCCAGAACATCTTCTGTCGGGTACCGCTAATTTATTTATATATGTAATACCACGAACAGTATTCCTGCCAAGATTCCAAGGGCTTTTGATTTCGCCCTGTAGAACTTTTTCATTTATTTCTACTTAATATGGGAGGTGTGCACCCATTTTACAAAGTTTTTTCCAAAGTTATATTTTGCGTCAAAAAACCAATTCAATTACCATGTTTCATCCCTTTTTTCGTATTTGGTATAGAATTATGGCATTTTTTCCATTTTTACGAAATTTTCGATATCGAGCAAGTGGGCGTGGTCATTGTCGGATTTCGCCCATTTGTAATACCGAAATAAAGTGAGTTCGGATAAGTACGTGAACTAAGTTTAGTAAAGATATATCGATTTTTAATCAAGTTATCGTGTTAACGGCCGAGCGGAAGAACAGACGGTTGACTGTGTATAAAAACTGGGCGTAGCTTCAGGAAACCATTATCGTCATAGAACCTATGTTCCTACCAAATTTCAAAAGGATTGGTAAATTTTTGTTCGGCTTATGGCATTAAAAGTATTCTAGACGAATTAAATGAAAAAGGGCGGAGTTACGCCCATTTTGAAATTTTCTTTTATTTTTGTATTTTATTGCACCATATCATTACTGGAGTCGAATGTTGACATAATTTACTTTTATACTGTCAAGATATTAAATTTTTTGTTAAAATTTGACTTAGACAATTTTTTTTTTAAAGTGGGCGTGCTCGTCCTCCGATTTCGCTAATTTTTATCATCATGATACCTTCAACGACTGCCAACTTACAGCTTGCAAATCTTTTAAATTACCTTCTTTTAAAAGTGGGCGGAGCCACGCCCATTGTCCAAAATTTGACTTATTTTCTGTTTTGCGTCATAAGGTCAACCTACCAAGTTTCATCGCTTTATCCGACTTTGGTCATGAATTATCGCTCTTTTTCGGTTTTTCGAAATTTTCGATGTCGAAAAAGTGGGCGTGGTTGTAGTCCGATTTCGTTCATTTTAAATATCGTTCTGAGATGAGCGCCCAGGAACCTACATACCAAATTTCATCAAGATACCTCAAAATTTACTCAAGTTATGGTGTTTACAGACGGAGGGACGGACATGGCTAAATGAATTTCTTTTTTCACCCAGATCATTTTGATATATAGAAGTCTTTATCTATTTCGATTAATGTATGCCGTTACGGATTACCGTTATGCGAACAAAGTTAATATACTCTGTGAGGTCTGCTCAGCTGAGTATAAATATAGGTATCTCTAAGCTCTCATTTTCTCAGATATTTTTGATATATCTCGATCCAATTTCCGTCTAACCGACAAAGAATTTGCTTATTCAGAGGCATATGTGAGTGAATTGGACTAATTTATTAGCAGTCGACGAACGTTAGGGCTACCGGGGCCATAGGGTGGGATGATTTGTGGCCAGAAATAATTGGGCAAATGATCAAGGGAGTAGTTGTATAGCTGAAAGGGGTCTGGGATTACTGAAAGTAGCTTGAAAGAGGGGCGACGGTATGATATAGAGTGGAATTAGTTGAAAAGCGGAGACCAACAGCAATACTGAGGCGACGAAGCGTAAACCAATAGTGCAGACGGAGCAATGGGTGTGTCAGAGATGACGCAGGAGGTATGATCGCGTACAACTAAGGCTACAGGGGGCGGGGGCCACACCGGCACACCTCCACTACTTGATCACACGACACGGGGAGAGATTATAGTGATCGAAAATGTGTGAGCATCTATTCCCTCCTTACAGCTAGTTTGAAAAAAAGAAGGCAACAAATACCTTAGATTTATTTTCTAGGATTGAAATTTGTTCCAAACAGCCAACAATCGCGCAATTTAAAAAAAAAACACAGAGTATATTAATTTCGTTCGCATAACGGTACCTCGTAATGGCATAAACTAATGGAGATAGATATAGACTTCTATATATCAAGTTGACCTGGGCGAAAAAAGAAATTCATTTAGCCATGTCCGTCCGTCTGTCCGTCCGTCTGTAAACACGATAACTTGAGTAAATTTTGAGGTATCTTGATGAAATTTGGTATGTAAGTTCCTGGGCACTCATCTCAGATCGCTATTTAAAATGAACGAAATCGGACTATAACCACGCCCTCTTTTTCGATATCGAAAATTTCGAAAAACCGAAAAAGTGCGATAATTCATGACCAAAGTCGGATAAAGCGATGAAACTTGGTAGGTAGGTTAATCTTATGACATAAAACAGAAAACAAGTAAAATTTTGGAGAATGGGCGTGGCTCCGCCCACTTTTAAAAGAAGGTAATTTAAAAATTTTGCAAGCTGTAATTTGGCAGTCGTTGAAGCTATCATGATGAAATTTGGTAGGCACGTTACTCCTATTACTATATGTGCGCTGAATAAAAATTAGCGAAATAGGATGACGAACACGCCCACTTTAAAAAAAAATTTTTTTTTAAGTCAAATTTTAACAAAAAATTTAATATGTTTACAGTATATAAGTAAATTAAGTCAAAATTCAACTCCAGTAATGATATGGTGCAACAAAATACAAAGATAAAGGAAAATTTCAAAATGGGCGTAACTCCGCCCTTTTTCATTTAATTCGTCTAGAATATTTTTAATGCCATAAGTCGAACAAAAATTTACCGATCCTTGTGAAATTTGTTAGGGACATAGATTCTATGACGGTAACTGTTTTCTGTGAAAATGGGCGAAATCGGTTGAAGCTACGCCCAGTTTTTATACACAGTCGACCGTCTGTCCTTCCGCTCGGCCGTTAACACGATAACTTGCGCAAAAAACGATATATCTTAACTAAAATTAGTGCACGTACTTATCCGAGCTCACTTTATTTCGGCATTACAAATGGGCGAAATCCGACAATGACCACGCCCACTTGTTCGATATCGAAAATTTCGTAAAAATGAAAAAAATGCCATAATTAACTTTAAACTAAGCTTGATTTCAAACTTTCTCAAAAAAACTGCAGATACCATTCAAAACAGAAAGAAAAAATTTCAATTTGCTGAACAGAGATTGAAATTTGCGCAAATGCAATTAAGTCTTCGTTCTGAGCTAAAAAATATATTTTCTTTGAGCTGGAGGCTCTAAAATTGGAGCATAGTAAAAAATCTGGGGCCAGGACAAAGCAATAGAAAAAATCAAAATCAGTCGATCTATTTGAAAAATACGCTAACATTTGATAGATTCTTCCACCGAATTTTAAGTACGCTAGCGGGAACTAAACTAACTAAAACTTGCACCAAATCACCAAGCTTGGGGACAATGCAACACGACCTCCAGCGGGTCAAGAATATTGCATGCCTGTAGAAAGAGGCGACTAAACTCTACTGGTGAAAAGTTATTGCGTTCATATCAAATCGTTCTGTCGATAGTCGGGCTAGTACTTTAATGATGGAAAGTATCATTATCATCGATAACTCTCTCCAAGGTTTCGGGGAACGCCTTTATCTGTACAACAGGACTTTGATGATGATGCCACACTATGGAAAATAATGCCGTTAGTTGGACTACGATGGAGTTTGCAATCTTCCTATCGATTGTGAAGTATCTTGCTCAATAGTAAGAACCTTTGCACTTAGATAATAGTACAAACCCCGATAAGAATACAACTTGCGGATAAAATGTTGCTCGAAGTTCGATATCGCTCAGCCTCAGCCCACTTCTTTTCTTGATACACCACTGCCATCGTCGAATGCATTTACAAGCTTTTGTGGTCATGTGGGCGTTAAAGTGTGACCCACGTGTTTACCATACAATCACCTACTGTGTGTTTACTGAGTTTTTCGCACAACCTTCATTTTGATTTTTATTTTATGCACATTTTTTTCCCTATTTTCACATACGCATCTATTTTATTATTTTATTTTTTTTTCAGTTTGAAACAAGTCGCCTGACAGCTTGTTAAAATTTAAATTTACAATGTTCGCATACGAACTTTTTTAATATTGTGGGACAACACTGAAAAAAGGGGAAATAGTAAAAAACTAAATAAAATATAAAAAATGTATAGCGTGGGAAAAAAGTTGTGTCAACATTTGATTGCATTCATGGTGCCAATAGCCACACACATACAAACACAGCGTATCATTACAGTTCTTCCCCTCATCAAAGAGGATTTATATCGTAGCTTCTGTTTACTGATTGAGTTGATAGAAGAGATTGTGAAATTTTCAGCCCTTGCGGTTTTCTGAGTCATTTCAGATTTTCACATAGGCGCGCCTCACGTGGGTGTGGGAATCAATAAATCGTAATAATAAAAAAACGGAATAGAGTACGTAAAATGCAGTTTAAGTGTAAACGACTCGTGGAAATAAATTGTGTGTAGGCAAAGGTTTGTAGTGAATAATTTGAAATAGAAGAAGCCTCAAGTTACGGGACGTAGATTGTATGTATGTACAAATCAATGAATATGTATGTAAGAGTCAATGCATCTCAAGATATACCAAAACGAAAATATGTATTTGTTCAAATGAATGAATGACTGAATAAATGAGTGAATGAATGAATGCTACAAAATGGGCATCGAAAGTTCTAATTTGGAACTACTGCTACAGTGCCCGGTGGTAACTAGTTCGGTCGTAAATAGATCTACATGTAGGTTAGGTATGAAGCTAAACCAGCGTGATTGCCTTATGTAGCGTAGAATTTCGTTTATTTTTGCGGATGTTACCTCCGAAATGCACCCAAAGAAGTGTCTGTGGAGACATCGGTACCTGATCTTCGACAGGGCGAAACAATGGCATATATAATTCTATACACTTTCTATCGCTTCCCCGTCCCTGCAGCTACGGCAGAAGACATTTGTTTGCATGCCCACATGAGCACCATGGGCGCCCATAAGACAGCGACCTGTTAGAACACTTACTAACGCGATTTAGAAGTATGGTTACAGATTGGCTGTCGAAAAAAATGGAAATAGAGTTATCAGAACAAAATATAACCGATGCAAGATTGAACAAGAATCAAAATGTCAAGCAAAAATGCCAATAAAGGCAGTACTAGTAAATATCTGAATTGTGAGAATTTAAAGAGGTTGAGATATCTGCCGTTACAATTGATAATAGCCTAAGTCGATTTAGGATATGTGCAGATCGCAAAGTCCTGTTTTTAACACGATTTTATTAGCTTCACTTGTATGTTTGTATGTAACTCTGTTGTAATAAAAAATAAAAAATTTTACGTATACGCACCGGTACCCGTATTTTCGGGTATATGGAAAAGTTTGCGTGTAATTTTTGGCCTTTTACAAAATAACACGCTTATCTTAATATATAAAAATCACGTGTCACAATGTTTGTCCGCGATGGACTCCTAAACTACTCAACCGATTTTGAATTTGTTTTGCACCCCGTGTGTAGTTTGATCTAACTTGAGAGATAGGATAGGTTAGATCTCAGTTCATAGTCGCAATATTATTTTATTGCAAATTTTTTTATATGTTTATACGTAATAATAAAATGTTACGTATACGCACCGGAACTCACATTTTCAGGTGGTGCGGATATACTTCCGTGTAATTGGTTGGTGTTTAAATGAACAACGTGCTTATCAATAAAAAATATTATAGCGAATGATATCAAGTATAGCACATCACCAGGTCCGCCGAGAAGGTGGGGGGGGGGCTTAGGCCCGGCCCCGGTGTTTCTGAGGGGGCCCGCGATTTAGAGGTACTATAACATTTTTTTTTTAATTCAGGAGAGTCTTTGGTTGTTCCATTTGTAATTTTTAAGCCGAATTTCAAAAGCAACGAAAATCTGCATTTCGTTTTAAAATTATAGTAGTGTGAAAAATAAAAATCTATATATATATAAAAAGAAAGGCTAAAATGTGTGTTAGTTGGTCGCCGGTGTTTGTAGAGATGCGTCGGTCGATTTTGTTCAACCTTTCACACAAAGTTGCGTAAACCTCACGCGGTGGTTACTACATAAGTTTGGTTGCGATCGACGTCAAGGTCTCGAGATATAGGCCGAAACGTGGACCCGAGTACCCCTGGAATGTGTTTATAGAATATGGATAACAAAGGAAGCTGTTGATCAGTGCTTTAGTACAGAGTAATGTATTATCCAGAGACGGACTGGGACTGAGACTCGGAGTGGGACTGTGACTGGGACTGGAATAAAATGCATACAGGCAATAAGGGATGCAGAAGAATGAGAAGAAATTGAGAGAAGAAAAAAGAAGAGAAGGAGAAGGAGTTTGAGAAAGAGATAGAATGAGACGAAGATGGAGATAGATGAAGCGAAAAAGACGGAGAGAGGAGTGAATAAAAAGGAAAAAGTGAAGGGGGGGGGGGGGGGGGGGGGGAGGGCAGAGTTAGACGGAAAAAACTTATTAAAATGTACGCAGATAGGCCAAATTTAGAGCAGAAGAACGTCTGCCGGGTCTTCTAGTTTGATAAATAAAAATCTTATGTTTTGTGAAACTTTTTCTTTCCTTGTCATATTTTTCTATGAGCTTTAAGAAATAAAGGTTTCTGACCTCAATTGTATGCTATGAAATTGTGCAGTAATAATAATATTTCTTAAGTGGATTTAGATTATTATCCCCTGTGCTCACCCAACGTACCGGGAGATATCTGCTAATACGGACTTAGGTTCCATTAGCTAGTCACGCTAAATTCATTAGAGTTTATTGCACGTGAAAGAGATTACTGACGAAACTACTAGCGGTTTCGAGATCACTTAAAGAAGCTCAGTTCACAAGAGAGAGAGAGATATTTTTATAACAGCGCACAGAGAAGCACTGTTGGTAGAGTAAGCAATTCCTGAGATTGACTTCGAAATTCTAAATCATTTCGTTGAAAAGTTTCCGCATTCTTATTGCAGCGGAGCACAGAGTAAATAAGATTTGCATAAGCTTACCAGCTGATTTCGAGCATTCGAGAGTATATACATGGGAAAAACATGTAGGACAAGCTACTATCTTAGCACAGCCGTAGAAGAAGGAGCAAGAGCATCCTAAGACGACTATTACTAACTGCAAGAAGCGCGAACGGGGGGAGCTTCAAGAAGACGTCAAAAGGGCTTCTCTGGTCAGTATTTAAAAAGATTTAAGCCAGATCGTCAGAGCTATATACAACTGAAATGGATAGCATCCTAAAGGCACACTTCCCTACCAACGAAAAAAAAAAAATTAATAAATAAATAAAAGTACGGCTAATATAAAAGTACCTCAAAAAGTTACAACTTGTAGTCGGACGCCGGAAAAACAATAAGGCCCCAGAGCAAGAAAGGCTGCAAAAAGGACGTATTGCATATGCTGTCGAAAGAGCATTTATGGAACGTAGTAATTTACCTTAGCGAAGTTTTCGGTGCCTCGTTCTTCTACATCTGTTATTAGTATCGCTTTCCATCATTTCATTTTTCCGCCGTTCTCTCCGCAATCAAAGCGTTTCTTCCCTGCTCTCTTTGTTTCCCATAACCTTCTTCATTCCAAGGAGTACAGGTTGTTGTTGTTGTTGTAGCGATAAAGACACCCCCTGGGGATTTTGGGGATGTTATCGATGTTGATGGAACTTTGTGGGATATACGAGATGCGGTACGTTTCGGTAACAATCGCCTTGAAGGTACAATCCCGACCATCTTGAGAACGATTTTGAGCTTTCTAGGCCATCCCACCCCACACCCCCTAGTTCCATGGACAATTGGGTTGAAGCTTCTCCAATAAATTGCGCGTTGAATCATTTGCGTGCTTTAGTCGCCTCTTACGAGAGGCATGCCTGCCGCGGGTATAATTTTAGCCCGCTGGGGTAGCGCTTATATGTAGGTCGATGAGGATTGTTTCGCTAAACACTTGCACGGCTGGTCCTCATGCAGTGCGATAAGCGGAGACTACACTCAAAGTCGTTAACTGATTTACTATATATACAAATATGGAATAGTGTCAACCAATCTGGTAACCCTGAACATTTGAACCATCATTGACCGAATAAAGACGAGAGAAGAAGAAGTGAGTTAGTTGAAGTTACTCGTGAGCGCTCGACGCGTGTGCGTCTCGTATCCTTTTTAAATAATTGAAATTAATCAAATATATATATTAAACTCTGTAAATCCTGACAAAATGAATTATTAAAGTAATAGTTAAAACTCTACCAACTAGTGTTGTGACAATTTTCAGAAGTGAGCTGAATTCGCGCACTACAAAAGTGAAATACACGCTCGAGTGTAATATAAAATTAAGCGCCATTCGTTTGTGCTTGCGCGCTTCTTTAAAAAGCTAAGAAAAATGGTGAAATTCTTAAACATACGAACGTGAATTTTCATGCGTTGTGTCGATCGGTAGGGTTGAAAAAATAATTCATGATGCCGAAATTCAGTCATTTAAAAGTTGAGCAATTACGTCGAAAATTGCGAGACATCGGTTTATTCACCGCCGGTAATAAATCGCAACTCGTGGAAAGACTATGCGAACATTTCAGTGAGGAACGTTTCACAAGTGCTTTAAATGATAGTGCAAACGTAAGCAAAAATAGTCAGGAAGTCGAATCTTCCTTCGTACATAAACAGCATGAAGACAGGCCACTTAGTAGCTCATCGCCAGTTATAATGACGGTGCCTGCATCTTCATATTCATGCATCGAAACTACGGCATATAGTGCAGCGATAATGGTACCTTTGCAAAACGAAACACGATTTGCGTGTAGAAGTACAGAAGCAAACGTTTTTCTACCGACGCTTTATGGTAGCACGCCTATGTACTCCTCGTCTTTTCTGCCCAACGTACACGGGCAATCGAATATGCTAATTCCATCGACCGACGTATATGGTCAACGTTTATATGGAAATTCGAATGCATATATTGTACCAACAACGTCATACGGAGTCCATACGTATACAACTCCATACAACGCATTTTCTCTACCAAACGTTCAAGAGCAGCAGAAAATTCATAATTCAACGGCTAGCGCAAGTGGTAGCAGACACGTTCATTGGGATGCACAAACGATAACGCCGCAGCCAACATTCTCTGCCGCAAACGCAGTCAACGCTAACCTGCCGCGCAGTGATACAATGCTAAAGCGCCAAATACACGACACGAACATTTCCGCAATCTTGTTCGCAGCTTTGGCCATACACCATACGAACTTTTGGCCGAACATTAGTTCTCTTTTATTGCCCATTTTACTTTTCCGCGCACGTCTGCTCCGTTCAGAAATTACTACGATTATGAGCTATTTCGCCATACATGCACGAATAGTTCGCGCAAATGTTCGCCAAAAATTAAAATATTTAGATTTTTGGCGAACATTTGCGCGAACTGGCAAACACCACCATACACGACAGAAAAGGTCGCAGAAACATAACATAACGGGAATGTTCGCAGAAATGTTCGTGTCGTGTATTTGGCGCTTAACCGACATGAACGCGCAACAACATGTTGAAATACCAACGAAATTTCAATCCGTTACGGGAAAAATTTTTGTTGTAGAAATGAAGCGACAAATTCATATCCAATACAGCAAACGAGTGTGAACAGTAACGAAATAAGAATAAGGGCAATGCCAACGAGACAAGAACAAATAACGTCACAAGAATTTGCAAATGTAAAGAATGAAGATAACAGAAAGAGAATTTCAGTTTTTGGTGACGTTCGTGATATAATTGCAATTCTACCGTCCTACGATCCGTGTAAAAAGATAATAAATTCAGAACAATTTTTAATCGTGTTAACCAACTGCGTAATAAGATAAAATTCTATTGTATGCAATACAAACAAAACTAGGTGTTGCAAAAATGTGGATAGATGCCAGTGCGGAAATCTTTACAGATTGGCAACATTTTGTGTACGAATTTCTAAACGAATTTCCATGTTCTTTGAATGCTGCGGACATTCATATGGAACTTATGGACATGAAAAGAAATAATAGTGAAAGTGTAGAAGCATTTTACTATCGTGTATTGGCGACTGGTCGCCGAGGTAAAGTTGACGATGCGTCAATAATAAAATACATAATTAATGGTATAAACGAAAACGGTTTAAAGCAGTGTATATCTGTGCATAATTATCAAACATATAGTGAATTGCTACGAGCGATTGTGAATTATTGTAAGCACAATAATTTAAAAAGCACGAATTTTGTAAATGCAAAACAAAACGAAGAGCCGACAAAGGCAAATACGAAAATAGAGAATCAGAGAAAAACAACGATATGCTACAATTGTAATAAGGCTGGACATTTGTCCCGAAACTGTCCTGAGCCACAAAAACGCGAACGATGTTCAAAGTGTTCGAAAGTGGGGCACTCCACAAACAATTGCAAAGTAAAAACGCCGAAATATAATTGTAACACCGTGAATGAAATCAAAAGTGATTTTATAATTAAAAATATTGAAATAGATGGTGTAAAGACAAATGCTTTTATAGATACGGGTAGCAGTAGAACGTTAATAAGAAAATCCCTCGCGCATAAAATCGGAAAAATCGGTGAATGTTGTATTACATTAAAAGGTTTCGGTGGAACATCATATAAATGTACGTCCAAATTGAATGTAATGCTTAATATAGACGGAAACGCGTCCGAGACGGAAATGCTAATCGTAGATGATGAAATGATTGATTATCCAGTGCTAATCGGTATTAACGTAATATATGACGCTAATAAACAATTCGTATTCAAAGGAAAAGAAGTGTGGGTAGTCGAAAAACCCAATAACGAAATTCTAAGCATCACAGATGGTGAATTCGGTGAATTAAATAAGATGTTACGAAAACATGATCGATGTTTCTCTGCTGAATCGAGTTCAGTTGGTAAAACGAGTATAGTTAAAATGAATATTTCATTGTTGTCTGATACGCCAATTAATATGAAAACATATAGACTGCCATTCGCGCATCGCCCTACCGTAAAAAAGATTATCGAAAATCTGTTGAAAAGCGAAATAATCCGACCATCAAATTCTCCGTACGCATCGTCTATTGTGCTCGTGGAAAAGAAAAATAAAGAGTTCCGAATGTGCGTGGACTACCGACAACTAAATAAATTTACCGAACAACAACCATATCCAATGCCAATAATTGATGAACTTTTCGCGATGTTATCTGGTAGTTAGTTTTTCACGACCTTAGACTTTAAAATGGGTTATCACCAAATCGATGTAAGTGAAAATTTGAAAAAGCTAACCGCGTTTGTGACGACGGAAGCTCATTACGAATATAACCGGATGCCATTTGGTCTCGTTAATGCTCCGGCAGTTTTTCAAGAAGCTATGAATAAATTAATCGAGCAGTGTAAATCGAAAAGTATAATTGCTTATTTGGACGATGTGATTATACCTAGCAAATCAGTCGAAGAAGGTATACGCAAATTAGATGATTTTCTGTATGTCGTAAAAGAGAACGGTCTAACGTAAAGATTGGACAAATGTGGTTTTTTAAAAGACGAGATCGACTTTCTCGGACATAAAGTATCACGCGATGGTATCAAACCAGGTGATCGGAAAATACAAGCAATTAAGAACTTTAAAATACCAAACACGCAAACGGAAGTTCGCCGCTTCCTCGGGTTAACCGGATTTTTTAGAAAATTCGTCGAAAATTATTCATTAATCTCGCGTCCGTTAACAAAACTAATAACGAAAGCATGTGCTGAAAAATTTGAATGGGGCGAAGCTCAACAAAACGCGTTCTCCACGTTAATTAATAAATTATGTAGTACACCAGTGTTAGCTCTATACGATTTCAATGAGCAACATCAGGTGCATACCGACGCAAGCAGTATAGGAATCGCAGCAGTACTATTGCAATCGAAACGCCATTACGACGTTTGGCAAGATGTAATGTATTTTAGCCGCCACTGCACACCGGCTGAATCGACCTATCATAGTTACGAGCTTGAGGTATTGGCTGTTGTGGAAGCATTGCAACGCTTTCGCATTTATCTACTGGGTAAGTCATTTAAAATATTTACTGACTGTTCTGCTATTTCGAGCCTGAAAGCTAAAACGCCACCAATACCACGTATTTCAAGATGGTTAGTCCGTTTGATGGAGTATGACTGCGAGATCATACATCGACCAAGTAGTCGAATGACTCATGTCGATGCAATGAGCCGTGCTCCTATCCCGGCTGACAAAATACAACGTGTTGACGTAGTTGACGACGATTGGTTGTTGACAATGCAACTAAAAGATCCATACATACGAGAAATTATTTCAGTTCTAAGGGATGAAACTGAGTCCACCCAAGCGAAACAATTCCGAAAAGAATATTCTTTTGAACGAAACAGATTATATCGAAGAGTAGACAACAAGTTACTTTATGTGGTACCAAAAGCTGTACGTTGGCGTATAGCTCGATACTGCCATGATGACTTTGGACACTTTGGTGTTGATAAAACGATTCAACGCATTCTCAAACATTTCTGGTTTCCGAAAATGCGAAAATATGTCAAAGATTATGTAGCATCGTGTATAGAATGCTGTTATAACAAAACGAAAGGAGGAAAACCCGAAGGTGTGTTATACACCCAACCAACCGAACCTATACCATTTAGCCTCTTACATATCGACCACTTGGGGCCGTTTGTTAAGAGTAAGCGCGGTAATATGTACGTCCTTGCAATAAGTGATGCATTATCCAAATATATCGTCGTAAAACCGGTCCGTAGTACAAAAACGTTACCTGTCATTCAAGCATTAAACGAGATTTTGAGTTATTTTGGTCTCCCTGCTCGAATAGTAACGGATCGTGGTACTGTGTTCACATCCAAACAGTTTGTAAACTATTGCAACGAAAACAACGTAATACACATAAAAACTGCGGTACGAACTCCAAGCGCTAACGGTCAAGTGGAGCGTGCAAATCAGGTTATATTAAATTACCTTCGTACAACGTCTTCGAATCCGAAAGAATGGGACGACCAATTGCGCAATCTACAATGGTCAATCAACTCGCAACAAAATTCGACAACTGGGTACTCTCCCAACGAACTAATATTCGATTTCAAACTAAACGACATAATTCATAATAAACTTTTGGCCGCAGTAATCAACGATGATAAGAAAAAAACGACATTAGAAAAACGGGACAATGATATGTCCTCAATCAATACTCAGCGACAAAAATGGAAGGAGCGCTTCGATAATAAGCACAAAACGCCCTCCATCTACAACGTTAACGATATGGTGGTGATACACAACGAACCATCTGCTACAGGGGAGTCACGTAAACTCGAACCCAAATTCCGTGGTCCCTATGTAACAGCGAAAGTTCTTGGGAAGGATCGTTACCTTCTTACCGACATCGATGGTATTCAACAAAGCCAAAAGAAGTTTACATCCGTTTATACCGCCGACAAAATTAAGCCTTGGTGTTAACTCGATGGCTTAAGCGATGATAATTTATCTGATAGCGTCGATAATTTATATAATAACGAACATGATCAATCTACAGACATCGGGGGCGATGTCATTATCAGAAAGGGCCGAGCTGTCAACCAATCTGGTAACCCTGAACGTTTGAACCATCATGGCCGAATAAAGACGAGAGAAGAAGAAGTGAGTTAGTTGAAGTTACGCGTGAGCGCTCGACGCGTGTGCGTCTCGTATCCTTTTTAGATAATTGAAATTAATCAAATATATATATTAAACTCTGTAAATCCTGACAAAATGAATTATTAAAGTAATAATTAATACTCTAACCACTAGTGTTGTGACAATAGGAGTTCAATGAATAACTCCAACTATTCTCATCATGCAACTACGATACTTAAAGTGGCTTGTGTTATGTGTTATGAAAGTACTCTTCTTAAGGAAGTCATGCATTTCCAGCGACTAAAGGTAACACTTTAAACAGCATTTGATTTTGACCAGTGCGAAATATTGCATATCAATCAATTCTTCTTTACGATTACTGTCCTGAATTGCGAATTCAAAACGAGATCAAGTCTCCCCCAACCACTTACCTCCCCCCACTCCCCCACCAGCTGCAGCTGCTGGAGAGTATAACCGCCAGACCAGTCTTTCACGAGAATCGTCTCGGTTCTTGTTCCATTAATGTCTTTGGCAAAAGAGCTAAGTTATAAGCTACACCTTTCCGTTGTTCCACTGCCAGATCGATCAATTTGCAGAGGTAATATACATTGAAGTACTCGTAGATAGGCTGTTTTTTTGTTGTTATTGTAATCAAAGAAACACTGCCATAAATCTTAGCGATTGGATGTGAGCAGCATTTTGCTGCATACAAATCTGGCAAGCTCCGGTGCTAGCAACTATAACTCCTCCAACCTTTAACAATGTGAATTTAAGATTTTTTTTACATCCCTTAAACTGCAATAAAGTTACAACTATGAACGAAAAACTTCCATGAGAGTGCACTAAAAATGATCCAGCAGCTAACCAACAAATTAAATTAAATTTACATTCAAAATTAGTGAAGCAATGCGGCTTTATCTAATGTACAAATTTTGTGGATTTTTACAAATTTTATATAAAATAGTTTTACGCAATAAAATTCACAACAGCCTCATTGCCATGCAACAAATTTCGATATTAGTTCATCACGAAGCACGGTTTACGTGGAATGAGCGATATTGCATGAGTTTCCCTATTCTATTTTTCCAAACAAACAAAAACAATTGAACCGCATAATAGAATTGAAATTTATAATGTCATATGAAAAGTTTGCTTTAAGTTATTTATAACTAATTCCACTGCAAAATTATATTTTGTATAATTTATTTTAAATATTATATAAGAGTATACATTACATATGTACATATATAATTTACAGCATCATCAGCAATCAATCACGCGTATTCTATGGGGAGTAATATTTGCATGGAATGTGTGTATGTATATGTAGCTCCCCTGCATTAATGTGCTTCACTTTCTGTAAGCTTTTCTAACTTAATTCTTAACGATAAAATAGATGTTTGTGGCTTCCCGAAGGTACTAACGTGAACATACCCTAACCATACCAATAACCGTAAGCGGAACTGTAACAGTAACCTCAACCATAATCGTAATCGTAGTCATACCCCCAGTCGTAAACTTACCGAAAACGTAACTGTAACCGTAAACCTAATCATATTCATAGTCTTAATCGTAAGCGTACGCTGTACTGTCACCACAACCTTAACCAGAGCGTAACCATAACCATAAAATTAACCCTAAACGTAATCATATTCACAGCCTCAACCGTAAGCGTAAGCTGTACTGTCACCATAACCGTAACCAAAGCGAAACCGTAACCATAAAAATAACCGTAAACGTATTCTAATGCACAGCCTTAACCGTAAGCGTAAGCTGTACTCTCACCATAACCGTAACCATAAAAATACCGTAAAAGTCACTTCCATCATAGCTATAAGCATAATTTTGGCTATAAGCGTAACTGCAAAAATATTCATAACAGTATCCATTACTTTAACCGCAGCCGTAACGCGGTGAACCCACTGTAATGAAACGTATTAACCGTATACTATACTTTTAACTGTAAATAGAGCTGCAACTAAAAAAAAAGACCTAGCCATAAAGCTCTTCATTCTCAATTTCCTTCGTCGCGCTTTCGTCGACGTACTTATACGACTTTGTCTACATAATTGCCTTCGCTCCTTCATTATCTTTTTTCTTCCTCTTCCCTTCATCTTCTTTTTCTTCTTCTTCTTCTTCTTGTTGTAGTTATGAAGAGACTGCCCGAAGGTACTGGAGATTTCTTTCGCTTTTCAATGGCTTTTGCCATTAAAATACTTGTGTGACTATAATGTAACCGATTTTATATGGCCAAGTTGAACTTTTTAGGTCATCCAACACCTACCTTCTTTGGGAAACTAGGAGTCGGCAGACCCTCGCCTCAGCTAATTTAACAAGATTTGCTACTGGTAGGTGAGATTGGCAATCGGGTTGAAGCTATAAATTACGCATTGAGAGGGTTACGCTACACAACCTATTGCATACCTTTTCTTGATACTCACAACCTTGAGCAACATTATTATCACAGCCGTCAACAGCGAAAGCATTCTCATTTTACCTTTTTCACTATGCGACTATAGTTCGCTTTGGATTTTAACTGACCTTCTCATTTAACTTTAATAAACTTTTTAAACTCGATTTTCACCTTCCATTTCTTTTGCTCTTCCCTTTTCCTTTATCTCTCTCTTTTACTCCTTTTCTATCTCCCTCCCTCTCTTTCTTATTTTTCCTTTATATCTCTCTTTCACCATCTCTTCTCTTTTCTTTGCTAATCCCTCTCTTCTCCTTTCCCATTCCCTTGTCTTTAATTTTACAGTTCTCTTTGCCTTTTCTTTAAACACTCCCCCTCCCCTTTCCCAAACATTTTTCTCTTTTCAATTTCAATTTGCCATATCCTTTCTTCCTCTTTTTATTTCTCTTTTCGTATCTCTCCCTCCCTTTTCATGTTGCCTGCCCCTCTCCACCCTCATATTTTCATCGTTCCGTTACCCTTTCTATTCCTTTTATTTTTCTTAGTTATCCAATTTTGTTGTCCTTATTTGGTTTCAATGCACCCTTCTTTCTATTGGTGATCCAGATATGGAGGTGTTTGTATCATAAACACTTGCGAATTTTGCCTAAAGAATAAATCCCAGATGTACCGAGCTAATCGGACCTTCTCAGCAGAGGTTCAAAGCTAGCAAGTATAATACTGTCCCGCTCTTCCCGATGCAGCAAATTCTAAAGAAGACGCATCACTCGCTGACGATTTTTGATACAACAAAATATCTTACTAACTTATTTGGCGCTTAAGCATTTAAAAGGTGGCCTCTTTGCTATGCTAACGGAGCCCGCTGGTCACACCAAGAAAATGTAAATCGTTTACCACCTGGTCCTTCTATTTGAGTGGGGGTCTCCCACTTATCGTGTTTGCTTCTAATTATAATACAGCAAAATTTACCTCTCAGTAAACAAACGAGAGGGCGACGTTAAAAATTTTGGCGCCCTGGCGTCTCTACATCTGATGGAAAAACTGATACTTTTCTAGTGAGGTAAATAAATAAATAAATGTAAGGCGCGATAACCTCCGAAGAGATCTAAGGCCGAGCTTCTCTTCCGATTTGCGTCGTGCTCCTCTTGATTTTTCCCTACAAATTGGCCGGACGGGACCTACATGTTTTATGCCGACTCCGAACGGCATCTGCAAGGCAGATGAGTTTTCACTGAGAGCTTTTCATGGCAGAAATACAATCGGAGCGCTTGCCAGACACTGCCGAGGGGCGACCCCGCTTAGAAAAATTTCTTCTAATTGAAAAATCTTATTTCTAAGATTTTGATGTTGCTTTGCCCGGGAGTTGAACCCAGCGCATACGGTGTGATAGGCGGAGCACGCTACCATCACACCACGGTGGCCGGTACATATATTTATTAATAAATACACATACATGCATAATATTGAAATTTATAGTTGCAATAAACGTTTATGACCGAGAATTCTCAGTGGTCAACCATCGCACATTGAGTTGAAATATGTATATCTACATATAGTATACATTTAGGTAATTTCTTTGACCTCTTATGTATGTACATATATATGTATGTGTGCACATGTCATTTTATGTACATGCGTATGTGTGTTTAAACTTCGGTATGACCCACAGAACTACCGCATTCGAAAATAATCTAAGCGGAGCTTTAGCGAATACGAAAATTGTGAAAAATTTCCCCTGTGAATAATTTCAGCCTTAAGTCTTTTCGTTTTAATTTTTTATTTTTTTGGTAATAACGATTTGCAATATCAAACGTGTATAACATAGCGCTAAATCGAAATATATATAAAAAGAAAGGCTAAAATGTGTGTTAGTTGGTCGCCGGTGTTTGAAGAGATGCGTCGATCGATTTTGTTCAAACGTTCACATAAGTTGCGCATACCTCACGCGGTGGTTATTACATAGGTTTGGAACCGATCGACGCACAGGGTTTCGAAATATAGGTCAACACGTGGACCCAGGACCCCTAGAATATGTTTATAGAATATGGATATCAAATGAAAGCTGTTGATGAGTGCTTTAGTAGAGGGTAATTTCCATACCCCTGGATGACTAGAATCTCGAGATATAGACCAAAACGTGGACCTGGATACCCCTAGAATGTGTGTGTAATATGGATATCAAATGAGGGTTAGACAAAAAAACTTATGAAAATGAATGCAGATAGAACAGATTTAGAACAGAACAACCGGGTCTGCTAGCTGCTCTACAAAAACCAATGTTAACATTTGAATATAATATCTTTAGCTTGCGCTATCTTCCATGAGCTTTTTTTGTTTTCTAGTTGTAATATATATTATAAATATGTATGAGGAAGATATTTGTGCCATTTACACCCAAATGTAGTCAATCCCCCGCATCGTGAAGTATCAGTTGCTAAAATTTGTATCCTTAAAAATGATGGTTTGAAAGGTCAGTTTTTTGTTGGACCCCAGCAAACATACTTCACATTTACATCCGCAACATCCCTACTGTGTATATACTTTTGAAAAAAAAAAAAAATATTAATAATGTTACGTATGCGCCGTGTATACTTCTGTTAAACAAGCATATATATTACTTTAATCTCCTTATATCTTTTTAACACAGAGTTAACCCGACAGTGTTAAACTCATACATAGTTTGAGATATTCCGGTCAATTTTAATAAATTTTAATATTTTGTTGTCAGGCTATTTGACCTATTGTGGGTTCCAGTAGGAAATAGAAATATATTTTTGACAAATTTTTCAAATTAACTCTGAGTTAAAAAGTTAACTTGCCGTTCTGTAAGTGGGCCTTACGCATTTAATTGTCTTGGTTTCATAATATCCTTTTGTATTGCATTTCCAGCATAAGGAACGTTACTGGCTTTAATTACATTATATAGATGTCATTTAGTTTTCTACATGTTGAGGGTCCAACACCGCCTACTTTCCTCGAAAACAAATAGGCATAAGCGTTCCGAGAGTCACTCACTAGACCAACGGTCGGGTTACTCAAAACTTTTTTTTTTATACTTAAAACATTTTACATTGGATTGTATTTTCAACGACAGGAGCCCTTTTGCTTTAATGTATAAAAGAAATTATAAAGTAATTTCTGAAGTTTAATTTGTTGAAATAGTAGACATTGTTCTGCTCTAAATATTGTCTATATACACAACTTTTAAGAAGTTTTTTCCTCTAGGTTTCCCTCCACCTCTCTCCCCCTTTTCTGTATCTTTTTATTCACTCCTCACTCTGCGTCTCTTTCTGGTAAAATACCAGGATCCATTTTACATTCGCGGCGTAATAGTAAATTATCATGCAACTGGCCGCGTCTCAACACGTTGCGGAATATTTTTGTATCCTTGTCTTTCTAAATATTTGTATAGCCTAGGGCATAGCAGCGAATCTAACTGGAAGTGACACCGCTGAACAAAAAATTGCATAAAACAGATTTTACACAAAAGAATTTTAGGCTGCTTTTCATAGAAGTTGATGAGTTAATGGCATTGTTTATTATCGCTATTGTTGTTAATTTCGTATCATTAGCTTCTTGAGGTGGAAATGTTTATTAGAGCGGAAATTGTTATTTTTGTTATAAGTGAAGGTTAACTGGTATTGGGGTGGGTGGAGTGAGGGTTCACTTAGGTTTTAGTGATGGCGTCAATTAACTGTCGCTAGCAAACAACAAAAAAGAGCTGCAACTAATATGAGTTTATCTGATGAATATTTTTTTATGAAATTTAGTAGGCTGATATATTTAATGAAGCATTTCAGGGCGAAAATAAAATGTAATTGCACACGAACGATAAACACGCCCACTTTCTCGATATCGAAAATTTAGAAAAATCAGATAATTCAAAAACGAATACCTAAGCTAATGAAAGTTGATAGGTTTATTGGTTTTATGACGCCAAACATAAATTCCAAAAAATGTTGGAATATGGGCGTGGCACCACCCATATTTAGAAGAAGAAAATTTGGAAGTTTAACAAGCCGTAAATCAAAAGCTGTATAGCTAAATGGTTAGCGCAGCGTGCCTAAAGCGGACTGATGATAAAGGCTTAGCACCCTTCGAAATGGATCTATCTGCGCAGCTATTGCAGGTTGTCTGAAAAATTTTCTACTTACTATTCCAAAAACAAAATACAATTTTTCAAATTTAGAAAAATTAAAAAATAGCAATAATTATCATTATAAAAAAATTATTTTTCAGGCCTTGAGCTCGCATCAATCCTTGAATCAAAAGCTGTCAAGTTCATTAGTGGTAGCCTCTGTATCCTTTCTTATTCTTTTAAACCAAAATGAGTTCAGAATAAAACCATATATGTATTATTGCCCAACCTTATTATACTATTTATTTATTTATTTATTAGTCTACAAATTTAACAATTAATCAGACTAAGTATAATTACGGATTAAAGAATAAATTACAGAAGCATACATAGTGAGCAAAATTATATTATAAAATATGTACATATATTATTAAATCAGTTGTCGGGATGAACTGTGATCCCGAGCAACGGAATTGATTATTAGTGCTGTCGGAATGGACGTGATTTCAGGCAGCTGATGTATATTTAACACACGATGAGTAGGACTGCGATGCGTGGGAGGTTGGAGAGGACGTGATTCCAAGCCACCCGCCCAACGTAAATATTGATTATTAGTGCTGTCGGAATGGACGTGGTTTCGAGCAGCTGATGTATATTTAACACACAATGAGTAGGGCTACGATGTGTGGGAGGTTGGAAAGGACGTGATTCCAAGCCACCCGCCCAACGTAACTATTGATTATTAGTGCTGTCGGAATGGACGTGATTTCGAGCAGCTGATGTATATTTAACGCCCAATGAGTAGGGCTGCGATGAATGGGAGGTTGGAAAGGACGTGATTCCAAGCCACCCGCCCAAAGTAACTATTGATTATTAGTGCTGTCGGAATGGACGTGATTTCGAGCAGCTGATGTATATTTAACGCCCAATGAGTAGGTCTGCGATGAATGGGAGGTTGGAAAGGACGTGATTCCAAGCCACCCGCCCAAAGTAACTGGAGCTGGTAACAGATTTAGTTTAACATGTTAATTTTGAATAAGTTATGCGTTCAAAACAGTGAATATATATTTTTTTATACTGTAGAGTGTGTCACAAGTATCATTATTGAAATCTTGACACAAACAACGAAGAGGTTCATGCATTTGAAAATTATATCTAGAGGTAATTAAGTATAGCGGGTGGAAATACCTAGAGTGCCTAAAAGGAACATTAAGCATCACCTCGCCAAGCAGAAATGGACTGTTTATCATCCCTCTTAAAAGTTTTACCATGAATAAAATGCCAAGCATCTCCCTACGGCTCTGTAGTGACGGCAGCTGTAAAAGTTTTAACCGGCTGCAGTAGGGCAGTAGATTCCTTGGATCCCAGGGCAAATGATTTAAAGCAAAAAGCAAAAATTGCTTTTGGACTGATTCCAATTTTTCGCTATGAATCTGATAACGCGGGTTCCAGATAATGGAAGCATATTCCAATATAGGTCTTAATAACGATGAAAAAAGAGCTTTAGTGACATAGGGGTCATTGAATTCCTTGGACCATCTTTTTACGAAAGCCAAAGTCCCTCTGGCCCTATTCACACACGATTCGATATGTAATTTGAGGTCCAGTTTAGGGTCCATCATAACGCCAAGATGAATAAAGTTTGTGACTTGTTTAATGATATAATCGCCTATCAAGTACTGATGGGATTTAAAAGATTTCCTCGTAAAACACATAAACTTGCACTTCGGTAAGTTTAGTGACATGACGTTCACATCACACCACTCAACTAGGTTATTCAAATCCGATTGAAGAAGTGCCCTATCTTCCGGTGAGCGAATGGGCATAACCAGTTTGACATCATCAGCGTACATCAACGGCATGAAGTGCTTCAAAACATTTGGGAGGTTATTAGTGAAGAGCAGGAACAATTAGACCAAGGTGACTGCCCTGGGGAACTCCAGAAGATACCTTGATGAATTCAGACAAGCAATTGTTAAACTCAACGGTTTGCTTTCTTGCTTCCAAGTACGAGGAAACCCAAGAGAGAAGCCGTGATGGGAAACCCAATCGATCGAGTTTTAGTAGGAGTAAGGAATGGGAAACTTTATCAAACGCCTTACTGAAATCAGTATAAATGACATCAGCTTCGCAGTTCATCCTAAAGTTATTGGATACAAGGGTTGCGAACTCCAGCAAGTTAGACACCGTGGACAAAGCACAAAGTTGGGCTATTCCCTATAGTTTGTGACACAAGATCTACTCCCACTTTTATAAAGTGGTATTATAAATGACTCCTTCCACTTATTAGGGAATATCCCTTGCTTCAAAGAGGCATTAAATAAGCAGGTAAGGGGTTGACAAAGAAATTGAGCGCAAGTTCTTAGCACAACAGATGGTATTTCATCAGGTCCACTGGAGTAGGAAATTTTCAGACTTTCCAGATGCCTTAGTACCTCATCTGTATGAATATATGGGATACCTACTGAGTTAAGCGAAGGCAGCATATATTGATAATCCACCAGAGGGAAGTCAGGGATAGTCGAATAATTAGATTTAAAAAAGTCAGCAAACATATTTGCAATCTCCGAGTCATTACTAGAGATCTGATCGTTATACTTCATTACAGAAGGAAACCCTTTAATTTTTCTTTTGAAGTTGACGAAGGAATAAAATGGTTTTGTGGATTGGAGAGATCCTATGCTTAATCTTCATCAGATATTTCTTATAGCATCTTACCTTTGGCCTGCCGTACTTAAGGCGCAAGATAGAATATGCAGCATAATCACTATTACAACCAGATAATTTGAAACGCTTGGAAAAGCGTTTTTTTTTTTTTTTTATTTTTAGATAGCTAAGTTCTCTAGAGCTCCAAGCAGTAGCTGGGGGTGCTGAAGAGGTTTTGGAAAGAGGGACACATTTGAGAAATATTGCATGTAAAACGTTGGTGAAATGAATGGAGCTCGCTTCAATATCTCCGTCGTACTCAGGACACGTTATTTTAGAGACTTCATCGGCGGCGGCGGCCACCGTGGTGTGATGCTAGCGTGCTCCGCCTACCACACCGTATGCCCTGGGTTCGCACCCCGGGCAAAGCAACATCAAAATTTTAGAAATAAGGTTTTTAAATCTAAGCGGGGTCGCCCCTCGGCAGTGTTTGGCAAGCGCTCCAAGTGTATTTCTGCCATGAAAAGCTTTCAGTGAAAACACATCTGCCTTGCAGATGCCGTTCGGAGTCGGCATAAAACATGTAGGTCCCGTCCGGCCAATTTGTAGGGAAAATCAAGAGGAGCATGACGCAAAATTGGAAGAGAAGCTCGGCCTTAGATCTCTTCGGAGGTTATTGCGCCTTACATTTATTTATTTATTTTTATTTAATTGGCCTTCCTAAACAGAAAGCGGCGAGAAGACGCATTCGGGTCAGTAGTATTCCGCACCGGTAAACTGAGACAATCCAGGTATATTGAAAGTGCTGGACGATAAACATCCTCAGGCAACACCACTGGATCACATCGAGTTACAGAACAATTCGATGTGTCGTCTGAAAATATTAAGTCAAGATATTTGCCAAATTTATTATGAATTAACTACACTAATAACAAATAAGGTTATAAAAATATCAACGCTTGCATCGAAGAAGGTCATTTGACTCACAAATTGGGCTTCCGTTTCATACATTTAGTATATTAAATAAAGTAATTAAAAAAAAATTTTTTAAGTCAAACGATTTATTGAAAACAATACTTACATGAAATAATAATAATAATAAAGCAAGAAATTAATTAGGTAGGTCATAGGTACTAGTAATCACACCCCTCTGATCAACGCCCTAGATTGATGAGGAGTGTGATTACTAGTACCTAGGACCTACCTAATTATTTTCTAGCTTTTAGTATTATTATTACTTCATGTAAGTATTGTTTTCAATAAAACCGTTTGACTTAAATTTTTTTTTTTAATTATTTTATTTTCCAGTCTTTAGTCTGTATTTAATTGCCTATTATTTCTCATTCTATTTAGTTCATTTAGTGACTCATTATTACAAGGACTCTTTCCTGAGAATTTTTTGCAATCTAAGTCCTCAATACGTAATCCTTCCATAGACTTTACTCCACTCTGCGCCACGTATGCTTGCCCCCCCCCCCCTCCCCAACCACAAAATATTTTGATGTCACTTCTACCAGACTGTATGTAATATTTGTTCCAAATATGAGCCAAATCGGACCACAAATACGATTTTTGTAAATATATCGATCATTGCGCCACCTAGCGTCGATTTTTCGTATTATTGCATTGTCATCGGGTTCTGAACTATATTCCAAGTTTCAAGCTTGTAGCTTCGTTCACAACGGCCGGCCGTGCAGCCGTGCAGCCTGTCAAGTCAACCTAAATAAAACCGTTTAAAAAGTATAAGCAAGGAAAGCAAAATGTAAAATAACAAAACAATGTAGGCACAGCTTTAATCAATATTGTGCAACAGGTGGATGATATAAAAAAATACCTACACCTTGCAGAGTTTACATGATATTAATAAGTGGCGAAGTAGGATATACAGCAGGGAATAAGAAAATGGCAGTGTAAATTTGTATCAAATTACGACAATTGCATTATTTTTTACTATCGATAAAGGGAATTGAGAAAAAAATTTTTAAACTATTCTATTGAACTGAAACAATGCAATCTTAAAGAATTTTCGAAAAAAATTCGAGAAAATTTTAGAAAAACTTCGAACATTTTTGTGGTGGTTTCGGATTTTATTTTATAATTTTTTTTTTTTTTTTGGTATACAGTTTTATAGCCCAATGAGTTTAACAAAAGTTTGAGGGCTCTCAAAACTCATTTAGGTTTTTGAAATTTTTTTTTTTTTTTTTTTTGTTAAGGTTGTTTTATATTATTGGAACGAACTTTGAGGAGTTCCAGATAACTATGCACCTTCTGCTAACGTTCGTGTCGCTGAACTGCCGAACAAATAAATCCAATATTCAGTATTGCAAAATAGTCTTTATTTAGACTACTTCGGGATTAGTACTTCACAATTATAATTCACAAATAGCGTGTTTAAATCAAACTGAATAGTTATTCCACATCTTGCCCTGCTTTTATACTCTCTGTTACTTCGTTCGCATATTTATCCAAAGATCTAGACTTTTCACCAACATACATTCTAGAACAGTTGTATCTCATGCTTGGTTATGTAGCTATATACATGTATATCTGTACTTAGTGCTTTTCTTCTAGCCTCTGCTCTTAGCTGCTTGCTACATATATGTATGTGAAATAATCACTCTGCTTCACGAAGCTGTTATGTGTATGGAATATTCTTTGTTGCCTTGTACAAGTACATAAGTGTGGCTGCTTGCTTTAATGTGTACATGTACATAAGTGTGGCTGCTTGCTGTTTTGTTGTTGTGATTATTTACTAACAGCATAGTGATGCTAATATTCGCACATTATCTTCCATACCAAGGGTGCTTACGCGTTAATTTTTTATATACAAAAAATCTGAAGCACGTTTCCACAAAAAATTTCAAAAATCGAAACAAGTTTTGAGGGACCGCGAGCTTGGCTTGTGTTCGACTGAAATAAATTGGGCTACAAATTGGCATACAAAAAAATACTAGAAAATGTTAAATAAAATGTTCCAATTTTTTCTAACATTTTTTCAAATTTTCGAATTTTTTCGGAATTGTTCCTGATATTGGTTTGCATAGTTAAATTGTTAAAAAAAATAATAATAAAAAAGATTTAATTGATGAGATTTGATACAAATTTCCATTGCTATTTTCTTATTCGCAGCTGTGTTTATTTATGTATATCAACCCATGTAGATATATAAGAATTTATAAATATTAGAACCTGTCACTTTCTGTTTTTAACTTAGGTAAGTTCAGCTACACTTTGTTGGTTTTACCAACACTTCAGCGCGCAGCTAGATTATGATCCAACTTAGCTTCCGTGACCATAGCTGTTCAAATGACTCTACAGTGCATCCTGTCTGACTTCTTTTTCATAATATTTATATCGTGTGATGGTCAGCAGCTGCTGACTATAGTGAAGATTAAATATATTTAACTGGAATTATGCAGTGAAGCATAAAATCAATTTTTCCCCCTTCTTTACTGTATATGAAAGTCCCCCAAAGCAAATATTTGCACAGAAGCAAAATAATGTACGTAGTAAGCAAAAGGAGGGAAGAACTTCAAGCAATTTGCGAGTAAAGGTTAAGTAAATATGCCAGACATTTTAAGTTTTCAATTTGTATCAACAATTGTCGCTGTGGCTGAAAATGTTGTTGGTGCTGGTTTACGCGTTGCTTACATTTTAGCTGCGTTGCTGATTTCAAGTGAATTGCTGTTCTCAGCAGAGTTTCAGGGATGACCAAGCAGGAGCAGAGATTAAGAACTAAAATCCAACACAATAGCCACAATAAAGGATAATGAAAATAATAATTTTATGCGAGTGCAAGTTGTACAATTCGTTAGCTAGAAGGCTGATGAATAACTGTAATTACAAAGTATTTGCAGTTGCAAGAATTTTCAAGTTCCGCTGTAAAAGTCAAAGTAGTGGAGTGGTTGAATAAAAGCAAAATGCATACAAAACAGGAAAAATCGAAGTATGTAGAAGTACCAAAGAACTGCTGTATCTTAGCGTAAGCAATATATAGGAGATAACAGTGCCATGCCAAATAAATGCAGTTTGATTCGTTGAAGTCTTCGAACTACTTTTTTATGCTCATAAGTCTTGACGCCATGGTGTGGCGGTAGTGCTTACATTAGCGAAGAATTCAGATTCATAAGCAACCATAAACCAAAACAAACATGAAATAGCTTATGAAAAAGGCTCTCAAAACGGGTATGGCCTTCACCAGACATATGTCGTTATGGGATCACTGCTATATTGGCAGGAATAATTTCTGAGCCATTTCGAAATAGTTTCAGGGTTATATCCTGAATATTTCGAAGCTGTAGCGAAATGTCTTCAGGAACATTTTGCGCTGATTTCAGGAACATTGCGGGAGTATCTTCGGGACACTTAGAAATAATTTCTAAATAGTTTTCAAATTAATACAGCAAAATTTTGTGACTGTATCCAAATATTTATTTTCTTCTGGGTTCGGTATCATTTTGGGACAGCTTCTGGAAAATTTGAAAGTTATTTTAGCAGCGATTACTGGCCACTACGTTATTCTTTTCATTGTCGTTTCGATACTGTTTTGGGATCACTTCGGCATAAGTGCGATCAAATTTATAGACATTTGCGTGGCCATTTAAGGATTTTTTAAGAAGATCACACCCGACTGCTTCCATATACATATTTGGAACTATTTCAGGATGATTTTGGGATTATATTCAAAGTATTTCTGGCTTGTTTTGGAAATAACCCGAGATTAGTTCCAGATCTTTTCGGTATACCTTTCAGGATAGTATCGAGTTGATTTTTGAATTATTTCGATATATTTTTTGGGTGTAACTTAAGATGGATTTCGGTAATATTTTGGAAATATTCCGGGAGACTTTTGTAGCATCGCCTGGACATTCCGGTATTCTTTCGTTCCCATTTTGTAGCTATTTTGGGATCGTTTCAGGATTATATCGATATAATTTTGAGATCTTGCGTGACTGTTTTGTGCCTTTTTAGAAGATGGCGCTACAATGGTTTCAAAATTAATTCTGTGTTGTTTTAGGGATCATTCGATCGAAATATATTTCGAATTTTTTCTAAATCGATTCGAAATTATATCCAGGTAATTTCGGGACTGTTTTTAATATAGTATCAGTTTATTTAAGATGAGCACTGCATTATTTCGAAAAATATTCGGTTTGATTTTGGGATCATTTCGGCATTGAATTCGGGAGTATTTTGAAACTATTTCGTTGCTCTCTCCGGATTTATTTCGGTATCTGCTGGAGATGCCAGTACTCATTTCATAACAATTTTGCGCTTATTTCGCGATAATTTTCGGACTATTTCGGTATGATACTGAGATTTTTTCCCAGCCGTTTCAGGAGTTTTTAAAAGACCTCACCAAAGCTTTTTCAAATGTTCTTCTGAGCTGTTTTCTGGATACAACTGTGGCAACTTTTCCGGATCACTTCGTGCCTATTTTGGAAGTTTTTCAATGCAAACTTCCTGGTTTCGAGGCTATTTCAGGATCATTTTCGGACTGCATCGATAAAATGGTGAATTTTTTTTTCGGGACCGCTACGGGTTGTTTGACAGACTACACCACGACTATTTCAAATATATTTTCGGTTTGTTTTCGGAATCATTTCGAAACTATTTTGGGAAATTTCTGAGCCATTTCGAGACCATATTGGAAATATTTCAGGTTTGTTTTGGAATCAATTCGAAATTATTTCTACACCATTTCGGTACGGTTTTTTTGTGATAGTATCTGAATGATTTCAAACGATTTATGGACTTTTTGAGATATTTTCGATAGGATTTCGGTATCCATTTTGGCATTATTTTGCAACTATTTTGGGACTATTTGCTGATCATTTCGGATGGTCTCCTGGACATTCTGGTGTTTTTTGCACTATAATTTCACGGCCATTTCAGGATTATTTCGGAACTAGACCGATATGATTTTGTATTTTTTTAGCCGTTTTGGGATTATTTGACATATCACGAATAGTGCATAATTATATCCGGATAGTTTTCGGAGTCGTTTTCATACAACTTTGAGACTATTTTAGGATAATTTCAGGGCTACACTCGAAATATTTCGGCATTGCTTGGAATTCATTCTGAATTTTTTTCAGACCATTTCGGGCCCATTTTCAGTACAGGAATTTCTTTAGATGAAATTTTAATTATTTTGAGTTTTTGACACAATTTTGGAAATTTTTTGGTACATTCTTCGGACTATTTCGATACCATCTCCTCTCCATTATGGTATTGTTTGCTTTATCACTCGGTTTCAAAATTTGCAATTATATATTAAGGCTGTTTTTGAGATTATTTTGAAACCATTTTGACATTTTCTATATCATTTTCTGACGAATTAGAGTCAATTCGAAATAATTTCTATATCATTGCGCGACAGTTTTTAGGAATAGTATCTGGATGATTTCAGATGATTTATCAAATTAATTCGGCACAAATTTGTATAATTTTTAATATAATTTCGGAATTTTTTCAAAAGCCCTTCCTTGACTATGTCAGAGTTATTATGCAATTATTTTTGCGTTAATTTTTTTAATCAATAACGTAACTGTTTTTCAAATATAAATAGCTAAGGACTAAACAATGCCTGAAAAATTTGCTACTTTCGTTTTACTTTCTTTTCACGGATGTACCAACGAGCTTGATAATATTAAAAAATCGAACGTTCACACCATCTTTAAAATATATTCAAGTTGGAAGATAGCAAAAAAGTCGCAGCAAGGTCAATTGACTCTAACAACCAAAGAATTCACCTACGCTTAAGAAGTGCAACAAATCGTGAACTTCCCCCACGAACTGCAGGCAACTTAGGGTGGATTTTTTGCAGGCTCCCGCTTGAGAGTGCTAATTTTTGGAAACTTAAAGTTATTCCGCCCTCTGTTTAGTACTTCATTTTATTGTTGTATCGTTACTACGACTCGCTTAGTTAGTCAGACTTAAACTAGAAACACAGCGCTTGTTTGGGGAAAATCTGAACTAATTAGGAACGTAGAGCCGATTTCCCTATGAATGACTACAGCTTTCATCTCCTTTACTGTAAAGGTTAAGGTTAGCGGTATTGAATATTGAGTACACAGCCCACTTCAACCACAAACTTTATAATCTCCAAGCTTTTGTGGTTACAATGTTCTACACAATAAAACTTTCCACGTCAGTGTAACTTCGCAAGACTGTGCATACACACGTATGTACATGCTAAACTCAATAACCAACACAAATACAAGCAAGAGTACTGTAAAAAAGAGGAAATTATTTCTCTACAATATCCGCTTTAGACGAAATTTGCCGACGTTTTCTGAAATATTTATATAGTATCGATGTTATTGTTGTTATTGTCATTCCCATCAACTGACTGCTACTATAAATTTGGCTATGCCGTTTGACTTAAGCCACCAATACGTTATTTGCATGTTTTTGCTGTTCATTCATTTTGTCTATCCAATCAACGCTCTTAACAACCGACAGCCATGCGAATGCATTCAATGAATAGTCAAATGTTAAGCACTCTTGAATGAAACGCGAAATTAAAGTAAACAACGAAACTGAAATGGAAATTGTTATTGTTCTTTTCTTTATTTTGATGTTTTTTTATTTCTTTGTTTTAGACAATGTTGCTGAGTTTGTGCTTTTAATCGGTTTACTTTCTTATGGGGAGGAACAGATAAACGCGAGCCCGAAGCCAGCTCGAAACCAAAACCGGTTATGGATAATAACCGTTATCGGCGAACTATCCTCGGGCTATCGACGAGGTATAGACGAGTTATCGATTTGATATCGAAATGTTATACATTTGGTAACCTAGTTAATTTATCGTTGATTTATCGATTTTGTATCGGTGAGCTTTCGGCTTGTTATCGAATTTTTTATCGAAAAATATAGATTAGTCATAGACAAGTTATCGATTTGTTACCGAAGTACTACCAATTCGTTTTCGGCAAGTTTGGGACCAAATTAAAATTACCTGTAGCCAAGTTATCGATTTATTATATAAGTGATACCACTTTTTTATTGAGCTTTTGCAGATTTTTCATCATAAAACTATCGGTTTTTTAACGATTTGCTACCGACGAGTATACAGCGTGTGATATATTTTTCATCGATGAGTTATCGGTTGTTTATCAAAATTATTTCGATTCGTTATCGAAATATTGTTGAGTTTTTACCGATAACCAATTTATCGCCGAATGGATTGATTCTATGCTCAATAGAAGGGGTGTCCATAAAACTGAAGGCGCGCGAAAGGTTTGTAAGATGACCGCCAATTGCACCCTTTGGGGAGGCGTGTTACCTCACTTTCATGGATACAGGTAGTCAATTCAGTTTTGGGTACATTTAGAGCAAAGGAAATGAGGGTAATCGCAAACGCTGGCGACTAAGTTGTAATGATCGGCAGGTAAGCTTCTTTAAACGATTAGTGAACCTATCAAAATGGGACCTTAGGGCATTTTATGATGGGGGGTAAGGAAAAATAAGTTGACAAATGGGGCTATCGTCCTATTCAATAGAAAAACAGAAACTTTTTTTTGAATCCAGATACTTCTCCTCTGAAGCTAAAAATCTTGGCCAAATTTACGATTCTTAATTAACTGGAAAGGAACGTGGAGACAACATGACACGAGAACGTGTCAGAATAGACCCAACATATAAAACGGACTATTCTACGACAATTGTTGACGTCCGATAAAGAATATAAAAAAAAAACTATCGACGGAGATATATTAGGAGACCTAAAGTTTCGTAAATACCTTAGAGGGTACATAAACGGTTGAAAAGTGGAACTATCTCTTGCGAAAAACAAACTCGGCAGCTCCTCTTCAGAGGGGGCACTCTATAGGTCGTAAGGAATGACCAGCTTCAGAATCTTGTGGATGCGACCTGCCTGAGGCCTATGCCGATGACCTAGCAATTCCTGAATAAAGTGATAAACGTTTAACAGGGTTGTCGCGAACACAACATTTTTGAATTTGGACACCTTTTAAGGGAATACCGCTAGTGTTGTCTCACAGAGTTAAATATTTCGGGATTATTCTTGACAGCAAGCAGCTTTGGAAACTCAATGTGAAGCACTGTGATAGGAAAGCTCCAGTTGCATTTTACTGCTGTCGGAGGGAAATCGGCAAGCGCTATGTGCGCTCTCCAAAGGTGGTACATTTGCTGTACGATATGGTGATCAAACCGATTATCTTCTATGGCGTTCTGGTCTGTGGAGAACACTAAACCGTTATTCGACGGTCAAAATGTTGGGGCAGTGCAGTAATTTGGTTTAATTGGAATAATTGGGTCAATTTGTATAACACCTACACTGACGCTTAACGTCTTATGAATCTGCTCACATATGAAAAAAGGTTGGTCGAGAGGGTTAAGGAAATTTAGGCTGCCCCATCAACGCAGCCTGCTCCAAGGTGAAATCGTCGCTATAAAAAATTTAACATTTATTCAGATAGTCAGGCAGCTATGAAAGCGGTAAGCTTTGCCAGCGTACGATGGAGTACTGTGAGAGATTGCTTGACCTCAACTTTTTATCAAACATTATTTGGGCGGCAGGGCACACGGATATCTCTGACAACTTTCAGGCGAAACGCTTGGTACCGCATTACTAACGTGTCTGCCAATGCAGATTTTGGCATTCGGCTGGACACTTTCTCTTTGCTCCTGGACAGCTTAGCAAACGTTAGACTGACACCACCTCCTTTCGTCGTGTGTTGAGGTCTTTCTGGGCAGCTGTTGACTCTGGGCGCTATTCGGGCTTACGAAAGCCCATCTATTCAAAGTTGTTGGAGTGATAACAAAGCACTGTCCAATGGCTATCTACGTGATGCACCTTAATATAGTGGTCAACAACAACTGTTTGAGAATGACTGGGTGGAATCATCCAGACTTTTTATGCCCAGCTGTCTAGCTTTTTAATCAATCAACGAAATTATAACTGCATTGGGGTATAAAAAAACTGACTGTTAAAATTTTCTCAACCACTGCTGGCTGCAAGCCCGCTTTAATGATAAGTACGCTAAATAGATCTATAAGTTATATTTATGAATAGATAAAGGCAGCACAATTAAGCCAACAGAAACGAGTACAAAACAAATAATAAATTACATAGTAATACAAACAATGAAGAGCAACATCTCCTACTCGGTAAACATATGGAGTCAAGAAATAGTCATAAAAGACACTTAAATTGGAGCGTTTACGCTCATTACGAGTTCATTTAAGAGCCGGAAATGAGTGTGTTCTCATTCTTAAATAGGAGTTCGATAAGACTTCCAGTATGCTAATAAACTGCTCATAACTTGCTTGTTGTATGACTCTTTTTTGAGTAATTTATGTGCTTTATATTATGGTTTAGTATTGACCAGTCCAAGTCGGGTTTTGAACGCATGGCTTTAAAACTTGCAAAGCTTATCCTTAACATTGGATGAGAAATAGGAATTTTAGACATAAGGCTCCGATTTAGGTATCTTTTAGGATAATTTTTTGACTTCGAGTGCTTGCTGTGAAATAACATGCACTCACACATTATGGTCATATAAATATTAATACACATTCACATTACAAATGTTGAGCAGTTTATAGCCACTTAACCTTCTAAGAAAGCTTGTGGCATTATTACTTCCACTTCACTAAGATTACTTGAAGACAGCACTTGAAAAGGTAAAATAAATTGTGGCTAATGTGAGTAAATAAAAAAAGAAGATGTTATAAGCAAACAAACATAAAATATAATAAAAAGCAGTGTGGTATAACTTTTTTGGTTCCAAATAGTTCTAACTCAAAAACATTTTGACTAGGCGTGTGTAGAACTTTTTTTGTTTACTTGAAATGTGTACATACATACAAACTGAAGCTGTCAATAACTAAATGCAAATATAAACAAATGAATAAATGCTTCTAACCAATCTGCACTGAAAGAAATGGTGCTAGTAAAATCAACAAATCGGTTTTGTTGTTCTTGACTTAACGCAGATTCGGTGAAATTGTTGAAAGATTTAAATTCGACCGAGTTCTTTGTCAAGCGACCAAATTAGTTTAGTCATTTCAACAGAAGAGAAATTGTCGCTCTTAAGTTAACAAAATTCTGTAAAATTTACAGATTCCTGGTCAATCTAACTGATTTTTCTGTTAGCACAACTGATCTCACTGGTCATTTCAACAGCGATCAAAAGTCAATACATGAGCAAATTTCAAAAAGAATTTTACGCTCACTGCTCTCTCTACTTTGTACTTATGACGATGGTGCCACTTTAAAAAAAAAAAATACGAAAATAAGAAAACCAACAAATTGAAAAAAAACACACAAAATGGGAAAACAACAAAAAACTAGTTTTTCAGTTATCAATACAAAACGAAAAACCCTTTTTTGAATTTACTGTGCAAAAATTTATTAGATACCGGGACACCTATTTATCGGGTACAATTTTGCAACTTCTCCTCCAAGCGAAATGCACAATTGCGCCCTCTTGTTGCAAAAGTTTTGTTTGAACGCACAGGATTTTTCCACAGTTAGTAACATTTTGTTAAAGTTTTTACGAACGAATCTAATAGGATAATAAAAAACATCCTTTTTTTAATGTTAATGTTTCCGACAACATACAAGTTTGAGTTATTTTGGAATGGTTTCAACTTAAAGTGTTAAGAAAATTAAACTTGCCGAATTACATGTAAATTTACTCCAGTGGTGAATTGCCTTACTGCGATTTGATTCTTTACTTTTCTATAACTTACAAGTTCTTTATTTAAAATGTTATGTCAAACATTTATACTACAAGTTTTGTTCGAAACAATCAAGTGTGGCAACTACATGCGGGAGAAGAAATTGAGAATGAACTAAGCTGCAACTGAAAGAACTGAGAATCAGTTTTGTGACTACTATTCCCATTTCATTTCCATTTGCAAAGCGAAGTTCAAAACTATAAATTAAATAAATTATTAAATTTGGTGAAAGTGCTTTTAATAAAACAAAATAATAAAGTATATAATGTTTAATGTGTGACAGCATATTTGATGTACGCACAATTGAAGTTCGGTTAGTAAGTGTGTACATATGTATGTATGTATATGTAGCAAGCATGCGTATTTATGTATTCACATATTTACGTACGTATGTATATGGCAACATAGGTACTTTCGTACAAAGCTGTCGCAACAAATTTTTTTGTTCATTTGACTACTAAAACGGTCAATTACGAATCAAGGATTTGTGCGCAGTTGATTCAACATTTCGTTGGGATGGATAAAAATTGACAGAAATTTCGGTAGAGTTGACCCGTATTTCGATTGATTTTACCAGTCTTTTTCTCTCAGTGTATTTAAATGATAGTTTATTTAAAATTAAATCGAATTTATTAAGAATATAGTCAAAATATTAACAATATTAAAAATTTATAAAGTTATGTCAGAAGTTGTCAATAGGTACACGATATCGAATGCAATATATCGATACGATACTCATATCAAGTATCGCTCTACAAGTAGCGGGTAGCCGATAGTATCAAATCAAAAAGACTCGATACTCAAAGTAACGAAACTGAATTGACAAAACAAACTTGCGGTTCAATATTGCACCTTGAATCGAGATTTCAATTTATATTTGGATGTGTAAAACAAAGGCCATGTCTGATCAAACTTAGGCGGCACCGGTTGAACTGGCTGGTCAATAAAGACCTCACACAGACTGAATGTGTCCATAGTGTTACCAGAATATGGTTGACGGCCAAACTGAAAAACCCCGATCAGGTTACGTCTTGACAAATAGTTTTCTGGGACCTAGCGTAATTGCTGCCTCGATATCTGGCAACTCTGCCGCCCCTAATAGCTGGAGCCTTGACCTGGTGCGCGCAGGATACGAAAACAGAACCTGCTCAACCGTTTCCTCCTGCAGTTCGCACTTCCTACATTTGATGTTGTTGTTGAGACCTAACTTATAAGCAAGTGACGCCAAAAGGCAGTTTCCGGTTAGTATGCCCGTCGTGAGCCTTAGGTCTTCTTTCTTTATAGATATAAGCCATTTTGTGAGTATATGATCGTAGGATTTGCACATCATCTTAGAAATTTTGCAGCCTTGCTCAGTATAGATGTATGGTCAGGCATGAGCTAAGCTTTTCCAATGCTCCTTCGTATTCCAAGACACTTTTTGATAAAATATTGTGTGCGATTATTGCCTTTATCGCCGCCTGACTATCAATATTTACGCAACTGCAGCTTTAGCAGGCTGCCACTAGAATTTCTGCTGATTTCTTCACGGCTATAATTTCTGCTTGAAATACGCTGCAGTAAACTGGCAGCCTGTAGGATCTACTTATTTCTGGATCGACGCAGTAAAAAGCAGACCCGACCCCTTCCATTAATTTGGAACCATCCGTATACACGTGTATAGTATTTTCTGCCTTTCTGTACTCTAGCACCAACCCTCCGGGTTCATTGTGGCCCCAATATCTCTTTCGAAGCTCAGGCGCGGGAGCATATATTCCGTTTGCTCGATATTAGTTTGCGCTATACTGCTATGGCTATAAGGCATGCACTTCATCTACCCGAGGCCTTAAGCCTTTTTGCAGTTGCTAACGCGATAATCTTGACCATTAGGTCCGCTGGCGGGATGTGAGGAATGGCATGCAATGCTGCTGCCGTGTAGTATTTAGAGCTCCCGTTATGCTAATCTATGATAATCTGGAAATCCCTCCAGTTTTATGGTATTCGTACTTTTTGTGTGGATGTCCACAAACAAGGACCCCATAATAAATATGGAATTGACAATCGCCGTAAAAACCCAGCAAGGCAGGCTGACAGGTCCCAGGTGCATTCTAACATCCTCTTGCATGCATACAGTGCCGCGGAGGCTTTCTTCGCCCTCTCTTCTAGATGGAGTTTCCCCGACAACTCACAATCTAGTATAACTCCTAGATACGTTGTGCTATATTTTTCTTGGAGGGTTACACCTCCAAGCTTAGGCTTAGTCCAGTTAGGGATCTTATATTTCCTAGTAAATAACACTAGATCCTTTGTTTTCGCGTTTACGGTTGATCCAACTACAGATGCTCAGGCATGCACATCCCGAAGTGCCTAATCCATCAGAGAGCTGATTGTTGTTAGGCATCTGGCGTTTATTATGACTTAAACGTCATCTGCATATGCCGTAAGTTTGACTTCCCTCTATCGAACCGCCTGAGCCATTGGTTTATAACCAGCAACCACAGCATTGGTGATAAAACCCCATATGCGCCCTTCTTCAGTTTACATATTGTGCTGCCTCGCATAGACCCAATTGCGACGTGATCATTCTGCAACTTAGCATGGAGCCGATCCAATTTGTTAAAGCCGGATGAACTTCAATCGAGTTGAGACTGTCCATTGTTGCTCTTTTCGAGACGTAGTGTCCATGTTTTCTTAAGTCTTAGGAGGAACTGGCTTCACCCTACTTAAGTGTGCTAAAGATTTATTTTTATTTAAGGCATTCGAGGTACCTTCATAACGCACCGCGTGTTTATTATTGTTGTCAGAGGGGCAGACAAGTAATGGTTAAGTAAATTTATCCGAGGTTTGCATGCCTGCTCGTATATTTAAAAGATGTGGTGCGCAAGAGGTTCACCGTTGCGCTAGATACGAAGTACTTTCAAACCTTGAGTCAGTATATTATGATTATGGCGCGGCAGAAGGAGCTATGCATCACTACGTCTTCACCACACATGTGATCGATATATTGGCCTTCGCGAATCTGCGCTGTATCTTCCACCTCAAACCGTGCGCTAGGGTCTTGCGTTGGGAGCTCAGGAAAAACTCTCTATAGCCACCTCAAGGGACTGTATTGCTGCATGCCATCAATTCTAACCCGCAATTCGACTTGTCCTGCAACATCGTGATCATGAAGCTAAACGCCTTATTATTACTGTTCTCCGCCTTCTGAAGGCATGACCAATTTCTATAAGCGCTACATCGCTCTTCCATTTGGTTAGGTTTAATGGCTACCGTCGAACTGGTTATAATGGAATGCGGCGCGGAACATTTGAAAAGACCTGCAAAGGGAGCAAGCCAGAATGTAGGGCATCGCATATACTGCAATTACAACTAGAACCGTTTCTCGATGCCAGAGCTCTGCGGTAGTTCCGAACTAGTGCGATTCGCTGCAGAGTTGATAGCCATGCAATTTTTATTATTTCACAGTTCGTTTGCTTTATTTATTAGTAAGCAGGTACGTAGAAAACTATAAATGTATCTATGTATGCATGTATGCATAGATATTCTTAAATGTATTAACGTCGTTGCCATAACTGTTGCTTTATCATTTCTAACTGTTATTGCATCCACTTACTTTGTTTCTTTATTGTTAAGCTTTATTTTTGTTCATAAAGCACTCAACTTAATCAATGTTCTACATTGTTGCGGTTACACACGCTTTTTTTTCCTTCAGGATATCTATTATTCTTTCATTGCTTTTGCGCTTTTGGTTGCTACAAAGCTTTGTCAAGTTTGTGTGTCCCTTCAGCGTATTTACATGAAAACATTTTTATAATTTTTCCTTTAGTCGTTGGCTTAGACCAATGACAGCTGGATATGATAGAACGAGATAAGATTTTTCTGTCCCCTTTTTTTCATTATCTACCAGATAATTCATTGTTGCTTTTTTCACTATTACACCGCGTTACACACATTCTGTCCTATGAACCAAATATACTTTTTCGGAAAGGGGAGAAAAAATAAAAATACACGTGTATCGGCGATTTTCATGTACGCGTCAGAATTTTTTTTTTTTTTATGTATAAATTATAAAGCTCGTAGTGTCCGTCTGTCCGATTTTTAACCCTTTTTCCGTGATACAACCGAGATGAATTTTTGCAGGCAGACTCGTGGAAATGTCTGCATCGCGTCAAATTTAAAAAAAAAATATTTTTATCAATTCTCAGATTTTCCTGATTTTTTTTTTTTTTTGAAATGGTTATCGGTTTTTTTTGTGACGGTTTCAGCTCATTTGAAAACCCGAATTTTTATATAAATTTTATTATATTAAAAATAAAAATTGTTACATTTTAATAATTTTTGAGCCAATTGTTGAAATTTAAATATTTTGATTTTCAGAGCTTTAAGGCCGTTAATGAAAGACAAAAACTAAGTTTTTCCTTGTTCTCCTACGCGTTTCGATGTTTTTACATCTTCTTCAGGGAGCCTGGTTTATTTAACATAAAACATAAAACAAAAATGACAATTACTAATATTTTCACAACAAACAACATTCATCAATATTTCACTTACATTAGTTTGTATAATTACACACATTAAAATATTATTTAATTGTGACTAAAACAATAAGAATAATAATAAATAACAAAACATTCTGCACATTTAAAAAGAGCCACTGCGTCCATTGCCTCGTACACTGTAGTTGATTGCAGTCGCGTAGGCGCAATTTATGTTATCCACATCTTCTTTGAAATTCATCGTTTTGTTTACTTTTTGTTGTATGCGCAGCCTTTCTAATGTTAATCTCGTTTGTTTGTTACATTAAAATTTCATTGATTTTAAGGAAACTTAGGCTTTTTTTTGCGTTTGTAAGCATTCTGGTATTAACCACAGTTTTCGTAATATTTTTAAAATTTTTACTTGCTGCGAATAAGCCACAAACGTAACAAAAGTTATTTCGAGTCGGGCACTGCATTTTTTTTTTTTTTTAAATGAAATGTTTTCGCACAACAGAACTTAACCGTCCGTTGTGTGAAAGTTTTATATCCTTTCGTTGTTTAAAATGGCCTGGCCAGGCCACCTATGAGAAACGTGCTTTGTTTATAGGGTGGTATGAAAATGATGTCTGTAATTTATATAAGTGTAATACTAATAAAAAAAAAACAGAAGTTTGTTGAGGAATCGCAGACCCACCAAATTTTTATTCCGTACTTTGCCGGCTTAGACGGAATATAATGCGTAAACCTAGTTCGCCCACGGTAAGGAAATAGCTGCTCATGTACTGTTATTGCTGCGTTGGGGGTATATGCTGCTTGAAGATTGTGATTCATCATAGTCAAAATGTCGTCAATTGGTACAGATTTAATCAACAGCAAACGTTCAGTACGAGTGTTAGCTCCATCAAAACGAACAAACCGAAGCAACATTTTGAATCGATCTAACGTTGCATTATAAATATCAATATGCCGAGAATGCCATAGACCCATTGCTTGCATATTATTACAGTGGAGCACAACGGAAAATAATACAAATCCAAACGAAGCATACATTTCCATTTCTTCAGTGGGCTTCCACTCTTTTAGCTTACATGTTGAATTAGCCTTATTCCAGACCTTGATCACTTCTATTGATTTCCAATTCGTCTGACGGATAATTACATACATCCACTATTTCAGGTGATATTATGTCATGAAAAATAGCTACTGCAATCGGCGGTCTGGTGCGGGTACTGGTAAACCGGTTCCATTGGCGTGCTCTAGGTGCTGGCGGTTCCTTTTTCCAAAACATATTGTCAATCTGGTACTCCTTATATTGCTCTTTTTCACCTAGTAATCGATTCACTACACTGGCAAGATTTGAGACACTAGGCTCTCTTTCGATTACTTCATCCCATCCAACATCATAAATGTCTTCGTTTTTAGGCAATTCTTCTTTCACCTCAAGTTCATTCTCAATATCAGACACCTCTCCGTCATCAACAGGGACATAATCCTCATCATCGTCGTCGTCGGTGACTTACGGCTTATCTTTCTCATCCTCCGCTGCAGTAAATTTGCTCAGCACTTCCTATTGATGGCGCACTTGCTCACTTGATAGATGATTACTACTTCTAGAGATAGCTAATAGAGCCCTATCTACTTCGTCTAAAGGTGATATTTCTGTTCCGGCACAACATAAAAGAAAACACTTTATGAATAATAGAGACCACTATTTCAATTGCAAATAAATACTTACTTGTCCCCACTCAAACAAAAATTATTGCAAAAAGCGAAATCAATCAAACACAACGAAAATATGCAACCAAATTTAAGATAACTGCAGATATCTGGCCCTGTTCTTGTTCTTTTTTTTTTTACTAATTCTAGTAAAACTGTCGAAAAGTACGTTACATGACTACACCAAAATTGCAGTGGTGTCCTGTGCAGGCCATTTACCCTAGCATATGGAGTTTTTGTGTAAAATATATTTTTTCATAATCACTTCGTTAGAAATGGTTACACAATTTTTTTCAGCCGTTTTTTGAAAGTTAATGAAACAAAAAGATATACCCCTTTAAAAATCGAAATGGCCTGCGTAGGCTACTTCACACAACGAAGGGTTAAAACAATTGTCAAAGTATACGTCTCCTAGTAGCGCAACTGTCAGCTGATCGGAACAAACACACAAACGGCACAGAGTGTGTCGTATCAAACAATAATAACAAATGAATCAATATTCATTGTGCAATTCAATGTTTCATCTATCATACCAGTTGTAAGTGTTGTAAAAGTCATAAACAGTTTAGTGTTAGAAAGTTACTATTGATAAACTACAAAAGTAGTAGTTTAAAAATTTGGAGTCCCTTCAAGTTATGCCGCAGAAAGAGAAAAAAAATAATTCAGGAAAATCTGAGCATTGATAAAAAATCAATCTTTAAAAAATTTCGACGTGATACAGATATTTCCACGAGTCTGCCTGCAAAAATTCATCTCGATTGTATCACGGAAAAAGGGTTAAAAATCGATCCAAAGTCTTTCACACAGGCGGAGAGACGGACAGTACGAGTTTTATACTTTATACATAAAAAAAAATCTGACGTGTATATGAAAATCGCTTTGACACGCGTATTTCCGAAAAAGGATATTTGGTTCATAGGACAGAACTAAAGCTCGTTTTTGTAACGCAGTGTTATTATTGTCAATTTCGCCAGCACAAACACTTTAGCCACACTCGAATCCACTTTAGTGACGCTTAAGCTTACATAGCGGTTGGTTGAAAAAAACAAAGAGGGAATAGAATGCTGAGGGCTACATCAAAGGAAACGGCGAGTGACTATTTTGTGTACTCTTAAGTACAGCAGCGAGCACGAAAAAAGCTGTGGGCTCATTCCATTTCAAGACACCCGGTCCGCGCAGGACATGATTTTTGATTTCAATGAAATTTTAGTTTGTTGTTCTTTGGTCAAAATAATGAAACACGTGCTTTTTTGCCTCAAAAAAAAATTTTTTTCAGTTTGATCGGCAATCGATATTTTATTCACCTATTTTTTCAACTGCCAATAACTTTGTCAAAAATTACCCGATTCTCATGATTTTTGAAAAGTTCGTTATTACATTTACTTTTATATAAATTTATAAACAATAGCATATACTTTAAAACAAAATTTGTTTTTAGTATTTAGTAAAAATTTATAACATTTTTCCAAAGTTTATTTCTCAAAAAAGGTTATCTTTTTTTGTTTAAACTTTTTCTATATCGAGTGAACTGTTTATATTTCAACTTGAGTAAATATCTATTAGCCAAAACTCGTTGTTTTCGAAATGTGAATTTTTGAATATTAAACTTTTTTTCGCAAAATTAAAACAGCAACTCCAAAAAACCAAACTTGAATTTCTACGCAAAATACTAAAAATGGAAATAACACAAACAAATATGGATATCATTAGTCAGAAAATAGGAAAAGAAACTGAAGAAACACACGCATCGAAAATACATACTGTAACGAAATTGTAACGAATTTAGTGCAATTCCTCTTATTTGCAACCTTCTGCTAACGTTCGAATAGCTAAACTGTTGAATAAATAACCGCCGTGGTGTGATGGTAGCGTGCTCCGCCTATCACACCGTATGCCCTGGGTTCAACTCCCGGGCAAAGCAACATCAAAATTTTAGAAATAAGGTTTTTCAATTAGAAGAAAATTTTTCTAAGCGGGGTCGCCCCTCGGCAGTGTTTGGCAAGCGCTCCGGGTGTATTTTTTGCCATGAAAAGCTCTCAGTGAAAACTCATCTGCCTTGCAGATGCCGTTCGGAGTCGGCATAAAACATGTAGGTCCCGTCCGGCCAATTAGTAGGGAAAATCAAGAGGAGCACGACGCAAATTGGAAGAGAAGCTCGGCCTTAGATCTCTTCGGAGGTTATCGCGCCTTACATTTATTTTTTATTTATTTTATTCAATATTGCAAAATAGCCTTTATTAGACTACTTTCAAAATAACACTTCTACTGCTCGCCAGATAGCGTCTTAAATCAAATTGATTGTCGTGCCTCTACTGTTGCTGCCTTTTATACTGTCTGGTTCCCTCGTTGCATATTTCTAGGCTTTTCTATTCTAGAATTTGCTAGTTAGTTATATGTGATACTTGCACAAATTATTGCCTTCTTTTGTGAGCATCTCAGATAAGATATATGCATGTGTTTGTGCGTCTCTTCTCCGCTGCTCGTATGGATATATGGGTAGACATAATGATTGATTTAATGATGTGCATACAAGTCACTGCTTAGCATCGGCTTAGAGATGATAGTATCTCTTAGTGTTGCCAATATTCGTCACAATACCTTAAAAGAACAACAACGCAACCTAGGAATTCGGACAAAAAACGATTGGTTTATGAACAATACAGAAATAAGTTTTCCCGAAGAAGTAAAATGGGTACTCTCTCTAGGGAAGAAATTCACATTATCTACAACAAAAATGAATTTCTCACCTATACACATAATAGCTGAAATGGAGCAAGCTATCCAAGCACTGAACGACGCGAAGGCAAAAGAAATGGCAAGAAATAAACTGAGCAACCGAATTCTCCAATTCAAAAGGAATATAAAAAACAACAAACAGCGATGGAAAAATGTATTACAATAGCGTACAACAAAATCAAGTCCTTGCTGAACTTACATAAAAACAAAATCATCATAACGGAGGCAGACAAGGGAAACAAAACAGTGGCCATGTACAAAAGGGAGAAAATGGACACGCTATTAGATGACAAAAAGACATACAAAAAAGTCAGAGCTGACCCAACAGACTCCCTACAAAAGAAAAATAATAAGATAGTGGATGATCTTTATAAACAAAAATACATCAACGCAACCGAAAAGTTTAAATTATCATGCTCGGCAGCCATTGCACCCAGGCTTTATGGGCTGCCAAAAATCCATAAACCCTACGTTCCATATCGTCGTCCGTAAATGTACCCTGCTACCAATTATCTAAATATATATGAGAAAAAAATTCAAAACGTAACGTCAGAAGAACACAATATCAAGAATGTTTTCAGATTAAAAGAAAGACTCCAAGATATACATGTAGATGAAGATGAAGTGTTAGTGTCCTTTAATGTAGTGTCCCTGTTCACCAACATTCCCACCAATCTAGCCATAAACATAATCATGAGCAAATGGAACCAAATTAAGCCCACAACTAATATACCAAAGAACAAGTTTCATGACATACTGAAATTTTGTCTATTAGAAAATAACTATTTTATACACAATAATACAAACTACACACAAACTTTTGGTATGGCAATGGGCAACCCACTTTCCCCGACAATAGCTGACATAATTATGGATGATTTACTTGACAACACACTTAAGGCACTTAAGCAAAATCTTAACATAAGTATTAAATTTCTAGTCAAATATGTAGACGATATCTTCGCGATAATAAAACAAAATGATTTGGTACAAATTTTAAATGCCCTCAATAGCTACCATAAAAACATTCAATTCACGCACGAAATGGAAAAAGATCGTAACATTCGCTTTCTGGACATAAGAATACATAACAACAAAGGAACCTTAATTTTTGATTGACTAAAATTGAATTCTTCAACTATGCACATTAGCTACAAAAACTTTCTTGCTCGAATTCGGAAACTCTAAAAAGCTTACGAAAATTTCGAGAATAGCACTTTTTATTAAATTTCGACAATTTAGTTCTTCCTTTTTACAAATATTTCCAAACAAAATTTGATAAATCAATGCGAATTTTTTACTTTGCTAGACTAAACTTTTTGAGCTACAAAACTGCTTTTCCAGAAAGCTCCATAATGCAATAAACCAGACAGGTGAAGTCAATATTACAAAATGGAATCGCATTAGACAATACTCGCCCTCATAAGTTTAAGGGTAGCTTCTTGATTTATCTGCAGCATTGATTTTTTCAGTAACATAAAAAAACTACATTTTTCACTGTCTAAAATATGAAGTAGCGATCATCATATAACGTATTTCCTTTTGTGAGAGGGTTCATTTTCTTTTAATGCGAGGAAATGAAAAAGTTTTGGTCAACGAAGGCTGGATTTTCAGAGTGACACATTGACCACACCTAAGAAATATGGAAACATACTGCTGATGTCTACGAGATGATTGACGATCCGAAACAATATCAAACAATTGTGGCTGAATATCTGGGAGGCTTGTGATACGAAAACTCGGGATTGACGGTATACAGTCCCGAGACCCAATGATTATCTACGTAAATCAAGCGTTGAGGTAGACTCATTGAACAGAAGGAGGTAGCTGGTGTACAAATATAAAGCGGTAATGGTTTTACAGTAGAGCTTAAAATTTCTCGATTTCGAAAATACCACAATTAAAAAATCAGCAAAATTCGAAGAACACTGTCATTGCAGCAACTTAATTGAATGTCGAGAAACTCGAGAGAAATATGAGTACTTCTCGTTATCTCGATAAAAAAAATTGGAATATTATGAACAAAGTTATATAAACCATAAATAAAACAAGTAAGGACGGGACTGTCTTCGGCTATGCCGAAGACTTCATACCTTTCATGAATGGGGCTGAACAATAATCTTATCCCGTTCGTAATCTCCAAATAATCGGATGTATAAGATAAGAAATATATAGTGAACAGATGTACATACCTAAACGATTTTTAAGATAAATATAAAATGAAAAATGGCAAAAAACCCCCTTATCTGAACGATCGGTTGTATGGGATATATGTTATATATAGCTCCGATCGAAATGATGTTTTCATGAAATCTTCTATGATATATTAGAATAAATATCATTAAGTTTAACGTTTATACTTTCTAAATTGCGGCAGGAATGACCAAAATCGTCTTATCTGAATGGTCGGTTGTATGGGAGATATATGTTATAGTGGTCTGATCCTACCGGATCCAACAAATGTCTAATATTATACAAAAATACATCCTTGTGCCAAATTTCATTGAGATATCTCAAAATTTGAGTGACTAGTTTGCGTTCAAACAGACAGACGGACGGACGGACAGACGGACATGGCTATATCAACTCAGTTGGTCGCCCTGATCAATTCGGTATACTTAATGGTGAGTCTATCTTCTATATTTCTCAACGTTACAAACATCGGACCAAAGTTAATATACCATTTCATGTTCATGAAAGGTATAAAAAACACAGTGTAAATACTGTCAAAACAGTGACTAAGCTGCATGTCGAAAAGCTCGCGAGATTAGCGAGTACTTCGAGATACGAGAATCTCGCAGGAAGCCGAGTTCTCGATTTCTCGGGTCTCCGAATTCTCGCTTGTGTTCGAGAAGAAATTGTAAGCTGTATTCTATAGCAAAGATGCTTCTACAAGTCAGAGCTTATAGATGTTACTAATGGCAAAAAATACTTTGGCTTATCTGAACTTGATTTTAAACAGCTCTGGCTAGCTCTGGCAACGTGAAATACTCCTAGCCGTATGATCAAACGCGACAGATGTTGGTCTGAATTTCTCTTTCTGTTCATCTGCCTCTCCTCTGTCTAACCCTCTTTCTCTATCATTTGCCCACCTCTCTACGTTTTCTAGCTTACCTTAATCGGCTCGTTGAATTTCCCTATTCCTTAGCTTTTTCGTAAATCTTTCCGCGTTTCCTTTTACTCTTCCCGCCCTAGCACTTACCCTCGCTATTACGCATTGCCTTATCATTCTTCTTAACTTTTCCGGCTTCCCTCCAACTTACTCTACTTTTTCTTATCATTCTCCCTGTTTTATTTTCCCTTTTCTTTCATACGCCTGTTTTTAAATGTGGGGATATATCGAGTTTGGCCTTTTTTCGGCACATTCCATTATTAAGGTTGAAAAAAAAGAAAAATAGTACCTCCCTAATACTTTATAATTCATTCCCGTATTATGAAGGCCTCCAAATTGTTGTTGTTTTTCTCCTGACATCACCTGTCTGGTTTGATTGCGCCATGGGAAAACTCCAAACGAATAGTTCGAAATTTTCGAAAACTTTCTCGAAGACTCGAGTTTATTCCAAGTCTATTTTGAGATTGGTTTGTATAGTTTCAAAGGAGGTTTTTATTAAATCATTAAAAATAAAAATCAGAGAATTTTATAGATGAAAAGTGATTATAATTGCCACTGCTATTTTTGTGTTCGCAGCTGTTGTCATAAATAACCAAACAAAGTTAATGGATTTCTTGCTCAAAGGAGACCCACAAATAAGTAAGGGAGTAGTCAAAGCTAAGAATTTATTAAAAATATTTGTATATGACAAGCAACTCAGTAGCCATTATTCTACCTGAATTTTGATTTTCCATTAAAATTTTAGACAAAACTCATCTTTCTGCTTCTTCTTATTCTCTCCCTTTTCTTTTCCCTTTCAACACAACATTAACTTCTTCTCTTTGCTTAGGAGCTACCATCTCTTTCTCCTTCTCCCTTCTTTCCTTTTATCTTCCTTTTTATTTTGCCTATTTTCTTGCACTGGATCTTTGTCTTAAGACATCGTGAGCCGCTACACAATGGTTTAAATTAAGTTGCAACAGCCTTATGGCGCAATTCGATTACTTCCTTTCCTTTGTGGGCATCTAAAACTTATTGCCGAACGTTGTATCCCACATGGCGCACATTTCGGTACGCTTGAGCAGTTCCAGGCTTTAACCCATAGAGTCTTTGCACTTCTGAGCTGTAGGTATGCTCATATCCCCAGTACATATAACAACATATGTAAGGACGACCGTTAAGAAAAAGAAAAAGGTTCTTCGCATTAATTTGAACGCAATTGAAAAACAACTAATTTATTCCGTTTTCTTTGTACAATAAAATTCGACTGCCAAATATTTAAAAACATTTTAATAATTTCATATTTTCTTGAATCGTCGTTCATTGGCTACTTTGTCGTGAATTCAAAAGTGAGAGTAAAGTAAAGTAGCACAAAGTGGTTTTCTGGATTGCCTTACAACTCGGCCATACCTGCAGCTTCGGATCGACCTCGATTCGTGACCAGTAAATTATCAGTATCCTCGTCGTCGATATTATCTAAGTCATCATCAAAAATATCGGGAAGCGCACACCATGGTTTAATTTTGTCACTTGAGTAAACTGAAGAGTAATGCTTTCTAGTTCGTTGAGCCCCAGGTATGTCTTGTACGACATACCGATCATTACCAAGAATTCGTGATATTTGGAATGGACCTTTGTATCGCGGTTCAAGTTTGCGTGAATTGCCAGTACTAGGTGGCTCGTATTCAACCACTACCAAATCGTCGACGTTATACACTTTCGGGGTTTTATGGTTTTTGTCGTAGCGTTGTTTGCTTTTAAAACGTTCCTTCTGTATACGTTCAGCTGCCTCTTCACGATCTTTTATCAAATTCTCATTCGTTGATTCATCATTTTGTAGCGCAAGTACTATTTTATTTTTCAAAATATCGCGTGGTTTAAAACTGAATAATAACTCCTGAGGTGACCTCGATGTAGTTTTATTACGCATGCTGTTGATAGTCCATTGAATTGCTCGTAATGCATCGTCCCATTTCTTATCACTGTTAACCGAAGGCAGTAACATCGAAAGTATTGTTTTGTTACATCTCTCCACCAGTCCATTTGCCCTTGGTGTTCGAACAGCGTTACAAATTTGTTGGATGTCATTTTCTTTACAAAAATTCTTAAAATCCTTGGACGTAAATGCCGTTCCGCGATCTGAAATGATTCTACCTGGCATCCCAACGTAACTACTTAATTCATTAAATACCTCGATAACGTGTTTAGTTGCTGTACTCTTGACTGCGCGCACAATGGTGAAACGTGTAAAAGCATCGATATTAACGAGAATATGTTCATTGCGCTTTGAACTTTTCGGAAACGGACCTAGGTGATCTACGTGTACAGTTCGGAATGGTATAAGTTCTATTTCTCCAACATGAAGTTCGCCTTCCTGTTTACCCCCAGGTACTTTATTGTACGTACAATCAATGCATGATTTCAAGTACGACTTAACAAAATTGCGCATGCGCGCAAACCACATATGCTCATTTATTCGTGCAATCGTTTTCTCCAATCCGAGGTGTCCTGCTTTACCATGTGGACTGTTAACAATTTGCCAGCGCAAAGCTTTTGGCACCACCCAAAGATTCTTCCCCTTTACTTTTTTGAATAATCTACCATGATTTAAAACAAATTCTTTGCTTACCATAGGATCGCCTTGTTGTAACTTTTCTACCAATTCTTTGATTGAGTTATCCTGGAGTTGCATTCCAAATAACCAATCATCGTTGCTAACTTGAATTTTGTCAATCCGCAAAGATGCCGTTTCTAAGTCCCGTGACTCTTCGACAGGTGCACGGCTCAATGCATCTACGTGAGCCATTCGCTGACCAGCGCGATGTTCAATCTCAAGATCATATTCTTGGATACGAAGCCACCACCTTGCTATGCGTGGTATAAGTTCACGTTTACTCATAACTGTTTTAAGTGCATTACAATCTGTGATCAATTTTACCCGTTTGCCATAAATATAATATTTAAATCGTTCTACGGATTCAACCGCTGCGAGAGCCTCAAGCTCGTAGCTATGAAAGTTTTTCTCGTTGTCGGTAGTTGCACGACTGTAATAGATAACCGGCTTCCAATCGTCGCCCTCTTTTTGCACTAATGCACCAGCTAGGCCCACTGCACTCGCGTCTGTATGTACTTGATGCTCAGCCTCGACACTATAGGCGGCAATAACCGGACGGGATACGAGAATTGACTTTATCTTTTGATACGCCTTTTGCTCTTGATCTGACCACCTGAATGCTACATCTTTCCGCAATAATCGATTCAACGGAGCAGCGATAACAGCATAACCCGGAACAAATTTTCTAAAATATCCGCTTAAACCGAGAAATTGTCTAACTTCGGATATACACTCTGGAGTTTTAAACTGACGCACTGCCTGTGTTTTAGCTAAACCAGGAGAAATACCATGAGGAGCTAACTCGTGACCCAAAAACTGTATCGTTAATTTCAAAAATTCACACTTCTGTAGATTGAGAGTAACGTTAGCTTTTTGTAAAACTTTTAAAACACGCTCCAACTTATCATACATTTCATCCACGTTTACACTACCGATAAGTATATCGTCCATATAACTTATCACGTCATCAGGTTCAAGATCTTCTTTAATTTTCGCGATGAACCGTTGGAAAACAGCCGGGGCATTTTTAAGCCCAAACGGCATGCGCTTAAATTCATATAAACCTTCTGTCGTGATAAAAGCGGTAAATTTTCTACTATTTTCCTCAATAGGAATTTGATAGTAACCACTATTAAGATCCAACACCGAGAAATACTTAAAACGCTTTGCCTTTTGTAACTCTTCTTCAATATTTGGCGTCGGAAATATTTCCTTGCGCATGTGTTGATTTAAACGTCGGAAATCTACACACAATCTTTCGCCCCCGTTTTTCTTTTTTACTAAAAGCATAGGACTAGCATATTCGGAATCGGACTTACAAATTATATCATTATCAATAAGTTCTTTTAACATATCCGCGATTAACTGTTTTTTAGGCTCAGGAACACGAAATGGTTTTTGAACAATAGGATTGTTAGTATCCAAATCGATTTTCATTTTTACGAGCTCTGTACGTCCAATTTCACTCATATCCGTTGCAAATACATTACGATATTTATTTATCAAACTAACCAACTTATTTATTTTATCATTTTCGTCGATGCCGCACTTTATCTCATCGTCATTAATTATTTTGCTGTTATTTAAGTTAACGTTTTTATTGCATACATTTATAACACTAATTTTGCCGTCTGAAATCACCATTTGCATATTTTTAAACACATATTGTCCCAACAACACATCTACCGTCAAAAATGTATCACCAACTATGTAAAGATACACATCTTGCTCAATACCGTCAACCTTCAAATTGACACGTACTCTTGAATGGGCATATATCACACCGCCACAAAACCCGCTTATTTTTAAAGCACACTTTTCTTCGACACCTTTTATTTGACCTGCCCCTGTTTGAGTGATCATACTACACTCACTACCTGTATCGATTAGGGCTGTGAACGTTTTATCGTTTATTGTAACCACTTTCTCAAAATCTTTTTCAGGAATTACCGTTTCATATTCCGTTTTGGTCGTACGCGTCGAAGCACTTTTCTTGCCACAATTTTCAGGCTCGGTTTTAGGATGCACTTTCTGACAGTCGTTGCATCTACGTCTACGTTGTGGTTGAGGACATTTCGATGAAATGTGCCCCTTTTGTTGACAATTGAAACATATTAACTGTTTATCACTTTCACGTTTTTCACCGTCTCGTGTTTCGCCGTATTTTGTTTCAAAATTTGTCTTTTCAGGTTTAAATGTACGCACGGGTAAGTTTTTAGAGTAGTCTATTACTGTTTGTCGAAATTCGCGCATTGAACTAAACCGATTTGCTGCAATAGCAATTTGAAATTCCCGTTGTTTAATACCGTCTCTTGCGTATTTAACAATAGAGGATTCACTTAGCCCAAACCTCTTACCTAACGCACCGATACGGAAACAGTAGTCAAGGAGATTTTCGTTTGGTTTGCGCGTCGTTTGAGACATTTTAAAATGTATATCAGCTTCATCTGGCACACAACTAAACTCTTCACATAAACATTTCGATAATTCACTCCAACTTGAATACAATTTTTCAGTGGAGTCCAGCCAGAGCTTTGCTGCACCTTTGAGTCGACTATACACCGCTAATAAAAAACATTTTTCCTCCCACTGATAAGCTTGGACCGCACTATTTACGCGTTCTACGAACTGTTCAACAGATACCGACGATTCGTTTGTTGGATCAAATTCCGGAATAGTTTCGGCGATTTCTTTCACTGAATATCCACTACGCCCAGTCGTTGCAATAAAACTACCAGCAGAAGAAGTTGCCCTCTCTTGATCACTGCGCGTAGTTGTTGCAGTTACATTTTGATTGGATTGCAATTGATGCATCAACGAACTAAACATGTCCCGTAATTCATTAATTTGGTCCTGTATATTTGCACTAGCGATCTCGATACTATCCGACCCAACAGCTTCGCACAAACGCAAAACTAGCTCATTTTTCAGGCCTTCAGTGGACAAACCTTTTTCGTTCAAAATTTCTTTTAAATCCGTTAATTTTAACGTATTTATCTTAGCAAGAGGCATTTTGATTACTTAGTCATATATATACGTTTAACAACTAAATCAATTATTTCTGTATAATACGTTTTAATTTGCCCGTATGGATTTACCCGCTTCTGAATTTGTAAGGACGACCGTTAAGAAAAAGAAAAAGGTTCTTCGCATTAATTTGAACGCAATTGAAAAACAACTAATTTATTCCGTTTTCTTTGTACAATAAAATTCGACTGCCAAATATTTAAAAACATTTTAATAATTTCATATTTTCTTGAATCGTCGTTCATTGGCTACTTTGTCGTGAATTCAAAAGTGAGAGTAAAGTAAAGTAGCACAAAGTGGTTTTCTGGATTGCCTTACACATATCTCTTGTTCCACCTCTCTAACTCGGCAGGGTACCCTTCGTACTCGTATTCTCTAAGTCTTTCGAAAAACTTCTCCATAGTCTGTTGTAAGGCGTGTAATTTTCGATTTCGTAGAGTTATGCCCTGTATGTATGCTTTTTATGGCAGTTAGACAGTTCAGTGTTCCATTGCTGATGGATTCCCATCAAAAATCTTCACAAACTTGGCTCGAGATCTCTGAAGCAGCTGAAGACGTTATTTGAACAACTTTTACTTCCGCTCCCTTCGATTTTGTCAGCGTGAACGACGAACTATTTTGATCTACGTCCGATGGGTCAGGCCCTTTTGCAGAACGGGTAACTTTCGCCTGTAAATAGATTGGAGGTCATTTCCTGATCTTGGTATTGTCTACATTGGTTCATCATTTCTTTGATTGGGTCGCCATTTGGGTCCGTTATCCTTGTCCGAATCTACAGTCACCCTGAATAATCCCGTTCAGACACAGATTAGCATTAGTTGGTAGGATCTCAACCGATTCTGCCCCACCAACTTAATTATGACGAGCCCTGAATGTACCCAATGGCCGGCCAAGGTTTTACCGGGACGAAGAGTATTGCCACATTAGCCGGAAAGTCGTTTTGACAGGGTGTCAAGCCGTGTATTAAAATTTCCGAATGTAACACACGCCAGGCGTTGCCAAGCATATCGAAAACAATAGTTCCAGTATGCCTTAATTAAGACCTTACTCGTCTCAATCTTAATTTATTACCAAACATAAGATTTATTTATATTGCAAGAGTAAACTACTCTTCTTCTTTCCTGGGTATGTATCCCGCGCTACGTACTTGCCTACTATATTGGATAAGTATTCCCCCGGAGCAAGCTCAATAAGGGTTGTGCGTATTTAAATTAAGGGATGTGTCCAAGCTTCCTCGAAAGCAGCTCTTGATTTGTGGGCTGTTTATTTCAATATTCGCAGATAATCTTAATTAATGGGCCGTTTGCCGACAGCGAACCCATTGGCCTGAATTCCATTATCTCTACCTCTTCCTCTACTTCTACCTCTACCTCTTCTTCTATTTCTACCTCTATTTCTACTTCTACCTCCACCTCTACTCTCACTTGTTACGCTAAGATGTACAACACTCACTGGCTCTGATACAGGTAAGATATGAGAAGCTCAATGTTCACGTTTTTTAAATACCTAGCTTCGATTCCAGTGATTTCCCCTGATTAATTTCTGTGGCGTTAATATATTAAATTTAGTGGATTAATGCTTCACTTTTAAGCTTTCAGTTGTTTTTACTCTAAAAGACCCGGCCATAAGCAGCTACATTTATCTCAACAAATCTCTTTACACTCTTGTTTGTGTGTATTAGATTTCTTAATCTTCAACGAATTCGCGGCATGTATGCTGTACTGCTGTGAAATGTACCAAATCAATGGAGTTTCCACCTAAGGTGAATCCGAAATGAGTACACACGAAACTACGCACCAACTTTTATTACAAACTACGCGAGACGCGCGGAGAGTCGACTCGTTGGAGCAACGTGGAAGAAATTATAAAAGTGAGACTGCTTAGAAGATGACAACTGCAAGTGGTGATTAGAAATTTCAAACATTTATTGCCGATTATGTAACTGGTGTTATGTTGTTGTTAGCTCACCAAAAAACTAATTTCCTCGAATGCAGGCAAGCGTCAAATGAGAGCAAATATGCTGACGAAATTAAAAAAGTCATCAAAGGAAATACGCGAAATAAGAATTTGTGGTAAGATTACATTGGACGTAAAAATTAATTTTGAGTATTTAATTTTGATTTCAAATCATAAATTGAGATTCGAAAATTAATTTGCGAAATCTCAATGTGACGCAAACTTGAGCTTTCGAAATGGGTTCAGGGAGAATGTACATCTGTACAAGGACATAAACAAGGTAATAAAAACCGCAGAGAGTTGGCAAAGGCAGCTCTCGATACGTACACGTTCGGCGTTCCCATTAAACTAGTATTAGATTAACAACGTTTCTACCATCTTTGAAGAGAAATCAAACATATCGCAATTCCATGGGGCACTTCCTTTTCGCATCGCATGCTTATAAGTTGGGACTGCAGTTCTTGAAAGTGCTGGCTGTATGATGAAACGGTTGAGCAAGCTTCGTCTAACTCCTAGCCCAGAGCTTCATTCTATTTCTCGCTCCACGGTATATGACTAGCAAATTAACCATCCGAGGCAGAAACCAGTCTATTTGATATTGAAAGTCTTACAGCTTCTAAATTTACGCTCAAAGTGAGTAGCAAAGCCATTTCCTAACTCCAGTTATACAGTGCCGAATGCATTCCACCAAACTAATACTTCAAAGAAACTAGATCGAATGACTACCATATAACATAGCTAGTGGAGACAGCTTCGAGTGAACCCAGCGGGTTAGGGGGTTATAATATACCCGCAGTAGGTATGTATGTCGTACGAGGCGACTAAAATACCAAATAGATTCAAGGGGTTGTGTATCGCAACCCTTTCAGGTTGCCAGCGCAATATATAGCTTCTCCAAATCCTATTGCCAACCTCACCTATCCGTGGCGAATCCTGTCGAGGCTGTGGCGACCCCGAACTCCTCATGGATCTAAGGGGTAGGAGGGCGGTATGGCCTAGAAGGTAGCATGCGGTCATAACAAATCATTCCGAGATGGTTGGGCTTCGCACCCGAACGTACCGGATCTACATCCGGCAAAGGACAATCAACATCGATAACACTCCCAAAGGCCTTCGTGGAGTGTCCTTATTCCTACAACAACAACAACAACAACAGCCTCGAGTATTTGCCAAGGTGTATGCAGGCTTCCTTATCTCTGTTCTCTATATAACGCTTCGACGAAACCTTTATGCAAAATAAAATTCCGACGTATTCTAAAACGATGGGTGCACTAAAAAGAGGGATCTTGTACCGCCACGATAAGATAATTAGCTACGTTATAATTGTGTTTGCAGCTACCTTGCAGGATATGGACCATTTAACTATTTTCGCAGTTAGTGAGCATAGGCCGCCTACCTCAAAATAAGCTGGCCCGCCATCCACGCAAATAAATTGCGGGCTGAAACACCCCAAACTCCATCATAGGACGCTACTCATGTCAGTTGACGGGTTAAAAGTTTCTGACACAGTCAACCACCGCGCACTACTCAAAGTCATAGAAGGTTTACCCCTTACCTCCTGGTCTAAAAAGATGGACTGAAAATTAGCTGAGTGGTCAGCAAGCACCAGTTCAATTAAACGAACAAAACCTCAAAACCTAGGAGAACTAAAAAGGGGGTGGCACGTGGTGGTGACAACTGCACAATAGTTGCAACAGGTACCAAGACTCTCACCAAACGAATTAATTTCCATAAAAAGTTATCTACCCAACCTCGGTAGATGCGACTAAGTTTCCATCCACTCTGTTTAACGTCGTTGGCGTAACGCTTTCAACTGTCAGTCACCCAAATATCTTTCGTGTAACGTTCGATAGCAATTTTACCTTTGAGGAACATGCCTTCGAAATTGTATCTAAAGTACAAAGCCACAAGGAAATCTCAAAGTCGCTTCCCGGCAGCACAACTTACAAAGCAGTTGGTCGACCGATCAAGTACTACGCTTCGCTGGTTTCGTTGCCCGTTTTAAAAAATACATTGGAAAAGGCTGCATGCGTGTACGCAGAACCACCACGGAATGTCTTGTTATGCCCCCTGAACACCACCTAAATAGTTAGGCGAAAGAGCCAAACAAAAATAAGCATAACGAAATGTCGAGCAAATAGTTTTTGCTGAATTGTCACAATGTGGGGCACCCCAGCAAACAACTGCTTGATCTAGCACTACCTCCCAAAGGGATTAGGAAATATCTCCGTAAGTACTACGATGTGAAAAGGCAACCCACCCGGTTGATCCAGATAAAAATAAGGAGGCCTTAAGCCTAATCTATACCTTCACTAGGTCGTGCCTGGTGAACGCGGTTCTCAATATACTGTTGCATAAACTAACTTATCTGTCAATTGATATGTTATTGGTGTATACAACAACTAGTATGCTATCTGGCCCCCCAACAATTTAGGGAATTAGAATATACCTACGGTAGGTATGCCTGTCGTAAGAGGCTACTAAAATACAAGATTTATTCAAGGAGTTGTGTAGCGCAACCCTCCCAAGGGATTAAAAATAAATAAATAAATGTAAGGCGCGATAACCTCCGAAGAGATCTAAGGCCGAGCTTCTCTTCCAATTTGCGTCGTGCTCCTATTGATTTTCCCTACAAATCGGCCGGACGGGACCTACATGTTTTATGCCGACTCCGAACGGCATCTGCAAGGCAGATGAGTTTTCACTGAGAGCTTTTCATGGCAGAAATACACCCGGAGCGCTTGCCAAACACTGCCGAGGGGCGAGCCCGCTTAGAAAATTTTCTTCTAATTGAAAAACCTTATTTTCTAAAATTTTGATGTTGCTTTGCCCGAGGTGTGAACCCAGGGCATACGGTGTGGTAGGCGGAGCACGCTACCATCACACCACGGTGACCACCAAGGGATTGCCACCGCAATAAATAGCTTCTCCAAACCAATTGTCAACCTCACCTACCCGTGGCGAATCCTGTTTCCTTAATGTAGGGCGGTATGGCCTAGAAGGTTTAATATGGTCATATAAATGGTCGGGCTAGTACCTTAATGGTGCTTTGTTACCGGAATGTACCGGAGCTATATCCCACAAATGACCATCAACATCAATAACACTCTCCAAAGCCTTTGGGGAGTGTCTTTATCGTTAATACAACAACAACAACAACAACAGTATGCCATCTGGTATATTGCTGGCACAGAGGCTGACTAGAGCGTTAATTGGTATGGCCCTGATTTATATACTGACTAGTATGGTATCTGGTAAGATTCTGGTGTATATAATGACTAGTTTGTCAACAGGTATCATGCTGATGCAGAGACTTGCAATTGATATTTCGTAGGACACCGCCGTGTCAAAAATACAAGTTGCTCATACCGTAAAGAGAAGGAACTCATTTTTGAAAAACTTGTATTCTTCTAGTATACGACTAGTTGGCTTCACTGTAGCTAATATATTACTTCTATGAATTTCTCCGCACGCGAAGATACACGGAAAGAAATGGTACTAGTAAAATCAACAAAACGGTTATGTTGTTCTTGACTTAACGGAGATTCGGTGAAATTGATCGAATTACGGTTAATTCGACCGATTTCTTTGTCAAACGAACAAATTAGTTTAGTCATTTCAACAGAAGAGAAATTGTCGCTCTTAAGTTAACAAAATTCTGTAAAATTTACAGATTCCTGGTCAATCTAACTGATTTTTCTGTTAACACAACTGATCTCACTGGTCATTTCAACAGCGATCAACAGTCAATACATGAGCAAATTTCAAAGAGAATTTTACGCTCACTGCGCTCTCTACTTTGTACTTATGACGATGGTGCTAGTTTTTCAGTTATCAATACAAAACGAAAAAACCTTTTTTGAATTTACTGTGCAAAAAATTATGAAATACCGGGACACCTATTTATCGGGTACAATTTTGCAAATTCTCCTCGAAGTGAAATGCAAAATTGCGCCCTCTTGTTGCAAAAGTTGTGTTTGAATGAACAGGATTTTTCCAAAGTTAGTAACATTTTGTTCAAGTTTTTACGAATTTTCACTCACGCGAACGTATCTAATAAGATAATAAAAAAAAATCCTTTTTTAATGTTGATGTTTCCGACAACATGAAAGTTTGAGTTGTTTTGGAATCGTTCCCACTTAAAGAGTTACGAAAATTAAACTTGCCGAATTACATGTAAAGTTACTCCAGTGGCGAATTACCTTCCTGCGATTTGATTCTTTACATTTCTATAACTTACAAGCTCTCTATTTAAAATATTGTCAAACATTTATACAAGTTTTGTTCGAAACAATCAAGTGTGGCAACTACATGCGAGAGAAGAAATTGAGAATGAGCTGAGCTGCAACCGAGAGAATTGAGAATCAGTTTTGTGACTAATATTTTCATTTCTATTTGCAAACCGAAGTTCAAAACTATAAATTAAATAAATTATAAAATATAAAATTTGGTGAAAGTGCGTTTAATAAAACAAAATAATAAAGTGTATAATGTTTAATGTGTGTCAGGATATTTGATGTAAGCTCAATGGACGTTCGTTTAGTAAGTGCCAATGTGGTGTGATGGTAGCGTGCTCCGCCTGTCACACCGTAAGCCCTGGGTTCGCACCCGGGCAAAGCAACATCAAAATTTTACAAATAAGGTTTTTCAATTAGAAAAAAATTTTTTTCTTAAGCGGGGTCGCCCCTCGGCAGTGTTTGGCAAGCGCTCCGAGTGTATTTCTGCCGTGAAAACTCAGATGCCGTTCGGAGTCCCGTCCGGCTAATTTGTAGGGAAAATCAAGAGGATCACGACGCTAATTGGAAGAGAAGCTCAGCCTTACATTTATTTATTTATATGGCAACATACGTACTTTCATACAAAGCTGTCGCAACAACTTTTTTTGTTAATTTGACTACTAAAACGGTCAATTACCAATCAACGATTTGTGCGCAGTTGAATCAACATCTTGTTGCGATGGATAAAAATTAACAGAAATTTCGGTTGAATTGACGGTTGATTTTAGCAGTCTTTTTCTTTCAGTGTAACAAGCAGGACCGCACGCAAGAACGAGGAAAAGTAAAAGACTGATTCCGATAAAATAACAAGAAATCTTTGAGCTGACAGCCACTGTCTTCAGACCTTAGTATAATAGAAAATCTATGGAGAGTTTTGCGGTCAGATCCTCTGTCAATACAAAGGATCTTTAGGGTCCAAGAAGAATAAGTTTATCAGTCATAGCTCAGCAGCATTGATACCCACCAAGTATTGTGTTCAAATCAAGTATCTTTCGTTAATTTTTATTCACAGTTCTGCGAAATTTTAAGCAGTCATATTACAGGACACGACCAATAAAATAGCTGTTACCAAAAGCTAACAAGATTTCATCTTTTGTTAGTGTACATATGAGTTCTACTTACGAGTTGTGAAATTATTACGAATTTTTGATTTACCTGAAAATAACTGAAATTAAATTAGATTAGTTAAAAAAGAAATATTTTTCTGTAGAGCTGCGTACTTAATGTATTTAAAAAAAACTTCAATATGGCTCATTTACTATCTCCATAACTCCTTCGGGATATATGAATCTTCATGCTCAGCACAGGGTTTTAAAGTTGGTGAACAAAAACCGTATGGTTCGAGCTTTGGGTAAGTCGCATTTGCAAAGTTCAATAAAAGTAAGGTTCAAGTGCAATTCGAAATGCAAAATCATTAGTTAAGTTTTCCTATGCGGTGTTATGGAAGGTGAGGTACCGTTGAACTGCCCGGTCTGTGAGGACTTCATACAGACTGAATGAGTGCGTAGAATTACCGGATTTTTGTTTAACGACCAAATTGTAAACCCCTTGCAAAAATCAGGACCTATGTTATAAAATAACTCCGTCAAATACTAATGTGGCAAATACTAGAAGCTTTCTAGTTTCTATGCCACTTGCTGCGTCTAGATATGACAGCTGTATCACTCCAATAGCTGGAGTCTTAGACAGGCAAGCGCAGGGCACGAGCACAAAACGTGCTCCATAGTTTTATCCTCCAACATCGTACTACCTACATCTACTATCACTGACCCAGCCTAATTTAAAGGCATGTGACGCCAGAAGGCACTGTCCAGTCAGAATACCCGTCATAAGTCTGCAGACCTCTTTTTTTAATGATAGGAATAAATTCGTTAGTCCAAGGTTGTAAGACCTACACATAATCTTCGACACTTTACAGCTTCGCGCTTGGACCCACGCCTTTTCGGCTTGGTCGATCATGTGCAACTCTCACATTCACTTACTCTCGCCCAATTTAATTGGGACGTCTACGTAGCAGTTTTCAAGGGATGCGCCTATTTTAGCTAGTTCATCCGCTTGTCAATTCCCATCTATTCCCATAAGCTCTGGGACACAATAAAGATGTATGCTTCTCTCTGTCCCCATTCTTGCCAGGGATTGCGCCCACGATCCACCTCTATTGTGGCTTTAAGAACCCTATCGAAGCGCAGATAGGGAATCAGGTAGTTTGTTCGTCTTGTGATTGATGACGCTATACAACTATGGTCGTATGGGCGGCGCTCAAGCTGCCTCGAAAAACTGAGTCGCGTTGCACTTGTTAACGCTATGTTCTTTGCTACTAGATCTACAGGTGGAATGTGCAGAATATCATACAGTGCAGCCGACAGGGTTTTTTTTCAGGCCTCCCGTAATGTTAAGCATTGTTAGCCTGCATACCCATTATAATTTCTTGAGGTAGGTTATTTTTTGTAGGGTTTACAATCGCTGTAAATACCCAATGAGAAAGAGAGGGATATGAACCCCACGTAGACCCGAAGCCCTCTTCACTCTCTCCTCCACGTTGAGCTTCTACGAGAACTTACTGTGTAGAATTATTCCTAAATATTTTGTGCAAGGTTTCTCCTCCTAGCTTAGGCCTGGTTCAATTTGGGACCTTGTACCTATGTGTGATAAGTATTTGTATTGAAATTGTTCACAATGGGCGCTTTCAGCAAACGCAAGTGTTGAGCAAAGGGTGAGTGATAACTTTCTAAATGCACTGTTGAGTTCGATGTCAAAATACCGAGTATGAATATTAATGCTGCATTCTCTCAACGGGTTTCGATCGACAGTTTGGCAGTTCTCCGATATTTTACAAAAAATGTTACGTATACGCAACGGTACCCGTCTTTTAAGACTAATACGGCAGCTCTTGGTATTATGAAGAAGTTTAAATTGGAATTTAAGATCTTTCTACTTAAAACATAATTATTATTATTTCATTTGACAGTTGTATCAACTCGCTGTACATGAAACTAAATTTCTATAATGCAACTGAGGTAAACCTGTGTGCAACATATCAATAAGAGCGTCCTGCATTAATGTAGAAATAAAACAACAGCGAAGTAAAAAGTTAATATTGATTTCGAGGAGGGTATTCTTTAATAGTTTTCAGTTTTTTCTAAAAAACGTAAGGACTACTTATGCGCTATATCAATGTAGGTATACGCTTTTATTTACAAACGTATATGAATGAATGTATGTTTTTTTGATAGCCAGATAGCACGATTCTTACTTAAGTGCTTTTCATTGTTGATATGTCACAACTGTCGGTTGGTAATTGTTGCAATAGTGAAGGTTATGAATGAGGTAAGTTTGCAAAGACGAGACAAACAAACGCTTAATTGACTGCCAGCAACTTTAGTGTGTGGATGCGGAACATTCCATATAATGAATTTTTACAGCGAATTGGATGGAAAGTAGTTTTGGCCGATTTTATAATTCTTATTTTCAATGCGAATATACTTTAAATGTATCAGACCGTAATGTATACAGAAAAAAAATGTAATATTAATTTTAAATTAAAACAAGTAAGGACGGGACTGTCTTCGGCTGTGTCGAAGACTTCATACCTTTCATGAATGGGGCTGAACAATAAACTTATCCCGTTCGTAATCTCCAAATAATCGGATGTATAAGATAAGAAATATATAATGAACATATGTACATACCTAAACGATTTTTAAGATAAATATAAAATAAAGAATGGCAAAAAACCCCCTTATCTGAACGATCGGTTGTACGGGATATATATTATATATAGCTCCGATCGAAATGATTTTTACAGGAAATATTCTACGATATATTAAAATATATATCACCGAGTTTCACGTTTATACTTTCTAAATTAAGGGACAAACGGCCAAATATCTTTCTATCTGAACTATCGGTTGTATGGGATAGATATGTATATACTATATACATATAGCTCCGATCAAAGTGATTTTTCAGGAAATCTTCTGCGATATATTAGAATAAATATCACCAAGTTTAACGTTTTTATATTGGAAATTAAGGGAGACATTTGCCAAAAATCTTTCTATCTGAACGATCGGTTGTATGGGATATATACTATATATAGCTCCGATCAAAGTGATTTTTTCAGAAAATCTTCTATGATATATTAAAATATATATCACCGAGTTTCACGTTTATAATTTCTAAATTAAGGGACAAATGGCCAAAAATCTTGCTATCTGAACGATCGGTTGTATGGGATATATACTATATATAGCTCCGATCAAAGTGATTTTTTCAGAAAATCTTCTATGATATATTAAAATATATATCACCGAGTTTCACGTTTATACTTTCTAAATTAAGGGACAAATGGCCAAAAATCTTTCTATCTGAACGATCGGTTGTATGGGATAGATATGTATATACTATATACATATAGCTCCGATCAAAGTGATTTTTTCAGGAAATCTTCTGTGATATATTAGAATAAATATCACCAAGTTTAACGTTTTCATATTGGAAATTAAGGGAGACATTTGCCAAAAATCTTTCTATCTGAACGATCGGTTGTATGGGATATATACTATATATAGCTCCGATCAAAGTGATTTTTTCAGAAAATCTTCTATGATATATTAAAATATATATCACCGAGTTTCACGTTTATACTTTCTAAATTAAGGGACAAATGGCCAAAAATCTTTCTATCTGAACGATCGGCTGTATGGGATAGATATGTATATACTATATACATATAGCTCCGATCAAAGTGATTTTTCAGGAAATCTTCTGCGATATATTAGAATAAATATCACCAAGTTTAACGTTTTCATATTGGAAATTAAGGGAGACATTTGCCAAAAATCTTTCTATCTGAACGATCGGTTGTATGGGATATATACTATATATAGCTCCGATCAAAGTGATTTTTTCAGAATATCTTCTATGATATATTAAAATATATATCACCAAGTTTCACGTTTTTATGTTGGAAACTAGGGGAGAAATGGCTAAAAATCTTTCTATCTGAACTATCGGTTGTATGGGATATATACTATATATAGCTCCGATCAAAGTGATTTTTTCAGAAAATCTTCTATGATATATTAAAATATATATCACCGAGTTTCACGTTTATACTTTCTAAATTAAGGGACAAATGGCCAAAAATCTTTCTATCTGAACGATCGGTTGTATGGGATAGGTATGTATATACTATATACATATAGCTCCGATCAAAGTGATTTTTTCAGGAAATCTTCTGTGATATATTAGAATAAATATCACCAAGTTTAACGTTTTTATATTGGAAACTAAGGGAGACATTTGCCAAAAATCTTTCTATCTAAACGATCGGTTGTATGGGATATATACTATATATAGCTCAGATCAAAGTGATTTTTTCAGAAAATCTTCTATGATATATTAAAATATATATCACCGAGTTTCACGTTTATACTTTCTAAATTAAGGGACAAATGGCCAAAAATCTTTCTATCTGAACGATCGGTTGTATGGGATATATACTATATATAGCTCCGATCAAAGTGATTTTTTCAGAAAATCGTCTATGATATATTGAAATATATATCACCGAGTTTCACGTTTATACTTTCTAAATTAAGGGACAAATGGCCAAAAATCTTTCTATCTGAACGATCGGCTGTATGGGATATATACTATATATAGCTCCGATCAAAGTGATTTTTTCAGAAAATCTTCTATGATATATTAAAATATATATCACCGAGTTTCACGTTTATACTTTCTAAATTAAGGGACAAATGGCCAAAAATCTTTCTATCTGAACGATCGGTTGTATGGGATAGGTATGTATATACTATATACATATAGCTCCGATCAAAGTGATTTTTTCAGGAAATCTTCTGCGATATATTAGAACAAATATCACCAAGTTTACCGTTTTTATATTGGAAATTAAGGGAGACATTTGCCAAAAATCTTTCTATCTGAACGATCGGTTGTATGGGATATATACTATATATAGCTCCGATCAAAGTGATTTTTTCAGAAAATCTTCTATGATATATTAAAATATATATCACCGAGTTTCACGTTTATACTTTCTAAATTAAGGGACAAATGGCCAAAAATCTTGCTATCTGAACGATCGGTTGTATGGGATATATACTATATATAGCTCCGATCAAAGTGATTTTTTCAGAAAATCTTCTATGATATATTAAAATAAATATCACCGAGTTTCACGTTTATACTTTCTAAATTAAGGGACAAATGGCCAAAAATCTTTCTATCTGAACGATCGGTTGTATGGGATAGATATGTATATACTATATACATATAGCTCCGATCAAAGTGATTTTTTCAGGAAATCTTCTGTGATATATTAGAATAAATATCACCAAGTTTAACGTTTTCATATTGGAAATTAAGGGAGACATTTGCCAAAAATCTTTCTATCTGAACGATCGGTTGTATGGGATATATACTATATATAGCTCCGATCAAAGTGATTTTTTCAGAAAATCTTCTATGATATATTAAAATATATATCACCGAGTTTCACGTTTATACTTTCTAAATTAAGGGACAAATGGCCAAAAATCTTTCTATCTGAACGATCGGTTGTATGGGATAGATATGTATATACTATATACATATAGCTCCGATCAAAGTGATTTTTTCAGGAAATCTTCTGCGATATATTAGAATAAATATCACCAAGTTTAACGTTTTTATATTGGAAATTAAGGGAGACATTTGCCAAAAATCTTTCTATCTGAACGATCGGTTGTATGGGATATATACTATATATAGCTCCGATCAAAGTGATTTTTTCAGAAAATCTTCTATGATATATTAAAATATATATCACCGAGTTTCACGCTTATACTTTCTAAATTAAGGGACAAATGGCCAAAAATCTTTCTATCTGAACGATCGGTTGAATGGGATAGATATGTATATACTATATACATATAGCTCCGATCAAAGTGATTTTTTCAGGAAATCTTCTGTGATATATTAGAATAAATATCACCAAGTTTAACGTTTTCATATTGGAAATTAAGGGAGACATTTGCCAAAAATCTTTCTATCTGAACGATCGGTTGTATGGGATATATACTATATATAGCTCCGATCAAAGTGATTTTTTCAGAAAATCTTCTATGATATATTAAAATATATATCACCGAGTTTCACGTTTATACTTTCTAAATTAAGGGACAAATGGCCAAAAATCTTTCTATCTGAACGATCGGTTGTATGGGATAGATATGTATATACTATATACATATAGCTCCGATCAAAGTGATTTTTTCAGGAAATCTTCTGTGATATATTAGAATAAATATCACCAAGTTTAACGTTTTCATATTGGAAATTAAGGGAGACATTTGCCAAAAATCTTTCTATCTGAACGATCGGTTGTATGGGATATATACTATATATAGCTCCGATCAAAGTGATTTTTTCAGAATATCTTCTATGATATATTAAAATATATATCACCAAGTTTCACGTTTTTATGTTGGAAACTAAGGGAGAAATGGCTAAAAATCTTTCTATCTGAACGATCGGTTGTATGGGATATATACTATATATAGCTCCGATCAAAGTGATTTTTCAGAAAATCTTCTATGATATATTAAAATATATATCACCGAGTTTCACGTTTATACTTTCTAAATTAAGGGACAAATGGCCAAAAATCTTTCTATCTGAACGATCGGTTGTATGGGATAGGTATGTATATACTATATACATATAGCTCCGATCAAAGTGATTTTTTCAGGAAATCTGTGATATATTAGAATAAATATCACCAAGTTTAACGTTTTTATATTGTAAATTAAGGGAGACATTTGCCAAAAATCTTTCTATCTGAACGATCGGTTGTATAGGATATATACTATATACATCTCCGATCAAAGTGATTTTTTCAGGATATCTTCTATGTTATACTAGAATATATATCACCGTGTTTCACGTTTATACTTTCTAAATTGCGGCAGGAATGACCAAAATCGTCTTATCTTAACGATAGGCTGTATGGGAGATTTATGTTATAGTGGTCCGATCCTACCGGATTCGACAAAAGTCTAAGATAATACAAAAATACACCCTTGTGCCAAATTTCATTGAGATATCTCAAAATTTGAGGGACTAGTTTGCGTTCAACCAGACAGACGGACATGGCTATATCAACTCAGTTTGTCGCTCTGATCAATTCGGTATACTTTAGTTTCATTTCATTTTCATTTATTGATAGGTTACATTAGTACAATGAGATCTATGATCTCTTATAGTACAACAATATATGGAACAGCAAAAATACAAATAATTCTTAAATCTAGGCAGGATCATAACACAAGCAAAAAAAAACAAATACAGATATAGAAAAATAAAGCATGGAGTCAATAATCACAGACAAATTATTATTTAGATAGCGAAACTTGTGAACAAATCAATTAGAGAGTATTAATGTATTTTACCGGTAATAAGCATACAAAACTTCCCTAAAGTTGCTTTTAGTAATACTACTGCGAATGGACATTGGTATCGAGTTCCAAGTACGAATGGCATTGACAAATAATAGCCGCGAGGAGGTAAGGTAGTTATAGCTTGGTACAATCAGATCATGCGTCCGGGAGGACCTGGGAAAAATTAGCTTATCATAAAGATATCTAGGTTCCTTACATATAATAAGTCTGCAGAGAAAAATACAATTTCTGGCCTTCAGATAGTCAGCTATATCGCACCCTAGTAATCGTGTTCTCCAATTCGAAATATGGTCAAATTTGTCTAACCCGAACACATAGCGCGTAACGTGGTTGAAAGCTACATCTATCTTATGGGCAGAGAGCGAGCTCAGCTTACTGTATACCAGTTCAGGATAGCATATAGCCGGCAAAATTAGCTGTATTGCAAGCTTTCTCCTAACATGGGGAGGAGTAAATGCCGCTGACGTTCGAAGGTTCCTTAATATATAGTATAATTTGCAGACAATAGAGTTTACATGATCATCGCACGTCAAGCTACTGTTGATGATAAAGCCAAGATTGATCACTTTTGGCACCATTTTTAGAACATTACCACCAATATATAAAGGAGGAATAGTTGAGAAAGCTATAGCTTTTTAGATATCGGGAGGATGTAAGACTTATCACTATTAAGGCACAAATAATTTATCGTGGCCCAAGCCGAAATGGATGCTAAGTCATTATTGTACCTGCCATCAGCGCAAGCGTGCATATTGGCATGCTGAGAGAAACAGAAAATGTCATTAATGGAAAGACTAAACAATAAAGGACCTAGAATAAATCCTTGTGGAACATCAGTCAGCAGTGGTTTTAGGCTAGACAATTGTGAGCCAATTCTTTCCCCTAAATAGCTCCGCATCAGATGCGTTGCGGAAACACCAAAACCAAAGTAATTAGTTCGCTTCATGCAGAGTAAGTCATGGTTTACCGAGTCGAAAGCTTTAGAAAAATCTAAGAGGCACAATAGAGTTAATGGTGAGTCTGTCTTCTATATTTCTCAACGTTACAAACATCGGACCAAAGTTAATATACCATTTCATATTCATGAAATGTATAAAAAGAAAAGAATAGCATCAGCGATTTTCACACTCAAAGTGGGAAAAATGGCTACGCCCAGGCGAAGTCTTTCCGACCTATCCGTCTAACCTCTTATTTATTTATTTATTTATTTAATTCATTCATGATCATTCGACATGATTCACGGAGAGGGAAAGAGAGAGCGAAAATAAAATATGAAAGTTAAAGCACAGCAAAATAAAACTTACAGGCCTGCTTGTATAATGTAATTAGAAAACAAGTAAAGGTGTCTAAGTTCGGGTTTAACCGAACATTATATACTCAGCGTGAGCTTCAATTGCACATTTCATTTCAGATAAATTACTTTTCTACATAACACGTGGCACCGCCCGTTTAAAAAAAATGTCTCCCCATTTCCCCTTACAATAAAACTTGATATGTGAAATATCATTGATTCAAAACTATTATTTGCTAAGTTATAGCTTATTATTCTAGTGTACGACCCTTTTAAACTAGTTTTATATCTAAGTTACCATTGTCTTTAACCGACCCCGTCCATTTTTACTGGAAATATTTTCTACTATAGGGAAAATTTGTGTACCCAATTTTATTATGATCCGTTAATTTTTCTTCGAGTCATGGCTCCCGAAACATAGAAAATTGCTTAGTCATAAAAGGGGCGGTGCCATGCCCATTTTTTTAAATTTGAAGTTTTTCCTATTTATTGTTATAAATCCACTTGGGAAATGAAATACCATTGTTATAAAACTCTTTTTTGCAAAGATATAGCTTATTTTATTCTTCCACGACCCTTTTAAAAATCTTTTATATATAGAAGTAGGCGTGTTCCTTAACCGATTTCGTTAATTTTTCTTCAAGGCATTCCTTATAGTAAAGGCAACCTATCTGCCTAATTTTGTGACGACAGGTTTAACGATTTTCGATTTATGATTAATAATATTTGTAAAATTGATTATATCACAAGTGGGCGGTGCCACGCCCATTTAAAAAAAATTTTTTTTTTTAATTTTTATCAAGAGTCCCAATATCAGTCCACATGTCAAATTTCAGCATTCTAGCTGTATTATTTACTAAATAATCAGGTTTTTGTGTTTTCCAAAATTTTATATATATAAAAAGTGGGCGTGGTTATCATCCGAGTTCGTTCGTTTTCAATACCAATATATTCTGGGTCCAGATAAGCTCGTGCGCCAAATGTGGTGAAGATACCTCAATATTTACTCAAGCTATCGTGTTAACGGACAGCCAGCCGGACGGACGGACATGGCTCAATCAAATTTTTTTTCGATCCTGATTATTTTGATATATGGAAGTCTATATCTATCTCGATTCATTTATGCCTGTACAACCAATCGTTATCCAATCAAAGTTAATATAATCTGTGTGCAAAGCACGCTGAGCATAAAGATATATAAGATAGTATACTTGTATAGTATGAATCATTGAAGCAGAAAGTAACTGGGAAAATGTTGTACAACAAGTTAAAGCATGCATTCGAAATTTAGCCTTGAAGCGCCGCAATAACACACACACTCTTTGTTAAATGTATGCCACTTAGACAGTCATTGTCAGCTGTTGCTCTTATGTAGGCACATATATCGAGGTCACGATGCCTAACAATGTAAGGGTCCAACCATTTCGGGTTTTTCGACCCGCCAAACCAAGTGTCCAAGAACAATAACAACCACAATGCGTCTACTTCTTCAACTAACATGACATCAAAGTATACAATGTATTATCACAACGTCAGCGGCATGCGAACAAAATCAACGCAATTTCGGCGTAACGTATGTGCTCATGATTATGATATTGTTGTGATATGTGAAACGTGGTTAAATCAACATATTTCATCCTGTGAATTTTTTGATGATTACTACCATGTTTATCGCTTGGATCGTTGTCCTGAAAGTTCAGGGCTTGAGCGTGGCGGTGGAGTGCTGATTGCTATTAGAAATGACTTGTGCAGTAGTGCTGTGGATCTTAACTCATATGGGAATAAGATTGAACAGATCTGTGTTAAAGTTAAATTTTCTAAATCAAAATGTATTTTCATTGTATTGTCTTATATTCCTCCCAATAGTACTATTGATGTTTATGAAAAGCATTTATCCAACCTAATCTTGGTATACAATAATTTAACTCAATTCGATGAACTTATTTACCTTGGTGACTTTAATTTAGGTAATATTGAATGGATATCCACTGATAATTTAACCTCACCATCCAATTTGAGATCAGATATCGATATACTGTTTGTGAGCAATATATTATCTTATAACTTAAATCAAATTAATTCTATTGTTAATTATTTAAATCGCTTTTTAGACCTAGTTTTTATTTCTGCTGATTTGAATTCTTCTTGTGGGGAATGCATTGCACCATTATTAAATAATAGTATTCATCACAAAGCACTAATCATAGAATTTCAATTCTACGAATTCGATAAGAACGTCGTTGATGATACCAAGTCATATAACTATAATAAAGCAGATGTTACTGGAATTAGTAATTATCTTAATAATGTTGACTGGTCATTTCTAGACTCCCTAGATGATCCACAATTATTATACAGCAAGATAACCCAGATATTTACTCTTATGATTTCAAATTTTGTTCCTAAACATAAATTAAGGTCCAACAATAAGCCTCCTTGGTTCAATCACAGATTGTGTCACCTCAAAAATTTAAAAAATAAAGCCTACAAAAAGTATAAAACAACGGCTTCAGAGGACGACCATTCAGTCTTCATCCGTCTAAGAAAGGACTTTGATTGTTTGAATAATTTTCTCTACAAGCAACATATGTTTAGAATTGAATCCAACTTGAAACAAAATCCTAAAAGTTTTTGGCAATACATCAACACGAAACGAAAAAGTTGTGGGTTTCCAACTACCCTGTCCTACGATGGTACTGTATCCGACAACATAGTTGATTCTTGTAATCTCTTCGCAAATTTTTTTCAAAAAGTGTATGAAGTTCATGCACCTAGTGACTATGCAACGCCAAATGCCTTGACATTGGATCAAGTTGATGGCTTTAGCGTCTCGCCACAGGATGTTGCGAACGCAATATCTATTCTAAAAAACAGCTCAAAAGCTGATCACGAGGGGTTTCCTCCAATATTTTTCAGGCTACTTCACTCAATCATATCTACTCCCATCGCTAAATTATTCAATAAGTGCTTAAGTAAAGGTATCTTTTTAGACTCTTGGAAGCTTTGCACAATATTGCCAGTCTACAAATCGGGTAACCGAAATGACGTATCTAACTATAGACCCATTGTGAAACAAAGTAATTTTGCAAAAATCTTCGATCACGTGGTCAAAGCTAAACTGTACGATCACGTTCAATCATATATCTCTATACATCAACACGGGTTTGTCCCCTCGAGATCAACTTGCTCAAATCTGGTCTTAATTACAAACAAAATAGTTAACGCCTTCGAGAGCCAAGCACAGTTAGATGTAGTTTACACTGACTTTTCTAAGGCATTCGACAAGGTAGACCACTCCATTCTCTTGGAAAAACTCAAAGCATTCGGCATTAACGGAAATCTTCTAGATTTTTTCTCAAGTTTTCTTATGGGACGAAAACTTTTCGTCCAAATGGAATCCGCTAGATCTCAAACTTACATACATGCTTGGTCAGGTATCCCCCAAGGTACACATCTTGGGCCTCTCCTCTTTTTACTATTTATTAATGACCTTCCTGATCAATTTTCAACTGCGGATTGTCTTATGTTTGCGGATGATGTTAAATTATTCCTAAAAATTCAAAATACAATTGACTGTTCTAGTCTTCAGTCTGATCTAAATAATCTTTCTAATTGGTGTATATTAAATCATCTCCATCTAAATGTTAGTAAATGTTGCGTCATCACGTTTGCTAAAAAGTCTAAGACAGTGACTTGCGACTATGTACTAAATGGACAAAAATTGTGCCGTAAAGATACTACTAAGGATCTAGGGGTTATTTTCGACTCTAGGTTGACCTTTTCCAACCATGTAGACCATGTGGTGTCGAAGTCTTTTTCTATGATTGGTTTTATACGCAGAAACACTGTGGATTTTGTTGACCCACTTACTCTCAAAGCGCTGTACATATCTTTAGTGCGTAGTCAATTAGACTATTGCTGTATAATTTGGAACCCTTACTATCAAAATCTTACTTCTATAATTGAAAAGGTGCAAAGGGTGTTCACTAGAATGGCTTTGCGTCCTCTGTCGTGGCCTGATGGGCTTCCAAACTATATTGGCAGACGCAAGTTGCTAGGTCTACAAAGTTTGGAAGAGAGAAGGTCTTATTTTTCTATTATTTTTGTGTATAATGTGATGAATTCTAGAATCAACTGTGAACTCATTTCTAATTTAATACATGTTCACTCATCAAGTCTTAATTTAAGGACAACTCGTTTATTCGATGTAACTTTTCACGCAACCAACTATGGTTTCAATGAGCCACTCACAAGATGCGTTCGAATATGCAATTCGTATGCTAAAAATTTGAATTTCAGTTTAGAGATAAGTAGATTTAAGACTAGTCTCTTTATACTTTTTAATTAATGAGTCTGTTAGAACTATTCGGTAGACAATAATAAATAAATAAATAAATAAATAAATAAATAAACTTAAAAACTAACACATGCACACACACGCAACTACATTTATCATATCCTCTTTTAGCGTGAATTTCTAGCAAACGACAGAAAAACACAATTTCCATTCACGCACTTTATTTGCAAATTTCCTCCGTCTGTCACCTTCATTCGTTGACAACGACCGCGTGAACATCTTTGCATTGGACTATCAAACAAAAAAAACGATTTGATGCAACATAGAATCGCGAATTATTTAACGGCTAAATACAACACATAAACATGATTTATGACCGCGTGTTCATTTTTGCGTAGAAATTTTCCACCCAAGCAGTTTTAAAACAAAAACGTAGAAAAACACTAAAGACGAAAATAAGGAAGAGAAAATTACCTGTAAGGAACATAATTTGGAAATTAATATGCAGCAAATTTTGAATTTTAAGTACTATTTATGTCCAATTGAACTCTTAGCTGCTATTACTAATTTATTGCAATATACTGCGCACTACGAGGGGTCTGCGCTACAACAGGGGTTTTGTACAAAATTGTCTCCAAGCTAGGTAACTTAACAGCTGTAAGAGTTGAAAAAGTATTTCGATAATAAGAGTAAAAAGGTGTGAGTACTAAGTACTTGTGAAGCTCGATATGTAAAGAGGGGTATGAGTCTAAAAATCCAATGTTTTCAAGTCAACTAGAACTCGCCCAGGGAATAAAGTTATAGATAGACGAGGTAAATTTATCAGAAACAAAGAACTTTGTCAGCTTCTTATGTGCAAAAACTAATTCCGAAAATTAGTTGCTTTTTTATTTGCTTCTTATCGAAAGTGACCGCTGAGCTTGCGGTTTGTTGTCGTCTCGTTATCGACGAGTCATCGGCTTCTTATTGCTTCCTTATTGCCTGATTAAAGAACAAGTTACAAATGTGTCGTCGATTTTATATTAAACTTTTATCAGTGCCTGCATCATAACAAGCCCATGAGCCGTGGATAACAAATCGATAACAGGCCGACAACAAATTACTAACAATCCGATAAGATATCGATAGCCTTTCGATGCCAAACAAATAACTTTTTGACAAAATTCATGGATTTTTGATAAAAAGTTGATTAAGTTCTGATAACAAATCGATAATTTTGACAAAAAAAAGTTTGTCGATAATTTTACGATAGATAATAGATAGATTTTCGATAATAAATCAACAACTTTTCAATATCTTTTTCATAACAAATCTATAACTTTTCAATAACGATTCGATAGCTTTTTGATAACGTATCGATACATTCTTGACAATAAGTCGATAACCTTTCGATAAGAAGCTGATAACTCATCGATAGAAGATTAACAATACTTCGATAACAAATGGAAAAGTTGTCTGTGCCCGGTATAACAAACCGATAACTCGTCGCTAACGCTCTGATAACAAATTGATATTGATGATTGAATATCATTTAAACAGTGTCACTTGTGCTAGAGAAAACATGGACCATAGATAAATGTATTTGGGACTGTTTTTTTTGTTTTTTTTTTTTTTTTTTGAGAAAGCGCTGTCAAAATGCGATGCCACCCCTCCGAAAAATAAAAAAATAGGAGTTTTCACGGTGTGTATTCCCAGCGGCGACCCGGATTTGAACAACCTCTTTCTACTTGAAAAACTAGTTTCTAAATCTTTGATGTTGCTTTGCCCGGCACTTGAACACAGGATCTGTGGCGTGGTAGGCGGATCACACTACCATCACACCACATCAAAATCACAAGCCAATGCATATTTGTAAATTCTAGCTTGGAGCTGTGATTTATTCGGATATTACGCTGTGATTATCTTTCAGAGGATTTTAAAAATCAGAGGTACACGCATGATTTCCAGCTCTAACCTGTCGCTGTGATTAATGTTTAATGTCGCTGTGGTGATCTTTCCGAGGACTTTACACTATCACAGGTACACGAATATTTGCCAAGCCAATCTCGGAGCTGTGATTTAATCGGATATGTTGCTGTGATTATTTCGGTAAATTTCTCTAAATCACATGTACAGGAATAATTGGCAACTCTAACTTATCGCTGTGATTTATTTGTAGATGTCGCTGTAGTTCTATTTCTGAAGATTTACCAAAAGCACTGTTACAGGAATATGTAACAGCTTTAAGCTTCATCACAACACCAAACTTCATCTTAATCTCTATTTACTTAAAATGAAATTTTTTTCAGATCAAGCGAAACTTGTTTCAGTTCACATTTTTTTAACAGCAAATGAAATATTTTTGAATTAAAATGAATTTTTTTTAATCAAATGAAACCATATATGTACACTGAAAGAAAAAGACTGGTAAAATCAACCGAAATACGGGTCAATTCAAACGACATGTCTGCCAATTTTTATCCATCGCAACAAGATGTTGAATCAACTGCGCACAAATCGTTGATTCGTAATTGACCGTTTTAGTAGTCAAATGAACAAAAACAGTTGTTGCGACAGCTTTGTACGAAAGTACCTGAATGCTTGCCGAAAAGTGCCGAGGGGCGACCCCGGGGCGTGAACCCAGGGTCTTCGGTGTGGTAGGCGGAGAAAGCTACCATCACACCACGGCGGCAGCCATATACATACGTAAATATGTGCATACATATAGTACACAGCATACATAAGTACAAAGTAGAGAGCGTAAAATTCTCTTTGAAATTTGCTCATGTATTGACTGTTGATCGCTGTTGAAATGACCAGTGAGATCAGTTGTGTTAACAGAAAAATCAGTTAGATTGACCAGCAATCTGTCAATTTTACAGAATTTTGTAAACTTAAGAGCGACAATTTCTCTTCTGTTGAAATTACTAAACTAATTTGGTCGCTTGACAAAGAACTCGGTCGAATTAACCATAATTCGATCAATTTCACCGAATATCCGTTAAGTCAAGAACAACAGAACCGATTTGTTGATTTTACTAGCACCATTTCTTTCAGTGTAATACTCCTATATTACTAATAGAAAATGCTGGCAATGTGTTTTGAATTCGAAGTCAAAAAAGACAGCCTATAAAATTTTTGTAATTGTAGCAGCATAAGTGTGACAAGAAAAAATTTAAATTTAGTTACATTCGAGTATTGAATACAAAAACAAAAACGTTTAAACAGCAATATATCGGCACACTGATGTTTGGGAATGTACCTAGCCTTTTGTAGTAATATAGGAGTATTACATATATGAACGAAACTCTTTTCAAATCGAGTAAAAGCTTTTTCATGAAACTTTTCTCAAATCCAATTACATTTTTTTCACTGCAAATGAAACTTTTTTCAAATTCAATGAAACTTTTTCAAATTAAATGCAACTTTTTTCAAATGAAACTTTTTTAAAACAAGTAAAACGTTTTTAAGCTTAAATGAAATTCTTGTAAACCCAAAGAAATTAAATAAAAAAATTTTCAAAACAACTGAAAATTTTCCCAAAAAATTTTAAAATTTTTTAAATAATGTGAAATTTTTTTTTTTTTCACATCAAATGAAACTTTTCAAATCGAAACTACTTCAAATCAAACGAAACTTTTTATTTTGAAATAAAACTTTTTTCAAATCAACGAAATACTTTTAAAATTAAATTAATATTTTTTAAATCAAATTAAACCTTTTTTCAGATCAAATGAAACTCTCTTCAAATAAAATAAAACTTTTATTCATCTGAAGAGAAGTTTTTTCAAAACAAATGAAACTTTTTTGCTTTATATTACACTTTTTTTCAAATCAATAAAATGAGGGAAAAATAAAAATAAAATAAAAAAATTTTAAGCACTTCCCTTATATAAATGGACTAAAATCAGCGAAAAATATCTCCTTATAGAAAGACATATTCTTTCTAAACTTTGATTTTTAACTATTGATATAGAAATTGCAAAAATATTTATGAGAAGTAAAAATATAAAAACTGTTACTTGGATTGGAAAGTTGGTAGGAGAGGAGATATTATTAGTCAATTAATTGCGCTCCACATTTGTATTTTTATTTCTCATAAATATTTTTGCAATTTCTATGTTAAAATTTAAAAAATCAAAGTTTAGTAAAAATAAGTCTTTATATAAGGAGATATTTTTCGCTGATTTTTGTGCATTTATATAAAGGAAGTGCTTACAATTTTTGTATTTTCTTTTAATTTCTCCTTTTCCCACATTTCCTCGGTGTCTTAACTTATCTGTGAAGTTTTACAGTTGTAGGTCAATGAGAACTTACACAAAAATCAATCCAGAAATTCCCTCCGTTTCGTTTGATTTTTCTCAATATCTCAGTCAGTGCGCCCCCTAGCGAAACTTTTTGTATTGTGTCATCGGCTTTCATCGACCTATGAATTAAGCTCTAAATTTTTAACTTCTAGCCCATCGAGAAGTTACTTAAAAGTGGGTTTCAAATTATCTAATTTTTTTGATTCGTGTGCCACCTAACGGAATTTTTTTCTTTTTGTTGTATTATCAGGGTGTTCTAACCTATGTATAAAGTTTCACGTTTGTAGCTCAATGAGAAGTTACTTAAAAATCTATTGCAAGATTTGTATGAAAAGCGGAAAAACATTCAACCGACCTAATATAAAGGAAGCAAATACAAAGGCAAGCAATTAATATGGTTTGCTTTTACAGTTTCCAGAGTGTTAAATCAAAGGTACAATAAAATAAATTAGGCCAAAAGTGGTTTAATTTGACTTGAAAATATTTGAAGTAAAAAAAAACTTGATATTTAGATTTGAGTAAGTTTCATTTGATTTATTCATTTGATGAAACAGATTTGATTTGACCTGAAAATTCCTTTATCACTGCCTTGTAACAGACGTACAGAACATGCTCAAAGGATTCCTCTTCATACGGGTTAATAGTGACAAAGCCAGGCGACGGATTACAGGGCCTGATTTAGTGTTTCTGTTCGGGTTTCTATTTGGCGTCAGTTGTGTCTAAAACAGGATAGCTGGCTTGCTTAGTTATGATGATGGTGGTTTTGATGTCTCGACACAATTGAAAGTGGTAAACCTGCTAATAAAGAATAATTTTGTTTTAAAATCCACAACCGGATATACAGGCACCTAGACTGCTTTGCTGGGACGCTCTTACTTGTTTCCAAATAAAAATACACAATTTAGCTAATGGAAATGTGGATACGGTTTAAAAGATTCGGTCAAAAGTGTTGAACACAAATTTAGCAGAAACAAAGCAGTAAAAAGTATTCTGACCACATTTGAGAGTAGTAACCACATTACACAAAACATTATGAAAAGCAACAGTAAGTGGGGTCATATGCGCAAATTGATATCAAAGTGGAAAAAACAGACATACATACAAACAAACATGCAAATAGACATACAGACAGCTGTTCATTGAGAGCACACAACTGGTCGAAAATTTGTACTCGATAGCAAAGCACTCAAACCTTACACTCAATTTTTACAGGACACATTAAGTGGAAGACCAGTTCATATCAGCGAGAGAGTCAAATAGTTTGAGTTAAGTTGAATTTGGGAGAGCGACTTTTCACGTGAGCGGCCAACGCTATTGCGCACTGCAACTTTCTGGTATTAGCCTTATGAGGGAAATTCTTCTCACTCACTTACACAGGCAAACTTTTAGCATAATACACTCAAACAAAGATTACACTCACTTAGAAAAAAGTCCAGTATGCAGAAGAAACACGTTGCTTGTCAAACCGCAAACATTTTTCTTTTCAACTTTGTTGTTAGTTTGCTTTTCACAATTTTTGTTTTATATTTATGATGTAAATGAAGGCATTGACATTGTCAAGGTAAATATTTATATGTGTGTGCAAAAATGTATTGCGAATGTGTGAGGTATGTAAGCACTAGGTGTGATTTCAATATTTTGAAAAGTCCTTCGAACGCTACGTAACAGTCAGACAGTGTGCTAGTCGGTCAATAAGCGGTAACTTGATGTAATTTTCAAGGATCTGACGCTTATGTAAGAGCGTGTAGTTAGTCTTGAAAATATTTGAATTTGTTGATTGCTTGTAAGCTAGTGGGGCTCGCAAAAAAAAATGTTTCAATTATTTGTATATCATAACGGTGTGGTGAAATAAGGTCAATTTAAACATACCTTATAACCCATGCAAATAGGTATAAGGTCATTGAACTTGCGGCCCTTTTAAATTTGACCTTATGTCCATTTCGGGGATAAGGCCATACAATATTTTACTGACCTGAGTCCAGCAGAAAAAAATACGCAGTTTGAAATAGACGTTTAGTTTAAATAATTCTTCTTTTAAAAAAAAAAAAAAAAACTTACTGAAATTTTTGGAATCCAGGTACTCGAAATCTGAAAACTCCATTCACATATTTGACAATTTGACAGTGAAATTAATAATAAATAAATAAAATAAATGTAAGGCGCGATAACCTCCGAAGAGATCTAAGGCCGAGCTCCTCTTCCAACTTGCGTCGTGCTCCTCTTGATTTTCCCTACATATAGGCCGGACGGGACCTACATGTTTTATGAAATTAATAAACCTAACTGTAAATATACCAGTTTTTAACATCTTAAAACATGGAAACCGTAAAATATAATTGAACTTAAGACCACTCGAGAAAGTATAAGTTTACTTTATAACCATTCCAGAAAAACATATCTAATGGCCATTATATAAATATAGTTGAAATCCTAATCATTTGATTTTTGACGTTGTTGTGTTCCTAATTGATCTTATGGCCATTTGCAGTCGCCGTAAGCTCAATTGCCGTTATGGTCGTTCATTTTATGTAACCCCTGCCATGAAAAGCTCTCAGTGAAAACTCATCTGCCTTGCAGATGCCGTTCGGAGTCGGCATAAAATCATGTAGGTCCCGTCCGGCCAATTAGTAGGGAAAATCGAGAGGAGCACGACGCAAATTGGAAGAGAAGCTCGGCCTTAGAACTCTTCGGAGATTACTGCGGCTTACATTTATTTATTATTAATAACCTTGAAGATAATATTTTCAGGAATGGGTCACATAAGCTCAGTTGTCAAATCTTAGAATATGGAGTTTTTGAAATTCAAAAAGGTGCATGAATGGGTCCCAAGACACGTCTTCGACTTATTTCTGGTTTCATTTTAGCAAAAAATCGATTCAAAAACAGTATCAGCTAGTATTTCTTTGGAATAAGGAATGATCTTAGAAATAAAGCTATACTAATCATGCTGAGATTTCTCCTCATCTATAGTTGAACTGGATGCAAAAGGCGGTCGGGCGAAAAACATGATCTTTAGTGCCTGTTGTTGGCTTAAAAGTTGTTTGCTCCATCTGATAGGTGTGATCGCTTAGGAGTTGTCAACAAAAACTCTAAAGACATTGACAGAATTTGGTTTTAGAGGTGTTGGTTCTACATTACATTGACAAAATTGTCGGCGTCATCTGGAGATGCATTACATGTAAGGCATGCATTGCGTGTACCGAGCTTGTAAATAAAGCAGATTAAGAACGAAATTGAGTCACAGCGGGATCCCTTCATAGTGCATACAGAGATATCTCATTATTTGTATTAAAGTATGTTGGCCCGTATATAATATTGGACCGCTGAGCCCGCCTTGTCGGGCAGGAGATCGTATGACCAGATGAACAACTCATTAGCTAATTGTAATAATGACGATGATAAAGGGGAAGACAGAGTCGCAAGCCAAGAACAACAAAAACGCATTAAGCGATGCGTCGGACTCGGGGAGCGAGAGTAGTGCGGACTCAATGAACTCAGTGTTGGAAAAGCATACAAATGAAAACGGAGTGGTATAGTGGAGAAGGATGTGGAGCAGAGGAAGTAAGAATGCCCTCTCGCAGTGCAGCACTAAGAATTGTCTAACGCCTGGGAGCAGTGGTCGACCCAACATAAGTGGAGATCGAGCGCTTGGAATGGGCTCATGAGGCGGTAGAAGTAGGCCGAAGGCACGAGGAGGAAGAAGAGACAACGTTCGGCGGAAGGCGGCAAGCCTGCTTTCAAGAGGCAGAAAGGATCCAGTCCCAGAACCGTGAGGAAGGGCAGTCGCATAGACAAGACAAGTAGGCCTAAAGTTGTAAGACAGATGGGCCCCAATAGCGAGGTAGCAACTACCTCGAAAGCTGCAAGTCAGAGGGAGGACATCAAAAGTGGCGAAGTGCAAACTACGGAAGTAGGAGATAAGCCAAAGGGAGATAACGCTAAGACTCCGGCTTTCTCGGAGGTGCTAAAGAGAGATAACGCTAAGACTCCGGCTTTCTCGGAGGTGCCAAATGGAGATAACACTAAGACTCCGGCTTATCCCGAGAAGATGAGTGGTGTGGCAAAGCAGTCACTGACTGTGGCGCTGGTTGATCGTAGGAGTCCTTTCGGACAGATGACTACTGAAAGGTGGAGATTTGTAGAAAGGGAGCTTATTAGCTTAGGTCTTACAAACTTAGACAAATAAAGTTACTTCTATCATTAAAAAGAGGGGACTGTAGACTCATGACGGGTATTCTAACTGGACAATGCCTTCTGGCGTCACATGCCTTTAAATTAGGCTTGGTCAGAAAGCTCCAAGAGGCCGGATTTATCTAATAACATAGGTCGTGGTTTTTCATAGGTTTTTCAGTTTGGTCGTAAATTTTTAGTAACACTACGGCCTCATTCAGTATGTGTTAGGTCCTCATGGACCGGCCATTTCAACCTAACCTAATATAAACGCAGTCTTGCCTTGGACGGATCTTAGACTTATACTAAAGACCATAAGAGGAACTTGATTGATTTGAACAACCCTCATCATCAACTTCTCTATAAGGAACAACAACGAATTTTAGAATGTTTTACTTTTGATACATATTCCATAGAAAACTGTTAAATAGTTTCCAGCTGAATGACAAAAGTGAGTTGCCAGCGGAATTCATAGCTTTTCTAACCCAATTGTCAACCTCACCTACCGCGTGTTTCTTAAGTAGCTGATGGCGGCGGGATAGCCTGGAAGGTTCAGCGTGGTCATTATAATCGTTCTCGAGACGGTCAGGCTTGTTACCACAACGTACCGGATCTATATACGGAAAAGGAACATCAACATCGATAACACTCCCCAAAACTTTCGAGGGATACTTTTATCGCTATAAAAACAACAACATGGATCAGCTGCATGCCTACTGTGTGGAAAAATATCTGATTAGCATCGGAAAACACAAACGAGATGGGCAGGAAAACTTGGCCTAACAGAACCAAGTTACCACTGAAGTAGAATCGTCTCTTTCCAAGTCCGAACTTTGGGGGCATTATTTGAGAAGAGTACATAAGGTATGCAACATTAAGTACAATGTGGTTATAAGGAATAAAAAACTAATAAAAATTTACAAGTATAGTAGCTGGGCTGTTCTTCTTTGTGACCATATCGCACTAAATGTTGCATTATTTTCAGTGCACATGATACTGGTTTATATACTTTTGCTGATGCAGATTTAGCGTTAGCGATGAAGATTTGGGGGGCTGGTCCTCAGAACTTTCTGTGAAGTTGAAATTTTTGAGCTCCACCGAAAACCTGACCACAAAATACCAAATTTTTAAATATCTCGTGCTGGCAATCTATCGCAATTTTTACCCTTATTAAAGCATTATCTTTGGATTTCCAACTACTTATCAGCCGCGGTGTTCCAACAATCGCTAACGCTGAACCTCCATCGCCAAAAATATCTAAAACATGATCAAGTGCGCAGAAAAGTATGCAACATTTAGTACCACATGGTCATACGGAATAACCGCCTAAGTCTCATGTAAGAGTGTTTTTTCCCCTCAATTGTCATTACCATTGGGTTCTGTTTTTGACAACTGTAACGTTTCCAATATCAAATGCATCAAACTCTGAAATGCTTTATTGTAATGGAATTTTCAGACAAACATGAAAGCGATCGAATATAAAGGAGGTAAATGAAAAAAATAATACTTTTTTTGCAAAGAAACCAAAAGAAGAAACAAAACAAATGAAATATTTTAGTTTGGCCAGAAATTAAATAAGTTTTATAGGAATAAACTTTCGGATAAACTATGCAAGAATTATTTTGGAGAAGCAATCAACTTTCTATCGTAATGTTCTTATTCTTATTTTATTCAACATAAAAGCAAAAATAACAATAAACGCGTCTAATTTTGTGTGTTTAACGTGAAATGTTTTCATCCTGTTGATTTCCAGTTTTCCTGTAACCTTCATTAGAGGGCAGAAAGCGTACGGGGAAGGAGGAACACTTTATCTGAAGGGATATTTGTAAACTAGACAACATTTCAAATATACTTAACATTTAACAAACACGTATTCAAATCGTGCTCACATGTCAGGTAGAGCATTTCTACATAAATGAAACTCATATTGAATACACACTAGACTGGGTCGATTTATTAGCCGATATCGCGCCATCGAGTTTTCGATAGGATTTGGGCTCAGTAAAAAAACTTCCACTACGCATACCCAAAACAATTATTTTCGAGCCTGCGACATTTCATTTTCATTACACATTATTTGAAAAAAAATTTAAAAAATTTTAACCATGAATTTTTAATAGATACTGTTACCAATTTACTGCAATTCCCCTTATTTGTAATCTTCTGCTAACGTTCGAATCACTAAGTTGTTGAATAAATAACTCCACTATTCAATAATGCAAAATGGCCTTTATTAAAGTACTTCACAATAACACTTATACTTCACAACCAATAGCTTGTTTAAATGGAACTGATTCTCGCGCCTCTACTGTTGCTGCCTTTTATACTCTGAGATTTCCTCGTTGCATCTTCTAGGCGCTTCCAGAATTCACTTAGTTACCGCTATAAAATTTTAACTACAGATGCGCGTGTATAGCTTCTCATATGCGCGGGTATTTGTGAGCGACACTTCTGCAATTATAATTGCATAATTTGAGAGCGTCTCAGATATGACATCTGCATGTGTTTGTGCGTCTCTTCTCCGCTGCGTGTACGTACATATGTGTAGACATAATGATTGATCTATTGATGTGCATACAAGTCACTGCTTAGCATCGCCTTAGAGATGATAGTATCCCTTAGTGTTGCTAATATTCGTAACAATACATAAAAAATGATTTGGAGCCTTGAAAATGAATGCATGTATACTGAAAACACCCCATAAAAACAATAAAATGGCGAAATGGTAAATTTTTTGATAACAGTTTTTCAAAAAAAAAAATATATATATATTTTGGGTTTTGGGGAGTTTTTCGGTCGAAAAATTGACCCTTTCGCCACATTTTTTTCACAGGCGCGGAAATTATTTTTTTGGGTATGCGTAGTGGAACTTCTTTTTCCAGAGCACAAATCCTATCGAAAAATCGATGGCGCGATATCGGTTAACTTTCGTCCATACAAATCGCCACAGGTTAATGCACACAATGTATTCCTTAAATACATAAATACATGAACACATACAGACAAACATAAGAAGTTTATTGATGTTCATAGGTGCAAAATAAACATCAACAAGTACACACTCATAGATATACACTTGGGGATGAAGGTGATAGCGTTTTCATAGATATTGATGTTGAAGTTTTGCTCTTGTTATTTTCATGCCTAAGTGTAGCAGAGGTAAAAGTGAAGGTAAGTAATGTAGCAAAAAATTATAATTCATATATAGAGATGGGATTGTACTCGGAATTTAGCCTTTTTTATGGTTAAACACAAGGAAAATTCCCGGAGTATTTCTTTTTACTTCCTTTATATTAGTTTCGTCTGATGTTATTCCACAAATTTCCATACAAAATCTTACAATCCATTTTTGAGTAACTTCCTGGAGAACTGGGGTCTTAAAACTTGGTACACGCATCGGAACTCGATGACAATTTAACATGACAATTTAAGATAAGTTTTCTAGCTCGCCCGAATTTAGAATTTTTCTTTAGAGTTTCGAGGAACTTTCCGATAACCCTGAGACCTGAAACTATAAACGAAGCTTAAAGCTCTATTCGCTTGTAATATGTGGGACAGCGATCGCGATATTCAGGGTTGTTTAGAAAGTCCATTTGCAACATGTGGAGTCTTGCGACCGTAGAGCCAGATTCTTGAAACTAAGAACTTACTTCTGTACCCCATGAAAATGCACCATAAAGGAAGAGTTTTCGCCAGAAGGTCCTGAGACCGTGAAAGTCCAAAAAAATGTTCAAAACTTGGAAAATTTTCTTTCAAGTTTGAAAGAACTTAAGATAACCCAGAAACCGGAAACTTTGAAAGAAACTTTGTGCTCTCTTAGCGTAAAATATTAAGGACTAAAGAATTTTTTATACATGACAGGGATCGAAACACTCACAGATAATTAGACAGTCTATTTACAACATGTGGAGTGTTGCGACCGCTTTTTGTGTAACTTCCCGTAAAGCTAGATTCTTGAAACTAAGACCTTAAGTACGTCAATGTGCGCTCCACCTTTATATTTCCGTTGCACGCAAAAACTGTTACAATGGTATTGTTAAAATTTGAATATCAAAGTGCAACAAGCTTATGTCTTTGTTTAAAGAGACATTATTAATTTCTTCTGATCCATTTATATAAAGGAAGTACTTATAATTTTTATTTTCATTTAATATATATCTCTTTTTTGATATTTTCAAATTAATTGAATTAAAGCTGCTTGGAGTTACAATTCAGTAGTTAAATTGATGCGTCATTTACAATTTGTGTGTTGTTTTTCTGAAAACTACGCAGCAAACATTTGGCGTCAAAAATTTGTCCGAAAGAAGTACAAATCTGCGTCGTGTATGACTTTTGTTAAGGCCTCCTTCCTACCTTATTAGCCTCGCATATCCCAAGCGAAAAATTTAGAATAGAAAATCCTTGTAATTAAACATTTATTATCTATACAATCATATACATAAGCAAATTGATAAATGGGGTAGAAAATCAGAAGCAGCTGGAAGGTGCAGGTAATGCAACCTTAGACTTACGGGCCCAGTTCAACTCAAGCTATCGAAGACCTTATGGTTTGATAATAAAAATGTATCAATTTGTTTTCGAAAATTATCAATTTGCTATCGAAAATTTACTCATTTGTATTATTATCGATTTCTTTTCGGAAATTTAAAGATTTTTAATTGTTGTTTCTTAGAGTTTTCAAAAGCAGTCAACACGCCATTCCTTATTTTAATATCGATATATGTTTTCGTTTATTTATTTATTTATTTATTTATTTATTTATTTATTTATTTATTTATTTATTTATTTATTATTAGTAGAGTAACCTTTCCGTGAGAAACCAAGGAGTTGAAAATGGGTAATCTGTGTCAAATCATAGGATGCTTGCCGCGGATGGCCTTAATGGTTCCACACTGGCAATCGCTCTCTTCCATACCACCTATACCTTATAGACTCTGAAAGAGAAACTGGAAAAAAATTACCATCAAGCATTTCTCCAACACCGCAAATACTGAGAACGATTATCTGCAATTATAACTATTTTATATGTATGTTTATTGAACTCAAAATAAATGCAAATGATTTCAAAGCAGAGTAGAGTAGAGCATCTGTCAGAAACAAATAGAGCAAGCTTTCGTGAGTCAAGACAAACATCTCATGAAACATTTTATATGAAAACATTTCTAAACAACCGATACGTAATTAATTTTATTGGCGTTCGATGCGGATCTACATTTTTGCGAGCATGCAACCGCCATTGTAGCTAAAAATCCAAAGCCGTAACAAATTACTCAAATCTGTTGCCAGCAGCACTTGGGGTAAAGATAAAGATCATTTCCACTTACAAAACAATTGGCTGGCCGCTTGCATGCCCGAAGAAACTACATACCTATAAAAATACCGCTTTCAGAATTACTACGGGTTGTCACATTTACATAGTAAGACAAGAGTACAACCCATAATGAAAGATATGAAGTACTGAACAAACAGTTTCTGCTGAACACCCAAAAACCAGGGCATCCCAGCAGAGATCTGATTGAACAGGTCCTGCTTATCAAGGACTTCAGAGGTGATCTCCACAAGCATTATGAGGAAATAAGACAGCTGAGAACTCAGCCGTATGTAACGTACCTCTAGCTACCGTTCTTAAAATCAAATACCCTAAACTCGCAATAGAGGCAAGCAACCTCCTCAACTTCGATCTGGATACTGTAACAGGTTAAACTTTTACCTATTCAGAAGCAACCCCCACATGCATAATGTATGTCCTGCTTGCAACGTGGTCCCACATGACATCAACCATTTTTTCAATTGCAATGTGGAACCAACGCCTCCAACACCCTTTCCTCTAGTCCTCGGACTTCTGTTAGAGGATATTGATGATAATTAGTAGTCGCACCTATTGAAGCATGAATTTTTCTTGGTGATGAGGTCAGAAAATACCGCCGGTATGACTTTTCTTATATCGCTTTGGATTCGTACTTTGACACTCAACGCGACGAGGCCAACACTCATGGCACTTTTTTGTTGCACCCGAGATGAGAGACACATGACCGCAAGAAAATTTCAAACAAATTGCTATAAAAATGCTTTTGACATTTCATTCATCTTTTCTAAAAATGAAGTAACTTTCACATAAGATATTTATATGACTTAAATCGAGTTACAGCTTTGATGAAGAATGACAAACAAGGCGTTCGTATTCACATTAGTAAACTTCCAGAAATCTTAAATTAAAGCAAGAAACACAAAGAAATTCAGAGGCACAAATACAACACAAGAAACTTTCAAAGTATCTTTAAAATATCGTTAACAGGAAGAAGAACGAACTTTTAGCTAACGGTATTACAACTTAAGCAAACTGGATTAAATAAACGGCCGAATAGTCGTTCTAAAAAAAGAAGATAAACGAACAAACACAAATAAAATCTATGGTATTACTTACTGAAGCAGTTACACAGAGAATGTATTTACAATGAAAAAAAGACGGGCTAAACAAAACTTAAGCGATACTTTGTGAAATGAACAAACTTTTTATTCAGTTAAAACAAAAAAAAATCTAGAGATTACTGGAATGAATTTAATGAAGAAAAACAGCAAAAGACAGAAATATGAATTATTTAAAAATATGTAGACATTTTTTATTAAATTTTCCCGACAGCCAACAATAATACACTCAGTTGCCAATTTTTCCAAACATACACTGAAAGAAATGGTGCTAGTAAAACCAACAAATCAGTTCTGTTGTTCTTGACTTAGCGGAGATTCGGTGAAATTGATCGAATTACGGTTAATTCGACCGAGTTCTTTGTCAAACGAACAAATTAGCTTAGTCATTTCAACAGAAGAGAAATTGGCGCTCTTAAGTTAACAAAATTCTGTAAAATTGACAGATTCCTGGTCAATATAACTGATTTTTCAGTTAGCACAACTGATCTCACTGGTCATTTCAACAGCGATCAACAGTCAATACATGAACAAATTTCAAAGAGAATTTTACTCTCACTGCGGTACTTTGTACTTATGACGATGGTGCCACTTGTTAAAAAAAAAATACCAAAATAAGATAACAGCTAAATCGAAAAAACACACAAAATGGGAAAACAACAAGAAACTAGATTTTCAGTTATCAATACAAAAAGAAAAACCCTTTTTGAATTTACTGTTCAAAAAATTATGAGATACCGGGACACCTATTTATCGGGTACAATTTTGCAAGTTCTCCTCGAAGCGAAATGCAAAATTGCGCCCTCTTGTTGCAAAAGTTGTGTTTGAATGAACAGGATTTTTCCAAAGTTAGTAACATTTTGTTCAAGTTTTTACGAATTTTCACTCACGCGAACGTATCTAATAAGATAATAAAAAAACATCCTTTTTTAATGTTGATGTTTCCGACAACATGAAAGTTTGAGTTGTTTTGGAATCGTTCCAACTTAAAGAGTTACGAAAATTAAACTTGCCGAATTACATGTAAAGTTACTCCAGTGGCGAATTACCTTCCTGCGATTTGATTCTTTACATTTCTATAACTTACAAGTTCTCTATTTAAAATATTGTCAAACATTTATACAAGTTTTGTTCGAAACAATGAAGTGTGGCAACTACATGCGAGAGGAGAAATTGAGAATGAGCTGAGCTGCAACCGAAAGAATTGAGAATCAGTTTTGTGACTACTATTTTCATTTCTATTTGCAAACCGAAGTTCAAAACTATAAATTAAATAAATTATAAAATATAAAATTTGGTGAAAGTGCTTTTAATAAAACAAAATAATAAAGTGTATAATGTTTAATGTGTGTCAGGATATTTGATGTAAGCCCAATTGACGTTCGGTTAGTAAGTGCCACCGTGGTGCGATGGTAGCATGCTCCGCCTGCCACACCGTATGCCCTGGGTTCGCACTCCGGGCAAAGCAACATCAAAATTTTAGAAATAAGGTTTTTCAATTAGAAGAAAATTTTTCTAAGCGGGGTTGCCCCTCGGCAGTGTTTGGCAAGCGCTCCGAGTGTATTTCTGCCATGAAAAGCTCTCAGTGAAAACTCATCTGCCTCGCAGATGCCGTTCGGGGTCGGCATAAAACATTTAGGTCTCGTCCCGCCAATTTGCAGGGAAAATCAAGAGGAACACGACGCAAATTGGAAGAGAAGTTCGGCTTTATATCTCTTCGGAGGTTATCGCACCTTACATTTATTTATTTATATGGCAACATAGGTACTTTCGTACAAAGCTGTCGCAACAGCTTTTTTTGTCCATTTGACTACTAAAACGGTCAATTACGAATCAACGATTTGTGCGCAGTTGATTCAACGTCATGTTGCGATGGATAAAAATTAACAGAAACTTCGGTTGAATTCACCCGTATTTCGGTTGATTTTACCAGTCTTTTTCTTTCAGTGTATAAATTTGCTGACGCTGTTGCATATAAGTAAGCTTCATTGAGTATGGGCAGTTTGTGTGTACATACAAAATGTTATTAATTGTTACATACATGGTCACACCACGGCCTCAATCAGTCCATATGAGTTCCTCATGGACCAGCCAGTTCAGCCTTACCTAACCTATCCGTTAATATCACGCCATTGTATTGGTCACAGCTTTGTAATCGCCAGCTTTTCGTCGTCGTCATGTATTCGCCATCGTAAGATCCGCGTCATTTTTATGTTAGTTGTCTCGCCATTGTCAGGTAGTCTTTGGGCGTGTTTGCGGGTTTGCTTCGCCATAAATTCGCCTACGGCTTAGTCGAATCTAGACGATGACATTGACGATGACAATAGCAATGACCAGTCGATGACGATCCTAGAACGAGCCGGTAGGTTTCCCCGCTTGACTTGCGCTCATGCACCCATGCATCCCTGCAAAAAATTCCTTTACAAGCATCCCTGCTGTAATTGGAACTTCGAATGCGACATTGGAATTGCTTCCAGTGTTGCATAGTACATAGTCTATTGTCACTTAATTTTCGATCTTTTTCATCAAACACCGTCGTCGAGAACACATCATAGTCAACGAAGTATTATTTTGAGCAAATCACCGCCATCACATCAAGACGACCAGGTTTAAGAGGATACATCTTCAGCGTCAGCACATCTAAGCCAACGTGATAAGTATCTCATATAAATCTATACATTTTTTACATTTTTCCCAAAATCCCAAAACTCCCGGTTCCATTCCTGTGGCTTCGATATATATGCATACATATGTGCATAAGTTGTGCTATATACAGCAACATAAATCATCGTTTATATATTTTTCCATTTACTTAACTTGTTACCTATTTCATGAATTCGAATATTTTCTTAAGTCGATAGTTACCTAGTTTAACTTTCATCATTGAAGTTTGGTTTACTTTAAATTTAATTCATTACATCTTCCTTTGTTAGTTCATAAGTTGTTATTGTTAATAAAAACCCTGAGTTTATTGAAAGGAAGTTGTACCCATCAATTCGGAATACATTTCCTGCGTGAGTATAATTCCCAATTTGCATTCAGGCACACCCCTAGTGTTCAACACCAGTAATGAGTCTACAGACCTCTCCTTTCAATGAGACCTCTCTTGTAATGGTCTAAGGTTGTAAGACTTACACTTGATCTTCGGCATTTTGCAGCCCACGCTAATTGGGGCATTCACGAAGCCAACTTCGGGGGATGCGAACTTTTTAGGTTGTTGATCTGCTTTATGATTCCAATCTATTTCAATATACTTTGGAACCCAATATAGATTCGTTTCAGGGATATATAAAACAAATTGGGAGATATAGTTAAATTTCTGCTTGGCTGTCAATATAAAAGTTGACCCGGCTGCAGTTTAAGCTTATTTCTCCAAAATGTCGAGTGCTTTGTTTACAGCTACTACTTCCGCCTGAAAAACGCAACAGTGATCTGGCAGGGTGTAGTGTCTGTTCATTTTCGGATCATCACGGTATACCGCAGACTCTACTTCTTGCACTACTTTCAAATTATCGGTGGACACGTGTATCGCCTCCTCCGTCATTTGGGCACAGTTCCACTCCGCCTTCTCAGCCATTTGGGCACCCATCCACCTATACAGGGCTCAGTGAGCCCGTTGAAGCGCAGACAAGGAATCAGGTAGTCTGATATTAACAGTGAATGTGCAAGACTTTGGCGATGAAAACGAAGATGGTCAGATCATTAAATGGCAATGACTAGTTGGAACCATAAACGAAACCGAATCGAGTCCCAAGTTCATCTACTTATACTGGCGGAAGGGGTAGGATCAGCTATTTGCTGTGTCGCTTCAGAAATAAGTAATCGCTTTAAGCTTCCAGATAATTGCAGTGTTTGTCGAGTCAAAATGTATGCTGTGATAAAAGCAGCAGAAATTCTGAAGAAAGCGTCCTTAAGCTGCAGTTTTCATCATGAAGTGTTGTTGTCAGCAAAAAAGCATTGTAGAGGCTTCGCTATGATACGTCAAACGGAAAGGTGTTTCACAGAAGCGCGTGGCTGCGCAAAATTTGTAAGGTCATGTGCAAATCCCACGACATAAGACTCACAAAGCTGCTCATATCTCTAAAGAGAGTAGATTTTAGGCTAATTATGGGTATACCAAGTGGTGACGGCGTCATATACTTATAATTCAATTCGAAAGCTAGAGCACGTTTTGTGTCGAAGAGGAAATTAAGCTGGTCCTAGCAAGCTTCTAGTATTTGTTAGGAGAGGGTCCTGGTTTCGACAGGGGTTTTCAGTGTGCTCGTTCGGCAAACTTTTGGCCACACTAAGGACACATTCAATCTATGTGAGGCCTTTAGTTACCGGCCAGTTTAACTTTACCTAACCTACTGACTTTCCTGCAAGTTAAATATAGACTACCACATTGCAACTATATAAATTTTAATTATCTTTCACTCCTTGCTTTTTCCATGCTAGTGTTTTAATTGGGTGTCGGATAAACAATTTTTTCATATTATTTGCCTGAGCTTATGATTACAGCCATCACAACACCATATTTTTCTGTGTCGTCGCACTTTTTTTAGCTATAATTTTAACATCATTTATTGCTCATAATTCGACGTTAAAATATTAAATGAATTATATTGCTGCAATTTCATAAAATGAATGCGGAACAACAACAGCAGCAAACACAACGACTGCAATAAATTTGAATGAATGCATACGACAAATGCTAATAATTTAGATAAATTGTTCACATACATACGTTCTTGTACATGCAGACAAAATACGAATACGTTTTTGCATACATCACTTAGATTTACGAGCTCATATTAGGGCTAGAATGAGCAGCGCGTGTTTATAAAAGGAAAATTGTATTGCTTGTTGAAGTATTTTCAAAACCCTTAAATAACGCTTGTTTTACTGGAATTACTCCACTTATTGGTTACTTAGAAATAGGGGAACATTTAGCGAAGAGAAAATTTAGCTTAAGAACCAACATTTAAGTTAGTGTTTCTCTGGTCTAGGTTAAACAAAATTCGAACAGAGCCAAAGGGACGTTTGCATGGAATTTTCCGACAACGCACGCTCAGTAATCTGAATTTGAAAACAAATGACGTTTTCTGTATTAACCAGCAGCATCACTTGCTTTCGACGGCGGTTCTGTGCAGAGAAGGCGCCTTTAGAATACACCCGAATATATCCCTTAACTTCAAATTATTAAACAGGCATGTTTCCCATAACAACCTATATTGAGGCATCCCAAATCCCAATAACTGGGCTCCGATCGCCATCGTATAAGGTGAGGGGTGAAGTGAGTATATTTATTCTTCAGCCGCATAGTGGGGCACTAAGACAGTAGTCGGTATTATCACAAATAAAAACAAAACTTTTCGCGAATGTGATGCGAACACGATTTTATTTGATTTGGGCGCGTTTATTTAATAGGTCTTTTAAGCTAGCCCAACCTTTCCAGCCCAATCAAAACACGAGACCGTACTAAATTGCATAATATTTAATGCTAATTTAATATGGGTTAATAAAAGTTATTACACTTGTATTTTAAAAAATATCGAGGGAGCTTAAGATTAAGCTAGCCCAACCCATATGCCCAATCAAAAAATTAAAACGTATTTAATTACAGCATATTTAATGCTAATTTAATACGGGTTAATTAAATTTATTACACTTGTATTTTACAAAATATCGAAGGAGCTTAAGATTAAGCTAGCCCAATCCGTATGCCCAATTAAAAAATTAAAACGTATTTAATTACAGCATATTTAATGCTAATTTAATACGGGTTAATTAAATTTATTACACTTGTATTTTAAAAAATATCGAGGAAACTTAAGATTAAGCTAGGCCAACCAATATGCTCAATCAAAAAATTAAAACGTATTTAATTACAGCATATTTAATGCTAATTTAATACGGGTTAATTAAATTTATTACACTTGTATTTTAAAAAATATCGGGGGAGCTTAAGATTAAGCTAGCCCAATCCGTATGCCCAATCAAAAAATTAAAACGTATTTAATTACAGCATATTTAATGCTAATTTAATACGGGTTAATTAAATTTATTACACTTGTATTTTAAAAAATATCGAGGAAACTTAAGATTAAGCTAGGCCAACCAATATGCTCAATCAAAAAATTAAAACGTATTTAATTACAGCATATTTAATGCTAATTAGTACGAGTTAATTAAATTTATTACACTTGTATTTTAAAAAATATCGGGGGAGCTTAAGATTAAGCTAGCCCAATCCGTATGCCCAATCAAAAAATTAAAACGTATTTAATTACAGCATATTTAATGCTAATTTAATACGGGTTAATTAAATTTATTACACTTGTATTTTACAAAATATCGAGGAAACTTAAGATTAAGCTAGGCCAACCAATATGCTCAATCAAAAAATTAAAACGTATTTAATTACAGCATATTTAATGCTAATTTAATACGGGTTAATTAAATTTATTACACTTGTATTTTAAAAAATATCGAAGGAGCTTAAGATTAAGCTAGCCCAATCCATATGCCCAATCAAAAAAATTAAAACGTATTTAATTACAGTATATTTAAAGCTAATTAATACGGGTTAATTAAATTTATTACACTTGTATTTTAAAAAAAAATCAAGGGAGCTTAAGATTAAGCTAGCCCAACCCATATGCCCAATCAAAAAATTAAAATGTCTTTAATTACAGCATATTTAATGCTAATTTAATACGGGTTAATTAAATTTATTACACTTGTATTTTAAAAAATATCGAAGGAGCTTAAGATTAAGCTAGCCCAATCCATATGCCCAATCAAAAAAATTAAAACGTATTTAATTACAGTATATTTAATGCTAATTAATACGGGTTAATTAAATTTATTACACTTGTATTTTAAAAAAAAATCAAGGGAGCTTAAGATTAAGCTAGCCCAACCCATATGCCCAATCAAAAAATTAAAATGTCTTTAATTACAGCATATTTAATGCTAATTTAATACGGGTTAATTAAATTATTACACTTTTATTTTAAAAAATATCGGGGTAGCTTAAGATTAAGCTAGCCCAATCCGTATGCCCAATCAAAAAATTAAAACGTATTTAATTACATCATATTTAATGCTAATTAATACGGGTTAATTAAATTTATTACACTTGTATTTTAAAAAATATCGGGGGAGCTTAAGATTAAGCTAGCCCAACCCGTATGCCCAATCAAAAACTTAAAACGTATTTAATTACAGCATATTTAATGCTAATTTAATACGGGTTAATTAAATTTATTACACTTGTACTTTAAAAAATATCGAGGGAGCTTAAGATTAAGCTAGCCAACCCGTATGCCCAATCAAAAAATTAAAACGTATTTAATTACAGCATATTTAATGCTAATTTAATACGGGTTAATTAAATTTATTAATACTAATCAGTCTTCTTAACGAGCTACGAATACGTAATATATTTTACATCATATTTGAACATATATTTTATGTTGAAGTGACTTAGTTTATGTTGAAGTGACCTATTAGGTGGGGCGAAGCACTGCTACAACAACACCAACAACAACAAAGTAACTTAAACTATGAAAATTTTTCCTTCGTTGGTTTCATTGACCTTTGAGTGTACTTGTAATTCTCAACAACTTAGTGAAACATTCCAAAGACTTAGTTTAAAATTTTTATTCCAAGCCTAGGTTTTTCATAGCAAAATGAGGAGGCAAAACACTCAGCCAATATCTTAGAGCCGATGTGCTCGTCCCCCAATATTTTTTTCACCCTGCTAAGGCCTCGCTATCTAAAATATTTGGTTGCCGTTGTTTTAATTTTTTTTATTTCTTTTTAACTGAAGAAAATATGACAATCCAGCTTTCAAAAGAAAGTTATATTGCGTTGGAATACACATAAAATTTGGCAAAACTAGTTTTAGCATACTATTAAGTTAATTTTAAATTAGAGCAACGCTGTTACTGATGTCGGAAAGGGCGAGGTTGCGAGAACCAGAGTGTAGGTTTGATAATGAAACGCAAACTGCAGCAAATATATTGTTTATATAAACAAGAGTATGCTGTCGGGACGCACGTCATTCCGAGCATGAAAACTCACGTAATGGATACCTTACACTTGTTAATAGCTTTGACATAATCAGCTACTAATCGATCATCCGAACGATTACTAATACCGCTGAATTGTTCTTAGTTTATAATTTATGCTGTCGGAGTGGACGTGATTTCGAGCAGCTGTACATTTTTATGACAAAACAATTAGGGTTGCGTTGTTTAAAAGCTTTAAAAGGACTGAATTCCAAGCCACCCGCCAATTCACTGTTGTTGAGTTCTGAAGACAATATACATATATGTGCTATAAATTTTAATAAAAATTGGTACAATGCTTAATAAAATCTTCAGAAAGGAAAAGTTTGGGCATTTGAAAACTTCTTCTGTGTTACAATATGCGTGGAACAATTTTAATATTTGACACATTCAAATGGCATTTCAAATAGTTTCCCAGTTAAAAACATTTGCAGAAAGGCTGGTTACCCGTTAATCGTATATATATAACTTTTTTCCCCTAAAATGAGTTCCACCGAGCTAAGCTCGCTCACACAGGTGTCGCATGGATGAAATCATGCTGACCAGGTTTAAGTTTCTTACCGATACATGATTTTTCGTTAGTTTCTAAATTGCGTGGTTCTTAAATAAGAATCTTACAGCTTACCGCGACTTCCCAAGAAAAATTTCCAAAATTAATGTGTGTTTTGTAAAAGCACATTCACTAACTCAATTTTAAAGAGAAATTTTTTGCAAAATCTAATTCGATATGCAGCAGAAAACAGAAATATAGCAGTGCCAATTTTCGTCAAAAAATTCTTGTCATATTATTTTCAATATGTAAAATAAACAAAAACTCCTATGGAACTATGCAAACCAACATCAAATATGTTTTCAAAAAAATTCTACAATTTTTCAAAAATATCATCCGGAGAATTTTTTTGAGTATGTAATTTTGTAGTCCAATGTAGTTTAATCAATAGTTATAGGTTTCTCAAAATGCGTGATTCCGAAGAGTGCTAAGATTTTCCTATTAGAAAAAAACACACTTTTGCATTGAACAAAATCAAACACACCTTACGGAAAAAAACTATAAAAATCAATGCCAATTTCGAGATACCTATAGCTTTCACTTTATTACACTAAAATCATTTCATCCAAAAATTTTTAAATGTCTACTCCCTAAAATTTTACCGTTTGTTACTATAATACTATATTGACCACGTCCGTGTTCCCTTATTGTTGGAAAGTTGCGAAGACCATTCCGATGAAGAAATCCAACGGAGAGTACATACCCATCGCTATATTGCCATTCCTGTCCAAAGTCATTGGACGTATAATGCATAACCAGATAAACTCATTTCTGACCCGCAACTCACTTTTGAGGCTTTACCACTGCTTTAATTAAAGTCTGTGATGACATCAGGCTAAACATTAATAACAACCTTGTTACTTTTCTAACGCTCCTGGACCACTCCAAGGCATTCGACATTGTAAACCACAATCTTCTTACTCTAAAGTTAAAAAACTTGTTCAATTTTTCACCACCTAATTTACATTTAATAAACTCCTACCTCAGTGAGCGATCGCAAGCTGTGTGCAATGGGAGCTATATATCAAATTATCTACCGATTTCCAAGGGTGTTCCTCAAGGCTTGATTCTTGGTCCATTATTGTTTGTGTTGTATATTAATGACCTTCAAAGTGTGTTGAGGTAATGTGATATTCATGTTTATGCCAACGATGTGCAATTATATGTCAGTTGTCCTCTTTTATCTGTTAATAGTTGTATTAGTTATCTTAACATTGACTTAGAACATGCAAACAAGTGGGCAAGTGATAATGGCCTACTTTTAAACCCAAATAAATCACAGTGCATAGTAATCTATAAGAAAATCATATCGCTTGATAGTTTCAATAAAGTAAAATTAAATAACTCAGTCATAGGATATGTAAACACCGCATAAAATCTTGGAATGATTTTTAATAGGAATTTGACATGGAATAACCACATTTATAGAGCAATAGGCAAGGTTTATGGCATGCTTCGCTCACTTTGGACTACCCAACACTTTAACTGCTGTTAGCTAAAACATATCTGTTACCCACCTTATTAGATGGGTGTGAACTTTATGCCAATTGCGATAGTTTGTGTCGTAGTAAACTAATAGCTCCGTTACATAAGCAGTTTTTCATATAGATGAGTTTAACACAACCTTATGCATTATGACATTATGAGTAGATTGCACGTATTTTTATGGAGAACGGTTGATTGAGCGACACTGGCGCCATCTGATATGGAAAAGTAGCCAAATCCCAAAATTTGGTGCAAGCAAATCATAAGAAGAAGAATTTGACATGTGCTATGGCTAAGGGTGTTAGCACACTTTGCAATTGAAATTATTTTTTCCACTGATTGGTCAGTTTTCTAACATTTTTCGCAGTTAAATACCGCAATATAACAATCGATTACGACACAAAAAATGTTAGCAAGTATTTTTGTTGTATAGGAAGAATGTTTTTAACAGTGATTCGCGAAATTTTGTATGTGAATGGACAAGGCGAAATAAACTTCAATTGCCAAGTCTGAAGTTCCTTCATATTTGCAAACGCAACATCTTGGTTGATTGTGGCGATGTTATTGGAATGCATAAGCTGGTGTTAAACACATCTTTATTAAAAATGTCATTGTGCCGCGGCCTTAAATGTCCTCTATAATAATATAGCTAGATATGTGTTTTCTATTAAATTCGATAAACTGTTACAATTAAAGTGCCTAACACTGCTTCATAAGATCATCGCATCTCGAGAACCTGAATATCTCATGGACCGCCTTAAATTTAAAAGATCACCTCAATCGTTCAACTTAACTACTATGAAGTACAACTGCCTAGTTACTGAACGTCAATTTTTTGCCTACGTTGTTCGCCTTTGGAACGTTCTGCCCAAAAGCTCAAAGCCATACAAAACGCGCTGCGCTTCAAGAATGAGCTCATAAACTACTTGCATCAATAAAAAGGCAATGTGCACTTTCTCTTACATTCTTCTTCTTTGCATTTTATTACATCCTCAGACTGGTTATTCTCTGTTAAACAAAACTGTTAAGCATATTCACTTGTCAAGTTTATTTTTTAGTGTTATTTTTTAAGTTAATTCTAAGCTCAAACACTGTAAATTAACCTAAGGTTGTATGTTTGATTAATGATAAACAAATAAATAAATAAATAAATAAAATTGGTTGCGCCACAAAACCGCATATTCAAAAACAATTCAGAAAAATATAAATCAAAACTTCGAAGATTTTCTTATAAGAAAAAATCACACTTTGTATGTGCATAATACGTAGACACCCTTTGGGAAAAATTGTCAAAAATTATAGCCAATTTTGTGTGCCCTATAAATTTACCTGGTCAGACTAGAATTGGTTGGGCTACAAAACTGCATACTCAAAAAACTCGGAAAAATTAAAATTCGAAATTTTCGTAAACTTTTTCTCGATTTTTTGCGAAATCTTTTTTCAAATTGGTTTGCATAGTTTCTGTTACAAATTTGATAGACATTTTTTTATTATCGAAAATAAAAATAAGTAGAATTTAGTTGACGAGACTTAATAAAAATTACCACTGCTACTTTTATGTTCGCTGCTGTAATTTTATCACAACCTACCAAATGCGCCACATCTTTGCAATGAACTGGAACCACAACATTTTTTCAAATACAATGTTTGCCTTGGAACTCAAATAGATATTAATAAATACATGGCCAAAGACTGTTCAACAAATGTGCAGTCATTAATAATTGCCAAAGAAATGCAAGCAAGCGACCGAGCTCCTCTGAAGTAAAATTGCAATAAATGTTTGTCGCATGCAATGGAATGCATTTACGTCCATACGCACACGGACAGACATACATATGTATATTTAAGCAAAAATATTAATTCATACAGACAAACATACTCTTAGCCAAACTCTCTATTGACATTACATTTAATTAATTTCATGATAAAATATTTGTTAACTCAAGCCCTCGGAATATAAAATCTGCTCTTTAATAGGATTCACATAATGATGCTTTCTGCAATTAATTATTTAAATAAGAAAATAACGTTTTTACAATTGTCCTAGACAAAAACAATGAATATAGCTCTTAAATATGGATATCCTACTTTTAGCGATAACAAACACAGTATAGACATGAAGAACAGGTTTTAGGCCGAGCTTCTCTTCCAATCTGCGTCGTGCTTCTTTTTATTTCTTCCTTCAAATTGGCCGGACATATGTCCGATGTTTAACGCCGGGAAATATAAAACGCGGAGGGATGACACTTGGAGACACTTTTTTCTAATTAAAAACCCTTATTTCTGAATTTTTGATGTTGTTTGATGAGCCATGTACTGCACTCTTGGAGAACTGCTAGTGAAACTTTATTCCTACCAAGGGCGGGGAAGATCGGTCATATATATCCCAGGCTACAGGTCCACCAGCGTAGCATCATCTCTGCTCAAAGCCTGTGAAAAACCGATAGATGTGTATATGAAGTCCAACGTGGATAAAAAGCTGTTCTGCTCAACACAACATGCGTACACCAGGGACAAGTCAGTAGAAACTGCACTGCATAGGGTGGCGTTAAACATAGGGAAACCCTTGGAATAAAAGGAGTATGATCTAGAGTCTTCTCAAACATCGCCGGAACTTTCAACAATGTCTCTAAAGGGGCGTTCGTGGACGGTCTTAACTACAGTGAAGTATATCCAGCAATACCCCGGTGGATCGACCGTATGATAAATTAGGAATATCACTTCACAACGGGGATTGTATGAGGCCACGAAATCGGTAGACAGGGTACAGCGCAGGGTGGAGTGTTATCACTTCTACTGTGGGGTCATCAACCAACTGCTCAGGTGGTCCGATGAGGTACCCGTCAAATTTACGACTTACGCAGATGACGTTGCAATTGTCACAAGTGGAAAGTGCCTCCCAACGATTAGCACTTTGATGGATCGGGCGCTTTGAGATATGCATACCTAGGCATCTAATGTCGGGTTGACAGCCAACGCAGGAAAGACTGTTATGGTCTTGTTTACTAAGAGGTACAAGGTCCCAAATTGGACCAGGCCTAAGCTAGGAGGGGTGACCTTACAGGAGAAACCTTGCACAATATATCTAGAAGTCATTCTAGACAATAAGTTGTCGTGGAAGCTCATGGTGTAGGAGAGAGTGAATAAGGCCTCGCCGGCACGTTATGCATGTAATAGAATGCTGGGGTGTAGTAGTGGGGGTTGGAGGAGGGAATAATGGAGTATGTTTATTATTTGAATTCAACCAGTTACACGCAAACATATCCGGTGTGCCGGTGCGTATACGTAACTTTCTTATTATTTGGTTTGCATACATATTGTAACGAATTTACTTGCAAATCCTCTTATTTGCAACCCTCTGCTAAGTTCGAATCACTAAACTGTTGAATAAATAACTCCAATATGTAATAATGCAAAATGGCCTTTATTAATGTACTTCACAATAACACTCAAACTGTGCAACGAATAGCTTGCTTAATAACCAAACTGATTGATAGCTCAAATCAAACTGAATTCCAGCGCCTCTACAATTGCCGCCTTTTATACTCTTCGATTTCAACCTTCGCATCTTCTAGGCGCTTCCAGAATCTACTAGTCCAGCAGCTCTAAAACATCTCAGCTGTAACTACAATTGCACAATTTTATAGTTTTTCTCATTGCATACTTATAGGAGTATCTCAGATATATGCATGTGTTTGTGCATTGACTCTCCGCTGCTCGTATACGTACATGGTACATATGTGTAGACGCAAGTATTGTTTCGTTTATGTAGATACATAATGATTGATCTATGGATGTGAAATCACGTCACTGCTTAGCATCGGCTTAGAGATGGCAGCACTCCTTAGTTTTGCTAATATTCGTAACAATATGTACAAACATCTAAGATAAGCTGTTATAAGCATTTTAAAAATTATTTTAAAAAATTATCACAGAGCTCAAAGCTTCGAGCAGTTTTTGGCGAAAGTTAAGAATTAACACTAACTTAGAGGATTCATTTAGCAGCCACGGCGTACACTCAGAGAAAAAATCCTTCTAAAACGAACGAAACAAGTTCAAAATTAAGAACATTCGTTGAAAAAAGTATGTTAAGTAAGTTTTTTCTTAACTCGTGACCGATGGGCTTGTTTTAAGAACCGTTTTTTCCAAGCACGCCGTTCGTATTTTATGGCCAGTTTGGTATTGATGTGTGAACCATCTGTGCTCATTTCAAGCACAACTTGGGCGTGATTTAAGATTTTTCGTTCTCACGCTTCGAGAACGATTTGTGGTCGATTTATCATTTTTCGGTCTCAATTCAAGAACGGTTTGTGCTTGATCTTGACGTTCGAATTTGCGCCACATGATCGCAACCGCAACGTCGTAGCCGCTCGGCCACTACAACTGCTTAAAGCTTGTGCCAAATGTTGTATTTAACATTGTAGTGCACACGAATTGTACCGTTCATTTTTTCTTGAACTTAATCTAGGAACATTGTTCTCAATTTAAGAACATCGTTCTCATTAATGGAACATTTGTTCATTAAGATCAGCCGATCTATTTTCAAGAAAATGGTGTCAGTTTAAGGACAAGGTTGGTGTTTTAAAAACAGTTCGTTGGTTTTTCAAGAACAAAAAAGTAAGAACATATAAAGCTTGAATTGAGTCCGGTGGTGCTGGATTTTAGAACGGCGTTTTTCTCTGAGTGTATACACCTTCAAATGACAACACTGTTACATAGAACAAACATGACGACAAATATGAACTAGGTTCAGAGAACAAATAAGAGATTATAACAAAGAAACACGGAATCTAGAGTTCAACTTTCGAATCACATGGTCGAAAAGAAATGCTCCCAAGCAAACATCAAGAAAACAGTCAAGGCCCTTCACACTCTTTCAACAGGTTTTGAAGCCCATTTTTATGCTGAGCCAAATGATGAATATTGAATATAATGTGGGTCATCTATGCTTGAGAATTGTTCTAAGCAAAGATTTGTAAATAACGTGCGTACACTCAGGTGCGTGTGAAGAGTATATTAACCATTTTATTTCCTATTCGAACAAATTATAAGCTGAAAGAACGACTAATTCTTTGTCGATGGCTGTTTGAATATTTATAATCGAACAAACCTAGTGGGAGTTATAAACTTTGTTTGTTGATAACAGCAACAACAAATTTTTTTTACCGAAATCGCTTGGCAAATAAGTAAAGGGCGTCGAAGTCTGTCGAAATAGCGTATTCGCAACAAAAATGGATACCTAAGATTTTTCGGGTGGCACACTTGAGAAACTTTCACCCAGGTACAACAAGCAAACAAGCATCAACAAACCCCCCAGCGGGTTAGGAGGTCAGAATATACCCGCGATAGGTATGCCTGTCGTAAGAGACGACTAAAATACCAGATTCAAGGAGCTGTGTAGCGCAACCCTTCAGGTTGCCAGCGCAATATATAGCTTCTCCAAACCCAATTGTCAACCTCACCTATCCGCGGCGAATCCTTTTTCACTAGCAGACGGGGCTCTGGCGACCCTAAGCTCCTCATGGAACCTGGGGTGGGGAGGGGGGGATGGCTTGAAGTTTTAATGTGGCCACATGAATCGTTCCCGAGATGGTCGGGCTAGCACCTTAATGGTGCTGTTTTACCGGAGAGTACCGGATCTGTATCTGGCAAAGGACCATCACATCGATAACACTCCTCAAAGCCTTCGGGGACCAACCTTATCGCTACAACAACAACAACAACAAGCATCAACAAATAAATACAAAGCAGCAACCAGCCAACCCAAAAAACACCCTAAAAGGTCAAACGACTAAAATTACTGACTTCTACTTGCCTCAGCTAAACACACAAGTTTCTAAAAGAACACACACATATATACTTGCAAAAACATTTAATTCGACAATGCCTGCTTATGCATGTATGAACTATAAATACAGGACAAACGACAACAAAAGATTAGAGCGAAAATAACACTAATGATGGCAAAACGCCGGAACTGATTTGTCTCCAAACCAATTTTGACAGTGTATGGCGGAAAATCGTTTCAACGCACATCAAGTATCCACCCTGTCGGAAAATCAACAAAACGAGTTTACAACAAATTTTATAACATTAAATATGGTCTGCAAAACATTCAGTTTATATCCTTTCAGATCAGTGGTGCCTTTCTTTCTTTTATTCTTTCTTTTTGCATTCATGTAATGACCTACGTATTAGTCATTTATGACCATTATGATGATGACGATTATGCTGACCTCAGCCATGTGATGACAAACAAGCGCCCATACAGACAGACACTCATATTCCTACAACGAAATGTATATTAATTATAAACAAAAGCAATAAAGTATAAATGTTTATCTCTAATGAATTGTAAATGTGCGCCATCGACGACAAATGAAGCGAGCAAAGCTAGCGACTTTCTGATCTCGTACAGCTTTTTGAATGAAGATGTGGAAAAATATACAACTTTTATGAGTTCATTTTGGTAATCTGAACTTGCTGAGAGTGCAAGAAATTGAATTAAAATGTATTTGTCTACTAAGTCTGAGTATAAGTTTAAAAAAAACGAGTAAGGACGGGACTGTCTTCGGCTGTGCCGAAGACTTCATACCTTTCATGAATGGGGCTGAACAATAATCTTATTCCGTTCGTAATCTCCAAATAATCGGATGTATAAAATAAGAAATATATAGTGAACAAATGTACATACCTAAACGATTTTTAAGATAAATATAAAATAAAAAATAGCAAAAAACCCCTTATCTGAACGATCGGTTGTATGGGATATATATTATATATAGCTTCGATCGAAATGATTTTAACAGGAAATCTTCTATGATATATTAAAATATATATCACCCAGTTTCACGTTTTTATATTGGAAACTAAGGGATAAATGGCCAAAAATCTTTCTATCTGAACGATCGGTTGTATGGGATAGGTATATACTAAGTATATACATGTAGCTCCGATCAAAGCGATTTTTCAGGAAATCTTCTATGATATATTAAAATATATATCACGAAGTTTCACGTTTATACTTTTTAAATTGCGGCAGGAATGACCAAAATCGTCTTATCTGAACGATCGGTTGTATGGGAGATATATGTTATAGTGGTCCGATTCTACCGGATCCGACAAATGTCTAATATAATACAAAAATACATCCTTGTGCCAAATTGCATTGAGATATCTCAAAATTTGAGGGACTAGTTTGCGTTCAAACAGACAGACGGACGGACAGACGGACATGGCTATATCAACTCAGTTCGTCGCCCTGATCAATTCGGTATACTTAATAGTGAGTCTATCTTCTATATTTCTCAACGTTACAAACATCGGACCAAAGTTAATATACCATTTCATGTTTATGAAAGGTATAAAAAAAACGTTAAATTGGCAATAAGCTTCTTTGTTTACGAGGGATACATATTATACGAGTCGTGCACTGGTACACAAGGATATTATAATCTTGGATGGGAAAGCAGTTGTTTGAAGTGGCATTCAGGAATCGACAGAGATATGAACTTCGTTATATCAAAATTATCACCATTGAAGAATATTTGTGACCTGGAATCATCAAACGACCCTATTTTGCGAAAACAAGTTTTCGAGACAAACGTGTTTAAAGATTTGAATTATCGTGTGGGGGGTACTCAGCTTGTACTTTAAATGCTGTTGTTAAATGTCCTATAAGAATCACTCAAAAAGTAAAAAAAGGTATTTTCGCACAATAGGGTAGTTTGATGATTCCAGGTCACATTTTCATAGTGATATGCCCGCTCGTCCGTCTATCAGCCGCTCAGATAAAATCTTAAGCAAAAATTGAGATATCGCGAAACAGAGTTAGCTGACGCGACTTGCTACGAATCGGACAAAATCGCTTAGGTTGTGAAACGACAATTAATTATGATGATGATGACGACATACATACATACATATTTGAAGAATTTATTTAAATTTTCATTCACGTCAATTGGCACACATAAAATATTTGTGTATTTCAATTTTTTTTTTTTTTCAAATATCTTGAAACATTCCAATAAAAATTTAATCAAGTTCTGGTAATAATAAATTTTGACAGTTTTAATTATATGCTTGAAGGGCCATGCGAGGGCAAATTTAAAATAAATTTTTTAAGAATTTGGAAAAAAATTGTGAAATGACTTAAATAAGACATTGTAACTTAATACAGTTTGATAATTTTTCATATAATGCTGCAAATGAGAAGAAAACATTTGCCAGTGTTTCTCAGTAATTCAGTTTTGGTATAGTTCATAGAGTGCGAGAATATCATATGTTATTACAATCTATTTTAATGTTAAAGGTGCAATTTTAGTATTTTTATACAAATCATATGAAGAACATTCAAGTTTTTATAGATCGTGTACCAGAACTCTAAACCTTAGTCCCAAAACCACTAGATATACATTTTCTTTTAGGAAATTGAAAGCTCTGCAAGCACTTTTTTGGACTTTTTTGTAAAGTTTCTTCTTTTAATAGTTTTTTTGAGGTTAAATCTCAACTTCAAATTGTATTAGATTTCCCATAAGACGAGCTATATGGTGTGAGAAGTAAATAAACTGACCCTCGTTTAAGCGAGTATAGAATTGGTTCGTCGTGCGTCGTGTTGTTTACATAAAACTAATTTCACTATAGTTACATTGAACACCTTTCACTTCTTCAATCAGAAAGAAAAGGCAAATTAGGGCCTTCACATACGTGCGGTGAATTTTTTTAAATAAACAATGAGTTATCGAGTTCAAATTAATTCAAATTTGTACACTGAAAGAAAAAGACTGGTAAAATCAACCAAAATTTCTGTCAATTTTTATCCATCGCAACAAGATGTTGAATTGCGCACAAATCATTGATTCATAATTGACCGTTTTAGTAGTCAAATGAACAAAAAAAGTTGTTGCGACAGCTTTGTACGAAAGTACTTATGTTGCGGCATTTGTAAGGCTGATGAGTTTTGACTGAGATCTTTTCACGGCAGAAATACACTCTGAGTGCTTGCCGAAAAGTGCCGAGGGGCGACCCCGCTTAGGAAAATTTTCTTCTAATTGAAAAGCATTATTTCTAAAATTGTTATGTTGCTTTGCCCGGGGTGTGAACCCATGGTCTTCGGTGTGATAGGCGGAGCACGCTACCATCACACCACGGCGGCCGCCATATACATACATAAATATGTGCATACATATAATACACAGCATACATAAGTACAAAGTAGAGAGCGCAGTGAGCGTAAAATTCTCTTTGAAATTTGCTCATGTATTGACAGTTGATCGCCGTTGAAATGACCTGTAAGATCAGTTGTGTTAACAGAAAAATCAGTTAGATTGATTAGGAATCTGTCATTTTTACAAAATTTTGTTAACCTAAGAGCGACAATTTCTCTTCTGTTGAAATTACTAAACTAATTTGTTCGCTTCACAAAGAACTCGGTCGAATTAACCATAATTCTATCAATTTCACCGAATCTCCGTTAAGTCAAGAACAACAGAACCGATTTGTTGATTTTACTAGCACCATTTCTTTCAGTGTGCCATGTAAATGAATTTCGTGTTTGATTGCGGTTGCTTTGGTTTATTTTTCAAATGTTAATTATTTTTTTGTCGCTTTTCATAGTTTTTTTTTACTTTCTACTACACGTGGCACTTCATAGATATCATCATTTTTATAATCAATAGATTGAAGAAGTGCTGATATAAGGACGATAGCCACTTGGACTGCTTTTTCTAAGGTTTTGTCTCTGCGCCTGATGTTGGGTTGAAATAGACTGAATTGCACGGTGTGACGGCTGATAAATGCGAAGCCTCCCCATTACTGGATTGGCGATCTTTTCTATGGATGTTGTAGCCATCGCAAGTTCGGAGGTCAGATCTGGCTGTTTGCTCATTCCAGTTAACCCGTTACAATTTAATTGCAAACTCTGAAGTGCAAGGGGAGGAGCAGTCGTCCCTCTGATGGTTAGGGATGGATAGCCACGCTTGAATAATTTAGGCTTTGTTTTGTGTGCTGTCCGACTCCTGCTGGAGTACCTGGTGTTAATGGGCTGATACTAGTGTTTTGGCAGGACGTTTCAACGAGTGCGGCGATTGGACGGTTACCATTACTAAGCACGGAATATCAATGAAGGTGGCAGCGGCCAAAGCATGAAATGCATTAGACTGATGTCGCAATCATAAATATTCTTAACTGACATACGAAGCAGTAGTTCATGACTCCTTCTTACACAAGTGCGTGTGCCGGAAAAGGAGGGGCAAGACGGAGGCAGAGGCTTGTGCTCGGCATTGTTGCCATCCTATACATGCTGCATAGATGGTAGTGATGTGGTGGCGCAGCCTTGTTAGCTGGAGTTGCCAATTGGCGCGAGCAACAGCGGGCAGTTAATGTGGCCTACTGGGCAGCGTTGTAGCTAGAAGGTGGCCTAGGTATGCTTGAGCGTGAGCTGCAGAACGTCCTAAAACGCGAAGACCAGGAAGCCATAAAAGTTTTGTAGAAATTTCGGGGTCGTCGAATGTTGGGTTCTAGGACAGAACATCCCTTCACACTGACAGGAGTATGACCGTCTGATGTAGACCCTTTTCCTGCATATGTAATAGAGCCACATCCTAAGGCCGGGAGGAGATGCGCTCAGAATGACAATTTGTGTGAGGGACACACTGTAGGAAGGGACACGGTAGGGAGTTAAACTGTAATTACAGCCCTTGATCGGGGAAGTACAGCAAAAATGCTACAAGGATCGCCTTTATGTGTTTTTTTGTACATAAAAACTTGTTTGGCGAAACTCAGCCCATTCATATTTCGGGCTTCCCTTTTCGACAGTTAATGGAATATAATAGGCATATTTCCACCAGCTTTATTGAATATTGTAGACATCAAGTTTTTCAAGTGGGATCACTCGACGTGGAAAGACCAATATGGTAATATGTTACTAGCCTGTCGAAGCCTCGCGCAGCCATGACCAGCTAGTCTATAAATAAGCAGATAACACGAACAACACGCACACACAAAACAATTTTTCAAATCCAATTTTCAAATGTCCATGTGTTTCACGCTGAGCAACGAAATCTTCTGCACAATTTACATTTTTTAATTTTTTTGTAATAAACTATTTTATCATTTCACTTGTGCTAATTTTCCACGGCTGTTGTTGTCTATAATTTCAATCTAAATCTTTTTCAATTTAATGCAATAAATAATCAAAATCATATTTATTAGCTAGGTCTATGTATATATGTAAACATGAAAGGATGCACATATGTTGCGATGATACAGCATTCTAGTGGCCCCCTTTTTAAACCATTAAGCAATCTATGAACACACGCAAGTTTACACACAGTTGTATGGATATACACGGCAATGAAGGCAACAGAGTGCAACCTTACAAACAACTACTTTCAGGACGAAGCCAGCCCAGATATTCAACTGTATTTTTTTCATAGCAGAACCAGTCAACAAGAGGTCATGCTACGATAATATCAAAAAGAGGGGCCTGGGTACCAAATACCAAGTTCGAGGTGTTAACATAATACATGTGTATTTCTAGAAAATGAAAGCTGGACCTGTAGCCTGCAATGGTTGAAGTAAGGCAACAACAGAGGTAACATTGCCAGAAACAAACACATAACTTTGGGATTTTTGAGAAGAGCCAACCGATACCGACAATTTATTGTTTCCTTACAGGCTTTTTTTCGACAGCGATTTACCATCATCGAGTTATCCGTTTGTTATCGCCTAGTAATCGGCTTCTGATTGGTTTTAAAGTTTATCGTTATATATTTAAAAACAAAAAAAAACATGAGTCGTCGGTTCTGAATCGATAATACTGCGCTAACATACTCGTAACAAGTTGGCAGCACTACAAAACCAAGGCTATGATATGATATGGATAAGAAGTCTATAACTTTTAGATTACAAATGTTTAACTTTTTTTATAACACATAGAAAACTTTACAAAAAACGATTGATGACTTCTCGATAATAAATCGGTAGCTGTTTGATAACATAATGATAACTTTCCGATAAATAATCGATAGCTTATTAATTATAAATCGATAACATTTCGAGAACATACCAATAACTTTTCAAAAAAATCGACGGTATTTGTTATTAGTAGCAAATTTATAAGACCTCGATAAGAAGTCCAAACCGATAACTCGTCGATAGCATATAACAAGCCGTTAACACTCCGCCTTTCCTTTTGCTCTTTAAATTTTTTATATTAAATTATTGTATTTTCCTTTGCTCTATTTTTAGTTTCATTTCCTTGCCTTCTTTCCCCTTCCTTTCCCTTTCCTCCCTTACATAAAACAAAATCTTCCGCTTCATTTTTCCAACTTCGGGCATTTCAATTTCTGGAAAGTTGACATTTTGTGTTAGAACTGTTTAGTTCTATTAAGGATTAGTCTATTGTTGTTGTTTACCGATTACTTTGTTCTTCGAGTATATGCTAGGTGTGGACAGGTGTATTCGAACATGTATTTATAGTTGCTGCTATTCCAGTAGCGGGTTGGAGGCGTCCCGCCCCGCTCTAAAAAGTTAACTATGTATTGGTTAGCTTTTCTGAGCTCATCAATTTTTTCAAATCTAACCGTTTGGTTGGCAATAAAAACATCCGAGAAGAAGATGTTATAAAGGGAGAAAAGAAATTGACAGGTGTAACCTTGGCACACATAGTGATCGATATTTTTAATAATTTAGGACTACCCTTCGAAGATTGCGTTGGAATTAGAACGGATGGATGTTCTGTAATGACATCAGAAGTTAAGGGAGATGTGCAGAAACTTCTTAAAATATGTACCAATGCTAATCATTGTCCGTGTTTCAACCATTGTCTTAATAACTCGCTTGCGAAAACGTCAAAAGTTCTTCAAACAAACGATTGTATTGCGTTGATGAAAAAAATTATCAGTTTTCCAAATCAGTCTCCGAAACGTACCATAGTTTTCAAAAAACATCTGCAGGAATCATTAAGTGGACTATGTGAAACGCGCTGGTCTGAAAAACATGATGGTATAATACATCACAAAAGTTGTTGCTTCGTTTCAAAAAATTTCTACTTGGCAAGATTCAACAACAAGTTTTGAGGCCCGTTCTATGTTGAAATCTACTTGCGAGACAGAGTTCGTGATATCAATGATTTGTTTGAGCAATGTACTTTCTGTTACATGACCACTAAGCTTACTTTTGAAAACACCGTCAATAGATTTGAATCAAGCTTCTGAAGCATTGAGTGACACTTTGCGAACATTAAAAACCAAGACCTGAAGCAGGAAGTCGTTTTTCGGGACTTTGCAAAAAAATAGTCGCTTCAGCAGATGAGTTGAAGTTTGATATTGTCCTCGTACGAATTGCTAAAAAGCAAATACATCGAGCGAATTGCACTTCATCAGACGCTGAAGAGTATTAGCAAAAAGCAATTTCTATACCTCTTCTTGATCATATCATTCTTGATTTGCAAGGTAGATTACCTGAAGATACATTGCAAGTTTTTAATCTTAATTTGCTACTCCCATCGCAAAATCATCAAAGATAATACACTGCAAAAAAAAGAATTTGTATAAAGCGCTTGTCCAAGATCTTGGTAAACGATACGCATCTCTTATTGGAGGAAATAAAATTAATCTAGTTGGAGAGTACGAAGTGTGGTTAGAACGCTGGTCTGATAAGCAACACAAAAAATTAATTCCACTATCAGTTGAAAAAGTTTTAAACGAATGCAATGAATATGCGTTGCTCTTATCAAAATTCTGACCACGCTTCCAGCTAGAAATGCTTGTGCTGAAAGGAGTTGTTCGACACTTCGCCGGTTGAAAACGTGGTCACTGTCCACAATGTCCCAGAACAGACTCACTGGTCTTGCACTTTTAAATACCCATTTCGATATTGAGATTGATATTGATCATATAATTGAAAGATATGTAAAAAAAGGAAAGCATAGAATTAAATTTACTGTGTGAATATGAACTATGCAGAAGATAAAAATGATGTCAAAAGATTGGATGTACTATTGTTAATTTGAATAACTAAATGAAACCAAATATGGGTATGAAGTTATTAAACAATGTAAAAAAATATTAATATATTTAACCCTAAAAAATCACGGTCTGCTATACGTTTCCCTTGTTGTTTTGTCTTGCATTTTCACGTATAAAGTATCTTGATGTGAACTTTGTTCAAAACACATCAGCTATTGGGGGAAACAATTACTGACTGAAATCGCCCCCCCCCCCCCCCCTTAAAAAGCAGCCTGGATCCGCCACTGCGCTATTCCGCTGTCTAAACGCCGCAGGCCATTTCACACCACTCTTTTGCTTCGCTGATCTAAATTCGCTACCCACTCACTTACCTCTCATCATTTGGGAATGTTATGCCTGACATTCAATTAACGCTCAAAAATATTTACGCACACGCGGTTTTTCGCATTCAAGCAAACAATTTATATTTATGGACGAGTTGAGTTGTTTATTTATTTACCAACACTATGTAGCATGCCATACGCTAGACAAGCAAGCGAAATAAAAATAAACAAAAATTTTTTATTGTTTTTTTTTTTTTTGTTTCAATCCAATTTCGGTGGAGATAGTTTTGTTGATGGCGGCCACCGTGGTGTGATGGTAGCGTGCTCCGCCTATCACACCGTATGCCCTGGGTTCAACTCCCGGGCAAAGCAACATCAAAATTTTAGAAATAAGATTTTTCAATTAGAAGAAAATTTTTCTATGCGGGGTCGCTCCTCGGCAGTGTCTGGCAAGCGCTCCGATTGTATTTCTGCCATGAAAAGCTCTCAGTGAAAACTCATCTGCCTTGCAGATGCCGTTCGGAGTCGGCATAAAACATGTAGGTCCCGTCCGGCCAATTTGTAGGGAAAAATCAAGAGGAGCACGACGCAAATTGGAAGAGAAGCTCGGCCTTAGATCTCTTCGGAGGTTATCGCGCCTTACATTTATTATTTATTTAGTTTTGTTGATTCGTTTGTTTTCAATACAAAATTCTTTTCTGGATACATTGTAAATTTTTATTTTTTTCTGTTTTGTTTTTTTTTTTTTGCTAATGTTTTCAATTAAAATTTTGCTGTGATCTTTCTGCGTATCGAAAATTAACTTTGTAGTTAATAATAATTGGATACTTGGAATTTTGAATTAATTAACTCGCTTTTATAGCCTTCATAAACATTGAATGGTTTATTCACTTTGTTTCGTAGCCGAAAAATGTGGCAATTATTAGCAAAGTCTATTTGTGTGCCACTTGGAACGTTAATTTTCGTTATAGCTTGAAGGAATATGGCGCACTGATGTATTTTCTATAATTTATCAATAATTTGTCGAAGTCGATAGTATCGGTCACTATGGCAGATATACAACCGATAATTCATAAAAAATTGTGCGGATGTCGAAGAACTCCGCTATTAGAGGTGGCAGGGTTGCCAGATCTAGAAGCAGCACTTAAGTTAGATCCTATACAGCTTCTAGTATTTGATATGCATTTCTATAACATAAGTCCTGACACCTGATTTGTGCTCTTCCGTTTGGTCATCAAACAAATTCTGATAACACAACGGACACATTTAGTGTATGTGAGGTCTTAATCGATCGGCAAGTTCAACCCAACCTAACATAAAGTACTTGTGAATTCGATGTAAACACAGAGCTCCCTCAGGGTTTGAAGTTAAGTCCCAACAGAATTAACTCTGCCAAAAAGCAATAATTTCGAGAAGAGCTTTGTCGACATTTTTTCTTGATAACAAGCGTTGGCGGCACTCTATTTAGTTGTTATCGTTTACTTATTGGTTGTTTATCGGCTTCTTGTTGCCGAGTCATCGGCATCTTATTGACTACGTAACGGCTTTTTATCCACGGGATATAGATGTTTCTTCTATTTTATATTGAAGTTTGATTGGTAATGTTTTAACAAAAAACCTATGAGACGTAGATTGCGAATTGATAACATACAAACATACTACAAACTAACAACACCGCGAAAAAAATCGATAACTTTTCAATATTTAGTCGCTAATTTTTTTATAGCAAATCAATAGAATTTCGATAACAGAAAAAGAATTTCCGATAAAGAATTCATAGCTTTTCGATAATAAATCAATATCGTTTCGATAAAGAAATAAGTACTCTTCGAGAAAGCAAATCTTTAACTTTTCGATAACATATCGATTAATTTTTCATAACAGGTCATTGCTTTTTCGAGAAAAACTTCATAGCACGCCGACAACAAAGCGGTAATATTTCGATAAGAAATCGATAACAAATCGATAACCCGTTTGATATTATTTCGATAGCTTTGCGATAAATAATCCACAACTTTTCGATAGTAAATAGCCAATTTTCCGAAAACACATCGGTAAACCTTGTTATATATAGCAAATAAAATTTTGCGCACACCCCGTTACAGTGTAGAGCCTGTACTACCGCTTAAATTCTGGATTCCCCACACCAAGAACAATGGCGTGCATGAAAAAACATCAACAAGTTTTCTGATTATTTCTTAATTTTATGAAAAAAGAGTCACACCTCTAAGGCCGTCTAAAGGCGCAGCAAACTAAAAGGGTTCACAATTTTCATGGGAATGGTTAGACATCTACGTCCATGGCAATACGCTACCGACCATCCGACACCTAAAAATATCTCGTTTGCAGCACTTGGGGCAGAGACAAAGAAAATCTGAAAGTTACGCATAACGCAATTGGACAAGCCATTATGTGCTACGCATCTTTGATATCGTCGCAGAGTTTAGATGAAATCAACGGGAGGAAGCTGCAGACTTGTCTAAGTTCCGAGCTCTGAGCTGTCACTAGATATCTTCTTATAACGTTAGAACATAATGCACACACTGAGGCGGGAATACTACCCATAAATGAGAGAAACGAAATGCCGGACGAACTTCTGTTAAATTACCTGGAACCAAATTTCGTAACGGACAAAGAGACACAAGGAGACATCTCCATAAGCGCTACGAAAAGATCCGGCACACAAAAGTTCAACTGCTTGAACCAAAAGAGTGTAAAAATCCTCACCCTCATCTATGCTCAGAAAATTTCCTAAGACTTCTGTTAGTGTGTATCGATTTATGAATGGTCGCATCTAATGGATTAGGCAAAGCACTGCTACAATAAGAAAACGAACAAAAGAAGCCTCCGCTGTAATAACCGATCGGTAAGGAAAAGCATTTCGTTCTATCAAGAACGTCTGTGTCTCAAACGTTGTGCTAGCAGACCACTTTCCTACGCAAAACCTAGCCTATCGATATTAATTTCTGCTGGTTGATGTTGCTATTTTTATAACCGCAAGAACGGCTACCAAAAGTTAAAAAAAGTTTTACAAATAAAATGTCCTTTGCTGGATTTTAAATCGGTACAATCCGCTATTAGCACCTTCTGGTTCAAGCCCGATTGCCGAAGTTGTCCGCCCTTTTTCCTTCGACTGTTAACAACGTTTGGTCTGTAAATTGAGTTGTAGCAAACACAGCTTTACGGTTCGTCTGCAAAACGTGAACGCGTCTGCTAAATAGATTTTGTTTTTACTTTCAACGAGCCACCTGTTATTTTGGCCCCAATGAACCACTCTGCGTTTCATCACTCACAGGCATAGCTGGGGAATAATGATTAGTAATCCTAATGATTAGTAATCGGATTAGAAACTTTTATTTTGCAGAATAATTGATTAATTAGGATTAGTTGGCTATACTAATCGATTACTTATTGAATGGATTAGAACTAATGAAAAATCTAATCGCGATAAATGATGATTAGCATATCTAATCAAAACTAATCAAAAAAAATTCGATTAGATTTCTCGATTAGTTTTGATTAGATCAACTATTTTGAAATATTTTTGTAAAAAAAAAATTTATTTATTTTTGTATATACTCTCGTTTTTTTTTTTTTTTTTGTTAAATATTCAGAATAGAACATTTTTGGTTATAATCACCTTTGGAAAAGGTGCAAATGGCCTAAATTATCCGAAATCATTCAGAACATTTTAGGTTCAGCTCTTGTTTTACCAGTAGTAACTAGGTGGAACTCACTATATGATGCAATCCTGAAGTTACTACAGTACAAGGAGAAATTGAACGAGCTTTCCGATGAGCTGCATCTGTCTCCTTTTACATCAGGTGATTTTCAATATTTGAAGTCGTACAAGTTGCTAATGGAGCCTAGTTCCCAAACTTTGGACTTTCTCCAAGGTGAAGCCAATGTGAAATATGGTTGTATTATTCCTGCGTTACTTTCTTTGAGTAACAAACTGCAAAAATTATCCAGAAAACCCGAAGTTTCGATCAATGTTAGCTCAACAGCAGTACAATTAGAATATCGATTGAGAGAAAGGTTTAAACTATACTTCACATTGGCTCCTGAGGTAAATATGGCATTAGCGGCAGCTGTAGTGAGACCAAATGTGAAAATGAAATGGTTTCGAGTTATCCAAAAAACTTTGCCTGACTGTACTGAGGAGCAGATCAGTAAAAGAGTGATTAGAGTAATAAGCACGTTCTTCCAAAATGATTCCACATGTTATGAAACGGCCGTGCCTCAATTGAACTATGAAAGCTCTTTTTATGATTTCAATGATGAAGGTATTTTCATCTATATTATATGATTTTTCAAACTAAATATTATTTTGGTTACATAACATGATGAGGAGGCGTTAATTCCCAGAACACCAATTTCACCAAACGAGTCAAACGGTTCTAAAGAAGTGGTTAGCAATCAGCTATATGCGTATTTGAATGACCCGACAACAGGTCCTGAAATTTGGAATAAATATGGTCCACTGAAAGAAGCGTGTCTACCGTTCAATACCCCGCTTACGTCATCAGCGCCCGTCGAAAGGCTGTTTTCATTTGCTGGAATAGTCTATACCCCAAGACGGAATTCATTGTCTGAATTTTCTTTTGAAAAGTTGGTAGAAATGAAGTCGAATATAAACTTGTTGTGATACATATTTAATATAAATCAGCATATATTTAAAGCGCCGAGAAACGCATGTTTTTTTTTTCAGCACGTGCCTTTAATTTTTATACTACAACTAGTATGAGCAAAATTGGAGGTAGACCCACCAATAAGTGTACCGAAATGACCAGGGCTATGAGCCGAAGACAATCCCGTCCTTACTTGCTTAATAAGATTTATGTTTACAGTGAAATTTTGAATAAAAGTTCTTTTAATTTTGTTACTTTTTGATTTAAACGAAAAAAACAACAAAAATATTGCGAAATAGTTGATGTAATCAAATCTAATCAAAACTGATCGAGAAATCTAATCGAATTTTTTTTGATTAGTTTTGATTAGACATGTTAATCGTCGCTAATCGCTATTATATTTTTGATTAGTTCTAAAACTAATGATTAGATTATTTTATTTTTCTAATCGTAATGATTTCTAATTCTAATCGAAGCTCCCCAGCTCTGCTCACAGGCCAATGCGACACCATTTGATTTAGACCACCATCGCTCCACCGGTTCTTCGGCGAACAGTTCCGCCGCTCTGCATATATGTACATGCAATTGTGGCCATTCCACCATCCTTTCCCCGACACTCTTCTTTTCACCATTAACCACTCAACAGCTCATGATTCACCATAACTTCTCTCCACAACTGTATTTTACTTTGCTTGTTTGCTCTTTAAACCTTCAACTTAATCATCTATATCTCATCGGCCAATCATATCAACTAATTACAACTTAGAGCGTGTGCTTACATACGTTTATTCATAAGGTAGGGAAGTAATGCCGATTTCACGCAGAGTATTGATGAAATAATTAGCCAAGTATTCTGCATTTAAGGGTTTTTTAACTCAATCTGCTTTCGCAGGGTAAGCTTTTAACAAACATGAACATATTTGGTTAGATGCAGCACCTGTGAATGAAAGCGCATACATTTGGCTTGTATTATTTTTTAAAGCCTCGGCTTAAAATGTCAAATAGTTTTTGTAAAAAAAAAACCATTTTTATGGCTTCTGACAGACGTTCTTTATTGAAGGCCCACTGTGTGTAGAAAAAATAAAATTATTTCATTTGAAAGCTGTGATCTCGCGAAGCTTCTGTGTTGATTTCATAAAAGACCTCCACACCAAGCTGGATTGGCTGATTGCACCAGCCTTTGGAGAAACACTACTTATCTTCCATACTTTTAAAATCTTTCACTTTTCTTCTCCTCTCTCCTCTCGACGTTTTCTTGACTTCATCCCTTCGCCAATCTCTGTGCCTATAGTTCTTGCGGCATGTCTTTTTGCCTCGATCTCCCCATTTCCTATTTGTTCACGTTATGCGCCCCTCTCTTTACATATAAATCCTTCTCTTTTCATTATCTCTGCTCTGCCCTTCTGAAACAAATTATGTTAGTTAGAAGTTAATCAAGCTGCTTGAATTGTAAACACACTTCGACATTTAATTACTTTATTGCCATGGCACGCAATTGCAAAAAGTTGATCAGATTGAATAGTTTTTGTCTCACATTCACTTTAATTTTCTTTTTTCACTCAATCAATTTTTCTATTATCACATAATTGTTGCGATTGCTGCTTTTCTGATTATTCAATTGCATCCAGTCAGGTATTCCATTAGGCATTCATTCATTTAGTTTTGTATATAAATGCATGCATACATAAATAAATAAAATTGATTAATTAAATATGCAAGCAAATTTGTGTAAGCGGGTGTGTGTATGGTTTTGTTTGTTTTTCAATCCATATACATCGTTTTGATGTCGAATTTTGTTATTCTCGTGTTTTTTAGTGGCTTCTTTGCTCTCAAATGACATAAAACCAAAGCATCCCAAAATAAAAATTATCTCGCACAAATATTTTTTGCGTTTTGTGGATAACTCAAATAAACATTAGCGCAAGCGAATTCCAAAAAAATTAAGTCAGTTTTGATTTTGAAAATAATGTATGAGTGAACGAAAAACAAAAATTTTTTAAATGAAAATAAAGAAAAGGGAAAATAAGAAGGAAGAGGAAAACTAAACCAGAATAAGAAGAACAACAAAAAGAAAAAGAAACATAATAAATAAAAACGAGCCGGACCCCTGCGCATCTTGCGCACCTAATATAAAAGTCTCTTATCGGATATCAATAAAAATCAGCTGTTCTATCAATCAATTAAAACTTACAGCTTGCGCTGCCATCTAACGTATGATAGCAACTGACAGTAATGCAGTGCAAATATTCTCAATAGTGCGATAGTACAAATAGATTTCTTTGTGTGCTCACAATCGTTTATTTTTAACAAATTATTTTAATAAAATATAGCTAAACAGAAGCTCTACGACCAAATTGCCCAAAGCTCGCTAATAGCCCGAATCTCCATCTTTGAAACCAAAACTTTATTTATAGATTTGGATTCGAAATAAGAGCGAAAAAGGGACCCGTACATAAAAATAGGAATTAGAAATAATATATAAGTTACTATAAAACGTTAATTGGCGCCCAACGAAGGGGCCGGTGTTATTGTGTTCGATAAAATAAGTATTCGGTCGAATAGTATTTGGCAAAAAGTGCCAACGCGAAAAAACGAGTTTCGTGAATATCGAGGCAAAACCCTCCCCAAAGAACCCAGCGTTGGATTCCTGTAGGAAGAACGCACGTCTCCAATAGTGCGATTTGGCGATACCAGAGTAGCGGCAGCAAAAAGGAGCAATATCCCACCGCCAGGAGGCGCTTACCGTAAGATTAGTTTAGGTAATATACATTTTTTTTTTCTAAAGTGAAATTATATCGAAGTGATTGAAAAAAAATAAAGGAAAGAAATTACATATATCGAAAGTATACCAAAATATTAAAGTGAAAAAAATTATAAAGTATTGATGCAAAATAAATCATATCGAAATTATATCAGAATATCTTAGCGAAAAAAAAAAAATAATAAGAATAAAATGTTTATTATTGAGAGAAAAGAAATTAGGACAGACATAAGAAATTTTGAAAAAAAACAAAATCCAAAAGAAAGAATAATAATCATAAGGATTTACCACAAATTTTTTTTTAGGAAACTAAATATTGCTTAGACTAGTTTACAATCTAATATACCAATTTATAATAATATCTGGCTTGTACAGCCATAAAATAATATAATTCAAAGCTGCGATTCACCACGTTCGTGGGGACCCTCCAGCTTATAACAGCGAATATTCTCTGCGATTCACCACCAAAGGGACCCTCCAGAGAATAATAACACGAAAAAAAAAAAATATATTAATAGTATTATTAATAGCAAACTGAAATAATATAAATTTTTCAAACAATGTCAAACCCTAATGGCATAATCCGACCCCCTGTGTTAAATGCAAATGCGCCTAACCCACCATCTCAACCAACTACCGCTCCTTCAGGTCAATTTAATATGGATCAATTAACAACCATAGTGACAGGACTTGTCACCAATATCCTTAAGCAGGAAGGACGAAATTTAGTACAGGCAGCCCTTAACCCAAACGCTTGCTTTTCCAACATATCTGACGTAACCATAGACGAAAACCACTTGAACAACATAACGGAACTCGACAAAATACCGGACGTTGTTCGATGCCTCCGCGAATTTTCTGGTAATCCAGGAGAGTTTAACTCTTGGAAAAAAAGCGTAGATCGTATCCTTCAGATCTACGAGCCCCTAAAAGGAACGCCAAAATACTACGGCATCCTTAATGTTATAAGGAACAAAGTTGTGGGCAACGCCGATATTGCTCTCGAATCTTACAATACACCATTGGATTGGAAGGCTATTTCAAGATGCCTTACTCTCCATTACGCCGATAAGCGAGATTTAGATACTCTCGAGTACCAAATGACCTCTCTAGTGCAGGGCAACCTCACTATTCAAGACTTCTACCAACGCGTCTATTCCCATCTCTCCCTTATCCTCAATAAGCTCGGATGCATGGAAGTCGGTGCAGAATCTATGCATTTACTTACCCGCACATACCGTGATAAAGCCCTCGACACTTTCATACGAGGACTGAAAGGTGATCTACCAAGATTGCTTGGAATGAGAGAGCCAGTAGATCTTCCCCAGGCTCTTCACTTGTGCCTAAAATTGGAGAACCAAAGCTTTCGTTCCCATTACGCAATGAATAGCAATAGCGCAAATAGGAAGCCTCATGACTTCCGACCACCTCTACCACCCAAAAAACCAGCCAATGAATTTTACCCCCAGTTGGCATACATGCCAAGACCTCAGATGCAAGCCCAGAATCTTGCGTATCACTATCGCCCTCAACCTACCTTTAACAATTACCAATACTATCAACCAAACTGGACTCCTACTGCACAGGAGTACGAGACAGCATTAACAGCAGAAGAAAATGGACAATCAGTCCAGGAATACGCTGAGGGATGCTCATATCCTGAAAAGCAGGACCATATTGATATCCATTTTTTAGAATGAGAAGTTCTTCGTTACCCTACGTCGAATGTAGAACGAAGAACGGGAAAATTCTTAAAATGTTGATCGATACAGGATCGAGCAAAAACTATATCCAACCCTGTCATGTCCCAAAGAAAATACCCAACGACGAACCCTTCATCGCGAACTCTATTGCCGGACAGGTTGCAATTACCCACCATACCATCATTAATATATTCGGCAAGAATGACACACCTTTGAAATTCTTCTTACTTCCCACATTAAAATCCTTTGACGGAATAATAGGAAATGACAGTCTTAAGGACCTTTGTTCAACAATAAATATACGCGACGATACCCTGACATTAGGTAATGGCCTAAGAATAAAAATTAAACAAAAACTTTCTCCAACCGTTAATAAAATTGACATTAGAACTGACCATATGACAGCTACACAAAAACAACACATACACCATTTGACTAGACGTTATCCACATCTTTTTTCAGAGCCCGATGAAAAATTAACATACACCACTACAGTAGTAGGAGAAATCAGGACCTCCTCTGATACCCCCAGTCTATACAAGATACTACCCATACCCCCTTGCTATGAGAGACTTCGTAACAAAAGAAATAGGAAATCTACTAAAAGATGGAATCATCAGACCATCCCGTTCACCATATAACTCACCCGTGTGGGTTGTGCCAAAAAAAATTGATGCATCAGGACAAAGAAAATATAGACTAGTAATAGATTACAGAAAACTTAACACTCAAACAATAGCTGACAGATACCCAATCCCAGAAATCAATGAGGTTATCTCACAGCTGGGAAACAACAAATATTTTTCCGTTCTCGACCTGAAAAGTGGCTTCCATCAGATTCCATTAAAAGAATCAGACATTGAAAAGACAGCATTTTCGATTAACAACGGGAAGTACGAATTCACAAGACTTCCGTTCGGACTAAAGAACGCACCCTCTATTTTCCAGCGCGCACTCGACGATATATTGAAGGAGCACATAGGAAAAATATGTTATGTCTACATAGACGATATAATAGTGTTTGGCAAAGACGAACAAAGCCATCTTCAAAACGTCGAAACAATTTTTCATACGCTAGAAAAAGCGAACATGAAAGTCCAGCTCGACAAGTGCGAATTTTTTCGTCAAGAGGTCGAATTTTTAGGATTTATCATATCCCCCACAGGTATAAAGACCAATCCCGCTAAAGTAAAAGCCATTCAAGAATTCCCATGTCCACGAACATTGAAAGACCTAAGATCTTTTCTTGGCCTCTCGGGCTATTATCGACGCTTCATCAGAGATTACGCTAAGCTAGCAAAACCTCTGACCTCGCTTTTAAGAGGGGAAGATGGACATGCGTCCAAAAATTCTTCCAACAAAAAGCCGGTTGTGTTAGATAACGACGCTATTGATGCCTTCAATAAAATAAAATCAGCATTAACATCCCAAGAAGTCATACTATCGTACCCTAATTTCAAAGAAGAATTCCACCTCACCACAGACGCTTCAAACTACGCTTTAGGTGCCGTCCTTGAACAATCGGGGAAACCGATAACTTTCATATCTCGATCACTAAATAAAACTGAGGAGAATTACGCCGCAAATGAAAAAGAAATGCTGGCAATAATTTGGGCCCTCACTTCCTTACGAAACTACTTATATGGATCTGCAAAGGTTGTAATTTTCACCGATCACCAGCCACTCACTTTTGCATTGAGCAATAAAAACCACAATGGAAAAATGAAAAGATGGAAGTGTATCCTGGAAGAATACAACTATGAGATGAAGTACAAGCCCGGAAAAACAAACGTTGTTGCAGATGCACTATCAAGACCGCCACAAACTGACATTAACACCCTCACAACTACAGAACATAGCAACGAAAGCTCCTCACACCCTCTCATTCCTGCCACTGAAGCCCCCATAAATGCTTTTAAGAATCAATTGTTTCTAATGTTTGGCAACGAGGATAGCTACTCGTTCCAGTTACCATTCCCTATTTTCCACAGACATACAATTACAAAGCCAAACTTTTCTACACAGGACATCATTGATATATTTAAACGATATTTAGATCCAGCCCTCGTCAACGGTCTGTACACTACAGAAGGGTTGATGGGTAAAATTCAGGAAATATTTCCTCTCCACTTTAGTAATGTTAAAATCCGTTACACACAGACTCTACTCCAGGACGTCACATCAGAAACAGAACAGGAGCAAATTATAATCGAAGAACATCAACGAGCTCACAGAAACAGCCGCGAAAATAAAACCCAAATTTTACGTAAATTCTACTTTCCAAGAATGTATGCGAAAATTGAACAATTTGTAAAAAAATGTTCAACTTGTCGCGTCCAAAAATACGATAGGCATCCAGCAAAACCGCAAATTCAGCCGACCCCCATTCCTCAGTTTCCAGGTGAAATAGTTCACGTTGACATATATTCCACTGAGAAAAAACTAATACTTACCGCAATTGATAAATTCTCTAAATATGCCCAGGTTAAAATGATACCTTCTAGAGCAATAGAGCATATTAAAGATCCGATTCGAGAACTAATGATCGCATTTGGAATACCAAGACTCGTAGTAATTGATAACGAAAAATCTCTTAACTCTACCTCAATCTCATCCTTACTTAAGGATGAAATGTCCATTAACGTCCACACCACACCACCGTACAGTAGCACAAGTAACGGTCAGGTAGAAAGATTCCACAGCACACTTTCAGAAATAATGAGATGTCTCAAAAGCAATCAGCCTACAATAACATTCGAAGAACTTCTATTTAAATCGGTACAGGAATACAATTCGTCGATTCACTCAACCACAAAGAACAAACCCATAGAGATATTTTTCGGAAATAGACTTTACAATGACCCACAACAATTAGAACAGAAAAGGCAAGAAAACATTGCCTTACTCAGGAAAAAACAAGAACAGGACCTCTCGTATCACAACAAAAACAGACCTGAAAATAAAAATTTCCCCGTAGGAGAAATAATCTATGTTAAAATTAACAAGAGACTAGGTTCCAAGCTAACTCCAAAGTATAAAAAGGAGGAAGTCTTGGAAAATCACAGGACAACAGTTAAAACAGTATCAGGACGAACAATTCACAAATCTCTAATAAAAACCTAATTAAATTTCCAGGCAAAATGGACCTCTACAAACTTCTTATTCTCCTCATTACTACTACTACCTCTTCCTCAGACGTTCGAATTCTAGACTACAGCAAATCCCAACTAGTAACAATAGACAATGGACAAGCGAAAATACAAGACGGAACATTTAGACTTATTCACCTCATCGACTTAGAAAAATACGAACAATTTTTGACAGAGACATATGAAGAGATAAATAACCAAATCCCTAACGATCACTTCCTATATCCCCTCCTAAAACATGAAACCATTCAAACCCTTGAAATCCTAAATACACTTAAACCCTCTAACATCAATTATAAAACTAGAAGATCCATTGATATATTGGGAACGGCATGGAAATACATAGCTGGATCTCCCGACCACGAAGATTTAAACATAATAACCAATAATTTAAATAATCTAAACGAAAATAATAATGAGCAAGTAGTAATTAATAACCTATTTGAAAAAAGAATAAATAACATAACTAATATAGTTAATAGAATGATAAACACTATTAGAAAAGAGGAAAATGTTGTAACGGAAATCATAATAAATTTGCAAAATAGAATTAGGTTAATTAAGGAAGAATTAATAAATATAAAATATGCCATCCAATAGGCAAAAGAAAATATATTGAACTCTGTAATATTAAGCAAAGAAGAAATAGAATTGTCAATCAACAAGATGAAAAAGGAAAAAATACCATTTAAAAGTGCCGAAGAAGCACTAGAAATATCACAAATAAATGTACTAAGTAAAGGAATGAAAATTTTATACATGGTTAAAATACCGCTGACACTGAAAGAAATATTTAGAAGAATTATCATACGACCTGTAAAAAGGGCAAAAAATACTATAATAAAAACTGAGTATAATGAAATACTAAAAGGAAAATATTCACTGTACGGAATAAAAAATGATTGTGAAAGTTATAATGATCTAACGATCTGTAAAGAAACAAATGTTATAGATTTAAGTAAAGACTTATGTGTAGCTAGAATAATAAATAGTTTAAATTCGACTTGTTCGACAACGAACGGCCATCACGTCCCTACCTTAGAAGAAATCAAACCCGGAGTAATATTGCTAAACCGGTTCGAAGGCGAAGTGCAAACTGATAAAGTATCTCAACCAATCAATGGAACGCATGTGATAATATTTAACAATGCAACAATAAAAATAAACGGCCAAACATTCGAAAATGTTGAAGCAAGACCAATTGAAACCATTCCCGCAATACTACAGCCAACTCCATTAGAAAAAGACCGCATTGAATTACTCTCCCTAGAAGCTTTAAAAGACCTGCACATCAAAAATACGCATCAAATCAATTCTATTAAAAAAGCGACACTCTCTGTCGGAAGTTTCACAACGGCAGCATTCCTAATAATCACAATACTTATTTTTTTCCTAAGGAAACGATCAGTGGAAATACGATATGTAGAAGAAGAAATAGCAAAGCCAGTACAATCTATTACGAATCAAGAAGTTAGCCAATCAAGTCAAGAAAATCATATTCCAACACATGTGAGTTTTAACAATTTGCCATTCTACTAATGATCGAGGACGCTCACACTTAAAGGGGGAAGAGTTAAGGCAACCGCTTACCAAGTTGACCCTTACCAACGGCCTGCACGCGCAACTTCATTAATTGCTTCATCATCGATTTATTTGTAACAAACAACAGTCAGCAACGATCGCAGTAAACAACAATCAGCAATAGTTCGATTTTGGGCAATAACAAGAAATAGGGCACACATGCAAATGCAACGTGACGTATGGCCAATGATAGGTGTAATTTTAAGTTAAGACATTCATTGTAATTATTCTTAAGTTGAATCACAACCAATAAATATGAAAGCGGACACAAGTCCGCTACCTTTTTAAAAATATAAAACGTACTATAAAACGTTAATTTATATGATAAAGAAAAAAAATAAAATAAAAAGAAGAGGGAATCAAGACGAAAAATATATGAACAAAAAAAAAAAACAAAACAAAAAAAATATAAAACACAAAGAGTAGCAATAAAAATATAATGGAAAATAAAAAGAAATATGAAATAAAAGGAATAAAAAGGGAAAAAGAAAGAAAGGAAAATAAAAGGAAAAGAAGAAGGAATAGAAAAACAAAAAGAAATGCTAGATAAAAAAAATAATAAGAAGAATAAGAAAATAATAAATAAAGAAAACCCACAAATTGTAAATAAATAAAAATTATAAGAAAAAGAAAAAAAAAATAAAGAGAAAAAGAGAAAGAGAAAGAAAAAGAAAAAGAGAACGAAAACGAAACCGAAACCGAAAAGATAAGGAGGGAGAAATTGAAAAAATAGTAGATATAAAACTAGTAGATAAGAAAATAAAAGAAAGAAAAATAAAAAATTTATAAGGGTAATTAGGAAGAAAAAGGAAAAAATAAAAAGAAATAGTTAAATAAAAAGAAGAATAAAGGTTAGGTTAGGTTGAACTGGCTGGTCCATGAGGACCTCACATAGACTGAATAAGTCCGTAGTGTTGTTTTAACGACCAAAATGAGAAACCCTATCAAAAATCAGGACCTATGTTATATATTATATATGTCCGTCCTCTTGGCAAATACTAGAAGCTTCCTAGGATTTAAGCCACTTGCTGCTTCTAGATCTGACAGCTGTATCACTCCTAATAGCTGGAGTCTTAGCCTACCAAGCGCAGGGCAAGAGCACAGAACGTGCTCGATCGTTTCCTCCTCCAGCCCGCACTTCCTACATCTACTATCACTGACCAAACCTAATTTAAAGGCATTTCGTTCGCCATTTGAGCACCCTTGCGCCAACCGTCCACCTCTTTTGGTGCCTTAAGATCGCCCTCGAAGCGCACACAGGGAATCAGGTAGTCTATTCGTCTTGTGATTGATGACGCTATACTACTACGGCCGTATGATCGGCGCTCAAGCTACACCGAGGCACCGAGCCTGGTTGCAGTTGTTAACGCTATGTTCTTTGCTACCAGGTCTACAGGTGGACTGTGCAGAATGGCACACAGTGCAGCTTTCGGGGTGTTCTCAGGGCTCCCGTAATGCTAAGCATTGATAGTCTGCATACCCCTCTAATTTTTTGACGTATGTTGTTTTTTGTGTGGCTTTCCACCAAACAGGAACCCCATAGTATAGAATAGGGCTTAAAATCGCTGTGGGTCTATAGTCTTTGGGATACATGTGACCGATCTTCCCCGCCTTTGGTAGGAAAGCTACACGAGCATTTCTCCAAGAGTGCGGTACATGATTCAGTCTTATGCACACATCGAATATTATTTTAAGCCATTCCACGACCGCCCTACTTGAAACTTGTAGCATGGCCGGGAATATACCATCTGGGCCCGACGATTTAAACTTAGAAAACGTCTTTACTGCTCATTCGATCTTGGTATCGGTCACCAAGCCTGGCACTACCCGCTCCGTAATCGAAGTGTGAGTGCTGTGTACTGGCTCTTCAAAATCATCTTCTGATGGGAAATGTGTATCGAAAGGACCTTATGGGACTCCTCACTATTAGGTGACCATTCCCCGTTCAATTTATTTATTATTCCCTGGACTATGATTCCGCAGAGAAACTTTTCAATAAGATTCACTTCGCCGTAGAAAGTTCACGCTTGTAGATCCTCAGTAGTTCCCTGTACTCGTCCCGACACGCCTCGCTTTCCGCTTTGCTAGCTTAAACATTTCTTTTACCTGTATTCTTAGAAGACTCAGTTCATTGCTCCACCAAGGCGGCTCTGCTTTTCCTCTGAATCTTCTTAGAGGGCAAGCTCTGTTATACGCGGTCATAAGCGCCCTTGTTAGGAATTCATTAGACTCCTCCAGTTCCTCCACATTGGCAACCTCTTTGGGTTGTCCCAGTTTTGTTTCTAACTGTTTCTGGAATTTCGTCCAGTTCCTTTCTCTACTCTCTTTATGGGGATGCTGAAGCTGACATACGCACCGTCGGAGAAGGATGGTCTATCAAGAACCATCCAGTCGTATCTTGATATATCAGATTCGGAGCTCAATGTAATATCAACATCATTGCTGGATGTTGAACCAATATATGTAGGGACACTTCCCCTGTTAGCTATCTGCAAATTGGTTTGCAGGATGTAACAAAATAGAGATTCACTTCTCCCGTTCGTATATGCTCCTCCCCACGCATTGTGGAGCGCGTTTGTTTCCGCGGATTTGACCAACCGCCCTTTGCCCCTTTGCCCCTTCGTCCTGCACTAGCCTATTGCACTCCATCGGTGGAACTTCCGCAGCATGGGCTATGTAGCAGGATGCCACGGTAAAAGCCTTCTTTTGCTCAACGATCCCCACTGCGAGCTCCTCAGTGTAATTAGGCAGCATATATGAATGCAGCTGTTTCCTTACCATGACTATAGCTCGCAATCGTCCTTCCGTTTGGGCGTAGTAAACGCCAAATCCGCGCGCGTTGAGTCCAGAAACCCTTCCTCCCGATGACAGCCACGGCTCCGGAATCAGCGCCACGTCAACTGAAGCCTCCTCAAGGGTTAGGAGGAGTTCGCTCGACGCCATTTAACTGTGCTGGAGGTTTATCTGTAAGACGCGCAGCACCATTGGGCTATTTTTCCCCCTTCGTCGTGACGTCTTCGTCACCCTTTCGCTTTTGGTTTAGAGTTTTCGAGGCCCCTTTCATCCTCTCCCACTTCTTGCAAATTGCGATTGGTATCCTCGGGACTTCTCCTCTCGGGTCGTAAATGCGGTAACGGGTGTTCCTCTCTGCGACTCGCAGCACAATTTGGCTGTTGGTCCTCTTCTAACACCGTTGTGCTCGTGACTTCTTTCCCTGAGACGCATGTATATTTTTCCTGTACCCCAGGACATTTTGCCAAGCTGCGTCTACAATATATCCCCAGCCTGCTTGTTTATTTGGAAGAGGCAGAACTGACTTTCCTCCGTAGGCCGTGATATAGTAAGTACCTTCCAGTCCTGTGTCGGCATGTTCGGATTCTGATTCTGCAGAAGTCGCAATGTATCCTCCGACTTCATCATGCATGGTACCCATACCTTAACTTTTGGTATCGTTTGAAACCACTTCCTCCAGCCACCGCAAGCTCACGATGTTGTCGCACGCTTATCATCTTCACACCATTATAGCGCCCTTCCGAATCAAAGGTTTGAAGGAGCTTACTTGGTTGTTCCCGCATCATCTTAAGCATTAAGCTAATATCTTCACCTTTCAGTAGTCATCTGCGCGAAAGGACTGCTACGATTAATCAGCGCCACAGTCAGTGACTGCTTCTCCACATCGCTCATCTTCTCGGGAAAAGAAGGAGTCTTAGTGTTATCTCCCTTTGGGAAAGCCGGAGTCAAAGCGTTTCCTCCTTTAGCACCTCCGACAAAGCCGGAGTTTTAGCGTTATCTCCCTTTGGCTTATCTCCGTCTTCCGTAGTTGTCCCTTCGCCACTTTTGGTGTCCTCCCTCTGACTTGTAGGAAAAGAACCGGCCGCCACAGCAGTGCTCCTTACTGTCGTAAGACCATCAGTACTTCCCGAGGAGGCCCGGTATAGAGAGAGATCCGTTGGAATATAGTCGAATTTATCCCCTGGCTGCAAATCGTCCAATAGGCACGGTCCGCATAACACCCTGGATTAGGGGGTTGGCACTTCTTGGTCACCGACATCCCGCCGCCCTCCTACGAGGTGAAACGGCGTACATGCCAGTCTAAACCGGTGCCTAGCCTAGTGAGAGAAATTTAAGACCAATCCGAAGTTATTTCCAGAACCATGTTAGCATTATTGTGAGATAATTTTTAAATTTTTTTGAAATTATTTTAAACTGATTTCGGAATAGAACACTTATTTTGGGACTATTTAGGGACCACTTCGGTACTCTTTCCCTAAACTTAAAGAGTTGTGTTAAGAACCTTACGCGTAAGCTAAAGTTTTGTATTTTCATGAAAACACCTGTAAGAAATGAAAGTAATAAACTTTTTTTTTGCAAGAGCATTATTTTTCGACAACTCATTACATATTTTAATATTTCATAATTTCATTACTTTTTTTGTACGAAGTACTTATAACGAATGTTGAAGCTCCCAAAATCTGTGACATTATTGACTATACGTCTGCGGACTCCATCACTTTCTTCCTTTTGGACTAGCCGGAGCACCTTTCTTTGATTGTTTATCAATAGTACATACATTAGAAGCTGCTTTGCCTTTACCAGCTGCTCCACCTGCACCTTTAGCTTTACCTTTAGCTGCAGGTTTAGTTTTAGGACCTCTATCAGTAATTACACGGTCAGCCACAACAGGAGCAGCAGGAGCGCCATCTTGTTGTTGTCCACGTTGAGAAGCATCATTTGCTGCAAGGTCCGCTTGGCTAACACTGTTAGATGAAACTTCGTTCACAATCAACACCAAAGCCAGTAGGGCAGCTAGTAAAGTAGTAAAAGCTTTCATTTCTATGTAGAGATAAAGTTAATCAAACTTAGACAAAGTGAAATTTATAACTGTAAAAGACTTGTCACCAACAGTCCTTTTATACCAAAAATTATAACTCCAAATTTCATGCGCACAAAAGAATTTACTTGGAAAAGATACAAACGTATTGAAATTTGTTTGTCTATTCGTTAAGACTGTTTATTTAAGATTGCAAAATAATGAACGAAGTAGTATTTGCTTTAAATGGATTTAACTTTAATTTCGAAGACTCCAAGGTGTGTTAAAGGTGCTATCAAGTTTGGTTATATATAAAATTTGGTTGCAATGGGAGACAATTTTTCATATAAAATCTTAGTTTCCAGTTTGAGGTTAGGGTTTCCTAGGTCCAATAGGGGGATAGGGGACATTTCACCCCCCCCCCCCCCCCAAAAAAAAAAGGTCGAGTAATTTTATTTTTCAAATACTTTACAGAACAAAAATGAAATATCCAAAGAAAAAAATATTCAAATGTTCAATACTTAAAGTATTTGAAAAATAAAATTTTGCATGGAAAATCTTTAGGTCCAAGATGTGGAAATGAAAATATCTAGCATCCATACTGCGGGCCATTTTTTTCTCATCGGAATATCATAATAGAGTGTAAAATTTTGCGTATGTGCTTTTCCTTGCGTGCAAAAATGTGCTCAAGAACAATTTTTTTGCTCGGTTTTTGCAACAATTTTAAATGTGCTCTTAAATAGTTTTTAATTACAAGCAAATTGGTGTTTGAATTGTAGGTAAAAGTCTAGTTGAGGGGTCGACTGCTAGGATAGGATAGGATAGGTTAGGTGGTAGCTTCCCTGATAAGGATAGCTCACTTGGACAACACGAAGGTCCGTTGTGATACCACATACACCAAAAATAACGGTGACCTAGATCCAGCTACTTAGAGAATCGTTGGGTAGCAACGATAAAGCTCCGAATGATACCGATCTCAACTTTGGATATATCCTCGGGAGATCCAAGTGAGTCGCGACCGAAGTACTTTCGCCTAATTCTGGCAAAAGCTGGACAATCAAGCATAAAGTGATTTGGTGATTCCACCTCATCATCCTCCATACAGCTGCAGCAGGATGGAGTTTCCAGTATATTGAGACGTACCGCATGGATACCCATAGGACAGTGCCCTGTCAAAACCCCAATGACCATTGATAGGTGAGCCTTAGTGAACCCAATTATTTCAGCAGACCTCCTGCCATCCACTTTCGGCCAGAAAGATCTTGCTACCCTGCAAGACGTGGTATCCGCCCAACGTTTGCTGAGCTGATTCGAGGCCCAGCTATGGAGGAGCAATCCACAGGTGGCCAGCGGGATCCCGAAGTCCCTACAGCCATCTTCATCCGGTTCAGTTGTACCGATGCGGGCTAAGAGATCCGCTTGACAGTTACCCGGGATATCACTATGGCCCGGGACCCAGATAATCTTAATTGTAAAATAATTCGATGCAATCGCAAGCGAGGTCAGGCACTCCCAGACCACCCTCGATCGCACTGTAGTTGAGCTCAAGGCCTTGATAGCCGATTGGCTATCAGAGTAGATGTTAAATTCCCTAACCGTGGTAGCACTGGATAGCATTCCATCCACCGCATCCTTAATCGCAGCAATTTCCGCTTGGAATACACTGCAGTGATCAGCCAACTTAAACTTGCGGCTTAAATTTAGCTCTTGACAAAAGACCCCCCCACCAACCTTTCCATCCAGCTTTGACCCATCCGTGAACAAGTTAACCGGTCCCATGCCCCAGATAATTCCTCTTCCCCAATCCTCTCTCTCTGGAATAACTGGGGTGAAGGTTGTATAGGGAGCTGTTATCGGCATACAGTAGTCCGTTCTGTCCGGGATGAAGTCGAAACTGGTAAGAAGGCTAGAGTGTCCGCGGTCAGAAAGTCTATATCCCATATCACGAAGCCTGACCAACGACCTTGCCGCGGCCGCCTTTCCCGCAATATCTACTGGGTATATGTTCAGCATGACGTTCAGTGCCAAGGTAGGCGTTGTTCTGAGAGCGCCACTGATACCGATCAGCGCCGTCCGTTGCACTGACACTAACATTTTGGAGGTGCTCGCCGTGTCCAGTGCTTTCCACCAGACCAGCACCCCATATAGCAGAATCGGTTTGACCACCATCTCATAAAGCCAGTGTACTATTCTTGGCGAGAGTCCCCATCTCTTTCCGATAGCTCCTCTGCAGCAGTACAAGGCAATGGCGGCCTTCCTGGCCCGATCTTCCGCATTGGGTCTCCAGGACAGTTTCTTGTCCAAAACAATCCCCAAATATTTAACCCTATCAGAAAGTACCAACGGTACCCCTGCAATCGAGGGAGTTCTGAAATCGGGCACCTTATATCTTCTTGTGAAAAGGACCAATTCCGTTTTTCCCGGGTTGACCGCCAATCCACATGATTCAGCCCACCTAGCCACAGTATCCAGGTAGCCCTGAAGAACATCGCGCAGGGCGCCCAGAAATTTGCCTCTGACTAGGATAGCGAGGTCATCCGCATAGGCAACCACCCGACAACCATTGGCTTCCAGCTCCACAAGAAGCTCGTTGACTACCACAACCCAGAGGAGAGGAGATAGGACACCCCCCTGTGGCGTGCCCCTGCACACCTTCCTCTTAATTATGGCCCCTCCCCACTCCGCTGCGACAATTCTGCCGCATAGAAGTTTGCTAATAAATTCAACCAGAGCCGCCTCGACTCCTAAACCCACCAGAGCTCTTTCGATTGACCCCGGTAAGACATTGTTAAAAGCTCCCTCGATGTCTAGAAAGGCACCCAGAGCATACTCTTTGTGTTCTAGGGACCCCTCTATTTGCTTTACAATCGAATGGAGAGCCGTTTCCGTCGATCTGCCCTTGCAGTACGCATGTCGTGAAGCCGACAGTAACCCCCGAGGTATCCTTTCCCGTAGGTACAGGTCAATCAACCGCTCAAACGTCTTAAGAAGAAACGACGAGAGACTGATTGGCCTGAAATCCTTAGGTGATACATGAGAGCTTCTGCCGGCCTTCGGAATGAAAATAACCCTAACCGTGTGCCAAGACTTCGGGATATAGTTAAGCCTGAGGCAGTTAGTATATATGATGGCCAACCAGCGGCAGGAAATCCCCAAAGACCTTTGAAGCTGCGCAGGAATGATTCCATCCGGGCCCGGAGACTTATAGGGCTTGAACGACCCTATAGCCCAGGTTATCTGACTTTCCCGTATTGGAATGGCAGGCACTTCTGCATGGCCAACGACCGCCGACCATGCAGGCGAAGATCCCTGCGCAACTCGGACATCGGGAAAATGATTGTCCAGTAAAAGCCTTAGGGACTCCTCGCTACTCATCGACCAGTCCCCACCATCATCTCTCAGATACCCCAGAGGAGCGGGGTTCCTAGAGAGTATTTTTCTAAATCTCGCGGATTCATTGCAGCCTTCTACGTTTTCGCAGAAGCTTCGCCATGCATCTCGCTTGGCTATCCTTATTTCATATTTATAAATCCCCAGACTCACCTTATAGAGCTCCCAGTCCGAGGGTAATTTACTCCTCCTGGCTCTGTTGAAGAGCCGCCGACTGGACGCTCTTAGGTCGTCAAGAGAATCCGACCACCAGGGCGGCTTGCCCTTCCCCCTGTAAGTTTTCAATGGGCAGGACAGCTGAAAGGCGCTATTGCTTGCCGAGGTGAAGTTTTCCACCAGAACGTCTATCTCAGATTCGGACAGGCCCGAACTAATGATAGGCACCGCAGGCAGTAGCTCTCCCAGCTTCCTACAATACAAGTCCCAGTTAGTACTTTTAGGGTTCCTAAAAGATATTTTACCGGGACGTTCTTCGTTCACTGAGAACTGAATATATCGGTGATCAGAGAAGGAGTGCTCGTTGAGAACCCTCCATCCAGATATCCGACCTTCCAGTTCTCTACTAACCAGGGTGAGGTCCAGGACCTCCTCCCTTAACGCAGTAATAAAAGTCGGGTCATTCCCCCTATTACATATACAAAGTCCCTCATCTACAATAAAAGTAAATAAAGACTCACCTCTAGTGTTGGTATCCGAGCTTCCCCAAATGCTATGATGGGCATTTGCATCGGCACCGATGATCACGCCAACACCTCTCCGCCTTGCTTCAGCGGTGATTTCACCCAGTATCGCAGGTGGTGGTCCCACTACGTCCCCGTGGGGCATGTACGCTGAGACCACCCACATTTCATTACTTCCTCGCTCGAGGCAGACCGTGGTTACGTCAGCATTGCTGAAATTAGAGAGAATAAAAGCTTTAATCTCTTTTTTAACAAGCACACAGGATCTAGGCCTACTTGCCTCCGCATGCACCAAGGTGTTGAATTTTCCAGTCCTTAATCCAGAAATCTTACTGCCGTTACTACTCAGCCACGGCTCCTGGACAAGGACTATATCCACTCCGCCTTTTTCAAGGCAGAGCAACAAATTTGCGGAAGCCGCCTTAGAGTGCTGAAGATTGATTTGACGGATTTCCATCAAAAGCGCTCTTCTTCCGCACCCCATCCTTGGCGGATTCGTATTAGTATTGTCCATTCTAAAAAAGTCCCCCCTCAAGGCCGCTATCCGGAGCCGATTGTGTAGTCGCCCTTTAACGATCTCGTGGTTATCTATGCTACGCAGGGAGGCCACGCGAGGGTTGACGCATTACCTTATGAGTAATGCGTTCAGAGCCAGACCGGACGCGAAGCGGGAAAATCTTCAACCGCACCTACACCACCAACTTAACGGCGACGGAGCCGGAACGTACCTTGAGGCCCGCCACGGTTTTAACGGGACGTGGGCAGGTGCAGCATTAGCCTACCAGCCATTTTGGTAGGGTTTCACCCCGACCTACTAAAGTGGCAGAATACCGCACCTACCAGCCCAATGTCATCAAGTCAAAATGTAAAGTGAAATCAAAGTCCTTAAACAGTCCAGTTCGTCACCGTTGTGTACCGATCTTGACTCTCCCTCCCCTGAGCTCGGCACAATGACTCAAGGGGTGCGGGTTTTATCGAGTTGTCCTCTCTAGATCCGCCATTATCAGTAGAAGCAGGGGCACCTCGTGCAGGACGTGATAACTAATCACGCGTGACATTCGTCACTATGGCCGGTCTAAGACTGATATCAGTCCCTGATCCAGAGCCTGAAACCACTTATGATATCCAAGCCAAGTATCTTAGCCCCCGGTCGACTGCTAATACGCTACCAAAAGTATCGAGAGAGGTGTCAAAAGACGCGTTTGACCTCGACAATAATAATGTGAAAAATGAACTCAATTCAGTAAAAAAATAACATAACATACATAATTTTTTCAATTCACATTGTCAGTTTTATTTCATATAAAATAAGATTTACTGGAGCACTTACATAAATGAAATGTTAGATTTCATTGTTTGATTTGCTTACATTAACTTTTTCTAAATATGTACATTTTAAGAGCTTGAATCAGCCAAGGAAAACCTTCCGTGCGTTTTTGGTCTGCGAATATGGAAATTACCGATTCAAAACTAATGCTGCGAGCAAGGCTGGACTCCAGCGCCAATGTTCCAAGGCTTGTCAAGCGATTGTGGCTCATAGTGGAACGTAAAAAATTTTTCACGCGAGACAATAGACTAAAAGAACACTCCCCTTCATCCACACTGACTGGAAGTGTGCAAAATATTCTTAATGCTATGCAGATGTTCGGAAATAAATCGTCCATCTTCAAGTCATGAAATTTGTTCAGAAGTTGAAATGGTGGCAGCGAATCACATCCCAAATTTGCTAAGTGGATGGCTTTGAGATGAATGATTTCATCTATTAGCTTGCAGTACCAGATTTCGATGGTTGAATACCGTCAACACTTTGAGCCAAATGGAGGCTAAGAGGATACACTCAAATTTCCCCATATATGCTTCAATACCTTCCGAATCCGTTACTGTCTCTGAACTCAGATTCAAAAGCTTGATTTCATCAATAGCTTTCTTGGGGAATGTGAGTTGCGAAAGGCTTCACACTATGCACACGAGCAGACCATCGTGTTTGTGACATGCTGTGCAAGGGGCAATTAGTTTCTTCCTTTAGCAGTTCCCATCTCTGAGAGATTGCGCTAAAGATATTATATAATTTCTGCATAATACCGAAAATTGTGATGACTTCTGCACAACATTCAGCAGTTTGCACTCCGCATAAATTTAAACTATGACAAGCACAAGGTGCAAATATTGCCAAGGAGTTATCTCTCAGGATATGACTCTGCGCTCCTTTGTAATGACCGCTCATATTACTGCCATTATCATACCCTTGCACACGGCAGTCATCCAGTGGAATATTGTGCTTTTTTAGTGTGCTGCGAATCAGCTCAGCGATAGCTTCTCCTGTTTTTGCGTTACAATCGACAAACTCTAAAAAGCGTTCTTGGATTTTCCATTTTCCGGAGTCCCTGTCTAACGAAACCTAACGCAATATAAAAACAGTCTGCTAAATATGTTCCGAATCAGGGGTCGCATCCACTATTACTGTGTAATACTTGACGGACTCTCTCTCTCGCCTTCTATCTTTCTAATTACTTGACTTGCACAGATTTCTATCAACTCATTTTTATTCCATGAGACAAATAATGTGCTTGGAGACGATTCTTTTTCGTTTGTGATTCCCTCGCCTTCTCCAAATGTTCATGCAATAGGGCGTCACAATTGCTGATCGGTTCCAAAATACTCCAGCGAGCTGCTTCATTTTTAAGGGTTTCCGCTAAGAGAAAATACACTGAACTTGCATTTCGAATTCTCATTTCATATTGGCGCCACTCTATATAGCATGTTTTATGATTTTGACTATTTTCATGTTCAGGAATTTTGTCGTGTGACCTCTTCCAACCTTTTTGTTTAGAATAACCTGAAGATTTTGTCAAAACTGATCGGGTATTTTCGGAAATTTTGCTGAAAACCGGCATGGAAAACAAAAAAGCGCTTCTTTTGTTACACTCGAAACGAGCCAATCATGCTTTACTTTTTCTCCGTTTTTTTAGAGTAGTATGGAGTGTGATTTGAAGGAAATGGCGACCACTTAAGTCGTTCGGAAATCGAAATAAAATGTGATTTTAAGTTAGTTGAAGCACTTTTGACAGTTGGCGCTTATAAAATTGTGTCAAAAACGTTTATCTAACTTAAAATCATCCTTCTCCGCGGCTCTGAAAGTATTTAAAAACAGAATACATACATACTTTTGAAAATACTTTGAAATCGAAAGCTTACATTTTGGTGTTATTAAGCGCTGTACGCAGATCAAAAAACATTCAAGAAAAATTTTGCATTTTTCTTGAGCATGAAAATAGCAGTAGCCACAAAATTTTGGCATTTCACGATGCATGGAAATTTATACATGCATACCGCTTTTATAAAAAAAAAACAAAATTTATGAAACTTTTTGAAACCATTTCCCCCCCACAGTCAAGCTCAGGATCCGCCACTGAACCTTAATTGGTGACCACAACGCTTTTATGCAAATTTTCATTGATTTGCGAAGACTCCTTCGAGACCTACAACTTGATATTGCACGTCGAACGTTTGAAGGTTTGATAAACCGAAATATTTGCGAAAAAGTGATTTGTGTGACCATTGGCCATTGATTACTTAAAATTTTACTGGAGTCCATAGCAACCAAGTGAGCACACGCTAATACTTCCCTGTATGAAATATTTTTTTTATTCAAATGTAAATATTATCAAGCGATCGTGGGGTTTTAATTTGTATTTCCTTTATTTATTGAACTGAAAATGATACAAAAGATTTGCTTTCGAGAAATTAATTAAGTTTTCCATTGTTTCGTGTGAATAAATATAAATAAGGAAACGTTTTTTCTTCAAGTTTTCAGAATTTTGTATGAAAAAAAAACTTAAAAATTTAGGTTAAAGCTTTAAAAAACAAATGTTTTAATCATTAGGCCCATTGTCTTGTCAAAGATTAAACAATCTTATAATCTAAAACGTGGACAAACATGTTTCAATGCGGATATATAAATTACATAATCCCAAACGGCATAGCCTCAAGTTTTTTACTTGATATTATGTCACTGCTTATGAGGTGCCATAATCCCAATTGTGACAATGTGACTTCTGAGTTTAAAACTAAGATTTACATAAACAACTCGAAGGTCGAAAAGTTCGAGATAATCTAGGATCCATTCATTTCAAGAAGTTTACCAAGGTTTTTCGGGCAACAGTGAACTTTTGACCCATCATGTATATTTCTGCCTTAGCGATATTTTTTTAGCAGAAACATTTTTTTATGTGGAAGCAATTACACACACATAAATTTTGGTGTCAAAACTGCACTTTGTGGTATTGTTCTACATAAAAAAATTAAACTAATGGACAATCACTTTAACATTGCACTATTTTGGTGCTAAATTAAAAACTACACCAAAATAAGCTTATTTATTATTCCTCTGGGTAGCCACTGAACAGCCGTTTAGTGTTAAGCTCGAATATAAGGGCTAGCAGGGGTATTTTCATCAGCAGCATCTATCCAGCACAAGGTGTGACTGCAAGCAGGCGTCTGTCTTGGACCGAGCGGCTTGCTATATAAAAGTGCAAATAATATTTTCATCTCGGCTGAGCAGGTTGTGCGCTGGGCTTGTGCCCGCCACGTCAAACCCGACTTCAATGAAAAAGCGTCGGATACGAAGACAACCTTTAACTGATGACATCTATGGCAAAAGTCAAAAGGTCTATGATTTGAGGGCATGCACCTGGGATGTCCGTTCTCTGAATGGGATTATGCCAGATGCTCGGCGGGTTGATGTCATCGTTTAAACAAAATCCAGCATCCCCACTATTCAAGAAATTCGTTCGACCAAGCAACGAGGGAAGAAGATTAAAAATTGTGACATCTACTGGAGCGGCCCTACAAATAAGCGCAGTTTCAGCGTCGGAATCGTGGTGGGAGAGGGACTTTGTTGCCAAGTACTGGAGTTCACGCCTGTGGACTATCGTCTCGCCGCTATCCGAATAAAAGCAAAATTTTTCAATATATCATTCATCTGCGCTCATGCACCTACAGAGGAGCGCTGCGCCCGGCATGAAAATGGTCATATCTAGCACGAGGTTCCTGTATAAAAAATATACATCAAGCTACATGCCTGTTCTCCGGTCGAAATACACGCAATCAGATCGACCACGTTGTTGTATATGGACGACATGCCTCTAGTGTTTTAGATGTGCTCACGTTCTGAGGATCTAACATCGACTAGGACCATAATCTCATCGCAGCCAAAATATGCGCCCGCCTCTGCGTGGCTAAAACCAGAGAACAAAAACACACCAGGAAAGCTAGACGTCGAAAGTGTGCAATCGCAACAGGCTACCAATTATTTCGCAAATCGACTCTCACACCTGCTCTTTGAGAGCACAAGTGAACCCGATGGGATGCAGGATTAGTGGAAGCAAATCTCTTGCGTACTTCGTACTGCCGCCGAGAAAAAATTTATTACCAGCGACCACGTAAAACATTTGGTACGATAAAGAATGCCGCGTTGCAACCAAAAGAAAGGACGCTCTGACAGGGCTTTGTTAAAAGCGAGCGCAGAAAGCGAGACTTCCTTTCAGGAAGAAAAAAGCAGAGGCAGAAAGGCATGAGTGCGTGGAGCTTAAGCTGCTAGCCACCAGGAATAACATCCGCAAATTTTACAAAAAAATTCGGCGACAGACGGAAGGTTTTAAGTCCATGGCAAAGTCCTGTAAGCACGAATATCGATATCCAGAGAGTACTTAGATTATGGAAGGAACAGTTCTCTGTTCTCCTAAATAGAGATGGCGATGTACTGCACAGGAATAATGAACTCTACCCCGCAATCGATTATGGTGGATTAAATGGTCAGCCTTTTTTATATCGCATATAAGGTTCTGTTAAGTGTTTCGTGCGAAAGAATCGTGAATCGACCGATTGGACCTAATCACACATCACCTCTTCGTTGATAGCACGAATAGGAGCTGCCCATATGCCACTATGTCTGAATTTGGTTTCCATGCGAAACTTATTCGGCTGTGCAAAATGACATTGAGCAACACCATCAGCTCAGTCATAATTAGGAAGGACCTCTCCGAGCCGAACGAAACTAAACGAGGTTTCAGACAGGTTGACCCCCTATCGTGCGATTTTTTTAAATAGATGCAGAGGAAAATTACATCAGCTGCAGAACTTAACCGCACTGGAACAATATACTATAAAAGCGTGCAATTACTGGCATATGCTGATGACATTGATATCATCGGCCTAAACACCCGCGCCGTAAGTTCTGCTTATTCCAAACTGGAAAAGAAGCGGAAAAGATGGGTTTGATGGTAAATGAGGACAAAACGAAGTACCTGCTGTCATCGAGCAAAGAGTCAGCGCATTTGCGTCTTAGCCACTGTTGGCAGCAATAATTTCGAAATAGCAGACAATTTAGGTTGAACTGGCCGACCAATAAAGACCTCACATAGACTGTATGTGTCCATAGTGTTACCAGAATTTGTTTGACGACCTAAGGAAAGCACCCCAATCAGGTGTCAGGACTTATGTTACAGAATAACTCCGTCTTCTTGGCATAAGCCAGAAGTTTTCTAAGACCTAGCTTAATCGCTGCCTCGAGACCTGGAAACTCTACCGCCCGTAATAACTGGAGCCTTGGCCTGGCGAGCGCGAGCGGGCATGAACACAGAACGTGCTCAACCGTTTGTTACTGCCGCTTGCACACCTGCTGTTACTGACGAAGGCAGTGTCCACTTTGTATGTCCATTGAAAGCCTGGAGTCCTCTCTCCTCAGAGATATATGCCACTTTGTGTGTCCAATATCGTAGACTTTGCACATGATTTTAAAAATTTTGCAGCCACGCGCTTTTGTCCATGCCTTTTCTGCTTCATGGCTCATATGCAACTCCTATCTCCTTTTTATTTCTCCTAAACTGATTGGGACGTCTATCGTTGTTTCAGCGAGTGTTGCACCCTCCTTTGCCAACTCATCGGCCTTTTCGTTACCTTCTATCCATTTATGACCGGGAACACAGTATAAATGTATGGTCCGAGCAGAGCGAAGTTTTTTCAATGCTTCTTTGCATTCCAGAACACTTTTTGATGAAGTACTGTGTGAGATTATTACCTTAAGCGCCGCCTGACTATCAATATATATATTGGAATGACTGCAGCTTAAGCACGTTTCCTCCAGAATTTCTGCTTCTTTTTTCGCGGATATAATTTCCGCCTGAAAGACGTAACAGTAATCTGACATCCTGTAGGATGTACTTATTTTTGGATCGACACAGTAAAAAGCAGGCCGGACCACTTCCATTAATTTGGAACCATCCGTATATACCTGCATATTATGTTCTGCCAGTTATGCACCCTGGCACCAACCCTTCGACTCAATTGTGGCTCCATGATCTCTTTACAAGCTCTGCCACGGGATCATATATTCCGTTTGCCCCATATTAGATGCCGCTATACTGCTATGGTCATAAGGCCTGCACTCTCCGAGGTCTTTTTGCAGTGGTAAACGCGATGTTTTGGCCATTAGGCCAATGGCATGCAATGGTGCAGTCGTGGTAGTTTTTAGGGCTCAAGTTTTTTTGGCATATGTACTTTTTTGGTATATGTACTTTTTTGTGTGAGTTTCGGTTATAGGCATCCTTTTGCATACATGCAGTGCCTCGGAGGCTTTATTTGCTCTCTCTTCCACATGGAATTTCCACCGACAACTTACTATCTATCTAGTATAACTCCTAAATACTTTGTGCTATATTTTTCTTGTAGGGTTACCCCTCAAAGCTTAGACAGAGACCAATTAAGGACATCATATTTCCAAGTAAGTAATACTAGATCGGTTTTTACCACGTTGGCGGTTAACCCGACTTCTGATGCCCAGGCATGTACATACCGAAGTGCGTGATCCATCCGAGAGCTGATTGTTGTGAGGCATCTGCCGCTTATGGTGACTGAACGTCATATGCATATGCCGTAAGTTTGACCGGTCCTCTGTCGAACCGCATAAATAATTAATTTATAAGCAGTCTCCACAACATTGGTGATAGCACCCCACCCTACAGCGTTCTTTTGCTTACATATTTTGTTTCCTCGCATAGACCCCATTGCGATGTGATCATTCTGCAGCTTAACATGGTCCGATCGATCCACTTTGTTAAAGCTGGATGAACTTCAATCGAGTTGAGACTGTATATGATTGCCCCTTTCGAAACATTATTGAGAGCTCCGGCAATGTACAGAAAACACCTAGGGCATCTTCTGGTGCTTCCGGGCTTAGGGTTTTGAGAAGAGAAGATGTCGAACTAATAGGCATGTAGTATTTCGGGTGCAGATGACTGGCTTTTCCCGCTTTCGGTATGAGAAATACTCGTGCCGTTCTCCAATATTGCGGAACGTGGTTCAGTTTTATGAAATCCTCAAAGAATATTCTTAACGGTTCCACCGGCCACCTGCAGTATAGCAGGAATATCACATCTGGAACCGGCGATTTAAACTTGGCCAACATTTTTATTGTCCATTCAATTTTGGTATTTCTCTCCAAACCTGGTAACTCTCGCTTCTTATTAGGATTGTAGATGTTATTACATAACTTTGTCGCATCATCTCCTGATCGGAAGTGTGGGTTAAGTAGTGCTTCAACGGACTCTTCACTATTATGTGAAATTTCGCCGTCGTCCTTATAATAAATAATAAAATGCCTTCGTGGCGTATTTTTGTTGATTTTAACGATTGTATATAACTAAGTAATTAAATCTCTTTACACAAATTACAATGGAGAGAGGTTACTACATCGTATGAATTAATAGGGGGCAATGAAAAAAATTGCTCATAGAAAACATTTGTCATGAATTTTTTGTTTTCCATCGAGTTTTACGGCACTCGTAGCAAACTGGTGGCTCTTATTTTAATCTATTCTCTTTGGTATTTCGGTAAACTTTAAAAAGGATGCTCCGTTTTTAATTTTTCTTAAAATTGGCAGCACGGGACCTACATGTATTATGTCGACTCCGAACGGCATCTAAAAGGCAGGTGAATTTGCACTGAGAAGCTTTTCATGGCAGAAATACACTCGGAGTGTTTGCCAAATGATCGCCGGTGGCGACGCCGCTTGGAAAAACAGTTTTCTAAATTTTCGATGTTACTTTGCCCGGGGCTTCCCTCACTAGGGTAGGCACCTTGTCGTTGGTGTGAGGGCTTAGCCGAACTCCATAGCGCCCGACTATGAGGCGGAGCTGTTTAGGACTGACATCTACGCCGTTTCGCCTCATAGGAGGGCGGCGGGATGTCGGTGACCAAGAACTGCCAACCCCCTAATCCAGGGTGTTATGCGGACCGTGCCCATTGGACGATTTGCAGCCAGGGGATAAATTCGGCTGTATTCGAACGGAGCCTTCCCGATACCGGGCCATCTCGGGAAGTATTTATGGCCTTACCGCAGTAAGGGGCGCTGCTGTGGCGGACGGTTCTTTCCCCGTATATAATACTGAACCGCTGAGCTCGCCTTGTCGGGCAGGTGGTCGTACGACCAAGATGAACAACTCATTACCTGAATGTAATAAGGAGGATGTAAAGAGGAGGACTGAGTCGCAATCCAAGGACGACAAATACGAATTAAGCGATGCGTCGGACTCGGGGAGCGAGAGTAGTGCTGATTCAATGAACTCCGTGTTGGAGAAGCACACAAATGAAAACGGAGTAGAAGAGTGGAGAAGGGTACGGAGCAGAGGAAGTAAAAGAGCTCTCTCGCAGTACCGTGCAGCACTAAGAATTGTACAACGCTTGGGAGCAGTGGTCGACCCAACAGAAGTGGAGATCGAGCGCTTGGAATGGGCCCATGAAGCGGTAGAAGTTGGTCGAAGGCAGTTCAAAAGGTTTTCTGCGAGAAACCCTCGGTTCTGCAACCGGTACGAGGAGGAAGAAGCGTCGAATGGCAGAATGAAGAGGCAACGTTCGGCAGAAGGCGACAAGCCTGCTTTCAAGAGGCAGAAAGGACCCAGTCCTAGAGCCACGAGGCAGGGCAGTCGCATAGACAAGACAAGTAGGCCCAAAGCTGTAAGACAGATGGGTTCCAATAGCGAGGTAGCAACTACCTCGAAAGCTGCCAGTCAGAGGGAAGTTCCAACTACGGAAGTAGGAGATAAGCCAAAGGGAGATAACGCTAAGACTCCGGCTTTCTCGGAGGCGCTAAAGAGAGTTAACGCGAAGACTCCGGTGTTCTCGGAGGTTCTAAAGGGAGATAACACTAAGACTCCTGCTTTTCCCGAGAAGATGAGTGATGTGGCAAAGCAGTCACTGACTGTGGCGCTGGTTGATCGTAGCAGTCCGTTCGGACAAATGACTACTGAAAGGTGGAGATCTGTGGAAAGGGAGCTTATTAGCTTAATGCTTAAGATGATGCGGGAACAACCAAGTAAGCCCCTTCCAACCTTTGATTCGGGGGGATGGTATAATGGTGTGAAGATGATAGCGTGCGACAACATCGCGAGCTTGCGGTGGCTGGAGGAAGTCGTTCCAAACCTCCAAAGGCAAGGCACGAACGCGCGGTTTGAGGTGGTGGATAAAGCGCAAATCCCCACGGTACCAAAAGTTAAGGTATGGATACCATGCGTGATGAAGTCGGAGGATACACTGCGACTTCTGCAGAATCAGAATCCGAACATACCGACACAGGATTGGAAGGTACTTACTGTATCTCGGCCTACCGAGGATGGTCAGTTCTACATCTTCCAAATAAACAAGCAGGCGGAGGATATTTTGTACACGCAGCTTGGCAAAATGTCCTTTGGCACTGGCAAAATTTACATGCGACTCAGGAAAAGAAGTCCCGAGGATAAAAATCCTAACACGCTGGAAGTGGGCGAAGTCGAAAAGGACCTCAGAAGCCTAAGGGAAAAAAGACAGGTGGAGGTCCCCGACGTCACCACGAACGTGCTAGAAGAGGACCAACCGCTAAATGGTGCTGTGACTCGCACAGAGGAACACACGGCACAACATTCACGAGGGGCTGAAGGGGGCCTCGAATACTCTAAACCAAAAGGGCAAGAGGAGGACGACGACGTCAAGACGAAGGTGCTGGAGGGGGACAAACAGCCCAATGGTGCTGCGAGTCCTACAGATAAACCTCCAACACAGTAAAGTGGCGTCGAGCGAACTCCTCCTAACCCTTGAGGAGGGTTCGTTTGACGTGGCGCTGATCCAGGAGCCGTGGCTCTCATCGGGAGGAAAGGTTTCTGGACTTAGCGCGCGCGGGTTTGGCGTTTACTACGCACAAACGGAAGGACGGGTGCGAGCTGTAGTAATGGTAAGGAAACAGCTGCATTCATATATGCTGCCTAATTACACCACCGAGGATCTCGTAGCGGTGGCCGTTGAGCAAAAGAATAAGCAGGCATTTATCCTGGCGTCCTGCTACATGGCCCATGCTGCGGAGGTTCCACCGATGGAGTGCAAAAGGCTAGTACAGGAGGAAGGGCGCAAAGGGCGGTTGGTCATAGGCGCAGATGCAAATGCGCACCACAATGCGTGGGGAGGAGCAGATACGAACGAGAGAGGCGAATCTCTATTTTGTTACATCCTGCAAACCAATTTGCAGATAGCCAACAGGGGAAATGTTCCTACATACATTGGTCCAACATCCAGCAATGTTCTGGATATTACATTGAGCTCCGAGCGTGATATATCAAGGTATGATTGGATGGTTCTCGATAGACCATCCTTCTCCGACCATGCGTATATAAGCTTCAGCATCCCACTAAAGAGGGTAGAGAAGGGAGGAACCTTTAGAAACCCTAGGGCAACGAATTGGACTAAATTCCAGAAACATGTAGAAACGAAACTGGGACAACCCAAAGAGGTTGCTAATGTAGAGGAACTGGAGGAGTCGAATGAATTCCTAACAAGGACGCTTATGACTGCGTATAACAAAGCTTGCCCTCTAAGAAGATTCAGAGGAAAAGCAAAGCCGCCATGGTGGAGCAATGAGCTGAGTCTTCTAAGAAGACAGGTAAAAGAAATGTTTAAACTCGCAAAGACCGCGGAAAGCGAAGCGTGTCGGGACGAGTACAGGGATCTACTGAGGATCTACAAGCGTGAAATTACCAGGGCGAAGAGAAACTCATGGAAAAGTTTCTGTACGGACATAGAGTGCTCCAGTGAAACAGCACGGTTGAAAAAAGTCCTAGCAAAGGGAAACATAGTCCAGGGACTAATAAAGAAAGAGAACGGGGAATGGTCACGTGATAGTGAGGAATCCCTTGAGGTGCTTCTCGATACACATTTCCCATCGGGAGACGGTTTAGAAGAACCAGCAGACATCACTCACACTTCGATCACGGAGCTAGTGGTGCCGGGCTTGGTGACCGATACCAAGATCGAGTGGGCAGTGAAGACGTTTTCTAAGTTTAAATCGCCGGGCCCAGATGGTATATTCCCGGCCATGCTACAATTCTCAAGCAGGGCGGTCGTGGAATGGCTTAAAATAATATTCGATGGGTGCATAAGACTGAATCATGTTCCGCACTCTTGGAGAACTGCTCGTGTAGCTTTTCTACCAAAGGCGGGGAAGATCGGTCACGTGTATCCCAAAGACTATAGACCCATGTGCTTAACATCATTTCTGCTCAAAACCTTTGAGAGGCTGATAGATGTGTACATAAAGTCCAACGTGGATGGAAAGCTGCTCTCCACAACACAGCATGCGTACACCAAAGGCAAGTCGGTAGACACCGCATTGCATAGGGTGGTAATAAGCATAGAGAAATCCCTGGAATATAAGGAGTATGCTCTAGGAGTATTCTTGGACATTGCCGGGGCTTTCAATAATGTTGCAAAATGGGCGATTATGGATGGTCTTAATTACATTAAAGTACATCCTGCCTTAATCAGATGGATCGGCTGCATGTTAAATTGCAGAAAGATTACATCACAATGGGGATTGTATGAGGCCACGAAATCAGTGGACAGGGGCACGCCGCAGGGAGGGGTGCTATCACCTCTGCTGTGGACACTGGTCATCAACCAACTGCTCAGGCAATTCGATGAGGGAACCGTAAAACTTACGGCTTACGCAGATGACGTTGCAATTGTCATAAGTGGAAAATGCCTTCCAACGATTAGTTCTTTGATGGATCGGGCGCTTCGGGATATTCATACCTGGGCATCTAATGTCGGGCTGAAAGTCAATGCGGAGAAGACGGATATGGTCTTGTTTACAAAGAGGTACAAGGTCCCAAATTGGACCAGGCCTAAGTTAGGAGCGGTGACCTTACAGGAGAAACCTTGCACAAAATATCTAGGAATCATCCTAGACAGTAAGCTGTCATGGAAGCTCAACGTGGAGGAGAGGGTCAAGAAGGCCTCAACGGCACTCTATGCATGTAAAAGAATGCTGGGGTGTACGTGGGGCCTATCGCCCTCTCTTTCTCATTGGGTTTTTACAGCGATTGTAAGCCCTATTCTATACTATGGAGTTCTTGTTTGGTGGAAAGCCACACAAAAAACAACATACCTCAAAAAATTAGAGGGGGTATGCAGACTATCGATGCTTTGCATTACGGGAGCCCTGAAAACAACCCCGACGGCTGCACTGTATGCCATTCTGCACATTCCACCTGTAGACCTGGTAGCAAAGAACAAAGCATTAACGACCGCAACCAGGCTCGGTGCTTCGGGGCAGCTTGAGCGCCGACCATATGGCCATAGTAGTATAGCGTCCTCAGTCACAAGACGAACAGACTACATGATTCCCTACCTGCACTTTGAGGGAGATCTTAAGGCCACAATAGAGGTGGACGGTTGGCGCAAGGGTGCGCAAATGGCGGACGAGGCGATACATGTGTACACCGATGGTTCCAAAATAGTGGAAGGAGTAGGGTCTGCGGTATACTGCGCTGATCCGCAATTAAGCAGATCCTACAGGCTGCCGGATTACTGTAGCGTTTTCCAAGCGGAAATATTAGCCGTAACCAAAGCAGTAGAAACCCTGGAAGAGAATAGCTTAAGCTGCAACCGTGTTAACTTTTATATTGACAGTCAAGCAGCAATTAAGGCAATAATCTCGCATAGCACAGCATCTAAATGCGTGTTAGAGTGTAAGCAGTCTCTGGAGAGAATCGGGACAGGGAGAAGCATACATCTATATTGGGTCCCAGGGCATATGGGAATAGATGGGAATGAAAAAGCGGACGAATTAGCTAACAAGGGCGCATCCCTTGAAGCTTGCTCCGTAGACGTCCCAATTAGATTGGGCGAGATTAAGCGAAGGCGGGAGGTGCACATGATCGACCAAGCAGAAAAGGCGTGGGTTCAAGCGCGGGGCTGTAAAGTGTCGAAGATTATGTGTAGATCTTACAACCTTAGACTAACACAGTTGCTTCTATCATTAAAAAGAGAGGACTGTAGACTCATGACGGGTATTCTGACTGGACACTGCCTTCTGGCGTCACATGCCTTTAAATTAGGCTTGGTCAGTGATAGCAGGTGTAGGAAGTGCGGGTTGGAGGAGGAAACGATCGAGCACGTTCTGTGCTCGTGCCCTGCACTTGCCAGGCTAAGACTCCAGCTATTAGGAGTGATACAGCTGTCAGATCTAGAAGCAGCAAGTGGCTTAAATCCTAGGAAGCTTCTAGTATTTGCCAAGAGGACGGAGTTATTTTATAACATAGGTCCTGGTTTTTGATAGGGTTTTTCAGTTTGGTCGTTAAAACAAACTTCTGGTAACACTACGGACTCAATCAGTCTATGTGAGGTCCTCATGGACCGGCCAGTTCAACCTACCTACCTTGCCCGGGGCTTGAACGCCGCTGTGGTGGGCGGAGCACACTACCACTACACCACGGCGGCACCAAAAAATCGGTTAACCGAAGACAAAACACTTGGTTATTCGATATTCGGAATTTATTTTCAACCGGTTTGATTAACCGAGTCAATCACCCTAGTAGCCATCAACGTATATATGTACCGGCGGACCCAACAGTCTTTGTTTTGTAGTATTTCAAACCTTTCCACACCCACACACACTCTCTGTTGTTTAAGCGTGAATGTTATTCGGTAATTAAGTTATAGAAATATTTTTTTCTTTTCCTAAACTCTAATTGTGTTTGAACGTACTTAAAATTATAATACTATCTCTATGCGCTTAAAGACCTTGGAAAAGTTGACATAGTCATAATGCCTTAGTCATAACCATATTTTTACTTATCCATATTAATTGGCATCGGTTCTTGGTGCCTTAACCTAAAAATCGTGAAATTTTCATAAAAATGAAGAAAACGCAAAACAGTACAAACATATTTCACAAATAATAACTCTCTTAGTCAAAACATATTACAACAAGCAAGGAAGGCTAAGTTCGGGTGTAACCGAACGTTACATACTCAGCTGAGAGCTATGGAGACAAAATAAGGGAAAATCACCATGTAGGAAAATGAACCTAGTGTAAGCCTGGAATGTGTTTGTATGACATGAGTATCAAATGGAAGGTATTAAAGAGTATTTTAAAAAAGTCAGCCATAGTTCTAAAGGTGGACCAGGGGTGACTCTAGAATGTTTTTGTACGATATGGGTATCAAATTAAAGAGTTTTAAAAGGGAGTGGCCCTTAGTTGTATATGTGAAGGCGTTTTCGAGATATCGGCCAAAATGTGGACCAGTGTGACCCAGAACATCATCTGTCGGATACCGCTAATTTATTTATATATGTAATATAACGAAAGGTATTCCTGCCAAGATTAGGGCTTTTGATTTCGCCCTGCAGAACTTTTTAATTTTTTTCTAATTAATATGGAAGGTGTCACACCCATTTTACAAAGTTTTTCTAAAGTTATATTTTGCGTAAATAAACCAATCCAATTACCATGTTTCATTCATTTTTTTGTATTTGGTATATAATTATGGCATTTTTTCATTTTTCGTAATTTTCGATATCGAAAAAGTGGGCGTGGTCGTAGTCGGATTTCGGCCATTTTTTACACCAATACAAAGTGAGTTCAGATAAGTACGTGAACTGAGTTTAGTCAAGATATATCGATTTTTGTTCAAGCTATCGTGTTAACACCGAGCAGAAGGACAGACGGTCGACTGTGCATAAAAACTGGGGGTGACTTCAACCAATTTCGCCCTTTTTCACAGAAAAAAGTTACCGTCCTAGAATCTAAGCCCCTACCATATTTCACAAGGATTGGTAAATTTTTGTTCGACGTATGGCATTAAAATTATTCTAGACGAATTAATTGAAAAATTTTTGAAATTTTATTTAATTCAATTTTTTGTTAAAAATTGACTTACAAATTTTTTTTTAAGTGGGCGTGTTCTTCATCCGATTTTGCTAATATTTATTTAGAACACATATAGTAATAGGAGTAATGTTCCTGCCAAATTTCATCACGATATCTGCAACGACTGCGAAATTACAGCTGGCACTCTGACATAATCGGTTTAAGGGCTAGCCGGGGGAGATTTCATCGGCAGCGTCTGTACACCTCTAGGTGCGGCTGCAAGCAGGCGTCTGTCTTGGAGCAAGCGGCTCGCTATATAAACGTGCCAAGTAATATTTTCACCCCCGCTGAGCGGGTTGTGCGCTGGGCTTGGGACCCGCCACGTAAAACCATACTCCAATGAAATATAACAAGAAGCCTCGGATAAATACACTCTCTATTGATGATGACCATGGCAAACGTTTGAAGGACAATAGATTGAGGGCATGCACCTGGAACGTCCGCTCCCTGAATGGGATTGGTGCAGATGCCCGGCTGGTTGATGTCCTCGTCAAAGCAAAATCTAACATCACCGCCATCCAAGAAATGCGTTGGACGAAGCAAGGAAGAAAGAAGATCAAAAATTGTGACATATATTGGAGTGGCCATGCGAATAAGCGCAGTTTCGGCGTCGGATTCGTGGTGGGAGAGAGACTTTGTCGCCAAGTGCTGGCGTTCACGCCTGTGGACGAGCGTCTCGCCGCTATTCGAATAAAAGCAAAATTTTTTAATATATCATTCATCTGCGCCCATGCGCCGACAGAGAAGAAAGACGATGAGGTGAAAGACACTTTTTATGAACAATTAGAACGCACATACGAGCGCTGCCCCCGTCATGATATAAAAGTCGTGCTTGGCGACTTTAACGCCAGGGTGGGCAAAGAAGGTGTTTTTGGCCCTACAGTCGGAAAGTTCAGCCTACACAATGAAACTTCTCCTAACGGACTGAGGCTGATTGACTTTGCCGGTGCTCGAAACATGGTCATATCAAGCACGAGGTTAATGCATAAAAAGATACATCAAGCTACATGGCTGTCTCCTGATCGAAATACTCGCAATCAGATCGATCACGTTGTGATAGACGGACGGCATGCCTCCAGTGTTTTAGATGTGCGAACGATCCGAGGACCTAACATCGATTCGGACCATTATCTCGTTGCAGCCAAAATACGCACCCGCCTCAACGCGGCTAAAAACAAGGAACAAAAAACACAAGGAAAGCTAGACGTCGAAAAGCTTCAATCACAACAGACTGCCAATGATTTCGCAACTCGACTCTCACACCTGGTCTCTGAGGGCACAACTCATCCTGAAGGAATACAGGAGCAGTGGGAGCATATCTCCAAAGCACTTCATACTGCCGCCGAGGAAAAAATTGATTACCGGCGGCCACGAAAAAACAACTGGTATGATGAAGAATGCCGCGTTGCAACCGAAGGAAAAGACGCTGCCTACAGGGCTACGTTAAAAGCGAGCGCGACAAGAGGAGTGTGTGAACGCTATCGTGAGTTGAAAAGGGAAGCGAGACGCCTTTTCAGGAAAAAAAAAAGCAGAAGCAGAAAGGCGTGAGTGCGAGGAGCTTGAGCTGCTAGCCACCAGGAATAACGCCCGAAAATTCTACCAAAAAATACGGCGACAGACGGAAGGTTTTAAGACCGGGGCAAACTCCTGTAGGAATGAAAACGGCGACCTTGTAACTGATGTCCAGAGAGTGCTTAGATTATGAAGGGAAGACTTCTCTGCTCTCCTAAATGGAGGCAGCAATTCACCGCGCAGAGATGAAGAACCCGATCCCGCAATCGATGATGATGGAATATATGTCCCCCCGCCCGATTATGACGAAGTTAGAATAGCAATAACCAGATTGAAAAACAACAAGGCCGTGGGCGCTGATGGATTGCCTGTGGAGCTATTCAAGTTCGGCGACGAGGAGTTGGTAAGGCGCATGCAGCAGCTTCTTAGCAAAATATGGGCGGACGAAAGCATGCCCGACGGTTGGAATCTAAGTGTTCTTTGCCCAGTCCACAAGAAGGGGGATACTGCAAAATGCACCAACTATCGTGGAATCAGCCTTCTTAATATCGCATATAAGGTCCTTTCAAGTGTATTGTGCGAAAGATTGAAGCCCACCGTGAACCGGCTGATTGGATCTTATCAGTGCGGCTTCAGACCTGGTAAATCCACCATCGACCAGATTTTCACAATGCGCCAAATCTTGGAAAAAACCCGTGAAAAGAGAATCGACACACATCACCTCTTCGCGACTTTAAAGCCGCCTTCGACAGCACGAAAAGGAGCTGCCTATATGTCGCTATGTCTGAATTTGATTTCCCCGCAAAACTTATACGGCTGTGCAAAATGACGTTGAGCAACACCATCAGCTCAGTCAGAATTGGGAAGGACCTCTCCGAGCCGTTCGAAACTAAACGAGGTTTCAGACAGGGTGACCCCCTATCGTGCGATTTCTTTAATTTGATGCTGGAGAAAATTATACTATCTGCAGAACTTAACCGCACTGGAACAATATACTATAAAATCGTGCAATTACTGGCGTATGCTGATGACATTGATATCATCGGCCTAAACACCCGCGCTGTTAGTTCTGCTTAGTCCAAGCTGGAAAAAGAAGCGGTAAAGATGGGTTTGATGGTGAATGAGGACAAAACGAAGTACCTGCTGTCATCGAGCAAAGAATCAGCGCATATCCGCCTTGGCAACCACGCTACTGTTGGCAGCCATAATTTCGAAATAGTAAAAGACTTCGTTTATTTGGGAACCAGCATCAACACTAGCAACAACATCAGCACTGAAATCCAGCGAAGAATCAATCTTGCCAATAAATGCTACTTTGGACTAGGTAGGCAATTGAAAAGTAAAGTCCTCTCTCGGCGAACGAAAATCATACTCTACAAGTCACTTATCGTACCCGTCCTGCTATATGGGGCAGAAGCATGGACCATGACAACAGCAGATGAAGCGGCTTTGGGAGTGTTCGAGAGAAAAGTTCTTCGAAAGATTTATGGACCTCTACGCATTGGCGATGGCGAGTACCGAAAAAGATTTAATGATGAGCTGTACGAGCTATACGCAGACATCAACATAGTCCAGCGAATTAAAACGCAGCGGCTGCGCTGGCTAGGCCATGTTATGCGAATGAGAGATGATGCTCTGGCCAAGAAAGTGTTTCTATCCGAACCCGTCTATGGAAGCAGAGGTAGAGGGCGGCCCCCACTCCGTTGGAAGGACCAGGTGGAAAACGATTTAAACTCCCTTGGTATGACCACTTGGCGCTGGTTGGCGGAGCGAAGGAGCGACTGGCGCGCCTTGTTGGACGGCCATAACCGTTTAGACGGTTAAGCGCCAATTAAGTAAGTAAGTAAGTAAAACTTTTAAATTACCTTCTTATAAAAGTGGGCGGTGCCACGCGCACGGTCCAAAATTTTACTAATTTTCTATTCTGCATCATAAGGCCAACCCCCTACCAAATTTCATCGCTTTATCCGTCTTTCGTAATGAATTATCGCACTTTTTCGGTTTTTCGAAAATTTCGATATCGAAAAAGTGGGCGTGGTTATCGTCCGATTTCGTTCATTTTAAATAGCGATCTGAGATGAGCGCGCAGGAATTTACATACCAAATTTCATTAAGATACCTCAAAACTTACTCAAGTTATCGTGTTTACGGACGGACGGGCGGACATGGCTAAATGAATTTCTTTTTTCGCCCAGATCATTTTGATATATAGAAGTCTATATCTATCTCGATAAGTTAATGCTATTACGGATTATCGTTATGCGAACAAAATTAATATACTCCCTGAGCTCTGCTCTGCTGAGTATAAAAATTATAGGAATAGCAATAAAAATAGAAAAGCAAAAACGGAAAACAAAAACAAAAAAAAAAACAAGGGAAAGGAGTAATGAGAAAAAAGAACCTGGATTCCTTTATCGAGAGGGAAACGAAGCGTAAAAATAAAAAAATTACTCTAAAAGAGAAAAAAGAATCAAAGAAACAGAATATGAAGGGGTAAGAAAATGAGTGGATCCTCGAACCCTGTAATTCCCCAGTCTAATTCACAAAGCCTGAACAACGACCGGGCCGCAGCCTCCTTTGTCGCTAAATGGAACCATCAATGCTAGAGTAAGAGTTTTTCTAAGAGTGGCGTTGGTACCAGCAGCGCTGTCTGTACTGAGATAAATATTTTAGTAATTCTAGCCGTATCCGGATCCGATTCGCTGAACCAACAAATCCGATTGTGAAATGTCTGCCTTACTCGGTGCACCTAGCCACTGTGCCCAAATAGGCATGTAAAATATCTTGCAGACTGTCCAGAAATTTGCCCATTACCAGGTTTACCATGTATAGAGTTGGTATTCTGGGTTAACTATCTTGAGGTCTCGGATCGAAGCTACGGTGCAAAGAATGCTCAATAATTTTTTCTACATCGGAGTTACTCGTTGGCAATAATTAAGCAACCCCTACGGTATATCTCTTTAGCATTCGAAGATTGTGTAGAAGGTTACCAGTGCAATTTATAGCGTCAACAACCCAATTATCAATCTCACGTACCCTTTGGGGAATGCTGTTCTTTTAGCCGAGGCGCTGGCGACCTCATGGTTAGGTTAGGGTTAGGTTCAAGTGGCTGCCGCCGACATTGGAGCGGCACACTTAGGCCTTTATAGGCCCATTGTGAAACCACACAGATTTGTTCCTACTCCCCTAATTAAATCAATTCGTTGAGTTTATGAAGCTAACTAAGCGTCGTGTATTGACCTCAGCTATATCAGTCAGATCTACGAGAAACATCTTGCCCATAAAGTGTTGCCTTCTTCTACCGAGCGCTGGGTATTCACAGAGTAGATGCCTAACAGTTTCAGGCTCTTCTTCGTTGCCACAGCTTCTACAATAGTCATTCAATCGAGCGTCAATCCTTTCCGCATGCGGTCCAATACAAACATGACCCGTAAGAAGACCTACAACTAAGGAAATATCCCTCTTACGGAGGGTGAGAAGCTCTCGCGATCTCTTCTCATTCCATTCCGGTCATGTGAATTTTGCCGTGTGGCATCTATCATGATGCTTCCACCTGACTCCCGCTTCCATTAGTAGAGCCTCCTTTATCTTGAGCTTGCAGGTGGAGAGCGGCATGCCCAACCTCTTCCAGGATAGCGAAAGTGGAAGGGAGGTACCCTTTCTTGCAAGCTCAGCCGCCATCTCATTACCTGGTATGCCCTTATGTCCCGGAACCCATACCAGATGCAGAGTAAACTATTCAGCCATCACGTTAAGTGATCTGCGACAGCGTACTACAGTTTCAGAATTAGCTGTGATAGAGTCAAGGGCTTTCAGTGCTGCTTGACTGTCTGAGAAAATATAAATGTGCTTCTGAGAGACTGCCTTCTCCCTAAGGCAGTCCACAGCGTCTTATAGTTTAGATCCATCTGTGTAGATCTGAATGCTGTTAGTGGGCCAATCAGGGTCATTCACCCACTGTTCGCTCTCAGGGATTAATATCTCGTATCCCTTGTTAAAGTTGGTATGTGGTTTGCAGAAATCTGTCCATTCTGGTATTCAGAATCTGTCGAGAATTTCAGTATGTTTGCAGTGAGACCATGTGGTCAGTTTCCTCAGCCTAATAGCTGCACATGCTGCATATTTAATGCCTACTATATCTATGCGTAGTAGGTTCGGTAATTACATTCATAGCCTCCGTTGGCGTTGTGCGGATGACTCCGCTTATGCATAGTAGAGCAGATCTTTGCACCTTTTGAAGAGCAAGAACCGTCGAGGATTTATTCAGGGCGGGCCACCATATAGCAATATTGGCCTAACTATGGCCGTGTATATCCAATGTACTATCATAGGGGGCATACCCCATTTCCATCCAATTGCCCCTTTACATTTGTAGAGGGCAACCTTGGCCTTACGGACACGTTCCGTGGTGTTTTGCGTACAGTTCAATTTCTTATCAAGTGTGAGCTCTAGATAGTTGGCGGACTCACTTAGCTTAAGCACTGTGTTTGCTAGCACTGGAGTTGAGAGACGTGGTATCTTATACCTCGTGGTAAAGAGCACCAGCTCCGTTTTATTTGGGTTCACGCCCAGATCATTATCAACGGCCCATGCTTCGACCCTTCTTAATTCCACCTGCATCATATCGCAGAGAGTTTGTGAAAATGTCCCACTTATTCCCAAGGCAAGGTCGTCAGCATATGCTATAGCTTTACAGCCCCTCCCCTCCTCCATGTCCCTTAGCAGATGATTCACCGCCAAGACCCACAGCAGAGGGGATAGGACTCCACCTTGGGGAGTTCCCCTACTGTCGAATCTGCTCACCGATACCCCTGCAAGTTCTGCCCGTACTACCCTGCATAGCAGCAATTGGTGCACAAGACCCACCAGCTGAGATTCGATGCCCACATCAGTCAGTACCTTAATGATTGAGTCGGGGTTAATGTTATTGAACGCTCCTTCTATGTATAGGAAGGCTGCCAGGCAGAATTCCTTGAAGGAGAACGATCTCTCCATGCACGATGTAATTTCATACAATGCCGTTTCAGTTGATTTACCCTTCATATAGGCGCGTTGTGCTTCAGAGAGTTGGTCATTCACTGCCTCCCTGATATATATTTCCATCAGCCTCTCGATCACCTTTAATTGAAACGAAGATAGACTGATGGGTCTGAAGTTCTTAGGCTTCGCGTGCCATGCTTTGCCTGCCTTGGGAATACATACCACTTTAGATATTTTCCATATACGTGGGATGCGGTTTAGTGCCACGACTCCTCCTATTATAGCATATAGCCAGCTAGTGCTGCATTCCAGTGATTGTTGCAGTTGTATAGGTGTAACTCCGTCCGGCCCTGGAGTTTTGAATGGTTCAAAAGATTGGATGGCCCAAGATATCTTATCTCTTGTAATTAGGTTGTGCAGTATAGGTTGCACTGTTGCATGTGTCAAACTTTGTGTATCCCCTGGTTCGTTCCTAGCTGCACCTGGAAAGTATGTATCCAGCAGTAGATCCAGGGTTTCCTCCCCGGCTTTGGTCCACGAACCATCAGGCCTTTGCAAGCATCCTGGGGCCATATTAGCCGATCTGGAAAGTACTTTCTTAAGTCTACCCCCTTCAGACACTGTTTCCATGCTGCTACAGAAATCTCGCCAGGAGGATCTTTTGGCTTTCCTTAGCTCAAAGTTATAGTTTCTAAGATGTTCTTTGTATACTTCCCAATGCTGCTCATCGCCCGATGCTTTAGCTGCATTGAATGTGGTCCTACTTTACCTGCGAAGGTTTTCGATTTGTGAATTTCACCATGGTGTCTTCTTTTTACCCCTTTGAATTCTCTTGGCACAGGCTTTATCTAGTGCCTTGCGGCATGCCCCCGTGAAGTTACTTACCAGTCTTTCCTGCTCTGGTATGCTACCTGGTGTTTCGGGTACGCTCTCAAATGGCAATATCTTAACTAGTTCCCTATTGTATTCTTGCCAGTTTGTATTTTTAATATTTCTGGTGGCAGCGCTCTGCCTTTTCAGCAAGTCTAAGTCGAAGCTTAATACAAAAAGAAGGGGTTGGATGACTTATGAAGTGATCGCATCAAATCGCTTCCAAATGATCGGGTTAGAACTTTAATAGTGATAATTTGTGGAGCGTACTGGATCAATAATAAGCAATGTACCCTCAACATCGATGAAACTCACCACAATGTTTGGGGAGTCTCCTTATCGCTGCAAGGATAAAAAGAAGTTAAATATACTTATTATAATCAGATGATAGCCTCTGAGTCGGTATGAAACATGTATCGGAGGTATATAGCGCCAAACTGTTGTTATTTATTTTCAGTTAAAAGCATGAAATTATACATCGAAAGAGTTTTCATTTCTAACAAACTAGGTGTGTGTGTGGTCAATTAAATAAATTGAAGAAGATTGCAATCAATTAAGACAAAAAAAGCTAAATATCCACAGACACAAGAAACGCGATAAACGCATTACCTCACCAAACGTTCATGAGAGTTAAACAAGTTAATATAACGTAATTACTTCGGTGTTCTTTTTAATTTTGCTCAATCGTTAACCCTCAAGTACGCACTCTTCTTAATTCACCTTAACTGAAACGCAACACTTAAAATCAATTCATTAAAGAGTCTTGGATTTACGTTCACAAGCACAAGATGGCACAACAACACAATAACATACTAACAAGAAGAACTAACACAAACTAGCACATTTTAATAACAACGCTAATGATATTGCAGCACATGAAAATCATTAGAATATCAGCTGAACTCGTGCGCAAATGGAAATTACGTTACTTTAGTTTCATTAGAATTGAGCACGCAAAAGTTTAATAACAACAACGGAAGTATGAAAAAAAAATTTTTTGAATCAAAAGCTAAATTAAAAGAAAAGAAAATAACAGAAGGAAACATTTGCAATAAATTACTGTTGTTAGCGCTAGAACAACAATCACAAATATGTTCATCATACGCCCCGTACCACCACAGGATGCACCAAGTGGCACAAGTCTCTGTACCACAGCGAAAGAAAGTATTTCGTTCATTAGTTTAACGCTACTCTTTCGTACTTCCTTGCATTTCAGTCTCACTGCATTAAAGTTTTTTTTGCTTTTTTGCATATTGTTGTGCATATTTCTGTATGTATATAGTTAACTCCATCATTTATATAGCCAGCTGCTACGGTCTTTGAATAACGGTTGGAATAAATAAGAAATACAGGGTGATCTGTATGTATGTAGTTAACTCCATCATTTATATAACCAGCTGCTACGGTCTTTGAATAACGGTTGGAATAAATAAGAAATACAGGGTGATCTGTATGTATGTAGTTAACTCCATCATTTATATAACCAGCTGCTACGGTCTTTGAATAACGGTTGGAATAAATAAGAAATACAGGGTGATCTGTATGTATCTAGTTAACTCCATCATTTATATAACCAGCTGCTACCGTCTTTGAATAACGGTTGGAATAAATAAGAAATACAGGGTGATCTGTATGTATCTAGTTAACTCCATCATTTATATAACCAGCTGCTACCGTCTTTGAATAACGGTTGGAATAAATAAGAAATACAGGGTGATCTGTATGTATGTAGTTAACTCCATCATTTATATAACCAGCTGCTACCGTCTTTCAATAACGGTTGGAATAAATAAGAAATACAGGGTGATCATTAGGGTGGTTTTTCAATACAGGGTAGTTTTTTTTCTCCGAAATTTGTATGTGCTCACTTCTAGAAACGTTCTATTAGATATAGAAATGCAATTGTAAAAGTTTCAGCTCAATCGGAATTCACCTTCCCGTGCCTACAGAGCCTGGAAGTTTGACAAAATCCCTATTTTTACCGAAAACTCGAAAATTTTTTGTTTTAACCTGCGTTAAGATACCCGCATTGCAACAGGTGTATTATTAAAATAAATAAAATTTAATAGACCTTAAATTATATAATAACATTTCTTCTCTAAAACTGGACAGTTAAAAAGATATTTAACATTTAGTGGACAAAGATTTTTACATGGTATTGTATTCCGTTGTTCCTCACAATTTTGAAAACAATTTTACGTTTACTGATATCTTACTTTATCCGTAATCAATGGATGCACTTAAGTATCTTTATTTATTATAATAGAAAAAACTGGAAGTTAAGAAACTGTTGTAGTTATATATTTTCAGTCTTTAATTAATGAATATAATGTTTAACAAAATGGTGAGATGATGGTAGCCATTATAGAGTTCACATTCGAAGAAAGAATTCATATTAAAAATAAAAGTTAAAAGGATTAAAAAATTAAAAAATTTTGATTCTCAATTTCAATCATCGGATACGGGTTGAGAAAGGGTACACTTTGAAGCATAGAGGTAAAGCCGCCGGCAATACGCCACCACCTGAAGCAAGAATTGGGGCTACTCCTCGTCTTTTGTAAGAGTGTTATTAAAATTCTGAATTAACTCCCCTCTCTGCCGTGCCGTTTACTACTTGTATGCTTCTAACAAAACTTTGAAGTTTCAAAAAGTCTTTATTATCAAACCAGCTCATTTGGGCCTCTACCAAAATATCCATTCCGACATTAAAATACTCGAAAAATACAAGAGATTGGTCAGAAATAAACTCATCAAGGGAAACATTTTTAAAAAACTTCACAGCTTCCTTTTCAGAAAGTTCTTCTCTTCTTTTCTCTCTTTCTGCTCTTCTTTGATCAGCTATCATCCAATCGACATCTTCCATTTGACCTTTGCGACCTCTCATTCTCTGACTTTCCAAAAATCGAACATCTTCTTTATTCGACATTTTGGAAATGGCATCTTCCACTGCTACATCAAAATGGTCGGGCAGCTTGGATATGAATGCAAGATTCTTTCCTTCCTGGCATTTTGTCTTCAATGCTGAATTCCTTTGAAGTGATCTCCATTCGTTATTTAATTTTTCAACTTTGTAAACAGCATTTTTCGGCATCTGACAAGGTATTCTTGCTTTTGTACGACCCGTTTACACTAGGCAATTTTAAAAATCTACAGGACTGCAAAGTTGGGCAATGTAAATTCCTTGATGTATAAATATCATGTGAACTAAAATATGCAAGAAGTTTCAAGTATCAATATTCGCATAATTGAACTTTAAAACTATTCGACTATATTCAAGTTGAGTCATCAACTATTGTTTATGGGACGTTTTTGAATTTATTTTGTATTTTTTTTGTCAAAAAACTCGAGTTTATAGGTCTGTTTAATGAACAAAAAAAAGTTCAGAGCAGGTTAGAACAGAGCAGAGTAGGGCAGCTGACAAAATAGAAATAGAGCAACTTAGAGCAGAAATGACATGAAACACTTGAATCTCGATAGTTTCCATTTATTTGGTGTTTTTTTGTTTAAATCTTCAAAATTAATGCAAATGCACATATGCTAAAACGTAGTTTTTCTTGCAAGCTAGTTTTTTGAAATTTTCAAAAATTTATTTTTTCTTGACTGACAATTACTTCTCTGTTCTAACTTACTCCACAAGAAAAGCTAGAGCAGAAATTTGTGATATGGATTACCATCTTTTTTTTTTTTTTGAACATACTCATGAAACAAAGGATAGAGCAACCTAGAGCAAGAAAAGTGTTCATGAAACACAATTTTGCGAAATAATTCAATTTGGCGTTGGCTAGAGAAGCTCAATAAACGAACCTTATGGCTCAATATGAACGTGGTCTGAACGTATACGGTGCTAAAAATATGTCGTATTAAAAAGTTTATAGAACAACAATAAACTCGAACTTGACTTGATCAAAACTGTAGGGAACAGCGCAATACCATACCAGGTCACTTCACACGAACTTGATTCATTAAATATTATATATCTATCAAACCACCCATTTTAAAGGAAAATGTCTATTATATACTTCAAACTCCATTAAATTTCCTTTCATTTGACAATAAATTTATTTCAACATGTATAATATATTGCAAATAAAAAAAAGAAAAATTATTTTTCGCGAAAAATTGTGTCTTGGCCAACTTCAAGGGTCTTTACGCACGGGAAAGCAAAGTCCGATTGAGCTCAAACTTTTACAATTGCATTTTTGCACTAAACAGCACATTTTAGGAACTGAGCACCTGTAAAAATTCGAAAAAAAATTAAAAAACCACCCTAGTGATCATATACAACTGAACACTTGACAGTGGAAGTTAAATACATAATAAGTCTTTAGGTGCCATCACTCATATAAGGAGAATAAGATCGTAAAGAGGACATGCCTAAGACTCAAATTTCCTAGTAACTCTTGTGTTTCAGCACTTCTCAGTTCATATGAGAAGCAATGGTTCTGTATGTCTTAAAAAATATGCCGAAGACGCAACTGAAATCTTAGCATTGTATCTTGATTTTTCAGCAATAATCGCATCATGATGGGACTTAAACATGTAGGAATCGTATACTCAAACTTACTTAGGTTGAACTTAATGGCAGTACTGAAAAGCCTGTATTCAATTGATAAATAGCGAGTGTCGGCTGAGCTGGCCATGATTTAGCAAATTGTCTTTCAAAACTACTCTGTGAGTGTACAGATCAACCTATGCGAATATGAATGCAATGGCAACAGAAATCACAAGCATACCATATAGCCGCTGAAGAAGTTGTTGTACACCGTTGACCCTTAACAAACCCCCAGTACGACAAGCATGCCGATTAGCTAACAAAAGATTGTATGCTGGCAGCAGGCCTACTTTGAGCTCGATACCTCGGAGTAGTGAGTCCTGGGACAAAGACGACATCGTTACCAATTTCCCGACTGAGATACAGTCGACGCAAACAAGCGCGAGGAGCCTTTGCTGTTTGCTGATATGAAAGCTTCCCAAGCTGGTAGGCAAAACTTTTGTTAGAACGAAAATACGATGTGCTGACCACGTGATATTCAAGCTATGGAATATGATATTCTCTTAAATCGGTAAAGCGAACAAAAACTATGAAAGGATGCTCAACCCGTGAAAGCTATGGAACCAGTGTTTCACCATTCGACTACGGATTTCATAAAGCAGCGCACTTGCATCTAAAAAGTCATCAGCTTCTTGCTCGTTTTTTATCGGCTTTTTGTTAATGGAATGTGTCACCGATTTTATATAAAAGTTCGGTATTGTTTTATAACAAACCGAACTATCGATAGCAAATTGGTAACATTTCGATAACTAGTTGATAACTTTTGATAGCAAATCGAAAACTTTTCGCGACCAAATCGATGATTTTTCGAATATCCTTAGATAAAAGATTGTTGGCTTTTCCAAAATCAACCAGTAACTCGTCGAGAGTAAATCGATAACATGCCGATAAGAAAGTGGAAACACTCTGCCAATAAATCAATAACTTTTCTATAATATTTCACTAACAAATGTATAAACTTTCGATAAGGCAGCGATAACACTTCGATAAAGATTCAATAACTCGTCGATAACTTTGTTTATGGATAGCAAGTTTATAATACTTCGACGACACATCGATAACAACTGGACTACTCAATAACGCAGGGACAAAAGAACGCTCCTAAAAACATTTTTGGTCCATGGACAAGCGTTACACAGCCCTCCCACCCCCTAGACGCATGAAGGTAGTTATCAAGCCAGTTTAAGATCGGTTTGACAGCTTAGGCGTTCATCATCCACATACGCTGTAAGAAGGGATTTATACGTATATGCATAGTTACACACTAACGGAACCGACAGACATTGTCCTGCACACACGTCTTTGCTTCGAAAATTTCAAACTTTTCAGCACGCTTATGTTAAGTTTACTGGTATGTTTTTATGTATGCAACTTTCCCTTGGGATAAAGCTATTGGCTTATTGCTGTAAGTATATGCAACTATTTTAAGTGTCTTCGTTGCCCGAGTGGCTAACTAGGCTCTAAATAGCTACCCGGTTCTTAGGAGCTCACAAATATCCTGTTCTAAAAATTACCCGGTTCAACAAAGTACCCGGTTCCAATAAAGTACCCGGTTCAAAAAGTACCCGGTACTTATAAAGTACCCGGTTCTAAAAAGTAATTAAAGTTTTTAAAAAATTTCCCGGATCCGAAAAAGTATCAGGTTCAAAGGAAGTACCGGATCTGACAAAATACCCATTTTTTTAAAATATACCCGGTTTCGAAAAAGTACCCTGTTTTGAAAATCCACGCGGATCCGAAAAAGTCCACGGTTCTATAAATGTACCCGATCCGAGTGTTTATCGACTAATGTTTGTTAGGTCGATGTGAAAATAAATAAAAATAAAAAATGTTTATATTTGAAATATCTGCAACTGGGTATGGTATATCCCATAACGCTTGGATCCAGAATTATTTACTTACTGTCTTTCACCTACTGGTGTTCATCAGAAGTAGATGAGCGGAAATCCTGTCAATGAGGCAATTATCACTGACTGCGTTTTTTTTTTGCGTTAGTCGAATATACAAATTGGCTGCAATAAAATTTTCTGCATTATTGTGAAACACTGCGCCTTTTTATCTTTTTACAAGTTTAAGCATATCACAACGCACACATACACATACATGGCTATATGATTTTACCTTTTGCTGGCTTATCTTGTTTAACATTCATTTTGCAGTTTGATTCCATTTAAATGCCACTAAGCTTCGACAATTTTTATTTGCATTCAAATAACTTTTCATATTGTCAGTGCTTTCTCTTTATTATCTGTGGAATCATAATAAAATTTTCAATTCATAGCGTATTAAGTTGTTGCTGTTTATTGATTGTAAAATTATTATGAATTATTTGTTTAGTACATTGCATATCTTTAAATTGAAGTTTTTTTGTCAGATTTCACTTTTTACAATCGTTGGTTATTTTTATGTAAACATCCCTGGCCACGCTATGAGGGTATCCTAAATGTAAGCGTAAAGTGGAAAGTGTAAGATTAATCGTAAGCGTAGTCTTTGTAAGTGCCACTTACTAAGTGGTATGGGGTATTGGTATGCTAGCGTAATGTGGGAGCAACGTACGTGCTAGAGTCAAAATGAACGAAATCAGACAGCAAATCAAGACAAAGCAAAACAAGGAAAGGAAAGGAATGGAAAGGAAAAGAAAGGTAAGGTAAGGTAAGGTAAGGCAAGGAAAGGAAAGGACAAGTAAGGAAAATAAGGGAAAGAAAAGAGCCGGGAATGAAGGGAATGGTTTGTTAAAGGCGTGTTATCGACGATGTATAGACGAGTTATCGGATTGTTATCGTAATGTTATAAATCTTCAATCGATAGCAAGGGTTGTCGACTTTTTGTTCACAAATTATGACAGAAAAGTTACCGATTATTTATCGAAAAGTTATCAATTTGTTATCGGTGTGTTATCGAAAATTGTGGATTTGATCTCAAAAATGTATCGATTTATTGGCAAAAGTTATCGCATTACTATAGAAAAGTCATCGATTTGTTATCATAGTGCTTTAAATTTCTTATCGAATAGTAATCCATTTTTTATCAAAAACTATTACAAATTTCTTATCGGTGTTATCTATATTTTGTTGATTTACTATCGAAAAGTTATAGATTCGTCATCGAAATGTTATCGAATAGTCATCGAGATTTAACTAATATCTAAGCGATTTTTATAATAAATTAATCAATTTTTTATCTATTTGTTTTCGTTTTGTTTTCAATTTACTATCTGACTGTTACCAATTTGTTATCGATTTCTTTTCGAAAAACTATCGATTTGTTATCAAAAAAATTTGTTATCGGAAACTTATTGGTATGGAGCTATCAATCTGATATCAATTTTTTGTATGATGGTTACCAATTTATAATCAGCGTGTTATCGATTCCTTATCTTAATGTTACCAACTTGTTATCGGCGAGTTATCGACTTGCTGTGAAACAGATACCAATACATAAAAAAAAATAAATGAAAGGCGCTATAAATTCCGAAGGGACTTTATGCCGAGCTTCTCTGCCAATTTACGTCGTATTATTTTAATTTTTCCGCCAGGACGGGACATGTTTTATGGCGACTCCGAACACCAACTGCAAGGCAGATGAGCTTTCACAGAAAAACTTTTTATGGCAAAAATATTCGAAACAGATGTAAGTACTATTGCACATTCAAGTCGATGGCTTTATGCTACTGGCTATTGAGTATGATAATATTAAATATTTCGCGTAAAATAGAGGTATGAAATGCTGAACAGAAGTTTCTGTTAAATTCCCAGAGACCTGGGCATGCTAACTGACAACCCATTGACACGAACGCTTCTCCAAAAAATATAAGGGGACATCGCTCTAAGCATAAAGAGATCTGGCAAATAGCAAAAACGGCCCCAAAGCCTCATTCGCACATGGTCAATAAAGTTTTACTACGTTGTAAGCTGGGTGAACTCCGTTCTCAGAGTCAAATTACTGAAACTCACAGTAGAAGAAAGAAGGCTTGCTTTTGATCTGGATATTGCAATAGATTAAACTCTTATGTACCTATCCATAATCTACCCCGAAACAATGTCTTTGGTAGAACTCTAAAGTGGAAGTTTCTTTGGACTTCGATTAGAGGGTATTAAAAACAATTCGTAAGTGAGCGTAACTATTGCAAGGGGCGAAGCACTACTACAAGATTAATATAGTTTAAAAAACTTAAAAAACACGCCGAGCACAGAGGTTCGTGTCTCCGCTATTAAGCACAACTCGTTTTGTAGCGAGTTACTTAACCACTGCCGCGAGTCTTAAATTATTGCCGCTAGATGGGTCCAACTCTCCATTGCGCGCCTTACCCAGAGAGTTACAAACAAGCATACATAAGTACAAATGAAGCTAATATAAGCGTGTTAAAAAAGAGTAAATTTCTCTGCGTAAATATAAGCAGGCAGTGTAAAAGATTTTCCCACAAATTTCGACCGGTGTTTTATGACTCGGTAAACTAAGTAAGTAAGAGGTTTACCCGATATACAATGTATATAAGAGATTAAATAAATACGTTTATTTATTAACAATACGAACAGCAATATGGGTGGGCTATTATAAAATATTATTCCTAAATATTTCTCACTAACTCTATGTGTTAGCGGCACCTAAGTTGTCCCACATATCGATGCATACTTCAAAGAGGTCCTCAATCTACGGCACCTTCTTACTAATACATGCATCTATCAACAATTTTAAATGGCTATTTTTGTCCAAGTGTTCTTAGCGATTTAATAAAGCTTAACAAAGCTTTCATTGTGAAGGATGCACTCTATTTAAATAAAAAAAGGTTTCATATCAGATATGCAAATATGTACTTAATGCAAATATTAGCTTAACAGTTAAATCAACATTTATTCTTTAATATGACTAAATATAAGAAAAGAAATGTCCATTAGTATATATATGACGATGATAAATCTTACCATTCCGTAGACATTACTCATCCAGCTGCATCCACATCAACAACTTGAAACATCGCTAAAATTTTACATAAACATCAATTTATCACATTGACAAGGAAATTAATATACATAAGTACGATAGACTACGAGTATACAAAAAAAAACACTTTTATATCGAACTCCTGAGGGGGATTCTGTCAACCGATGCAGTGAAAGAAAAATTTCATACGTCAGAATAAACTTTTGTTTTTGAAGCTTTATTCATTTCATCACTCCACACAACAAGGATTCCTCCAGAGGCCTGTTTTGTAGTATATCGGTACCTATAGGCAAAATCATGGTATAAGAATGAAGGTAATTCCATTAACAGTTATCGGTTGCCATATTTACTACCTGACAATGAAACTGTTTATGACATTTCGCGCTACCATCTCAACTGAAAAAAATCTTCTATTGTTTTGATGGTCGGAAAAATTATTGGAAAATTTTGTGAGCGCGCTTAAAAATTATGTAATCTTGCAGCTAAATATGGGCAATGTGTACAATTTATCCGTTGTTCATTCTTAACAAAATGACGAATATAACATGGGAAACTGGTTGAGCTAGTGCGGGAAACTTTGAAGACCAAGATTGGTTTTATTGACCGACATATTTCCACTAGAAGCGCCCAAAACTAAGCACCTGCTTTGACGTTTTAAAACCTCTAACCGTCAAATTTAGATCCGACAAATCAATCAATCAATTATTGCTTTGAAAATTGTTTTACACCTGTAAATCGGCCTTACTAGAATGTTGGCATCTGTGAAGGTCTAGACTAGGAGAAGCACTCGACTGAATGCATAAACGGATAAGTGTAAGTGGACTACCAGCGGCAAAGAGAAACGTTTTTAAACCGGTCGCTCCTCATCAAGCAAGATCTCCAATATATGTATATATCATATATATATCTGCTAAATCTTCACAGCAAAAATAAAACCGACTTATCAGACGACGTTCAAAGTCTACACAAAACAAGTGGGAGTTAGGAATTTGTATCTTGGAGCTCGTCTCCTCAGAGGCATATCTCGCAAAATAATCATTTCTATTAAAACTTTGTCATAACCAATTTAATTAATGCCCTTCGTTGTGGTTCGAGATAATCTGGTTAATAACAGACCAGCAAATTAAGGAATCTCGCTTTTAAACAATTTCATTTTTCTAAATTTTTCTCTTTAAACAAAAAACTAATGAGACAATATCTGGATATGTACACATGTGCGAAAGAACCATGAATGCATTAAAGAAGATTAGGCTTTCAAACCTACAGGGATTCATAACAATATGCATTCACACACATATGTACACATGTATGTATGTATGAACACACAAATAACTTGCCTACATAAAGAAGATGTATGCTTATACGTATTTATGTATGTATAAAGCTATGTTTGCACACTTGCCATACACTTTGATTGATGTAAGATGATTCTATTGGATCGTTGGGCATGCAGTCCATCACTGTCGCAATATTTTATGCATTTCTGCTTTCACCCGACCATCCCATTAACCGATATACGGTTCGAAGAAAGATACGTATACGTGACAAACTACACTTAATATCGAAACGCAATTGGAGATATTTCTGGTATTCGCAGGATATGAAGTGTGCTTAGTGGTGCATATCTATTAAAGAGGGCGGTTAAACAAACAAAAAATTTGAGAAATTCCATCAAAATAAAATAGTTTAGGGTGGAGTTCGTGAGAAATATGTCAAATTTGTATAGAAGTATTTTGAACAATTGTGTTAAATTGATTAAGTTAAGCAAAGGCCAAAAATATTAGGATAGCTTCACTTAAATAACAAAAAAATATCTTGCTCTACTCTCCCTCAAGGTCAATTTATGCTAGCTATAAGTCTGCTTGTTGTTGTTGTTGTTGTTATTGTTGTTCTTGTTGTTGTTGTGGTAAAGACAGATTTTGGGGAGCGTTTTCGCTCTTGATGGTGTTTTGCCAAATATATATCCGCTACGTTCTAGTAATAAGGAGCATTAAGGTACTAACCCAACCTTCTCTGGAACGACTTAATATGATCACATGATCATGAACCTTCTTGACCAAAAACAATTTGACCTCATAAGCTAATAAACTGATAACAAGAGACTCTGGTGGTGAATACACCGAAAATTGTTTGTAAATTTAAGCTATAAACTAAAAATCAATACATTTATTTCTACTAATTTGCAAACATCTTTGTATAGAGGAATCCAGAATGTAGGCGTAAACAGACTTTGGAAGCGTTATATTATGTGGTGGAATATGTATATAATGTAAGCGCATGTGTAGTCACTAAGGTCTAGCGTACATGGAAAAGTGTATATTAGCGAAATCAGATTGCAACTCAAAGCACACCAATGGCTGGAAAGGCAAAGAGTTGTTCGTTACAGTTATACTATCGACGAAGTATTGACGAGTTATCGATTTGTTATCGAAATGCTATACATTTTCTATCTTTAGGTAGAGTTATCGATTTTTTATGAAAGAGTTATCGGATATTTATCGAACAATTTTCGATATATTTCGAAATATTATCGATTATTTATCGAATTTTATTGATTATCTATCAAAAACATATGAGTTTGTTATTCCAAACTTTTCAATTTAATAGCCAAAGTTTATCAATTTTTTATAAAGAAGTTATCGATTTGTTATCAAGAAGTTATCGTTTTCTTATCGAAAAGTTATCAATTTCTTATCAAAAAGTGACGGATTAAGTATCGAAAACTTCTCAATACGTAGAAAAAATTATCCGTTTGCCACCGAAAGGATATAGATTGTATATCGAAAGGTTATAGATTACTGATATACCAGTTATGGATTCTTGACTAAAATTCATCGACTTGTAATCCAAATGTTATCGCCAGGTTATCGATTTTATTTAATTATACTCAGCTAAGCAGAGCTCACAGGGTATATTAATTTTGTTCGAATAACGGTACCCCGTAACGGCATAAACTAATAGAGAGAGATAAAGACTTCTATATATCAAAATGATCTGGGAGATAAAAGAAATTCATTTAGCCATGTCGGTCCGTCTGTCCGTAAACGCGATAACTTGAGTAAATTTTGAGGTATCTTAATGAAATTTGGTATGTAAGTTCCTGGGCACTCATCTCATATCGCTATTTAAAATGAACGAAATCGGACTTTTACCACGCCCACTTTTTCGATATCGAAAATTTCGGAAAACCGAAAAAGTGCGATAAGTCATATCCAAAGACGGATAAAGCGATGAAACTAGGTAAGTGGGTTGAACCTATGCCGCAGAATAGAAAATTAGTAAAATTTTGGACAATGGGCGTGGCACCGCCCACTTTTAAAATAAGGTAACTTAAAAGTTTTGCAAGCTGTAATTTGGCAGCTGAGTATGTAATATTCAGTTACAGCCGAACTTAGCCTTCCTTACTTCTTTTTCTTTCGTATTTTATTAGAAATGCTTAATATCACTATTTAAATTTCTGCCAATCGGTAACGTCCCAATATATTCACTTACATACACACTCATAGCTCTAGCGTCGACACGAGCAAACTAAGTAAGCGCATTTTCCAATTAAAGCTAACCCCTGAAGATGTAAGCGCCTACGCAAAACAAAGCGTTGGCGTTAAGTATAATCACACAAGTAAACATAAGATAGGTGTGCATATACACACACGCCTAGAGTGCAAAAGAGTTCACTCGGATACATTTAGGTATAAATCTATGTTAGTATGAAAAATATTACTCATACGCCAACACCATCGATTTAGCCAAAGCCATTCGACACGCTCTACCAATGAAATGATTTGCAGTGAAATAACTGTTCATCCCGCTGAAAGCCATAAATTATATAAAGATTAAAGAGAGGTCCTTTAACTGTTGGGTACTTTAACCAATTAAAAATAGATTTCATCCACGCAAATAAGTACGCCTAATAGAAAAGTGGAGTCATATGACTGAGCCAATATTAGAGGTGTAGCGAATGTGTAATTTAATACAGCGAGATATTCACTAAGGTTCTTACCGGCACTCCAATTAGCGAGGAGAGGATTGTTTAACAAAGTTAGCTTGTTTTAATATTCATAGGACAGCTGGCATCCATGATAGTGTAAGTGTGATATGCTTGGTAAATTAACTGGGCAGGGCTTATATTAGGGGATTATATTAGGGTACTATATATGAGAAGACTATACTCTTCACAATAGCTTGGGTGTTGCGAAAATTTAAGCCTGGAAAATAAAAGCGAACATTTACTAGAGCTAAGACAAGTTCTTTGTCCTCAGTTGTGGCTATTAGTTAAGCTCAGAAAAGTGAACATTGATTTTTTATATTCATGACAACGGCTACGTATTTACCTTAGGACATTTGAAAGACCTGGGAGTCTATATGACAGCCAGCAGCACAATTCGCAAACGTTTTGCGTCATACTTTTCTGTATCTGTTCTTTTTAATTTCTTTTATTGGCTGGGGTTGGCCACCCAGATATGTGCTACTTAAACCCTTTTAAATAATTTACTTACTTCACAATCACAAACTTCAGAAAAGGCAAGCAACTTATTAACTTCTATATACGCGCCAATGAAATTTACAGTTTTAACCAATCCCTATCTTGGCGAGTAGTGGAGCTAATATTTAATGGAGTATATGTTGAGTTAAATAGCCCGCTAGAATTTATATCTTCAGAATTTCAGATTTTTTGACTTATCTAGGTGTGCGATATAATCTTAAGTCAAATAAATAAATGCTTGGGGAGAAAGCCCCCGAAAAGATTTTAGGCCGAGCTTCTTTTCCAAATTGGAATCGTGCTACTTTTAATTTTTCCTACAAATTGGCAGGACAGGACCTACATGAGTTAGGCCGACACCGAACGGCATCTCCAAGGCAGACGAGTTTTCACTGAGAAGCTTTTCATGGCAGAAATACACTCGGAATGTTTGCTGAATCAATGCCGAAGGGCGACCCCGCATAAAAAAAAAAAATTTTCTTATTCAACTTTTTCTAAATTTTCAATGTTGCTTTGCACGAGACTTGAGCCCAGGACCTTCGTTGTGGTAGGCGGAGTACGCTACTACCAAACCACGGCAGCCGTTAATCAAACAATTTTTTTCCTCCTCACCTTGAAAGTGCTTACAGAGCGTACACGCTTTACCAAATCGCCTATTTATCTGTTTAATGTTGAGAGGTGTGAGCACCCTTCATGACATATGTGTTTAGGTTAGGCTGAACTGGCCAGTCCATGAGGAGCTCACCTAGACTGAATGAATCCGTAGTGTTACCAGAAGTTAACGACCAAACTGAAAAACCATATCAAAACCAGGAACTGTGTTATAAAATAATTTCGCCCTCTTAGATAATACTAGAAGCTTCCTAGGACCCAAGCCACTTGCTGCTTCTAGATCTGACAGCTTTATCACTCCTAATAGCTGGAGTCTTAGCCTGGCAAGCGCAGGGCATGAGCACAAAACATGCTCGATCGTTTTCTCCTCCAACCCGTACTTCCTACATCTGCTATCACTGGCCAAGCCTAATTTAAAGGCATGTGACACCAGAAGGCAGTGTCCAGTCAGAATACCCGTCTTGACTCTACGGTCCTCTCTTTTTAATACATATGTGTTTAATTTAGGAGTTAATTTCGTTCTTTTTTTTTTAGGCCAAATATTTCCCTAGAGAATATGGGTATTCCCAAATGCCTCTTGTTATGCACCTGCATTACGGTCCTCTTTAGTACATCAGCCTTTCCGCTTTGCTCAATATTTTTTTGTCTGAGATTGCTATATAGAGATATTTTCTTTACGACTTTCTGGACGCCAAGAGGTCACTTACATGTAATGTTAGACTTTAGTAGTTTTTATTATAATGCCTTTAAGACAGATTGCAAGCAAAAAAGTTACGATGGGTAATAGAACAGCACTTACAGACAACACTTTATCCCCTTGTTCTATAGCATGGACTTCTCATTGGGAAGACAGTGTACGTTTTTTAAGACTGCCCAGCCTGCATATTATTAAGTCGGGCCAAGCTATACCTCACTGTTTTTATACTCAGCTGAGCAGAGCTCACAAAGTATATTAATTTTGTTCGCATAACGGTAATCTGTAACGGCATAAACTAATGGAGATAGATATAGACTTCTATATATCAAAATGATCACGGCGAAAAAGGAAATGCATTTAGACATGTCCGTCCGTCCGTAAACACGATAACTTGAGTAAATTTTGAGGTATCTTGATGAAATTTGGTACGAAGGTTCCTAGGTACTCATCTCAGATCGCTATTTAAAATGAACGGAATCGAACTACAACCACGCCCACTTTCCGGTATCGAAAATTTCGAAAAACCGAAAAAGTGCGATAATTCATTACCAAAGACGGATAAAGCGATGAAACTTGGTAGGTGGGTTGACCTTATGACGCAAAATAGAAAATTAGTAAAATTTTGGACAATGGGCGTGGCACCACCCACTTTTAGAACAAGGTAATTTAAAAGTTTTGCAAGCTGTAATAGTCGTTGAAGATATCACGATGAAATTTGGCAGGAACGCTACTCCTATTATTATATGTGTGCTAAATAAAAATTAGCAAAATCGGATGACGAACACTCCCACTTTTAAAAAAAAAAATTTTAAGTAAAATTTTAACAAACAATTTTAAATCTTTACAGTATATAAGTAATGTAAGTTATGTCAACATTCAAGTCCAGTAATGATATGGTGCAACAAAATACAAAAACAAAAGAAAATTTCTAAATGGGCGTGGCTCCACCCTTTTTCATCTAATTCGTCTAGAATACTTTTAATGCCAATCGTTGTGAAATTTGGTAGGGGCATAGATTCTATGACGATAACTGTTTTCTGTGAAAATGGGCGAAATCGGTTGAAGCCACGCCCAGTTTTTATACAAAGTCGGCCGTCTAACTTGACTTGAGCGCAATCGATATATCTTTACTAAACTCGGTTCACGTACTTATCTGAACTCACTTTATCTTGTTATAAAAAATGGCCGAAATCCGACTACGCCCACTTTTTCGATATCGAGAATTACGAAAAATTTAAAAAAATCCCATAATTCTATACTAAATATGAAAAGAGATGAAACATGGTAATTGGATTGGTTTATTGACGCAAAATATAACTCTAGAAAAAACTTTGTAAAATGGGTGTGAAACCTATCATATTAAGTATAAGAAAATAAAATTTCTGCAGGGCGAAATCAAAAGCCCTAATATTGGCAGGAATACTGTTGTAGTATTACATATATAAATACATTGGCGGTACCCGACAGATGATGTCCTGGGTCACCATGGTCCACATTTTGGTCGATATCTCGAAAACGCCTTCACATATACAACTAATGGCTACTCCCTTTTAAAACCCTCATTAATACCTTATAGAGACACCCTTGGTCCACATATATGGCGATATCTCGAAAAGGCGTCCACCTATAGAACTAAGGCCCACGCCCTTTTAAAATACTCATTAACACCTTTCATTTGATACCCATATCGTACAAACACATTATAGAGACACCCTTGGTCCACATATATGGCGATATCTCGAAAAGGCGTCCACCTATAGAACTAAGGCCCACGCCCTTTTAAAATACTCATTAACACCTTTCATTTGATACCCATATCGTACAAACACATTCTAGAGTCACCCCTGGTCCACCTTTATGGCGATATCTCGAAAAGGCGTCCACCTATAGAACTATGGCCCACTTCCTTTTAAAATACTCATTAACACCTTTCATTTGATACCCATATCATACAAACGCATTCTAGAGTGTTGCGATATCTCGAAAAGGCGTCCAACTATAGAACTAAGGCCCACTCCCTTTTACAATGCTCATTAACACCTTCCATTTGATACCCATGTCATACGAACACATTCCAGGGTTATCCTACATGGTGATTTTCCCTTATTTTGTCTCCAAAGCTCTCAGCTGAGTATGTAACGTTCGATTACACCCGAACTTAGCCTTCCTTACTTGTTTCTTTATCTATTTTGTCTTTGTACAATGTACATAGATTTGCCACTTTCCTCGCTCGCAGAATAACTTACATAAGATTACTTTCCGCATCGGGTTGTAGTTGACTGGATTTCTCTTATTTGATTGCCTCTGATATTTTGACTGGTTGTTGTTGCCGTAACAGTACTTCGCCATACTTATTCGTTTTGGGACGTACTGCGCAGACAGTGTTACTCGATGTGCCCTCCTGTTTGGGCGGGGAAACAAAGGAAAGCGAAAGAAAAGATAAGGAAACGAAAAGAAAGGTTTTTTTATAGATTTATGATCGATGCGGTACAGACGAGTTATAGATTTGTTACCGAAGTGTTATACATTTTTTATCTATAACAAAGATTATCGATCTTTAATCAACGGTTTGTTATAGAAAAGATATCGCGTTACTATTGAAAGTTTGTCAATTGTTTATACAAAATTTCGCGACATGTTATAAAAATGTAATCAATTCGCTATCGAAAAGTTATTGGAGTGTAACCAATTCCCTAACGGCGTGTTATCGGAAATTTGACGATATGTTATCGAAAATCTATCGGAAAAATATCGAAATGCTATTAAAAAGTTATCGATTTTGAAGCGGAGCTTTACCAGTTTGTTACAGGCGATTTAGCGATGTGTTAACTTATTGGTTTGTTATGAAACAAAATACCGTCGATAACAACCCAATGGCTTGGCGATAAGAAGCCGATAACAACCCTATAATTCGACGATAAAAATTTATAATTGATAAAAAGGCGATGATAAAATAATAACGTGCCAATATTGGTTGATACCGATAAAAAAATAACAAGGATTACTGATTTTTTATCAGCGGTTTTTTATCGAAAAGCTAACGAAAAAGTCTCAATTATTTAGCCAAAAAGTTTGCACCATGCTATAAATCAAAGTTATCTATTTGCTATCGAACATTTTTCGGAGTGTAACGAATTTTCTAGTGTCGTGTTAATGGAAATTTGTCGATTTGTTATCGAAATGTTATCAAAAAGTAAATTATTTACCGGCAGGTAAGCGAATTTCTATCGAAAACTTGTCAATTATTTATCCAAAAGTGTGCGACATATTATGAGAATTTTATCGATTTTTTATAAAAATATTATCGAATATTTATCGATTTCCTAGCGAAGTCTTACATGTTATAAAAATGTAATCAATTCGCTATCGAAAAGTTATTGGAGTGTAACCAATTCCCTAACGGCGTGTTATCGGAAATTTGACGATATGTTATCGGAAAAATATCGAAATGCTATTAAAAAGTTATCGATTTTGAAGCGGAGCTTTACCAGTTTGTTACCGGCGGTTTAGCGATGTGTTAACTTATTGGTTTGTTATGAAGCATATACCGATAAAACTTCTATATAAAATCGAAGACACATTTGTTATCCGTCGATAACTTCGCGATAAGAAACCAATAAAGAGCCAATGACTTGGCGATAGGAAGCCGAAAACAACCCGATAACGCGAGGATACTCATTTACAATCGATAAAGAGCCGATAATGAAATAATAGCTTGTCAAGGTTGGTCGTTGTCGATAAAAAAAATGAAACACTTCTCACGAGGGCCGAGTACCCTTGTACTGTGGCGAATGTTGACATTACTATGCTGTTAGTAAAAAATCATAACAACAAAAACGGCAAGCAGCTACACTTATTTACAAGGCAACGAAGAATACTCCACAAACATAAGCAGCAGGTCGAACTGAAGAGGTATCACACACACGCACACACATGTAGTCATCGGCCGAAGCTGTTACACATACACACGCATATAACTAAATAACCAAGCGGGAGATACAACTATTCTAGAATGTGAAACGTTTAGACCTTAGGAGAAATATGCGAACGAGGCAACATAGAGTTTAAAAGCAACGCAAGCTGATGAGTTTGATTTAAGCACGCTTCTGTGAAGTACGTGATTGTGATTATACTACTCCCAACGTAGTCTAAAGAAAGATCATTTTGCAACACTGAGTTTAGTTTGTTAGTTTGGAGTTATTTATTCGACAATTCAGCGATTCGAACGGTAGCAGGAGGTGCATAATTATCAGGAACTCCCCAAAAATTGTTACAGTATGAATGGTCTCGTGAACCTGCCATCATCTCTGTGTGTTGTTATTTCTTACTTTCAAAGCACTAATAATATTTCAATATACAAAGGCTTGCAAAAAACTTACTAAACCATGTATCTAGTACTATCTAAGTGTTTGAGCAATGCAAGCTTCTCATTAAATGGCAACTGTAACCGGAAACTATAAAATCTTCTAGCCACAATTATTTAATCCCTTTTGCTCTTCCTTCATCCTACTCATTTGGCTTTTGTGCTCTTTTAAAGAATATCTTATACAACGCCATTATATGAAACTACTGTCTGGCATGTACGTAATTGAATTATATATTTTTGTTTTGCTTTGATGCTTAAGCTGTTGCGTATGCGCTTAGGGTATTATATTGCTAATTCTCCAAGAAAAAATTATAACAAATACTTCTTATGTGTGCTATGTATGTACATCTGTACTTGTATATACTCATATAAAGACATGTAATATATTGCCGACAAGGCAACGCTAAAATTGATAGTAACTTAGCGAATGACAGCTTAACTGAAATTACAAAGCCAACTAAGCCATTTAATTAGTGTCCTGCTCATATAATGAGTCACATAGGATCACAATAGGGCTCTGTGGATTTTTCCATGCAATTAGTGGAATAACAGAAGATTTCAAAAGTTAATAAATGTCAGGATTCAGGTTTTTGTTTTGCATAAGCTTTTATTTATGTTAAAAAATTTATAGAAAATAAATTTTGTATTTCTCGGTATTACATCTGTTCGTTATAGTCTGCTACAAGCAATAACAGTCAACTTAAGCTGACAATTTTTCCCAAGCAATCTAGAAATTATACAATGAATTTCTAATGTGTGGTATTAATTTTACTTTCAAAACATTCTCAACAAAAATTTCAAAAATGTACTTTTGTTCTATGCTTGTAATTTCGTTACTTCACATTCGAATTTCGAAATTTATGTGTCCTGTTTTGGCTTTGAAAATCTCTACGTTTACTTCAAATGCACCTTTGAACTCTGAGGTAGTTTTTATATAGTTCTGTTTGCTAGCTCTTTAAAGTATTGCGACGAATATTAGCATTTCTAACATCACTAGGCTGTTAGTAAATAAACACAACGATAGTAAGCAATTCACACATATACACAGAAGGCAACGAGAATATTTCACAAACATAACCAGCAGATTGAAGCAAAGAGATTATTTCACATACACATATGTAGTCATCAGCTAAGAGCAGAAGTTGTTACTCACATACAGCTGGAAAAAACAGCATAAACAGATACAGATACAGATACAGATATACATGTATATAGCTAAATAACCAAGTATGAGATACAACTGTCCCAGAAGGCATGTTCATGAAAAGTTTAGACCTTAGGGGAGATAGGTGAATGAGGCTAACGGAGAGTATAAAAGCAGCGCGGTGCAAGCGTTAATCAATCAGTTTGATTTTAAACGCTGTAATTGAAGAAAGCTAGTATTGCAATTGAACTACTGCCAGAGAAGAGTTGTTAAATAAAGAAAATTTTATCATACTGAATATTTGAGTTATTTATTCGACAGTTCAGCGATTCGAACATTAACAGAAGCTGTAAAATAATCGGGAATTTCTCAAAATTCGTTACAGCATGCTTCTCGGTTTGCCAAACTATGAAAAATTACTGCATGGCGTCTTAAGACCAACATAACGGCGTGTCTATTCTAAAAATGAAATTGCAGACCTTCACAACATAAACTTCAAGATTGTATGTAGCGGACACTGTCACAACTATGTAGAAACAATGTCACACTAACTTACAACGACTCTGGTTACTAATCATTGAGTGAAAAGTTTCCCTATATGACAAACATCGGCCTTTGCTTTTCCGCTGGGGATTCGTAAACATCCTCACCGATATACTAACTCTAGTACCTGCAAAATCTTAATTACAAGTGACTAACAACTAACACAGCTGGGGTTGTCCGGAGCGCTAACTCTCAACGCCTGATAGCAATATGTGCCACTTATTGTATATGTGTGCTTTGGATTTAGTCCAGGAAAGCTTTATCTTATACCGACAGTACTATGTTGATCGAAATCAAGTTCTTTCGATCACAATTATATAGGAGTTGTATAGCAGCTGGAGGTAAGTGCTCTCCAATAACTCTATAAGAAGTGGTTCACCACTTCATGCTGTCGGGTACTGTGTTCTTCAGGATTGATTGTATATCGGCGCTCCAATACTCCGAGGTTCACTTCATTTCATAATATCAGTATCCATTAGCCCGCACTACACAAATATTAGAATGCGGCCGCCATCTATCTTGGCTTTTGAAATATCCCATGATAGTCATATTTCGACCCCACGTTGAAGTCAGTCAGCTTCCTTCCTCGGAAATGTTACATCGCACATCGAGTATTGTAAGGCCTAAGATATTTTTCTTACGAAATTCGGCATTAGGTTGACATGCCTTTGAAAATTTGAATGGTATTAATAGTAAATATATAAATACTTGGCGCGTTTTACCTCAGAGGAGATCCAGGCCGGGCTTCTCTTCCAACTGGAAAAACTTGTTTCTAAATGTTTGATGTATATTAGCCCGGGATTTGAATACAGGATAATCGGTGTGATAGGCGGAGCACGCTGTTTTGAGGACTATCGCAGGACGAACATAGACAATTTTGAATCACAATGTGACCGTAGGAGGTCCCTATGGAAACGATGACAATTTCTCCTACACACCGCAGATATTGGATTTCGTTGACTAAAAGTGGTTAAAAGAGTTCATCCATGCAAAGTAACATAGGAGAGACGGTAGGACTCTACCCAATAGTCGTCTATTTTTAGTGCCAGGCAGTTTCCAAATCACGTCAGCAAAGCCGAAGTAGAGCCTTTACCCACATTTTCATTACCGCCTATTTTCTCTGATCGCATGCTCTACAATATTAACCATTTTTTTTAAAACAAAAAAGATCGAGTAACTAGTTTCCCGCTTCGCTGCAGATATGCCTGATAATTGTCAATTATTTGAATATTTGTACCACTCCAAGGACCGTTTTATCTATCTAATCTCAGCAGGTAAAAAGGTTGTTTTGGAAGAGCATCCTAAGAGCAATACTCAGTCAATTCTAACCCACAGTTTGATTGGCACAAATAGTTGGCCTGTCAGATAAACTTCCGGTTATACAAACGCACACTGAGACCATAAAGGCAGACCGACTAACAGTCAGATCGCAAGCTCTCATGTGCGGGAAAGCATCTGGGAAGTGTAGTGCTAGCATATTGTTTGTTCTTTCTTTATTTTGCTTTGCTCCTTGTGGTTGTTGTTGTGTTAATAGTGCTTCCCCCATTCTATGGCTGCGACCACTCACAAATTGTCATCAAAGTTCTCTAAGTCCAAAGAAACTAGCTTTATTCTACTTTTTATTGTAGTCATAAATGTCCAGTTAAAGACAATTTTGAACTTACTTTGCACATACTGCAGACAGTCAAAGTTTAAGCGATAAGAACTGAACAAGAGTGCTTCCAAAATCAAGTGTCACTGCTGTTTATACAACCAACTACGAGTAACAACAACAACAGAACACTACTTCTTATCTGCTTACAATGTTGCAGCAAAAATTTCGAGTTCCAGACATCTTATTATCATCTGTCTAGTGGTGGCACATTATTACTGTTATTAATCGCTTTTTCCCTTCAATTTTCAATATTCTTCAGCTGTTACAAACTAACGGCATCTGTATACGTATCGATATTGGTATTACTTTTCATAGCCATAATTGTAGTTGCAGGTGTTCTTTTGTTACCCACTCGTTACTGTATTATCCACAGCTAATGAGATACGAGCACACAACTCTTTTATGCCATAGCTCGCACATGTGGCACACAAACACATGTACAAGAACAAAAAAGTTCGTATCCAAGAGATATATTTCATACTTCATACTTTCATATGGCAACTGTCAATGAAGATCCTTGCAAGTGACAGCGACATCTATAATATTTACGAGCATCCAACTTTTAGCGCAAGCAAGTTTTTCTTGTTTTTTCTTTTAGTATGTTCATGCTAAAAAAAAGTGTTGGCATGTGTACGCGCTGGTATATGCTTTTATATTATGTAACTACATACATATATATGGTTTGGTCGATATGAATGAAGGATATAAGCAATGGGCAACAGTGTGAAGGCACTTTTATACAACTTTTAATAGCTTGATTAAGTTTTAAGAAAGAATATAAAAAATGGATTAAGGGAAATAAAGTTTGACGTATACATACATACACAAATGTATATAAAAGCAGTAGTAATAATAAGATGTTAAGCAATAAAACTAAAAGCAGTAAAGAGGGTAGCAATAAAATGTGTGTTAATAAAAATAAATGCGGCTGTTCCACTCACAAAACCTCAAAACACTCATACACCCACATAAATCCGTAAAGTAGTTCCATTAGTAAGGAAATTTCCTGTGACAAAAGCTGCAATCTTGCGCTATTTAAGTGCACAAAAACTATAAAATATCTTTTTTTGTACTCCTCTTCGATCAGTTCTATTTACGCCTAGCTGCACTTGCACACAGGGTATTATAACTTTGATTGGATAACGGTTGGATGTACAGGTATAAAAGAATCGAGATAGATATTGACTTCCACTTATTAAAATCATCAGTATACAAAAAAAATTTGATTAAACTTGAGCAAATATTGAGATATCTTCACCAAGTTCGGCATACGGGCTGGACCCATAATAGATTGCTATAGAAATTGAGCGAAATCGGACGATAACCACGCCCATTCTTTCGATATCGAAAATTTTGAAAAATGGATAATTCAGAAACGTATACCTAAGCTAATGAAATTTGGTAGGCGGATTAGTTTTATGACGCAAAACATTAATTCTGAAGGATTTTGGAATATGCGCGTGGCACCACCCACATTTAGAAGAACAAATTAGTCGTTTATTTTGAAAGTGGTGTAAGTCCATTTTTTCTTATATTGGGATATTTAAGGGTTTTTGTTTAATTTGTTTCATATGGCTTATGTTGGAATATATAACGTAATATGTTTTGTAAGCTTTACTACAAAAATAAGCTGTGTTCCAGAACCTAAACACTTAAACCAATTTCAAATTTAATAAAATGACTTTTTTGTTTGTGAAAAGGAATAAGTCCACTTATTTTTAAGAAATTAAATAATATAAATTGAAAATATTGTGACGAATATTAGTGACACTAAGTGATACTCACATCACTAGTCTGATGCTAAGTAAATGAAGCCACAACAACAGAAAAGCAAGCTGCCACACTTGTATGTACGTAAACAAATTAATCATTATGACTACATATATGTACGTACACGCAGCGGAGTGAAACGCACAAACACATGCATATATCGTATCTGAGAGGCTCACAAGAGTAGGCAATAATTTGCTCAAGTATCACTCACATATACACGCGTATATGAGAAGCTATAACGTGCATCTGTAGTTATAGCTGGTAATTTTATAGCTGGTAACTAAGTTAAATTCTAGAAACGCCTAGAAGTATGCGAACGAGGAAATCACAGAGTATAAAAGCACGCTATCTGTTGAGAAGTAGAAGTGTTATTGTTAAGTACTTGAAAAAAGACCATTTTGCATTATTGAATATTGGAGTTATTTATTCAACAGTTTAGTGATTCGAACGTTAGCAGAATGTTGCAAATAAGCGGAATATTTTATTTTTGATGCAGATGAATGTAATAGCTTTAAATTAAATAGGGAAGTTTTCTAGTTAGATACAGATTTTTATTTATGTAATTAAAAAATGTTTTTAAAAGTAAATATTATAATTCATCTATTAAAAAATTAAATTTACATTCATTTATTTATTAAGGATAATATTGAAGATTTTGCCATATTATTTTTCCTCATTTAGATTATGTATGAGGTTGTTAAAATATTCATGGTGCATAGGTTGTATATACCTTAGTAACTCCATCATATCCTTATACTTAGGAGTTGAAATGGGACACATTTTTGTATAATGGTGTTAATTTTATTTTATTGAAATTCCTTGGTCTTCCAAGATAAGGTAATAAATCAAGTATTTTGCACTCTTTATCCACTTCCATAGATTCTTTATAAAGCATTTTATAGGGTGTATTTTATATAAATCGCATCCAACGTATCCTTAGCCAATTTACAGGTTCGCCACTAGTGTTTTAAACTTTTATGAATTCATTCCTCCAGATAATAGTTAATAATAATAAATTTTAAATAAGTATTAAATAATAAGTTTTGTTTCAGTGGACTTAAACCAGTTTCAAAATATTTTTTTTTTTTTGGATTTCGTTAGCTAAGTAATTTTCAAGTCCCCAAAATCATAGCGATTTTAATGACACTAGACTTAAATTATATAGGATTGTGATTATTGTTATCACTAACTCTATTTTTTTTTTAAATGGACTTAAACCACTTCCAAAATAAACGACTCAAATATTTGAAAGTTTAACATTGAGAACTTAAATGATCAGGATAAAAGCGTACAGTTGCTGCCGTATGCTTCTTAAGTTCTGCTTACTCCAGACAAGTAAAAAAGGGGAAAATATTGGTTTGATGGTTCATGAGGACAAAACGATGTAGCTGCTGCTATCAAGTAAAGTGTCAAGCCATTCGCGCCTTCGCAACCACGAAAATCACTTATCGTACCCATTCTGCTATATGGTACAGAAGCATGGACCATGACAACGTCAGATGAATTGGCTCTGGGAGTGTTCGAGAGAAAATTTCTTCGAAAGATTTATGGACCTTCACGCGTTAGTGACGGCGAGTACAGAGGAAAACTTAATTATGAGCTGTAGGAACTTTACGCACACATGAACATAGTCCAGCGGATTAAAACACAGCGGCTACGCTAGCTAGGCTATGTTATGCGAATGAAAAATGATGCTCTGATTTAAATTCCCTTGATGCACTGAAAGCAAAAGACTGGTAAAATCAACCGAAATACGGGTCAATTCAACCGAAATTTCTGTCAATTTTTATCCACCGCAACAAGATGATGAATCAACTGCGCACAAATCCTTGATTCGTAATTGACCGTTTTAGTAGTCAAATAAACAAAAAAATTTGTTTCATTATACTTTACCCATAGTTTTGTTAAATTAACAATTATTACTGTCGCTCTAAGAATACCAATCAAAAATGTTAATATGAAAGGGATTTCTGCTTATTCGAAATAACCAGCGTAAACTGTTAAATCAACAGTGTTTATTGTCGAAATGACACTGACAGTGAAATCTATTGAAATAACAGATATTTCTGTTTTTTTCTAGATTAATAGCGTAAACTGTTACATCAACAGAGTTTTCTGTTCATACCCATGACATTAATACCTGTGGAAAAAATAAAAACCGGATAAATATATTTTTAAACTTACGTAGTTTTTTTTTTTTTATTTGTATAAATTACACATAAGAACATTTCATTTCTAATGATTTTATTGCTATATTTAGTAATATTAATTAAAACAATAATAACTTAAATCTGAATTCAAATCAACAAAACTTGTTCCGAATTACGATCGACAGCTTTGTACGAAAGTATGTTGCCATATATATAGGTAAATATGTGAATACATAAATAAATTAGGACTGTGATATAAACTGTAGGATTTAATAATTTAGGTGTAAAGTTTTAATGTTAAAAATATATAATTATGTACAATATGGAATTTTTTCGTCGCAGACGAAGAAGCCTAATTATCGTTAAAGGTTAAAATGAACTTATAATGTTTATATGTTTCTTTACAGTCAATTTATTTTCAATTTTTAGTTAATTTTATTAACCAATAATATCATCTTTAAAAAAAGTTTTCTTTAAATTTAATTTTTTACTTTTTAGTTCGTTTTATTAACAAGTAATAGAAGCTTGTTCTTAGAAAAGCTTTTTTCTTAAATTTAATTTAAATATGAGTTTTTTTAAATTTTTAGTATGGTAAAATATTGTTTAAATTAGTTATGTAATCTTTATTTAGTTATTTGTAACGTTTCTCATCCTATCCATTTCTATTAACACTTCAGCATTACAAGGTTTCTTCGAAGTCAGCTTTGAACAGTCAAGTTCGTCTATTCGAGTGTTAACTAACTTAAAATCATATTTACAACTACTCATTGCAGATCTCTGCTCTGTTCCATCGCCAAAAATCTGTAAAACAAAATCAAGTGCGCAGAAAAGAATGCAACAAAAAGTATGCAACATTTAGCGATAACAGCCTAACTTCTACGTTTGTTGCATACACAAGCAAAGCGAAGTTACCTGCGTTCTTGAGGACTTAGGCTTTTATTTCCTTGTGAATACAAATCTTTACCGATAACTCTGTTATCGATTAATTTATCGCATTCTCGCAAAGTAATATTGCATTGTCATCGGAGTGATACATGTGTGCAAAACTTCAGCTTAATCGGACACTGGGAAGTGTATCGAATTTAACTTGCAAGATTTGATTACAGACAACAGCCAAGTGAAAGTAAATAAAAGCTTATAAAAAGGTTTTTTTTATTATCTTATTAGATTCGCTCGCGTGTGTGAAAATTCATAAAAACTTGAACAAAATGTTACTAATTTTGGAAAAATCCTGTTCGTTCAAACAAAACTCTTGCAACAAGAGGGCGCAATTTAGCATTTCGCTTGGAGGAGAAGTTGCAAAATTGTACCCGATAAATAGTTGTCCCGGTATCGCATAATTTTTTGCAGTGTTTTGCATATTAAATTCCAAAAAGGTTTTTTTTTTTGTTTTGTATTGATAACTGAAAAACTAGTTTTTTGTTGTTTTCCCAATTTGTTTGTTTTTTAGATTTGGTGGTCTTCTTATTTTGGTGTTTTTCTTTTAAACAAGTGGCACCATCGTCATAAGGAGCGCAGTGAGCGTAAAATTCTCTTTGAAGTTTGCTCATGCATTGGCTGTCGTTCGCTGTTGAAATGACTTGTAAGATCAGTTGTGTTAACAGAGAAATCAGTTAGATTGAGTAAGAATCTGTCAATTTTACAGAATTTTGTTAAATTAAAACCAACAATTTCTCTTCTGTTGAAATGACTAAACTAATTTGTTCGCTTGACAAAGAACTCGGTCGAATTAACCATAATTCGATCAATTTCACCGAATCTCTGTTAAGTCAGGAACAACAGAACAAATTTGTTGATTTTACTACCACCATTTCTTTCAGTGTGTGACCACCGGACACCAGTTAACCTAACGAGGAAGCGACTGGCAGGACTTGTTGGACGGCCATAACCGTTTAAACGGTTAAGCGCCAATTAAGTCAGTAGGAAGGTTTACGCCATATTTTTAACACACAATTTCTAGAAATGCGCTTGGAAAGCACCAGTTTTGAAACATCTTAGTTATTGAACAGTTTTCACTAAATTTGGTACGAGTGTAGTTCTTGCCTAGGTTAATATACAATCGTTCTAATTTAAGCTATTTCTGAATCACTTAAGAACATTTGCGAGACCATTCCGTGTTCGCTTTGGTTTCAGGACTGTTTTCGACATTATTTCAGAACTTTTTTTGGAATAATTTAAGGAACTTTTTTTCTATAACGGTGTTTTTAATAACAAAGAAGCTAGTAAATATCACCTTATAGAAAAACAGCATATTTTAATTTTCGACTCGGTCACAGCAGATTTCGGAATATTTTTCATGTAAGACTGGCATGTCAGGTTTTAATTTATTTCCATTTCTACTTTCTTTTTATTACGCAGCATAAAACAGTTAATAAAACATTCTTAGCAAAACACATACACATACACTTTTACATGTACAAAGACGACGATCAAGCTCAGTTCTTCTCTTTTTACTTACATATGTCATTTCGTTGTTTATTAATTATTTCTGTTGATGGCTTCGAAACGGCTGCGAATATATTAGAGTGAGCTCGCCAACTTTTGCTTTTTTACCGGTCCCTAGCGTGTGGTATGGATGAGTGGCACGAGATATTTTCTTTCGCTTCTAAATACATGTTTTCCAAATTTATACAAATTTTTCATGAAATCGGTGCTCTAAGTACTTATTCAGCTGATTGCACTCCCCATATCTCGGTATTCTTGAAAATATCAGATACGGCACGAAAAGTATGGACTTCTAAAGATAAAGATACAAAAATATTCAAAGAGTATGCTCTCTCGCCAACCGAACGGTAGGAGAGAAGTTTGTTGCTGGCAATTTGTTTATGGATGTGTGCAGCGAGCAGGGTTTGTTGCTGTACTATATGAGTATAATACAAGTAAGGACGGGACCTCATACCTTTCAAGAATGGAGCTGAACAATAATTTGTTGAAATTTCAAAAATGCATAAAATCTGAAAATTCGGTTGTACGGGATATATATTGTAAATATTACCGCTCTTAACGATTTTCTAGGCGATAATATTTGCCGTATTTGTGCGCATCTGAAAAAATTTCAAGCTTCTAGCGGTTATATAAAGATGTATATATAAACATAGTTCCTGAAGAATTGTTATCAAGAGATGGCTTAATCCATATATATAACAAGTAAGGAAGGCTAAGTTCGGGTGTAACCGAACATTACATACTCAGTTGAGAGCTATGGAGACAAAATAAGGAAAATCACCATGTAGGAAAATGAACCTAGGGTAACCCTGGAATGTGGTTGTATGACATGTGTATCAAATGGAAGGTATTAAAGAGTATTTTAAGAGAGAGTAGGCCATAGTTCTATGGATGGACGCCATTTAGGGATATCGCCATAAAGGTGGACCAGGGCTGACTCTATAATGTGTTTGTACGATATGGGTATCAAATGAAAGGTGATAATGAGTATTTTAAAAGGGAGGGGCTTTAGTTCTATAGGTGAACGCCTTTTCGAGAAATCACCATAAAGGTGGACCAGGGGTGACTCTAGAATATGTTTGTACGATATGGGTATCAAATGAAAGCTGTTAATGAATATTTTGAAAAGCAGTGATCCTTAGTTCCATAGGTGGACGCCGTTTCGAGATATCGCCATAAAGGTGGACCAGGGGTGTCTCTAGTTGTACGATATGGGAATCAAATGAAAGGTGTTACTGAGCATTTTAAGAGGGAGTGGGCATTAGGTCTATAGGTGCACGCCTTTTCGAAATGTCGCCATTAGGGTGGGCCAGGGGTGACTCTAGAATGTGTTTGTATGATATGGGTATCAAATGAAAGATGGTAATGAGTATTTTAAAAGGGAGTAATCCTTAGTTCTATAGGTGGACGCCTTTTCGAGATATCGCCATAAAGGTGGACCAATGGTGACTCTAGAATGTTTGTACGATATGGGTATCAAACGAAAGGTGCTACTGAGCATTTTAAGAGGAAGTGGGCATGAGGTCTATAGGTGGACGCCTTTTCGAGGTATCGTCATTAGGGTGGGCCAGGGGTGACTCTAGAATGTGTTTGTACGATATGGGTATCAAACGAAGGGTGTTACTGATCATTTTAAGATGGAGTGGGCATTAGGTCTATAGGTGGACGCCTTTTCGAGATATCGCCATTAGGGTGAGCCAGGGGTGACTCTAGAATGTTTGTACGATATGGGTATCAAACGAAAGGTGTTACTGAGCATTTTAAGAGGGAGGGGCATTAGGTCTATAGGTGGACGCCTTTTCGAGATATCGCCATTAGGGTGGGAAAGGGGTGACTCTAGAATGTTTTTGTACGATATGGGTATCAAATGAAAGGTGGTAATGAGTATTTTAAAAGGGAGTAATCCTTAGTTCTATAGGTGGACGCCTTTTCGAGATATCGCCATAAAGGTGGACCAAGGGTGACTCTAGAATGTTTGTACGATATGGATATCAAACGAAAGGTGTTACTGAGCATTTTAAGAGGGAGTGGGCATTAGGTCTATAGGTGGACGCCTTTTCGAGATATCGCCATTAGGGTGGGCCAGGGGTGACTCTAGAATGTTTGTACGATATGGGTATCAAACGAAAGGTGTTACTGAGCATTTTAAGAGGGAGTGGGCATTAGGTCTATAGGTGGATGCCTTTTCGAGATATCGCCATTAGGGTGGGCCAGGGTGACTCTAGAATGTGTTTGTACGATATGGGTATCAAATGAAAGGTGGTAATGAGTATTTTAAAAGGGAGTAATCCTTAGTTCTATAGGTGGACGCCTTTTCGAGATATCGCCATAAAGGTGGACCAAGGGTGACTCTACAATGTTTGTAGGATATGGGTATCAAACGAAAGGTGTTACTGAGCATTTTAAGAGGGAGTGGGCATTAGGTCTATATGTGGACGCCTTTTCGAGATATCGCCATTAGGGTGGGCCAGGGGTGACTCTAGAATGTTTGTACGATATGGGTATCAAACGAAAGGTGTTACTGAGCATTTTAAGAGGGAGTGGGCATTAGGTCTATAGGTGGACGCCTTTTCGAGATATCGCCATTAGGGTGGGCCAGGGGTGACTCTAGAATGTTTGTACGATATGGGTATCAAACGAAAGGTGTTACTGAGCATTTTAAGAGGGAGGGTACATTAGGTATATAGGTGGTCGCCTTTTCGAGATATCGCCATTAGGGTGGGCCAGGGGTGACTCTAGAATGTTTGTACGATATGGGTATCAAACGAAAGGTGTTACTGAGCATTTTAAGAGGGAGTGGGCATTAGGTCTATAGGTGGACGCCTTTTCGAGATATCGCCATTAGGGTGGGCCAGGGTGATTCTAGAATGTGTTTGTACGATATGGATATCAAATTAAAAGTATTAATGAGGGTTTTAAAAGCGAGTGGCCCTTAGATGTATATGTGAAGGCGTTCTCGCGATATCGACCAAAATGTGGACCAGGTGATCCAGAAAATCATCTGTCGGGTACTGCTAATTTATTTATATATGCAATACCACTAACAGCATTCCTGCAAAGATTCCAAGGGCTGTTGATTTCGCCTTGTAGAACTTTTTCATTTTCTTCTACTTAATATGGTAGGTGTCACACCCATTTTACAAAGTTTTTTCCAAAGTTATATTTTGCGTCAATAAACCAATCCAGTTACCATGTTTCATCCCTTTTTTCGTAGTTGGTATAGAATTATGGCATTTTTTTCATTTTTCGTAATTTTCGATATCGATAAAGTGGGCGTGGTTATGGTCGGATTTCGGCCATTTTTTATACCAAGATAAAGTGAGTTCAGATAAGTACGTGGGCTAAGTTTAGTAAAGATATATCGGTTTTTGCTCAAGTTATTGTGTTAACGGCCGAGCGGGAGGACAGACGGTGGACTGTGTATAAAAACTGGGCGTGGCTTCCACCGATTTCGCCCATTTTCACAGAGAACAGTTACCGTCACAGAATCTATGCTCCTACCAAATTTGAGAAGGATTGGTAAATTTTTGTTCGACTTATGGCATTAAAAGTATTCTAGACAAACTAAATGAAAATGGGCGGAGCCACGCCCATTTTGAAATTTTCTTTTATTTTTGGATTTTGTTGCATCATATCATTACTGGAGTTGAATTTTGACTTAATTTACTTATATACAGTAAAGATATTAACTTTTTTGTTAAAATTTGAATTAAAAAAAAAAATTTTTTAAAAAGTGGGCGTGTTCTTCATCCAATTTTGCTAATTTTTATTTAGCGCATATATAGTAATAGTAGTAACGTTCCTGCCAAATTTCATCATGATATCTTCAACGACTGCCAAATTACAGCTTGCAAAACTTTTAAATTACCTTCTTGTAAAAGTGGGCGGTGCCACGCCCATTGTCCAAAATCTTACTAGTTTTCTATTCTGCGTCATAACGTCAACCCATCTACCAAGTTTCATCGCTTTAACCGCCTTTGGCAATGAATTATCGCATTTTTTCGGTTTTTCGAAATTTTCGATATCGAAAAAGTGGGCGTGGTTATAGTCCGATATCGTTCATTTTAAATAGCGATCTGAGATGAGTGCTCAGGAACCTACATACCAAATTTCATCAAGATACCTCAAAATTTACTCAAGTTATCGTGTTAACGGACGGACGGACGGACGGACGGACGGGCGGACATGGCTCAATCAAATTTTTTTTCGATCCTGATTATTTTGATATATGGAAGTCTATATCTATCTCCATTCCTTTATATATGTACAACCAACCGTTATCCAATCAAACTTAATATACTCTGTGAGCTCTGCTCAACTGAGTATAAAAAGAAGTGTACATTTTGATTGCCACTCCATAACTCGAGAACGGATAGAAAGATTGCCATGAAATTTTTAGGAAAGATACAGGAAGGAGAGATGATGGTTAGGTGATTTTGAAATCCCAAATCGGTTTAGCCATTCTTGAGTTATGATTTTTTTTTAGAAAAAATTCAATAGGTATATAAAATTCTTCTGTCACGGTGTTAGAGGCTTAACTCCTCCGAAACCGCTGAACCGATTCTCATCAAATTTTGTGAGCATATTGGGTAGGTCTGAGAATCGACCAACGTCTACCTTTTTTTCGCTACGAGCATAGGGTCTTGAGATCAAAACGTGGACCCGGGTACCCCTAGAATGTGTTTATACAATATGGCTATCAAACGAAAGCTGTTGATGAGTGCTATAGTACAGGATATTTTTCATACAACTGGGAGGCTAAGGTCTCGAGATATAGCATAAAACGTGGACCCGGGCATCCCTAGAATGTGTTTATACAATATGGATATCAAATGAAAACAGTTGATGAGTGCTATAGTACAGGACAATCTTCATACAACTGGGAGGCTAGGGTCTCGAGATATAGCATAAATCGTGGACCCGGGTACCCCTAGAATGTGTTGATACAATATGGATATGAAACGAAAACTGTTGATCAGTGCTATAGTATAGGAAAATTTTCATACAACTGGGAGGTTAGGGTCTCGAGATATAGCATAAAACGTGGACCCGGATACACCTAGAATGTGTTTTTACATTATGGGTATCAAATTGAAGCTCTTGATGTATGATTTAGTACAGGGTAAGTTTTACACCGCTGGGTGACTACGGTCTCGAGATATAGGCCAAAGCATGGACCCGGATACACCTAGAATGTGTGTGTATTATGGATATCAATTGAAAGCTGTTGCTGAGAGCTCTAAAGTTCATTGTGATACTCGATTTAGTCGTATCAACCTGGCAAAACTGATAAATATGCATGTGAAGCCGAAATAGAGACATGAATTAATAATACCCACATACCTATTTACATACGTCCTGTTCGATTTGCCTAAAATTTCGTATATAAATTTGCCTATATTAATATTTACGATGCTTTTTTCCGGGAAGTATACCAGAGACGGACTGGGACTGGGGTTAGGGCTAGGACTGGGACTGAGACTGCGACTCGGAGTGGGAGTGGAACAAAATACATACCACCCTCTGGGTCTGGCAATAAGAGATGAAGAAGAAGGAGAAAAACTTGAGAGAAGAGAAAAGAGAGAAGGAGACTGAGAAAGAAATAGAATGAGACGAAGATGGAGATGAAACGAAAAAGACGGAGGGAGGAGTGAATAAAAAGATTAGGAAAAAGTGTAGAGGGAAAGGGCAGTTAGACGGAAAAAGCTTATTAAAATGTATGCAGATAGGCCAAATTTAGGGCAGAATAACGTCTGCCTGGTCTGCTAGTTGTATATATGTATGTGACCCGGTCTATGAAAAGGTGGCTTATGATTCAAAAAAATGTGTCACTTTTTTCTGGTTTCGATAATTTTTGAGACGCTCTTTCACGTAGTGAAAACTAGAAAGTCCTAACTTGCTTAGAAGTGTACTAAAAATGTAGAGGAAGAAGAGCACAAATGAAAGACGATGAAACCTTTGGTTCCTTCGATGCCACTTTTGTGGCTGGTGAAGCATCCTCAGATTTTTGTTGATAGCATTTTTTTCGATGGCAATGGAGCCAAAATATCGGTCAGAAACTGGTTTGTGCTTTGCCTTTTAGGCACGACTGTTCATAATGCAAAAGAAAAACTACTAAGAAACTGAAAAAATGCATTGTTTTTCTTTAACAGCTTTTTCTCGCAATTTCTTTTTTGAGTCATAAGCCGGGTCACATATAGTAAATATGTATATCTATATAAATCTTATAAAATAAAGTCGCTAAATTTCATTGTACGCCCATCACTTTACACAGAATGCTCCAATTTTTAAACGGTTTTTCGCTTTTTAAAGCTAATCTAGTGAGATGGATACTTTCAATATAATTTGAAAGTATATATTGAAGGGGTGTGGCAAATTGCTAAAATGTAGTAAAAAATCATATGATTTTTGTTTGCACAGCCTCATAAACGGATGGAGCGATTTTAATATTTCTTGTTTGCAGTAAAACTTCGAAATACTGACCTTCGTTCTGCAAGCAAAATTTCTGGAAAAAAGTAACATTTGTATCCAAAAATATACAGTGCGTGTGTTTGTTTGCTGTGAAATGTGCAAACAAACTTGCTTTGAGTGGGACATTATTCGTCACATATATACATACATAGCATTCGCTAGCGCTATTTACCTTCGGGAGTACATTTATAAGTAGGAGTGGATGTATATACATATGTATTTTCCTTTTATATCAGCTTGACATATGTAGATATTAATGCGTGTTGCCAAGTTAATGCAACATAAATGGTTAAGAATGCGTACATCTCTTAAAAATACTCTTTCGTTAAGAATTCTAAAAACTTCGTTAAAATCCTTAAGCAAAATTTAAATTGTTTGGTATGTTTGTATGTACGTATGTATATGCTAATGTTTGTACACTAAGGAAATTTAATCTATCTATCTCCATACATATAAAGAAGGACGTATGTTTGTATGCAGCTTATGAAGTCCGAAAGCACTCCCCCGATTTTATTCAACTTGCTGGGTCGCTTCATGGCAAACCGAAGGGTGTTTCTGTGAAGTTGCTTTCCGGAAGTTGACCAGGGACCGATCTATTCAAACAAATTCTATTAATGGTTCGATTCGCATGAAATTTGGTATATAGGTAACCATTTGCCTAGATTGGTATTTACGACTGGGATTGGGACTTCGAATAAGGGATGGAAAAGAATAAGAACTAGAGAGAAGAGAACAGAGGGAAGGAAAAACAAACACCTCTCCGAAGTTGGCAAGACAACGTGGAAAAAAATTAACTGTTTGGTAAATTGCCGTGAATTCGCAATTTGTTATTTATCCGTGAAACAATAAAATTTGCTGCGTCCATATTTTAGAAAATATTGAGTGGCACGCCAACTTCAAGTGAGGAAAAGGGGAGAGAGGGGACGGAGGGTAAGATATAGGCAAACGAGGCAGCTGATATTATAAAAGCAGCGCGTGCTGAGGAATAGTCAATTAATTTGCTTTTGGTACGCAATAAGTGAAGCACGCGCGTAATTTAATTGTGAAGTACTGCCTCCATAGTAGTGTTTTAAATAAAGAAAATTTTGCTATACGTAATATTTGAGTTATTTACTCGACAGTTCAGAGATTCGAACTATAACAGAAGATGCAAAATAATCGATAATCCTTAAAATTCGTTACAATTATAACCAACTACAGGCAGAAATAGAGTTTATAGCGAGAAGACACACAGTGTTATTATCCATAAAAATGTTTTAAAATTTCGACAATGCATGGAGCATTTTTTCCTTACAAAGAAGTTGCTCAGTAAATATAGAACACTAATTTTCTTGTCGGTCTAGAATAACCCTCTACTCATTGTTTGTTTTCGTTCAAAGTAGGGTACACATGCACTCACATAATATATGTAAGCAGCTTAAAGATTGTAATGTTGTCACAATATCCTTTTGCTTGTTTTGCTCGCACGTTTGTTTGTATGTATGCATAAGGATTTGCATATTGGTCTTTGCATATGCGTAATTTCCATGTTGACACCTTTGATTTGCAATTCAGCTCTTCCCCCTGTAGTCAAACCACTTAGTTGCATACTAGAAGAATACTAGTTTGCCAAAAATCCCAACTAGTATGAGTTCTGTAATTTTTTCATATTAGCAAATGGTATTTTTAACACGGCGATGTCCTACGAAATATCAATATATCTGCATCATCATCATACCAATTGACAAACTAGTCATTATATACACCAACATCGTACCAGATGCCATACTACTCAGCATGCCCCTTACGGATATACCAATTAACATACTTGTCAGCCTTTGCGCCAGCATTATACCAGATGGCATACTAGTTAGTGTATTCAACATTAACATACAAGTTGACATACTATTCGATATTTGCAGTCCTAGTTGAGTTGAAAAATTACTTGAAAATTGATAAATTAGATCAAATTCATTTTATTCATTATATTTCATATACATAAAAAGTATGTATATATACATTAGGGCGGGTCTATTTAAAAATCGCTCATTGCTCTGTGAAAATCGTATTCTAGGGATCAAAATAAGAAACTTTGCCGAAGGAACTATACCTCAAAAACGAATTCTGATGCCCCCCCCCCCCCCCTTTGGGTCGAACTTTCGGGTAGGGGCAATTTCAATTCTACCTGCTGTGTCTTGTGGTGGCTTAAAAAAAACAACACAAGCAATTTTACGATCTACAATTGTGTCACAGTGATACCTTCATTTTTTAAAACGGTTGAATAAAAAACCCACACAACTATATTTACGACATGCAAATGCATCACAGTGATGCCTTGGTTTTAAAAGGGGATTGTAAAAACGCTAATTTCTAATAACTTTTTTTAATTTCTTTTCTACTACTAAGTTAAATTCATTTTTTCATTTACATATATTCTGACTAAATAAATTTCTAAAGAGAAGAATAAACTCCAAAAAGAAAAAACATAGGCATTTCAAAGTGGGATTTTTCAAAATTTGCCCCTACGACCCAAAGGGGGGGACATCAGAATTCGGTTTAGAGGTATGTTTCCTTCGGCAAAGTTTCTTATTTTGATCCCTAGAATATGATTTTCACAGAGCAATGGGCGATTTTTTTGCCTCCCCACAAATCGACCCGGCCTAATATATGTACATACTTTAATACATTATACTTTGGAATAAATTTTAATAAAAATACGTACATATATATAAAACCTAAAAAGTAACGGAATAACACATGCCGATTTTGTGATCAATCAGCTGAGACGGCGGACCATATCTTCCTGGAATGTGACGCAATCTCAAGACACAGGACTAAGTTTGTGGGCTCCCCATGGCCAGAACATTCCCACATTAAATCCCTCAAGCCAAGACAACGGCTAGGTTTCATCAAGGAAGTCGGCTTGGATGATGTGCTGTGAAGGAGGTGAGGGCACAATAGACCTGCGACCAGTGGTGCAATCTTCAATAAATTATCTATCTATCTAACAGAGAAGGACGAACCAGTCGTCGTTGACTATGTTAAAACAGGCCAAGCTGCACTAGCACCGTCCTGTGATGAGTGTTAATGGAGTTCAGAACGGTGGTAGTGATATGCACTTTACGGAAGTCATGCTAATGGCTGGATAACCGAAGAATTTCATTTAATTTAGGGAATCATAACGGCTTTAAATGTTTTCGTTACTGACCAAAGGCATTTATATCGGTAGGTACTGGCTGGGTTTCCGGTCTTTGGTATTGGTTTTATCCTTGTCATTCTCCGTTATTCTGGAATGGCAAAGGCTTTACCGGCAAGTAGAAAAAATGTGCTAGGCTGCTGATGCCCCCATGGCCAAGGTGTTTTGGCATCGGCATAGTTTATCCGTCTGGGACTATTGATATGGAAGGCTTGGCTTTTTCGATATCTTCTTTAACCTCTGTTGAGGTAACGGTGAGGGTCGACTCCTCATGCTTGTGTTTATGTGCCCGTTGATTTGGACGATATCTAGCATCGTCAACTGAAATATGCATTGCAAATTGGCTACAGAAAGCACTCGCACATTTCCTCGAGTACGACAGACGAAATTCTAGTCGAATAAATTATCCAAACACTAAACACCAAGAATAACAACACAAAATCATAGTCAATGAACCATTCTAAAACTGACTAGTATGAATAACCCCACACAATTCTAGTAAATGAACTAGAAGGCTTGCTGAGTACTTTGGCTTTTGACTGCAGGGTCCCTTACTCCAACAAATTGTGTTGAGTTAACTTAATGCGCTCTAACACACATTTTTATACTCAGCTGAGCAGAGCTCACAGAGTATATTTACTTTGTTCGCATAACGGTAATCCGTAACGGCATAAACTAATCGAGATATATATAGACTTCTATATATCAAAATGATCTGGGGGAAAAAAGAAATTCATTTGGCCATGTCCGTCCGTCCGTCCGCGATAATTCATTACCGAAGACGGATAAAGCGATGAAACTTGGTAGCTACGTTGACCTTATGACGCAAAATAGATAATTAGAAAAATTTTGGACAATGGGCGTGGCACCGCCCATTTTTAAAAGAAGGTAATTTAAAAGTTTTGCAAGCTGTAATTTGGCAGTCGTTGAAGATATCGTGATGAAATTTGGCAGGAACGTTACTCCTTTTACTATATGTGTGCTAAATAAAAATTAGCAAAACGGATGACGAACACGCCCACTTTAAAAAAAAATTTTTTTTTTAAGTTAAATTTTAACAAGAAATTTAATATCTTTACAGTATAAAAGTAAATTATGTCAACATTCGACTCCAGTAATGATATGGTGCAACAAAATACAAAGATAAAAGAAAATTTCAAAATGGGCGTAACTCCGCCCTTTTCATTTAATTCGTCTAGAATACTTTTAATGTTATAAGTCGAACAAAAATTTACCAATCCTTGTGAAATTTGGTAGGGACGTAGATTCTATGACGATAACTTGTTTCTGTGAAAATGGGCGAAATCGGTTGAAGACACGCCCAGTTTTTATACACAGTCGGCCGTCTGTTCTTCCGCTCGACCTTTAACACGAAAACTTGCGCAAAAAACGATATATCTTAACTAAACTTAGTTCACGTACTTATCTGAAGTCACTTTATCTTGGTATAAAAAATGGCCAAAATCCGACTATGACCACGCCCACTTTTTCGATATCGAAAATTACGAAAAATGAAAAAATGCCATAATTTTGTACGAAATATGAAAAAAGAGATGAAACATGGTAATTGGATTGGTTTATTGACGCAAAATATAACTTTAGAAAAAACTTTGTAAAATGGGTGCGACATCTACCATATTAAGTAGAAGAAAATGAAAAAGTTCTGCAGGGCGAAATCAAAAGCCTTTGGAATCTTGGCAGGAATACTGTTCTTGGTATGACATATATAAATAAATTAGCGGTACCCGACAGAAGATATTCTGGGTCACCCTGGTCCACATTTTGGTCGATATCTCGAAAAGGCCTTCACATATACAACTACCACCACTCCCTTTTAAAACCCTCATTAATACTTTTAATTTAATACCTATATCGTACGAACACATTTTAGAGTCACCCCTGTTGTTGTTGTTGTTGTAGCGATAAGGTTGCTTCCCGAAGGCTTTGGGGAGTGTTATCGATGTAATGGTTCTTTGCCGGATACATATGCGGTACGCTCCGGTACCACAGCACCATTAAGGTGCTCTCCCGACCATCTCGGGAACGATTTATGTGGCCACATTAAACCTTCAGGCCATCCCCTCCCTCCCCAGCCCAAGGGTCCATGAGGAGCTTGGGGTCGCCAGAGCCTCGTCTGTTAGTGAAACAGGATTCGCCGCGGATAGGTGAGTTTGACAAATGGGTTTGGAGAAGCTATATATTGCGCTGGCAACCTGAAGGGTTGCGCTATACAGCCCCTTGAATCTGGTATTTTAGTCGCCTCTTACGACAGGCATACCTACCGCGGGAATATTCTGACCCCCTAAACCCCCTGGTCCACCCTTATTGCGATAACTCGAAAAGGCGTCCACGTATAGAACTATGGCCCACTACGTTTTAAATAATCATTAACACCTTTCATTTGATACCCATATCATACAAACACATTCCAGGATTGCCCTAAGTTCATTTTGCTAAATGGTGATTTTCCCTTATTTTGTCTCCAAAGCTCTCAGCTGAGTATGTAATATTCGGTTACACCCGAACTTAGCTTTCCTTACTTGTTTTTCATTAACTCTGTCACGCTTCCTTCTAATGCTCGATGACATTTTCTCAGCATTCAATTTGTTGTGGCAACAAGGAAAGTTTACTTTAACGCTTTCTGCGAGTTTGCTCAATTGAAAAGGAGATTTACTATTTTGTGACTGTGGAACTTTATGCGTATTTTGCGTTTTATGTTTGTAGGTGGTTGAGTGCAAAAAGTTTAGCATAATAATAGGCATCGTAGATGTGTGAAAGAAAATACACTTTTTGACATAAAATAGATAAACATTAAAGTTTTAAATAAATACGCTTGTTTAAAGAAGCTAATTGAATTCAATCATACCGAATAGATAGTTCAATGTCATTTGAAATTTGGAAGCTGGCGCTTATCGGTGCACTTTTTATATTGGGAGAAAATATGAAAGAATCTTACTTATGCTGTTATCAGGGTGAGAGTAGTACCAGGCTTATATCGAATATTCCCAAATGCAAACCGGAAGACATACCGAAGGTCAAGAGATGAAATTTGTAAAGAAGCCTCCGAGGTCTAATTATAAATTTTTTTTCAGTTTTTATACCGTGTTGTTCTTTTGGCGCAGGGAAGCCTCCTCTCTTAAAATTCAAAACATACTTCAGATTTATAAGCACCATTCGTCTGTTGATTTGCGCTTAACCGCCTAGGCGATTAATGTTATTTCTTCGTATTCTTTAGCTTTCAATTACAGGGCCCGTATCATGTTTTACGATTCGTGATCGAAACCCACCTTCATTCAAACGAACGATATGAAACGTTAAACCTTTTTTTGAAAATGGTAGTCAATTATGGGTATTATGAGTACGGATTGTCCCCATCTCACATATGTTGTTTCTCCGATTCACCATCTTAGAGCTACTGTGATTTCAAAAATAGTTTTCCATTACGGATCGTAACACACGTTACGGACCCAGGTGTCGATAGAAATACTCTCTTGGTCGAAGTGTGTCCGTGCATTCCCATAACATGCGCTAGTGAGGGTAACCTTTGGGATTTTATTCGTTGCACTATTTTCATATGCGCGTAAAGCTCATACAGCTCATCATTATGTACGGCTTCACGGACATGACCACAAATCTTCCATATAATTTTTCTCTCGAATATTTCAAAGGCCCTCTAATCTTCACTCGACATCGTCCATGATTCTGAACCATACATTAGGACAGATATGATGATCGACTTATAAACTATGTTTTTTGTTCGTCGAGAGAGCCCTTTACTTTTCAATGGCTTACCCAGTTCAATTTAGCACTTTTGGTTATTCCCAGTTATTCCCAGATTGACATTGCTTCGCTGCTATTTCCCAGAGAGACGAAGTCCTTCACTGTCTTGACATTATATCGGCCAAGAGTGGCGTGACAGGCTGATTCCACATGCACTACCCCACAATAAATATATAAAACTAAATTTACACACATATGTATGTATGTATGCCGATGAGCCATCTAAAAACCATCTTCACGTCTTGCAAACAGTATCAGCTCCTCCACAATTTCTTGATAATAACTGCTTATTAAAGGAGAAACTTTATATTGGAAATCTAATTATTTAATTACAACTTAGGAGTTAGGTTGATTCAAAGGGTTGCCTGCGCAATATACAGCTTATACAACCCAATTGTCAACCTCACCTACCCGTGGCGAATCTTGTTTCTTTGACAGATGATGCTCTGGCAACCTCAAGTCCTTATGAATCTAGGGGGGAAGGGCGGTATGGCCTAAAGGTTTTCATGTGGTTATACCAAATCGTTCCCGAGATGGTCGGGCTAGTACCTTAATGGAATCCGGAAAAGCACCATCATCATCGGTTACACTCCCCAAGGCCTTAGGGGAGTGTCCTTATCGCTACAACAAGAACAAGTTAGGTCTAGTACTCAGGGCCGCAGAGAGCCGAGCCGGGCCCCTGGGACAGTTCGCGTTAACGGGCCCCCTAAAAAAATAAGCTCAATACAGTAAAAAAAATAACATAACATACATAAATTTCTCAATTCACATTGTCAGTTTTATCTATGATATAAAAATAAGTAGAGTTTTCCTTCCTGACCGTATAACTCTAGAACGCACAAACCGATTTCCACGGGTTTGCATTCGTTGGACAGGTCTCGGGCTCCGTGACGTTTATAGTAAAGAAAATCGACGCACAAGGTCTCGAGATATAGGCCAAAACGTGGGCCCGGGTACCCCTGGAATGTGTTTATAGAATATGAATGCTGTTGATCATCAATACCTTTCGAATCCGTTACTGTTTCTGAACTCAGATTCAAAAGCTTGATTTCATCAATAGCTTTCAATATTTGGGGAATGTGAGTTGTGAAAGGTTTCACACTATCCACACGAGCAGACCATCGTGTTTGTGACATGCTGTGCAAGGAGCAATTAGTTTCTTCCTTGAGCATTTCCCATCTCTGAGAGATTGTGCTAAAGATATTATATAATTTCTGCATAATACCGAGAATTGTGATGACTTCTGCACAACATTCAGCAGTTTGCACTCCACATAAATTTAAACTATGACAAGCACAAAGTGCAAATATTGCCATGGAGATATCTCTAAGGATATGACTCTGCGCTCCTTTGTAATGACCGCTCATATTACTGCCATTATCATACCCTTGCCCACGGCAGTCATCCAGTGGAACATTGTGCTTTTTTAGAGTGCTGCGAATCAGCTCAGCGGTAGCTTCTCTTTTGCATTCCATCAGACAAATAATGTGCTTGGAGACGATTCTTTTTCGTTTGAGATTCCCTCACCTTCTCCAAATGTTCATGCAGTAGGGGGTCTTAATTGCTGATCAGTTCCAAAATACCAAGAAAGTTTCCATTTTTTGGATTTCCGATCAATGAATTATCCTCTCTAAATGCCAATCCTCTTTCTCCAAGAAATAAAACAACATCAAGAATTCTGCGAAGTATCTCTCCAGCGAGCTGCCTCATTTTTAAGGTTTTCCGCTAAGAGAAAATCCACTGAACTTGCATTTCGAATTCTCATTTCATATTGGCGCCACTCTATATAGCAAGTTTTATGATTTTGACTATTTTCATGTTCAGGAATTTTATCGTGTAACCTCTTCTAATATTTTTCTTTAGAATAACCCGAAGAGCAACAAAATATGTATGTATCTATGAAATCCTATTTAGAGTACTGTCAATACTGCTTTGCCTTGCCGGGCCCCAGGGCTCGCCCCCCCTCTCTCCTCGGCCCTGGTAATACTTATATAGTTTACCTTACGAATAAATAACGCAGCAGTTGGCCTCAATCATCAACACATACCTGCAAAAGAAAATTAAACAAATATTAGTTATCTCGCAGATATTCAAAAACTAAAAATATTCTAAAATTGAAGAAAAATAAAAGTGAGATATATCTACATATCTAATATATTCGCGATGTAATTAAAACTTCAGATAAGATTCAACATCACATACAAGATCGGAGATGTTAAGTTATCGTTGAGTTATCGAAAAGTTTTGATGTTGTCTTGGGGAGTGTTATCGATGTTGATGATCCAATGGATGGATCCATATCCGGCACATTGCAAACCATTAAAGTACAAGCCCGACCATCTCGGGAACGATTTAATATGACCACATTGAACTTTCTGGGCTATCCCGCCCTCCAATCCCTAGTTCTACGAGGCACTTGAGGTCACCAGAGCCTCGGCTGCCAAAGAAACAGGATTTGCTACGGGTAGTTTAGGGTTGCGCTATACAACCCTGTAAATCATTTAGGTATTTTAGTCGCCTCTTATGACATTCAGATATATATGCTAAGCCCATAACCCGCGGGGGTGAAATGTTATCGATTTGTTATCTGCGTGTTACTGATTTGTTAGCATCGATAATATTTCGAAGAGCTTTCGATTTGTTATAAAAAAGTTATCGGTTTTATATCGAAGTGTTACTAATTTGTTATCGGCGTATTGTCGAATTGTCATTGCCTAGCTATCGGTCTCTTATAGAAATATTATCAATTTTTCACTAAAAAGTTATAGAAAAAATACCGAATAGTTTTCGATTTGTTATAAAAAATATCAACAATTTGTAATCGAAATTCTACCAGTTTGTTATCGCCGTAATACCCAAGTATTACCGACGACTAATCAGTTTGTGCTGAAATAAAGTCAATATAATATCGGTGGCACATCACGTCGATAACATACCGATATATCGAAAGTAATTTCGTTGTCCATAAAAAGCGGGAAGTAAAACAATAAGTCGTCGATATCGGTTTTTATCGGCAAAACTCGGACGAAACTCTTCTCAAATAGCCTAAAATGATTGGTTTCTAGTTAGTAAAATTACTATCTCTGTTGTGGTTTAACTTAAATATCTGGACGAACTCTGGTTAATTTAAAAACATTAGTTTTCTAGACGTATACCCATATGCTTACAATTCGAATTTCACGAGTGCTTGTCATAACGCTTTTTTATAGCGAGATTAACAACGAGTATGGATAAGTTCAAAAAAATCAACTCAGTCAACTAAAATTTTTTTCTGTCTAGTTTGTCTTTTCACTGCATGGTATCTCCACATATCTTAAACGTTCCTCACTATAAGTTTGTATAGACGCATTTAAATACGTTCATGTACATGTGGAACTTTTCGCTGGCACCCATGAGGATGTAATTGAAATTCTTATCAATTTTTTGAAAGGAAAACGTGTATAAAAGATTTTTAATGCGAGCTTCGCTCTTCTTGCCCTTGCAATCTAATATGTACACGCAAGTTGGCATAATGGCAGTATCAAATTTTATGCATTTGACAGAAAGTGTATACCTTCATACTTTCACCAGATAAGAATGTGAAGTAGAAAGTTAGACGCTGTAAAAATATGAAACCAAAGCCCTTAAGTGTTGCTATCCCATTTTCCATATCTTCGCGCATCCATTTTGCATACTATGTAAAGGCTGTATATTTAAGTACACATATCAATTCATATATGTACGTTAGGGTGGGTCGATTCGTATGGACGAAATTTAATCGATATCGCGCTATCGATTTTTCGATAGGATTTGGGCTAAGGAAAAAAAGTTCCACTACGCATAACCAAAAAATAATTTTCGAGCCTGCGAAATTTAATATTTTTGGCTTTTTTTCGACTTTGATTTTTAAGGTTTTTTCATGACCTACTAAAAAAATTTTCATATGTATACCCTGTCCGACCCAAAAATGGCCGCTAAATACGTTGGCGATAACAGTTTTTTGAAAAAAAAAATATTTTTATTCTTTTCAGATTTATAATACTACCGTATCTTTCTTTTATGTAAAACTGAGTACCGCAATTCTATTTTCGAAAATAATATACTGATCGAATTATCCTGTTTAAAAATCTACTATGATTTAGGATCGAAAAGAACTTGTTTAAAGAAAAATCTGGAGATATCCAAGCGCCGAACTTGAAGCTATGAAAATTTCACAAATCACAGAGCAAGAGATGCAGAGTTCTGTAAATGTAGCTGGTTATTATAAATCACCAGGACCTAATGGAGTGCCAACCATTTCCCTCGAAACCGCTATTAGAGTTAAAGTATCAATACTTACTTATCTCTTTAAAACAAAAAGGCTAGTGCTTTATCTGAAGCCTAACAAGATGCTCGAGCAGCCATCCTCATAAAGGCCACTTTGTATGCTAGATAAGCAAGCAGAAATTGTGAGGTGTATTATTAGTAAACGCCAGTGTACAACAGGTTCTAGAAAGCCTTAGTATTAACAATAATAATAGTAGCTCGGCTATACATCCGAGGAAATTAAAGGCCATCTTCTCTTTTAATTTGGGGTGTGTTGTTTTTTCGTTTTTTCTACAAAGCCTATTTAGCTTTTCAAATTATCAGTTAGGATTTTCGAATGGAATATAGATGCCATCTACTTCCATCACCGAAAGCTAAAGTCAAATGAAGCTTATTACACTGAATAATTTTAGGCATTTAGATTGTTTGTTAACTAATTTAAAGATATAAAACACCTCTTAGAGATGGAATAAATAGCAAGGCAGCACAACATCAGTCCCAGGGATATGATCTAGTGCTTTGGAATACGATGCAGCGATGCATTACGGCTCTCTACATATCGATGAACCAGAAAACATCTATCGCATGCCAGGTTTTGGATTAGTTAAGATGCTGGATCTGAGTGTAAGAAGAATAAAAGATTAACTCGAATAAGGGGCTGTAAGCTAAAAAAGTCGGTGAACGAGTATGTCTCAACTGTGGGAGATTTACAAATCATGCCAGAGGCTAACATAAATTATTTAAGAGTATACGTTGATTCCAGCTATTAAAAAGCTGTGGAAGAGACATTTTATAAAGGAAGCTTAGATCTTATACGAATATTATCTAATACCAGCAATGTTAAGCCAAAGCTATCCGTCAGCTATTGTTCATCGTAACTAGCCCGATAATATTATACACAGTCACAGTGTAAGAAGGATCTAATCTGATTTACCATAAATGCCGTGATCGGAAGCACAGAAAATCAAGCCACCATCTCAAGCAGACATTGAAGGGAAATGCTGCCTTCAAGGTGAGTTTTTACATAGAGGAGAGTCAGTTCTGTCAAAACTACTCCACCTATTTGAAAAATGCGGCAAATGTCATGTTTCCTTGTCCTGGTGTTCATGGTGAGAAACATACTGTGAACAAAGTTTTTGAGTATGAACTTTTCGGCTGCCGTGGTGTGTTGGTAGCATGCTCCTGGGTTCAATCCCTGGGCAAAGCAATATCAAAAATTTAGAAACAAGTTTTTTCAATTAGAAAATTGTTTTTCTAAGCGGGGTCGCCCCTCGGCAGGGAATTACAAAGCACTCCGAGTGTATTTCTGCCATTAAAAGCTTCGCCGTGAAAGCTCATCTGCTTTACAGATGCCATTCGCAGTCGGTGTGAAACAAGTAGATCCCGTGCCGCCACTTTGTAGGAAAAATTAAAAAGGTGCTCGATGCAAATCGGAAGAGATGGTCGGAGGTTATCGCGCCTTGCATTTTTTTTTTTACATTAAACAAAGAAAAAATCGAAACGTGCGTCCAAGTAAAACGAAACAATTTATTTGTTCGTTTTATCACAATCCGTGGTATAAAACCGAACATAAAATACAAAAAATAATTTTCAGAAATCGGTATCAACCCGACAGCAAATCGATAACTTTTAGATAACAAACCGATAAAAAGTCGATAACACGTCAATAAGAAACCGATATCTCATTCATGGCGTTTATGATCGATAACAAATTAATAAAACTTCTATAAGAAATCATTATATCGTCTATACCTAGTCTATAACATGCCGATAACAAATGGATAATAAGCCGATAGCTCGTCGAAAAGAAAACGATAATGCCGGTTATACAAAATAGGAATAGGAAAATAGCACTATTAAGATACTAGGCCCAACCAACTCGGGAACCACATTGGAAACATTACCACATTGAAACATCTAGGCCATACAAAGCCCCCCTTCGGCGAGGAACTTGCGGTTCCCAGAGCATCTTCTGTTAAATAAACAGGATTCATCATGGCTGGGTGAGCTTAACAATTGGGTTAAAGGAACTCCAAATTGCGTTGAACCCCTAGAACCTTCAAGTTGTCATTTGATATTGATACTAAACAGTCACCACATCCAACAACAATAACATGTCGTCTGGATTCGGTTTTGGCTCCTCAGCTTTGCTCTCCTTTTAGTTGCCTCTCTTTTTTCGTTCCCCTAACGTTAATTTCCTTCACCACTCCTTCACACTTAAGGGAGCTTTTGGCTATTAAGAGTGTTCTTAATTGGCAGACCTATTCGTATTATACAATCATTTTGAATGATGATGAAGGTAATGCAGGCAAGAAAAATTGAGAAATAGCACCACACATTTAGTTTCCTTTTTTGCTATCTGAACAATTCATCTGGTCTTTCTTCGCTACACTCGTAACTGGTTAAATAAAAAGGTTTATGTTGTTTTTTTTTTCTAAAACGTTATAATTCTTTCAATTTCTTTAATTATTATTTTTTTTTTCTTTCTTTATTGATGGTGTATTTTAATATAATACAATGTTTTCTCGAAAAAAATAAAAATTGTGTGCATATTTGCTTCCTACGCTGTCAACTGAGTTAAGTACACTAGTTTGCATTTAAATTATTTTAGTACATACTAACAAGTGTGTTGTGCCAGCTTAAATATACTGGCGCCAAATTATTTTAACGTACTTATTTACTGTGTTTTTTTTTTATAATAAAAAAAATAAGAATAAATTATCTATATTTGTATTTTGCAGGCTAAAGTTATAATATAGTAACAAGAGGCTTTTAACTTGCCTCTTGATATGCAAATAATTGAAATTTGTTTTAACATTGCCGGACAATTTATTAAACATTCTAGCACCATAGCTACGTATTGAATTTGTGCTTCTTTGGGTACGGAAAAAACAAGTTTTTATATATAGAGTATTTCTAAAGTTATAGCTTAGATTTCCTGCGAAATTTTAGTCAAGACTATGTTTAATCAAATTGTTTTTGATTTTGAAAACAATGAGCTGTGTCTGTAGAATACTGTACTTTCTAACGTCTAACATATTTTCGTAAAGCCTGATAGTGGGAGTTATTCTGGGTAGTAACAGGATATTTTCCTCCAGTTGGGTTTAAATACGTTAAATGTGACACAAAGTACGCATCGTATAATAGCCACAATTGTTTTCTGGGTATATTATTTCTACTTCTATATATTGCGAAATTTAGCGGTATTAACTTAAGTTTCAATCTAGTTATATGTTCGTGCCAATTTAAATTCGTGTCGAACCATATTCCCAGGTATTTCAACTTGTCTACCCTCGTGATAATTTTGTTATCAAATGCGAAACCCGGAAAATCTGTAATGCTCAGTATGGGTTTGAAGTTGTTAAAAATAATGAAATGTGTTTTTTCTAAATTAGTTTTTTATAAATTACAATCAAACCATTTTTTTTTTTCTCATCCAAATCTGTCCTAATGTTGGTGATTAATTCTTCTAACGTACTTGCAGAGTACATGAAGGTTCCATCATCAGCATAAAACTGGGGAACACCCTTTAGATTTAGTCTTAGTACATTATTAATATATTTTATAAACGAAGTTGCCGCTAGTTTTGATCCTTGCGGTACGCCTGTTATAATTTCCAAACTGGAACTCGTTGTATTATTTATTTGTACTAACTGTTTTCTGTTGGTTAAAAAGGTTCCAAATATCTTCAGTTCCTTGCCTTCCAAGCCTAGTTCAACCATTATCTTTATATTTACTGAGTCAAAAGCTTTTGATAAATCAATTGCCAAGAGAGCCACATAATTATTTTTATCAATATTTTCGTAGATATATTCTGTGCACGATATGCACGCTGCCATGGTGTTGGAGCATTCTACAAAGCCAAACTGGTTGTTGTCAATTATATTATTTTGTGCTAGAAATGTTTTAAATCGATCAAGAAGTATGCTTTCAAATATTATACCAGTGGTGCTGAGTTTCGTTATTGGCCGGTAGTTTGCACATAACTCTTTACTTCCGGCTTTATGTAAAGGTACCACGGATCCTACCTTTAACTCATCAGGATACTGACCTGATCTAAAACAATCATTAATAAAATTGCAGATCGGCATAGCTAGATGATTTTTGTATTTTTTGACAAACCTTGCGGAGATACCATCTGGGCCGTTTGCAGATTTTGAATTTAAATTAGCTATCGCATTATTCACATCCAAGATATTACATTCACTTAAGGTGAATGGAGTTATAATATTATTTGCTGGATTATCCGTGTAATTAATTTCATTTGGCGTTTCAACAACTGTAGTAAAGTATTCATTAAAACTATTGGCGATATTAGTGCAATTTGTAATCGTTTTTCCCTTATATATTATCTGACTGATATCAGTTACATTTTCATTCTTCTTTCCATAGGTTATTTCTTGCATAATATACAAGGTTTTGCTTCCTGAATGTATATTTTCTGTTATGCGATTACCATAGTATCGCTTTTTCAAATAGTTAGTCATTTTCCGAGCTTTTATTTTCAAGGCATGGTACTCAGTTTCGAAGAACAGATTATTTCTATATTTGGTTTTCATTTTGAAGTACTTATTTTTTTCCCTAATAATTTTTGAAAGTTCGGAGTTCATCCAAGGGTTCCTATAATCATGCCTAGATTTTTTAACTTTTTTTGTAAACTGATTTATTTTATTGGATAAAGAGCTATAGAAATCATTAAAAGAGGAGTTTTGTATAATTTCGTCGATTACAGCGCTATCTTCAAAGGTGCAATAATCGAATACTTCAAACCAAGTAGTATTACTTTCTTTAAAAAAATTTTGGTTCATAGCTATGTCTAAATTAATTATTCTGTGATCTGAGATCGGATTATCTTCTAAGGATAGAAAATAATTATAGTTTAATTTATCAGTTAGAACGTGATCTATTATGCTTCCAATAGAAATTTTATTCCTGGTAAATATTTCTTGACTTAAACTGTTCAGGCAAACGAAGCTGTTGCTGTAGACTGTAGCAAAATAGAGCTTTTATGTTGCAGCACTTCATCTTCAAGATAGCTAACAAACGATCCAGTATCTGAAGCACAATTCTTGTATACACATGTTATGTGAATACCAATTTGAATTAACTTTATAGTTAGAAAGCTACTATTTTCATATGTTAAAGACACCAAAGTCGAATTAAGATTTTCATGTACAAATATCAAACAGCCCCTGCTCGATTAGTTTCCCGGTTTGCAAATTATAAATTAATTTCAATAATTACAAATTAATTTCAACAAAGATATCTTAATGTTGTTAAAACTTTAACACTTCACTTTTTACAAGTTGGTAAATTCAAAGTAAGTATACGTATTTTAAATAAATACACAAAAGGATCGCGTCCGCGGTTGCCGGTTGATAGTGCTGTGGCGGTTTACTAACTAGCCTTTTTACAATAGTCAATGAGAGTCATTTTACTTCGCGACACGATTCACATGTCATTCAATGATAAATGTCAAAATGAGTTTTATACTTTCTTTCACCTTTGTTCGAGCTGTCGTGACAAGCGCACGCATTCATCATAAATTTGTAAAAACTAAATCGCAAACATTGCGGTTCATCCGCGAATAAAATCAAGAAATATTTATACAAAGTTATACAGTGTGTTTCCTTGATTCGGTAGCGATAAAGCGTTTCATTAGAAACCATCATTTGTTGGAATAATTCTGCCGACAGAGAAACCCACATTGGTGACCCCGACATACAACAAATACAATACAGTGAACAAGGTGCAAATACATATTCGCATTGCCCTCATCGTTTATCGACTCGGGAATGGAATAAACTTACCAAAAACATTAAAGCATCGATATTTTCACAAAACCAAAAGTGAATTTAATTAGAAAAGTGCAATCAAAATCGTTTTTTTGCAAAAGTCAAAAAATTAAAAACGCACAAATTTCACCAGCTGATTCACACATTACGTCACTTGTGCGCAACAAAATTAAATTGTTTGCAACACAAAAACATTATTACCCAAAAAATTGATTTGGGAAACGTGCCCAACAGAAGCCAAAGTGGAAGATAACCAGTATCTTGACGATTTCAACCAGAGCTTTCGGATGATATTCAAGATGGACGAATCGAACAATTCAAATGGACAATCAGCATCAAACGTAAGTACCGCTAGCAATTTTCCTTTACCTGAAATTAGTAGAATTACAATAAAGGCACCGACGTTCGTAAAAAATGAACCGGATTTATTTTTTATTCAAATGGAAGCTCAATTTACCAACGGTGGAATCACTAGAGATAACGCTAAATATAATCATGTCATTGCTGCACTCGATCCTCAATATTTGTCAATGGTTTCTGATTTGATTCGTAATCCGCCGGACGACGGCACAAAATATGAAACATTAAAAGCGCGTTTAATTAATGAATATACAGCATTTGATCAAAAGAAATTAAAAGTTTTGTTAACAGAAATCGAACTCGGTGATGACAAACCATCTCATTTATTGCGTAAAATGCGTGATTTAGCACGAAGTTCTATGAGTGATGAAGCATTAAAATCACTTTGGATCGATCGTCTACCCGAAAATGTGAGAGCGGTTGTAGCCATTTCTAACGATAATTTGAACACATGCGCCACTTTGGCCGATAAAGTAGTGGAATTAACTTCTTCGAAACAAATCTCCGAAATCAAAACGGAAATAAACCCTTCTTTGTCACAATTAAAAGCACAAATTGATGAACTCACAAAATCGTTTAATGACTTTAGGGCAAGTCGAAGTAAAAGTCCCAACCGAAACAACAACAGTAACAGACGTTCTCGATCTAAATCAAATAGAAAACATCCATATTGCCGTTATCATTACAAATTCGGGGCACTTGCTCGCAAATGTGAACAACCTTGCCGGTTCAAAAAACCTGAAGGCAGTTCAAACGATAATTCGGAAAACTAAAAACCACTTCGCCACCGACGGTACACGAAGTGGAATCAAATCTCACTCGCCGTCTCTTCGTCACTGATCAATCAAATCATCGTAAATTTTTAGTCGACACTGGCGCAGACTTATCAATTTTGCCAAAAAATTTATTCAATAAATTAAATAAACCAAATTCTTATAAACTTTTCGCCGCAAACGGCACACCCATAGAAACTTTCGGTAGCATTACTTGCAATGTCAATTTAGGACTAAGACGTGATTTCATTTGGACATTTTTGATAGCAAATGTGTCCAAACCCATTCTTGGCGCTGATTTTCTTGATGAATACGGATTGCTGGTTGATATAAAAAATAAACAATTGATCGATGTTCATACAAATTTACGAACTAAATGCAATTCTCATCTTACACATTATCAAAGAGTCTCTTCGGTTCATTGCAACTCTGATTTCAGCGAAATAATAAATGAATTTGTAGATCTCACTCTGCCTCCAACTTTCAATAAACGTGATAATTTGAAACCTAGTACGGTAAAACATCAAATTATTACAACGGGTCGTCCCACTTTTTCACGAGCACGTCGTTTAAACCCTGAAAAACTTAAACTAGCTAAAGTTGAGTTCGAAGCAATGCTAAAAGCGGGAATTTGTCAACCAAGTAAAAGTCCTTGGGCAAGCCCATTGCACATAGTACCCAAAAAAGGCGGCACATGGCGTTTTTGCGGTGATTATCGTGCTTTAAATGCCGTTACAATTCCTGATCGATATCCCTTACCTCACATCCAAGATGTAACACACATATTTGCAAACAAACAAATTTTTTCAAAAATCGATCTCGTTAGCGCATACAATCAAATCCCAATAGCAGAAGAAGACAAAGAGAAAACTGCAATCATTACACCCTTCGGCTTATTTGAATTCAATGTGATGACTTTTGGTCTCAGAAACGCATCTCAAACTTTTCAACGTTTCATGAACAGTATTTTTCACGATCTTGATTTCGTCGTTGTCTACATCGATGACATTTGCATAGCTTCAAATGACATGAGCGAACATCGAAAACATTTGAAAATTGTCCTACAACGTCTTAAAGAAAAAAACATTAAAATCAACCTTGCCAAATGCGAATTTGGACAACAAAAAATCACTTTTCTCAGTCACATCGTCACAAAAGATGGCATTTTACCAAAAACTGAAAAAGTTGACGTCATTAAAAATTTCAAAAAACCTGAAAAAGCACACGAACTCCGTAGTTTTTTGGCAATCCTTAACTCATATCGTCGCTTTCTACCAAATGCTGCTCAAATCCAAGGCAAACTTCAGCTGCTAATAAAAGGCAACAAAAAAAAAGATAATTCGCAAATTGCTTGGAACGACGATGCATCTTTAGCATTTGAAAAATGTAAAGCTGATATCGCCAACGCTGTCCTGTTAGCTCACCCAATTCCCAATACAACTTTGGCATTACACGTGGATGCTAGTAATCACGCAATAGGCGCAGCCCTTCACCAAATCAACAATGGTCAACTTCAACCATTAAGTTTCTATTCCAAACGATTAACCGATACCCAAAAGCGTTATAGCACCTATGATCGTGAACTTTTGGCAATCTTTCAGGCAATCAAACACAACAAATTTATGATCGACGGACGCAATTGCATTGTGTATACTGACCATAAACCATTAACATTTGCCTTTCGACAAAATCCCGACAAAGCTTCACCCAGACAAGCACGTCAACTTGATTTCATTGGTCAATTCACAACGGACATTCGTCACATTTCCGGCAAAGATAACGTTGTTGCAGACTTATTGTCGCGCATTGAAGAAATCAAAGTCAACGATATCAGCTTAGAACTTCTAGCAAATTCTCAAATAAACGACAACGAACTAAATGACATTCTGGAAAGAAAAATCCCATGTTCTTTAAATTTGAACAAAATTTATCTTCCTGGTTCTAATCTGCACGTTTATTGCGACACATCTTCTAAGCAAATCAGACCCTTTATCGTCGGTAACATGCGAAAGAGAATTTTCAATCTTGTGCACAACATCTCGCATCCTGGTAAAAGGGCTTCTGTCAATTTATTAACCGAACGTTATGTATGGCCAAACATCAAATCGGATGTCTCTAAATGGTCAAGTGAATGTGTTAATTGCCAAAAAAGCAAAGTTCACAAACATAACAAAACTGCTTTAGCTAATTTCAATGCACCTGACGGTCGTTTCAAACACATAAATATTGATATCATTGGACCTTTGCCGTTATCCAAGGGATTCCGTTATTGCTTAACATGCATTGATCGTTTCTCACGCTGGCCAGTTGCAATCCCCATCGAAAACATGACAGCTGAAACGGTAGCCAATGCACTCATTCGTGGATGGATTTCACACTATGGCGTACCATTACATGTCACAACCGATCAAGGTCGACAATTCGAATCGAATGTATTCAAAGAATTGAATCGTCTTCTTGGTTGTAAACACATCCGTACCACTCCCTATCATCCACAAGCCAACGGCTTGATTGAACGTTTCCATAGAACTCTGAAGGCATCAATCATGTGTCATCAAAACGAAACTTGGTATGACGTGTTACCTTTAATCATGCTCGCATTAAGAACGACAATTAAAAATGATTTACAAGCTTGTCCAGCTGAATTGTTATACGGCACAACTTTAAGATTGCCAGGCGATTTTCTCGATGACAAAACTACTGATCTCTCGACAGATTTTGTTAAAAATCTAAAAAACGCCATGAACCAAATCAAAACCATTGTCACTTCGAATCACTCTGTGAACCATTGTTTCATTCAAAAAGAACTTTCGAATTGCACACTTGTATTCCTACGTGATGATTCCATTAGAGCACCATTTAAACAGCCATATGATGGCCCATTTGAAGTTGTTAAACGAAAAGAAAAAAATTTCGACATTCGGGTAAATGGAAGATTGGTAACGGTATCATGTGACCGTTTAAAAGCAGCTGTATCATATAAGGATAATAATGAAACGAATACCAAAATTTTATTGTAAAAAATAATGTTAAAGAAAACAATGAACCTCTTAGTCAAAAATTTGAACATGCCAAAAAATCCAATAACGTTAACTGTGTACCCACAGAAGTTAGAACACGATCAGGAAGACTGATTAGAAAACCCAATCGTTTTGTAACTTTTTCAACGTGATCGGTGGATCACTGGTGGGGGAGTATGTGGCGGTTTACTAACTAGCCTTTTTACAATAGTCAATGAGAGTCATTTTACTTCGCGACACGATTCACATGTCATTCAATGATAAATGTCAAAATGAGTTTTATACTTTCTTTCACCTTTGTTCGAGCTGTCGTGACAAGCGCACGCATTCATCATAAATTTGTAAAAACTAAATCGCAAACATTGCGGTTCATCCGCGAATAAAATCAAGAAATATTTATACAAAGTTATACAGTGTGTTTCCTTGATTCGGTAGCGATAAAGCGTTTCATTAGAAACCATCATTTGTTGGAATAATTCTTCCGACAGAGAAACCCACAGTGCGATACTAGTTCGTTGAATAAAAAGATAGTTGCTGACGATGGTAGTGCATGAGAATTGGCACCTTTCCACTCGCCGCGCACAGCTGCGCATAGGAATTTCGCCACTGTCTGAATATTGTAGGAGGCGGCTTAAACATATCAAAATCTGCTTTGAAATCTGTTTAAACAGCCTGCAGACCTGCAGCCATACTGAATTGGTTCAATCAGCTTGCTGGCGATTTTTTCTTTACTTTAAAGTTTCATAAAGTTTTTAACCAACAGACCATTTTTGAGTTAACTAGCTTCAACGGTAGGTGTCTGTCTAAAATAGTTCATAGATTCCATATAAAGTAATATAAAGTGTAATATAAGCGTTACCCTGTTGCGAACACATACAAGTACAAATATATGTAAGTAGATACATATATAACAAATTAATTTTAATAACCTTCGCGTCCTTGCACTTGAAGGACGTCATCAACAGGTGCGAAATCAAACTAATTTAGACAAACTTGTATTTGTACGGCTAAATCACATCATCAGTGAAGAAGCAAAATCGCATATCATGCTTTTGTCAAATGACTGAACTGATATTAGACTAAAAGCGCATGCCTTCAAGAGCCATGCATTTATTTTTATTAAAAGTGTGACAAGGATTTGCAGAAGATTCAACTAATCAAAAATAACTAAATTCTTAACAAAGAATACTGGTTAAGGATCGTAGAAGTTCCACTTATGCGGCACTGCAAAAGTCACCTACATAGGCGTTTTCACACATTCGCTAGTAATATGAATGTACCCCGTAGATCAAAACTGGCGCGCTTCTGGTGCATTGGGAATCACTACTACTTGGCCTTCTATCTCTTTTACATGCTTTCAATGCTAGCGAATTTAACATCCCTGTAGTGAAATTAGAAACTAGTGATTTCTTGTTAAGAACTAGATCTAAAATACAAGTACTAATTCGATAGTAACACGATTTTTTTAGTTCAAAAATCGACAGACTAAACTAGATCTAATCTTTAAATTATTTCCACTAGTATGAAACTACCGAATACCAAGTATGGTATGGAACTACCGAATTAGTATCAATAAACGCAATAGATCTATAGTAACAATTTTTTAGCTAATTTCGAACTAACGAAAAAGTTCTATAAAATAACAAGTAGTTTTTGGTTAGAGAAATATAGTTCTAAATTGGAATTTTGTATCTGGTTCGAAACTACAGATAAGATAACGCAGCAGGAACAATTTCCACCTCGTAGGATATCGCCATGTTAAATTCGCCAGTTGAAAGCGAGCAAAAAAGATAGAAGACGAACTAGTCGTGGTTCCGAATCACCAGAAACCCACCGTTTTTGAACCAGAGATTTTCCCTACAGGGATGGCGATGACCTAGATGGTGAAAATTATCTCCGCTGCATTACTTTTTATGTAGTTACGAACTAGATAAAAAAATTACCACTTTATAACTAGTTACTTTTTCGATAATTCCGGACTGGTATGAAAATTTACAGTTTAGATCTCGTTCTTTTCTTAGTACTAATTCGTTGGCTTCAAACCGGAACGATATGCCACATATTGCTTCTATTACGATATTATACCCTTTTTTGATAGTTTCGAGCCGGAGGGAAAGTATGGGGAAAAGGCATTCTCTTAGTCAATGCGCCTTCAAGCTGGTAGCAGTTTTTTTCTTGTTGCCCTATTTCTCAAATATATGTAAAACATCATATATATTATTTCTAATTGCTGTTTTATGTACTGGTAGTTTTTTCGCTCTTATTTGGAATCCAAATCTATAAATAAAGTTTTGGTTGTAAAGATGGAAATTCGAGCTATTAGCGAGCTTTGGGCAATTTTGGTCATAGTGCTTTTGTTTATCTATATTTTATTAAAATAATTTGCTAAAAATAAACGACTTTAAGCACACAAAGAAATCTATTTGTACTATGGCAATATTCTGCTTATTTGCACTGCATTACCGGCAGTTGCTCTCATACGCCAGATGGCAGCGCAAGCTGTAAGTTTTAATTAATTGATAGAACAGCTGATTTCTGTTCATATTTGATTAGAGACTTTTAGATTGGTTGCGGCTCGTGAAATATAAAAATACAAACTGTCGATTCTATAACTGAAGAAAATCTATTTACTAACGAACTAGTTGTTATTTGCCACTTTTGGTCTACTTCCGGACCAGAAATTCATATCACTAGTTACTAACTTCCCTTCAGGGTAAGTATAAATGAGGGTAACTCGTGTATGTCTTCTCAAGCATTAAATTTAATAAATTAATTGTCAGTAAAGTAAAGTGTTTAAGTAAATGACTGCCACGAGTCAAATTGATAAGACTAAAGTAAAGGCAGCAGACAGGAAATAGATGCAATTTTATTTTACATACATACGTTGTTACATTTGTGGTTTAAAAAACGTGAAACGAGTCAGTCAGTATTCGAGCACTGCAAAAGATTTTGAATGGTACTTTAAAGAGCGTTGGGTGTGTATGAATTTTGAAGTGCACTCCAGGGAGTTGTTATAGCAGACAAACCGACACTTAAATATGAGGCCACCATTGAAATAAAAATTAAATTAGCGTCGTGAATGTGTTAGTTAATGTATGTGAAGGTTATGTGAAATTACAATTCGTAGCAAATGGAATTTCTCAAAAGTTGTAAGCAGCTAAGTTAAAGGAAAAGTATATGTATGTAAATATTCACAAAGTAGAAAACAGGTTAGGTGTTATGTATTTTTGCAATGAAAGGCTTCTTGAAAAAAATTCTTCTACCGTTCGAAATTGGATTGAAACATGTAGGTCTCCCCAATATATAGGAGAAAGTTCAAAGTCGTTGAAAGGAAAGAATGACCCAAGTCGCGTCGGAGATATATCGCGTCAAGTTTTCTTAGGTTCGAATACGTTATTGATGTAGATTGATGTGTAAACATCTCGCTCAAGGTATGGTGAATCCCGAATGTAAGAATAAGAAAGTGTTAGCGTAAGCGCAGTGTTTGAAAGTAGTATGCTATATAGAGATTGTGTGGGATTGGTATGATGTACCGGGGAAAACAGAATGTAAGCGAAAGGATTCTCACTACACTGTAGCATAAATAATCTTGAAACAATGAGCGAGATAGAGCTGATATAAGCATAATCAGACTGCAAGTCAAAGCAATGCACGGACAGGAAGGGAAAGGTTTGTATTTTAAAAGTGTTGTAAACATGGTACCAATAACAAATCTTATCGAATTTTATCTACGAGTTATCGGGTCATTACGTCGAACTCTTATCGAACAATTATCAAAAATTTATCGATGATTTATCGAAAAGTTATAGATCATAGGTGGCCGATTTCTTATCGAAAAAGAATGATACCAATTTCTTAACGATTTATTATCGGAAAGTTATCGATTAACTATCAGACAGTTACCAATTTGTTATATCGAAAGGGTATATACTCGTTAACAAAAGCTTATCGATTTGTTATTGAAAATGTACCGATTATTTGTGGAAAAGCTTGATACCTTTTATTATGTAATAAAAAAAATTATCGATTTGCTATCGAAAAGCTTTCAATTTGTTACCATTTTGCTATCGGCCTAGTATCGATTTATTATCGAAAATTAAATTTGTATCGGAATGTTACCAATTTGTTACCGGCGTGTAATCGATTTTTTATCGGCGTACTAGCGATTTGTTAACGACGCCCCATATGTTTGTTACTAAATAGATACCGATAAACCTATCTATACTATAAACACAATGACACAGCTGTAACCTATCGATTAAAAGTCGATAAAAAGCCAATAAGAAGCAGAAGACTCGCCGATAACAAGCCGATAACAAAAAGATAATGCGTCGCTTGTAATTCACTGTCGATAACAAGCCAAGCGTAAAATAATAACTTGTGGGAATCGGTTGTTAAGGATAATAAACTAACAAAGCTCTTCTAAAAAAAAAACGAAATTATTTGTTTCTTGTAAGCTTACCTCTACTACGGTTTAAGTTCAAACTCTAGGCAAGCTCTAGCTAATTTGAATATATTAGTTTTCTAGATCCCCACCTGTGTGCTTACTCGTCAATACACATGCCCTTTTTTAAGTTGTATTGCACTTATTCGGACATATGTAATCAAAAACTCTTTGTGTCTCAATTCAAACTTACATAATATGTATTCTTCAACCCTATTTTTGTTAATATAACCTTTGTTGCTGAATTCAACTTTTATTACTTGCATGAGTCAAACACTTCAAAGCACCAACACCAGAGAGTTCTGTCGCATTTGGTGGAATGGGCAGTTCAATGGCAATTTAAAAAAGGTTCAATCATTTTTGTTGTTTTTTTTTCACCCAGAGCTTCTTGATATTTTATTTATACTCAACTGTACAGGTTGTCATGCCCCAGTTTTGGTTTTCCTGCTTAACTTAAAAAGAATTTCATGAGTTCTATTAATCACTCCTTTATTCCACCCGCTTCCCTCTCAAGTACTATTCGGCCTTCGCTCTCGCTTCCTGTTGCTCTTCTTTTACTCCCACTTTCTCTTTTTCTTCCTTTCTCTCATTTTGTCCCCCGCCCGCCTTGTTTCTCAACGTTTTCCTCAATCTCTAGTTCTCGTTTCTTTTTTCACACTCCCTCATTCTTTTTCCTCCTCTCGTTTTTCCACTTGTCTTTCGCTCTCTTTCTCTGGCAGTCTCTCGAACTCCTTAACCATAAATATGATTGATTTTTGCAAAAGATCTATTCCTGGAATACAATACTATGAAACAAATGTAATGGAACTTGAACTGAGACATCTGGTTTACTTTATAAAGCAGCTGAAGATGATTAGAAATGGTGATCTTTGCTGCCTTATGTTCGAAAGACTCATTTAAATCCCGTAACATTAAGTAAATATCATACGAAGTTGACGTAACCCTAATAGACAAAACCGGCAGGGCGGTAAATGATAAAATCCTATAATTTTGTTCGGAAGCAGCTATGTGACCTAGAAACAAAAAGGGATATTTAAATTGTCGTTAATCATTTTAAGCGTTTTGACGCTTTCATGTCTTCTTCAGGAAGTATTAGTTTATAAAAACTTGAGCGCGATGATAAATTGAGAGTTAAGTAAGTGTCAATTATAATGTCTTCAATAGCTGTGGTTAAACTGAAATGAAAATGTACTCAGAACACAAACTTAGTTTAATATTGTGACGAATGTTAGTGACACTAATTGATACTCACATCACTAGTCTGATGCTAAGTAAATGAAGCCGCAACAACAATAAAGCAGGCAGTATCTTGTATCTACGTAAACGAATCAATCATTATGTCTACACATATGTACGTACACGCAGCGGAGAGAGGCGCACAAACACATGCATATATCTTATCCGAGATACTCCCAAAAGTAGGCAATTATCTGTGGAAGTATCACTCACATATACACGCGCATATAGCTATGCGAGAAGCTATAATAATCGTGCATCTGTGTTATACTGATAAGTTTATAGCTGGTAGTAAATTCTCGAAATAGAAACGCCTAGAAATATGTCAACGAGTAAACCAAAGAGTATAAAAGCAGCAGCTCAGGCAAGATTAATCAGTTTGATTTAAGCACGCTATCTGTTGAGCAGTAGAAGTGTTATTGTACTTTAGTAAAGGCCATTTTGCATTATTGAATAGTGGAGTTATTTATTCAACTGTTTTGTGATTCGAACGTTAGTAAAAGGTTGCAAATAAGCGGAATTTCCCCAAAATTCGTTACAATATAATATTTGATCTTTCCATTTTTCGTGCCAAAGCTCAATTTACTCCCAACAAACAATCATTTCAGGTAAATTTCAGTTATACTCACTTTTCCTCTCCTACTCTACATACACTGCTTAGTGAGTAAATTAGATTAAGAAAGTTGTTGTCTGGTTTTGGCTAAGTTTCCTTATATCCTTGCAACGCCCAAATCCACAGCTGGGTGTATGTTCTTTACAGTCATCTCTTCACCTTTTTCATTAGACCATTTGAACATGGCTAAAGGCAAAATAATATTTCATCATCTCATATAACCGCAAATCAGCAAAACATATAAATTAGATTGCTCTTGAACAATACGTTTGTAATAAAAAAAGGGAAGGCAAGAAGAGTTTTTTTACGAAAAAGGGTAAATGCCCCTAGCGCTTTATGATGGCTTACGACACGCATGTTGTTGACCCGATACAGCAATTTAGTCTTTTGTGTTTTGCAAAATATTGAGTTATAATTTTTATTGGGTGAAATTAAATTTACGATATTTTTATAGGATTTACCTCAATTTAAGGACACTGAGAAGAAATACTTACATTGAAAGGTTAGTAAAGACAAATTTTTACCACTCGAGTAAAGTTTAAAACTTAAGTTAAAATTTACAAAAGAGCATAATAAAAAGTAATCAAAACTTTAAATGAATTGTATTAATGTTAAAATGTGTAAAAAAAAAACTTGCGACACGCTTGTGTCGTACTTAGTCAAATCACCTGTTTGAATAAGCATCATACAAATCAGTGCGGCACTTTTTCAACTTCTCGCTAGATAAGACGCCAGCAATCTAGTTGATTTATTTAAATTACAGAATAATATCGCAATAAATGTTAACAAAAATAAGCAAAGAAAGAGGAGTTCTAGGTTCGGGTGAAATTGAAAAATATATACTAAGTTGTGGGCGTGTCTCGGCAGAGGTTTTTTTTGTACCCATAGTGTACTTGTACATAAGGGCATTATAATTTTAAAAGGATAACGATTGTTTGTAATGGCATAAAGGAATCGAGATAGATATGGTCTATGGACTGATAATATTTCGTTCGAGTCATGTTCCTCTGTTCGTCCGCACGTCCATTCATCCGTCGATAACTAGAGCAAAATGGATAAGTTTTTACGACATTTCATAAACGGAGTGTGGCAATTAAATTCCGGGAATTAAGTTATAATTTAATAGCTGGCAAGACTTTTTCAATCGTCGTCATCTGTCTAAGAAGGGGCATGTTCCTTTAGGTTAACTTTCAAAGTTGAAGGAGATAGCACGTTTGGTTTGTGTTTTATACGTTTTTTTTACCAGTAACTATTTTAGTGGCGTAGTAAAAATGTGTGACGTAAATTATAAGCAACATGTTGTTATTATATTTAAAGTGAAATCTGACAAAAACTCCAGACATTTAGTCACTGGAGATAAACAAAAGGGCGGATGTCAAAGTCACATCTGAAGGCAATGTTCATTGTTTTTGCGATATACACGACATCTTTCATCGTGAATACGTTCCCGCGGACCAGATAATGACTGGAAAATTCTGTATTGGCATTTTGGGGAACAAACACGGGTTTTTCGTGTACAGCCCAAAATCGCCAAGGATGGCTGGAACTTGCTCACAATGCACCGGACAATTCCTCGTTTGTTGTGCAGGAGTTTTTGAAAAAAAAAAAATAGCCATCTCAACTATTTAAGTGACTTAAACTCTGAACATTTTTCGTTCGTTTGTTTCATTAGCCATTGAGTGCGCTTGTAATTCTCAACTGGTAAATGAAATATTCTAAAGACATAGTTTAAAATGTATATCCCAAAGCGGGGGGTTTTTCAAAGCAAATTAAGTTTGTTAGCTACTTCATTTGCACAGCTGAAAATCGTGGTGAAATTCGCATACGCCTGAAAGTTTAAAAGAATCGTGGTGGAAGTCGCGTACGCCTAAAGGTATGCAAGGACGTGCATTGAGTTGGGCCTTCAACGAGGTGGAATTCTACAACGCCTGCAACACTCAGGAAGCTAGCTATGAAGGCATGATATAATCTTCTAAATAGTTCGACTTGTGTGTTACGTGGCACAAATTTTTTGATCAAACATTGCACTGGCACCGAGTTTTAAACTATATTTCAGGTTTCAAGTCTCTAGATATCCAGGAAGTTAGTTAAAAATGGATTGAAATATTCCAAAATCAAAACTAATTCTCTGAATATCTCGATCCATGCGCAACCTAGCGAAATTTTTTTGACCAAATATTGCATTGCCACCAGGTTCTGACTCACGGCCTAAGTTTCAGGTCTCTAGCTCACCGGGAAGTTACTTAGAAATTTATTGCAAGATTCCCCTCGTTTTTCAGTAATTTGCAGTTATCTTGACTAGCGCGTCAACTAGCGGAACTTTGTTTTCTATAAGTTGTATTGTCACCAGGCCTCTAACTAAGTGCCAAGTTTCAAGACTTTAGGTAACCGGGAAGATAGTTAAAAATGGATTGAAAGATTCCCAAATCAAAACTAATTTTCTTAATATCTCGTTCCGTGCGCCACCTAGCGAAATTGTTTTAATCCAATATTGCATTGTCACCGGGTTCTGACTCACGGCCCAAGTTTCAGGTCTCTAGCTCACCGAGAAGTTACTTAAAAATCGATCGCAAGATTCCCTGCGTTTTTTCAGGGATTTTCGTTTATCTCGATTCGTCTGCCACCTGGCGGCACTTTATTTTCCACGAGTTGTAGTGCCGTCGACTCGAAAACTATGTGCTAAGTTTCAAGTCTCTGGATCACCGAGAAGTTAGTTAAAAGTCGATCGCAAAATATCCATTTTAAAATAAATCTTCTGTATATCTCGATCCGTACGCCACCTAGTGGATTTTTTTCACTTGCATTGTAATGTCTTCCAGATCTGAACTATGCTCTAAGTATCAAGTGTCTAGCTCAACGGGAAGTTACCGAAAAAGACTTGTCCGTGGCTCATAAATTCGTATGGAAATGAGGGGACAAACATGAAAGTGACTTAATATAAAGGTAAAAAGGTAATAAAAAATAGACTGGGATTACAATTTCCGTTTACCCTACTAAATCAGCAAAGGTAGTTATCTGCATATTCATTAATCAGCTGAGTTAGGGTTAACAAAAACAACAAAACGCAATATACCCCGCTCCTGCTTCAGACACGAAGCGGGCAGAGTCCCTGATTACGTGTCTGTTTATATATGGCCACCTTAGGGCCTTAAAAGAGATGGGTGGGTGGTGCAAGGAAGCAGAAATTGCAAAAGATATGATGCACGTGTTAACCTAAGATTGCAAACTGTTGGAAGGCGTTAGGTCTGCGGTACTTATAATTTTATTTATCTTAAGGACTCAGTAGATTACTACTGTAACTATGTGCATGATGATGATTACGTGGCGGTTTTCGAAATGGTACCATCGCACTATGCCAGTAAATGTTTATTTCTTTCTTTTCAGTTTCTCTTAGAAAAAGATAATAATTGAATATTCATGCGGTGAAAGTGAAATTGAATATTCAATTATCATAAGCCGGTGTTAAGCTAATGAATTCTTAAATAATAAGTATGTACTACCAACTATAATCATTGCCGATATATTTCATTTTAGGATAAATTTCCAAAAAACAAAAAACACCACACTGGTCGGCCTTATATGGAGTTGGTGGCCAAAACTACTTCCAGTAGAGATATCAACGTGAAACTTTGGTCACGGCTTTACAAATATATAAGAATTATTATACTCAGTTGAGCAGAGCTCACAGAGTATATTAAGTTTGATTGGATAACGGTTGGTTGTACATATATAAAGGAATCGAGATAGATATAGACTTCCATATATCAAAATAATCAGGATCGAAAAAAAATTTGATTGAGCCATGTCCGTCCGTCCGTCCGTCCGTCCGTCCGTCCGTTAACACGATAACTTGAGTAAATTTTGAGGTATCTTGATGAAATTTGGTATGTAGGTTCCTGAGCACTCATCTCAGATCGCTATTTAAAATGAACGATATCGGACTATAACCACGCCCACTTTTTCGATATCGAAAATTTCGAAAAACGGAAAAAGTGCGATAATTCATTACAAAAGACCGATAAAGCGACGAAACTTGGTAGATGAGTTGAGCTTATGACGCAAAATAGAAAGTTAGTAAAATTTTGGACAATGGGCGTGGCACCGCCCACTTTTAAAAGAATGTAATTTAAAACTTTTGCTAGCTGTAATTTGGCAGTCGTTGAAGATATCATGATGAAATTTGGCAGGAACGTTACTCTTCTTACTATATGTACGCTTAATAAAAATTAGCAAAATCGGAGAAGGACCACGCCCACTTTTAAAAAAAAATTTTTTTAAAGTAAAATTTTAACAAAAAATTTAATATCTTTACAGTATATAAGTAAATTATATAAGATTCAACTCCAGTAATGATATGGTGCAACAAAATACAAAAATAAAAGAAATTTTAAAAATGGGCGTGGCTCCGCCCTTTTTCATTTAATTTGTCTAGGATACTTTTAACGCCATAAGTCGAACAAAAATTAACCAATCCTTTTGAAATTTGGTAGGGGCATAGATCTTATGGCGATAACTGTTTTTTGTGAAAATGGGCGAAATCGGTTAATGCCACGCCCAGTTTTTATACACAGTCGTCCGTCTGTCCTTCCGCATGGCCGTTAACACGATAACTTGAGCAAAAATCGATATATCTTTACTAAACTCAGTTCACGTACTTATCTGAACTCACTTTATCTTGGTATGAAAAATGAACGAAATCCAACTATGACCACGCCCACTTTTTCCATATCGAAAATTACGAAAAATGAAAAAAATGCCATAATTCTATACCAAATACGAAAAAAGGGATGAAATATGGTAAGGTAATTGGATTGTTTTATTGACGCGAAATATAACTTTGGAAAAAACTTTGTAAAATGGGTGTGACACCTACCATATTAAGTAGAAGAAAATGAAAAAGTTCTGCAGGGCGAAATAAAAAACCCTTAAAATCTTGGCAGGTATTACATATATAAATAAATAAGCGGTATCCAACAGATGATGTTCTGGGTCACCCTGGTCCACATTTTGGTCGATATCTGGAAAACGCCTTCACATATACAACTACCACCACTCCCTTTTAAAACTCTCATTAATACCTTTCATTTGATACCCATATCGTACAAACAAAGTCTAGAGTCACCCCTGGTCCAGAAAGGCCCACTCCCTCTTAAAATACTCGTTAACTCCTTTCGTTTGATACCCATATTGCACAAACGAATTCTAGGGTCACCCCTGGTCCACCTTTATGGCGATATCTCGAAAAGGCGAACACCTATAAAACGAAGGCCCACTCCCTTTTAAAAATACTCATTAACACCTTTCATTTGATACCCATGTCGTACAAACAAAGTCTAGATTCACCCCTGGTCCACCTTTATTGCGATACCTCGAAAATGCGTCCACCTATAGAACTAAGGCCCACTCCCTCTTAAAATACTCATTAACTCCTTTCGTTTGATACCCATATTGCACAAACGAATTCTAGAGTCACCCCTGGCCCACCTTTATGGCGATATCTCGAAACGGCGTCCACCTATAGAACTAAGGCCCACTCCCTTTTAAAATACTCATTAACACCTTTCGTTTGATGCCCATATTGTGCAAACAAATTCTAGGGCCACCCCTGGTCCACCTTTATGGCGATATCTCGAAACGGCGTCCACCTATGGAACTAAGGATTACTCCCTTTTAAAATGCTCATTAACACCTTTCATTTGATACCCATATCGTACAAACGCATTCTAGAGTCACCCCTGGTCCATCTTTACGGCGATATCTCGAAAAGGCTTCCATCTATAGTACTTAGGTCCACGCCCTTTTAAAATACTCATTAATACCCTTCATTTGATACCCATATCGTACAAACGCATTCTAGAGTCAACCCTGATCCACCTTTATGGCTATATCCCTAAATGGCGTCCACCTATAGAACTATGGCCCACTCCCTCATAAAATACTCTTTAATGCCTTTCATTTGATACACATGTCATACAAACACATTCCAGGGTTTCCCTCGGTTCATTTTCCTACATGGTTATTTTCCCTTATGTTGTCACCATAGCTCTCAACTGAGTATGTAATGTTCGGTTACACCCGAACTTAACCTTCCTTACTTGTTTTTTCATAAAATTGGTGCAGGTGATACCTTCATACCGACCCACAACCACCCACTTTCACCGCATGCATACAAAAAGTAAGTAGATGTGGGGGGAAAAGTGGTAAGATGTGTCTATCGCAAATACAATGTTTAATAGGATTAAATAAAGAAATTTAAGTTATTAAACGATTTATTTACTTTATTCAAAGAATGTACCAAGCGGGAAAGGCGGGGTTCAAGCGCGGGGCTGTAAAGTGTCGAAGATTTTGTGTAGGTCTTACAACCTCAGACTAACAAAGTTGCTTCTATCACTAAAAAGAGAGGACTGCAGACTCATGACAGGTATTCTGACTGGACACTGCATTCTGGCGTCACATGCCTTTAAATTAGGCTTGGTCAGTGATAGCAGATGTAGGAAGTGCGAGTTGGGGGAGGAAACGATCGAGCACGTCCTGTGCTCGTGCCCTGCACTTGCCAGACTAGGACTCCAGCTATTAGGAGTGATACAGCTTGCCATTATAACAAGAAGCAGCAAGTGGCTTAAATCCCAGGAAGCTTCTAGTATTTGCCAAGAGGACGGAGTTATTTTATAACATATGTAGGTCTGGTTTTTGATATGGTTTTTCAGTTTGGTCGTTAAAACAAACTTCTGGTAACACTAAGGACTCAATCAGTCTATGTGAGGTCCTCATGGACTGGCCAGTTCAACCTAACCTATTAAAAGATCTTGCATACATAACAATAACATAACAACAAACACACACAAAATGTACATTTGCATATCGTCGACTGGATAAAATAATGTCGTATATTACATGTGAGCACATATAACATACGACAATAATTTATCAGGGTGACGCTATCAGAAAACTGCAAAACATAGTTATTGGCTAAAACTGTCAGCTGATATTAACACTTTAGAGTCTTAAAACTTTGACCAATAACAAGATATAAGTCCCAACGTGAGGATCGGTGAGAAACCCAACTAAAACCTTAGCTGAAATTTAAATATTTGTGCAATAAAGGCACTGGTGAAGTTTTAAATAACAAAAAAACCACAACAAGCTAAAAACACTAAAATTATATCAAAATGAAGTAAATAGCTTTGACTTCAATATTCATTTCTACTTATTTCAATACAATGATATTTTATGTATTTTTAAATAGCTTACACTTGCACTTTATTATACTCAGCTGAGCAGAGCTCACAGAGTATATTAACTTTGTTCGCATAACGGTAATCCGTAACGGCATAAACTAATCGAGATAGATATAGACTTCTATATATCAAAATGATCTGGGCGAAAAAAGAAATTCATTTAGCCATTTCCGTCCGTTCGTCCGTCCGTCCGTCCGTCCGTAAACACGATAACTTGAGTAAATTTTGAGGTATCTTGATAAAATTTGGTATGTAGGTTCCTGGGCACCCATCTCAGATCGCTATTTAAAATAAACGAAATCGGACCATAACCACACCCACTTTTTCGATATCAAAAATTTCGAAAAACAGAAAAAGTGCGTAATTCATTACCAAAGACGGCTAAAGCGATGAAACTTGGTAGGCGGGTTGACCTTATGACACAGAATAGAAAATTAGTAAAATTTGGACAATAGGCGTGGCACCGCCCACTTTTAAAAGAAGGTAATTTCAAAGTTTTGCAAGCTGTAATTTGGCAGTAGTTGAAGATATCATGATGCAATTTGGCAGGAACGTTACTCCTATTACTATATGTGACCGAAGGAAAAATTAGCAAAATCGGATTACGAACAAGCCCACTTTTAAGTCAAATTTTAATAAAAAATTGAATATCTTTACAGTATATAAGTAAATTATGTCAACATTCAACTCCAGTAATGATATGGTGCAACAAAATGCAAAACTAAAAGAAAATTTCAAAATGGGCGTGACTCCGCCCTTTTTCATTTAATTCATCTAGAATACTTTTAATGCCATAAATCGAACAAAAATTTACCATTCCCTTTGAAATTTGGTGGGGCATAGATTTTATGACGTTAACTGTTTTCTTGTTTTTATACACAGTCTCCCGTCTGTCCTTCCGCTCGGCCGCTAACACGATAACTTGAGCAAAAATCGATATATCCTTACTAAACTTAGTTCACGTAGTTATCTGAACTCACTTTATCTTGGTATAAAAAATGGCCGAAATCCGACTATAACCGCGCCCACTTTTTCGATATCGAAAATTACGAAAAATGAAAAAAATGCCATAATTCTATACCAAATACGAAAAAAGGGATGAAACATGGTAAGGTAATTGGATTGGTTTATTGACGGAAAATATAACTTTAGAAAAAACTTTGTAAAATGGGTGGGACACCTACCATATTAAGTAGAAGAAAATGACAAAAGTTCTGCAGGGCGAAATCAAACGCCCTTGGAATCTTGGCAGGAATACTGTTCCTGGTATTACATATATAAATAAATTAGCGGTACCCGACAGATGATGTTCTGGGTCACCCTGGTCCACATTTTGGTCGATATCTCGAAAACGCCTTCACATATACAACTAAGGGTCACGCCCTTTTAAAACTCTCATTAATACCTTAAATTTGATACCTATATCGTACGAACACATTCTAGAGTCACCCCTGGTCCACCTTTATGGCGATATCTCGAAAAGGTGTCCACCCATAACACTAAGTCCCACTCCCTTTAAAAAACTCATTAACACCTTTCATTTGATACCCATGTCATGCAAACACATTCCAGGGTTACCATAGGTTAATTTTGCTAAATGGTGATTTTCCCTTATTTTGTCTCCAAAGATCTCAGCTGAGTATGTAATGTTCGGTTACACCCGAACTTAGCCTTCCTTAATTGTTTTTAACTTGCTCACACTGCAAAAATCAACTAATACCATAACCTCACTTTTGAAGCTATTCTTAAAGAGTACAGTTCGAATAAAACAAAAACAAATATATGTTTTCAAAGGCTTTTCTAATAAGAGATCCTAACGACACATTTGGTGACAAACTTTTCACTTTGATTTTTTTTTATTTATGGAACCGACTACTGTGCATTGTGCGCTATGTAGCAGGCTGTATGTCCATATTAAAGTAGAAAGTGGTAAGAATAGGGCATTTGGGAAAAATACGCTTCGAAAAATTTATGAAGCCATAAGCATTAAGTAACAAAAAGCAATAGATATGAGCCGCATGAACTTTACGCAAGTCATCGACAACATTTACTATAAATAATTTTTCAAAAGATGAAGGTAGATGTTGTTTTTTTTTTTATTGTCACATCGAACGACTCTTTGATAATAAACTCATATGTATACAATGTCATAAAACCCCATTTACTTTAGCAAATGCCAAATGCACGACAACAAAACAAGGCAAGCGATCAATTTGTAGCGAAAAAGGATGCTCTACCCACACAAAATCAGAAGTAAACACGCACAAAAACATTATCAATGAAAATCTAGAACAGAGTATCTAATATACTGAAAACAGCGTAAGTAGCCATTGTGGCGTGAAAGAGAAGAATTTCAGGAGACAAATGAATGGCTATTTATATTTATGACTTTATGACTATTGGTCACCGGCCACCGTGGTGTGATGGTAGCGTGCTCCGCCTATCACACCGTATGCCCTGGGTTCAACTCCCGGGCAAAGCAACATCAAAATTTTAGAAATAAGATTTTTCAATTAGAAGAAAATTTTTCTAAGCGGGGTCGCCCCTCGGCAGTGTCTGGCAAGCGCTCCGATTGTATTTCTGCCATGAAAAGCTCTCAGTGAAAACTCATCTGCCTTGCAGATGCCGTTCGGAGTCGGCATAAAACATGTAGGTCCCGTCCGGCCAATTTGTAGGGAAAAATCAAGAGGAGCACGACGCAAATTGGAAGAGAAGCTCGGCCTTAGATCTCTTCGGAGGTTATCGTGCCTTACATTTATTTTTATTTATTTATGACTATTGGATGACGGCCGCCGTGGCGTGGTGGTAGCTGTGTCCGCCAGCCTTACCCTTACTGGGGGTCCTGGGCTCAACTCACGGGCAAGTGACATTCAAAATTTAGAAAAAAGTTTTTGTAATCGGGAACGCCCCTCGGAAGTGATTTGGCAAACGCTCCGAGTGTATTTCGGCAATGAAAATCTTCTCAGTAAAAGTTCATTTGCCTTGTAGATGCCGTTCAGAGTCGGCATAAAAACACAAACAGAACCGGTCCCGCTAATTTGTAGTAAAAATTAAGAGCACGACGCAAATCAAGATCAGTCTAAATCTTCTCGCAGGTAAATCCCGCCAAATATTTGTTTATTTTTTATGACTATTTGATATTTTATAATCTTATTCAATAGTTATAAGCAAATAGTTATATTAAAAACCTACCAATTAAGGACAAACATATCAATCAGTATCACGTAAGAAGACGGGTACCGGCGCGTAAACGTAACATCTTTGTTTTATTATTTGTCTTATAAATAAGTCAGAATCCCGGGCAAAGCAGCATCAAAAATTTGGTAAGAAGGGTTTTTAATTATAACAAGTAAGGAAGTCTAAGTTCGGGTGAAGCCGAACATTACATACCCAGCTGTACACTTGAAATGCTGTTGTTGTTTGTTTTGTCTGCTTAATAGTGTTACAAGGCTGCGCAATAATACATATACATATGGTTCTATTCTGAACTAATTTTCGTTTAAAAGAAGCAAAAAGGATACAGCGGGTAATAATGCAGTTCTCCTTCAGATATAAGGATTTCCCTACTGTTTATTTTAAAATAAAGATATAACAGAACAATAAACATAAACACACAAGTGCCATTGTACTAAAAAGCCTTATTACAAAAAAAGGGCAGGGTTATTAACGAAATTTTCCAACTTTTACTAGAAATGGCTTATTACCTGCATCTACGCACTTTTACAAAATTTTTTATATAAAAGAAGGCGATTTAACCGATTTAGTCCATTTTTACTGAAAATATTTCCTGTTAAAAGGCATACATGTGCACCAAATTTTTCGTCGAGTTATGACTCCAGGAACGTTGGAAAATGCATTGTAAGATTTGAATTTTTTCCCATTTCTTGTTATAATGGCACAAAATACGATTTGTACAACACTATTTTTCGCTAAGATTTAACTCATTATTTTTGCCTACGACCGTTTTTAAAGTCATTTATATAAAAGTGAGCGTGGTCCTTAACCAATCTTATCTATTTTTACTAGAATTATTTCCTGCTATAAGGAAAATATGTGTACCGAATTTTGTTGCCATATGTAAATTTTTCCCCGAGTTATTGCTCCCGAAACATAGAAAATTGCTTAGTCATAAAAGTGGCGGTGCTACGCCCATTTTTTTAAATTTAAGTTTTTCCTATTTGCTGTTATAAATCCACTTGGGAAATGAAATACCATTGATATAAAGCTCTTTTTGCAAAGATAAAGCTCATTTCGTTCGTCCACGACCCTTTTAAAAATCTTTTATACAAAAGTGGGCGTGGTCCTTAACAGATTTCGTAAATGTTTCTTCGAAGCATTCCTTATAGTAAAGGCAACCTCTATGCCGAATTTTGTTACGATAGGTGTAACGATTTTTGATTTATGATTAATAATATTTGTAAAATTTATTTTATCACAAGTGGGCGGTAGCACGCCCATTTTAAAAAAAATTTCAAATTTTTATCAAGAGTCACAATATTCTAGGTGTATTATTTACTAAATAATCATTTTTTGTGTTTTCCAAAATGTTACATATAAAAAAAGTGGGCGTGGTTATCATCCGATTTCGCTTATTTTCAATACCAATCTATTCTGGGTCCAGATAAGCTCGTGTACCAAATTTGGTGAAGATATCTCAATATTTACTCAAGTTATCGTGTTAACAGACAGACGGACGGACGGACGGACATGGCTCAATCAATTTTTTTTCGACACTGATAATTTTGATATCTATATCTCGATTCCTTTATACCTGTACAACCAACCGTTATCCAATCAAAGTTATATGTAATACCCTGTGTACAAGTACAGCTGGGTATAAAGATATTTTTCTAAGCGAGGCGCAGTCATTTGTTGCTGTTCAAAGTCGGCGTATAATATTTAGGTCCTATCCCGCCATTTCGTAAGGAAATGAATAGGAGCACGACGCTTATTACATGAAAATGAAATGGTAAATTAAGTTTGTCACGAATCTCAAAACTGTAAGTCCTTAGAGGAGGAGAGATAGACCCACCAGTAAGTATACCGTAATGATCAAGATGACGAGCTGATTTTTTTAGCCATGTCCTTCTGTATGTCGTCCGTCGGTCTATGTGTCTGTTTGATCGCAAAGTAGTCCCTCAATTTTTGGGATATTTTGAAGGAATTTGGTGAGGTAATATATTTGGGTGTGCGATTAATCATCATCATCATTGGAACTGACCGGATTGGACCACTATAGCATATATCCCCATACAACCGGTTTTTCGAAAAAGAGGGTTTTTGTCATTTATTCCACATTTCAACTGCTAGAAGTTTAAAATTTCATAGGATGTTTACATATAAGACATACATTGTGTCTGAAAAAATAGCTATAATATACATTCCATACAACTCATTGCTCAGATTTTTTGAATTATTCATCCGCTCCATTTATGAAAGATATAATCTAGTTAGTTAGAGTTACATACATACAAACGTACAAGTGAAACTAATATAATACCGAGTTTACTCCTAATTTGTAAATAAATAACTAGATTTTCTATAAAAATTTTTTGCTTCGATAATCTGTAATTATGAACAAATTTTATAGATGGCGATATTTATCCTTAGTCCAAGAACCATTTCAAGGGCATCCTACGGATGGGACAAATATGAACCCATAGTTTATCTTTTGTGGATTTATTGAAGATTAATGCATGCGTAAACATGGTCTAGGTTAGGTTAGGTTAGGTTAGAGTGGCCACCGGTGCGAGCACCAGTGCACTTAGGCCCAATAGGTCCCATTGTGATACCACGAGGATCTCTGCCCTATTCAAACCAACAGGTCGATTCAGCAAATGTGAGGACTTTCTTAGGCTAAAACTTAGCCAGATCACAAAGATCGTCAAAGATGGGAGATCCCAGAGATTCCTTCCTCTTGCGCCAAAGCGCAGGACAGTCGCACAGAAAATGCTTGACTGTTTCTATCTCCTCTTCGTATTTGCACCTCCTACAGTAATTATTATAAGGAGCACCCATCCGTTGTACATGCTTTCCAGATGCTATATGGCCGGTTATAAGTCCAACCACCAGAGATATGTCCCCCTTCTAAGAAGAAGGAGACTTCTTGTACGTCTCGCGTCCCATTCATGCCACACGAGCTTAGTGTGGTAACAGGATACGAGATTGCTCCATCTCACACCCGCTTTCCTATGGAAAATTTCTTTTCAAAGTGAGCTTACAGGTTGCGAGTGGCATGCTCAATCCCTTTCAGGACGACGAAAGCGGAACGGATGTGCCCCCTCTTGCAAGTTCGTCAGCCATCTCATTGCACGGTATTTCTGAGTGTCCAGACACCCATACCAGTGAGGGAAGTTTGCTTAGAGATCTCGTTAGGAAATTTTCCGCACTTCTCCAGGACTTACATATGACCGATCCAAGCGCGTTTAGTGCAGCCTGGCTGTCGGAGTAAATACAAATTTTATTATAGCCGTGAAAAGCATTCCTCAGGTGATCAACGGCCTCATTTATAGCAGCCACCTCCGCCTGGAAGACGCTGCAATGATCGGGTAGGATAAAGGATAGATTCCGCCCTAGTTGAGGAGCAAAAACCCCGCTGCCCACCTTTTTATCCAGTTTGGAGCCGTCAGTATAAATCTGCAGCCTATCGCTCAGGTCCGGCAGCTCCTTCGACCAATAATCTCTATCCGGGGTAACGACCTCGTACTTGATATCGAAAAATGCAGTGGGAGCGTAATAGTCCGACGAAGGCGAAACGTGGTCTAAGCGTGTTAAAAATATTTTATAATCTTTTATCAAAAATTCTTACACTTTCTATGTAAAATTTGTACTTAAGCTGTTTTCGAAATTCTTTCGAAGCGTACTACCGCACCATTGACTACATATTGTTATTTCTTTGTACATATTTTTTCTATCATAATAAAATCATATTCAATAACTTAGTATAGAGAACCTGTTACAGAGGTGTATTTCACTTGTTTATCCAGTGAGCTCAATATTTATTTAAAATTATATAAACATTAGGCTGATCAAAAAATTTTCAAAAGTTATGTGCCATTTTCTTTGGAGCTACACACTAGAACATACATACATATATGATGAGAGGGCTCGAGAGTGTGATTTCTATTTTTCTGAGCAAGACTTTAGTTATTAGTTTTCAAATCAGTCTAAATAGAACTTATCGGCAAGGTTGATTTACCTTTGGATTTGTCATATCCTCTATCACGACTGCAGAAGACGCGCGAGAAATCGTACGATATAAAGTTGCCTTGTCTGAAACTTCGCTTAGCTCTTAATTGCGTGGAAAGGTTCTTCTCAAGCATTACAGGGCTGGTGGTGTTGCCCACCGTCAATCGGGAAAGACTTACAAAGAGCTCAAATTAAAGCAAGGAAGCATATAATCCACTCATTTTCACGCTGCGACACGCTGTCTTTCTCTTGGATTGTGCAGTGCGATTTCCAAACTACAGACATGCGGGCATATCCCTGCAGGCATATGCCCAATCTTGAAACCTTCTGTCGTCCACCGAAATTTTTAGGTATTCCTAGTTGCCAGCATCTGACTAGCTAGTCGTAGTCATGCCATTTTTTTCGAGGAGGCATAACGAGATAACCTATATATACAATTCGATAAATATTTGACAGCTTTTCGATAACAAATCTATAAATTTTTATAACATTTGTTACGATAGCAAGATATATAACACTAGATAACAAATCGATAACTCGTCTATACCTTGTCGATAACATATCGATAACTCGCCAATTAGAAAGGAATACCACGCCCATATTCCGCCGATAAAAAAAGCTGATGTCTCGTCGAAAACAGACCATTAGCGTTTCGATAGTAAATTTGTAACCCCCGGACGGCGGGTTACGGTTACGGCTTTAGTGTTGGTACAGTTTTGACCTCTAATCTTTGCCCTCGTTTCCTTTCCATTACTTTCCTTTCTTTCCTCTTCTTTTCTTTTCTTTTCTTTCCTATATTTTCCATTCCTTTTGAATAACCGCACACATCGTTATTATCATCCACATCATTATCACCACTATCCTGCTGTTTTTCTGCCTCCTTTTCTTCCATTTCACCTTCTTTACATTTACATCTTCTTCTGTCTCTTCATTTTGTCCATTATATATGTTCAATTAACTGATTTGCCGATCGATTTTGCTTATACCGTGAGCAAAAATGTTTCGGATCAATAAATACTTATTTGAATCAGTCTAATGAAAATTGTATGTGAACAAACTCATTTCACCTTATATTTATTAAGCCAAACCCATGTCCTTTAATAACACCAAAACCACATTGGAGTTTCTACTTATTGCCGCATATAAGGCAAATGGAAAATCAATATTTAATTTCGCCAAAATAAAAGATATGACGCAAGTAGGAACAAAAGAAAACAAAAGCAAATAAATGGTAGTATAATACTTATATATGTACATATGTGTTTTGTAATATATTCACATATTTATGTATTAGTCCAATAATCAACAGAGGAATGTAAATCCTGCAAGTTTTTGTAATGAAATTTCTACGCACCGTAACCAGGGATAAATAAATCACGCAACGCACTTTGATTCTTTTTTTTATACCTTTCATGAAAATGAAATGGTATATTAACTTCGTCACGAATCCCAAAATAGTAAGTACTTAAAGGAAACTAGATAGACCCACCAATAAGTATTCCGAAATGATCAGGATGAAAAGCTGAGTTGATTTAGCCATGTCCGTCTGTCTGTTTGTATGCAAACTAGTCCCTCAATTTTTGAGATATCGTGATAAAATTTGGTGAGCGGGCGTATTTAGGTGTCCGATTAGAAATTTGTCGGAACCGGTCGGATCGGACCACTATAGCATATATGCTCCATGCAACCGATTTTTTCAGAAAGAGGATTTTTGCCACATCTTCCTAAATTTATAAGATAGTAGCTTCAAACATCACCATATGCTTTTGTATATTGCACATATTGTTGTCCGAAAAAATCGCTGAGATCGGTCGTATATATAGAATATATCCCCCACAACCGATTGTTCAGATAAGTAATTTTTCGTAATTTCTGACACATTTCCACAGCTAGAAGCTTCAAATTTCACAAAATGCTTACGTATAGAGCATTCATTGTTGTATGAAAAAATTTTATAGATTGGTGGTATATATAGTATATACCCCACGTAAACTGTTCCCTTTTTAACGGGTAGAAGCTTAAACTTTCATCAAATACTTACGTTTACGTAATATATTGGTGAATTAAGTGATTCATGGTCAAAACTATATCATGCAGACCACAAAAAACGTGAAACTTTGCATCCTCACACAAAGTAGCTAAGAAGAAAGGAAAGTTCTTCGAAAGATTTATGGACCTCTACTCGCTGACGATGGCGAGTACAGAAGAAGATTTAACGATGAGCTGTACGAATTAAAACGCAGCGGCTGCGCTGGCTAGGCTATGTTATGGGAATGAAAGATGACGCTCCGGCCAAGAAAATGTTTCTATCGGAACGCGCCTATGCATACAGAGGTAGAGGGCGGCCTCCACTTCGCTGGAAGGACCAGGTGGAAAACGATTTAAACTCTTTTGGTGTGACCAATTGGCGACGACTGGCAGTGAGAAGAAGCGAATGGCGCGCCTTGTTGGACGACCATAACCGTTTAAACGGTTAAGCGCCAATTAAACCAACAAACAAACATTTTTATACTCAGCTGAGCAGAGCTCACAGAGTATATTTATTTTGTTCGCCTAACGGTACCCCGTAACGGCAGAAACTAATCGAGATATATATGGGGTATTCCATCCCATTTCGACCAATTTTGAACCCGACCCCTTTAGAATTGGCTGAAAGTTTTTCTTCTTTTTCTAGCTTACGAAAGACGTTTTTCAGAAGTTTTTCAAATTTTTTCATCCAACTCAAAAAAACACCGTTTTTGTTTTCAAAATGCTATAACTTTTTCAAAAATTGACCGGTTGGGATCTTTTTTTTTTAAATTTGTTTTTAAATGTACTTTTCGGAAAAAATTCAAAAAAATTTTTAAAGTTTTTTTTTTTGTAATTTTTCAGTTTTTCGAGATTTTTTGAATTTCGCCCTTTTTTTCTCGTAAAAAACTTCAATCAATTCTGCAATCATTCCCACTAATCCTTGAGTGGGCAGAGAATTTTTTTTTATTTAATTGAAAAAAAAAAACTTTAAAATTTTTTTTGTATTTTTTCCGAAAAGTACATTTAAAAACATATTTAAAAAAAAAAATTATCCCAAACGGTCAATTTTTGAAAAGGTTATAGCATTTTGAAAAAAACACCGTTTTCCAACTCAAAATAAGTTTTAATCCTTGCGCAACAAACCATTTTTGGTTGGATTCTCAGTGGTCCAATAACTGAAAATGTTGTGTCATTCTCGACACAAGTCCAAGCGTCAAACGAGACACTCAGTTCTCAACTGAGAAAATTTTGGGAAGAGGAGGAAATTCCACAACCTCCACAGATATCCCCCGAGGATCAAGCGTGTGAGCAAATATACGCAACAACCACGACATGTGCACCAAACGGTCGATACATTGTGCGACTTCCATTCAAGGAAGAGTTTCCTGAAAAACTCCCCCTCGGCAAATCCCGCCCGGCTGCTCTGCAGCAGTTTTTCAGCATGGAGCGATCGCTTCAGAAAAAGGGGGAGTTAGGTACAATGTACAACAATGTGTTGCAAGAATATCTCGACATTGATCACATGGAATCTACCGACCCATGCGAAATAACTTCGAATTGCAAGGTCTTCTCATTTTACTTGGTACATCATGCGGTAGTCAAACTAGATAAGGTCACCACCAAAGTTCGTGTGGTTTTCAACGCCTCTAAAAAATCTGGGTCAGGAAAATCCCTGAATGACGTGCTATACACTGGTCCAACTCTCCAACCAGATCTCATGCTACTAATTCTACAGTGGCGCATGCATAAGTATGTGTTCAATGGATACATTGAAAAAATGTACCGTCAGATCCTTATACACGAGGACGACAAAGATTTGCAGCGAATCCTATTTCGCAAATCGGCCAACTCTATTGTTAGCGATTTCAATCTGAAAACGGTTACATTCGGCGTCAATTGTGCACCAATGCTATAACTTTTTCAAAACTTTACCGTTTGGGATCATTTTTTTTTTTTTTTAATATGTTTTTAAATGTACTTTTCGGAAAAAATACAAAAAAATTTTAAAGTTTTTTTTTTAAATTAACCTTATGTTGCAGAATAGAAAATTACTAAAATTCTGAACAATGGGCGTGGCACCGCTCACTTTTAAAAGAAGGCATTTTAAAAATTTTGCAAGCTGTAATTTGGCAGTCCTTGAATATATCACGATAAACTTTGGCAGGAACGTTACTGCTATTACTATATGTGGTCATAATAAAAATTAGCAAAATCGGATGACGAACACGCCCACTTTGTAAAAAAAAAATTTTAAGTAAAATTTTAACAAAAAATTTTTTAACTTTACAGTATATAAGTAAATTATGTTAACATTCAACTCCAATAATGATATGGTGCAACAAAATACAAAAATAAAGGAAAATTGCCTAATGGGCGTGGCTCCGCCAATTTTCATTTAATTTGTCTAGAATACTTCTAATGCCATATATCGAACAAACATGAAATTTGGTAAGGGCATAGCTTCTATGACGATAACTGTTTTCTGTGAAAATGGGCGAAATCTGTTGAAGCCACGCCCAGTTTTTATACACAGTCGACCGTCTGTCTTTCCGCTCGGCCTTTAACACAATAACTTGAGCAAAAATCGATATATCTTGACTAAACTTAGTTCACGTACTTATCTGAACTCCTTTATCTTGGTATTAAAAATGGCCGAAATCCGACTACGCCACGCCCACTTTTTCGATATCGAAAATTTCGAAAATTTAAAAAAATACCATAATTCTATACCAAATACGAAAAAAGGGATGAAACATGCTGATTGGATTGGTATTTTGACGCACAATATAACTTTAGAAAAAAACTTGGTAAAATGGGTTTGACACCTACCATATTAAGTATAAGAAAATGAAAAAGTTCTGCAGGGCGAAATCAAAAGCCCTCGGATTCATGGCAGGAATACTGTTCGTTGTATTACATATATAAATAAATTAGCGGTACCCGACAAATGATGTTCTGGGTCACTCTGGTCCACATTTTGGTCGATATCTCGATTTGATACCCTTATCGTACAAACATATTCTAGAGTCACCCCTGGTCCAACTTTATGGCGATATCTCGAAAAGGCGATAGACCCACTCCCCTTTAAAATACTCATTAACATCTTTCATTTGATACCCATATCGTACAAACACCTTCCAGGGTTACCCTAGGATCATTTTCCTACGTGGTGGTTTTCCCTTCGGCACAGCCAAAGACAGTCCCGTCCTTACTTGTTTTTTGTACTAATGTCAATATCATAACATTCCCGCACATTCCATGCAATTATTCACTTTGTTTTATGAAATTTCTTTTCAACATTTTTGCTTTTGTCGTTTTATTTTGCTCTCTTTTTGTCATTTACTTAATTAGAATTAGCAATTGTGTGTAAACCAGATGAGCAGGGCAGCACGCAGCAAATTACTTTTAATTTGTTTGTTTGGTTTCATTATATGTTACAAGTGTTAATTAAACTCCGTTGGAATTGCTGTAAGGCCGGAAAAATTTGCATAATTTGCGAAATGATTACCAAAAAATTCGGCGAATGTTGGAAGGTTTTAAGTCCGGGCACACTCTTCTAAGAACCTTGTCCCGAGAGTACTTAGATTATGGAGAGAACACTTCTCTGTTCTCTTAAATGGAGACAACGATTTACCGCACAGGGATGGCGAACCCGATCCCGCAATCGATGATGATGTAATAAATGTTCTTCACCCAATTATGACGAAGTCAGAATAGCAATCAGATTAAAAAACAACAAGCAGCAGGCGCTGATGGATTTCTGCGGAGCTATTCAAATACGGCGGCAAGGAGTTGGTAAGGTGCATGCATCAGCTTCTTCACAAAATATGGTCGTACGAGTGCATGCCTGACGATTGGAATCTAAATGTTCATTGCCCATTCGCGGAATCAGCCTTCTTAATATCGCATATAAGGTCTTGTCAAGTGTATTGTGCGAAAGATTGAACCCCACCGTGAATCGCCTGCTTGGACCTTACTAGTGCGGCTTCAGACCTGGTGTATATACATCGACCAGATTTTCACAATGCGCCAAAGCTTGGAAAAAACAGCGAGAAAAGAATAGACACACATCACCAATTTTTCGATTTTAAAGCCGCCTTCGACAGCACGAAAAGGAGCTGCCTATATGCCGCTATGTCTGAATTGGGTTTCCCCGCAAAACTTATACGGCTGTGCAAAATGACGCTGAGCAACACCATCAGCTCAGTCAGAATTGGGAACGACCTATCCAAACCGTTCGATACTAAACGAGGTTTCAGACAGGGTCACTTTATTATACTATACATTATACTAGCTGCAGAATTTAGCCGCTTTGGACCAATATTTGACAAGAGTGCGTAATTACTGGCATACACTGACGACATTGTCATCATAGGCCTGAACATCCGCGCCATAAGTTCTGCTTACTTCAAACTGGAAAAAGAAGCTGTAAAGATGGATTTGATGGTAAATGAGCGCTTCCCAAGGCAGTCGGTTCTATGTACCGGAGCGACTCGGGATTTTTCCCGACCAAGGACTGTCATTTCAGTGTGACCCCATTTAATTTATTTCGTCCCTCCCACAAATTGTCATCCTCCCAGCAGCAGGACTGCTCCATACTCTCTTACTCCGGGAAGGCATCGAATCCAATTCGGGTCCGTCTCCTGACCCCGGTCCTGAGAAATAGTTTTGCTGCATCTGCCGGAAAAGAATCTTTTTAGGACGGTCATACTCTGTTCAGTGTGTCTCGTGCAAGGGATGGTTGCATCGGACAGGTTGTTCTGGGCTTGATCCCAAAACCCGACGTCCACGTAACTTTTATAAATCTTTTGTGGCTCCTTGCTGTTCACGCCCAAGGGCGTCCCGTAGTCTACGCCTAAGCGCCCCCCCCCCCCCACTACCTTCCAGCAGCCCCGCTGCTCACAAGCCACAACAAGTACCCGCTGCTGCTCACGCCCCACGGCGCCAACAACTCAAATAGCTGATACCACTCATAACTACTACCTTCGTAGTAGAGTTGGTAGCAGTTCTGAACATCAGCCCCTGCACCCGTCTTCTCCCCCCTCTTTTCCGGCAGCAATCGTACAGGTCAGGGAAACAGACTCTTAGTTCCTACCTCCGTTTGCACCGTCTGCCAACACAGAATATATAGGTTTGCGACATCCGCCCAATGCAGCCCCTGCCTTGGGTGGTGCCACTTTCCTAGATGTTCTAGTTTCATCGCGCCATGTTGCCAGGTCGCAAACCCAAATCATCCGGGTATCCCAATGCTTGCCCAAGGACGCCCAGTCCCAGGGCCACAACAGCAATTGCGTCCTGGCCTTCCACAACCCAGGCGTAGTCACCCGTCACTTACCCCCAGAGTGGCGGCGTCTCCCCTTATGCACTTCAGAATTCTGCAGTTAAACTGTAATGGATTAACTGGGAAGATTACGGAGAAAATCGATTTCATGAAGCTGCACAACATCCGCATTGCTGCGATTCAAGAGACTAAACCAACAGCAAGATCTGCATTGCAGACCTGCTCTGGGTATAATGTCCACAGGAAAGACCGCGAGAGCGGAAATGGAGGCGGTCTCGCGTTTATCATACACCACTCTGTGCAATATTATATATTTGATCCTGGCATCGACCGCAGGGGCAATGTCTTAGAACGTCAAGGCCTATCTGTCCGGTCAGGCGATGCAAACCTAGAAATCATCAACATCTACATCCCTCCTGCCACCTGTTGCCCCAGTGGGTACCGCCCTAATATCAGGGCCTTACTCACTGACAACAATCGCATTATCTTAGGCGATTTCAATGCCCATCATGATCTATGGCACTCAAACTTGCGGGCGGACAGTAGGGGTGAGATGTTGGCGGATCAAATAGAAGAAACGACGTTCTGCACAATAAACGGAGACGCCCCCACACGTATGATAGGAAGCTGTCACAGCTCGCCAGATATCTCAATCGTGAGCGCAGAACTCGTAAACTGCGTCAACTGGCAGCCGATGGTAACATTGGCATCCGACCACCTGCCCATACTTATTTTGCTCGAGCGTACCGCCGACTTCATCGTCACTGAAAAACGCACTTTCATAAACTTCAAAAAAGGAAAGTAGGAAGAATATAAATCCTTTACAGACAACCGCTTTGCTGCCCTCCCTATCCCGACTGATGCCCACCAAGGGGAGCGTGGCTTCCGTAAGGTCATTGAATCCGCCTCGGCACGTGTCATTCGCGCCGGGAGAATTCCCGAAATGCGGCCCCACTTCCCGGCGGAGACCGCAAACTTAGCGAGAGAACGTGACCTTATAAGACAGCTTGATCCAGGCGACCCCCAAATAAGGGATATAAACCAACGCATCAGATTGCTTGTGGATGAACACAAGCGGGCGAAATGGGAGGAGCACATAAGAGGTTGTAACCTCTCTACCGGCGTGGGTAAACTTTGGTCCACCGTAAAGTCCCTATCTGATCCGACTAAGCACAAAGACAAAGTTCCATCGCCTTTGGCGACAAAGTGCTGTCGGATGCGAAAAAATGCGCGAGCGCTTTCTGCCGACAATATATAATGCATCCTACGGTCGACAAAGATAGACGGAGAGCCAATAGACACGCACATAAACACAAATTCAGCGCGTCGCCAATCACCATCACCGCTAAAGAGGTTGAGGACGCCATTGGTTGTGCTAAACCATCCAAAGCAGTGGGCCCAGACGGCATAGCCATGCGTATGCTTAAAAGCCTAGGGAAAGAGGGTTTCAAATATTTAGCGCATGTCTTCAACTTGTCCTCCACCTTTCCACCTTTGTCATACCCGAGAAATGGAAAATGACCAAGGTGGTCCCGCTACTAAAGCTTGGGAAACCAGCTAACATAGGTGAGTCCTATCGTCCGATATCTCTCCTATCGCCAGTGACAAAGACGCTTGAAGCCATTTTGCTCCCTTATTTCCAAGCAAATTTCAGAAAACTCCATAGCACTACCACCGCGCTAAATACCATTAGCACCCAGATAAATTGCGGTTTTAATCAATACCCCCACCATAGAACAGTACTCGTAGCGCTAGACCTATCAAAAGCTTTTGATACGGTCAACCATGGCTCGTTACTGCAAGACCTGGAAGGGTCTACCCTTCCCCCATGTCTTAAAAGGTGGACCGCAAATTATCTGGGTGGTCGGCAGGCATCGGTGCAATTTAGAAACGAAACATCAAAACGAAGGAGAATTAAACAAGGGGTGCCACAGGGTGGTGTCCTATCCCCAATTTTGTTTAATTTCTACATATCTAAACTACCTTCACCACCGGAAGGAGTCAAAATCGTTTCTTACGCCGATGACTGCACAATAATGGCCACAGGCCCAGGCCCAAAGATCGATGGGCTATGCAATAAAATAAACGGCTACCTCCCTGATCTCTCCAGTTTTTTCGCCTCGCGAAACCTGGCATTATCACCGACTAAATCTTCCGCGACCTTATTTACAACATGGACGCCCCAAATGTCGACCATTTTGAACATCCACGTCGATGGCACTACGCTACCGACTGTCCTACGCCCCAAAATCTTGGGTGTGAAGTTTGATCATGATCTACATTTCGGTGAGCACGCAGCCGCAATTGTTCCGAGAATTCAGAGCCGTAACAAAATCCTCAAATCCCTCGCTGGTAGTACTTGGGGAAAAGATAAAGAAACGCTCATGACTACATACAAAGCAATTAGCCAGCCGATTACGTGCTACGCGTCACCCATATGGTCGCCTAGCCTAAAAATTACCCACTGGAAGAAACTACAGGCCTGCCAAAATACTGCTCTCAGAATCGCCACGGGCTGTCTTCTCATGCCCCCAGAACACCATCTGCATAATGAGGCGAGAATACTCCCCATCAGGGAGAGAAATGAGATGCTGACCAAACAGTTCCTGTTGAATACCCAGAAACCTGGGCATCCCAACAGACATCTGATTGATGAACCAGCGCCGCCTAGGGGCTTAAGGAGTCATCTCCGTAAGCATTTTGAGGAAATACGGCACCTGAGAACCCAGCCGTATGAAGTGAAGAAACACAAGCAGGTCCTTGGTGAACTCCATAAACAGGCGTCGGACCTTTATGCCGGGAATTGCCCGGTGAATCCGGTACTTACAGAAAATTATCCAAAACTCGCGGAAGAGGAACGCACACTCCCCAGGGAAACGCGTGTCACTCTTGCCCAACTTCGTTCTGGATACTGTAACAGGTTAAACTCTTACCTATCCAGAATCAACGCCGACATACAAAATGTATGCCCCGCTTGCAATGTGTTCCCACATGACACCAACCATCTCTTTAATTGTAATGTGGAACCAACGCCTCTAACACCCCTTTCCTTATGGTCCACCCCTGTTCAAACAGCAAGTTTCCTTGGACTCCCGTTAGAGGATATTGATGGCAATTTGTGATCGGTCGCGGCTATTAGGTGGGGCGAGTATTGCTACAACAACAACAACATGGTAAATGAGGACAAAACGAAGTCATCGAGCAAAGAGTCCGCGCATATGCGACTCGGCAACCACGGTACTGTTGGCAGCCATAATGTCGAAATAGTAAATAACTTCGTTTATTTGGGAATCAACATCGACACTAACAACGACATCAGCTCTGAAATCCAGCAAAGAAAAGAATCACGCTTGCCAATAAATGCTTCTTTGGACTAGGTAGGCAATTCAAAAGTAGAGTTCTTTCTCGGCAAACGAAAATCATGCTCTACAAGTCACTTATCGTACCCGTCCTGCTATATGGGGCAGAATCATGGACCATGACAGCATCAGATGAAGCGGCTCTGGGAGTGTTCTAGAGAAAATTTCTTCGATGGACAAACGAATGACATTTGGTTGGTGGACAAACGAAAATTTTTCCGGGACAAACATAGACAAACGAATGACTTTTGGTTTTTTAATAACTCGCAAATGGAGGTCCCAACGAGTTTTTGTTTTTGTAATAACTTTTTAACAAAAGGTGGACACACGAAAATTTTTCCTGAGCAAACATGGACGTAGGAGATATGGTTTTTTTAATTACTCGCACATGTAGGTGCCAACTTCACAGAGCTCACCCGTTGGTTACTATACCGAACATACGCATTTCTCAAGTTACCAATGTTTGTCGCAACGGTTCGGGCGGGGTATAGTTGCGCATTAGACTAATACTAAGACCTCTGCAAATTTAGCAAAACCTATTGAAAAGCTCACCTTAGCACTGCTCCTAACGGTTGTCCACTTATTAACTCTAATTTAGTAAGAATTCATGTTTTTCGTTGCTAGCACTCTTTATTATTATTATTAATAGGTCTGGAAGCACTGCGACCTTTGTGCAGATCTATTGTGCAAGACCTTTCAGCCTAACTTTGTATCTGGAGGCTTTTGATGTATCTAAGTACCTTATCAGGTTTTTTACTCTATATAACATAGGGATTAAGAATCTCACCACCTAGATGGGATAGTCTCTGCCTAGCTAGAGCTACGCATTCGCAGAGAATGTTAACCGGCGTTTCATCATCCAGCTCACAGAAACGACAAATTTGGGTATCGGATAGATTTAATTTACTTAGGTGATATCGTAGACTGCAGTGTCCCTAATAGTACCCAGTGAGAGTTCTTAGGTCCACCCTGCTTAGATTAATGAGTTTGGCTGATACTTTCGTTGCCGGAAGTATAAACATTTTGGCCTGCCTTTGCCCTGGGCAGTCAATGCAGTGACGTCTGAATTGTTTAGTTTCCCAGTTAGCAATAGTTTCCCTGGTGTGTGCTTTTGTAAATCCACAAAAGGGCTCTGGACCATAGAATGCTGCTGTAGCACCCTGCTTTTCTATGTAATCTGCAAGTTCATTAACTTCATGTCCCTGATGTCCGGGAACCCATCCTAACAAAACCTCGTTTTTGGCTCCCAGGGCATTAAGGATTTCAGCGCATTCATCCACTAGCTTAGATGTAACTGTGTAGAATTGCAAGGCTAGCAGGGCCGCCTGGCTGTCCGACATAATGTAAATGATCTTCGGTGTTGAGCCTCTCCGCAGACATTCTCTACCACAGACTTCTATTGCATGAATTTCTGCCTGAAATATGGTGGGGTAGCATCCAATTGGTATCGTTTTCTTGTAGTTCGGCCCATAGATGGCAGCTCCCGTTCTAACGTCATCGAAGTTCGATCCATCCGTGAACCAGACCTCTGAGTCAGGGTCGTTATAAAGAATCCCAGTGGGTCCTGTCCACAATGGACACTTCAAAGTTCCCTGAGATTCGGAGCTTAACGGACATTACGTCACGCAGTTGTAATGAAGGATTTCCTATGGACACTAAATAAATCACATTATCTTCCAGTTTGCAACTGAATCCTCTTATGCACACGCGTACATACTTCTTATTATAAGTGTCACACCACATTGTCATTTCTAGCTAAACTTCACATAACATGGATAATTTTAATACCAGGAATATCTTATACGAATATGCTATTCAAATTAGTTGGAATTTTCGTTGAATGCTCCCAGTCGTAATTTAACTTTCCCAACCTAACACCCTCCCACCCATCAAAGACATGTTCCGTTCATTTGGGTGCGTATGCATGTATGTGTAAATAAGCAATGCTATGCAAATATCACATTTATGAATGGCAAAATTTGTTTTGGAATTTTGTGAAATCTGCATTTCTATAACATTTTTATGTAGCTCAAACTCATACAAAATCTGATTAAGTGAATACATACACAAACTTTGTCATTTTGCTAAATTTGTTCATTTAAGCGTGATTTTATATGACAATTTGAATTGTTAGTGGTGTTTAAATAATTTGCATAACAAGTGGCATGTGAGTTACATTAATAATACATGTCATATCTGTTCTAAAAACCGAATGCTAAATAATCAATGTAAAATAAAAAAGCCTTGAGCGCCAAGTACTCGGGTGGTTTGATGTTTAAACAAACAGGTTACGCTTATAAGACTAATGTTTAGAGGTAAAATAAATTCTGTCCAGGGGTGAGAAAACTTCGCCAGAAGCCAAGAACTTTGTGATTTTTTAGAAGACCTTTGTGGGCTTCTTATTGGCAATAACTCATTCAGACCAGCTACGGCATTACTATAGGCTTATTATCGATAGCGAAATACTGTCGCCGAGTTATCGATTGCTTATTGGCTTGTTATAGACAAGTCATCCATTTTATATTAAAGTTGTATCGTTAACTGTTTCATAACAAGCCCAAGAGTCGCTGATAACAAATTGGTAACACTCCGATAAAAAATCGGTAAATAATATACCGATAGATTTTTGATAACATATCGATAACTGTTCTATAAATAATTAATACATTTTTGATAACATATCGATAACTGTTCCGTAAATATATAACCGATAATTATATGATAACAAACCGACCACTTTTGAGTGGCATTATACGGCATTAATATCGGCTTATTATCGATAGCGAAATACTGTCGCCGAGTTATTGCTTATCGGCTTGTTTTAGAGAAGTCTTCCATTTTATACTAAAGTTGTATCGTTAAATTTTCATAGCAAGCCCAAGAGTCGCTGATAACAAATTGGAAACCACCGATAAAAAATCGGTAAATAACATACCGATAGATTTTTAATAACACATCGATAACTGTTCTATAAATAATCAATACATTTTTGATAACATATCGATAACTGTTCCATAAATATATAACCGATAATTATATGATAATAAATCGAACACTTTTTAGTGGCATATCAAAAGCTTTTTGATAACAAATCAATCTCTTTTACAACATATCGACAACTTTGTCATAACATACTGATAAATAATTGATAGCTTTTCAATAATATAGCGACAGCTTTTCTATATCAATCCGATAACTTGTCGATAAAAACTCGGTAACTCATCGATAAGATCCGTACCAAATTTAAGGTACTTCGAATCGAATACTCGTCTATACCTCACCGATAACACCTCTACAATAAGCTTTCCTTTCCTCTTCCTTCTTTTATTTTTTCCTTTCCATAAAAAAACAAATTAACAAAAATATTTGGCGCAAAAAGACACTCGAAGTGTTTGCTATAAACAGCCGAAGGGCGAACCAGTTCAAAAAACTTGGTTCTCATTAGAAACACTTTATTGTTTACTTTTCCTCCCAGTAGCTCAACATACCTCTTATGATGTATAGCTCGGAAACATAGTTTATAAAGCTACGACTTTTCCATTTAGCATTGCAAAGGTAGCAGTGATTATATTAGGTTGTTTGCCGACAGTCGGTCACAGAATTGCCAAGTGCGACGTGTGGAAAAGAGATCAACCCCGAAGACAGGGGCAATGAAGCAATACAGCTCTGGTGCACTAATTGAAGGCATCGCCATGCTGTCGCTAGTCCGTTCGCTACTAGCGAGCGCGTAAGAAAAGTGAGTTGGCAAAGGTGGACGCCACAATACGTAAAGCTGCAGCTACGCGCGGCGACAGAGTTGCCAGATCTCGAGACTACAATCGAGCAAGGTCCTAGAAAACTTCTAGTATTTGCCAAGAGGGCGGAGTTAGTTTATAACACAAGTCCTGGTGAATAATTTTTTTTTTTACTGGTCGTCAAACAAATTCTCATAACACTTTGAACACGTTCAGTCTGAGCAAGTGAGGTCGTTATTGACCAAACCAAATCTACCAATACGTTATCAAAAATTTATCGAACTGTTGTCAGAGTATCAATTTGTTATCGGCGTATTATAGATTTGTTATCGAATATTTTTCAGAGTGTTACCAATTTGTTAGCCAAGTGTTACCAATTTGCTTTTGGCGTCTTATATATTATTTGCTATCGGCGACTCTTTTGTGCGCTATGAAACAAATACCGATAAAAATTCAATAAAAAATGGATGACACATCCTTTACCGGTCGATAACAAGTCGATAACAAAGCTATAACTCGATAACTCCGCTGCCGATGATAAGCCGATAGTAAAGCCGGTTGTTATCGATAAAAAGCTCTTCTCAAATAGCTCTTAAAATTTGTAACTGGTTAAGTTACCTCTGTTGTGTTTCAGCTTAAGCCGCTGGGCGTGCTCTAGTTAGCACAAAAACTTTTTATTTTCCACCTATGTCTTGAGACATTGAACTTCACAAATACCTGGTACTCACGCCGCTTTTTAGAGCTGCTGATTTCCTTGTTTGTATATCGTGAAATATACTGTTTACTACTAACAGTTTCTAGTGTGCGTATCGCTTGTTTATTTGCGGTTTTCATTATATCGTCTGCTATTAACAAAGGTATTGTTACCCCTAGCAACAACTTTACCCAATCCTATTCTGAATTCAGCACTCACAATAGTCTCTAGCTCTTTGACTCCTTTCCACCGCGTTCATTAAAATTTATAACGAAATTGTTTACACTCAATAAAATCCTTTATTTAACAGCAACTGCTTGTAAAATTTTTAGTTTATAACGGTACGTTTATATGTGTATATTCCTATGTACACATCTGTTTCTTAGAGTGTTCGTTTTATTCGAGATTTTATTGTGCGCTTACTCCAAATCACACTCAATCGGTATTGCCATGTGATACCATTTCATTCGCCTGTAGGGAATTTCCCCTGCTATTACTTTTACTCACTTGAAATTCTCTTTTGTGCATGTTTGCTCAATTTTAAAACAGCATTCAGAGAGCGTTAGGATGCGCGATAAAATTTCTGCCGGGTATCATTCTGTGCAAATTTGTTTCCTGTAAAAAAAAAATTATATTCTGTTGTTTACACTATAGCTGTTACACTTCCCCTTTGTTTGTCTTTTTATTGAGATAAATGTAAGTTTGACACGATGACCCAGCAGGTCAGGGGGTTAGAATATACCCGCGGTAGGTATGCCTGTCGTAAGAGGAGACTAAAATACCAGATTCAAGGCATTGTGTAGCGCAACCTTTTCAGGTTGCCAGCGCAATATATAGCTTCTCCAATGCAATTGTCTACCTCACCTATCCGTGGCGAATCCTGTTTCATTAACAGCCGAGGCTCTGGCGACCCCAAGCTCCTCATGGAACTTGGGGGTGGGGAGGGAGGGATGGCCTGAAGGTTTAATATGGCCATACAAATCGTTCCCGAGATAGTCGGGCTAGTACCTTGATGAAGCTGTGTTACCGGAGCGTACCGGATCTGTATCCGACAAAGGACCATCACATCGATAACACTCCCCAAAGCCTTCGGGGAGTAACCTTATCGTTACAACAACAACAACAACAACAATACGATGACAACTTAGGTTCTGGAGTATTTATTGGTAACACATAAACATAAGCTATCTTACGGATATCCCTTTTAGGGCAACGACCTCACAAAAACTGTAACTACAAGAGATATCTGAGAATATTTCTACAAAATTAGAAATCAGCAGCATGGTGAACCAAAAATTTTGAATTGTCTGGTGAGTTTTCTGGATCTTTTTAAGACATTTTAATAACGAGGATGGGACCGCCTGATGGAAGGTGCGCTTGACTAGATGTAAACAAGGAGATGTATATTAGAAGTATCTTCCTTCGCCCCCTCCTATAATTTGGTTTGGGGGCAAACTGGTTTCGGCATTGCACCATCATAAGATAAGGAAAAATCACACTGATGATGGCGAAAAGCCGAAGCCTGTGTGTCTCCAAACCAAATTTGGCAAGGGAAGACGGAAAATTGTTTCAATTTACATCAACTATCCAACCTATAGGAAAATAAACAAAAAAATTTTTTTAATCATATGAGAATAGATGCGGCGACATAAGGTCAACGGCCATAACGTCAATTGACCTTATAAACACTTCGAATTGCGAGATTTTTTATTCCAAATTTCCACAAGTTTTCAGATTAGAATTTAACTAGCCCCGTTTTGGTATCGTCGCCCACCCCAGTACCACTTTCGCATTACTTCAGGGTGGCGTTCCATGTTTCTCATTTTTTAAGAGCCAACTCTTGTCCCTGGGACCAGGTCCCCGCTGTTTGCTCTGAGTGTCGATTTAATCGCCACTGCTTCGGCTGCGCTCCCTCTCAGCATCCTTTAGGCGTGTCATGACTATAAATGCCATTTTGCTCACTGCAGTCCAGCATTCTTTCCTGTTGCACATTTGTGATACAAAATTTCTCATGGTAGGTTCCTCCCCAAAAACTCTATGCAAGGCGAGTGTTTCCTCGTGGAAACGGGGGCAGTGGAACGTGTTGACGTGTCTGCGTTTTCTAACTCCGTGGTACAGATTGGGCAAAGAGGATATTCCTCTATCCTACGCTTCCATAAATACTCTTTGAAACCGCCATGTCCACTCAGTATCTGCGTTAGATGGGAGTTCAGTTCGCCCTGCTTCCGCTCATTTCATTGAGCTACGTTCCAAACTAGTGTGAAGGTCCAACGGCCTTTACTCGAGGCCTCCCACCATTCTTGCCACTTAGCTATTGTTTGTATACTTGCTCTTTTCTTGGCTTCTTGAGATGGTCGCTCGATATTAGTGTTATACAGATCGGCCATTTCGCTTGCCAGTAAGTCCATTGGGATTTTCTGGGTTAGAACCAAGATCGCATCGTCGTACACCGTCCGATAAGCACTTGCTATTCTTAAAGCTTCAAGTCGGTACGCTGTTAATATATCTTTTTGATGGATCCGTTTAGATCCATACCACACTGGTGCTGCGTTTAGTATTCTTGATCTGGTTACTGTGGACAATAGCTGACGTGTAGCTTCGCTCGGACCACCAATGTTAGGCATTATTCGCATAAGTGCTCCGTGTTTACCTCACATAGGCTGAAAGTGTAGGTGCTACCAGTAGTTTGTCCAACGACCAAACTGAAACACCCTACAAGAAACCAAAACCTCCAGAAACCATAACTCCTTACTCTTTGAAAATACTATAAGCTATTCTTGATGTCGTACTCTGGTACCTGGCGGAAATTATTTATAAAGAGAGCTCCCAGACAGCACTATTTGGCACTATTCAACGCTGGGCTGTTGCACCTGAGGTGATTCATCGTTTTCCCTTCTTTGTCATTTTTGCAACTCATACAGCATCGAGGACAGGGCACTCTTAGCCTTTCGGCATGCCTACCAATATTGACAGAGTTCATTTAGTACGCCTACACGTGTGGAAATTGTATCCCTGCTTAGGGTGTAAACATGATAGGCTCTCTCTCTTAACAGGTTTGCTTATATATACAACATCCTAGGATTGTATACATATTTGGCTTAACGGTATATGTATTTTTTGGCATTAGTTTGGATATGGCAGAGTATAGCCAAGCATTCTTTGTCAGAAAGTATCTGCTTTGTCGTGCCCCGCCCAGAGTTCGTCTGCAATACTGTTTTTCTCAATGCCTTGTTGCCCAGGATCTATGTGCGGTGTTGTTGTTGTTGTTGTTTTTGGGGAGTATTAGGAATCTTGATGGTCCTTTTCAGGATATAGATCCGGTACGTTCCGATAACAAGCACCATTAACTGACAATCTCTATAACGATTTCATATGACCACATTGAACCTTCTTCGTTGTCCTTAGAGCACCACTTATGCTGATCATACTTCATCTGTGCACATTTACCACCAAATCAAAGTGTGACACCTTTCTCAGGGCTAGCCATGGTACGACTACCCCATAAAACTATAGAGGTCGAATAATGGCGGTAAGAATTTTTTTACGCTTAATAGCGTTATCCTTCCTTTTCAGCTACATCCAGAACGCCTTGGAATTTGGCCTTACTGGCCAGGAAGAGACACACACCATTTAGTTCCGATAGGTGAAACGGCGGTATTTTGTACCTTCCAGTTATAAGGCATGCTCCTGTTTATGAGAATTAAATTTTATTTAAAAATACACAAATATTGCACTGTACAAAAAGGCCAATATCCGAATATAGTAAATATATGAAAAAAATAAACTTGCTTAGCGAGAGAAAGGGAAATTTTCTCTTAGTTTAAATTTCCTTTACATGCGTCGACTAACAGAGTACTTGTTATTTGGCAAGCAAATGAAGAAGTACACCACAGAAAACAAGAATAAAACAAAACAAAACCAACGAAAGCATAATAGCTGGGTAGGAAGAAGATGAAGAAACAAGGTGTGCATGTCAGATGTAAGGAATTCACATAAACAAAAGCCCCTTTCTCAGGAACACGCAATGTCATACAAAACATGCCATTTTTGTATTTTTTTGGTTCACGCGGCCGCAGAAAGGCCGTTAAAGAATATAATGGTAAAATGGTAGTCAAACTGAATAAAGTTAAGATTATCACTAAGGAACAAAAGAACAAAAGGAATACCAGACGACAACCATCAAAGAAACTCTTACAAACAAATATGTATTCTTATTTTGTGTATATAAACAAACTTGAAAGGAACACAAAAGTAGCAAATAAGCAAAAGTGAGATACTAACAACAACATATACATAAGTAGCGTACTTGGAAAGTGCAATAAACAAAGGAAAGCAGTGCATGACATTTATGTAAATATATAAAAAACACTCGTACACACTTGTATGGTACATTAAGATGGGTCTACACTGCGTATACGTGATTATGTTGCCAAACAAAAATATTTTATACGTGGCCAATGCATAGTGTGTTGATTTATTGAATATTTGGTGTTAGTTGTCTGAACACTCTAACAGCCAAATGGACTTACAGCAGCGAACAGATAAATAGCAGTGGCAATTTTATTTAAATTTCGTCAACTAAATTCATACACTTAAATTATACTCAGTTGAGCAGAGCTCACAGAGTATATTAACTTTGATTGGATAACGGTTGGTTGTACAGGTATAAAGGAATCGAAATAGATGTAGACTTCCATATACCAAAATCATCAGTATCGAAAAAAAATTTGATTGAGCCATGTCCGTCCGTCCATCTGTCCGTTAACACGATAACTTGAGTAAATTTTGAGGTATCTTGATGACATTTGGTATGTAGGTTCATGGGCACTCATCTCAGACCGCTTTTAAATGAACGATATTGGACTATAACCACGCCCACTTTTTCGATATCGAAAACTTCGAAAAACCGAAAAAGTGCGATAATTCATTACCAAAGACGGATAAAGCGATGAAACTTGGTAGGTGAGTTGAACTTATGACGCAGAATAGAAAATTAGTAATAGTTTGGACAATGGGCGTGACACCGCCCACTTTTAAAAGAAGGTAATTTAAAAATTTGGCAGTCGTTGAAAATATCATGATGAAATTTGGCAGGAACGTTACTCCTATTACTATATGTATGCTTAATAAAAATTAGCAAAATAGGAGAACGACCACGCCCAGTTAAAAAAATTTTTGTTAAGTCAAAGTAATAAGTAAATTATAAGTATATAAGTAAATTATGTCAACATTCGACTCCAGTAATGATATGGTGCAATAAAATACAAAAATAAAAGAAAATTTGAAAATGGGCATGGCTCCGCCCTTTTTCATTTAATTTGTCTAGGATACTTTTAATGCCATAAGTCGAACAAACATTTAACAATACTTGTGAAATTTGGGGCTTAGATTCTAGGACGATAACTGTTCTCTGTGAAAAAGAGCGAAATCGGTTGCAGCCACGCCCAGTTTTTATACACAGTCGACCGTCTCTCCTTCCGCTCCGCCGTTAACAGGATAACTTGACCAAAATCGATATATCTTTACTAAACTCAGTTCACGTACTTATCTGAACACACTTTGTATTGGTGTAAAATATGACCGAAATCCGACTATGACCACGCCCACTTTTTCTATATCGAAAATTACGAAAAATGAAAAGAACGCCATAATTCTATACCAAATACGAAAAAAGGGATATAACATGGTAATTGGATTGGTTTATTGACGCAAAATATAACTTTAGAAAAAAACTTTGCAAAATGGGTGTGACACGTACCATATTAAATAGAAGAAAAAGAAAAAGTTCTGCAAGGCGAAATCAAAAGGTCTTGGAATCTTGGGAGGAATACTGTTCATGGTATTACATATATAAGTAAATTAGCGGTACCCGACAGATGTTGTTCTGGGTCACCCTGGTCCATATTTAGGTCGATATCTCGAAAACGCCCTCACATATACAACTACCACCACTCCCTTTTAAAATGCTCATTAACACCTTTCATTTGATACCCAAATCGTACGAACAAATTCTAGAGTCACCCCTGGTCCACCTTTGTGGCCAAATCTCGGAAAGGCGTCCGTCCACCTATAGAACTAAGGCCCACGCCCTTTTAAAATACTCATAAGCACCTTTCATTTGATACCCATATCGTACAAACAAATTCTAGAGTCACCCCTGGTCCACCTTTGTGGCCAAATCTCGAAAAGGCGTCCGTCCACCTATAGAACTAAGGCCCACTCCCTTTTAAAATACTCATTAACACCTTTCATTTGATATCCATATCGTACAAACACATTCTAGAGTCACCCCTGGTCCACCTTTATGGCGATATCTCGAACAGGCGTCCACCTATAGAACCAAGGCCCACTCCCTTTTAAAATACTCATTAACACCTTTCATTTGATACCCATATCGTACAAACAAATTCTAGAGTCACCCCTAGTCCACGTTTATGGCGATATCTCGAAAGGTTCATTTTGCTAAATGGTGATTTTCCCTTATTTTGTCTCCATAGGTCTCAGCTGAGTATGTAATGTTCGGTTACACCCGAACTTAGCCTTCCTTACTTGTTTTCTATATTTTTAGAAATAACGTCTATGAGTTTTTTAATTTAAACTATGCAAATAAATTTCGAACACATTTTCAAAAATATTTTAAAGTTCGAGCAAATTTTACGAAAATTTTTACATTTCTAATTGGAGCTCTTTGAATGTTTGTACAGCATGCAGTTTTGTAGCTCAATCAAACGGTTTCGAAAGAATTCGAATATTCGAAAAAAAATTTACGAAAATTTCAATTTTTAAATTTAGAGTTTTCTAAACTTTTTTGAGTATGCAGTTGAACGGAATCGAAAGTTCGGGAGACTTTTACGAAAATCAAACAGAAAAATAGCAGAGGCAATAATTTTTTTTTTTTTTAATTTTTTTCAGCTATATTCATATGCTTCCATCTTGGATATTTTTAGAAATAACTTCACATTTTTAAAAATATTTTAAAGTTCGAGCAAATTTTACAAAAATTTTGAACTTTTTAATTGGAGCTCTCTGAATTTTTGTGAAGCATGCAGTTTTGTAGCTTAATCAATCGGTTTCGAAAGAATTCGAATATTCTTTAATTATAGTTTTCTGAATTTGTTTGAATATTTTTGGAGTATGCAGTTTTTTATTCCAATCGCACGGTTTCGAAAGAATTCGATAAACTTTTTGTTTAGAGTTTTCTGAATTTTCTTGAGTATGCAGTTTTGTAGTCTTATCTAAAGGTTTCCAAATAATTCGAAATTTCTTTTTACAAAACTTTTCTTTCGAGTTCGCTAATTCGCTAACAAAGAACAAGTGCCAGATCTCTCAAGATTCGCATTGTCTCGACACAGTCCCAAACACAATCTCGAAATGTTGCGAAACATTTTTAACACACTATTAGTGAAGTGTGCGTGTATTGTGGTTGTGAAGTACTACTGCCACAGTAGAGTTGCAAATAAGGAACATTTTGCCATACTGAATATTTAAGTTATTTATCTGACAGTTCAGCCGTTCGAACGTTAACAGAAGTTGTATAATAATCAGGAATTCCCCATAATTCGTACCAATATTTTGTAATCGGTCAAGAGGCAGCCATTATCGTTTCTATAGGAATTCAGTCATTCACCGGATTTTCTGGTCAAATTTTATATTTCTCGTACTAGCGAGCCTCTTTTGCCCCTAGTACTTACACCGTTTGGCCTCACGTTTCTTTCATCGCTTTCTGTGTCTATCTCGCCACTCTTGTCTTTTTCCAGTGGCATCATCGCTGAAATTGGATAATGGTCCGAGTTGACGAAGACGATCAACTTCAACTCGTTTTGAGATGTTGCATAAAGACTTTGGACTTCGCCCGCTTCTAAAGTGTTAGGATTCTTATCCTTGGGACTTATTTACTGACTCGCATATAAATATTGCCTGTACCCCAGGCTATTTTGCCAAACTGCTATATAACTATATCCTCCGCCTGTTTGTAGGATAGCTACGGGGATATTTTTTAACTATCGCCAGATCATTTCGAGATTGTTGTCGGAATCATTCGTAAAAAGTATTTTAGAAGAGAAGTGAAAACCAGCTTTTTACAAAAATTTAACATGCCCTTCCATGGCTCATCACAGGTTTATCTTCCGACTATTTCGCGATGGAGCGCGCTATCATTTCGGGATCTTCGGGACTGTTTTTAGGATCATATCGGGGGTATAAGACATTGCAAGGCAAGGCGTGTCATAGAAAAGTTATCGGTTTGTTACCGAAAATGTATCGATTTACTATCGAAAATTACCTATCGAAATGTTATTGATGGGTTATCAAAAAGATATCGACTTGTTATTGTAATAGTGCCGATTTGTTTTCTAGAGGTTATAGATTGGTTATAAAAATCTTCAATATGTTACAGAAAAGTATAGTTTCACTATTGTAAAGTTAATAATTGTTTATCGATATGTTATCACAAGCTGATATATTTGTTATCGAAATGTTTTTAATATTTATCGAGAAGTTATCGATTTCATATCGAAAAGTTATCGATTTCCAGTCTGTGTGTCACCAATTGTTATCCGTGAGTTATCGATGTGTTATCGATGATGTATCACTTTGTTATGAAAAAGATAATTCAGTCCCTTAACAGCCGATAAAAACCCAAAAAGAAGCCAATGACTCGGCGATAACAAACCTATAACTCGACGATAGTAATCCTTTATCGATAATAATATAATAAATAAAACAATTAGTATTCGCTGTCGGCGTTTACCTAACTATTTGTTTCTGGTAAATTTAACTCTGTTGTCGTTTAACTTTAACCCCTGGACTAGCTTTAGTTAACTTAAAAACATTGGTTTTCTTGACGTTCATCGCTTTGTTAACACATCGAAATTCACGAGTACTTGGTACTCACGTCTTTTTTGTACGTCTGAGTTATTGGAATCTCAACCTAAATAACTGTAGGTTGTTTTTTATTTGTGACCAGATACAAAGAAATACTTCCATGGTTCTTCAACGACAGAGCAAAACTTCTTTACAGTTGGTAAATGACAGATGCAAATATGTTAAGAGCATACACATAAAAACAATAAATAAAAGACGTTGAAAAAGAAAACAAAAGCACAGTCATGCGAATAGGGAATAAAAGAATGATAAAATACAAAACATGACGAAAAAGACATCAAAAGACAATGTGTTGGAGCTCTGCGGCTTAAGGCCAAAGGGCCACGATACACCAATGCCATTTGCAAAAGAGCAATAAATTGTTATTGTTTTCTTGAACATTTGTTGATTTTTATATGAAAAATTCGCACGCATTTTGTTTTACTGGCGACATGAATGATGAAAATTATATAATTTTGTATATACTTTTTAGATCTATATATTATATTATAATTGGTGCATACATACAACTCTTGTATAATGACAAATTCAATTATTGTTTACTACTCACCTTTTATTTATTTATTGAAGGATTTCGCCAGCTGTCGTTGTTCACTTTGCTCTATGCATTGGTTTGCTTGTATGTGTGCGCTCTATTGAATGAGGTCAGTTATCAGCACAGCAGCAAACTCGATGGCGTATTTGTATGATTTTATGTTTTGATTTTGATTTAAGATAATTTTTTGCATTTATAGGGAATAGAAACACATACACACACACTTTTTCTTGTATTAAATTATTTGAGAGATTTTCTTTTTCTATAGCATAATTAACTTCTTTCTAACGCTACACTCCTTCGAAAATCAAAATCATTATTTAGCTTTGCATTCTTTTTTTTCTTCCAATGCGTCTTCGCATAATTTTATTGCAAATTTTCAACCATAATTTGTCTTTCTATTTTTTGTTTTGGTATTTGCACGAACACACAAACGCACAAGACACAAAAATGTTGTAGATTTTCCCGTGACCGCTTTTCAACATTAAATGTATTACTAATTCGCAACGAGCAATTGAATTTTTTCTAAAGTCCTGTATAGATGTCAATGAAAGTACATATGTATGTATGCATGTGGTCGTTGGCGTCGTCGCTGTTGCTGTTGTCGTTGGCTAGACAACATTTCCTCTGCATGCGATAAAGCATAATTAGTAAACGCGCAACTCTCCCATTTGCGACTATAGAGATGGCCTTAAATTCATCTCTTTTGCTCTATTGTTGGTGAATTTTTGCAAATTGCTCTTTTGATTTCCTTACACAAATTTTATTTTTATTATGCTAACCCCACACCCTAATAGATTTTGTGAGCGGCAGATTTTTGCATAAATTCTCAAATATATTTTATACTAACAGCGCTAGGTGGAAGTGGATGAAAGGGAAACTTGAGTGTGGTACACGAGTACTCAGTATTGTATGGTAAGATTGGTGTAAAGAGAAATGTCTTAAACTTTTTACAGGAATTTTTTTAAAAATTTCCTATTCTCATATTTATTCACCCATTTTCTTCGATTACCGGTATATAAGAGAAATCAAATTGTTACACAAAATTTAAGTTTAAAATAAATACCGAGATTTAGCGTGAGAGTAACAGCCTGAATGTAGGCTACATAAAGATGGTGAATGCAAAGGCTCAATTCTCATATATATGTATACTTTTTTTGAATTAATTTCAGTGCAGAATAATAAGTTTTGCAAGTGGTTTTCTGATAAAGTTTTAGTTGAGTCAAAGAAAAAACTATGGAAGTTGCATGTGGAGCCTATGGAACAATTAAAGAATTTGAAAAACTGTTGGCATACTTTTAGGCGGTTTTTTAATTTATAATATCTTGTCTCTCAGTTCAAGCTCTTTTTTTAAAACTTTCCCTTACTTTAAGAAGTTACTATCTGCTGTAATACACCAAAGACTGAACGTTGTTGTTGTAGTAAAGGTAAAATCACCCTCGAAGAGGAAAAAGCATGTTCTGACATTGGCCCGATTGCTGCGGGAACAATTTGTTGAACATCTTTAACCTTTAAGATGAACTTACTTGGGACTTAGTTTTGCTGCAGAGATAGTCAAGCAAAGCAAGAGTTTCACTTTGCTGGTTCGGTTATAATTAGATGCAGATGGCAGTGTACGACTGAACCAATTAAGAATACATGCAAGGGGCTGCAAAGGGAGGAACAGCAAAGCATTGCGAGGAGACAGACTTGGAACTAGTACCGTCTCTTAATGCGTTAGATCTGCACTAGTTCGGAACTAGTGTGGTTCGCTGCAGGGCTGGTTTCTTTTGCTTATAGCATAATGCGCCTAAAATTATGTTTAAAAATATTTATAAATAGAGAAACTGCAACTATGAGATTGATTCGCTTGTTGAAAGAGAGATGCTACGAACAAAAAATTTTCTTAGGTTGAAAGAGGCTGGTCTGGAAAAACTTGCATTCCAATAATTAGGCCACAGGTACCCCCATTGTGATGTATGGTTTAGGTCGCTTATTATGTCAGATGCCGTCGATCTAACCAATTTGTTAAATCAGTATGTTTTTCAAGTTTAAATATCATATCGTGGTGATTGGCCGAGCGTAGCCAAATTTCTTCTGCTTACTGACAGACATTGACAGAGCATATACTGAAGACCTGCATACGTTCTGCTCTTTACATCTGCAACTGCGACAGTAATCATATGATCTGATGTATGAATGCCTATTTAATAATTTGCAATGATAACATCCACTAGAGATGTCATCCATGACTTATTTATCTCTACAACTGTGTTTGTGAAATCTTTTGCATGGACAGGCCAATCATGGATTGATGTCTACCAAGTGGACATCCCTGATAAGGGCATTTTGTCGTGCTAACATTTCCACTTAATATATGAGACAATGTTTTGGTAGATGGAAGGATATCCGTAGTCTGAAATTAGCATTCAGCTCTCTTTCAAACTAAGAGCCAGCGGTTTATATTTCCTAAAGAACGATGTGGGCGATGCCCCCGCTATATTATTGAAATCATCCTAGGGGGCTTAAACGTCAGGGTGGGCAAGGAACGAGTCCTCAGTCTCGGCGGTGTAGCTTCGCCCTGGCTCGAAATATGGTCATGCACAGCACTATATTCGAGCATAAAAACTACGCCAAGCTACTTTGTTGTCGTTTTATCGAAGAATATGAAACTAAGTCGATGACTTCGTGGTCGGTGGCAGACATAGTTTCACTGTCCTGCAAGTGGGAGTCCTACAAGAAGAAAGTGTGAGCCGTAAGGCAAGCAGATTTTGCCGTCGAAAAGCTGACGACGTAGCCAAGCAATGAGAACGTATTTCGCTCTTATTACTTACCGCCACTGCTGACACTATAAGTTTGCAATGCGCCCGCAAAAGCAAATGGTACGACAAGGAACCCGCCCGGGAAAATGAATGCTGTCTATAGGATCACGCTACGCGGCAACTCGCAGTATATGCGAGTATTATAATAATGCGAAGAAGGAGGAGATGCGCCTATTTAGAAAAACAGTTGTACCGAAACATCTTGCAGATGATGGAACGAGGCAGATTTTGCAGGGACGAGTGTAAAGAGTGTGTTTAGGTTATGAAGGGAGCACTTATTCTTATTGTTAGCCAGCGAGGGAAAAGACGAATCCGATATACGCCCTGTAACGACGGACTGGGGGTATACGAGCTTTTATGAGTTTCCCTATTATTTTTCTGCTCTAAAACTGCCACTCTTGCTATAACTCACTCACACTTCCCACCGCGAGAAAGAGAAGAATAGTACCAAATACCCCTTTGCTACTTAGATGAGCAAACTCACCTTTTCTTCCAGATTTTAGCTTTTGTTAAAGTTTGTAAATCACTCTAAGTAAATTATTTAATTGAATTATTTTGTTTTCACGCACAAATTTTCTTTTTTTTTATTATTACTTTTTTCTTATTTTATTTTTTAGGTTGTTTATATTATTTTTTTTGTTTTTGGTTTGTTTTGTTTCTTGTTTTGTGCCTTCTGCTTGTAATTTTTCAAATTTTTAATCAATAAAGAAGCTTTTACTTAATTTTTAATTCACTTTTACTTTCATTGTTCTTACTTAGGAAAAACTTTTGTTTTGTTTGGGAATTTTATCAATCGAAAATTGTCGCACTTTTATTCTTGGCCTTATTTATAAAACGCCGAAGATTATTCTTACCTTTTTTTTTTTTTTGATACTCCATCAATCAAAATATTTTTTGGGTATTAATTTTTGTATGCGAATTTCTTTTTTTTTGCACTTTTTTCTCTAAGACCTTATGGATTTTTGATTGTGTAATTGAGCCATTGATTTTTTTTTACTAACACAACAAACATTTTTTTTTTCAATAATTTCTTTTAGTTGTAAATTTCCTTTTCACTTAAATTTATTTTTAATAATTTCTTTTTAGCTTTTATGCAGATTAGGGACACTAAGATTTTCTGGCAAGCTTAAACACACATACACATGCATATATTTTTTATACAGACTTTCCTATATTTATTTCTATTTGATATTTATAGCAAATGGCATTTTTAAATATATTTTTTAAAACACAGAATTTTTTTTAATAAAATTTTTAAATATTTTCGCAGAAATTTTTTTTAATATATTATTAAACTGTTTTTGTCATAATAATTTTCGAACATTCTGTTTTAGTTGCTTAATGTTTTATTTTATTTTTTTGCTCTTCTTGCTATATAAAATATTTTTTGCAAATTTTACGAACTTTTTTCAGTTTAGGACATGAGAGCTTTAGTTAAGTTTAAATTAAAAATTGCTTATATATTTGTTACTATGCATATATTTTATGTATTCTTGCAAACAAATTAATATATAGCATACGTTTTTTTTTCTATTTTTGATTGTTTGGTGTTTCTTTTATCACTTTTTTTATTTTTGACTTTTTTTTAGTTTTTGTGGTTTGGTTTATTTTTCTGTTAGCAATTTGTAATGGTTTTTTGTAAAAGTAATTAATTTTGCACCTGGAAATAGAAAAATTCGATATGTTATATTAAGTTGAATGATATTAAAATAAAATACAAAAATGTATCTATTATATTATGACGAATATTAGCAACACTAAGGGATACTATCGTCTCTAAGCAGTGACTTGTACGCACATCAACAAATCAATCATTATGTCTACCCATATCTTCATACAAGCAGCGGAGAGTAACGCATAAACACATGCATGAATCTGAGATACTCCCAAAAGTATGCAACCATTTGTGCAAGTATCACTCACATATACACGCGCATGGGCTATGCGAGAAGCTATAAAATCTTGCATCTGTAGTTATAGCTGAGAAATTTATAGCTTGTAAACGAGAAGTAAATTCTAGAAATAGAAACGCCCAGAAGTATGCGAACGAGAAATCACAAAGTATAAAAAGATGTAAAGCTGAGAATCAGTAATGAGTTTAATTTAAGCTTGCTATCTGTCGAGAAGTAGTAGTGTTATTATGAAGACTTGAATAAAGGCCATTTTGCATTATTGAATAGTGGAGTTATTTATTCAACAGTTTAGTGATTCGAAAGTACGTAGAAGGTTGCAATAAGAGGAATTTCAGTAAACTCGTTACAATATAAATAGGCAAGATAAAATTTTCGTACCCCTTTTACGGTCAAACTATATTTCTATGTTATAAAAAATTACATATGCATCGGTAGGTCTTCACAAGCAGAAGATTAGAACTTTAACAAATTTTAAAAAAAAGGGCAATATAGCGCTTAAATATCAATTTAAAAATCACACTAACACATAACCCAAACACTGGTTTAATCTATAAGACTGTTCTCACGCACACTACCAACGCTATGTGTGTGACCAACATACGTTATGCAAACGAACTCATATTTGTTGGACGTATAGCGGGGTAGTCAGAAAATGGGAGTAAATGTGATGCTGATATTCAAAGAACTTACAAAAATAAGTTAGAGTATTTATTCCTTTTGTTGGTTGCAACAATGTTGTCTACTACTTTGTTAGTTAATAAAATTAAATTAAATTAAAAAATTTTATAAAATGAAATAAAACAAAATAATAAAATAACATAAATTAAGATAAAATAAAATAAAATAAAATAAAAACAAAAAAAAAATAAAATAAAATAATAAAATAAAATAAGATAAAATAAAGTATAATAAAAAATTAATTAAAATGTAATAAAAAAATAAATTTTACTTTGAATTTGAAATAGAAATTGAATTAGAATAGAACAAGATAGGATAAAATAAAATACGATAAAAAAAATATATATATATGCGGGCGCATGTTCAAAAGCGCCATTTGAATAGGGAGAACTCTCCTTTGTTGTTTCCTTTTCCCAAACGTGAAAGCCCTAAGCTCTAGTTGAAGCTCATTATGTGTTTTGATATTTGTTCTGAATATTAAACGTTGCAAACCAGCGTCAAAACGGGATGTATGTGCAAGGATCACCGAAACAACTATCTCTTCAACAGGCATTGCTTTCCATTTAGACATCAATGACGTAACCAACCGGCTTGCATAAACTGAGAGACACTCACCTTCATTTGGATGAACATTTAATATATTTACAATTGTAGCTGCTGAAGTCTTAACACACTCAAACCGCTGTATAAACAATTCTTTGAATTGTGTCTAAGTGATACCAGGATAACTTATTTGCGACAACCAATGCGACGCGTAACCTTCTAACGACTTACTCAGGGCTATAATTAAGGCACTCCCCACCAAAGGATTATCTGCTATTACCATATCAACTGTCGAACACCATGAAATTGGATCTGCTCCTGAAACGTCAGGATTATATTTAGGCAGAGAGATCCTCTCCGCTTGTCCCGTTGATTTTGGAGCCTGCAAAGATTTTACTAGTTCCAAAAATTGTCTATTTTGCAATTCTAAAATATTTCGTAATTGCGTATTCGGATCAATTTGAGGCGGAATCCATCCCACTTCTGATGCGGGCGCATGTTCAAAAGCGCCATTTGAATAGGGAGAACTCTCCTTTGTTGAAGGTGCTTGCTCCAGGTTATCTATATTCTCTATAGGTGAGCGTAATGAACTACTGCACGTCTCAACGTCTTTACTTCTTTAATGATCCCAATATAATTTTATATTTTCTTAACTGACTTGCAACGTGACGGGAACACACTCGGTAAAACGATCAGATTTCACCTCGATACCTATAACCCAAACATGACAACCTCATCAACTCACAGTTCACTTTGATACAGTCAGAAAAATATCTTCACAACATACTTGGATTGAAAATAAATTCATTTAATACACAAAGTTATTTCTAACGCAACATAGAAAGGTTTACAATTCATATAAATACGCCGACATATACATTAGAGCGGGTCAATTTTTTTTCATCAGAAATATAGCAAAAACGTAATCTACAGATGATTTTAAGAAAAATTGTTGAAGACACCATAGCTCTAAGTCCGATTTCGAGTCCCCCACTTTTGCAATATAGATATTTTGCCATATGAATGTAGGGTTTGGCCAAAAAATCTTCATAGCTTCTGATAGAATTATAGGAAAAATATCATATTGGGCTTACTTTAAAGGTATTTAACGTACATTTCAGAACCTGTATTAATATCTTTGGTGTTTTTGAATTTTAGTAGAGAATTCAGGCTTAAATTATGATAAATTGGCCTAAAATGAACTTTTAACTACTATAATATTATATTATTACTATAATATTATTATCATTTTTAACAAATTTATTATGGAAAATTTGTTTGTCTTCAGCAATTTTTCTTAGAATCATCTGTAGATTACGTTCTTGCTATACTCCTGATGAAATCCATCTATCCATACAATTTGACCCGCTCTAATAGATATATAAATATAAAATAAAATAAAATAATTCACAAATAGACAAGTTAAAAATTTACAAGCTGAATATTATCAAATAAAACAAAATAAAAATAAATTTACCAAAATTGAAGTGAAATAAAATGAAATAAAACAAATAAAGGAGAGGAAAGGAAAAAAAGAAAGGAATAGAGAGAAAATGAAAGGGAAGAGAATGAATTTAAAGAAAGGGAAAAGAAAAGATATGAAGGAAAGAAAATTAGGGTAAAGGAAGGAAAAGGAAAGCAAAGGAAAAGTAAGGAAAAAATGAAAGGAAATATGAAAGAGAAAGATAAGAAAATAAATGATGCGAGAGAAAAGAAAATTAAGAAAAAGGAAAGGAAAAAACAGAAAATAAAGGAAAGGTTATGAGCGATAACACCCTTTGGTTAGGATGTTTATAGTTTTATTTTTTATACTAAGTGACCACCGCATTGGTTGAATGAATTAAATTGGTTCGGTCTCAATACTGTCGCACATTCTAGAGGAACTTGAATGGGAATTTTTTGCCAATTTTCGATTGTGACCTAGTTTTCCCAACAATTACAAATTCAAGAATTTTTTACGTAAATTTATAACTTTTCATTTAAGTTTTTTGAATCTTTTTAAGTATGCAGTTTTGTGGCCAAATCTATCAGTTTAATAAATTACAAGCACAAAATTTTTTTTTCGGAAGGGTTTTCTAAATATTTTTTCCATACAAATAGCGCGTACATAAATTTATTTTGTTTATGGACGCAAATCTGAAACACCCCAGCGGAAAAGAAGCTAAATACGAGTTGGCTTCCAATTCAGCGATGTGCCTATTGCCGGTTTATTCTCTTTGCTAAAATCTAACTACTTTTGTATGACAATGGCGAAAAAAGGCAAAGGTTTGTTATATTTGCACTGCTTCTCAACTAACTACTAGCCAACAAAGTTTTTTCGAAGTTTAGGAATTCCCAACTGTTGTATGTATTTTTTATACATTCTTGTTCGGTGATGCATCACATTCAACTTAAAGCCAAAAGCAGATATCTTTTATTCGGCATACATGTGTATGTAATCAGAACCAGGCGAGGGAGAGGAAACATTTATTTACATTTATTTCATAATTTTTTTCGAGATTTTAAACAAGCAACAGCATGCAGAAAAGCGTGATACAAATAACTTAATTGACGAATTTCTGCTTGATTTTTATTTAAATTCGCAGATACATTGGTTGTCATGGCAACGCTGCATGACTTTCCAATTAGTTTAAAGCTGACTTTTTGTACTTAACTAGAAGTGAATTACCTTCTAAAATCCCGAATCAACGAGTTGGCTTTTTTGGCAATTGATAATTTTTTTCTACAGGGACCCTTCGGAAAAAAAATTGAAAAATCAATGCGAATTTCGAGAAACTAAAACTGATTGGGCTACAGAACTGCCTACTCATGAAAATACAGAAAACTCTAAAAAAAAAGAGTTCGAAATTTTCGTAGAGTTTTCTGATTTGTTTGTAAAGTTTCAGTTACATAATTCGGTTTAAAGTTTTCCTTTAATGATCGAAAAAAAAAATAAAACGAATTTTGATAAAAACTGTCAGTGCTGTCGAGTTTTATAGCTCCCGACTATTTAGCTGGACAGCTTAGAAGTTTTCTTCTACACCATTCGTCTTCATAGATGATCTTTGTGATGCCGGTGACGAAGAACTGCCAACTCCCCTAATCGGCGTTATTTGAATGGATTGCTGTTGCGAACAGGTGACACCGCTGCGTCCACCTTTAAGTAATGAACTCTTAACGACTATGATGATGAGGAGTGGGGGAGGATGGAGTTGCAAGGCGGGAAAACAAGAATGCGCTTCAAGTGGTTATTCGGAACAAGGCAAGCGTGACTCCACTGAGCTCGCTGTCAGCTCGCTACTGTACCGGAATGCAAGCTGGTATAAATAAATAGAACACCCGCATTCAAAATTATGAAAGACCGAGTAAAAACACTCATCACTTGGTAGTGTTCGGGGCTCTCAACCTTTCAAATGCCGAGATACAAAGAAAAAGAAACCCGTTCAACATCCGCATTAAAAATTACGACGGACCAAGTAAAAACCCTCATCACTTGGTAGTTTTCGGGGCACTCAACCTTTCAAATGGCGAGATACAAAGAAAAAGAAACCCTTTCAACATCCGCATTAAAAAATACGACATACCGAGTAAAAACCCTCATCAATTGGTAGTTTTCGGGGCACTCAACCTTTCAAAAGCCTTGGTCGACTCCATACAATAAAGAACTCGTCTCTACCTTTGTGTCTCACGAGATGCACAGTAAAACTGGTCGGTCAATTAAAGTCTCACATAGATAGAATGTACCCAGTAGCCACTTTGTTAGTCTAATCTACACTGAGACTGATCTTGGAGATTTTTCAATCCCGCGCCTAAATCCACGTCCTTTCGTTTTTATTTATAGGTCTACCGTAAACGGATCGAGTGCTGCACATTCCATTGCGAAACTCGTAGGCCTATTCACCCTTTATTCCTTCCAAAGACCGGGAACTCAGTACAGATTTACGCTCCGCCCTTAGCGTATTCTTTCTAATGCTATTTTACACTGAAGGACATTTCTAGATGAAGTGCTTTGTGGGATTATTGCCTTTGTGGTCTGAAGTGTTTTTTTCTCCCACTGGGCCACATGGATTTCCCACGACAAATTACTATCTAGTTATTTTATGTTGTAGCTTTCTTGTAGAGTAACCCATACCTACTTTAGCTTAGTAAAATTCGGGACTTTATATATCCAACTAAACAAGACTAGATCTCTCCATCTAGATTATCGTTGTTGTATACATATTAAATAATGAACTTCTAATATTACTATATTACTTATATGTATAATCTGGCTACGTTAAGCAAACATGAATTGTCATAACTATAACATTTATTATATCTGGCAACCTTAATATGAATTGAAATAAAGACTGTCATTGTGTGGAATAAGTGATAACTACAACATGGTATCAGGTGTAATTAATTTAAAATAAATTAATGTCGACAAAAAGTGAACCCGGGTCAAGCGAAAATAGTCCGTAAGAAGCAGTCAAAAGTATTTTATCGCCACCAATCATAAAACCACAAACCGTCGTAAAGGAAAATTTTTTTCGTCCACCAGAGCAAATGAAATTTGCCGTCCCTAACCTAAGTCAGGCTTGGAAAGCATGGTCTCAAAAATTTAAGAATTACATAACTGTAATTTAGATGCGGAAGAAGATTCGCGAAAAATAGCAATTTTATTACATTTACTGGGTGATGAGGGCATCAAAATTTTCAACACATTTACCTCAAATTTAACTTATGATCGAGCCAAAAAAGAATTTAATTTTTCAACGCTACAAATTCCTTTCGTCACGTCAAAAAACAGCTGAAACAATTGAATGCTTTCTAACTCAAAGCATGCGAACACAATACTGACGAATCTGAGATGGTCCGTGATGTTTTCATAATCGGATTATGCGATGACAAATTGCGCATGAAGCTTTTGGATATTGAAAATTCAACACTAGCGAAAGCAGAAATTACTGCCAAGTCGTACATTCTCAATCAAAGTCAAGCCAAGGAGATGTCCAGCCAAAACGAAGTAGTCCATGAATATGCAGTCAATATGGTAAGGAAATATACTGGAAAATCGAAGCAGTAAAATGAAAGTCGACGTACACCAAGGCCAACAACGGCAACTTCAAACCAGAAAACTAGCGGGAAAAGTGAAAGCCAAAGTACGTGTCAAAGATGTGGTCAGCAGCATAGATCCAAATCCCCAGCACTAGGTAAAACATGCTTTAGTTGTCAGGGTTCAAATCACTTCTCAAAATTCTGTAAAAAGAAAAAGATTAATTCCATTGCGTTAGGTTAAACAAAGAACAGTTTAGACGAGTTTGATAGTTCAGAAACAGAAAATTTTTTCATTGGCACTTTGAGTGTAAATATTAATAGCGTACATAGTTACAACGCCAATTTTTCTAAAGAAATAGTTGTTAATAATAGAAAAATTCAATGTGAGATGGATACTGGTGCAGAAGCAAATGTAATGTCTCTTAATACATTAAAACAAATAAATCACAATAATTGCATTGAAATGAGTAAGGCAAACGGTTTTCTTACTGCATTCGGTGGATCAAAGGTGTCCATTATAGGAAAATGTAAAATTAATGCTACATTAGGCAATATATTAGCATCGTTTGAATTCATCATAATTAAAGAAAATGTCAGAGCTATTATAGGTAAATATGACCTTATGAAATATGGTCTTATACAAATAAAATAGGCGAATATAGATACAGATAAAAATAAAAATAAAAAATAAATGTAAGGCGCGATAGCCTCCGAAGAGATCTAAGGCCGAGTTTCTCTTCCAATTTGCGTCGTGCTCCTCTTGATTTCCCCTACAAATTGGTCGGACGGGACCTACATGTTTTATGCCGACTCCCAACGGCATCTGCAAGGCAGATGAGTTTTCACTGAGAGATTTTCATGTCAGAAATACACCCGGAGCGCTTGCCAAACACTGCCGAGGGGCGACCCCGCTTAAAAAAATGTTCTTCTTATTTAAAAACCTTATTTCTAAAATTTTTGATGTTGCTTTTCCCGGGGTGCGAACCCAGGGCATATGGTGTGGTAGGCGGAGCACACTACCATCACACCACGGTGGCCGCCGCGTATAGATACAGAACATTACCTTAAAACAAGAATTGATAAAGAGTACCAAAGTTTATTTGAAGGTCTCGGTCACATAAATAGAAAGCCAATACATTTAAAAATAAATGAGAACATTACGCCAGTTATAGATGCACCTCGTAAAATTCCGTATATGTTGCAAAACAGATTAAGAAAAGAGTTATTAAAAATGGAGACTGTTTTTTGAAAAAAAAAAAAAAACAGATATCTTTTGGGTTATGGGGAGTGTTTTGGTTGAAAATTGACCCTTTCGCTATTTTTTCCGCAGGCTCGAAAATTATTTTTTTGGGTATGCGTTGTGGAACTTTTTCTTCCTAAGCCCAAATCCTATCGAAAAATCGATGGCGCGATATCGGTTAATAAATCGACGCAGCCTAATACGTATGCATGTATACGCTTAAATATACTTTGTATATACAAATGCATATAAATATGTAAAAGATGGTAATTTTGATTCTGAGAATTCATTCATTTTTGTATGGGGGCCCGTATTTTTGTTTTTCCCCCGGGCCCGGATTTTCTCTCGGCGGCCCTGCGTGAAAGATGTCCAACGCTTTTTAGGACTAGTAAATTATTTTCGATCTTTTATCCCTAACTTATCTGAAAAATCAATGCCTTTACAACACCTCTTAAAGAAAAATATAGCAAAGCATTACAAAGTTTAAAAATGTCTGTTGTTAGTCCACCGTGTTTAGCATTTTTCGATCCGAAAAATAGTATAACAATATCATGTGATTCGTCACAATTCGCCGTAGGAGCAGTCCTTATGCAAAATAATAAGCCGATTGCATTCGCTTCTAAAACACTAACTGAGACCCAACAAAACTACGCGCAGATAGAAAAAGAGTTATATGCAATTGTATTTGCAGTGTCCAAATTTCATAAATTCGTGTATTGTCAAGATGTCGTTGTTGAAAGCGATCATAAACCTCTCATTCCGTTGTTTAAAAAACCGATAAGGTCAGTTCCTCCTCGTTTGCAGAGAATGCTACTTTCGCTTCAATCGTATAATTTAAATGTGATCTATAAGCCCGGTAGAGAATTAGTCGTTGCAGACGCCTTGTCTAGAGCACCTTTAAATAAAACAGAAAATTTGATAGATAAAAAGATTCAAATACACGTAGGCATGTTTAAATGCAATTAAGCAGTGCCCGATACACTTCTTAACCTCGTTAAAGCGGAGTCGAAGTGTGACTCATATATAAAAACAATCAAAAAATTTATTAAAGAGGGATGGCCTGAACATAAAAGGCATGTACCTGATGACATACAGAAGTTTTGGAACTTTCGTTATGAATTCCACAAGATAAATGATGTTGTTTTCAAAAATGGGGCTATTTTTGTTCCCAAAGTGTTACAACAAAAAATGCTTGAATACGTTCGTGATGGACATTTTGGAGTAGAAAAATGTAAAAGCCGAGCCAGAGGTCTGATCTACTGGCCAAATATGAGTCACGATATTGAGAGATATATTTCCCAGTGCACAGTATGTCAACAATATAAAAATTCGAAGCCAAACCAGATTCTCATTCCACATGGTCTACCAGATTTACCTTTCGAAAAAGTCGGAACTGACATTTTTGAATGGCGGAAGAATCTTTACATACTTGTCGTTGATTATTATTCCAAATTTGTCGAAATCTCCAAAGTTGCCTCTACTAGTGCAGATAATGTAATATCCTAGCTAAAAAAGATTTTCGTCCGACATGGCATTCCTAAAACCTTAGTATCAGACGGAGCACCTCCTTTCAATTCAGCAAAATTTCAAAGTTTTATGTCACAGTGGCAAATAGAACACATTAAAAGCAGTCCGAACTATCGTCAGTCCAATGGATTAGCGGAAAGGTCAATAAACACCATAAAAAAGATGTTAACTAAATGTCATGAGTCAGGAACAGATCCATATTTAGGCCTGCTAAGCCTTAAGACAAATACATTCTTAAAATATTCCCCTGCACAGCTTTTAATGTCAAGCAACTTAGGTACAAGGATTTCCAGCTCAGTACTTAAGCTCTATCCTAAAGTTGTGGATAAGAATGAGTATCGTGACCACCATAAATACTATACAATGAAGATGAAAGCATATTATAACAAAACTGCCACTAGTCGCAAAAATTTTGAAAATAACATGCCCATATTTAATTAAAAATCTACGAACGATAAAAGATGGGAGAAGGGACGAGTTGTTGAGGTATCTAAAGAGCCCAGATCAGTCATAGTAGTAGATAGTAATGGCAAAAGATTTAGGCGAAACTAGATCCACGTTAGGCCCGACAGCAGTGAGAACACCGGAGCATTAAAAAGGAACAGCTTCACCGCTCCCATGAAATTGAGATCAGGGCGACACATAAGAAAATAGCGTAGCTTAATTTACATAATAATATAATGTAATAACTTTGTTATGTAGATGAATTATTAAACCACTACGTAGCTTTTAAGACACAAACAAAAAAAAAACAAAAAAAAAACAACAAATAAATAAAATAACAACAACACAAAAAGGGGGAGAGATGAAATAAATATGTAAATAAAATATCTAAAAGGGGGGCGTGTTGTATACATATTAAATAATGAATTTCTAATATTACTATATTACTTATAAGTATAATCTGGCTACCTTAAGCAAACATGAATTGTCATAACTATAACATTTATTATATCTGGCAACCTTAATATGAATTGAAATAAAGATTGTCATTGTGTGGAACAAGTGATAACTACAACACTCGTAACCCGATGAGATGCTAAAACATGAGCAATCCGAAGTAGGTCATCCATCAAAAAAATCGACCCGCCTATGCAGTTGGTTGTTGAACGTTTAGCATTCAGCCCAAGTACTTCAATCTCGTTGAGACTGTCAATGATTGCCTGTTTTGGAACATTGTTGAAAGGCAAAGGCGGAGTTCAGAAAGATACCTAGACATATTCCTGGTATTTTAGGGCCTTAGCTATGTTCCATATGACCACCCTATGCAGTGCAGCGTCAGGGCGCAGAATGCATTTATAAAAATGTCCGTGCTTGCATTTTTCTCTAGATAATATATGCTTGGAAGGTATTTCTCAATTTTATGCTAGATATGTTCAGTCAGGGTCAAAACTGTATAACGACTAACGTGAGAGGGGCGCAATAAATTAAATGGGGTTGCATGCAACGAGCGAGCATGCAACCGCAAGTGTACCTTAAATCCAGAGCTACTTACAATTGGCCAGCCGCTTATATGCTACGCGTTCCCGATATGGTCGCCAAGCCTAAAGCTTACTCACTGGAGGAAAATACAGCCCTACCAAAACACTGCTCTCAGAATCGCTACGGGGTGTATTCTTATGTCCCCAGAATACCAACTACACGGTGAAGCAAGAGTACTCCCCATTAGGGAGAGAAATAAAATGCTGAACAAACAGTTTCTGTTGAATACCCAGAAGCCTGGGCATCCCAACAGACATCTGGTTAAAGAGGTCCACCTCCCAGGGGCTTAAGAAGTATTTTCAGCAAGCATTATGAGGAAATAGGGCACCTGAGAACGCAGCAGTATGTAAAAGAAAAATTAACAGGCCCTCAGTGATATCCACAAAAAGGCGTCGGACCTCTATGCCAGGTATTGTCCGGCGAACCCCTTTCTTAAAGATAAATACCCTGAACGCGCAGAAAAGGGAAGGATTCTCCCTAAAGAGACCGATAATGTAACAGGTTAAATTACATATAAGGAATCAACGCCGACATACATAACGTATGTCCTGCTTGCAATGTGTTCCCACATGACACCGACAATATCTGTAATTACAATGTGGAACCAACGCCTATAACACTCTCTCGTTCATCCGTATTGAAACTGCAAGTTTCCTTGCACTCCTGTTAGAGGATCTTGATAACAAATTGTGAGTGCTAGCACCTATTTGATAACAACAACAACTAACGCGAAAGGGACTTAGAACCCCAAAGGAAAATATTCTGTATATTAACGCGTCTAACGGTAAAACTGTTTACTGAATGAAACTCCAACACTTTTTAATATCTAATCACAGTTCGCTTTATCTCCTTGAGATTTACATTTTATTTATGACGAAGATCAACAATAGGCTATTGTTTTACTTTTAGTGCGTTCACACACCTGCATACGAGAACTTATTAAAATATTTATTATTTTTTTATCTACTCTTTTGTTATCACAGCCAATTACTTCTTTATTTGTGATTCTTGCCATGCCCTCTATTATGCCTCAGAGGTGTTATTAATCACAGAATAACTCAAACAAAACAAAACAGAAATAAATGTCGACACTCACATACATACCTACGCATGCTCAGAGGCATGATAATAACTAATCAATCAACTCATTCATACTCATTCAAGGTATGTGATTTTCGTAATTCATTATACCACGTACACTTGTTGCACTACTTGTTGTTGTTGTTTGTCTAGTTGCGCCCAAATGATACAGCGAATCATCACATACCGGCGCTGACAGAAAATGAAATGAAAAATTCACTTTAGCTAGCGTGTAAAAAAAACGCCACCCCGGCAGCGGCAGCAAATAAACAATAGAAGATAAATGATGGACAATATAAGAATAGGGGAGGCCGTAAAACGTAAGTAGGTTAAAGCAATAATCACGCTGATATCAATGACATGCGTCTGTATATACGACGACGTTTGAGGCTAACACTTTAACGCTTGAACTTAAGTAAGGTATGTAGCTTCACACAAACGAGTCTACCCGGGAGGCTTGCGGCGATTTACTACTGGGATTTCACAAAGAGTAGAAACACATCATCCCTTGAGGCTTGAATAATGTTTCTAATCGAACACGGTAAGCGGCTATTTTGGCGATGATGCGCAGCAACAAAATCGAATTGTAAACGACCGTCTCGCAAATGTTGAGGATGGAGGTGGCACATCGCATGCATGGTGATGAAGAGTGAGGGAGAAAATTGGAATAAAAAAAATGCGAAAGCATAAAAACCAATAAATTTATGCATACGTACATATGTACTAAGATGTAAATTTATACAGAGGATATATGTATATACCCAGTTGTAAAGACACAAAGTATAATTTGTTTTTCTATAACTTCATCTAAAAATCGTTTAAAAACCTTTAGGTTGCTAATTTTTTTAATGAATTGTTTGCTAATTCTGAAAATTTACTATCGTGAACGGGATGTGCAACAATTGCAATCAACTTTTTGTTGATCGAATTTTTGTTGATCAAGCTTTTGTTGATTAACTCTTTGTTTGTTTACTTTACAAATAAATAAAACTTCTAATAGTTTTTTCGTGAGACGTGTTTGAATATTTTTTTGGGAATTAATGTTTGTTATTTTAATAGAAAGAAGCGGCTGCACTTCGTTTTTTAACGTCGTCGCGTCAAGTTCGTTTTCCTCACAACTCAACCGAGTGCCATAAAAGGACGCTATTCATGCGGTAGAGAACAAAATGGCGGATAGTGCGGGAATCGAAATGACAAAAAATTAAATTTAAATCATTTAAAAAACTAAAAAAATTATCTTACTTGGAGTAAACCATGAAATCAGAATATATCTAAATATATAATAACCTCAATTACGCAGAAACCTACGCACATGGTTCTGGCCTTAGCGCATTATTTGTGTGTTGGTGGAGCAATTTGGAAAAAGATGGCGGCAAGCCATAGTTTGGAATAATATACATACGATTTTTTTTTTTTAATGGACGTTGTGGCAGCGCGCTGCCCTCAAGTGGCCCAATGAAACCATATATATAATAACTTTTTTTTTATTTTTTTATTTTTGATTTTTTTTATTTTGCCGAGTCTTTGATGGGCAGCGGTTTGTCAAGCGTCACGATCTGAGACTGCTCAGCTACAGAAGAAATTTCATCAGCCAAGCGTAATACTTAAAGAGAACAGAAGCAAACGTATTATACATTAATTAAGAGAGGTGAGAACAATCTTTTTTATAGAAAAAAGGGAGTCCGAGCTATCAAATGTGTTTGAGTGAGAGTTATAATCTTGGCATAAACGCCGAAAAGGTTCATTTTGTTCGAAATTTGTTCTACATTGTTTCAGCAGAAGAGGTTTGAAGTGTCTCGATGTCCGAGAGGGAACGCAAAAGTTCACTTCATTCAGAAGAAATGGGCTCGAAATTGATCCATTTAAAAGTTTTGTCATAAATATTACACCAAGCATTTCCCTTCGACTAGCAAGAGTTGGAATATTGATAAGCTTTAATCGATTAGTATAAGGTGGAAGATTAGTTAAATTTCTTAAGGCAAATAGTAAAAATTGCTTTTGTATTGATTCGAGACTGTCTGCATGGACTTGATAACGCGGATTCCAAATTATCGAGCCGTATTCTAATATTGGCCTAACTAATGTTGTAAAAAGTGCTTTAGTTATGTAAGGGTCGTTAAATTCTTTTGACCACCGTTTAACAAATGCAAAAACACATGTGCCTTTATTCACTGTAGCATTAATATGAAGATTGAAACTAAGTTTGGAATCCATCATGACTCCCAAGTCAATAAAATTATTTACAGTTTCTAGACTATAGTTGTTAATTGTATATGAAGCTGGTGGCGAAACTCTCCGAGAAAAACACATGAATTTACATTTTTTGAGATTGAGCGGCATATAATTTACATTGCACCAGGTAACCAAGTGATTTAAATCCATTTGAAGCAAGGAATGTTCCTCAACCGAGGCACATGATTTGAAAAGTTTTACATCGTCTGCGTACATCAAGATTTTTGAGTATTTAATTGTACCAGATAAATCGTTTATGAACAACAAGAACAGAATCGGACCAAGATGGCTGCCGTGAGGATCACCAGAAGAAACATTGGTGACCCCAGAAAGTGTATTTTTAAAGATTACTTTTTGCGTACGATAACCAAGATACGAAGAAATCCAACATATAAGACGGGGTTGAAAACCGAGTTGACTGAGCTTATGAATAAGTAATGGGTGTGATACTTTGTCGAAAGCTTTACTGAAATCGGTGTAAATTACATCAGTGTGAAGGCCTTTTCTAAATCTATTAGAAACGTGAGTGGTAAATTCTAGTAAATTGCTGATAGGTGATTTGCCCTTACAGAACCCATGCTGCGAGCTTGCAATTATAAGGGAAATAGAGAATGATAGGTGGTGGGTAACAATAGCCTCAAATAACTTTGGGATAGCGGATAACTTTGCATGCCCCGGGTAGTTTCCTATTGAAGACCTGCTTCCATTTTTATGAAGCGGAATAAGAAAAGATTCCTTCCATATTGTTGGGAAAACGCCATAAATTAAAGATAAATTAAATAAATCTGTTAGCGGCTGATAGATGTTTGCAGCACATTTTTTAAGAAAGTGTGTCGGGATCCTGTCTGGGCCGTATGAATATGATACTTTTAAAGTTTTTAAATAAGATAATACATCTTCTGAAGATAGAAATGGAGCTCTGATTGAATAAAATGAATCAATATGGTATGTGTATTCATTAGGTGAAACGTTGGTCTCAATAGAGTAATTTGATTTGAAAAATTCCGCAAAGAAGTCGGCGATCTCTTGATCATCGCTGGAAGTATTATCTTGGAATTTCATGGATGATGGAAACCCTTTCACCCTGCGTTTAGAGTTTACGAATCCGTAAAATGCCTTCGGGTTGCAAGTTATATTTCTTTTCATTTTACAAAGATAAGCTTTGTAACACCTTTTGTTCAATTGAAAATACTTGCAGCGTAGAATCGAGTACTGCAAGTAATGGTTATGTAAACCCGTCTTTTTGAACAACTTGAAAGATCGAGACTTTTTATTCTTTAAAATTTTCAGCTCTTTAGTGAACCATACTTGGCTTGTATCGGAATGTACACAAATCCGCTTAGGTACGTATTTTTCAAAAAGACAGTAAATGGTATTGTAAAAGTGAGAAACGCTTTGCTCCACATCAGCATTAAATATTGGCCACACTATTCGAGATAGATCGCGATTTAACTTTTTAAAATTGGCCTTCGCAAAGTCCTAAGGTCTAAAGGAAGATACGTTTCTTTCATAACTAAAATTAAATTTCCGAATTGTTACGTCATGGGTTTTCCTTTTTGAGAAGATATACGATCGAATCTTGACACGAATATCGATTTTTTAGGAGGGACTACAACCAAGTTCCTAGTTCCAGGCTCAGTCGCCTGAGAACGGTTTGCAGGTTCAATATTTTTTCTAGCTGCTAGTTTTGTTGGAGGTGCCTTTGATGTTGAAGGCTCTACTGTAAGAGGACTTGGAGATGCTAAGTTTATTAATTCTATCGTGCTGGGTGTAGGAACGATTGGGTTATGGATGTTTTGAACAGGGTCTAGGGTCAGTACGCCAGCCGAGACATCAGTTCGTTTTCGTTTGCTGTCACGACTGTCGCTGTTAGCATTAGCAGCTGAATCGGTAATACATTTGAAAGTTTTAAACAAGTTTTCATAATACTTGAATTTATCCCCTAATGTAGAAAGTTCCTTACCGATTTCGGAAAATGCGTTTCGGGTATGTTTGAAAAGCTTAAAAAGATCCACTTCCGTGGATCTGCATTTCAAGCACGACCAACGCACACCCTTGTTATCGTTGATCGTATCACACACCCTTGCTGTCAAACTAGCGCACTTCATATGAGCAAGCTCATCACAAAGCCAGCACGACACGAAACGCTCGGTATCACCTTCCAATTGGCAGTTAACAAAATTGCAAGACATTATAAGTTAAAGTAAAATTGATTAAAATGAATACTTTTGGAATATAACCTGGTATATGTGGATCTCAGAATCCCTACCATTGAAATCAAATTTCAAAAAAAAAAAAAAAAGAAGCGACTGTTCATGAGAAAATTCCAGACGATTAATTTTGTCTCTTATTCACGCGGAAGATTTTTTGTTAGGGCAATGCCAATAGGAACATCTGCAACAAGAGCAAGCCAAAAATCCAACAAAAACTGCAACAAAATAACTATGACGTATACAATATCTGGTAAAACTTCAAGCCTATAGCTGTTTAAGTGAGGAAGAAATGGTGAAGAAGATCTTATCTGAACAATCGGTTGCATAGCATTTAGAATACATATATGATTGATCTTGATGATTTTTTCAGGCAACTATGTTCATCATATCTCTAACCATCTTGAAAAGACGACACGGTTCATACCTTGCATTGTAAAACACTCTAAGAAGCACAATAATGAGAAAGAAATTGGGTATCACATTCAATCCATTCGGTGTACCTCCAGCTTACTAAGGACCGTTTTCACCATCCCCAGATAAGTTAGATTTTACCTGGATAATAGCAATCTATCAGATAGCTTCTTTGACATTTTCGTTTTCACCAATACAGGGTGACCAACCCACGGTTAAACTTTTAGACTTTGTTCTACGCGAAAATTGGTTGGCTACAATTACAAATTGAGCCTTGCTTAACATCTTCACTGTCTATCCCATTCTCCTCTACTCTATCTTCCATTTTTCTTATAATTCTTGTCCATCCCTTATTCTATTTGTCCGCCTCCCACTGTCCAATAACGCCTCCACTCCAATCCCACTCCCACTCGCACACCCACTCCTATTTAGAGTTAACTTCACATTCTCACTTCCATTCTCAGTCCCACATCCACTACAGCTCCCATTCCGTCTGCCTCTCTCACCTCAATTTCCTCGTTAACGGAATATCTATCGAATACCTGCTTCACCTGGCCGAACGATTTTAATATCTTTGCGTAAACCTTACAAAACTATATGAAACTAAAACAATTTTTAAAATGGCTTTCATTTTTATTTACAAGATAAAGATAGATAAATGAAAAATTATCCGGCTCGGTAACGTTTCTCACTGCGATATTATTACTCTACCATAAACATAGGCATTTGTTATGTTGTGCAGAAGCTACAAAAAAAATTTAGTTCTTGCCTCACCCCCCTTCTCTACATATTTGATCCCAGTCTCTTCTTCGTATCTTCTCCCGTTTACATTCTCGAATTTTCTCTCTTCTACTCCCACTTTCTTTCCTCTCCCTCAACCGTCCTCTATTCTTATTCATCTCCTTCCTTGCTCATGCTTCCTCTCCTTCCCATATTCCCCCAACACTTTCTCATTTTTATCTCCCTTTTCTACTCACACTTTGTTCCTTCTCCCTAACCCGCCCTTCCTTTTTTGCTCCTCTTGTATTCCGTATGAACTCGCTACCCTGCCCCGAGTATAATTTCGAATCTTGAACCCAAGTGTATTATTCACTCCGTAAAAATGTATGCGAATTTTAAGAGACCTATAACTTGTACTTAATTAGACCAAAATTGATTGCGCTACAAAACAGGATACTCAAAAAGTTCAGAGAACTCCAATTAAAAAGCTCCGCGATAGGTATGCCTGTCGTAAGAGGCGACTAAAATAACAGATTCAAGGGGCTGTGTAGGTTGCCAGCGCAATATACAGCTTCTCCAAACCCAATCGTCAACCTCACCTATCCGCGGCGAATTCTGTTTTACTAACAGACGAGGCTCTGGGGACCCCAAGCTCCTCATAGAACTTGGGGGTGGGGAGGGAGGGATGGCCTGAAGGTATAATGTGGCCATATAAATCGTTCCCAAGATGGTCGGGCGGACACCGATAACACTCCCCAAAGCCTTCGTGGAGCAACCTTATCGCTGCAACAACAACAACAACATGAACTCAAGAAATAAGCATTTCACAACCTTTCGAAGTAAAACGACGCCCGCCCATTAAAATAATAATAATAATAAAATTAGCAGCAACTTAGTATCACCCAGTTATCAACCAATACTTGTGAGTCTTCCTTTTTCCTTAGATTATTATTTAGGCGGACGCCGTGGTGTGGCGATAGCGTTCTCCGCTTACCGCATCGAGGGTACTGTGTTCAACTCCCGGGCAAAGTAACATTAAAATTTGGAGAAAAGTTTTTCAAATAGAAAAAAGTTTTCCTGATCGGAGTAGCCCCTTGGCGGTGATTTGTTTGTATTTTTGCTATGAAAAGCTTCTCAGTGAACAGTACCTTGCAGATGCCGTTTGGAGTCGGTCCCGTTCTGTCAATTTGTAGGGAAAATTAAAAAGGGAGCACGACGCAAATTGGAAGAGAACCTCGGCCTTTACCTCTCCGGAGGTAAATTTTTATACTCAGTTGAGCAGAGCTCACAGAGTATATTAAGTTTGATTGGATAACGGTTAGTTGTACATATATAAAGGCATCGAGATAGATATAGACTTCCATATATCAAAATAATCAGGATCGAAAAAAAATTTGATTGAGCCATGTCCGTCCGTCCGTCCGTCCGTCCGTTAACAAGATAACTTGAGTAAATTTTGAGGTATCTTGATGAAATTTGGTATGTAGGTTCCTGAGCACTCATCTCAGATCGCTATTTAAAATGAACGATATCGGACTATAACCACGCCCACTTTTTCGATATCGAAAATTTCGAAAAACCGAAAAAGTGCGATAATTCATTACAAAAGACCGATAAAGCGACGAAACTTGGTAGATGAGTTGAACTTATGACGCAAAATATAAAATTAGTAAAATTTTGGACAATGGGCGTGGCACCGCCCACTTTTAAAAGAAGGTAATTTAAAACTTTTGCAAGCTGTAATTTGGCAGTCGTTGCAGATATCATGATGAAATTTGGCAGGAACGTTACTCTTATTACTATATGTACGCTTAATAAAACTTAGCAAAATCGGAGAAGGACCACGCCCACTTTAAAAAAAAAATGTTTTTAAAGTAAAATTTTAACAAAAAATTTAATATCTTTACAGTATATAAGTAAATTATGTCAAGATTCAACTCCAGTAATGATTTGGTGCAACAAAATACAAAAATAAAAGAAAATTTTAAAATGGGGGTGGCTCCGCCCTTTTTCATTTCATTTGTCTAGGATACTTTTAACGCCATAAGTCGAACAAAAATTAACCAATCCTTTTGAAATTTGATAGGGGCATAGATTTTATGGCGTTAACTGTTTTCTGTGAAAATGGGCGAAATCGGTTGATGTCACGCCCAGTTTTTATACACAGTCATCCGTCTGTCCTTCCGCATGGCCGTTAACACGATAACTTGAGCAAAAATAGATATATCTTTACTAACCTCAGTTCACGTACTTATCTGAACTCACTTTATCTTGGTATGAAAAATGAACGAAATCCGACTATGACCACGCCCACTTTTTGGATATCGAAAATTACGAAAAATGAAAAAAATGCCATAATTCTATACCAAATACGAAACAAGGGATGAAATATGGTAAGGTAATTGGATTGTTTTATTGACGCGAAATATAACTTTAGAAAAAACTTTATAAAATGGTTGTGACACCTACCATATTAAGTAGAAGGAAATGAAAAAGTTCTGCAGGGCGAAATAAAAAACCCTTAAAATCTTGGCAGGTATTACATATATAAATAAATTAGCGGTATCCAACAGATGATGTTCTGGGCCACCCTGGTCCACATTTTGGTCGATATCTGGAAAACGCCTTCACATATACAACTACCACCACTCCCTTTTAAAACTCTCATTAATACCTTTAATTTGATACCCATATCGTACAAACTCATTCTAGAGTCACCCCTGGTCCACCTTTATGGCGATATTTGGAAAAGGCGAACACCTATAGAACGAAGGCCCACTCCTTTTAAAAATACTCATTAACACCTTTCATTTGATACCCATATCGTACAAACAAATTCTAGAGTCACCCCTGGCCCACCTTTATGGCGATATCTCGAAACGGCGTCCACCTATGGAACTAAGGATTACTCCATTTTTAAAATACTCATTAACACCTTTCATTTGATACCCATATCGTACAAACGCATTCTAAAGTCACACCTGGTCCATCTTTATGGCGATATCTCGAAAAGGCGTCCACCTATAGAACTAAGGCCCACTCCCTTTTAAAATAATCATTAACACCTTTCATTTGATACCCATATCATACAAACAAATTCTAGAGTCACCCCTGGCCCACCTTTATGGCGATATCTCGAAACGGCGTCCACCTATGGAACTAAGGATTACTCCATTTTTAAAATACTCATTAACACCTTTCATTTGATACCCATATCGTACAAACGCATTCTAAAGTCACACCTGGTCCATCTTTATGGCGATATCTCGAAAAGGCGTCCACCTATAGAACTAAGGCCCACTCCCTCTTAAAATACTCATTAACTCCTTTCGTTTGATACCCATATTACACAAACGATTTCTAGAGTCACCCCTGGTCCACCTTTATGGCGATATCTCGAAAAGGGGTCCACCTATGGAACTAAGGATTACTCCATTTTAAAATACTCATTAACACCTTTCATTTGATACCCATATCGTACAAACTCATTCTAGAGTCACCCCTGGTCCACCTTTATTGCGATACCTCGAAAATGCGTCCACCTATAGAACTGAGGCCCACCCCTCTTAAAATACTCATTAACTCCTTTCGTTTGATACCCATATTGCACAAACGAATTCTAGAGTCACCCCTGGCCCACCTTTATGGCGATATCTCGAAACGGCGTCCACCTATGGAACTAAGGATTACTCCATTTTAAAATACTCATTAACACCTTTCATTTGATACCCATATCGTACAAACTCATTCTAGAGTCACCCCTGGTCCACCTTTATGGCGATATTTCGAAAAGGCGAACACCTATAGAACGAAGGCCCACTCCCTTTTAAAAATACTCATTAACACCTTTCATTTGATACCCATATCGTACAAACAAAGTCTAGAGTCACCCCTGGTCCAGAAAGGCCCACTCCCTCTTAAGATACTCATTAACTCCTTTCGTTTGATACCCATATTGCACAAACGAATTCTAGAGTCACCCCTGGCCCACCTTTATGGCGATATCTCGAAACGGCGTCCACCTATGGAACTAAGGATTACTCCATTTTTAAAATACTCATTAACACCTTTCATTTGATACCCATATCGTACAAACGCATTCTAAAGTCACACCTGGTCCATCTTTATGGCGATATCTCGAAAAGGCGTCCACCTATAGAACTAAGGCCCACTCCCTCTTAAAATACTCATTAACTCCTTTCGTTTGATACCCATATTACACAAACGATTTCTAGAGTCACCCCTGGTCCACCTTTATGGCGATATCTCGAAAAGGGGTCCACCTATGGAACTAAGGATTACTCCATTTTAAAATACTCATTAACACCTTTCATTTGATACCCATATCGTACAAACTCATTCTAGAGTCACCCCTGGTCCACCTTTATTGCGATACCTCGAAAATGCGTCCACCTATAGAACTGAGGCCCACCCCTCTTAAAATACTCATTAACTACTTTCGTTTGATACCCATATTGCACAAACGAATTCTAGAGTCACCCCTGGCCCACCTTTATGGCGATATCTCGAAACGGCGTCCACCTATGGAACTAAGGATTACTCCATTTTAAAATACTCATTAACACCTTTCATTTGATACCCATATCGTACAAACTCATTCTAGAGTCACCCCTGGTCCACCTTTATGGCGATATTTCGAAAAGGCGAACACCTATAGAACGAAGGCCCACTCCCTTTTAAAAATACTCATTAACACCTTTCATTTGATACCCATATCGTACAAACAAAGTCTAGAGTCACCCCTGGTCCAGAAAGGCCCACTCCCTCTTAAAATACTCATTAACTCCTTTCGTTTGATACCCATATTGCACAAACGAATTCTAGAGTCACCCCTGGCCCACCTTTATGGCGATATCTCGAAACGGCGTCCACCTATGGAACTAAGGATTACTCCATTTTAAAATACTCATTAACACCTTTCATTTGATACCCATATCGTACAAACGCATTCTAGAGTCACACCTGGTCCATCTTTATGGCGATATCTCGAAAAGGCGTCCACCTATAGAACTAAGGCCCACTCCCTCTTAAAATACTCATTAACTCCTTTCGTTTGATACCCATATTACACAAACGAATTCTAGAGTCACCCCTGGTCCACCTTTATGGCGATATCTCGAAAAGGGGTCCACCCACAGAACTAAGCCCCACGCCCTTTTAAAATAATCATTAACACCTTTCATTTGATACCCATATCATACAAACAAATTCTAAAGTCACTCCTGGTCCATCTTTACGGCGATATCTCGAAAAGGCGTCCATCTATAGAACTTAGGTCCACGCCCTTTTAAAATACTCATTAATACCTTTCATTTGATACCCATATCGTACAAACGCATTCTAGAGTCAACCCTGATCCACCTTTATGGCTATATCCCTAAATGGCGTCCACCTATAGAACTATGGCCCACTCCCTCATAAAATACTCTTTAATGCCTTTCATTCACATGTCATACAAGCACATTCCAGGGTTTCCCTCGGTTCATTTTCCTACATGGTTATTTTCCCTTATGTTGTCACCATAGCTCTCAACTGAGTATGTAATGTTCGGTTACACCCGAACTTAACCTTCCTTACTTGTTAGTTATTAAAAATAACCAGTATTATTGTTGTTTTCAACGCCAATTTCCTTTTAGTTTTTGTTGGTTTAACATTTTTTTTCTCCACGAACGTTTGTGGCACCGCCGGGAATATTAGATTCGAAAACTCATTCAAGAGCGAAAAATAAAAAATACGAAATAAAGCACAATGCAACAAACCATCCCTTTACGCATCCATTGCACGATGACAGCGCCCGTTTACACAGTTCCCCACATTTTTTAATTGTTCGTTTTTTTTTTTTGTTCACCATAATTATTGTTGTTGCTATTGTTATTTTTTATCTGGCAATTTTGTGCACATCTGTCGCTTTTGCCGCTTTGATTCTGTCACTTCGTACATACGTACATACAAATCTACATATTCATACATACATATCTACACATTAGACTGGGTCGATTTATTAACCGATATCGCGCCATAGATTTTTTGATAGGATTTGGGCTCAGGAAAAAAAAGTTCCACTACGCATACCCAAAAAAAATAATTTTCGAGCCTGCGAGTTTTCATTTTCTGTTTTTTTTTTTGCTTTTTTTCGACTTTGATTTTTAAGGTTTTTTCTTGACCTACTAAAAAATTTTCATTTGATTGTAAAATTTTCATGTATATATATATATTTTTTTTTAAACTGTTATCGCCAACGTTTTAAGCGGACATTTTTAGGTCGGACACGGTATAAATATTGTTACGAATATTAGCAACACTAAGGGGTATTGCCATCTCTAAGCCGATGCTAAACAGTGACGTGAATGCACATCAATAATTTAATCATTTTGTCTACACCTATGTACGTACACGCAGCGGAGAAGAGATGCACAAACACATGCAGATATTTTATCTGAAATGTTCCTAAAGGTATGCAATTATAATTGTGGAAGTGTCACTCACACATACAAGCGCAGGGGTATGAGAGAAGCTATAAAAATTATACATCTCTAGTTGTAGCTGAGAAATTTATAACTAACTAGTAAGTTCTGGAATTAGGAAAGCCTAGAAATATGCAACGAGGAAACCAGACAGTATAAAAAGGCGACAACAGTAGAGGCGAGAATCAGTTTCATTTAAGCTATCAATCAGTTTGATTTAATTAAGCAAGCTATAAGTGTTATTGTGAAGTACCTTAATAAAGGCCATTTTTCCATTATTCAATATTGGAGTTATTTATTCAACAGTTTAGTGATTCGAACTTTAGTAGAAGATTGCAAATAAGGGAAATTGCAAGTAAATTCGTTACAATATGAAAATTTCTTTAGTAGGTCATGAAAAAAAACCTTAAAAATCAAAGTCGAAAAAAAGTCAAAAAAATTTTATTTCGTAAGCTCGAAAATTATTTTTTTTGGGTATGCGTAGTGGAACTTTTTTCCTGAGCCCAAATCCTATCGAAAAATCGATGGCGCGATATCGGCTAACTTTCGTCCATACAAATCAACCCACCCTAATACACATATTTGTCCATTATTACAATGCGCCACACGTAGAGGCAGGCCCACATGTGGAGCAACGTTGTGGTGAATCGCTGTGAGTTTTTCGAGACCAAAAAAACAACTACAGTATAAATATGCCTCCCGCCCCTGCTCGGCGTGTTGATGCGTACGTTCGTTGTGACGTTCTAATAAATATTTGCGAGATTTGTTTCTAAAAGTGTATGCATGATTGTATATGAGTTTTGGAACTTAAGCTAATCGGTTAATCGCCACGATGTTCAATTTAAAATTTCGACTATGCGAAACTTTTATAATTCGTTTGGCGGCGAATCATCGCATTCGTAATTGTAATATTAAGGTAACTTGTTTGATTATACAAAAATAAGAATAATCAGTTGTTATGAAATATAATCAATTTATTTAATAATCCCCGCTTAAAAACTCATACAAATAATTATTTTATTCCAGCAATTATTTGATTATTTTTTAATGCCAAATAGCCTTGATTTCTTCAGATCATTTTCCATATAAATTATTAGTAAAATTTTAAGAGTTTTTAAACGGTGTTTTAATAGTTATTATTAAAATTAATTATTATATAAATAACTATTGAAAAACTGAAGAGCATTTAACATACTGGCTGATGTGGCAGCTGTTTCGACTGGTCACAACAACAAAAATAAAAAAATTGAAATTATAAGCATACATAATGGGGTTCTTTTTTACAATCGATTATTCGACTAGTCGTTTAGTCGAGTAGCGACTTTTGTGTTGATTGAAAATCAACTAGGTGGTATTTGGTTTCAACCTAGCATGCAATCGATTAATTTTCATTATTCGAATACTGACGGTTTCACAGATTAAGTTTTTGTCATTTAAAATTAAAATTCCAAAATTTCGTATATTAAACTTTACTCACAAAAATTAAAAAAAAATTATCATTTGCTGCAAAATAAGTTTCTGGAAACGTAGCTGGGTAAGGACTTTCATTTTTAGTTTCGAGGATGCCACAGAACGAATTGCAAAATATGTGAGCTGCAGATGACTAATAATAATGCCATAAAGTCTTTGTGAATTTCAGAACTCAGTACAAATTACAAAAAAAAGTGTTCGAGTACTCGAATCAATCACTAATGGAACGCAAACAACTAGTTGATTTGTTATTATCTATTAATCGAATAGTCATTTATCAAGAGGTCTAACACAAACAGCTGTTGACGCAGCCTAGGACAAGAATTGCAACAAGGAAGATATATGCAAAGCGAATTCAAACCAAATCGCCATGCAGCAGAATGTCAAGTCAAAAGAAGATTATCCTTAATTACGTCTAAAGGGCCCATTATTGATACTTAGCATATAGACTTGACTTGAGAACTGTCACTTACAGTTCTGTTAAATAAACGTTGCATGTTACTGATTACTCAAAACTTAGCAACACTTAACTTGATTTAAGTCCCCATTACTGATACTTAGCATAGACTTGACTTGACTTGGCGTAAACTTGGCAACTTAGCCACGATTATACTCCACTTGGCGCATAAAATCTGGCATCATAATCAGCGTTGAAATTTATTTTTAAATAAATGTCAATTTGTATGACAAAATGTCAAAATGAAATGGAATCAAACAAATGGCATCTCAAAATGTAGACGTCACTTAGAACTTACATAGAAAATCAAAATTCAACAGACTTCTACACTCAGAGAAAAACGCCGTTCTAAAATCCAGCACCACCGGACTCAATTCAAGCTTTTCATGTTCTTACTTTTTTGTTCTTGAAAAACGAACGACCTGTTCTTAAAACAACAACCTTGTTCTTGAACTGACACCATTTTCTTGAAAAGAGAACGGCTGGTCTTAAAATATGAACAAATGTTCTATTAATGAGAACGATGTTCTTAAATTAAGCCCAAGAAAAAAAAACCGGTACAATTCGTGTGCACTACAATGTTAAATACAACATTTGGCACCATGTACCAAGCAGTCGTAGTGGCCCAGCGGCTATGATGTTGCGCTTGCGATCTGTGAATTTTTTAAAACAATTTTTTTGTTCTATTTTTTTTAACTCTTATTTTTCGTTCAGTTCCATTCACATATGCACAGGTAATTCTCAAACTTGTTATGAAATGTTTTAAGTATATATGCAGATTACATCTTCAAATAAGAATAATTTCTCAATAAGGGAAATGTATGAGAAAATGCTTATTATGCATTTTTTCTTAAAATTTTGACTTTTAATACAATTTTTTTTGTTATAAATATTTTTTATTTATGACAAAAAAATTATTTTTAATAAAAAATAAATAAATATATTTTAAAAAATACTTTCCCCTCCCACCAAAGATCAAGAACAAACCGTTCTTCAATTGAGACCGAAAAATTTTAAATCGACCACAAATCGCTCTCGAAGCGTGAGAACGAAAATTCTTAAATCAAGCCCAAGTAGTGCTTGAAATGAGCACAGAAGTTTCACACATCAATACCAAAGTGGTCATAAAATACGAACGGTGTGCTTGGAAAAACCGTTCTTAAAACAAGCCCATCGGTCACGAGTTAAGAAAAAACGTACTTAGCAGACTTTTGTCAACGAATGTTCTTAATTTTGAACTTGTTTCGTTCGTTTTAGAACGATTTTTTCTCTGAGTGTAAGTCAAGTTAAGTATTGAGTAATCAGTAACATGCAATGTTCATTTAACAGAACTGTAAGTGACAGTTCGCAAGCCAAGTCAAGTCTATGCTAAGTATCAGTAATGAAGCCTTTAGAAGTCTATTGAATTTTGATTTTCTATGTAAGTTCTAAGTGACGTTTACATTTTGAGATGCCATTTGTTTGTTTCCATTTCATTTTGACATTTTGTCATACAAATTGAGATTTATTGATTATGATGCCAGATTGTATGCGCTAGGTGGAGTATAATCGTGGCTAAGTTTCCAAGTTTACGCCAAGTCAAGTCAAGTCTATGCTAAGTATCAGTAATGGGCCCTAAACTGTCACCTTGTTGTACCAAACTATGCCAAGAAAATCGCAAGAACAAGCAATTAGCTGTAGGGATAACACCACCTTGTACTGGATTCGCTTTGGGCTGCAGTATTAGAAATCTGTAGCACTCGAGTTCTGTTCTCAACTCAAGCTGGAAAAATTCCTAATAGCCAAAAAAACGCGATGTCCGAAGAGTATCTTTTTTGGCAGGGTCGAAATAGCTATCACATCAGCCTGTATGTTTCATACTGTTTAGTTTTTCTATTATTACATATAATGTAAAGAAGAATGTATATTTGTATGCAGCTTATGTACTCCGAAACCACTTCGCCTATTTTATTCAAATTTGCAGGCTAGCTTGGCCGCAACCCGGAAAGTGTTCTTGTGAAGTTTGTTTCCGTTGTGAAGTGGACCAGGGATCGATCTATTCGAACTAATTCTATTCATGGTTCGATTTGCCTGAAATTTGGTATATAACTAGCCCTTTGCTTAGATTAGTATTTACGGCACTTTTTTCGGGAAATGGACCAGGGACCGACTGGGAATGGGACTGAGATTGAGACTGAAACTCTGAGTGGAACTGGGAGTGGGACTTGGACTGGGACTGGGACTCGAACATGGGCTGGGACTGTAAATGGAACTGGGACCGGGATTGGGAATAAGATTTTGAGAAGAACTAGAGAGAAGAGAAAAAACGGAAGGAGAAACAAAATAGAGTTAGACGAAGATAGAGAGATATTGATAAAGGAGCGGAAAATAAATGAGGAAAATACAGAGGGAGAAAGAGAAGCAGAGAAAAAGAAAGGCAAAGGGTGGAGTGAATAAAAGAATAAGGAAAAGGGGAGAGAGGTGAGCGAGAGTAAAAGCTTAAAACTTCTTAAGAGTTTTGCAGAAAGACCAATGCTAAGGTAGAACAACTTTTATCGGGTTTTCTAGTAATAAATATAATAAAGAACAAATTATGTTTGTACGAAAGAATAAATATAAGTAGCAGAAGGCAAAGTTGCACAACAAGAAGACGTGGTTTTGAATGCGTCTGTTTGTAAGCGGATCGATAATGGCAGGAGTGTGGATTCGAATCTCAATACCGGCAGAATTGGCCTTTAAGATATTGACAAAGGTATAATCGAAATAGTTGTTGAGCTGTTTCATTTTATATAATAGATGTAATAATTAGATTGAAATTATAGCAAAGTTGTCCAAAAACTTATTAAACTTTGCTTGTAACTATGTACATATGTGAAAAATGAAAAGAAGATTAAATCCAGCAACAAATTTTGTATGTAATTAATTTAAATTAAAGGCAGACTCGGAGGAAATTAAGAAAATTCCACCTATCACTTTTTTTTTTAATAAAATTTAAAATTAATATGTGTGATGCCGATCACTACAATACTCGATTTATCAAAGCTATTCGACTATTCGAATATCAGAAGCTGACTAACAACCATAACTATGATTACAAATCGAATAATCGGTTTACCGAATAGCAAAATAGTTAGCTAATTGTGTGAGTTCCAGTATGAAGATATATTTCAATTAAGCTGAGGCTCTTCCTGACGTCATTGTATATACATATATGTATATAGACTAGGGTGGTCCTTATCAATCAAATAAACGCGTTCTTTTAGTATCTCCCAAGAAAATAGGGCTCGCAAGCGTAAGCAGGCCGGTTTACAATAAAACAATAAAAAATACTAATTTCAGTTTTTTTTTATTATTTTGGACGTATCCTTTTTTTTTTTTTGATCTCAGCTCAGATTGCCCTATGAAGACTCATTGAAATATGAACATGAGTGCGAGTCAAATAAAAACAAAATTGTTAAAATACGAACTTTAACAACTGTGACACCCAATGATCGGTTATAATCAGGACAAAAATTTATATATGTATGTATCCCCAGATAGAGCAATCTTAACTTCAAACGCTATTCGACACCCTTTAAACGGCACCAACTGAGACCAAAACTTGTATGCAAAATTTTTGATCTTAATATTACCATCTAAAGGGTAAAAATCGTTTACCTTATTTACAAGAACCACCTTAATGGGCTACATACATATATACAAACATACGAATATCTTTTTGTACGTAATGGTGTTGGCATATTTTATATTATTTACATGCGATCGTTCCCTTTTAATTGCTGTTTGCTCTTTTTATTAAGCGTTCGTTTTTGTTTATTTTTATTATCAACAGTATTTATTATTATTGCTTTTAATAATCCAATAAATAAATAAAAAATGAATGTAAGGCGCGATAACCTCCGAAGATATCTAAGGCCGAGCTTCTCTTCCAATTTGCGTCGTGCGCCTCTTGATTTTCCCTAGAAATTGGCCGGACGGGACCTACATGTTTTATGCCGACTCCGAACTGCATCTGCAAGGCAGATGAGTTTTCACTGAGAGCTTTTCATGGCAGAAATACACCCGGAGTGCTTGCCAAACACTGCTGAGGGGCGACCCCGCTTAGAAAATTTTTCTTCTAATTGAAAAACCTTATTTCTAAAAATTGTTTGATGCTGGCTTGCCCGGGGTGTGAGCCCAGGGCATCCGGTGTGGTAGGCGGAGCACGCTACCATCACAGCACGGTGGCCGCCAATAATCCAATACAACAATAAAAGAAAATATTTTGATCTGTGAGCGTTTAATCGAGAGCAGATAAGATGCTGATTTAAACTAAGAAAAATGGCTGTGAAAATACCTTGAAATAAATAACGAAGTCCAATTGCGGCTAAACGTACATTATTGATGATAACATACATTCATTCATATGTATGTATCTCATAAAATATATAAAATAGATTTAAATGAAATTGCAAGGGGTTGTGTGGACGTAATCATAGAATTAATTGTACCACAAAGTACAGAAAATACACTGAAAGAAATGGTGCTAGTAAAATCAACAAATCGGTTCTGTTGTTCTTGACTTAATGGAGAGTCGGTGAAATTGATCGAATTAGTTTAGTAATTTCAACAGAAGAGAAATTGTCGCTCTTAAGTTAACAAAATTCTGTAAAATTGACAGATTCCTAATCAATCTAATGATTTTTTTGTCAACACATCTGATCTCACTGGTCATTTCAACAGCGATCAACAGTCAATATATGAGCAAATTTCAAAGAGAATTTTACGCTCACTGCGCTCTTTACTTTGTACTTATGTATGCTGTGTACTATATGTATGCACATATTTACGTAAATATATGGCGGCCACCACACCGAAGACCCTGGGTTCACACCCCGGGCAAAGCAACATAAAAATTTTAGAAATAAGGTTTTTCAATTAGAAGAAAATTTACCTAAGTTGGGTCGCCGCTCGGCATTGTTCGGCAAGCACTCCGAGTGTATTTCTGCCATGAAAAGATCTCAGTGAAAACTCATCTGCCTTGCAAATGCCGCAACATAGGTACTTTCGTACAAGGCTGTCGCAACAACTTTTGTTGTTCATTTGACTACTAAACGAATCAACGATTTGTGCGCAGTTGATTCAACTTCTTGTTGCGATGGATAAAAATTGACAGAAATTTCGGTTGAATTGACCCGTATTTCGGTTGATTTTACCAGTCTTTTTCTTTCAGTGTAGTAACACGACGGACACATTCAGTCTATGTGAGGTCTTTATTGACCGGCCAGTTCAACCAAACCCCAAAGTAACCTGAGCTTTTTGATATAGGTTGAAGAATTTACGACACGTATAAAGTATGGGAGTTGTTAGGGAATGCATTCCATTTTTAACATTTATTCCTTTGATTGCGTTCGCAGAGGATTGCAAAACTAATAAAAATTGATAGTCGTTTATGCACTCCGGACTAATTATTCTTTTTTATTCCATGGATTGCACTCCTTGGACTTCAATAATCGGAGGAATGCTTTTCGTAATCTTTTGCATTATTTTTGCTTTTTATTGTTAATATTCACTTGCGAAATGCTTTTAAATTTTATTATTCGGTTGAGGAATGCAAAATGGAATAATTAGTCCGGACTAACACAAAGGAATAATGACTAAAAAAATGTATTCATTGTTCCAAAAAAAGGAATAAAGTCTGCAATCCAAAAATGTTAGTCCGGGAATGGGAATACATGGATTGCTGTGTAAACACCGTTGCAGATTATACTAAATTTTATACGAAAATCGCTTGCCCAGCGATATTATGCGAATCCAATAAGACATCCAATCCATCACATTTTACTCACTGCTGTCTCGCGCTTTTCTATCTTATCTCATGCTCACCTTCTGTCACTGCAGCTTCCTCTGAGTCTGATTACTTTTCACTTCTTACGACAGCCCAAACCCATCCCAACGCCCATACCCACACCATTCTCCATTCCACTCTCACTACCACGCTCACTCACAGTACCACTCCCACTTTCGTTATCATTATCAGTCTCACTCCAGTTGCAGTACGGTAAATCCCATTTATTAGAGGTGCCCAAAAACCATTTTTCTTGTCCCATATTTATCCGGAAGTGTTACACATGAAGCCCATATAACTATTTGAAAAGTATATACCCAAATTCATATACATATATAACGCTCACATAACAAAAATATTTCTACCATTTATATAATTTCTTTATGTCTCAATATTTCTATGCCGTATGCTTGTACACAAGTGTAATATAACTTAAGTTTGATAACGGTAGTACGTAATGGCCTTAAATAATCGAGATATATATAAATCAGCATTCAAAAAGATTTTCACTAAACCATGTCCGTCCGTCCTTAAACACGATAACTTGGGTAAAAACTGAGATATCTTTACGAAATTTTGTACACCGGCTTATCTGAACCCAGAATATAACTCTATTGAAAATGGGCGAAATCGAACCGATAAAGTGATGAAACTTTATATAGGGATTTGCCTTATTACGAGAATTAGATATTTGATAAAATTTTGGAAAATGGGCGTGGCACCGCCCACATTTAGAAGAAGAAAATTTTAAAGTTTTTTAAGCCGCAAATCAGAAGCCGTTGAATATTGTTGAAATTTGGTACGTAGGTTGTCTTGACTAGTATTATTGTGAAAATAAACGTAATCGATTGACGACCACGCCCAAGATGTAGAAATTTCGAAAAGTGGAAAAAATTTGATAATTCCTTCGTCAGCAAAGATGGATACAGCAACGAAACTTTATACGTGGGATTGACTTTACGACAAAAAATATAAATTTGTTAAAACTTAGCAAAAAGGGCAATATTGAGAAGAAGTAAATTTCAAAGTTTTGCAAACCATAAATCAAAAGCCATTGAAGGTGTCATGTTGAAATTTGGTATGGAGGTTTTCCTTGCTACTATATGGCACACCTAGTTCAATAGGAATCTAACTCAAAAATCTGAAATATCGAAGCGATGAGTATAGCCGCACCTCCCAATTTACAACCTACCGAACTATGTACTCGATTTATTATTAGTGGAGATACTAATTAACGAAAAAAGTCGTTGTTCAAAATTAAAATTGCATTTGCGCCTATGGGGAAGGCAGTCAGTTTTTTTTGCGATTTTTTTAGTTGATCGCTGTTTTGAACTAGCTGGTGATATATGATTTTAATAAGTTAAATGGGAAGTCTATCTTCCCCCTCTACGTTAGAACTTAAGCATACATTTTCCCACAACATATTCTGAAACAGCAACGAAATCAAACCTAGAACCAGTAAAACAAAGACTTTCACGTGCACAAAATCTGAGATATCGACAGAAGATGGGCCAATCTGAAGAAAGGCATTGTTGGCATGCAAACCATAAGGTGCACAGTATCTTCTGTTTTTTCTCGTACTTTAAGGTTGTTAATACTGTGCCAGAGCACTTTATCTGGGAGCTTTTACTTTAATTTCACTGTGAAATAAGCTTGCTTTTCACGCCTTATGACAAGAGTAGTTTAGTTTTGTTCCTAGCAACTTTGAAAGTTTCCCAATTTGCCTGTGTGGGGAATTTCCTCCATTTCCAGTGAAGCTTGTAACGTAATCTAATAACCTTCAAAACCATATTACTGCACAAAAGCGAACACAAGCTTTTCGCTAGAATAATACGAACATGAACATGCTTATCAAAAACAGATTTGTGAAAATTTGAAATTTATCATCAACAGTTGGATGTTTCCAGCATACGGTCCAATCAATACTATTCATATCACCATAAAGCTCATTCAAGTTAATTCTGCGAAAATCTCTATAAGAGAAACACGAGTTTATCATCCCTCCATAAACTATATATATTTTTATATTGACATCCAAGCAACAACAAGCGAAAGCTATTGATATTATTGATCCATAAATATTTTTAAGAGTCAGAGTCAGATGTTCTTGTGCAAGACAATTAAAATTTATATTCTTGTGATCATTAATTTTTGCTTTAATTACGCGCACGCTACTAGTTGTACATTTATCATATTTGATTTTACTGCCCCAATTTGAATGTAGAGGACATCAAATATAATTTTGCATATTTGTTATTTTTATTATTTTTTGCATATTTATTTTTTGGTTTTTATTACCTTTTGCCACTTATTATTTATTAAATAAGTTTTGTAGTTCGTTAGCTGACGCATGAGGCAAATATACGCAAATATACCTTATTTTTTTTTTTTTTCCAAATTTATCTACCCATGAACAAACACAGCAAGAACTGCCAACATTGAAATAATTTAATAAACTCATGAGCGTGGCCCTAGGAAACAGGAGAAATATTAGGATATTTGCTAGCGTACGTGCGCTCTGCGCCATTGTGAATGATGACTAAGTGTGATATCTTCTGCATAAACGTCAAAATTCCAAAGTGATTGGATCACCTGATTTGTAAATGACTATCGCTGTCTCATTCTGTATCTCTTTCTATCACCCGCTGAAGATAGGCGCCGCCATATTGAACAGCCTGTCAAAACGCTGAAATGTAGCCATATTGAACAGCCTGTCAGGCAGTTGACAGATAAGATAACACACTTAGTCATCATTCACAATGCCCTGCGCTATTGCTTATGATCCAAGGAATTCAAGGGGTTGCCAGAGCAATATATAGCTTCGCCAACCCAATTGTCAACCTCACCTACCCGCGGCGAATCCTGTTTCATTAACATATGTACGAACCTCTGGCGCCCCCAAGCTCCTCATGGAACTACGGGGTGGGGAGGGAGGGATGGCCTGAAAGTTTAATGTGGTCATATAAATCGTTCCCGAGATGGTCGGGCTAGTACCTTAATGGTGCTTTGTTACCGGAGCGTACCGGAGCTATATCCGGCAAAGGACCATTAACGTCGATAACACTCCCCAAAGCCTTCGGGGAGTGTCTTTATCGTTAATACAACAAGAACAACATCCAATCAAAAACGTTTCAAAGTAGGGACCCAAACTGTTATTCCTTTTATAATAACACTACTTCAGAAAAACTTATTTTCGGACTTTTTTATTTTTTAAGGACAGAATAAAAAACCGACCCTATAACTTTGGAACGGCTCAGCATAAAAATAAATAAATGTAAGGCGCGATAACCTCCGAAGAGATCTAAGACCGAGCTTCTCTTCCAATTTGCGTCGTGCTCCTCTTGATTTTCCCTACAAATTGGCCGGACGGGACCTACATGTTTTATGCCGACTCCGAACGGCATCTGCAAGGCAGATGAGTTTTCACTGAGAGCTTTTCATGGTAGAAATACACCCGGAGCGCTTGCCAAACACTGCCGAGGGGCGACCCCGCTCAGCATATGGGACGAATTTTATTCATACAGACGACGTATACAATTTCAAGACAATATCTCAATTTGCTACAACTTTATGGCGAAAACACAAGGCAAAGTCTACTATGGAAAAGTATAAATATAGCACTGTGAGAGTTGGTTTTAGTTTATTAAGACATATTTCTGGTATTAGTACCAAAAACAATCAAATGACCATATAAGTTTAAAATATAGATATTTAGCAGAATCTATTGGTAAAAAAAATCGTTTCATTTGGATGAGCCGTTTCATAGTAATAAGGCCGAGCTCTTATTTGTCGCTAAAAAATAAAAGTCCGGATTTTACTTTTATTTGTGGAGTCCTTTAAAAAATTTCGAAAAATAAAAGGGTTGCATTATTCGCCATGAAAATGCTATGGGTATCACCGGGATCAATTTTTTGACCCAGACTTTCCCTGTTTCCCAGGGTCCCTATTTTAAAGTATTTTTTTGTTACTTAACCCGTGATTTGAACATGAGACCTTTGGTGTGGTAGGCCAATAAATTGCCTCTATGATAGGAAGTCTATACCACTGCCGTATTTATAAAGAAGATATATTCCAGAAATATTATGAAAATCATCCCAGAATTTGTTCATTAGACTTCTTTCAATCGGTTAGTCATACGCCCCGACGCACAGTGCGTCCGACACAAAAAGTAATACGGACTCGTTCAGTCTTTGTGAGGTCCTCAGGGGCCGACGAGTTCAACCTAACCGCACCTAAATTTTAAGCTCTTCAGCATAAGCTAGTTTAGGAATATTTTTTCTATCCTTGCAAATAGAGCCCACTTCTTTTTACTATAACTTGGTTATTTTGGCATCCGACTGAATAAAAGAGCGGATGAACTAGCTAAAAAGGGCGCATCCCTTGAAGCTTGCTCCGTAGACGTTCCAATTAGACTGGGCGAGATTAAGCGAAGGCGAAAGGTGCACATAATCGACCAAGTGGTGGCTGCAATCGATGATGATAGAATATATGTACCCCCACCAGATTTTAAAGAAGTCAAAACAGGAATAAGCAGATAAAAATACAACAAGGCCTCGGGCGAGATTAAGCGAAGGCGAAAGGTGCACATAATCGACCAAGCGGTGGCTGCAATCGATAATGATAGAATATATGTACCCCCACCAGATTTTAAAGAAGTCAAAACAGGAATAAGCAGATAAAAATACAACAAGGCCTCGGGTCTGATGAATTGTCCGCGGAGCTATTCAAATATGACAGCGAGGAACTGACGTCCGTAAGGCGTATCGTGTGAAAGAATGAAGCGTGCGTAAATGGACTGATTGTTAGAAACTATAAGGGAATAGATGGGAATGAAAAAGCGGATGAACTAACTAAAAAGGGTGCATCTCTTGAATCTTGCTCAGTAGACGTACCAATTAGACTGGGCGAGATTGAGCGAAGGCGAGAGGTGCACATCATCGACCAAGCAGGAAAGGCGTGGGTTCAAGCGCGGGGCTGTAAAGTGTCGAAGATTATTTGTAGGTCTTACAACCTTAGTCTAACAAAGTTGCTGGTATCATTAAAAAGAGAGGAATGTATACTCCTGAGGGATATTTTGACTGGACACTGCCTTTGGCTTGGTCAGTGATAGCAGATGTAGGAAGTGCGGGCTGGAGGAGGACACGATCGAGCACGTTCTGTGGTCGTGCCCTGCGCTTGCCAGGCTAAGACTGAAGCTATTAGGAGTGATACAGCTGTCAGATCTAGAAGCAGCAAGTGGCTTAAGTCCTAGGAAGCTTCTAGTATTTGCCAAGAGGACGCAGTTATTTTATAACATAGGTCCTGGTTTTTGATAGGGTTTTTCAGTTTGGTCGTTATAACAAACTTCTGGTAACACTACGGACTCAATCAGTGTATGTGAGGTCCTCATGGACCGACCAGTTCAACCTAACCTAACCTAACCTGGTACCTGATCGGAGTTCTTCTGTTTGGTCGTCAAACAAAATCTGGTAACACTATGGACACATTCGGTCTGTGAGGTCTTTATTGGCCAACCTAACCTAAATCACTGATTTTATATATTCTTATGGGAAATTTAACGGTCTACCCGTTTAGTGCTCTGCATATAATTCCTTAAAGAGAGTGGTCTGTGGTTGATTGCTGTTGTCTACACTGGGGTAAAATTGATACCCTATAGTCCCTTTTGTGTACACTTGGGATGGGCCAGCTTGAAATTTATGTAGCCTATTTTAAGAAACAAAAGAGAAACGTAATGAAATATGTAAAATAAAAATTAAATTAAATGGAATAGAACGAACCTAAAATACTAGTACTAAAAGTTCTGAATATGAATTGGAACTTTCTGAATATCAATTGAACAGGCGTAGATGTTATATTTGTTTTATTTTTATTTTTCTACAATACCAATAGAACAAAATTTCAAAATATTGTATTGAAGTTTAAAAATAATATAAAATCGTTATGAATTCCTGTACGGATAGAGAGAGGACTTGTCGAACAGAAGAGGACCATTTCGACACTACCCGTTCAAGCACTAACAGGTACAATTAGTCTCTCCATAGGACATGCTGAAACAAAAGAGCTCACTCCAACCCATACAAAGATTTCAAAACTGGCTATACTGCCGTCTATAGCAAAAAGGCAGTAAAGTGTAAAAAATGAAAGCAGAGAAATATGAAATTCCGTTTTACTTTTTTTTTTTTTAATTAAATATTTTATTAATGCATCCTATTTAATGACTTTATGGGGAGCCATTATCATGTGACTCTGGTACATAATTATTTTCGATGCCCGAAATCAGACGCAAAGTGCCTTCATGTCTTTGTGTTGTAAATCTAAAAGCAGTAAAATAAAATTTACTGCTTTTTTATTTTATTTTTCAGAAAAGAGTTTGACTTACACTGCTTTGAAATTATTCTTATAATAAAATTTAATTATAGCGTTATTTTAAAATTAAATTATATCATTTCTATGTATAGCCGATTTGCAGAGAATAAAATCAGTAATATTTATAGTATACTGCTATCTTGTCTTGGAAATTTGATTTACTGCTTTTTTCGTTAGGAAATTTAAAATTTTCGATATATAGAACAAATTGTAAATCTTTTTTATTTTTAAATTTGAAATTTGAATGATAAATAGTTAAGCTATTAAGTAAATTGGTGTCGTATAAATATATTGCCATCAAAATTTTTAAAAGGCTGTAAGTGTACTTTACTGCTTTTTTACTGCTTTTTTGCTATAGCCGCATACTCTATGCGACTCATCCGAAAATTCAATCTCAAATTTTATGTGATTGCCTATATGGTTCATTTTTTCACCCACTCTAATATGCAGGCGCCCTTTTTTTATAATTGATAATCTTGATATCTGCTAACCAAAAAATTATTAAAGCTCGCAAACGATAACCCGAGAAGTATTTCAGTGGAAAGTTCTTCGAAAGACAGCTTAAAAAAGAAGATGGCATGGAATTCCTTACTTTTTAATTTCTAATAATATTTTTGTTTTTTTGTTTTCTAATATATTTAACTATAAATTTAAAAAAAATTTGCACCCTTTCCTATTAACCTTTTCCTTATAATTTCGTCCGCAAATATTTTTTATTTGCTTAAAATCTCTCAAGCCGTGTCAATTGACGCCAATTTATTTAGAATTAAATTTACCATCATAACAAACCTTGATTTATTGACAGTTTGGATTGAACGCATAATTTGGTTTCCCTTGCCTTTTTATACCATTCATGAAAATGAAATGGTATATGAACTTCGTCACGAATCTCAAAATTTTAAGTCCTTAAATAGATAGACCCAAAAATAAGTACACCGAAATGATCAGGATGAAGAGCTGAGTTGATTTAGCCACGTCCGTCTGTCTGTTTGTATGCAAACTAGTCCCTCAATTTTTGAGATATCTTGATAAAATTTGGAGAGCGGGTATATTTTAGGTGTCCGATTAGACATTTATCGGAACCGGCCGGATCGGACCACTATAGCATATATCCCCCATGCAATCGATTTTTCAGAAAAGAGGATTTTTGTCATATCTTCCTCAATTTATCATATTGAAGCTTCAAACTTCACCATATGCTTTCATATATTGCACATATTGTTGTCTGAAAAAATGGATGCGATAGGCCCACAACCGATTGTTCAGATAAGAAACTTTTCGTAATTTCTGAATTATTTTAATAGCGAGAGGCTTCAAATTTCACCGAACGCTTACGTATGTAGCATATATTGTTGTCTGAAAAATACGTAGAGGTCGGTGGTATATATATTATATGTCCCATATAAACTGTCAATTTTGCCCCCTTTTTGAAGGCTAGAAGCTTCAAATTTCATCAAATGCTTACGTTTATGTTATATATTGTTAAGATATGTGATTCATGGTCAGCTATATCATGCAGACCACAAAAAACGTGAAACTTTGCATCCTCACACAAACTACCTACCTATTTTTTTTTATTTATCTTAAAAATTTGTTAGGTATGTACATTTGTCACTATAGATTATATCTTAAGGACTAATTAAACTTCCTTAACCCTAACGCCATAGTCGTAACCATACCCATATCCATAACCATCTCCAATGTGATCGATTAATGGTGCCTTAACCTAAAAATCGTGAAAATTTCATAAAAATTAAGAAAACGCAAAAAATTACAAACATATTCCACAAAAAGAAGTTTCTTATTCATAACGTATCCAAAACAATGAATAAAATCTACATAAAATTATTAAATTCGCCAACTCAACTATTTTTAGGTTATGGATATGGCGAGAAACCAAAACCAATTGGTTGGCTATGATATAGTTATGGCGTTAGCGTTATGGTACCTTTAATCGATTACATTGATTTCCATAAGGTAGGTTCGATCAGCTGTTTTATCTGTTTATGGTTATAAGGCAGCATTAATTGGCCTTTTATACAGCCGATTATTTGGATATTACGTATGGGATAAGATTATTGTTCAGCCCCATTCATAAAAGGAATGAAGTGTTCGGCATAGCCGAAGACATTCGCATCCTTACTTGTTTCCTATTTCGTTTGCACAAAAAATGTATATAAAAAAATTTTATCAACAGAAAAGGTGTACAAAAATAAAAATATTTAAAGCGCAACAGATATCAAAACACTTACGCACACTAATACATATACATATAATTGTGTGTACTATTAATGTACATACATATGTATGTGATGCCCACACGCATACTAACACGTTTGCGCGCTTAGCGTATTTGGCCGAAATGGATAGCCTTCGATTTTTCCAAAATATTAACTAACACACAAATCTCACTTTAAACACTTTGAATACACCTTTGTGTTAATCTACACATCCACACATTTAAATATTAGGTATTTCTGCACTTCTTTCAACTCTATAATCCTTATAAAAGTATTTTATTGTTTATTTTTCTCTTTGAACTTTTTTCGCAACATTTTTAATTTTTAATAAATATATATATATATTTTTTTTTGTTTATGCAAAACCACAAGCACCGCTTATAATTTTACAATAATAAAAATAACACTTAACGGACGCACCAAACTCGACGCCACGCGACACACGTCGTCTGTTCTTCCCGACGTCCAAAGTACTTATCCATCGTTGCATCCAAATTTTACTTTACTCGTGTCATTTCGACCAGTTTCAAATTGAGTCATTTTACAAACGACCAGGGAACGTTTACATGTGTTTGAGAATGAGCAGATTGCATTCTTTGCTTTGTTCTCACTGAGTTGAGTTCATCCTATACATAGATTCTATCTCTTTTTCGAGTGAAAGTCAGTTTTGCTTTGAGTGAAACTCAATTTTATTGAGTGGAATTAATTTATGGGGTATATTTTGTATTATGATGGAAATTGTTTATATGTACCCACAAATTGATAAGAGCATCTACTTGATGTTTGGCAAGCCACTCGGAGTGCTATTTGTGCCATGAAAAGCTCTCAGTGAAAACTCATCTGCCTTGCAGATGCCGTTCGGAGTCGGCATAAAACAAGTAGGTCCCGTCCCGCCAATTTTTAGGAAAAATTAAAAGGGTACGACGGAGGTTATCGCGCATTACATATACTTGAGATCAGCGTGAAGGGCATTTCATTAGTGACAAAGCTTTAGAAACACTTTCATATTATGAAATTTACGTATGTATGTGCATTTGAGTTATCAATCTGTGTTGAGATTTCAATCAGTTCCCTAAGGACTATTTTTTATAAATTCTCGATTTCATGTCTCGACAAAACGTTTGGGCTTCAGCAAAAATTACATACCTTATTATTAGTGAGAAAATTGGCTATCCTTTATATACGAGTATTTGCCAAACAAGAGGCTTGAGCTCCGAATGAAAATTTGTGTCAATGAATGACAAGTGCAACAAAATATTTCCTACTAAATTTCTATTCGAAGCACTTGCTATCTCGTATGAACTTAAGTAGCAGCGAAGGATCAATTTCTCTTACCTCTACCAGTCTGACGAGAAACTATTCCTCCAGAAATCTGAGCCACTTTGGCTGTAGCGTAGACATCGACAAACGTACAATGGTACAATGTCATTTGCTGACGTCCGAGAGTAATCTTGCAGCTGGTTTATTTAGTTTGAGAAATACGCTGTTCTTTTTTTTTTTGTTCGATAGACATGGCGTGTGTGGGAACTTCAAAAATAGTCGGATAGGAGCCAACAAGCAAGCAAGTCTTTTTCCCTTATAGTTTATTCTTCAATCCTTCTTGTACTTTTCTTAAAGCCGGTCGTAGAAAATTTTCTCATTTCGAAAACTTATCTGGCCATCTCGGCAAACAAATTAAACATTTCAAGGATTGCTTTATCCAGGTAACCAGCATAAAGAAATAGTGATGTCTTTTAAGGCTACAATGAGCATCCATAAAATAGTTCCATCTCTTATTTGACCTCTCATAATCCAATGAATTTGAAGCAGCCTCGATTTATGCTTTCTGTAACTGATCATTCCGTGCATTCAAGAGTAAGTCTGACTGACTGAATGATCTGCAGACAATTTAAGTATAGCTTTACCTTAGTTCCCATTTACATTTATGAGCCATCAATGTAGTTATTATTATAATGTAACACTGTTCATCCCCTCCTCCCATTTGCCCATAAAAAAAATACTAGGCGCCATTTGACGCGAAGAAATTTAGGCTGAGATTCTCTTCTTATTTGCTTTGTGCTCCTTTTTATTTTTATGTTTTATGCCAACTCCGAACGGAAAACTTTTCATCGCGCAAGTTAACCTAACGAAAAAGCGGCTGGTGCCCCATGTTGGATGGCCATAACCGTTTAAACGGTTAAGCGCCAATTAAGTAAGTATACTGGATAGTAAATTGTCATGTAGACTCCATGTGGAATACAGAGCGAATAAAGCCTCACGGCACTGTACACATAGCTCTAGATACATCTTAATTGCAGGCCTTATGCCCATCTATATATATAAAAAGAAGTGTACATTTTGATTGTCACTCCATAACTCGAGAAAGGCTCGACAGATTGCCATGAAATTTTAGGAAAGATACAGGAAGGAGAGATGATGGTTAGTTGATTTTGAAATCCCAAATCGGTTTAGCCATATATATATATAAATCAAATTCTGTGTGTGTGTGTGTATTCACTATAGAAACGTATTTCCCACACATCAATCATCACCAAATTTTGGTTATGGGTTCCTTCGAACGGGAAGGTTATAGGCTTAAAAGTAATTTCGATATATAAAAGGGGCCTGGCACCTCCCATACAAATGGAATCTTTGGTACTGCATACCTTTGAAGGTATACATGCCAGAACATTGAAATTCAGTAAGGAGTTATTTGAGGTCAATCCTTAACACCACTAATAAAAAATGGAATTGGGAAAAAGGGGCCGTAGCACCTCCCATACAAATGGAATATATTATACTGCATATATCTGGATGTTGAAATGGTAGGATAATTAAAATTGGTAAAGAGCTATGTGACGTTAAGTCCTAAAACCTCTAGTAAAATGTGGAATGGGGAAAAACTATGGCTGCCGTACAAACTTAAGTTATTTTAACACCTAAAGTTTGACTGCATTGTTAAGTTTAGCTGTTATGCCTTTTGGACGTTTAGTTATCTGCCCTTGTTAAAAAAATGTTTTGGCTTCAGTCTATCTACATCTAATATATAAAATTCTTCTGTCACGGTTTTAGAGGCCGAACTCCTCCGAAACGGCTGAACCGATTCTCATGAAATTTTGTGAGCATATTGGGTAGGTCTGAGAATCGGCCAACGTCTATCTTTTTTTTCGCTACGTGTCTAGGGTCTTGAGATCAAAACGTGGACCCGGGTACCCCTAGAATGTGTTTATACAATATGGATATCAAATGAAAGCTGTTGATGAGTGCTATAGTAGAGGATAATTTTTATACCCCTGGGTGACTAGGGTCTCGATATAGGCCAAAACGTGGTCCCGGATACCCCTAGAATGTATTTATACAATATGGATGTCAAATGAAAGCTGTTGATGAGTGCTATAGTACAGGATAACTTTCATTCAACTGGGAGGCTAGGGTCTCGAGATATAGCCCAAAACGTGGACCCGGGTACCCCTAGAATGTGTTTATACAATATGGATATCAAATGAAAGTTGTTGATGAGTGCTATAGTACAGGATAATTTTTATACCCCTGGGTGACTAGAGTCTCTAGATGTAGGCCAAAACGTGGTCCCGGATACCCCTAGAATGTGTTTATACAATATGGATATCAAATGAAAGCTGTTGATGAGTGCTATAGTACAGGATAATTGTCATACAACTGGGAGGCTAGGGTCTCGAGATATAGCCCAAAACGTGGACCAGGGTACCCCTAGAATGTGTTTATAAAATATGGATAGCAAATGAAAGCTGTTGATGAGTGCTATAGTACAGGATAATTTTCATACAACTGGTAGGCTAAGGTATCGAGATATAGCCCAAAACGTGGACCCGGGTACCCCTAGAATGTGTTTATACAATATGGATATCAAATGAAAGCTGTCGATGAGTGCTATAGTACAGGATAATTTTCATACAACTGGGAGGCTAGGGTCTCGAGATATATCCCAAAACGTGGACCCGGGTATGTGTTTATACAATATGGATATCAAATGAAAACTGTCGAAGAGTGCTATAATACAGGATAATTTTCATACAACTGGGAGGCTAGGGTCTCGAGATATATCCCAAAACGTGGACCCGGGTACCCCTAGAATGTGTTTATACAATATGGATATCAAATAAAAGCTGTTGATGAGTGCTATAGTACAGGATAATTTTTATACCCCTGGGTGACTAGGGCGTCGAGATATAGGCCAAAACGTGGTCCCGGATACCCCTAGAATGTGTTTATACAATATGGATATCAAATGAAAGCTGTTGATGAGTGCTATAGTACAGGATAATTGTCATACAACTGGGAGGCTAGGGTCTCGAGATATAGCCCAAAACGTGGACCAGGGTACCCCTAGAATGTGTTTATAAAATATGGATATCAAATGAAAGCTGTTGATGAGTGCTATAGTACAGGATAATTTTCATACAACTGGTAGGCTAAGGTATCGAGATATAGCCCAAAACGTGGACCCGGGTACCCCTAGAATGTGTTTATACAATATGGATATCAAATGAAAGCTGTCGATGAGTGCTATAGTACAGGATAATTTTCATACAACTGGGAGGCTAGGGTCTCGAGATATATCCCAAAACGTGGACCCGGTACCCCTAGAATGTGTTTATACAATATGGATATCAAATGAAAACTGTCGAAGAGTGCTATACTACAGGATAATTTTCATACAACTGGGAGGCTAGGGTCTCGAGATATATCCCAAAACGTGGACCCGGTACCCCTAGAATGTGTTTATACAATATGGATATCAAATGAAAACTGTTGATGAGTGATATAGTACAGGATAATTTTCATACAGCTGGGAGGCTAGGGTCTCGAGATATAGCCCAAAACGTGGACCCGGATACACCTAGAATGTGTTTTTATATTATGGGTACCAAATTGAAGCTGTTGATGTATGCTTTAGTACAGAGTAAGTTTTACACCGCTGGGTGACTACGGTCTTGAGATATAGGCCAAAACATGGACCCGGATACACATAGAATGTGTATGTATTATGGATATCAAATGAAAGCTGTAGCTGAGAGCTCTAAAAGTCATTGTGATATTCGATTTAGTCGCATCAACCTGGCAAAACTGATAAATATGCATGCGAAGCCGAAATAAAGACAAGAATTAATAATACCGACATACCTATTAACATAATCCTATTCGATTTGCCTGAAATTTCGTATATAAATTTGCCTATATTAGTATTTACGATGCTTTTTTCTGGGAAGTATACCAGAGACGGACTGGGACTGGGATTAAGACTAGGACTGGAACTGGGACTGAGACTCGGAGTGGGACTGGGACTGAGACTCGGAATGGGACTGGAACAAAATAAATACCACCCTCTGGGACTGGCAATAAGAGATGAAGAAGAAGGAGAAAAACTTGAGAGAAGAGAAACGAGAGAAGGAGACTGAGAAAGAGATAGAATGAGACGAAGATGCAGATGAAGCGAAAAAGACGGAGGGAGGAGTGAATAAAAATATTAGGAAAAAGTGTAGAGGGGTAGGGCAGAGTTAGACGGAAAAAGCTTATTAAAATGTATGCAGATAGGCCAAATTTAGGGCAGAACAACGTTTGCCGGGTCTGCTAGTCTTCTATAAAAATCAAATTCTGTGTGTGTGTTCCCTATGAAAACGTGTTTGCTATACTTCGATCATCACCAAATTTTGGCTCGAGGTTCCTTCGATCAAGACGAGAGTTTTTCATATTTCAGAATTAAGAATTTTAAATTTAAATGTTTTTGTTTTTTGGCTATGCGAAAGAACTATCTTAGCTCCCAAAAATGATCATGTTAACAAAATCAATGATCGCTTTCAAAATCAATTTCCTGTTGAAGTGACGAAATATACATAAATCGATCGACACAGTTACAGATGAAGATAAAATTGTGAACTATCCAAATGAATTTCTATACTCCTTAGAACCAAAAGGAATGCCTGCGCATATATCAACATTGAAAATTGGCGCAACAGTCATGCTTCTTCGGAATGTAATCAAAGCAACAATCATCAGCGGTAAAAGCAATACAATAATATAAAATAAGATACAATAAGATACAAGAATAAAATGTTTTAACAGAAAATTTCACCAAATATGCGTACAAAATTCAATTCAATTTACAGAACAATAAATTTAATTATCAACAAACAAAACAGAAAAAATAACTCAACATCCGTTCGATCTCGGGCGTTGCAACGTGCGCCTGGTAAAGCTAGTAGGAGTATAAAAATAAATACTTGGCGCGATTTACCTCTGCGGAGATTTTGACCGAGCTTCCAATGTGCGTTGTGCTCCTTTTTTTAATTTTCCCTACAAATTTTCGGGACGGGACTTACATGTTTTGTGCCGACTCCGAACGACTTCTGCAAGGCAGATGAATTTTCAATGAGAAGTTTTTCATGACAGAAATGCACTCGGAGTGTTTGCCAAATCACCTCCGAGGTGCGAACCCGGATAATTTTTTTTTTCTAATTGAAAACGTTTTCTTCTAAATTTTTTATGTTACTTTTCCCGGAAGTTGAGCCGAGGAACCTCAGTACGGTAGGCGGAGCATGCTACCACCTCCCCACGGCGGCAGACTACATGGTCCCGCTACTGAGCTTCGAGGAACGCCTTGGAGCAGCAATAGAGTTTTAGGGTTAGCGCAAAGATGCGAAAATGGCAGAACATACCATACACTAACCGATATCGCGCCATCGATTTTTCGATACGATATGGGCTTAGGAAAAAAAGTTACCCAAAAAAATAATTTTCGAGCCTGCGAAATTTCATTTTTTTGTCTTTTCGTCCGACTTTGATTTTTAAGGTTTTTTTCATGAAAATTATTTTTTTGGGTATGCGTAGTGGAACTTTTTTTTTCCTTTTTTCCCTGAGCCCAAATCCTATCGAATATTCGATGGCGCGATATCCGTTAACTTTCGTCAATAAAAAAAGACCCAGGTTACTATAAACGGTATACACATGGTTCCAATTGGACTGAAGATGTCGGGTCTGCTGTTTACTGTGTCGATCCGGAAATAAGAACAGGCTGCCAGATCACTGTAGTGTCTTGAAACCGGAAATTGCAGCCGTGAAAAAGGCAGTAATTAAGAAAGAAGCGTGCTTAAGCTGCAGTCAAGTCAATATACATACTGATAATCGGGCGGTCATTAAAGCAAAAATCTCACACAGCACTTCATAATGATGTATTCTGGAATGCCAATAAGCTTTAGAGAAACTTCACTCAGGCCGAACCGTACATATATATCGGGTTTCCGGTCACAAAGGAATAGAAGGTAACGAAAAGGCCGAAGAGTTGGCATATGATAGTGCGGCACTATGAATCGACAATAGACGATTTGGGAGAAAATAAAAGCAGAAAGGAGTTGCATATGCTACATCAAGCAGGAAAGGCGTGGATAGAAGAGGGGGGCTGCAAAAAGATCATCTGCATACTAACTAGACCATGCCTTCTGGCGTTAAATAGTTATAAATTGGGTCTCGTCAGTAACAGCAGATGTAGGAGGTGCGGGCTGCGGAAAGAAACTGTTGAGAATGGTATGATTTTGTGTCCTGCATGTTCTTTTTTCTTGTCCTGTACTCCCAAGCTCTAGTCCTTGGCTACTAGGGGCGGTATAGTCGCTAAATCTCGAGAAAGCAACTAAGCTGGGTCCTAGAAAACTTATAACATAAGTCCTTGTACCTAATTGGGGGTTTTTTTGCCGAAAAAATTCTGGAATGGATGGACATCTTAAGTCTATGGACATATTTAGTCTTTGTGAGGTCTTTAGTGGCCGGCCAGATAAAGCGGGACCATATTTATTGACGAATTCTACTTTCTAAGCCCCTTTGAATTAAAAGATATCAGTTCCAATTGAAGGCCTAAGTATCTGAACTTCACGTCTTGTATACAATTAATAGATTTTATCATCCTCTCAGAATCTGAACTTCTTTATTGTTGCACACCATTTCATTTCTATCTATATGAGCCGGTAGTAACAGCGTTAATTGATAAAATCGCAGATAAAACGCCATCTGTATAATAAATATACCCAGCAGTAAGACAAACTGGTTGCAAACTAAAAGAACGCTAAGTCAAACTAGTCAGGCGATTGTTTTTTTTTTTTTAACATGGTTAAGTTATATTGGCTGTCAGTTGTCAAATACCTAGATATGAGAACCATTCTCTATTACTTATTTAATGATGATTGAAGACGCTGTAAGAGGTCCGAAAAATGCGACGGATGAAGGAATGTTTCAATACCGGGGAAGACTCCTCCATGCATGATAATGACGTACAGAGTATGTTTTCTTTAACATAATGTTAGAGAATATGATTCTAGCAGCAGAAATAAATCGCGCTGTAGTTCTGCAGGTCTGCCATTGGCATAGGAATTCTTATACCCATTGTAGGAGGATTACACATCATCTTCCCTTTTTCTGTCATTGTAGGTCGCATCCTGCCACACATAGCAAACTGATGACCTTGCGAAATATCACACCTTGCCCTTACCGCAGACGTTACAGACTTTAAGGTACTTTTTTCACAAATGTCACACACTGCGGACTTGGGGTATACTTTTTCTCAACATCCCCCACATTTTAAACTAAATGCCATGAGAAATATCCACCGAAGAGGCTTCATAATGGGTAACAGGGCCTTGAGAAAGTGCTACAATTGCTGGCGTATTCTGATGATATTGATATTATTGGCCCCAACAAACGCGCCGTAAGTTCTGTCTTCCCTGGATTGGATAAAGAGGCAAAACAAGTAGGTCCTGCAGTAAATGAGAACAAGACGAAGGACTTGCTGTCATCAAAGAAAGTATCGGCTTACTCGCACCCTGATAGCCACGTCACTGTTAACGCATATAAACTCAAGGCTGTGAAGGACTTCATCTATCGTGGAACCAGCCTTAACAGCGTCATTAAAAATGTCAGCTTTGAAGTCAAACGGAGAATAACTCTTGCCATCAAGGGCAACTTTGGACTGAGAAGGCAATTGAAAAGTCCTCTCGACGAACAAAAATCACGCCGCTCATCAAACCTGCCTTGATGTATCTCTGGGAATCATGGACGGTTTGGAGAAAAGAGATGGATCTTGGAGTGTGCGAGAGAAAGTTTCTCCAGAAGTCCGGAAGATTTATGGTACTGTCCGCGATGCCGACGACGAAATTCAAAGGTATTGATGAGCTGTATGTGTTTTATGCAGGCTTTAAGGATAGGTCATTCAATGCGAATGTACGAAGACAAGAAATTATTTCAATCGACACCTCCATTTGGAAGGACAGAAAGGAGAAGACGGCCACTGAGTTTGGAGAAGCAGGTGGTGGAAGACTTGGCTTCCCTTGGTGCCCCAAATTGGCGTCAGTTTTAGCGATACGGGGACAGGAGGAGTGACTTATTACATATTGGCCAAAATCTCTAAGGTGATCAAGCACCAAAAATAATGATGATCAAGAAGTCCTGGATTGAGAATGAATGGTTCAAGAAGCTCTTATAGTCCATTCAAACCAAGTGACGATTTCGCCTATGCGTGTGGAAACTCTAAAGGTTTAGGCGCTTCTTAATTTATCTCAGAAGCAGGAGGTACCACAAATCGAAGTGATGGGCAATGCCATGTCAACTACCTTCCAACTTTGAGCATATCAGAACTGTGCAAAACTTTAGATTTGTGATTGGCACAACTTTGATTTTTTAAGCAACGGGGTAGATCGCAAACAGAAAACGCTACTTGGAAACTGGTATGTTTTCTGACTAATTGTGTGTTTAGCTGCAGGGTGATTCCACACGTCAGTCAACGTAGGCTTCGTTAATGAAACAAATTGAAAAGTCATGCGACAATAACTGTTTTATAAGTACTTATTGTATGTATGTATATTTACAACATAGTGAGTGATAATTGCTTATTTAACATTAAAATTTTTGCAGGTACTTCAATAAACACAAATAACTACGGCAACGCGCATAGAAATGGAAAATTTTTTAACATTAAATCGAGCTCGAATTGTTGTTGTTGTAGCGATTAGGTTACTCCCCGAAGGCTTTGGGGAGTGTTATCGATGTGATGGTCCTTTGTCGGATACAGATCCGATACGCTCCGGTAACACAGCACCATTAAGGTGCTGGCCCGACCATCTCGGGAACGATTTATATGGCCACATTGAACCTTCAGGCCATCCCTCCCTCCCCACCCCCAAGTTCCATGAGGAGCTTGGGGTCGCCAGAGCCTCGTCTGTTAGTGAAACGGGATTCGCCGCTCGAAGGTGAGGTTGACAATTGGGTTGGAGAAGCTATATGTTGCGCTACACAACCCCTTGAATCCCCTACACAACCCCTTGAATCTCCGAATTCGAACCCGTTTTAGATGCTGTAAAAAATTTATATACCGTTCATGCTCGCTTCAGCTTCTGCACTCTATTCCGGGCGGTATAATACCAGAAATCATACCGCATTTCCCGGTTGAAGCCGCAAAGCAAGTGGCGAGACAACTCGAGCCTAAAGACCCGCATATTAGGAATCTATACTTGGATATTATGTGACTGATGAACAAAACCGTGCGAAATGGGAGGAGCATCTAAAGAACTGCAGCCTCTCTTCGGGTGTTTGTAATCTGTGGTCAGCCGCCAATCCTTGTCCAGTGCAAGAAAACGTAATGGTAAAGTATCCATCGCTTTCAGCGATAAAACTTTATCGTGAAACAGACGTTGACATAAACCTTGCACCCATCACCCCCACAGGGGTTGAAGAAGCCATCCAAAAGGCCAAGCCCTCTAAATTAGTAGGCGCAGACGGAATAGCCATGCCAATGCTAAAAAACCTTGGTGCTGAGGGATTTAACTACTTAACGCGCGTTTTCAATGTCGTTGAAGTCCTTTGTTATTCCCGAATAATGGTAAATTCCAAGGATAATTCCACTACTAAAGCCTGAGAAACCAGCTAAAGAACGCGAGTGATTGCAAATGCATAGCACTACCGCGCTAAACGCCATAAATACTCCGATAAATTACGTACGCGTCATACAAGCATAAGGAGGCCCTAAGCAAAATCCACTCAGAATCGGTAAACAACTTTGGCAGGACGCGCCAAGTGAACCCTGTTATCAAGATAGAATATCCTTGCAGAAGAAGAACAATACAATAACAAATGTGTCAACTAAGCGATAAACGTCAAAATTAACAGCCTCGCTCACCTGATGCAAATCTTAGGTCTAGAGTTGCATTTTTGGTACGTAAGACTACTTTAAGCTGAGTTGCGTTTGATAGTTTAACAAGTAAGGAAGGCTAAGTTCGGGTGTAACCGAAAATTACATACTCAGCTGAGAGCTTTGGAGACAAAATAAGGGAAAATCACCATGTAGGAAAATGAACCTAGGGTAACCCTGGAATGTGTTTGTACGATATGGTTATCAAATTAAAGACATTAATGCTGGTTTTAAAAGGGAGTGACCGTTAGTTGTATATGTGAAGGCGTTTTCGAGATATCGACCAAAATGTGGACCAGGGTGACCCAGAACATAATCTGTCGGGTACCGCTAATTTATTTACATATGTAATACCACCAACAGTATTCCTTCCAAGATTCCAAGGGCTTTTGATTTCGCCCTCCAGAACTTTTTCATTTTCTTCTACTTAATATGATAGGTGTCACACCCATTTTTCAAAGTTTTCTTCTAAAGTTATATTTTGCGTCAATAAACCAATCCAATTACCATGTTTCATCCATTTTTTCGTATTTGGTATAGAATTATGGAATTTTTTTAATTTTTCGAAATTTCGCCCATTTTTAATACCAAGATAAGTACGTGAACTAAGTTTAGTAAAGATATATCGATTTTTGCTCAAGTTATCGTGTTAAGGGCCAAGCGGAAGGGCAGACGGTCGAATGTGTATAAAAACTGGGCCAATTTTCAAAGAAGACAGTTATCGTCATAGAATCTATGCCCCTACCAAATTTCACAAGGATTGGTAAATTTTTGTTCGACTTATGGCATTAAAAGTATTCTAGACAAATTAAATGAAAAAGGGCGGAGCCACGCCCATTTTGAAATTTTCTTTTATTTTTGTATTTTGTTGCACCATATCATTACTGGAGTTGAATGTTGACATAATTTACTTATACATATACTGTAAAGATATTCAATTTTTTGTTAAAATTTGACTTTTACAAAATTTTTTTTTTAAAAGTGGGCGTGTTTGTCATCCGATTTTGCTAATTTTTATTTAGCACACATATAGGAATAGGAGTAACGTTCCTGCCAAATTTCATCATGATATCTACAACCACTGACAAATTACAACTTGCTAAACTTTTCAATTACATTCTTCTAAAAGTGGGCGATGCCACGCCCATTGTCCAACACGTTACTAATTTTCTATTCTGCGTCATAAGGCCAACCCACTTAACAAGTTTCATCGCTTTATATATCTTTGGTAATGAATTATCGAACTTTTTCGGTTTTTCGAAATTTTCGATAACGAAGAAGTGGGCGTGGCGATCTGAGATAAGTGCCCAGGACCCTACGTACCATATTTCATCAAGATACCTCAAAATACTCAAGTTATCGTGTTTACGGATGGACGGACGGACGGACGGACATGGCTAAATAAATTTCTTTTTTCGCCCAGATCATTTTGATATATAGAAGTCTATATCTCGATTAGTTTATACCGTTACGGATTACCGTTATGCGAACAAAATTAATATACTCTGTGAGCTCTACTCAGCTGAATATAATAAAACTTTGTAGTATTTACAGATGAAATAGTTGCATATATTTCCGCGGAAATATAAATGATAGAAGATTTGTATCCTCCCAACTATGCGGAAACATACGGAAAGATAAATTTATTTAAATCAGAGTCAAAAAAGTCATGAGAAATTTAACAAAATATAAAGCGCTACACATGTAATATAATCTGATAAGGGCAAATTTATATGAACGCTTTGGTCGCTTCAAAGCAAAGGTAACGCAAGTCGTTTGATTGGTTTTCGTATGGCGTTGTCAAAGCGTATGCGCGGGTAATCAAAGCGTTTATGTTAATCTGCCTTTTGTTGCGATGCTTCGCCCGACAGATGCGCCAAATTTAGGGTCTCTTCTATATCTTGCTACGCAAAATTTGTCGAATGCTAAAGGATTCTAAAAGTTGAGAAATTGTCAAAGGAGGATTTACAACCCTTTGCTGGCTTCAAAGCGAAGAAAATAGCAAGGAGTCTCATTGTTATATTATGGACCTGCCAAAGCGTCAGATCGATGCAACATTTATCCACAATGGTGGAGCCTACGCCTGTAACACCAATCTTCCTATGAACCTGCCAGTTTCCTTGGTCTTCCGTTAGAGGACTTTGACGACAATTTGTAAGTGGTAGCGGCTATTGAATGGGGCGAAGCACTGTTAAAACAACATCAATCTGTTGTCTAATCTCTCGATCAACTAAGGGGTCCTTTCTCTTTATAGTAAAGAGCTAATAGTAGATATATAGTACTATAAACCTATCAGTGGTTCTGACAAATGCCTGTCGGGGCTAATATGAGAGTGCTGGGCAAAATGAAGGGTTTGAGGCCATAACTCATGGCATTAACGTGCACGGCGGTTATTCGACTGTTCTTAGCATGGGAAAAGGAAATGAAACTTGCTGTTTCAACAGGGTTAGACCAAACATGGTTGTTAAAGACGTTGGTTCCACATTGCAATTGAAAAGATGGTTAGTGACATGTGGGGATACATTAAGGGCGGGGCATGCATTGCATATGTCGGGACTGATTCTGGATAAGTAAGAATTTAACATATTGCAGTATCCAGATCGAAGTTGCCCCAAAGTGAAGCGCGTCTATTTGTGGATGACTGAGTGCGGGTGAAGTCTTTCGTTGCGTGTATTGAAAATGAAAGTGTAACCCCCACTAATCTGTTGATATGTAGTATGACAGTCATCAAAAACTGGATACTAACTGTGGGATCATTTTTCCTGTAAGGAAGGATTGGAATTATGGGAGATCACTCACAAATCCGACGCAGCAGTTGCCAAGGACGGATTTAAAATGCTAGTAATTTAGTAACACCTTTCAATCCGACATTTTTACTGGGCATCTTCTCCGAGCTTCTTCGAGCTCTGAGGTCCCCAACGATCACATCAATTCTAGTTGGGCATGGAAAAAGTTGAGTAGCTAGCCATGACGGCGTGGATCAGAAGCGAAGGGTGCATAACAATAGATTGAAGTTATTCCGCTGCTGAAGAGTTTTTAGAATCATGTGGTCAGCGTTCAACGTAACAGGATATTTAATCGTGTTTAATATAACCAGAAGAAAGATAATCGGATTATTTTTGTTACTAACCGGGCTTCAGACAATTGGGATGGAAGTGGCGTGGATGGAATTGCAACAAAGTGCCTCCTGTTACAGTTATCATCTTCCAGGGGTGAAGCGCGTACACTGTCTAAGAATGAAGTTTCTAGGAAAAGCCGGTTTCGACAGATTCCTAGAATTCAAGACGGTAGGACAGGGAAGCTTCTTAAATATTTAAATATATTTCCAATATACATCAATTATCCACCCTGTCGGGGAAACAAAAAAAATAATTGGAAACGCAATACATATGTAGCTTTATACGGAGCTTGACAGCTCCTGTAACCTAGTTGTCAACTTTATCGTTCAAAAACGAGCCCTGTTAAAATTCCCATAACAGCGGTTTAAGGGGCTCAGAATGTTCTCACGTAGGAATGGCTGTCGAAAGAGAGGGTACAGACATAAGAGGTTCAACGTGATCATATCAAATCATTCCGCACGATGATCGGGTAAGTACATACCTTAATAGTGCTTATTTCCGGAACTTGCCAGATCAACACCCGACAAAAGACCGTCATCATCGATAATACTCTCCAAAGGGAAGGTGGTGGAGTTTGTTGCGCTTGTTCCTAAAGGTGCTACTTTCCAAGTGTACCTGGCCCTAGAGATAACGTAATATTTACACTAAGCGACTTCAAATGCGGAACCACATTTAAACGAGTAATATCGATGTTCCTTTAGCGGAAATCGATGTGACCCCGTTTTCGAGATATTCAGCCCTATTCTGCATTTCGACTTGGATTGGAATGTTTTTGATTTGGCAATTTTGGTATTCTGTATTCCAATCTCTTTCGATCCAACTTCGAATCGTTCGATTTTGTGTATTCTGCATTTCGATCGCAGTTCCATTTTCCTAAGTTGCAAATTTGTTGGCGGAAAAATATTTTCATTTTATTTTTTTATTAATTTATAACAGAATTTTAGTAAAAATGTAAGTAAAACTTGTTGAGAAACGTAAAAGGCTTGATGATGATTGTTTTTTTATATGTTTCCAGGTCAAAAACAACATGTCCATGTCGAAGTGCTTGGACGTATTTGCCCCGCAAAAGTATCTAACACATACTTGAAAGCATCCTTGTTAAGTCGAAAGTTTTTATTGAACCTACATGAGAAAATAAGTCATTCAACTTTGCCACAAAGGCTCTAGCAACACGATCAACCAACAAGTCTCAGCAACACAACGAGCGGTCGCAACATTTAACAGCAACACGGCCAACCAACAAATCTCAGCAACACAACGAGCACACGCAACCATTTGAGCTAGCAACACCAAACACAACAGCCATAAAAGGGGCGACACAGCAGCAAAGCAGTCAGTCAGCACGGAGCTGTGGTCGTGACCAGAGCTACTAGCGAAGTATATCCCTATTGCAGTTGACCTTCTCTATGCAATAGGAATCCACTTCATAGGAGCGAGTCGTGGAATGGTGATTTCGGTTGACCTTCTCTACGCATCACCCCCAACGACCAAAGGCCCCGCCACAGTAACGCGCAACCGCGACAGGTGACACCCGCTCACCTCCGTCAGTAGAAGTACGCCGGCAGAGGCCGCAACAGAGCGGCAACGCACGTAAACCAGCAGTCAGTCAGCACGGAGCTGTGGTCGTGACCAGAGCTACTAGCGAAGTATATCCCTATTGCAGTTGACCTTTTCTATGCAATAGGAATCCACTTCATAGGAGCGAGTCGTGGAACGGTGATTGCGGTTGACCTTCTCTACGCATCACCCCCAACGACCAAAGGCCCCGCCACAGTAACGCGCAACCGCGACAGGTGACACCCGCTCACCTCCGTCAGTAGAAGTACGCCGGCAGAGGCCGCAACAGAGCGGCAACGCACGTAAACCAGCAGTCAGTCAGCACGGAGCTGTGGTCGTGACCAGAGCTACTAGCGAAGTATATCCCTATTGCAGTTGACCTTCTCTATGCAATAGGAATCCACTTCATAGGAGCGAGTCGTGGAACGGTGATTGCGGTTGACCTTCTCTACGCATCACCCCCAACGACCAAAGGCCCCGCCACAGTAACGCGCAACCGCGACAGGTGACACCCGCTCACCTCCGTCAGTAGAAGTACGCCGGCAGAGGCCGCAACAGAGCGGCAACGCACGTAAACCAGCGCGGCAGCAAAGCGCAGCGGAGGTCCGCCGACGCACAACGTAACCAGGGTAAGCCAGCGCGAACCGCGGCAGCAGAGGTACGCCGACAGAGGTCACGTCAACGCGGCGACGCATAGCGCAGCCAGGCTAAGCCAGCGCCAAGCGCGGCGGCAGAGCGAAGCGTGGCAGAGAATCAACCAACAATATAAATCGACGCCGACGCAAGGCGCAGCAGAGTAATACAAGCAAACGCCGACGTAAGGCGCGTCAAGGCACCGACGACACATACTAACGGGATCCGTCTAACGGAACACGGCGATAGAGCATCGCCTCAGCAATACAAGTAGACGCCGACGTAAGGCGCGACAGAGCACCGCAGCAGAGAGAGACGCCGTCATAAGGCGCGTCAGAGCACCGACGCTACATACTAACGGGACCCAGCTAACGGGATACGGCCGGACCGCTAAGGCCCGCCACCGCAACCAAGGATACCGCAAGATAATCCAAGTGAAATTGAAAATGAAGTATACAAACACGTTTTATATTATAGAATTTAGAACCAATAAAGAGAGTGAAGTTTTTTTATATTAAATCGATTTGCAAGGTGCCCCTTTAATACAAATTTATTGTAAACGAACCCTGGGCACGTCGAGTATACCCCAGCAAATATCAAAGAAGCAACGGGGCACGAAAAAGCTTCGTTACAACCTTTATAAAGTATTTTAGGCCAGTGCAATGAAATTAGCATCCTTAAAATTCAGAAAATGTCGTATATATTCGGCCAGGAATCCGTTTTAACAAAACTTGGTGGCCACGGCAGGGAATTGGCCAAAAGAACGACAAAAACAAAACAAAAACTGCGGCAATATATTCTATCGCTTTTTTTTTGTACAAAATGGCGTGGATAATAAAATATAAACGTTTTTCAGTGTTTTTTACAAATTTTCTTTAATTTATTTTGTCCCAATGTTCACACATTCCGTACCAACAGCTGATTTCGAAAAATCATTTGCTCTTCCTCTTCTCTTTACGATTCCGTCGTAATGCAGAATACCAAACTTCGATTGAAGCGGAGTGTAGAACGGGAACGTAATCGAAATGCAGAATAGGGGTGATTGACCAGGAATGGCCCCAGAATGTGTTTGTACAATAGGGGTATGAAATAAAATGTGTTAATGAGGGTTTTAACAACCCACATAGCATATGGAAGATTGATTAAAGTATAAATCATCACAACGAGACATTCTCGACTCCTTTTGACGACTAAAAACTGTTTAATCAATTCTGCGATCAAAAGTAGACTCGAAATCGGCTTCCTCTTATTAGTGAAATATGATTTATTGAAAAAGCAACAACAAAATGTAAAGCGATCACAAAAAATTATTAAAATAAGATTCCAAATTCTCTTAAATGTCGTGAGAAAGAATCAGAAAAGCTTTAAAACACACTTAAAAATTATTCCCACGAGACTCATAAATGATGGTAAATATTACTCGAAGAAGACTAAATACTTATTAGAAATATAGGTTAAAAGAGGCTCACCAAGTGTAGTCACGCGTAGGGTACCATTTTCTCCCGACGAGGGAGTCTTTTCTGATCAGAAAATGAGCGCATATATGCTTATTTTGATCATGCTGGAGACTCGAAAGACTTTAATATGATTAATAATTTCAAAAACTGCTGGGTGGGAAGGTGCGTTGGTTAAAAAGAAAAGGGAGGGAATGGAGGGGAGTTGTACGAAAAAGGAAAGTAAGGGATATGATAAGCAATTGAAGAGTAGGAGAAAGACTTGAGGAGAGGAAGTAAGGCATAGAATGAGAGAGGGGAAACAAACAGGAAGAAGGAGAGAGAAATCGAAAAATGACGAAGGCAACATATGAAGGAGAAAAAGCATAGATAGAAAGAGATCGGTAAAAAGATACAAAAAAAAATTTTTTTTTTTGACAAGTGCCTCTGTTTACTTGAAGGATAGATACATCACAAGGAAATATACCTACGGTATTTTCGTGGTTTCGTGTTCATTTATAAAAAAAAATCTAGATACATCGGTCAGGAGAAGGTATTCAATATTTGGTATAGAGATTCCATATCTGAGAGTGGTAGTGGGGGGAAGTTAAATAGATCAGTAATAGATAAGAAAAAGAAGAAAAATTTATGAAAAAGTAGAAGAGAATGGGAAAGAGGGTAAAGAGAGGATGCGATGCTCACTTTTTAAATGTAGGTAACATAATTTTTGGGCAGAATAAAGACTGGCGGGTACATTATTTATTTATAACCATACATACATACGTTCGTATAAAAAATTTTTATCTTTAGTTTGTCTTTTATAAACTAATACATTTTATATAACTTAAAATCCGTACGTTCGAAGAAATAAACCAACCGGTACTTTTAATCTACATCTTCCGTAAAGAACATTTCAAGCAACGCTGGCTTCGCACACTGATCCCCGTCTAACCGAGCCGGCGACTTCCAGCGCACGAGTGAAGGTATAACAGAAATTGGTGCAATTGTATCTTTACGGAAGGGATTTTCCATGTTCTTCCAGCTAAAAGAAAAATATAAATAAAATGAAGATGACAATCATAACTTCAATAATTGTGTGGAATTCAGTATGAACTTACAATGCCCGCGGACCAACATCAACAACAACAAAGACTGATTTTTTATCAGCATGTTCTTGCAAAGCCGATAGCACAAATGGTTCAGCTTTATACACAAAGATATTTAAAGATAAAGGGAAACATATTGTAAAAAGTGCAGTGTGGATGTCTCAATAGTCTCTCACCTTCATTACAGTCTGGGCACCAACTTTTGCCGGTCGCATCCTTTTCACCAGTAAAATATACGTTTATCTGTTTATTCCCTTCTGACAGGCGCTCTACTGCCGCTCGAAACGCCTCATACCCACTAACTTTTAATATTTCCATATTATCTGTACCTTTCTCTACATTTTGTTCTAGTCTAACGAATAAATGAACTAAACCTTGCTAAATTGTTTGCATAAAGAGCTTGCTTTTTACCTTATAGAATTCGCTGAATTATTGGACCCCATTTTTATCAGTAATATACAAACAGAAAGCGTTATAAATAAGCAAAATTCTTATTGGATTGGAATTGTTGAATAAGCCGGTTAATTGGAATTCGCTAGAGTTGGGTCGTTTCGTTCTGAACTTGTTCAATTGACCGGGTCTCTCAACTGAACAAGTGAACTAGATCTTCGATTTCGGTTCTTTTTGTTCTTTTAGTTCATTTGTTCTTTTAGTTCGTTTTATCTAATGTTATTCTTTCTCTCTTCTTGTTCGCGAACATTGTAAATTCATACATATATACGCAGAAATTCACAGTGAGCACGAATGTCGACGATGCCACTTACACTAAAGATATGTGTGGCCATCTTTGTGTGTGGCACTGCTAAAACAATGTATGTATGGACTATTTATGAAAAACATGTTTTGTAAAAATCTAATTATTACATTTATTAAACTTGAAAAGTTCATATTTATGTACAATTTGTGTCTGTACTCTTTCAATTTCCTGAATCTTCAAAAATTTGTAACTTTTTTTGAAGTTAATTATACATATACATATATAAACTTATTTATTCATTACTCATTTAAATATACGTACACAAAGCATTGCTGCATACACACCCACATCTATACCTTGTTGCCTTTTTTGCGGGTGCGAGCAGCAGTGATCAAATTTGCTTGAAAAAAAGAACAGATGAACAAAAAGAACAACTTGTTCGTTCATCAGAAAATGAACGAAAGATTCGAATCTCTGAAATGAACGAAAAAGCACAACTCTAGAATTCGCGCGAGAACAGATGGTGAACAGCCGATTTGGTAGACCTGTCAAAATTGATTATAGTGCTGCCAGAAATTGGTGAATAATGGTACACTCAAAAAATTATTATTTTTTGTTTGTGTCTTAATGCTGTAGGAATTATGGGCGTGTCAAAATGCATTTGCGGCAGCGATTTAGTTTAGCACCCCCCGAGTTCGGGGTTAACTTGGTATCAAATGAAAGAGGGAGTTCTCCCGATCACAAACTTATAATTTGAAAGTTATTTGTTGTTAAAGTTTGCATATTTCTATACAACTTTTATATGTGTATACGTATATATATTCTATGACATTACAAATATGTGCTGCCACATCTTAAAAACAGAACAAGTGAAGCAGAAGGTTGTACTACGCAGAAGGACATCACCGTGGCGGTAGCCACGGTTATACCACACACCCGGACTTGGTATGGCGTAGCCCAGGGTTACTTTTTATAAGAGCGGTCGAAGGCCGCCTACGCGGAAAGGTGGTTCAACTGTTCAAAATGAGTAGTAAAAATATATATTTTTATTTTTCTTTATTAACTGAAAGGTGGTAAGGTAATATTTATATTTGTTTTTTTGTGGCAGCACAGCTTTGTAAAGTCATCAATAAAATATATATATAAATGTGTATGTTGCTACAAAAGCGCTATTGATTTAATAAAAACATTTATAATAAGTAAAAACAATGCAAAAATGAAATGTGAAATATACAAAAATGCAATTTAAGTTTATCGTTGCCAATTTATATAGATATGTATGTGGATTAAGGTTTTGAAAGATGTATAATTGTAATTTAAAGTGCTATAGAAATTTGCAAACTTTAACAACAAATAACTTTTAAATTATAAGTTTGCGCACTTTAAAATATATATATTTGTGATTGGGACAGCTCCCTCCTTCATTTGATACCAAGTTTTACCCCGAACTCGGGGGGTGCTATTCTAAAATTTTCCCGAATTTGCTCATATTCGTGAGTTTTTATGCCGAAACAAAAATCGTCACAATCGCGAAAGATGCTGTGTTTTGTAAATATAAACATAACTTTAGACTTAACAGTTGAAATTATGGCTTAAGTGCAGTATACGGACAATTCCAAAATCAAAAAAGAAGTATGAGGGTTGATAGACATGGTCAAGGTAAATATAACTACACAATTTTTTTTGTGGGCAAATGACAATAACAGGAGTTATTAAGGGTCAAAGTTCATATGAAGCATTTTTTTAATTTAAATTTCTCTTTAAGTATCGAACCGATTTTCAAAATTTTTGGTCATCGTGTAGAAGGGCAATGGGTGTTCGGTGGGGTGGAGAGGGGAACTAACCGATGTTTTATGGTACCTGTGGAGAAAAGGGACAAAGATACTTTGCTGCAAATCATAAAAGAATGGATTTTACCCGGTAGCATAGTTGTGTTTTAAATTTTTCGTAATTTTCGATATCGAAAAAGTGGGCGTGGTCATAGTCGGATTATTTCTGGAAGGTTCGTTGATTTGATAATTATATATTTCATTCATTTATAAATATACATTTATTTATATCGTTTATAGGCATATGATTGCTTACAGGATGAGGGTTATGTACATTTTAAAGTGAACCACTCGCTCAACTTTAAAGACCCCGAAACTGGCCAGCATACAAATACGATCGAAGGGTTATGGAGGCATGCCAAGGTCTTTATGCCCCAATTCCACAGCAAAAAGCAATTCTTTTGGGGCTATTTGGCAAAATTTATTTTTTTGCGGCATTGCAAGGCTACTAATATTGACCCTTTAACAACATTTTTTAAAATGGCTGGGAACCTTTACAACCCATGCAACCCACGACTTGTAGAGAATGAAGATGAAGATGATTATGAGGTCGATATGTCGGCGTGAGTTAAACGTAAGTTACAAAATAAATACTTATTTTTTAAGGGGCTTTGTATAAATGAAAGTATTCTGCGCAGAAATACTGTGGATGACGGTGGGGTGCAATAAAGCCATACGCAATAACGCCATACGGCTTTATTTCCAATCAGTTTGAGAAATAAAGCCATATGGCCTTATTTCCAATTGCTAATGGAAATAAAGCCAGTATGGCCGTATTGCCATTTTCAAAACATGGTTGTGGTAATTTTATTAGGCTGTACCTAAAAACGTGCAAAAGAGTGCGTACCGTGGCATGTTGCCACGGTTCAGGCAACCACCCGGACCTGGAATAGCGTAGCCCAGGGTTATTTAAATAAAGGCCGAAGGTGTTCTGCACATAAAGGAAACAAATACCAGGTGTTCTGCGCAGAGTTACTGTTAATTTGCCCAAAATTAAGTTTTGGTATACCAGGAACAGGACAGTTGGTATTGCATTGATGGGACTAAGGATATTATATATAATTTTAAATGAAAGCTTAAATTATTTCCCATCTACCATCAAACTATATTTTCATATATTTAATACAGCAATTAAATTAAAAAAAATTAAGTTTTTAAAAATTTTGATATGTTTTTTAAAAAACTATATTATTTCAGGAAATTCTTTGCAGTTATATACTTAGGATATACATCAAACGGAAGGTATTGGAAATACCTATCCAACGACGTTGATAATCGGTTCAATACTTTAGAAGTAATTTAGATTAAAAAAAAGCTTATTATGAACTTTGACCTTTAATAACTTTTGTTGTTGTTGTTTGCCCAACAAAACAAATATATCGTTATGTTTCTTTTATTAATACCTATCGATCTCAACTTTTCGTTTTTTTATATCAGCACTGTCCGTATACTGCACTTGTTCCAACTTGCTACTTTCTTCGCTTTAAAGAGACAGATGATTACAAGGCGAATTCAGTAGAGGTGGTGTTATCCCAACAGCTGATTGCTTCTTTATAATTTTCCATATAAAGCTGGAGACGTTGGTGCTTTATTGGTAACCGTATCGGTAACCTTTTAACAGCTGATTCGACCAACCTTATGAGAATCAATGCAATCGATTATTGGTGCCGCTAAGGTCGTAACCGTATCGTAGCCAACCAATTGGGTTTTGGTTTACCGTCGTAACGATAAACAGCTGATTACGTTAGGGATACGGATACAGCGATACGACATACGGCACCAATGACTCCGGCTTAAAGCCTTGTACAACAACAAGGCGAATTCAGTAGAGGTGGTTATAGAAAATAATAATTTTCTATATAATTTTCAATAATTTATTTAAACTTTATTTTTAAATAATATAATAAGAATAAATTTAAAATATAACAAGTATATTTGTTATAAGTAGATAACTTCACAGTGGTGTTATCCCAACAGCTGATTGCTTCTTCTTGATAATTTTTCATACAGAGCCTTGTACAACAATATGCCAGTTAATCGAAATCAATGAAAATTTTCTTTTGACTTGACATTCTTCTGCACGGCGAATTGGTTGAATTCGCTTTGCCACCACCTGGTATGGATTCGCCTTGGTACAACAATATGTCAGTTATTCGAAATCAATGAAAATTTTCGTTTGACTTGACATTCTTCTGCACGGCGAATTGGTTGAATTCGCTTTGCACCACCTGGTATGGATTCGCCTTGGATGATTACATGAATTTGCCTTTGGAAGCAAAGCGATTCTATACCAGGTGGTGGCAAATCGAATTCAATCAATTCGCGCTTGCAGATGAATGTCAAGTCAAAAGAAAATGGTCATATATTTCGATTAACTGACATTTTGTTGTACAAGGCTTTGTATGAAAAATTATCAAGAAGAAGCAATCAGCTGATGGGATAACACCACCTGGTACTGAATTCGCCTTGCTTTGGAAGTATGGCATCAAATCCCAGGAATCCCGAGCCATATGCCGTCCAGAAATCTCGGGGTTATGTATATTAAAGTTTCGGGATTTTCTTGGGATCTCAAATTTGAAGACATGATTCCTAATCCACGTCCAAAAAAATCAATAGGGGTAGCAAAAGACGCACTTTGTATCCAGGATCGCGAATCCGAAAATCGAAGTCAAAAATATTGCGGTTATTAAAAGATATTAGACGCATTCGGTAATTTTTAATATGAAAATTGAAGAAGAGGTAAGAGAATTCCCTATTCTCGGAAATTTATGCGATTACCAAGAGACCGCTGCATTTAAATTTAAATTTGTTTTCATTGTTGTTGTAACTATAAGGACACTTCGCGAATATTTTGGTAACGTTTAACAAGACGGTGCACCACCTAATTTTTATCAAAAGTGGTATCAAAAGACGTGTCTCGACCTCCGTTTTAATAATCCAAAAGCGGAAATCAAAACTGTCTAAGGTTATTTACAAAAAACCGTAAAATGACCACGAAATATGGAACCCGATCCATAGTTTTTTTTTTGCACAGAACACTAAGGCTGAGTAACACAGCACTGTGCTGTGTTATTGTGTTAACACTCAGTAATGTGCGGCACGCACACGCACACTTATCGATTAATTTATAACACAGTGGCACACTCGATGGCACAAAGCTGACTGTGCAATGCCGCTCAAACTGGTAAATGCTCATAACACAGTAACACACTCTATAGCACAGAGAATGACACTCAGATCGTAAGTGCACATACATACATAGTCTATTGTGCTTGTGTGTTGATTGTATTGCTTTCCAATGACCCTTCACTCAAAACATATTTATACACATGATACAAATATTACAAAATAAAACCGGTGAGAGGATAATGACATTTCAAAAGATTTTAAAATTCTCACTGCGCTCTCATAATTTTTATTTTATTTTAATTTTTTCATAAAAAAAATAGTGTCCACAGGCATTGTACAGGTTTACAAGTATGATATGTATGAGAGGGAAACAATTTCTTTCCCTTTCTAACACACGGCAGTTTGACACTTCGGTCAGTGTCAAACTAGCGTGGAATCCAGTGGAACCTGCGTGGAACATGAGTTTTGACACTGAACGAAGTGTCAAAATTACCGGGGTTGCTTCGTCAAAAGCGACACAGGGAAGAAAAAAGGGGTCGGAATATCAGATATGGGTTGCTGTGATGGTAAATTTTTTTGAACGAATTTAGTAGGAAATTTTAAGTGCACCCATATTGGTCCTTCAGAAAATTATAAAAAAGTCTTCAATTGGGGTATCTGAGGACGCGTAGTTATTTCAGTATTAAGAATACAGACACGTGAGTTAAGTTTTTCTACCCGTTCAAAAGTTCTCCGCGAAAAACAGTTTGAAACCGAGGTCGACTGCAATAACCCGTCCAAAAAATCGGAAAGATAAATGAATAGACGCGTTTTGTCCTGTTGTCAATAGTCCGAAGAGAAAAAGTAGTCGAATTATTTGAAGCGAGGCCAAAACGCGTCTATTAATACCTCCCCCGACGGTTTTGGTCGTGTTTTAGCAATCGTCCCCGGTAATAAAGTATCACAATTTGTTAATTAAAATTGTCCAAAATATATGGTTATTAAAGAGAGATGTAATTAAGTGCTCGTTTGAAAGTAAATAAGTATATTTCTTTGTAATATAAGAAAAAAAATTTTAAGCAGTTTTCGATAGCAGCTACTAAACTTTTTTTGGTCCTAAGAAGTACAACAGTGCCAAATAGCATCCACAAAAAAAACGAACAAGAACAAGCATTCTATCAGGTGAGCGTGGCTGTGTATGTGCGTGCTGCTACATATCCTACTTGTAGACCTGTACAATGTCCACAGGGGCACTTACTATCCTCTTGATCAGATGATATGACGTCAAACGTGGCGTTAGAGGTAAGTAACACAGTACTGTGCTCTGATATTGTGCCTACACTCATATCGACTATCGATAATCAGTTATAACACAATTGTGTCAACACAATGCGTTAACACTGCAAAGTGTGCCTGTGCTACTGTGTTAACACTCAAAAAATAGTGTCAGTACCCACCACTACAGAACACCTTTATGCGTTGGCGGCCTTCGCCCTGGGTGGGTCCGACACCGGTTTGGGGATCAAAACTAAATGCGCGCAGAACACCTCTTTGCATTAGTGTGCGTGTGTACAACAAATCTGGTAAAAAAGACAACAACCACATGAAAATTTGAACCGATTTTTTGCTTATATGTTTTGACAGAAATAAAAATTTATATATTTATATTTTCGCTTTCAGATTCTAAAAACGGAGCTCGAGCCGCGTCTTTTGATACCACCTTTGATAATTTTTGATAAAAATTAGTTGGTGCACCGTTGTTGTTGCTGTAGCGATAAGAACGCTCCCCGAAGGCCTTGGGGAGTGTTATCGAGTTGATGGTACTTTGCCGGATGCAGATCCGGTACGTTCCGGTACCAAGCCCGACCATCTCGGGAACGATTTGTTATACCCACATGCGACATTCTAGGCCAAGCCGCCCTCCCACCCCCTAGATCCATGAGGAGTTCGGGTTTGCCAGAGCCTCGGCTGTTAATGAAACAGGATTCGCCACGGATAGGTGAGGTTGACAATTGGGTTTGGCGAAGCTATATATTGCGCTGCCAACCTAAAAAGGTTGCGCTACACAACCCCTTGTAAAACGTTACCAATATTTTGGCGAGTGTTATCGGTGGTGATGGCCTTCTGCCGGATATATATCCGGTACATTCCGGTAGCAAGCACCATTAAGGTAGCAGCCCCACCATCTCGGAAACGATTTAATTATGCCACATTGAACCTTCTAAGCCGTTCCGCCGCAAGAAAGTTGGTATTATTAGTTTTTTAAAAAGTTTTCTTCGCACCGTGCAGTATACGTTCATTGTATCAAAGTTCAGTCTGGATAAGTGGTAGTTGGGAACATTACAACACCGAGGACGACATTTCTCTTGAGCAACTTCTCTCAGAGCAGATTGCGTTCTTCTACACTGTAAAATCTACAGTAGAGCATGACATTTGGTTGTTGTTGTTGTAGCAATGTTTCGCCCCACCTAATAGCTGCGACCGATCACAAATTGTCATCAATATCCTCTAACGGGAGTCCAAGGAAACTTGCTGTTTCGACAGGGGTGGACCATAATGAAAGGGGTGTTAGAAGAGTTGGTTCAACATTACAATTAAAGAGATGGTTGGTGTCATGTGGGGACACATTGCAAGCGAGGCATACATTTTGTATGTCGGGGTTGATTCTGGATGTGTAAGAGTTTAACCTGTTACAGTATCCAGAACGAAGTTGAGCCAGAGTGACTCGCGTTTCCCTGGGGAGTATGCGCTAGGTTAGGTTAGGTTAGGTTGCAAGGGCTGAGCTGGACACTATGGTAACAGCTCACTACTTAGGCCACCAGTGGGCCCATTGTAATGCCCTATACGGTCTCAAAGAGGACCCCTACTCTGCCTAAAGCGGGTCAAACCACCTCGTGGAAATTATAAATTTTGCTAGAGCCTTTACTTCATAGCAAGAGACCTCAGCGAGATCATGTAGAAAAGGTTTACCAAGGATAGCCATCCTACGCCTACAAAGCGCTGGACAGTGACAGAGAAGGTGCTGGACGCTGTCTTCCTCTTCTGTACATCTGCAGCTGCGACAATAGTCGAAGGTCGTTACCCCCATTCTAGCACCATGCATGCCTATTAAGCAATGCCCTGTAAGAACCCTTATCAGGGACGATAGAATTGATTTGTTTAAAATCCAAAGCGCTTCTGTGCGCCCCTTGTCATATGAGGGCCAGGTTTGCCTGGATTTCACACGATGATATGGCTGACCATAGTCCATTTGCGATTCTTATAGTGCTTGTGTTCACACGAAGCCTGAAAGTGGCCATGGGTATACCTATCGAATCATTTCCCGGAAGGATATGGTCGGTGGTGCCTCTTCTGGCCAGCTCGTCTGCTCTGCAATTGCCTTCAATATCCCTGTGCCCAGGTACCCATATAAGGCTGATACTGAAGTGCTGAGCCATCTCGTTAAGAGATTTGCGGCATTCAGTGACAGACTTTGCGTTGTCGACGAATGAGTCCAGGGCCTTTAATGCGGCCTGGCTGTCTGAGAAAATAAACACCCGTTTACCATCCTTAGGCATAGACCTTAGATGGTTCACAGCCCTGTGTATTGCCAGCATTTCCGCTTGGTAAACACTACAGTAATCTGGTAGGCGAAAAGAGACCTCTAGACCCAGATCCGGCGAAAAGAGGCCTGCTCCCACATTCCCGTCAAGCTTAGAACCATCCGTGAATATGTTGATGGCACTCGATACCGTGTGTTGTCTGGTATTCTAGTCCTGTCGCGATGGTATATATATACTATAGTTTTTAACGAAGACGTTTATTGGCGTGCAGTAGTCAGTGCGCACCGGTATTGGGACTGGGGCGTTCGTGCCCAGGATTGTTGCGTGTCCACTAGATCCTTTTGACCAGAGACCTGTTTCCCTTATGCGTAGAGCGGTGATGGCCGCTATTTCCTTCGCCACCAGGTCAAGAGGTAGAAGGTATAGCATTGTGTTGAGTGCTTCAGATGGAGTGGAGCCGAGAGTCCCGGTGATGCAGAGCTCCGAACTCCGTTGCACCTTTTGAAGCGTCTTAAGTTAGGTAGTTTTAGCTAGTGCAGGCCACCAGACCAAGGCACCATAAAGAAGAATCGGGCGCACAATGGCTGTATAATTTCAATGTCCCTAACAGAGCTCGCCGCTTTCACAGTACATTCCGCGTTGAAGTGCTGCGTTCGAATTACTTCAGTTTCGCACCTCTTATAAGAGGTCTTGTAGAATTTAATCGCCTATCCAGAAGCCTTGACCTGGACTTTGCCATACCAAGGTCTCTGTTTAAGGCACGCATTGAGTCCTATTACTTATCTCAGTAAATCTTACTTTAAAATTGTTAAACTAGTACTAAGTTAACCTGTAATCTAGTCAGTAAGGTTGTTACCATTTGACTTAATAAAGATATGAAATATGAAAATATGAAATATGAAAAATAAATCCAGTATGTCACCTTGGGGGAGAATCCGCAGGAGGTGCCAATTGCCCTCTTGCAGGTGAACAGCGCTGCTGCTGCCTTCTTGCATCGCTCCACTATATGATCACTCCATAATATCTTCCTATCCAGAATTACTCCCAAATACTTGACTCGATCGCTAAACGCTAAAAACTTACCCCAATTCTTGGCGGGGTTAGATTTGGTACTTTGTACCTCCTCGTGAAGAGGACAAGCTCGGTTTTATCCGGGTTGACTTCCAAGCCTGTGGCTGTGGCCCAGTGCGAAATTTTGGATAGTGCCCCTTCCATTAGGTTGCAAAGAGTTTGCGGAAATTTCCTTCGCATGGTGACGCAGATGTCATCTGCATACGCGATCACTTGGTGACCTTCTGATTCCATGAGGCGCAGTAGTTGGTTGACGGTAACCACCCAAAGTAGCGGAGAGAGAACACCTCCCTGCGGAGTGCCTCTGCCGACCGGTCTGCGGATCACGCATCCACCTAGCTCAGTTTTCATCTGCCTACGCGTAAGCAGATTGTATATAAACTCCACCAGGCACGCGTCCACCCCCAGATCGGTCAGTGCCGAGGTGATGGCCTCCGGGAGAACGTTGTTGAAGGCACCCGCTATATCTAGAAATGCCACCAATGTGTATTCCTTGAGGTCTAGTGACCTTTCGATAGCGGATACCAGTGAGTGCAAGGCCGTGTCAGTTGACCTGCCCTTAGTATAGGCATGCTGAGCTTGCGAAAGAAGCGACGGCTCAATCCTCCTCCTGATGTGGTCCTCTAGAAGCCTTTCGGCGCTTTAAGCAGAAAAGAAGATAAGCTTAAAGGCCTATAATAATTTGGTTTAGAGTGGGAGGGTTTCCCTGCCTTGGGGATAAAGACCACGTTGACTTCCCTCCACGATACTGGTACGTAATTGAGCCTAAGATAACCTATAAACATCCCTTTAATCCAGGGCCCTATAAGTTCGGCAGTATACTGGCTCTGAGCCGGAAAAATTCCATCCGGGCCCGACGATTTATAGGGCTTGAAGGTCTGTAAAGCCCAATCTATCCTTTTATCATCTGTGATTTCGCTTATCAGCTGATCATTAGGTGACCCTCCGCTGACAACGCCCGTACTTGCTGGGAAGTGCGTATCCATTAGCAAGTTTATGGTTTCAGCGCTGGAGTCCGTCCAGTGCCCATCCGGCTTTTGGACGTAACTTAGCTGAGTTGGAGATTTCGATAGCATTTTCCTTAACCGGTAGGCCGCGGATGTGGATGCAATCCTGCCGCAGAAATCCCTCCAGGAGGATCGCTTTCCATCCCGGATTGCTTTTTTATATATATTTATTTTCGCTTTATAAGCAGCCCATAAGGATTCATGTCCATCATGCTTTGCTTTATTAAAGGCCGCCCTACATGACTTCCTAAGCTTATCAAGATCAGACGACCACCATGGTGGTTTGTGAGTTTCCAAAACCTTTTGTCGGGCAAGCCCTATCTAAAGCATTCCTACATTTTTGACTGAAATTATTTACAAACACGTCTAGCTCCTCCTCGCTTTCTGGGGCTCGTACCTCTTCAGATAGCTTTTTACCTATTATCTTCTTATGGTAGCCCCAGTTAGTTCTTCTAATATTTTGTATGTACTTAGGACTTGCGTGCGCTGTGATATAGAAAAACTTATATATCTATGGTCAGAAAAGGAGTGCTCCTTTAGAACTCTCCATGAAACTATCAGGTCACTGAAAGAGTCTGTGACCAGTGTTATATCAAGGACCTCTTCGCGGTTCCTCGTAATGAAAGTGGGATCATTTCCCCAATTACATATACTTAGATTAGTGCCTAAGAGATAGTCAAATAAAGACTCACCTCGGTCATTTGTATCACTGCTGCCCCACTGGGCGTGATGAGCATTTTATTTTATTTTATAAAAAATACTTTACTTTCGCTTCAACTTGACCCAGTTTTAGAGCAACTGTTGAACTTGAACTTCTTGGCCACTGTCAGTGGCTAAGAATTCCACTGAAAATACACCAAACAGCCTTGCCGACTCAACAGAAAATGAAGAGCTAAAGTTGACAAAAAAATGCTTAGCGTAACTGAAAGCGGTCAGTCGGAAGCTTAAAGTTTGCGTTATAGACTTCAAACATTGATATATTTAAACCTCTAGCCATGCTGTGGAGTGAACATATATTTTACAGCATTGGGAGAAGAATTGTTATAATTGGAAAAAATTCGCGATATGGGTAAAAGACAACTTTTTTAAAAAGCCTTTCCTATAGTAAGTAATAATTCTTTTTGTTTTCACACAGTATATTTGAAGAGCCTATTTGTCAGAGCATCTATATGGACTACTATACTTATGGTGGGGGTAGTATTGGACGTGAGCATAGATGTGGAAGCGGGCACAATGAAAATTGCATACAAAAAAGGCATTTATGGCAAACCTAATGTAGTCAAAGAGAAACGCTATAACATTAGATCAGGCGTTATACGAGAGTTGCCTTCCATTTCAAGTAGCACACGCCCAAGCCCCACAAGCTCCAGTATGATAACGGACCTGAGCAAGGCGACGAGCTCTAACGCGAATATAAGCGCAAGTCCTAGTATGAGCCCGAACTCGCATATGAGCACAACAACAAACACCACTATGCCTTCAAAGCCGCTTCACGCATTAGCGCCCACAGAGGCGATAAACACACACGAACCCACCCCACCAATGCCAGCAGACGCAGCGCAGAAAGAATTGCACGAGCTCACGGCAGATAATAAAAGCGATACTATCGAAGTCGCAGCAACCATTCATCCGCAAGATCTTGAAAAATTGCTGGTTGAGGACGATGACGCGTTGCGACAATATCTGGTATTGAACAGGTTAATAGATGGAACATCAGCGACCGCTGACGCTCTACCGCACATAAAACCTTTGCTAAATAACACATTGGAAGAAGCGGCGCAAGAATCATCATTGAAAGAAATCCTCATTGATCCTGAATTAGATCAAAATGTTAAAGCCGAGAAAACAGACGATGCAATCGAAGAGCTCTTTCCATTACCTGAACCAGAAGCGTTGATTGCACCACGTCGTGTTGTTACGCCAACTAAAGCGACCAGCAAAAAAGTTGTTAAAACAACAGCAACAACAGAAAGTAATCATCCAGTACCTTGCACTTGTGGTATCTTTCTCACCTCACAATTTAAACGCGGCACAGGAGAACAACCCCAAGGTACGCCAGTGATAACCAACGAATTAGATCGCACCTTTGCATGCAATTCCGTTGGACAAAAGCAGTGTCAGACCAAGTGTTTAGAGACGGTAAGTAGATTGGGTTCTTTTTTATTTCCGATTCTTTGTTTATAATAGCACTTTATTGATATTTCTTACAGTTAGTGCAGCATCTGCCCAACTCTGCTACAATACTTTGCGCATCCATGAATCGTGATTGTCGAAAAGAGCGCGCTTATCTCTTCATTAAAAATTGTCGAAATCATTGGGTGCATACAAATTTGGCAGCGGGCCGTGAGTATTGCTGTCGTGATGGTAAACCGTACAATTGTCCACTTGTGTGAATATCAGACCTAAGAAATTTCGTTGTTGTAAATAATAAAAAAAATTGTTGTAAGTACCCCATTTTTTAATCTTTTATCCACGAGGGAGGGTTAAATAAAAAATAAAAATTTTATTTACATACCATCCCTGCCGGTTTTGGGCAATTCTCGCTATCTTAGTAAAGTTTGGCTTTTGTCTAACACAGCGCCTAATCCTTTTGATATATCTCGTCATGATTTCATATTAAAGCTTACTACGGTTATTAAGCTAGCTCTAATTATGACATCTTATGCAATTATTGGCATATGCTGATGACATTGGTATCATCGGCCTAAACACCCGCGCTGTTAGTTCTGCTTACTCCAAAATGGAAAAAGAAGCGGTAAAGATGGGTTTGATGGTGAATGAGGACAAAACGAAGTACCTGCTGTAATCGAGCAAAGAGCGCATACGCGCCTTGGCAACCACGCTACTGTTGGCAGCCATAATTTCGAAATAGTAAGACTTCGTTTATTTGGGAACCAGCATCAACACTAGCAACAACATCAGCACTGAAATCCAGCGAAGAATTAATCTTGCCAATAAATGCTACTTTGGACTAGGTAGGCAATTGAAAAGTAAAGTCCTCTCTCGGCGAACGAAAATCATACTCTACAAGTCACTTATCGTACCCGTCCTGCTATATCGGGCAGAGGCATGGACCATGACAACAGCAGATGAAGCGGCTTTGGGAGTGTTCGAGAGAAAAGTTCTTCGAAAGAATTATGCACCTCTACGCGTTGGCGATGGCGATGGTGAGTACCGAAGATTGAATGATAAGCTGTACGAGCTCTACGCAGACATCCACATAGTCCAGCGAATTAAAACGCAGCGACTGCGCTGGCTAGGCCATGTTATGCGAATGAGAGATGATGCACCGGCCAAGAAAGTGTTTCTGTCGGAACCCGCCTATGGAAGCAGAGGTAGAGGGCGGACCCCACTCCGTTGGAAGGACCAGGTGGAAAACTATTTAAACTCCATTGGTGTGACCAATAGATAGTTAGTTCTAACTGTATTCTCAATCCAGTCATTGATAGTGCCACTGTACTTCAGAGTTTTTTAGCTCTGAAACCCATTTTTTCTCCAGGGCCCGATGGTATTCCTGGCTGTGTGCTTAAGTTCTGTGCTGTGAACTTAACAGAACCGATCGTAAAATTGTTCAATTTATCTTTGCAATCGGCGTCATTTCCATCAATTTGGAAACAGTCATTTATCATACCTCTGCACAAAAAAGGTAGTAGATCTAATATTGAGAATTATAGGGGAATTGCTAAGCTTTCAGCTATTCCTAAAATGTTTGAACAAATAATTACCTGTCAGCTGCAACATTCATGTACTTCCATATTATCACCCTTTCAGCATGGGTTTGCGAGATGTAGATCAACCACCACAAACCTACTTGAGTTTATCTCTCTAGTTCGGGATGGTTTTTTGGCTAGAAAGCAAACAGATGTGATTTATACGGATTGTAGTAAAGCTTTTGATTCAGTGAATCACGAACTTCTGATTCTGAAGCTTGATTTACTGGGCTTTCCGAAGAATCTGACTTCATGGCTCTCAAGCTATCTTTCCAATAGAACCCAAAAGGTGCTTTATAAAAATATTATTTCAAAATCAATTAATGTTGCCTCTGGTGTACCTCAGGGCAGTTATTTAGGCCCATTGCTTTTTACTCTTTTTATTAATGATCTGCCACAGATTTTGAATCATTCACGAGTGTAGGGTTCTTATTATTTTTATTTAACTTTGTATTTTAGTTACATTGAACTTTGTAATTTTTTAAATGTATTATCAATATTTTAAGTTTCAATATTGATTTTCAATTTTCATTGTTGTGAAAAATAAAGAAAGAATTTGACGCATACTTTTAGGCGTTTTTTTTTTAAATATAATTTAAAGTTTTACTATAAAATAAAAACGTGGTTTCAATAACCACATTTGGCGATCCTGCCAGGAGCTAATAATTAAATAAAAAATAAACAGTTTTGATGTGTGTGCGATAAAGTAAAAAATCATGATTTTAAAGTCGTTGTGGCAGCACCCAAAGATCCAACCTTGGGGCCATTGCAGTGCAGTTAAACTTTTGCATTTTAACAAATCACAACAAGATAATAAGATACAAAAACATGTATGTGCGATATTTGTTGAAAAAATTAAAAAAAAAGTCGGTTTTAAATAGACATAAACTATATCATAGCGGCGAAAAGGCCAATAAATGTGATCTTTGTGATAAGCGATTTATATATGCTGCGTACTTAAACCAGCATATGCGTACTAATACCGGTAAAAAACAATATAAATGCAAATACTATAAACAAGTGCATTGAATCCGCATTTACGTCTACATCTGGGTGATAATATACACAGATGTAAGTTTTGTCCCTTAGCCTTTCGTTTGGCTTCGTAGCTATGGTTACACTCAACTACACATAAAGATGAAGATCCAGAGACGCGTGAGCAAAATATGGCAGCTTTAAGGGAAGAAGAGGTTAAATTGAAAGTATATAGAACAAAAATATGATTTATAAATCATGAATACTATATGAAGTAAAAAAGAGATTGTTTAGCTGAAGTGTTGCAAGATATTGAGGAATTAAAGCCAGAAGATAAGGAGTTGGAAGATTTATTTGACAGTTACTTCGATCCAATAAGCTAAAGCGTAAAATCAACAAATTCCACTGTGAAATTATCAACAGCCAACACAATTTAAAAGTACTCAAGTGGCGTCAAAACATTATCATCGAACCAATTTCAAACAATTGCTACCGTACATCATCATCATTCATAGGCAGAACCTTCAAACATTTAAAAAACAACAAAAGCAATTATTATCATCGAATAACTTAAAGGAGAAGCAGTAGCAACAGGAACAACTACAAACACAACACCATCAAAAGCCATTGCATAAGTATCAGTTACGGCAACAAACTAAATATTCGCAAGTATTTGAATAAAAATATCATCTTTAATGTATGTATACTAAAATATAGACATATTATTATTATTATTATTGTAAACTCTCTTTTCATAGAATTACTAGTTAATTTTACTGTTTTGTTAGTGAACTCTCTTTTCATTTAATTCAATAATGTTTCGTTCACCACAACATAATACACAAACATCTAAACTTTCTAATAATCTAAATGATTCATTTATAAATATCTCAAATGACACTTTACAACAAAATATTACAAATCAGTATGATAATTACAATCAAAACGAAATTTCAGCAACATTAGTCAAACTTCCACAATTTTGGACTAGTTGTCCAGAAGCGTGGTTTATACATGCTGAAACACAATTTTGTACAAAAAATATAACCCAAGAGAATACCAAATACGAACACATTATAAGAGCACTTCCACAAGAAGTAATAGCAAAGAGAGTAGATTAATAAGAGGGAGCATTGTAGAGTCGTTCATTCTCCACAAAGTGGAACGGCTACACCAGGAATACACCATACGTTTTGCCCCTGTTTCGTTTTCACCATCGGGATTAAAAAAGTCATGAGCCTGGGTATTCGCGCAATTTTAGTGATGTAAATTGCATGGCGCCAGCGCCAATGCGGTGCCAGCACAATGGTAGCTCATTTACGCAATGACTCCAAGCGAATTTTTGACGCTACTTAGTAGTGAGTGCATAGTACATTTCACTTGCGCTATTGAGTGAAACGATTTTTGTGTGTCAGGCACGAGTTTGGTGTTATTGGCGCTACTGGCAATGATGACACTGAGCTGATGACCGTAGCGCTGATAATTCAGCTTTTGAATCAGAGAAAGTACTGATGGCCCGTGTAAATTATTATGGCTTTGCCTATTATTGGCTGTGACTTTGAACTAAATAAATGCTGCGGACATAACAACCAGTCATTTTTTAGTTTTATATTTTAGATTTAATGCACAATTAATATGGGTGTGTTTGAGCAGCCAAATAATAACAATAGTATTGCTAAAGTGCTGCTTAGTTGATGGAATGTCGCTAATTTCCTAGAGATGATCAATAGATTATCAACATTTCGTTCAACGAACGCGCGAAATTACCACACCTGCTCGCATAAAAAGTAACACTGCTGCAGCTCGAACACACCCTATATCGAGAAAGTAACAAATAAACAACTTAGCTTTTTTTTACAAATCGCTTGGCTGAGATTTTCATTTGTTGTTTTAACTTAAGCTGTTATGCCAATATTTTTCAGCCAGCTTATTTTTAAATAGGTAATTTGTCCAAAGGCAAAATAAATTACAGAGTTATACAGCCTTAAAAAGTCAGCTATGTTGAGGCGGACAGCATAGCAAAAGGTATGGTGAATTCCTCGTACAGCCGTCCCACAATTTCCGCAAAGCTTTAGAACTCTACAATGTACCATCTTATATTTAGAGTCTTTGGTAATAGTAACAATTTTAGATCTTATCCAAAATCCACCCCTCACTACCAAGTTTAGTGAACTTAAAAAAGTTTTGATAGAAAGACATTCACTTAGTGAAAATTCAAAACTAAACAAAATTTTAAGTGATTCAGAAATGGGTGATCGAAAGCCCACTGAGTTTTATCGGTCATTAATTTTGTTAGCGGGTTCAAGTTTTAGTGAAAATATTTTAAAGAGAATTTGGTTGAGAAAAATTTAAATGTCATTTTGGCTAGCTCAAGTTGTGATAATATTAATGAGTTAACAAAATTAGCAGATAACATTTTTGAAGTTATGAATAAAAACGAAGTTTTCTCAGTAAATACAAAAGTTCAAAATTCTGTTGTTGAAAATCTAGTTAAAACCACCTCTTTGATGTGTGAAAATTTTCAGAAACTTTCTTTGGAGTTAGCTGAAATTAAAACAGAAATGTGTTGGAATCAATCTAGGTCGCGTTCTAATTCTAGGAACAATTTTAGAAATTCTTTTAGGCGTCGATCTAACTCGCGTAATTATGTTGTTGTTGTTGTTGTTGTAGCGATTAGGTTACTCCCCGAAGGCTTTGGGGAGTGTTATCGATGTGATGGTCCTTTGTCGGATAAAGATCCGATACGCTCCGGTAACACAGCACCATTAAGGTGCTGGCCCGACCATCTCGGGAACGATTTATATGGCCACATTAAACCTTCAGGCCATCTCTCCCTCCCCACCCCCAAGTTCCATGAGGAGCTTGGGGTCGCCAGAGCCTCGTCTGTTAGTGAAACGGGTTTCGGCGCTCGAAGGTGAGGTTGACAATTGGGTTGGAGAAGCTATATATTGCGCTACACAACCCCTTGAATCGCGTAATTATCCAAATTGGTTGTGTAGATTTCACTACAAATTTGGAAATAATGCTAGAAGTTGTGAACATCCTTGTTCTTATAACAAAAAACAAAGACTCAACAAACTAAATTCTTCCGTTGTTGCAGCGACGAACAACAGAAAATTTAGAATTTTCGACGCGTCGCTTATTTATTTTTGATAGAGAAAACAAACAAAATTTTTTAATTGATAGTGGAGCAGAAATTTCGGTTACCCGCGTCTAAATTTCCTCATACGAAACGTTCAGACATAATTCTCACTGCAGCTAATGGCTCAACAATTGCCACTTACGGGAAAAGGCTTTTAAACGTTAATTTAGGTTTAAGACGTGAATTTCCCTTTACATTTTTGGTTGCGGATATAGCCAAGCCAATATGAACCTTCATAATAAAAATATATTTTCAAAATTAGATTTAGTTAGGGCATATCACCAAATTCCTATGGCTGAAGAAGATATTTATAAAACTGATATTACAACTCCTTTCGGTATGTTTGAATTCATGAGAATGCCTTTCGGACTTAGAAATTCTGCACAAACCTTTCAACGATTCATAAATGAGGTAGTAGGTGACTTAGATTTTGTATATGCTTACATCGACGACTTACTTATTGCAAGTACAGACGAAGAACAACATTTAAAAGATTTACGTATCCTTTTTCAACGCCTTACAGAGTACGGTTTAAACATTAAACCAAGTAAATGTACTTTTGGTGTAACGAATATAGATTTTTTAGGACATAACATTTCTGGAACAGGTATTCGACCTTCCGATGAAAAGGTATCAGCTATTCGCAATTTCTAACGTCCAAAATCAGTTAAGTAGGCACAGAAATTTATTGGTATGGTAAATTATTATCATAGATACATTCCAAAACTAATTAACAAAGTAAATAAGAAACGTGACAAAACTTTTGTATGGGATGAGAATTCGAATGAAGCTTTTGAATGCATTAAAGATAAATTTGCATCTACGATATTGTTAAATTATTTTAACAAAGATGCTAAATTATCTTTAACAGTAGATGCATCTAACACAGCGATTGGGGGCGTTATACAACAAAATTACAATAATAAAATTGAGCCCATTGCATTCTTTTCTAAAAAACTTTCTCCAACTGAAATTAAGTATAGTGCTTTTGATAGGGAATTATTGGCGATTTATTTAAATATAAAACATTTTAGATATCTTTTGGAAGGACGACAATTTACAGTTTATACGGACCATAAACCTTTGACTACTGCTTTAAATTCAAAAACAGAACGAAGTCCTAGACAAACGATACACTTGGAATTTATAGCACAATTTACTGATGACATACAATACATTAAAGGAGAATCCAATGTTGTAGCAGATACGCTATCTAGAGCTTTTGAGGTTAATGCAATATATAATATAGAACTGAATTTTAAAATTTTACAAACTGAACAACAAAAAGATGATGACTTAAATCAACTTGTATCTGATTCTCAATATCTAAATTTAAAGTTAATTAATATTCCCATTTTAAATTTTAATATTTGGTGTGAAATTTCAGGAGAAACTCCTAGGCCATTTGTACCGAGTAATTTGCGAAAGACAGTATTTGATATTTTACATGGAATAGCACATCCGGGTACAAGAGCTACACGACGGCTCATAGTTAAAAAATATTATTGGCCTAATATGAATAAGGATATTAATATTTGGTCAAAAGAGTGTCTTAATTGTCAAAAGTCTAAAGTTTATCGTCATACAAAATCCCCTGTTATCAAAATTAAATTCCCAAGAATAGATTTGAACACATCCATTTAAATATAGTTGGACCATTACCTATTTCAAAAGGGCATCGCTATATTTTAACGATTATTGAAAGATTTACCCGTTGGCCTGAGGCATATGCATTAAAAGATATTTCAGCAACTACAATTGCAAATAAGTTTTTTTAGAGAATATATTTCTCGGTTTGGAGTTCCGTTAAAGATAACAACTGATCAAGGTAGCCAATTTACATCGAAATTGTTTTCAGAGTTAACTAAATTACTTGGTAGTCACTAAATTACAACATCCGCATATCACCCTCAAGGAAATGGTATGGTTGAAAGGTTTCATAGACAATTAAAGACTACTATAATAGCTAGAGAGGACACAAATAATTGGTATGACGAGTTACCTGTCATATTACTTGGTTTGCGATCTATTTACAAAGAAGATATTTCGGCTACACCAGCGGAAATAGTTTTCGGTCAGAATTTACGTTTGCCAGGGGAACTTGTTGTGCCATCAGCTAAAAATGTCTCATCAACTGAAGTTTTAAGTAATTTACGTGAACATTTTCGAGATGTTAGATCAAATTTAAGTCATCATAAAGATGCTGATACTGGAATTTATGTTCCAAAATATCTTCAAACTTGTAAATTTGCATTCGTTCGAGTCATTAATAAACATTGATTACAACAACCATATGAAGGACCTTACAAAATTGTGGAAAAAGACCAAAAATGTTTTGAACTTGAAATAGATAATAATATTAAAACTATTCCTATTGATAGATTAAAACCTGCAATAATTGAGACAACAGACACAAACAACACCAAGAATTTACATAAAAAGAGAGTTACATTCAATTTGTTTAATGATAAATTTTCTTGAAGGGGGAGTAATGTAGGGTTCTTATTATTTTTATTTAACTTTGTATTTTAGTTACCTTGAACTTTGTAATTTTTTAAATGTATTATCAATATTTTAAGTTTCAATATTGATTTTCAATTTTCAAAAATTTTCATTGTTGTGAAAAATAAAGAAAGAATTTGACGCATACTTTTAGGCGTTTCTTTTAAAAATATAATTTAAAGTTTTACTATAAAATAAAAACGTGGTTTCAATAACCACAACGAGCTCTAATATATGCCGATGATGTAAAAATTTGCTATACATGCTTGCCTTCGGATTTAACTCGCTCAAATCTACTTCAGATTGATTTAGACTCATTTCAACGTTGGTGTACAATAAATGGATTAGTTCTAAACTGTTCCAAATGTAAGTTCATGACATTTCATCGCTTGAAGCCTGTCCTGTCGTCTTATGCACTTTATGGCACTCTTATGGAGCGTATATCTTCGATTAACGGTTTAGGGGTTCTGTTTGACTCGAAACTGAGCTTCAATTCACATATTTCAGCTATTACTAATAAAGCAATGGGTACACTTGGTTTTGTTAAACGCTGGGCTAAGGAGTTGAAGGATCCGTATCTGACCAAAGTCCTCTACACTTCGCTGGTCCGCCCAATACTTGAGTATTGCTCGTGTTTGGTGTCCATTATATATTTCTCATATAAAACGTATTGAGTCTGTGCAGAAACAATTTTTAATTTTTGCTCTACGGGCCTTTAACTGGGACTCAAATCTTCATCTTCCGTCTTATAGAAGTATACTTCTTCTCATTGATTTGCCAACTCTGGAAAATCGTAGAATATTACTCGGGGTAATGTTCCTGCAGAAGCTAATTCTAGGTGAGGTTGACTCCTCTGAGCTGCTAAGCCGATTGAACTTTGCAGTTCCTGCTAGGGTGTCCAGACACTACGTGCCCTTCCATTTACCCCTGTGTCGTATAAATTTTGGCAAAAATTATCCTATACGTGTTTGGTGCTCGTACTATAACGACTTCTATAATTGCATTGAATGTTCGTTTGTTGCCTTAGGCAACGCTATACTTTTCAGTCTCAACTGATATCTTAAAGTTTACTTGTTTAATTTGTAATGATAGTTTAATTTTAGTTCTTGTTCAACGTTAAACAAAATTGTAAATTTTTTATTCTATACTTGTATATATTTTTACGCTATCTTTTTTTATGTTACTTTCCTTTGTATTTTGTTAGTCGACCACTCTTGTTAGTTGACTTTAAATAATTAAATAAATAAAATAAATAAATAAATTGGCGCCAGTTGGCGGAGCGAAGGAGCGACTGGCGCGCCTTGTTGGACGGCCATAACCATTTAGACGGTTAAGCGCCAATTAAGTAAGTAATTATGACATCTCCTAAAGTTCACTTCCTAAGACCCAGTTGCAGGCCGGCAAGTTATCTTTTTTGAGCTCAGGGTTAACCCGACTTGATTGGTTAACAATTTTAATTACCTTGCACTATGACGAGTTAGCAGTTAACCCAAAACTGAAAAACTAAATATTTAATACAGCATTTTTCGGGGATTAAATTGCAAACTCGAGAGTCAAATGTCAACTTAAAATTATTGTAACGAATTTACTGCAATTCCCCTTATTTGCAATCAATAATGCAAAATGGCCATTATTAAAGTTCCTCACAATAACACTACTATTGCTCGCCAGATAGCGTCTTAAATCAAACTGATTGTCGTGCCTCTACTGTTGCGGCATTTTATACTCTGTGATTTCTCGTTTGCATACTTCTAGGCTCTTCCAGAATTTACTTAGTTACTGCTATATATGTAATTATAACTACAGATGCACGTGTATAGCTTCTCATATGCGCGTGTATTTGTGAGCGACACTTCCACAATTATAAATGCATACTTTTGGGAGGTATTCAGATAAGATATCTGCATGTGTTTGTGCGTCTCTTCTCCGCTGCGTGTACTTACATATGTGTAGACATAATGACTGATCTATTGATGTGCATAAAAGTCACTGCTTAGCATCGGCTTAGAGATAGTATCCCTTAGTGCTGCTAATATTCGTCACATTATTATACATAATTGAATTTTAATTTTAAATATAATTCCTTTGCTAGAGTCGATGTTGCAACCAGTCGCTAGCAATATACGACATACTTCAAAAAACAATTTGAGGTTTTATTTGATTATAGTTGGTTTTTATTTTATTACTACCTAAAAATGCAATGTGGTAATGAAATGTGTGTTCTACGTGCGTGGGAATGTGTGAAAGTTGTTTGAGAATTAATATAAAATTTAGGTAGAATGATTTTCCTTAAAAGTTTAAAATATGTATATATATCTGTTCCTAAGTAGGATAAATACAATAACTAGGAAAGATTGCTAGCTGTTGTCTTTTGTACAACATATGACCACGAAGATAATGCAAATATAAAAAACAATTACAATTAAAATATGAAACAAGTTGGACGTTAATGATCAAAGGATTAATACATATTCATATAGTAGCTTACTATTAAAAGAATGTCCCTCCTATTTACTTTAATGCAAATAAGAGTTAAGATATAATGTAGTATATTAGGTATATATTTGTTAGCTAACAGTATCTTCACTTAATATAATTATTGTTGTATGTTGTTCTTTCGATTAACAAAAAAAAAAACAAAACCATGTATATTTTAGGCGAGTTGAGGCATACATCAATTAGTTCCAAATCAGTGTAAAAGTACATACAATTCTTAACAAATGCATATACAAATAAATATATATGCATTTATGTATGTATGTAAATATGGTATATCTTATCAAAATATGTATATGTATGAATGTGTGTTTGAAAGCATCTGTATGCGTTTGGTTTGCAAATATGATGCAAAAATGCTTTAGCGATAATAAATATCGAGAGCAATTATTTAGATTCGAAGTGTTAAGTTCTAAAATGAAATGAAATTAAAATTAGATTAATTAAAAATCAAATACAATTAAAAATCAGTTCCTCCCACCACCTAAAAGAGTGTACGCTTATATGTATTCAGTCATATGCTCTTTGACACATATATGTTCATTCGAAGAATTTCTTCTTGGCTGAAGGCAAATCGAAGGATATCGTTGATAATCTGTAAGTAGAAGAAAATAAGGGAACAAGAAAAGATAAAAAGAAAGGTTTTGATTATTAGTGTGCAGAAATGCAGCAAAAAAATGTATGTAGAAGTAATGAAATCACGAAATCAAAATAGTAACTTTATCTAGAATCTAGATTGGGTTAATTTCTTTGCGGTATTTTACCAATTCGGTATAGAACCACGTTTAGTAATTCGACATGTTGAACAACTTAATATTTTTTGAAATGCGTTTCACGCAGATTTTTATATGCGGGATATGAACGCTGTATGCTCCATTTCTGGCTCGACTTTAGTGGGTTCTGTGAATTTTGTTCGCCTTTACGGCAAGCATTCCTTGCTATGTAGACAAACCCAAACCCGGAATGAAAACTAGCAATCGAAAATATTAAATTTTTTTAAATTAAAATTTAATAAGTTTAATTTTTCAAAGAGTATATACATATATATATGTGACCTGGAATCATGAAAGGCACCTATTGTTCGAAAATACAGTTGTTCACTTGTTGCGTGGTTCTTATAGGAAATTTAACGCTCTTTCCAATGGAACAAACCGCAGTTTTCTATTTTTCTTAGTTTTTTTCACAAATCGCATTTAAAGCCAAATCGGACCACAAATACGATTTTTGAAATATTTCGATCCATCCGCCACCTGTCGGAGATTTTTTTCATTTTGTGCCTTTTCATTTATCTATGCCGGCAAAATTTTTTCTAAAAATAGTCCCCTGCGTCGTTGCTGCTCACATTACAATGATTTGTACAACTGCATTAGCCTTGAAAGTTCGTTTGCCACTTTACATACTGTCATACTCTTAGGTTTAGCCTGATATTTTAATTTTATTTTTCTTTCGTGTGTTCCCACTACTGGGTATCCGGCTCTTTTATGAGCACGTCGCGTCAGCCCCCTTATGGGCATATAATGCGTATAATTATATATAATTTACTTTAATTCTTGGCTTGTAAGTTTATGTACGTTCTTTTCTTGTAATTGAATATATTATTCTTAGCAGTCGACCGCTTTGTTTTTGAGTCGACTATAATTTAAAAAAAAAAAAAATATACAAAAACTTTAAACGCGTTTTTCTCGAAAACTTGTTTTCGCACAATAGGTCCCTTTCATGACTACAGGTCACATATGTATATATACATATTTGGTTTTGGTTATTTCAATTCAATCAACGGCATCTTAAAAACCATAACGACCTATGTGCTAAAAGCTGTTCCTTCTTTACGCGATAAAGAGTCTCCTCGAATGTTTTCGAGGAGTATATGCGATGATGGTGACTGGAAATAAGCACCATTAATGTACTAGTCCGACCAACTAGAGAACGATTTGATGTTCTATGTCTGTGAATTTCAGTCGCCTATTACGACCGCCTACCCCTCAGCAGGTAATGGGGCTAAAATTATACCCGCGGCCAGTATGCCTGTCGTAAGAGGCGACTAAAATACCCAAAAGGTGTAACCATTTCAAAAGGCTGTCAGCGCAATTTATAGCTTCTTCAACCCAATTGTCAACATCACCTATCCGTGGTGAATCCTGTTTCTTTAGCATTCGAGGCTCTACCGTCCACAACTTCCTCATGGAACTAGGAGGTTAGGGGCGGGATGGCCTAAAAGAGTCAATGTGCTCATATTAAATCGTTCCCATTATGGTCTGGCTTGTACTTTAATGGTGCTTGTTACGGGAACGTAACTGGTCTATATCAGGCTAAGGACCATCAACATCGATAACACTCCCCAAAACCTTCAGGGATGTCTTAATCACTACAAGAACAACAGCAAACACATAAGTGTTCTAAGCCCCTTAAGACGCTGGTGCTAACTACTTTAAATAAAATTTTAGAGTAGAAAATAAAAGGGATGACGGAAAATCGATCCAATACATATGACCCATCTTTATTGGCACACAAAATTGATTTTGATTCAAAAGTGGACGATAAACTGTTTTATTCTACTTAACTAACAACGGACGGCAATGATATCACGGTTATTATTCGGTGTGATAATAAAGCTAGAAAATTAAATAGCAGAAGTCATTACTCCAGTCTCTGAAATTCCGCTTTTGCTAAATTAAACTAAAATAATGAATGCAAACAAGAATGAAAACAAAAAAATAAATGTCTAATATTATTGACTTAATTATAGAAATTTTTCAATTACCTGGCCATTTTTGGCGTGAGAAATGCGTGGCTTGGCTTTGCAAACGTGGAATTAGCATCATCCTTTGGCGGTGTACCCACCATAATCTGTGTGTCACTAGACTGCTGGTGATGTTGACTCGACAGCGAATCATCATTTTCTTTCTCATCACTATCATGACTGTGTTTACCATTTTTGCAATTATCGCCACAATGACATTTTTTAGTGCATTTTTCACCGGACGAAAAGCAACCACAACGTTTTGAAGCACATTCTTTACGACATTTACAACCCAAATGCTTAGTCTTAGTTGTGGTACTATGCTTTTTGTCGCTACTAGTGGTAGTATCTTTAGCAAATGTTTCATTAGATCCACTGCTGTTGTTGCTATGAATTGTCGAGCGCTATTATACATGTGTATATTTATACAAATATACAAGATTATACTGAAATGATTAGAATCAAAACATTAACATAAAAATAGAAAAATATCTTACAGTTGATTTGGCTGAACGTTTAAAGCGTGGTGTTTTCTTCCAATCCGGGTCATCGGATGAGTCATCTATATCATCCTCACTTGAAAGCGATAAGGCGTCATCATCATCCTCCCCCTCTTCTTTGATTTCAATGATTTCTTTTGGCTGCAAACACAACAACGATACTCATACTCATCTTAGTTTGTGTGCGTCCACCCCCTGTGCAGCCATTTGCTCACCTTCTTGAATACCTCTTTTTTGCGTGTACTCTTTGCTTCCACCGCTTGTTGCAATTGATTCACCAAATTCTTATAATACTCCAATTCCTCACGTAACGTATCCATTTTGTTCAATTGTTCCTCCTGTATTTTCATACGTTGTTCTTGTTCTGGTGTCAGCGCTTCATCTGTACCCACAGCCAGCTGTGGAGCATTGTGTAATTCCCTCAATAGTACAGCAATTTTCTCTTCATATGTATTCTCACGTTCAGCAATAGCGTCTTCATGTTCCAATTCCATTAGTCTCATACGTTTGGCTGCTACTGCACTTGTTTGCTCGGCAGCCTCTCGCAATGCAGTTTGTTCATCTAAAGCAATCTTTTGCTCCTGTGAACGTATTGCATTTTCATGCCGCATATCAGAAATTGACTTAAGCAATTGACGCATAACCGCACGTGCTTCTACTATACTATTTACACCTTCGTAGAGTGCGCGCATGCGCGAATCTAGATCAATTGTACATGTTTTTTGTTGCAAATCGGTTATTTGTGCATTGCGCATTTCAAGATCTTCTTGTAGCGAATCTAATTCTTGTGCTGCTGCAGTGCCTGCTTGTGGGTGTTGATTACGTAACTCAGCAATGCGCATACTTATGATTCCACGATCTTCCAGCAACTGTTCAAGAGAATGTTCTGCGTCGATGAAGGAAACGATTATCTCTAATTCGCGTTCCACCCATGATATTACTTGATCAACCTTATTACTTGCGGTGCTTACATCTTTAGCCGATTGGGTTTTTTGTCGCTGCGATTGGGCGACACGTTGGCGGTCGAGTGCATCTTTAAGGCTACAAGTGGAAGAACACAAATGTTCTTTGAATTAGAACTAAAATAAAAATGTACGTGCGAAGTATGTGAATTCTCTATTTTTCTACAAAGTAAATCCTGGTACAGACTGCCGCCCATCTACAATATTTCTCGTTGGAATTTAAAAAAGTTATTGGTTGTTGAAAATAATAAGAGGATATCTGAAAATAATTTGATTTCAGACAAAGTCAATTTAATTTTGCAATAGTCTTTTGGATAAGTTAGATTGCAAAACACTCAAAAAATCCAATTAAAAGATTTATTTAAAAAAATAAAAAATAAAACATTTATTTTAAAAACTCATATATTCATGGACGTTCATCTATAAATCATTAATATCAGATAACCTACTACCAACGCCGCTAGATAGAGTACCATTCTGGAACTAATCACCTAACCTTGCACCTTAATTGATTACAGCCCTATGCTAAAGTATATCTAGCCTTTCAAATATTTTGCTCTAGCAATAAACAATTACTTAGTAAGTACACATACCGCTTGTTAATAGCCTGAGCTTCTTCACATTTCCTCTTCAAAACATTACGCTGTTTCGAATGCAAAGCTTCTTTACGCGCCATTTCATTCTTCATTTTCCGATCTTTGGTGCGCAGTTGAATTAGCTCTTTCTCACGCGACAATTTCCATTGACGGAAGTTTTCTGACTCTTGACGCATAGCACGTATTAACTTAACTTTAGATTCTTTCATTGCCTGTATTTCACTGTGTAGATTTTGTATTTTCTGCGTCTCTTTTTCACGCACTTTTAATAACTTAGCTTGCTGCATATTCTTACGCTTCATATCGCTTATCTCCTGTTCGAGCGTTTGTAAGCGTTTTCGTCGCTCTTCTGCCAATTTAGCAGAAGCATTTTCTTTTACATGACGCAATTTATCAAGCAATTGATTTCTTTCATCTTCTAGTTCTTGTATCTTTTTCTCACATTCAATAAACTTTTCTTCGGTATTATCTTCAAGTGTACAAAACTTTACCAAATTACCAGCAACACGCTGGTGTAATTCTTCTTTCAAATTTAATTCACGATTAATGCGCCTTAGTTGTTCTTTATAATCCATTTGAGTATTTGTATATGCATCAGTTTGCTCTTGCATTTGCGAATGGACTTCAAGTAGCGCGCTGCTAGCCTCTTCATCAGCTCCATTGTTAGCGTGGCCATTTATTGTGGCACGTTTGTGATTTTCAATTTCGGTTTGGGTACGTTCCAACTCTACATCAAGTCCTTGTACAACCTCATTAATTTGCTTGATACGTTCTGCAGTTGCTTCTTGCTCTTCAATCGATGCATTAACTTTGTAATTTTTGCCCAAATCGATGGCTATAGCTTTCAACTCATTTATTTTTAGTTTAAGTTTTTCATGTGCCTCTTCAGTTAAATGTGCACGCATTTCATGTTCAGCTGCATCGTGTAAGGTTGTTTGAAATTGTTGTTGCAATGTGTGGTACTTCTCTTGCAATATTTGGTATTTTTTAGCAATCTCAACATTTGTGGTAATTACGTTGCTGGTGGATGAGTTACAACCATTTGCACCTGCAGGTGGTGCAATACTTTGTAGAACACTATTTAAAGAGCTTGTCATTTGTGAAGACCCTCCGCCTGCAGCTAATAGCTCGACACGTAATTTTTGTATAATACTTTTTAAATGATTAATCTCAGCTGCATGCGGGTCTTGATTAACAATGGGTTTATTCTTGATTTTACGTGCCCGATCTGCATATCGTAGGGTACTTAAAGTCTCGGCTACATTGTAATCAGCCGGACTAACGCAGGCTATCATAAGTGTGATCGAATTGCCGCCAAGGGAGTCTTGCAACAAACGAGTGAGCTTGGAGTCGCGATAACGTACAAATCCTGATCCTTGACCAGCTGGAAAAGAGAAAAACAAACATTTACGGCGTTTAATACATACATATAATAATCATCATTCAATTATATTTGTTGAAGGAAGGCCTGCTCATAGTGAACCCCTGAACATTACAAACCTCAAATAATTTAATAAGGATCGAAAAAGCGTATGATTTGATACATTAAATTGTGAATAATAAACACCATGTTACCGTTGTTGTTGTTGTTGTTATTATCGGAACGTACCGGATCTATGTATATCCGGCAAAGGACCATCAATATCGGGAACTGTTGTTGATGTCGTTGTATTAACTGTAAACAGACTCCCCAGCGGGTTAGGGGCTTAGAATATACCCGCGGTAGGTATGCCTGTCGTAAGATTTGATCTAGGTGTTGTCTTCGACACTTCTTTCTCTTTCGTTAGTCATATCTGTTATGTCCTTCCGAAGGCTTACAGAAATCTGGCCTTCCTTCGCAGATATGCAAAAGATTTTAAGGATCCCTATACCATGAAGGCTCTTTTTATCTCTTTAGTTCGCTCAAAACTAGAATACGCCTCTGTTGTCTATCCTATCTATAGTGGCCACTCCGCCAGAATAGAAAGGGTTCAAAGAAAATTCATTAGATTTTGCTTATTTTCTATTAACTTTAAAGATCCTAATGTTTGTTTATGATCTCATCGCGGGCTCTTTGGATTGTTCAGCTCTCCTAGCAGAAGTTACTTTTAATGTACCTAATAGAGGTTTACGCCGATCACTTCTCTCTCTCTCTATTAAATACCGGCGGCGGCGGGGCGGCGTGCTGGGGTACGCCGGTGTTTTTACTTTAAAAAGCTTGATTTTTCTATTTAAAAAAATAGTATTTAGGAAAGGCTTTGTTTGTATGTATTAAAGGAAATCGACGTGTTGGCTATTGCGGAAAGATGCGGGGTCTTTGTATCAAGATCTGTTGTTGTTGTTGTAGCAGTGCTTCGCCCCACCTAACGTCTGCGACCGATCACAAATTGTCATCAATATCCTCTAACGGGAGTCCTAGGAAACTTGCTATTTCGACAGGGGTGTTAGAGGCGTTGGGATGTTCAGTTTTCTGGGTATTCAACAGGAACTGTTTGGTTAGCATCTCATTTCTCTCCTTGATGGGGAGTATTCTCACCTCATTATGTAGTTGGTGTTCTGGGGACATAAGGAGACAGCCCGTGGCGATTCTGAGAGCAGTATTTTGGCAGGCATGCAGCTTCTTCCAGTGGGTAGTTTTTAGGCTTGGCGACCATATAGGGGACGCGTAGCACGCAATCGGCTGGCCAATTGCGTTGCATGTGGTAATGAGCGTTTCTTTGTCTTTCCCTAAGTACTGCCAGCAAGAGATTTGAGGACTTTATTACGGCTCTGGATTTTCGGAACAATTGCGGCTGCGTGCTCACCAAAATGTAGATCCTGATCAAACGCCACACCCCAGATTTTGGGGTGTAGGACAGTCGGTAGCGTAGTGCCATCGACGTGGATGTTCAAAATGGTCATTTGGGACGTCCATGTTGTAAATAAGGTCGCGGAGGATTTAGTCGGTGATAATGCCAGGTTTGGCGAGGCGAAAAAACTGGAGAGATCAGGGAGGTAGCCGTTTATTCTGTTCCAAAGCTCATCGATCTGTGGGCCTGGGCCTGTGGGCATTATTATGCAGTCATCGGCGTAGGAAACGACAGTGACTCCTGCTGGTGGCGAAGGTGGCTTAGATATGTAGAAATTAAACAAAATTGGGGATAGGACAACACCCTGTGGCCCCCCTTGTTTAATTCTTCTTGGTCTTGATGTTTCATTTCTAAATTGCACCGATGCCTGCCAACCACCCAGATAATTTGCGGCCCACCTTTAAGACATGGTGGAAGGGTAGACCTTTCCAGGTCTTGCAGTAACGTGTCATGGTTGACCGTATCAAAAGCTTTTGATAGGTCTAGCGCAACGAGTACTGTTCTATGGTGGGGATTTTGATTTAAACCGCAATTTATCTGGGCGTTGATGGCATTTAGCGCGGTGGTGGCGTTTTGGAGTTTTCTGAAGCCATGCTGATGACAGGCAAATTTGATTGCAAAATGGCTTCAACCGTCTTGGCTACTGGCGATAGGAGAGATATCGGGCGATACGACTCTCCTATGTTAGCTGGTTTCCCAAGCTTTAGTAGCGGGACCACCTTGGCCATTTTCCATTTTTCGGGTATGACAAAGGTGGAAAGAGACAGGTTGAAGACAGGTGCTAAATATTTGAAACCCTCTTCCCCAAGGCTTTTAAGCATCGGCATGTCTATGCCGTCTGGGCCCACTGCTTTGGATGGTTTAGCATGACCGATGGCATCCTCAACCTCTTTGGCGGTGATGGTAATTGGTGACGCGCTGAATATATGTTTATGTGCGTGTCTGTTGGCCCTCCGTCTACCTTTGTCGACCATAGAATGAATTATATATTGTCGGCAGAAAGCGCTCGCGCATTTTTTCGCATCCGATAACACTTTATCGCCAAAGGCGGTGGAAACTTTGTCATTGTGTCTAGACGGATTCGATAGGGACTTTACGGTGGACCAAAGTTTACCTACACCGGCAGAGAGGTTAAAACCGCTGAGGTGCTCCTCCCATTTCGCCCGCTTGTGTTCATCCACAAGCAATCTGATGCGTTGGTTTATATCCCTTATTTGGGGGTCGCCGGGATCGAGCTGTCTTATAAGGTCACGTTCTCTCGCTAAACTTGCGGCCTCTGCCGGGAGGTGGGGCATTAGTCGGGATAGAGAGGGCAGCAAAGTGGTTGTCTGTAAAGGATTTGTTTTCGCTCCACTTTTTTTTTTAAAGTTTATGAAAGTGCGTTTTTCTGTGACCATGAAGTCGGCGGTACGCTCGAGCGAAATAAGTATAGGCAGGAGGTCGGATGCCAGTGTTACCATTGGCTGCCAGTTGACGCAATTTACGAGTTCTGCGCTCACTATTGAAATATCCGGCGAACTGTGACAGCTTCCTACCATACGTGTGGGGGCGTCTCCGTTTATTGTGCAGAACGTCGTTTCTTCTATTTGATCCGCCAACATCTCACCCCTACTGTCCGCCCGGAGGTTTGAATGCCATAGATCGTGATGGGCATTGAAATCGCCTAAGATAATGCGATTGTTGCCAGTGAGTAAGGCGCTGATATTAGGGCGATATCCACTGGGGCAACAGGTGGCAGGAGGGATGTAGATGTTGATGATTTCTAAGTTTCCATCGTCTGACTGGACAGATAAGCCTTGACGTTCTAAGACACTGTCCCTGCGGTCGATGGCGGGATCAAATATATGATATTGCACAGAGTGGTGTATGATAAAAGCGAAGCCGCCTCCATTTCCGCTCTCGCGATCTTTTTTCTGGAAATTATACCCAGAACAGGTCTGCTGTGCAGATCTTGCTGTGAGTTTAGTCTCTTGAATCGCAGCAATGCGGATGTTGTGCCGCTTCATGATCCCGACTATCCGTGATCTTCCCAGTTAATTCATTACAGTTTAACTGCAGAAGTCTGAAGTACATAGGGGGGACGTCGCCACTCTGGGAGTAAGTGATGGGTGACTACGCCTGGGTTGTGGAAGGCTAGGACGCAACTGCTGTTGTGGTCCTGGGACTGGATGTCCTTGGGTAAGCATTGGGGGTACCCGGTGTATTTGGGTATGACGCCTGGCAACATGGCGCAATGAAACCCGTCGAGGGGTTGCCGTTGCGTAGACCAGAACATCTAGGAAAGTGGCACCGCCCTTGGCAGGAGCTGCATTGGGCGGATGTCGCAAACGTATATATTCTGTGCTGGCAAACGGTGCAAAGAGAGGTATGGACTAAGAGTCTGTTTCCCTGACCTACACAATTGCTGCCGGAAAAGAGGGGGGAGAAGACGGAGGCAGGGGCTGATACTCGGCATTGTTCCCGACTGTACTACCACCGCGCTAAATGCCATTAGCACCCAGATAAATTGCGGTTTAAATCAATACCCCCACCATAGAACAGTACTCGTAGCGCTAGACCTATCCAAAGCTTTTGATACGGTCAACCATGGCTCGTTACTGCAGGACCTGGAAGGGTCTACCCTTCCCCCATGTCTTAAAAGGTGGACCGCAAATTATCTGAGTGGTCGGCAGGCATCGGTGCAATTTAGAAACGAAACATCAAAACCAAGGATTGTTTATACTAAAAGTTGGCAACCCTGGTGTGTGAAAGCTAAAGTAATTTGTGCTCCTCTTAAAATTTTCAAATTCATTGTTTATTGTGAGTCTTAATTCTTACAACCTGTGTCTAAACATTAATAAACGTAACATTTGTCTGTGGAAAGTAAGATCCTCTGTCCAGGTGATCTCCAATTCAACTTTACTAACTTGGCAGTATATTGCGATTGGTGCTCCTGCTTTGTTGTTGTTAGTCAACTTGTTTTTCTTTGACACCTTCATCAACTGTGTATCTTCCCGCCAAAAGTTTTATAGTCACTGAAGTTTCTGCTTCAAGCTTTATTTTGTGGTTTGCGTCTATGCTAAACTTGAAGCCTGCGTCATAATAATCTAAGCTGCGTTAGAGCTGCCACCCAGTTTCTTGGAGCAATATTTTTTGGCCCGTTTTTTTTTTCGAACACCATGGATCAAGTCAATGGTAAACGTCGTGGTGACGACCTTAATAACGAGGTTGATAGCGCCAAAAAGGTGCAACGGATCAGCGGCTTCTCTCCTAGTTTAATGCAAAGCATGGATCAGCGATTTGCTAAGTTCAACGATCTGATTGCTAAGCAAATTTTGGACTCGGAAAAAAGGCTCATCGAATTCGTATGCAAAAAACTAGAAGACAAATTTGTGGTGCTGAAGAAAGAGGTCAGTGAGCTTAATGCAAGAGTTACTCAGCTGGAGAGTGTGTTCGAGCGCGTTGGTTATCTCGAAGAGGAAGTAAAAAAACTCAAAAACAGTGCGTCAAAGCAAGAGAGCCATATTGCCGCAAGTGAAGTCCGTGTACACGGAATTCCCTTTAAGGAAGGAGAAAACTTAGCAAGTGTCTTTCATCACCTCTGTTCCACTCTTAGATTGCAACCAATACCTATAATGAGCATTTTTCGGCTACGGAAAATAGACAACAGCGTGACAGATCCGGCCGTAATAATCAAATTTCAGTCGCCGACAGACAGAAACAAATTGCTAAAAAGTATAGGCACCTTTAGGCGCCAAAACAATCCAAACATCAAAGGTCTGCAATTAGTTCATGTGGGCATAAATTCAAATGCTCCGATTTATGTAAATGCTTCGCTGTCTAGGCAAAACTATGCGATCTTCAAGGCAGCGATCCGTCTAAAGAAGAAAAGGAAGGTGGTGGCGGTTTTTTCTAAGAAGGGTCTGGTACATATCAGACGAACAGCCAACGCCAGCCCTGAAGCAATACATAGCTTGGATTTTCTAGAGCGTCTTGAGAATACCGGCGAAGAAAGCGCGAGTTCCTTTCGAGTTGATGATGCGCCAACGAATAATGATCAATAAATTAATTTCTATGTATGGTATATTACTTAAGTTCTTGAGTCTGTTCGTTTCTGTCTTTATCTCTCCCTATCATACTTGTAAACAATCACTTATGTTGTCTTTATTGTTACGCATCGCAGAGCATTCTTTATATCCCATATATAGTGATGGTCCTAGACTATAGGTTGTCTAGTTCCAAAGACTGTTTACATACACTGTTGCGCGTATTCAACAAACGTACTAAAGGGCTCAAAGTCATCCATCTTAATGCGCAAAGCCTATTTAAAAACCTGGATGAATTGAGATTCATATCTGAGGGTTCTGATATAGATGTTATATGTATTTCCGAAACCTGGTTTTCTTCATGTCACAAAAATGATTTGGTGCAACTAAATGGATATCAACTGTTCAGGGCTGATAGACGTGGTCATGGTGGTGGTGTTGCTATATATGTTAAAAGTAGTTTATCCTGTAAACTTTGCTGCAGTGCTAGTCCAAGTGATCTTGTCGAATATGTGTTCGTAGACGTTTTCTCTGTAAATAATGAAAGGCTTCTTATCGGCTGTGCATACAGACCTAATCGTGGAGTTGACTTCTCTGGCTTTATTGAATTTCTCGAGCCTCTACTTATAAGCTATGATAATATAATCATCGCTGGGGATTTCAACTCCAACCTTCTCGTCGACTCAACTCTAAAGCTAAGTATGGAGTCTCTTGGACTTTTTCCCATCAATTTAACTTCACCTACACACTTTACTGACTCAAATTCTTCTTTGCTGGATTTATTTTTTGTGAATGATCCCCTGAAATTGCTCCACTACGATCAATTGTCGGCATCTTGCTTTTCAAAACACGATCTAATATTTCTTAGTTACAACTTCCAAACGTCACACATACAATGCTCCTTTACATATCGTGATTTTAGAAGCATAGATTACAGTTCCCTTAATGCAGCGGTGGAGTCGGTTGAGTGGAGCTTGATTCGTACACTGACATCGGTCGATGATCAGGCATCATTCCTACAGAACCATATCATTAGGCTTTTCGACAACTATGTGCCAGTGAAACTCAAAGCTGCTACACACAAAAATACCCCTTGGTTTAGTGCCAATCTAAAACACTTAATTCACCAGCGTAACCTTGCTTACTCACGATGGAAAAGATACAAAACCCTGGAGGCTCACAACTGCTTCAAAACAGCTAGGATCGCTGCAAACAAAGCCATTAGGTCAGCTAAGCAAAAATTTTATAATAACAAGTTTAGTGCTGCTTTGAGTTCGAAGGAAACCTGGAAGTCGATTAAACATATTGGTATCGGAAAATCCAAATGTGATATTTCTGTCCTCCCTGATGTAGACATTAATGAGATAAATATAAATTTTGTAAATCTGCCAATCTCAACTGACAATATATGTGCTGATAATCATTGTATTCGCGCTAATGTTGATTTTGGTCCTCTTGAGTTTGCTAGTGTCGATGAGTGTGATGTCGTTCAAGCCATTCTTTCAGTAAAGTCTAATGCTATGGGGTTCGATGGTATATGTCCGAAATTTTTAAAAATAATTCTTCCTAAAATCCTTCCTCACTTAACCTACTTGGTTAACTCTGTGCTGACGTCCTGTGTATTTCCCAAATGTTGGAAAGTTGCTAAGGTAATCCCAATCCCCAAGCAAAACAAGGAGTATAGGCCTATAGCTATTCTGCCTTTCCTTTCCAAGGTCGTCGAACGAATTTTGCACTGCCAGATAAATACTTATGTGCAGAATAATAACCTTCTCACAGATTCCCAGTCTGGATTCAGGTCAAATCGTAGCTGTAAAACAGCGCTCCTATCGGTGATAGAGGATATTCGAGAACAAGTTGACAAAAATTTTACTGCTTTCCTGACTCTTCTCGACCATTCAAAAGCGTTTGACTCGGTCGACCACACCGTTCTCTGCAAGAAGCTGGACAACCTATTTAATTTCTCCAACTCTGCAACAGCCCTAATCAGATCGTATTTGGCCGACCGAACTCAGGCAGTAAGTGTTGGTAGCAGAAAGTCTGACTTCGTCAGTGTTTTAAGAGGAGTCCCACAAGGCTCAATCCTTGGTCCCCTGTTATTTGTTTTGTATATAAACGATTTGCCTGGTGTTCTCAAGTATTGTAATATTCACATTTATGCTGACGACGTACAATTGTATATGTGCTGTCCTAGTGATGTACCAGTTCATGTATTAATAACTTAAATTACGATTTGTGTCAAATTGGTACGTGGGCTTCTATGAACGGCTTATGTCTTAACCCTAAGAAGTCGAAATGTATAGTCATTCATAGAAGGTCACTAGATAAAAGTGGAATGGAAAATTTAATTTTAGACAACACTATTATAGAATACGTTGACACGGCAAAAAATCTAGGTATAGTTTTTAACAAAACCCTGACATGGAAAGATCACATCTTCCGCACAGTGGGAAAAGTGTATGGGATGCTTCGTACACTCTGGCTTACACAATATTTTACTCCGTTACATATTCGTCTACTAATAGCAAAAGCGTACTTAATACCTACGCTCCTTTATGGTTGTGAGGTTTACTCCAATTGTGACTATGTATGTAAGAGGAAACTTAATGTTGTGTATAACAACATTGCTAGATACGTCTATGGGTTGAAAAGACTTGACCACGTCTCTCAACATGCTTACAGGTTGCTAAACATTTCTTTCGATAACCTTATTAAACTTAAAACGCTCACTACGCTACATAAATTAATATATATGAAGGAACCTGACTATCTGTATCGGAGGCTAAATTTTCTCCAGTCGTCTAGATCTGTTCTCCTTACCCACTTCAGACATCGTATGCTAATATCTGATCGCCAGTTCTTCATTAATTCCATACGTCTTTGGAACTCGCTCCCTTCTAGACTTAGGCTTATAAGCAATGCTCTGCTCTTCAATAAAGAATTAACAAGTTTCTATAATAACCTAGACAATTAAAATACTGATTCCTTCTAAGCAAATGTACTCTATCATTCCTTTATTTATCTATTTACTATTTATTAAATATATTATTTGTTGTAACCTTTTCTTAGCCATAGTCATTAGCTTTAAGTTTCAAGATTAGATTGTTCCTATTTTATGCCTTTTACCGACTAGCACTGTAAAATAATTTTTGTCAAATTGTTGTGCTGGGATGAATTGCCTAATAAATACAAATACAAAGGAGAATTAAACAGGGGGTGCCACATGGTGGTGTCCTATCCCCACTTTTGTTTAATTTCTACATATCTAAGCTACCTTCACCACCGGAAGGAGTCACAATCGTTTCCAATAAAATAAACGGCTACCTCCCTGATCTCTCCAGTTTTTTCGCCTCGCGAAACCTGGAATTATCACCGACTAAATCTTCCGCGACCTTATTTACAACATGGACGCCCCAAATGTCGACCATTTTGAACATCCACGTCGATGACACTACGCTACCGACTGTCCTACACCCCAAAATCTTGGGTGTGACGTTTGATCAGGATCTACATTTTGGTGAGCACGCAGCCGCAATTGTTCCGAGAATTTAGAGCCGTAACAAAATCCTCAAATCCCTCGCTGGCAGTACTTGGGGAAAAGATAAAGAAACGCTCATGACTACATACAAAGCAATTAGCCAGCCGATTACGTGCTACGCGTCACCCATATGGTCGCCAAGCCTAAAAATCACCCACTGGAAGAAACTACAGGCCTGCCAAAATACTGCTCTCAGAATCGCCACGGGCTGTCTTCTTATGTCCCCAGAACACCATCTGCATAATGAGGCGAGAATACTCCCCATCAGGGAGAGAAATGAGATGCTGACCAAACAGTTCCTGTTGAATACCCAGGAACCTGGGCATCCCAACAGACATCTGATTGATGAACCAGCACCGCCTAGGGGCTTAAGGAGTCATCTCCGTAAGCATTTTGAGGAAATACGGCACCTGAGAACCCAGCCGTATGAAGTGAAAAAACACAAGCAGGTCCTTGGTGAACTCCATAAACAGGCGTCGGACCTTTATGCCGGGAATTGCCCGGTGAATCCAGTACTTAACGAAAATTATCCAAAACTTGCGGAAGAGTAACGCATACTCCCCAGGGAAACGCGTGTCACTCTTGCTCAACTTCGTTCTGGATACTGCAACAGGTTAAACTCTTACCTATCCAGAATCAACCCCGACATACAAAATGTATGCCCGCTTGCAATGTGTCCCCACATGACACCAACCATCTCTTCAATTGTAATGTGGAACCAACGCCTCTAACACCCCTTTCCTTATGGTCCACCCCTATTGAAACGGCAAGTTTCCTTGGACTCCCGTTAGATGATATTGATGACAATTCGTGATCGGTCGCGGCTATTAGGTGGGGCGAGCATTGCTACAACAACAACAACAACAACTCCAACAACTTAAGAGTCGAAGACTTGTAGGTAGGGAATTCCAAAGACGTATTGCAGTAACAAAGAATTGGCGCTCAGAGACACTACATTCTCTAAATCATTAGTGGGAAAAGACCTTCTATGAATAACAATACATTTTGACTTATTCGGGTTTATACATAATCCATTCATATTAGCCCATGCAAATATTTGATTCAAATCGTGGTTTAAGTTACTTATGCACAAGCTAGTTTGATCACGAGGACAACACGTAAACAACTGCACATCATCAGCGTAGATATGAACATTACAATACTTAAGGACATCGGGAAAGTCATTGATATACAGAACAAATAACAGAGGACCCAGGATAGAGCCTTGAGGGACGCCTCTTAAGACATGTAGGAAGTCAGACTTTTCACCATCTATACATACTGCTTGAGTCCTATCGCCAATATATGATCTTATAAGGGCAACTGCATGACCAGAGAAGTTAAATAAGTGTCTTCGTACTTTCTTGTCCTTTTACTTGCGTGTCGGTAGAGCTAATTATTGCATTATCGAACCGATTTTTCGCGCACTTACCGAATTTAATAGCCTCTCCTTTTTGATTTCTCTTTGTCGAGAAGTTCCTTCAAGTCTTCTCTGGACTTAGACTTAGATTAAAGTGTACCTTTAATTTATTCTTATATATTTATTTAACTGATTGTTTATCTTTTTTTTTTATTTTCACGTTAATTACGTTATATTTTTATAGTTTTAATTCATTTGTTTCTAGTCTTTAAATTCTTTTTGATTAATATACTAAACTAGAGGCGACTAAAATACCGGATTCAAGGGGTTGGTGTAGCGCAGCCCTTTCAGGTTGTCAGCGCAATACATAGATTCTCCAAACCCAATTGCCAACCTCACCTATCCGTGGCGAATCCTGTTCCAGGAACAGCCGAGGCTCTGACGATCCCGAATCGCACCCGAGACGGTCGGGCTTGGTACCGGAACATACCGAATTTGCATCCGGCAAAGTACCATCAACTCGATAACACTCCCCAAGGCCCTCGGGGAGTGTCCTTATCGCTACAACAACAACAACGCTTTGGGGAGTGTATCGATGTTGATGATCCTCTGCCGGATATAGATCCGTACGTTCGGCTAACAAAGCACCATGAGGGTACTAGCCTGACCATCTCTGGAAGGATTAACATGACCACATTAAATCTTCTAGACTATCCCGCCCTCCCCACTTCCTAGTTCCATGAAGAACCTGGGGTAGCCAGAGCCTCGCCTGCTTAATATGTTTATGATACATTCTTTCTTTTAACAGGATTCCCCTCGTGTAGGTGAGGTTGAAAATTGGGTTGCGGAAGCTATAAAGCTTTGTACTGCGCTTATCAACTATGGATTTTTCGATTTTTCTTGAATATCTTTACCGACGCAATTGATTTTCCGCCTTCGTGTTATAGACACTGGGGTCAAAACGCTTCTTTTAACCCACTCCCGATATTTTTGGCCGATTATTTACGTTAATTTATTATATTTCATTTCTTATAGATCAGCTACAGTGATTTACTAAGTAAATATTATATGGTATCCCACTCAATGCAAACTACCTGTGTACTAAAATGTTTACTACTTACAACCAAGAGCCGATATAACATTTCCCAGCGCTAAAAGTCCTTGATTTATTTTAACACCCTCCTTGAAGCGATCACCTGTAGCTTGTGTTTTCTTTGAACGCTCAGACCCAGCCAAATCCACTAAGTGAAATTTCGAGGTAGTTACGGTACTCCTATTTTGTTTATAAATATAAAAGAAAATATGCAATTAGTGCCATTGCCAACAACCTTCAAAAAAACACAAATTATAAATACAACATACATTTCGTCTTTCTTAGTTGCTTCGACGGTAATAGTGAATATAGCATGTGAACGTGATGACTGCTCATTCATGGCCGTAGCTGCCACTGCACGCCCCGAAGATCCACGTAATAAGCAATCGGTTGTTTCGCTGGCGTTTGCAACTAGCATTTCAGTCAAACCTGGCATAATAACGCCATTACGATTTTCACGCATCTCCACAACAGCTTGCTCGCGTGGCTGATCCGATAGTAAATCATATAATTGCTCTTGATATAGTTCCATGAATGAGCACTTGACCACAAAATCAAATTCCTCAGTCAATTTCTTGATACGCTCAAATATATCTCGCATAATACGTGGTATCACACCTGCATTTTCATCCAATTCTCCACCGAAGGCTGTGCCCATAGTATGGGTCTTTCCTGAACCCGTCTGACCATAGGCCAATATTGTGGCATTAAAACCTGAGAAGAATTTGTCCAATAATCCAGTCACAATCACTTCGTAGATATATTCTTGTGTATCGCGCGCATCAAACACATAATTGAAAGTAAATGTATCTGTGCGATTCACAATTACTTGGGCTGAATCGCCGACACGCTCCACAGCTTCTTGGCAGCCACGCTCACGTTCTGAAGGCACAAGGGGACGTATGCGTACAGCTACACGCACATTGTCGACATCACCCATTGTTATAATTAGTTTTCCTTCACACACTTGGTTTATGGATTTTCAGACCGTCTGATGGTTATTGATTTTTTTTTGTTGACGCACAAATTCTTTCGAGTAAATGATGTGAAATCGGTTTCTTATTTAGTTTAGGCACTCGATTTTATAATAACAACTATTAACAATTAAAATACAAACAGAAAAACGGAACTTAAAGAAAATGGGCACAAACTTGTGTCAAAGTTCTCTTCGGCGAGAACTGAAAAATTTGAAATAGCGCTGCCGTTAGCTGTTGTCGTTGCCGTCGTCTGCGTCTTCCATTCAGCAGTTCAGCAAGTCGTAATAGAGCAATCTGCAAACCTGAAAACAAGAGTTGCCAGATTTAGTTTGCGAGATGGTTTAATTGTAAAGGGCTCAGCAGATACAACGCGTCTCGTCAATAACAAACGTGTGTTTCGATAGATTGTATGATCATGTTTAGCCACCCCAAGTTTTGTTGCTGAAATCGTTACTTTCGGTAGTAGGCCCGCACTTTCTTCTAGGTAATCTATTTTAAAAATATTTATGACATAAATCGGACAAAAATCTACCAATCCTAATTCCCCTTTTACATCACACAATCCTTGAATTCAATTCGGACGGGATATAGGCGAAGGGGTTGAGAAGAGAGCGGAAGAGTACAACATGCGAGCCGACAAGTGGTTTAAATGTTGTCTTGTTACTTTTCCCCTCTCTGAACGCTAACAGATGGAATTCATGAATTAAATGGTGTAAACCGTAACTAACGAAATTCGGTTTAGACATTTTTTTTAAACAAAGACCGTAATGTACATTTAGTTGAATTTTGGGAAATAATTAGACCAGGGTCGACTGTTAATACGCGTTCAGTATTAACAATCCGGAGGCAGAAAACAAAATTTTTGAGTCGTTCAAGAGATATCAAGGAAATATGATCCCTCGAAACCGGGTAAATAATTACCCTGCCCAGTTCACCAATGGTACGGGATCAAAATTAAATCCGTGCAAAACCCTTTGCATATACAATTTTTTCCTGTGTACAGCAACATTAAAATAACCACATGGAAATTCCTAACTTCAATTGCAAATATCTCCGGACAATATATATTTTCTTTTTTTCAGATTATTAATACTGAGGTCAAGACGCATCGTTTGCCACCTTTTCCAATATTTTTTGACTCGTATTAGCAGTCGACCTCTGTTTTAAATTATATAGGCATGGCACCATCCACATTTAGTAGAAGAAATTTTTAAGGTTCCGCAAACCGTAAATTAGAAGCCGTGATCATCACTTTACGATTTTGCAGAATATAGCTCTTGGAATTATATATACTAGTATCGCCAACTTGTATTTTTTTCAACTCCGTCTATGCATCCAGTGTTGGGGGGTAGTGCAATAATGCGTTAATTAAGCAGTGAGTGGAAATATAGCAAACTGGTCTAACTTACTTCACTTTTTCATAAAAATTTTGAATTTGATCTAAGACGTTATACTTTTTGATTGCATTTTCTTAAATTTTCTACAAACTTTTCAAATGTAATTATAACGTTTTGGTATGGAGCTCCTTAAACAAAAATTTAAAAAATATGTAAAATCAAATGAAATTGACTTGAAAAATAGCTTTTCCACACCACCCGGGAGGTACGCTGTTGGCGCGGTACCAAATTTAGTTTTGGGTGCTCGCTTCCTCAGTAGGCCTATATCACCCATATAAACTATATATGCATATATCGCCCATTTACTTCAATAGTGTCATAATTCCAAAAGCATCAACTTTTAGTTAAAAACGAAGAAATTTGCTAAAGGAATTATGCTTATTTCACACCACCGTTTGGTTATACAATTGGGGTTTTCCCGAGTTTAATTTTGTATAAATACATATGTATGTAATATGTTAGTGTGACACAAAACGAAAATTTCGAAAAGAATAGAGGATACCCTCATAAAAAAAAAAAAAAAAAAATATAAACAAACTATGTAATGAGAAAGACGGCAGAGTTTACTAAAAAAAATTTAAATGAAGAAAAAAATAAAGTACTTAAAGTGCGGAGTGAAGTGAATAAACGGTTCCATATAAAAACGCAATAAGTGCACTTAGACTTTTTCCGGGTTTTAATGTTATCATTGTGGAAATATGAAGATTATAATGTTCGGATATTTAATGTTGGGATTCCCATTGAGATCTATGTATGTAATTAATTTGTATTAAATTTGTAAACGCTCCATTTCATGAATATACATGACCATATCTACCAGCAAAATATCATCTGTGAACGATATAAAACTAAGATATAACACAGCAGAATAAATTAGAAAGAAAAGAAAAACAAACAAAAACATTGATATTATTCACGTAAACATATTTACTAAAATAAAATTAATTTCATAACTTTAAGCGACATAAACAAATTATAGTTATGGGATCAAAGCATCCGGGCATATAATATAGCAAAGTTAGCCTAATAATAAATATAGTAGGTAATATATGGCCGCTATGATGCCGATATAGGCATCGAGCAAATGAGAAACAAATATACAAATTAACTTGTTTTACAAATCGCTTAGTTGAGATTTTCAATTGTTGATTTAACTTAAGCCGTTATGCCGCTATTTTTCAGCCAGCCTATATATATTTTTTTTTTTTCAAATAGGTCATTTTCTCAAAAGAAAAATATATTATAGAGTTAGGCAGCCTTAAAAATCAGAATTCAGCGGGGTTACATATGTTGGTTTGTGTCTTAGAGCACTAACATAATTGGTCCTACAGATGGCGCACTTTTGGACACAAAAGTAAATTTCGATATTTGCAGATTGTTCGAATATACAAAAAACTTTGCTATTAATTATAAGCAAATAAAGTAATATTTCAAGGTTCGATTCGAGCTCAAGGCCAGAACAATAATTTTTTTCTAATTATTGTTATTTTTTCGAAATGGATCTATCTGCGCAGCTATGGCAGGTTGTCTGAAAAATTTTCTACTTACTATTCCAAAAACAGAATACAATTTTTCAAATTTAGAAAAATTAAAAAATAACAATAATTAGAAAAAAATTATTGTTCTGGCCTTGAGCTCGAATCGAACCTTGAATCATTTATCAATAGGCCGATAAAAACAAAAACAATTGTTAATAAACCATGAGCACTTGGGAATGTCAAACAAAGTAATTGACAATAAACAAAAATCCAGCATTATCAGTGATTTGCACCAGATGGCGCAACACTGAATAAAAATAGTTGGTAAAAAGGAATAGAAGTAGCAAATTTGCCAGTCAAACAAACCACCGCTGTATAGCTAAATGGTTAGCGCAGCATGCCTAAAGCGTACTGATGATGAAGGCTTAGCACCCTTCGAAATGGATCTATCTGCGCAGCTATGGCAGGTTGTCTGAAAAATTTTCTACTTACTACTCCAAAAACAAAATACAATTTTTCAAATTTAGCAAAATTAAAAAATAACAATAATTAGAAAAAAATTATTGTTCTGGCCTTGAGCTCGAATCGAACCTTGAATCATTTATCAATAGGCCGATAAAAACAAAAACAATTGTTAATAAACCATGAGCACTTGGGAATGTCAAACAAAGTAATTGACAATAAACAAAAATCCAGCATTATCAGTGATTTGCACCAGATGGCGCAACACTGAATAAAAATAGTTAGTAAAAAGGAATAGAAGTAGCAAATTTGCCAGTCAAACAAACCACCGCTGTATAGCTAAATGGTTAGCGCAACATGCCTAAAGCGTACTGTGGATGAAGGCTTAGCACCCTTCGAAATGGATCTATCTGCGCAGCTATGGCAGGTTGTCTGAAAAATTTTCTACTTACTATTCCAAAAACAAAATACAATTTTGCAAATTTAGAAAAATTAAAAAATAACAATAATTAGAAAAAAATTATTGTTCTGGCCTTGAGCTCGAATCGAACCTTGAATCATTTATCAATAGGCCGATAAAAACAAAAACTAAAGTAATATTTGTTAACAAAAATAGACCTATGCACTGCGGCTGATCCTTACGAATCGATTCATATAACTTTTATATGATTTTATGTATGCTAACTATGCGAAACAGCCTATCAATTGATTGTATGGAAAATTTGTTAGCTTATTTATATATAGATAGTAGGTAATATACGGCCTATGCAACACGGCCGCTATGATGCTGGCTGCCTATATCGAGCAAATGAGGAACAAATGTACAAATTAGCTTTTTTTTACAAATCGCTTGGTTGGAATTTGCAATTGTTGATTTAACTTAAGCTGGTATGCCGCTATTTTGCAGCCAGCTTATTTTTTTCATATAGGTAATTTTTCCAAAAGCAAAATATATTACAGAGTTAGGCAGCCTTAAAAATCAGAATTCAGCGGGGTTACATATGTTGGTTTGTGTCTTAGAGCACTAACATAATTGGTCCTACAGACAGCGCACTTTTAGGCACCAAAGTAAATTTCAATATTGCAGAGATTGTTCGAATTTACAAACAACTTTCTCTATTATTTATAAACAAATAGAGTAATATTTGTTAACAAAAATAGGCCTTTGCACTGCGGCTGATCCATACGAATCGATTCTTATAACTTTTATATGATTTTACGTATGCTAACCAGAGCTGTAAAACTGTGCAATCATTTGAAATTTTAAATCATTGATTTAAGAGTGCTTGCTCTTCATTCATCCATTCCTTGTTAAAGGGCGGTACGCAGATCACAAGAAAGTAAAAATCCCATATAAAAAACGCTCAAGAAATGCTCAAGAAAATTCCTTGTGGTAAATTTTCTTGAGGTAGTACGCAGTTTGCAAGAAATTTAGTACTCTACTTTACTACTATTTTTCCATCAAATTTGCATACGGCAACACCGGTTTCCGCAAGAAATATGTCAAGTGCCATACATTTCTTGAAGAAGAAAGGTAAACAAACTGGAAAAATTAGGTAAGCACATGGTTTTTTAATTTTTCTGCAATAAATATTTATTATTATACCTTTCATGAAAATGAAATGGTATATTAATTTCGTCACGAAACCGAAAATTGTAAGTCATTAAAGGAAAATAGATAGACCCACCATTAAGTATACCGAAATAATCAGGTTGAAGAGCTGAGTTGATTTAGCCATGTCCGTCTGTCCGTCTGTCCGTCTGTCCATCTGTTCGTCTGTCTGTTTGTATGCAAACTAGTCCCTCAATTTTTGAGATATCTTGATAAAATTTGGTGAGCGGGTGTATTTGGGTGTCCCATTAGACATTTGTCGTAACCGACCGGATCGGACAACTATAGCATATATCCTCCATACAACCGATTTTTCAGAAAAAGAGGATTTTTGTAATATCTTACCCAATTTAACGGATTGAAGCTTCAAACTTCACCATATACTTTCGTATATTGCACATATTGTTGCCTGAAAAAATTGATGAGATCGGTCGTATATATAGTATATATCCCCCACAACCGATTGTTCAGATAAGGAACTTTTTGTAATTACTGCCCTATTTTAAGAGCAGGAGGCTTCAAATTTCAACGAATGCTTACGTATATAGCATATATTGTTGTCTGAAAAAATCATAAAGATCGTTGGTATATATAGTATATATATGGTGGTATATATAGTATATATATATATAGTATATATATATATAGTATATATATATATATATATTTTCGCAAATTTTAGCCCCATTTTAACAGCTAGAAGCTTCAAATTTCACCGAATACTTACGTATATAGCATATATTGTTGTCTGAAAATATCATAGAGATCGGTTATATATATAGTATATATCTCATACAACCGATTGTTCAGATAAGAAACTTTTCGCAATTTCTACCCCATTTTAACAGCTATAAGCTTCAAATTTCACCAATTGCTTACGTATATAGCATATATTGTTGTCTGAAAAAATCATAGAGATCGGTTTTATATAGTATATATCTCATACAACCGATTGTTCAGATAAGAAACTTTTCGCAATTTCTACCCCATTTTAACAGCTATAAGCTTCAAATTTCATCGATTGCTTACGCATATAGCATATATTGTTGTCTGAAAAAATCATAGAGATCGGTTGTATATATAGTATATATCTCATACAACGGATTGTTCAGATAAGAAACTTTTCGCAATTTCTACCACATTTTAACAGCTATAAGCTTCAAATTTCACCGATTGCTTACGTATATAGTATGTATTGTTGTGTCAAAAAATCATAGAGATCGGCGATATATATAATATATATATGATGGTATATATAGTATATATATATTTTTTTACGATTCCGGCCCCATTTTAACAGCTAGAAGCTTCAAATTTCACCAAATGCTTACGTGTATAACATATATTGATGTCTGAAAAAATCATTGAGATCGGTGGTATACATAGTATATATCTCATACAACCGATTGTTCAGATAAGAAACTTTGCGCAATTTCTGCCCCGTTTTAACAGCTAGAAGCTTCAAATTTCACAAAATGCTTACGTATATAGCATATATTGTTGTCCGAGAAAATCATAGATACCGGTGGTATATATAGTATATATCCCATACAACCGATTGTTCAGATAAGAAACTTTGGGCAATTTCTTCCCCATTTTAACAGCTAGAAGCTTCAAATTTCACCATATGCATATATTATTGTCTGAAAAAATCATAGAGATCGGTGGTATATATATTATATACCCCATATAAACTCTAATTTTTGCCCCCTTTTTACGGCTACAAGCTTCAAAATTCATCAAATTTCATCAAATAGTTACGTTTACGTCATATATTGTTGAAATACATGATTCGTAGTCATAGTTTTTACACGCAGACCACAAAAAACCTGAAACGTTGCATCCTCACACAAAGTACCTACCTGTTTTTTATTTTATATTTATCTTAAAAATCGTTAAGGTATGTAGATCTGTTCACTATATATTTCTTATCTTATACATCCGATTATTCGGAGATTACGAACGGGATAAGATTATTGTTCAGCCCCATTCATGAAAGGTATGAAGTCTTCGGCACAGCCGAAGACAGTCCCGTTCTTACTTGTTTTATTTCAGAAATGGAAATAACAATAGCTGCAGCACCAAAACGCAAAAAGCGCAGAGTGAATTTCACGGCGGAGGAGAAACGGGCACTAATAAGGGAAGTGACATTCTTTACATTTCTTTTGTTTATGTGCTCTTCTTCTTGCTTGTTTCACTATTCACCGTGGATTTTTAAACGTCAAAATTACTTCCATACTACTATTTTTCACGCAAGAAAAAAGGCAAAATTTTTCTTGAGCAATTAGTTGTGATCTGCGTACCGCTCTTAAGGAATGTGGCTTAAAAGTTAACCCATTCGCGCGGCCAACGTGGTGTGATGGTAGCGTGCTCCGCCTACCACACGAAATGCTCTGGGTTCATACCCCAGGCACAGCAACATCAAAATTTTAGAAATGAGGTTTTTCAAAAAGCAAATGACAAAGATTTCAACATCCCTGTTCCGAAAATTATCATCGTTCTAAATAAGTGTTGCCAATGTGGCATATAAAACGCTTGCATGAAAAAGTACTAATCTACATTTGAACGTCCTCAATTGTTGATTAAACAATTGAAAGTTATCTATATATATAAAATAGGATGTATGTATGTATGTTTGTATGAGGCTTATGGACTCCGAAACTACCACGCCGATTTTATTCAAATTTTCAGGATAACTTAGTACGAACCCGGAGAGTGTTTGTGAATAGTTTTTTTTTCCGGGAAGTGGACCAGGGACCGATTTATTCCCAACTATCGTATATATGGCTCGATTTTCCTGATATTTAGTATGTAGGTAGCGTTATATCTAAAATAAAAGCCGGATAATTTTTCTTCCGGGAAGTGGACCAGGATACATATTGGTGACTAGGGGCTCGAGATATAGTACAAAAAGTGGACCCGGGCACCCCTAGGATGTGTTTATACAGTATGTACATCGAATGAAAGCTGCTGATGAGTGCTTTAGTACAGGGTAGTTTTCATACCTATTGGTGACTAGGATCTCGAGGTATAGGCCAAAACGTGGACCCGGACACCCCTAGAATGTGTTTATACAATATGGATATCAAATGAAAGCTGTTGATGAGTGATTTAGCACAGGGTAGTTTTTATACCTATCGGTGACTAAGGTCTCCAGATATAGGCCAAAACGTGGACTCTGGTACCCCTAGAATGTGTTTATACAATATGGATATCAAATGAAAGCTGTTGATGAGTGCTTTAGTACAGGGTAGTTTTCATACCTATTTGTGACTAGGGTCTCGAGATATAGGCCAAAACGTGGACCCGGGCACCCCTAGAATGTGTTTATACAATATCGATATCAATTGAAAGCTGTTGATGAGTGCTTTAGTACAGGGTAGTTTTTATACCTATTTGTGACTAGGGTCTCGAGATATAGGCCAAAACGTGGACCCGGGCACCCCTAGAATGTGTTTATACAATATGGATATCAAATGAAAGCTGTTAATGAGTGCTTTAATACAGGGTAGTTTTCATACCTATTGGTGGCTAGGGTCTCGAGTTATAGGCCAAAACGTGGATCAGGGTAACACTAGGATGTGTTTTTACATTATGGATATCAAATTGAAGCTGTTGATGTGTGCTTTACTACAGATAATTTTTTATACCGCTGGGTGTCTTGGGTCTCGACATATAGGCCAAAGCGTGGACCCAGATACCCCGAGACAATGTTTATACAATATGGATATCAAATGAAAGCTGTTGATGAGTGCCTTAGTACAGGGTAGTTTTCATACCTATTGGTGACTAGGATCTCGAGATATAGTCCAAAACATGGACCCGGGCACCCCTAGAATGTGTGTGTATTTTGGATATCAAATGAAAGCTGTTGCTGACAGCTTTTAAGTAATTTTCATTGTGATATTCGATTTAGTAACATCAACCTGGCAAAACTGATAAATATGCATGCGAAGTCAAAATTAAGACATGAATTAATAATACCCACATACCTATTTACATACGCCCTATTCGATTCGCCTGAAATTTAGTATATAAATTTGCCTATATTAGTATTTACGATGCTTTTTTCCAGGAAGTAGACCAGAGACGGACTGGGATTGAGATTAGGACTGGGACTGAGACTGAGACTTGGAATGGGACTGGAACAAAACACATACTACCCTCTGGGACTGGCAATAAGATATGAAGAAGAATGAGAAAAACTTGAGAGAAGAGAAAGTAGAGAAGGAGACTGAGAAAGAGATAGAATGAGACGAAGATGGAGATAGATGATGCGCAAAATACGGAGGGAGGAGTGAATACAAGGATTAGGTAAAAGTGTAGAGGGACGAGGGCAGAGTTAGACGGAAAAAGCTTATTAAAATGTATCCAGATATACCAAATTTAGGGCAGAACAACGTCTGCCGGGTCTGCTAGTATATTATAAAAGCTCTTAAGTTCCTTCATATATTCTTCCTAGTGGTTTATGGTCAAATACTGTATCTATACTGGTTTGTGAGTTTGCAAATAGCAATAGCAATATACTATTTTTCTCTATTTGCTAAGAAAAATATTATTCTAAACACAATAGTTTGTAATTACAGTCATTTAAAGTAGGCTCTATAGGTAGTTGTAGCTTTTTTGATACGCAAAGAAAATTAATTTTGAATACAAATCTGCTCAAGTAAAATAGAATTCAACCTACAAATGCCATGCAACTAGGCAGAGAGACTAATTAATGGTCCTTCTCAATCACTCGGGTCCTATATTTATATTCCGTCAAACACTGTCAAAACATCAGCTGTAAAAAACTGTAGTCCGATGGAGCCAGTCAATCTCTTTGTGGAGAGGGAAATTAATAACCTCTGAAGGGTTTCTCCCAATGAAACATTTTTTTTTTGTGGCACATATGAATGAAAACTGGGAAGGTGACCGTGTGATTCGCGGTTCGAATCTCGGTGAAACCTTGGATAACATTCGAAATAGACTGATGATGATTATGTGGCGGTTTTCGAAATTTTAAAATATGCCAGTAAATGTTTCTTTCTTTTCAAAAATAATGATTGAATATTCAATTATTATAAGCCGGTGTTAAGCTCATGAATTCTTTAATATTAAACTACTTGAATAATTAGAAGGGGATATTATTTGTATTGATAAATTTTACGCCTTTTTTGCACCCAACTCCTAAATTGATTTACCATATCTGATGGCAATGAAAGTATACCAAAAAGTAATCTTGGGAAAAAGTATTTAGTACTGAATGCGAAGATTAAAAAATGATCATAATAAGGGCCATATTAATTTGGCATTATTTCGACTCGTGCACCACCTATCGACTTTTCCTCTTTTTGTTGCATTGTCATAATACCCTGCACTAAGTGTAACGTTTCAAGTTTTTAGCTCAATGAGCGGCTACAAAAAAGTTGATCGCAAGATTTATAAATGAAATTTCCAAACATCGCAACATGTATCGACTTTGTATAGTAAGACTTAAACTATAGTGTCCATTTAGAATTACAACTTAATTGTATATGTACTAATTGTATAAAATAAGTAGTCAATACATATTTCCCACATATTTTTTTCCGAATATGTAACATATCTCATCATCTAATTACATATATCACATAATTTATTTTGGTCATCACTAGCGGAGAAATCTGTAACTTATATATCGTTAGAATAACTTTAAAAAAATTTTGTGAAACCCCGCCTCCTCAGACAGAGTGTCTTGTAATTCGTATGGATTTAGGTTCTCTCCGAGCTCTTTTGATAGACCATTCACATTGAGTGTCTTATAAAGTTGATGATCCCACATTCTCTACCTTGCAGAGTGCTTGATAGTTTTAAGAATTTTTTAGTTTTAGAACCGATTGAAAAATTAAAAATATTCCGTTATGTAGGCACCTGTATCCACTTCTGTTGAAGACCACTTAAATACTTAGATTGTATGCAATCAGCTATTAAAGTAATATACATATATACATACGTAAATGAAAATGTTTACACAAGATAATGTTTGTAGTATTTAATAATATGAAAACCAAATTTCTTACGTAATAAGCCGTCACCAAAAGATTTGTTATCTTCTACATACAAAGGCACATTCGTATAAATAACTACATATATAAGAGACCGACGAGTCACATTTTTAACCTAATATAGTATAAGTGTGATATTTTGTGTAGTAAAGAAAGAAATAATCGGATAGCCGAAATAGTATTGGCTTGATAAAATGTTGTAACAAAGCCAACACATATGTACACATAAGTTTTGCAATACCAGTTTAAACTACAGATAAATGCTAAATGTTGCTTTTGTTGCTTATTATCCAACTTCTATTTTGGAGTTGCATATCATATCATACGGCGACTCTTTCCATGCAAAAAAATTGAGATTTTATTTAAATTCTTTCTAAAAATAATTTTTACTTATTGCAAATTTGAAAAACTACTAGAAATGTCAAATAAACTTATAGAAATGTGTTTTCAGAAGTGAAAAAAAAAAAAATCCTCAATAAAAAAAATTAAAATTTACATCAGAAGAAAGACAGCACAAACTCCGCTTTCCTCGTCACTCCCTCTTCATCTCGCAACGAGCTCCAGCAACAAAAATATTTGCATGTAAACAGAAAAAAACTAAGCCAAATTTTCTGTCAGCTGCCAAAGTATTACTTACTTGATTGGGTCTTAACCGCTTTAACGGATTTGCCTTTCAATGAAGCGCTCTCGGACGTTTTTTCGCTTTTAACGACAACCTTTTCTTTCTTTATTACTTCCTTCTGCTGTTAAATTTTTTATTCTTAAATTTTTTCTGCGCTTGAAATAAATTTGTTTTTTACTCCCATTTCTGGGGGAACTGGAAAACATGTTCCAAAATGTAAACAAATCTAATTTTTACCCGAAAATTTGAAAACCTTTAACTTTTTCAGTTGGTTGAGTGTTTTGTTTTACTTTTCTTCATCGGAAATTTAATAGTAAATTTCGGTGAATAAATGTAATTACTGTTTATTATATTGTTACAATGATATATCCAAGCCGTTAAAAGTAGCCACATACATATATATATATATGTCTAGATATTTATTTATTTGTACGCCCAAGCAAGGTTTGCAAAATAGATTGGCAAAACTGCAACCGGAACGGTGTTAAATTGCAGACACAGCAGCTTTGTTTATTCGTAGGTATGTATATATGTAGGTATGGACAAGTATATATTTCTGTCAATGCACATACATACAACCGAACACAGGCTAAAAGTTTTAGCTACACAGTAACAATAATATTTTGTTGTTATTTGTTCGTCAAACCTGTTTTACTTACTGCCGTCATTTGAGTTAAGTAATTTTTTCAAACCTTATATCAAAAGCGAAAAAATGCTTTAATTGAAAATAGAAATGGAGCTTCTAAATAGCCTTGCAGTTTCGCTTGGATATAGAGTTGGGTCGTTTCGTTCTGAACTTGTTGAATTGACCGGGTCGCTCAGCTGAACATGTGAACCAGATCTTCGATTTCGGTTCTATTTGTTCTTTTAGTTCATTTGTTCTTTTAGTTCGTTTTATCTAATGTTATTCTTTCTCTTTTCTCGTTCGCGAACATTGTAAATTCATACATACATACGCAGAAATTCACAGTGAGCACGAATGTCGATGATGGCAGATATGTGTGGTCATCTTTGTGTGTGGCACAAGACATGTTTTGTAAGAAACTAATTATTACATTTATTAAACTTGAAAAGTTCATATTTACAATTTGTGTCTGTACTCTTTCAATTCCCTGGATCTTCCGAAATTTGTAACTTTTTTTGAAGTTAATTATACATATATATATATTAACTTATTTATTCATAAGAAATTTAAATATACCTACACAAAGCATTGCTGCATACACACCCCCATCTATACTTGTTGGCGTTTTTCGCGGGTGCGAGCAGCAGTGAACAAATTTGCTTGAAAAAAGAAAAGAACAGATGAACAAAAAGAACAACTTGTTCGTTCATCAGAAAAATAACGAAAGATTCGAATCTCTGAAAAGAACGAAAAAGCACAACTCTACTTGGATATAAAAACATTGCTGCTAAAAACGAGCAATAAATCTGATTTTCCGATGCTTTTGAGAACAAATATTGACTGAGTTTTATAATTTCAAACGAAAGCATGCAACGAACACTAGTAATATTTTATATACAAATGATAATATTTGCAGAAAAGTTTAAAAGTTGTCCAAGCTGACTGGCTCGAAAACGCTGATTTTTGTAACACAAATTTTTTTTTAAATGACATCTGAAAAATATAATAAATAAATAGAGCACTATTTGTTTCGACCACGTCAAATTTGAACTGTTGAATTCGACTAATTAATTATTGTACTGAAGAATTTTCGTAAAAATTAAATTATTTATAAAAAGATATATATACATATATATATATATACATATATGTATTAATATTTTATCTAGCTTTTTGTTTAAGATGTGAATGGGATGATTCCGACAGTTTTACCTTTAACAAATTTTTTATTCTAGAACGGTTTAATGTGTATATTAACTAACACATCACTCATAAAACACAAAAATAGATTAATGTCAACCTTGTATAATATATCCATTTGTATATTTATAAATTAAATGGAATGTGTTTTTAAACTATAATAAGCTTTAAATTGTTAAGCCGCGCATCATAACTTACACTACATATGACTTTTGTTTCGTTGATGTCAACACTAAAACACATTTTTATTCAATTAAACCATTATTAAATTTCCGTTTAGTTCCCATATGGTTACTTTGCTAATCACTAATGCGATCATTCACCGTTGGCGTACAAAGTATTTATGAAATAAACTTTTTTGTCGACTTATTTGGGTTTCAGCAGAAATGGTCTGATAACAAATGTCAAAGTATTACCAGACTAATTTTTTTTTATCCACAAACGAATAAATAAAATCGCCCTTTGTGGTGTTCTAATGAAGCGTGATCCAGATTCCGATAAAAATTTAACATGCAAATGCAAAAACAAATTGATCCATACGGATCATACTGTTCATTGGAACACGAAGTTTGTTAATCTAATTTAACCATTTTTTTCGAAGTATTTACCCAGTAGGAAAAGATGCTAACTAAAAGTTGATTCTAACTACGCAACGTGCACTATTAGTATCTGTTTATTTTCTTAAAAAAAAGCTATTTTTGTATGGAAATAACCACAAAATAGTCAGAGGTGGTTATTTCTGCACTACTCGCCAACTGCTACAATTCAACCAATTTTTTCGAAATATCTTTGCGTTACTATTATAGCGCTTTATTCAGATCACAAGAAAACGCTCAAGAAATTTTTTAATTTTCCTCTTGTAAGCTAAACTTGAGAGTTTTTTATTTGAGAATTTGTATTTTCCTAATGTATTATTAATTTTCTTTAAGAACTTGCTTCCGAGATGGGTGCTGCAACCATAAATTTAAGCCTGGAATTATTTCTTGAGCATTTCTTCGAGGGTGGAAGAAATAGGAAGAGCAGCTCGGCCTAAAATATCTTCTGGGGTTATTGCGAATGCATTTATTTATTTTTTCATTTCGAGATTTAGCTAAATATGAATTATGCGTTTTAAAATTTTATGTTGTTTTGTAATAAAAAGATGCTTTCGCGACGAAAAGGCGTAGTGAATATTGCAGACAGGTGTGCGTTTAGCAATTTCAGGTGCAAATTTCTCGAAAATCAGAACCAATTTTAAAATCTTGACCCGGATTCAGGTTCAACGTGGGCCTTGTTATTGCTGCCTTAACGTAAAAAATGTGATAATTCTATAAAAAAAAGAAAATTTCATTTTATTTTATTTTATATTAATTACTTCATGTTTCTTATTTTATTTTATTTTATTAAATTTTTTTATTAAGTTTATTTTGTTACCCATATGGGCTTGTACACAGGGTGTTATAACCTGGATGGGATAACTGTTGGTTGTACAGGTCACCAAACTCATCAGTATCGAAAAAAACTTGATTAAGCCATGCCCATCCGTCTGTCCGTCCGATAACACAAAAACTTGAGCAAATATTGAGATCTGTTCTCAATATGGGCGTGGCGCCACCCACATTTAAATGAAGAAAATTTGTAAGTTTAGAAAGCCCCAAATCAGAATCCGTTAAAAATATTACATTGAATAGCAGAGACACTATCCTTGCCAAATTATGTATATAGACTGAGTGAAGATATGATCATTATGATTTAAGTACATTTGACTGATATTCTACCTCAGCGATGGTATGGTTGAGCTAAGAACAAAACTTAAACAAATTCTGAAAATGGGTGCGATCCGCCCCTTTTTTGTTACTCTTTACAAAATACTTTTAAGGCCATAAGAGGAACAAAAATCTCACAATCCGGACGAGGTTTGATATTTCCAGACCGAAATAACTTTTTTTTAGATTTTATAAGTGTTTAAACAAAATCGCGTTGAATTATTTTTCGTTTTAAATATGCCTGAACTATTAAGCGCCAAACAATACTAACTAAAATGTTACTTTGCACTCAAAATGTTGGGGGCTCGTTGAATTTTTTTTATTGCTGTTAAATCTTTATTTTAAAATAAACAGTTTTTATAGGGAAATCCCCATATCTGTTGGAAAACCAAAGACGAAAATTTATAGAAAATCTCGAACTGGCGATAAATATGTAGTTCACCACATTACCTACTTGAAGATTGACAACAAACGCGGTGTGTTCGTAAAAATTTCGCAAGTCATTGACAACATTAAAAAAATAGTTAAATTGTAATTATTATATCAAAACAAAGGTTTTCTAGTGTTTGAATTGACAAATTTGATGCCACATCTCCCCAATGGTGAATTACCTACCTTCTCGTAATTTTAAGGTTTGCCGTTTCCCACTACTCGTTCTATTGGCGGTTCTCTATAGTTATACGTTCTTTGAGGAAAACTGCGTTTTTAGCAGCTAAAGTTCTTTAGTGGTAGCCTCTGTATCCTTTCTGCATCTTTTGAATAAAAACGAGTTCATAATAGAACCATATATGTATGTATCATTGCGCAGTCTTTAAAAGCCCCGTCACCAGTGTTGCCAGGTGATGCAAAAAAAAGAAGCTAGATGGGAAAAAAAAAGGTTAGAAAAGGCTAAATTTAGAAAAAAAGAAGCTAAAAAAGGCCAGAAATTTTTTGGTTAATTCATTAAATTTTTTTTATAAAAAAACTTATAAACATAACTTAAGCATAACTTCCTGTTTCAAAACATATCAGGCACATTTTCTTTGACTAGCACATGGAATTAATTTAAATGAATGCATATGTGTATATACATAAAAAAATATTAAAAACTAATCTAATATATAAAATTCTTCCGTCACGGTTTTAAAGGCTGAACTCCTCCGAAACGGCTGAACCGATTCTCATGAAATTTTGTGAGCATATTGGGTAGGTCTGAGAATCGGCCAACGTCTACCTTTTTTTCGCTACGTGTTTAGGGTCTTGAGATCAAAACGTGGACCCGAGTACCCCTAGAATCTGTTTATACAATATGGATATCAAATGAAAGCTGTTGATGAGTGATATAGTACAGGATAATTTTCATACCCCTGGGTGACTAGAGTCTCGAGATATAGGCCAAAACGTGGGCACGGATACCCCTAGAATGTGTTTATACAATATAGATGTCAAATGAAAGCTGTTGATGAGTGCTATAGTATAGGATATTTTTCATACAACTGGGACGCTAGGGTCTCGAGATATAGCCCAAAACGTGGAAAAGGGTACCCCTAGAATGTGTTTATACAATGTGGATATCAAATGGAAACTGTTGATGTATGCTTTAGTACAGAGTAAGCTTCACACCGCTGGGTGACTACGGTCTCGAGATATATGCCAAAACATCGACCCGGATACACCTAGAATGTGTTTTTATATTATGGGTATCAAATTGAAGCTGTTGATGTGTGCTATAATACAGAGTAAGTTTTACACCGCTGAGTGACTAGGGTCTCGGGATATAGGCCAAAACATAAACCCGGATACCCCTAGAATGTGTGTGTATTATGGATATCAAATAAAAACTGTTGCTGAGAGCTCTAAAGTACATTGTGATATTCGATTTAGTCGCATCAACCTGGCAAAACTGATAAATATGCATGCGAAGCCGAAATAAAGACAAAAATTAATAATACCCACATACCTATTTACATACGTCCTATTCAATTTGCCTGAAATTTGGTATATAAATTTGTCTATATTAGTATTTAGGATGTTTTTTCCGTGAAGTATACCAGAGACGGACTGGGACTGGAATTAGGACTAGGACTGGGACTGAGACTGAGACTCGGAGTGGGGCTGGGACTGAGACTCGGAATGGGACTGGAACAAAATTCATACCACCCTCTGGGACTGGCAATAAGAGATGAAGAAAAAGGAGGAAAATTGGAGAGAAGAGAAAAGAGAGAAGGAGTCTGAGAAAGAGATAGAATGAGACGAAGATGGAGATGAAGCAAAAAGACGGAGGGAGGAGTGAATAAAAAGATTAGGAAAAAGTGTAGAGGGGTAGGGCAGAGTTAGACGGAAAAAGCTTATTAAAATATATGCAGATAAGCCAAATTTAGGGCAGAACAACGTCTGCCGGGTCTGCTAGTTATTTATATAAAATATTCCCCATCTGAAGAATCAGAAGAGCTTATGTCTGGGTATAAAGTTTGGCTATTTACCATAGATATGAGATCATAGGTAATTTCAAAGTCATTACAACATTTAGATAAGCGTTTTAACGAGCATCTAATATTAAGCAGCGCATTAAGCATTTTAATTTTTAGTTTGTTCCTTAATTTAGTTTTCAGAATTTTCATGCCACTAAAAACTCTTTCAACCTCCGCGTTACTGAGTGGTAATACTAAAAGACTAAATATGAATTCGACAAGTTTTAAAAAAGGGGGTTCGTTTAATGCATTTTTATGTTCTCGGACTTCCGACCAAAATTCCATGGTGGAGTGTACATTTTTCCATTGTATAGTTATAAGTTTTCGCCACTGCAGCTCTATTAATGCTATTTGACATTTAGAATAAATATACTTCTCTTTTTCAAAGTAAGAAAATAAATCTGGCTTTGAAATTTTCAACGAATTTTCAGCAGAAAAAGAATTAATCTTTTGTAGAGAACTCATATTATTAGGTATTACGTGTTCACAGGAACTATTGAAATTATTTTATTTTAGAAATTTTTAAAAATATATTCGGAGTAAAAAAGGCTAGAAAAAAGTCACGAAACTAAACACAAAAGTTCGAGGTTAAAGGCAAAAAAAAAGGCTAAATCTAGCCTCGAAAAGGTTAACCTGGCAACACTGCCCGTCACATAAGCAGTTTTTCATATAGATGCGTTTTACTCAATCTTATGCATTATGAGTAGATTGCACAGGTTTTTATGGAGAACGGTAGAATGAGCGACACTGGGGCCATCTGACAGCTTTTATTTCAAGCAAAGTATCAGGAGAAGAATTTGACATTTGTTTTGGCTAGCACCCTTAGCACCTTGGCGTAAGAGAAAGTGAAATTATTTTTCCCACTCGTTGGTAACTTTTCTAACATTTTTCGTAATTAAAAACTGCAATATAACACATGAATACTGCACAAAACATGTTAGCAAGTATTTTTGTTGTATAGGGAGAATGTTTATAACAGTGCCCCGCTAAATTTTGTGAGTTAATGGGCAAGGCGAAATTAGCTTAAAGCGGGAGTAATTGGTGCCGTATTTCGTATCGCTGTAGTCGTATCCCTAACGTAATCAGCTGTTTATCGTTACGACGGTAAACCAAAAACCAATTGGTTGGCTACGATACGGTTACGACCTTAGCGGCACCAATAATCGATTGCATTGATTCCCATAAGGTTGGTCGAGTCAGCTGTTATAAGGTTACCGATACGGTTACCGATAAAGCACCAATGTCTGCAGCTTAAGTTGCCTTTTCTGTAGTTCCTTTACATTTACAAACGCAACATCTTGATTGATTGTGGCGATACTCTGGAATGCATGAGGTTGTGTTAAACACATGAAAAATTTCAATGTGACGCGGCCTTAAGGGTAAAAAGAGTCATAAGCTAAGGCTACAGTGAGCTGCACTACACTGCGCTTCCCGCTGCGGGTGGTACCGCTACTAAAGCCTGGGAACCCAGCTAACATAGGAGAGTCATATCGCCCGATATCTCTCCTATCACCAGTAGCTAAGACGCTTGACGCCATTTTGCTCCCCTTCTTAAAGCAAATTTGCAGCTGCTAGTCTGTCATCAGCATGGCTTCAGAAAACTCCATAGCACCACCATCGCGCTAAATGCCATTGGCACCCAGATAAATTGCGGTTTAAATCAAAACCCCCACCATAGAACAGTACTCGTTGCGCTAGACCTATCAAAAAGCCTTTCATACGGTCAACCATGGCACGTTACTGCAAGACCTGGAAGGGTCTAACCTTCCCCCATGTCTTAAAAGGTGGACCGCAAATTATTTGGGTGGTCGGCAGGCATCGGTGTAATTTAGAAACGAAACATCAAAACCAAAATCTTGGGTATGACGTTTGATCAGGATCTACATTTTGGTGAGCATGCAGCCGCAATTGTACCGAAAATCCAGAGCCGTAATTAAATCCTCAAATCCCTTGTTGGAAGTACTTGGGGAAAAGACAAAGAAACGCTCATTACCACATACAATGCAATTGGCCAGCCGATTGCATCATACGCGTTCCCTATATGGTCGCCAAGCCTAAAAACTACTCACTGGAAGAAGCTACAGGCCTGCCAAAATACTGCTCTCAGAATCGCCACGGGCTGTCTCGTTATGTCCCCAGAACACCATCTACATAATGAGGCGAGAATACTTCCCATCAGGGAGAGAAATGACATGTTAACCAAACAGTTCCTGTTGAATACCCAGAAACTTGGGCATCCCAAAAGACATCTGATTGATGAGCCAACACCGCCTAGGGGCTTAATGAGTCATCTCCGTAAGCATTATGAGAAAATATGGCACCTGAAAACTCAGCTGTATGAAGCAAAAAAACACAAACAGGTCCTAAGTGAACTCCGCAAACAGGCGTCGGACCTTTAATCTAGGAATTTCCCGGTGAATCCAGTACTCAAAGAACAGTACCCAAACTTGCGGAAGAGGAACGCATACTCCTCAGGGAAACGCGAGTCACTCTAGCTCAACTTCGTTCTGGATACTGTAACAGGTTAAACTCTTACCTATCCAGAATCAACCCCGATATACAAAATGTATACCCCGCTTGCAATGTGTCCCAACATGACACCAACCATCTATTTAATTGTAATGTGGCACCAAAGCCTCTAACACCTCTTTCATTATGGTCCACCCCTGTTGAAACAGCAAGTTTCCTTGGACTCCCGTTAGAGGATATTGATGACTATTTATGATCGGTCGCACCTATTGGGTGGAGCGAAGCACTGCTACAACAACAACACTCCGCTTTACTCTTTGGCCTATTTGATCAATTGGCCGCGCTGCGCAGTGCTGCTGCCGCTAGGTGTGAATTGCTTCATAAGAATACATGTGTCGAATATTTTGCAGCGCAATGTAGTGTGGCCTTAGCTTTAGGTGTATGTTTGTTACGCAACCGCAATTCGTTTTTCCTAGGTTGGCCTTATACCGCGCATTACAAAAATGATCTGTTACAATTCGCTAAAAAAAAATTCTCCAAGCAGTTTGACACTGGAATTCAGCAGCTGTCAAAAGCCTACCACAAAGGCGCGCTAGACGCAATAGCCAGGTAAAAAAAAAAGTTAATTAAGAAAAACAAAATTAGGAAATTGCTATTCAATTTGGGCATATTGTTAACTTAACAAGGACCCAAATATCTTGGCTTAGGTAAAAAGATAATTGTATTTTCCTTGTTCAAAGGGCCATTAATTTGCAGCTCAAATAAATGTGCTAAGTGGACATCAGCTTTTCCTTGGCTAACATTTGTAAGTGCAATAAAAAATTTTCTCCACCCCATAGTTCTGCATCACAAAATGGAAGCATCTAATGTGGTAAAGGAATATTTGGAGTTATTTACGTCAGATTGCAGACAATTAAAATTATTGGTAGCTCCAAATGCGGTAGTGGACTGGTTTGGGCGTACAGTGCGCGGGCCATCCAAGATACACGACTACTTCAGGTTTGATTTTGGCTAAATAGTTTTGCAATATTATTATTTCAGAAATTATTTTAAATATATTTAGATTCGATGTAGCCTTGCATTATGTGCACGAGAATTTCGATAAGGCAGAGGAGTGTCAACCCATCGAACAGCGACCGTCTCATTGGAAAACGTACGTTTTAAAATAAATATTTAATATAAATTAAACATGAAAATCTTTTTGATAGAAAATCGCTACCTACTGGTGACGTAGATTTTGTTTTGCCATTGAATAAGGTCACTGGCTTAACGTCACTTAAAACTTATGCTGAGAGTGATTTGGAAGACGATGACGATTTAGGTACGCAACCGCTACCTATAGGCAATCAAACACCAGAATATCAAAGTAATAGCACCATGACACATGTAGGTGAATTGACGCCACCGTCAAGTACAATAAAATTGGATAAGGCCAACGCCTCAGACACACAAAGTGACTCGGACGATACCGATGGAGTAACGGCACCTAAACGCTTGAAACGTACCTTGCCAAAACAATTCAGCTATTTGCGACGCCTACCAACATCGAGTACTAAAACCATGCATGTTTCCAAAAGACAACACATATCAACACATTACGATATGCAAATGTTGGGTGATGATACATCGAGCGATGAGGAGTTAGATGCTGATTATAAAAACAAGTTAAACGAGTACACGCCGCTGAAGTATATTGAAACGAGGGGTATGCTGCGTTCGAAACCACAAATACTAAATTCTACAGATACACCACCAACTCCGCAAAGGACAAGTGATTGGGATAGACCAGTGCGTTTACGTATTTCATATAGGAGGAGCTTATCCGATCAACAATTGCAAATTGCTTTAGTTATATATGAACATATAAAAACCGAAAGTAATAGTGGGGTTGCTACCGATGCCATTGTGCCATCAACTTTTGGCATAAGGCGTCGTAATTTAATGGCGCAATTTAACGAAACGGCGTTAAATGAACCAGCAATTGCTACACTAGAAGATGTTGATCATACTGAAGAAGGAATTATTGTTACTACTACTGAAATTGGCACAACATCAGTGTCATTGACTGATATCGTGGATGATGATGAAGCAATCACTGCTATTAGCGTAGTGCCATTACGCACGCCGACCAAAAGTGTTCATACTCCACCAGCTACACCGAAACGTCGACCACGCGTACCATATGCTATGTCTGGTATGAAGCGTATTAACGCAACGCCGTCGACATCGACGTCAAAACGTAGTGCTGCACGGACGCTCAGACTTTAAAAAGAGCGATTACGGTAGATATGAGCCGTATGCCATTCACTGTACAGCACGTTGCATAGCGCCAGTGAGCATGATGAATGTATGTAGTTATAATTTGCAAAATTAGCGAAATCTTTTACTGTTTGCATATGAAGATTTTAGTTTGATTCAAATGCATTATTCAAGCCGTACAGAGGACAAGTTGTATAGTTGGTTATATAATAGCTCCCCTTCGATTGGGTCAACATTAGTTTATAATCTTTGTTTATTCCATAGTCTACAAATTCCTAGAGCCTAAAAAATTATTCTTAGGATATCTTCTCAAGGAATTTATTTTAATTAAAAAAAAAAAATAAAGGAAATTTAGCTAGTTGTCCCGTGCACTTGAATCTTTCTAAATTCGATTTCTAAAATATCGTTAACTTCCTGGTATGTTTGATGTATGTATGTCTTATTGTTTAGACTGCATTTATGGGTTCAAAATTTACATTGCTATGTAAAAGAGCGCTAAATATTCCAATTTATGATTTCATTTAAAAGCTTTTTATGATATAAATCTCTTAATCATAATTCATAATCTGAGATATTCCAGTTATCACATTCGAGCAAATTCCTTGTATTCGAATTCAAAAATTGTTCAAATTTTTCCAAATTGATAAGAGTTTTCGTTTTCAACTCGAATAGCCTTGATGGTACTGAAACTTTTATACACAAACCGTACGACCTGACATTTTTTGTTAAACTTGGTAAAGGCCGCTTTCGTAATGAAGTTTTATAAATGTGACCAATGTGTCATGATTCAATTACTACAGGTTTGTTCTCCAATGATGACAGAGCTTTGACACTCCCAAGTTTAAAAATCTGGACGGGTTGCTTTTACGAAGTAAGGAAAAAGGGGTATAATTCAATTCCTCTCACGAAAGTTGTAGTAGAAAAGTACTTTTAGCAGTATATTAGTAGTGATAATAAGTTTGGAAATGCCAAAAGGTTTTTGGGGAAATAATTAATTTTCTACTAAATACTTCGCGAAATGATTTAGAGATATGTTGGTTTGGTCATTCTTTCAGAATTTGTTTGAAGAATGTCCTAGGCCAGAATTATATTCGAAAATACCATGGCTCAATTATATGGTTGGCTCATCTCATCAGCTGATTTTATTTTTGGCATTGCATGGTCGATGAGATTGTCAAAAGGAGATGGCAAATGCAAAATGAAATCAACATATTGAAATCATTTTCTTACTACACACAAAAACTGCTAAATTTTATGTTTTCATTCCATTCCATTCGCATAACACCAACACGCAGATTTTGACAATCTGAACTAACATATGTGACTCGGTCTATGGGTCCCGAGATGGTCGGGCCAGCACCTTAATGGTGCTGTGTTACCGGAGCGTATCGGATCTGTATCCGACAAAGGACCATCACATCGATAACACTCCCCAAAGCCTTCGGGGAGTAACCTAATCGCTACAACAACAACAACAACAACTCGGTCTATGAAAAGGTGGCTTATGACTAAAAAAGAAAAACTACTACTACTAAGAAACTGAAGAAATGCATTGTTTATCTTTAACAGATGTTTCTCGCAATTTCTCTTTTGAGTCCTAAGCCACCTTTTCATAGCCCGGGCCACATATTGTTTTTGTACAGATAAACCAACCATACAGTTGAACAATGGAGCGACTGGGGATTTTTACCGACCAAGGACTGTCATTTCAGTGTAACCCCATTTAATTTGTTGCGTCCCTCCCATAAATTGACCCAACAATGGAAAATACAATATCTCAAAATTTGTTTCAAAAACTCCCTATCTGAGCATAAGTTTAATTCATTTTGACATACGAAAGGGTTAAGGAAAATCATTCTGAGATAAGGCTTCCTTCAACCTAATTCTGACATATGGCGTTTTTGTGACAATTCCTGAAATGTGAAATTTTTGAAAAGTATTTTGGGAGAGGACGATTTCGACTGGCAGCCGACATGGGGTGATAATCTACTCAGCAGCCGCAATGAACTGACAAAAAAAATTAAGAAAATGGCTTCTTTTCTTAGAAATATATAGTGCGGCCTTGATTTTAGCAGAAGAGTTAAGCTTTTGTGCGATCCTGCTACACAGGGAGTATCTACCTTTTTATTCTAATATTTTGGAAAGCTCTTTTCCGTCCATAGAAGTGTTCCGAATAAACCGTTCATTTAGAGCACGTTCATTTGATACTACCTCACGAGGTCTGAATATTCCGAATAAGTATACATATAGATAATATTCCAAATATAGAACGATTCCAAAAATTTTTAAATAGAGACGAATGTTCCGAACATATGTACGTGCTCAATAAGTACATTTCGTTATAGCACCTCCATTATTTACTAATGACATATTTACGTGAATCGATTTGTTAGTCAAGTTTTTGACGTTTAACGATGAATTTTAAATTGGTTTAGGTTTTGTATGTTCATAGTTTTACAAAAGTCTATGATTTCTTGGTGTCCTCACTTTTGATAAAATTACTTATGTTCAGCCACAATAGATGATCATGGCATAGTTAATAAATTCCTCATAAAATTAAAAAAATTGTTCTAAGGAATTATCCAGTTCAGTACTTATCGGGTATTTGTAAACTAGTTGCTTCCTATTCCTACTACTAATATTATTCGAAATATCGCACAACACAGTTAAGGGATGTCAATTCGATTTGGGAGCAAAATGGCTGCAATTGTCAAAAAATTTGCCAGCCGAGCAAACCTCTTATTATTGAATCATGCCAATGTGTAACATATTTTGATTGATTTTCACAAAAAACGTTTTCGTTACAATTTGCACTGTTTTCAAATATTTTGATGAACATTTAAAAATTTTAACTAGAATTTGGCAGAACATGTTACAAGTTTAAGTATTCAAATTCGAATTAAATTTTGACAATTGTTTTACTGTAATATTAAAAAAAGGTAAGTAAATCAGGAAACTTTAGCGCTTTCTACATTTCTAAGTCAATAATTTATGCCTTTATTTTGCACGCTAAACACATCGACATACATACGTATATTTTATTTAAAAAAAAAAAAAAAAAAAAAAAATTACAAATGATCAAGTCTTTCCCAGAATCTTATAGTAATAAAAGCTTGAAATATTTTATAAAACCCTCCCCGCTTTGCATATGTAGATACGTAAATATGTACGTGTATCCAAAAGTACGATGTATGTACACTATTTTCTAATAAGTATATATTTTTATTATATATGTATTTGAAAGTAAATAGTTGCATAATTTCTTTACATATATTTTACAGTCTTATTATATCTTATATATAGTGGTCTCATTTATTTGCTATTGTTAACTTTAATTGATAGCCTATTTTTTAAATATATATACATATATATTACACACCTGTGTTCACAAAAATAACAGCATAAATGATCAGTTGTATGATTTATTTATTTTTATAAATTTTAGAAAAAAAGACTAATGGAAACTATGAGCGATATGCATAAACTTAGTAAACACTGCAAAGCACTTGAAATTTCAATATAATTTATAAGTGCTGCTTCCAAAAATAGATTTTACTACATTTATGCCGAATGTGTGTAAGACATTATCAAACACGTTTTTGTGAAAATTATAAGTTTTTTAAAAATGTAATATAAATTTCAAACCTTTACCTTAAAGTTTTCAGAATCTTTTTGAATACTTTATTCAATTTTAGTCATAACAAAGTACTAGTTTAAAATATTTTAAATACTCATTGACTGTTGACAATTTTTTTTCCAAGGGTAATCTCGAGTTTTCCAATCTCAAAACGATTTCATTGGAGGTTTTAAATATTTTTTGGTAATCAATTTATTGCCATTTTTTCTAAAATTAACAAAATTAAATAAAACTAGAAAAAACTGCTAAAATATCTTGCTATTTTTGTGCCCACAGGTGTGCAAACATATGTTCATGTATATAATTTTTTCCAATGAACTGAATGTATTACCAATGTACTTTCCAATTGAACTTAATACTAATGTATTCCCCATTTTTAAATGCGAATTAATAGCAGAGATGGTGAGCTAATTGCCATTGATGACTTAAAAAGCGTGACATGAAATAATGAAGTTTAAAAATAAATTGTAAGTGCAACTTTACATAAGTTGTTGCACCTATTCCAGTGATCGGTTTTTGTTGAAAAAGAGAACATAAAATTCATTATAATGTTTGAGACTGTAAAATGTGGGTAGCTTAATATCTCTGCACTGATGTCGCATTTTTTTTATTGATTTATTTCAATAGTACTATATGATATTATGAAAATTTGTTTACATTATAATAATGTATTTGTAAGAACTTATTTTTGAATTGTGTATTTAATATTGAATAAATGTCATAAAGAAAGTTGTTCAAATGTTGCAACGTATCATTTCAAATAATTATGAAGACATGAGTTGTTGTTGTTGTTGTAGCAGTGCTTCGCCCCACCTAACAGCAGCGACCGATCACAAATTTTCATCAATATCCTCTAACGGAAGTCCAAGGAAACTTGCTGTTTCAACAGGGGTGGACCATAATGAAAGGGGTGTTAGAGGCGTTGGTTCCACATTACAATTAAAGAGATGGTTGGTGTCATGTGGGGACACATTGCAAGCGGGGCATACATTTTGTATGTCGGGGTTGATTCTGCATAGGTAAGAGTTTAACATGTTACAGTATCCAGAACTAAGTTGAGCAAGAGTGACACGCGTTTCCCTGGGGAGTATGCGTTCCTCTTCCACAAGTTTTGGGTACTTTTCTTTGAGTACTGGATTCACCGGGCAATTCCTGACATAAAGGTCCGACGCCTGTTTGAGGAGTTCACCAAGGACCTGCTTGTGTTTTTTTGCTTCATACGGCTGGGTTCTCAGGTGCCGTATTTCCTCAAAATGCTTACGGAGATGACTCCTTCAGCCCCTAGGCGGTGTTGGCTCATCAATCAGATGTCTGTTTGGATGCCCAGGTTTCTGGGTATTCAACAGGAACTGTTTGGTTAGCATCTCATTTCTCTCCCTGATGGGGAGTATTCTCGCCTCATTATGTAGATGGTGTTCTGGGGACATAAGAAGACAGCCCGTGGCGATTCTGAGAGCACTATTTTGGCAGGCCTGTAGCTTCTTCCAGTGAGTAATTTTTAGGCTTGGCGACCATATGGGTGACGCGTAGCACGTAAACGGCTGGCCAATTGCTTTGTATGTAGTAATGAGCGTTTCTTTATCTTTTCCCCAGGTACTGCCAGCAAGGGATTTGAGGATTTTATTACGGCTCTGGATTTTTGGAACAATTGCGGCTGCGTGCTCACCAAAATGTAGATCCTGATCAAACGTCACACCCAAGATTTTGGTGTGTAGGACAGTCGGTAGCGTAGTGCCATCGACGTGGATGTTCAAAATGGTCGACATTTGGGACGTCCATGTTGTAAATAAGGTCGCGGAAGATTTAGTCGGTGATAATGCCAGGTTTCGCAAGGCGAAAATACTGGAGAGATCAGGGTGGTAACCGTTTATTCTGTTGCAGAGCTCATCGATCTGTTGGCCTGGGTCTGTGGCCATTATTGTGCATTCATCGGCGTATGAAACGATAGTGACTCCTGGTGGTGAAGGTAGCTTAGATATGTAGAAATTAAACAGAGCTTGGGATAGGACACCACCCTGTGGCACCCCTTGTTTAATTCTTCTTGGTTTTGATGTTTCGTTTCTAAATTGCACCGATGCCTGCCGACCACCCAGATAATTTGCGGTACACCTTTTAAGACATGGGGGAAGGGTAGACCCTTCCAGGTCTTGCCGTAACGTGCCATGGTTGACCGTATCAAAAGCTTTTGATAGGTCTAGCGCTACGAGTACTGTTCTATGGTGGGGGTTTTGATTTAAACCGCAATTTATCTGGGTGCTGATGGCATTTAGCGCGGTGGTGGTGCTATGGAGTTTTCTGAAGTCATGCTGATGACAGGCTAGCTGCAAATTTGCTTGGAAGTAGGGGAGCAAAATGGCTTCAAGCGTCTTTGCTACTGGCGATAGGAGAGATATCGGACGATACGACTCTCCTATGTTAGCTGGTTTCCCAGGCTTTAGTAGCGGAACCACCTTGGCCATTTTCCATGGAAAGAGACAGGTTGAATACATGTGCTAAGTATTTGAAACCCTCTTTCCCTAGGCTGTTAAGCATCGGCATGGCTATGCCGTCTGGGCCCACTGCTTTGGATGGTTTCGCGTGACCAATGGCATCTTCAACCTCTCCGCAATTGTTCCGAGAATTCAGAGCCGTAACAAAATCCTCAAATCCCTCGCTGGCAGTACCTGGGGAAAAGATAAAGAAACGACCGCCCCAGCGGGTTAGGGGATCAGAATATACCCGCGGTAGATATGCCTGTCGTAAGAGGCGACTAAAATACCAGATTCAAGGGGTTGTGTAACGCAACCCTTCAGGTTGCCAGCGCAATATATAGCTTCTCCGAACCCAATTGTCAACCTCACCTATCCGCGGCGAATCCTGTTTCACTAACAGACGAGGCTCTGGCGACCACAAGCTCCTCATGGAACTTGAGGGTGGGGAGGGGGGAATGGCCTGAAGGTTTAATGTGGCTACATAAATCGTTCCCGAGATGGTCGGGCTAGCACCTTAATGGTGCTGTGGTACCGGAGCGTACCGGATCTTTATCCGGCAAAGGACCATCACATCGATAACACTCCCCAAAGCCTTCGGGGAGCAACCTTATCGCTACAACAACAACAACAACAACTACATACAAAGGAATTAGCCAGCCGATTACGTGCTAGGCGTCACCCATATGGTCGCCAAGCCTTAAAATTACCCACTGGAAGAAGCTACAGGCCTGCCAAAAGACTTCTCTCAGAATTGTCACGGGCTGTCTTCTTATGTCCCCAGAACACCATCTTGATAATGAGGCGAGAATTCTCCCCATCAGGGAGAGAAATGAGATGCTGACCAAACAGTTCCTGTTGAATACCCAGAAATCTGAGCATCCCAACAGACATCTGATTGATGAACCAGCACCGCCTAGGGGCTTAAGGAGTCATCTCCGTAAGCATTTTGAGGAAATACGGCACCTGAGAACCCAGCCGTATGAAGCGAAAAAACACAAGCAGGCCCTTGGTGAACTCCACAAACAGGCGTCGGACCTTTATGCCGGGAATTGCCCGGTGAATCCAGTACTCAAAGAAAAGTATCCAAAACTCGCGGAAGAGGAACGCATACTCCCCAGGGAAACGCGTGTCACTCTTGCTCAACTTCGTTCTGGATACTGTAACAGGTTAAACTCTTACCTATCCAGAATTAACCCCGACATACAAAATGTATGCCCCGCTTGCAATGTGTCCCCACATGACACCAACCATCTCTTTAATTGTAATGTGGAACCAACGCCTTTAACACCCCTTTCCTTATGGTCCACCCCTGTTGAAACAGCAAGTTTCCTTGGACTCCCGTTAGAGGATATTGATGACAATTTGTGATCGGTCGCGCCTGTTAGGTGCGGCGAAGCACTGCTACAACAACAACAACAACAACCTCTGGCGGTGATGGTAATTGGTGACGCGCTGAATTTATGTTTATGTGCGTGTCTGTTGGCCCTCCGTGTATCTTTGTCGACCGTAGAATGCATTTTTCGAATCCGACTGCACTTTTTCGCCGAAGGCGATGGAAACTGTCATTGTGCTTGGACGGATTCGATAGGGACTTTACGGTGGACCAAAGTTTACCCACACCGGCAGAGAGGTTACAACCTCTTAGGTGCTCCTCCCATTTCGCCCGCTTGTGTTCATCCACAAGCAATCTGATGCGTTGGTTTATATCCCTTATTTGGGGGTCGCCTGGGTGGAGCTGTCTTATAAGGTCTCGCTAAATTTGCGGCCTCCGCCGGGAAGTGAGGCCGAATTTCGGGAATTCTCCCGGCGGGAATGAAACGTGCCGAGGCGGATTCAATGACCTTGCGGAAAGCATGCTCCCCTTGGCGGGCATCAGTCGGGATAGGGAGGGCAGCAAAGAGGTTGTCTGTAAAATATTTGCATTCGTCCCACTTTCCTTTTTTAAAGTTTATGAAAGTGCGTTTTTCTGTGACCATGAAGTCGGCGGTACGCTCGAAGAAAATAGGTATATGCAGGTGGTCGGATGCCAATGTTACCATCGGCTGCCAGTTGACGCAGTTTACGAGTTCTGCGCTCATGATTGAGATATCCGGGGAACTGTGACAGCTTCCTACCATACGTGTGGGGGCGTCTCCGCTTATTGTGCAGAACGTCGTTTCTTCAATTTGATCCGCCAACATCTCACCCCTACTGTCCGCTCGCAAGTTTGAATGCCATGGGTCGTGATGGGCATTAAAGTCGCCTAAGATAATGCGATTGTTGCCAGTGAGTAAGGCGCTAATATTAGGGCGGTATCCACTGGGGCAACAGGTGGCAGGAGGGATGTAGATGTTGATGATTTCTAGGTTTGCATCGCCTGACCGGACAGATAGGCTTTGACGTCCCTGCGGTCGATGCCGAAATATCAAATATATGATATTGCACAGAGTGGTGTATGATAAACGCGAGGCCGCCTCCACATCCGCTCATGCGATCTTTTCTGTGGACATTATACCCAGAACAGGTTTGCAGTGCAGATCTTGCTGTGAGTTTAGTCTCTTGAATCGCAGCAATGCGGATGTTGTGCCGCTTCATGAAATCGACTATCTCCGTGATCTTCCCAGTTAGTCCATTACAGTTTAACTGCAGAATTCTGCATAGGGGGAGACGTCGCCACTCTGGGAGTAAGTGACGGGTGACTACGCCTGGGTTGAGGAAGGCCAGGACGCAACTGCTGTTGTGGCCCTGGGACTGGGTGTTCTTGGGCAAGCATTGGGGTACCCGGTAGATTGGGGTTTGCGACCTGGCAACATGGCGCAATGAAAACCGTCGGGGGGTTGTCGTCGCGGAGACCAGAACATCTAAGAAAGTGGCACCGCCCAAGGCAGGAGCTGCATTTGGCGGATGTCGCAAACATATATATTCTGTGCTGGCAAACGGGGTTAGGGACTAAGAGTCTGTTTCCTTGACCTACACGATTGCTGCCGGAAAAGAGGGTGGGAGAAGATGGGGGCAGGGGCTGATGCTCAGCATTGCTACCGACTCTACTACGGAGATAGTAGTTATGAGTGGTAGCAGCTGTTTGAGTTGTTGGCGCCGCGGGGCGCGAGCAGTAGTGGGTACTGGTTGTGGCTTGCTGAGCAGCTGGGCTGCTGGAAGGTAGTGGGGGCACTAAGGCGTAGACTACGGGACGCCCTTGAACGTGAACAGCAAGGAGCCACAAAAGATTTATAAAAGTTACGTGGATGTCGGGTTTTGGGATCAAGCCCAGAACAACCTGTCCGATGCAACCATCCCTTACACGAGACACACTGAACATAGTATGACCGTCCTAAAAAGATTCTTTTCCGGCAGATGCAGCAAACCATTTCTCAGGACCGGGGTCAGGAGACGGACCCGGATTGGATTCGATACCTTCCCGGAGCAAGAGAATATGGAGCAGTCCCGCTGCAAGGGGCTGCTGGGAGGATGACAATTTGTGGGAGGGACGCAACAAATTAAATGGGGTTACACTGAAATGACAGTCCTTGGTCGGGAAAAATCCCGAGTCGCTCCGGTGCATAGAACCGACTGCCTTGGGAAGCAGAGTTGAAGACCTGAGTCACACATAATTGTTAACGTCGAAGCTTACATCACCTTCTTGGTCCAATTTCGAAGGTCCATATTTATGTCTTGGAGGCGAAATGCGAAAATGGAAAAACTCTTTTTTTCATATGGTTTAATCTCTTCAAATAATTGTATCTGATTAGATCCGAGGAGATTAGGGTCGAACTTGTCTTTCAACTTATGGTCCGCCATTTTAATTTTTTTAGGAAAATCTGTCATCTGCTCAACATGCTTGTCTCAAGACCTCAACTGAGGATGCTTAAACCTAAGCATTAACCTGCAGCATTATGAACAAATACCGCCCTTATGTACTCAGCCGCATGAACAAAAAGGAGCATGAAAAGACCCCGAGAGATGTTCAAAAAAGGCGTTGGACTACTGGGGTGGATTTCCGTAATTCGATATCGATCAAGAGCGAGTATAAAATAATCGTTTTTGCTTTCCGCGTCGTATCGAAAGTTTGATACAAACTGTTCGATACCAAATTAGGTGTCGAATTGCCTTTGTCAAAATTATAATTTTATGTTTTGGTGGTTATTTAGGGAATGATTTTTTCTTCAGAGTTAAGATACAAACGCTATTTATAAAAGAAAATATTTTGGTAGTTCCAAAAAGCTTTCTAAACACTCTTGAAATCTGCAAACGAAAGAGATCATACCAAGATACGGGAACTAAAATTGCATCATCGAGCGTTCGGTATCGAATCAACGAGTGTCGACTATCGAATTACGGAAAGCCACCCCTGTCAAGGACGAACTCCCGTTAGACGATATTTATGATTGTGATTGGTCGCACCTACAATAACAACAACTACCAGAATTACGGAAAGCCACCCCTGTCAAGGACGAACTCCCGTTAGACGATATTTATGATTGTGATTGGTCGCACCTACAATAACAACAACTACCAACAAGTTGAAGGAAACTTTTAACAACAATCAGTTTGCACTAGCTACGTTTAATTCACGAATTTCCTTCTTTTTTTTTCCATTGAATATATCATTAGCAACTGGCCAGGGTATGCTCCATGTACAAGATTGTTCTCCAGGAGTTTGTGAAAGTCGTTTAAACTAAGAGTCTTTCACCTAGACCAATAATTTTTGGTATAAGCGTGATATTGATAGAGGACTTATAGGTACTGGTATTTTCAGACGCTTTCAGGATAATTTAGAGATTGTTTTACGGATCATTTCAATATTTTGTGACTGTTTCGGGACCATTATTTCGACTTCTGAGTGGATCATCTAAGATTTGGGTTGAAAAACGTCCAATCTCATAAATTTTTCATTAACACCTTATCTCACGCCAAAATCTATTTAATTATGCTTAGATTGAACGTTTTTGAAACCAATTTTGAGATAGGGAGTGTTTGAATAACGCTGTGAAATCGGGCGCTTGCAAAAGTTTTCTCAGGTAGATCATTTTCGAATAAGTTTCGGGATCATTCGTGATTGTTTGGAGCATTGGGGATAAGGAGTATGGTACACTTCTGGATTGGAGGAGCATTTCGGGATTATTTCCTACATCAGGATTGTTTCCAAATCCTTTCGAATAAAAACATAAAATTTTGATATGTATTTTTATTATTTTTCTTAAATTTGTAACTATAAAATATTTAATATTTAATATTTTTTCTTTATTTATAATACATTGTTTTAAATATTATTACAAATACATAAGTTAACGGCCGTTTTTACACATATTCATGTACAATTTTTTTATTATTTAAATATAAATGTTATATTATTGCATTTTAAACAAGCAAAAAAGGTTTTGTGATAGCGTGAAAAAATAATTCCTAATGAACTATCAGGGACCGAATTTCCACATTATTTTCCATGTTTTAATGCGAAAAAGCTAAACAAAGAGAGCTTTGGAGGGTTTAACTTTCATTTTTAACTTTCATTTATAGTGTACATGGAAACACGATATAAGTAAATTTTACATAATAAAAGTCATATTTTTAACTTTATTTTTGACTTATGTTAAATTTTTAGCTCATAAAAATAAAGTACATGTTTAATAGTTATTTTATAACATTTATTAAATACATAACTTCTACGGTCTATATAAGATTTATTATTCACATAAACTTAGCTACATAAAATAAATGCACATTGTTATACAAACATAAACAATTATTTAATTTAAATAAACAATACATGCATTTAACAAATACTGAAATATAAGTTTATATACATATAACGGTAGATACCTAGTTTTTATTTTTATTTATATTTATATTTTATTTTTATTTTTTTTATTTTATTTTTTAAATTTATTTTTTATTATTTTACTTTATATTATTTTATTTTATTTTGTCTTATTTTATTTTTGATATTTTACTTTATTTTATTTCATTTTATTTTATTTTATTTTACTTTATTTTATTTTACTAAAATTTTTTAAATTTAAATATTGTTTAATTTACTTCATTTTAATTGGAGAAAACAAAGAAAGAGATTGAGAAAATACAAAAACAATTTATATTGAAAATTTTAAACCTAGAAATGAAGGAAGCCAATATTCAAATTAAAATCATCAGTACCAATATAATACACATTAGGAATGACCTAAAAAAGCGACTAGATGAGGATGATATTACTTCGGTGTTAGCAAGTGAAAAACAATTTATAAACAAAATACACACTACCACAGAGGAACACTTAAACTCAAGACTACAAGTGCATGTCAATAAAAATTTTGAAATGTTTGGTCTAAGGACGAACGAAGAGTGGTTTATAAACGAAACCACTATACCAGTATCACCAGAGAACCGTTGGCTACTATCAATGGGTAAAAATTTGCGTTACCAGTTTCGAAGAAAACCTTTTCACCCATTCATTTGATTGCAGACTTAAATCAAGGCATTCAAACAATAGAAGATGAGAGACAAAAAGATATACTGAGATGTAATCTAGCAACGAAAATAAACACATACAAAAACAAAATACCCAACAATCCAAAAGAGGAATTTATTTTAAAAATATTTGAAAAGACCAGAAACTTTGTTAAAAAACATAAAGGTTCAATAATCGTTACAAACGCATACAAAGGAAACAAAACCATAATGATGTACAAAATGGATTATGAACAAAAAAGGAACAATTACTCAGTGACAAAAACAATATAAAATGATCCCACGCAACAGTTGTTAAGGAAAAACAATAATATAATAAACAACATCTACAAACAGAAACATATTAATCTTAAAATTAAAAAACAGCTCACTTGCACAAGCGGCCACTGCACCAAGCCTGTATGGACTTCCAAATATCCATAAAGAGAACAGCCCTCTGAGACCAATATCATCTTCCGTAGGTGTGCCATGCTATAAACTCTAGACACATAGGGCTAATAATCAAAAATATAATTAGTGATACCCTAAACATAAGTAATTCTCTACAATTAAAGAACAACCTTAGAGATGTGACGGTGGAAGATGACGAAATTCTAATATCGTTTGATGTAATATCTCTTTTTACCAACATTCCGGTACAATTGGCTATTCGCACAATTATGAGACAACGTGCAACGTTAAAAGATCATACGACGTTAACAATTTCAAACCTGCTTAGATTTTTGTTTGAGGGATAATAATTACTTTACATACGATGGAAAATTCTACCAACAGGTGTACGGAATGCCAATGGGCAACCCACTGTCACCAACTGTAGCCGATATAGTCCTGGATAAGATTCTTGACGACAGCATTGCCGAATTAAAAACTAAGGACATATATATCAAATACATCAATAAGTATGTAGATGATATATTCGCAATAAAACCAAGGACGCGGAAGAATAGATATTGAGAGAAGAGAGAAAACGAGAGTAACATTAGAAAGGCTGTGCATACAACAAAAAGTAAACAAAACGATGAATTTCAAAGAAGATGTGGATCACCTAAACTGCGCCTACGCGACTGCAATCAATCACAATGTACGAGGCAATGTACACAGTGGAACTTTTTAAATATACAGAATGTTGTGTTGTTTATTATTGTTATTGTTTTAGTCACAATTAAATTATATTTTAATGTGTATAATTATAAAAATTAATGTAACATAACATACATAAATTTTTCAATTCACATTGTCAGTTTTATTACATATAAAACTAGCAGACCCGGCAGACGTTGTTGTGCCCTAAATTTGGCCTATCTGCATACATTTTAATAAACTTTTTCCGTCTAACTCTGCCCTACCCCTCTACACTTTTTCCTAATCTTTTTATTAGCTCCTCCCTCCGTCTTTTTCGCTTCATCTCCATCTTTGTCTCATTCTATTTTTTTCTCAGTCTCCTTCTCTCTTTTCTCTTCTCTCAAGTTTTTCTCCTTCTTCTTCATCTCTTATTGCCAGTCCCAGAGGGTGGTATGTATTTTGTTCCAGTTCGGAGTCTCAGTCCCAGTCCCACTCCGAATCTCAGTCTCAGTCCCAGTCCTAGTCCTAATCCCAGTCCCAGTCCGTATCTGGTATACTTCCCGGAAAAAAGCATCGTAAATACTAATATAGGCAAATTTATATACGAAATTTCAGTCAAATCGAATAGGACGTATGTAAATAGGTATGTGGGTATTATTAATTCTTGTCTTTATTTCCGCTTCGCATGCATATTTATCAGTTTTGCCAGGTTGATGCGACTAAATCGAATATCACAATGAACTTTAGAGCTCTCAGCAACAGCTTTCATCTGATATCCATAATTCACACACATTCTAGGGGTATCCGGGTACATGTTTTGGCCTATATCTCTAGACCCTAGTCACTCAGCGGTGTAAAACTTACTCTGTATTATAGCACATATCAACAGCTTCAATTTTATACCCATAATGTAAAAACACATCCTAGTGTTACCCTGATCCACGTTTTGCCCTATATCTCGAGACCCTAGTCGCCTATAGGTATGAAAACTACCCCGTACTAAAGTACTCATCAACAGCTTCAATTTGATACCCACAATGTAAAAACATTGTCTAGGCGTTCACGGGCCCACGCTTAGCCTATATCTCCAGACCCTAGTCACCCAGGGGTATGAAAATTATCCTCTACTAAATCACTCATCAACAGCTTTCATTTGTTATCCATATTGTATAAACACATTCTAGGGGTAACCGGGTCCACGTTTTGGCCCATATCTCGAGACCCTAGTCACCCAAGGGTATGAAAATTATCCTGTACTATAGCACTCATCAACAGCTTTCATTTGATATCCATATTATATAAACACATTCTAGGGGTACCCGGGTCCACGTTTTGATCTCAAGACCCTAGACACGTAGCGAAAAAAGGTAGACGTTGGCCGATTCTCAGCTACGCAATATGCTCACAAAATTTCATGAGAATCGGTTCAGCCCTTTCGGAGGAGTAAAGAATTTGTCACGCGAGACAATAGACTAAAAGAACGCTCCCCTTCAACCACACTGACTGGAAGTGTGCGAAATATTCTTAATGCTATGCAGATGTTAGGAAATAATACTTCCATCTTCAAGTCATGAAATTTGTTCAGCAATTGAAATGATGGCAGCGAATCACATTCCAAATTTGCTAAGTGGATGGCTTTGAGATGAATGATTTCATCTATTAGATCCGTAGAAATATCGATGCCATAAATAGTGTAGAATACCGCTGCCTTTTCTCTGAGCTCTTCTTCCGTCAGATCCTGATACTTCCACAAGAAACTAAATTTAAGCGCAATGTCAGTTACGACTTCGAAACGTTTTGTCATGTTACCAGTCAAGCAGTCCAAAAAACGTAAAAAATTTGCTGTTTAAATTGAGTTTCGGAATCACCCTCAGGTGATTCGCCAGGCAATTCATCGAACTGGCGCTTTCTTATCTTCCTTCTTTTCTCTGCGAAGGTATTCACAACTCCTATACTCCCTGCTAGAACCTTACATTCTTGAAGTATGATCCCTGAACTTCTTCAAGTGATCAATCGGGCTACGTATATTTTATGTTTCCATTTCCAGTGTGGCATTTCTAGCTTGCAGTTCCAGATTTCGATGGCAGATTACCGTCAACACTTTGAGCCACTGTCAATACTGCTTTGAGAGTACTGTAAATACTGCTTTGCCTTGCCGGGACTCCAAAAACCTTCCGGGCCCCAGGGCAATTTCCCTGGCTGCCCCGCCCTCTCCGCGGCCCTGTTGAATTTTTTTATTTAGTCTAAGGACGCAAGGAATATGTATGTGGTGCAATAATTTGATGCTCTGATTGACTTTGGAGTATAGCGATTGTCATAATACACATTATCTGAAGGAAATATGAGAAAACGAAGCGATTATTTCATATAAATTTCAGTAAACGTGGCACTCACATAGGCCTCTCTGTGCAGGGTGTAATTGGCGGTGATTAACCACCATCTCTGGGTTCAAAAGGCTTTTCATCAATATCATTAATTGGCTCGTAACTGGTTAAGCGATGTTTGCCGTTGCGTAACGAGTCACGCCAGTTATCCCTGTTTCGTTATAAGTGACGCCAATGGGAGAACACCACGGGAGATCTAGTCTTCTTCCACCTGCCTCTGCCAACTCAGTACCGGTATTCCTCCTCCCCCCGCTACGAATTTACATTCGTAAACAGTGACGAGGCTTCTCCTCATTTATCGCAGACCCACTTTTCCTCTTTATCCAAATCAGAGAAGGCAGAACATAAGGCGCATTCCTCAAGGCCAATGATATCATAGCACCAGCATACGACAGCAATGTTACGCTCTTATAAAAGACTGTCTCCAGTAATGAAATATTGATGAATATTGTTTGTTGTGAAAATATTAATAATTGTCATTTTTGTTTTATGTTTTATGTTAAATAAACCAGGCTCCCTGAAGAAGATATAGAAAACATCGAAACGCGTAGGAGAACAAGAAAAAACTTAGTTTTTGTTTTTCATTAACGGCCTAAAAGCTCTGAAAATCAAAATATTTAAATTTCAACAATTTGCCCAAAAATTATTAAAATTCATTTTTTCTCTTTATTACATTTTGTTTTATTCATTTTTGTTATTTTCTTTTATTTTTTTTTTTTATTTTTTTTTATTTCTATAAATTAAATCTTTTTTTATTATTTTATTTTGTCTTATTTTATTTTTAATATTTTACTTTATTTCATTTCATTTTATTTTGTTTTACTTAAATTTGTTTAAATTTAAATATCGTTAAATTTACTTATAATAATTTTTTTTAATTTTATTTCATTTCAATTCATTTTTTTATTTAAATTTTATTTTCTTCAAATATTTTTTTTTTACTTTCGTAGTGAATATCGTGTGCTATCATCCGGTCTGAATTCAGCTGGTATAGCTTTGACTATAAAACGTCTGCGATCGAAGAGAGAAGCCGAGTTGGAGGAAGAGCTTCTAATGTTGCTGCCATTGTCAACAGGCTGTTGGGATACAAAAAAGATATAACTGTTTTTTATAATGTTTTCAAGATATGTATGTTCATATGTATGCATGTATACTTGAAAATTTAAATTAGGAATCAATGTCAATGCGGTTTATAATAGACAAAAGGCGTAATTTGGAAAAAACGTATGACAAAGCAGACTTGTGTTAACGCATACTAATTATTACTGTTATTAGTATTTACTACCAATTTCGCTATTTCGTTATCTATCAATCTCTTGTGTGTAATTAGATTTAAACTTTTTAATGTAAATAGGTATATATGTATATAAGAAAGGTAAGCATAGAGAACATATTAATAGTGGAATATATGCATACATATATATAAGTACGAAAACAAAACCTAATGTGGGAAGGGTTGAATGACAAAACTACAAAGTGCTAATAAAATCAAAGTTAATACTTAAAATTATACTCACTTAAATTCATTACTCTAGTACAAGTAGTAAGACAAAAACCGCTTAAAATTCCTTAAATAAGTTTAAATGACAACAGAAAAAAATAATAGTTTAGAATGTGAATCATAAGTGCTTATTAAATCCATTAATAGTTATATGTTTAATTTGTTTATACAATGCTTGTAGATTGGGGTGCCACATGCAAATAAATCGGCGCCAAGGGTATGCGCCCTTGGTATGGGTATACATCAGGGTGGATCAAATTTATTGTTGAAAAGGCACATCCAGTTTCTGAATATATGGGTCATATTGAGTAAAATTGTCCATGGGACAATAGGTCTGAAATGAATTTCGAGCCTCCCTAATTTTGTTAGAAAATTTTATATCCGAATCCGAATAGCGGCTCTCACAAATAAAATACATGAAAATAAATGCCAAAATCGGATTCGGATTGGGATATAAAATTTTCTAACAAAATTAGGGAAATTCATTTCAGACCTATGGTCGCATGGACAATATTATTCAGTATGACCCATAGATTCAGAAACTGGATGTGGTAGTTTTTTTCCCCATTTTTCCCCATACAATTTGACCCGCCCTAGTATACATATATTAGAAACTTTAAAGTACTTCGTTTGTCTGCGAACCAGCATTAATAGCGACGGTAGAGATTCGACGGATAAGCACTCATGCCAACATGCGTCAGTTTGAACTGGGAAGTTTGGTTAGGTTGAACTGGCCGGTTAATAAAGATCTCACATTGTCTGAATGTGTCCTTAGTGTTACCAGAATTTGTTTGACGACCAACCGAAAAAATCCCAATAAGGCACATGGAGTTATGTTATAAAATAACCCCGTCATCTGGGCAAATACTAGACCGTCTTCCTGCATCCTGCAGTTCTAATAATAAGCAAATATAAATGTAAAATCCTCTTTAACAAAAACTACATATGTTTTATAAGGCTCTCTAGCAGAATTGCAAGTTTTTTTTAACTCAGAGTTATTTTAAAAAAATTGTCAATATGTACGAGTTTCACCTCTCATTTCAGGTAAACTCTGAGCTAAAATATTGACTTGTCGCTCGGGAAGTTGGCCTAAGTCCCTTATCATAACTGTTGATGTGATGTATGACAAGAGAGCTTAAAATGATCTGGTTATAGCCCCGCTTTTAACAAATTCCTAAACAACTAAACAAAACAGAAAGTACCTGCTAACCATAACACAAACAATCTAGATATATTTTGGAGGTTATTCCGAAATGGTTTCATGCACAATCCACAAACGGTTCCGAAATAGTTCCGAAATGATCTCGAAAACCGACCCGAAAGTAATCCCGATATTATTAAAAAATGTTGCCCGCGATATTCCCGAATTGATTCGGAAAACAAAGCCGAAATATCGTCAAGTGATGCCGTCATAATTCCAAAAAAATTCTAAAATGTCCCGAAATGGTGCCTTTATAGTCCATATTTAAAAATAATATTAGTGATTTGAGTCATTATACTTAACTAGAGTTTTATCCTACCACGTTTGCGACTTAAGCTGACATGGCCGAGCACATTTTATGTTAACGGCCAATATGGCAAGTATTAACTTAGCTCAGTTTTCACTGCAGAGTAAGAACTTAAAAAATAACTTAAAAGTTACTCTTCCCAAAGGGCATGTAACTCCTCCCCCTTTTCAAAACCAAAAAAGCAAATATGCAGTAAATGCTTTCAGACTATTGCAATGTGTGAGTAAAATTGCATCCAAATCTCAAAAGCAACGTTAAGAGAATGGATAAAACTCTCTGACCCAGGAAGTAATCCCATCGTCAACTATCGACAAATGTTCCGAATTTTTGTTGAGTCATATATTGCCCATGACTTTATTTCTGTTAAATTAAGTACCAGGTTTTTCATCATTCCAGAAAACTCGTAATATCCTCATGTCTTATTCTTAACAAATTCAAAAGGTTTATAAATATAACATTTCCATACAAATTTCTAATTTTATTTTTGATGAATACGGCGGTTAACAGTGTGGAAAAAACAAGTGTGATATCTTATCCGTCAACCGCCTGACAGGATGTTGAAGATGACAACTTTTCCGCGTTTTGGCAGCGTTTTGACAGGATATTCAATATAGCGGCGCATACGACCGAATATCTTTAGCGGGTGATAGAAAGAGATGCTGAATGAGACCACGGTAGTTACTTTAAAAATAAGGTGATCGGTTCTATTTATAAGTTTGACGTCTATGTCGAAGATATCACATTTGTCTTATCTACAGTGGTGGTTAATTCTATATTGGCACTCCAATTACTCACATTGCATAATGTTCACTCAATTGTTTATACATACATACGTACCTAAACATATAAGTATGAACATAAAATACTTGTTGAGTTGTTATTGGCCTTGTTTGGCAATAAATATCGTATTTCAAGTTTTCTTTTTAAATTAATTATAATAAATAAATTATTTATTATTTTTTGGCGCGATTTCCTAGTCTGTGTGGCATTTAAATTAAAAAATTTAAGTGGCATATTCAACTTGATTTATCTAGAACGAAAAAAATAAATTTATTAAAATCAATAAAAAATTTATTAAAAATCTTAAAAGTGTGTGGCATAAGATATATTTTTTTCAAGCACTAAATAAAAAAACTAAAGTAAAAGCGAATTTTATATGTATTTATTTTTTTGCTATAAATTTTATCTTTAATATAAAATAACTGCGCTGGTAAGTTTGTTATTGTGCAAAGCAAAATATTAATTAAACATAAAATTTTGTGCGGGTAGTGATTTTATCAAAATTGCAAAAGCATGTGCGTGTTTTAAACATACATATAGGTATTATACGATTGATTAAAAATTTAGGGACGCCACTTAAAAATACTCAACCTTGTTCTTGTAAATCATACAAATTATTTTTTTTATTGCTCATTGCTTTAAAAATTTATTTTTTTAAAATAGCTGTGTCTAATGAAACAATTATTTTTATTTAAATATATAGGCAACTGTATACAAGATCTAAAGCTAATCCGATTGATGTCCTGATCACCAAGTAACTTTTTTTTGTAATGTATACATTAATACTAGAATAACGCATTGTTTTTTATTTGAATACCCCTTCACCTTAATATGCATAGTGCATTCCAATCGATATGGATCAAATTGTTGTTGCATTCGTATCTGGATACTGTGCATTGGAACGCACAAAAATTCTACTTATACATAAATATATTTTACTAACATACTACATATTAGAGTGGTGGTGCAACGGCTTGATATTTATTTATTTAAAGCTGGAGAGGTCTATAGATATAGAGCCATGATCCATGGTTTCTTCCCAGCCACGACATATTTCTGTTTCCCAATTAATACACCGTCAAAAATTTTAGTTAATTTTTAAACCTAGCATAGTTTACAGCTGATTTTAAGCTTTTTCATACTACTTTTAAAAACACTAAATAGTTTTAAGGGATATCTAAAATATATTGTTTTTAATTTTAGTCCAGACACTTAAAAAATATAATTTTTGATGAAAAGTTTAAAATTAAAACCAAAAAGTTTTACCCACACCGCGTTTTTAAATTCTTTTGATCTATATTATAAACTATGAGAGAATAAACACAATATTCAATATATATAGGTTTACATTTTAGTCCAGAAGTCTTAAAAATGGAACTTTTCTGAACTAAAGTTTAAACCAAAGTGTTTCAAGTAAGAGTTCGTTTCGTTTTAATATCTGCCAGGTCTGGATTTTCAACTCAAAAAAGTTTGGTCATATACATATGTAGACCAAAAACTTTATGACATAAACCAAAAGTTTAAAACGTGTTTGATACAAGCGTCTGAATCCTCGATATAAAAGAATCGATAAAAAATATCGGCATAAATAACCAAATTGAGTATTTTTTTTTTTCAAATCGACGCACAGTGTTTCGTGTAGAACAAGCTAGCTGGACAAAAACAAAGTTCTTATTCCAAGAAAAGTGTAAAGAGAATGAAAGAAACAAAATAACGGGATTTTTGCTTTTTTTTTTGATATTTTTGCTCATATATATTGAGTAATTGAAGTAAGAAGGCAGGAGTGGCCGTAAAATGCATTGATTAATTTGCAAAATTCTTGTTGAATATTAAGCTTCATATTTCTTTTAAGTGAACACTTTTATATAAATTTTTTGATGGATTCTAAGCTCTAAGGAAAGTAAATTTTTTTAATAGTAATTATTTCGCAATTAGAGTATTTGAAATATATTTAACATTCCGTTATTAAGAAGAAAAGGTATTTTTTCTCTATATTTTTAATTTTAGGGACAAAAAAGTTACATACATCCGCGGACATCCGGGATAAATTTTACATATGTTATAGTCGCAAGTATTCTCTAATAGTCGAAAGAAAAAACCATTGCGAATTCGTTGCACATCTATTTTTCATTTGTATACTCAGTTGAGCAGAGCTCACAGAGTATATTAAGTTTGATTGGATAACGGTTGGTTGTACATATATAAAGGAATCGAGATAGATATAGACTTCCATATACCAAAATAATCAGGATCGAAAAAAAATTTGATTGAGCCATGTCCGTCCGTCCGTCCGTCCGTTAACACGATAACTTGAGTAAATTTTGAGGTATCTTGATGAAATTTGGTATGTAGGTTCCTGAGCACTCATCTCAGATCGCTATTTAAAATGAACGATATGGGACTATAACCACGCCTACTTTTTCGATATCGAAAATTTCGAAAAACCGAAAAAGTGCGATAATTCATTACAAAAGACAGATAAAGCGACGAAACTTGGTAGATGAGTTGAACTTATGACGCAGAATAGAAAATTAGTAAAATTTTGGACAATGGGCGTGGCACCGCTCACTTCTAAAAGAAGGTAATTTAAAATTTTGCAAGCTGTAATTTGGCAGTCGTTGAAGATATCATGATGAAATTTGGCAGGAACGTTACTCCTATTACTATATGTACGCTTAATAAAAATTAGCAAAATTGGAGAAGGACCACGCCCACTTTAAAAAAAAATTTTTTTTAAAGTAAAATTTTAACAAAAAATTTAATATCTTTACAGTATATAAGTAAATTATGTCAACATTCAACTCCAGTAATGATGTGGTGCAACAAAATACAAAAATAAAAGAAAATTTCAAAATGGGCGTAGCTCCGCCCTTTTTCATTTAATTTGTCTAGGATACTTTTAACGCCATAAGTCGAACAAAAATTAACCAATCCTTTTGAATTTTGGTAGGGGCATAGATTTTATGACGATGTTTTCTGTGAAAATGGGCGGAATCGGTTGATGCCACGCCCAGTTTTTATACGCAGTCGTCCGTCTGTCCTTCCGCATGGCCGTTAACACGATAACTTGAGCAAAAATCGACATATCTTTAATGAACTTAGTTCACGTGCTTACTTGAACTCACTTTATCTTGGTATGAAAAATGAACGAAATCCGACTATGACCACGCCCACTTTTTCGATATCGAAAATTACGAAAAATGAAAAAAATGCCATAATTCTGTACCAAATACGAAAAAAGGGATGAAATATATATAACTTTGAAAAAACTTTATAAAATGGTTGTGACACCTATCATATTATGTAGAAGAAAATGAAAAAGTTCTGCAGGGCGAAATAAAAAACCCTTAAAATCTTGGTAGGTATTAGATATATAAATAAATTAGCGGTATCCCACAGATAATGTTCTGGGTCAACCTGGTCCACATTTTGGTCGATATCTGGAAAACGCCTTCACATATACAACTACCACCACTCTCTTTTAAAACCCTCATTAATACCTTTAATTTGATACCCATATCGTACAAACACATTCTAGGGTCACCCCTGGTCCACCTTTATGGCGATATCTCGAAACGGCGTCCACCTATGGAACTAAGGATTACTCCCTTTTAAAATACTCATTAACACCTTTCTTTTGATACCCATATTGTACAAACAAATTCTAGGGTCACCCCTGGTCCACCTTTATGGCGATATCTCGAAACGGCGTCCACCTATGGAACTAAGGATTACTCCCTTTTAAAATACTCACTAACACCTTTCATTTGATACCCATATTGTACAAACAAATTCTAGGGTCACCCCTGGTCCACCTTTTTGGCGATATCTCGAAACGGCGTCCACCTATGGAACTAAGGATTACTCCCTTTTAAAATACTCATTAACGCCTTTCTTTTGATACCCATATTGTACAAACAAATTCTAGGGTCACCCCTGGTCCACCTTTATGGCGATATCTCGAAACGGCGTCCACCTATGGAACTAAGGATTACTCCCTTTTAAAATACTCATTAACACCTTTCATTTGATACCCATATCGTACAAACGCATTCTAGAGTCACCCCTGGTCCACCTTTATGGCGATATCTCGAAAAGGCGACCACCTATACAACAACCACCACTCCCTTTTAAAACCATCATTAATACCTTTAATTTGATACCCATATCGTACAAACACATTTTAGAGTCACCCCTGGTCCACTTTTATGACGATATTTCGAAACGGCATCCACCTATAGAACTAAGGCCCACTCCCTTTTAAAATACTCATTAACACCATTCGTTTGATGCCCATATTGTACAAACAAATTCTAGGGTCACCCCTGGTCCATCTTTATGGCGATATCTCGAAACGGCGTCCACCTATGGAACTAAGGATTACTCCCTTTTAAAATACTCACTAACACCTTTCATTTGATACCCATATTGTACAAACAAATTCTAGGGTCACCCCTGGTCCACCTTTATGGCGATATCTCGAAACGGCGTCCACCTATGGAACTAAGGATTACTCCCTTTTAAAATACTCATTAACACCTTTCTTTTGATACCCATATTGTACAAACAAATTCTAGGGTCACCCCTGGTCCACCTTTATGGCGATATCTCGAAACGGCGTCCACCTATGGAACTAAGGATTACTCCCTTTTAAAATACTCATTAACACCTTTCATTTGATACCCATATCGTACAAACGCATTCCAGAGTCAACCCTGATCCACCTTTATGGCTATATCCCTAAATGGCGTCCACCTATAGAACTACGGCCCACTCCCTCATAAAATACTCTTTCATGCCTTTCATTTGATACGCATGTCATACAAACACATTCCAGGGTTTCCCTCGGTTCATTTTCCTACATGGTTTTTTTCCCTTATGTTGTCACCATAGCTCTCAACTGAGTATGTAATGTTCGGTTACACCCGAACTTAACCTTCCTTACTTGTTTTTTTTGTAGATTTAGTTATCTCTACATATAAAATAGGATGTATGTACGTACCAGCTCCGACGAGATATTTGAACCTTTAAATCTGATCTACAAACGGCAAAACCAATTCCCGGGTACAGGGAACAAACACGTAGCCATAAAACACACAAAAATAAACGCTCAAGGTCAACAAGGGCACACCAAAAGCAAAAAGGCGAAGATCACTGACTTCAACCTGCCACAACCTACCGCACCAGTCACCAAGGCATAAAAACAGGTACATACAAAGCAATCCTAATGCAGGTATAACCACACAGGAACGCTACACAAAACAATCCCATTTGGTAGCATCTACGCCAATACCTGAATGTAATATAAATACTGCAAAACTTGGATTGATAGTAGATAAACCAAAACCAGGGTTCGGCAATACTAACGACGGCAACACTGCTGGTAGGTTTTTCGAAAATTCTGAGGCTGGTGCTGAGATTACGGGACTGGATGTTACGCTCATCAAAAGATTCCACACTCTCCTTCGCGCATTAGCATCTGAGTACAATATAAATATCCAAAGATTTGAAAAATTTGCGGTCGAGACTAAAAAACTATACATAGATCTCTATCCATGGTTTAATATACCTGTTACAGTTCATAAAATCTTAGTGCATAGTACTGATATTATAAAATCAGCAATATTACCTATTGGTCAACTTTCTGAGGAAGCACAGGAAGCCCGTAACAAAGATTTGAGACGATTCAGGGATGATAACATACAAAAGCAGTTGCGTGAAGCCAGGAATAGAGATCTTATGAATATGTTGCTTATAACATCGGATCCTTTAGTTAACAGTTTTAGGGAGATACCTAAGAAAAAATGTAAAAGTCTGACTTCAGAAGTCTTAAACTTACTGTCTCCCGATAATGTTGAGGAGTCAATAAATACCCCAGTTGTTTCAAGCTTTCACAGTAGTGTTGCTGATGCTCATGACTATTCCACAAGTGACTCAACGAATAAAAGTGATGATAGCAAATAATAACATAATTATAAAAGATAACCTAGTCTATAACTTTTTGTTGGATCAGGTTTTATTTAATTTAAATCTATTGTTTTTGTACTTTGTATGATACTTTACTTTTAAGTTTTTGTAATAAGTAATTTTCACATAATTAATTTAATTATTTACATTGTTATTATTATTATTGTAATTCACTTTTACATTCCTGACTGGTACTATAAAATAATTTTGTAAAAATTGTAGTGCCAGGATAAATACTCAAATAAATACAAAATATGTATGTACATATGTACAGTCACTCACATAAATAAGTAGACACCCTTTTTGCACAATTCTTACAATTTTCGCTTTCGCAAATTTATTTTAACTAATTCCCATAAGAAAATTTGTCTCGATCTATAACAAAAACTAAATTATATTTAAAAAATGCTTGAAAAATTCGACGAATTTTCATAAAAAGTTTTAATTTTTTTTCCGAATTTTTAGAATTTTTTAGAGTATTGAGATTTGTAGTCCATTCAATTTAAGTACAATAAAGTAATATTCTTAAGTCCTTTAAATTTTTTTGGATCTATGTCACTTATTCACATGAGTTACTGTATATGAAATAAGCAAATGGATGCATATGAAGTAAAATTTTGGAAAAAAATAAAAAAAAAGAACATATGGCTGAAAAAAATTACGTAGTTGTAATAAATGACTGCATATGAAACGGAAAATCTCATAAAATAATTTTGTCCAGCTAGCTTGTTCTACACGAAACACTGTGCGACGGGGTGATTTATGGCGCAACCGCACGAAAGCTGCAATTCAGATGAATTTTAACTGAGAAGCTTTTCATGGCAGAAATACACTGGGAGTGCTCGCCAAACCCTTGCCGAGCGGCGACATCGCTTAGAAAAACGTTTTTTTTTTTTAAATTGAGGATTTTTTTCTATATTTTGGATGTTGCTTTGCCCGGTACTTGTTCCCTGGTTCTTCAGGGTAGTAGGCGGAACACGCTAACTTACTGAAGTTGAAGTGCTCTAATGGTATTTTTTCCAATTTTTTCCATGTTACCATTGGTTAATATCAAGTAAATATATAACTGAACAACTGTGTGCCGTTTCATTTGTACTAGGTAGCAATATATTTTTTTGACCACCATTGCATCATTTTGTGATACACATTTAAAACCCTTTCACCGCAATCATGATAAGTATTCATTTAAGCATGTACTTATGTAAATGTAATATTATAAGTATATTATATGTATATATATATTTTAAATATTTTAATTATGAACCATTAGCGTCCTGTCAGATTGGTTTTCGAAACAACTTGAATAACGTGAATTTAACTAGTTAACTGACTGTAATACGTTATAAATATTAATATATACTTTATAAGCTAAGGTAACATTGCTTTTCTTCCAGGTAGTTGTACATGCAAATAAATTTACTGCTTAGTACTCACATCAATGCAAGCACACTGACTCTCGTCAAATATCGTGCCAGTCGTACAAGATTGGCTATCCCGGCAGACACATCGGCAAGCAACCTCATCCCAATATTTGTGTTCTTGCTGAAATAATGGAAATTTGCAATTAAATGAAATTAATTTTTAACTTAGAACATAAATTGCTATATAGGAGTAAACATATATTATTTATTTAATTAGACGTAAGTTGCTTCTTGTTATTTATGTATGTATTTTGTTATAATGTATTGTTTTATATTTGGATTATGGCAATTTTATACAAATTAGCGTTCATTTCTAATCGTTTTTATATATTATTCTATTCATTTCATTCATTTAATTCTAAAAAGTGCATATCACATCATAGCATATTAATTCAATTCACTTCAATCCATTCATAACATGTTGTATGCATGTGCAATAACATATCAAATCGAAGTGTTATATAATCACTCCTTCGAAAATTTGGATATTATTTGTCAATGCTGAGTTAATATGGTTCCAGTATGCAAAGTATCCTTGCTTGCAGTATAAGATTAATCAAGTCAGCTAATTAAAAGCATTAATCGTTTAGAAAATTTACAATTTTATGCTTTTTATGCATGCGACATTATATCATATGATATAACGCTATACTATCACCCTTATCGCGAGTTTTATTTTCGCCCGAAAATATTCACAGTTTTTGTTCACCCTATCGCAGAGGGTGGCGCAAAAATGTTTCGTGTTCGAAAAAGATTTCACCTTATCGGCAGCTCTTTGTTCGGGCGAAATGAACAGCGGGGAAACCCAAATTTGTTCACATATATTTTACAGGCGAATGAGAGGAAAAGAAAATGTTAGTAATTTTTTCTATTGAAATTTGATACTCTTATAATTATATGTTTTTTTTATTATTAGAAATAAATCAATAAATAATGCACAATTGGAAGCTGAGTGGAAAAAAGTGAAATTCCTGTATTGTTAAGTATGTAAATTCTTTTTTTTATGACAACGTATCAGTCGGCCAAGTTATCCATTGTGGACAAAGCAACGGTTCCAAAATGTTGAGCACCTCACTGAAACAAGATTGGCTAAGACCCACTTCATGGTCCTTTCCAACGCCTTTTCCCTATGCGAAAAAACGAAGACATGTACTCAATTTTACAATTGGTGCAACTCCAAATTCTTGCTTCAATGGTGGCAAGGAGTTGTTAAGAATAACTAGCAAATATTAGAATGCCAGCTTGTTTAGCCTGTAATATTGGCGAAAGCTAATTGAAAAAAATTAACTTGTTATTCAAAAGTGCTGACAATAGTAATTTTTAGATTACAGTGAATCACTTAGCTCCAAAGGGTTAGAACTGTCCCTTAATTGCCTCCGAATCGTCAATACAAACCTACGTGCAATACTAAACATTTTTGTATACATTTTTTATCTCTATTTTTGCTATCTTTTAAGGAAATATATGCTTGTTTACAAAATTTACACAATTGCAAGCAAATAATTTGTTCACTGCTAATTCACAATAGAGCATCAGCTGTTTCGAAGTGAACTTTTGTTCGACCGAAATTGCCGATAGGCGGAAAAAGTTCACCCGAACAAAAGAAGTGAAGACGAACACTTTTCCGCGTGAACTTCGCGATAAGAGTGTATATCACATGACATTATGCAATACGGTATAAACCTTTAATTAAATCTCATATTTGAATCGTTATCTATTGTGTCCACTTGAGTTTTATTTTACATTAAATTTTTTGATATTGGAAAAAATACCGCCTGAGGCAGTATTTATGAAAATTAGGTGGAGATTCAACTTTAATCTACTGACTTTCAAAATACTAGTTAAAATGCCTAAATCTTTATTAAGCAATGAATGTCCAATAATATAATTCATTTCATATAATGACATTAGATTTACATAATATCATATCTCATCCACGATGCGTTTGTATTAAATCTCTAATGATCATATCATGTAATTTAATGATCATATCACATGGAGTCATATGATATCATTTTAGTGCATGTAGCTTAGATCGTCTTGGCGGTAAAGCATTAAATAAGGATTGTGGGAATAATAATAATTATTATTATTACAGTAGAATCGCGAAAAAGTTAACTCACGAGAAAGTTAATCTTAACGTTTCTGAGCTCAAGAATTTTTTCAAGTCCAACCGTTTGTTTGGCAATAAAAACAAGTGCAGGTATTCCCCTATCGCTTATCTTCTTTTCTGCTTAAAGCGCTCGAAAGACTTCTAGAGGACCACATCAGGAGGAGGATTGAGCCGTTGCTTCTTTCGCAAGCACAGCATGCCTATACTAAGGGCAGGTCAATGGCCTTGCACTCACTGGTATCCGCTATCGAAAGGTCACTAGACCTCAAGGAGTACACATTGGTGGGATTTCGGGTGCCTTCAACAACGTTCTCCCGGAGGTCATCACCTCGGAGCTGACCGATCTGGGGGTGGACGTGTGCCTGGTGGAGTTTATATACAATCTGCTTACGTGTATGCAGATTAAAACTGAGCTAGGTGGATGCGTGATCCGCAGACCGGTCGGCAGAGGCACTCCGCAGGGAGGTGTTCTCTCTCCGCTACTTTGGGTGGTTACCGTCAACCAACTACTCCGCCTCATGGAATCAGAAGGTCACCAAGTGATCGCGTATGCAGATGACATCTGCGTCACCATGCCGGGGAAATTTCAGCAAACTCTTTGCAACCTAATGGAAGGGGCACTATCCAAAATTTCGCACTGGGCCACAGCCACAGGCTTGGAAGTCAACCCGGATAAAACCGAGCTTGTCCTCTTCACGAGGAGGTATAAGGTACCAAATCTAACACCGCCAAGAATTGGGGGTACGTTTTTAGCGTTTAGCGATCGAGTCAAGTATTTGGGAATAATTCTGGATAGGAAGCTATTATGAAGTGACCATATAGTGGAGCGATGCAAGAAGGCAGTAGCAGCGCTGTTCACCTTCAAGAGGGCAATTGGCACCTCCTGGGGATTCTCCCCCAAGATGACATACTGGATTTATACAGCCATTGTGCGCCCGATTCTTCTTTATGGTGCCTTGATCTAGTGGCCTGCACTAGCTAAAACTACCTATCTTAAGACGCTTCAAAAGGTGCAACGGAGTTCGGAGCTCTGCATCACCGGAGCTCTCGGCTCCACTCCATCTGAAGCACTCAACACAATGCTATACCTTCCACCTCTTGACCTGGTGGCGAAGGAAATAGCGGTAATCGCCGCTCTACGCATAAGGGAAACAGGTCTCTGGTCAAATGGATCTAGTAGACACGCAACAATCCTGGGCACTAGCGCCCCAGTCCCAATACCGGTGCGCACTGACTACTGCACGCCAAATAACGTCTTCGTTAAAAATTATAGTAGATATATATCCCATCGCGACAGGACTGGAATACCAGACAACATACGGTACCGGGTGCCATCAACATATTCACGGATGGTTCTAAGCTTGACGGGAAGGTGAGAGCAGGCCTCTTTTCGCCGGATCTGGGTCTAGAAGTCTCTTTTCGCCTACCAGATTACTGTAGTGTTTACCAAGCGGAAATGCTGGCGATACACAGGGCTGTGAACCATCTAGGGTCTATGCCTAAGGATGGTAAACGGGTGTTTATTTTCTCAGACAGCCAGGCCGCCTTAAAGGCCCTGGACTCATTCGCCGACAACGCAAAGTCGGTCACTGAATGCCGCTGATCTCTTAACGAGATGGCTCAGCACTTCAGTATCAGCCTTATATGGGTACCTGGGCACAGGGATATCGAAGGCAATTGCAGAGCAGACGAGCTGGCCAGAAGAGGCATCACCGACCATATCCTTCCGGGAAATGATTCGGTAGGCATACCCATGGCCACTTTCAGGCTTCGTGTGAACACACGCACTATAAGAATCGCAAATGGACTATGGTCAGCCATATCATCGTGTGAGACATCCAGGCAAACCTGGCCCTCATATGATAAGGGGCGCACAGAAGCGCTTCTGATTTTAAACAAATCAGCTCTATCGTCCCTGATAAGGGTTCTAACAGGGCATTGCTTAATAGGCACGCACGGTGCTAGAATGGGGGTAACGACCTTCGACTATTGTCGCAGCTGCAGATGTACAGAAGAGGAAGAGAGCGTCCAGCACCTTCTCTGTCACTGTCCAACGCTTAGTAGGCGTAGGATGGCTATCCTTGGTAAACCTTTTCTACATGACCTCGCTGAGGTCTCTTGCTATGAAGTAAAGGCTCTGGCAAAATTTATAATTTCCACGAGGTGGACCCGCTTTAGGCAGGGTAGGGGTCCTCTTTTGAGACCGTATAGGGTATTACAATGGGCCCATTGGTGGCCTAAGTAGTGAGCTGTTACCATAGTGTTCAGCTCAGCCCTTGCAACCTAACCTAACCTAATCATTCCCCTATCGTCGGTGTCACGAGCCGTAAATGTAGTTAGTCATGAGCATTTATATTTGTGAGATGGGTTAAAAAAATAGGGGAAAACAGAACAAATCATCGCGATTCAGATTAAATTTGCATCAAAAAATAAATTCAATGTGTTATATCCCGGAAACTATGTTTATTACTGTATTTTTTTTAAATTTGAAAACCGCTTCGATAAGTTAATATTTCGGTATTTTACAACCCTTAGGATATTTTGGTTAAATTTTTCGCGATTCCACTGTATTATATATCCTTCATAAAAATTCACATATAATATTTGATCTACGTTGTGGCTCTATCATATGTTCGGACTATATAACATGGAGCAATCGTCTATACCAGCGGTACACAATTCCAGCAGGGCTTCAAACACAAACGCAACTTTTTTTGTAGTTGCATGTTTGTACAAGGAGAATATTTGAATATACGTAAATGACGTACAAGCGAAAACTATTTGGCTTCTCGTTTTGCTTAATTTCAGTCACTACGCTCATTCGACATGTAGATAAACCACCGAATAGTTTTCGAGGCCCCACGAAGCTCTCGAAGGCACATGTGGTCTGGACGGCTAAGTATCAATTAATGAATGTGCGAAAAATATTACTTCATTTCATATAATGACATATCATAAAAGTTCACATCATATCACATCTCAACTACGATGTGTTGCTATCATATCTCAAAGTGTCATATCATCTAGCTTAATATCATATCACACGTTGCCATATCAACATCATATCCTTTAAAAATTTTCCATTTTATATAATTTCCGATTATTTTTTAAATTTTTAATTAATGCATTTTCTTTAAATTTGGATTTCTTTAAGCTTGATATTCATAAAAATGGTTACCATCCCAATAATTAGCATTATCCTTACCGATAAGCATTTCTGCAACGCATCTTCATTTGTACACATACAGCTACACATGTCACGACGGTAAACTTGATACGAATTACAATCCTGAAAAGCATTGCAAATCAATTAATAATTACTCTTAGTGTATTAAAAATGTGCTACTACAACAACTCCTAAATATATAAAGCATGCATACAAAGCGTCAAAAACACAAAAGCGACCATACCCGACGACCTACCTCCGCCTTAATGCGACAATCACATTGACATTTTTTATGTTGCTCCACAACAACAATCTCCTTGCCACGTATATATGTATTGTCGCCATGGTAAATTTTTGTCACCTGAAATATAGCAATTATTTATTTGAAATTAGTCAGGTATGAAAGCAAATTTAATTTTTTTTTTCTTTAATTTAAATTCTATCTAACCGCAATGATTTGAAACCCACCTCAAAGTTTATTGTCTCCGTCTCGGTGGGTTGACATGACATCAATTGTGAACCACAGCAGCCACCGCAGCGTTTGACGCGCGTGCATTTTGGAAAATAGACAACTTTTGGGTCATGTGACGGTTCGAGTGGTGTGAGCGGTACAACAGTACTTTCGGGTATACAATTAGCTGCCTTTGGTATTTGTACATTTGCTAAGTGTGAGAACAAATTAGAACGAACTTTTCTTTACTTGAATTGAAATTGAATTGGTTTACACGTTTTGGCTTACCACGCTCGAGGCTGCGTTTGAATGTATCTGCAATGTATGAGAAAATAGAGTTGTTATGATGCTATGTACCTTATGTGGTAAATATATCTATTAATTAAGGATGAAATATAATTTTCATAATTCAATACAGTTATAATTTCAATTATTTAGAAGTCAGGCATAAATGTTGGATAAATAAGTCAAACCCCATATACATGCGACCTGCCTGAGTAAGCCAATGTCATTGCTAATTTTGATTCCGAAATCAATTAGCACAAATTAATATGTCTGTGTTTGCAAAAGCTTTCTTTTTCATATCTCTAGTATTTCTGTCGAAAAGCTGATTGTATGGCTTAATGGTTCCAAAAATTTGGCTGAATACTAATCATGATAATAATATAACAATAACACTGTACAAAAACAATTTGTGGTGGTTACCATTGTATTTTATTCATCATAATTAATTGGCGATTTGTCCTGCCATACTTGTTTTTGTTGTTCAGTATTTTTTCCACGCTTTGTAAAAGTTGCTCAGTTGTCACCGTGAGACTGAGCTCTGAGCCAATTGAAGGGAGATCAAGGCTTCCTCCACTTGCCTTCCCAAACTTAGTGGAGATCTCACGTTTCCTCCGCTGGGGTGGTGCGTTTTGATAAATTAACGCAACATAGTCCAGACAGCGTAGCCTTAAGACTGCCCTGCGTTGCACTTCATAACTAAAACTCCTACGATTCATGCCGTTGGCAGCACGGCAACGACAATTAATTTCGCGCAGATATTTTCTCTCCAATACTTCATGTACCATCCCATTTTGGTTTAAAATGGTTTGGGTGCCCCTTACTGTGCCGATGATGCTATTCAACGTATTGTTATGGTTGTTTTATCCGCGAAAACACTGTTCGAATATTTAAGGAGTGTTAGGTATATAGAGTCCTTTGCCGTATTAAATCCAATACGCTCCGGTTCTAGCACGTCCACGGTTTGTTCACAACTCCAACACTCGGGTTTATGGATTTTAGTCGCGATAGGCACGCCTACCGCTGGAATATTCTAAGCCATTAATCCTTGTTTCTACGAGAGCAGGTGTTAGAATAAAATAGCATAACTGTTAGATTTCTGCATAGTAAAAATATTCTTGATGTAAAACTGCACAGAGCCGTGTATTCATCTTAGCTGCCACAAGGTATTGATCGCGGATAAAGATCACATGCCTGCTATGGGTCGTAACATGATCAATCTATTTGCGTGTCTTCGATCGGGAGATTACCAAGTAACTTGATGTATGTTTTAAAAAGCTGGTACTGCAGATGACCATATTTCGAGTCATGGTGACGTGGAACAAACACTGCCTGATAGGAGATGTCACATCCTGGGGTCTGCAGTTTTCGATTGTAAGATCAAAGACCCCTTTTCTGTTATTGCGTAGGCCTAGGCTATAGTATCTTGGGAGTGAATTTTTAAGAAAAAAAATCATGATTGTATTTTAAAAGCTAAGCCTATCTAAGATAGTGTAAAAAATCTATAAGAATTCGGGTATTTGGTTTGAGTCATACTGGTTTTGGCATTGTGACATGTTCAAAGCCATTTTTCGTTCTCGGACATCAAATTGAATAATTAACCCTGGCAACGATCACTATAAGACTTGTGGTATCATAATTGGACGTAAAAGTGTAACAAGTGGCTTGTTTCAATAATTAAAAGATATTTCAATTGTAGTAAGTTGGTATGTAGATATTTATAAAATATTTTGGTACTTTAAGTATAGAAATTTCCCTTGAATATCGGATCACTCAATGACATACAATTTTGTATCCCCCTTACCTTGTAAACCCAATCTGGGATCAATGGTGTCCTTGTCGACGAAACGCTCTATGAACTCTTCAACATCTGTCACATTATCAAGTTCTTTATAAAAGTCCATAGGTATCTGAAATAAATAGAGAAATTTATTAGAAGGCTTACTAAAACATTTATTTTTTTATTATTGTAATAAAATCCAAGCATTTTTGGAAACATTTGTGTATCGTACCGTATTGTGTAACAAAAACAATTTAATTCAAATGATAAATATAATCTGCTAAACTATTCGTAAAAATTATAGATCTAATCAGTACTCGAAGTCATTTTTTCACATATATCCTTGATTCAATTCACAACTCGAGATTATGTTTAAACGTATGTAGTTCTAACCCGACTTCGGTTGTTATGGCTACTGATCATAGAAATATCTTATGGTGGAATCTAGTCGATGATATTGTACAAAGCTCAACCCAAATTTTAGCAATATAAAACCACTCCTTTTCCAGTTTAAGTTCAAAAAGTAACAATTTAAGTTCAAAAAATTACAATTAAAGCTCAGCAATTTCAACTCGAATTTAGAAAATTATAAATAAAGTTCACAGTTTCCAAGTTAAATTCAGAAAACTATAATTCAAGTACAGTGCCCGTATCGGAATCCATTCTTCACTCAATTTATAAATATGAAACTGCGAAACTATTTATACAAATTATGATAAATTATAAATCCAACTAGTAGGCGATGTCTCTAGTTCACATATGTATGTCGTTATTCGGACTCAAGATTTCAGAGCTATTTTGATTCAGGACTTCACTCTGTATTGCGGACGATAGCTTAGATGAACGACTCGCGTCCAAACGATTTCGGCAATGGTATTCTCCTTCGTTTTCGTCCAAGCTTTGCGTTTCTTACTTTATATTAAACAGGACGTTCAAATGATATGTTGCCATCGTTTAACATAGTGCAAGTACACTAGCGATTCGTCTCTTAGGCGAAACCAACGTTCATTTCGTAATAGAGAATAAGGCCTTAATGTTTAAGTGAAAACTTGATTTCGATACGAATCGTAACACACGATGCGGGCCAGAACTTTGCAGTCAAAGCTCAGAATGTCAAATTTAAGTTTAGAAAATAGCAATTCACGTTCAGAAAATTACAAACGAGATACATACATGGGTCGGACGCAGTCAACTTGTAATGGTTGCCGCGATATTTAATTTCCGGCGGACTTTTTCAAAATATCCCATAGTACAACATCGATAGAGCTGCCAACAAAACTCTTGATATATACTTTCTGGTGACACTTTTTTATGTAATTTATCCATTTGGCGCATAACAATTAATATTACTAATAATCACTATTACAAATGACAAATCAGGTATTTATTTTGGTGATATTTAAAAATAACTAATTTCAAAGGTGTTGTGTGATTACCTGATTACATATATAAATTATAACTAATCCTAATTTAATTATAATTAATTATCTACTGTCATGAATATCACCGCAAGGTGTAAAAACCCCTTTTCAATTACATACATATGTACATCAGAATATACAATATTTATATATTACAGCATATGCCAAGTTAATTTAATTTTACTATTCAGTATATGTACGTATATGAAATTACTCATACAAACATACATACAAAACTAATGTATCTTTATATGTGTGTATGGAGATAGAGTGCATAATCAAATATATTGTTTGTCAAGTTGCTACTGATTTATGTGATTATAAAAGTTAATTATAATAATCTAATTTAATTTGATATTGTTATTTTTATTTATTATTTAAACTCAGTATGTTTGCGTACGTTAGCATTTGACAAGTTCATATCGTTATGTTGTTAGCATGTGTTTATTTCAGGGCTCCAGAATAATTTTCAAGTTGTTTGTTTTTTTTTTGTTAACCTCTTAGAAAAAATTCAAGTAAAGTGGGGGAAAACTGCTTAAGGAAGTGGAAAAGTAATGCATTTCTTGAAAAGGAAAAAGAAGAATTCCTAAAATTTTGTAAAACTTTAAATTGGTACTAATAATTTAAAGTTTTATAAATTAATTTCTGTAATTTTGTATTATGAAATCCGGCGGATGACGGAAAGTTTCAAGACCGCGACAAGTTCTTGCTTGAACGACAATATCTCGGGTAACCCGAAAGGGATACACTTCTCCTCACTGCGTAATAGAGACTGAAATCATGAACTCGATATTCCAATACCTGACGACGGAATATATCACCTGACTATGACGAGGAAAGAACGGAAATATACTGGCTAAAAATTAACAAAAGTCAGTTAGATGATGGTCTGAGGAAAAGAATTACTAAAAACATGCGTCGACGTTCCCAATTCTTCAGAAAAATGGTTCCGTAAATCAGCTTGTCTAATATCGTATATAAAATTCCATCATGAATATAAAAGCACCTGGTAAATCAACTACCAAATCCACGAAAGAACCCACACACATAAATAGATGCATTCGCATCTCACCAGTCACGTCACTGTTGAGGGATATAAATTCACAGCAAAAATAATACCAGCGCAGAAATTTAAAGCGGAATCCCGCCTGCCAATCAGTGCTGGATATCGTAGAGTCCGCACTCGACGAACCAAAATCACCATACCTACCTTCCGTAAATTATCACCAACGTCGATTGATTTGCTCTTGGTACACACAAAATTGGGGACACCTTCAGTGAAGGGTGTTGGTATGTAATAAAAGACTCGATATTTTTCTAGTTTTCCAATTTCCTTTAAATTTTGTATATCGATCTTATACCGTTTTCACACAGAAACTTAATCGAATCAAAATTCTATTTAATGAAATAATTAAGTTCCCCTTTCCATACAAGGCCTTTTGCTTAATTAAGCGAACATTTGTCAGCAGCCCAAAAAACTATTTCGTTTTTACAAAAAAATAGTTAAAATGAAAAGCAGCCGTTTCCTTCTTAACTATAAATACAATCAAAATAAAATGCATGTGCAACTACTCACAGATGTTACACCTAACCAAATATGTGCCTATCTTCGAAAAAGCCACATTATCTTTTTCAGCAAATGCAGCGAAAATTAAATTTTGAAATTTTTTCGTGTTTTTCTATTTTTCGTAAATTATTGAAAACAATTTGTTTTTGATTGTCATTTGTTACGTTGACAATAAAATTCGAAGCACCAAGCAAAACCGACTGGATTTTTCACTCGATTAGGCATTCAATAAAACAATAATGAGATAATTAAGGATTTGTATTTTGTATAGAAGATTCAGTTCAATTAGGGCTTTAATGTAGAAAACTTGACTAATTATTTCATTAAGCCTCTGTGTGAAACATTGCCGCCTGCGAAGTTTAACTAAAAATCTATAACTTGAACCAGTGTTGCCGCGTGCTTAGAACAAATGTATAATTTTTCAAACATAAAATGTACTAAAATGTATCAAACGCAAAAATAAATTTTTTTTTTTAAAATTACAAGATATTTTTGCGTATTTATTTCTATAAACTACATAAGGGGTATTCTCTCTGCCGAGAAACTATAGAAAATGTAGAAAGAAACAACAAAATACATTCGTGAAAAATTTTCCACATTTTCTATATTTGAATAGTAAATTTATAAATTTGACAAAAAATTTTGAAACTAAATTTTTAATTAAAAAAAACAAAATTTTTCTGTGCGTGGTAGTTTTCTAAACTTTTAGAATGCGTGAAATATATATATTTTTATAACTTTTGGCGCTTAATTGCATGACCAGATCTAAAGGATATTCCTTGTGTAAGTGGTGCGTTGGAGGGTGGACCGTGCGTAGAAGTCCACGAAAGTGGGGAAAGCTTCTGACCGCCATTCACTTGAGAATGGCCAGAGCGATTCTTTTGCATGCGGTTCAAGCAGCTCACTACTGCCGGTCGCTTGCGGCCAAGTATCCTCTGGGTAGCCAGGGAGATCTCATCGGCAGCGTCTGTACACATCTAGGTGCGGCTGCAAGCGGGTGTCTGTCTTGGAGCAAGCGGCTCGCTATATCAACGTGCAAGTAATATTGTTACATCCGCTGAGCGGGTTGTGCGCTGAGCTTGGGACCCGCCACGTAAAACCATACTCCAATGAAATATACCAACAAGCCTCGGATAAATGCATTCTATACGGCCATAACCGTTTAGACGGTTAAGCGCCAATTAAGTAAGTAAGTAAGTGGAGCGTTCTCTGAGGTGTGTATATTTGATGTAGAAAACGTTGAGTATTTTCTACGTTTACTACGTTTCCTAGACTGAGAGAATTGCCCTATTAATATATATATATAGTTGGCCTCTTGGCAGAATCTCGCATGTGTACTTTTTTTCGATTCTAAGGGCTTCATTCCGTATTGCGAACGAGAGGTCAGATGAGCGTTTCGCTTCCAAACGATTGCGTTTAGCAATGGTATTATGTATCATTTCCGCTTAGCCTTTACGTTGTTTATTTTATGTCAAACAGGAAGGCGAAAGCAATTGTCAATTGATATGTTGCCATCGTTTAACAGTGCAAATACACTGGCCATACGTCTCTGAGACGAAACGAACCTTCGTATCGTAATAGAGAATCAGGCCCTAAGTTACTGAGATCACTGGAAAAACCGTTTTATGATCTATATTATATTGAGTACAAAGCCTTAACATTAACAATATTAAAACCCGATTTTCACACAGTTTTATTTTTATGTTTCTGGCTAGAATATGATTTATTTCAACAAAAACGTATAATTATTCACGTATTCACGCTGAAGATGCATCAAAATAAGACATTTCATAAAAAAGTGTATCAAAAAAGGTACAATTGTATCAAAACGGCAACGCTGTTTGGAACCAGTTGGTGGAACAAATATTGCTCCCGACCAGTATTTGAATAAATAAGTTATCATAAAAACAAATAACAAAAATTTAAATTAATAAATCTCACAAATAAATGAAAGATTCATTCACTGAAGACAAAATTATTATTTTTTTTTTAAGAAACCGGAACGATTGTTTTGGTTAACTCTTATTTTAGAGCCCTGTTACCTATATTGTTTCGCACTTACTTTCATACCAACGTATATTTTGCATTTTATACACTTGTCGACACGTTTGTTGATCTTGACGCATTTTTTCCATAAATTTGCTACCGGCGCACAAATAAATTTACTGGAAGTCCGCATATTTTTGCACGCGTGAGTCATTGTGACATTCCTTAGAAATGCCGAATGGAAGGCCGTTGAATACAGTGCACGCTACGTATATGGAACTGATTAGAAGAAAAATATGTACAGTGGTGCGCTTGATACTTATTGATTTTTTGACCAAAAGCCTATCTAAAACGACCAACGTTGAGCTTGATTAACAACCTTGAAAAGCTAATTCCCATTCAATAAAATATCGAGCGGAATGGCACCTTATCTCGACTGCCAATTCGAAGCGTTCAGAATATCTTTCAAGAAAAAATTTCCTCAGATTTTTTTCATAAGTTCGATTTCACATCATTTTTCTCTTAGTTACAAATCACAGCTCAAAATGTAATGAAATATAAATGTAGTGAAACAGATCGTATTCGAAAGAAGTTTTGAGGGAGAATGTTCTTCAATCGAGGTCCGAAAAATATTTTGAAGTATTCAAAAGCTTGCTGAGTTAAGGTCCCTACGCAGCTCTTACATAAGTAAACGCTAAAGAAATATTTTGATTATTTTCTTTTACATGGAAATGGGAGCAGACAAGAAATGTTGATATTGAATTTTAATCGATTTTAACCATGATCCAAAAAATGGAGGTAGTTCCATTTAGTGTGACGTTAGCCACTTGACTTTTGCGGGGACAATGACAATTTCACCAAAAACAGCTACCAGATTGAAAAATGTTGCGAATTTTTCTAATTTTGATGGATTTCATATTAAGGAATACGACTAAATTACTTTCGTAATTATTTTAAATAAAAAATAAAAAAATGAGCCCCATGCCTTGGAAATATTTTAATACGAAATATCAGCTTAGAAAATTTTAATAAGTTTTTCGAGATCCCGAAAATTCCTTTGGTGGAAGAAACATAGGTTGAATTATATAAAGCAAGGGAATATAGCCTTCTTAAGTGTCCGTACGTTTGCTCAGAACATTTTGACAAAACATACACGTTTGTCAATTGCTTGCTCAAAGGAGGTCCTTATAACCCGACACCGCAATTTCTTGATTAATTGGCTACAAGTCCACATTTTTTATTATTTTATTTATTGTATAATTCATGCGTTGCGCTTTAGGAGGGAATTGTTACAACTATTTTTTTGGGAGAAGATTACCCTGTAGCTCTGCAAGTTAGCCACTAGTTATGAGAGTGTTTATGCCGGTTGTACCAGGGATCACCTTTGGGGCAGTCCCGCCTATACACATTCTGTGCCCTTTTAGCATGGACATAGATATGTATGTAGACTTTGGAGGTACACTTTTTGTCAACATGCCTTGATAAATATCCATTGTAGGGGCATTATATTAGGGCCATGCTAGAACAACGGGATTTTTCGTGTATTTTTTTTCTGTTTAAGGGTAAAGCTGCCATAAAGATATGAGTCATTATCCACTATTTTTCAATAAAAGTGCATGTTTTACTGTATTCTCAATCTATATGAATGCACATAAATCGTGCTAAAGCATATTATTATTGTCTCAGATGACCATTGCCAAACCGAAAAACCACAATTTGACAGAACAAATTTTTCTTAAGCATTTCTTTGGTGCCTATTTTATTGATTTTTTGGTTTTCTTGCATATGGCTCTTTATTGCAAAATATGTAGCAACCAAGATAGGTTGATCATACTTACCTTTCATGCCGAATATGCGGGGTTCGAGTCCTCAGGCAGGTAATAAAAAAAATGAAAATGCTTCGAATCTTTTTTTCATCTAGATCTTAATTCGCCGGTGGCCAGGTAATAATACGACTCTAGTCAGGGATTTCATTTTTCTAAAGACAACAATCAGTAAGTAATTCAGCTAGTACCTGTGTATTTAATTGAAATCCGTTTAAATAATTATTGGACGATTCCGCACGTGCCACTTAAAAACATACATTCAATCAGATTCAAGCAAGAAATGCCTCTAAAAAAGAAAACAGCATTACACTGCTAAAAATTTATGTGGGTATACATTTTTGGCAGTAAATTTCAAACCCTTTAATTTCGCCTTTTATTCCTTTTTTTAATTTCATTATTATTTATTGCTCCAGTAACATCGTGATTATGATTAAAAATCCGGATTCTGCTCCTAATGCCATACAGCTCTCTCCCTAAAAGTATGCAAATTTGAAACGCAATCAGGCTTAACGCCCAATAACACTTTTTATGGGACAAAATATTTTATAGGATCCATAGCGATTATAGCACTTTGAATACAGCGGCCGAACGCGCTCATTATTCGTGATGCTAGTTTCCGCAATTGCCAGTTCCACCGACGACGCGAAGCCTTAAAGATGTCCGCTCGATCGCGAAGTGATTAAAAAAATTTTAGGCAATCAAATAACAGTGAAAAGTGTGTAAATAATATAAAAATATGTTTATTACAAAATAAGCATAAAAATAAATAAATTAAGTTCAATAAATTAAGTCTAATACCAAATATTTAAAGTGCAGAAGCTGCGATAGCTCAACAAGTGTTGGTTGAAAAAAGAAGCATGTGCTGAAAAAAATATATGTATGAGTGAGTATATATGTGTGTAGGTAGGTGCATTAGACTGTGTTTTAAGCGATATTAAAATTTGTCGTTATTATACTTCTTGATGTTAGTGTTTTCTAGTATAAATTTGGAATTGGTGATTTTGCAATAAGAGCAATCAGTTGAGGCCATTTTGAGATTCAAATAATTCATAGCTCCATCTAATGGGCATACCTACATATGAAAGTGTTGAAATTCCGGTATAAAATATGTTATAAATTTTAGATATTTTTTTTATTTATTTCTATATTTTCGTACTTTTAAATTTTCTTCATGTTGGCGGTGCCACGCCTATTTTTCAAAATTTTACCACACATCAAGTTTTATCAATTTATCGACCTGGTAATGAACCGAACTCGAAATTTCTGTATCTATCTTTTTCAAAGTGGAATGGTCGCTATTCCATTTCCTTTCACAATTCATATACATATAGCTAGGACAAGTGTCAAAATGATATCTCCATTATCTTTTGGTTTACGGCTTAAAAACTTGTATCGATATCGATTTTTTTTAAGTGAGCTGCCCCCGAATTCCACACTTCGCTAATGCTAAAACTCGTTCGCCAAAAATTTCTAAAACAGTATCAAGGCTCAGAAAAGTATACATTAGTTATTAACATATGGTCGCTATTCCATTTCCTTTCACAATTCATATACATATAGCTAGGACAAGTGTCAAAATGATATCTCCATTATCTTTTGGTTTACGGCTTAAAAACTTGTATCGATATCGATTTTTTTTAAGTGAGCTGCCCCCGAATTCCACACTTCGCTAATGCTAAAACTCGTTCGCCAAAAATTTCTAAAACAGTATCAAGGCTCAGAAAAGTATACATTAGTTATTAACATATGGTTTCGAGGAATAACAGCCTAACTCATATACGTAGGACCTAGGTGTTTATTCATTATGATCATATGGTACTAAATATTGCATACTTTTCTGCGCTTTTGTTACTGTTTTAGATATTTTGAGCGATGGAGTTTTCGCGTTAGCAGGTTTTATCGTTAGCGATGGTTGGAATTCAGGGGCTGAGTGATCAACGAAATGTCAAAATTATTAGGCTACTTCTTTTTTTCACCCAAGAAATTGTAAACGAAATTTTTTCCAAGCGTTTTCTTATTTTATAGATGCATAGCTTTTTCAAATACAGTAAAATTGCATAAGATTTGTCGCGTACGAACACTGCTCCCAATAGTGCCTTTTTCCTAAAAGTATGCAAATTTAAAACGCAATCCAGATTAAACCTCCGAACAGAGAACATAAAATCAATAAAAAAAATTATAAAGAACCAAAAAGTCGACAATCGAAAAATGTTGATACATTTCAGAAATTTGCACCCTTTATTCATTATTGCATGTGGGCATGGTTATAAAGATCTGAATATAATACTAAGAATTATAATTTGGCAAAATTGCAAAGTGATACTGATGGCTCCTAGCTTGCAAAACTTTTAAAATTTTTTCTATTTCCAAAATTTACAAAACTTTTATTTACTTTTAGATTTTCGTGCTTTTAAAATTTCTTCCTCTTAATGTTAGCGGTTCCACGCTCATTCTCCGAAATATTTCCCAGTTTCTATTTTCTATCATGAATCAACCCACATAGCAAGTTTCATAAGAGTATCGGTTTTTTGTAATGACCTATCGTATTTTTTTATTTTGCGATATCGAAAAAGTAGGCGTGGTTATAGCGTGTTTTCGCCCATTTTGATCTATCCTGGGCCCAGATAAGCCAGCTACCACATTTCGTAAAGATATCAGAATTTTTACTCAAGTTAACGTGTTAAAGGACGGCTTAATCAATTTGTTTTTCGATTATGATAGTTTTGATATATGAAAGTCGATATCTATCTGGATTCCTTAGAGCATTAGGTACTACCGTAACCAGTGGTGGATCCAGGGGGGGAGGGGCTGGGGCCGGGGGAGCGATCGCCCCCGCTCTGATCTGGAACTTATGAAAATTATAAAATAATTACATATACAATTTTAAAATGTTTAGCTTTTATGTATATATAATCTATAAGATCGTCCTAATATATATATATAATATTTATATATGGGGTATTCCATCCCATTTCGACCAATTTTGAACCCGACCCCTTTAGAATTGGCTGAAAGTTTTTCTTCTTTTTCTAGCTTACGAAAGACGTTTTTCAGAATTTTTAAAAATTTTTTCATCCAACTCAAAAAAAGTTATGAATTTTTAAAAAACACCGTTTTTGTTTTCAAAATGCTATAACTTTTTCAAAAATTGACCGTTTGGGATCTTTTTTTTTAAAAATTTGTTTTTAAATGTACTTTTCGGAAAAAATACAAAGAAATGTTTAAAGTTTTTTTTTTTAATTTTCCAGTTTTTCAAGATTTTTCGAATTTCACCATTTTTTTTTCTCATAAAAAACTTCAATCAATTCTGCAATTATCCCCATTAATCCCGGAGTGGGCCGATTTTTTTATATATTTTTTTATTTAATTGAAAAAAAAATTTTTTTAAAAATAAAAATAAAAATTTTTTTTTTATCAATTTTATTTATATAACTTAAAAATTTAAGAAAATGATTTTTAAGTATTCTTTTCTTTATATATTATGGTAATCTACGATTAAAATAACCAGGATTAATGACTGACACAGTAAACATGTAAGTTTTCTAAAAATAATGTAACATATATAAGGAAAAGAATACTTAAAAATCGTTTTCTTAAATTTTTTTGTTATATAAGTAAAATTGATAAAAAAAAAAAAATTTTTATTTTTGAAAATTTTTTTTTCAATAAGATAAAAAAAAAAATATAAAAAAAATCGGCCCACTCCGGGATTAGTGGGGATGATTGCAGAATTGATTGAAGTTTTTTTGAGAAAAAAATGCCGAAATTCGAAAAATCTCGAAAAACTGAAAAATTAAAAAAAAAAACTTTAAAAATATTTTTGTATTTTTTCCGAAAAGTACATTTAAAAACTAATTTAAAAAAAAAAGATACCAAACGGTCAATTTTTGAAAAAGTTATAGAATTTTGAAAACAAAACAGGTGTTTTTTAAAAATTCATAACTTCTTTTGAGTTGGATGAAAAAATTTGAAAAAATTCTGAAAAACGTCTTTCGTAAGCTAGAAAAAGAAGAAAAACTTCCAGCCAATTCTAAAGGGGTCGGGTTCAAAATTGGTCGAAATGGAATGGAATACCCCATATACATTAGCTTACTTAAAAAGTTGACTTAAATCGCCCCTAAAAAATACCTAAGTTCGGAGATGTTTCCAATTATTTCATATTTTTATTTAACGTTGTATAATTAGGCAAGAAACAAGCAGTAGGGGAATATTACTATACCTCGCCACACAAATTTTGTTGCAAAAATTTCTTAGGGAGTATGTCTCCTTTCTATTTGGGGCTATGCCACTTGGAATTATGTCGTGTCACTTTATTTGGCTACTACTATATTTCACAGAAGAATTATACACGAAATTTTTCATGAACGTTTTCTTAGGGTGGGGATAAATAGCTTTTTGTCCCGTACCAGCAGTGGCACACTCCAGTAACATGTCATAAGTAATCGTTGTTAAAAGTCCGAGAATGCTCCCAATGCAATCGAACATTTTCCCTAAAAGTATTGAAATTTAAAACCTAATCCAGCCTAACGCAAAATAACACCATTTTATGGGGCAAAACTTTTATAGGATCCATTGCAGTTATAGGACTTTGAATAAAGCGCCTAAAGAAATAACTGCTCATTATTTGTGATTTCCGCTATTGCCAGTTCCAGAGACGCCGCGAAGCCTTAAAGACGTCCGCTTGGTCGTGAAGTGATTAAAAAATTTTCAACAGTGAAAAGTGTGTGAAATAGTATTAAAACAATGTTTATTACAAAATAATTATAATAACAAATGAATTAAGTTCAATATATAAGGTTTTATACCAATAATTCAAAGTGCAGAAGCTGTAATAGCTCAACAAATGCTGGCTGAAGAAAAAAAGCACGTGCTGAAAAAAATATATGTGTGCGCGAGTATGTACGTAGGTGCATTAGGCTGTATGTTAAGCAAGATTTTATTTTGATGGTAATTTTTTCTAGTGGCGATTGACTTTTTCAGTGTTCAGGTTGTTTAAAATTGAAAATAATTTCATAATTCGATCTAATGCGCATACCTACATACTTGCAAGTGTGTATAAAAAAAGTGTTGATTTGCCGTTAAAAAGTGTTATTGTGCAAAGTTAGAGAAAAAATGGGGTAAATGTTTTTCTATATAATAAAATATATGCGGTTCCATTATACCACGGAAGAGAGTGGAAAATGTGAGTGTGTATGCAATATAAATTAAGTGAAAGTGCCTAATTAAAATTGCTGGGTAAAATGGAACATTGATTTGTAGAATATTGAAAGAAGCGATTTCTTATTCAATTAGTTTTCACATTAACCATTTAAAATTTTTCAATGAATACTGGCAAAATTAATCAAAATAGTAAGGAAGATTCCCATATCGAGTAAAGCCACGGCAGCGATTTAGTTTAGCACCCCCCGAGTTCGGGGTTTAACTTGGTATCAAATGAAAGAGGGAGTTCTCCCGATCACAAATATATATATTTTAAGATGCGCAAACTTATAATTTAAAAGTTATTTGTTGTTAAAGTTTGCAAATTTCTATACAACTTTTATATGTGTATACGTATATATATTGTAACGAAATTGCTTGCAAATCCTCTTATTTGCAACCCTCTGCTAAGTTCGTACCGCTAAACTGTTGAATAACTAACTCCAATATTGAATAATTGAAAAAATGGCCTTTATTACAGTACTTCACAATAACACTTATACTTTGCAACGAATAGCAAGCTTAATAACCAAACTGATTGATAGCTCAAATGAAACTCTACTATTCAAAATAATTCTGCTATAGCTCGCTAGATAGCGCTTAATCGAAATCTCAAATCAAACTGAATTCCTTCTTACTCGCTTGCCCCGCTTTTATAGTTTACGCTGCATACTTCTAGGCTCTTCGATTTCCAGAACTTACTAGTTGTTTCGGCTACAAAATGGCCAGCCACAACTACGTGCACAAATTATTGCCCTTTCTTGTGACCACTGAGATAAGATATATGCATGTGTTTGTGCATTGCCGCTCCGCTGCTCGTACACGTACATATGTGTAGACCTAATTATTTATTCGTTTATGTAGATACATAAAGATTGAATTATTGATGTGAATGTTTGTAGTTTACAGTCTCTCGCGCGCACATAGGCGTATAAGTAAATGCATCTGTGTGTGACATCTCTCTGGGCTGCCTTATATATGTGTATACATGATTTGATTATTGACGTTAATACTGCTTGGCATGGCCTTAGCATCGCCTTAGTGATGGTATAGGTTAGTGATGCTAATATCCGTGACAATATTTTATGACATTACAAATCTGTGCTGCCACATCTAAGAAACGGAACAAGTGCAGAATCGAAAAATAACTCATAAAAATACCTATCATCTGAAGTATATATCTTTAACTTTTCTAGTCTTTATTTACCAAAAATTTGAAAAAGCTCTTTTTTGCATTCGTGAACGAGCTGATATTACCTTATAACTCTTATGTTTATTGTTATGTTAGCCGATCCAACACCGGCTGCGCCATGCACAGTAATTCTGCGTAGAACACCTTTCTGCGTAGGCGGCTTTCGGCCGCGCTTATAAAAAATAACAACCTTCTGCGCAGAAGGTTGTACTACGCAGAAGGACATCACCGTGGCGGTATCCACGGTTATACCACACACCCGGACTTGACATGGCGTAGCCCAGGGTTATTTTTAAAAAGCGCGGCCGAAGGCCGCCTACGCGGAAAGGTGTGTCAACTTTTCAAAATATTTATATTTGTTTTTTTTTTGTTTATGTGGCAGCACAGCTTTGTAATTTCATCAATAAAATATATATATATAAATGTGCATGTTGCTACAAAAGCGCGAATGATTTAATAAAAACATTTCTAATAAGTAAAAACAATGCAAAAATGAAATGTGAAATATACAAAAATGCAACTTAAGTTTATCGTTGCCAATTTATATAGATATTGTAACGAATGTTAGCAGCACTGGGCGATGCTATCGTCTCTAAGCCGATGCTAAGCAGTGACGTGAATGCACATCAATAATTCAATCATTATGTATCTACATAAACGAAACAATAACTGCGTCTACATATTTGTACCATGTACGTATACGAGCAGCGGAGAGTCAATGCACAAACACATGCATATATCTGAGATACTGCTATAAGTATGCAATGAGAAAAACTATAAAATTGTGCAATTGTAGTTACAGCTGAGAAGTTTGAGAGCTGCTGGACTAGTAGATTCTGGAAGCGCCTAGAAGATGCGAACTTTGAAATCATAGAGTATAAAAGGCAGCAGATGTAGAGGCGCTGGATTTCAGTTTGATTTGAGTTGTCAAGCAGTTACGACTAAGACGATATCTAGCGAGCAATAGCAGTATTATTTTGAAAGTCAGTTTCATTTAAGCTATCAGTTTGGTTATTAAGCTATTCGTTGCACAGTTTGAGTGTTATTGTGAAGTATTTTAATAAAGGCCATTTTTCCATTATTCAACAGTTTAGTGATTCGAACTCAGCAGAAGATTGCAAGTAAAGGGAATTGCAAGTAAATTCGTTACAATTGGTGTCAGAAGTGGGATTGTTGAATAAATTCCAAAGGACACCAAAGACATGGCAAAGTTAAGTGAATTGAAGATCCAGCAACTGAAGAAGGAGTTAGAGAGCCGTGGATTGAATACAAGCGGCGTTAAACTCGAACTTCAGGCACGGCTACGAGAGGCAATGGAAGCAGAAGGAATTGATGTGGACGAGTATGTCTTTTATCCTGATGGGGACGAGACAACAACAAAAATTGAAGAGAAAAACGAAACATCGCAGACAGTTACAATAACAGTTGCAATAACTGCTCAAACATCGACAGTAACATCCAAGATGGAAGCGCAAGAGGCACGTATATCAGAAATGTCGACTCAGATAACATCCAATATGGAAGCACAGGAGGCACATATTGCAGAAATGTCGTCAGAAATAACATCGAAGATTGAAGCACAAGAAACGCGTGTGTCAGAAATGTCGACACAGATTACATCCAAGATGGAAACACAATTGGAGGAATAGAAGACATATTTGGCATCTCAACTGGAATCGCAAGAGGCACGTATATCTGAAATGTCGGCACAAATTTCGGAAAATGTATCATCGCAGCTCTTTGTGAAACTGGAAGAGCAGGATGCAAAAATTTTACAACTCGAGGACAAAATTGATGCCGAAATAGAAGCGTTAAAAGGTCGTATGGAGCAGTTACAACTAAATCGCTCAGCTGTTTCATCAAGTAATCCAAAGGTAAAAACACCATCATTTGACGGTTCTGTTCCTTTTCAGGTCTTTAAGCTACAATTTGAGAAGACCGCAACAGTGAACAACTGGAATGCTGAAGATAAAGCTGCTGCATTGTTCGTAGCTTTAAAAGGACCAGCTGCGGAAATCTTACAGACCATCCCAGAGTACGAGCGGAACAACTACGAAACATTGATGAGCGCTTTAGAGAGACGTTACGGAAGCAAGCATAGGAAACAGATATTCCAAATTGAGTTGCAAAACCGCTACCAAAAAGCAAATGAGACATTGCAGGAGTTTGCTTCAGATATTGAAAGATTGGCTCATCTCGCAAATGCGGACGCACCCGTGGAATACACTGAAAGGGTAAAAATCCAGAGCTTCATAAATGGCATACGGGATGTGGAAACTATGCGGGCTACATATGCGAATCCAAAAGTAACATTCGCAGAAACGGTGTCACATGCATTGATTCAGGAAACAGCGTCGCTTCTGTGTAAGCTAGTTTTCAAAGCACGCCGTGTGTAAGTAGAAAGGCCAGAGTGGGTAGACGTAATATTGGAGGCGCTGAAAGGATCGCAAAAGCGGAGTGAAAAAGTTATCAAATGATTGAAATGCGGGAAGTCCAGTCACATTGCACGTGATTGCGATCTTGGTCCTAATAGTTCCAACAATGGGGGTGGCCGTAAACGTAAAGCTGGAGGAAATGGGCAAGAGCGTGTCGGATGTAAAGAACGAAAACTTGCCCCGGCTATTGAATGTCCTGCGATATCTGTGTCGCAAATTGGAAGGAAATCAAGCAGTCTTACCGTCAGAGCGAATGTGGATGGCAAGGAGCGTGTACTGACTGTAGATACGGGCGCATCTCATTCCTTGATCCGATCTGACTTGGTCAACAGGAGAGTAAAACCGTTACCTGGAGCGAGGTTGCGTACGGTCACTGGCGAGTATAACCAAGTCCGGGGAGAAGTGATCTGTGAAGTCTTAATTGGGAAGGTCATGGTTTTACACAAATTCGTTGTGGCGGAGATTGTTGATGAAGTTATATTGGGAGTGGATTTCTTGGTTGACCATGACATCAAGATCGATATGCAGAGAAGGGTGATGCATTATGAGAACCAAGATGTGCCACTTAACTTCAGTTTGGAAAAAGGGTTCAGCAGTAAGCGAGTGCTGGCGGAGAAGACTCGACAAAGGCCACGAAAGTCAAAAGGAAAGGTTGATGGATCGAATGTGCTAAATAAAGCGAAATTAAAAGTACTTGCGAGAAAAAGACCGACATCGACAAACCCTAATGGATGCACTAAAATGACTGAAAGAATTTTTCAGAAAGAATGCAAGGATGGTTTCAAGCCAGCGCGCACTTCTGTTGGGAAACGTCCGAACGATACTGAGTATGTGAAGCCAATCCGTCAAGAACAAGCCCTACAAAGTAGTTCTTGATTGGCCAAGCAACAGAGTGCGAAAGAACGATCCAGAATAATGAGTAGTAAGATGGTACACAGGTACGAGAAGGAAAATAATTCGGAAGGTTTCCGGGAGGGAGATTTGGTACTGCTATAAAACCCTCACCGGCGAAAAGGTGTTCCATCCAAATATCGGTGCAGTTGGGAAGGCCCGTACAGAGTTGTGAAGACGATCAGTGATGTCATCTACCGCATACAAGCAATTGGGAAATCACGAAATAGAAGAGTGGTACATTTGGCGATGCTAGCAGCGTTTAGATCGAGAGATTTGTCTGATCGGGACGATCGTTATGTATCTACATAAACGAAACAATAACTGCGCCTACATATATGTACCATGTACGTATACGAGCAGCGGAGAGTCAATGCACAAACACATGTATATATCTGAGATGCTCCTATAAGTATGCAATGAGAAAAACTATAAAATTGTGCAATTGTAGTTACAGCTGAGAAGTTTGAGAGCTGCTGGACTAGTAGATTCTGGAAGCGCCTAGAAGATGCGAACTTTGAAATCATAGAGTATAAAAGGCAGCAGATGTATAGGCGCTGGAATTCAGTTTGATTTGAGTTGTCAAGCAGTTACGACTAAGACGATATCTAGCGAGCAATAGCAGTATTATTTTGAAAGTCCGTTTCATTTAAGCTATCAGTTTGGTTATTAAGCTATTCGTTGCACAGTTTGAGTGTTATTGTGAAGTATTTTAATAAAGGCCATTTTTCCATTATTCAATATTGGAGTTATTTATTCAACAGTTTAGTGATTCGAAATCAGCAGAAGATTGCAAGTAAAGGGAATTGCAAGTAAATTCGTTACAATATGTATGTGGATTAAGGTTTTGAAAGATGTGTAAATTGTAATTTAAAGTGCTATAGAGATTTTCTAAATTTGCAAACTTTAACAACAAATAACTTTTAAATTATAAGCTTGCACACTTTAAAATATATATATTTGTGATCGGGACAACTCCCTCTTTCATTTGATACCAAATTTTTCCTCGAACTCGGGGGATGCTATTCTAAAATTTTCCCAAAGCCACATTCATCGTTCGTGTACGGGCATGATTCTTGTATGCTTTTTGCTGGTTCGTTTTCGATATTCGCCGTGTTGAAATGAACGAATAAAATGTAAACAATAATTGTGACTGGACAATTCAGGAACATAATATCTAAACCCACAAGAATTAAACAAGGGGTACCACAGGAGGGTGGAGCCGTGTGTAGAAGTCCACGAAAGTGGGGAAAGCTTCTGACCGCTATTCACCTGGGAATAGCCAGAGCGATTCTTTTGCATGCGGCTCAAGCAGCTCACTACTGCCGGTCGCTTGCGGCCAAGTATCCTCTGGGTAGCCGCTAACCTCCGTTTAGAGGTGAGCTAATGTGAGAAGGCGACAACCTGGCTAGGCCACTCTGACATAATCGGTTTAAGCTCTAGCCGGGGAGATCTCATCGGCAGCGTCTGTATACCTCTAGGTGCGGCTGCAAGTGGGCGTGTGTCTTGGAGCAAGCGGCTCGCTATATAAACGTGCAAGTAATATTTTCAGCACCGCTGAGCGGGTTGTGCGCTGGGCTTGGGACCCGCCATGTAAAACCATACTCCAATGAAATATACCAACAAGCCTCGGATAAATACACTTGGGACGTCCGCTCCCTGAACGGGATTGGTGCAGATGCACGGTTGGTTGATGTCCTCGTCAAAGCAAAACCTGACAACACCGCCATCCAAGAAATGCGTTGGACGAAGCAAGGAAGACAGAAGATCTAAAATTGTGAAATCTATTGGAGTGGCCATACGAATAAGCGCAGTTTCGGCGTCGGATTCGTGGTGGGAGAGATACTTTGTCGCCAAGTTCTGGCGTTCACGCCTGTGGACGAGCGTCTTGCCGCTATCCGAATAAAACCAAATTTTTTTAATATATCATTCATCTGCGCCCATGCGCCGACAGAGTAGAAAGACGATGAGGTGAAAGACACTTTTTATGAACAATTATAACGCACATACGAGCGCTACCCCGTCATGTAATAAAAGTCGTGCTTGGCGACTTTAACGCCAGGGTGGGCAAAGAAGGTTTTTTGGCCCTACAGTCGGAAAGTTCAGCCTACACAATGAAACTTCTCCTAACGGACTGAGGCTGGTTGACTTTGCCGGTGCTCGAAACATGGTCATATCTAGCACGAGGTTCATGCATAAAAAGATACATCAAGCTACATGGCTGTCTCCTGATCGAAATACTCGCAATCAGATCGATCACGATGTGATAGACGGACGGCATGCCTCCAGTTTTTTAGATGTGCGCACGATCCGAGGACATAACATCGGCTCGGACCATTATCTCGTTGCAGCCAAAATACGCACCCGCTAAAGCCAAGGAACAAAAAACACAAGGAAAGCTAGACGTCGAAAAGCTTCAATCACAACAGACTGCTAATCATTTCGCAACTCGACTCTCACACCTGCTCTCTGAGAGCACAACTCAGCCCGAAGGAATAGAGGAGCAGTGGGAACATATCTCCAAAGCACTTCGTACTGCCGCCGAGGAAAAAATTGGTTACCGGCGGCCACGAAAAAACAACTGGTACGATGAAGAATGCCGCGTTGCAACCGAAGGAAAAGACGCTGCCTACAGGGCTACGTTAAAAGCGAGCGCGACAAGAGGAGTGTGTGAACGCTATCGTGAGTTGAAAAAGAAAGCGAGACGCCATTTCAGGAAGGAAAAAGCAGAAGCAGAAAGGCGTGAGTGCGAGGAGCTTGAGCTGCTAGCCACCAGGAATAACGCCCGAAAATTTTACCAAAAAATACGGCGACAGACGGAAGGTTTTAAGACCGGGGCGAACTCCTGTAGGAACGAAAACGGCGACCTTGTAACTGATGTCCAGAGAGTGCTTAGATTATGGAGGGAACACTTGGCTGCTCTCCTAAATGGAGGCAGCAATTCACTGCGCAGAGATGAAGAACCCGATCTCGCAATCGATGATGATGGAATATATGTCCCCCCGCCCTATTATGACGAAGTTAGAATAGCAATAACCAGATTGCAAAACAACAAGGCCGTGGGCGCTGATGAATTGCCTGCGGAGCGGAGTTGGTAAGGCGCATGCAGCAGCTTCTTCGCAAAATATGGGCGGACGAGTGCATGCCCGGCTCACAAGAAGGGGGATACTGCAAAATGCACCAACTATCGTGGAATCAGCCTTCTTAATATCGCATATAAGGTCATTTCAAGTGTATTGTGCGAAAGATTGAAGCCCTCCGTGAACCGGCTGATTGGACCTTATCAGTGCGGCTTCAGACCCGGTAAACTTACCGTCGACCAGATTTTCACAATGCGCCAAATCTTGGAAAAAACCCGTGAAAAGAGAATCGACACACATCACCTCTTCGTCGATTTTAAAGCCGCCTTCGACAGCAGGAAAAGGAGCTGCCTATATGCCGCTATGTCTGAATTTTGTTTCCCCACAAAACTTATACGTCTGTCCAAAATGACGTTGAGCAACACCCTCAGCTGAGTCAGAACTGGGAAGCACCTCTCCGAGCCGTTGGAAACTAAACGAGGTTTCAGACAGGGTGACCCCCTATCGTGTTTTTTTAATTTGGTGATGGAGAAAATTATACTAGCTGCAGAACTTAACCGCACTGGAACAATATACTATAAAAGTGTGCAATTACTGGCATATGCTGATGACATTGATATCATCGGCCTAAACACCCGCGCCGTTAGTTCTACTTACTCCAAACTGGAAAAAGAAGCGGTATAGATGGGTTTGATGGTGAATGACGACAAAACGAAGTACCTGCTGTCATCGAGCAAAGAGTCAGCAGGCATACCAAAATATTACCCTCAGAACCGCTACGAGCTGTCTCCTTATGTTCCAGGAACACAACCTATACAATGAACAAACAGTTTCTGTTGAATACCCAGAAACCTGGGTATGCCAACAGACATCTGATTGATGAGGCTACATCTCCCAGGGGAAATACGGCTCGTGAGAATACAGCCGTATGAAGCATAAAAGCACGAGCAGGTTCTCAGTGATATCCACAAACAGGCGTCGGACATGTATGTCAGAAATTGCCCGGCGAATCCAGTTCTTAAAGAAAAATACCCAGAACTCGCAGAAGAGACACACCCTCCCTAGGGAAATTCGCGTCACTGTAGCTCAACTTCGATCTGTGTACTGTAACAGGTTAAACTCTTACCTATCCAGAATCAACCCCGACATACAAAATGTTTGTACTGCTTGCAATGTGTCCCCACATGACACCAACCATATCTTGAATTGGAATGTGGAACCAACGTCTCTAACACCCCTCTCACTAAGGTCCACCCCTGTTGAAACTCCAAATTTTCTTGGACTCCCGTTAGAGGACATTGATGACAATCTGCGATCGGTTGCATCTATTGGATGGGGCGAAGCACTGCTACTACAACAACAATACAACACAAGAAATATACACGAAATTTTTCTTGAGCGTTTTCTTAGGATCTTGATAAATAGCTTCAAGGTAAAAACATTGTAAAAATTTGAAGTTTTCTCCCGTACCAGCAGTGCCACGCTCCAGTAACATTAGCATTATTAATCGTGATTAAAAGTCCGAGAGCTGTTCCCAATGCCATCGAGCTTTTTCCCTAAAAGTATGCAAATTTAAAACGTAAAATAACATCATTTTATGGGATACAACTTTTATAGGATCCATTGCAGTTATAGGACTTTGAATAAAGATCCCAAAGCAATAACTGCTCATTATTTGTGTTTTCCGCCATTGCCAGTTCCAGAGACGCCGCGAAGCCTTAAAGACGTCCGCTTGGTCGTGAAGTGATTAAAAGAATTTCAACCAATCAAATAACAGTGAAAAGTGTGTGAAATAGTATTAAAACAATGTTTATTACAAAATAATTATAATAACAAATGAATTAAGTTCAATATATTAGGTTTTATACCAATAATTTAAGGTGCAAAAGCTGTAATAGCTCAACAAATGCTGGCTGAAGAAAAAAAGCACGTGCTGAAAAAAATATATGTGTGAGCGAGTATGTACGTAGGTGCATTAGGCTGTATGTTAAGCAATATTTTATGTTGATGGTAATTTTTTTTAGTGGCGATTCACTTTTTCAGTGTTCAGGTTGTTTAAAATTGAAAATAATTTCATAATTCGATCTAATGCGCATACCTACATACTTGCAAGTGTGTATAAAAAAAGTGTTGATATGCCGTTAGGAAGTGTTATTGTGCAAAGTTAGAGAAAAATGGGGTAAATGTTTTTCTATATAATAAAATATAAGCGGTTCCATTATACCACGGAAGAGAGTGGAAAATGTGAGTGTGTGTGGAATGTAAATTAAGTGAAAGTGCCCAATTAAAATTGCTGGGTAAAATGGAACTTTGATTTGTAGAATATTGAAAGAAGCGGAAGAAGTCAGGAGAAAAATACGATTTAATAATTCAAGTAAGGTAAGCAGTAAATTTCTTATTTAATTAGTTTTCACATCAACCATTTAAAAATTTTCAATGAATACTGGCAAAATTAATCAAAATAGTAAGGAAGATTCCCATATCGAGTAAAGCCACGGCGATTTAGTTTAGCACCCCCCGAGTTCGGGGCTTAACTTGGTATCAAATGAAAGAGGGAGTTCTCCCGATCACAAATATATATATTTTAAGATGCGCAAACTTATAATTTAAAAGTTATTTGTTGTTAAAGTTTGCAAATTTCTATACAACTTTTATATGTGTATACGTATATATATTTTATGACATTACAAATTTGTGCTGCCAAATCTAAAAAACGGAACAAGTGCAGAATCGAAAAATAACTCATAAAAATACCTATCATCTGATTGTATATATCTTTAACTTTTCTAGTCTTTATTTACCAAAAATTTGAAAAAGCTATTTTTTGCATTCGTGAACGAGCTGATATTACCTTATAACTCTTATGTTTATTGTTATGTTAGCCGATCCAACACCGGCTGCGCCATGCACAGTAATTCTGCGTAGAACACCTTTCTGCGTAGGCGGTTTTCGGCCGCGCTTATAAAAAATAACAACCTTCTGCCTAGAAGGTTGTACTACGTGGCGGTAGCCACGGTTATACCACACACCCGGACTGGACATGGCGTAGCCCAGGGTTACTTTTAAAAAGCGCGGCCGAAGGCCGCCTACGCGGAAAGGTGTGTCAACTTTTCAAAATATTTATATTTGTTTTTTTTGTTTATGTGGCAGCACAGCTTTGTAATTTCATCATTAAAAAATATATATATATATATATATATATATATAAATGTGCATGTTGCTACAAAAGCGCGATTGATTTAATAAAAACATTTCTAATAAGTAAAAACAATGCAAAAGTGAAATGTGAAATATACAAAAATGCAACTTAAGTTTATCGTTGCCAATTTATATAGATATTGTAACGAATGTTAGCAGCACTGAGCGATGCTATCGTCTCTAAGCCGATGCTAGGCAGTGACGTGAATGCACATCAATAATTCAATCATTATGTATCTACATAAACGAAACAATAACTGCGTCTACATATATGTACCATGTACGTATACGAGCAGCGGAGAGTCAATGCACAAACACATGCATATATCTGAGATACTCCTATAAGTATGCAATGAGAAAAACTATAAAATTGTGCAATTGTAGTTACAGCTGAGAAGTTTGAGAGCTGCTGGACTAGTAGATTCTGGAAGCGCCTAGAAGATGCGAACTTTGAAATCATAGAGTATAAAAGGCAGCAGATGTAGAGGCGCTGGAATTCAGTTTGATTTGAGTTGTCAAGCGGTTACGACTAAGACGATATCTAGCGAGCAATAGCAGTATTATTTTGAAAGTCAGTTTCATTTAAGCTATCAGTTTGGTTATTAAGCTATTCGTTGCACAGTTTGAGTGTTATTGTGAAGTATTTTAATAAAGGCCATTTTTCCATTATTCAATATTGGAGTTATTTATTCATCAGTTTAGTGATTCGAACTCAGCAGAAGATTGCAAGTAAAGGGAATTGCAAGTAAGTTCGTTACAATTGGTGTCAGAAGTGGGATTGTTGAATAAATTCCAAAGGACAACATGGCAAAGTTCAGTGAATTGAAGATCCAGCAACTGAAGAAGGAGTTAGAGAGCCGTGGATTGAATACAAGCGGCGTTAAACTCGAACTTCAGGCACGGCTACGAGAGGCAATGGAAGCAGAAGGAATTGATGTGTACGAGTATGTCTTTTATCCTGATGGGGACGAGACAACAACAAAAATTGAAGAGAAAAACGAAACATCGCAGACAGTTACGAGCACAGACTTGAACATGATATTGGCTGCAATAACTGCTCAAACATCGACAGTAACATCCAAGATGGAAGCGCAAGAGGCACGTATTTCAGAAATGTCGACACAGATAACATCCAAGATGGAAGCACAGGAGGCACATATTGCAGAAATGTCGTCAGAAATAACATCGAAGATTGAAGCACAAGAAACGCGTATGTCAGAAATGTCGACACAGATTACATCCAAGATGGAAACAAAATTGGAAGAACAGAATACATATTTGGCATCTCAACTGGAAGCGCAAGAGGCACGTATATCTGAAATGTCGGCACAAATTTCAGAACAGGTATCATCGCAGCTCTTTGTGAAACTGGAAGAGCAGGATGCAAAAATTTTACAACTCGAGGACAAAATTGATGCCGAAATAGAAGCGTTAAAAGGTCGTATGGAGCAGTTACAACTAAATCGCTCAGCTGTTTCATCAAGCAACCCAAAGGTAAAAACACCATCATTTGACGGTTCTGTTCCTTTTCAGGTCTTTAAGCTACAATTTGAGAAGACCGCAACAGTGAACAACTGGAATGCTGATGATAAAGTTGCTGCATTGTTCGTAGCTTTAAAAGGACCAGCTGCGGAAATCTTACAGACCATCCCAGAGTACGAGCGGAACAACTACGAAACATTGATGAGCGCTTTAGAGAGACGTTATGGAAGCGATCATAGGAAACTGATGTTCCAAATTGAGTTGCAAAACCGCTACCAAAAAGCAAATGAGACATTGGAGGAGTTTGCTTCAGATATTGAAAGATTGGCTCATCTCGCAAATGCGGACGCACCCGTGGAATACACTGAAAGGGTAAAAATCCAGAGCTTCATAAATGGCATACGGGATGTGGAAACGAAGCGGGCTACATATGCGAATCCAAAACTAACAATCGCAGAAACGGTGTCACATGCATTGATTCAGGAAACAGCGTCACTTCTGTGTAAGCCAGTTTTCAAAGCACGCCGTGTGGAAGTAGAAAGGCCAGAGTGGGTAGACGCAATATTGGAGGCGCTGAAAGGATCGCAAAAGCGGAGTGAAAAAGTTATCAAATGCTTCAAATGCGGGAAGTCCGGTCACATTGCACGTCATTGCGATCTTGGTCCTAATAGTTCCAACAATGGGGGTGGCCGTAAACGCAAAGCTGGAGGAAATGAGCAAGAAACGAAAACTTGCCCCGGCTATTGAATGTCCTGTGATATCTGTGTCGCAAATTGGAAGGAAATCAAACAGTCTTACCGTCAGAGGGATGTGGATGGCAAGGAGCGTGTACTGACTTTAGATACGGGCGCATCTCATTCCTTGATCCGATCTGACTTGAGCACTTGACACTGAGCGATGCTATCGTCTCTAAGCCGATGCTAAGCAGTGACGTGAATGCACATCAATAATTCAATCATTATGTATCTACATAAACGAAACAATAACTGCGTCTACATATAAGTACCATGTACGTATACGAGCAGTGGAGAGTCAATGCACAAACACATGCATATATCTGAGATACTCCTATAAGTATGCAATGAGAAAAACTATAAAATTGTGCAATTGTTGTTACAGCTGAGAAGTTTGAGAGCTGCTGGACTAGTAGATTCTGGAAGCGCCTAGAAGATGCGAACTTTGAAATCATAGAGTATAAAAGGCAGCAGACGTAGAGGCGCTGGAATTCAGTTTGATTTGAGTTGTCAAGCAGTTACGACTAAGACGATATCTAGTGAGCAATAGCAGTATTATTTTGAACGTCAGTTTCATTTAAGCTATCAGTTTGGTTATTAAGCTATTCGTTGCACAGTTTGAGTGTTATTGTGAAGTATTTTAATAAAGGCCATTTTTCCATTATTCAATATTGGAGTTATTTATTCAACAGTTTAGTGATTCGAACTCAGCAGAAGATTGCAAGTAAACGGAATTGCAAGTAAATTCGTTACAATATGTATGTGGATTAAGGTTTTGAAAGATGTGTAAATTGTAATTTAAAGTGCTATAGAAATTTTCTAAATTTGCAAACTTTAACAACAAATAACTTTTAAATTATAAGTTTGCACACTTTAAAATATATATATTTGTGATCGGGACAACTCCCTCTTTCATTTGATACCAAGTTTTACCTCGAACTCGGGGGGTGCTATTCTAAAATTTTCCCAAAGACACATTCATCGTTCGTGTATGGGCATGATTCTTGTATGCTTTTTGCTGGTTCGTTTTCGATATTAGCCGTGTTGAAATGAACGAATAAAATGTAAACAAGAATTGTGACTGGACAATTCAGGAACATAATATCTAAACCCACAAGAATTAAACAAGGGGTACCACAGGAGGGTGGAGCCGTGTGTAGAAGTCCACGAAAGTGGGGAAAGCTTCTGACCGCTATTCACCTGGGAATGGCCAGAGCGATTCTTTTGCATGCGGCTCAAGCAGCTCACTACTGCCGGTCGCTTGCGGCCAAGTATCCTCTGGGTAGCCGCTAACCTCCGTTTAGAGGTGAGCTAATGTGAGAAGGCGACAACCTGGCTAGGCCACTTTGACATAATCGGTTTAAGCTCTAGCCTATTGATGATAGCTCTATTGATGACGACCAACGTTTGAAGGACAATGAATTGAGGGCATGCACCTGGGACGTCCGCTCCCTGAACGGGATTGGTGCAGATGCCCGGCTGGTTGATGTCCTCGTCAAAGCAAAACCTGACAACACCTCTATCCAAGAAATGCGTTGGACGAAGCAAGGAAGAAAGAAGATCTAAAATTGTGAAATCTATTGGAGTGGCTATACGAATAAGCGCAGTTTCGGCGTCGGATTCGTGGTGGGAGAGAGACTTTGTTGCCAAGTTCTGGCGTTCACGCCTGTGGACGAGCGTCTTGCCGCTATCCGAATAAAACCAAATTTTTTTAATATACCATTCATCTGCGCCCATGCGCCGACAGAGTAGAAAGACGATGAGGTGAAAGACACTTTTTATGAACAATTATAACGCACATTCGAGCGCTACCCCCGTCATGTAATAAAAGTCGTGCTTGGCGACTTTAACGCCAGGGTAGGCAAAGAAGGTTTTTTGGCCCTACAGTCGGAAAGTTCAGCCTACACAATGAAACTTCTCCTAACGGACTGAGGCTGATTGACTTTGTCGGTGCTCGAAACATGGTCATATCTAGCACGAGGTTCATGCATAAAAAGATACATCAAGCTACATGGCTGTCTCCTGATCGAAATACTCGCAATCAGATTGATCACGATGTGATAGACGGACGGCATGCCTCCAGTTTTTTAGATGTGCGCACGATCCGAGGACATAACATCGGCTCGGACCATTATCTCGTTGCAGCCAAAATACGCACCCGCCTCAGCGCGGCTAAAGCCAACGAACAAAAAACACATGGAAAGCTAGACGTCGAAAAGCTTCAATCACAACATACTGATAATGATTTCGCAACTCGACTCTCACACCTGCTCTCTGAGAGCACAACTCAGCCCGAAGGAATACAGGAGCAGTGGGAACATACCTCCAAAGCATTTCGTACTGCCGTAAAAGCGAGCGCGACAAGAGGAGTGTGTGAACGCTATCGTGAGTTGAAAAAGGAAGCGAGACGCCTTTTCAGGAAGGAAAAAGCAGAAGCAGAAAGGCGTGAGTGCGAGGAGCTTGAGCTGCTAGCCACCAGGAATAACGCCCGAAAATTTTACCAAAAAATACGGCGACAGACGGAAGGTTTTAAGACCGGGGCAAACTCCTGTAGGAAGGAAAACGGCGACCTTGTAACTGATGTCCATTGAGTGCTTAGATTATGGAGGGAACACTTGGCTGCTCTCCTAAATGGAGGCAACAATTCACCGCGCAGAGATGAAGAACCCGATCCCGCAATCGATGATGGTGGAATATATGTCCCCCCGCCCTATTATGACGAAGTTAGAATAGCAATAACCAGATTGCAAAACAACAAGGCCGTGGGCGCTGATGGATTGCCTGCGGAGCGGAGTTGGTAAGGCGCATGCAGCAGCTTCTTCGCAAAATATGGGCGGACGAGTGCATGCCCGGCTCACAAGAAGGGGGATACTGCAAAATGCACCAACTATCGTGGAATCAGCCTTCTTAATATCGCATATAAGGTCATTTCAAGTGTATTGTGCGAAAGATTGAAGCCCTCCGTGAACCGGCTGATTGGACCTTATCAGTGCGGCTTCAGACCCGGTAAACTTACCGTCGACCAGATTTTCACAATGCGCCAAATCTTGGAAAAAACCCGTGAAAAGAGAATCGACACACATCACCTCTTCGTCGATTTTAAAGCCGCCTTCGACAGCAGGAAAAGGAGCTGCCTATATGCCGCTATGTCTGAATTTGGTTTCCCCACAAAACTTATACGTCTGTCCAAAATGCCGTTGAGCAACACCCTCAGCTCATTCAGAATTGGGAATCACCTCTCCGAGCCGTTGGAAACTAAACGAGGTTTCAGACAGGGTGACCCCCTATCGTGTTTCTTTAATTTGGTGCTGGAGAAAATTATACTAGCTACAGAACTTAACCGCACTGGAACAATATTCTATAAAAGTGTGCAATTACTGGCATATGTTGATGACATTGATATCATCGGCCTAAACACCCGCGCCGTTAGTTCTGCTTACTCCAAACTGGAAAAAGAAGCGGTATAGATGGGTTTGATGGTGAATGAGGATAAAACGAAGTACCTGCTGTCATCGAGCAAAGAGTCAGTAGGCCTACCAAAACATTACCCTCAGAACCGCTACGAGCTGTCTCCTTATGTCCCAGGAACACAACCTACACAATAAACAAACAATTTCTGTTGAATACCCAGAAACCTGGCATGCCAACAGACATCTGATTGATGTGGCTACATCTCCCAGGGGAAATACGGCACCTGAGAATACAGCCGTATGAAGCAAAAAAGCACAAGCAGGTTCTCAGTGATATCCACAAACAGGCGTCGGACATGTATGTCAGGAATTGCCCGGCAAATCCAGTTCTTAAAGAAAAATACCCAGAACTCGCAGAAGAGACGCACCCTCCCTAGGGAAATTCGCGTCACTGTAGCTCAACTTCGATCTGGGTACTGTAACAGGTTAACTCTTACCTATCCAGAATCAACCACGACATACAAAATGCTTGTACTGCTTGCAATGTGTCCCCACATGACACCAACCATATCTTGAATTGTAATGTGGAACCAACGCCTCTAACACCCCTCTCACTAAGGTCCACCCCTGTTGAAACTCCAAATTTCCTTGAACTCCCGTTAGAGGACATTGATGACAATTTGTGATCGGTTGCATCTATTGGATGGGACGAAGCACTGCTACTACAACAACAATACAACACAAGAAATATACACAAAATTTTTCATGAGCGTTTTCTTAGGATCTTGATAAATAGCTTCAAGGTAAAAACATTGTAAAAATGAGTACGTTTTCTCCCGTACCAGCAGTGGAACGCTCCAGTAACATTATCATAATTAATCGTGGTTAAAAGTCCGAGAGCTGCTCCCAATGCCATCGAGCTTTTTCCCTAAAAGTATGCAAATTTAAAACGCAAAATAACACCATTTTATGGGGCAAAACTTTTGTAGGATCCATTGCAGTTATAGGACTTTGAATAAAGCGCCCAAAGCAATAACTGCTCATTATTTGTGATTTCCGCAATTGCCAGTTCCAGAGACGCCGCGAAGCCTTAAAGACGTTCGCTTGGATACGAAGTGATTAAAAAATTTTCAACCAATCAAATAACAGTGAAAAGTGTGTGAAATAGTATTAAAACAATGTTTATTACAAAATAATTATAATAACAAATGAATTAAGTTCAATGTATAAGGTTTTATACCAATAATTCAAAGTGCAGAAGCTGTAATAGCTCAACAAATGCTGGCTGAAGAAAAAAAGCACGTGCTGAAAAAAATATATGTGTGAGCGAGTATGTACGTAGGTGCATTAGGCTGTATGTTAAGCAATATTTTATGTTGATGGCCATTTTTTCTAGTGGCGATTCACTTTTTCAGTGTTCAGGTTGTTTAAAATTGAAAATAATTTCATAATTCGATCTAATGCGCATACCTACATACTTGCAAGTGTGTATAAAAAAAGTGTTGATATGCCGTTAAAAAGTGTTATTGTGCAAAGTTAGAGAAAAATGGGGCAAATGTTTTTCTATATAATAAAATATAAGCGGTTCCATTATTCCAAGGAAGTGAGTGGAAAATGTGAGTGTGTGTGGAATGTAAATTAAAAGAAAGTGCCCAATTAAAATTGCTTGGTAAAATGGAACTTTGATGTGTAGAATAATGAAAGAAATGGAAGAAGTCAGGAGAAAAATATGATTTAATAATTGAAGTAAGGTAAGCAGTAAATTTCTTATTAAATTAGTTTTCACATTAACCATTTAAAATTTTTCAATGAATACTGGCAAAATTAATCAAAATAGTAAGGAAGATTCCCATAGCGAGTAAAGCCACATTCATCGTTCGTGTATGGGCATGATTCTTGTCTGCTTTTTGCTGGTTCGTTTTCGATATTCGCTGTGTTGAAATGAACGAATAAAATGTAAACAAGAAATGTGTTCGGATATGGACGCTGAATTCGGCTAAACTGAATAAATACGGTTTTCGTATAAAAGAGCAGCAAAAATAACGATCAGGAAGAAGCAAGTGGCAACGGTTCTAGAAAGCATCTATTATTTGCCGGTAGGACGGAGCTATTTTATAACATAGTTTCTGACTGGCCTTTGATAGAGCTTTTCGGTGTGATCGTTGATAAAAGTTCAGGTAACACTATGGACTCATCCAGTCTATGTGAGGTTGTCACGAACCGGCAAGTTCAACCCAACCCGCTTTCTTGCTAAATTTTTATTTTGATGCACAGTTCGTCCAAATTTTCCTAACTACCCAGTAAAGAAATGAATCCTATAAAACTAACAGGTGCATGTTAAGTACTGCAGTTAAATAATTGCACATGCTAAGTGTAAATGTACATACATATATACATGTACAGTATATTGTAACGAATTTAGAGCAATTCCTCTTATTCCAAATCTTCTGCTAACGTTCGAATCACTAAACTGTTGAATAAATAACTCCAATATTGAATAATGCGAAAATGGTCTTTATTAGACTACTTGAAAATAACACATATTATTCGCAACTGATTGCTTGCTTAAATCAAACTGATTTCTCGTGCCTCAACTGCTGCTTCTTTTATACTGCTTGATTTCCTCGTTGACATGTTTCTAGGCGCTTCTATTTCTAGAATTTACCAGTTAGTTAGCAGCTATAAATTCCTCAGCTATAACTACAAATGCACGATTTTATAGCTTCTCTCACAGCCCAAGCGCGTGTATATGTGAGTGATACTTGCACAAATGATTGCATACTTTTGGGAGTATCTCAGATATATGCATGTGTTTGTGCGTTACTCTCCGCTGCTCGTAGTACATATGTGTAGACATAATGATTGATTCGTTTATGTAGATACAAGTGACTGCTTGCTTTATTGTTGTTGCGGCTTCATTTGCTTGGCATCAAACTATTGATGTATCACTTAGTGTCACTTATATTCGTCACAATATGTAAGTTTGGTTTTGATAGATACTTATTCCGAAGTGTGATATTCAAGTCGTTACGGAAAACGCTTACATTTGTGCATTGTGTCTATAAACATACAATTATTTATGTTTATATAGATATATTTATCTTTCCTATAACTTACTATAATCTATTTAAAAATGTAATATAAATTCTTCGTAAACAATGTTTGCGCTAACAGTTATTTAAAACATTTTGGATAAATTGTAAACAAGTATTTTAGCCTTCATTAGACAGCGTTTTAAGTATTTACGGGCAAATTATGTATAACGCAACGAGTCATTTTTTCTCGTGTGAACCGAAATTCCTATCATTTAAGAGCATTCATTCACTTCAGCGAGTAACATTTAACCTGGCTGCCTTTATGAACTTTTTGGTATTATATAATGGTGACTGTGAATGTGAGCGACTGCGGTGCAAAGTTTCACGGCGTCATACATAACCTGGCCCTAAATTATAAAATTCCTTAGCCAAATTTAGTCGACTAACAAGATCAGAGGAGCCAATCTCGCCCATAATGAGCTTATGAATGAACATTGCCCCTAGTAAAGTTCTTCGATTTTCTAAAGTTGGCAAATTAATAAGGAGACGCCTATTTCTATATGGTGGCAAATGCACACTTGAATCCCAGTTAAGACCACGAAGTGCAAATATAATGAATTGCTTCTGTACCGACTCAATACGCTTTATAAAGTTTTGATACCCTGGGCACCAGACACACGAACAACACTCTAAGATTGGTCGTATCAACGATGTGTAGAGCGTCTTAGGCAGATACGGATCATTAAACTCCTTAGCCCATCGCTTCACGAAACCGAGTATACCCGTTGCTTTGCTTACCATTGATGAAATATGCGTACTAAAAGTCAGTTTTTGATCAAAAAGAACGCCCAGATCACTTATAACAGATATACGCTCCAAAGGCGTGTTGTTTAGCGTATACGATGTCAAACTTGGCTTCACTCAGTGAAATGTCATTACTTTGCACTTCCAGTAGTTCAAAACTAGTAGATTTGCAGTACACCAGCATTGAAATGAATCCAAGTAAAAAGTAATGGACCCAAATGAATACCCTGTGGCACACCAGACGTTACATCAAACAATCTTGAAAGAATGTTTTTAAACAAAACTTGTTGAGTGAGATTCGCAAGATAGCTTTCGAGCCATACAAGTAAATGCTTCGGAAACCCAAGTAAGTCAAGTTTGTATACTAAAAGCTCATGATTGACCGAGTCAAACGCTTTACTAAAGTCGGTATAGATCACATCAGTTTGCTTATTATTTAAAAATCCACCCATTACAAAAGAAGTGAACTCTAGCAAGTTGGTAGTGATTGATCTCGGCGGCAAAAAACTATGCTGGCAGGGCAATAATATAGGGCTACACATGTGTTGAAGTTGGCATGTAATTATTTGCTGAAATGTTTTTGGAAAGCTGAAATGTTTTTGGAAAGCTGAAAGCTTAGCTATACCTCTTGTAACAACGCGTATTATATATATTAAGTCAGGTGGTATTTATTCATTAATACAATTTACTTTTATAATATAAACTTTTATACAGAACAATTTCATAACCAAAACCCAAAAGTCACTTCGCTATCTATCAGCTGATTCGCCCTCGCTCTCTTGTCACATTGTTGACATTCTCATTCGCTTGCATGGCAGGGTTGCCACATCTCTCCCTTCTTTTTCAGTTTCAGCTTCAAACCGGCAGACGGATTCCCTTGGTCGACATTCTTGTTGGGCTGGCTACATTGTTCATGTTTCGTTGACGACGGATCGGCCTGCTCCACTTGAGATTGGTCCAGGATAGTTGAGTGGTGGTCGCTGGTGTCATCCGTTGGTGATTGAGCTGATAACACCTTCTTGCAGTGACTTACGTTCCGTTTTATCTTTTTTCCCTCACCTAGCAGTTCCAATTCATTGCCATTTCTTCCAACAACTTCATATTGCGTTAAGTCAAAATTTGGCGTCAGCTTAGATGGAAATATGACATTTTTCACGAGTACTTTACCTCCCACATCTATGGTGGACTGTTTAGCACCCCTTCTCCTATCGGCTATAATTTTCCCCTTCTGTTTATTCACGAGATCATTATCTCTCGCTGGCGAATCAATAACTTCTTCCACCAGATCTCGTATGTCCGGAAGTTTGTCCCGGATCGTCCTATTGAACATCAGCTCTGATGGTGTGAGACCCGTAGTTCCATGAGGCGTTACATTATACGTCAATATGAACTTCTGTATTTCTTCCTTGGGGTTGGATTTATTCAAGTTAGCAATATTTTCCTTACCGGAGCGGTAAATGACTTGGAATTTGAATGCCTGTAATCTCAAGAGCCATCGCTCAATTATCGCTGGAGGCTTTGAGGTTGGCTTGAATATCGCCTCCAAGGGCTTACGATCAGTGACGAGGTCAAACTCCAATCCGGCCAGGTAATAAAAGAACTTCTCAACGGCCCATACTAAAGCGAGGCTCTCTTTTTCAGTTTGTGAGTAGCGCCGCTCACCCTCTGATAGGCTTTTGCTTGCGAAACTTATTATTAGGGGATCATCGTTACTGTTAAATTGTATCAAAACGGCTCCAAGAGCTACTGGGCTTGCATCCGCTATAACTTGTGTTCTCTTTTTAGGGTCGAAGTAAGAGAGATCCGGAATATGAGCTAATCTCTGTTTTAAGTCTCCAAACGCCTTTTCCTGACAACTTGACCATATAAATTTGTTGTTGGCTTTAAGTAGTATTCTCAACGGCTCTGTTATGTGTGATAAATCGGCAATAAACTTTCCCACATAAGTTACAAGCCCCAGGAAGCTTCTTAGTTCCTCTTTTGTTTCTGGTGGTCGAAAGTTCAAAATTAATTTCACTTTTTCTGGGTCTGCTTTGATGCCGTTACCTGATAATATGTGTCCCAAAAATTTAAGTTCTGTAGCTTTATACACACATTTATTTTTGTTCAACAGTACTTCGTTGTCCTTAAATATCTTTAAAACTTCTCGAACTGCTTCATCGTGTTCCAATTCGGTTTTTGCAAAAATTATCACATCATCTAAATAATTATGCGCGTTCTTGCATGGCGCTAGTATTTCTGCCAGAACACGCTGAAAAATTTCCGGTGCTGAATTCACACCAAAAAGTAGCCGCTTATATCGAAATAACCCCTTATGAGTGATAAAAGTCGTGATTTCTCGACTCGATTCATGTAATTCAAGCTGATGGTATGCATCTTTTAAATCCAGTCTTGAGAAAAATTTTGCTCCACGCGCTTTAGTCATGAACATTTCAAAAGTCGGTAAAGGGTAGTTTTCGCGCAAAATTGCCTTGTTTGCTAAACGCATATCGATACATAGCCTTAGCTCCCAATTTCCTTTAAAAACCACTACAATTGGTGAAATCCACGCGCTCGGATCCTTTACCGGCTCTATTATATCGCGACAGCACGCTTCTTCCAATTTGGCCGCAACTCTTTCTTCAACGGCCACTGGAACACGTCGTACTGGCTGTTGGACCGGTCTTACGTTTAAGTCGATAGATAGTTTAATTTGTCTATTTTTAATTTTTGGGAAAGGGTGTACTGTCTCAATTCGACACGCTTCTAACCCTAGTTTTAGAACGTTGAGTTGAATTGCTGTTTTCTTACCCAAAAGTGATTGACTGCCTTTCTCGACAACATAAAATGTAGCCATTACTTCTCGATTTTTACCCACACTAATAGGGGCCTCAAAAATTTTCAAGACATTCAGTGGCTCATCCGTTGCGTATGCCCTAAATCTATCCGTCGATTGAGACCTTACGTTCCACATAACCGCTTTGTTGCAGTTAAGTAAATTGCAGTGATTTTCGCATAACAAATTTGCTGGCGACCCGGAGTCAATCACCATTTCAACTTGTATGCCTCCGACGTTACAGATTAAATCCTCATCTGTTTCGGATCTGCCATTAATTCTAAAACACTCTAAATCTCTACAGTCATCATCGCTTTCCGATCGGTCTTCAATGTTACGCACATTGGAAAATTTCCGTTTTTTTGGATTGGGCTTATTGGTTGTGTCCAGTGGTCTTTTTGGATTTCTAGTTTTGCATTGTTTAGCAAAGGGCCCCAGTAGATTGCAACGTTTGCAATGTTTTCTACGAGCTGGACATTTATTGCTATCAGAACTATGATCATCATACCCACATCTAATACACACTTTATTCGAGTCGTGTCCTGAACGCTTTTTAACGAAAATATTGTTAACAGCCGCAGAGCTCTCGGTACCCAACATGCCCTGCGAATGCTTAGTTATTTGTTCGGAGACTTTGCAGGCATTAATTATTTCGTCTAATGTTTGCTCTTTCTCGAGGAACCTCTTTTTCAGATCTGACGTAGCCCACGAATCAATTATTTTGTCAACAATGCAAATTTCCTCAATTTCGTTTTTTGTAGTTCCATACGAACATTTCGCAAGTTGTTGCCTAAGCCGAACTAAATATCTGTTAAAAGATTCCCCCTCTGTTGGTGACAAGCTACGAAAAATATGTCTTTCAAATACTGAGTTTCTTTCTGGAGCAAAATATTCATAAAGCTTGCCAACTAAAATAGCGTAAACATCGTTTTTCGCTACTGCATCATATTCAATTAATGCCCCCGGAATGTTGTAAATGATTTCTTGCAGCTGTGGGCCACCCAAATGTAAGAGCTTATTTTTCTTCTTAACAATTGATGTTATCTCCTCCGCTTCTAGGTACAACGAAAAAGATCTTAACCACTTCTCCCATTCGTGTCTGAGCATGGATTTTTCAATCGAATCACAAATAAATGGTTTTATTTCTGACATGTTTACAGTATTTTACCAGTACCTGTAAAATAAATTGGAGTTGTTAATAAATAGAATCAACTGCTAATTGCGCACCGTATTGCGCTATTCCGATACATTTGTATTCCAAGTCATTTTATATGCCAATCGTGATACATTTGTATCCCGAGACATTTTCATATACCAACAGTGATACATTTGTATCCCGACACATTTTATTATACCAATAGTGATACATTTGTATCCCGACACATTTTCATGAGCCAATAGTGATACATTTGTATCCCAAGGTCAATTTCGTATAGCAATGGTGATACATTAGTTTCCCTGGCCAACTATGCCGTTCCCGATGAGTACATATATCGCTTTTTGTTTTGCTTTGATACATTAGTATCCCTGCTAAGTTTGTTTGCCTGCTATTACATTTATGTTCAGCCTTGCAAATCTTGTAAGTGCCTTACTTTGTTGTTGCCGAATTTCCACTTCGCAATTTGCTTTTTTTTCAGTTCGTTTTGTTTCCCGGTCGTCGCCAATGTAACAACGCGTATTATATATATTAAGTCAGGTGATATTTATTCATTAATACAATTTGCATTTATAATATACACTTTTATACAGAACAATTTCATAACCAAAACCCATAATATATTTGTGTAATGGTATAATAAATGATTTCTTTCAAATCAAAGGAAAAGTGACAGATTCCAAAGATAATTTGAATAATTTATATATCGGCTCAGATAAATTAACTGCACAGTATTTAGTAGAACGTCCAGGCGCTTTGTGCCTTTTAATTTACCACTTTGCCGGCAAAATTTTGCCAAAAATAATCCAATGCGTAACTGGTGTTCGCACTACAAGAACTTGTATAACTACATCTGCTTTGAATGTTCGGTTACCGCGTTGCATAATTCAATACTCTCACGTTTGGCCTAATATTTTGCACTTTCTTTCATATGTATGGTTGAATTTAATATATACATCTGTATTTAATTATTTTTATACTCAGCTTAGCAGAGCTCACAGAGTATATTAACTTTGTTCGCATAACGGTAATCCGTAACGGCATAAACTAATCGAGATAGATATAGACTTCTATATATCAAAATGATCATTTAGCCATGTCCGTCCGTCCGTCTGTAAACACGATAACTTGAGTAAATTTTGAGGTATCTTGATGAAATTTGGTATGTAGGTTCCTGGGCGCTCATCTCAGATCGCTATTTAAAATGAACGAAATCAGACTACAGCCACGCCCACTTTTTCGATATCGAAAATTTCGAAAAACCGAAAAAGTGCGATAATTTATTACCAAAGACGGATAAACCGATGAAACTTGGTAGGTGCGTTGAATTTATGACGCAAAATAGAAAACTAGAAAAATTTTGGACAGTGGGCGTGGCACCGCCTACTTTTAAAAGAAGGTAATTTAAAAGTTTTGCAAGCTGTAATTTGGCCATCCCAGTTTTTATACACAGTCGACCGTCTGTCCTTCCGCTCGGCTGTTAACACGATAACTTGCGCAAAAAACGATATATCTTAACTAAATTTGGTATAAAATATGGCCGAAATCCGACTACGACCACGCCCACTTTTCCGATATCGAAAATTAAGAAAAATTAAAAAAATGTCATAATTCTATACCAAATATGAAAAAAGAGATGAAACATGGTAATTGGATTGGTTTATTGACGCAAAATATAATTTTAGAAAAAACTTTGTAAAAGGGGTGTGACACCTACCATATTAAGTAGAAGAAAATGAAAAAGTTCTGCAGGGCGAAATCAAAAGCCCTTGGAATCTTGGCAGGAATACTGTTCGTGGTATGACATATATAAATAAATTAGCGGTACCCGACAGAAGATGTTCTGTTTCACCCTGGTCCACATTTTGGTCGATATCTCGAAAACCCCTTCACATATAAAACTAAGGGCTACTCCCTTTTAAAACCCTCATTAATACTTTTAATTTGATACCCATATCGTACAAACACATTCTAGGGTCACCCCTGGTCCACCCTTATTGCGATATCTCGAAAAGGCGTCCACCTATAGAACTAAGGCCCACTACGTTTTAAATAATCATTAACACCTTTCATTTGATACACATGTCATACAGACACATTCCAGGGTTACCCTAGGTTCATTTTGCTAAATGGTGATTTTCCCTTATTTTGTCTCCAAAGCTCTCAGCTGAGTATGTAATGTTCGGTTACACCCGAACTTAGCCTTCCTTACTTGTTAATTGTAACTTCTATTTATGTTAATATTATCTTAGTAGTCGACCGCTTTGTGTCTATGTCGACTTTAATCCAAATAAATCCAAATGAATAAATCCAAATAGTATGATTAAAAATATTCGAGCCGCAAAAGAAAATCACACACAATAAGTTTTTCTAATCGGGGTCGCCCCTCGGCAGTGATTTGGCAAGCACTCCGAGTGTATTTTTGCCATAGTCTTATAAAACATGTAGGCCCTATTCAGCCAATTTACAAGGAATATTAAAAGAAGCACGACGAATTAGAAGAGGAGCACGGACTGAATCTCTTCGGAGGTAAACCGCGCCAAGTATAAATTTTATTTTAATATGAAACGCGCTAAAAGTATCCTGCACTATTTGTGTTGACACAGTGAAATACGTGTTCCAAAGAAAAAAATATATAATGGCAATTAGAGGAAAAAATCACAAAATCCTATGGCTGAGTTGATTGGCATTTGGCCTTATAGGAACTTAGAATATGAAAACTCAGTATCAGCATCATCATCACTGATTGGTGCTATAGCATATACAAAATGTCTCTAGGCGATTCCTAAGCGATATTGGCTGTTTCGTTACAAGTTACGCGAACAATCTCTATTTCGCGAAAGGTGACGAATTGGGACCACCAAGAGTGGTGAAGGCTTCCTCAAATTGCCTCCCCAACTCAGTGGTGGTATCCCCATCTTCTTTCTTAAGTATTTGATGTTACCTTTACCCTACCTGCCTCCTCATCATGGGGGTCGCCACATACGTAAAGGAAGTAATTAAAAATCCGCTGAAAAATTGGCAATAATTGCAATCAGAAATGCGAGAGTGAACTTTTAAATATATTTGCGTCATTTTATATAAAATTTTTTAAATTTGTCACGAATTCTGCATTTATGTAAGTACTCAAGCTGAGCTGCACATTCCACTTGTGGCATTTTAAGTGAAAACAATTTTTGGTTTTCAAATGAGATACAGAAGTCAAAACATGTTCATAAATCTACTGAAAAAATGCAATTGTTTTAAAAAATATTCTAGTTATTCTACTTTATCCAACTTTTTTCATTATTATTTATCTAACCATGAATCATGAACGGAAGTTATAGCTTTTCGCAAGTCAACAAATACGTGCTGAAACTTCAAAGCGCCAATTAAAAGCTGTTTCGACGTTTAAACGCTTTCAGAAGCCATTATTTATTCCACATACATATGTACATATGTATGATATTTATTTGTGGTTTTTCTTAGTATACTTTTGGCTTTTCAATTGACGTAAGAAAAGTGAATTTAAAAAAAGTTGGAGTTTTTTTTATCAGTTAATTAAATTCTTGTCGCAAATATTAAACAAATAGTTAATTTTCGTACATCTGTAGCAATTGCTTATTCGAATGCTGGTAAATAAAGATAAAAAGTGAATAAAGTAAAATTGAATAACACAAATATCCAACAAAAAATAAAATTAATTAAGCGCATTAATATTTTAATGATAACAAGTAAGGAAGGCTAAGTTCGGGTGTAACCGACATTACATACTCAGTTGAGAGCTATGGAGAAAAAATAAGGAAAATCACCATATAGGAAAATGAACCTAGGGTAACCCTGGAATGTGGTTGTATGGCATGTGTATCAAATGGAAGGTATTAAAGAGTATTTTAAGAGAGAGTAGGCCATAGTTCTATGGATGGACGCCATTTAGGGATATCGCCATAAAGGTGGACCAGGGCTGACTCTAGAATGTGTTTGTACGATATGGGTATCAAATGAAAGGTGATAATGAGTATTTTAAAAGGGAATGGGCTTTAGTTCTATAGGTGAACGCCTTTTCGAGAAATCGCCATAAAGGTGGACCAGGGGTGACTCTAGAATATGTTTATACGATATGGGTATCAAATGAAAGCTGCTAATGAGTATTTTGAAAAGGAGTGATCCTTAGTTCCATAGGTGGACGCCGTTTCGAGATATCGCCATAAAGGTGGATCAGGGGTGTCTCTAGTTGTACGATATGGGAATCAAATGAAAGGTGTTACTGAGCATTTTAAGAGGGAGTGGGCATTAGGTCTATAGGTGGACGCCTTTTCGAAAAGTCGCCATTAGGGTGGGCCAGGGGTGACTCTAGAATGTTTGTACGATATGGGTATCAAACGAAAGGTGTTACTGAGCATTTTAAGAGGGAGTGGGCATTAGGTCTATAGGTGGACGCCTTTTCGAGATATCGCCATTAGGGTGGGCCAGGGGTGACTCTAGAATGTGTTTGTACGATATGGGTATCAAACGAAAGGTGTTACTGAGCATTTTAAGAGGGAGTGGGCATTAGGTCTATAGGTTGGCGCCTTTTCGAGATATCGCCATTAGGGTGGGCCAGGGGTGACTCTAGAATGTTTGTACGATATGGGCATCAAACGAAAGGTGTTACTGAGCATTTTAAGAGGGAGTGGGCATTAGGTCTATAGGTGGACGCCTTTTCGAGATATCGCCATTAGGGTGGGCCAGGGGTGACTCTAGAATGTTTTTGTACGATATGGGTATCAAATGAAAGGTGGTAATGAGTATTTTAAAAGGGAGTAATCCTTAGTTCTATAGGTGGACGCCTTTTCGAGATATCGCCATAAAGGTGGACCAAGGGTGACTCTAGAATGTTTGTACGATATGGGTATCAAACGAAAGGTGTTACTGAGCATTTTAAGAGGGAGTGGGCATTAGGTCTATAGGTGGACGCCTTTTCGAGATATCGCCATTAGGGTGGGCCAGGGGTGACTCTAGAATGTTTGTACGATACGGGTATCAAACGAAAGGTGTTACTGAGCATTTTAAGAGGGAGTGGGCATTAGGTCTATAGGTGGACGCCTTTTCGAGATATCGCCATTAGGGTGGGCCAGGGTGACTCTAGAATGTGTTTGTACGATATGGGTATCAAATGAAAGGTGGTAATGAGTATTTTAAAAGGGAGTAATCCTTAGTTCTATAGGTGGACGCCTTTTCGAGATATCGCCATAAAGGTGGACCAAGGGTGACTCTAGAATGTTTCTACGATATGGGTATCAAACGAAAGGTGTTACTGAGCATTTTAAGAGGGAGTGGGCATTAGGTCTATAGGTGGACGCCTTTTCGAGATATCGCCATTAGGGTGGGCTAGTGGTGACTCTAGAATGTTTGTACGATATGGGTATCAAACGAAAGGTGTTACTGAGCATTTTAAGAGGGAGTGGACATTAGGTATATAGGTGGACGCCTTTTCGAGATATCGCCATTAGGGTGGGCCAGGGGTGACTCTAGAATGTTTGTACGATATGGGTATCAAACGAAAGGTGTTACTGAGCATTTTAAGAGGGAGTGGGCATTAGGTCTATAGGTGGACGCCTTTTCGAGATATCGCCATCAGGGTGGGCCAGTGGTGACTCTAGAATGTTTGTACGATATGGGTATCAAACGAAAGGTCTTACTGAGCATTTTAAGAGGGAGTGGACATTAGGTATATAGGTGGACGCCTTTTCGAGATATCGCCATTAGGGTGGGCCAGGGGTGACTCTAGAATGTTTGTACGATATGGGTATCAAACGAAAGGTGTTACTGAGCATTTTAAGAGGGAGTGGGCATTAGGTCTATAGGTGGACGCCTTTTCGAGATATCGCCATTAGGGTGGGCCAGTGGTGACTCTAGAATGTTTGTACGATATGGGTATCAAACGAAAGGTGTTACTGAGCATTTCAATAGGGAGTGGACATTAGGTATATAGGTGGACGCCTTTTCGAGATATCGCCATTAGGGTGGGCCAGGGGTGACTCTAGAATGTTTGTACGATATGGGTATCAAACGAAAGGTGTTACTGAGCATTTTAAGAGGGAGTGGGCATTAGGTCTATAGGTGGACGCCTTTTCGAGATATCGCCATTAGGGTGGGCCAGGGTGACTCTAGAATGTGTTTGTACGATATGGATATCAAATTAAAAGTATTAATGAGGGTTTTAAAAGCGAGTGGCACTTAGATGTATATGTGAAGGCGTTCTCGCGATATCGACCAAAATGTGGACCAGGTGATCCAGAAAATCATCTTTTGGGAACTGCTAATTTATTTATATATGCAATACCACTAACAGTATTCCTGCCAAGATTCCAAGGGCTGATGATTTCGCCTTGTAGAACTTTTTCATTTTCTTCTACTTAATATGGTAGGTGTCACACCCATTTTACAAAGTTTTTTCCAAAGTTATATTTTGCGTCAATAAACCAATCCAGTTACCGTGTTTCATCCCTTTTTTCGTAGTTGGTATAGAATTATGGCATTTTTTTTCATTTTTCGTAATTTTCGATATCGATAAAGTGGGCGTGGTTATGGTCGGATTTCGGTCATTTTTTATACCAAGATAAAGTGAGTTTAGATAAGTACGTGGGCTAAGTTTAGTAAAGATATATGGGTTTTTGCTCAAGTTATTGTGTTAACGGCCGAGCGGAAGGACAGACGGTGGACTGTGTATAAAAACTGGGCGTGGCTTCCACCGATTTCGCCCATTTTCACAGAGAACAGTTACCGTCGCAGAATCTATTCTCCTACCAAATTTGAGAAGGATTGGTAAATTTTTGTTCGACTTATGGCATTAAAAGTATTCTAGACAAACTAAATGAAAATAGGCGGAGCCACGCCCATTTTGAAATTTTTTTTTATTTTTGTATTTTGTTGCATCATATCATTACTGGAGTTGAATTTTGACTTAATTTACTTATATACAGTAAAGATATTAAATTTTTTGTTAAAATTTGAATTTAAAAAATTTTTTTTTAAAAAGTGGGCGTAATCTTCATCCGATTTTGCTAATTTTTATTTAGCACATATATATTAATAGTAGTAACGTTCCTGCCAAATTTCGTCATGATATCTTCAGCGACTGCCAAATTACAGCTTGCAAAACCTTTAAATTACCTTCTTGTAAAAGTGGGCGGTGCCACTCCCATTGTCAAAAATCTTACTAATTTTCTATTCTGCGTCATAACGTCAACCCATCTACCAAGTTTCATCGCTTTAACCGCCTTTGGCAATGAATTATCGCATTTTTTCGGTTTTTCAAAATTTTCGATATCGAAAAAGTGGGCGTGGTTATAGTCCGATATCGTTCATTTTAAATAGCGATCTGAGATGAGTGCTCAGGAACCTACATACCAAATTTCATGAAGATACCTCAAAATTTACTCAAGTTATCGTGTTAACGGACGGACGGACGGACGGACGGACGGACGGACATGGCTCAATCAAATTTTTTTTCGATCCTGATTATTTTGATATATGGAAGTCTATATCTATCTCGATTCCTTTATATATGTACAACCAACCGTTATCCAATCAAACTTAATATACTCTGTGAGCTCTGCTCAACTGAGTATAAAAAGCAAACACTTAGCAATTAACTTGATAATGGGGATTTGTTTTTATTTGCAGGCCATTTAAGTTTTTGAAATTTTTTTATCATGCAAACAAGTAAAAGTATAATTATTTGTCTTGTATTTATATATGTTTGCGTGTACAATATTTTCTGGTAGCGGAGGAAGCTTCGGGATTTAAAAGGTAAACAAAAGTGGAGATGGGACTTCATCCTGCGACACATCTTGATTAATCCTTGTTGGTTTGGCTAGTACTTTCCTAAACTGAATTGCTAACGGTCGACCATTGAAAAAAATAGCAATCCACTTTTTGACACTAGGTGGAACGGTGGGCACTTCCAAGTCTTGGGTATCTCAGTAGTTTTTGACAAGTCTAAAGGAACGAGCACAGTTATATGGTGGTGTTCTTGGTTCAATCCGCAATTTATTTGAGTTTTAAAGCGGTTTAGCGCGTTTCCGATGCTATGTAATTTTTGAAAACCATGCTGATAATTAGCAAGTTGCAGGTTTTTGGTGAAATTATGAAGCAAGGCGGATTCAAATGTCTTGGATAGAAAAGAGAAATAAAGAACGATATGAGCAACTTTGTTTAGCTTGTTTCCCAAGATTCAGTACGCTACCACCCTCACCAATTTCCATTTTTCAATTGTGAATAGAACCATCTTGAAAAAAAACGACAGTCTTTCCCATTTCGAAAGGATTTCCAAGGGTTTTTAGCATAGACATAGCAAATCCATACGGGCTTACTCTTTTCTTGGTTTAGCAAGTTTGATGACTTCTTCAACCTCTTTGGCGGTGATGGTAATGGGAAATGCATCGCGTTTATGTTTGTATGCGCGTCTGTTGGCCTGCCCTTTGGATTAGTCTACCGCGGAATACATTAAGTATTGCCAGTAGAATGTGCTCTCGAATTTTTTCGCATAATCATCAACATTAATTGGCGCTTAACCCAATAAGCGATTTGGCCGTTTCGTATTAAGTCACGCCAGCTATCCCTTTTTCACGATAACTTACGTCGATTGGGGGCGCCAATGGAGGTAAAGTCTTCCTCAACCTGCCTCTTCCAACTCAGTGGAGGTCTCCCCCTTCCTCTGCTTCCAAACTGCGGTGTCAACTGAGTTACTTTCTTGACCGCAGCGTCTTCGTCCATTCACATAACATGACCTAGCCAGATATGCCTTTGGGTTTTTATTCGCTGCACTACATATCTGCCTAAAACTCATACAGCTCATCATTATACCTTCTTCGATACTCGCCGTCGGCATCACGGACAAAAGCATACATTTTGAGGAGAACTTTTCTTTCTTCACATACGAAGGCATTTTATCACCAAAGGCTATTGTTTTTTGTCGGATTTGAGATGGATTTTATGCTTGACCATAGTATACCAGCAACCTCATAGAGGTTATAGTTCTTTGGATGTTTTTTTTACCGATGGCAGGTCAAGAATATCAAGGAAAGTGGCATCGTCCAAGAAAGGAGCTGCAATGGGCAGATGGCGCAGTGAATATACTTTGTAATGGCAAACGATATACGTGGTGATGGCGTTAGGAATCTATTTTACCTGAACTAGGCATGTGCTGGTGCCGGAAATATGAGAGAAAGACGGAAGCAGAGACTGGTGTTAGTAGCTATGGGGGCGGCCGTGTGAGCTGGAGGCGTCGATTGGCACTAGCAACAGTGGGTACTTGCTGTAGCTTGCTGAGCAGCACTGTCGCTGGAAGGCAGTGGGGTAATTCTTAGACGCAAACTACGGGTTAGAAGCAGCAAGTGTCACTAAAGTTTTATAAATATTATGGTGCGACGGATACTGGAATCTTGCCCAGAACACCCCGTTCGACGCAGCCATCCTTTGCACTTAACACACTGGCATAATGCCACCATCCTAAATCAATTTGTTTCCTCCTGCAAACGCAACAAACCCGCTTTCTGGATCGGTTCATCACCTTCCCGGGGCAAGAGAGCATGGATCAGCTCGGAAGAACCATAATTAGGTGCCAGGACTTATGTTTTAGAGTAACTCCGTCCTATTGGCAACGACTAGAAGTTTTCTTAATTAGCTTAATTGCTGCCTTGAGATGTGGCAATTCTGCCGCTCCTAAAACTGGTGCTTTTACTGATAACTGACAAGCGCAGAACACAAACAGGGAACGTGTCCCATCGTTTCTTCCCGCAGCTTTCACTTTCGACATCTGCTGTTACTAGCGTGAGCTTTAAGTCTTCTCTCTTCAGAGATATTAGCCACTTAGTGAGTTTAATATCAGACGATTTGTACATGATCTTAGAAATTCTGCAGCCCCGCGCTCCTGTCCATGTTTTTCGGATTGATGGATGTTGCTAAAGCGATATTTTTGGCCATTAGGTCTGCGGGGGGATGTGTAGAATGGCATGCAATACTGCGGTTGGTGTAGTTTTTAGGGCTCTTTTTATTTAGCTTCATACAATAGTAAAGTATATGGGGTATTCTATCCCATTTCGACCAATTTTGAACCCGACCCCTTTAGAATTGGCTGAAAGTTTTTCTTCTTTTTCTAGCTTACGAAAGACGTTTTTCAGAAGTTTTTCAAATTTTTTCATCCAACTCAAAAAAAGTTATGAATTTTTAAAAAACACCTTTTTTGTTTTCAAAATGCTATAACTTTTTCAAAAATTGACCGTTTGTGATCATTTTTTTTTTTTAAATGTTTTTAAATGTACTTTTCGGAAAAAATACAAACAAAATTTTAAAGTTTTTTTGTTTTCAATTAAATAAAAAAAAAAAAAAAATTCTCGGCCCACTCCGGGATTAGTGGGAATGATTGTAGAATTGATTGAAGTTTTTATGAGAAAAAAAGGGCGAAATTCGAAAAATCTCGAAAAACTGAAAAATTACAAAAAAACTTTAAAATTTGTTTTGAATTTTTTCCGAAAAGTACATTTAAAAACAAATTAAAAAAAAAAGATCCCAAACGGTCAATTTTTGAAAAAGTTATAGCATTTTGAAAACAAAAAAGGTGTTTTTTAAAAATTCATAACTTTTTTTGAGTTGGATGAAAAAATTTGAAAAACTTCTGAAAAACGTCTTTCGTAAGCTAGAAAAAGAAGAAAAACTTTCAGCCAATTCTAAAGGGGTCGGGTTCAAAATTGGTCGAAATGGGATGGAATACCCCATATGTTTCACAATTACCCTAAATACCCAATGAGAGAGATGATAGGTCCCACGTGCATCTTAGCATCATCAAATCTGAAATGGTCACAATGTCAGCGCTATTGACATGATGGCCATTCTGCTTTTCTGAGATGGCCATAAAATTAATTTTTTTTCCAATTGACCTCAAGGTCAGTTATTTTTTTTGCATCCACTTATAAAAATGTTAACAACTGGCCCTTATGAAGTCACGTTTTATTATTTTTGCAGTTTTCTTGTTAGTCGAAAGAGCAATTAATGCATACAGATAAAAATCGAATACATAAATGGATTCGAAAGAAACATTATGCGGCTCTGCTTCTTTTATATTTGGATGTAGTTTCGTTGAAAAATCGGATTGCAAACAGGTTGGGCGAGGATTTATTTGAAACACAAAGAAATATTCGAACCAAACCTATAATTCATCTTAAGAAGTTCTTTTTTGTGATGGATTCAATTCAGTCAAATAGGTTTATGGATTTTTTCCCAAAATGGTCATAAGGTCAAACCAAAATTTTCTAAATGGTCAAATGACCCAAGCTAAAGTCACCGTATGGCCATTTACAGTGGTTAAAAGATCAATAGACTTTATGGTCATTTGAAGTGGTTATAGGGTCAATTGACGCTATGGCCTCTGACTTTATACAACCCCTACTTTCTTCGAAAATTGCTGTTAATTTTATCTAAGTGTTGCCGATTAAACTTACATTTACATTTTATTATACATTTCTCTATCGATATTTGCTAAGATAGTATACTTTGAAAACTTTGATTATTTTAAGATGGCATCACTATAGTTAGTTTCGTTAATGTATAAAATTTAACGAAGCATCACTTATACATACATATGTATTCCATAAATTTAATTTCATTTTATAACGAACGTGCGAAGGAATCAAACGAAGAGTAAGTTTTCTAGTTTTGCCAAAACCTTTTCTTTATTATACCATATGTTATCTTATAGATATTAAAACTTTGCTGTACACAATAAATGACATGTTATGATATGCGTTGTTTTATTTTCGTTCGCTCGTTTTTACTGCCGTAACATTTTTTAATATTCTTCTCGCAATATAATCTGCACATACGAAGAAACAAATGGGATGCTACAATCTTCGAAGACCGAAAATGAATACGTCTACCGAAGTGGGAAATAATGTAATGGATACTTCACAAGGAAGCACCGAGATGGAATCTGCCAGCGAAGGAGAGATGAACTCAACACCCACCAAAGCAGACAAGTGTATACGTGAGTTAAAAAACAAATTAAAGATTTACAGCGCTTATTAGCAGAGTCTGAAGAAGAAAAGCTAGATTTGAAGCAATCAATTGCTTTACAGTCAAAGATTAGTACCATAAGCGTTAATTCTGCCAACGCAGCCTTTACCAACTCCCAGTTGGCAAATACAAATACATCCGTCAATACTGCCGACGTTACCTCTGCCAGCACTCGTTGTGCTAATACACCCTCTGCCTACGTCAACACTGCCGACGTTACCTCTGCCAGCACTAGTTGTGCTAATATAGCCTTTGCCCACGTCAGCGCTGCCGACGTTGCCTCTGCCAGCCCTGACTATACCAACGCCGCCGCTGCCAACGCATCTTTTGCCAATTTAAGTTCGCCATATGTAGTAGATATAAACAGCTAATTTCCTTATACAGCCTCTATTAACACAAATTCTGCCAACATAGTTAGTTCTAATGCCGTCTTTGCCAACTTCAGTTCTGCCGACGTTAACCCTGCCAACGTCACCAATGCCAACATTCTTTCTACTAGTCGTAACGTCGCCAACTTTACCTCAACTATTGGTAACTTCTCAAATATAACTCCCACACTAATGTTATTTTCGCCAATCACAATAGTTACCAGCCTTCGAATGTTGCATGTTCAGTATTACCACCGAACTACATCAGCCACACCAAGACTACAAATCCTAGGAGCGTTCATTATGCTAACCAGAAACATTTTCAAAACGTTCGCCTCCAGCCATGTTACAACACGATTACCTGGATCGCAACAGAACCAGCTTGTACAATCGACAACTACGCCACAGCCATACATACGAAAACTTTTGGACTTACCAGAATTTAGTGGATCGCCGGAAGAATGGCCAATGTTCTTTGCGGCATTTAAAGAAACGACAGCCATGTATATGTACACTGATTTGGAGAATTTGTTTCGCCTACAAAAGGCGTTGAAGGGACCAGCTAGACAAGGAGTGGAATCATTGCTTATTCATCCATCAAGTGTGAACGCTGTGATATCTACACTGGAATTTCACTTTGGACGACCGCAGCTGTTAATTCGTAGTCAAATAACTAAGGCGCGAGCATTTCCAACGATTAGTGGTGGAAAACTGACTGATATCATAGCTTTCAGCACGATGATAAACAACTTGACTGCCTTTTTGGAAAATGCTGGCGCAGCCGCCCAATTGACAAATCCGACTCTTCTCGATGAGCTTGTGAGTAAGCTGCCAATGATTAAACACGAGGAATGGGCTCGCCACACCTTTTCCATGAATTTAGCGTATCCAAGCATTCGACACTTTAGCAATTGGTTGAAAGAAATATCAATGTTTATTTCAATAGCAGCAGATGTAATTCCACATAAGAATTTTAACTCGAATGAACAGCTGATTTCAAAGTCGAACCGGTCTGTAAAGCCAGTGTTGGTAATAACAGAAACAAAGTGCGGGTATTGTAAAGGTAATCATGCCTTAAATCAGTGCTCGAAGTTCAAAGATATTGATTGCGATCTAAGATGGAAGTTTGTGAAAGAAAATCATTTATGTTTTAGTTTTATGCGCTCAGGACACAGTGCTGCAAACTGTAGAAGTCGTCGCGAATGCAGTATTAACTCGTGCAAAAGATTCCATAATCGATTACTACATGAAAATTATAGAATTGTAGCTGAAAGGGTAACTTCGAATAGGGATGAGGATGCTCAACAGCAGATGGTAGATGAAACCATTAATGTCAACGCAATTTATAAGAAGGAATTTAATAAAAAAACATTATTTAAGTTTGTACCTGTTGAAATAAAAGGACCAAGAGGTAATTGTAAAATCATGGCATTTATTGATGACGGGCCGAAAATATCTTTAATCGAAGAGAATGTTGCCAAAGCCGTTGGTTTGAAAGGACCACAAGATTTGTTATCACTAAGATGGATAGGAGGAAAAACAACAAGTGAAATGTCACAGCGTTTAGAGGTTGAAGTCTCTGGGGTTAGGGATAACGGAAAAAGTTATCAAATGCGAAATGTACGAACAACGAAAAAGTTACAATTGCCGCCACAGACTTTAAATTTCGAGAGTTTTAAGTCCAAATACGAGGTGGCGAAGAATGTGCCACTCGACGACTATGTAAATGCTTTCCACAAATGCTTCTCGGCATGCCCCATACAAACTTAGTCCGACCATTGGAAGTAATCAATCTAGACGATTGCTTCTCCATTCATAAATCTAATTTAGGCTTCATATTGTTTGGGTCAAATGAGGATAGTGCTGATGAAGTAGTTTGTAGCATAGATTTAGAGGATAATGCTATTAGGTACATACAACAACAAGTCACCGAGTATTTTAGTATAGAAAATTTTGGGATCAAACCATTGCCACCAGTCGTAAGCGAAGCTGATAAGAGAGCTGAAAGAATTCTTTCGGAAACGACAAAGCAAGTAGGTACTCAGTATGAAACGGGGTTACTATGGAGGCATGACAATGTTAAATACGTCGACAGTTATCAGATGGCACTGAGACGGCTAGAAATAATTGATACAGAAATGGAAAAAGACAAGACACTGTCGGATTGGTATAAAAACAAAATAGCTGAATATATAAACAAATCTTATGCACGAAAATTGTCGGACTCCGCAGCAGCAAAAGTTACACCCCAAACGTGGTATCTGCCACATTTCGCCGTGTCTAATATGAACAAAGGCAATAAGCTGCGCCTAGTATTCGATGCCGCTGCTTCTATTAATGGAGTCTCCTTTAATTCAAGGTTGATGAAGGGCCCTGAAACTTATCAGCCGAAACCCCTTTTGTTTATTTTATTTAAGTTCCGACAAGGTCAAATAGGTGTATGTACTGACATACGTGAAATGTTTCACCGCGTTAAAATCCGTGAAACAGACCAAGAAGCGCAACGCTTTATAGGGAGGGATGGAGATACAACTATGGTACCGGAGGTGTACATTATGACAGCCATGATATTCGGCTCGGCGTGTTCACCATGTTCAGCACAATACGTTAAAAATTTTAATGCAAAAAATTTGAACCCGAGTATCCGAGGGCTGCCCGCGCGGTTATCGATTGTCATTACGTTGACGATTACGTAGATAGCTTCGACACTATAGAAGAGGCGATAGAGGTTTCAAGAGCGGTAAAACGAATTAATGCTGCCACTGGATTCGAACTACGTGGGTTTCTATCTAACTCTGTGGATGTCCGCTTAGCTCTTTCAGATGAATCCTTACCGCAACCATCTACCGATATGATAAATTTATGCGCCAGTGAATCTATGACTGAGAAGGTGCTTGGAATGTACTGGCGTTCCATGGATGACACATTTTGTTTCAATTTACAGTTTTCGAGAGTACCAAAAGATGTTTTGTCTGGAAGCCGACGCCCAACAAAATATGAGGTTTTAAGTCTTACCATGTCAATATTTGATCCATTTGGCTATCTTTCAAATGAGGTTTGAAGTCTTACCATGTCAATATTTGATCCATTTGGCTATCTTTCAAATGTAACGATTAAGTCAAAAATTATATTACAACAGTTATGGCGTTTAAATATAGACTGGAAGTCACCTAATCCAGAGCGTATTTATTCAGAGTGGTATAACTGGTATAAGGATCTAGACCAGGCCAGGAGTTTTAAAATCCCTCGTTGTTATCACGAAATCTTTACTAAAGCTAAGGTAGAATTGCATGTCTTTGTCAATGCCAGCGAACTTGCATATGCCGCCGTAGGTTATTGGCGTATAGTCATTAATGACGATGTCCATTTAGTATTTGTAGCGGGAAAATCACGCTGTAGCCCAATTAAAGCCTTGTCTGTACCTAGACTGGAACTCTTAGCCGCAGTACTGGGTGGCCGTTTAAAGGAGTCAATATTAATTGGTCATGAAGTGAAGCCGCAGAACGTAACATTTTGGTCTGATTCAAAGACCATATTGAGTTGGATCGGATCAGACAGCCGTTGCTATAAACAATTAGTAGGGCACAGAATTGCCGAGATTTTGGACTCATCTGATATTAATCAGTGGCGTTGGGTAGCCGGGAAACATAATCCCGCCGACGACGCAACACGACTACAAGCAAAAGTTTCTGCCAATTCTCGATGGATAAGTGGTCCAAAATTCCTAAAGGATCCTGAAGGAACTTGGCCAGTCTTATCAGAGGCCAATGTTGAAAAGGTTTGCGATATTCAAAGACGTTCAAAATATGTAGTCGCGGTCAACTTTGATTCTACAGTAATAAACTTAGACAAATTTTCGAATTACTATAAGTTGCTCAGGGTTATGAGTTGGGTAAGGCTGGCCATATTAAAGTTTAAGACTTTTATAAGAAAAGAAGGGAAGAAAGTGTGTTCGATATCAACTCTACAGCTTAAAGCGAAAGGCGTTAATGAAACAGAAATATTTGTCTGTCGTTTTGTTCAGAGTAAAATGTACCCTGATGAAATACGTGATTTGACGAACGGAGGGCATATTTCAAAAAACAGTTCCTTATATACCAGATCACACCAATGATCGATGAAGACGGAGTTTTGAGACACCCCGGGAGGATTGATAACGCTGAATGCGTACCCATGAATACGAAAAAACCGATTATTTTGCCGAGTAAACATCCAATATCCATCATGATTGCACGTTACTACCACGAGAAATATAAACATCAGAACCAGGATTCAATAATATGTGCCATTAGGAGAAAGTTCTGGATTTCCAATATACGTCGTATAGTCACTTCCGCTGCGAGGGAGTGCCAGTTGTGTAAAAATCGAAAAGCAGAACCAAAGCCGCCGCTAATGGGGCAACTCCCAAGGGATCGCCTCACTGCCTACGTTCGAGTGTTCAGCTATACGGAAGTCGATTTTTTCGGACCGTACTTGGTAGCAGTCGGTCGCCGTCAAGAAAAGAGATGGGGTTGCCTTTTTACATGCTTAACAGTGAGGGCAATACATATTGAGTTGGCCAGGGATTTATCTGCAGACGCTTTTATACTATGCCTAAGAAATTTCATAAACCGGCGAGGAGTACCTCTGAGGATCCGCAGCGACAGGGGCATACATTTCGTGGGAGCTAGTAAGGAGGATTTGGTGCAGGTACAGAAAGGGCTGGTCGAAGAAGGTACACGGCAGGGTATTGAATGGATATTCAATTCACCTGTTGATCCATCGGCGGGAGGGGCATGGGAGCGCATGGTGCGCTGCGTAAAGAACGTACTGTCCTTCACGCTTAAGACAAAGGTGCCACAAGTAGATACATTGTAAAGCTTATTAATTGAAGCAGAGAATCTGGTCAATTCCCGACCACTGACTTATCTGGCCTTAGAAAACGATGGTGCGGAGCCCTTGACTCCAAACCATTTTATTTTGGGTTGTGCAAACGATGTTCAGACGCCGAGCGTAGATGAACGTATATGCTTACGTAAGCAATGCCACATCCTGCAGCAAATGAAACAGACTTTTTGGAAAAGGTGGGTGTTAGAGTATCTTCCGACGCTTACGAGACGGAGCAAATGGTGTCAAAGGGAAAAACCAATAAAAGTGGGCGATGTAGTGCTCATCTGCGATGAGAATGAACGTCGAGGAGAATGGAAACGAGGCATCATAGTGGAGATATTTCCAGCACCAGATGGCCAAGTGCGTTCAGCTGTCGTAAAGACAAGTACGGGCAATTTGCGGAGACCGGCTTCCAAGTTAGCTGTTTTAGACGTGGTTCGTGAATCTTCGGTAGCCCGTTCGATTCATTGGGGCCGGGATGTTGCCGATTAAACTTACATTTACATTTTATTCTACATTTCTCTATCGATATTTGCTAAGATAGTATACTTTGAAAACTTTGATTATTTTAAGATGGCATCACTATAGTTAGTTTCGTTAATGTATAAAATTTAACGAAGCATCACTTATACATATGTATTCCATAAATTTAATTTCATTTTATAACGAACGTGCGAAGGAATCAAACGAAGAGTAAGTTTTCTAGTTTTGCCAAAACCTTTTCTTTATTATACCATATGTTATCTTATAGATATTAAAACTTTGCTGTACACAATAAATGGCATATTATGATATGAGTTGTTTTATTTTCGTTCGCTCGTTTTTACTGCCGTAACACTAAGTGTTTTTTTATACTTTTTTTTAGACTTCCATATATCAAAATAATCAGGATCGAAAAAAAATTTGATTGAGCCATGTCCGTCCGTCCGTCCGTCCGTTCGTCCGTCCGTTAACACGATAACTTGAGTAAATTTTGAGGTAACTTGACGAAGTTTGGTACGTAGGTTCCTGAGCACTCATCTCAGATCGCTATTTAAAATGAACGATATCGGACTATAACCACGCCCACTTTTTCGATATCGAAAATTTCGTAAAACAGAAAAAGTGCGATAATTCATTACCAAAGATAGATAAAGCGACGAAACTTGGTAGATGAGTTGAATTTATGACGCAGAATAGAAAATTAGTAAAATTTTGGACAATGGGCGTGGCACCGCCCACTTTTAAAAGAAGGTAATTTATAATTTTTGCAAGCTGTAATTTGTCAGTCGTTGAAGATATCATGATGAAATTTGGCAGGGACGTTACTCCTATTACTATATGTACGCCTAATAAAAATTAGCAAAATCGGAGAAGGACCACGCCCACTTTTAAAAAAAATTTTTTTTTAAAGTAAAATTTTAACAAAAAATTTAATATCCTACAGTATATATGTAAATTATGTCAACATTCAACTCCAGTAATGACATGGTGCAACAAAATACAAAAATAAAAGAAAATTTCAAAATGGGCGTGGCTCCGCCCTTTTTCATTTAATTTGTCTAGGATACTTTTAACGCCATAAGTCGAACAAAAATTAACCAATCCTTTTGAAATTTGGTAGGGGAATAGATTTTATGATGCTAACTGTTTTCTGTGAAAACGGGCGAAATCGGTTGATGCCACGCCCAGTTTTTATACACAGTCGTCCGTCTGTCCTTCCGCATGGCCGTTAACACGATAACTTGAGCAAAAATCGACATATCTTTAATGGACTTAGTTCACGTACTTACTTGAACTCACTTTATTTTGGTATGAAAAATGAACGAAATCCGACAATGACCACGCCCACTTTTTCGATATCGAAAATTACTAAAAATGAAAAAAATGCCATAATTCTATACCAAATACGAAAAAAGGGATGAAACATGGTGAGGTAATTGGATTGGTTTATTGACACGAAATATAACTTTAGAAAAAACTTTATAAAATGGTTGTGATACCTACCATATTAAGTAGAAGAAAATGAAAAAGTTCCGCAGGGCGAAATAAAAAACCCTTAAAATCTTGGCAGGTATTACATATATAAATAAATTAGCGGTATCCAACAGATGATGTTCTGTGTCACCCTGGTCCACATTTTGGTCGCGATCTGGAAAACGCCTTCACATATACAACTACCACCACTCCCTTTTAAAACTCTCATTAATACCTTTAATTTGATACCCATATCGTACAAACACATTCTAGAGTAACCCTGGTCCACCTTTATGGCGATATTTCGAAACGGCGTTCACCTATAGAACTAAGGCCCACTCCCTTTTAAAATACTCATTAACACCTTTCTTTTGATACCCATATTGTACAAACAAATTCTAGGGTCACCCCTGGTCCACCTTTATGGCGATATCTCGAAACGGCGTCCACCTATGGAACTAAGGATTACTCCCTTTTAAAATACTCATTAACACCTTTCTATTGATACCCATATTGTACAAACAAATTCTAGGGTCACCCCTGGTCCACCTTTATGGCGGTATTTCAAAACGGCGTCCACCTATGGAACTAAGGGTTACTCCCTTTTAAAATACTCATTAAAACCTTTCATTTGATACCCATATCGTACAAACGCATGCTAGAGTCAACCTGATCCACCTTTATGGCTATATCCCTAAATGGCGTCCACCTATAGAACTATGGCCCACTCCCTCATAAAATACTCTTAACACCTTTTTGATACCCATATCGTACAAACGTATTCTAGAGTCACCCCTGGTCCACCTTTATGGCGATATCTCGAAAAGGCGACCACCTATACAACAACCACCACTCCCTTTTAAAACCCTCATTAATACCTTTAATTTGATACCCATATCGTACAAACACATTCTAGAGTCACCCCTGGTCCACCTTTATGGCGATATTTCGAAACGGCGTCCACCTATAGAACTAAGGCCCATTTCCTTTTAAAATACTCATTAACACCATTCGTTTGATGCCCATATTGTACAAACAAATTCTAGGGTCACCCCTGGTCCACCTTTGTGGCGATATCTCGAAACGGCGGCCACCTATGGAACTAAGGATTATTCCCTTTTAAAATACTCATTAACACCTTTCTTTTGATACCCATATTGTACAAACAAATTCTAGGGTCACCCCTGGTCCACCTTTATGGCGATATCTCGAAACTGCGTCCACCTATGGAACTAAGGATTACTCCCTTTTAAAATACTCATTAACACCTTTCATTTGATACCCATATCGTACAAACGCATTCTAGAGTCACCCCTGGTCCACCTTTATGGCGATATCTCGAAAAGGCGACCACCTATACAACTACCACCACTCCCTTTTAAAACCCTCCTTAATACCTTTAATTTGATACCCATATCGTACTAACAAATTCTAGGGTCACACCTGGTCCACCTTTATGGCGATATCTCGAAACGGCGTCCACCTGTGGAACTAAGCATCACTCCCTTTTAAAATACTCATTAACACCTTTCTTTTGATACCCATATTGTACAAACAAATTCTAGGGTCACACCTGGTCCACCTTTATGGCGATATCTCGAAACGGCGTCCACCAGTGGAACTAAGCATCACTCCCTTTTAAAATACTCATTAACACCTTTCTTTTGATACCCATATTGTACAAACAAATTCTAGGGTCACCCCTGGTCCACCTTTATGGCGATATCTCGAAACGGCGTCCACCTATGGAACTAAGGGTTACTCCCTTTTAAAATACTCATTAAAACCTTTCATTTGATACCCATATCGTACAAACGCATGCTAGAGTCAACCTGATCCACCTTTATGGCTATATCCCTAAATGGCGTCCACCTATAGAACTATGGCCCACTCCCTCATAAAATACTCTTTAATGCCTTTCATTTGATACACATGTCATACAAACACATTCCAGGGTTTCCCTCGGTTCATTTTCCTACATGGTTATTTTCCCTTATGTTGTCACCATAGCTCTCAACTGAGTATGTAATGTTCGGTTACACCCGAACTTAACCTTCCTTACTTGTTAAATTTCGTTTTGGGTTGGCCTGCCTTCTAGAGAAATAAAATATATACGGAAAATTCGACGGCTGGATAGAATATCAACCTGTCTCGGTTGCCAGTTCAAAAACGTCCTATTTCAGAAAAATTTTCAAAAACACCTTATCTCAGAATTCGGTTGAAAGACGCATTTTGAAATGGACGTTTTTGAAAAGACTTGTCAGATGGGAAGTTTACGAATTGGCAGCAGAAGTAGGGTGATATTCCAGTCGAAATTGTGAAGACAATCGGAGAAGTAAAACCGTCGACATTTAACAATTCCACCTATTTTGCCTTAACGTATTTAAGTTATATTTATTTACTCTACTTGCACTTACCACATCATTTGCACTATCATTTTCTCTTCTCACTCTCGTTTTTGCATTCACGGCAGAGTTCACTGCATTAGCGCTGCGTTTGTTTAGAAAATGTGTTGGAATTTCGATGCACTCAATGCTGTTGCTGAATGTGGAAAAGGTGATGATAGTCAGCAATAGTAGTAATGTTGATGTTGATGTACAAAAGCGTTTTGTATACATATCGATATATATTTGTTTGTGATGTGTTTTCACGCTGGTATTCTGGTTTGTTTGTTATTGCTTTGTATAGGTTTTGTGTTTACTTTCTAATAAATTTTGTGTTGATTTTTTTATTAATTTTCACGTTTGTAATTTTATTTATTTGTTCTATCACAGTTGGGTATTTACAAACTTTTTTTTTATAATTTAGTTTAGACAGCAGGCAGGTTAACACACAAAAACTTAATTAACATAGTACATTGATAAATATTTTTTTTGTTGATTATTCACTGCAGGAACGTTGATGTAAATTATGTGAACCTGAACGGAATTGAAATTTGGTAGATATGAAAAATCAAAGAAGTTAAAAAATTTTTAAGTACTTCGTTTATATAAATGTACTAGAGGCAGTGAAAAATGTCTTGTTAAACAAAAACATAGGTAGGTAGGTGAAATGGCTGCGACCCTGGTCGCCCAAGTATTTAAAGCCGTTTTGATGCCATGTAACTCGCCTAAAAACCTACGGAATGTTACGGTCAATGTATTACAACTAGCCAGAGTTGTTGATAAAGTTAAGAATATTCGGGATTGCTATCACAGATAACTCTCTGAGGTCTTCTAGAAACGGGGTTCCAAGGACATAGTCGGACATTTACACATAAAGTGTTCTACTGTCTCCCTGTCATTTGGATCTTTGCAGCTTCTGCAGTTCTCGTTATACGGAATGCCCATCTTTTCCGCATGCGTACCTACTGCCCACTGACCGATGCATCAGTTTGCGTGTGTTGGCCCTGGATTTGTTCAGAAGACCTCTCGTCCTATTTCCATCATAGTTTGGCCAAATGGATGTTGATATCGCACAGGTGGTGATGTTATTCCACTTTGTTTGTGCTTTCTTCAAGGTGAAGCTTTGGATATTCCCTTTGGCTACTGCTAAGGGTATGCTTACTTCGACACTGGTTATTTCCTCGTTCATCTCCGATGAGCCTCTGCGTGCTAGCTCGTCGGCCTTCTTGTTACCCTCTATCCCCCTATGACCCGAGACCCAGATAACGCGTAGTTCTAGATTGGTGGATAACTGGGATATGAGTCGCTTACAAGCCCACACTAATTTTGAGTTAATGTGTGGCGAGGAAAGCGCTTTTATCGCTGCTTGGCTATCCGATAGGATGCAAACTTTACCAGCTACATTCAAGCCCTCCAGTGATTTGCAGGCTTGCCAAATCGCGGGGATTTCTGCTTGAAACACGTTGCAGTGGGATGGGAGTCTGAATGCAGTGCGATGGGAGTCTGAAGACAAACAAAAACATAATAATGTTGAATTTTGATATTTAAATTTTAGCACAATCACTGTAAAAATGTGTGTGAGGAACAAAAATGTTATGTGGGGTGAAATAAATATCCTTTGGTTTGATCTTTACCTTAGTCTGGTAACTCGTGCTTCACCTTTATATTTATGTTCCTCCTAAAGATTTTGAATATCAAAGTTCAAAAAGACTATGTCTTTGTTTGAAGAACAATTTTATCGTTTCTTCTTCTTCTACTTAAAAATTGTTTGTCTTTTTTTTATCTTCTCATATTGTTGCATTGTCAAGTTGATCTGAACTATGTGTAAGGTTTCATGTTTCTGACTAAATGAGTAGTTACTTAAAGATAGATTGCAAGATTCCACAGTTCTAAATAGACTACTCTAAATACCTCGATCCCTGTACCATCTATTAAACTTTTTTATTATCCTTATTATTACAATCTAATAAAGCACAAAGCTTCGTTCAAAGTTTCAGGACTTAGGTTTAGTGGAAGTAGAAGTTCCTGGAAGCTCAAAGAAGGAAAAATTTCCAAATTTGAAAGAATTTTTGAATTTTCACGATCCCTGCACCACCTAGCTACAATTTTTCCCCATCCTTTTGCATTGTCATGGGAAGATGAAGCATGTCCTCAGTTTCAAGAATCTAGCTCTGCGGGAAGTTACTCAAATAGCGGTCGAAATTTTCCACATGTTGTAAATGGATATTTTAATATCTCTAAATATCTCGATCCCTGTTCCATCGAGACAAATTTTTTATCCTTAATAATTCAAAGTAGTAAAGCTCGAAGATATGTTCAAAGTTTTAGGTCACTTGGTTATCGAGAAATTCTTTATTACCCAAAAGAAACATTTCCAAGTTCGGAGTATTTTTGGAATTTTCACGATCCTAGCACCACCTAACAACAAATGTTTCTCTGAAGTATGATCTCTGAGTTATCGGGAAGTTCCTAAAAACCCCAAAGCAAAATTGCCAAGTTCTGAGGTTTTTTTTAGAGTTTTTCCGATTTCTGGACTACCTAGCAAATATTTTTCCCTCATATTGAATTGTCACAGGGCTCCGATGTTTGTTCGAAATTTCAAGACTCTAGCTCTGCGGGAAGTTACTCAAAAATGGAATGGTGGAAAAACATCAAACGAAACTAAAATAAAGGAAGTAAAATGTTAAGTAAAACCAAATTCAAGTTGGTTCACTTTTTTCAATAGACCTTAAATTGTTTACTATTTTACTTAAATTCAATTTTCGGTAAAAATGAGTTTTCGGTTCTAACCAAACAAAATCAATTATTTACACTTTCTTTCACTTCGTTTTTATTAAAACCTTTTTTTTTTTATATAGCTGCATTTGATTTTCATTTGTATTTGTTTTATTTCTCTATCACTGAAAGAAATGGTGCTAGTAAAATCAACAAATCGGTTCTGTTGTTCTTGACTTAACGGAGATTCGGTGAAATTGATTGAATTATGGTTAATTCGACCGAGTTCTCTGTCAAGCGAACAAATCAGTTTAATCATTTCAACAGAAGAGAAATTGTCGTTCTTAAGTTAACAAAATTCTGTAAAATTGACAGATTCCTAATCAAACTAACTGATTTCTTTGTTAACACAACTAATCTCACTGGCCATTTCAACAGCGATCAACAGTCAATACATGAGCAAATTTCAAAGAGAATAGTACGCTCACTGCGCTCTCTACTTTGTACTTATGTATGCTGTGTACTATATGTATGCATATATATACGTATGTATATGGCAGCGGCCGTGTTGTGATGGTAGCGTGCTCCGCCTACCACATCGAAGACCCTGGGTTCACCGGGCAAAGCAACATACAAATTTTAGAAATAAGGTTTTTCAATTAGAAGAAAATTTTCTTAAGCGGGGTCGTCCCTCGGCACTGTTCGGCAAGCACTCCGAGTGTATTTCTGCCATGAAAAGATTTCAGTGTAAACTCATCTGCCTTGCAAATTCCGCAACATAGGTACAAAGCTGTAGCAACAACTATTTTTGTTCATTTGACTACTAAAACGGTCAATTACGAATCAACGATTTGTATGCAGTTGATTCAACATCTTGTTGCGATGGATAAAAATTGACAGAAATTTCGGTTGAATTGACCCGTATTTCGTATTTAGTTTATTGTTATTATTGTTTTGCCAGCTTTGTTTATTTATGCTGTGTTGCGGCGCATGCGCACAGGTGTTTTGTCAGTAGACAGTCTGTCAACAATGATTACGTTTGTTTGTTAATATTAACACACCAAATAGTCACATGGTTTTCTGTTTAACTTGCTTTGTTTTTATGTTTTATTTTAGCAGCAGCTATCACAGACAGGCTTTTGTAAATAAATATACAATGCAGGGTATGCGATAGAACTCATTAGTAAACATTAATCGTACCTTGGCCCTGAGTAACCTTTGAGGTATTAGAAAATGTTGCTTTACATTGAATGCCATGGGACCTCGTCAGCACGCACCTTTACTATAAGGTTTCAGCTGCTGTTGACATACATTAAACAATTTATTGTAAAAAGTAAATATAAGATGCAGGTGGCGCCAAAGGATATCTAAAAACACACTAAGTTTACTTACATTTATTTTCTTACAGACTACACAGATATTTCATAAGGTTAAACATTACATCAAATTCTAGAACTCTGAATGCATTTTATGTTATGAACTTGATGATTTCAATCCGGATTCAAATAAGACGGCATATTATATTGTTACTCTCAACGAAAGCTAGTGCGGGTCAATGTACATTGTGGCACAAGAACATATCACTACACCGGTGGAAACCTTGGGTATTTATCGTCGAAGAGTAGCAAATTTTTTATATTTTATTGGAAGACTAGGTTAGGTTAAGTACCTGCCCTGGTAGCGACGGCTCACTTGGTCCGTTGTGATAGCGCATAAAATAACGGTGACGTAAGATATCTACTTAGAGAGTCGTGGCATAGCAACGATATAGTTTCAAATGAGACTGATTTCAACTTTGGATAAATCCTCCGGAAATCTAGGAGAGTCGAGAACGAAATACTTTCGCCTAGTTCTGGCAAAAGGTAGGCAGTCAGTCAAGTATAAAGTGACTTGATGATTCTACTACATACAGCTGCAGCAGGATAGGATTTACAGTATATTGAGATGTATCGCATGGCTTCCCATTGGACATCGTCCTATAAAACCCCAATAACCATTGACATATGAGCCTTAGTGAACCCAATCATTTCGGCAGACCTTACGCCATCCAATTCTGTTCAGAAGGATCTTGCTACCCTGATATAGGTGGTATCTGCCAAACGCTTGCAGACCTTACGCCATCAATTCTGGTCAGAAGGATCTTGCTACCCTGATATAGGCGGTATCCGCCAAATGCTTGCTGAGCTGACTCGATGCCCATCTATGCAGCAGCAGACCACAGGTGGCCAGCGGAATCATGAAATCTCTACAGCCATCTTCATTCGGTTCACTTGTACCGATGCGTGCAAACAGGTCCGCTTGACAGTTGCACGGCATACTACTATGGCCTGGAACCCAGATAATCATAATCATAAATTAGTTCGATGCAATCGCAACGGAAGTCAGGCGCTTCTAGACCAACCTCGATCATACTTTAAGTTGAACTGAAGGCCTTGATAGCCGCTTGGCTATCCGAGTACATGTTGAATTCCCTAAACGTAGTAACACTGTATAACATTTCATCCATCGCATCCTTAATACTGGAAAGTTGCGCTGGGAAGACGCTGCAATGATCAGCCAACCTAAACTTGCGGCTTACATTTAGCTCTTGACAAAAAAAACCCCTCCACTAAGAGATTCATAAGCGCAATACAAAGCTCTTTAGCTTCAGAGCTCCCGCAACCCAAAATCTGTGGGGAGTGTCTTTATTGTTACGATAGCTACATCTTTGATAATTAATCTGTAGTTTGTGCAAATATATATTGCTAGATAGCGCATTAAATCGCTTAATGCGGCATCTGGAAGAAAGAATCATGAAATCATCGCTTCATATCGCCGCAGCTTAAGGGTGAGTGAGAATGGTTTCTGGACTAAGTAGCAGTAAACTGCAGCTCTAGGCCTACTTAGGTCGCAGTACAAATCGCATACTCAGTGGTTCTTTATATCGCAGCTAACTGTTTCTGTGACTAGACACATCTCTAAGGCGCCTGATTGTTGAACGCGATTGCAAACATAACACAGTTGCCATATCAGTGAGATAGTCACCGCGAATTCTTCCAAGCTGTCGCTGCTATTTACCCTGTTCAAACCACAGGCACATGCCAACTCTACCTTCAGTGCATTAGAATGCAAGAGCTAGGTAGGTAGGTTGAACTGGCCGGTCTATGAGGACCTCACATAGACTGATTGAGTCCGTAGTGTTACCAGAAGTTTGTTTTAACGACCAAACTGAAAAACCCTATCAAAAACCAGGACCTATGTTATAAAATAACTCCGTCCTCTTGGCAAATACTAGAAGCTTCCTAGGACTTAAGCCACTTGCTGCTTCTAGATCTGACAGCTGTATCACTCCTAATAGCTGGAGTCTTAGCCAGGCAAGTGCAGGGCACGAGAACAGAACGTGCTCGATCGTTTCCTCCTCCAACCCGCACTTCCTACATCTGCTATCACTGACCAAGCCTAGTTTAAAGGCATGTGACGCCAGAAGGCAGTGTCCAGTCAGAATACCCGTCATGAGTCTACAGTCCTCTCTTTTTAATGATAGGAGCAACTGTGTTAGTCTAAGGTTGTAAGACCTACACATAATTTTCGACACTTTACAGCCCCGCGCTTGAACCCACGCCTTTCCCGCTTGGTCGATCATGTGCACCTATCGCCTTCGCTTAATCTCGCCCAATCTAATTGGGACATCTACGGAGCAAGCTTCAAGGGATGCGCCCTTTTTAGCTAGTTCGTCCGCTTTTTCATTCCCATCTATTCCCATATGCCCTGGGACCCAATATAGATGTATGCTTCTCCCTGTCCCGATTCTCTCCAGAGACTGCTTACACTCTAACACGCATTTAGATGCTGTGCTATGCGAGATTATTGCCTTAATTGCTGCTTGACTGTCAATATAAAAGTTAACACGGTTGCAGCTTAAGCTATTCTCTTCCAGGGTTTCTACTGCTTTGGTTACGGCTAATATCTCCGCTTGGAAAACGCTACAATAATCCGGCAGCCTGTAGGATCTGCTTATTTCCGGATCAGCGCAGTATACCGCAGACCCTACTCCTTCCACTACTTTGGAACCATCGGTGTACACATGTATCGCCTCGTCCGCCATTTGCGCGCGGTTGCGCCAAACGTTCACCTCTATTGTGGCCTTAAGATCTCCCTCGAAGCGCAGATAGGGAATCATGTAGTCTGTTCGTCTTGTGATTGATGACGCTATACTACTATGGCCATATGGTCGGCGCTCAAGCTGCCCCGAAGCACCGAGCCTGGTTGCGGTCGTTAACGCTTTGTTCTTTGCTACCAGGTCTACAGGTGGGATGTGCAAAATGGCATACAGTGCAGCCGTCGGGGTTGTTTTCAGGGCTCCCGTAATGCTAAGAATCGATAGTCTGCATACCCCCTCTAATTTTTTGAGGTATGTTGTTTTTTGTGTGGCTTTCCACCAAACAAGAACTCCATAGTATAGAATAGGGCTTACAATCGCTGTAAAAACCCAATGAAAGAGAGAGGACGATAGGCCCCACGTACACCCCAGCATTCTTTTACATGCATAGAGTGCCGTTGAGGCCTTCTTGACCCTCTCCTCCACGTTGAGCTTCCATGACAGCTTACTGTCTAGGATGATTCCTAAATATTTTGTGCAAGGTTTTTCCCGTAAGGTCACCCCTCCTAACTTAGGTCTGGTCCAATTTGGGACCTTGTACCTCTTTGTAAACAAGACTATATCCGTCTTCTCCGCATTGACTTTCAACCCGACATTAGATGCCCAGGTATGAATATCGCGAAGCGCCCGATCCATCAAAGAACTAATCGTTGGAAGGCACTTTCCACTTATGACAATTGCAACGTCATCTGCGTAAGCCGTAAGTTTTACGGGTCCCTCATCGAATTGCCTGAGCAGTTGGTTGATGACCAGCGTCCACAGCAGCGGTGATAGCACCCCTCCCTGCGGCGTGCCCCTGTCCACTGATTTCGTGGCCTCGTACAATCCCCATTGTGATGTAATCTTTCTGCAATTTAACATGCAGCCGATCCATCTGATTAAGGCAGGATGTACTTTAATGTAATTAAGACCATCCATAATCGCCCATTTTGCAACATTATTGAAAGCCCCGGCAATGTTCAAGAAGACTCCTAGAGCATACTCCTTATATTCCAGGGATTTCTCTATGCTTATTACCACCCTATGCAATGCGGTGTCTACCGACTTGCCTTTGGTGTACGCATGCTGTGTTGTGGAGAGCAGCTTTTCATCCACGTTGGACTTTATGTACACATCTATCAGCCTCTCAAAGGTTTTGAGCAGAAATGATGTTAAGCTAATGGGTCTATAGTCTTTGGGATACATGTGACCGATCTTCCCCGCCTTTGGTAGAAAAGCTACACGAGCAGTTCTCCAAGAGTGCGGTACATGATTCAGTCGTATGCACCCATCGAATATTATTTTAAGCCATTCCACGACCGCCCTACTTGAGACTTGTAGCATGGCCGGGAATATAACATCTGGGCCCGGCGATTTAAACTTAGAAAACGTCTTCACTGCCCACTCGATCTTGGTATCGGTCACCACGCCCGGCGCTACTAGCCCCGTGATCGAAGTGTGAGTGATGTCTGCTGGCTCCTCTAAACCGTCTCCCGATGGGAAATGTGTATAGATAAGCGCCTCAAGGGACTCACTATTACGTGACCATTCCCCGTTCTCTTTCCTTATTAGTCCCTGGACTATGTTTCCTTTTGCTAGGACTTTTTTCAACCGTGCTGTTTCGCTGGAGCACTCTATGTCCGTACAGAAACTTTTCCATGAGTTTCTCTTCGCCCTGGTAATTTCGCGCTTGTAGATCCTCAGTAGATCCCTGTACTCGTCCCGACACGCTTCGCTTTCCGCGGTCTTTGCGAGCTTAAACATTTCTTTTACCTGTCTTCTTAGAAGACTCAGCTCATTGCTCTACCATGGCGGCTTTGCTTTTCCTCTGAATCTTCTTAGAGGGCAAGCTTTGTTATACGCAGTCATAAGTGTCCTTGTTAGGAATTCATTCGACTCCTCCAGTTCCTCTACATTAGCAACCTCTTTGGGTTGTCCCAGTTTTGTTTCTACATGTTTCTGGAATTTAGTCCAGTTCGTTGACCTGGGGTTTCTAAAGGTTCCTCCCTTCTCTACCCTCTTTAGGGGGATGTTGAAGCTGATATACGCATGGTCGGAGAAGGATGGTCTTTCAAGAACAATCCAATCATACCTTGATATATCACGCTCGGAGCTCAATGTAATATCCAGAACATTTCTGAATGTTGGACCAATGTATGTAGGGACATTTCCCCTGTTGGCTATCTGCAAATTGGTTTGCAGGATGTAACAAAACAGAGTTTCGCCTCTCTCGTTCGTATCTGCTCTTCCCCACGCATTGTGGTGCGCATTTGAATCTGCGCCTATGATCAACCGCCCTTTGCGCCCTTCCTCCTGTACTAGCCTTTTGCACTCCATCGGTGGGACCTCCGCAGCATGGGCCATGTAGCAGGACGCCAGGATAAATGCCTGCTTATTCTTTTGCTCAAGGGCCACCGCTACGAGATCCTCAGTGGTGTAATTAGGCAGCATATATGAATGCAGATGTTTCCTTACCATTACCAGAGCTCGCACCCGTCCTTCCGTTTGCGCGTAGTACCTCAGTACCGCAGAAACCTTTCCTCCCGATGAGAGCCACGGCTCCTGGATCAGCGCCACGTCAAACGAACCCTCTTCAAGGGTTAGTAGGAGTTCGCTCGACGCCACTTTACTGTGTTGGAGGTTTATCTGTAGGACTCGCAGCACCATTGGGCTGTTTGTCCCCCTCCAGCACCTTCGTCTTGACGTCGTCGTCCTCCCCTTGCCCTTTTGGTTTAGAGTATTCGAGGCCCCCTTCAGCCTCTCGTGACTGTTGTGCAGGGTGTTCCTCTGTGCGAGTTACAGCACCATTTAGCGGTTGGTCCTCTTCTAGCACATTCGTGGTGACGTCGGGGACCTCCACCTGTCTTTTTTCCCTTAGGCTTTTCAGGTCCTTTTCGACTTCGCCCACCTCTAGCGTGTTAAGGTTTTTATCCTCGGGACTTCTTTTCCTGAGTCGCATGTAAATTTTGCCAGTGCCAAATGACATTTTACCAAGCTGCGTGTACAAAATATCCTCCGCCTGCTTGTTTATTTGGAAGATATAGAACTGACCATCCTCAGTATGCCGAGATACAGTAAGTACCTTCCAATCCTGTGTCGGTATGTTCGGATTCTGATTCTGCAGAAGTCGCAGTGTATCCTCCGACTTCATCACGCATGGTATCCATACATTAACTTTTGGTACCGTGGGTATTTGCGCTTTATCCACCACCTCAAACCGCGCGTTCGTGCCTTGCCTTTGGAGGTTTGGAACCACTTCCTCCAGCCACCGCAAGCTCGCGATGTTGTCGCACGCTATCATCTTCACACCATTATACCATCCCCCCGAATCAAAAGTTGGAAGGGGCTTACTTGGTTGTTCCCGCATCATCTTAAGCATTAATCTAATAAGCTCCCTTTCCACAGATCTCCACCTTTCAGTAGTCATTTGTCCGAAAGGACTGCTACGATCAACCAGCGCCACAGTCAGTGACTGCTTTGCCACATCACTCATCTTCTCAGGAAAAGCAGGAGTCTTAGTGTTATCTCCCTTTGGCACCTCCGAGAAAGCCGGAGTCTTAGCGTTAACTCCCTTTAGCGCCTCCGAGAAAGGCGGAGTCTTAGCGTTATCTCCCTTTGGCTTATCTCCTACTTCCTTAATTGGAACTTCCCTCTGACTCGCAGCTTTCGAGGTAGTTGCTACCTGCTATTGGAGCCTATCTGTCTTACAGCTTTGGGCCTACTTGTCTTGTCTATGCGACTTCCCTGCCTCGCGGCTCTAGGACTGGGTCCTTTCTGCCTCTTGAAAGCAGGCTTGTCGCCTTCCGCCGAACGTTGCCTATTCATTCTGCCATTCGACGCTTCTTCCTCCTCGTACCGGTTGCAGAACCGAGGGTTTCTCGCAGCAAACCTTTTGAACTGCCTTCGACCTACTTCTACCGCTTCATGGGCCCATTCCAAGCGCTCGATCTCCACTTCTGTTGGGTCGACCACTGCTCCCAAGCGTTGTACAATTCTTAGTGCTGCACGGTACTGCGAGAGAGCTCTTTTACTTCCACTGCTCCGTACCCTTCTCCACTCTTCTACTCCGTTTTCATTTGTGTGCTTCTCCTACACGGAGTTCATTGAATCGGCACTACTCTCGCTCCCCGAGTCCGACGCATCGCTTAATTCGTATTTGTCGTCCTTGGATTGCGACTCAGTCCTCCTCTTTACATCGTCCTTATTACAGTCAGGTAATGAGTCGTTCATCTTGGTCGTACGACCACCTGCCCGACAAGGCGGGCTCAGCGGTCCAGTATTATATACGGGGAAAGAACCGTACGCCACAGCAGCGTCCCTTACTGTGGTAAGGCCATTAATACTTCCCGAGGTTACAAAGCCAGATTAAAATGCCATCTAGTGCAGTATTTTCGACTGGCGTTTCCGACCGGGCAGCTCGGTCTACATTCTCAGAAAAATTAGGAATAAGCGTGGAATCGCTCATACCTCCACTCTGGTTTCACTTAATGAGCTATGAAAGAACATACACAACCTTGAAAATTAGGAGTTTGTGGGCACGTCACGTTATGACGAAAAAGAATGATAAAGCAATATCATCAAGTTAAATACTGATGGTTAAACCGTGCCTTACCACAATCAAAACTACGCACTTTAACATATTCAGGACAATAAAATTTTATAAATAATTGAACTGCTAGGTGTGATTTTATGACGTTTTTATTTACACAGTGATTCATAAAATACCTCACACACTTGATTGCCATAAAAACTGCTTAAGGTTTACACACATTTTTCGGCCAAGTTAATATTTTAGCCAATTTAATAGCACAATAGTCGATTCCGTTCAGAAACTAATCACAAAAAAAATTATTAGGGTTGTAAACAAAATGTCATAGCGCTTGTTGGAACAGTTCTAATGATAAAAAAATTGAATGGCCTCATTGTAGTTTCAATGTTACTCAACTTGACATTGATAGCAACGTTTTTCTTATCTGTATAGGCTTAACATACTCGTATTTATCTACGGTAACTGAATGGGAAGTTGCTAATATGATGATATATGGTCATAAATATAAGTATTTTATTTATACATTGTATCTACGGTCTGAAGTATGTAAGTCATTGCCAGTTGTAAAGTGTGTAAATTTTACATTGTAAGAGCATGTCCCTTTTTGTAAAATATCATTAATTATAATTTCTTAAGACACTTGGTGAAAATTTATGTGTAGTGTAAGTGCATGCGTGTATAAACATTAAACAGGCTCAAATTATTATACTCAGCTGAGCAGAGCTCACAGAGTATATTAATTTTGTTCGCATAATGGTACCCTGTAACGGTATAAACTAATCGAGATAGATATAGACTTCTATGTATCAAAATGATCTGGGCGAAAAAAGAAATTGATTTATCGATGTCCGTCCATCCGTCCGTCTGTCCGTAAACACGATAACTTGAGTATATTTTGAGATATCTTAATGAAATTTGGTATGTAAGTTCCTGGGCACTCTTCTCAGATCGTTATTTAAAATGAACGAACTCGGACTATAACCACGCCCACTTTTTCGATATCGAAAATTTCGAAAAACATAAAAAGTGTGATAATTGGTTACCAAAGACGGATAAAGCAATGAAACTTGATAGGTAGGTTGAACTTATGACGCAGAATAGAAAATTAATAAAATTTTGGACAATGGCACCGCTCACTTTTAAAAGAAGGTAATTTAAAAGCTTTGCAAGCTGTAATTTGGCAGTCGTTGAAGGTATCATGATGAAATTTGCCAGCAGCAAAAACTCTTTAAATATAAGATGGTGCATTGTAGAGTTCTAAAACTTTGTGGAAATTGTAGGACGGCTGTAAGAGGAATTCACCATACCTTTTGCTATGCTGTCCGCCTGATTTTTTAAGGCTGTATAACTCTGTAATTTATTTTGCCTTTCGAAAAATGGCCTATTTGGAAATAAGGTGGCTGAAAAATATTGGCATAACAGCTTAAGTTAAATCAACAATTGAAAATCTCAGCCAAGCGATTTGTCAAAAAGCTAATTTGTCTACTTTTTTCTTGTTTGCTCGATATAGGGTGTGTTCGAGCTGCAGCAGTGTTACATTTTATGACAGCGCATAAGGTTCTTCAACAAAAAGCAGATGGAATTAGGACTGTAATATAAACTGTAAGATTTAATAATTTAGGTGTAAAGTTTTAATGTTAAAAATATATAATTATGTACAATATGGAATTTTTTTGTCGCAGACGAAAAAGCCTAATTATCGTTAAAGGTTACAATGAACTTATAAAGTGTTATATTTCTTTACAGTCAATTTATTTTTTACTTTTTAGTTAATTTTATTAATCAATAATAAAAGCTTATTTTTAAAAAAGTTTTTTTCTTTACTTTTATTTTTTAATTTTTAGTTTGTTTTATTAACAAGTGATAAAAGCTTGTTCTTAGAAAAGCTTTTTTCTTAAGTTTAATTTAAAAATCAATTTTTTTAAATTTTTCGTAGGGTAAATATTGTTTAAATTAGTTATGTAATCTTTACTTAGTTATTTGTAACGTTTTTGATCCTATCCATTTCTTTTAATGCATCACATTACAAGGTTTCTTCGAAGTCAACTTTGAACAGCCAAGTTCTGCTAAAGACCTAACTCGGCTTAAAGGCACATAAGCTTGACAAGCAGCAAATAATTTGCAGCCTAGATAAATAACAGCATGATCTACATTATTTCCCTACATTTTGTGCACAGTTGAAGCCCACGACAAGACAATCGGGAGCATCCTTCTTTCAGCTGTGCCGTGATTAAATTTAGAAGGAAATTGAACTGATTTAGGCTGTATTATGTGAACGCCATCGTTACCAAAGTCTACGCGAACCGATGGTATATCGTTATGGTAAATTTGAGCATGTCTGTAATATGACCATATAATTTCATTGATGTGACCTATTGCTCCATTTACAAGTCCCTTAACAACGTCAACGTTAGATCTCAACATAACTTTAGCACCAACAAATATTTCTAGTTCTTTTGGAAACCTCCTGTTTTGTTAATGTCTGAGTGTATTATATTATTAACATCAATCTGATCATTGTTTTTTGTTCCATCAATTAATTGATCTTGCTAATAATCAGTTATCAGCTGAGTGAAAGAAATTGTACTTTTGAAACGATACGTTGAGCCAACTGTCAACAACCAATCGATAAAAACTTTAAGTGAATGGAGCGGAACATTTTTATGCTCATTAATTTTTCGTAAAGTTGCAACTGTGCGTTGCAAGAAGTTATCAATAATCAACTTCCCCAGCAGTTGTGCTTTTGAATGCGCCCCATGCTTTGTTCAACTCGTTCAAATGAATTTGTATATATGTGCATACACATGTTCACGTGTTCTTGCAACAACAAAACGTTAAGTACATAAATACATACATATGAATATACAGATTTTCGAGAAAACATATCGTAAGTGTTTGCCAAAAGTGGCTTCACTTCTGATATCAGCATCTTCGGCTCTCAACCACACTCTCAACCAAATTACTGATACGAATCGCTACGTTTAAATAACCCTGACTGAGTATGAGTACACGATGTTTTATATCATGATACGAATATATTGGGGCATATTCATAATCGAAATAAAATGTGACTAAGTTAGTTGAAGCATCTTTGACAGAGAGCACATATAAAATTGTGTCAAACAGTGCTACCTAACTTAAAATCATATTTTATTGTGACTTTGCCTGTGTCGCGTTCAGTTTACAACTACTCATTGCAGATCTCTGCTCTGTGGGTTAAATCTGTAAAAAAAAATCAAGTGCGGAGAAAAGTATGCAACATTGAGCGATAACAGCCTAATTTTTACGTTCGTTGTATACACAAACAAAGCGAAGTTACCTCGTTCTTGAGCCGCTGTAGGTTAATCACCATCGATCTAAACAAAGGACTTAGGCTTTTGTTCCCTTGTGAACACAAATCTTTACCGATAACTCTGTTATCGATTGATTTATCGAATTCTCGCAAGGTAATATTGCATTGTCATCGGAGTTATACATGTGTGCAAAATTTCAGCTCAATCGGACGCCGGGAAGTGTATCAAATTTAACTTGCAAGATTTGATTACAAATAAAAGCCAAGTGAAAGTAAATAAAAGCTTATAAAAAAGTGAGAATCAAAGATAAATGTTGTAGATTGCTTGAGGGAAAATTAAATTTTTTTTAAAACAGTCTAATAAACATATATAACTACACATTGCATTGATCGAACTTATCCGAGTGCTTTAACTTTGCAATCAGTTAAAGGTATTTGTTTTGTGCTTATTCACCATTAACCATTGTCGGCTGCGACGGAAACGCCACACAAATGCACAGCTAAGAGAAACTGGTCCATGGCTCAAGGGCCCACATCAAAAAAAAGTTTTGATTGTACATCATCAATTTTCATTTGTTGAAGCTTCATTTATATTAATATTAAATTTAAGATCGCGAGTTTGAATCGAGCAGAAGGCCTAACAATAATTATTTTATCATTATTATTGTTATAATATATTTTTTCTTAATTGAAAAAATTTTAAATTAGAATAGAAGAAAGACAAATTTTTTCAATTAGGAAAAAATATATTATAACAATAATGATAAAATAGTTATTGTTAGGCCTTGAGCTCGATTCAAACTCGCGATCTTACAAATTAGTAGGCCGATATAACAACAAAAATTGTTAATATTAAATTTATATTATGCTTCCTCCTCAAGTACGAAGATGGTTCTTACAGAGAGAAAAGCGGATCCGGGAAGTAGACCAGGGGCCCACCTATTCTAAATAAAATAGTGTATGGTGCGATTTGCTTGAACCTTGGTATAGACATACTTCCATGACTAGCTCTTTATTTGAATAACTTTCCTTTCCGGGAAATGGACCAGGTAACGTTATATTCCAAAAAATCTTATTTATAGTGCGATTGGCTTGAAATTCGGTACAGGGTTACCTCTTTGACAAAGATAATATTTGAGAAACTTTTCATTCCGAGAAGTGGGGGCCTATCTATTTCACAAAGTCTCATTTTTGGTGCAATTTCTTTGAAATAGAGGAGAGAAGAGGAGAGAGGCAAGAAGTAACAAGTTTTTTTTTTGCAGAATCTAAAATATAACAAACGCCTCTGTTTACTGGTAGAGTGAAAACATAGCAGGGAGGAATATTATCAAGTAGGTGAATTTGTCCATTATCATCTTTATCTTATCATCTTTATCTTAAAAATGATAGTGATTTCAAAAATTGCCTTAGCATTATATAGTTTCGTAAAGGTTTATACAAACAAAGATGTTGAAATCGGTTGGCCAGGTGAAGTAGGTATACGATATTTGGTACAGAGGTTCTATATATTAGGAAATGTGTTGGGAGTGGGAGATAGGGCAGGGAGTGGGAGTGGGAATGTAAAGTTTAGTAGAAGTAGGAGTGAGATTGAGGTGGGATTGGGGAGTAGGAGGCAGACATGGAATAAAGGATGGACAAGAATTATAAGAAACATGGAAGATAGATTAGAAGAGAATGGGAGAGATAGTGAAGACGGGTAGCGAGTTGAGCCAACTCTTCAATGTAGGCAGACCATAAAGAATTAAAATTAAAACACCTTATAGTCGTTTATATATATATATATATATATTTGCTTTATTTGGCAAAACAATTTATGAACAAACCGAGGGCTTACCAATGGGTTTAAGTATAAGTCCCTCTCTATGCAATTTGTTCATGAACACAGTTGAAGAAGAACTAATTCACAGCTCTCTAGTCCCACGTTTTTTATGCCGATATGTTTACGATTGTTTTATTATTATTGAGAGAGTCAAAATCGAGCAAACTCCTAATCTATTTAATTCAAAAAATAACGCTATCCAATTAATATCGTGTGAATACGAATTAAATAACGAGCTTCCATTTTTGGACCTAAAAATCAAACACAATGTCGATGGAGCTATCGAATTCGATACATACCGGAAGCCGACTTCAACTGATCGATTTATTACAATTGAGTCCAATCATCATTTCTCCCACAAACTAACTGCCTTCAATTCCATGGCTCATCGGCTAGTAAACGTTCCACTCAGTTATGCGGCATACAAAAAAGAAAAAGATAAAATTGTGAGCATTGCAGAAACAAATGGGTATAGCTCTAACAGTATAGAACAGATAATTAAAGCCGGACTCATTGGTGCCGTATGTTGTATCGCTGTATCCGTATCCCTAACGTAATCAATTGTTTATCGTTACGACGGTAAACCAAAACCCTACGCTACGATACGGTTACGACCTTAGCGGCACCAATAATCGATTGCATTGATTCTCATAAGGTTGGTCGAATCAGCTGTTATAAGGTTACCGATACGGTTACCGATAAAGCACCAATGTCTCCAGCTTAAAAAGCACCACAACAAAAAAGAGCGAAGGGAGAGTAGCTCTTTTTTTGATACGTTGGACGTTGAAAACAAAAAGACTTGGTGTAGTATGACCTACGACTCTAATTATTTTAACGATTTACAAAAATGCTACAGACAAATAAATGTAAATTTGGCCCCTAAAACAACAACAAAATTAAAATCATTACTTACATCCAAAAAAGACAAATGCGAAAATTTGGACAAACCTGGCGTTTATTCAATAACGTGTTCCCAGAAAACCGACAACGGGAATATATGCGGCGCAAAGTACATCGGCCAATCGACCCGCACTGTACGAATCAGATTACATGAGCACCTAAAATATATTCAGAATATTGACCCTAGAAGTGGAATCGCTGAACAAGTGAGGCCGATTGCCAGTTAATTAAGTCGGAATGTAATATTAAAAAATTAAATATTTTAGAATCTCTTCATATATATGTAAACAAAAATGATTCTGTAAATCGTGATACAAGCCCACTGTACTCGAGTCTCTTCACTGTACTCGAGTTTCTAACCAAGTGTATAAGTAAAAGCTTTACTGGCACATACTAGGCCATGAAAATCAGTAGGCTTTGAAATCAATGACCATAATAACAACAAACAAAAGTAAATCAATGACAAAAAAAAAAAAACAAATAAAAAAAAATGTGTACCTACCGTCTTTTTCAAAGTTTAGTTGCGTTGGTGCACCTCTAAATATACGATGAGTGAAATAAAAAATTTCAACCTTATTTCTGGTATAGAAAGGCAACTTTCTGGAGGTCAGCCAAAGGCGATTTCGAAAAAAAAAATAAATTCACTCCACCCTAATATATATATACCACTATAAGGTGTTTTAATTTTAATTCTTTATTGTGTGAGTCGTTTACCGCTCTATATTAATTATTTAAGTAGGCAGACCAATTTTCGGGCAGAACAAAGTCTGCCGGGTACTCTAGCGGTGTAATACAATACGATTAAATATCGTACGAATACCGTGAAATCCATATTAAATCGGTTTATGTTTTGCAATGAACCTCTGTTCCTAACAATAAGTTTTGCAAGCTTATTTAAGTGTTTAGATGAAAATCTTGCCACCAAGGATTTTTCCTCGCGTTAAATTCAGCATAATTTAACAATTGCTCAAGAAAGAACTTCGAATTTGTAGCAAAAAAAAGTTAAAAATACAATTACAACAACGAAAACACCGTTTTCCGACCAAAAAATGCGGCTCAATTTTCCCAAAAGTCTGGATCGTCTATTTGAATAGCATGAGATTTCGAAAAAAATAGCAAGGTCCTTGATATTGTTTTTTATGGATGGCCTCAGCGGGCATAATCTAACTAGGTCCTCAACAGAACATATTGGCAACAGGAAAATATCGGCAGTCTTCCACCCCAAGCATGGATAATAACTGAATTTTGGTAGTGCTGGCGCCGTCTGTGGTGTCAGCGCAAAATTCACGCGAAACTTGCTTTCATTCTATGCATATTCATTCCTATATATTGTTACGAATATTAAGAACACTAAGGGGTACTGTCATCTCTAAGCCCATGCTAAGCAGTGACTGTATGCACATCAGTAATTCAATCATTATGTCTACACATATGTACATACACGCAGCGGAGAAGCAACGTACAAATACCTGCAGATATCTTATCTGTGATATGCAATTATAATTGTGGAAGTGTCGCTCACAAATACACGCGCATGTGAGAGAAGCTATAAAAATTGTGCATCTGTAGTTATTGCTGAGAAACTTATAGCTGATAACCAACTAGTAGATTCTAGAACAGAACCGCCTAGAAATGTCAACGAGGAAACCAAACACTATAAAAGGCAGCATCAGTAGAGGCGCGACAATCAGTTGGATTTAAGACGCTATATAGCGAGCAATAGCAGTATTATCAGTTTCATTTAAGCAAGCTATTAGTTGCGAGTTATTGTGAAGTACTTTAATAAAGGCCATTTTGCATTATTAAATATTGGAGTTATTTATTGAACAGTTTAGTGATTCGAACGTTAGCAGAAGATTGCAAATTGCCGGAATTTCAGTAAATTCGTTACAATTGGTGTCAGAAGAGGAATTCTTGAATAAATTCCGAAGACTTCGTATACAACTTGAACATGGCAAAGTGGAGTGAATTGAAGATCCAGCAGCTGAAGAAGGAGTTGGAGAGCCATGGATTGAATACAAGCGACATTAAAATCGAACTTCAAGCACGACTACGAGAGGCAATGGAAGCAGAAGGAATTAACGTGGAAGAGTATGTCTTTCCTGTTGTTGACGAGGAGACAACAAAAATTGAAGAGAAAAATGAAACATCGCAGACAGTTACGAGCACAGACTTGAACATGATATTAGCTGCAATATCTGCACAAACATCGACAGTAACATCAATGTCGTCGCAAATGTCATCTCAACTGGAAGAACAGAATACATATATGGCATCTCAACTAGAATCCCATCGCATAACTAGAATCCCATCGCATAACATCCAAGATGGAAGAACAAAAGACACGTATTTCAGAAATATCATCACATTTTTCAACGGATATGTCATCTTAACTAGACGTATATGGCCGAGCAGTTGAAAACACAAGAGGAGCGCTTATCATTGCAGGTGGAACAAATGTCTTCGCAGTTAGAAGTACAGGAAGCAAGGGTAACATCAAAGCTGGAAGCATAGGATACAAAAATTGTACAGCTCGAGGAAAAAATTGATGCCGAGATAGAAGCTTTGAGAGGTCGTATACAGGAGTTGTAAATAAATCGCCCAGCTGCTTCAGCGAGTAATCCAAAGGTAAAAACACCATCTTTTGACGGCTCTGTTCCTTTCCAGGTCTTTAAGCTACAGCGCACAGTGTTTCGTGTAGAACAAGCTAGCTGGACAAAAACAAAGTTCTTATTCCAAGAAAAGTGTAATGAGAAATGAAAGAAAACAAACAAAATAACGGGATTTTTACTTTTTTTGATATTTTTGCTCACATATATTGAGTAATTGAAGTAAGAAGGCAGGAGTGGCCGTAAAATGCATTGATTAATTTGCAAAATTCTTGTTGAATATTAAGATTCATATTTCTTTTAAGTGAACACTTTTACATAATTTTTTTGATGGATTCTAAGCTCGAAGGTAAGTAAAATTTTTTAATAGTAATTCTTTCACAATTAAAGTATTTTAAATATATTTAACATTCCGTTATTAAGAAGAAAAGGTATTTTTTCCCTATATTTTTAACTTTAGGGACAAAAAAGTTACATACATCCGCGGACATCCGGGCTTAATTTTACATATGTTATAGTCGCAAGTATTCTCTAATAGTCGAAAGAAAAAACCATTGCGAATTCTTTACACATCTATTTAAAATTTATTTTTTTTAGATATAGTTATCTCTACATATCAAATAGGATGTATGTACGTACCAGCTCCGACGAGAAATTTGAACTTTTAAAGCTGATCTACAAACGGCACAACCAATTCCCTGGTACAGGGATCAAACACGTAGCCATAAAACATACAAAAATAAAAGCAAGGTCAACAAGATCACACCAAAAGCAAAAAGGCGAAGATCATTGACTTCAACCTACCGCACCAGTCACCAAGGCATAAAAACAGGTACATACAATGGATTGATGAAGATAAACCAGAACCAGGTTTCGGCAATACCAATGACGGCAACACTGCTCGTAGGTGTTTCGAAAATTCTGAGGCTAGTGCTGAGATTACGGGATTGGATATAACGCTCATCAAAAGATTCCACACTCTCCTTCGCGCATTAGCATCTGGGTACAATATAAATATCCAAAAATTGGAAAAATTTCCGGTCGAGACTAAAAAACTATATGTACATAGATCTCTATCCATGGTTTAATATACCTGTTACAGTTCATAAAATCTTAGTGCATAGTACTGATATTATAAAATCAGCAATTTTACCTATTGGTCAACTTTCCGAGGAAGCACAGGAAGCCCGTAAAAAAGGTTTGAGACGATTCAGCGCTGATAACAAACAAAAGCAGTCGCGTGAAGCCACGAATAGAGATCTTATGAATATGTTGCTTATAACATCGGATCCTTTAGTTAACAGTTTTAGGGAGATACCTAAGAAAAAATTTAAAAGTCTGACTTCAGAAGTCTTAAATTTGCTGTCCCCCGATAATGTTGAGGAGTCAATAAATACCCCAGTTATTTCAAGCTTTCACAGTAGTGTTGCTGATGTTCATGACTATTCCACAAGTGACTCATCCAATGAAAGTGATGATAGCGAATAATAACATAAAAGATAACCTATCCTATAACTTTTTTTTGGATCAGGTTTTATTCAATTTAAATCTATTGTCTTTTCTACTTTGTATGATACTTTACATTTAAGTTTTTGTAATAAGTAATTTTCACATAATTAATTTAATTACTTACATTGTTATTATTATTATTGTAATTCACTTTTACATTCCTGACTGGTACTATAAAATAATTCTGTAAAAATTGTAGTGCCAGGATAAATAAATACAAAATATGTATGTACATATGTACAGTCACTCACATAAATAAGTAAACACCCCTTTTTGGATAATTCTTACAATTTTCGCTTTCGCAAATTTATTTTAACTAATTTCCCATAAGAAAAGTTGTCACGATCTATAACAAAAACTAAATTATATTTAAAAAATTCGACGAATTTTTCCGAATTTTTAGAATTTTTTAGAGCATTGAGATTTGTATTCCATTCAATTTAAGTACAATAAAGTAATATTCTTAAGTCCTTTAAATTTTTTTGGATCTATGTCACTTATTCACATCAGTTACTGTATATGAAATAAGCAAATGTATGCATATGAAGTAAAATTTTGGAAAAAAAATAAAAAAAAGAACATATGGCTGAAAAAAATTACGTAGTTGGAATAAATGACTGCATATGAAACTTAAAATCTCATAAAATAATTTTGTCCAGCTAGCTTGTTCTACACGAAACACTGTGCAGCGGTGAGAAATGTCAAGAAATCCACTGGTGTCTTGGAAGAAGAGCTGAGAGAGATACACGATCTTGTAAGAACGAGCAAAGATTATGAGTGACAAGATGAAAGCCCATACGATAAAGCAATTACTTCGGAAGGGTTTCAGGAAGGAGATTTGGTGCTGTTATACAACCCACAACGAAAAAAAGGTTTGTCCCCGAAATTGCAGTGTAATTGGGAAGGCCCATAGAAAGTTATAAAACGGATCAACGATGTAGTGTACCGTATACAAACCATTGGCAAACCACGAACCAAAATGAAAGTGGTTCATTTGGAAAGGCTGGCAGCGTTTAGATCGATAGATTTGTCTGATCGGGACGAAATCGAATCACTAAACTGTTGAATAAATAACTCCAATATTTAAAATGCAAAATGGCCTTTATTAAAGTACTTCACAATAACTCGCAACTAATAGCTTGCTTAAATGAAACTGATAATACTGTTATTGCTCGCTAGATAGCATCTTAAATCCAACTGATTGTCGCGCCTCTACTGTTGCTGCCTTTTATAGTGTTTGGTTTCCTCTTTGACATTTCTAGGCGGTTCTGTTCTAGAATCTACTAGTTGGTTATCTGCTATAAGTTTCTCAGCTATAACTACAGATGCACAATTTTTATAGCTTCTCTCACATGCGCGTGCATTTGTGAGCGACACTTCCACAATTATAATTGCATATCTCAGATAAGATATCTGCATGTGTTTGTGCGTTGTTTCTCCGCTGCGTCTACGTACACATGCGTAGACATAATGATTGAATTATCGATGTGCATTAGGCCGGGTCGATTTGTGGGGAGGCAAAAAAATCGCCCATGGCTCTGTGAAAATCATATTCTAGGGATCAAAATAAGAAACTTAGCTGAAGGAACCATACCTCTAAAACGAATTCTAATGTCCCCCCTTTGGGTCGTAGGGTCAAATTTTGAAAAATCCCACTTTGAAATGCCTATGTTTTTTCTTTTTGGAGTTTATTTTTCTCTTTAGAAATTTATTTAGTCAGAACATATGTATGTAAATGAAAAAATGAATTTAACTAAGTAATAGAAAAGAAATTAAAAAAAATTATTAGAAATTAGCGTTTTTACAACCCCCTTTTAAAACCAAGGCATCACTGTGATGCATTTGCATGTCGTAAACTAGTTGTATGGGTTTTTTATTCAACCGTTTTAAAAAATGAAGGTGTGACTGTGACACAATTGCAGATCGTAAAGTTGCTTGTGTTGTTTTTTATAAGCCACCACAAGACACAGCAGGTAGAATTGAAATTGCCCCTACCCAAAAGTTCGACCCAAATGGGGGACATCAGAACTCATTTTAGAGGTATGGTTCCTTCGGCAAAGTTTCTTATTTTGATCCCTAGAATACGATTTTCACAGAGCAATGAGCGATTTTTAAATCGACCCGCCCTAATGTGCATACAGTCACTGCTTAGCATCGGCTTAGAGATGACAGTACCCCTTTAGTGTTGCTAATATTCGTAACAATATAAATGTTCACATGTACGTATGGATGTGTGCAGTTTGATACGAGTACATGTACGATAATAAAAAAATGCTATTATCAATTGAAAGTGAAATATTTGTTTTAATAAATATTTACGTTCGGCGGCCATAATAAAAAAAGTCAGTGAGTATTAAGTAACTTGACTGGTAATCTTCAAGAGTGTTTAGCACATTGCTAAGCAAACATTTAATAAAAGGAAAACAAAATATGAGTAAAATTTTAAATAGACTCTCACCGAGTTTCAACTGGAATAATAGTGTCCTTTATATGCCCAGTTATGTAATATTGCCACAAAATATGAGGATAGTCATATTACAGGGGTCCACGTAAGTGGAGAAAGTTTGTGTTAGCAATAACCTGTCCTCATGAAGGTAAAAGCTGATATCACTGCCATCCAAGTAGTGCAATAGACGTGACATAGAAATAAGACAATGAAAATGCGTTTTATTTTCGAGTATTGCCTTCACCATGATATAAAAGTCGCGCTTGGTACGTCCCTTATTTTAGCGGCGAAAGGTTGGCGGAATAAGTTGAAAATTTTACATAATTAGTAGCTAATTAAATGCAAATTAATTGTGAGAAAAAAAATGTATAACTTTACAATTTTTTTTTGATGAGATTCTACGCCAAAATAAGACTGAAGTTAGCGAAACCAATCGGCGAAAGGTTGGGGGAATAAGTGGAAAATTTTACATAATGAGTAGCTAATTAATTGCAAATTAAAAAAAAAATTTATAAATACTTTAATAATATTATTTTTTATATACTCATGTGAACGTGTGGTTGGTACATATTTTTGCAAAATGCAAACATACATTCATGTTCGGAGCACACGTTCTTCTCGCAGTTAATTTGCAATTCATTAGTACTCATTATGTAAAATTTTCAACTTATTCCGCCAACCTTTCGCCGATTGGTTTTGCTAACTTCAGTCTTATTTTAGCGCAGAATCTCATAAAAAAAAAATTTGTAAAGTTGTAAATTTTTTCGCAGTTAATTTGCTAATAATTAGCTCCTCATTATGTAGAATTTTCAACTTAATCCGCCAACCTTTCGCCGATCGGTTTCGCTAACTTCAGTCTTATTTTAACGCAGAATCTCATAAAAAAAAAATGGAAAGCTATACATTTTTTTTCTCGCAATTAATTTGCATTTAATTAGCTACTAATTATGTAAAATTTTCAACTTATTCCGCCAACCTTTCGCCGCTAAAATAAGGGACGTGCGCTTGGCAACTTCAACGCCACGAATGGACACGGAAGCTTCACCTAATGGATTGAGGCCGATAAACTCTGCCAGCGCTCTTAAGATGAGTTTATGCAGCAGCAGGTTTTAACATAAAAGATCCTTGAAGCTACGTGTTCACCCCAGCGTGTTAGGGAGTTAGGAGGTTAGAATATACCCGCGGTAGGTATGCCTGTCATAAGAGGCGGCTAAAATACCAGATTCAAGGGGCTGTGTAGCGCAATGCTTCAGGTGGCCAGGGCAATATATAGCTTCTCGAAACCGAATTGTCAACCTCACCTACCCTCGGCGAATCCTGTTTCACTAACAGACGAGGCTCTGGCGACACCAAGCTCCTCATGGAACTTAAGAGTGGGGAGGGAGGGATAGCCTGAAGGTTTATTGTAGCCATATAAATCGTTCCCGAGATGGTCGGGCTAGCACCTTAATTGTGCTGTGTTACCAGAGCGTACCGGATCTGTATCCGGCAAAGGACCATCACATCGATAACACTTCCCAAAGTCTTCGGGGTGTAACCTTATCGCTACAACAACAACAACAACACCAACAACAACAACAAAAACAAAACAACAACAACAGCAACAAGGTACGTGATTGGCCCCGATCGAAAACACGTAAACAAACAAGACGAAAGGCATCCTCCGAGGAGCTCATAAGCAGTGAAAATATCTCTAAAGCACTTCGTACCACCACCCAGCAAGTAGCTGAAAAGATTATCCCTATAAGTGCACATTAAGAGTTAAAAGTTAAGTAAATAAAGATGTATGGTAGCCACACGAAGCATTGGGTTCAAGTCGCGGGCAAAGCAAAAAAAATTGGCAACCACTCCGAGTGTATTTATGCTACGAAAAGCTTGTTGTTGTTGTTGTAGCGATAAAGAAGCTCTCCGAAGGTTTTAGGGAGTGCTATCGATGTTGATGGTCCTTGGCCAAATATAGGTCCGCTACGTTCTGGTCACAAGCACAATTAAGATAAAAGCACGACCATCTCTGGAATGATTTAAATGACCAGATTGGATCTTCTTGACCATCCCCATCCCATAGTTCCATGAAACTTGGGGTCGACAAAACATTGGCTGCTAAAGAAATAGGATATTTATTTACCTTGCAGGCTAAATCTCCACGGAGGTAATTCGTCTGAAGTATTAATGTTTTTAAAGAAAGATGTGAGTATGATCTGAAATGTGAGTGCAAAAAGCAAACAGGCTAGGCCAGGTTGAACTGGCCAATCAATAAAAATCTCACTGCTGAATGCGTCCATAATGTTGATGACCTAGCTTATTTGGCTTAATTGCTGCCTCAGGAACTGGTAAATATGCCACCCCTAGTAGCTGGAACCTTAACTTCGCGAGCACAGAACACAAACACAGAACATGCCCAACCGTTTCTTCCTGCAGCTCGCACTTCTTACATCTGCTGCTACTGACGAGGCCTAACTTATAAGCTCGTGCTTCTTTCCACTTGATGGATCATATGCAACTAAATGAGAGAATGGAAGCGTTGACTTGATTGCCGATCCCTAGGCAGTCATAGATATTGGAGAGAAGATAACTGCCTATTTGAATGGATACAGTCCTGCTGGAACTTATGTTCCTCCTGCCATCTAGGTATGTCGCGGTATCAATCAATTCGCCTGTCATTAGAGGAAAACTTTTTCACTTAGTGGTACAGAAAATGCACATTTTGTATTGTGTTCTGTGGTGAGATGCAAATATAAATATCCCTACTATAAGGGAATAACCACACTGGTGCTCATGGTTTTTCCGCTGAACTATCCAAGTGCATTGGCGATGAGTTGATCAAGCGCATGTGTCAACTTCTATATAGAGTTTAGTACACTGATCTGGAAGTGCGATATTTAACTATAGCGAAACAGCGTTTTTAATATTGCATTGAATCGTGCTAAAGATTGAAGTTCAGACCTTTTGGACATGTTCTTAATCGGTTCAGTTGTAGGTGGCTCTAGCATAGTTTAATCACCTCTTCGGTTGTAATCATTAAACTTGTAGCACGAAACTGGCGCTTTGTGTGGTTGTCTCCCATTTGTTCTACAGGGACAAAAAAAAGCTGCCTATATGCCGCTTTGCGGAAACTTGGTTATGGCCAAACATTTATATGCGCCTTGGCAACCACGCTACTGTTGGCAGCCATAATTTCGAAATAGTGAAAGACCTCGTTTATTTGGGAACCAGCATCAAAACTAGCAACAACATCAGCTCTCAAATTCAGCGAAGAATCACTCTTGCCAATAAATGCTACTTTGGACGGTGCAGTGTTATAAAGCCATAGGCAATAAAGCCATATGACCTTATATCTCAATGAAACGAGACATTAAACCATATGGCTTTATTGCATACACCCAAGTGCAATATCACCATAATCGTTGAGGGACCTAAGTGGAAATAACGCCGATCCAACACCGGCTGCGCCGTGCACAGTAATTCTACGTAGAACACCTTTTTAATTTTATTGTGAAATAATATGGTGTTTATTTCACTCCTTACATGGAAATAAAACCATATGGCCTTATTTCACACTCCATTGAGAGATAATGCCATATGGGTTTATAACACTGCACCACTTTGGACTAGGTAGGCAATTGTAAAAAAAAGTCCTCTCTCAGCAAACGAAAATCATACTCTACAAGTCACTTATCGTTCCCATCTTGCTATATGGTGCAGAATCATGGACCATGACAACATCAGATGAAATGGCTCTGGGAGTGTTCGAGAGAAAAGTTCTTCTAAAGATTTATGGACCTCTACGCGTTGGCGCGTAACGAAGAAGATTTAACGATGAGCTGTACCAGTTTTACGCAGACATAATTATAGTCCAGGTAATTAAAACGCAGCGGCTGCTCTGGCTAGGCCATATTATGCGAATGAAAGATGACGCTCCGACCAAGAAAGTATTTCTATCGGAACCCGCCTATGGAAGCAGATGTAGAGGGCGGCTCCCACTCCGTTGGAAGCACCAGGTGGAAAACGATTTAAACTCCCTTGGCATGACCAATTGGCGCCGGTTGGCAGAGAGAAGAAATGACTGGCGCGCCTTGTTGGACGGCCATAACCGCTTAAACGCCAATTAAGTAAGTATTTACATACATACGCTTCTATATGTGTAATTATTGCTCAAATGAAACCCAGCAAAGGTGTCGAGAATCTTATTGACATTTCGTAAACTTGGCATGATTCATCAACACATACAAAATATATGTAAATAATTTAACCGTTACCAAAACAAACAATTGTCAACACTTGATTACAATTCAACTAATATTCGTGCACATGTAGTATATACGAGTACTTGCTACACAGTTATTTACACTAAACAAATACTCGTATATTACAATTTCCGACAGCGCGCGCCTTTGAAACCAGCTGCCTGTTGTGTCTGCCTATCGTAATTGTTGTAAATATTTCAAATAATCAACATACTCGTACGTACATATCTAAGAGCCATGGAAAATATTTCTCCAACCCTTTGGCGGTTGTGAAATTTGCACAGAATTTCTTACCACCAGGGAGCCGTGTGGTCTTCGATGGTTGCTGTGGTGTGCCCGCATATCTTTCACTAATTTGCCTCTTCTTTTTTTTATCATTCCGTTACAACAAAAAAAAAAAAAAATTACTCGACCTGCATGCGGTTTCAACTTATTCTGCAATATAAATTTTTTTTAGTTGTTTTTCTTGTTCCAAGTTATGTTGTTGTATTCTTTCTCTATCTATTTTTTTGCGTTTCTTATTATTAAAATATTATTGTGGCAATTGGCATTGCTTTTTACATTTCACTCCTCTTGCGGCTTTCCCTACAAAACTTCGTCGGTTTACTTGGCGCAAAGTTAAACGTTTTGCGCGCCGGCAATTTTATTTATAAATTAAGAAAATCATTTGTGCGAAACGCAATGTTGTAATGTCAGGTTAAAGTCATTTTTACATGCATATGTATATACATTAAGCTGGGTCGATTTATTAACCTATATCGCGCCATTGATTTTTCGATAGGTTTTGGGCTCAGGAAAAAAAGTTCCACTACGCATACCCAAAAAAATAATTTTCGAGCCTGCAAAATTTGAGTTTTTTGACTTTTTTTCTTTGATTTTTAACGTTTTTTCATGACCTACTTAAAAAATTTTCATTTGATTTTAAAATTTTAATGTATACCCTATCCGACTCAAAATTGTCCGCTAAAAACTTTGGCGATAACAGTCTTTTGAAAAAAAAAAAATTTTTTTTTAAGGGTTTCTTCAGAAGCGTGCAAAAGTGTTGCCGATGAAAACGAATTTGTCTCATAGTTCCTATCCCACTTAAAATTATGCGATTAAAATGTTGGCATTAACCGTTTAAAAAATTTTTTTTTTTTGGTTTTAGGGACTTGTTTTGGTCGAAATCATTTTTTTCATTTTCAAGACTCCAAATCATTTTTTATGTATAATAAATACCAATAAGTATACCAAAATGATCAGGGGACGAGCTAAGTTGATTTAGCCATGTCCGTCTGTCCGTCCGTCCGTCCGTCTGTCTGCCTGTCCGTTTGTTTGAACGCAAACTAGTCCCTCAATTTTTGAGATATCTTCATGAAATTTGGTAAGCAGGCATATTTTGATGGGGGATTTGACATTTGTCGGAATCGACCGGATCGGACCACTATAGAATATATCCTCCATACAACCGATTTTTCAGAAAAAGATGATTTTCGCATTTCTGCCCCATTTCTGCCTCATTTTAACAGCTAGCAACACCAAATTTTACCACAAGCTTACGTATTGGGCATAGATTGTTGTCTGGAAAAGTCATCAAGATCGGACATATTTATAATATATATCCCATATAACCGAATGTTCAAGTAAGAGGATTTTCATTATTTGTCAAAATCGATTTTTAGTCCGATCTTGATGATTTTTTAAAACAACAATCTATGCCCAATACGTAAGCTTGAGGTAAAATTTGATGTTGCTAGCTGTTAAAATGAGGCAGAAGTGGCGAAAACCCTCTTATTGAAAAATCGGTTGTATGGGAGGTATATGTTATAGTTGTCCGATCTGGTCGATTCCGACAAATGTCAAATCCCCATCAAAATATGCCTGCTTACCAAATTTCATCAAGATATCTCAAAAATTGGGGGACTAGTTTGCGTTCAAACAAACAGAAGACGGACGGACGGATGGACGGACATGGCTAAATCAACTTAGCTCGTCCCCTGATTAATTTGGTATACTTATTGGTGGGTCTAACGGAAACATATACATAAAAAATGATTTGGAGCCTTGAAAATGAAAAAAAATCGGTTTCGACCAAAACAAGTCCCAAAAACCAAAAAAAAATTTTTTTTTAAAAAACTGTTAATGCCAACGTTTTTATCGCATAATTCTAAGTGGGACAGGAACTATGAGACAAATTCGTTTTCATCGGCAACACTTTTGCACGTTTCTGAAGAAACCCTTAAAAAAATGGCGAAAAAATAAATTTTTTCACCAAAACACTCCTCAAAACCCAAAAAATATTTTTTTTTCAAAAAACTGTTATCGCCAAAGTTATTAGCGGGCAATTTTGAGTCGGACAGGGTATACATGAAAATTTTTAAATCAAATGAAAATTTTTTAAGTAGGTCATGAAAAAAACCTTAAAAATCAAAGAAAAAAAAAGTCAAAAAACTCAAATTTTGCAGGCTCGAAAATTATTTTTTTGGGTTTGCTGGAACTTTTTTTCCTGAGCCCAAAACCTATCGAAAAATCGATGGCGCGATATGGGTTAACTTTCGTCCATGCAAATCAACCCAGCTTAATATACATATTTATATGCATCAGGGGCCACTGTCGGCCGAGATGTAAGAGGCTCAGAACTTTGTTTATTCATTTCGTCCGTCAGCTTAGAAATCCAGCGAAGAATCACAATTGCCAACAAATATTACTTTGGACTGAGCAGGTAATTTAAACTTTAAGCCCTCTTTGAAAATGGGATGGCGCTCAGAGTGTTCTAGACTTTGAACTTTAAACCAGCCAGTTAAGTTTATGAAGTCGAAGTTGTTTGGAATTTCTACTTCAGAGTTTTACGAGTTTTTCCAAAAAGTCCCATTTCAAAATTCCGTTGAAAAGTACGTTATCTCCGCATTTTTTTCATAAACGTCCCAGCTAATATCAAAATGTACTGAAGTTAAACTAAGATAGTACGTTTTGAGATAGGGTGTTCTTAATCGAATTCTATAATCGGCCTTTTTTGAAACAAATTCTGAGATTGGCCGTTTTTGAAAAGCTTTCTGAGATAAGGCGTTTTCGAAGCGGCATCCGATATAGGGTGATAATACAACCAGCAGTTGAAATGAGTTTCCAATTTTTTTAGCTAGAGCCAGTCGTTTTCGCTGGCCCTGCACCACAGATCATGTCTACTGCCGAAAGCTTCCACAAAAACGTATTTCTTTTTGTTGGGCTTGGTTCAAGTAAAAATATCTTGACTACCTACCTGGAGAATATTTCAAAGGTACCCACATAATGGCTCTCAATGGCTCCCAACAAGAAATAAATCGAATTCGGTAGAATAAAAATCCATGTGCTTCACTTCGATGTACGCAGTATCCACAAGTCAATAAGAAGCAACGTTAAAATGCGATTAAAATCAGCTGTAGCTTAGATGTGTTGAGCTCCGGTAGCCTAACGCACGTAGTGCATGTATGTAAGTACCACCGTAGGCTTTTACTAAAAACATCGGTTTCCATGATTAGCACTAGCCGATAGTGTTTATTGCTACTTCCTCCTCCCTCAAATATTCTTAAAATTTAAAAAGATCTTACACCCTTTAACACAAAGACGCCCATGTATTGCCTACATGCACACAGAGCTTCATACTTATTTGTGTATGAATCGATTTTGTCTTGTACTCTTACTATTTCACAACAATTTGCACTTTCTCATCACATATTTTGTCAATAAAGGGCTAGCCATCAGTTGGGTTTATTTAGAGTTATTCACTTCTCGAGCCATCACCATTACCATTAATTGCTGCTGGAGAGCCCTGGTGATTTCGGTTACTTCGTTGGAAAAAGTGCTAGTCATCGTTTTCTTGCTATTACTGAAGTAAGTTAGCAATACCAAGGGATTTCAAATATTATTCCACTTGTTCATTTCATGTCAGTGGGCGTCTCTCAATTCCTATGTCGCTAAATTCGGATGACAGCATGTTTGTATTTGCGTAAAATTTGGTGTAGGGTAGGTAAGGTTAGGTTTGATTGGGTGGCAGCTGCCAAGTTAATGAAGAGCACACTTAAAAAATTGTATGTTGGTCCGTTGAATTACTACAATTTCTAAAGATGAAACTGGTTTACCTTTACCTTTTGGTCGGTCTGGAAAACTGGCCATATAGTGGAGGGATGATTGCACTTCGTCTTCCCCCATAGATATAACACAGCCGGGGATGTGCAGTATGTTATGGCGTTCCACATGGATTCCAACTAAGCTGTGCACTTTAAACACTTCAATTGCCATGGGTATATGAGCTTTTGTAAGCTCTAATAGACTCGTCGAGCGCTTGGAATCAACAATTGGCCAGAAAGGTGGGTCGAGACCCACCTATCCTGAACCAGAGAGCAAGTGGCCAGCGAAATCCCGAAGTCTTCGCTGATAGATACGTTCGATTTGCCCATGCCAACAGCATTTCTGTTGTTGTTGTATTACCGACAAAGACACTCCCCGAAAGTTTTGGGGAGTGTTATCGATGTTGGTGGTCCTTAGCCGGATATAGATCCGGTACGTTCCGGTAACAAATCATCATTAAGTTACTAGCTCGACCATCTCGGGAACCATTTATAGTACCACTTGGGGTTGCCAGAGCCTCACCTGATAAATATGTGTATGATACATTCATATTGGTAACAGGATTCCCCTCGCGTAGGTGATGTTGTTAATTGGGTTGCGGAAGGTTTGAAAATATAAAGCTTTGTATTGCGCTTATCAACCCCTTGAATCCCTAAGCCAACAGCTTTCGTGGTGGATAGCATCCCATTTACCGCATCCTTTTTAGCGACGAACATCGCCTGGGAGACGATTTAGTGATTGGGCAATCTGAATTTCCGGTTAACACTGAGCTCATGGTGAAATTCCCCACTCCAAACTCCCTTTCAGACTGGATCCATCAGTGATCAGGTCACCAGAGTCCCGTTCCATATTTATTGCCCCCTTCATTCATCCTTTGGATGAAAATTAGTGGTGATTGTGGCAATAAAAGCTTTAGCCGGCGTACAGTAGTCCATCCTGCTGGGGATGAAGTCGAAATCGGTCAGAATGCTGTAGTGCCCATAATTCACAAGCTTATATGTCGTGTCACGAAAATTTATTGCTACCCTGGCTGCGGTCATTTTTCCCAAGATGTCAACCGAATACAGGTTCTGATTCCGCTTATTCTATCCAATGCCAATCGCTGCACTGCTTATAACCTTTCAACCGTGAAAGCGAGTCTAGTGCTATCCACCAGACCAGAACGCCTCCGACCAGATCAGCTTCACCGCTATATCGTATAGCCAATATAGCACCCTTGCAGAGAGCCCCCACTATATTTTTCTTTCCTCTCGAGAGCAGTACAATGCAACCGAAGCCTGCCTAGCCCATTAATACATTAAGCTTCTGGCAAGTGCTAAGATATTTAATTAACTTAGAAATTAAGCCTTTGCCGATGACCTGACAATTATTGTGAGGGTTAAATTTCGTAATACATTGCGGGTCGTTTTACAGGGCTACCTGGGTGTCGCAGTATGACTTAGACTATCTGATCACGATGCCCAGGTAACCATGTAGAACGCGTCTCAGTGCATTATAAAATTTAACCCTGAAAAGAACTGCCGGGTTATCGGCATCACTTGGCAGCCCCTACTCTCTTGAAGTAGGTTCTTCGCTACCACGACCCAAAGTAAGAGAGAATGAACATCCATATGTGGCGTGTGCTTACGTTCCTTTCTCGGTGCTGTTGCTCCCGCGAAACAAAAAATTGTTTCTTTACTGTTTCCTTGGATTTGTAAATTCGTTTGCTCAACTTTCACGTCGAAATTAAGTTAATTGTAAATATTTTCTGTGGTAAATATTAATATAGAATAAGTAAGGAAGGCTAAGTTCGGGTGTAACCGAACATTACATACTCAGCTGAGAGCTTAGGAGACAAAATAAGGGAAAATCACCATGTAGGAAAATGAACCTAGGGTAACCCTGGAATGTGTTTGTATGACATGGGTACCAAATGGAAGGTATTAAAGAGTATTTTAAAAGGGAGTGGGCCATAGTTCCAAAGGTGGACGCCATTTCGGGATATCGCCATAAAGGTGGACCAGGGGTGACTCCAGAATGTGTTTGTACGATATGGGTATCAAATGAAAGGTATTAATGAGGGTTTTAAAAGGGAGTGGTGGTAGTTGTATATGTGAAGGCGTTTTCGAGATATCGAGCAAAATGTGGACCAGGGTGAATATCGAAAAGTGGGCGTGGTTATAGTCCGATATAGTTCATTTTAAATAACGATCTGAGATGAGTGGCTAGGAACCTACATTCCAAATTTCATCAAGATACCTCTAAATTTACTCAAGTTATCGTGTTAACGGACAGACGGAAAGACGGACGGACGGACCGACATGGCTCAATCAATTTTTTTTCGATACTGATGATTTCTATATATCGAAGTCTATATCTATCTCGATTCCTTTATACTTGTACAACCAACCGTTATACAATCAAAGTTAATATACTCTGTGTGCAAAGCACGCTGAGTATAAAAAATGTAATTTTAAAAGAACCTTCTGACTACCAACCCTTTATTCTATTGCATTGCATTCAGCACCCCTCCCTTAGCATTTTTTTGCTCCTTCTTTTGTTTAATAAAAAAGTTAGTTCGCCTATTAATTTTTGCAGCTTGTAGCTATTTAAAGTTTGTTTGTTTTTTCTTGCTCTCTGCACATTTAAATTTTTGTTTATGAATGAATTTGTTCTTTCTTCGTTTCATGCTTGCATTTTATTAATTTCGCTATGGCTTGCAATAGTTTTTGTTACATTTATTGTTGTTCTTGTTACGCGAACTGGCCGTTATTTAAACGCTTGATTTGTTTAGTCTTTAGCATTATCAGCTCGCTTGAAAGTGAAACGCACTGACCTATAATAATAATAATCGTATTCTACTTGTATTCTCATGGCTCTTGTCAGCACCGCATAAATTTATTTATATGTATACATATATATATATATATGTACATTTATTTTTAGTAAACTTTTATTTTATTTTTGTTGTTGCACTTATTAACGATTATGCATCTAGTTTATATTCAGTTCTCTTCTAAATGCGGAATATATTTGTTTTTGTTGTATATGCGCTTAACCATACTTTCAGGGCCGGATTAACAGGTAGGCAGAACAGGCAGTTGAAAAATGAAAAAGACTTCTAAAATTTTCTTACAAACATAAAATTCTAGAGAGTGAAAGAAAAATATAATCAGAACTGAAAATAAATTTTACTCCAATAAATAAAACTCAATTGACCGCATTCAAAAGGCGACGACCGACAAACTAACAAGGTTCCTAAAAAGAACATTTCCGACTCATTTGACAAATTTAATGAGCGTGCAAAGAAATGACTCGAAGTGAAAGGAGAGTATATTGAATAATAAAAAAGGTTTATAACTTTTCTTCAGTTGGAAGGTCATACTGGTGAAAGTCTAGCGAACCAAACTTTAAAGTTTCTTACTGAATACTGTGGTTTAGATATTCAAAATTGTAGAGGACAATAATATGACAACGCATTAAACATGTCCGGGAAGTATAAAGGTGTGCAAGCAAGAATATTGAGTTTGAATGAGAATGCGATCTATGTTCCCTGCTCCGCCGCATTCCCTTAATTTGGTTGGAGGGCATGCTGTGAAGTGCTGTAGATTTTTTTCGCCATTATGCAGACATATAATTTTTTCCGTTCCCACCTATCGTTGGGGCGTATTAAAAAATAAAATAAACAATGAGAAAACTTTGAAGACATTGTCCACTACACGCTGGAAAGTACATTCGAATGCGACGAATGCAGTTTACGATTCATTTGATATCATATTAGAGGCTCTAGAAATCATTGCGGATGATGAATCACAAAATACTGATACATGTTATGAGGCGACGTGTATCGCGAATAAAATGCAAAAATTCGAATTTGGTTTCATGTTGTCGTCGTAGACAAAACCAACTTAATGAAGGAAATGCTCCCGAAGTCCAGAAGTAGAATTTTCGCCTTGCAATGATTTTAGGACAAAAGGTTTCCTCGAAATCATCGACAATCTTCACAGTGAAATCAAACGACGTGCGAAAGTGTATATGCAAGTTTGAGAGAGATTTGCATATCTCATCAACTTTTCTCTAAGTGATGCAGACCTCCACGAAGCTATAAATAATTTAGTTCGTCTTTATTCTAGAGATTTGGAAGAATTTTTTTATTGGAAAGAAACAATTCCAAAGTTACGTGAACTTCAGATACACTGATGCACAAAAAACGCATATTCATTTGAGTAAGATTCTAATGGAAGATCAATTAGCCGATGTATTTCCTAGCACCGAAATAACTCTTCGGATTTTTTAACATTAATGATCACAAATTGTTTTGCCGAACGATCCTTCTGGCAATTAAAAGGAATCAAAGCTGTTGAAAGAGCTACAACGCGACAAGAGCAACTCGAGATGTTAGGTATACTTTGCATTGAGTCAGATTTATTGAACAAAAATCGACATTGATGATATAATTGATAAATTTGTCGAAAACAAATATAGAAAACTACATGTTTAAAATTTAGATAGTAATTTTATTGATATTATTTATTACATTGTGACAATAAAATGTTTATGAAAGATATAAGTTTGTATTTCTTAATCGAAAAAAGAAGGGAACGGATGTGAAAAATGGGCCCCCAAAATGATGGTTGCATAGAGCCCCGTTGAGGGTTAATGCGGTCCTGCATAATTTGATCCAATTATTTAAGGTCATCGAGCCAACGAACGGTAATATTAACATTTAACTTATTTATTGTGTTGTTTTATGTTATCGAAATTATGTTAAATATTTTCATATATTTTGATGTTAAGAATTTCAGGCTAAGAATACTAAGTAAACAGTTTCCAATTTAGTTCAAACCGGTTTTATACTCAGCATGCTTTGCACACAGAGTATATTACCTAACGGTTGGTTGTACAGGTATAAAGGAATCGAGATAGATATAGACTTCCATATATCAAAATTATCTGCATTTGATTAAGCCATGTCCGTCTGTCTGTCCGTCTGTCCGTCCGTTAACACGATAACTTGAGCAAATATTGAGATATCTTCATCGGTATACGGGTTTATCTGGACACAGAATAGATTGGTATTGAGATAAGTGAAATCGGATGATAACCACGTCTAATTTTTATTTATGTAACACTTTTGAAAAGACAAAAAACATGATTATTTGTGACCCGGTCTATGAAATTGCGAGAAGCAGCTGTTTTTTTTGCGAGAAACAGCTGTAAACAGTTGTTTTTTTGAGTCATAAGCCACCTTTTCATAGAACGGGTCACATTTAGTAAATAATACACCTAGAATATTGAAATTTAACGTGTGGACTGATATTAAGAGTCCTGATACAAATTTGAAAACATTTTGAAAATGGGCGAGGCACCGCCCACTTGTGATAAACTCAATTTTACAAATAATATTAGTAATAAATGAATAACCGGTAAACCTATCATAACGAAATTCTGCAGAGAGCTTGCCTTTACTATAAGTAATAGGTTAGGTAGAACTGGCCGGTCCAGGAGGACCTCACATAGACTAAATGAGTCTGTAATGTTACCAGAAGTTTAATAAATTTTAAAAATATTATTAATCATAATAAAAAAAAAAAACGATAAACCTATTATAACAAAATGCAACATAGAGCTTGCCTTTACTATAAGGAATGCTTCAAAGAAAAATTTACCAAATTGGTTAAAGACCACGCCCACTTATATATAAAAGATCTTTAAATTGGTCATGGACGAATAAAATCAGCTACATCTTTACAAGAAAGAGCTTTATATCAATTATATTTCATTTACCAAGTTTTATTGTAAGAGGAAATTGAGAAACATTTTTGTTTTTAAATGTGCGGTGCCACGTGTTATATAGAAAAGTAATGTATCTGAAATGAACAGTACAATTGAAGCTCACGCTGAGTATATATTGTTGGGTTACACCCGAACTTAGACACACTTACTTGTTTTGTTTGCCTTTGAAGCGTTCGCCCGTTCGTCTACATATTTTGTATTTTCCAATTGGAGCAATTGTAAAGTCGTAAAATCCCCTTTCTTTTTACTGGATAATACTCCACTGGGTCATGTAGCTCATAAAATTTATGATTGTTCTGTATAGAGTGCGTCAGATATAGTACAAAATAAATCAGCGTGTTAGAAAGTTTAAGTACTTAACTATAACATGATGACCTGGTGAAAAAACTGATTTCAAATTTCATCTCACAACGCATGGTTAATGAAATTGGGTTTGCAGCTACTTCATATAAACCAGGGCTGCCAAACGGTTCGAACGGAACTGGTTCATGAACCGAACCACCCATTAATTTGGGGCTTTGAACCGAACCACGAACCGAACCGTTTTTTTTTTCTTAACTCCAAAAACAGAACCGAAAACCACCAAAAAAATGGTTCAGTTCGGTTCAAAATAAAGTTTCAACAAAAATCACCTAACTTATTTAATTCACCACTTTGCTTGAAAATACAACTCTAAGATAAAGTTGCATACATTTTTTCTCGATGGCAACGCCGTGAGTTCTCACTTTTGATAGTAAAAGCGTCTACTGTTTGCGCCTGTGGTCAAAAGCGTAAGCAAATCAACAATATGGAAGGTTCTCCAAAAAGCTCCAAATATTTACCGCCAAAAATTGAAGATTGCTCCTTTTTTAACAGACCGATGTAAAAATGTGCGCATCGAGTTCTCCAAGAAACATATGAAAATGGACTGGTCTCAAGTAGGAAAGTTTAATTGCTTTTTTGAACCCATATTCATGTCTCGGCTTTTATTGCAGGTTATATTTTAAGATGAGAAAAAATGGAACTTAGATGGCCCGGACGGAAGTAGAGGGTATTGGCGAGATTTGGAGAAGCAGCCCCCACATTTTTTAAAAAGGAATTTTGGATGTGGGTCGGTGATGGTTTGGGCAGCATTTTCAGATGACGTCGTACTAGAGCTGCAGTTTGTGAGCTAAAAAATGAAGACTTCACATTACCTTAATGTACTTCAATACAGTCTTCTTCCGTTTTTACGAGCAAATAGTGAACAACGTGTGTAATAGAATTTTTAAATGTATCCAACAAAATCTATATCTAATAAATTAAAGATATCAATAAAAAAACTAGAATTTTAGTCCAATTCTTAAAATGAGCTATATTTATGAAACAATTTCATATACCTAAAAAGAGCACTCTTTGGCTTTAGTTTGACGTTAACATTAATGGAAGAGAGTAATTCGAAAAGTCAGTTGCCGAAATGAAAGAGGATAAACAGCTGTACTTTTCCACATTTTGGAAAAATGTGTGCCTTAGTTATGAGACCGTCTTTATAATTTGTGCGAAATGGACTGTGGCGCATCTCAAATAAAGAGACAGTACCTGGGCGACCGAGCTTTGCTCGGCAATTTTTCGTTGTGCTGGCAACGTTTCTCGAGTATCTTCATGCGCCGAATTATCAATTTCAAAAATTTTTTTAGTTATACACTATGAAAGTCTCACAATTTTATTACATTCCAAAAACTTGTAAATTTCAGGAATGACAACTATCAGTTAGTTTAATTAAATGTCAACTTACTTCCCTAAGCGCCATCTGTTGGTAATTAGTTAAGTGGTTAGATGTCGTTTTCAAATTTAACATATGCCTCTAGTGTTCAAAGGTAGCAAATTAACATTGTGAGATATATTTTTGCTATGGTGAGAAATCTTTCTAATAGTAATCTGTGAGAAATTGCATTTATTCATTTCATATTTGCCAAACACATGCACTTAAATATATTTTGCTAGAATTTGCCACGGTGCCTTGATATTGCATTTCAATTTTATTAGCGTGTGTGAAATTAAAAAAAGTAAGTCGAATCATGTGTAATATTTTTTTACGAAGATTTTTAACTTTAATGTTCTCCTTTAAAGCTTTAATAAAATATGAGTAAATAGAGTACTATTTCGTCTAACTATTCCAACCCTAAATGACAAACCTACTCAAAAATGTCCATATTGTAATGCGGAGTGAAATACCTTTCGTTTGATACCCATATCGGCTTATCTCATGCAATTTGTTTATAATTTCGAAGAGGTGGCAACCCTAAAAGGTACCCCTACTCAAAAATGTCCGTATTGTAATGTGGAGTGAAATACCTTTCGTTTGATACCCATATCGGCATATCTCATGCAATTTCTTTTAATTTCGAATAGGTGGCAACCCTAAATGGCAACTCTACTCAAAAATGTCCCTATTGTAATGCGGAGTGAAATACCTTTCGTTTGATACCCATATTGACATACCTCATGCATTTTTTTAATTTCGAATAGGTGGCAACCCCAAATGGCAACCCTACTCAAAAATGTCCCTAATGTAATGCGGAGTGAAATACCTTTCGTTTGATACCCATATCGGCATATCTCATGCAATTTTTTTTAAATTTCGAATAGGTGGCAACCTTGTGAAACATTCTGAGTAGCAACACCTAGGTAGAAAGTCTTAGAACGTGATACATTATCTCGGTGCCAAATTTCATTTAAAGCGGTTGAGCCGTTCCCGAGATCGTTCGACTATACAAACAAACAAGAATTGCTCGTTTAAAGTAATAGGATTTAGGATTAGGTCCATGTCTAGAAATTTCCAAAAAAGCTTTAAATTTGACATCCCTTATCTTAGAAATTGGATTGGTCGAACTTTCGACGCTATTTGATACTAATATAAACAGCCCTATCAAAAGGCTACCAAATTTCAAGCAAAACGAAACGTAAATAATTAAATTAGGATCCTGGTCCACTTCCGTCATAATAGTTTATCCGAAACTTTGGGCAAGTCGGGTTGCTTTACAGCATGTTACATTGAATACTTAATTTGTATCAATACTTCCCCTGAAACTCTGTACAGTGAGAATCTAAACGTTGACTATGGCACCCTAAGCATTACTATTTGCCATAGCCAATGAACTTGGCATTGAAAAACTCCCAGTGTCCTGGTTTTATGAAACCACATGAAGTCATTGCAAATTCCTCATGCACTTTAAAAGCAATTCAACGCATTGATAAATATTTAATTTAAATATGAATTAAAAAAAAAAGCAAAAAACATTTCAAGTGCAACCTCGCCTATTTCACAGCAGGAATGAACATACGAAACGCATTCAACTGTCAGCGTTACACAATGAAATAACATAATGAACTGCTATCCGATATTAATGTCTATCTGCCTGCACCAGGCCAGACTGAAGCATACGCGCATCGAAGGGAATTTATAATTATTGGAAGTGCGAATTTTAAAAATAAATTAAGTTGTGTTTTAAAACCACCGCAAAAATAAATTCGTTGAACTTGAATTCTGAGAAAAAAGTGAATATAAAGCGATGATGATGAAACAGTTTGACTACAAAAAAATTGCATTACATCCAAAATAAGCTTTTGTAAAAATTAAAAAAAAAAAAAAAAAAAAATTCAACGATTCTAACAAGGTTTTTTTAATTTACGGCAAAATGGGTGAGTAGTTAGACAAAGGCAAATACTTGGATTAAGATAGATTAATTAAAGCGTGTATGGGAGGTTCCACTTGCAGAACTTTTTTTGCCACTGCCCTCGTTGAGTGGGGCTAGGTGACATTGGTTCAAGCATGTGTTCACATGCCAACTTAAATAAGGGTCAAATATCCACTTTCCTGAAAAACGGTGCGACAAGAATTTACTCCTCTTCCGCTTTATTCTGATATCTTCTGCAGTGGGTGGTTGATTGATCCGCATATTTTTGAGTTCAGCCGAGCTAAATTTCCCTTTTCCTTCATCTGTAAACTGTAATCTAACTACTGTCTTAGATATCCTATCATTCCTCCTTTGAAGCAAACGTTATCTTCTGTGTCCCTAACATGGGTCGCAAAAAACAAAGGAGTCGTAACCTATAATCAATAAAAACAAGTAAGAAAATCTAAATTCGAGTGAAACCGCACATTACAAACCCAATACAAACAAATTTGTTTAAGTCTCGTTCTAAGCTCAACCATACCACTACTGAGGTAGAATATCAGTCAAATGTAGTTAAATACCATAGAGTTATTGCAAACTTTGTTAGCAAAAGTGGGCGTAGTCTTTAACCGATTTTGATTATCTTCACTCAGTCTATATAATTTGGCAAGGATGGTGTCTCTGCTAAATTTCAATGTAATATCTTTAACGACTTTTGATTTACGGCTTGTTAAACTTCCACATTTTCTTCTGCTATAGGTGGGTGGTGCCATGCCCGTTTACCGAATTTTTTTGGGATTTATGTTTTGCGTTATAAAACCAATCCACCTACAAAATAGCTTAGCGGTATGCGTTTTTGAATCATCTCATAATTCCATTTTTCTAAATATTCGATATCGTAAAAGTGGACGTGGTGATCATCCGATTAGCCCGTGATCATCCGATGAGCCCGTATACCGGATTTGGTGAGACTATCTCAATATTTGCTCAAGTTATTGTGTTATCGGATAGACAGACGGACGGTCATGGCTCAATCAAATTTCTTTTCGATACTGATGATTTTGATATATGGAAGTCTATATCTATCTCGATTTCTTTATACCTGTACAACCAACCGTTATCCAATCAAACTTATAATACCCTGGGGACACAGGGCCTGTGTAAAAGTACAGCTGGGTATCAAAAAAGCACTTGGCGCGATTTCCATCCAAAGAGAATTAGGCCGAGTTTTTTTTTCAATTTGCGTCATGCTGCTTTTAATTTTCCCTACAAATTGGCGGGACGAGATCTATATGTTTTATGCCGAATCCTAACGGCATCTGCAAGGCAGCTGAATTTTCACTGAGAAGCTTTCATGGCATGTTTGCCAAATCACTGCAGAGGGGTGAGCCCGCTTAGAAAGACTTAATTCTAATTGGAAAAACTTTTTTCTAAATATTTGAAGTTACTTTGCCCGGGAGTTGAACCGAAGACCTTCGGTGTGGTAGACGGAGCACGCTACCATCACACTACGGCGACTGTCTAGTTTATAACAGCAGTAACTAAGAGTGTCAAACGCTAGGTTCTTAAAGGTAAATAGTGTGGAACGGGCGATTCCGTTTAATTAGGGCGTTCACTCTGTTGTTATTGATGTGCAGCGCAGTTTGACTGGACATCTTACGTGGAGTCTAGTGTCCATCAGACAATTCGCTTTTTCTGTGTAATAAGGCACAAGCCAGTGGTCGCATTGTAGCAAGAAACGAGATCCGTTCATTAAATAGTTCATCTTGATATATTCAGAAGCCTCTTTGTTTAGGTCGCCGGTGCTATGGTGCACAGTGAGATATGTTCATTTACTAAATCACTGCACGCGAAGTATTCCTGCCCTGAAGGGCTTTGATAATTTTAATATGCACACCCACAATAGTTACTTCAGTAGTAAGCTTGAGAAATGTTTAGTCAAGATTTCCATGAAATTGATTTTGACTATGTGTCGGGTAATTGTTCACAACATTCTACTTCAGAGCATTCTAAACAGCTCAGAGTAACGCGAACCCAAAAAGATGGTAATTCTCAAAGAATGACTGATATGACACTCCTTTATCCTTTATCTCTTATATGTTTTTGGATCGGTACGACAAAGAAAAAATAACAAAAAATATTTTATGCTGAAGTCTATACCAAAAGCAAGAACTCCTCAACGAGAACCCAATAAGCACAATGGTTTCGAATTCGAGAAGAACTTACTTTCACTGCAAGTGCATCTATAGTTAAGCAAAACAAATGAGCTTTTTCTTACAGGTGTCGCATGGGAACAAAAAGTTCCGGCTGACCCAACCCCACCTTCCAATTGACGTACAAATATCGAGGCAGTGATGTCTAAGGATGGAACCTCGAATCCCAGCAGCTCTCTTTGTTGATGACCACCCGGCCATTACAAAGAGTTTATCGGCATCGAGCACCCTTGGAAAGGCCGCTGCTGCCAAAAGGTTGGCACTCCGTTGCCTCACCTCGCTTTTAACCGAGCTGCGTCTTAACTGTTGTCGCACACTGCATACCTCCGGCCAGCTGTTACTACACGTATACTCCAGCTTCTGCTACGATTATTGGTCACCCGCCATCATATCGTCGTTTGGATTGACTGAGTGCTACATTGGTCTTCAACAGAACTAAATTTATAAGTACGTCAAAGGAAACCTTGTTGTCTGTTTATTGGGATTGCTCTTAAAAAACTACACAAACAAGTAAAGGTGTCTAAGTTCGTGTGTAACCGAACATTATATACTCAGCGTGAGCTTCAATTGTACATTTCATTTCATAACATAACATAAGTTACTTTTCTACATAACACGTGGCACCGCCCATTTCCTCTTACAATAAAACTTGATAAGTGAAATATCATTGATTCGAAACTATTTTTTTGCTAAGTTATAGCTTATTATTCTAGTCTACGACCCTTTTAAACTTGTTTTGTATCTAAGTTGCCGTGGTCTTAACCGATCCCGTCCATTTTTACTAGAAATATTTTCTGCTATAGGGAAAATTTGTGTACCAAATTTTATTACGATCCGTTACTTTTTCTTCGGGTTATGGCTCCCGAAACATGAAAATTGCTTAGTCATAAAAGGGGCGGTGCCACGCCCATTTTTTAAAATTTGAAGTTTTTCCTATTTATTGTTATAAATCCTCTTGGCAAATGAAATACCATTGATATCAAGCTCTTTTATGCAAAGATATAGCTTATTTTATTCGTCCACGACCCTTTTAAAAATCTTTTATACAAAAGTGGGCGTGGTCTTTAACCGATTTCGTTAATTTTTCTTTAAAGCATTCCTTATAGTAAGGGCAACCTCTCTGCCGAATTTTGTTACGATAGGTTTAACGATTTTTGATTAATAATATTTGTAAAATTGATTTTATCACAAGTGGGCGGTGCCACGCCCATTTTAAAAATTGTTTTAAAATTTTTATCAATAGTCTCAATATCAGTTCACACGTCAAATTTCAATATTCTAGGTGTATTATTTACTAAATGATCAGGTTTTTTGTGTTTTCCAAAATGTTATATATATAAAAAGTGGGCGTGGTTATCATCCGATTTCACTCATTTTCAATACCAATCTATTCTGGGTCCAGATAAGCTCGTGTACCAAATTTGATGAAATATCTCAATATTTACTCAAGTTATTGTGTTAACGGACAGACAGCTGGCCGGACGGATGGACATGACTCAATCACATTTTTTCGATACTGATGATTTTGATATATGGAAGTCTATATCTATCTCGATTCCTTTATACCTGTACAACCAATCGTTAGCCAATCAAATTTAATATACTCTGTGTGCAAAGCACGCTGAGTATAAAAACATAAACATGCCAAGCCTCCAGCAATAACTCACTAAGCGGTGATTGCAGTTAAGGCACGTCAAAACAGCGACGATCTTTTGAAGATTAAGATCTTTTGCCACACTTCGGGCGTGTAAAGTTAAACAATTAAGAAACAAAAAAAAAAAACCACATAAAGAAAACAAGTATGTTCTAAAAGCAATCGGTGAGATATTCAATTTGTTGGGCAGAGGCGGGATCTGATCGGTAAGCACTTAAACTGGTTCTCGCAAAATGTGCTTAAACGAGTATGAGCGTTTGCAAATATGTACATACATACAAGTAAATAAAATTTGCATACCAGTAGCATTACAATAGTCAGAATAACAACAAAAATCCCCCAGGAATGCAAACCGTCTGTGTAAATGCACTTTCTTAGTAGAATTAGCATAAAAGTGATGCTGCGAATTCGAACAACTACAACATTTCATATTTTTGTTTCTTTGCATCGATTGTTCTGATATGCATGCGAGATGTTATATACAGTTGCAAACACGAAAATAGCAGTGACAATGTTTAGCAAGATAATCCAAAAACGAATACCGCTAAGCTAATGAAATTTATTAGGTGGATTGGTTTTATGACGTAAAACATAAATTCCAAAACATTTCGGAATATGGGCTTGCCACCACCCACATGTAGAAGAAGAAAATTTGGAAGTTTAAAAAGCCGTAAATGAAAAGCCGTTAATCAAAATCGGTTAAAGACCATGCCCATTTTTTCTGAAGGTCTAACTTTAAAAAAGTTTGCAATAACTCTATTAATATTGTAACGAATTCCCCTTATTCCAAACCTTCTGCTATCGTTCGAATCGCTAAACTGTTGAATAAATAACTCCAATATTCAATAATGCAAAATGCTCTTTATTAGACCACTTTGAGTGTATTTCACAATAAATCTTACTTCACAACTAATTGCGTGTTTGATTCAAGCTGCTTAGTCATGCCTCAGCTTGCACTGCTCTTATACTCTCAGCTTCCTCGTTCACGCATTTCTCCTAAGTAGTAATAATTTCGTGAACTTCATGCTTGGTTTTCAGCTATATACATATATATTTGTAGTTTGCATCCATATGCGTGTGTATATGTGAGTACTACTTTGGCTGATGATGACATGTGTTTGTGAGTATTGTTGCTGTGCCTTTATTTAATAATGATGTGAGTATCACTTAGTGGTGCTAATATTCGTCACAATATTATTAATAGACCTGGAAGCATTGCGACCTATGTGTAGATCTATTATGCATGACCTTTCAGCCAAATTTTGTATGTGGAGGCTTTTGAAGTTTCTAAGTACCTCTTCAGGTTTTTTACTCCACATCACATAGGGATTAAGTGTCACACCACCTAGGGAGAGTCTGGCGTTACATTCTCCAGCTCACAGAAACGGAAAATTTGAGTATCGGATAGATTTAACTTACTTAGGCGAAATCGTAGACCACAGTGCCCGTGTAGTATCCAGTGAGAGTTGCTAGGTCATCCCTGTTTAGATAATTTCGTATAGTATAAAAAAACTGGCCTGCCTTTGCCCTGGGTAGTCAATGCAATAAGTATACAGTATTTAACTATATTTCACTGATATCCTACCTCAGTAGTGGTATGGTTAAGCTAAGAACAAAAATTAAATATATTTTGAAAATGGGCGTGACCCGCCCCTTTTTTTGTTCCTCTTCCCAATATACTTTTAATGCCATAAGTCGAACAAAAATCTCCCAATCCGAACGAAATTTGGCATAAACATTTTTTTCATAGCTAAACAATTTTTGTAGGGAAATCCCTATATCTGAAAGAAAATTGTATTTTTATCCGCTCAAATTCATTAGTGTTAGCCCCTGTATCCTTTTTGCTTCTTTTGAACAAAAATGAGTGCAGAAGAGAACCATATGTGTATGTATTATTGTGCAGCCTTATAACACCATTAACCACACAAAGCAAACCACAACAGCGTTATATGGAAGAGAGTCTGAGACCCCTTGAACAAAATTTAAAAAATCAATGCAACTTTCGAGAGACTTATAACTTCTAATTTGTTAGACTAAAATTGATAGGGCTGCAAAACTGAATAATAAACAAAATTTGGAAAACTCTAAATAATAAAATAATTAAAAAAAATGTTTTTAGTTAAACGGTTTTATTGAAAACTATACTTACATGAAGTAATAATAATATTAAAAGCTTGAAAATAATTAGGTAGGTCCTAGGTACTGGTCATCACACTCCTCATCAATCTAGGGCGTTGATCAGACAATTCAATAAAAGCATTGGGCGCGTGAAATTTCTAAAAATGTAAGGCGTAGCATAACCTTGTTAGGGTTCAGTTGGTCTTATATATAACTATGAATAGAAATTTGACGCGTCCAAAGCTTTTATTTAATTGTCTGATCAAAGCCCTAGATTGATGAGGAGTGTGATGACTAGTACCTAGGACCTACCTAATTATTTTCTAGCTTTTACTATTACTATTACTTCATTTAAGTATTGCTTTCAATAAAACCGTTTAACTAAAAAAATTTGTTTAAATTATTTTATTTTCAAGTTTTCAGTCTTTATTTAATTGCCTATTATTTCTCATTCTATTTAGTTCATTTAGTGATTCATTATTATAAGGACTCTTTCTTGACAATTTGTTACAATCTAAGTCCTCAATACATAATCCTCCCAAAGATTTTACTCGACTCTGCGCCACGTATGCTTATCCCTTCTCCAACTCCGAAATCTTTTGATGTCACTTCTATCGGAATGTATGTAATAATTGTTGCAAATATGAGACAAATCGGACATCGTAGGCCGCTTTCCATTCATGGATGTATTATGTGTTCCAAATATGGACCAAATCGGACTACAAATATGATTTTTTTGAATCGATCTTTCGATCTTTGCGCCACCTAGGGGCGATTTTTTTTATAGGTCGCTTTCTATTCTTGTATGTATTATGTGTTCCAAATATGAGCCAAATCGAACAACAAATACAATTTTTGTGAATATCTCGATCCTTGCGCCACCCAGCAGCAATTTTTCTCATATGTCGCTTTCTATTCATGTATGTATTATGTGTTCCAAATATGAGCCAAATCGGATAACAAATACAATTTGTGAATATCTCGATTCTTGCGCCATATATCGGCGATTTTTGTCATAGGTCGCTTTCTATTCATGTATGTATTATGTGTTCCAAATATGAGCCAAATCGGATCACAAATACGATTTGTGAATATCTCGATCCTTGCGCCACCTAGCGGCGATTTTTGTCATAGGTCGCTTTCTATTCTTGTATGTATTATGTGTTCCAAATATGAGCCAAATCGGACCACAAACATGTTTTCTGTGAATATCTCAATCCTTGCGCCACCTAGCGGCAATTTTTTTCAAAGGTCGCTTTCTATTATTGAATGTTTTATGTGTTCCAAATATTAGCCAAATCGGACCACCTAGCGGCGATTTTTTTCTTATTATTGCATTGTCATCGGGTTCTGAACTATATTCAAGCTTGTAGCTTATCGGGAGGTTGCATAAATTTCAATTACAAAATTCGTGTCATCCAGCCAACCAGCCTGTCAAGTTAAGCTTAATAAAACCGTTTAAAAAGCTAGAATTTTCGTAGAATTGTCTCATATTTTCGACATTTTTCGAAAACCTTTCTAAGCTTAGTTTAAACAGGTTTGCTTACATAATTCATGAAGTTTGTCACTCAAATTAACGGAAATAAAAAAAGAAGAATGCAATCGACGAAAATTTGCTAAAAAATGCGACTGCTATTTTCATGTTCGCAGCTGTACATTCATATCTGTACATACATACATAATGCTCACAGTAAGAAATGACAAAAAAAAAATCATTTGGAAATATTTTTTATAAAACCCATATTTTTAGACGGCAACAGCTGTTTTGAACAGTTTATAAAAATAAATATAAATGCAGGTATTTTTGTGTTGCTACATATATAGGTACCACTTGGATACGCAAAATTACACATTGCTACAAATGTAACGAGGCGGCGCCTCTTCAATCAGATATCTGTTGAGATGCCCAGGTTTCTGTGTAATCAACAGATACTGTTTCTACATCATTTTATTTTTCTCTTTATGGGGAGTACCCACAGCTAACTATGTAGGTGATAACAGGAGATGAAGGGCTGAAATTTTCTCCAGTGTGTTTGTTTTAGGCTCGGCGATCATATTGGGGACGCATAGCATACAAGCGAACGTCCTTTATAGGTGGTTATGAGCATTTCTTTATCTTTGCCCTGAGTGCTGCCGGCAAGATACTTGAGGATTTTGTTGCGGTTCTGGACATGTACATGCATGCGTGAATGCCCAATATAGTCGACATTTGCTTTGTGTATGTTGTAAACAAGGTCGTCGTGGAGGTGAAAAACTGTAAAGATTAGTAAGATGGTTGTTGAGGCAGGGATCTGTTGCCATTATCATGCTGTCATCGGCGTAGGAAACAATGCTAACTCCTTCTGGTGGGGAAGAGAGTTTCGATATGTAAAATTTAAATCAATGTGGTGATAAGACACCAAACTTCAACACCTTCTGGGACTGAAAGGAAAGGTGTATTATTCTAGGTTAGGCCTAACCTGTATTATTCTAAGTCTTGCAATAAAATTTCGTGTTTGACTGTCAAAGTCTGTAGGTAAGTCTAGCGCTACGAGTAATGTTCTATGGAAGAGGTCTTGATTCATTACACACTTTATCAGTGTGTTGATGGCGTTTACCGTCATAGTACTATGTTATTTTCGGAAGCCACACTGATAATTGGCAAGCCGCAGGTTTGCGGTGAAATAAGCAAGCAGGACAGCTTCAAGTGTATTGGCTACTGGCGATAGGATAGATAGTGTCTCCTAAGTTAGCTGATTACCCAGGATTTGGTAGTGGTACCACTCACGCCATTTTCCATTTTTCAGAGATGACGAAAGCGGACAGAGGCAGGTTGAAGACAAGGACTAGGAGATATTTCTAAATTCCCAGATTCTTCTCGGGTCCGGGTATGCGAACACAAGTATCTACAGTCATACTGGTAGCAAAGGCAGGCACTTTTATACATTTTCTTCTAAAGAATTTGGCAGCTCAGATTTATTTATTTTTGAGAAATCGGCACGATGCTTCTTTCAATTGTTGTGGCGATATATCCAAAAGATTTCACGAAAATTTTGGTTCATAGTACAATTGCTGATACTAGCCCAACTTAGTTTAGATACACACTTTCGTTACCGGAAATGATTTAACCACATCGAACTTTTGGTGAAAGTAAAGCAGGAGATTAAACATGGCAATTCCCTTCTGTGAGGGACGGTGCTATCACACTTTTGTGTGCCAAAAATATGTGTCACAAAGTGTTTCCATACGCTCATATGTATACGCGAATGCTATGTAAGCATATATAATTTCTGTAATGTTAAAACAGCTGTGAATGAAGTTTATATAATTCTGAATTCGCGTAGTCTATTTTATTTCAAGCAACACTATGTTCTAGTAGTTGTACAAAAAAAAAAAAAAAAAAACAACAAATTGAAAAACGAAAATATACATATATTTTTATATTTTTCTAAAACCTTTTTTTCAAATTAATTTGCATAAAATTTGATTTTATATTTAAAAATTTATGTAATTTGTAGAAAAAATTAAAAGCAGCACGACGCAAATTGGAAGAGAAGTTTGGCCTAAAATCTCTTCGGAGGTTATATTTATTATATATATTATATATATTATTTTTATATTTATTATTTTTTAATAACATACTTGCTGCCTATAACATATATGTTCTAGAGTATTCAGTAGACTTTGTTCTGCCCGCAAATTTGTTTGCTTAGATTTGAAAACATGAGCCCTTGCTCCTCCTCTTCACTCTCCATTCCATTATTTTCCATTTGTTTTCTTATATCTTGTTCATCTCTTATTCTGTTTATCTTCCTCCCACTCTCAAACCCACTCTCACTTCCGATCCCAGACCCCCCTACTCCCACTCCTACTAATTACTCCCAATCCCACAACCACTTCCACTTGCATTTCTATTCCTACTCCCATAACCATACCCTTTTCAACTCATGTACCCACTACCGTTCCCTATAACATTCCCACTTCTATTACTACTCCCTCTGCCTCTCTCACTTCAGTTCCTCATATATGGAATCTCTATACCAAACATTGAATATTTGCCAAACATTGAATATCCGACCGACCGACTTCAATATACTTGTTTTTAGAAACGTGTTAGCTATAAATCGACCAGTCTGAACTCCTTGGTAGCGAGAAAAAATATTAGAAACAGATTTGTAGATAAACATGCAAACACACAAATTTTCCGACATCGATTGTTTTTAACAGTACATAACTCACGTAACCGCTATTATCGAAGTTCACTTGCTCTTTTCAATTATTTTTTGATTTGATGTTTTGTTTTGTTTTTTGTGATGCATTAACCTACATACATATGTATATATGTATTTGTATATTATATAGTTTGTACATTTTTCGTCAAGCTTAGCTGAGTTTAGTATTTAAATATTTGCACTTAAATGCCAATAAGAGGCTTACACTAATGCACAAACCTAAAAGATTGAATGGCTCGTATGAATATTGCCATAGACTTGATTTGGTAAATTATTGAATAGAAGAGTTGAAATTCATTTAAATTACTACCAAGTAAATTTGATGTGGTTTTTTGTTGGGCGACATTTTTTTTTAGTTTTGTTGTTCATTGTATGGTTTTGATTTTGTTTTTTGAGTCAATTTTAAGCTATAAACAACACGAATCACTATTTGCTATAATCGAAAGGAAAATAAGCAAAAAATTGCATGTTTGGGTGGCAGCCGCCAATGAAGGACTTTTAAAATTCATAAATTGTAATATTTTGAAAATAGGGTTTTAATCAGGTTCAACATTTTTTTTTAAATACTAATAAATAATGAAAAATATATTTAAACGAATTTCTTAATATTTATGCTAACAAAATGATTTGTTGCAATGAAAAATGTTAGCAAAAATTTTTTCTCAAAAAATTGGATGAGCGAAAAAAAATTCCAAATAACAATTTTTTTTTATGTGAAGTTTAGAAAAGCACTTTTTCTACGCACTTATCGTTGTCTCAATGGACAAGGTGGTTGAATATAATAAAATTCATAAATTGTAATATTTTGAAAATAGATATAATAAATCAGATTAAAGATTTTTAAACTAGAAAGCTAATGAATATTAAACTTTTTTTTTCTACCCACTTCGGTTTATTAAAATTGTAAATTCAGCAATAAAAAATTAAAAAGAAAAAAAATTATTTATCGAATTTTCGTCCACAGATTGTAAACAATTTTTTTTTAGAAAACATGTTTCTTGAATAAATATTTATTCCAATTTCTTAGTCAAAAATGTTTTCACAATTTTTTATTATTATTTTTTTTTAATTAAAGAAAGTTTTCCTCAAAAAATGAAAAGCAGCAAAAAAATTTCTACTAATTCCAAAAATATATTTTTTTAAAGTTAAATTTGGAAAAAAATTAATTTTTCTACATAAACCTTATCTGTCATAAACTAACAAAGAAACTTTCTCTGTAAGGAAAATTGTTCACAATTTTTTTTTTCAACTGCTTATTTTAATTTTAATTTTAATTATTCTGTTCACTGAAAAATTAAAAAAGTTTTGACAAATATTTATACACATACTCATTTCGATCTTCTCTTTTTTATATGCTTATTTTAAAATTAAAGACAATTTTTCTCAAAAGATAAAACACACCAAAAAATTTTTTTCTGTGCCAAATCTCAAAAAGTTTAGGATTTTTTTTATATAAAAGCGAAATGAAGAAAAATATTTGTTTTCTCCACAAATATTATTTCCTTAAATAAATATTTTTTTTAAGAAATATTTTTGCACATGTTTTTCTGAAAAAGTAAACGCTGCAAAAAAAGTATTTCTATATTAATTTCACAAAAATTTAAAATTTTTTTTTTCAAAAAGCGAAACAAAAATATTTGTTACTACAAAACGTTTGTTTATTTGGCGCCTTTTTTTTAGAGCTTCAAAACTTTTTCTAGTCGCTTAGAAAAAAATTTCAATTGTTCAACAAAAACAAGTTAAGTGAATTCTTAATTTTTTCTGCTTTTCAGTTGAAACGTTTCTAAGCGAGGAGAAAAAATGTTGAAGCTTTGAAATAAAAACACCAATTCTTTTAAAGAAATGAAATTTCATTTCACTGCTTATTTCAATATAAAATATTAACATTATGTTTATTTAAAAATGATAGTAAGTAATGGAAAATATTTATAAACATACAGTCATCGATCTTTTTCAAGAAGCAAATTTGCATAAAAACTGATATAAACAAACTTTTTAAATGGAAATTTGAAAAAATAAATTTTCTCAAAATTGAAAAACATATTTCTTAACAAACTCTAAAATAAAATTAAAAAAATTTTTTTCATAACTAAAATTTTTCTACACAATTTATTTTTATTTAAAATGTTATTTTTTTAAATAAATATTTTCAAAAAAATTATAATTTTATTTTTGTTGGTGGAAAAGGTTTGTTTTTTTTTGTATAATCATATTTTGTTACACTCACTTATGTTATTAAACAAATAATTTATTTTTATTTATTTATTTTTATTTAATTTATTGGTAATTTAATTTTTCAAAAACAGTTTATAGTTTTATTTCACATTCCAATTTATTAATTAAATGCACTGCATTTACACTTAATTTCATCCGCCTTTCTTATTTACGTGTTTACCTTCGCGCCGTTTGTTAAATTAACTCACTAAATATTTCAACTAAAAGTTATTATAAATATGTATGTGTTTATTTGTTAACAAACATACATACACACAATCACTCTACGTTTATTTAATGATCACTTGTACTTTTTTGTTGCTTTGACGTATTTTTACACCTTTTATAACTTTTTCATTCACTTCGTTCGTTAATTACCTCGTTTCTGTCGTATTCTATCTTCTTTGCGCTTTGAAATTTCGTTTATAACTGTTCGACTTGGCCTCAAGGCAGTTTAGTTTTAAACTGTTTAACAAATTCGTCTCTTGCTCAACTGTTTTGCTTTGCTCATTTCATAGCGGAATGATACACGGTGGCAGCATGGTGACATACCTACAAACATAAATAAAAATTCCATGTACTTTGTTTTTGTAAATTCGATGGACAAATGTCAAAATCGTACTGTGCCGGATGTTGATGTATCAAATCAAATAAAAAAAGTTTATAATCAGCTGTTCCATGCTGCCACCTTGTATCGTTGCGTCATGGCTCATTCACCATATTCGCTACGGTTGATTGGTGATCGTTGAGCATTGGCAGTGATCTTTTAGCTCTTAGCTCTTGACTCTGTTAGCTTTAGTTTGAGCACGCTCAATGCAGTGCATAAATAGAGTTCGATATCTAAATACGCTCCCAATTGTGCGTATAGCAGTAAACTTGGTTATGTGATAACGCGATCTCTATGAACTCTTTGCTTTCCAATGATGAGTGGGGTGAAGCGCTCTGACTGTGTGAAAGCGTAGAGTGTGTACTCATTGAGTAAATAAATTTTCGCTGATAATAAACTGAGAACAATAATGACGCGCAGGTGTATTAAAACATTGTTGCTTTTTTGTACCTATGTATGTTGGGCCATGTGAAAAAAGTTGTACACGATGAGATCAAAAGAGATTTGTTAGGTTTATTGTTTTTGCTTGAAATACGAGATTCAATGACCGTAACAGATCCTTTCCATCGAACGTAGATGTGATGGTTGGACCCAACACAAAAATCAGACGGATAGAATGATTCCGAATAATATTCGGTCATGTTATGAAATCCGCTTTAAAATCTATCTTTGATTGAAATCGTTTCAGGGATCAGAGCTCTGTTGTCTAACCCAGGGGCTGAAACTGTTATTCCTTTTATAATATAAGTCCTTGCAAAACTATTAATTTTGGACTTTTAATTTATTTGGATCAAGATAAAAATTATTTTCGGATTTTTATTTTTTGAGTCCGATAGAACTAGTTAAGCTCGGATTTTTAAAAATAAAAGTCCCGAAATAAAAGTTAAATCAATACTTTTATTTTTTAAGGTCTAAATAAAAGTCCCGCTTGATAACAAAGAAACGGCTTAACCGAATTGGCAGTCCTCAGCCGGAAATTGGCTCGGTGTGCTTGGGTATTAGCATCCCCAAATACTTCTTTTAAACTTCTAAGATTGTTTGTGAGAATATTTCTAGTAGTTGATGAGAACCTCAAGGTGTTAGTAAGAAGCTTTTAATATCTTCAAAATCGGATGTTATTGTTAGCGGCGGTTCCTGGGTTTTACTTCCGGAAAAACAACATCGAAAATTTAGAAAACAGTTTTTTCAATTAAAAAAAGTTTTTCTAAGCGGGTCGCATCTCGGCCATGATTTGTCGAACACTACGAGCGTATTTCTACCATGAAAAGCTTCACAGTGAAAATTAATTTGCCTTGCAGCTGCCGTTCGAAGTCGGTATAATATTAAAAAAGGGTACGATGCAAATTGGAAGAGAACCCTGGTCTAAATCTCTTCGGAGGTAAATCGCACAAAGTATCTTTTTATTGGCAGTGCAAAAAAAATCTGTGATTGGTACACATGCAAACCCCATCTCTCCTTAAGGAAAATAGTAAAAACGAACAGTGTTCCAAAAGGGAGAAGTTTTGCAGTCTACGGACACACAGTTGCCTAGCGACGGTGGCAAATCTAGCGCAATAGGAATTTTTCATATACACCAAATACTTGCAGCGTCGTCTTAGCTGTTAGGAAAGTTTTATGGATGTGAATAGCCCTTGCAGAATGAAAATCGAGTAGGCTGTGTTACCACACCCTTCAGGTATAAGACCGACTACCGAGGGAATAGTTTTGGATTGCATTTGATTGGAATGCTAACAGATATGCAAGGGAATCACCTAGTCAATTCATGCTTAAGTGCCCACCATGCCTATACCATTTGCTGCTACTAGATCTGACAGCTCTACACTCCTTATTGATGGAGTCTTGTTTTCTCCTCCAACCCGGACTTCCTACATCTACTATTACTGACCAGGCGTAATTTAAACACATGTGAATTCAGAAGGCAGTGTCCAGTCAGAATATCCGTCATGAGTCTACAGTCCTCCCTTTTTAATGATAGGTGCAACTTTGTTAGTCTAAGGATGTAAAACCTTCACATAATCTTCGGCATTATACAGCCACGCGCTTGGGCCCACGTCTTTCCCACTTGGTCGAACAAGTGCAACTCTCGCCTTCTCCTAATCTCGCCTAATCTAATTGGAACGTCTACGAAGCAAGCTTCAAGGGATGCGCCATTTTTAGCTAGTTCATCTGCTTTTTCATTCCCATCCATTCCCATATGGCATGGGATCCAATACAAATGTATGCTTCTCCCTGTCCCAATTCTTTCCAGGGGTTGTTTACACTCTAACACACTTTTAGATGTTAAGCTGTGCGCGATTATTAGCTTAACTGCTGCTTGGCTGTCAATATAAAAATTGACACGGCTTAGCTTAACGTCAAGCTAGCAGATAGGCCCCTGCATGAATGCACAAAAATATGCCTATGAATACATTCACACAAATATTGTACAAGCACTCATTAAATTCACTGGCATGAGAACTTATGTGTATGCGTACAAAAGGCTGTGAGTAGCAAAATATACAAGTACTTGCACGGTCTCGTCTCATGCAGCACAACTACAACCAATGGCGTCAACGCATGTGTGTAGTACAACTTGTACATTCACTAGTACAACTTGTATAGTCACTAGTACAACTTGTATATTCAGTATAGTCTTGTATATTCAGTAGTACTAAATGTATCGCAGGTGTACCTGTGTATACAACTACAGTTTGGTGAATTTTAATGAATTATAAAAATGTACACTAGTTGCCCGTGTAAAACCCATTTATTATAACAAAATAAAGTGCATAAATGTGCCATTTTAGGATTTTATTAATTTTTCATATTAATGCGTTTTCTTATGTTAGATATTAATATCTCTTTAACTAAGTAGATTTAACTTATACTATTTAAGCAAGCATGTTTTTTTTTTTTATATATGTTCTAAATATTTTTCATATTGATATGTAAAAACATAATTTTTTCAACACATGTCCGGTTAAACCCTAGGGAACTACGCTTATATGAAAGTAATTGCTTGGCGCTTGAAAATACTCTTGCTGAAGGGGCACTACTAGCAGGAGTAGCAAATATTTTTCGGCTTAGCTGGAATAATAGAGGATACTTAAGTTTATTAAATTGCCACCACTTTAGAACGTCAAATCGTTGTGCATGACCTCAGAAATATTTTCATATAGCATAAATTCTTGTTGTACTCTGTCAATACTACTAGGAATGTTTTTAGGCTGGAGAAATCCGGAAAATAGGCATTCTTTTTCGTTTGAAAGAGAATTCTGTTGACAGTTTTCATTGTTTTCCAAACTGTCTTCATTTATTAGCCTTTCAAGCAAAGTTTTACAATGTTCTTTGACTTCATTTTTCTCAACAGCAGTAAACTGGGAGATATTGTTAGTCGGTGGGAACAGAAATATTTTTTTATGAATCATTGTTAAATTACTAAGTACAGTATCCTTAAGCAATGTGCGCAGCCGTAGCTTCAAATCTTGTATGCATTCTGACTCATCGTTGGTTGATTCACAATGCAGCATTAAGTAGTAAACATATACTATTACTAAATGTAAGGTTGGATAGCTATCGCCTTCCAACTCTTTTGATGTTTCCTCAAATTTAGCCAGCACTTCAAGGGTATCTGTTAAGGCATTTAAGCTTATTCCACTAATACAGCTCAGTTGACGATTTTCCTCCAAAATATTTCCAACGTCAACCTAGTTATTTTTGAGAGACTGTAGCATGTAGTAAACTGTGTTCTATCTTGTCGGGGAAATGCTTTTAAGGGTTGTTGTTAATTGTGCATTGGCTCCAGATTTCTTGAAATACCTGACGACATGTGAACATTTTTCTTTCATTTCGCTAATATCGGTTGACTCGTTAAGAGATTTTTCCACTATGTTGTGCAATAAATGGGTAATACAAAATATATGGTTGTGATGTTGGAAAGCGGCTTTCATGTTAGTTCCTCTATACGAAACAATAATGGCTTATCCAAGGAGCAATCAAATTCGTCCAGAGCTTCCGTCACTTTTTGCAGAATTCTTTGATCTATTGTGAAAAAGTTCGTGAAAAAACAATCAGGGTATTCAGCTGGGTATTGAAATAGGCAATTCTTACTGGTACAGGGCTCGGAGTCCATGGACTTAGAAGCAAGCAATTTTGTGACTAATTTTGCATTTATAATAAAGTGCAGCGTTAGTGATAAGTAGGAATGCTTTGAAACAGTGTCTGCCCATATATCCGAAGTAAGTCCAAGAAATCCGCCACTTAGTTCCTTAAATTCTGCTCTCATTTCATCGTAGGCAATTTTGTAGAGCTTGTCTATGTTTCTGGATACAGTGGTAGGGTGTGGTAGCAATTTTTTAAATGTCTATATTTGGACCATACTTGGCTCCTATTGACAATATTAGCTCTGTGTATTCCTGCAGGCCTTCATCCTCGACAATTTGAAACGATCGGAAATTTTTTACAACCCATCCTGTAACAGATCGGACAACGTCCTTTCTTGTTTCGTCATCAACATCTATTCGGGGCCTATTGTCAACTCGATCTGTAAAAGTTTTGTAACACTTGTGTTTGACTCAATTCGATGTGATCTTTGTAAAGGTTAAAACGCTACTGCAGTCTTTGCAAGATACTACTTTATCCAAAAAGCTGACGCCAATATCTGCTTTGCCGAAAATATTCCAAACTTTGCTCTTTCCGGCAGTTAAAATGATTTTATCGTCTCCCTTAACTATTTTTTCTTTTATTTCGGCAAATTGGTGATTTTTTATGGACATCGGTGAATTGGCTGATGTTAATTGGTCCATGATATATGTATATATTTGTGCACTAAATATTAAAAGGCTTCAGAAAAAGTATTGTGGTTTAGTTGGTGATACTTCAATGTAGTTATCCATTGGTATGATTTTTCTTCAGTTAATTTCTCTATTTATATAGTTCTATTCCGCGCTTTATTTCGAAGTGTATGTACATGTATTCTATATATACTGAAGTGCGTTTAATTACATAAATAGTTAAAGAAATAGATGACATTTTTCTACAATGCAATATGTATATACATAAATATATCCTAACCCATTTTTAAGGCCATAATCGATGGCCTTCAGGCACGCAAGTGTCTATCGTCATACAAGTGTATGTATGGTGATGAGCGGTGCACAACATACATGTTTCAGGATCGTTAGTTATGGCAAATCCCCACATAAATTGAGAATGCGTACCATTGTTTTGTATCGCGGATTTTCATTGTCTAATGAAAATAGTTTTATATATGTATGCGTGTATAATCATTTTAGGGAAATAACGTTTTACCAAATAATCAATGACTTTCAGCCTAGAATAATTCTATACATACATCATACAAGTTGATGGTGATTAGGGATAACGGCGCAATATATATTTTGAAGTTTTGTTAATTTTTGAAATTTTTTTATGAAAGGCGGGAAACATTGCAAATTTCTCCAGCATGTCTGATTTGTAAACGTTTATTAGCTATTAAGAAAAGATATTTAGTATTTTTATTTCTTATTAAAAAATTTTGCATTCGCCACTTAAAAATACCCATATTTTTTGTTACGTTTTTCATAGTTTCAACGCAAACATTTAACTTTCCATAAATTCACACATCATTTTAGAATGAAAACAAGTACATAGGTACTTAGTACTCATAGTATATTCACTGGTACAATTTGTACAACGTTTATCTCATTGTGCTTCTCATGTCATGTGATGTCATGTCATGTGATGTCATATCATGTGCTGTCATGTCATGTGATGTCATATCATGTGATGTCATGTCATGTGATGTCATGCCATGTCATGTGATGTCATGCCATGTCGTGTGATGTGATGTCATGTCATGTCATGTCATGTAATGTCATGTCACGTGATGTCATGTGATGTGATGTCATGTGATGCCATGTGATGTGATGTCATGTCATGTAATTTCACGTCATGTGATGTCATGTCATGTCACGTCATGTTATGTCATGCCATATCATGTCATGTCATGTCACGTCATGTTATGTCATGTTATGTCATGTCATGTGATGTCATGTCATGTTATGTCATGTCATGTCATGTCATGTCATATCATGTGATGTGATGTCATGTGATGTGATGTCATGTGATGTGATGTCATGTCCTGTCTTGTCATGTCATGTCATGTCATGTCATGTCATGTCATGAGATGTCATGTCATGTCACGTCATGTGATGTGATGTGATGTCATGTCATGTCATGAGATGTGATGTGATGTCATGTTATGTGATGTCATGTCATGTCATGTCATGTGATGTCATGTCATGTCATGTCATGAGATGTGACGTCATGTCATGTCATATGATGTCATGTGATGTGATGTCATGTGATGTGATGTCATGTGATGTCATGTCATGTGATGTGATGTCATGTTATGTCATGTCATATCATGAGATGTGATGTCATGTCATGTCATGTCATATGATGTCATGTGATGTGATGTCATGTCATGTGATGTGATGTGATGTCATGTCATGTCATGTCATCTCATATGATGTCATGTGATGTCATGTCACGTCATGTCTTGTCATGTCATGTCATATGATGCCATGTGATGTCATGTCATGTCATGTGATGTCATGTCATGACATAACATCATAAAACATGACATCATATGACATGACATAACATGACATCACATGACATGACATGACATCACATGACATCATATTACATGACATGACATGACATCACATGACATGACATAACATGACATCACATGACATCATGACATGACATGACATCACATGACGTGACATGGCATGACATGACATGACATGACATGACATGACGTGACATGACATGATATGACATGACATGACGTGACATGACATGACATGACATGACATGACGTGACATGACATGATATGACATGACATGACATGACATGACATGACATGACATGACATGACATGACATGACATGACATGAAATCACATGACATAACATGACGTGACATGACATGACATGACATCACATGACATCACATGACATCACATGACATCACATGACATCACATGACATGACATCACGTGACATCACATGACATGATATGACATGACGTGACATGACATGACATCACATGACATCATATGACATGACATGACATCACATAACATCACATGACATGACATGACATCATATGACATGACATGACATGACATGACATGACATCACATAACATCACATGACATGACATGACATCATATGACATGACATGACATGACATGACATGACATGACATGACATGACATGACATGACATTACATGACATGACATGACATCACATGACATGACATGACATGACGTGACATGACATGACATGACATGACATGACATGACAGACATCACATGACATGACATCACATGACATCACATGACATGACATGACATCACATGACATGACATGGCATCACATGACATGGCATGACATCACATGACAATGCATAACATCACATGACGTGCATGACATGACATGACATGACATCACATCACATGACATGACATCACATGACATGACATCACATGACATGACATCACATGACATGACATGAAATGACATGACATGACATAACATGGCATGACATGACATCACATGACGTGACATGACATGACATCACATGACATGACATGACATGACAAGACATCACATCTCATGACATGACATGACATGACGTTATAGTGTTAACTACTTTGTATTCTTTACTTTAATTTTTAAAATAATTTTTAATTGAGTTTTCGTGTTAACTTAAAATTTTGGAATAACTTCAAAAAAAGAAAATTCTAATTAGTTGGAAAAAATTTAAACTCAAAAATAAATAACATAATATTTTTAAAAAATAAATATTTATATATTTGGTTAACTATCAAATATATTGGCGATTCTATCAACGGACCTAAATTTTTATATAAGTCCATATATGATACAATTACTGAATGTGGCGCTTTACGTATCGCAAAACTGACCAATACAATACCGCAAATAAAAGTGCAACTAAGTGACGTGCTACCAAAGAAAATTTGTTTAAAATTACCTGGACCAATTCCTGCTCCGAATCTTCACATCCTTGAATGCTGTTTAATATAAATTTTAAAAGTAAATTCAGTGCATTTTCATACAACAAGAACAACCATTAAAATTTAAATAAAAAATCAATAACCGAAATTAACAGGATGAAATACGCATCCATCTACCCTCAACATTTGAGCGGTACATCTGTTAACGCTAGTGAGAAGAAATCAACAATTAAAACAAATATCGAACAGTATGAGTACCGTTATGTGATATAGAAGAAAGAATTAAGAAAAAAAAACAAAAAAAAAATCTTTAAAGCAACAGCCGCTGGAACTAAACAAAAATAAATTAATTGTGAAAACTTTGATAGAAATAATAAAATAGTTAAAAATGTAACAAAAAAATTGTGAAATAATTAAAAAAATTTAATTTTTGAGTGATTTTTCGCAACACATTGCAACATATTTTTAAGTTACGCAATATAAAACGCTTAAAACTAGAAGTGTAAATACGCTAAAACTCATTTTTAAAAATAACTGCCAGATCAAAACAATACTGCCACTGTCTCAAATACAACCACAGCTGTGGAAAATTGATTCAGCACTACTCAGGAAGTTTCATCTACAAAATAGTGCCACTAACCTCTCCATATATTTCATTCGTATATCCAAGTATTTTAACATTCAACAAGCAACATCGTCATATAGTGTACCGTTTATTGCAACCATTCATGATCTTTAACGTCCTCTACACAAATAGGAGCATCATTATATTTTAAAGCCATTGCATATTTAAATTTATCAATCAACTCTTCCATAGTAATAAATCGTAAATATAAATTTTAAATAATTTTAACTTTTTCTAAATACAATTTTTATTTTAATATTAAATTAAAATTTCAAATTTATTTTTAGATTATTTTTATATCTTAAAAATTTTAATATAAGTTATTTAAATTTACTTATTTTTTATATAAAATTAAATATTGCATTTAAATTGTTAACTCCCTTTCCAAAAAATTCTTAAATATTTTCTTATTTTAAATTTTTCATATAAATTTGTTTTCATATGGTTCTACGTTCACCAATACGAACTCGTAATTTTACAAATTCAGAAAATCAAAATAACAACTATACAAATAACATAATGACTCACAATACAACTCAAAATTCTAATATTAATACAACACAAAACAACATCTCTAATACAACACAAAATACTTCAACACAAGATAACTTTACAAATTTTCCTTCTACTAAATCTATTAAATTACCACAATTTTGGCAAGATTGTGCTGATGCCTGGTTTTTACTTGTTGAAGGACAATTTGAATTTAATAATATAACTGATGATAATTTAAAATTTCAAAATGTTCTAGTTACCCTTCAACGAGATACGATTTCTAAAATTTTTGACGTTATTAACCCTCCTCCCCTTTTCAACAAATATGATACAATCAAAAAAATTTTACGTGAAAGATTTTCTCTTAGCAAAGAAAAAACTGAATTTGGTGATCGTTCAATCTGAATTATTCAGATTTATGAAATCACTTATAGGTTCTGACTCCATAGTTAGCCAAGAATTACTCTTTAAATTGTGGATTCGTAAATTACCACAAGAAATACAAATTCATTTGAGTTCCAATAATAATCAAAACAGAGATGAAATTATTATTTTAGCAGACAAACTTTTTGATTTAATCAACAAACCTCATTCTTCCAAATCTCCTGTAGTCTCAAGTATAAATAATAATATTTTAGAACAATGCGTTAAAAAATTAACTGAATTAACTACGGCTATTTATCAAAATTGAAATAAAATTTCTAATGATATTAATGAATTACAAATCCGTTCAAGATCTAAAGATAGATCTAAATCTCGAAATTTTTCAAGATCAAGAAATTTTTCAAACAATCGTAATTTTAATTCACAAACAAATATTTGTTGGCATCACAAACCCTCACTAGGGTAGGCACCTTTTCGTTGGTGTGAGGGCTTAGCCGAACTCCATAGCGCCCGACTATGAGGCGGAGCTGGTTAGGACCGACATCTACGCCGTTTCGCCTCATACGAGGGCGGCGGGATGTCGGTGACCAAGAACTGCCAACCCCCTAATCCAGGGTGTTATGCGGACCGTGCCTATTGGACGATTTGCAGCCAGGGGATAAATTCGGCTGTATTCGAAAGGAGCCTTCCCGATACCGGGCCACCTCGCGAAGTATTAATGGCCTTACCACAGCAAGGGGCTCTGTAATGGCGGATGGTTCTTTCCCCGTATATAATACTGGACCGCTGAGCCCGCCTTGTCGGGCAGGTGGTCGTACGACCAAGATGAACGACTCATTAACTGACTGTAATAAGGACGATGTAAAGTGGAGGACTGAGTCGCAATCCAAGGACGACAAATACGAATTAAGCGATGCGTCGGACTCAGGGAGCGAGAGTAGTGCTGATTCAATGAACTCCGTGTTGGAGAAGCACACAAATGAAAACGGAGTAGAAGAGTGGAGAAGGGTATGGAGCAGAGGAAGTAAAAGAGCTCTCTCGCAGTACCGTGCAGAACTAAGAATTGTTCAATGCTTGGGAGCAGTGGTCGACCCAACAGAAGTGGAGACCGAGCGCTTGGAATGGGCCCATGAAGCGGTAGAAGTAGGTCGAAGGCAGTTCAAAAGGTTTGCTGCGAGAAACCCTCGGTTCTGCAACCGGTACGAGGAGGAAGAAGCGTCGAATGGCAGAATGAAGAGGCAACGTTCGGCGGAAGGCGACAAGCCTGCTTTCAAGAGGCAGAAAGGACCCAGTCCTAGAGCCGCGAGGCAGGGCAGTCGCATAGACAAGACAAGTAGGCCCAAAGCTGTAAGACAGATGGGCTCCAATAGCGAGGTAGCAACTACCTCGAAAGCTGCGAGTCAGAGGGAAGTTCCAATTAAGGAAGTAGGAGATAAGCCAAAGGGAGATAACGCTAGGACTCTGGCTTTCTCGGAGGCGCTAAAGGGAGTTAACGGGTGATGACGTCAAAACGATAAGAAGAACGGCGAAAGGAGAGCTGTTACTAGAGCTGAAAAAATCGCAAGATGGGAAAACAAGCGCGTACCAAGCAGAAATTGAAGCGTTACTAAAGGACTCGGCTAAAGTTATAACAAAATCCCAAATGGTCACGCTACAGTGCAGAGATTTCGATGAGATTACTACGCCCGAGGAGATTTGCAACGCCCTCCACCAGCAATGCAACATCAAACTTCCAGATGTGGCTGCATAAAAAGCATACGCACAGGGTACAGTGGCACGAAGTCGGCATTTATAAGCCTTACAGCGGATGATGCCAAGGCGGTTCTTAATACGCAAAGAATCCGGGTAGGATGGGTTTCCTGCCGAATTAGAGAGCTCAAGCAAGAAAAACGCTGTTATAGGTGCTGGGGCTACGGGCATATAGCTCAGAAATGTAAGGAGACTGTAGATAGGTCTAGCCTATGCAGGAAATGCGGCCAGGAAGGTCATAAGGCTTAAATGCCCACAACGAGAAATGACTGTCTCATGAGGGTATTGCAGCTCAATTTAAACCATTGCGAGGCAGCCCAAGAGCTATTATCCCAAACAGTCTATGAAGGAGGATATGACATAGTGGTACTCTCTGAACAATACAAAAATCGCCAGGAGCAGGGTTGGCTCCCAGATTCAGCAGGGAAAGCCTCAATTTGGGTACCAGGGAAATTTATCCCACAGGAAATTATGACGCCAACGGTAGCAGGATTCACGTGGGCAAAAATCAACGGTATATACGTCTTCAGTTGCTATGCCCCTCCGAGCATGACCATCGCCGAGTTCGAAGACATGATATACGGGATCACCATTGAAGCACGAGGTAAACACCCGCTTTTAGTGTGTGGAGACTTCAATGCATGGTGTTCTGTGTGGGGAAGTAGACGAACCAACGAAAGAGGGAGAGTTCTCCTCGAAAGCCTTACTTCTTTGAGGCTAGAACTCCTAAATGAACCAGGGATATATACCTTCGATACAGGTACCAGACGATTCATTATAGATCTCACCTTCGCTAGCAGCGAAATAGCAAGACGAGCAAAATGGTCCATAAGCAACGTCTACACACACAGCGACCATAAAGCTATTAGCGTAGAGCTGTTCGAAACTCCACGCACGGTAGCAGCAAGACATCGACATAGTAGGTAATGGAAACAGCACCATTTCGACCCACAAATATTTGACATTATCTGGAAGGACGCCATAGTACGAGAATCGCATGCGGAAGACCAGTCGCTTCAAATCACTAAGTTGCTATGTATGGCATGTGATGCTGCCATGCCCAGAAGTCGCGGAAAAGCACAGCGCACTCCGGTATATTGGTGAAATGACGAAATTGCGGAAGGGCGTAGAAAATGCCACAAAGTACGAAGAATAGCGCAGAGGGCACGCTCATCACCACGATATGCAGAGCTACACAGCACCTATGTCGCACAAAGAAAGGCACTTAAAAATGCCATAAAAAAGAGCAAGAAGTTATGCTTTAGGGAACTGCTGGATAATGTCGACCTAGTTCCTTGGGGATCAGCCTACAGAACTGTGATGGCCAAAGTTAAAGGACCGATATCACAGCAACCTACGTGCCCGATACTGATGAATATTATTGTTGAAACACTTTTCCCGGCGCAAGATCGCTGGACTTATCCAAGCGAGGATCTAGAAAGTACGGAAATTCCGCAAATTACAGAGCAAGAGGTGCTGGACGCTGCAAAAAGAGTTGCTGATAACAAATCCCCAGGACCCGACGAAGTACCAAACATAGCCCTTAAAGCCGCGATTGCAACTAGGGCTACATTATTTACTGATCTTTTTAATGCCTGTATGCAAGAAGGCGTGTTCCCTCGCCCGTGGAAACGACAAAGACTTGTCCTATTGCTGAAACGTGGTAAACAGCCGGACTAACCATCCTCATATAGGCCACTTTGTATGCTGGATTCCCTAGGGAAGATTTTCGAGCGTATAATTAGTGAGCGCCTACAGCTGACTCTAGAAAGACCAGGTTGCTTATCGAATAGTCAATATGGATTTCGCAAATCAAGATCCACCGTAGATGCAATACAAACAGTCGTCAATATAGCTAGAGTAGCTATCTCTGGAGGCCAAAATAAAAGGAAGTTCTGTGCACTGATTATGTTGGACATTAAGAATGCTTTTAACACTGCGAGCTGGATGCAGATAATGGCAGCGCTCCAAAGCTTCGGCACTCCAGCTTACTTACGCAGAATTATAGGTAGCTATCTTAAAGACAGAGTATTTCTTTTTGACACGGATCAAGGAGCAAAAGAGTACAAAATCACAGGAGGCGTCCCACAGGGATCTGTTCTCGGTCCAACGCTTTGGAATGTAATGTATGACGGGGTGCTAAAGATTGATCTACCAGAAAACACGCGAATTGCGGGATATGCTGATGATATTGCAGTGGTAGTACTGGCCAAGAAACTGGACCTGCTTCAAGCATTATGTAATGACGCCGTAGCCAGAATAAAGGAATGGCTGACCAATACAGGACTGGAGTTGGCTAACCAAAAGACGGAAGTGGTATTAGTAAGCTCCAAACGGTCGGCGAACGAGTTAGTCTTAACTGTCGGGGATCATCAAATCACCTCAAAGGATTCCTTAAAATACTTAGGAGTGCACATTGACTCTAAGTTAACTTTCAAAGAGCACTTCAGAGCGGTGGGGGAGAAAATTACCAAAGTTAATGGATCACTTATGCGAATAATGCCTAACATTAGTGGTCCGAGCGAAGCTATACGTCAGCTATTGTCCACAGTAACCAGCTCAATAATACTATACGCAGCACCAGTGTGGTATGGATCTAAACAGACCCATCAAAAATATATATTAGCAGCGTACCGACTTGCTTCTTTAAGAATAGCAAGTGCTTATCGGACGGTGTCCGATGACGCGATCCTGGTTCTAACCCGGAAAATCCCAGTGGACTTACTGGCAAGCGAAATGGCCGATCTGTATAACACTAATATCGAGCGACCATCTGAAGAAGACAAGAAAAGAGCAAGGACACAAACAATAGCTAAGTGGCAAGAACGGTGGAAGGCCTCGAGTAAAGGGCGTTGGACTTTCACACTAGTTTGGAACGTAGCTCAATGGAATGAGCGGAAGCACGGCGAACTGAACTACCATCTCACGCAGATAATGAGTGGACATGGCGGTTTCAAAGAGTATTTATGGAAGCGTAGGATAGAGGAAGATCCTCATTGCCCAATGTGTACCACAGAGTTAGAAAACGCAGAACACGTCATGTTCTATTGCCCCCGTTTCCACGAAGAAAGACTCACCTTGCATGGAGTCTTTGGGGAGGAACCTACCACGAGAAATTTAGTTTCACATATGTGCAACAGGAAAGAGTGCTGGACTGCAGTGAGAAAAATGGCATTTATAGTAATGACACGCCTGATGGATGCTGAGAGGGAGCGCAGAGAAATGCGCATGCGAAGCAGTGGCGATTAAATGGACACTCAGAGCAAATAGCGGGAACCTGGACGCAGGGACAACAGTAGGCTCTTAAAAAATGAGAAATATGGAACGCCACCCTGAAGTAATGCGAAAGTGGTGCCGGGGTGGGCGACGGTTCCAGAACGGGGCTGTTTTTTAGTCTACGGACACACGGTTGCTGCGACGGCAGCAATTATGGTGCATTAGGCATTTTTCAGCCTCCCCGCAAAAAAAAAAAAAAAAGGGAGTTAACGCTAAGACTCCGGAGGTGCCAAAGGGAGATAACACTAAGACTCCTGCTTTTCCCGAGAAGATGAGTGATGTGGCAAAGCAGTCACTGACTACTGAAAGGTGGAGATCTGTGGAAAGGGAGCTTATTAGCTTAATGCTTAAGATGATGCGGGACCAACCATGTAAGCTCCTTCCACCCTTTGATACGGGGGATGGTATAACGGTGTGAAGATGATAGCGTGCGACAACATCGCGAGCGGCTGGAGGAAGTGGTTCCAAACCACCAAAGGCAAGGCACGAACGCGCGGTTTGAGGTGGTGGATAAAGCGCAAATCCCCACGGTACCAAAAGTTAAGGTATGGATACCATGCGTGAAAGTCGGAGGATACACTGCGACTTCTGCAGAATCAGAATCCGAACATACCGACACAGGATTGGAAGGTACTTACTGTATCTCGGCCTACCGAGGATGGTCAGTTCTACATCTTCCAAATAAACAAGCAGGCGGAGGATATTTTGTACACGCAGCTTGGTAAAATGTCCTTTTGCACTGGCAAAATTTACATGCGACTAAGGAAAAGAAGTCCCGAGGATAAAAACCCTAACACGCTAGATGTGGGCGAAGTCGAAAAGGACCTCAAAAGCCTAAGGGAAAAAAGACAGGTGGAGGTCCCCGATGTCACCAGGAACGTGTTAGAAGAGGACCAACCGCTATATGGTGCTGTGACTCGCACAGAGGAACACCCTGCACAACAGTCACGAGAGGCTGAAGGGGGCCTCGAATACTCTAAACCAAAAGGGCAAGGGGAGGACGACGACGTCAAGACGAAGGTGCTGGAGAGGGACAAACAGCCCAATGGTGCTGCGAGTCCTACAGATAAACCTCCAACACCGTAAAGTGGCATCGAGCGCACTCCTCATAACCCTTGAGGAGGGTTCGTTTGACGTGGCGCTGATCCAGGAGCCGTGGCTCTCATCGGAAGGACACTTCGCGCGCGCGGGTTTGGCATTTACTACGCGCAAACGGAAGGACGGGTGCGAGCTGTAGTAATGGTAAGGAAACAGCTGCATTCATATATGCTGCCTAATTACACCACTGAGGATCTCATAGCGGTGGCCGTTGAGCAAAAGAATAAGCAGGCATTTATCCTGGCGTCCTACTACATGGCCCATGCTGCAGAGATCCCACTGATGGAGTGCAAAAGGCTAGTACAGGAGGAAGGCCGCAAAGGGCGGTTGGTCATAGGCGCAGATGCAAATGCGCACCACAATGCGTGGGGAAGAGCAGATATGAACGAGGGAGGCGAATCTCTGTTTTGTTACTTAAGTTAACACGAAAACTCAATTAAAATTATTTTAAAAATTAAAATAAAGAGTACAAAGTAGTTAACACTATATTTACTCCCCCTCCAAGAAAATTTGAAACAAACAAATTATTAATTAATATTAAATGTAACCTTTTTTTGTTTTTTGTTGTTTAATGTATTTGTATTTAAATTAGTGTTAATAAGTATGTTTGCTGGTTTAAGTAAATCAATTGAAATATTTTTAATAGTATTATTGTATTGAATTGTAAATGTTTTATGTTTCTTAGATATAACTTTAAAAGGTCCTTCATAAGGTGATTCTAAATTAGATTTACGAAGAACTTTAACAAAAACATACTCACAATTTTCTAATTGTTTAGGAACGAAAACATTTTCTTTGTTATGATGAAAAACTTTAGAACGAACAAGTGAAAAATATTCTCTTATTTTATGAAGAGCGTCATTAGAAAAATCATGTTCTTTATTACTATTTGAAATAATTAATTCACCAGGTATTCTAAGTGTTTGGCCATAAACAAGTTCAGCAGATGAACATTTTAAATCTTCTTTAATAGAAGTTCATAAACCAAGTAGAATGAATAGTAAAATGTCAGACCAATGAACCGAGTCGTTTGATGCTATAATTGCTGCTTTTAAAGTTCGATGAAATCTCTCTATCATGCCATTTGCTTGGGGATGGTAAGAAGATGTATGAATTTTATGAGAACCTAAAAGTTTAGTTAATTCTGCAAAAAATTTTGAGGTGAATTGTGAACCTTGATCTACTGTAATATTTAATGGTATACCAAATCGTGGTATATAATTTTGAATAAAAGTTTTTACTATAGTATTTGTTGATAGATATTGTATTGTAATAGTAGAGAATTTAATTTTGTTTTATTTTTGTTCACTATTGTATTAAAAATTTAAAGATTCTTGTTCAATTAATTTAATGATATTGAAGCGAAAATTTTGCACATAAACTATTTTGTAAATAATAGTCTAAATTATTTTAGATGTTTTTACACTATACACATTTTTAGTTTATTTTAGAATATGTTTCTGTTAATCAAATTCCTATATAAAATAGTCTTTGAGTTTTAAACTAATCACTGCCTTAATGATCTGGCTTTTCTTTAATCACATTTCCGTATCATTGTGTAAGCACATGTATGTGATAATTATAGTCACATTAACATCTATAATTCACTAGTTCTGCATTTAACAACGTTAATTTAAGTCCAAATTCGTTGTACAAGTATGCACGTTCAAGTAATTTTAGGTCCGTTGGTAGGATCGCCAATATATCAACATTCAAATTGATATTTAAAAAATCTTTTATTTTGATTTTGTTTTTAAAAATTTATATTTTGTTTATTTTTGAGTTTAGATATTTTCTAACTAATTAGAATTTTCTTTTTTTGAAGTTATTCAAAATTTTAAGTTAACACGAAAACTCAATTAAAATTATTTTAAAAATTAAAATAAAGAGTACAAAGTAGTTAACACTATAGTTACATCCTGCAAACCAATTTGCAGATAGCCAACTGGGAAAATGTCCCTACATACATTGGTCCAACATCCAGCAATGTTCTGGATTTTACATTGAGCTCCGAGCGTGATATATCAAGGTATGATTGGATGGTTCTTGATAGACCATCCTTCTCCGACCATGCGTATATCAGCTTCAACATCCCCCTAAAGAGGGTAGAGAAGGGAGGAACCTTTAGAAACCCTAGGTCAACGAACTGGACTAAATTCCAGAAACATGCAGAAACAAAACTGGGATAACCCAAAGAGGTTGCTAATGTAGAGGAACTGGAGGAGTCGAATGAATTCCTAACAAGGACGCTTATGACTGCGTATAACAAAGCTTGCCTTCTAAGAAGATTCAGAGGAAAAGCAAAGCCGCCATGGTGGAGCAATGAGCTGAGTCTTCTAAGAAGACAGGTTAAAGAAATGTTTAAGCTCGCAAAGACCGCGGAAAGCGAAGCATGTCGGGACGAGTACAGGGATCTACTGAAGATCTACAAGCGTGAAATTACCAGCGCTAAGAGAAACTCATGGAAAAGTTTCTGTACGGACATAGAGTGCTCCAGCGAAACAGCACGGTTGAAAAAGTCCTAGCAAAGGGAAACATAGTCCAGGGACTAATAAAGAAAGAGAACGGGGAATGGTCACGTAATAATGAGGAATCCCTTGAGGTGCTTCTCGATACACATTTCCCATCGGGAGACAGTTTAGAGGAGCCAGCAGACATCACTCACACTTCGATCACGGAGCTAGTAGTGCCGGGCTTGGTGACCGATACCAAGATCGAGTGGGCAGTGAAGACGTTTTCTAAGTTTAAATCGTCGGGCCCAGATGGTATATTCCCGGCCATGCTACAAGTCTCAAGTAGGGCGGTCGTGGAATGGCTTAAAATAATATTCGATGGGTGCATACGACTGAATCATGTACCGCACTCTTGGAGAACTGCTCGTGTAGCTTTTCTACCAAAGGCGGGGAAGATCGGTCACATGTATCCCAAAGACTATAGACCCATTAGCTTAACATCATTTCTGCTCAAAACCTTTGAGAGGCTGATAGATGTGTACATAAAGTCCAACGTGGATGAAAAGCTGCTCTCCACAACACAGCATGCGTACACCAAAGGCAAGTCGGTAGACACCGCATTGCATAGGGTGGTAATAAGCATAGAGAAATCCCTGGAATATAAGGAGTATGCTCTAGGAGTCTTCTTGAACATTGCCGGGGCTTTCAATAATGTTGCAAAATGGGCGATTATGGATGGTCTTAATTACATTAAAGTACATCCTGCCTTAATCAGATGGATCGGCTGCATGTTAAATTGCAGAAAGATTACATCACAATGGGGATTGTACGAGGCCACGAAATCAGTGGACAGGGGCACGCCGCAGGGAGGGGTGCTATCACCGCTGCTGTGGACGCTGGTCATCAACCAACTGCTCAGGCAATTCGATGAGGGACCCGTAAAACTTACGGCTTACGCAGATGACGTTGCAATTGTCATAAGTGGAAAGTGCCTTCCAACGATTAGTTCTTTGATGGATCGGGCGCTTCGCGATATTCATACCTGGGCATCTAATGTCGGGTTGAAAGTCAATGCGGAGAAGACGGATATAGTCTTGTTTACAAAGAGGTACAAGGTCCCAAATTGGACCAGACCTAAGTTAGGAGGGGTGACCTTACGGGAAAAACCTTGCACAAAATATTTAGGAATCATCCTAGACAGTAAGCTGTCATGGAAGCTCAACGTGGAGGAGAGGGTCAAGAAGGCCTCAACGGCACTCTATGCATGTAAAAGAATGCTGGGGTGTACGTGGGGCCTATCGTCCTCTCTCTTTCATTGGGTTTTTACAGCGATTGTAAGCCCTATTCTATACTATGGAGTTCTTGTTTGGTGGAAAGCCACACAAAAAACAACATACCTCAAAAAATTAGAGGGGGTATGCAGACTATCGATTCTTAGCATTACGGGAGCCCTGAAAACAACCCCGACGGCTGCACTGTATGCCATTTTGCACATCCCACCTGTAGACCTGGTAGCAAAGAATAAAGCGTTAACGACCGCAACCAGGCTCGGTGCTTCGGGGCAACTTGAGCGCCGACCATATGGCCATAGTAGTATAGCGTCATCAATCACAAGACGAACAGGGAGATCTTAAGGCCACAATAGAGGTGGACGGTTGGCGCAAGGGTGCGCAAATGGCGGACGAGGCGATACATGTGTACACCGATGGTTCCAAAGTAGTGGAAGGAGTAGGGTCTGCGGTATACTGCGCTGATCCGGAAATAAGCAGATCCCACAGGCTACCGGATTACTGTAGCGTTTTCCAAGCGGAAATATTAGCCGTAACCAAAGCAGTAGAAACCCTGGAAGAGAATAGCTTAAGCTGCAACCGTGTTAACTTTTATATTGACAGTCAAGAAGAAATTAAGGCAATAATCTCGCATAGCACAGCATCTAAATGCGTGTTAAAGTGTAAGCAGTCTCTGCAGAGAATCGGGACAGGGAGAAGCATACATCTATATTGGGTCCCAGGGCATATGGGAATAGATGGGAATGAAAAAGCGGACGAACTTGCTAAAAAGGGCGCATCCCTTGAAGCTTGCTCCGTAGATGTCCCAATTAGATTGGGCGAGATTAAGCGAAGGCGAGAGGTGCACATGATCGACCAAGCGGGAAAGGCGTGGGTTCAAGCGCGGGGCTGTAAAGTGTCGAAGATTATGTGTAGGTCTTACAACCTTAGACTAACACAGTTGCTCCTATCATTAAAAAGAGAGGACTGTAGACTAATGACGGGTATTCTGACTGGACACTGCCTTCTAGCGTCACATGCCTTTAAAGTAGGCTTGGTCAGTGATAGCAGATGTAGGTAGTGCGGGTTGGAGGAGGAAACGATCGAGCACGTTCTGTGCTCGTGCTCTGCACTTGCCAGGCTAAGACTCCAGTTATTAGGAGTGATACAGCTGTCAGATCTAGAAGCAGCAAGTGGCTTAATTCCTAGGGAGCTTCTAGTATTTGCCAAGAGGATGGAGTTATTTTATAACATAGGTCCTGGTTTTTGATAGGGTTTTTCAGTTTGGTCTTTAAAACAAATTTCTGGTAACACTACGGACTCAATCAGTCTATGTGAGGTCCTCATGGACCGGCCAGTTCAACCTACCTACCTGGTATCACAAAAAATTTAAGAATAACGCTCTTAAATGTATACCCCCATGCAACTTTTATCTTAATCATAATTCCAATTCCGAACAAAATTTAAACTGAAACGATCCATTATGACGGTGACGGATAATGGAACTATTATTAAACCTACTCGTCGCCTTTTCATATTTGATAAATTCAATAAACTTAATTTTCTTATCGATACCGGCGCAGTTGTATCAGTTATTCCTTTTTCTAAATTTAAAATTTATAAAAGAAATTCGGATCTTACTTTGACCGCAGCAAACGGTTCTTCAATTGAAACTTTCGGTACAAAACTACTTAAAATTGATTTAGGTTTAAGAAGAGATTTTGAATTTCCATTCATTATTGCGAACATTGATACACCAATTTTAGGAGCAAACTTTTTAGAAAAATTCGGAATTATTGTCAATATTAAAAATAAAGTAATAATGGATTCTACTACAAAAATTAAAGTTGCTGGATCTTCTGGATTTTCTGATATTTTCTCACTCAAAATTCCTATTGTCGAAAATAAGTTTTCAAAATTACTTAATGAATTTCCGTCTATTACCTGTGAACCAGATTATACTAAACAAGTAAGGAAGACCATGTTCGGGTGTAACCGAACATTACACACTCAGTTGAGAGCTATGGAGACAAAATAAGGAAAATCACCATTTAGGAAAATGAACCTAGGGTAACCCTGGAATGTGGTCGTATGACATGTGTATCAAATGGAAGGTATTAAAGAGTATTTTAAGAGAGAGTAGGCCATAGTTCTATGGATGGACGCCATTTAGGGATATCGCCATAAGGTGGACCAGGGCTGACTCTAGAATGTGTTTGTACGATATGGGTATCAAATGAAAGGTGGTAATGAGTATTTTAAAAGGGAATGGGCTTTAGTTCTATAGGTGAACGCCTTTTCGAGAAATCGCCATAAAGGTGGACCAGGGGTGACTCTAGAATATGTTTGTACGATATGGGTATCAAATGAAAGGTGTTAATGAGTATTATAAAAGGTAGTGATCCTTAGTTCCATAGGTGGAAGCCGTTTCGAGAAATCGCCATAAAGGTGGACCAGGGGTGACTCTAGAATGTGTTTGTACGATATGGGAATCAAATGAAAGGTGTTACTGAGCATTTTAAGAGGGAGTGGGCATTAGGTCTATAGGTTGACGCCTTTTCGAGATATCGCCATTAGGGTGGGCCAGGGGTGACTCTAGAATGTTTGTAGGATATGGGTATCAAACGAAAGGTGTTACTGAGCATTTTAAGAGGAAGTGGGCATTAGGCCTATAGGTGGACGCCTTTTCGAAATATCGCCATTAGGGTGGGCCAGGGGTGACTCTAGAATGTGTTTGTACGATATGGGTATCAAATGAAAGGTGGTAATGAGTATTTTAAAAGGGAGTAATCCTTAGTTCTATAGGTGGACACCTTTTCGAGATATCGTCATAAAGGTGGACCAAGGGTGACTCTAGAATGTTTGTGCGATATGGGTATCAAACGAAAGGTGTTACTGAGCATTTTAAGAGGGAGTGGGCAAGAGGTCTATAGGTGGACGCCTTTTCGAGATATCGCCATTAGGGTGGGCCAGGGGTGACTCTAGAATGTGTTTGTACGATATAGGTATCAAATGAAAGGTGGTAATGAGTATTTTAAAAGGGAGTAATCCTTAGTTCTATAGGTTGACGCCTTTTGTAGATACCGCCATAAAGGTGGACCAAGGGTGACTCTAGAATGTTTGTACGATATGGGTATCAAACGAAAGGTGTTACTGAGCATTTTAAGAGGGAGTAAGCATTAGGTCTATAGGTGGACGCCTTTTCGAGATATCGCCATTAGAGTGGGCCAGGGGTAACTCTAGAATGTGTTTGTACGATATGGATATCAAATTAAAGGTATTAATGAGGGTTTTAAAAGCGAGTGGCCCTTAGATGTATATGTGAAGGCGTTTTCGCGATATCGATCAAAATGTGGACCAGGGTGATCCAGAAAATCATCTTACGGGTACTGCTAATTTATTTATATATGCAATACCACGAACAGTATTCCTGCGAAGATTCCAAGGGCTGTTAATTTCGCCTTGTAAAACTTTTTCATTTTCTTCTACTTAATATGGCAGGTGTAACACCCATTTTACAAAGTTTTTTCTAAAGTTATATTTTGCGTCAATAAACCAATCCAATTACCATGTTTAATCCCTTTTTTCGTATTTGGTATAGAATTATGGCATTTTTTTCATTTTTCGTAATTTTCGATATCGATAAAGTGGGCGTGGTTATAGTCGGATTTCGGCCATTTTTTATACCAATATAAAGTGAGTTCAGATAAGTACGTGGACTAAGTGGAGTAAAGATATATCGGTTTTTGCTGAAGTTATCGTGTTAACGGCCCAGCGGGAGGACAGACGGTGGACTGTGTATAAAAACTGGGCGTGGCTTCCACCGATTTCACCCATTTCCACAGAAAACATTTACGGTCATAGAATCTATGCCCCTACCAAATTTAAGAAGGGTTGGTAAATTTTTGTTCGACTTATGGCATTAAAAGAATTCTAGACAAACTAAATGAAAATGGGCGGAGCCACGCCCATTTTGAAATTTTCTTTTATTTTTGTATTTTGTTGCATCATGTAATTACTGGAGTTGAATTTTGACTTAATTTACTTATATACAGTAAAGATATTAAATTTTTTGTTAAAATTTGACTTCAAAAAAATTTTTTTTTAAAAAGTGGGCGTGTTCTTCATCCGATTTTGCTAGTTTTTATTTAGCACATATATAGTAATAGTGGTAAAGTTCTTGCCAAATTTCATCATGATATCTTCAACGACTGCCAAATTACAGCTTGCAAAACTTTTAAATTACCTTCTTGTAAAAGTTGGCGGTGCCACGCCCGTTGTCCAAAATTTTACTAATTTTCTATTCTGCGTCATAACTTCAACCCATCTACCAAGTTTCATCGCTTTATCCGCCTTTGGCAATGAATTATCGCATTTTTCGGTTTTTCGAAATTTTCGATATCGAAAAAGTGGGCGTGGTTATAGTCCGATATGGTTCATTTTAAATAGCGATCTGGGATGAGTGCCCAGAAATCTACATACCAAATTTCGTCAAGATACCTCGAAATTTACTCAAGTTATCGTGTTAATGGACAGACGGACGGACGGACGGACGGACATGGCTCAATCAAATTTTTTTTCGATACTGATGTTTTTGATATATGGAAGTCTATATCTATCTCCATTCCTTTATACCTGTACAACCAACCGTTATCCAATCAAAGTTAATATACTCTGTGAGCTCTGCTCAACTTAGTATAAAAAGGATAGAAACAAAAGGTATTTTACCATTTTCGAAACCCAGACGTCTTGATCCAATCAAACTTAAAATTGCTAAAGCTGAATTTGAATTTTTAGTTAAAACGGGTATATGCAAACCCTCAAATTCTCCTATTGCATCTCCACTTCATCTCGTTCCTATAAAAGAACCAAATTATTGGAGACCTTGCGGAGGCTATCGAAGACTTAATTTTATTACTACACCAGATCGGTATCCTTTACCACATATTCACGATTTAACAATTGATTTAAAAAACAAACAATTTTTTTCCAAAATTGATCTTGTGCGTGCTTACCACCAAATTCCAATGGCAGAAGAAGACATTCATAAAACTGCAATAACTACCCCTTTTGGAATGTTTGAATTCGTAAGAATGCCTTTCGGTTTACGAAACAGTGCTCAAACTTTCCAACGCTTTATTAATGAAGTATTTTCTGATTTCGATTATGTATTTACATACATTGATGACATTCTTATTGCCAGTTGTTTAAGCGACTTAAACTATGAGTTTTTTTCTTTCGTTTGTTTCATAAGCGCTGAAATTCTCATCCGGCTTATGAAATATTCTAAAGACATAGTTTTAGTTTTTAATTTAAAATTGAGGTTCTCCGAGTAGAAGATGGGGTGCCAATACCTCAGAGCACCGTGCTCGCCTCCACATCACATTTTGAAAGGGGTCTTTAAATAGAAGATGAGGTGGCTCATTAGAGCGAAACCTCAGAGTTCCCTATGCTCGCCCCAAATTAAATAAATAGAGGTTCTTCGAGTAGAAGATGGGGTGCCAATACCTCAGAGCCCAGTGCTCGCCTCCACATCACATTTTGAAAGGGGTCTTCAAATAGAAGATGAGGTGGCTCATTAGAGCGAAACTTCAGAGTTCCCTATGCTCGCCCCAAATTAAATAAATAGAGGTTTTTCTAGTAGAAAAGGGGTACCAATACCTCAGAGCCCCGTGCTCGCCTCCATATCACATTTTTTAAGGGGTCTTCAAATAGAAGATGAGGTGGCTCATTAGAGCGAAACCTCAGAGTTCCCTATGCTCGCCCCAAATTAAATAAATAAAGGTGTACCGATGCTTTGCATCGTCCCGTGTTTTAAATACACCAGAAATAAAATTAAAAATACCAAACTTAATAAATAGAATACATTAAAATAAAAATATTATAAATAAATATAGGTCTACCGATGCTTTGCATCGTCCCGTGTTTTGAATACACCATAAACTAAATACATAAAGGTGTACCGATGCTTTGCATCGTCCCGTATTTTAAATACACCATAAACTAAATGAAAATAAAATACAGTCCCTTAAAATAATAATTTATAAAAAAAAAAAAAAAAATAATACATTTAAAAAATGCTTGGTTGCAGTGGGCTTTGAACACGCAACCCCAAGCGTTTGATTTGGGTACGTCATCCACTGTGCCAAGATTCATACGTCTACAAGCACATCAAATCACTCCCTTATAACTCACATTAAACTGCTCGCCCTCAACTTTCCCACGCTTAGCTACCAGTGATAATGAAGATCAACATATAAATCATTTAAAATCAGTTTTCAAAAGACTTGAAGAATATAATTTAAATATAAAACCTTCAAAATGCACTCTCGGTGTAAACAAATTAAATTTTTTAAGTTACGAAATTTCAGGCGTAGGTATTAAACCATCTTTAGATAGAATTGTAATCATAACAAATTTTGAAAAACCAATTTCTATAAATAAATTACAAAAATTTTTAGGTATGATAAATTACTATCACAGATATATTAAAATGTTAGCAACAGAACTTAGTCCTCTACATGAAATGTTAACACATGCAATTAAAAACAAACTCAAACAATTAAATTGGACAAATGAAACCACAACAACTTTCGAAAATGTTAAAAAACGTTTTGCTAAAAATACTTTACTTACACATTTCGACAAAAATGGTACTTTATCATTAGCAGTAGATGCATCAAATGTTGCTATTGGAGCAGTTCTTCAACAAACTAGCAATAATATACTAGAACCTTTAGCTTATTTTTCAAGAAAATTAACTACAACAGAAACTAAATATTCAACATTTGATCGTGAACTTTTGGCAATTTATAATTCAATTAAACATTTTAAACATTTTCTTGAAGGTAGAACTTTTACTATTTATACTGATCATAAACCTTTAATTTATGTTCTAAATTCTAAAGTAGATAGATCTCCTCGTCAACTACGTCATCTTGAATATATTGCTCAATTTACAAATGATATTCAATATATACGTGGAAAAGACAACATAGTTGCCAACACACTTCCCCGTATTCCAGAAATAAATACAATTTCAACTCAGAAACTTTATATAAAGAACAACAAACTGATACATTTTTACAAAAAACCATTTCTGATCAAAATTCTAAAAATAATTTAAAAGAAATTCATAATCCAGTTATTAATTTAAATATATGGTGTGATGTTTCTCTACAACCTTTTCGGCCTTATGTTCCACATTCTATGAGAAGAATTATATTTGACAAAATTCACTCATTATCTCATCCGAGTATAAGAACAGCTAGAAAATTAATTCAAAATAAATATTATTGGCCTAACATTCGTAAAGAAATTAACGATTGGACTTCATCTTGCATCAATTGTCAAAAGTCCAAAATTTCAAGACATACTAAATCTCCTATTCAAAAAATTCAAATACCGTCAGGTCGTTTTGAACATATTCATATGGATATTGTTGGCACTCTTCCAGTTTCAAATGAAAATTCTTATATTTTAACAATTATTGATAGATTTTCACGTTGGCCTGAAGCTTATCCACTTAAAGATATTTCAACAAATACTATAGTAAAAACTTTTATTCAAAATTATATACCACGATTTGGTATACCATTGAATATTACAGTAGATCAAGGTTCACAATTCACCTCAAAATTTTTTACGGAATTACCTAAACTTTTAGGTTCTCATAAAATTCATACATCTCCTTACCATCCCCAAGCAAATGGAATGATAGAGAGATTTCATCGAACTTTAAAAGCAGCAATTATAGCATCAAACGACTCGGTTCATTGGTCTGACATTTTACTATTCATTCTACTTGGTTTATGAACTTCCATTAAAGGAGATTTAAAATGTTCATCTGCTGAACTTGTTTATGGCCAAACATTTAGAATACCTGGTGAATTAATTATTTTAAATAGTAATAAAGAACATGATTTTTCTAATGACGCTCTTCATAAAATAAGAGAATATTTTTCGCTTGTTCGTTCTAAAGTTTTTCATCATAACAAAGAAAATTTTTTCGGTCCTAAACAATTAGAAAATTGTGAGTATGTCTTTGTTAAAGTTCTTCGTAAATCTGATTTAGAATCACCTTATGAAGGACCTTTTAAAGTTATATCTAAGAAACATAAAACATTTACAATTCAATACAATAATACTATTAAAAATATTTCAATTGATTTACTTAAACCAGCAAACATACTTATTAACACTAATTTAAATACAAATACATTAAACAACAAAAAACAAAAAAAGGTTACATTTAATATTAATTAATAATTTTTTTTGTTTCAAATTTTCTTGGAGGGGGAGTAAATATAGTGTTAACTACTTTCTATTCTTTACTTTAATTTTTAAAATAAATTTTAATTGAGTTTTCGTGTTAACTTAAAATTTTTGAGTAACTTCAAAAAAAGAAAATTTTAATTAGTTGGAAATTATTTAAACTCAAAAATAAATAACATAATATTTTTAAAAAATAAATATTTATATATTTGGTTAACTACCAAAGACGTGACATGACATGACATTACATGACATCACATGACATCACATGACGTGACATGACATGACATGACATGACATCATATGACATGACGTGACATGACATGACATCACATGACGTGACATGACATGACATTACATGAGATCACATGACATCACACGACGTGACATGACATGACATGACATGACATCATATGACATCACATGACATGACGTGACATGACATGACATGACATCATATGACATCACATGACATGACGTGACATGACATCACATGACATGACGTGACATGACATGACATGACATGACGTGACATGACACGACATGACATGACGTGACATGACATGACATGACGTGACATGACATGACATGACATGAAGTGACATGACATGACATGACATGACATGACTGACATAACATGACATGACATGACATGACGTGACATGACATGACATGACATGACATCTCATGACATGACATGACGTCACATGACATGACATGACATCACATGACATCACATCACATGACATCACATGACGTGACATGACATGACATGACATCACATCACATGACATGACATAACATGACATGACATGACATCACATCACATGAAATGACATAACATGACGTCACATGACATCACATGACATGACATAACATGACATGACATCACATCACATCACATCACATCACATGACATCACATCACATGACATCACATGACATGACATCACATGACGTGACATGAAATGACATTACATCATATGACATGACATGGCATGACATCACATGACATCACATCACATAACTTCACATCGCATGACATGACATCACATGACATAACATAACATGACATCACGTGACATGTTGAGCGAATTTGGATAATGTCTGAAGTTATTCGCAGCGTCACTTTGTGTCGGAACGAGGTGACAGCGGGGGTACTTCGTTATATTTGCAAAATTTCTGCATCACATATATTCAAAGAATCAGAGGCTGCAACTAGAAACGTTCTTGTACACAACCTTGAGTCGCTTATGTATCCCATTTGTTAATACTGTTTAGCTGTATGTGTGTAGCTCTTATGTTATTGTTGATTCGCCCATCCGTGAGGATGGAATTCTCCGTTTTAGATGTTGCCAGTGCCCTTTTAAAAATCTTTTATACAAAAGTGGGCATGGTCCTTAACCGATTTTGTTAATTTTTCTTCAAAGCATTTCTTATAGTAAAGGCAACCTCTCGCCGAATTTTGTTACGATAGGTTTAACGATTTTTGATTGATAATATTTGTAAAATTGATTTTATCACAAATTGGCGGTGCCACGCCCATTTTGAAATGTTTTTCCAATTTTTATCAATATCAGTCCACACGTCAAATGTCTACATTCTAGGTGTATTATTTACTAAATAATCAGATTTTTTTGTTTTCCAAAATGTTATATATATAAAAGGTGGGCGTGGTTATCATCCGATTTCGCTCGTTTTCTATACCAATATATTCTGCGTCCAGATAAGCCCGTGTACCAAATTTGGTGAAGATATCTCAATAGTTACTCAAGTTATCGTGTTAACGGACAGACGGTCGGACGGACGGAATTGACTCAATCAAATTTTTTTTCGATACTGATCATTTTGATATATGGAAGTCTATATCTTTCTCAATTCCTTTATACCTGTACAACCAACTGTTATCCAATCAAAGTTAATATACTCTGTGTGCAAAGCCCGCTGGGTATAAAAACAACGCAACAGAATTAAAGACAATATTGGATGGCATAACATAAAAAATTGCACGAACACGCCACGAAACTTGGGTAACTATATAACTAGCCGTAGCACGGTAAAATTTAATAGTATGAGTATGCAATTTACCGTAGCGTAACAAAGCATAACATAACATGACATAAAATAAAATACCCTTTATTTGCAACCTTCTGCTAACGTTCATATCGCTAAACTGTTGAATAAAATAACTGCAATATTCAATAATACAAAATGGTCTTTATTAGACTACTTTGAAAATACTTCACAATAACACTTATACTTCGCAGCCAATAGCGTGCTTAAATCAAACTGATCACTGCCTACTCAGCTTTCGTTCCTTTTATGCTCTCTACTGTCTCGTTCGCATACTTCTAGGCGTTGCTTCTGCTAGAATTTTCTACTTGGTTACCAGATATACGCTTTATTTGCAACCTTCTGCTAACGTTCATATCGCTAAACTGTTGAATAAAATAACTCCAATATTCAATAATGCAAAATGGTCTTTATTAGACTACTTTGAAAATACTTCACAATAACACTTATACTTCGCAACCAATAGCGTGCTTAAATCAAACTGATCACTGCCTACTCAGCTTTCGTTCCTTTTATGCTCTATACTGTCTCGTCCGCATACTTCTAGGCGATTCTTCTGCTAGAATTTTCTACTTGGTTACCAGCTATACGCTTTATTTGCAACCTTCTGCTAACGTTCATATCGCTAAACTGTTGAATAAAATAACTCCAATATTCAATAATGCAAAATGGTCTTTATTAGACTACTTTGAAAATACTTCACAATAACACTTATACTTCGCAACCAATAGCGTGCTTAAATCAAACTGATCACTGCCTACTCAGCTTTCGTTCCTTTTATGCTCTATACTGTCTCGTTCGCATACTTCTAGGCGATTCTTCTGCTAGAATTTTCTACTTGGTTACCAGCTATACGCTTTATTTGCAACCTTCTGCTAACGTTCATATCGCTAAACTGTTGAATAAAATAACTCCAATATTCAATAATGCAAAATGGTCTTTATTAGACTACTTTGAAAATACTTCACAATAACACATACTTCGCAACCAATAGCGTGCTTAAATCAAACTGATCACTGCCTACTCAGCTTTCGTTCCTTTTATGCTCTCTGCTGTCTCGTTCGCATACTTCTAGGCGTTTCTTCTGCTAGAATTTTCTACTTGGTTACCAGCTATACGCGTCGCGTTTGTATCTGTAGGATATAGCCTCTCGCATAGCCACATGCGCGTGTATATGTGAGTAATGATGATTGCATACTTTTGTGAATATCTACGATATATGCATGTTAGTGCGTACCTCTCGGCTGCTTGTATGTACATATGTGTAGTCATAATGATTGAATTATTTGTGTACATACAAGTGACTGCTTACCATCGGCTTAGAGGTGATAGTATCCCATAGCGATGCTAATATTCGCCAGAATATCATAACATAACAAATATTATTATAGTAACCATAACATAGCATAACTTAAAATATTGCAACATAGCATATCAAATCATAAAAATTTACCACCTAGCTAAAAATATCTTATCTACTTGAATGTTTCGTGGAAGGAAGAAACTTTCCTAGTGTAATAATACCTCGCAGACGAGTAAGGCCGAGCTTCTGCTTCAATTTGTGGTGTGCATTTTTTCCCTATAAATTGGCGGACCAACAAATTTTATGCCCACTTAAAATATTAACTAATAAGGCAGGCGAATTTTGCTGAGAAGCTTTCATCGAAGTGATTGTCAAACCACAGACGGGTAGCTATCCCGTTTTAGAAAAATTTTATTTCGATGTAAGTGGTTCCGTCACTTAAGTCGAGGACCTTGGCTTAGTTAAGCGTGCACAATTCACCTGCACAACAGCTTCAGCTGGTCTTCCAAGGACCCGCGCAATTTTCAATAAAGCGGACAGCATTTGCCATTATTTCGGGTAAAAAAGCATGCTATAGAAGCGCCATATCTATATTCGTGTGATCGTTCTCGACCGCATTTTGTATGTGATTCTGCAGCTCTTCATGCCGATAACCGTGCCATAACATAACATAACAAAACATAACTTAACATAACATAAAAAACATAACATAACATAAACAAACATAACATAACATAGCATAACATAACATAACAACATAACATAACAACATAACATAACATAACATATCATAACATAACATAACATTTCTCAACCGCATTTTCTGCATTCTGAAGCTCTTCATGCCGATAACATAACATAGCATAACATAATGATATCACATGACATCACATGACATGACATGACATGCCATGACATCACATGACATGACACGACGTGACATCACATGACATGACATGACATCACATCACATGACATCACATGACATGACATCACATGACGTGACATGAAATGACATTACATCATATGACATGACATGGCATGACATCACATGACATCACATGACATCACATCACATAACTTCACATCGCATGACATGACATCACATGACATAACATAACATGACATCACGTGACATGTTGAGCGAATTTGGATAATGTCTGAAGTTATTCGCAGCGTCACTTTGTGTCGGAACGAGGTGACAGCGGGGGTACTTCGTTATATTTGCAAAATTTCTGCATCACATATATTCAAAGAATCAGAGGCTGCAACTAGAAACGTTCTTGTACACAACCTTGAGTCGCTTATGTATCCCATTTGTTAATACTGTTTAGCTGTATGTGTGTAGCTCTTATGTTATTGTTGATTCGCCCATCCGTGAGGATGGAATTCTCCGTTTTAGATGTTGCCAGTGCCCTTTTAAAAATCTTTTATATAAAAGTGGGCATGGTCCTTAACCGATTTTGTTAATTTTTCTTCAAAGCATTTCTTATAGTAAAGGCAACCTCTCGCCGAATTTTGTTACGATAGGTTTAACGATTTTTGATTGATAATATTTGTAAAATTGATTTTATCACAAATTGGCGGTGCCACGCCCATTTTGAAATGTTTTTCCAATTTTTATCAATATCAGTCCACACGTCAAATGTCTACATTCTAGGTGTATTATTTACTAAATAATCAGATTTTTTTTGTTTTCCAAAATTTTATATATATAAAAGGTGGGCGTGGTTATCATCCGATTTCGCTCGTTTTCTATACCAATATATTCTGCGTCCAGATAAGCCCGTGTACCAAATTTGGTGAAGATATCTCAATAGTTACTCAAGTTATCGTGTTAACGGACAGACGGTCGGACGGACGGAATTGACTCAATAAAATTTTTTTTCGATACTGATCATTTTGATATATGGAAGTCTATATCTTTCTCAATTCCTTTATACCTGTACAACCAACTGTTATCCAATCAAAGTTAATATACTCTGTGTGCAAAGCCCGGTGGGTATAAAAACAACGCAACAGAATTAAAGACAATATTGGATGGCATAACATAAAAAATTGCACGAACACGCCACGAAACTTGGGTAACTATATAACTAGCCGTAGCACGGTAAAATTTAATAGTATGAGTATGCAATTTACCGTAGCGTAACAAAGCATAACATAACATGACATAAAATAAAATACCCTTTATTTGCAACCTTCTGCTAACGTTCATATCGCTAAACTGTTGAATAAAATAACTGCAATATTCAATAATACAAAATGGTCTTTATTAGACTACTTTGAAAATACTTCACAATAACACTTATACTTCGCAGCCAATAGCGTGCTTAAATCAAACTGACCACTGCCTACTCAGCTTTCGTTCCTTTTATGCTCTCTACTGTCTCGTTCGCATACTTCTAGGCGTTGCTTCTGCTAGAATTTTCTACTTGGTTACCAGCTATACGCTTTATTTGCAACCTTCTGCTAACGTTCATATCGCTAAACTGTTGAATAAAATAACTCCAATATTCAATAATGCAAAATGGTCTTTATTAGACTACTTTGAAAATACTTCACAATAACACTTATACTTCGCAACCAATAGCGTGCTTAAATCAAACTGATCACTGCCTACTCAGCTTTCGTTCCTTTTATGCTCTATACTGTCTCGTCCGCATACTTCTAGGCGATTCTTCTGCTAGAATTTTCTACTTGGTTACCAGCTATACGCTTTATTTGCAACCTTCTGCTAACGTTCATATCGCTAAACTGTTGAATAAAATAACTCCAATATTCAATAATGCAAAATGGTCTTTATTAGACTACTTTGAAAATACTTCACAATAACACTTATACTTCGCAACCAATAGCGTGCTTAAATCAAACTGATCACTGCCTACTCAGCTTTCGTTCCTTTTATGCTCTATACTGTCTCGTTCGCATACTTCTAGGCGATTCTTCTGCTAGAATTTTCTACTTGGTTACCAGCTATACGCTTTATTTGCAACCTTCTGCTAACGTTCATATCGCTAAACTGTTGAATAAAATAACTCCAATATTCAATAATGCAAAATGGTCTTTATTAGACTACTTTGAAAATACTTCACAATAACACATACTTCGCAACCAATAGCGTGCTTAAATCAAACTGATCACTGCCTACTCAGCTTTCGTTCCTTTTATGCTCTCTGCTGTCTCGTTCGCATACTTCTAGGCGTTTCTTCTGCTAGAATTTTCTACTTGGTTACCAGCTATACGCGTCGCGTTTGTATCTGTAGGATATAGCCTCTCGCATAGCCATATGCGCGTGTATATGTGAGTAATGATGATTGCATACTTTTGTGAATATCTACGATATATGCATGTTAGTGCGTACCTCTCGGCTGCTTGTATGTACATATGTGTAGTCATAATGATTGAATTATTTGTGTACATACAAGTGATTGCTTAGCATCGGCTTAGAGGTGATAGTATCCCATAGCGATGCTAATATTCGCCAGAATATCGTAACATAACAAATATTATTATAGTAACCATAACATAGCATAACTTAAAATATTGCAACATAGCATATCAAATCATAAAAATTTACCACCTAGCTAAAAATATCTTATCTACTTGAATGTTTCGTGGAAGGTAGAAACTTTCCTAGTGTAATAATACCTCGCAGACGAGTAAGGCCGAGCTTCTGCTTCAATTTGTGGTGTGCATTTTTTCCCTATAAATTGGCGGACCAACAAATTTTATGCCCACTTAAAATATTAACTAATAAGGCAGGCGAATTTTGCTGAGAAGCTTTCATCGAAGTGATTGTCAAACCACAGACGGGTAGCTATCCCGTTTTAGAAAAATTTTATTTCGATGTAAGTGTTTTCGTCACTTAAGTCGAGGGCCTTGGCTTAGTTAAGCGTGCACAATTCACCTACACAACAGCTTCAGCTGGTCTTCCAAGGACCCGCGCAATTTTCAATAAAGCGGACGGCATTTGCCATTATTTCGGGTAAAAAAGCGTGCTATAGAAGCGCCATATCTATATTCGTGTGATCGTTCTCGACCGCATTTTGTATGTGATTCTGCAGCTCTTCATGCTTCAGGCTTAACGTCGAGCTAGCAGACCCACAATTTAATTTTTTTTTATTTTAAGTAAAAAATATATCAAAATAAGGAGCTTTTAGGTGCTTTTTAGGGCCACAAAAGATAATTTAGGTTTTCATTTAGTTTTCGAGATATTCGCAAAAAGTTTAGGTCTGCTAGCTTGACGTCAAGCTAGCAGACCCACAATTTAAATTTCATTTTATTTTATATAAAAAATATATCAAAATTAGGAGCTATTTAGGGCCACAAAAGATAATTTAGGTTTTCATTTAAAAAAAATAAATGTAAGGCGCGATAACCTCCGAAGAGATCTAAGGCCGAGTTTCTCTGCCAATTTACGTCGTGCTCCTCTTGATTTTCCCTACAAATTGGCCGAACGGGACCTACATGTTTTATGCCGACTCTGAACGGCATCTGAAAGGCAGATGAGTTTTCACAGAGAGCTTTTCATGGCAGAAATACACCCGGAGCGCTTGCCAAACACTGCCGAGGGGCGACCCCGCTTAGAAAAATTTTCTTCTAATTAAAAAACCTTATTTCTAAAATTTTGATGTTGCTTTGCCCGGGGTGCGAACCCAGGGCATACGGTGTGGTAGGCGGAGCACGCTACCATCACACCACGGTGGCTGGTTAGTTTAGGTTTTCATTTATAAAATAAAAAAATAAATGTAAGGCGCGATAACCTCCGAAGAGATCTAAGGCCGAGCTTCTCTTCCAATTTACGTTGTGCTCCTCTTGATTTTCCCTACAAATTGGCCGGACGGGACCTACATGTTTTATGCCGACTCCGAACGGCATCTGCAAGGCAGATGAGTTTTCACTGACAGCTTTTCATGCCAGAAATACACCCGGAGCGTTTGCCAAACACTGCCGAGGAGCGACCCCGCTTAGAAAAATTTTCTTCTAATTTAAAAAGCTTATTTCTAAAATTTGATGTTGCTTTGCCCGGGGTGCGAACCCAGGGCAAACGGTGTGGTAGGCGGAGCACGCTACCTTCACCCACGGTGGCCGCCAGGGTTTTCATTTAGTTTTCGAAATATTCGCAAAAAAGTGTGGGTCTGCTAGCTTAACGTCAAACTAGCAGACCCACAACTTAAATTTCATTTTATTTTAAATACAAAATATATCAAAATTAGGAGCTATTTAGGTGCTTTTTAGCACCACAAAAGATAATTTAGGTTTTTATTTCGTTTCGAGATATTCGCAAAAAGTGTGGGTCTGCTAGCTTAACGTCAAGCTAGCAGACCCACAATTTAAATTTCATTTTATTTTAAATAAAAAATATATCAAAATTAGGAGCTATTCTTCGGCTCTGTCTATACCTTACTTTAAAGTTGCTTTTAATTCGATTGTACTCAGTGTTTGGAGATAGTAGAAATACGAATAGCATAGCGAATAATAGCCTAGCTTTGTTTAATGTCCTATGCAGGCACCATAAAGGTTTCAACGTGGTGCACTTTAGTGCTCGTAGTTTGAATGGTGAAAATATGGATGTAGTCAGAACGATATTTGAACAATCTAGTGTTGATATCATTTGTGTTGCCGAGACTTGGTTTAAACCTGAAATACTTGATGACCATTTTGACATAAAGGGATACGTACTCTATAGGATGGATAGAAAGGTAAAGAAAGGTGGTGGTGTTGCTATGTATTGTAAAAAACATCTCAAGTCGAAAATCATATCAAGTATAGCTGTTGGCGTCACTGAGAACTTGCTAGTTGAAGTGTCTAGTTCAATGTCCAAAGTTTTTTCCTGCGTCTATAACCCCAATAAATTGAGCAACGTGAAGGAGTATTTTACAATGTTGTCCTCGGTCGCAATTGATTCCACTGATATAATTATCTGCGGAGATTTTAATGTTAATCTCTTATGTAGTGACCCGTATACCTGCCGTTCGTTCGACGATGTTTCAAGTGTTGGTCTTGAAGTGGTTAATGTGTGCGTACCAACAAGGTATGGACAGAACTGCTGCCCCAGCCTTCTTGACTATTTCATTGTGTCCGATACGTCTAAAGTCTTAAAGTTTGATCAATTATCCTTTATCTCAGACCATGATCTAATTTTCTGTTCATTTAATGTAGTGCTCGATAACCATAGTGCAGTAGCTAGACCATCCATTTCACCAGATTATCGACGACTGGACGTAAATAACCTTCTTGGAGACATCTCCAGTATAAATTGGTCTGCTTGTTGGAGCTTGAGTTCGGTGCATGAAAAGCTGAGATTTTTAAATGAAATTATTTTATACCTCTATACAACTCACGTTCCATCTCGGGTATATAGCAACAGATCTTCCTCTTGCCCTTGGTTTAATAGATCCGTCCGTGCTATGATTATCAAGCGCAATAAGCTTTATTCCCTTTGGAAGAAAAACCGAAGCGACGCAAATTGGCGTGCATACAAACTTACACGAAATGAGACCACAGCCTATATTAGGAGAGAAAAATGCAAATACTACAGTAAAATGTTGAACATATCGTTGCTTAATCATGTTTTGTGGCTTAATCTGAAAAAACTTCGTGTACATGTGAGTGAGAGTTCTGACTGTTCCCTTATCCTGAAGATCTTAATGCAGCTTTTGTGAGCCAAGCTAACCCGTCTAGTCTTAATACCAGTTTCTCAACCCCTCCCTTATATGTGGTTCCTGTTTGTCAAGTATTCGACTTTACAGCTGTTTTGGAACTTGATGTGGCGAGATACATAAATAAAATAAGGTCCAACGCAATCTGTCAGAACAATATACCGCTCAAATTTGTTAAAATAATTGCCCCGTACATTCTTCCTACATTGACGCATATTATCAACCACAGTATTACTACCTCCTACTTCCCTGATATGTGGAAGATTGCCACGGTTATACCCATTGCAAAAACTAAGTTTGCAGATTGTCCTAGTGACTTTCGGCCTATCAGCATTTTGCCAGCACTCTCGAAAGTCTTTGAGATATTGTTGTCGGAACAAATTCAAGACCATGTTTGCAAACATAGTCTGCTATCACCATTCCAGTCAGGCTTCCGATCAAAGCACAGTTGCTCCACGGCTATCATAAAAATTTTAGATGACATCAGGGCACCCTTTGACAAAAACCAGTTGACTTTATTATGCCTACTTGACTCAAAAGCCTTCGACTCTGTGAACCATGACCTGCTGTGCTTAAAATTAAAAAATTATTTTGGTTTTGATGACTCCGCAGTGCGGCTCATGCGAAGTTATCTGACGGGTAGATCCCAGTATAGTGTTAACTACTTTGTACTCTTTACTTTAATTTTTAAAATAATTTTAATTGAGTTTTCGTGTTAACTTAAAATTTTGAATAACTTCAAAAAAAGAAAATTCTAATTAGTTGGAAAATATCTAAACTCAAAAATAAACAAAAATAAATTTTTATATTTAAAATCAAAATAAAAGATTCTTTTAAAATATCAATTTGAATGTTGATATATTGGCGATTCTACCAACGGACCTAAATGTTTATATAAGTCTATATGTGATACAATCACTGAATGTCACGCTTTACGTATCACAAAGCTATTGACCAATAAAATACCGCAAATAAAAGTGCAACTAAGTGACGTGCTACCAAAGAAAATTTGTTTAAAGTTACCTGGACCAATTACAAGCTATCTACCGGTTTCAGCAAATGTACACACGGTCCTGCTCCGAATCATCACATCCTTGAATGCTGTTTAATATAAATTTTAAAAGTATATTCAGTGCATTTTCATACAACAAGAACAACCATTAAAATTTAAATAAAAAATCAATAACCGAAATTAACAGGATGAAATACGCATCCATCTACCCTCAACATTTGTGCGGTACATCTGTTAACACTAGTGAGAAGAAATCAACAATTAAAACAAATATCGAACAGGATGAGTACCGTTATGTGATATAGAAGAAAGAATAAAAAAAAACCGCTGGAACTAAACAAAAATAACAAAAAATTGTGAAATAATTAAAAAAATTTAATTTTTGAGTGATTTTTCGCAACACATTGCAACATATTTTTAAGTTACGCAATATAAAACGCTTAAAACGAGAAGTGTAAATACGCTAAAACTCATTTTTAAAAATAAATGCCAGATCAAAACAATACTGTCACTGTTTTAAATACAACCACAGCTGTAGAAAATTGATCCAGCATTACTCAGGAAGTTTCATCTACAAAATAGTGTCACTAACCTCTCCCTACATTTCATTCGTATATCCAAGTATTTTAACATTCAACAAGCAACATCGTCATATAGTGTACCGTTTATTGGAACCATTCATGATCTTTAACGTCCTCTACACAAATAAGAGCATCATTATATTTTAAAGCCATTGCATATTTAAATTTATCAATCAACTCTTCCATAGTAATAAATCGTAAATATAAATTTTAAATAATTTTAACTTTTTCTAAATACATTTTTTATTTTAATATTAAATTAAAATTTCAAATTTATTTTAAGATTATTTTTATATCTTAAAAATTTTAATATAAGTTATTTAAATTTACTTATTTTTTATATAAAATTAAATATTGTATTTAAATTGTTAACTCCCTTTCCAAAAAATTCTTAAATATTTTCTTATTTTCAAATTTTTCATTTAAATTTCTTTTCATATGGTTCTACGTTCACCAATACGAACTCGTAATTTTACAAATTCAGAAAATCAAAATAACAAGTATACAAATGACACAATGACTCACAATACAACTCAAAATTCTAATATTAATACAACACAAAACAACATCTCTAATACAACACAAAATACTTCAACACAAGATAACTTTACAAATTTTCCTTCTACTAAATCTATTAAATTACCACAATTTTGGCAAGATTGTCCTGATGCCTGGTTTTTGCTTGTTGAAGGACAATTTGAAATTAACAATATCAATGATGACAATTTAAAATTTCAAAATGTTCTAATTACTCTTCAACGAGATACTATATCTAAAATTTTAGATGTTATTAACCCTCCTCCTCTTTTTAATAAATATGATACAATCAAAAAAATTCTATGTGAAAGATTTTCTCTTAGCGAAGAAAAACGATTAGAACAATTATTTTCAAAAACTGAACTTGGTGATCGTTCACCATCTGAATTATTCAGATTTATGAAATCACTTATAGGTTCTGACTCCATAGTTAGCCAAGAATTACTCTTTAAATTGTGGATTCGTAAATTACCACAAGAAATACAAATTCATTTGACTTCCAATAATAATCAAAACAGAGATGAAATTATTATTTTAGCTGACAAACTTTTTGATTTAATCAATAAACCTCATTCTTCCAAATCTCCTGTAGTCTCAAGTATAAATAATAATATTTTAGAACAATGCGTTAAAAATTTAACTGAATTAACTACGACTATTTTTCAAAATTTAAATAAAATTTTTAATGATATTAATCAATTACAAATCCGTTCAAGATCTAAAGATAGAAATAGATCTAAATATCGAAATTTTTCGGGATCAATAAATTTTTCAAACAATCGTAATTTTAATTCACAAACAACTATTTGTTGGTATCACAAAAAATTTAAGAATAACGCTCTCAAATGTATACCCCCATGCAATTTTAATCAAAATCATAATTCAAATTACGAACAAAATTTAAACTGAAACGATCCATTATGACGGTGACGGATAATGGAACTATTATTAAACCTACTCGTCGCCTATTCATATTTGATAAATTCAATAAACTTAATTTTCTTATCGATACCGGCGCAGTTGTATCAGTTATTCCTTTTTCTAAATTTAAAATTTATAAAAGAAATTCGGATCTTACTTTGACCGCAGCAAACGGTTCTTCAATTGAAACTTTCGGTACAAAACTACTTAAAATTGATTTAGGTTTAAGAAGAGATTTTGAATTTCCATTCATTATTGCGAACATTGATACACCAATTTTAGGAGCAAACTTTTTAGAAAAATTCGGAATTATTGTCAATATTAAAACTAAAGAAATAATGGATTCTACTACAATAATTAAAGTTACTGGATCTTCTGGATTTTCTGATATTTTCTCACTCAAAATTCCTATTGTCGAAAATAAGTTTTCAAAATTACTTAATGAATTTCCATCTATTACCTGTGAACCAGATTATACTAAACAAGTTAAACACCATACGGTTCACAGGATAGAAACAAAAGGTATTTTACCATTTTCGAAACCCATACGTCTTGATCCAATCAAACTTAAAATTGCTAAAGCTGAATTTGAATTTTTAGTTAAAACTGGTATATGCAGACCCTCAAATTCTCCTATTGCATCTCCACTTCATCTCGTTCCTAAAAAAGAACCAAATGATTGGAGACCTTGCGGAGACTATCGAAGATTTAATTTTATTACTACACCAGATCGGTATCCTTTACCACATATTCACGATTTAACAATTGATTTAAAAAACAAACATTTTTTTTCCAAAATTGATCTTGTGCGTGCTTACCACCAAATTCCAATGGCAGAAGAAGACATTCATAAAACTGCAATAACTACCCCTTTTGGAATGTTTGAATTCGTAAGAATGCCTTTCGGTTTACGAAACAGTGCTCAAACTTTCCAACGCTTTATTAATGAAGTATTTTCTGATTTCGATTTTGTATTTACATACATTGATGACATTCTTATTGCCAGTGATAATGAAGATCAACATATAAATCATTTAAAATCAGTTTTCAAAAGACTTGAAGAATATAATTTAAATATCAAACCTTCAAAATGTACTCTCGGTGTAAATAAATTAAATTTTTTAAGTTACGAAATTTCAGGCGAAGGTATTAAACCATCTTTAGATAGAATTGAAATCATAACAAATTTTGAAAAACCAATTTCTATAAATAAATTACAAAAATTTTTAGGTATGATAAATTACTATCACAGATATATTAAAATGTTAGCAACAGAACTTAGTCCTCTGCATGAAATGTTAACACATGCAATTAAAAACAAACTCAAACAATTAAATTGGACAAATGAAACCACAACAACTTTCGAAAATGTTAAAAAACGTTTTGCTAAAAATACCTTACTTACACATTTCGACAAAAATGGTATTTTATCATTAGCAGTAGATGCATCAAATGTTGCTATTGGAGCAGTTCTTCAACAAACTAGCAATAATATACTAGAACCCTTAGCTTATTTTTCAAGAAAATTAACTACAACAGAAACTAAATATTCAACATTTGATCGTGAACTTTTGGCAATTTATAATTCAATTAAACATTTTAAACATTTTCTTGAAGGTAGAACTTTTACAATTTATACTGATCATAAACCTTTAATTCATGTTCTAAATTCTAAAGTAGATAGATCTCCTCATCAACTACGTCATCTTGAATATATTGCTCAATTTACAAATGATATTCAATATATACGTGGAAAAGACAACATAGTTGCCGACACACTTTCCCGTATTCCAGAAATAAATGCAATTTCTACTCAAGATATAAATTTAGAAACTTTATATAAAGAACAAAAAACTGATAGATTTTTACAAAAAACCATTTCTGATCAAAATTCTAAAAATAATTTAAAAGAAATTCATATTCCAGTTATTAATTTAAATATATGGTGTGATGTTTCTCTACAACCTTTTCGACCTTATGTTCCACATTCTATGAGAAGAATTATATTTGACAAAATTCACTCATTATCTCATCCAAGTATAAGAACAACTAGAAAATTAATTCAAAATAAATATTATTGGCCTAACATTCGTAAAGAAATTAACGATTGGACTTCATCTTGCATCAATTGTCAAAAGTCCAAAATTTCAAGACATACTAAATCTCCTATTCAAAAAATTCAAATACCGTCAGGTCGTTTTGAACATATTCATATGGATATTGTTGGCACTCTTCCAGTTTCAAATGAAAATTCTTATATTTTAACAATTATTGATAGATTTTCACGTTGGCCTGAAGCTTATCCACTTAAAGATATTTCAACAAATACTATAGTAAAAACTTTTATTCAAAATTATATACCACGATTTGGTATACCATTGAATATTACAGTAGATCAAGGTTCACAATTCACCTCAAAATTTTTTACAGAATTAACTAAACTATTAGGTTCTCATAAAATTCATACATCTCCTTACCATCCCCAAGCAAATGGCATGATAGAGAGATTTCATGGAACTTTAAAAGCAGCAATTATAGCATCAAACGACTCGGTTCATTGGTCTGACATTTTACCATTCATTCTACTTGGTTTACGAACTTCTATTAAAGAAGATTTAAAATGTTCATCTGCTGAACTTGTTTATGGCCAAACACTTAGAATACCTGGTGAATTAATTATTTCAAATAGTAATAAAGAACATGCTTTTTCTAATGACGCTCTTCATAAAATAAGAGAATATTTTTCACTTGTTCGTTCTAAAGTTTTTCATCATAACAAAGAAAATGTTTTCGTTCCTAAACAATTAGAAAATTGTGAGTATGTTTTTGTTAAAGTTCTTCGTAAATCTAATTTAGAATCACCTTAAGAAGGACCTTTTAAAGTTATATCTAAGAAACATAAAACATTTACAATTCAATACAATAATACTATTAAAAATATTTCAATTGATTTACTTAAACCAGCAAACATACTTATTAACACTAATTTAAATACAAATACATTAAACAACAAAAAACAAAAAAAGGTTACATTTAATATTAATTAATAATTTGTTTGTTTCAAATTTTCTTGGAGGGGGAGTAAATATAGTGTTAACTACTTTGTACTCTTTACTTTAATTTTTAAAATAATTTTAATTGAGTTTTCGTGTTAACTTAAAATTTGGAATAACTTCAAAAAAAAGAAAATTCTAATTAGTTGGAAAATATCTAAACTCAAAAATAAACAAAAATAAATTTTTATATTTAAAATCAAAATAAAAGATTCTTTTAAAATATCAATTTGAATGTTGATATACCCAGATTGTCAAAGTCGGCTCCGAAACTTCAGGTCTAAAACCACTATTGGCAAGGGTACCCAAACGCTCTATCTTGGGTCCACTACTTTTTAGTATTTTTATTAATGTCATATTTAATGCATGCCAGCATGCTCATATGCATGCATATGCTGATGAGCTCCAACTATATTTGTCGGGAAATCATGAGGGGACAAACGATTTATGCTCAAGATTTAACATCCATATTTGAATGGGCTAGGAAAAATGACTTATGCATGAACAGTGAGAAATCATACGTGTTGCCTATATCTAAAAAACGAATAAGTTTCTCAAGTATTCCGGCCTTGCGCGTTGCCAGTAAATGTCTCAAACTCGTTTCAAAAGTGACTAATCTTGGCTTTGTTATTAACACGACGCTGTCCTGTGATGATCATGTAAATTCGGTGGTTAAGAAAGTATACAATATCTTAAGAAACTTACGAATGTCTGCTATTTATACTCCGGTCAATGTTAGAAGAAAACTTGCAATTCAATTGATTATGCCGATCATTTGCTACTCTGAGCTAGTGTACAGTAAACTGAGCTCCCAGTCTGCTCATAAAATTGATGTAACATTTAATCATGTTACACGTTATGTATTCGGCTTAGCTAAATTTGATCATATATCCAGCTGGAGAGCGCGTCTACTGGGCTCTGAAATCTTCGAATATCTGAAAGCTAGAAACAGCATTTTCCTATGTCAACTTATCATGTATAAGGAGCCTAGTTACCTATATGATAAGCTAATATTTCCCAGGTCTGCTCGAATCAACGACCTAATAGTACCAACTTATAACTATCTAACATCTGGACGGCTATTCTTTGTCAATGCTCTTCGCCTATGGAACTCTATTCCAGTATCCGTACGTAGTAGTCTAAATAAAAGCAACTTTAAAAATGCTCTTTATGCTCATTTTAGTTGAAACCATTATACTTCTTGAGTTTTCGCCATCAATATGTATGAGTGTATACAATGTTTTGTTATTGAATTTAATTATTTGTTTATTTTAGATACTAGTAAATTACGATACTTCTCTATGTTTAATGTGATATTTTAACCTACATAACCCTCTGTTATGACTTTTGTTCTTTTTTACATTGCGATTTATCTTTTTGTTGTACTATAAAAGATGCTAGATCTTATTGTACTAATACTATTTTTGCAATAAATGATGATGATGATTATTTAGGTGCTTTTTAAGGCTACAAAAGATAATTTAGGTTTTCATTTAGATTTCGAAATATTCGCAAAAAAGTGTGGGTCTGCTAGCTTAACGTTCGCAAAAAAGTGTGGGTCTGCTAGCTTAACGTTAAGCTAGCAGACCCGCAAATTAAATTTCATTTCATTTTAAATAAAAAATATATCAAAATAAGGAGCTATTTAGGTGCTTTTTAGAGCCAAAAAAGATAATTTAGGTTTTCATTTAGTTTTAGAAATATCCGCAAAAAAGTGTGGGTCTGCTAGCTTGACGTTAAGCTAGCAGACCCACAAATTAAATTTCATTTTATTATAAATAAAAGATATATCAAAATTAGGAGCTATTTGGGTGCTTTTTAGAGCCAAAAAAGATAATTTAGGTTTTCATTTAGTTTTAGAAATATTCGCAAAAAAGTGTGGGTCTGCTAGCTTGACGTTAAGCTAGCAGACCCACAAATTAAATTTCGTTTTATTTTAAATAAAAGATATATCAAAATTAGGAGCTATTTAGGTGCTTTTTAGCGCCACAAAAGATAATTTAGGCTTTTATTTCGTTTTCGAGATATTCGCAAAAAAGTGTGGATCTGCTAGCTTAACGTGAAACTAGCAGAACCATAATTTAAATTTCATTTTATTTTAAATAAAAAATATATCAAAATGAGGAGCTATTTAGGTTCTTTTTAGGGCCACAAAAGATAATTTAGGTTTTCATTTAGTTTTCAAGATATTCGCAAAAAAGTGTGGTCTGCTAGCTCGACGTGAAGCTCAATTTAATTTTTATTTTATTTTAAGTAAAAAATATATCAAAATAAGGAGCTTTTAGGTGCTTTTTAGGGCCACAAAAGATAATTTAGGTTTTCATTTAGTTTTCGAGATATTCGCAAAAAAGTGTGGGTCAGCTGGCTTAACGTCAAGATAGAAGACCCACAATTTAAATTTCATTTTATTTTAAATAAATAATATATCAAAATTAGGAGCTATTTAGGTGCTTTTTAGGGCCACAAAAGATAATTTAAGTTTTCATTTAGTTTTCGAGATATTTGCAAAAAAGTGTGGGTTAGCTGGCTTAATGCCAAGCTAGAAGACCCACAATTTAAATTTCATTTTATTTTAAATAAAAAATACATCAAAATTAGGAGCTATTTAGGTGCTTTTTAGGGCCACAAAATATAATTTAGGTTTTCATTTAATTTTCAAAATATTTGCAAAAAAGTGTGGGTCTGCTAGCTTAGCGTCAAGCTAGCAGACCCACAATTTAAATTTCATTTTATTTTAAGTAAAAAATATATCAAAATAAGGAGCTGCTTAGGTGCTTTTTAGGGCCACAAAAGATAATTTAGGTTTACATTTAGTTTTCAAGATATTCGCAGAAAATTAAATTTCATTTATTTTAAGTAAAAAATATATCAAAATAAGGAGATGTTTAGGTGCTTTTTAGGGCCACAAAAGATAATTTAGGTTTTCATTTAGTTTTCGAAATATTCGCAAAAAAGTGTGGGTCTGCTAGCTTAACGTGAAACTAGCAGACCCACAATTTAAATTTAATTTTATTTTAAATAAAAATATATCAAAATTAGGAGCTATTTAGGGTCTTTTTAGGGCCACAAAAGATAATTTAGGTTTTCATTTAGTTTTCGAAATATTCGCAAACTAATTGAAAACTTAAATTATCTTTTGTGGCCCAAAAATGCACCTAAATAGCTCCTCATCTAATATATAAAATTCTTCTGTCACGGCTTTAGAGGCTGAACTCCTCCGAAACGGCTGAACCGATTCTCATGAAATTTTGTGAGCATATTGGGCAGATCTGAGAATCGGCCAACGTCTACCTTTTTTTCGCTACGTGTCTAGGGTCTTGAGATCAAAACGTGGACCGTGTACCCCTAGAATGTGTTTATACAATATGGATGTCAAATGAAAACTGTTGATGAGTGCTATAGTACAGGATAATTTTCATACAACTGGGAGGCTAGGGTCTCGAGATATAGGCCAAAACGTAGACCCGGATTGCCCTAGAATGTGTTTATACAATATGGATGTCAAATGAAAGCTGTCGATGAGTGCTATAGTACAGAATAATTTTCATACAACTGGGAGGCTAGGGTCTCGAGATATAGCCCAAAACGTGGACCCGGGTACTCCTAGAATGTGTTTATACAATATGGATATCAAATGAAAACTGTTGATAAGTGCTATAGTACAGGATAATTTTCATACAACTGGGAGGCTAGGGTCTCGATATATAGCCCAAAACGTGGACCGTGTACCCCTAGAATGTGTTTATACAATATGGATGTCAAATGAAAGCTGTCGATGAGTGCTATAGTACAGGATAATTTTCATACAACTGGGAGGCTAGGGTCTCGAGATATAGCCCAAAACGTGGACCCGGGTACCCCTAGAATGTGTTTATACAATATGGATATCAAATGAAAACTGTTGATAAGTGCTATAGTACAGAATAATTTTCATACAACTGGGAGGCTAAGGTCTCGCGATATAGCCCAAAACGTGGACCAGGATACCCCTAGAATGTGTTTATACAATATGGATATCAAATGAAAGCTCTTGATGCGTGCTATAGTACAGGATAATTTTCATACAACTGGGAGGCTAGGGTCTCGATATATAGCCCAAAACGTGGACCCGGGTACCCCTAGAATGTGTTTATGCAATATGGATATCAAATGAAAGTTATTGATGAGTGCTATAGTACAGGATAATTTTCATACAACTGGGAGGATAGGGTCTCGATATATAGCCCAAAACGTGGACCCGAATACCTAGAATGTGTTTTTACATTATGTGTATCAAATTGAAGCTGTTGGTGTATGCTTTCGTACAGAGTAAGTGTTACACCGCTGGGTGACTACGGTCTCGAGATATAAGCCAAAACATGGACCCGGATACACCTAGAATGTGTTTTTATATTATGGGTATCACATTGATGCTGTTGATGTGTGCTATAATACAGAGTAAGTTTTACACCGCTGAGTGACTAGGGTCTCGAAATATAGGTCAAAACATGGACCGGATACCGCTAGAATGTGTGTGTAATATGGATATCAAATGAAAGCTGTTGCTGAGAGCTCTGAAGTTAAATGTGATATTCGATTTAGTCGCATCAGCCTGGCAAAACTGATAAATATGCATGCGAAGCCGAAAAAAGACATGAATTAATAATACCCACATACCTATTTACATACGTCCTATTCGATTTGCCTGAAATTTCGTATATAAATTTGCCTATATGAGTATTTACGATGCTTTTTGCCGGGAAGTATAATAGAGACGGCCTCCGTGGTGTGATGGTAGCGTGCTCCGCCTATCACACCGTATGCCCTGGGTTCAACTCCCGGGCAAAGCAACATCAAAATTTTACAAATAAGATTTTTCAATTAGAAGAAAATTTTTCTAAGCGGGGTCGCCCCTCGGCAGTGTCTGGCAAGCGCTCCGATTGTATTTCTGCCATGAAAAGCTCTCAGTGAAAACTCATCTGCCTTGCAGATGCCGTTCGGAGTCGGCATAAAACATGTAGGTCCCGTCCGGCCAATTTGTAGGGAAAAATCAAGAGGAGCACGACGCAAATTGGAAGAGAAGCTCGGCCTTAGATCTCTTCGGAGGTTATCGCGCCTTACATTTATTATTTTTTATAATAGAGACGGACTGGGACTGGGATTGGGACTAGGACTGGGACTGAGACTGAGACTCGGAGTGGGACTGGGACTGAGACTCGGGATGGGACTGGAACAAAATACATACCACCCTCTGGGACTGGAAATAAGAGATGAAGAAGAAGGAGAAAAACTTGAGAGAAGAGAAAAGAGAGAAGGAGACTGAGAAAGAGATAGAATGAGACGAAGATGGAGATGAAGCGAAAAAGACGAAGGGAGGAGTGAATAAAGAGATTAGGAAAAAGTGTAGAGGGGTAGAGCAGAGTTAGACGGAAAAAGCTTTTTAAAATGTACGCAGATAGGCCGACTTTAGGGCAGAACAACGTCTGCCGGGTCTGCTAGTTTTGATTTATTTTTTATTTAAAATAAAATGAAATTTAAATTGTGGGTCTTCTAGCTTGGCGTTAAGCCAGCTAACCCACACTTTTTTGCGAATATATCGAAAACTAAATGAAAACCTAAATTACCTTTTGTGGCCCTAAAAAGCACCTAAATAGCTCCTAATTTTGATATATTTTTTATTTAAAATAAAATGAAATTTAAATTGTGGGTCTTCTAGCTTGGCGTTAAGCCAGCTGACCCACACTTTTTTGCGAATATCTCGAAAACTAAATGAAAACCTAAATTATCTTTTGTGGCCCTAAAAAGCACCTAAATAGCTCCTAATTTTGATATATTATTTATTTAAAATAAAATGAAATTTAAATTGTGGGTCTTCTATCTTGACGTTAAGCCAGCTGACCCACACTTTTTTGCGAATATCTCGAAAACTAAATGAAAACCTAAATTATCTTTTTTGGCCCTAAAAAGCACCTAAATAGCTCCTAATTTTGATATTTTTTTTTATTTAAAATAAAATGAAATTTAAATTGTGGGTCTGCTAGCTTGACGTTAAGCTAGCTGACCCACACTTTTTTGCGAATATCTCGAAAATTAAATGAAAACCTAAATTATCTTTTGTGTCCCTAAAAAGCACCTAAATAGCTCCTAATTTTGATATATATTTTATTTAAAATAAAATGAAATTTAAATTTTGGGTCTGCTAGCTTGACGTTAAGCGAATATCTCGAAAACTAAATGAAAACCTAAATTATCTTTTGTGGCCCTAAAAAGCACCTAAATAGCTCCTAATTTTGATATATTTTTTATTTAAAATAAAATGAAATTTAAATTTTGGGTCTGCTAGCTTGACGTTAAGCTAGCAGACCCACACTTTTTTGCGAATATTTCGAAAACTAAATGAAAACCTAAATTATCTTTTGTGACCCTAAAAAGCACCTAAATAGCTCCTAATTTTGATATATTTTTTATTTAAAATAAAATGAAATTTAAATTGTGGGTCTGCTAGCTTGACGTTAAGCTAGCATACCCACACTTTTTTGCGAATATCTCGAAAACCAAATGAGCACCTAAATTATCTTTTGTGGCCCTAAATAGCACCTAAAATGCACTTAATTCTCAATCAACTTAATCTTACTTTTGAGCACTTGGGTCTGCCAGCTTTACGCACGTGTTGTACACGTGAATCGGCTACTCTACCATTTGGGGACCTTCGCGCGAACCATCCTCCTATATTGTGGCTTTAAGATCCCCTTTGAATCGTATACAAATAATTCAAAGGACAGGGATGGATACATACGTATCGCCGGCCACGGGGCAAATAAACGGAAATCATAATAGTCCTTAATATGGGACTACGACGCATCGTAGAAGTGTTCAAGTGAACTGTCTTTTCTTAGTTGGGACAGCTTCGATTTAAGCTAATCAAAAGTAACCCAAAATTTGTTCGGCTCACGATACTTGACTTGAGATTTACCATCTATGCTGCTACGCTGCTTTAATAACTTATTGTGTCTGACGTTGTATTGAGTCCTCTCTTTTGAGTTACGTGCGTTTGGAAGTGTGTAAAAGTTTCCATTATATTATTCCCAGCTGCATATGTCCATATTGTATATGTAGTTTTCTTGCTTGTTTCCAATATTTGTTTCAACTTCGGAAATATCTTCATTAGTCCAAAAATCTCCTGGCAAACACTTGACAAATATGCACATTTTGAAAATACAAACAATAGCCGACATATCAATTAATCGCTCACTGAAGATTACACGATTTATAAACATCTTTTGTTAAATTAATAATCGATAACTAACAGCATTAACATAAACAGAGCATGTGTAGTTTCATAATTAGATTGCCTGGTTAGTATTGGTCAGAATTGTGAATAACTAAACAGGGTTGGGCGTTATTAGAAAGAAAATACTGATTGAATTAATAAAAAAGATTACAAAAAAAAAAAACCGCTAGCATGAAAGTTAGGAACGAAAAATGTCATAAGAAAACTATTGCAACGAATAAAGAAGTCTTTCAAATAACTAAAACAGTCGTGATCACTTGATGATTAGTTAGGCATCCTTTTCAACAGTTTTAATACAATTTGCATATTATTTCGTCATCGTTACGGTATCATTTCGCAAGATTCTTTAGATACAATTTTCGAGACTATATCAGGAATTATTTGGGTCCGTTTTGGTCTTAACTATCCTTGAAGTATTTGGTTACTGTTTCGGAAAATTTTGACTCATTAAATTACTCAGAGATGTCGATTGAATATGCAAGCTGAATCCCTATGTTAGTTATGGTTAAACCGGCGGGTCTGTGGACCTTACATAGACTCAATGAGTTCGTAGTTTTACCAGAAGTTTGTTTAACGTCGGCGGCCACCGTGGTGTGATGGGTAGCGTGCTCCGCCTATCACACCGTATGCCCTGGGTTCAACTCCCGGGCAAAGCAACATCAAAATTTTAGAAATAAGATTTTTCAATTAGAAGAAAATTTTTCTAAGCGGGGTCGCCCCTCGGCAGTGTTTGGCAAGCACTCCGGGTGTATTTCTGCCATGAAAAGCTCTCAGTGAAAACTCATCTGCCTTGCAGATGCCGTTCGGAGTCGGCATAAAACATGTAGGTCCCGTCCGGCCAATTTGTAGGGAAAATCAAGAGGAGCACGACGCAAATTGGAAGAGAAGCTCGGCCTTAGATCTCTTCGGAGGTTATCGCGCCTTACATTTATTTTTTTTTATTATTTGTTTAACGACCAAACGGAAAACCCGTATAAAAAATCAGAACCAATGTTATGAAATAACTCCGTCCTCTTGGCAAATACTAGAAGCTTTCTAGGACCTATGCCACTTGCTGCTTCTAGAACTGACAGCTGTATCACTTCTAATAGCTGGAGTCTTAGCCCGGCAAGCGCAGTGCACGAGCACAAAACGTGCACGATCGTTTCCTCCTCAAACCCGCACTTCCTACATCTGCTAACACTTATCAAGCCTAATTCTAAAGCATGTGACGCCAGAAGGTAGTGTCCAGTCAGAATACCCGTCATGAGCCTACAGTGCTACCGTTTTAATGATAGGAGTTGTAAGACCTACCATCTACGACATCTTAAGCCCCGCGATTGAACCCACGCCTTTCCCGCTTGGTCAATCATGTGCACCTCTCGCCCAAATCGCCCAATCTAATTGGGACGTCTGCGGAGCAAACTTCAAGGAATGCGCCCTGTTTAGCTAGTTCATCCACTTTTTCATTCCCATCTATTCCCATATGCCTTCGGACGCAATATAGATGTATGCTTCTGATGTATATTGGAACGATTTTCCGCCATCCCTTGTCAAATTTGGTTTCGAGGCAAACCGGTTTCGGCGTTGTGCCATCATCAGTGTCGATTTTCTTTCTCTGAGAACAGAAAATCGACAAAACAAAATAAGTCATGTATGCTTCTCCCTATCCCGATTATTTCCAGGAATTCCTTACTCTCTAACACACTTATGGATGCTGTGCTATTTTTTTTATTTATTTCCGGATCAGCACAGTATACAGCAAACACTACTCCTGCCACTACTTTGGAACCATCGGTGTATACGTGAATGGTCTTGTCCGCCATTTGTGCAGCCTGCACCAACCATACACCTCTACTGTGTCCCTAAAAGGGCTCTTCGAAGCGCATTTACGAAATCAGGTAGTTGATAGCCTCCATACCCCTCTAATCTTTTGACATAGGCTCTTCTATGTGTGGCTGTCCACCAAACAAGGACTCCATAGTATAGAATAGGCTTCACAATCGCTGTAAATACCCAACGATTCTCTTTCTATTGCAAATAGGGATAGAATAGGAATAAACATATGAACTGAAAACGAAAAGCAATAGGAACAGAAATAGGAACAGGCACTTGAAAAAACAAAAATTGAAATAGAAGTTGGAAAAGAATTCAAAAAAATTTGAATAGGAACAGAATTGGAGTAGGAATATAATTGGAAACGTAATAGTATTGGAAGAAGAATATTTTTGGAAAATAATAGGAATAAAAAATGCATCAGAAATAGGAATAATAATTGAAAGAGGAATATAATCGGAACAAGAACTGACTTAGGATTGGAACAAGATAGGAAATAAGAACTATTATGAGTTAAAGCAATAAAAACAAGAATTGGAATGAAAATAGTTATAGAATTTAAAAAAGAGTAGGAACAGAATAGGAACATAGATTAGAATAAAAAATGGAATAAAATTGAGTAGGAATATTAATATGAATTAGAATAGAAAATCTAAGCTAGAATCAAAATAAAATAAGAAATACGAATTGGAATAAAACTTTAAATATGACTAAGGATATGAATAGGAACAGTAATTAGAAAAAAATAGGAATAGAAATGGGAATAAAAATTGGAATAGGAATATAATGGAAATGAGTATTGCAATAGGAATTGAATTTAAATATGAATAAGAAATTAAAAATCAAAAGTAATAGATTCGGAATCAAAATAAAAGTACGAAGATAATTTAGAATCGTAATGGTCATAAAAGGAATAGGCATTAAAGCACAATAGAAATAGGAACAGGAATTGGTATTAGAACAGAAACAAGTATAGAAATAAGTATCAGGATAAGAATAGGAAAAGAAAGAAAAACACACAACAAAGGGAAGAGGAAGATTACAAGAAGCTGTAGCAGACAAGAAATTATAGACTGAGAAGCGGGTGAAAGGATAAAAAGCATATGAGAGGGAATATAGAAGCAAGAGAGAGAAAACAGACGCCTGGATTGAGTGACAGAAATAAAATAAGAAAGAAGATAGTAGAAATTGATAAATAATTTTGAAATTTTTATTTAAGGAATATATTTTTGCAAAAAGTTGCCCAACTCTATTACTATATATACAAAATCTTTGTATATACAAAACAAGCGTACGCATTTAACTTGAGGCCTAAAGCTGTTTAAGAAAACTTGTGTAATGTCTGAGTGCATATTTATTGCAACATTTCAAGTTTGCATATCCAACTAACCAACTAACCAACCAACAACCGAACTACTAAACCATTCCACCAAAATCAACATAACAGAGATGTTGAACAAGTGCTGCAACAATAGTGTTGATGTGCAACTGTTGCAACGTGCTACGCACATCTTGAGGGTTTGCCATTTTGCGGTTGGAGCGAAGGAAGGTTCGAGATGTTGCTGTTGCTGTTAACAACAACAGTTTATTTATCGCTGTCACAGCCAGAAGTGATAGACGAATGAGGTGGTGTGAAGAGCGATTGTATACACCTGCCTAACAGTAAATAAATATGTATAAATATTTGTACCTGGAGTAGGTACACACTGGCAACAAACGCAAGCATACCATAAATCAACAGTAAACAACTTCAATACGTGGCATTTACATAAACTTACATACGCATACTTAAGCAGAGTACGTCAAAGGTAAGACGATGACTAATTTTTTGATATGAAGAAAATTGTTATTGAGGACGTATAAACGAGTTATCGATTTTATCGAAGTGTTATGAATTTATTATCGCTACCAAAGGTTATCGATGAGCTATCGAATATTTAACGACGAGTTGTCAGTTTGTTCGGTATTTATTATCGGTTTGTTATCGATTTATTGTCGAAATGTTATCGAATATCTACCTAAAATTTATCGACTATTACCCGAAAAGTTTTCGATATGTTGTAAAGTTATCGATTAGTTATCAAAAGTTATCTACTGCGAAGTCTGATGTATTTATGTTGAAAAGCTTTCCCTACCACTTACATGTTTACAAAGCTTTTTTTACAATTGAATGAATAAGATCCCAAGCATTTTAGAATTCAACTCAACTGTCCCGATTCAATAGATTTTTAACTCAGAAAATACAGTGACAGGTGCACGTGGAGCAACAGAAGCTGGACCAGTTCACGGAATAAATCTCTTTTGGGACAAGTATACTAATGTTCTACGTAGCAGATCCCTTGTTTACAAAAGTGGACTCGACTATTCTGGAAAGAATTATTGCATGGAAAACGAAAGAGCAGATGAATAAGGAGCGAATAGTAATATCATCTGGAAGATGTGCAATAGTAGTAGTAGCAGTAGTAGTAGAGTTTATTTATTTAGCAATTTAGCTACTTTTTAAATTATAAATTAAATGTAGTAATTAATTATTACATTTCAAATCTTAATCATAATTAACTTTAACAAAATCAATCACTTTTCTCTTAAATATGTACATATTAGATTCAGACTTTATTTCCATCGGCAATAGAACAAAATATTTGGCGACTTTAGCTACAACAATTAATCTAGGTCCTAGAAAACTTCTAGTATTTGTCAAGAGCACGAAGTTGTTCTATAACTGCCATCTGATTGGGGTTCCTACATTTCTTCATCAAAAAAATTCTGGTAACACTATGAACTCATTAAGTCTATGTGAGGTCTTATTGATCGGTCAGTTTAACATAACCTAACTACAACGTTACCCAAAACCTTATGGTATGGGTACTTGGAAAAAAAAGAAGTTAAACTCGGGATGGAGCCTACGACAACAATTGCTGAGTACTATTTAAATTGTGTAACCTTTTTCCTTTCCAATTATATTTTTCGTGTATGTCAGGTTCTTTGCGGGGAGGCTGAAAAATGCCTAATGCATGTGTCCGTAGACTAAAAAACAGCCCCGTTCTGGATCCGTCGCCCACCCCGGCACCACTTTCGCATTACTTCAGATATTTCTCATTTTTTAAGAGCCTACTGTTGTCCCTGCGTCCAGGTTCCCGCTATTTGCTCTGAGTGTCCATTTAATCGCCACTGCTTCGCATGCGCATTTCTCTCCATTTTACAAAGTTTTTTTCCAAAGTTATATTTTGCGTCAGAAAACCAAACCAATCATCATGTTTCATTCCTTTTTTTGTATTTGGTATAAAATTATGGTATTTTTTCATTTTTCGAAATTTTCGATATAGAAAAAGTGGCCGTAGTTATAGTCCGATTTCGTTCATTTTAGATAGCGATCTGAGATGAGTGCCCAGGAATTTACATACCAAATTTCATTAAGATACCTTAAAATTTACTCAAGTTATCGTGCTTACGGGCGGACGGACGGGCGGACATGGAGTCTATATCTATCTCGATTAGTTTATGCCGTTACGGATTACCGTTATGCGAACAAAGTTAATATAAAGCGGAGTCATTGGTGCCGTTTGTCGTATCGCTGTAGTCGTATCCCTAATGGAATCAGCCGTTAATCGTTACGACGGTAAACCAAAAACCAATTGGTTGGCTACGATACGGTTAAGACCTTATCGGCACCAATAATCGATTGCATTGATTCCCATAAGGTTGGTCGAATCAGCTGTTATAAGGTTACCGATACGGTTACCGAAAAGGCACCAATGTCTGCAGTTATACTCTGTGAGCTCTGCTCAACTGAGTATACACATTTTACGTGCTACGGCTATAACATAGCAGAAAGATCTAAGTTGAAACATTTTGCTTGCTCGGTACTTATTACGCCTCGTGTACATAAACTCATAAACTTTCTTCACAGCCACGCTTGCCACTTTGGTCCATTTGAGCCAAAAATAGTCCTTTTTACGTATACTCAGTTCCTTTTATTCTTGGTTGGTATTGCTATGCTTAAAAGTATTGGTATGCTTAAAGGTAAGACACAAAAGTTTCATTTAGTTACTTAATCGCAAAAAAAGTATATTTACCGCTTAAAACTAGATTACTTCTCTTGACTGGAGTGACTCTTCACTCGAACCTAAAAAAATAAATACATATTACTATTTACCTCAAATGAGATTAAGGCAGAGCTTTTCTTGCATCAATTTTTAATACGAACGGCATCTGCAAGGCAGATGAAGTTTCAATGAGAAGCTTTTCAAAGCAGAAATACACACAAGGTGTTTGCTAAATCACTGCTGAGAGGTGATTCCGCTTAGGAAACCCTTCTTTCTAAATTAATTTTTTCTATATATTTGATGATGCTTTGTCCGGGACTTGAACCCAGCCCGGTGCGGTAGTGGTGCACGCTACCACGGCGGCCATCCGGATTCATGTATAACCTTTTTGAATACGTGTTTTCCGGTGTTTCGTTGATTCGACCATTACCGTAACCGCAACCATAGTCGCTGCCTTATATAAATGGATATGTTGTGTAACTAAAAAAAATAAAGATTTTCTGAGTGGTGACATCTAAGTAAGCGCCAGGAAAAAGATAACAGAAAAATTTCACATACAGAGTCATACTATGGTACTTATCGGTCCAAAGATAGCTGTCTAATTAGATATCAGAAATATATCTACTGCGAGATAATGCCAACTCGGTACATATTACGACACGTGTAATAAGAAAAAAATCTGTATGTTTATAAACGCGTATACTTGCTTTCCAACCACGCTTGCCGCTTTAGTCCTTTTGCTCGAAAAATGGTACTTTTTATGCCTATTTAGTTTCTTTTCTTCTCTGTTGTTGCCTGCACTGAAATATTTATGAATAAAAAATCTATGTACTGAATATAATAAGAGAACTCCTGTTTCCAAGCATAGATTAAATGGGCCGATATCGCTATTGTTGGAGTCAATCTTATACACGGTTTTCTGAGTTGGGCCCGAGGCTTAAAAGTACAAAAGTGTAAAGGTTTAGGAAGATGGGCATTAAAGATGCGATCAAGATAATTTTTAAATCACAGGCATACTATCGCATCAAAAACGATCATACTTTTTAAGGGTTTTTCACTGATCGAATGAAATGTGACACTTTGCCGTAGGTTCCAATCTTGCATCCCCTTTTTCTACGCAAAACTACTTGAGTGACTACCAAGATCAAGTATCATCTATTATTATGGGACTGTGAACAAGAAAAAGCATTAAAGAGGGATTTGTAGTAGTAGTAGTGATTTATTTATTTTCTTTCAACTAGTAATTATAAAACTAAAGCAAAACGAATTAAACTATAAACATTTAAAAATAAATAAAGATTCCAGACAATAAACATAAATGTTGTGTGTCTTAATTTCACTTATAACTTAACAACTCATTTATGAAAATACGTTAACAAAGAGTGAATTAAAGTTATAACAATTTACCACCTTCTGCAGATCTAAAACTTTCTCACCAAAACAATTAAACCGTATGTCTTTATATATAGGACATGCCCTAATGAAGTGATAGGTGTTTTCAGCTACATATAAATTGCACATAGAATAGTTTTTGGAAAAAACATCTTTAAAACATCGAGCATTAAGATTCAGCAAGACATCCCTTGCTCGGAAAATTAGACTTATGGCATATGCAGAATACTCATCGTTAAAATAGGTAGAGTACATAGGGAGCAAGTCGGAGTAAAGATCCCGTGACGACTGAAAAGAACTATCGGCATAGTCTGCAAACCCTTTTTGAATCAATTTCTCTAGTAAAATTGGTATGCTCATATTAAGCGATGCGGAAGAAAAGTCAGACCGAGACACCATGTCGACACTTTCATAAACGTTTCTCCACTTTTTGACCCAGTACGATCCTTGTCTCACTGTCTCCTCTGCTACAACTCCGTGCAGTCTATTTGCTGGCAAACTTAAACAGCGGCAATATAAATGCGTAAGGTGTGACTGAACAACGACGATAAACCTGATTCAAGATGTAACATATAGTTTGGTGTATTAGCTGGTAAAAAAATTAACTTATCAACACCCCAGACTTGCGCACCATAAAACATAATGCACCTACATGCTGCCTCGAAAATTTTCATCTTATTTGAGATACAAATGCGAGGGTTATTTATGTATTTTGATCAGGTAGCATTTATCGGTGTTCTAACCTCAGCTAATTTTGCCTCGAGGTGCTTTGTAAAGAATAGTTTGTAATTCAAGAGAACTCCCAGATACTTGTGTTCATTTACAATCTCAATAAACTCGGTACCATAAGACCAACGAAGGAAGGATACCTGCTACATTCGCTGAACACTAATATTTTAGATTTGGTCAGGTTAACTCTCAAACCCCACTGCGTACCATACACGTAAAGCTCATTTATCATCTTCCGTAAGGCAATGGCAGAGTCAGCTAAAAGAACGATATCGTCGGCGTACATAAGTACTTTTACTGTTGTGTCAGCAACCTTTACACCGCCGGAGAGACTGCCACTTAAATCGTTGATGTATAATGAGAACAGAGTTGGACTCAGCAAACAACCTTGCCGTACACCGTGGTTAACAGTAAACGGATCTGAAAGCACTCCATCCATCCATACCTGACTGGCTGTTTCCCCATAAATGGAGCGCAAAACCTCTATAAAATGCTTGGAGAGGCCGAGCTGTGCTAGCTTATAGAAAAGCATATTCCGTGGAACTGTGTCAAAAGCACATGAAAAATCAACAAAAAAGGCGAAAGCTTTCTTCTTCGCACAAAAGTTTAACTGAACTATACAAGTTAAATTAAATAAATTGTCCCTTGTAGAATAGCTTTTCCGGAAACCTGCCTGGAACTCAGAAATTATATTGTTACAAGCAAACCAAGCATTGATGCGGCTCAAAAGCAAACCAGCGAAAATTTTGTATATTGAATCAAGCAGTGATAGCCCCCTGTAATTGGCTGGAAGATCGGGATCACCCTTTTTGAAAAGGTCAACTATGATAGAGTTACGAAACGATTGAGGAATTTGCTTCTTTAAAAATATTATGTTAAGCATCAAGAAAAGGGTCGATCACCGAAGGCAACGCCCAGTGCATGCAAGGAACCTCACTTGTATCCGATAGCAGAATCTTAAAATTGTTGTAAAAATCGCTCAACGCCAAATTGCCAGCCACAGTGAGAGGGCGGTTTTTAACGAGTTAGCGACCTTCCACCAGTCTCCCGAGTTTCTGACAGTATTTAATAAGTCAATTTCCTTACATTTATAGTTTAACTTTTTCTTAGCGCAGAGCTTGAAATAACTAAAACGTAGTGCAATATATAACCCACGAGTCTCTTCAGTACCATTTGACCTAAGTTCATCTAAGTGTTTCAACCACATTTTGCGCACCTTAATACATTTACTGTCAAACCACACCTGCTCCCGAATAAAGTTGGATTTCTTGCAACAATCTGCTGCAGCGTTTTTATTTTATTCCTCAAAGTATATACCAGGGTTTGTATATGCGTTGAATTGCGAATCACATATCCTCTGCAGAGTGAAGTGTCACCTTTTCTCTGCTGTCGTTTTAGAAAAACTCAATGTCAGAACTTGTTTGAAAAAACTCTATTTATTTAATTATTAGCTTTCAAGTTTAACAATTATTAAGACTAAATATACTTTTGATACAAAGAGTGTCCTGGGGAGAATCGAGGAATATGAGAACAGGGCAACGGACTTGCTATGGACCAAAAGGGTTGACTGCGAAATCTCAAGGTTTTTATGGCCATGCTTGGATAGGAAATGCACCAGGAAACTGAACAAATCCGCGGTGAGGGTACTGACGGATACCATCACGGATTATTGTGCTATCGCACCAATGCTCCGACGGTGGCGAATGCCAACAAGTAGGGGGTTGACGTAAAGTGTTGAGAAAGGAGCAGTCGCGACATGCGCGGAATGTGCACGTGGGTCTTGTAGTGTCCTTTTATTTAAGTAATATGTTGATTAAGTACATCTTACCGCATATGAATTCATAATCACATTTTTGATGGTGTCGGAATGAACGTGACCTCGAACACCAAAATGTAGTTTTTAGGAAGCTATAAAAAGTTTATCTTCCAATTCATGTTATCCTTATTAAAATTTTGATTTCTGGACATGCCGATGGAAGCAATATATATGGGGTATTCCATCCCATTTCGACCAATTTTGAACCCGACCCTTTTAGAATTGGCTGAAAGTTTTTCTTCTTTTTCTAGCTTACGAAAGACGTTTTTCAGAATTTTTTCAAATTTTTTCATCCAACTCAAAAAAAGTTATGAATTTAAAAAAAAACACCGTTTTTGTTTTCAAAATGCTATAACTTTTTCAAAAATTGACCGTTTGGGATCTTTTTTTTTAAACTTGTTTTTAAATGTACTTTTCGGAAAAAATACAAAAAAATTTTTAAAGTTTTTTTTTTAATTTTATAGTTTTTCGAGATTTTTCGAATTTCGCCATTTTTTTTTTCTCATAAAAAACTTCAATCAATTCTGCAATCATCCCCACTAATCCCGGAGTGGGCCAACTTTTTTTTATATTTTTTTTTATTTAATTGAAAAAAAAAAATTTTTTCCAAAATAAAATGTTTTTTTTTATCAATTTTATTTATGTGACAAAAAAATGTAAGAAAATGATTTTTAAGTATTCTTTTCTTTATATATTATGGTGATCTACGATCAAAATTACTCGCTTTCGCTGTCCAGCAACTGCATTAGGCCGGTATACATATACATACCATAATATATAAAGAAAAGAATACTTAAAAATCATTTTCTTACATTTTTTGTTATATAAATAAAATTGATAAAAAAAAATTTTATTTTTGAAATTTTATTTTTGAAAATTTTTTTTTAATTAAATAAAAAAAAATATAAACAAAAATCAGCCCACTCCGGGATTAGTGGGGATGATTGCAGAATTGATTGAAGTTTTTTACGAGAATAAAAAATGGCGAAATTCGAAAAATCTCGAAAAACTGAAAAATTAAAAAAAAACTTTAAACATTTTTTTGTATTTTTTCCGAAAAGTACATTTAAAAACAAATTTCAAAAAAAAAAAAGATCCCAAACGGTCAATTTTTGAAAAAGTTATACCATTTTGAAAACAAAAACGGTGTTTTTTTAAAAATTCATAACTTTTTTTGAGTTGGATGAAAAAATTTGAAAAAATTCTGAAAAACGTTTTTCGTAAGCTAGAAAAAGAAGAAAAACTTTCAGCCAATTCTAAAGGGGTCGGGTTCAAAATTGGTCGAAATGGGATGGAATACCCCATATACATATTTTTACGAATATTAGCAACACTAAGGGGTACTGCCATCTCTAAGCCGATGCTAAGCAGCGCCTTGTATGCACATCCATAAATCAATCATTATGTATCTACATAAACGAATCAATCATTATGTCTACACATATGTACGTACACGCAGCGGAGAAGAGATGCACAAAAACATGCAGATGTCTTATCTGAGATGCTCCCGAAAGTATGCAATTATAATTGTGGAAGTGTCGCTCACAAATACGCGCGCATATGATAAGCTATACACGTGCATCTGTAGTTATAATTATATGGCAGTAACTAAGTAAATTCTGGAAGCGCTTAAAAGATGCAACGAGGAAATCACAGAGTATAAAAGCACCAAAGGTAGAGGCGCTACAATCAGTTTTGATTAAGCACGCAATCTGTCGGGCAATAGTAGAGTTAGTAAGCGAAATATAAGTGTTATTGTGAAGTACTTTAATAAAGGCATTTTGCATTATTGAAGAGTGGAGTTATTTATTCAACAGTTTAGTGATTCGAACTTAGCAGAAGGTAGCAAATAAGAGGATTTGCAGTAAATTCGTTACAATACAAATGATTGTTGAGTACATATGTTGTCAGAATGAACATGATTGCAAGCAGCACAGTGCAACTTTTAATCTGCAATTATGGTTGTGATTCATGGGAGGTTGGAAAGGGCGCGTTCAGTAGCCACCCACCCTAAAAATTGGGTTTAATTATTCAAGCCAACCAGTATAAACTTTTTAATTCGTAAGAGAGAGTCAAAAGTGTCAAAATCGATGATTATTAAAATCTTCGCATAAGCAACGGAAAGATTCGTGCAGTGGCTGAAAATACCTCGATGGCTTCAAGCGAACATTAAACATAACCTCCCAAAGCAAAAACGAGCTATTAACCAACCATCTTGTAAGTTTTATCATAAACAAGTTTTTTTTCAAAAACGCCTTACCTCAACACAAATTCAATATCTTCTGAGTTCAGATAGGGTGATTATGAATCTTCTTGAACTGAATTCTAAAATTGGTATATTTTGAGCTCCATTCGTTACATTAAACTGTAGCCTAGAAATTCTCGCAGCAATCTGATAGGTGTAGAGGAATGTATCGATATCAGCGTCGTAGGTCAACAACAACCAACTTGCTTGAATTTACGTCTTTTGTAATGAATTTTTTTTTAGATTGCAAACAAACAGATGTCATTTACGACGACTTAAGTAAAGCGTTTGACTCTGTTAATCACGAGCTCTTAGTTCACAAACTTGATCCTCCGGGCTTTCCAACGCCTTTATTAAGTTGGATATGAAGTTATCTTGAAAAGAGGACTCAACGAGTTTTCTTCAAAAACAATCTTTCAAAGTCGGTTGATGTAACTTCTGGCGTAGGCCAGGGTAGCCATTTGGGTCCATTACTTTTTACCCTGTTCATTTGTCTTACCGGGGGCAATCGAAAGAGCTCTGGTGGGTTTAAGAGTCGAGGCGGCTCTGGTTGAATTCATTAGCAAACTTCTATGCAGCAGAATTGTCGCAGCTGAGTGGGGAGGGGCAATAACTGAGAGGAAGGTGTGCAGGGGCACGTCACAAGGGGTGCCCTATTTCCTCTGCTCTGGGTTGTGGTAGTCAACGAGCTTCTTGTGGAGCTGGAAGCCAATGGCTGTGGGGTAGCTGCCTATGCAGATGACCTTGCTATCCTAGTCAGAGGAAAATTTCTGGACACCCTGCGCGATTTTCTGCAGGGCTACCTGGATACTGTGGCTAGGTGGGCTGAATCATGTGGATTGGCGGTCAACCCGGGAATCGGAAAGAGATAGGGGCACTCGCCAGCAGTAGTACACGGGCTTTATGAAATGGTGGTCATACCGATTCTGCTCTATGGGGTTATGGTCTGGGAATCAAGTACTCATCGTCCACCATACCGGAATAGGCTTCTTCTAATTAATTTGCCATCTCCAGAGAGTCATAGATTATTACTAGGTGTTATGTTCATTCACAAGCTCATCATCAGCGTGATTGACTCCCCTGACCTAATCAGTCAACTAAATTTTTCTTTTCCTGCTAGGGCCTCCAGACATTTTGTGCCTTTCCACTTACCACAATGCCGGCAAAATTTTGCCAGCAAATAGTCCCCTGCGTCATTGGTGCTCACGTTACAATGATTTGTATAACTACATTGGCTTTGAATTTTCGTTTGCCACTGCCATAGTCTTAGGTTTAGCGTGATATTTTAATTTTATTTTTTCTTATGCAATGCAATGTCAAATTTGCATAACTATGAATTTTGTATGTATCTTAAACTCTTTAATTTTAAGGATGGCTTTGTATCTATCTATCTATAAATCTTATAAAATAAAGTCCCTAAATGCCATGTATGCACATAACTTCACACAGAATGCTCCGCTTTTAAAACGGTTTTTTGCATTTGAAAGCTTAGCTACATGAGATTGTACAGTTAATATGATTTGAAGGTATATGTTATAGGGGCGTGGCAAATTGCCAAAATGTAGTAAAAAATCATAAAATTTTTGTTTACACAGCTTTCACTCATAAACGGAAGGATGGATTTGAAAAATTCTACTTTTCAGTAAAGCTTTGAAATATTTACCTCCGTTCTACATAAAAAACAAGTAAGAACGGGACTGTCTTCGGCTGTGCCGAAGACTTCATACCTTTCATGAATGGGGCTGAAAAATAATCTTATCCCGTTCGTAATCTCCGAATAATCGGATGTATAAAATAAGAAATATATAGTGAACAGATCTACATACCTTAACGATTTTTAAGATAAATATAAAATAAAAAAGTAAGAACGGGACTGTCTTCGGCTGTGCCGAAGACTTCATACCTTTCATGAATGGGGCTGAACAATAATCTTATCCCGTTCGTAATCTCCGAATAATCGGATGTATAAGATAAGAAATATATAGTGAACAGATCTACATACCTTAACGATTTTTAAGATAAATATAAAATAAAAAACAGGTAGGTACTTTGTGTGAGGATGCAAAGTTTCCGGTTTTTTGTGGTCTGCGTGTAAAAACTATGACTACGAATCACGTATTTCAAAAATATATGACGAAAACTTAACTATTTGATGAAATTTGATGAATTTTGAAGATTCTAGCCGTAAAAAAGGGGTCAAAATGACAGTTTATATGAAGTATATAATATATATACGACCGATCTCTATGATTTTTTCAGACAACAATATATGCTATATACGTAAGCATTTTGTGAAATTTGAAGCTTCTAACTGTTAAAACGGGGCAGAAATTGCGCAAAGTTTCTTATCTGAACAATCGGTTGTATGAGATATATACTATGTGTACCACCGATCTCAATGATTTTTTCAGACATCAATATATGCTATACACGTAAGCAGTTGGTGAAATTTGAAGCTTTTAGCTGTTAAAATGGGGCCGAAATCGTAAAAAAAATATATATATACTATATATATACTATATATACCATCATATATATTATATATATATCACCGATCTCTATGATTTTTTGACACAACAATACATACTATATACGTAAGCAATCGGTGAAATTTGAAGCTTATAACTGTTAAAATGGGGAAGATATTGCGCAAAGTTTCTTATCTGAACAATCGGTTGTATGGGATATATACTATATATACCACCGGTATCTATGATTTTCTCAGACAACAATATATGCTATACACGTAAGCATTTGGTGAAATTTGAACATATCTAAACGATTTTTAAGGTAAATATAAAATAAAAAATAGGTAGGTAATCTGTGTGAGGATGCAAAGCTTCACGTTTTTTGTGGTCTGCATGTAAAAACTATGGCTACGAATCACGTATTTGAAAAATATATGACGTAAACGTAACTATTTGATGAAATTTGATGAATCTTGAAGCTTCTAGCCATAAAAAAGGGGTCAATATGACAGTTTATATGAAGTATATAATATATATACCACCGATCTCTATGATTTTTTCAGACAACAATATATGCTATATACGAAAGCATTTTGTGAAATTTGAAGCTTCTAACTGTTAAAACGGGGCAGAAATTGCGCAAAGTTTCTTATCTGAACAATCGGTTGTATGAGATATATACTATTTATACCACCGATCTCAATGATTTATTCAGACATCAATATATGCTATACAAGTAAGCAGTTGGTGAAATTTGAAGCTTCTAGCTGTTAAAATGGGGTAGAAATTGCGAAAAGTTTCTTATCTGAACAATCGGTTGTATGAGATATATACTGTATATACAACCGATCTCTATGATTTTTTCAGACAACAATATATGCTATATACGTAAGCAATCAGTGAAATTTGAAGCTTATAGCTGTTAAAATGGGGTAGAAATTGCGAAAAGTTTCTTATCTGAACAATCGGTTCTATGAGATATATACTATATATACAACCGATCTCTATGATTTTTTCAGACAACAATATATGCTATATACGTAAGCAATCAGTGAAATGTGAAGCTTATAGCTGTTAAAATGGGGTAGAAATTGCGAAAAGTTTCTTATCTGAACAATCGGTTGTATGAGATATATACTATATATACAACCGATCTCTATGATTTTTTCAGACAACAATATATGATATATGCGTAAATATTTGGTGAAATTTGAAGCTTCTAGCTGTTAAAATGGGGCTAAAATTTGCGAAAATATATATATATATATACTATATATATATACTATATATACCACCATATATATACTATATATACCACCGATCTTTATAATTTTTTCAGACAACAATATATGCTATATACGTAAGCATTCGTTGAAATTTGAAGCCTCTAGCTCTTAAAATAGGGCAGTAATTACGAAAAGTTCCTTATCTGAACAATCGGTTGTGGGGGATATATACTATATATACGACCGATCTCATAAATTTTTTCAGGCAACAATATGTGCAACATACGAAAGTATATGGTGAAGTTTGAAGCTTTAATCTGTTAAATTGGGTAAGATATTACAAAAATCCTCTTTTTCTGAAAAATTGGTTGTATGGAGGATATATGCTATAGTGGTCCGATCCGGTCGGTTCCGACAAATGTCTAATCGGACACCCAAATACACCCGCTCACCAAAGTTTATCAAGATATCTCAAAAATTGAAGGACTAGTTTGCATACAAACAGACAGACGGACATACGGACAGACGGACATGGCTAAATCAACTCAGCTCTTCAACCTGATTATTTCGGTATACTTAATGGTGGGTCTATCTATTTTCCTTTAAGGACTTACAATTTTCGGTTTCGTGACGAAATTAATATACCATTTCATTTTCATGAAAGGTATAAAAATACTTGATTCCCTTCTTATATCAGCCAAGTTGTTTAAACAAAAGTAACATTTTTATCAAAAAATGCGTATGTGTGTTTGTTCGCTGTGAACTGTCCGGGTTAATTGCTTTTGAGTGAGGCTTGATGCGACACATACATACATATATAGCATTCGCGCCGATATTTAACTTCGGGCGTAGGTTTATAGGTATGTATGGATGTACATCACTACATAGTATAAAACAAAGTCGCTTTTTCTGTCCCTATGTCCCTTTGAATGCTTAAACCTTTAAAAATACGCAACGGATTTTGATGCGCTTTTTTTTAATAGATAAAGAGTGATTGAAGAGGAAGTAAAGGATGAACATATTTGGCTGAAAATTGGTGGAGGGGTAGCTTAGAACCAGGAGACAGACATAGGCTAATTTTATCCCGTTCTGAATAGGGTCTTGAGATCAAAACGTGGGCCTTGGTATTCCTGGGATATGTTTGTAAAATATGGGTATCGAATGTAAGCTGTTTATGAGTACTTTGATACGGGGTATTTTTTGTACCCGCGTGTAACTAGGGTCTCGAGATATAAGCGAAAACGTGGACGCGGGTACCCCTAGAATGTGTTTATACAATATGGATAACAAATGAAAGCTGTTAATGAGTGCTTTAAAGTAATTTTCATTGTGATATTCGATTTAGTTGCATTAACCTGGCAAAACGGATAAATGTGCATGCGAAGGCGAAATAAAGACATGAATTAATAATACTCACATAGCTATTTACATACGTCCTATTCGATTTGCCTGGTAATAAGGGATGAAGAAGAATGGGAAAAACTTTAGGGAAGAGAAAAGACGGAAGGAGAAGGAGACTGAGAAAAAGATAGAGTGAGACGAAAATAAAGATAGATGAAGCGAAAAGACGGAGGGAGGAGTGAATAAAAGGATTAAGAAAAAGTGAGGAGGGGGAGGGGGGGGGGGGAGAGTTAGATGGAAAAAGTGTATTAAAATGTATGGAGATAGACCAAATTTAGGGCAGAACAACGTCTGACGGGTCTGCTAGTTTACATGTATATATATTCTATTACAATAAATCGACTTTAAATAAATAAAAAATAAATAAAATAAAATATTAATATAAGGCCAAGATTCATATCTCATTTGTCTATAATCGTTGGTGGAAATTTGATTTGGTCGTAAGTTTGCTGTTTTGGTCTTTCTACATCGGAATTTTGGCTCGAAAAAACATTGGATGTGGCAACCACGCTACTAACGACGCCATTGCAATATAATGCATATTTCGCCATTTGTATGCTTGTGTGCCAGTTAAGTGTAATCGTAAGTCGCTCCAAGAACTTTACTTATGTGCTTTCTTAGGTTGATTGCTTACTTGGCCGTCGATCTTCCTTGTTTGCTTGCTTAGTTGCGGTAAAAGGATTCTGGTACCAGTAAATATTACAAAGAGCAAACCATGTCATTATGGTGTGAACATACTTACATGCATACATAAAACAATACATAGATACACAAGCAGTAGTTATTTATGCACTTAAGGCTGGCATAAGATATATTTCCATGGATGTATGTAATTATACTAAGTACCAGTAAATAAATAACTTAAATTCTTTGAGCATACAGACGAGTGCATTGTGGTTGCATTTATGGAATTTTCCTTTGTTGTACTATTTGCACAATTTTAAATAAATAACCAACTGATTAACTGCGAAATTTACTTTGCTCTCACTTATGAGGGATTTTAAGGTACCTGTGGGTAATTCAAATTGACTAATGAAATAATTTATTAAGAAAACCAAAATCAGTTTAAAACACTGCAATTCTGGAGCTGAAATAGCATTTCTTGCATCTGAGAGGTAGTGTTAGGAGCGGATGCAGTAGCGATGAAAGGGGCTTATAAAAGAAAATAGCATAGGTGCTGCGATAATAAGAGATATAAACGAAAAGATGCTGGCGGCTTGCTGAAAGACTGAATTTTTTCCCATGCGGAATAAGGAAACGAAGACCATCCGGGTAAATTTGAGATGAATTTAAGAACGCTTCTATAATACTTGCTCCATGTCCAGCGATATCATAATGAAGTTTTTACAGAAGGTCGATGAAATCGAGAATACGGATCGAGAAATAGGCGGATTGGTAATCATCGTGTGGGGAATACAGAGGACGAATCCAAGAGACAGACGAGTACAGAACATAGCATGAGACCAGGCTGTGCAGAAATAATATCAGAGAGGTCGATGTCATATGCAAGCCAGAGAGTCATACTGAAGAGAAAAGTGATGTAAGACTTCACTGGCAGCGACCTTCAATAAGCCTCATTCTTAGTATACAGACACGAAGCGATTAGAGTAGACAGAATCAGAAGAACCTGAAACACTAGTTGCTGCCATTGGCGAATACTCGCCAGGAGATCATACCTCCACGAGTGCCGGACAGCACGGTATCAAGCAGGACTTCCAAATAAACAGCTCAAAAGTAGAGGAAGTAGGGACTAGGTACCTGCGCTTAGGCCAGTACCTGCATGCAAGGGTCAGGCGTATACAAGCCAACGAAGACGTGGCAAAGCAAAGGCAAGTATCCATATCGCCACTATAAAGAGGAGAATCAGAATAAGAAAGGGATCGCTTTGTTAAAATATTGCAACCACAAAACTACTCCGAGGTGAAATCATACCAAACAATACATTTTGATATATCGTGATGCGTGATGCTTAAGAACTTCTTAACATTACCTACATAAACCCATTTAGTTTTAGCTCCCTAACCTTTTCCTATATTTCTCACTCTAATTGAAGTAGACTACTGTAAAGTAACAGTGAACTGCATTATCAACATGCAATATGTGTACATGGATGCATGTAACAGATACGAACGATGCAATAACAGTAACCTGTTGCTAGATGAGAGCTGACATACATACATGGGCTTTGATATGAGAGCAGTAGCATATTCGCCTACCCCGTAGGCTATCTCCTTTCCCATTAATTATAAAAATTGTAGACTTTGGACCTCTCTTCGATAAAACATGTTGGATCCGATATATTGGACACATCAGGCTTGTAGAAAGAGTTGCTATCCCGTTAACGGCGCCGAAATTTTAGATAAAAAAATGCTCGCTGAAGAATCTATTCATAGATTCCTATTCATATCCGTAGGCCAAATTAAAAAAAAAAATGCTTGATGCGATTTACCGTCGAGAAGGTATAGGTTAAGGTTCTCTTCTTATTGTGCGTTAGGGTGTAGGCAATCTATACATCTATATGGGGTCCCCGGGTATATGGGAATAGATGGAAATAAAAGAGCGAATGAGCTAGCTTAAAAGGCTCTTTCCTTGACGTAGGTATCCCAGTCAGATTGGGTGAGATTAAACAAAGGCGACGGTTTCACATGATCAACCAAGCAGGAAAGGCGTGGAGCCAAGCGCGGAGCTGCAAAATGTCGAAGATCATGCGCAGGTCTCACAACCGCAGATTGACAAAGTTCCTCCTATTAAAAACAGAGGAATGTAGGCTCATGATGGGTATTTGGAATGGACACTGGCTTCTGGCATCACATGCTTTCAAATTAGGCCTAGTCAGTGATAGAATCTGCAAAAAGTTCGTGTTGAAGGAGTATACCGCAAAATACAAACGTTTCGCATATTCCCTTAAATAAACTCTATTACTCGATGGAAATTCGTGAATGGATGTGTCGGGTGGGTTGGGTAATTATGAAAATGTCTTCTTTGGGAGCCCTATCCTATATATTTAGCTTAGCTTAGTTTGAGAGGGGTAGGGGATGGGATCCTCTCATACTTCCTCTCGAAGGAATTTTTGTCCATTTCAAATACCCATTTGCTTTCCCTCATGAACATAAGTAGGAGAGAAACTACAACCCCTCCACCCTGCCTCATTGACCTTGTTGGTATGCACCACCGTTAGATCGCCGGTGCAATAGCGCAGTGTCCCGTCTTCACACACCAAGTATTCTTACTGCAGATTTGTTTTAGCTTGAGAAGGAAGTTAATTCCTCTGTATTTCAAACATAGCTGTAAGGATCATGAGACCTTGTAATCATTCCGGTTGCTTTAGAGTAACTGCATTGGCCTAATATAATATACATCGATTTTGCTCAGGAGATAACCCAACCTTGGTCGTACGGAACCTTCCACCACGCTTTTGTCCGTTCTGGAACCTTTCTTGACCACCTCATCCTAATATTCGGGTTTATGAAGTTGAATTCTAATGCCTTTAAAGCGGACTCGCTGTCTACAAAGATCTTTACAATGCGGTTGTTGTTGTTGTTGTTATAGCGATAAAGAAGATGTTTATGGTTCTTTGCCAGATAAAGATCCAATACGTTCCGGTAACAAGCACCATTAAAGTACAAGCCCAACCATATCTGGAACGATTTATTATGACCACATTGAACTTTCTAGGCCTTCTCGCCTCCCACGCCCTAGTTCCATGAAGAGCTTGGGGTCGCCAGAGTCTTGCGGCTAAAGACACAGGATTCGCCTTGGGTAGGTGAGGTTTGCAATTGGATAAGATATAAATTGCGCTGTTAACCGCTTGAAGGGTTGCACTACACAACCCCCTTGAATCCCGCCACATTGTCGTCTGAAATGGTGATGTGCTGGAGCAGTATGGCTATTCTCTCGTTGGCATAGACCTCTGCCTGGAAGACAATGCATTAGTCAGTAAGTCGGTACGACAAATTTACCTGCAGATGCTTGTGTACAGTCCAGGTCCAATTTCCCTTTCCATTTTCGAGCCGTGTGTGCACATTGTAATACCAAAACCGTCTAGGCCTCTCTTCCAAAAAAAGTCGTATCTATATAACCCGCAATTCTTTATCGAAATGATATTCGAAATCAATCACGTACTTATTGTATATGAGCCACGAGGTCTTGGATTTTCGCAGAAGGTGAAGCTTATCAGTCGAAGCGGACAAACCAAGCGATTGGTTGATATACCAAACATAATCATAAATCGGTCGGATTAACATAGAATATTTTCTTCAGATATTGAGTATGTAAGATGATTTCTATGTATGGCTTAGGTGGGGTATTTGATATATTTTTAACATATGATATGTTTATCTGCAAAGTCAAAGTCTGGGTCTAAGGACTCAATGCGAATCGGCTCTTAGAAGTAATTGCTTCTCCTGAAAGCTTTGAAAGCTTATTTTACACATCCTCAATATATAATGCTTATCGTTGTAGCACTAAATAAAAATTTCATCTTACCTTCCATGTTACCACCTCAACCATCCCTTGCTTGAGTACCCTGAATAACAATTCCATCAACTATAACAGCAATTTAAAAAGTATAAAGTTATGAGAAAGCCCACAAAAGTTGAATTAAGTGGCAACAATATGAGTACTATGTATCCATGAGAGAGCAGAGGGCTTAATGAAATTTCCAAAAAAAGAAACAGAAATCAAGCAAAAAGAAAAACTAGGAATTCGTCAGCAATAATGTTGATGAAGAGTCTAAAGAGATGAAATATATGTATGTAGACGAAGCAACGCAGCTGACTGTCAGTTTGTTTGGAGTATCATAATGCGCCTCAACAGGAACAGCAGGCGAGTGGTGGGTGTGAAAGGTAATGAATATCCTACTGAGCAGTCAGCAAAAAAAGCCAATTCAAATTTGGTCATGAAAACAAAGTTGAGTCCAACAAAAGCTCATCAGCTTTAATAAATGCGGGCTTACGTAATAGGATGCTAACGAATATTCAGATTAAAAGCTGTTAAGATATGCTGCTGGCTTTCTTGGTACACTGTGTAACAAAAATTTCAAATTGATAGCATGTCGATAACTTTTCAATAACAAATCGGTAATAAATTAATAGCTTTAACAAAGTAACAAATCGATAACTTTTCGATACCAAATCGGTAAATAATTTATCACTTTTCGACACCAAATCGAAAAAATTTACGGTAACAAATCGATATTTTTTCGATAAAAAATCGATAACTTTTCAATAAAAATCGGCAAACTTTCAATAGCAAATCGATATTTTTTTCAATAACAGATTGAAAATTTACGAAGGTGAATCCATATAATTTTGATAAAAAAACAATAACTTTTCCATTAAAATTCGATATCTTTTCGACAAATTTTCGATAACAAATCGATTATTGTATAACTTTTCGATAAAAAACCCAAAAATCGTCGATAAAATTTTGATAAAAGCCGATAACTTATCGCCAACGTTTGTTAGAGATGACAAATTTATAACTGTTTTATAGATCGCCAACAACACGACAATAACTAACCGATAACACAGGGATGATAAATAGAGTTTATCACCCACCACTCAGTGCAATATAATATATTTGATCTCGACATCGGCCGTAGCAACAGCGTCCTGGAACGTCAAGGCATATCTGCCCGGTCAGGCGATGCAAAGTTAGAAATTATCTACATCTACATTCCTTCTGCCACCTGCTGCCTCCGTGGATACTACCCTGACATCTGCGCACTACTCACCGTGGCATTGTGATCTACAGACGGATGGCAGGAGTGAGATGATGGCGGACCAAATAGAAGAAACAGCGTACTGCACGACAAACGGGGGCGCCCCCACGTGTATGGTAGGAAGTTGTCATAGTTCGCCAGACATCTCCATCGTAAGCGCAGGGCTTGTTTACTGCATCAACTGGCAGCAGATGTTAACATCGAATTCATCACCTCTGTAAAACGTACTTTCATAAACCTTAAAAAAGGAAAGTGGGAAGATTACAAAAAATATACAGACAATCTGTTTGACGACCCCCAAATAAGGAAGATAAACCAACGCATCAGACACCTTGTGCACAAACACAAGCGGACGAAATCCATTGTAACCCCTTTGTTGGTGTGGGTAAGCTATGGTTTATCGTAAAGTCCCTATTAAACCCGACTAAGCACAATGACAAAATATCTATCGCCTTTGGCGATAAATTCCTGACCGATGTGAAAGGATGCGGGGACGCTTACTACGGTAGCTCAACGTGGATACTGTAACAGGTTAAGCTCTTACCTATCCAAAATGAAACACGATATACCTAACGTGACACCAACCATCTTTTTAATTGCAATGTGAAGCCAATGCTTCTAACACCTCTCTCACTCTGGTCCACCCCTGTTCAAGGGGCAAGTTTTCTTGTACTCTCGTTAGAGGATATTTTTATTTGTTGTTTTCAGGTCAGGCACAGCAGAGGTCGAAATATCGATTAATCATTAAACAAGTATATTTATTGAAAGATATAAAATATTTGGGTTTTATTTATGCGTGGCCTTGAGCTCGAAAAATTTAATAAGTTAGAGGATATTGATGACAATTTGCGAGTGGTTGCTCTGATTGTATGGGACGAAGCACTGCTACAACAACAACTACATGGATGATAAACCGATAAAATGTCGAAACGAAATGGTATAAACTACCATAACTCGTTGATAAAAAACAGTAAACTTATCGATAACGGTTGTTATAGATACCAAATCCTTAACACTTTGAAAACAAAGCAATAAAACACCGCCCAGTTTCCAGTACCGTTTCCCTTCCTTCCCGCAGTTCTATGGTAGCACAATGGGGATAACGACATGAGTTTCTCAGTAGTATTTCGATAGAAGTGTTGAAAATCTTAAATATATACCTAGAAATAATTTTTCAATGAGCACGGTGTTATGAGTAAAGCAGGATAGTATGTATCTATACGTGAGTATTACGCTCACCCGTCACTGCGTTCACGAGTAGGGAGACTATGCGCCTGTGGCACTAATAATGATGACAGAAATGAAGAAGAATACAATAAAGACGATTTTTAAGGTGAAATTGAAATTATTAATTTGCCAACTGGATCACAATGAGGCCAACGCGGATATGGCAAAGGCAAGTGCAAAAACAACGACAAACACAGGCGAAAAAACACCAACAATATTTCTTGGTAGTACAAAAGTAACAAAGCAAAATTTAACGGAAATGACATTTCCTCTGCTTGGTTGAGTAATGTGGCAGCACACAAATGCACGGCCACAAAAAAAAAAACAAAAAATAATAACACAAACAAACTAACCTTGAGCGAAGCAATACAACGCACCGGAAATCCAGTTATTTGTAATTGTATGCAGGTGTGTTTTCATTTTCTGTCAATAAATGCTAACTATTCATCTTGTATCGAAAACGAAACAGTCTCAGTACACAAATAAAAGTGAATTCCCATTCAATGGCTGTAATTACTTCTTTGCGTTCCACTTAGCTTTCGATGGGCCACCAAGCGTTCGAAGAGTGAACAATAAATTCTATGCGATAAGTTGAGCAGCGATGGATGATGTCTGCTGAATGTTGATGGGAAGGATGTTGTTGGTGTTGTGTGATTGTGCAAAGTGTAGTTGAAGAAAGTTTCAGAACCGGTACTAGGAGGTTGGTTGGGGGCTGAAATTGGCAGGTTAAGATTTGCGAATTTTCAAAGCTTGTATTAACCTGTAAGTCAGTGAACTTACAATTGGGACGTGCAACATGATAGTGGGTAGCGAAAAAAAGTTACATCAATACAACAACAACTCAACGATGGTTGAAGTTCAGGCGGAACCGCGATTTTATACATACCCGGAAGTGATGTTCAGTAAAGAACTCTACATAAGGGGCATTCATAAGGTCTCCCGTCCTTCGGGTTGTACCGCTGATACTTTCAGGTTAAATATCTAGGATTTATACTTTGCAGGAAGCTATCTTGGAAGTTAATGTTGAGCAAAAGGGCCAAGCTCAGTACACTGACTTTATATGGTCTGGTCTGGTGGAATGTTATTGGCATAGCGAACATTACCACACATCTAGGACCAGATTATAATAGTGAATATACGTATGGCTCTCACGGACATGAAACTATGACCAAGGGAATTTAGACTTCTTTCCCACTTCGCTTTCATTCCAGACAGAACGGGCTATTGTTTTCCAATAGCTGTCTTTTGAAGGAGGTTCAACACACTCACCCTCTCGAGAGATACCTAGCTAAGGCAATGAATCAGGTGACTGCTTCACAGAGGTGTCAAAGTAGGAAAGGGAGCTTTGATGATGGGATTTTCTGCCCGCACCTTGATGTTAAACGCATGTGTTAATGGCGGTGGATAAGTTTATATATCAACTCGGATAACAAGGCCGCATTTCTGACGAAATTTTTGACTCATTTATCCTCTGCTGTTGCGGTTGTGACGTATCACTGCCGAATGGAAGTCCATGCTGTACTTCTCCGTATAGCGGAAAATACTTGCTGTTGTAGTAGTAATTACGAGTTGAAATGATTGCCTCACTTCAGACTCTACTACCCAGCTTTTGCCAAAAGAAAGTCGAGAGCAGTCATACTTAACTGCATCATCTCAATGAAGCGATTCTCTTAGTCGATATGGCTGACCCCAAATCCCGCAAATCAATCGCACTCATTGCACCTTCCCACTACGTTTATCCTATAAATAACAAGGTGACTTTTTAACCAAACATCCTCAGCTCACATTCAACTGTCCACCAGTATCCGGTTTACCACTCATCATTCTCCTAGTCAAATGCAGTGACTTTGCATTCCGATTGCTATTCCCGACAACTGTTCTCTAACTCTAGATCGGAATTGTTATTACTTGCGAAACTAGATTCATGAAAGATTCTATATACGGTTACATGAAAAAAGCGTGACCCGCAAGCACTCAACGGGTAAATATACAGATGTAGGTTTTTTTTTTTTTTTTTAATTTTATTGATATATCATCGGCTAATTATCGACAGGGCATTCTTATCGTCGAGTAATCGGTTTATTTTGGCATATTATAGCCGAGTCATCAGGTTCATATTGGCCGATGACAAACTGATAACACTGCGATATGAAATGGATACCTTTTCGCTATCAGATCTAAAAGTTTTCCATGTCATTTCAAATTGTTACCTAATAAACCGCTAACTTTTGATAACATTTCGATAACTTCGGTAGATAATCGATAGAATTATCGAGATGTTTTTTTGACAAGGTGTCGTACGTCCGAAGATGACTTCCAACTGAAGTCGAAATATAGGTAAAATAAACAGACAGCAATTGCGTAGCGTAAAAATTTATTTCGTTTTTGAATAATTACACACAAATCTGTGACCTAGAGATCGATAATTCACATAAATTATAACATTCAAAAGGTTGAAAATTCTATAGAAATGATAGTCTTTTGATAGCGAATTGATAGATCCCATTAGCAAACCGATAAGTTGTCGATAGCTCGTTGTTGTTGTAGTAGTGCTTCGGCCATCCAATAGGTGCGACCGATCACAAATTGTCATCAATAGTCGATAGCTCGTCGATAACCTTTATCGATTTGTTGTTGAATTGTATGTAAATTCGATAAAGGATAAACGTCTATAACCTTTATAATCGATGGCAAATTTATATGCAATTCAATAACAAATCGATAACTTTTGTATGCCTTGTCGATAACACATCTATAACATAACCGATTTAAAGTGGATAGTACGCCCATAACCTCTCCAAAACAAACAGAGAACGCATAGACAACAAATCGTTAACACTTTTTTAACAAATTTATAACATGTCGTCCGGTTTCATTTCCGGCTCCGTCTGGGTTTTGACTTCTAATCTTTTTTCATTTAATTTTCTTTTTATACTCAGTTGAGCAGAGCTCACAGAGTATATTAACTTTGATTGGATAACGGTTGGTTGTACAGGTATAAAGGAATCGAGATAGATATAGACTTCCATATATCAAAATCATCAGTATCGAAAAAAAATTTGACTGAGCCATGTCCGTCCGTCCGTCCGTCAGTCCGTCTGTCCGTTAACACGATAACTTTGAGGTATCTTGATGAAATGTGGTATGTAGATTCCTGGGCACCCATCTCAGATCGCTATTTAAAATGAACGATATCGGACTATAACCACGCCCACTTTTTCGATATCGAAAATTTCGAAAAACCGAAAAAATGCGATAATTCATTGCCAAAGGCGGTTAAAGCGATGAAACTTGGTAGATGGGTTGACGTTATGACGCAAAATAGAAAATTAGTAAGATTTTGGACAATGGGCGTGGCACCGCCTACTTTTACAAGAAGGTAATTTAAAAGTTTTGCAAGCTGTAATTTGGCAGTCGTTGAAGATATCATGACGAAATTTGGCAGGAACGTTACTACTATTACTATATATATGCTAAACAAAAATTAGGAAAATTGGATGAACAACACGCCCACTTTTTAAAAAAAATTTTTTAAAATTCAAATTTTAACAAAAAATTTAATATCTTTACTGTATATAAGTAAATTAAGTCAAAATTCAACTCCAGTAATGATATGATGCAACAAAATACAAAAATAAGAGGAAATTTCAAAATGGGTGTGGCTCCGCCCATTTTCATTTAGTTTGTCTAGAATACTTTTAATGCCATAAGCTGAACAAAAATTTACCAATCCTTCTCAAATTTGGTAGGGGCATAGATTCTATGACGGTAACTGTTCTCTGTGAAAATGGGCGAAATCGGTGGAAGCCACCCCCAGTTTTTATACACAGTCCACCGTCTGTCCTTCCGCTGGGCCGTTAACACAATAACTTGAGCAACAATCGATATATCTTTACTAAACTTAGCCCACGTACTTATCTGAACTCACTTTATCTTGGTATAAAAAATGGCCGAAATCCGACCATAACCACGCCCACTTTATCGATATCGAAAATTACAAAAAATGAAAAAAATGCCATAATTTTATACCAAATACGAAAAAAGGGATGAAACATGGTAACTGGATTGGTTTATTGACGCAAAATATAACTTTGGAAAAAACTTTGTAAAATGGGTGTGACACCTACCATATTAAGTAGAAGAAAATGAAAAAGTTCTACAAGGCGAAATCAACAGCCCTTGGAATCTTGGCAGGAATACTGTTAGTGGTATTGCATATATAAATAAATTAGCAGTACCTGACAGATGATTTTCTGGATCACCTGGCCCACATTTTGGTCGATATCGCGAGAACGCCTTCACATATACATCTAAGGGCTACTCGCTTTTAAAACCCTCATTAATACTTTTAATATGATACCTATATCGTACAAACACATTCTAGAGTCACCCCTGGCCCACCCTAATGGCGATATCTCGAAAAGGCGTCCACCTATAGACCTAATGCCCACTCCCTCTTAAAATGCTCAGTAACACCTTTCGTTTGATACCCATACCGTACAAACATTCTGGAGTCACCCCTGGCCCACCCTAATGGCGATATCTCGAAAAGGCGTCCACCTATAGACCTAATGTCCACTCCCTCTTAAAATGCTCAGTAACACCTTTCGTTTGATACCCATATCGTACAAACATTCTAGAGTCACCCCCGGCCCACCCTAATGGCGATATCTCGAAAAGGCGTCCACCTATAGACCTAATGCCCACTCCCTCTTAAAATGCTCAGTAACGATTTTAACTTGGGGTCGCCAGAGCCTCATCCGTTAGTGAAACAGTATTCACCATGGATAGGTGAGTTTGACAATTGGGTTTGGGGAAGCTATATATTGGACTGGCAACCGTAAAGGGTTGCGCTACACAGCCCCTTGAATCTGGTATTTTAGTCGCCTCTTACGACAGGCATACCTACTGCGGATATATTCTGACCCCCTTACCCGCTTTTCTTTTCTTTTCTTTCCTTTTCTTTTCTTTTTTTCTTTTCTTTTCTTTTCTTTTCTTTTCTTTTCTTTTCTTTTCTCTTCTTTTCTTTTCTTTTCTTCTCTTCTCTTCTCTTTTCTTTTCTTTTATTTTCCTTTGCTTTCCTGTCCTATCCCTATCCTTTTCTTTTTTCCTTCACTTTGGGATTCTTTCCTTTCCTTTTCTTGCCTTAATTTTCTCTCTGATTTCGCTCATATAAACTCTGCATCCCATATTACTCCCACATAGCGCCAACATTCTGTTTTCCCACATTCTTCATACCATAACCACACAAAACGCCTACCCTTATATCTTAATATAAAAAAACACGTGTCACAAAATTTGTGGCCGCGATGGACTGCTAAAGTACTGAACCGATTTTGAATTTGTTTTGCACCCAGTGTGTAGTTTGATCTAACTTGAAAGATAGGATAGGCTATATCTCAGTTTCTAGTCGCAATATTATTTTATTGCAATTTATTTTATTTGCTTATACGTAATAATAATATGTTACGTATACGCAGTGGTACTCATATTTTCAAGAGGTGCGGATATACTTCAGAGTAATTGCTTGGTGTTTAATTAAACAACCTGCTTATCAATAAAAAATATTATAGCGAATGATATCAAGTATAGCACATTACCAGGCCCGGCGAGGGGGGCGGTTTCTGAGGGGGCCCGCGATTTAGAGGTACTATGACATTTTTTTTATTCAGGAAAGTCTTTAGTTGTTCCATGTGCAATTTTTAATCCGAATTTTAAAAGCAACGAAAATCTGCATTTCGTTTTACTATTATATTGAAGTGTGAAAAATAAAAATCTATATATATAACAAGTAAGAAAGGCTAAGTTCGGGTGTAACCGAACATTACATACTCAGCTGAGAGCTTTGGAGACAAAATAAGGGAAAATCACAATGTAGGAGAATGAACATAGGGTAACTCTGGAATGTGTTTGTATGACATGGGTATCAAATGGAAGGTATTAAAGAGTATTTTAAAAGCGAGTGGGCCATAGTTCTATAGGTGGACGCCATTTCGGGATATCGCCATAAAAGTGGATAAGGAGTGACTCTAGAATGTGTTTTTACGATATGGGTATCAAATGAAAGGTGTTAATGATTATTTATAAGGGAATGGGCTTTAGTTCTATAGGTGGACGCCATTTCGGGATATCGCCATAAAGGTGGACCAGTGGTGACTCTAGAATGTGTTTGTACGATATGGGAATGAAATGAAAGGTGTGAATGGGTATTTTAAAAGGGAGTGGGCCTTAGTTCTATAGGTGGACGCCTTTTCGAGACATCGCCATAAAGGTGGACCCGGGGGTGACTCTAGAATGTGTTTGTACGATACGGGCATCAAATGAAAGGTGTTAATGAGTATTTTAAAATGTAGTGGGCCTTAGTTCTATAGGTCGACGCCTTTTCGAGATATCGCCATAAAGGCGGATCAGGGGTGACTCTAGAATGTGTTTGTACGATATGGTAATCAAATGAAAGGTGTTAATGAGTATTTTAAAAGGGAGTGGGCCTTAGTTCTATAGGTAGACGCCTTTTCGAGATATCGCCATAAAGGCGGATCAGGGGTGACTCTAGAATGTGTTTGTACGATATGGTAATCAAATGAAAGGTGTTAATGAGTATTTTAAAAGGGAGTGGGCATTAGGTCTATAGGTGGACGCCTTTTCGAGATATCGCCATTAGGGTGGGCCAGGGTGACCCTAGAATTTGTTTGTACGATATGGGTATCAAATGAAAGGTGTTAATGAGTATTTTAAAATGTAGTGGGCCTTAGTTCTATAGGTCGACGCCTTTTCGATATATCGACATAAAGGCGGATCAGGGGTGACTCTAGAATGTGTTTGTACGATATGGTAATCAAATGAAAGGTGTTAATGAGTATTTTAAAAGGGAGTGGGCCTTAGTTCTATAGGTGGACGCCTTTTCGAGACATCGCCATAAAGGTGGACCCGGGGGTGACTCTAGAATGTGTTTGTACGATATGGGCATCAAATGAAAGGTGTTAATGAGTATTTTAAATGGGAGTAGGCCTTAGTTCTATAGGTCGACGCCTTTTCGAGACATCGCCATAAAGGTGGACCAGGAGTGACTCTAGAATGTGTTTGTACGATATGGGTATCAAATGAAAGGTGTTAATGAGTATTTTAAAAGGGAGTGGGCCTTAGTTTTATAGGTGGACGCCTTTTCGAGACATCGCCATAAAGGTGGACCAGGGGGTGGCTCTAGAATGTGTTTGTACGATATGGGTATCAAACGAAAGGTGTTAATGAGTATTTTAAATGGGAGTAGGCCTTAGTTCTATAGGTCGACGCCTTTTCGAGACATCGCCGTAAAGGTGGACCAGGAGTGACTCTAGAATGTGTTTGTACGATATGGGTATCAAATTAAAGTTATTAATGAGGGTTTTAAAAGGGAGTGTCCCTTAGTTGTATATGTGAAGGCGTTTTCGAGATATCGAACAAAATGTGGAACAGGGTAACCCAGAACATCATCTGTTGGGTACCCCTAATTTATTTATATATGTAATGCAACGAACAGTATTCCTGCCAAGATTCCAAAGGCTTTTGATTTCACCCTGCAGAACTTTTTAATTTTATTCTACTTAATATGGTAGATGTCACACTCATTTTGCAAAGTTTTTTCTAAAGTTATATTTTGCGTCAAAAAACCAATATTGTCACAACGAAAGCGGACAAAGGAAACACCACTGTGCTAATCGAAAAAGAGCAATATATATCCAAAACCGAGGATCTCATAGAGGAAATGAAATGTCGTAGAATGAGAGATGAATACCAAAAACAAATCAAAGTTGCTATAAAAAATGCAACAAATATAGTAGATTCTAACATGGCACATAGATTGGTCCAAATGAACCCTTCGGCTCCTCCACTGGTTGCGCTACCAAAAATCCACAAGCCGGACACGCCAATGAGGCCCATCATTAATTTCAAATCGGCACCATGTTACAAACTGTCCAAATATTTAAAAACGATATTGATAGATACTCTGGAGCTAAGGAACGAATATGCAATAGCTAACACAACAGAACTAATAGAGAGACTCGAGACCGTAGAGCTAACAAGAAACAGCAAATTGGTATCTTTTGACATAAAAGAGTTATACCCATCTATACCACTATCGGAGACTTTGGACATAGTTAGCTCAACAATAGTTCATAACACAAAAAACAAAGTGAAAAGTATGCAAATCACAAATACGCTAAGAACCACTTTACGTCAAAACTATTTTAAATTCAACAATAAAATATATAGACAAACAAACGGTCTTGGAATGGGAAGCCCCACATCAGCAATTCTTATGGAAGTATTCATGCAAAATCTGGAAGAAAAGTACATACAGGAGCTGAACTCCAAATTAGGCGTGTCATTTTATGCTAGATACGTGGATGACATAATATGCGTTTTAACTACTAATAACGAAGAGTTCGTACTGGAGTACCTCAACAAACAGCACGGCAATATAAAATTTACAATGGAAACCAAAAAATACGGAGGAATCAACTATCTAGACCTTACGATAAATATTGATAAAGAAGCCAAAAGATTTACTTACTTACTTAATTGGCGCTTAACCGTCTAAACGGTTATGGCCGTCCAACAAGGCGCGCCAGTCGCTCCTTCGCTCCGCCAACCGGCGCCAATTGGTCACACCAAGGGAGTTTAAATCGTTTTCCACCTGGTCCTTCCAACGGAGTGGGGGCCGCCCTCTACCTCTGCTTCCATAGGCGGGTTCCGATAGAAACACTTTCTTGGCCGGAGCATCATCTTTCATTCGCATAACATGGCCTAGCCAGCGCAGCCGCTGCGTTTTAATTCGCTGGACTATGTTGATGTCTGCGTATAGCTCGTACAGCTCATCATTAAATCTTCTTCGGTACTCGCCATCGCCAACGCGTAGAGCTCCATAAATCTTTCGAAGAACTTTTCTCTCGAACACTCCCAAAGCCGCTTCATCTGCTGTTGTCATGGTCCATGCTTCTGCCCCATATAGCAGGACGGGTACGATAAGTGACTTGTAGAGTATGATTTTCGTTCGCCGAGAGAGGACTTTACTTTTCAATTGCCTACCTAGTCCAAAGTAGCATTTATTGGCAAGATTGATTCTTCGCTGGATTTCAGTGCTGATGTTGTTGCTAATGTTGATGCTGGTTCCCAAATAAACGAAGTCTTTTACTATTTCGAAATTATGGCTGCCAACAGTAGCGTGGTTGCCAAGGCGCATATGCGCTGACTCTTTGCTCGATGACAGCAGGTACTTCGTTTTGTCCTCATTCACCATCAAACCCATCTTTACCGCTTCTTTTTCCAGCTTGGAGTAAGCAGAACTAACAGCGCGGGTGTTTAGGCCGATGATATCAATGTCATCAGCATATGCCAGTAATTGTACGCTTTTATATTATATTGTTCCAGTGCGGTTAAGTTCTGCAGCTAGTATAATTTTCTGCAGCATCAAATTAAAGAAATCGCACGATAGGGGGTCACCCTGTCTGAAACCTCGTTTAGTTTCGAACGGCTCGGAGAGGTCCTTCCCAATTCTGACTGAGCTGATGGTGTTGCTCAACGTCATTTTGCACAGCCGTATAAGTTTTGCAGGGAAACCAAATTCAGACATAGCGGCATATAGGCAGCTCCTTTTCGTGCTGTCGAAGGCGGCTTTAAAGTCGACGAAGAGGTGATGTGTGTCGATTCTCTTTTCACGGGTTTTTTCCAAGATTTGGCGCATTGTGAAAATCTGGTCGATGGTAGATTTACCAGGTCTGAAGCCGCACTGATAAGGTCCAATCAGCCGGTTCACGGTGGGCTTCAATCTTTCGCACAATACACTTGAAAGGACCTTATATGCGATATTAAGAAGGCTGATTCCACGATAGTTGGTGCATTTTGCAGTATCCCCCTTCTTGTGGACTGGGCAAAGAACACTTAGATTCCAACCGTCGGGCATGCTTTCGTCCGCCCATATTTTGCTAAGAAGCTGCTGCATGCGCCTTACCAACTCCTCGCCTCCGAACTTGAATAGCTCCGCAGGCAATCCATCAGCGCCCACGGCCTTGTTGTTTTTCAATTTGGTTATTGCTATTCTAACTTCGTCATAACCGGGCGGGGGGACATATATTCCATCATCATCGATTGCGGGATCGGGTTCTTCATCTCTGCGCGGTGAATTGCTGCCTCCATTTAGGAGAGCAGAGAAGTGTTCCCTCCATAATCTAAGCACTCTCTGGACATCAGTTACAAGGTCGCCGTTTTCATTCCTACAGGAGTTTTCCCCGGTCTTAAAACCTTCCGTCTGTCGCCGTATTTTTTGGTAGAATTTTCGGGCGTTATTCCTGGTGGCTAGCAGCTCAAGCTCCTCGCACTCACGCCTTTCTGCTTCTGCTTTTTTCTTCCTGAAAAGGCGTCTCGCTTCCCTTTTCAACTCACGATAGCGTTCACACACTCCTCTTGTCGCGCTCGCTTTTAACGTAGCCCTGTAGGCAGCGTCTTTTCTTTCGGTTGCAACGCGGCATTCTTCATCATACCAGTTGTTTTTTCGTGGCCGCCGGTAACCAATTTTTTCCTCGGCGGCAGTATGAAGTGCTTTGGAGATATGCTCCCACTGCTCCTGTATTCCTTCAGGATGAGTTGTGCCCTCAGAGAGCAGGTGTGAGAGTCGAGTTGCGAAATCATTGGCAGTCTGTTGTGATTGAAGCTTTTCGACGTCTAGCTTTCCTTGTGTTTTTTGTTCCTTGTTTTTAGCCGCGTTGAGGCGGGTGCGTATTTTGGCTGCAACGAGATAATGGTCCGAATCGATGTTAGGTCCTCGGATCGTTCGCACATCTAAAACACTGGAGGCATGCCGTCCGTCTATCACAACGTGGTCGATCTGATTGCGAGTATTTCGATCAGGAGACAGCCATGTAGCTTGATGTATCTTTTTATGCATGAACCTCGTGCTTGATATGACCATGTTTCGAGCACCGGCAAAGTCAATCAGCCTCAGTCCGTTAGGAGAAGTTTCATTGTGTAGGCTGAACTTTCCGACTGCTGGGCCAAAAACACCTTCTTTGCCCACCCTGGCGTTAAAGTCGCCAAGCACGACTTTTATATCATGACGCGGGCAGCGCTCGTATGTGCGTTCTAATTGTTCATAAAAAGTGTCTTTCACCTCATCGTCTTTCTCCTCTGTCGGCGCATGGGCGCAGATGAATGATATATTAAAAAATTTTGCTTTTATTCGAATAGCGGCGAGACGCTCGTCCACAGGCGTGAACGCCAGCACTTGGCGACAAAGTCTCTCTCCTACCACGAATCCGACGCCGAAACTGCGCTTATTCGCATGGCCACTCCAATATATGTCACAATTTTTGATCTTCTTTCTTCCTTGCTTCGTCCAACGCATTTCTTGGATGGCGGTGATGTCAGATTTTGCTTTGACGAGGACATCAACCAGCCGGGCATCTGCACCAATCCCATTCAGGGAGCGGACGTTCCAGGTGCATGCCCTCAATTCATTGTCCTTCAAACGCTTGCCATGGTCGTCATCAATAGAGAGTGTATTTATCCGAGGCTTGTTGTTATATTTCATTGGAGTATGGTTTTACGTGGCGGGTCCCAAGCCCAGCGCACAACCCGCTCAGCGGGGGTGAAAATATTACTTGGCACGTTTATATAGCGAGCCGCTTGCTCCAAGACAGACGCCCGCTTGCAGCCGCACCTAGAGTTGTACAGACGCTGCCGATGAAATCTCCCCCGGCTAGCCCTTAAACCGATTATGTCAGAGTGGCCTAGCCAAAAGATTTAACTATGACATATATAGAAAGTCAACGGCCACCGACACAATAATACACAATACCTCAAATCACCCTCAACATCATAAAAATGCAGCATTAAGGCACTTGGTACATAGACTTGAAAGAACACCTCTTACACAAGAGGCATATAAGAGAGAACTTCAGGTCATATATAATATCGCTGCAAACAACGGATATAAAAAAGCACTAGTAGATAACCTCAGAAGGACAAATGGAGAACCAAAAAGAAATAATGAAAAGGAAAATAATAGCTGGACGACTATGACATATACTGGAAAAGCAACATATAAATTGGCAAACTTCTTTAAAAAATACAACATTAACACAGCATTCAAAACATCGAACAATCTAGGGCGAAAACTAAGAATTAACATTAACTCAGAGGATCCGTTTAGCAGCCGCGGCGTATACAAGCTTACCTGCGGATGCCAGCATAGTTACATAGGACAAACAGGACGGCAAATAAGAACGAGGTTCAGAGAACATATTAGAGATTACAACAAAAAAATACGGAATCCAAACTAACCGAGTCTAACTTCGCAAATCACATGGTCGAGAATGAATGTTCCCCAGCAAACATCAATAAAACAGTTAGGGTTCTTCACATACAAGAAAAGGGCCGACGTCTCAACGTACTCGAAAACATGGAAATCTACAAACAGAAAACATTCGACGGTAGAATAATAAACGAACAGATAAACACAATTTCTGACACAATATTCGAGCCTTTAAAACTTGTTTACAGGAAACGACTCACACAGGTACAACAGACAAACACACAACAACAAATAAACACAAAACAATTAACACACCAAAACAAAAAACCGACAAAGAAGGTCAAACGACTAAAATCACAGATTTCTACCTACCCCAGTCAGCCACGCAAATCGATTAGTAAACCACCCTCGGTTCTGAACGAACACACAGCACATACACATAACTAAATATACACAAGCATCAATTTGACAATACCTGCTCATATACCTACGAACTATAAATACAGGACAAATGACAACAACAGATCAGAACGAAAATCGACACTGATGATGGCACAACGCCGAAACCGGTTTGGCTCAAAACCAAATTTGACAAGGGATGACGGAAAATCGTTCCAATATACATCAATACAATTACCATATTTCATCTCTCTTTTCATATTTGGTACAGAATTATGGCATTTTTTTTTTTTTATTTTTCGTAATTTTCGATATCGAAAAAGTGGGCGTGGTCATAGTCAGACTACGGCCATTTTTTATACCAAGATAAAGTGAGTTTAGATAAGTACGTGAACTAATTTAGTAAAGATATATCGATTTTTGTTACCGTGTTAACGGCCGTGCGGAAGGACAGACGGTCGACTGTGTATAAAAACTGGGCTTGGCTTCAACCGATTTTGCCCATTTTCACAGAAAACAATTATCGTCATAGAATCTATTCCCCTACCAAATTTTATAAGGATTGGTTAATTTTTGTTCGACTTAAGGCATTAAAAATATTCTAGACAAATTAAATGAAAAAGGGCGGAGCCACGCTCATTTTGAAATTTTCTTTTATTTTTGTGTTTTGTTGCAACATATCATTACTGGAGTCGAATGTTGACATAATTTACTTATATACTGTAAAGATATTAAATTTTTTGTTAAAATTTCACTTAAAAAAAAATTGTTTTTAAAAGTGGGCGTGTTCGTCATCCGATTTCGCTAATTTTTACAGCTTGCGAAACTTTTAAATTACCTTCATTTCACTGTGACATCTCAGGAAACTGCGCTGCGGATGAGCTAGCTAGGGAAGGCACCAACTTGCAAACAACAACCTCCGCTGGTTGGGCCAGCCCTTCTCTAAACACTTGCAAATACCACCTGCGATCTCTTTTCACGGATCAGGCAAACGTCGGATGGGTGAGGGAACCTACATGTAGTATATCCAAGCAAATCTGGCCTAAGCTGGATGAAGAGAGATCGCGATCGGTGATATTGTTAAACCGTATCTCTATAAGCCCACTAGTGGGTCTTCTTACAGGTCACTGTCTCATGGGCACTCACGGTGCCTATATGGGCCTGCAGACAAATGACTTCTGCCGTAGCTGTAGGGACGAGGAGGAGATAGAAAGCGTTGAGCACTATCTGTGGCACTGTCCCGCACTGTTAAAAACCAGGTACCAATGCCTCCACAGACACTCTTTTGGGTGCCTTGCGGAGCTTGAATCTATAAACCCAAACGATATCTTGCGTTTCATTAGGCAAACGCGCTGGTTTAGCCTCACCGGGGTCTAAACTCTCCTCTTCTTCGGAAGTAGGGTAATAGGAAATAGGGGCCCCCGCGTGGTGGCACAACGGGCCACAACGGCCTACGTGAGTCTCCGCTCGGACAGCGGAGGCAGTTACTCTAACCTAACCTAACCTACCTTCTTAAAAGTGGGCGGCGCCACGCCCACTGTCCAAAACTTTACTAATTTTCTATTGAACGTCATAAGGTCAACCCACCTACCAAGTTTCATCGCTTCATCGGTCTTTGGTAATGAATTATCGCACTTTTTGGGTTTTTCGGAATTTTTGATATTGAAAAAGTGGGCGTAGTTATAGTCCCATTTCGTTCATTTTAAATAGCGATCTGAGATGAGTGCCTAGGAACGTACATACCAAATTTCATCACGATACCTCAAAATTTACTCAAGTTATCGTGTTTACGGACGTATCGCTAAATAAATTTCTTGTTTCGCCCAGCTCAGTTTGATATATAGAAGTCCATATCTATCTCTATTAGTTTATGCCGTTATCGATTACCGTTATGCGAACAAAGTTAATATAATCTGTGAGCTCTGCTCAGCTGAGTATAAAAAGAAAGGCTAAACTGTGTGTTAGTTGGTCGCCGGTGTTTGAAGAGATGCGTTGGTCGATTTTGTTCAAACTTTCACACGAGTTGCGTAAACCTCACGCGGTGGTTACTACATAGGTAGAGGGTCTCGAGATATAGGCCGAAAAGTGGACCCGAGTACCCCTAGAATGTGTTTATAGAATATGGATAACAGATGAAAGCTGTTGATGAGTGGGTTAGTACAGAGTAATATATTATCCAGAGGCGGACCGGGACTGGGATTAGGACTAGGACTGGGACTGAGACTCGGAGTGGGACTGGTACTGGGACCGGAATAAAATACATACCACCCTCTGGGGCAGGCAATAAGGGATGCAGAAGAATGAGAAGATGAGAGAAGATAAAAGGGAGAAGGAGATTGAGAAAGAGATAGAAAGAGACGAAGATGGAGATAGATGAAACGAAAAAGACGCAGGGAGGAGTGAATAAAAGGATTAGGAAAAAGTGAAAAGGGGGTGGGTAGGGCAGAATCAGATGGAAAAAGCTTATTGAAATGTATGCAGATAGGCCAAATTTAGGGCAAGACAACGTCTGCCGGGTCTTCTAGTTATTTATATAACCATAATGCAAAGGCGACGCTTACGCTTCGACTTACCTTACATTCTGGACTCCCCTATATCGTGAACAAAGATGCTACATATCAAAAAGTTAGCGATACTGGTTATAGTTTTTAGTAAGTAAAAGTAACATTCACACATATTCCGGTACTTGCGAGAGAGAGGCGAGTAAGGCGTTGTTGGTCGACAGAGCAGGAAATTGCAATTATTGCAAAGAATTGTGAAGAGATTAAAAGCTGACAAGAAATGCTGCAGCAGTAGCAAACGTAACGCTGCTGTAGCAGCAAAAACAACAACAATTTTGTAAGTTGCCGATGCATAACAGCTGTAACAACTACATGCTTAAAATATAGGGAAAAGGAGCATACTGCAATTTGTTTTCATCTGCAACCGTTTTTCTTTCATATTTACTTTTACCTTACTTGTTGGTTGCTCATTTTGTGGCACTTGCAATATGGCTTGCAGCAATCGGTGTGGAAAACTTTCCTTTTGTAGATTCCTTTTAAGTGTTGTTTTTGGAAATTGTTGTTGTCTGCTTCCTTTTGTTGTTATTTGTGGTATATTTGTAGATCGCGTTTCGTATATGGGCTTTGCTCTCCTTCTTTGTTTGCACAGTTTTACTCTTCTTCTTGCAGCAATCATTATTATTGCGTTGCACTTAGATTAAAAATGTTGCACTTAAATTAAAAATGTTTGGTACTACAACAACTAATTTTACATGAAAATTTTAAAAGGTGTCCTGAGAGGCTTTTCATGTTTTTAATTGAGGTAATAGAATATCCTTTTACACTTTAACTTTAAATGAAATGACTTTCGAAATCTCTGAAGGGTCTACTTTAAACTGTCGCCTTATGTTCTATCAGCAGTTATATCAAAGAATATTATCCGATTGTCCCAAAATTCTACTCACCAGACTTTCGGGTCGAACTAACACTAGTATTCTATTTAACCGTCTTATGCAGATCCTGCAGGTTATTTTTGCACATTCTCACGTCGCCTAACTCGCCTATTTCTAACGATGTCTTTACACAGCTACGATCACCATAGCATGAAAATATTGCATTGAAAAGAGCACTCTAGGATGATTCGTTTTGTCTCTCAAACGGTGCATGGATTGCACGAAATGCATAAATTGCAAGGATTGTAAAGTCATAACAACAATCCGCTCAAACCTAGGTATACTTTCGTGCAACCATTTGCCGAAATGAAAATATAACCCTGAGTCAGCGGTATTTTTATACTCAGTTGAGCAGAGCTCACAGAGTATATTAACTTTGATTGGATAACGGTTGGTTGTACAGGTATAAAGGAATCGAGATAGATATAGACTTCCATATATCAAAATCATCAGTATCGAAAAAAAATTTGATTGAGCCATGTCCGTTCGTCCGTCCGTCCGTTAACACGATAACTTGAGTAAATTTTGAGACATCTTGACGAAATTTGGTATGTAGGTTCCTGGGCACTCATCTCAGATTGCTATTTAGAATGAACGATATCGGACTATAACCACGCCCACTTTTTCGATATCGAAAATTTCGAAAAATCGAAAAAGTGCGATAATTCATTACCAAAGACGGATAAAGTGATGAAACTTGGTAGGTGGGTTGAACTTATGACGCAGAATTGAAAATAAATAAAATTTTGGACAATGGGCGTGGCACCGCTCACTTTTAAAAGAAGGTAATTTAGAAGTTTTGCAAGCTGTAATTTGGTAGTCGTTGAAGATATCATGTTAACGGCCATTCGGAAGGACAGACGGACGACTGTGTATAAAAACTGGCCGTGGCTTCAACCGATTTCGCCCATTTTCACAGAAAACAGTTAGCGTCATAATATCTATGCCCCAACCAAATTTTAAAAGGATTGGTAAATTTTTTGTTCGACTTATGGCATTAAAAGTATCCTATACAAATTAAATGAAAAAGGGCGGAGCCACGCCCATTTTGAAATTTTCTTTTATTTTTATATTTTGTTGCACTATATCATTACTGGAGTTGAATGTTGACATAATTTACTTATATACTGTAACGATATTAAATTTTTTGTTAAAATTTTACTTAAAAAAAATTATTTTTTTAAAAGTGGGCGTGGTCCTTCTCCGATTTTGCTAATTTTTATTAAGCGTACATATAGTAATAGGGGTAACGCTCCTGCCAAATTTCATCATGATATCTTCAACGACTGCCAAATTACAGCTTGCAAAAGTTTTAAATTACCTTCTTTTAAAGGTGGGCGGTGCCACGCCCATTGTCCAAAATTTTACTAGTTTTCTATTCTGTGTCATAAGGTCAACCCATCTACCAAGTTTCATCGTTTTAGCTTTCTTTGGTAATGAATTATCGCACTTTTTCGGTTTTTCGAAATTTTCGATATCGAAAAAGTGGGCGTGGTTATTGTTCGATTTCATTCAATTTAAATAGCGATCTGAGATGAGTGCTCAGGAACCTACATACCAAATTTCATCAACTTACCTCAAAATTTACTCAAGTTATCGTGTTAACGGACGGACGGACGGACATGGCTCAATCAAATTTTTTTCGATCCTGATTATTTTGATATATGGAAGTCTATATCTATCTCGATTCCTTTATACCTGTACAACCAACCGTTATCCAATCAAACTAAATATACTCTGCTCAACTGGGTATAAAAAGAGTAATATACTAACAATGTCGATAAGGGTGTACGTGACGATAACTAATAGTGTTTTTTTCTACACGAAAATATCGCCTTCACGCCAACTCTTCAAAAAGTTGTGTTCTGTTGTAAAATCAGCATAGCCTCAATAGCGGGCATCATTATCTTTTTTCAACAAACTACCCCTAAAAATGGCCAAAAAAGCAACATTACTTGCCCTCGATGCCAATGACGGTGCAGAAAACAGCCCTGTCAATCAGATGATGAATCACATTGACATATAAACACAGTATACTATCTGTCACTTTCTAGCAAACATAAATCACCTACGATAAAGCAGCCCCGATAAAGCATGCAAAATTTTGACATTTCATTTTGGCAATTTTTGTTATTTTCAAGTCATGCAGGGTGGCACTGAACATTTTAAGTGAGCTACAATTTCACATGGCGAAGTGAGAATCTAAAAAATATTTGCTCCTGAAAGTGGTGACATTTTCGTGTAGAAAAGAAAACACTATAAGCTCTTGTTTATCATCACTGTTGCGAAGCCAAGGTAAGGCCAGAAAAGGCAAGGAAAGAAATTAAAGGGTAAAATAATAAAAAAAGAATAACAGAAAGAAAAATTTGAAATTGAAAAAGAGGGAAAAAAGGAACGATTATATAACAAAACTGAAGCCGGACCCGAAATGGAAATCGGATAGGACAATTCTTTTCCATACGGTTCAAGCAGCTCACTACTGCCGGTCGCTTGCGTCCAAATATCCACTGGGTAGCCACTGAACATCCATTTAGTGGTGTGCTTATGTCAGAAGACGACAACTTGGCTAGGCCACTCCAAAATAATCCGTTTAAGGGCTAGTTGGGGGCGTTAAATTCGTAGTGTAAGAGAGACTTCGTCGTGAAGTACTATCGTTCATGCATGTAGGCGAACGTCTCGCCGCTATCGCCGAAAAATCAAAACTTTGTAACATGCACCGACGGACGATGAGGTGAAGGATGCATTCTTCGAGCGCTTGAAACGCACATAAAGGGCTGCTCCCTTTATGATATAAAAGTCGCGCTGGGCGACTTTAACGTTTTGCCGGTGCACAAAATATGGTCATAGCCCATTACCAGGCTTACGCATACAAAAATATATCCATACATGGCTGTCCCTGCTTCGAAATAGGTGGAACAAAATCGCCCACCTTGTGAAAGACGAGCGGCACACCTTCCGTATTTAAGATGTACGTACAATACGAGAACCTATCATCGAGTCGGGTCACTATGTTGTCGCAGCCTAAACACATACCCGCCTCTGCGCGATTAAAAGCAAGAGACAAAAAACACAGGGAATATTAAACGTCGAAAGGATTGCAGCAAACTTCCAATGATAGCACAAATCAAGCTAAAGGAATGCAGCAGCCCTTCACACTGTCGCCGAGAAAAAAATTGTTTTACCGGCGACCAGGGAAAAATAAAATAAATAAATAAATGTAAGGCGCGATAACCTCCGAAGAGATCTAAGGCCGAGCTTCTCTTCCAATTTGCGTCGTGCTCCTCTTGATTTTCCCTACAAATTGGCCGGAGGGGACCTACATGTTTTATGCCGACTCCGAACGGCATCTGCAAGGCAGATGAGTTTTCACTGATAGCTTTTCATGGCAGAAACACACCCGGAGCGCTTGCCAAACACTGCCGAGGGGCGACCCCGCTTAGAAAAATTTTCTTCTAATTGAAAAACCTTATTTCTAAAATTTTGATGTTGCTTTGCTCGGGAGTTGAACCCAGGGCATACGGTGTGATAGGCGGAGCACGCTACCATCACACCACGGTGGCCGCCAGGAAAAAATAACTGATATGGTAAATAATGCCACGTTTGAACCGATAAAAAGAACTTTTAAAGCGAACACCACAAAAAGAGGGTGTGAACACTACCGCGAGCTAAAAAGGGAATTGGGATGCCTTTGCAGGAAGAGGAAAGAAGAGGCAAACAGGCGTGCATACGAGGAGCTTGAGCTGTCAGTAGGAATAACGCTCGAAAATTGTGTCAAAAACTCGGAAGATGGAAGCCCGACCCCGCAATCGATAATGATGTAATTATTGTTCCTTAACCTGACTATGACGAAGTCAGAATAGCAATAACTAGATTAAAAAATTAACAAGGACGCGGGCGCCGAGGGATTGGCTGCGTAGCTATTAAAATACGGAGGAGAGCAGTTGGTGAGGCGCATGCATCACTTACTTACTTACTTAATTGGCGCTTAACCGTCTAAATGGTTATGGCCGTCCAACAAGGCGCGCCAGTCGCTCCTTCGCTCCGCCAACCGGCGCAAATTGGTCACACCAAGGGAGTTTAAATCGTTTTCCACCTGGTCCTTCCAACGGAGTGGGGGCCGCCCTCTACCTCTGCTTCCATAGGCGGGTCCCGATAGAAACACTTTCTTGGCCGGAGCATCATCTTTCATTCGCATAACATGGCCTAGCCAGCGCAGCCGCTGCATTTTAATTCGCTGGACTATGTTGATGTCTGCGTATAGCTCGTACAGCTCATCATTAAATCTTCTTCGGTACTCGCCATCGCCAACGCGTAGAGGTCCATAAATCTTTCGAAGAACTTTTCTCTCGAACACTCCCAAAGACGCTTCATCTGCTGTTGTCATGGTCCATGCTTCTGCCAAATATAGCAGGACGGGTACGATAAGTGACTTGTAGAGTATGATTTTCGTTCGCCGAGAGAGGACTTTACTTTTAAATTGCCTACCTAGTCCAAAGTAGCATTTATTGGAAAAATTTAATCTTCGCTGGATTTCAGTGCTGATGTTGTTGCTAGTATTGATGCTGTTTCCCAAATAAACGAAGTCTTTTACTATTTCGAAATTATGGCTGCCAACAGTAGCGTGGTTGCCAAGACGAATATGCGCTGACTCTTTGCTCGATGACAGCAGGTACTTTGTTTTGTCCTCATTCTCCATCAAACCCATCTTTACCGCTCCTTTTTCCCGTTTTGGAGTAAGCAGAACTAACAGCGCGGGTGTTTAGGCCGATGATATCAATGTCATCAGCATATGCCAGTAATTGTACGCTTTTATATTATATTGTTCCAGTGCGGTTAAGTTCTGCAGCTAGTATAATTTTCTGCAGCACCAAATTAAAGAAATCGCACGATAGGGGGTTACCCTGTCTGAAACCTCGTTTAGTTTCGAACGGCTCGGAGAGGGATAGCGGAATATAGGCTGCTGTCGAAGGCGGCTTTAAAGTCGAAGAAGAGGTGATGTGTGTCGATTCTCTTTTCACGGGATTTTTCCAAGATTTGGCGCATTGTGAAAATCTGGTCGATGGTAGATTTACCAGGTCTGAAGCCGCACTGATAAAGTCCAATCAGCCGGTTCACGGTGGGCTTCAATCTTTCGCACAATACACTTGAAAGGACCTTATATGCGATATTAAGAAGGCTAATTCCACGATAGTTGGTGCATTTTGCAGTTTGCGGGATCGGGTTCTTCATATCTGCGCGGTGAATTGCTGTCTCCATTTAGGAGAGCAGAGAAGTATTCCCTCCATAATCTAAGAACTCTCTGGACATCAGTTACAAGGTCGCCGTTTTTGTTCCCAAAGCAGTTTGCCCCGGTCTTAAATCCTTCCGTCTGTCACCGTTTTTTTTGGTAAAATTTTCGGGCGTTGTTCCTGGTGGCTAGCAGCTCAAGCTCCTCGCACTCACGCCTTTCTGCTTCTGCTTTTTTCTTCCTGAAAAGGCGTCCCGCTTCCCTTTTGAACTCACGATAGCGTTCACACACTCCTCTTGTCGCGCTCACTTTTAACGTAGCCCTGTAGGCAGCGTCTTTTCTTTCGGTTGCAACGCGGCATTCTTCATCGTACCAGTTGTTTTTTCGTGGCCGCCGGTAACAAATTTTTTCCTCGGCGGCAGTACGAAGTGCTTTGGAGATATGCTCCCACTGTTTCTGTAATCGTTCAGGATGAGTTGTGCTCTCAGATAGCTGGTGTGAGAGTCGATTTGCGAAATCATTGGCAGTCTGTTTTGATTGAAGCTTTTCGACGTCTAGCTTTCCTTGTGCATGCATCAACTTCTATTCAAAATATGGTCGGACGAGTACATGACCGACGTAATCAGCCTTCTTGGTACTGATTATAAGGTCCTGTGAAGCGTATTGTACGAAAGATTGAAGCTCATCGTGAATCAACAGATTGGACCTTATCAGTGCGGATTTAGACCTGGTGAAACTACCATCCACCAGCTTTTCACTATAGCCAAATTTTGGAAAATGCAGCACAAAAAGAGTTGGCATATATCATCTTTTCGTCGATTATGAAAGTACCTTCGGCATCATTAAAAGCAGGTATATGCTGCTTTGTGTGAATCTGGGCTTCATGCAAAAAAATAACGTTGAGCAACACCATCAGCTTATTCAGAATTGGGAAGGACCACTCCAAGCCCTTCAATACTGAACGAAGTTTCAGAAAGGATGATTCCCTATCATGCGAATTCTTCGATTTGATGCTGTTGAAAATTATACTAGCTAAAACACTTCAAACTTGAGTAAAAAGTGCAAAGGATGGCTTTGATGGTGAATAAATACAAAACAAAGTACCTGCTGTCATCAAGCAAAGGGTCAGCGCACTTGCATCTTGGCAATCATGCCAAGCACCTGAATTAACACAAACAACAACGCCAGTCTAGAAATCCAGCGAAGACTTACATTTGCCACTTAAGGCTTCTGTGGACTAAGTAGGCAATTGAAAAGTAAAATCCTGTTTCGGCAAACGAAAATCTTGCTGTACAAGTCACTTATCGTACCTGTTCTAATATATGGTTCAGAAACGTAGACCATGACAAAATCAAATGAACAGGCTCTGATAGTGTTCCAAAGAAAAGTCTAAAGGTTGGCGATGGCGAGCACCGAAGAAGATTTAATGATGAGTTTTTCGAGCTTTATGCAGAATCAACATAGTGCAGGGAATTAAAACACACAGGCCACGTTTAGTTCATGGTTTACCAATGAAAGATGATACTCCGTCCAAAAAGAATTCTCATCGCAAACCTCCTATGGAAACACAGTCGATAAATGCTTACAGGAGTGCCTGTCTCCGTAGACCTACCTCCGGTGTAAACACAGATCAATGTCCGTTGATCTTCGGCCCAACAAGTTGGTACCAATCGGTGAGCTGGGGTGTTCAAGTCCATCAGGAGGAATATCCACCCTACTCTTCCATTTTCGGGTAATGGCACCCGGTTGCACGGCAACTCCACCGCGAGTACTGGTACTTGTGCGTTTATGATCATGTTGCAACTGAACCCAGCTAAACGTTCTATTCAGTTTTATGCAACTTTGTTCTGCATTAATTGCTGCTTTATATATGCCCACATATTCATCGTTATTTGCTACTGTGGTATACAACTTCTAATAACTCGCTTCGTTGTATAATCTTCTTCATTATTCTTCATTATTCTTCAATTACGTTCCGTTTTATTCCACAATTTAGGGTTGTGGCCAACCTTTTCAACCATAGACCAGTGTTGGGGGGCTTTTCGCCTCAGCAATATCTTTGCAACAGCAGCTTGCCACACTGCAGTGATCTAACATCGTTAAATCTGCCACATTTTTGGATGTGGCCATCCATTCTGCGAACGCCTCCTATTCGCTACGCAGTCTAAAGCAGCCTCAAACATCTCAAAAAACAAGATGAGCACCGGCCCACTCGTACAATTATCGATTGTTTTTCGGCTAACGATAGACATACGTTTCTTCTTTCACCATCTTTCAACCGTGTTTCACCATCTTTCTCCGGTATCTTCGGTTTCCACAATTATGGGATGTGACCAACCTTTCATCTGCCCCTCAGGGTCAGTTTCTCAATGAATTTGGGTATACTGTGACAAGAAATAGACCGAATTCCCTTGGGTTTGCACGCCCCAAGGGAAAACAAGTCTACTCAGAGCGTGTCATAAAGTGAAATCTTATTTGAAACCACAACCACCGCGATGCTCCCACAAGGGGGCCATCCCAGGACAGGAGGTGAGACCTGAGTACAAAGCATTGTTCGATGCAGTGCATCAGATCACACTGGCTTCTCCTGCTCCCGCGGTAGCAGTATTTATAAAGACCTTGCCAAGGGTCCCACAGGGAGATACCCGCGTGCACCCTGCTATCTTTCGAGTAAAACACCTTACTCATGGATTGGGTACCCATGGTATTATGGTCGCCTTTTACGACCGGTATACCTACCGTGGGCATATTTTTTCCTCCAGCCCACAGCGGTCCTATGGAAACACAGGAAGAAAACGGTCCCACTCCACTTGAAAGGGGAAAACGATTTAAATTCTTCATGTGGTTACCAATTGAATAATATTTAAAAACGCCGTGTATCTGATTATGTTTCAAAAACTCGCGATCTTAGGAGTTTACAGAAGAACACCCCAGCTCACATTAAAATATATGGAATTTATGCCCAGATAGAGCGTTTTTGAAATAAATTTTAAAATATTATGTTTTTGAATGTATTAAATATGAAGACTGCTTGTTGGTTTCAATTCAGTTTTTTCTATTTCGTATCCGATCAATTCCCATTTAAACTTCGTTTTCGGTTACATTGTTCCGGTTCCGGTTTCCAATTTCAATGAAATGGTAATTGAGCTTTCGGGTTTGGTTAACGCTAACAATGCGGCTCAGTTTTCGCTTTCGGTTCGCTTTGGCTCTGCGTTCACTTCAGTTCTGGTTTAGATCTCAATTTCGGATTCGGTCGCGGTTATCATTCCAGTCTGATTTCGGTTTCGGTTTCCCTAGCTTTTCTTCCTTTTACTAAATTATTTTATCATCTGTATTTAATTAGCGAGTCTTGCTCATATTGCTTTATACAATTGTTTTGTTATTGATACTCAGCTCCCAAGAAGCAACTGATGATGAAGTGAAATTCAGAAAAATTGTCTTAGTAACCATCGCCGTTTGTAAACTTTTCAATTTTTCTCTAATATCAACACTAAATTATTTTAGTTTAGGAAAGATGTTCAAAAGTACAAAAAAAAAACATCTTATACACAATTATTTATGAATGCAATTTCAATTTTAATTTCATTTTCGTTTATTCAAATGAATGCTTCCAGGTTTTCCGCTACATATTTGGCGTTCTTTAGCAAGATAAACGCATTTCATTAATTTGTTTGTACATGTGATTGTTACGCGTGAAAATTGTGTCATGAACATATGGTCGCATTCGCGTATTTTTCCCCTTTCATCTTTAAATGCAATTTATCTGCTTTTAATAAGTTTTAAATTAATTTTATCGCAACTCGCAGTCCTATTCATTGAGTTGTTCAGAAAATGCAAATCTGTTGTCATCAGAATAGGTAAAATATATTTTTTTTGCAGATAGTGATCTGAATGAAAATTTAAGTTTTTACCTGAAAAATATGCAGTCCTGTGCCTCTGTGCGGAAGCATTGAGGTATTGATTGGCTAGATTAAGTCAGAGACTGGGTACATGGGATGGTTTAATGGATAGTCCCTTGTCAAATTTAGTTTGGTGGTTTGGAGAAAATCTGGTCTGACGTTGTGCCATCTTCAGTGCCAATTTTCTTTCCCTAGACGAAAATTTATTGCTGAGTAAAAAGAGCTTCACGCTTGACAAATTGGGTGTGTCGTAACGAATACAAGCTCAAGAGCTTCTCTTGGTACGGTCTGACGTAAAAAGTGCTTCTGTCCATAACAGAATTTTCAGCATGAAGGTCTTCCTAAACTGAGTCGAGAGAACCAGTTGGTGTAGGATTAGATCTCCATTGGTGTTCCGACTTAGAACCAGTTATAACTAAGAAAGAAGCACTTAATTTCTATACGACGCCCAAAACCAATTAACTATCATTTTAATGATAACGGCCACTGGTGAAACTATTTTTAAATTTCCCTTTCATTTCCAGTAGAAAATTCGCAATAATTGTTTCAAATTATTTTGTTTAATAAATCAATGAATAACTTAACTTCTCAGTTGTAAATGTATGCATGGAACATCAATATATTGTGGCATGAATTGGAGCTATGTGACCAGTATAAATGCACGTTTATCTTTTTTTACCACATGTAGAGCATACTGCATACTCTATTACTCCCTTTGTACTACTTCTGCATGCATATGGTTGTAGTAATGCCGAATGCATACATACGCACTAGAAAAGCATGTAGATATCCAAAATTATGCTTCAAATGTACGAAAGGACTATCCTGGTATTCATCAATAGGAATTTATTCTACATATGTAATTACAATAACAATAACATTGATATGATAGGAGATGACGCCAGTTGAAGCCGTCAGCTTGGTTCAATGACGGCAAAGCATCTTGGGTCAAACTGTCGGCGGTCGTCATTATTCCTCGATATATTCCAATATTGTTTCAAGTACATACATTTCGTAAATACGAATAAAATTTTAAAGACAATAAAGAAAAATCAAAACGTCCTAAATTATATACGTGCAGACAAAATTCAGATATGTGTATTTTTACAAACATACGATCATTGAAACTTTTTTCACTCGGGTAGCAATGAATTGTTCATAGTTTTTCACGTACTAATACAGAAAGCGTATTTTTGTATGAATAAATATGTTTTCAGTTCAAAAATTGTGATTTTTACATACTTTTTCATGCATTTAGCATACATACATATATCCTGTATGCAAACAATTTATTTCAACTGGGTTTTGTTTTGTTATGACACTTAAATGTGTGTTAATATTTGAGTGACATAAATTCAATAAATAATCATAATTACTTACATCTCTACTTTAATGCAATTTATCGTAATTTGTATTTAATTTTCAACAAGCAAAGAAATCTATGTTCGGATGCGACCGAACTCATATACCCAGCTGTATACTTCGTTAAAGTAAGATGTAGATGTAGATGTGGATGTAAGAGAAGATGTAAGGGTAGAGGTGTCATTTGATACTTTTCTGGATGTGACATCCTATATATTTATCAATTCATATGCCGTTGCAATTTAACGCTGAGTGAATAAATTTGAAATACTCTGTCTGTTCAGACACAGCTGAGTGAAAAAAGTAGAAATAAAGTTTTATAACTTAAAACTTGCCTTAACATCATATGCAATTAATTTAATAATAAACACCTTATATTTTATATATATAGTACATATATACATATAATGTATGTACATTAAGGTGGTCCTTATACGCAGAGTTGCTCAACCCCTATGCACTTATAGCACTTTTGTTTTTGTTTTACCCTGAATAGTCACAGATACAAATTCACACTTTGAATATAAACAAAAATTTCATAGAGCTTCCATATTCCCTCACATCTAAATTCGATTCATATGAAAGTGCAAAGAAAAAGCACTGCCATATGAAGCCAAGGTACTTCGATGTGATATTCAAATTTACACTATAAATTGGCAACAAACAATTTTTAAAAAATTTTGTAGCACTGAGAAAAATTTAAATTCAAAATTTATTCCTAGACGGAACTATCAAATTCTTCAAACATTTTTTATTCTCAATTAAAAAAAGTTCCAGTATACATACATATAATTTAGTATATGTATTATGATTTGCATTTGAATATAAACTTTTTTGAACAGCCCCGCTTATATGCATATCAAATAAATAATATTTTCCAGTGTCAACCCATCAAAGAGCAACACTTAACACAAAAATAGCGCACTAAAATTACGGAACAGATTGGAAACGGTTAAGGGGAGTCGCACAGTAGTTAACGATAAGATCGGTCTATATCATCCATACCACGAGGGGATTAAGAGTCATGGCACCTAGATGGGGAGTATCTGCCTTGTCAGAGCGACGCATTTGCAGATAATGTAAATCGGCGTTTCATTCTCCAGCTCACATAAGTATGGCAGATTTGTGTATCCGATAGATTTAACTTACTTAGTAGACTACGGGACAGTGAGAGTTCGCAGGATTCTCTGCCTAGATTAACAAGTTTGGTAGATAGGCTCGTTTCTGGGAGTATAAAAACTTTGGCTTGGCTTTGCCCTGGGCATTCAATCCAGTATTTGCTGAACTGATTTGTTTCCCAGTTTCTTATTGTTTCCCTAGCGTGCGCCTTCATGAGTCCAGGGCTCATGAGGGCTCTGAAATAAAAAATGCTGTTATTGCACGCTGCTGGCTAAATAGTCTGTCTATTCATTACCTTCCTGTTCCTGATGCCCTGGAGGCCATCCTAACAAAATCTAGTTTTTGGCTCCCAGATCATTTAGGACTAAAATGCATTCATCCACTGGTTTAGAAGTATTTATGTAACATTGCAAGGTCCGCAAACATGCTTGGCTTCCTCACATAATTAGAATACTCCTTGAGGATAAACCTCTCCGTACACGTTCCCTATCGCATACTCTTATTACATGGACTTCTGCTGAAAATTAATGGGTTAGCATCACATTGGTATCGATTTCTTGAAATTCGGCACATAGACACCAGCTCCCGTTTTTCCGTCATCAATTTTGAAGCATCTGCGCACTAAACCTTTGAGGCACCGTCAGTATATAGATTACTTGTTTACCAAAGAGTTCTGTCTACAATGGCGCCTCGAAATTCTTTGAGATTATGAGCGTAGTTACAATATGGCATTTACACTGTCTGGTTTCGATGTTAGATTGTACTGGCCGGTCAATAGAGACCTCACATAGACTGAATATGTAGGTTTCGATCTTAAGCTCAGAAATATTTTGTAATCTTAGTGCATCAAGCGTTATCTCTTTCTCTATTAGAATAGGGAGGAAAAGAGGAAGGAATTTCTACCAAGGCACTAAGTGCATTAGCATGGGCCGTTCTCATCGCATCCGTTTAACTTTGTTGTTGCTGTGCTTTGCATGGTTTCGGAAGCGTGATGACCATTTGCTTCGCAACAGTATACAATGAGAGAGATATCCCCCAATGTCTGCGATAGATTTGAGTGCAGGGTTACATAAATTTGGCTACCTAGCCAATATTACCCTATGAAGTCTGAATATATTCAAATCTGAGATTTGACCACTATGCGATTTATATTACGCTATTTATAATTTTTTTTTTTTTATAAGGACCACCCTAATGTGTATTTATATGTATTATTTTCGCAAAATATCCACATAAACGTATAATTAATTGATATTGAGCGCTTTTCGTTCGATGGATAATTGAAACTCTAAACCCGACAAAGAGCCAACATCAACTAAGCAACATTATTGAGCAGCACATCTGGAATTAATTGGTCTTCATCGTAGTCATCCGCATTTTCGTCCTCTTCTTCATCATTGTCATCTTCATCTTCGTCATCATCGTCGTCATCGTCATCATCATCATCATCATTGTCATCATCCTTGTTGTACTGTTCATATGCAGCAATATAGCCAATTTCATTAGTCACATTATTACCGGAAGGAGCTGCTAGATTTGAATTTTCAACAAAGACTGTATGCTGCTGAGGACTGCTTGGTCGTGGGAAATGCAATGGTATTGGTTTGGGACTAGAAGGCATATCTATTAGATGAGCGGGTGAGTTTGTGGTAATCGCCTCTCGATTTTGAAATAAACATTTGCTATCGGTTGTGGTGTGGTTACTGTTGCTTGCATTTGCCTTAAAGTTAGCCAATGGTGCGCTACAGTTGTTGTACGACTTTAAAGCAACTGATGAAGCATAAATTAAATTCAAATGAGAATTGTTTGTTGCTGCTTTTGTTGCTTCGATGACTGTTGGTCTCGGATATACATCAGTTAGATTTCTTGTTGATGACATTTGTGCAGCAACATCAGTTTGTATTGTAACAGCTGGTGTTTTAATAATATACGAATTGTTGTTGGCCAATGTGGATTTAATGTCATTTAAATTCGTCAAATTGTTAAGGTTGATGCCAGAAGATAACACCGTTGCTCCATTGAATTGTGGTTGAGTCGATGTTGGCAGTCTAATGGTTGCAGTTGACATGTCTGTGCTATTGTTAGTTATTGGTGATGGTAGTGTTGTTTTGTTTTGTGACATTTGATTTGCATTGCCACCATCTAATTCTCCACTATGGTCATTCCCATCTTCCTCCTCGTCCTCCTCGTCATCATTAGCACTATTTTCTATTTCATCTTCCCAATCGGGCATTGGTGGCGGTGTGATACGTGGTGCTGCTGTTGATGTCAACATAAATTCATCTAAAATCTCACAATTTTTACCCAAATAGCCTTGTTTGCATTCACATCGATAGCTGCCATCATCTTTGGTGAATGATATACAACGCCCACCATTTTCACAGGTATTCGGATGCTCAGCGCAGTATGTTAGCTCTGTGTATGGATAAGAGAAGAAAAATTGTTAAATGAAAACTGCTAATAATGTGGGCGTGAATGTTGTTAAAGTTCTTACTCTTCCTCGTCCATGAGGAAGCTAATTATATATTAATTGTTTTGGGACGGCTGCAGTGCAGATAATTTTATTTTTTCTTCACTTAATTGGCTTTGAACAAGAGCAAGGCGAAGTAAGTATTCGCTGTCAGAAAGGAAGATTCAACGCATTGGCACCCACGTCACCGTTGAAGGCTATAACATCGAAACATGGACGATGTCGAGAGAACATATGTTGAGCTTTTGGCAAATACGAATGCAGTTCAACGAACGAAAGTTTAAAAGCCTCGCTCGACGTTCGATATGTTCCGGTAAAGTGACATTTAGGTACACGTCGATTGTCATGTAAAATATTTTATTTGACTCCGTCGAGCCTTTTGGTGATTTCAAGAGAATTTTTTTGGGAGCTGCGCCCTAGCATACCCTTGGTTTACGAGAGATGCTACTTATCTCCCTAGTACATATTCTTTAATAAGAAGAGTCACTGAAAAGATGGTGAACTCGCTGAGAGAATGAAAATATCAGTTTTCACAGGCTGTAGAGTAGAAGAAATAACTGGTAGGAGCGTATCGGTTAATATGGCCAATGTTGTTGTTGTAGCAGTGCTTCGCCCCACCTAACAGACGCGACCGATCACAAACTGTCATCAATATCCTCTAACGGGAGTCCAAGGAAACTTGCTGTTTCAACAGGGGTGGACCATAGGGAAAGGGGTGTTAAAGGCGTTGGTTCCACATTACAATTAAAGAGATGGTTGGTGTCATGTGGGGACACATTGCAAGCGGGGCATACATTTTGTATGTCGGGGTTGATTCTGGATAGGTAAGAGTTTAACCTGTTACAGTATCCAGAACGAAGTTGAGCCAGAGTGACACGCGTTTCCCTGGGGAGTATGCGTTCCTCTTCCGCAAGTTTTGGATACTTTACTTTGAGTACTGGGTTCACCGGGCAATTCCCGGCATAAAGGTCCGACGCCTGTTTGTGGAGTTCACCAAGGCTGGGTTCTCAGATGCCGTATTTCCTCAAAATGCTTACGGAGATGACTCCTTAAGCCCCTAGGCGGTGCTGGCTCGTCAATCAGATGTCTGTTGGGATGCCCAGGTTTCTGGGTATTCAACAGGAACTGTTTGGTCAGCATCTCGTTTCTTTCCCTGATGGGGAGTATTCTCGCCTCATTATGTAGATGGTGTTCTGGGGATATAAGAAGGCAGCCCGTGGCATTTCTGAGAGCAGTATTTTGGCAGGCCTGTAGCTTCTTCCAGTGGGTAATTTTTAGGCTTGGCGACCATATGGGTGACGCGTAGCACGTAATCGGCTGGCTAATTGCTTTGTATGTAGTCATGAGCGTTTCTTTATCTTTTCCCCAGGTACTGCCAGCAAGGGATTTGAGGATTTTGTTACGGCTCTGAATTCTCGGAACAATTGCGGCTGCGTGCTCACCAAAATGTAGATCCTAATCAAACGTCACACCCAATATTTTGGGGTGTAGGACAGTCGGTAGCGTAGAGCCATCGACGTGGATGTTCAAAATGGTCGACATTTGGGACGTCCATGTTGTAAATAAGGTCGCGGAAGATTTAGTCGGTGATAATGCCAGGTTTCGCGAGGCGAAAAAACTGGAGAGATCAGGGAGGTAGCCGTTTATTTTATTGCATAGCTCATCGATCTGTGGGCCTGGGCCTGTGGCCATTACTGTGCAGTCATCGGCGTAGGAAACGATTGTGACTCCTTCCGGTGGTGAAGGTAGCTTAGATATGTAGAAATTAAACAAAAGTGGGGATAGGACACCACCCTGTGGCACCCCCTGTTTAATTCTCCTTGGATTTGATGTTTCGTTTCTAAATAGCACCGATGCCTGCCGACCACCCAGATAACTTGCGGTCCACCTTTTAAGACATGGGGGAAGGGTAGACCCTTCCAGGTCTTGCAGTAACGAGCCATGGTTGACCGTATCAAGAGCTTTTGATAGGTCTAGCGCTACGAGCACTGTTCTATGGTGGGGGGTTTTGATTTAAACCTCAATTTATCTGGGTGCCAATGGCATTTAGCGCGGTGGTAGTGCTATGGAGTTTTCTGAAGCCATGCTGATGAGGGGCTAGCTGCAAATGTGCTTGGAAATAAGGGAGCAAAATGGCTTCAAGCGTCTTAGCCACTGGCGATAGGAGAGATATCGGACGATATGACTCACCTACGTTAGCTGGTTTCCCAGGCTTTAGTAGCGGGACCACCTTGGCCATTTTCCATTTCTCAGGTATGACAAAGGTGGAAAGAGACAGGTTGAAGACATGCGCTAAATATTTGAACCCCTCTTTCTGTAGGTTTTTAAGCATCAGCATGGCTATGCCGTCTGGGCCCACTGCTTTGGATGGTTTAGCACGACCAATGGCGTCCTCAACCTCTTTAGCGGTGATGGTGATTGGTGACGCGCTGAATTCGTGTTTATGTGCGCGTCTATTGGCTCTCCGTCTATCTTTGTCGACCGTAGGATGCATTATATATTGTCGGCAGAAAGCGCTCGCGCATTTTTTCGCGTCCGACAGCACTTTGTCGCCAAAGGCGATGGAAACTTTGCCTTTGTGCTTAGTCGGATTCGATAGGGACTTTACGGTGGACCAAAGTTTACCCACACCGGTAGAGAGGTTACAACCTCTTAGGTGCTCCTCCCATTTCGCCCGCTTGTGTTCATCCACAAGCAATCTGATGCGTTAGTTTATATCCCTTATTTGGGGGTCGCCTGGATCAAGCTGCCTTATAAGGTCACGTTCTCTCGCTAAGTTTGCGGCCTCCGCCGGGAAGTGGGGCCGGATTTCGGGAATTCTCCCGGCGGGAATGAAACGTGCCGAGGCGTATTCAATGACCTTGCGGAAGGCACGCTCCCCTCGGCGGGCATCAGTCGGTATAGGGAGGGCAGCAAAGAGGTTGTCTGTAAAGGATTTATATTCTTCCCACTTTCCTTTTTTAAAGTTTATGAAAGTGCGTTTTTCGGTGACGATGAAGTCGGCGGTACGCTCGAGCGAAACAAGTATAGGCAGATGGTCGGATGCCAATGATACCATCGGCTGCCAGTTGACGCAGTTTACGAGTTCTGCGCTCACGATTGAGATATCTGGCGAACTGTGACAGCTTCCTACCATACGTGTGGGGGCGTCTCCGTTTATTGTGCAGAACGTCGTTTCTTCTATTTGATCCGCCAACATCTCGCCCCTACTGTCCGCCCGCAAATTTGAATGCCATAGATCATGATGGGCATTGAAGTCGCCTAAAATAATGCGATTGTTTCCAGTGAGTAAGGCTCTGATATTAGGGCGGTATCCACGGGGGCAACATGTGGCAGGGGGGATGTAGATGTTGATGATTTCTAGGTTTGCATCGCTTGACCGGACAGATAGGCCTCGACGTTCTAAGACGTTGTCCCTGCGGTCGATGCCAGGATCAAATATGTGATATTGCACAGAGTGGTGTATTATAAACGCGAGGCCGCCTCCATTTCCGCTCTCGCGATCTTTTCTGTGGACATTATACCCAGAGCAGGTCTGCAATGCAGATCGTGCTGTGAGTTTAGTCTCTTGAATCGCAGCAATGCGGATGTTGTGCCGCTTCATGAAATTGACTATCTTCGTAATCTTCCCAGTGAGTCCATTACAGTTTAACTGCAGAATTCTGAAGTGCATGAGGGGAGACGTCACCACTCTGGGGGTAAGTGACGGGTAACTACGCCTGGGTTGAGGAAGGCCAGGACGCAATTGCTGTTGTGGCCCTGGGACTGGGCGTCCTTGGGCAAGCATTGGGGTACCCGGATGATTTGGGTTTGCGACCTGGCAACATGGCGCGATGAAACCCGTCGAGGGGTTGCCGTCGCGGAGACCACAACATCTAGGAAAGTGGCACCACCCAAGGCAGGAGCTGCATTGGGCGGATGTCGCAAACATATATATTCTGTGCTGGCAAACGGTGCAAACGGAGGTAGGGACTAAGAGTCTGTTTCCCTGACCTACACGATTGCTGCCGGAAAAGAGGGGGGGGGGGGAGAAGACGGGGGCAGGGGCTGTTGCTCAGCATTGCTTCCGACTCTACTACGAAGATTGTAGTTATGAGTGGTAGCAGCTGTTTGAGTTGTTGGCGCCGTAAGGCGCGAGCAGCAGCGGGTACTTGTTGTGGCTTGCTGAGCAGCGGGGCTGCTGGAAGGTAATGGGGGGGGGCGCTTAGACGTAGACTACGGGGCGCCCTTGGGCGTGAACAGCAAGGAGCCACAAAAGATTTATAAAAGTTACGTGGACGTCGGGTTTTGGGATCAAGCCCAGAACAACCTGTCCGATGCAACCATCCCTTACATGAGACACACTGAACAGAGTATGACCGTCCTAAAAAGATTCTTTTCCGGCAGATGCAGCAAAACCATTTCTCAGGACCGGGGTCAGGAGACGGACCCGGATTGGATTCGATACCTTCCCGGAGCAAGAGAATATGGAGCAGTCCTGCTGCAAGGAGCTGCTGGGAGGATGACAATTTGTGGGAGGGACGAAACAAATTAAATGGGGTTACACTGAAATGACAGTCCTTGGTCGGGAAAAATCCCGAGTCGCTCCGGTACATAGAACCGACTGCCTTGGGAAGCGCAATATGGCCAATCATCCGTGCCTGTGGAATTTTCCCACTGGGATTCAAGGGATTTTGTAGAGCAATCCCATCAAGCGGTCTCAGCACTAATCATAGCTTCTGCAAACCAACTGTCATCCTCACCTTCACGCAGCGTATCGCGTTCTTTTAGTAGGTAAAGCTCTGGCGACCCCAAGTTCTACACGAAAGGAGGGGGTTGGATGACCTAGAATGTGGTGGTATCGAATCGTTCCCCAGATGGTCCGGCAAGTACTTTAAGGGTTCTATTTTCCTAAATATATTAGGCGAATATCCGGCAAAGAACCATCAGCATCAAAAAAACACTTTTAAACCTTCAGGAATCAGCTATAAGAATAACCAAAAGTAGAAAATGGATTCTGTGACTTCGTCCTACAGGCAAAGCTGCATAGGACTAACCACTTGTCCTGGAGACGATGCCAATTTCATTAGTCTCCGGATCGTAAGCTTGCGGTTGCTCCAAACACCTTTTAGACGCAAACGAGTTATCAACCAGCTGTTTTTATAGTTTACAATCACAGATTAATATACTTGAATTTAAATCGTGATAAATTGGTAGAGAAGTTTACGAAGGTAACCAATTATCTAACCAATGAAATGAACTCAAGCGTTTACTTGCACTGTGCTGTATCTCACATGATCATGCTGATTACAGTGAGATGCATTTAGAAGTAAGTCTAGGCTTGTGAATACTTGTGGTACTTCTTTAAGTTCCGAGTGCTCAAGGGTTTTAAAATAGCGGAACCATACGGCAACAACGTCAATAAAAGTTGCAACAATTGCCTCAACGGAATGATAATATATAATTTAAACAAAATTGAATTCATACCGCAATATGAAACAAAAAATAAAATAAGTAACACTCAAGACTACACTGCTAAAGCAACAACAATTAGCAACAAACTACAATTAAACAACAGGAGTGAATGGATATTGATCGATTTTCGTTCTATTAGTTTGATTATTTGACATGCCGGCATCAACGTAATTCAAAATTTGAATTTCAAAACATCTTGTAATTACTTTATATCATCCTATTGAAATCGATTTGGTTGTTGTTGGGAGCCAGCCGGAGCCAAAGTGATGTTGTTGGGAGCAATTCGGAGCCAGAAGAGCCATTGCGTAGCAATCCTTGCAAGCATTGACGAGCAAAGTGTTGCACATTTGCTATTTCAATGTCAGGCACTATCCCGAAGACGACTGAAGACAATCGGATAACGGATATTCGGTTGATATCGCGTGTGATGCGGATGGGCTCCTCTTTTTGGTTGGGCAGAATATGGTGGGTAATCCTTTGTGCTTATTATTATTAACCGTACAACATGCTGATCAACATTTCAGCTCAGTTATATCAACTTATTCTAGTCCAAGTGATAGAAATTTCTATAGTAAGCAATCCTGTTAAAACAGTAGGTATGATTACATTAGGCATACGACTTTTATGGGAGAAACATATTCAGTAGGAACACAAAAAGTGGCGATACGTCTGAATGTTGCCTTAAAGCTTTTTTAAAGTGAACAATAATTTTGACCTGAACATGAAAAGAATAAAACTTACTAAATCTATTTATACTCACTTTCATCACATAGCATACCACCCCATCCGGGTTTACAATTACACTCCCATGGGCGTTCACAATCGCCATTCATACAACCAGGATATGGAAAGCACTGATCACAATTCGGTCCTGTCCAACCAACTTTACAGCTGCCAATAAAAAAAAGGCAAAATAAAGAGCATTTAAAAACAACAACTATAAAACTAGCATAACTTGGGCATGGTATCACTGCATGTAAATCAATATGTACAACTTTTAAGCCACTTTGGGTGCCGTGTGGTATATGCCGTGTGGTATATGGTGGATACCAACCCACACACCAAGTTCGAGTAAACTTACCGACATTCGCCTGGTTTGGCACAATAACCACGCTGCTTGTGACAGCTACTTGCACAAATAGCTAAACAAGAATAATGAAAACAATCAAAAACCAATAAAGTAAAAATAACAAAAAACCAAAAAAATTTTAGAAACGCACACGTGCAACGTAGGAGTATTAGCTCACACACATACATACAAACAACTGTGCAGACGTTATTTGATATCGAACAGTTGAGTCATACAATATAATGCTCCAGAGCATAACGCCTGGGAAGAAACTTCTTTAGAGAACATATTTTGTTAAAGAGTAGAGTGTTAGACAGTAAATTAGGGAATGTGTAGAAATTGATGACAGCTTAATTATTATTATTATTACTAGCAGAGTACCCGACGTCGTTCGGGTATAAATAAAAGCAGTACTATATAGACTAATATATTAGACTAATCCCAACCCCCATTTGTGTGGGAGATGCCACGCCCCTTTTTCGCTATCCCCAATTTTTCCCGAGGGGGTAGGGATTAGCCTTATATACCTCCTCACCTAATTTCAGTCGTCTAGCTTTAATACTTTCAGATATATTTACAACGAAAAATTCCAGTTGTATGGGAGGTGCCACGCCCCCTTTTTCATTATACCCAGTTTTTCTGGAGGGGGTAGGGATTTGTCTCATATAACCACTCAATAATTTCAGTCGTCTAGTCTTAACACTTTCAGATATATTGACTACGAAAAATTCCAGTTGTATGGGAGGTGCCACGCCCCCTTGTCGAAAACTTTTTTTATATAGCCTACTATAGATTGACGCACTCAGGGTATGTCGTAGCAAAATTTCGTTCGATTCCATTCTGCGGTTTAGGCTGCAGGTCCAAACATACATACAGACATACTTTCACAAATATATAGTAGATTATATATTTAGGTTTCAAATACATTTTAAGACTTACAAAGAAGAGCACGAGCTATTATGCATGCGACCTTAAGACATCATGCGGCGGCATGAAACGACATCTGAACCGTTCAAGTCTTCTATAACCTAACAAAGCTAGCTCCCTTTTCGAAATGTGGAAACAGAAAAAAAAAACCGTTGAACCATCTTACCAAGGAGTGTTTAAACCGGCCGAATACTTTTTTGAGACTGCTCCTAATAGTGTATACCGAGAACTTCCAAAAAGCTTTAGCACGGATACCAGAAAATTCTTAGCTCTACAGTGTGATAAAGACTTCCTCTAATTTAAGATCTCGAAAGAATGCAGCTTTCTTTCAGACTAAAAAGTTAAGCTGAAATGTTTCTCATTTGTGGAAAAGACTTGGGCTTTTGCCCCACCAAGATGTGCTATTTCAGTAAAACTAAAACGTAAAGTATCATTCAACAATGGCCATTCTTCGAGCAGAACACAAATGAGACAGTTCTATACCTCTCAACCGCGCTAAACAACCCTTTAAGCCTCACGCACCCCTGGGTAATCCCGTTTATTTAGCCGACGAGGCTCTAGTGACTCGAAGTACCTCAAGGAAGGAGGGCATTAAATGTCCTAGATGGTTCAACGTGTACATATAAAATCGTTTCCGAGATGGTCTGTGTGATACTTTAGTGGTGGTATTTTCTGGAATGTTCGAATCGGATCAACATTCGTAAAAGAGCCATCAACATTAATAAAACTCTTCAACACTTTCGGTGAGAAGCAAAGGATACTATATTACAAGGTATTGAATCCAATCCCCGACTTGGATATGGGATCTGCTGCATATGTTGGAAAAGACATATTTAACATAGTTACAGTCCTAATAGTGTCGCTTATGCGAAGTCTGATTATGTAAAATTTCAGGGCTGCACATCCTGTAATAGAGCCCATTGAAAGCATAATGTAGTTCACGCCTCATCGCATCTTCGCAGCGTTAGTGATCTACTAATATCTTCAATATTTTTGGTACACTTTCCAAGAATTGCAGCCAGACCACTCAATGGCATTTTGACGGTTGTTGGCAACTTCCACAGCTGCTTCTCATAACGATATTTTCAAAAGTATGCGCCGCAACGTTGCTGATCAGCAGTCCCACCTTATAGCTGTTTGATCCTCACGAATATGTGAAGGGTACAAAGGCAATTGAAAATTAAAGCTCTCTTTTGACGAAAAATCACGCTCTACAATTCGCCCATCATAACTGTTCTGATGTATGGCGCGGAATCATGGACGGTGTTGAGAGAAGATGAGATGGCTCTTGGAGTGATCGAAAGAAAAGTTCTCCCGAAGATTAATGGTCCTGTCCGTGATGCCCGCGGCGAGTATCGAGGGAGGTATAATGATGAGCTGTATGAACTTTACGCAGATATGACGATATTCAGCGAAAAAAACACAAAGGCGTTGCTGGCTAGGCCATATTATGCGAATGGACGAAGACTTTATTTTTTTTTATCACAAATGTTGCATTTAAATAAGACTCTAAGTTTCAGGGCACTATTTCCCGATAAGCAAATTACTTAGAACTCGACCAAAAAGTTACCAAATTCAGACGTGTTTTTTAAGTAGCACGTTCTCGGCCCAAATTATTAATGGCTTTTTCCTCATATTGCATTGCCGTCTTGTTCTCAATCAGGTTCCAAGCTTCACGACTCTTGCTACAAGGGAGGTAACTTAAAAATAACCTGCAAGTTTGTACCTAAACTTTCGGACTAACATGAGGCGACTAAATGAAAAGGAAGTAATAACAAAACATTTTCAAAGCAATCAAGTTCTAGTTCTCAATCGTTCCCTAGCCCTCTTTTTCTTCCTCAAATCCTGCAATCTTCTCCTTTCGCTCTGCTTCCTTCTTTCCAATTGTAGACTTTTTTCCAGCTCACATTTGCCTTCTTTTCTTCTGTTGTTGTTTTTGGGGCTTGTCACCTATGCTGATGGTCCTTTGCAGGGGTTGCTAGAGCCTAAAGAAAAAGGATTCGCCACGTTGGGTTGCGCCACATATCTCCTTAAATCATTTGAGTATTTTATTCACCTCATAAGACAGGCACACCTACGGGGTATATTCTAAGCCCCACAACGCGCTGGGGGATTTTCTTCACTCCTCACCTCGATCATACCAAGTCTACTCAAATTTTGTCTTCTTTTTCCTCTTTCTCTTCCCATCCCCCTCTAATCCTCCCAATATATACCACCAATCCGCAAATAATGGTATAACTTTTTGAAATATTTGCGATGGAGGAGTAACACCTCTACACTCCCAATATTGCATAATAATTCATCGTTAAGATACCTTCCTTTCCTGTCTCAATACTGGCTGCTATTTTCTAATGTTTCTCCTTTCCACTCCACTTTCTGTATAATTTGGTATGAAGCTTGTAAGGAAACCTCAATATTTTCTACAAAAACGTAAACCCCAAACTCACTTCAGAAAAGGGTTTTCAGCTTTTGTAAAAGTGCGTACTACACCAGAAACAAAGTTGGCTTTTAAATTATTCAGTTATGGCAATTTCCAATTATTTCTCTCTTCAAATTGGTCCAACATACACTCGCAAACCACACAGAAACCCTCTCACACCATTTACCTACCAGTTTGGCATAATAGTCCAGTATAGCCCGGCAGGCAATTGCATTCGAGTGGTTTTTGACATGTACCATGTTGGCAGCCAGGTAAAACGGCACAATCGCTACAGGTACGCCCTGCCCAACCAAGGCGACAACGGCACTCATTGGGAGCCTCACAGTAGCCACGTGTACTATGACAGCCCAAACGGCAGGTTGCTGAAAGCAAACCAAAATAAAACATGTAAATTGTGAAGAGATCAAAATATTGATACGAGTGTTTGCATTTACATACACTTCATGTATGTTTATTTGTGTAAAAAGGTAAGCACATTAGGGTGGGTCTATTTGTATGGACGAAAGTTAACCGATATCGCACCCATCGATTTTTCCAAAGGATTAGGGCTCAGGGAAAAAAGTTCCGCTACGCGTACCCAAAAAAAAAATAATTTGCGATCCTGCGAACCTTCATTTTTTTTAACTTTTTTCGACTTTGATTTTTAAGGGTTTTTTCATGACCTACTAAAAAAAATTTCATATGTATGCCCTGTCCGACCCAAAAATGTCCGCTAAAAACGTTGGCGATAAAAAATATTTTTGTTTTTTTCAAAAACCTGAAAATTTTTTAGTAGGTCAAGAAAAAAACCTTAAAAATCAAAGTCGAAAAAAGTACAAAAAATAAAATTTCGAATGTTCGAAAATTTTTTTTTTGGGCATGCGTAGTGGAACTTTTTTTCCTGAGCCCAAATCCTATCAAAAAATCGATGGCGCGATATCGGTTATTAAATCGACCCGGTCTAATGTACATATTTATGCACGAATTTATTTTTAACATGAAATACATATTTTCGTTGGTTGACTTTGTGTATGATAACTTACGCTCAGTACAAAAGAGTCCATCCCATCCAGGTTTACAAATGCATTCGAAAGGTTTATTGCAATATCCATGCTGACAACCCGGTAATGGTATACAACGTTCACAGAGCTCGCCAGTATAGCCAATTCGACACCGACACTCGTCCGGACGTTGACAATAGCCTGCAAAAATGATTTTTATTTTATTTCTTTGTTGTTGTTACAAACGCATGCCATTGAAGTCGAAAAGTGAAAAAATTTCGATTTTTAAATAAATAACTAAATAAAATATTAAACTTGCATGTTTATTGTTGTATTTGTATTCCATTGAGGTAGAGAAGCCGCATTTATGGAAGTAATTTATTAGTTCGAACTTCGTAGATTGGAAAATTATTAATTTATAAATTTTTATGAAACAGTAGGTGCTTGCTAATGGTCAATAATTTGAAGTGTCCATTGTGAACAGAACACACAGGGAAACAGGGAATCCTTACAATGACTCTGACTTAGAGGTCTGGTTCACGGATGGATCGAAATTCGATGACGTAAAAACGGGAGCTGGCATCTATGGGCGGCACTTCAAGAAATCTACAGATTGCCCAGCAAAGCAGGGTGCTACAGGAGCATTCTATGGTCAAGAGCCATTTTGTGGACTCACAAAGGCCCACACCAGGGAAACCATAACTAACTGTGAAACAAAACAATTCAGACGTCACTGGATTGACTGCCTAGTGCAAAGACGGGCCAACAAAAGTATCAGACAAGCTCATTAATCTAATTAGGGAGGACCTACGAATTTTCACTGGGTACTATACGGTAAACTGTGGTCTACGATATCACCTACGTAAGTTAAATCCATCCGATACTCAAATTTGTCATTTCTGTGAGCTTCTCGACGAATGCGTCGCTCTGACAAGGCAGAGACTATCCCATCTAGGTGGTGTGACTCTTAATCCCTATGTGATATGGATTAAAAAGCCTGAAGAGGTACTTAGATACATTAAAAGCCTCCACATACAAAATTAGGCTGAAAGGTCATGCACAATATATCTACACATAGGTTTGAGTTCTGTCTACATGCACAATTTCAGCAGACCTTTAGTCGGATGTGTTTCTGAGATAATCGCTAATTTGATTGATCAGTTTAAATGCATATACATAGCTCAGCCCTTAGTGTTTTTGTTGCAAGTATAGCTGTCAACTGCCCGTTACGCATCCGATTTGCACTAGTTCAGAGGTAGTCATAAAATCTTAAGCACGAAACGTGCGATTTGCGGGACTCTCTTCCATTTTTCTGCTACGTACTAATCGCACTTAACAGTCTCTTCAGTTAAGCGAGCTTAGAATATATCCGGTGTTGGTAAACCTATCGTGAGTGGCGACTTAAGTCTAAATCTGTTACTGGGTTGTGCACTACACCTAGCATGTGCCACGTGGAAACGCTCTCCAAAGAAAAAATGCAACAATGCAACAATAATCTGATGAGACCTATTTTTTCTGATGACGACCTCGGAAAATTATTAACTGACTATAACTTAAGGGGCCACGATCTTAGAGCATGTACTACAATGAACATATGAACAGAAGCCCAACTAACAGCCGAGGTGTTGGCCTTGTGCTGCGTGTGCCTGCAATACGCATCAACGCGAGGTTTTCCAACGAAACGTTTTTTTTTGTGCAAATGCACCGCTAGACGATGCAGACGACAAGAATAAAGACTCCTGTGTAAAGCTAGAAAAGAAATACGATGACTACCCCCATGATATAAAAATAATGCTTCGTATAAAGTTAACTAAAATGCGAGTCAAATTCGAATTAAAGTTGAGTTAAAGTTGCATAAGAGTAGAGTCAAAGTTAGGCCAGATTCGAGTCAAAAAAATAAAATAAATGCAAGGCATGACAACTTCCGCAAAGATTTTAGGCGGAGCTTCCCTTCCAATTTACCTCGTGCTCCTTTTTTAGTTTTTAATACATATTGGCGGGACAAGATTATCTATTTTTTATGCCGACCCCGAAGAGGAAAATGAACTTGCACCGAGAGGTACCTTGCTGCGACCCCGCTTAGAACGACTTTATATTAATTGGAAAGCTATTTTCTAAATTTTCTATTTGGTTTGCCCGGGCTTGAACCCAGGGTATTTGGTATGGTAGGCGGAGCAGGATACCACCACACCGCGGTGGCCGAGTCATAGTTAAGTTAAAGTTGAGTCAAAGTTTATACAAGATAAAGGCAATGTCCCGTCAAAGTTGAGTGAAATTCGGGTCAAAGTCGAGTCAAAGTTCAACGAAATTCAAGTCAAAGTCGAGTCAAAGGTGTATCATAGTCGACTTAGAACAAAACCGAATCGATCATGTCGCGATCGACGATATGCATATAGTGGATAAGTATGCGCACTCTACGCTGTCCAAATGTCGACTCTGACGTGCACGTATTGACAGACAAACAGTTCGCCATCCTTAAGCTTCACACGAAACGGACAGTTGATTAATAGACCACTGTCTACAAAAATAACAACAACAACACTCGGCTTTCATACCTGCGGATTGAGAGCAAGCAAAACACCAACAATAACGCATAAAATTAACTTCTTTGTCTGAGCAACGCATGCCTCCGGATTGGTATTGTAGTGAAATCTCTCTCTGGTCCCACAAAGCGCGCAAATTAATGCAATATTAGCCTACTTTATTTCACGTGCAAGTTCTATATAGAAGACTGCGGATAAGAGAATCAACACTTACCACTAATCAGTTTCGTGCAATTTCTTTGACCTAATGCTGGAGACAGTCTTTTATAAGAGCGTAACATTACTGTCGTATGCTGGTGCTATGATATCATTGGCCTTAAGGAATGCGCCTTATGTTCTGCCTTCTCTGATTTGGATAAGGAGGAAAAGTCGGTCTGCGATAAATGAGGCGAAGCCTCGTCACTGTATACGAATGTAAATTCGAAGAGGAGGGGGAGGAATACCTGCACTGAGTTGGGAGGCAGGTGGAAGAAGACTAGATCTCCCTTGGTGATCCCCGTTGGCGTCATTTATGACGAAACAGGGATAACTGGCGTGAATCGTTATGCAACGGCAAAAATCGCTTAACCAGTTACGAGCCAATTAATGATATTGACGAAAAGCCTGTTGAACCCAGCGAAGGTGGTAAATCACCACCAAATACACCCAGCACAGAGAGAACTATGTGAGTGCCGCGTTTACTGAAGTTTATATGAAATAATCGCTTCGTTTTCTCATATTTCCTTCAGACAATGTGTATTATGACAATCGCTATATTCCAAAGTCAATCAAGGCATCAAATTATTGCACCACATACACATTCCTTGCGTCCTTAGACTCAATGAAAGAAGTCAACAGGGCCACGGAGAGGGCGGGGCAGCCAGAGCAATTGCCCTGGTGCCCGGAAAGTTTTTGGGGGCCCGGAAAGTTTTTGGGGGCCCGGCAAGGCAAAGCAGTGTTGACAGTACTCTCAAAGCAGTATTGACAGTGGCTCAAAGTGTTGACGGTAATCTACCGTCGAAATCTGGAACTGCAAGCTAGGAATGCCACACTGGACGTGGAAACATAAAATATACGTAGCCCGATTGATGACTTGAAGAAGTTCAGGGATCATTGGTCGATCATACTTCAAGAATGTAAAGTTATAGCAGGGAGTATAGGAGTTGTGAATACCTTCGCAGAGAAAAGAAGTAAGATAAGAAAGCGCCAGTTCGATGAATTGCCTGTCGAATCACCTGAGGGTGATTCCGAAACTCAATTCAAACAGCAAGTTTTTTACGTTTTTTGGACTGCTTGACTGGTAAAATGACAAAACGTTTCGAAGCCGTAACTGACATTGCGATTAAATTTAGTTTCTTGTGGAAGTATCAGGATCTGACGGAAGAAGAGCTCAGAGAAAAGGCAGCGGTATTCTTCACGATTTATGGCATCGATATTTCTACGGATATAATAGATGAAATAATTTTTTGATGTTTGATGAAATCGTGACAACCCTAATGACAATAAGATAGCTTTAACTCAGCACTGCAGAACCACTGGACACTCTCCCGACTTGGAAAATGTAACAATAATGCAGTATGAGAGAAACAGCAATAAACGCTATATACTTGAAATGTTACACATAATAACTACACCAAGTGACAAACGCATAAATTTCAAATCAGACACAGACCATTGCGCCTACGCCTATAGAGAACTTATCAACCACAACAAAAAAGGCTTATAATAAGAGTGTGACTTCTTTTGCACAATTGTTCACCTGCTGCTGATGTGAGCGTCGCTTACGGTTGGAGAATAATGTATTGTTGTTTGTATAAAAATTTGTTTACGATTACTGTATTTTATTGTTTATATTTTTTAATGTTCTTCTTTTACCCTTGTTTGTTAAAATATAAAATATAAAGTTAGTCGACCAGGTGCAGTCATAAGTGTAAGTTGGCACTTACGATAATTGTATAATTATGTATGTATGTACCAATGTCTCTATAAATGTTTTTCGTTTTTTCAGTCCTGAATATGCCTTCAGATTGAAGTCGAAATATTGGCAAGACAAACCATTTGACAAATAAATATACATTGTTTAAACACATTTGCTGCATTTTAATAAACATATGTATATATTAACCTAGAGCTCAAACATACTTTGAATATATTAACTAAAAGGCCGGAATACAAGAAACTAAATTTGCCTATATTAGTATTTACGATGCTTTTTTCCGGGAAGTATCCCAGAGCCGGACTGGAACTGGGATTAGGACTAGGACTGGGACTGAGACTCCGAACTGGAACGAAATACATACCACCCTCTGGGACTGGCAATAAGAGATGAAGAAGAAGGAGTAAAACTTGAGAGAAGAGAAAAGAGAGAAGGAGACTGAGAAAAAAATAGAATGAGACAAAGATGGAGATGAAGCGAAAAAGACGGAGGGAGGAGTTAATAAAAAGATCAAGAAAAAGTGTAGAGGGGTAGGGCAGAGTTAGACGGAAAAAGTTTATTAAAATGTATGCAGATAGGCCAAATTTAGGGCAGAACAACGTCTGCCGGGTCTGCTAGTTTTATATGTAATAAAACTGACAATGTGAATTGAAAAATGTATGTAGGTTATGTTATTTTTTTTACTGGATTGAGTTTATTTTTTAGGGGGGCCCGTAAACGCGAACTGTCACCGGCTCTCTGCTGCCCTGGAAGTCAATGGCTTTTCCGAAGCAACGCTCTCTTTTTATTTTGATGTGGGTTGTGGTTGTAGTGCACTTTTCAGAGGAAGTTAGACTTCAAATTATTTGCTTTATTCAAAAAGCAATTGTTTACCTAAACCTTTGTTCAATAATTTAGCCTTCCAAAATTTACTTACTGTAATTGCTTCTTGCAATTAATATAATTTTTAAATGAGTTTTTACATTTGTCAGTTCGCTGCTTACCATTCATTGGATCGCATCCCTTTCGGCAAAGTGGCACTTGACACAGGTCACCCTGCCAGCCAGGCAAACATTTGACATTACCCTTCTCATCGCAAATGTAATGCAAATTAATTTTCTCCCTTTGAGTTTTTTGACAAGCCTGTAAATATTTAATAAATAAATATGTATTTTTATCTATAATAAAACTTGTCAAAATTTTGTTATGTATTTATCTATGTTAATGTACTAGAAGTGTATTGAAATAAGTGGTATAAACATGTTCAAAAGTTGCAGGTGATGGAAGCCCTTTTCAATTGATTCGCTTTATTTTGTTAATTTTTTCGACAGGGTGAATAATATATTTATATTGAAACGATATTCCGTTATCCCATATCAAATTTAGTTTGGAGGCAAACCGTTTTCGGCATTGCGCCATCTCGTCTCTATAGTTTCGTCTCCAACGAAAAACGAGACCGATGATGGCACAACACCAAAGCCTAATTCTCTCCATATCAATAAAAAAAGATCAAAGTCTATAAATACCCTTTCATAACCATCTTGCTGTATTGATTAGAGTTGGAAAATGAGATAACTTCTTGAATACTTAAATTAGAAGGTCAGCAAAAGACTTAAAATCCTTGCTGTCATGCCAAATATGAGTATAAGAACATATTTTTCAGTAAATGGGAACATATAGAGATCCTTCGTAGTAGAATGAGCTTTTATCCTCATCCATAGATGTCAGCACATGGAAGGGATTACTTCGAATAAGCTTATAAAAAGAAGTAGACCAAGACTTTGCCTTTCTTGTAGGTCCAAATGATCATTAGTTATCTCAGACGGAATGACTTTTATATCTTGCTTACAGATGGACACAAAAGCCGGCTAAACTTCAATTAATGATAATGATTCACATTTGGATCCTAATCCCGATCCCTTAAATTATATTATCGATTGAGACTGCTATAATTGACCAAATATAGATACATAGCTTTTCAATCTACGTCTTACGTCCTTAGAGCTTCTTCAAGAGTTACGTACGTAGAGCTTCACAAGGCGTTGCTGGGCATCATCGAATCATGCTGGCTTATTTTACCTCTTTTCTCTGTTTTAAAAAAGGAAATTGGAAGACTCCAATAAAAAATCTGTGTAAGATTATCACATGTATCTTGTCGATATAAACTGTAAAAGCGAAATAAAGCTTTTCTAACAAAACTTCAAATACATATCTGGGGGTCGGTTCGACAGAACAGTAAGTGGTAAGTTGTGTAGAAACTATATTAAATATCCACAAAGACTGCAGATTTCAGGTAACATAGAAAGTTCCCTGTCCAATCTCAAGTAGCAAGAAGACCTTCGTTGTATCAGGAACTATTGTTACTACGAGAGTAGTTTTGGGAGTATAGAACCTCCTTAAAGCGCGCTAGTAAAATATAAGCAGAATCAGCAGCTGAGACCACTTGAATTCGCATATGAAAATGGCCAGGCGAGAATGGAAAGGCAATATTGCGAGATTTGTGTAATCCATATGAGATGAGTGACCAATTGTAAGAAATTGAACTTAAAATAGGCAAAGTTTAATATAAATATTAATATAAATATAAACAATAAAAGAAAATTTATATAAAAAATTTAAATTCTTAATTTTGATTTCCATACTTCATCATCTAATACCCAAGTCTTTTGGTTTGACACTTCTAAAAGTTGGCGGCCATATCCCCAACTAGCCCAGTGGAGTGAATCATATTGATTATAGCCTACCAATCAAGTTTAAATATAACCTACACGTTACGAATCCTGTTAAATATGTGAGTACGTAGGCACATATATTTACCAGGTGAGGCTTTGTCCTTGGCATGAACGGTCAAAGTGGTGAAACAAAAGCTTCCCAAGACAGTCGAACAAATGACCGGGTGTGCTACTACCCTAACGTAGTGGACAGTCGAACTAGTTTGAAAACTGAAGCTACGCGGTTATTTATAATGATATTCTTGTATCAAAAAAAAAACAAACAGTTTGGACTGAGCCTAACATTAACATGTTTCGCCTTAAAATCTGTCGACTTTTTTCTTAAATATAGTTTTGGTTTAACAAAGAAATCAATGTTTCGAACACAAACGTCTGCAAATTATGGTCTACATTTAAAACAAATTTACCCATGATCTTTATAAAATTTAAATTATGTAGGATGTGGTGTGATGGTAGCGTGCTCCGCCTATCACACCGTATGCCCTGGGTTCAACTCCCGGGCAAAGCAACATCGAAATTTTAGAAATAAGATTTTTCAATTAGAAGAAAATTTTCCTAAGCGGGGTCGCCCCTCGGCAGTGTCTGGCAAGCGCTCCGATTGTATTTCTGCCATGAAAAGCTCTCAGTGAAAACTCATCTACCTTGCAGATGCCGTTCGGAGTCGGCATAAAACATTTAGGTCCCATCCGGCCAATTTGTAGGGAAAAATCAAGAGGAGCACGACGCAAATTGGGAGAGGCTCGGCCTTAGATCTCTTCGGAGGTTATCGCGCCTTACATTTATTTTTTTTTTATATACTATTTTCACACAAAAGTTACGCAATAAAATCCACTTTGCCCGGGAGCATGCTACCATCACACCACCTCGGCAGCATAGCGCGACAAAAAAATAAGTTAGAAAGTCTGCGGAGTTACACCTACAGCTTCTAGGAAAGTGAAGTCGACGAACGTATAAGTTCGAAATCGCAATCCTATAGCTTCTGTGCTGGCATGCGGTGCGAGGGATAGGGGGCGTGGTATTGACTGGTGGTGGCAGGACATCGCACATCGGGAATTAGAGCTCTTAAAACAGCCGAAAAAACTAGAGGCGCCCTTTGCCGCGATCAACAATAGGCCAGCATCGTTACAACTGTGCCACGAGAGCCATCAGTATAAAAATACCATTAATAGCAATCGTAAGTCACCTTTGTGCGTAACCAGCAAGGGGCCACAAATAATTTAAAGAAATCATGGCGACAACGAGTATTAGGAGGTAGACCAGAACATCTCCTTCGGTGGAACTACCCTTTATACGAGACATACAGACAAAACTAAGACCATTTTAAATACTTAAATTTTTTCCGGCAGCCGCAGCAGAACCAGTTCCTTAGACCGGGGTGAGGTTCGAAGCATCCCTGGAGTAAGTGAATGGAGGACAGTCCCTCCACAAGGAGATGCTCCTGAACTTTTTTGAACGATCCGCGAGACGTTGAGGCAAAAACCGCGGATCGGACAAATAAAACCTTTCATAAATATTTTTTAAATAGAAAAATTAATTAGTTAAAATAAGAATGCCGGCGTACGCCGGCGCACCGAATACACCGTCGCCGCCGGTATATAATAGTGCCTACGAGGCCGCCGCCGATATAGTGATCGGGGTAAACCTCTATTTCCAATCTCTCATCAAACCTACTCTATGGTGCTTGAACTCCCTTCAGTTCCGACATCAGTTCTAAGACCAACTAATTTCACGCGCCTGAAAAGAAAGTCAATCACAGATCTTCAACACTGATGAATTCTTAAAAAAATGGTTGCAGTACAAGAGCAATCCATCCATGCCCACCAAGTTTATTAAGTTTAATTAATTATGAATTACTTTTAAAAAACCAAAAATTTGTTAGACATATTCTATCTGTACAGTTGGCAAAATATATTTGATGCTAAAAAAAAAATTCTAATTTGGTTCTAATTTTGTACGCAATAAGAACTATATTAAAACTTGTTCTCGTTTGCATAAGCTAAAAAATTAACTTAAGTATCCAATTAAAAATTTTAATATACCCCGTACGTGCTCGTGATTGAAATGACTCGCGTTTGAGTATACCATACGCACTTCAATAACAATCCATCAGTCGGTACTCACTTACCCTTTGCTTCCATTCTGGCAAATCCGAATTTGCATATCTCGAGTCATAATAGCGCTTATGATATGAAATTGCTGGTGCGAGAATTGGTGTTAGCATAAAATATGCCAAGTAAATTATCAAATTGTAAGACATTATTTAACGCCCCTCAGCTTTACTAGTTAAATGCTCGTATTATATATAATCACACAATTATGTAAACGAAATTATTTTCAATTAATTGTTTGCGAACAAATTTACATACATATGTATGAGTTCTTTTTCATATGCTTATCACACGCAATTTGTACTTTCTTCTGGCACAGATCCAAATAAGGACCGGTTAAAGTAGTATTAAAAAAAATAAAACAAAATAAAATTAAAAACACACATTTTCACAAAAAACGATAGCGATAAAACAGAAGCCAAGTGCGGTACGAAAGTAAAGCAAATGACTGAGACTAAAAAAAAAACAAGTAAGGACGGGACTGTCTTCGGCTGTGCCGAATAATTCATACCTTTCATGAATGGGGCTGAACAATAACCTTATCCCGTTCGTAATCTCCAAATAATCGGATGTATAATATAAGAAATATATAGTGAACAGAAAACGATTTTTAAGATAAATATAAAATAAAAAATGGCAAAAAACCCCCTTATCTGAATGATCGGTTGTATGGGATATATATTATATATAGGTCCGATCGAAATGATTTTACCAGGAAATCTTCTAAGATATATTAGAATATATATCACCAAGTTTCACGTTTTTGTATTGGAAATTAAGGGAGAAATTGCCAAAAATCTTTCTATCTGAACGATCGGTTGTATGGGATATATATTATATATAGCTGCGATCGAAATGATTTTTTCATGAAATCTTCTATTATATATTAGAATAAATATCACCAAAGTTAACGTTTTTATATTGGAAATTAAGGGAGAAATTGCCAAAAATCTTTCTATCTGAACGATCGGTTGTATGGGATATATACTATATATAGCTCCGATCGAAATGATTTTACCAGGAAATCTTCTAAGATATATTGAAATATAGGTATATCACCGAGTTTCGCGTTTATACTTTCTAAATTAAGGGAGAAATTGCCAAAAATCTTTCTATCTGAACGATCGGTTGTATGAGATATAACTATATATAGCTCCGATCAAAGTGATTTTTTCAGGATATCTTCTATGATATATTAGAATATATATCACCGAGTTTCACGTTTATACTTTCTAAATTGCGGCAGGAATGACCAAAATCGTCTTATCTGAGCGATCGGTTGTATGGGAGATATATGTTGTAGTGGTCCGATCCTACCGGATTCGACAAATGTCTAATATAATACAAAAATACATCCTTGTGCCAAATTTCATTGAGATATTTCAAAATTTGAGGGACTAGTTTGCGTTCAAACAGACAGACGGACATGGCTATATCAACTCAGTTCGTCACCCTGATCAATTCGATATACTTAATGGTGAGCCTATCTTCTATATTTCTCAACGTTACAAACATCGGACCAAAGTTAATATACCATTTCATGTTCATGAAAGGTATAAAAACAGAAAGAAATTAAGCACAACAACAACTCATGCCTATCCACAGCCAATTTGTATATAAACATATTTACTCACGTATGTATGTCACTAGGTAAATTGAAAGCGGTGATAAAGCGACGGACAGTGTAACGTTTTCACGTAGACTGCGGACGAAAATTGAATTTTTGATGATTTCTTTGCTCACTGTTTGGGAGAATCCAGAATGTAAGCTTAAGAGTAACGGTAAGTATAATGTGGGATTGAGAATATTTTTGGGCAATCAGACAATAAGTCTGTTAGCGAAAATCTGGAATGTAACGGAAGAAACCAAGAAGAATTAAACAAGGGCACAGGGTGGTGTCCTATCCCCACTTCTGCTTAATTTCTACATATCAAAGCTACCTTCACTACCAGAAGGAGTCACTATCGTTTCCTACGCCGATGACTGCACAATAATGGCCACAGGCCCAGACCCACAGATCGATGAGCTTTGTGACTAAATAAACAGCTATGTCTCTGTTCTCTCCAGTTTCTTTGCTTCGCGAGACCTGACATTCTCACCGACCAAGTCATCGGCGACCTTATTTACAACATGGACGCGTCAAATGTCGAACATTTTGAACATCCACGTCGATGGCACCACGCTACCAACTGTCATACACTCTAAAACCTTGGTTGCCACGTTTGATCAGGATGTACATTTTGGAGAGCATGTAGCCGCAATTGTACCCAAAATCCAGAGTCGTAGTAAAATCCTCAAATCTCTTGCCGGCAGCACTTAGGGTAAAGGTAAAGAAATGCTCATTACCACTTACAAAACAATTGACCGGCCGATTGCATGCTACGCTTCCCCTATATGGTCGCCAAGCCTAAAGGTTACTCACTGGAAGAAAATACAGGCCTACCAACCCACACAGCCCTCAGAACTGCTACGGGCTGTCTTCTTATGTTCCCAGAACACCATCTACAAAATGAGGCAAGAGTACTCCTCAGTAGGGAGAGAAATAAAATGCTAACCAAACAATTTCTGTTAAATACCCAGAAACCTGGGCATCCCAACAGGAATCTGTTTGATGAGGCTACAGTGTCCAGGGGCATAAGGAGTCATCTCCGTAAGCATTACAAGGAAATACGGCACCTAAGAACACGGCCATATGAAGCAAAAAAGCACAAGCAGGTCCTCAGTGATATCCACAAATAGGCGTCAGACCTCTATGTCAGGAATTGCCCGGCAAATCCGGCACTCAAAGAAAAATACCCAGAACTAGCAGAGTAGGTACGCACTCTCGCTAGGGAAACGCGCGTCACTTTAGCTCAACTTCGATCTGGGTAGTGTAACAGGTTAAACTCTTACCTATGTAGAATCAACCACGACATACAAAATGTATGTCCTGCTTGCAATGTGTCCCCACATGACACCAACCACCTCTTCAACTGTATTGTGGAACCAACGGCTCTAACACCCCTCTCATTATAGTCCACCCCTGTTGAAACAGCAAGTTTACTTGGACTACCATTAGAGGCCATTGATGACAAGTTGTGATTGGTCAGACCTATTGGATGGGGCGAAGCACTGCTACAACAATAAGAACATGTAACGGACGTGAGTTTACCGGAACCAGAATCCGAACTTTAAAAATAGATTTGTAGGAACTGAAATCGGATCCGAAATTGAACGCGCAAGCATGGAGGAATTCGTCGCTCTGGCATGTCAGAAACTCCGGCATCTAGGTGGCGTGACTCTTAGTTACACATACATCCGGTTTAAATTAGTCGCAACCGAAGTCGCAATCGGAAGTCCACATAAATTTAAGTCCAGTCGTATCGGAATTGGAATCGAGGTTCTGTTAAATTTGTGATAGAAATCAAGAGCCCAAGACAGTTTGGAGATCAAAACTATACCCGGACTAAACACTTTTCTTCATAATATTTATTTGAGTTAAACAAAATCATCGAAATTACAACAACCACATGAAAATATTCGATATATTTTGCAAATATCTCTTCATTGAAGTAAATTTTCAGTTTTCGCTACGGAGTCGTGGTCCTGTGTCCAAAGCATCTCTCCCCCATATATTTAGATGAGTTTTACCGGTTGTGAGCTAAAGTAAAGAATTTGCGATATGGTAATTCGAAGAATGAATACATTAGAAAGTAAAAAGAGCAGGAAGAGGTAAAGGTAGATGTACGGGAAAGCAAAGGAGAAGAAGGAAAGAACAGAAGAGCAAAAGAGAGGAGAAAGATGCGAGAGAAGGAAAGGAAAGAAAAGAAAGAACCCGAAAACTCAGCCGGACCGAAACTGAAACCGGAACTAAAACTAGTGTGGAAATCGGACTCGAAAGCAAAACCAAAACCCTAAAGAAATCGGAGCCGGAACCGAAAGAGGAACTAGAACCTAAACCGGAATCGAAACCGGGGCGGGAAATGTAACTGAAAACAAAATTAAACCCTAATGATTTGGTAACGAGTTCGACAATAAAGCGGAAACTGAAGCCGGAACCGAAATCGGAGTGGAAAGCGAAAACGAAAACTAAACTAAAACCCTAACTAATTCAGTAACAAAACTGAGACTAAAACCGAAACCGGACCAAAAGTGGAACCGGCATCGGAGCGAATATCGGACTGAAAACAAAACCAAAATATTAACTAATTCGAGAACGAAACCGAAGTCGAAACCGAACCGAAATCGAAATCGAACCGAAGCTAAAACCATAACGGAACTTGGAACAGAACTCGAAATTGGTCCGATGATGGAATCGCAGGCGGACTGGAACCGTAACCGAAACCGAATTTGGACTGAAGTAGGAACCGAAACTGCACCCGGAACTGTAGTTGGTATGAAGTGGGGACCGTAACGGACCGAAACCGAAACTGTAACCCAAACCGTAATTTAGCCCATAAACAAGTTCAAAATATCACTTATTTTAACATATTTTTATCGTACACTTTACACTGTACGGCGCAAAGCACATAAAATTGCCATTTAGCGCTTCGCGTCTGTTGAAAGCAACTTATGCCAATGCGCCTGCGCACGCACCGACGGCCAACTAAGCGATAACAAGAAATTGAAGAATTTTCTGTTTAAAAATTAAAAAAAAAAAAAAAAACGTTTAATGGCATGAAAATAATTACACTTGCGACATCCAACGCATAGGAGAAATTTTGATGACAAATCAATGACAAGCTGTCAAGTTATGATACCAAATAAATGGATTGTTTTGGCTCGTACTTTAATATGTGTGAATGGTATTGTGCAGAATGTAATCGCAATCAAAATTCTTTTAATTTATTCGTTTATTTTTAATATTAATTTCAGATAATTCACAAACAAATCGTCATTCAAATTCTCGCAAAAACAAAATCTGAGTACAATCATTTTGAAATGATATTTAAAAAAAATTTTTTTTTAATATTTTTTATTGATTATTCCACAAAAATTATAACCACTTCACGCTCTTCGAAATTTAATTTGTATATCTATTTGACTATTCATTTTGAGTTCTTCACCGCCACTTTCTTTTACCGCTGCAACTTAACCTCTACGCTCAACAATCTCAATCCAACTATGTAATTTCTTTTTACCAATTCAATTTCAGTTCAAGTCCATGGCCACGTGAAAATGTCTCTTGAGTGCTTTTGTTTATTCTTCGCCAAAGCGAAACTCGAAGCCGTTTGCGCGATTGAGCGAGTGTAACTGAGTGATATTTAGTTGCTACATAGCTGACAAAAGTTCACTTTGAAGTATGTCAACTTGTTTTAACTAATCAACTGTTGCAATTACTACCAAGTGGGCAAGGTGAATCAATTGATACTTACACTGAGAGAAAGCTGTGAAATAATGTTTTATGTATGTATATATTTCTCAGGTACGTTTCTAATTTATAGTGGGATTTGACTATACTTTGTACGGTTTGAGTTGTTGAGATTTAACTAACAATTTAAGGATGCGGTACAAACAGATTCTGCAGGCGACTTTTGCATGTCTTTATGAATACGCCCCTTCCATGAATGAAATTACCCAATCATTCTAAAAACGCCCTAAGACCTTGAAAATGATTACTGAGCCCCATAAAGATAAGCGAAAGATAGGTTCGCATTCAACAGCTATCTTAATATATAAAATACACGTGCAACAACATTTTCGGCCGCGATGGACTCCTAAACTACTGAGCCGATTTTGAATTTGTTTTGCACCCCGTGTGTAGTTTGATCTAACTTGAGACACAGGATAGGTTATATCTCAGTTTATAGTCGCAATATGATTTTATTGCAAATTTTTTTTATTTGTTTACACGTAATAATAAAATGATACGTATACGCAGTGGCACTCATATTTTCAGGTGGTGCAGATATACTTCCGTGTAATTGCTTGGTGTTCAATTAAACAACCTGCTTATCAATAAAAAATGTTATAGCGAATGATATCAAGTATAGCACATCACCAGGCCCGCAGAGAGGGTGGGGCGGTTTCTGAGGGGCACGCGATTTAGAGGTACTATGACATTTTTTTTATTCAGGAACGTCTTTAGTTGTGTAGAGGGTGACTAGGGTGTCGAGATATAGGCCAAAACGTGGGCCAGTAAATGCCTAGACAGTATTTATACTATATGGTTATCAAATGAAAGCTGTTGATGAGTGCTTTAGTACAGAGTAATATATTATCCAGAGACGGACTGGGACTGGGATTAGGACTAGGACTGGGACTGAGACTCGGAGTGGGACTGGGACTAGAATAAAATATATACCACCCTCTGGGACAGGCAATAAGGGATGCAGAAGAATGAGAAGGAATTGAGAGAAGAGAAAGGAGAGAAGGAGATTGAGAAAGAGATAGAATGAGACGAAGATCGAGCGAAAAAGACGGAGGGAGGAGTGAATAAAAGAATTAGGAAAAAATGAAGAGGGTGGGAGGGCAGAGTCAGGCGGAAAAAGCTTATTAAAATGTATGCAGATAGGCCAACATTTGGGCAGGACAACGTATGCCTGGTCTTCTAGTTCTCTTTATTAATAACTAGCAGATCTGCATAAGTTTTTACAAGTTTTTACCTCTTAGCTCCCTCTGCTTTTCTCTTTATATGTGTTTCTTTCTCCTTCTCTGTATTTTCCGTGACTTCTTTTCCAATATTTCTTCGTCTAATTCAATATCTTTCTCAGTCTCTTTGTTCGTCCCTCTTTTCTCTTCTCCCAGTTCTAGTTATATTTACACTCCAGTTCCAGTCAAAGTCCCATCCCAGTCGTTCCCTGGTCCACTTCCTGGAAAAGAGTCGTAAATACTAATCTAGGCAAAGAGCTACCTAAATTCCAAATTCAATTTGTTCTAATAGATTGGCCTCTGGTTTACTTCGCGGAAGAAGGGTATCGTAAATACTAATCTAGGAAAATATATACCAAATTTCAGGCAAATCGAACCATGAATAGAGTTTGTTTGAATATATCGGCCCAAGTCCACTTTCCGGGAAGCAACTTCATAGGAGCACTCCTGGTATTGCCACGAGGCGACTCTGAAAATTTGAATAAAATGGGGGAGTTGTTGCGAAGTCCATATGCTGCATAGAAACATATATCCTTCATTATATTGTAACGAATTTGCTTGCAAATCCTCTTATTTGCCTTTTTGCTAAGTTCGTATCACTAAACTGTTGAATAAATAACTCCAATATTGAATAATGGAAAAATGGCCTTTATTAAAGTACTTCACAATAACACTTATACTTTGCAATTAGCTGGCTTAATAACCAAACTGATAGCTTAAATGGAACTGACTTTCAAAATAATACTGCTATTACTCGCTAGATATCGTCTTAATCGAAACTGCTTGACAACTCAAATCAAACTGAATTCCAGCGCCTCTACAATTGTTGCCTTTTATACTCTTTGATTTCAACCTTCGCATCTTCTAGGCGATTCAAGAATCTACTAGTCCAGCAGCTCTCAAACTTCTCAGCTGTAACTACAATTGCACAATTTTATAGTTTTTCTCATTGCTTACTTATAGGAGTATCTCAGATATATGCATGTGTTTGTGCATTGACTCTCCGCTGCTCGTGTACGTACATGGTACATATATGTAGACGCAATTATTGTTTCGTTTATGTAGATACATAATGATTGAATTATTGATGTGCATTCACGTCACTGCTTAGAATCGGCTTAGAGACGACAGCATCGCTCAGTGCTGCTAACATTCGTTACAATATGTATAGATATAGATAGATTAAATCTCCTTAAAGTACAAACATAAGCATATACAAAATAGAACTTTTGCCTAAGAATTTTAAGGAAATGTAAAAATTTTTTTACGAAAGAGTATTTTTGAAAAAAGTATGAGTTCTTAGTCATTTATGTTGCATTAACCAGTCAAGGGGTATAAATATGTACACTGAAAGAAATGGTGCTAGTAAAATCAACAAATCGATTCTGTTGTTCTTGATTTAACGGGGATTCGGTGAAATTGATCGAATCAGGGTTAATTTGACCGAGTTCTTTGTCAAGCGAACAATTTAGTTTAGTCAAGAGAGATTGTCGCTATTAAGTTAACAAAATTCTGTAAAATTTACAGATTCCTAATCAATCTAACTGATTTTTCTGTTAACACAACTGATCTCACTGGTCATTTCAACATCGATCAACAGCCAATACATCAGCAAATTTCAAAGAGAATTTTACGCTCACTGCGCTCTCTACTTTGTACTTATGTATTCTGTGTACTATATGTATGCACATATTTACGTATGTATATGGCGGCCGCCGTGGTGTGATGGCAGCGAGCTCCGCCTATCACACCGAAGACCCTGGGTTCACACCCCGGGCGAAGCAACATACAAATTTTAGAAATAAGGTTTTTTAACTAAAAGAAAATTTTTTTAAGCGCGGTCGCCCCTCAGCACTGTTCGGCAGGCACTCCGCAACATAGGTACTTCCGTACAGAGCTATCGTAACAACTTTTTTTGTTAATTTGACTACTAAAACGGTCAATTATGAATCAACGATTTGTGCGCAGTTGATTCAACATGTTTTGCGATGGATGAAAATTGTAATCATCAGACGAAGTAGTACTCACATATACACACGCATATGGCTACAAACTACAAATATACATGTATATGGCTGGTAACCAAGCATGAAGCTCGCCAAATTATTAGACCTTATGAGAAACGGGAGAACGGGAAAGCCGTGAGTATAAAAGCAGCGCAAGCTGAGGTAAGACTAATCAGTTTTGATTTAAACACGCTATTGGTTGTGTAGTATAGTTGTGAAGTACTACTACTATTTATCGGGTACAATTATGCAACTTCTTCTCCAAGCGAAATGCAAAATTGTGCCATCTTGTTGCAAACGTTTTGTTTGAACGAACAGGATTTTTCCAAAGTTAGTAACATTTTGTTCAAGTTATTACGAATTTTCACTCACGCGAACGAATCTAAGAAGATAATAAAACAGCCTTTTTTAATGTTGATGTTTCCGACAACATAAAAGTTTGAGTTGTTTTGGAATCGTTTCAACTTAAAGTGTTAAGAAAACAAGTAAGGAAGACTAAGTTCGGGTGTAACCGAACACTACATACTCAGCTGAGAGCTTTGGAGACAAAATAAGGAAAATCACCATGTAGGAAAGTGAACCTAGGGTAACCCTGGCATGTGTTTGTATGACATTGGTATCAAATGGAAGGTATTAAAGAGTATTTTAGAAGGGAGTGGGCCGTAGTTCTATAGGTGGACGCCTTTTCGAGATATCGCCATAAAGGTGGACCAGGGGTGACTCTAGAATGTTTCTGTATGATATGGGTATCAAATCAAAGGTGGTAATGAGTATTTTAAAAGGGAGTGGACCTTAGTTCTTTAGGTGGACGCCTTTTCGAGATATCGCCATAAAGGCGGACCAGTGGTGACTTTATAATGTGTTTGTACGATATTGGTATCAACTTAAAGGTATTAATAAGGGTTTCAAAAGGAAGTGGCCCGTAGTAAGAATATGTGAAAGCGTTTATAGATATCGACCAAACTGTGGACGAGAGTAACCCAGAATCACCATATTTCATCCCTTTTTTCGAATTTGGTATAGAATTGTGAATTTTTTTCATTTTTCGAAATTTTCGATATCTAAAATGTAAACGTGGTCATAGTCGAATTTCGCCCCAAGTGAGTCGAGATAAGTACGTGAACAAAGCTTAGTAAAGATATATGTATTTTTGCTCAAGTTATCGTGTTAACGGCCAAGAGGAAGGGCAGACGGTCGAATATGTATAAAAACTAGGCGTAGCTTCAACCGATTTCGCCCATTTTCACAGAAAACAGTTATCGGCATAGAAGCTATGCCCTAACAAAATTTCACAAGGATTGGTAAATTTTTGTTCGACTTATGGCATTAAAAGTATTCTAGACAAATTAAATGAAAAAGGGCGGAGCCACGCCCATTTTGAAATTTTCTTTTATTTTTGTATTTTGTTGCACCATATCATTACTGGAGTTGAATGTTGACATAATTTATTTATATACTGTAAAGATATTAAATTTTTTGTTAAAATTTGACTTTTAAAATTTTTGTTTTAAAGTGGGCGTATTCGTCTTCCGATTTTGCTAATTTTTATTTGGCACACATATAGTAATAGGAGTAACATGATATCTTCAACGACTGCCAAATTACGGCTTGCAAAACTTTTGAGTTACCTTCTTTTAAAAGTGGGCGGTGTCACGCCCATTGTCCAAAGTTTTACAAATTTTCTATTCCGCGTCATAAGCTCAACCTGCCTACCAAGTTTCATCGTTTTATCCAACTTTGGTAATGAATTATCGCACTTTTTCGGTTTTTCGAGATTTGCGATATCGAAAAAGTGGACGTGGTTATAATAGGTCTCTTAAGCTAGCCCAACCTTTTCAGCCCAATCAAAAAACGAGACCGTACTAAATTGCACAACATTTATTACTAATTTAGTACCGGTTAATTAAATTTATTACCCTCGAATTTTAAAAAATATCGAGGGTTGGGCTAGCTTAAGTTTAAGCCAGCCCAACCCATATGCACAATCAAAAAACGAGACCGTACTAAACTGCAAAACATTTATTACTAATTTAGTAACGATTAATTAAATTTATTACCCTTGTATTTTAAAAAATATCGAGGGTTGGGCTAGCTTAAGCTTAAGCAAACCCAACTCATATGCACAATCAAAAAACGAGACCGTACTAAACTGCAAAACATTTATTACTAATTTAGTACCGGTTAATGAAATGTATTACCCTTGTATTTTAAAAAATATCGAGGGTTGGGCTAGCTTAAGTTTAAGCCAGCCCAACTCATATGCATAATCAAAAAACGAGACCGTACTAAATTGCACAACATTTATTACTAATTTAGTAACGGTTAATTAAATTTATTACCCTTGTATTTTAAAAAATATCGAGGGTTGGGCTAGCTTAAGTTTAAGCCAGCCCAACTCATATGCATAATCAAAAAACGAGACCGTACTAAATTGCACAACATTTATTACTAATTTAGTAACGGTTATTTAAATTTATTACCCTTGTATTTTAAAAAATATCGAGGGTTGGGCTAGCTTAAGCTTAAGCAAACCCAACTCATATGCACAATCAAAAAACGAGACCGTACTAAACTGCAAAACATTTATTACTAATTTAGTACCGGTTAATGAAATTTATTACCCTTGTATTTTAAAAAATATCGAGGGTTGGGCTAGCTTAAGTTTAAGCCAGCCCAACTCATATGCATAATCAAAAAACGAGACCGTACTAAATTGCACAACATTTATTACTAATTTAGTAACGGTTAATTAAATTTATTACCCTTGTATTTTAAAAAATATCGAGGGTTGGGCTAGCTTAAGCTTAAGCAAACCCAACTCATATGCACAATCAAAAAACGAGACCGTACTAAACTGCAAAACATTTATTACTAATTTAGTACCGGTTAATTAAATTTATTACCCTTGTATTTTAAAAAATATCGAGGGTTGGGCTAGCTTAAGCTTAAGCAAACCCAACTCATATGCACAATCAAAAAACGAGACCGTACTAAACTGCAAAACATTTATTACTAATTTAGTACCGGTTAATGAAATTTATTACCCTTGTATTTTAAAAAATATCGAATGTTGGGGATCACGTTTAATGCTAATTAAATACCAAAGGACAGTAATAAAGTTATAAGCAATACTTATGTATATGATTCGATCTATGGAAAGGGGTTTTGGCCCTAACTCCAATTTTGGGGATTTTTTGGAAATTATGAAAATGCACTTTTTGTATACTCGAGCAGACCTACAACTTGTTGTATAGATCGCAAGGAGCATTCTTAAACTTTTTTTATTTTGTCACAGTTTTATTTATAAGTTATTTTATATCAGTAATAAAAATAATGCAATGAATGGTGTTTTGTATTTGTTTTCAAAGTTTTATATCGAATTATCTTGGTGTACATTGTATATGTGCATCCAATTTTTCTATAAAATGAAATTTTTAGCTTTTGTTTTAATGGAATATACATACATATATAACATTCGTAAAGCTAAGTGCAAGTCAACTGCCCGAAAAGAATCGTTTCGTGTGGCGCCTCACTTAATACTGTTTAGCAATATTTAACAGCAGTATTCGGCATTGGTGTCGGTTAAAAAAGTACCATAGGCATTTTTTTTTTGGCCAGTTCTTAAAATTTTTTTATTTATATATTATGTATAATAACAATTGAATTGAATTTGAATTTATTAACCTTTTCGTTCTTTTACTAATACAAATACAATTTAAGATAAAACCCGCGACTCTAAAGTGCTTGTCTGCAGGTTTATTTAAATGCAAGTATTTAACAGCATATGTTTAAATAAATCTTCAATTAGAAATGGTGCATTAATGTATAAATATGAACATAAATTTTTACAAACTTTTTATTTACATAATGTTAAGTGATATTAAAGATCTTTTATATATAGTTTTCAAAGTGAGCTTTATATATATTTACGCTGAGAATTTCGTTGAAGTAAACTTTTAATATGATCTTTAAGAAGGGATTTTCTTTTAAATGTATTTGGTAAATTGGCTAAGGTTATTGGCAAGTTATTAAAAAGTGCAGGAAGGGACACGCACAAAGATTTGTTAGTTTAATTATTTAGAAACTTTGGTACTATTAGTCTTTTCTCTAGGCGCCTTCGTGTGCAAAGACTGTGAGATAGTGGGACCTGAAAGTCATTTTCCTCATAAAATTCATTTAAAACCGTTAGTTTGAAAATGGAATTGGCATCCAGTAGTTTTAATGCTCTATTACGTTGAACATTTGGTGCGTATAAATTTTTCTTCTTGGCCAGAATTTTCAGAATGTAGTTTTGACTTTCTTGCAGTATGCTGAAGATCCCCATGTGCTCTATACTGCTTTCGTGAAATTTGAGGTTTAAATTTCATAAATTGAAGATATGACAAAAAAACCTATTTTTTGAAACATTTTTACAAGATATCTAAAAATTGGAGGACTAGATTGCGTTCAAACAGACATATGGACAGACAAACAGGCGGACATGGCTAAGTCAACTCAGCTCGTCATCCTGATCATTTCGATATGCTTATGACAACGACTTAAGAATCAGAGTTCCTGATATTTTTGTAAATATGAGTTCTCATTGGCAGATGTAGGTAATTCCACTTTGTGTAGCAGTAACTTCTATTAAACCTGATTACATTGAACACAACGACTGCAGACCACAACCACAAAAAAGCAAAGCTTACTGACAATCGTAGTCAAACATTGGATCTTGATTACTTACAATGCAGCAGCCCCAAATATAAATTACAGAAAGCAGTAGCGAAAATTTTAGAAAAAAAAAATTGATTATGTTTAACAAGTGTCCAAGAGAGAGATTTTAGCTTATTTAATCTGTTATTAAATTCTATTTTAGTTTTTATTGACAAAATAAAAAGGATGCCACTCACTGTCGCTACCTTCAAATATAATAAGGTTTAATCTGACTACAACGACATTCGTAACTGATTCGTGCTGCTCTGTGCCGCCGAAAATAACGACCCTCATAAGAACATGTGTAAAAGTAATTTGATAGATGTCGCTTTGTAGCCGCCGTCGTGAATGTAATCAGGTCTTTTAATTCAGCAGTATATAACACGGAATAAATTAACCTAGCTACTCAGATTTATATGCAGTTACTGAGGTGAGTGGACGCTCTTATATATATGAACTGTGATTTAGACGAGAAAAAAGCCATCATCCGGTGGCAAAATCCTGAGCCAGATAAATAATTTTGCATGTAAATGCAACAACAACGATTTGAGCCAGATAAATCCATATAGAAGTCTGGTTCAATTTGTGAGCCAGATAATTTGTTAATTACTTCTTTTTAGTTTGGCAACGCTGCCTTTAATAAACCTACTTTTTCAAAAATAGATGTCGCTGCTTAGCCTTTCACCGTATGAGTTAAATGAAAAACAGCCGCGACATCTGCCTATCACATTTCACGTGTGCGAAAATTTCACGACATCTGCTTCTCAAGTCTCTCAATGATCCAGAGCATTCCCGTGAGAATTGAGCGTGAGCCGGAGCTGTCAAACTCACTGGAGGACGGCAAAAATGAGTCCTTTCCTCGCGTTTTACATAATTTGGCACTAGATAGGTTTATGGCGAAGCAGCGTCACCTATCTTTGAAAAAATCGTTTGATCGATGGTTAGTGCCCAAACTAAACAAATTAGCCATCATTCGGTGAGTTTTCTAGCACCGTATCACGCTCCATTCTTATGGGAACGCTCTTCAGAAGCAGTTCCTGAAATCTTTGTATATATGCGTTGTGATAGGCAGGTGCCGCTGTTGTGTTTCATTCCACACATAAAAGGCCAGTCACATAAGATTTTTGATGCAGCATGGTGCGCTGACAGATGATTAGGTATGTATTGCATTACTTACTGAAAAATATGCAAATAGCGTATCACCAGCGCCATCTGACATGAAAAAGTAACGTACTTTCAAATTTTCTTGCAAACAAAGCATAAGAAGAATTTGAAATTGGTTTTGGCTATGCGTGTTTCCAGACATGGCAAGTGGAATTATTTTTCCCACTCTTTGGTATTTTTCTAACATTTTTTACAATTAAAAACTGCATTTTAACAAATGAATGTTTATAACAATGCTTCAAAAAAAAATTTATATGAATGGAAAAGCCGAAATAATTTCCAGCTGCTAAGTCTGCAGTTCTTTTATGTTTACAAACGGAACATCTTCCGCGATTGTGACGATGTTCGCTTTTGCATCAAAATTCATGAACATGAGAAATTTCATCGCGACGCGGCAATAAGGCTAATGGACATGGCAGAGACATCTATTTTTGAAAAGTCGGTTTATTACTTTGGAAAGTACTCTCACGTATGTACTCTATGGAATATTCACAAACAGAGCGAGAGTGGGATCACCTACTCCTCTCCTAGGACATCGCAATGTTAATTGGAGCACATTTTTTGTATGAATACAGATTAGTTTTGGAACACTCCTATACTCCTAAAGGAGTATTCCTTACACTATTTATGGAGTACTCGCTTTTTTTGAAGGGGAATCAAATTATCTGGCTAACAAATCGAAATAAGCCATCATCCAGTGAGTTTTCTACCACCGTATCACGCTCAATTCTTACGAGAATGCTTTAGATCATTGGAATACTTGAGAAGCGGAGGTCGTGATATTTTTGAACATATGAGTTGTTAGACAGATGTCGCCATTGCATCTCATTTAACGCGGCTAAATGCCAAGCAGCGCCATCTATTTTTGAAAAAAGTAGGTTTATTAAAGGCGGCGTTGCCAAACAAAAGATAAGAAACTCACAAATTATCTGGCTCACAAATTGCGCCGACCTCTATCTGGATTTATCTAGCTCAAATCATTGTTGTTGCATTTACATGCAAAATTGGTTATATGGCTCAGGATCCTTGCGACGGGATTATGGCTATGGACATCTATCTAGATTTATCTCGCTTCAATCATTAGCTGTGTTTTTTTTACATCTATAGACTTTTACGCTTAAACTTTATATGGACTGCTAAGCGTCAAACTTTATCTACTCTTCTGAAATTGCCGCGCATAAAATTAGTACTACTAAATTTCAATACGCATTATACTCAGATTCAACTGAAATATGTGTCTATGTATCACCTCTACACTAATTCTATGTATCACCTCTGATTTACTGGGGGTGTGAACACTGTGATAAAATACGAACTTTGATTTTGAAGAAAAAAATTGAGTCCTGCGTTTTACATAATTTGGCACTAAATACCTACATGATTAAGCAGCGCTATCTATCTTTGAAATAGTCTTCATCATTGGTAGTGTCCAAACTAAGCAAGTTATCTTGCTCAAATTATATCGCACAAATTATCTGGCTCAATGAAGGTGTGTCCGAACTAAAAATTGGAACTTAGTTGTGTGTCCAAATTAAGAGTTGGAACCTAAAGAAATTATCTGCCCCGCAAATTTCACCATTTCAGGCCTCCCGGACGTTTAAAAATATTCGAAGCATTTACAATTTTTATTACGAACAACGTACCTACTTAAATAATTTTATTTTAGTTTTTTTTAGCTTTACGAATGTTATATATGTGTGTATATTCCATTAAAACAAAGGCTTAAATTTCATTTTATAGAAAAATTGGATGCACATATACAATGTACACCAAGATAATTCGATATAAAGCTTTGAAAACAAATACAAAACATTCATTGTATTATTTTTATTACTGATATAAAAGAACTTATGAATAAAACTGTGACAAAATAAAAAAAGTTTAAGAATGCTTCTTGCGATCTATACATCAAGTTGTAGGTCTGCTCGAGTATACAAAAAGTGCATTTTCATAATTTCCAAAAAATCCCCAAAATTTGGAGTTAGGGGCCAAAACCCCTTTCCATAGATCGAATCATATACATAAGTATTGCTTATAACTTTATTACTGTCCGTTCGGTATTTAATTATCATTAAACGTGATCCCCAACCATCGATATTTTTTAAAATACAAGGGTAATAAATTTCATTAACCGGTACTAAATTAGTAATAAATGTTTTGCAGTTTAGTACAGTCTCGTTTTTTGATTGTGCATATGGGTTGGGCTGGCTTAAACTTTTTTAAAATAAAAGAGTAATAAATTTATTTAACCGGTACTAAGTTAGTAATAAATGTTTCGCAGTTTAGTACGGTCTCGTTTTTTGATTGTGCATATTGGTTGGGCTGGCTTAAACTTAAGCTAGCCCAACCCCCGATATTTTTTTAAATACGAGGGTAATAAATTTAATTAACCGGTACTAAATTAGTAATAAATGTTGTGCAATTTAGTACGGTCTCGTTTTTTGATTGTGCATATGGGTTGGGCTGGCTTAAACTTTTTTAAAATAAAAGAGTAATAAATTTCATTAACCGGTACTAAGTTAGTAATAAATGTTTCGCAGTTTAGTACGGTCTCGTTTTTTGATTGTGGGCTGGCTTAAACTTAAGCTAGCCCAACCCTCGATATTTTTTAAAATACGAGGGTAATAAATTTAATTAACCGGTACTAAATTAGTAATAAATGTTGTGCAATTTAGTACGGTCTCGTTTTTTGATTGTGCATATGGGTTGGGCTGGCTTAAACTTAAGCTTAAGCTCACTGTCCGTTCGGTATTTAATTAGCATTAAACGTGATCCCCAACCATCGATATTTTTTAAAATACAAGGGTAATAAATTTCATTAACCGGTACTAAATTAGTAATAAATGTTTTGCAGTTTAGTACGGTCTCGTTTTTTGATTGTGCATATGGGTTGGGCTGGCTTAAACTTAAGCTAGCCCAACCCTCGATATTTTTTAAAATACAAGGGTAATAAATTTAATTAACCGGTACTAAATTAGTAATAAATGTTTCGCAGTTTAGTACGGTCTCGATATTTTTTAAAATACAAGGGTAATAAATTTAATTAACCGGTACTAAATTAGTAATAAATGTTTCGCAGTTTAGTACGGTCTCGTTTTTTGATTGTGCATATGGGTTGGGCTGGCTTAAACTTAAGCTTAAGCTTACTGTCCGTTCAGTATTTAATTAGCATTAAACGTGATCCCCAACCATCGATATTTTTTAAAATACAAGGGTAATAAATTTCATTAACTGGTACTAAATCAGTAATAAATGTTTTGCAGTTTAGTACGGTCTCGTTTTTTGATTGTGCATATGGGTTGGGCTGGCTTAAACTTTTTTAAAATAAAAGAGTAATACATTTCATTAACCGGTACTAAGTTAGTAATAAATGTTTCGCAGTTTAGTACGGTCTCGTTTTTTGATTGTGCATATTGGTTGGGCTGGCTTAAACTAAAGCTAGCGATATTTTTTAAAATAAAAGAGTAATAAATTTCATTAACCGGTACTAAATAAGTAATAAATGTTTTGCAGTTTATTACGGTCTCGTTTTTTGATTGTGCATATGGGTTGGGCTGGCTTAAACTTAAGCTAGCCCAACCCTCGATATTTTTTGAAATACAAGGGTAATAAATTTAATTAACCGGTACTAAATTAGCAATAAATGTTGTGCAATTTAGTACGGTCTCGTTTTTTGATTGTGCATATGGGTTGGGCTGGCTTAAACTTAAGCTAGCCCAACCCTCGATATTTTTTAAAATAGGAGTAATAAATTTCATTAACCGGTACTAAATTAGTAATAAATTTTGTGCAGTTTAGTGCGGTCTCGTTTTTTTATTGTGCACATGGGTTGGGCTGGGTTAAACTTAAGCTAGCCCAACCCTCGATATTTTTTAAAATAAAAGAGTAATAAATTTCATTAACCGGTACTAAATTAGTAATAAATGTTTCGCAGTTTAGTACGGTCTCGATATTTTTTAAAATAAAAGAGTAATAAATTTAATTAACCGCTACTAAATTAGTAATAAATGTTGTGCAGTTTAGTGCGGTCTCGTTTTTTGATTGTGCATATGGGTTGGGCTGGGTTAAACTTAAGCTAGCCCAACCCTCGATATTTTTTAAAATATAAGGGTAATAAATTTCATTAACCGGTACTAAATTAGTAATAAATGTTTCGCAGTTTAGTACGGTCTCATTTTTTGATTGTGCATATGGGTTGGGCTGGTTTACACTTAAGCTAGCCCAACCCTCGATATTTTTTAAAATAAAAGAGTAATAAATTTAATTAACCGGTACTAAATTAGTAATAAATGTTGTGCAGTTTAGTGCGGTCTCGTTTTTTTATTGTGCATATGGGTTGGGCTGGCTTAAACTTAAGCTAGCCCAACCCTCGATATTTTTTAAAATACGAGGGTAATACATTTAAATAACCGGTACTAAATTAGTAATAAATGTTGTGCAATTTAGTACGGTCTCTTTTTTTGATTGTGCATATGGGTTGGGCTGGGTTAAACTTAAGCTAGCCCAACCCTCGATATTTTTTAAAATAAAAGAGTAATAAATTTAATTAACCGGTACTAAATTAGTAATAAATGTTGTGCAGTTTAGTGCGGTCTCGTTTTTTGATTGTGGATATGGGTTGGGCTGGCTTAAACTTAAGCTAGCCCAACCCTCGATATTTTTTAAAATACATATGGGTTGGGCTGGCTTAAACTTAAGCCATTTTTTAAAATACGAGGGTAATAAATTTAATTAACCGGTACTAAATTAGTAATAAATGTTGTGCAATTTAGTACGGTCTCTTTTTTTGATTGTGAATATGGTTGGGCTGGGTTAAACTTAAGCTAGCCCAACCCTCGATATTTTTTAAAATATAAGGGTAATAAATTTCATTAACCGGTACTAAATTAGTAATAAATGTTGTGCAGTTTAGTACGGTCTCGTTTTTTGATTGTGCATATGGGTTGGGCTGGCTTAAACTTAAGCTAGCCCAACCCTCGATATTTTTTAAAATACGAGGGTAATAAATTTAATTAACCGATACTAAATTAGTAATAAATGTTGTGCAATTTAGTACGGTCTCGTTTTTTGATTGGGCTGAAAAGGTTGGGCTAGCTTAAGAGACCTGGTTATAATCCGATCTCGTTCATTTTAAATAGCGATCTGAGATGAGCGCCCAGGAACTTACATACCAAATTTCATTGAGATACCTCAAAATTTACTCAAGTTATCGTTTTTATGGACGGACGGACGGTCGGACGGCCGAACATGGCTAAATGAATTTCTTTTTTCGCCCAAATCATTTTGATGTATATAAGTCTATATCTATTTCCGTTAGTTTATGCCGTTACGGATTACCGTTATGCGAACAAAGTTAATATACTCTGTGAGATCTGCTCAGATGAGTATAATTAAACTTGCCGAATTACATGTAAAGTTACTCCAGTGGTGAATTACCTTCCTGCGATTTGACTCTTTACTTTTCTGTAACTTACATGTTCTCTATTTAAAACTACATGCAAGAGAAGGAGTTTAAAATGAGCTGAGCTGCAACTGAAAGAATTGGGACTACTATTTTCATTTCTATTTGTAAAGCGAAGTTCAAAACTATAAATTTAATAAATTGTGCGTTTAAGAAAACAAAATAATAAAGTGTGTAATGTTTAATGTGTGCCAGCGTATTTAATGTACGCCCAATTGAAGTTCGGTTAGTAAGTGCGTACATATGTATGTATATGTAGCAAGCATGCGTATTTATGTATTCACATATTTACGTATGTATATGGCAACTTAGGTACTTTGACTACTAAAACGGTCAATTACGAATCGATTTGTGCGCAGTTGATTCAACATCTTGTTGCAATGGATAAAAATTGCCAGAAATTTCGGTTGAATTGACCCGTATTTCGGTTGAATTTACCAGTCTTTTTCTTTCAGTGTACATACATATATCAAGCCGACGTGAAATGAAAATACATACATACATCCATACATACCCATAAATGTACTCTCGAGGTTAAACAACGCTAGCGAATGCTATGCATGTACGTATGTGATGCATAATGCTCCACTCAACGCAAGATTGCTCGCACAGTCCACAGCGAACAAACAAACGCCCTGCATTTTTTGGTAAACATGTTTCTTTTGTTTAAACAATTTAGCTCGTATTAGAAAATAATCATGGATTTTTTTTGATGCAGAACGAAAGTGAATATTTCATAGTTTTACTGGAAAGAAGAAATACTCCAATCGATCAACACGTGTTGTGTAGACAAAGTTTTATGATTTTTTACGACATGTTGGCAATTTTCCACGCCCCTGTGACACATACCTTCAAATAATATTGAAAATGTCCATGTCACTTTGCTAAGCTTTCAAATGCAAAAAACCGTTTAAAAATCGGAGCATTCACTGTGAAGTGATGGGCGTACAATGACATTTAGCGACTTTATTTTATAAGATTTATGGATAACCGTCCAGTCGTTTCTACCTCAGTATAACTGGGACATCCATTAGAGCCCAAGCTTTCCTCCACCCGCTTTTTCTAACTCGTTGACGTCCACCTATTCTTTCCCTTGTGAATAAATATAATTTCTTTGCAGCAGATTTTTGTCGATTTGCATAACTTGACCTAGAAAGCGTAGCCGTTGACTAGCCAAGTGGCTTCCCGTTGTCCTTGTTTGGCGAATGGTATGCACTCGTTCCTCCGATACCAGCTGCGTTATGTTATACCGGAGTAACGCGTGCCTTTCTCTGAAGTCTGCTTTTCTCAACTGCGAGTTGCCGGTATTGAACACTGATAATGGGCCATGTTAATCGGCCATTTATCGATATAAAACTTTGCAAATTTTTGGTATATGAGGCTGAGTGCCTGTTTATGAATTAAGGGTTCAAAAGCTAAACCTTGTGTATCACTTTTCTTCACAGTGCTTACGAATATGCCGCTTTACATCCCTAGAAGAGGGGCCTAATCTGTCAGTTGTCTGTTAGGATGCCAAGGTTTTTGCAGTCCCTTGGCATAGCTGTGGTGTTTTTAGGGCATTGCAGATTCTGCCAGTGTATTTATTTTAAGATTGGCGACCATGTCTTGGAAGCGTATTACATAAGCGGCTGGTTAGCTGCTTTATATGCAGCTATGTGCTTTTCTCTGTCTTTGCCCCAAATGTTGCCAGCAAGGTACTTGAAGATTTTGTTACAGATCTGAGCTTTAGGTATAATTCTAGCTGCAGTTGAAGAAATGCGGGCCAGTTGGTAGCGCAGTGCCAACGAAGTGGATGTCCAATATTGCCGATAGTTTCTTTTTTTACGTTGTTAATAATGATCACTTGGTGAGAGTGCCAGTTGATAGATTAGGGATAAAGTTGTTATTCTCTCAGTTCTGGTCTAGCCGTATACCGACCCGTAAGCGTGGGACTTAAGAGTATACTTGCCCCTTAAGCTCCTGGGTGGTACAATTTTACCTTTTAAACTTTTAGCGAGCAGGAGAGTATAGAAGCAAAAATACTCATCGCCGGTTGACGCTCAGGCGCTATTGCAACATTGTTGGTCACCCCACCTTAGTTGTGGCCTGGATTTATGCCGATCCGTAGGCACACCGTACCAGAATTGAAACATAAAAGTACACTTCCTCCTTTTGCCCCAGTTGGTACAATTATACCTTCTATTTAGACTACTACCGAATAGGAGAGTACAGAAGCAGGGATACCCAAGACTGGCTGATGCTCCATCGCTCTTGCTCCGCTCGCTGTCTTAACGTCGCTATACTTTTGGCCTCCCCACATTTTTCCACTACGTACTACAATCGTTGATCGGCTGCTCAGCAACTCCCGTGATCTTCTGCCCAACTGTTGCCGTTAGGTCATTCCACCATTGAAATAATCTCCTATAGCATTCAGTCGTTCCCAGGTACTCCGTTTATCATGTAGTGATAAGATAGACATCCTCTAACGCTTCTCACTCTCTTAGTATGGAAAGTTGCTGGTCCTTCTAAAACTTCGAGCCGTGTGTATGTATTCGCTCTTAACCCTTATACTACGCATTTATTCAGAGGTGGTTTGTGGAAGCTGTATGCGACTGTAAATTGACGGAGTATTACCACAGCTTTTGAACAAACCTATCTCATAACCTTATTATTGAACTTTTTTCGCCAAACGTCGTTGGCATCACTGAAGGTACTGTGAATCTTCTAGCTCTTCAAGTTTTTAGTCGATGCAGGTATGATGATTGAATTTTAATGCATGATTTTTCTTTTCTCAGAAAAATAGCACAAAAGTGATTATCCGTCGGTTCAAATACTAGAATCTAAGTGATCTAAGATAAAAGTACGCGAGGAATTAGGATTGGACAATTTTTTGTGTATGTAAATACCACCAGCTTAATCAATCTATATATATAAAAAGAAGTGTACATTTTGATTGTCACTCCATAACTCGAGAACGGTTAGAAAGATTGCCATGCAATTTTTAGGAAAGATACAGGAAGGAGAGATGATGGTTAGTTGATTTTGAAATCCCAAATCGGTTTAGCCATTCTTGATTTATGATTTTTTTTTTAGAAAAAATTCAATCTAATATATAAAATTCTTCTGTCACGGTTTTAGAAGCTTAACTCCTCCGAAACGGCCGAACCGATTCTCATGAAATTTTGTGAACATATTGGGTAGGTCTGAGAATCGGCCAACGTCTACCTTTTTTTTTTGCTACGTACCTAGTAGGGTTTTGAGATCAAAACGTGGACCCGGGTACCCCTAGAATGTGTTTATACAATATTGATAACGCAAACGTCATTATAGCTGTGAAGTTGCATTTTATTTTGCTGTGTTTATTTTGCGAGTTTTAAATTATAATATCTAAATTGTAATACTAGTTTGTGACAAAAATAAGTGCGAAAACCTAGAGTTCATTTTAGTACAATTGGTTTGCTTTGAAAAGTTAAGATTTTGTGAATTTTTAAAGTTTTTAATCAATTTCTTATTATTCATTTTGTGTTTGCCGAGTAATTGTGCATTTGTGTTTTTGTTGCAATTTTGATTGGCACCTTTTCACCTTGCAATTGTATTTGTGCGCACACTTTTTGTTTTTCTCGCAATTTACTGTCTTCGCAGCTGTTTGCGTCGCTTTTTAAGTGTCAAGTGACAGTGACTCTAAAACTGCTAGCTACCACTAAGCTCCCAAACTTTCAGAGTTGCTTTATATATAACCTTTCTCATTCTCAGTGCTATTTCAACTGTTTTTTCTTTGTAATTTACAAACACATCTCTACCCTTTCTATATTCTTATACTAGTTTCTTTTAACCTTTCTATAAAAAATGACTTGCATTTTCAAAAACTGTCAGGTAAAAAGCGAATCCGAACGTTTTGTCTCTTGCTGGCTTTGTGATGGGCTCGCCCATGGAAAGTGCGCGGGACTGACGGCTAGAGTTGTTGACACTGTCAATGATGGGGAGAAGGGAGTACGTTGGTCATGCATTAAATGCAGATCAACTGAGGTAGACCTATTTAAACTGTTTAGACAAACACGAAATGCGTTTTCTGATATTGCTTAAGAGTTTTTCATAATCACGGAAAAGTTCAATCAATACGATAGCTTGTTCAAATCCTTCAAGTGTTTGGATGAGTTACCGCATTGTTTAAATAGAAATAAAGACAACCGGGATAATAATCAAAAACACTCTGAAGACTCACCAAACGCTTTTAATCTTAATCCTGCTCAGAACATTAATCTTCCGCAAGTGGAGCTCATAGACTTGGCTTCCCCTAATCCACAAGCTGTGGTTCCATCCACTTCTAAGGCCGCGGAAAAAACCTTAGAGCCTCAAAATGTAACTTCTGAAACTCTAACTTCTCAATCTGTGACTTCTTATTCAGTAGCACCGGCTAAGAAGCTGGTTGTAGTCCCGCTCAAAAAATCGATTTTTATACTCAGTTGAGCAGAGCTCACAGAGTATATTAAGTTTGATTGGATAACGGTTGGTTGTACATATATAAAGGAATCGAGATAGATATAGACTTCCATATATCAAAATAATCAGGATCGAAAAAAAATTTGATTGAGCCATGTCCGTCCGTCCGTCCGTCCGTCCGTCCGTCCGTCCGTTAACACGATAACTTGAGTAAATTTTGAGGTATCTTGATGAAATTTGGTATGCAAGTTCCTGAGTACACATGTCAGATCGCTATTTAAAATGAACGATATCGGACTATAACCACGCCCACTTTTTCGATATCGAAAATTTCGAAAAACCGAAAAAGTGCGATAATTCATTACAAAAGATAGCTAAAGCGACGAAACTTGGTAGATGAGTTGAACTTATGACGCAGAATAGAAAATTAGTAAAATTTTGGACAATGGGCGTGGCACCGCCCACTTTTAAAAGAAGGTAATTTAAAAGTTTTGCAAGCTGTAATTTGGCAGTCGTTGAAGATATCTTGATGAAATTTGGCAGGAACGTTACTTCTATTACTATATGTACGCCTAATAAAAATTAGCAAAATCGGAGAAGGACCACGCCCACTTTTAAAAAAAAATTTTTTTAAAGTAAAATTTTAACAAAAAATTTAATATCTTTACAGTATATAAGTAAATTATGTCAACATTCAACTCCAGTAATGATATGGTGCAACAAAATACAAAAATAAAAGAAAATTTCAAAATGGGCGTGGCTCCGCCCTTTTTCATTTAATTTGTCTAGGATACTTTTAACGCCATAAGTCGAACAAAAATTAACCAATCCTTTTGAAATTTGGTAGGGGCATAGATTTTATGACATTAACTGTTTTCTGTGAAAATGGGCGAAATCGGTTGATGCCACGCCCAGTTTTTATACACAGGCGTCCGTCTGTCCTTCCGCATGGCCGTTAACACGATAACTTGGGCAAAAATCGACATATCTTTAATGAACTTTATCTTGGTATGAAAAATGAACGAAATCCAACTATGACCACGCCCACTTTTTCGATATCGAAAATTACGAAAAATGAAAAAATGCCATAATTCTATACCAAATACGAAAAAAAGCATGAAACATGGTAAGGTAATTGGATTGTTTTATTGACGCGAAATATAATTTTAGAAAAAACTTTATAAAATGGTTGTGACACCTACCATATTAAGTAGAAGAAAATGAAAAAGTTCTACAGGGCGAAATAAAAAACCCTTAAAATCTTGGCAGGTATTACATATATAAATAAATTAGCTGTATCCAACAGATGATGTTCTGGGTCACCCTGGTCCACATTTTGGTCGATATCTGGAAAACGCCTTCACACCATTCCCTTTTAAAACTCTCATTAATACCTTTAATTTGATACCCATATCGTACAAACTCATTCTAGAGTCACCCCTGGTCCACCTTTATGGCGATATCTCGAAAAGGCGTCCACCTATAGAACTAAGCCCCACGCCCTTTTAAAATACTCATTAACACCTTTCATTTGATACCCATATCGTAAAAACATATTCTAAAGTCACCCCTGGTCCACCTTTATGGCGATATCTCGAAAAGGCGACCACCTATACAACAACCACCACTCCCTTTTAAAACCCTTATTAATACCTTTAATTTGATACCCATATCGTACCAACATATTCTAGAGTCACCCCTGGTCCACCTTTAGGGCGATATTTCGAAACGGCGTCCACCTATAGAACTAAGGCCCACTCCCTTTTAAAATACTCATTACCACCTTTCGTTTGATGCCCATATTGTACAAACAAATTCTAGGGTCACCCCTGGTCCACCTTATGGCGATATCTCGAAACGGCGTCCACCTATGGAACTAAGGATTACTCCCTTTTAAAATACTCATTAACACCTTTTTTTTGATACCCATATTGTACAAACAAATTCTAAGGTCACCCCTGGTCCACCTTTGTGGCGATATCTCGAAATGGCGTCCACCTATGGAACTAAGGATTACTCCCTTTTAAAATACTCATTACCACCTTTCATTTGGAACCCATATCATACAAACGCATTCTAGAGTCAACCCTGATCCACCTTTATGGCTATATCCCTAAATGGCATCCACCTATAGAACTATGGCCCACTCCCTCATAAAATACTCTTTAACGCCTTTCATTTGATACACATTCCAGGGTTTCCCTCGGTTCATTTTCCTACATGGTTATTTTCCCTTATGTTGTCACCATAGCTCTCAACTGAGTATGTAATGTTCGGTTACACCCGAACTTAACCTTCCTTACTTGTTGTATCTCGCTTTGACAAAGACAATTCCGTTGAGGATATCAAGTCTTATGTTACTTCGAAAATTAAGGCTGACGGCATGACTTAAAGAAAATTTAAATTTAATTACGAAAGGAACATTTCTTCATTTAGAATTGATGTCTACTCAGAATATTTTGATAAACTTTTGGACAGCGCATTTTGGCCGCCAGGGGCTTTTGTTCGCGAATTTGTGCATAAGACTATTGAGGTTACTCAAAATGTAGCAAAAATTCCTCCTCAAAGTTCCGAACCAAAAAACTTAATTTAATATCTTGCTTAAGCATTTACTATCAAAACGTTAGAGGCTTAAATACTAAATTAACTGACTTATATTTGAAAACCATTCACTGTAACTGTAATATTATTGCTTTTACCGAAACATGACTGAAACCCAATGTTTTAAATTCCGAAATTTTTTGTGGTGAGTATCATACCTATAGAAATGATCGCTTAAATAGGACCGGAGGTGGTGTCTTGCTAGCTGTACATTCTTCAATTCCATCTGAAGATGTTAATTTAGCCGAAGTTGATTCCATCGAGTTTAAATGCATCCGAATCTTACTAGACCGGGGTCATATTTACTTAGCCGTTTGCTATATTCCACCGTCTTCTGATCTATCAGTGTATATGCACCATATTTCACTGTTACAATCAGTCAATTCGATGATAAAGTCCACGGACTCAATGATTGTTTTAGGCGACTTTAACCTGCCACATATATCTTGGAATACCGTTGATCACAATATTGTCCCCGTATCAACCAAGATGCATAATAATGACTTTTTGGATGGAATTACTGATCCTTGCCTTAATCAGATCAACTTCTTTCCAAATAAGTATGGAAAATTCTTAGACTTTGCATTTGTTGACGACATATCTAAATTCTCTATAAATCGGTGTGAACCTCTTGTTTTGCCAGAAGACGCTTACCATCCTTCTCTTGAGATAACTTACGAAATCATAAGCAACGAAGTCGACTGCACTAACAAAACACGCTTCTCTACCAGATGCTTTGATTTTTCCAAAACTAATTTCAACAATTTAAATAAAGAGCTTTCTGAGATAACTTGGCCTTGATATAAAGAGGATGTAGAGGAAAACGTTTTACATTTTAATAAAACTATTTATACTTTATTTGAAAAACATGAGCCCAAACGTAAATGCTCGTACATTGAACCAGTGCAAGCCTGGTTTACTAAAGATTGAAAAGCTTTAAAAAATAAGAAATCACGTTTATTCAAATTATATAAGAGAACCGGTTTACATTCTCATTATGCACAGTACGTTTTCCGTAATAAGTATTTTGAACTTAATAAAAAGTGTTATAAAGCTTACTTATGTAAAATTAAAAGAAACATTATTTGCCACCCGAAGTCTTTTCATGATTTCGTAAATTCTAAACGCAGAACTAACGGATTTCCTTCTGCCATGAAGTTTAGAAATAGCATTTCCAGCGATGATCAAGAGATTGCAAACTTCTTCGCTCAATTCTTTCACTCTAATTACTCTGCTGTGGTTGATTCATCACCTACAAATTATCCGTATGAGCTCCATTCTAGTAACTCAATATATGCCCCACATTTGCTGCCTGAAGATGTTCTACTACATCTAAAGACCCTAAAAAATCCTTCAAATACGGTCCCGATTTGATCCCAACATGTTTTCTTAAAAAATGAGCGGAATACATTTACCAGCCCCTTACTGATCTGTTTAACCTCTCTTTAAAAAATGGCATTTTCCCGACGGCTTGGAAGGAATCTTTTCTTATCCCACTCCATAAAAAAGGAAGCAAGTCGTCTATTGACAACTATCGTGGAATAGCAAAGCTCTCCGCTATCCCTAAGCTTTTCGAAGCAATCGTTACTAATCACCTTACATTTTCGATTTCTACATTGATAGATAGTTCTCAGCATGGCTTTTGTAGAGCCAAATCAATCACAACCAATTTGCTTGAATTTACAACTCACGTCTTTAATGGGTTTAGAAACAATCATCATACCGACGTTATATACACTCATTTCAGCAAAGCATTCGACAAAGTACGCCACTCATTACTTGTTTATAAACTCGAATTGCTTGGTTTTCGACCTGGCCTAACTCGCTGGATCTCCTCCTATCTTTGCGGTAGAACTCAAAGGGTCATTTTTAAAAAAATTTTTTCGAATGTCATCGATGTTCCCTCCGGTGTACCTCAGGGCAGCAATCTCGGTCCTATTCTGTTTTTGATCTTTATAAACGATGTTTCCACAACTACAAAATATTCTAAAATTTTAATGTATGCCGACGACGTAAAACTTTTTAAGTCATACGCGTCGGTTGAAGAACGTTCTGTACTCCAGGCGGACTTAAATCATTTAGTTACTTGGTGTAATGCGAATTTTATGCCTCTCAACATAGAAAAATGTAAATCCATGTGTTTTTCACGTGGGAACATACAGCCAGCTTCCTACACAATTAATGGCCAAACTCTGGAAAGCGTTGATGTTTTTGTCGACTTGGGAGTTACAATGAATTGCAAACTTAGTTTCAACCCTCATATTAATGCCAGAGTCAATAAAGCGAGAGTGGGGAAAGCTTCTGACCGCCATTCACCTGGGACTGGCCAGAGCGATTCTTTTGCATGCGGTTCAAGCAGCTCACTACTGCCGGTCGCTTGCGGCCAAGTATCCTCTGGTTAGCCGCTAAACACCCGTTTAGCGGTGAGCTAATGTGAGAAGGCGACAACCTGGCTAGGCCACTCTGACATAATCGGTGTAAGGGCTAGCCGGGGGAGATTTCATCGGCAGCGTCTGTACACCTCTAGGTGCGGCTGCAAGCGGGCGTCTGTCTTGGAGCAAGCGGCTCGCTATATAAACATGCCAAGTAATATTTTCACCCCCGCTGAGCGGGTTGTGAGCTGGGCTTGGGACCCGCCACGTAAAACCATACTCCAATGAAATATAACAACAAGCCTCGGATAAATACACTCTCTATTGATGACGACCATGGCAAACGTTTGAAGGACAATGAATTGAGGGCATGCACCTGGAACGTCCGCTCCCTGAATGGGATTGGTGCAGATGCCCGGCTGGTTGATGTCCTCTTCAAAGCAAAATCTGACATCACCGCCATCCAAGAAATGCGTTGGACGAAGCAAGGAAGAAAGAAGATCAAAAATTGTGACATATATTGGAGTGGCCATGCGAATAAGCGCAGTTTCGGCGTCGGATTCGTGGTGGGAGAGAGACTTTGTCGCCAAGTGCTGGCGTTCAGGCCTGTGGACGAGCGTCTCGCCGCTATCCGAATAAAAGCAAAATTTTTTAATATATCATTCATCTGCGCCTATGCGCCGACAGAGGAGAAAGACGATGCGGTGAAAGACACTTTTTATGAACAATTAGAACGCACATGCGAGCGCTGCCCCCGTCATGATATAAAAGTCGTGCTTGGCGACTTTAACGCCAGGGTGGGCAAAGAAGGTGTTTTTGGCCCTACAGTCGGAAAGTTCAGCCTACACAATGAAACTTCTCCTAACGGACTGAGGCTGATTGACTTTGCCGGTGCTCGAAACAGCGCGGCTAAAGCCAAGGAACAAAAAACACAAGGAAAGCTAGACGTCCAAAAGCTTCAATCACAACAGACTGCTAATGATTTCGCAACTCGACTCTCACACCTGCTCTCTGAGGGCACAACTCATCCTGAAGGAATACAGGAGCAGTGGGAGCATATCTCCAAAGCACTTCGTACTGCCGCCGAGGAAAAAAATTGGTTACCGGCGGCCACGAAAAAACAACTGGTATGATGAAGAATCCCGCGTTGCAACCGAAAGAAAAGACGCTGCCTACAGGGCTACGTTAAAAGCGAGCGCGACAAGAGGAGTGTGTGAACGCTATCGTGAGTTGAAAAGGGAAGCGAGACGCCTTTTCAGGAAGAAAAAAGCAGAAGCAGAAAGGCGTGAGTGTGACGAGCTTGAGCTGCCAGCCACCAGGAATAACGCCCGAAAATTCTACCAAAAAATACGGCGACAGACGGAAGGTTTTAAGACCGGGGCAAACTCCTGTAGGAATGAAAACGGCGACCTTGTAACTGATGTCCAGAGAGTGCTTAGATTATGGATGGAACACTTCTCTGCTCTCCTAAATGGAGGCAGCAATTCACCGCGCAGAGATGAAGAACCCGATCCCGCAATCGATGATGATGGAATATATGTCCCCCCGCCCGATTATGACGAAGTTAGAATTGCAATAACCAGATTGAAAAACAACAAGGCCGTGGGCGCTGTTGTTGTTGGTAAGGCGCATGTAGCAGCTTCTTAGCAAAATATGGGCGGACGAAAGCATGCCCGACGGTTGGAATCTAAGTGTTCTTTGCCCAGTCCACAAGAAGGGGGATACTGCAAAATGCACCAACTATCGTGGAATCAGCCTTCTTAATATCGCATATAAGGTCCTTTCAAGTGTATTGTGCGAAAGATTGAAGCCCACCGTGAACCGGCTGATTGGACCTTATCAGTGCGGCTTCAGACCTGGTAAATCTACCATCGACCAGATTTTCACAATGCGCCAAAACCCGTGAAAAGAGAATCGACACACATCACCTCTTCGTCGACTTTAAAGCCGCCTTCGACAGCACGAAAAGGAGCTGCTTATATGCCGCTATGTCTGAATTTGGTTTCCCCGCAAAACTTATACGGCTGTGCAAAATGACGTTGAGCAACACCATCAGCTCAGTCAGAATTGGGAAGGACCTCTCCGAGCCGTTCGAAACTAAACGAGGTTTCAGACAGGGTGACCCCCTATCGTGCGATTTCTTTAATTTGATGCTGGAGAAAATTATACTAGCTGCAGAACTTAACCGCACTGGAACTATATACTATAAAAGCGTGCAATTACTGGCATATGCTGATCACATTGATATCATCGGCCTAAACACCCGCGCTGTTAGTTCTGCTTACTCCAAGCTGGAAAAAGAAGCGGTAAAGATGGGTTTGATGGTGAATGAGGGCAAAACGAAGTACCTGCTGTCATCGAGTAAAGAGTCAGCGCATATGTGCCTTGGCAACCACGCTACTGTTGGCAGCCATAATTTCGAAATAGTAAAAGACTTCGTTTATTTAGGAACCAGCATCAACACTAGCAACAACATCAGCATTGAAATCCAGCGAAGAATCAGTCTTGCCAATAAATGCTACTTTGGACTAGGTAGGCAATTGAAAAGTAAAGTCCTCTCTCGGCGAACGAAAATCATACTCTACAAGTCACTTATCGTACCCGTCCTGCTATATGGGGCAGAAGCATGGGCCATGACAACAGCAGATGAAGCGGCTTTGGGAGTGTTCGAGAGAAAAGTTCTTCGAAAGATTTATGGACCTCTACGCGTTGGCGATGGCGAGTACCGAAGAAGATTTAATGATGAGCTGTACGAGCTATACGCAGACATCAACATAGTCCAGCGAATTAAAACGCAGCGGCTGCGCTGGCTAGGCCATGTTATGCGAATGAAAGATGATGCTCCGGCCAAGAAAGTGTTCCTATCGGAACCCGCCTATGGAAGCAGAGGTAGAGGGCGGCCCCCACTCCGTTGGAAGGACCAGGTGGAAAACGATTTAAACTCCCTTGGTGTGACCAATTGGCGCCGGTTGGCGGAGTGAAGGAGCGACTGGCACGCCTTGTTGGACGGCCATAACCGTTTAGACGGTTAAGCGCCAATTATGTAAGTAAGTAAGCAATAAAGCGAGAGGAGTTTTAGCATTTGTGAAAAGATGGGCAAAGGAGTTTAGTGATCATTACGTTACAAAAACCCTTTTACATCATTGGTGAGGCCGATATTAGAATATGGATCGATAATTTGGAATCCGCGTTATCAAGTTCATGTGGATAGACTAGAATCAATTCAAAAACAGTTTTTACTTTTCGCCTTTAGAAATTTTCCTCCTTACACTAATACATTAAAACTAATAAATCTTCCTACCCTTGCAAGTCGTAGAGAAATGCTAGTTGTACTATTTATGGCTAGACTTTTAAATGGATCGATTTCAAGCCCATTTCTATTGAACGAAGTAAACTTGAATGTTCCATGCCGAGTTTCAAGGCATTATAAACCTATAATTCTTAAACAATGCAGAAGCAATTTCCAACTACACGAACCTTTTCTGTGAACCTTTGTGGTAAGATTATAACTTTCACTCGAGAATAATTGATGTTTCGGACTCGCTCTTTGCCATAAAAAAGACGGTTCTATCTTCTCTTAATAATTAAAAAATTATATTTATACTTTTAGTCTATTGTATTTTGTGAATATATATTTCTCAGCTCATGAGTTTCTCTGTAGTTGAGCGGTTTTAGATCTCGGCGCTTAAGAAGCCACTGCCTCTCACCTCTCAAAGCCTCGGTAACAAAAAAAATTATAAGTAACACATAAATAAGAATTAGGATACAAAAAAAAAAAAAAAACAAAACAGGATTAGCCTGGTTTCATCGGGCCACTTGAGGGCAGTGCGCTGCCACAACGTCCGAGAAAAAAAAAATAAAAGCTGTTGATGAGTGCTAGAGTACAGGATAATTTTCATACCCCTGGGTGACTAGGGTCTCGAGATATAGGCCAAAACGTGGACCCGGGTACCCCTAGAATGTGTTTATACAATATGGATATCAAATGAAAGCTGTTGATGAGTGCTATAGTACAGGATAATTTTCGTGCAACTGGGAGGCTAGGGTCTCGAGATATAGCCCAGAACGTGGACCCGGATACACATAGAATGTGTTTTTACATTATGGGTATCAAATTGAAGCTGTTGAAGTGTGCTATAATACAGAGTAATTTTTACACCGCTGAGTGACTACGGTCTCGAGATATAGGCCAAAACATGGACCCGGATACCCCTAGAATGTGTGTGTATTATGGATATCAAATGAAAGCTGTTGCTGAAAGCTCTAAAGTTCATTGTGATATTCGATTTAGTCGCATCAGCCTGGCAAATCTGATAAATATGCATGCGAAGCCGAAATAAAGACATGAACTAATAATACCCACATACCTATTTGCACGTCCTATTCGATTTGACCGAAATTTGGTATATAAATTTGCCTATATTAGTATTTACGATGATTTTTTCCGGGAAGTATACCAGAGACAGACTGGGACTGGGATTAGGACTAGGACTGGGACTGAGACTGAGACTCGGAGTGTGACTGGGACTGAGACACGGAATGGGAATGGAACAAAATACATACCACCCTCTGGGCCTGGCAATAAGAGATGAAGAAGAAGGAGAAAAACATGAGAGAAAAGAATAGAGAGAAGGAGGCTGATAAAGAGATAGAATGAGACGAAGATGGAGATGAAGCGAAAAAGACGGAGGGAGGAGTGAATAAAAAGATTAGGAAAAAGTGTAGAGGGGTAGGGCAGAGATAGACGGAAAAAGCTTATTAAAGAGTATGCAGATAGGCCAAATTTAGGGCAGAACAACGTCTGACGGGTCTGCTAGTATACATATAAAACTTCGCAATAAAGTCCGATAAATTTTGTCCCCAAAATTTTGTAAGCACCATTTTGACAAATCGAATTAACCTTTTATTCCTTTAACCATAAACAAAATAAATAACAAGATTAACAATATTTCCAAGGACAACATCACTTTTGCCTTGCTCATGTTACATCGTTACATGTAATACTCACAGTAAATACCTACGAGCATAGGCAAACTCCGCCAGAGAAATAAATTTTGTGTAAAACCATTATTCCCAATACAAAGTATGTATACCTTATTCATACATTAATAACCATCATACATAGCTACAATTATAAATACCAATTTACCATCCAAAAAGCTATATCTTTTCACTATACTATTAATAGTAAATTTAGTATAATTGTTATACATTGCAAAATTACCACAATGATGTACAGCGACCGTTGGCATAACAAGTGCAAGCATTTACAAGGACCTCGTTCGCAACCTGTTGAACGAATAAATTGGGATTATCTGTGTGTTGTGGTTACATAACAACAAGAAAACAAAAACATTCTAAAATATTACTAAAATATTGTGTGCACATGAGACATGTGTGTGTGTGTGTGTGCTGGTGAATTGAAAGCACATCAACATATGGCTAATGTACACATTTATCAACAAACAACCAGGCAACAACTATCTAACGGTATTACAACTAAAGCATATGCTTGTGTATTTATCTTTGATAACGGAACGCACCCACCGGGTAGGGTATAGTGAAAACAGTCACAAATTTTTGTGCATAATTTCATTCATGTGCATGGCAAATTTCATGTATCCCATATGTTTGGAAAATCGCGGTGAGATAATGCTCTCTATTAGAGCCGTTGATACACCCAATTTATGTTGCGGAAGGCCTGTTTGGAAGCTATTCAGGTCAGATTTCGGCCATTTCCTTAGATGGATCGTTTTCAAATAGAAACCTTAGTTAAAGCTAATCAGCCGGTAATATTATATACTTATGATATGTCACATATGATATATCACACTTCGTCGCCTTCCTGGTAGAATAGACATTTTAACATTTATTGCATTCACACATCTTGCAAGATGACTACAACGTGATATATCACACATGACATGTCATATATGAAATATCACACACGACGTAACTTATACCATATTTAACATATTAGATGTAGCATAACGTTTGTCCGCCCGCCTGGAATATCACCATTTCTCGGCTGCCTGTGCGAAAATGCCATTTTTTTTAAATATTTTTAATGGGCAGGATACCATACCTTTGTCTATTTCTGTTTATGGTGCCATCAACATGCGCCGATGAGCATCAGAAATCCCACACAATATTCACTCTTGTTTGATTTTACTTGGCAGTCTTCATGCCTTTGCTAGTCTATAAGATTTCTTCTAAAGCACTTAGGTTGCTGACATTCCTAGTGCATGCCATCAAAACATACTCCGCGGTACATTTACCGTGCTTATCATCAATAATGGTGGTCAAATCTCAAAACTTTGTGGTACTTTATTAAGGAAATGGCTTAGATGACGGAATGGCTGCACTGAAGCTCTCTATGATGTATTTTTTTTTTGCACAAACGAATGACTTCAGCATTTGTGAGGGGCCTTTGGAATAAAACTCAAATATAAGAAACTTCGTTTCGAAGCGCTATTTGCTTAGCCTGATTACGGCAAGACACTTGATATTCCACTAACGTTTTTACACATAAGATATCAGACATCTCATGTGACGTCTTAAAAATCACACACTCATGTCACGCCCAGCCCACAGCTTATCCCTTACAGGAATAAAGGGTTATACGGTAAAGGAGAAAGCAGTATATAAAAATTAGCCAACAGCGAAGGCGTTAACACTCTGGCCACGTTCAGTGTATGGAAGGTCTTTCAATAAAGGTGCTACAACGTACGGACTTTATCATGTCAGTTGATGATTTCCAGATGATGACTTACTTCCGAAAAAGAATGAAAAGAGGGCTTAGACAATGGTAGCTTCAATATACATGAAGGACTAAAAAGTCAAACAAATATATATCGCTAAATTATACCCGAAGTATTGCTTATCCGGACTATGTAGTGGTATATGATATCCAAAAAGAGGCTGGGTCGCTTCACATAACTACAGTTCCAGTAACCAAACTATTAATCTTCCTACCGGAGTGGTCGAAACTCGTTCTGCCAAAGAGAAGTAAGGAGATAAGAAATGGATGCAAACGAGGTGGGTAGCTCTGTAGGACTACCTTTGGGTGATATTCAGTGGAATATAGAAAAAAAGATTGTTGTGGGAAACGACCTTGCTTTGAACACAAAGTGATGATTTCTAAGTACAAAGGTGCTCATGACCATGTTTGGATAGGAAAGAATGCGTGAGTTAGTAAAGAAAACGAGTTGATTCACCACCCCTTTTTTCAATGCCATGACATCGACCAAAGCAACACAGATCACTGGCGGAGGTTCGGTTGATAGCTTAAAGTAGGAAAGTGAAGTCCCAATACTATTTGAAAGTGTTCATAGTGAATAAAGGCAAGTCTCACTGAATGGAAGTGTGCTAAGTCCAATGTAGGCTTTCTCAACCTAGGTTAGGTTGAATTGGCCGGTCAAAAAAGACCGACGACCTAATCTAATATACTTAGTCTTAGCTCAGTAAGTAGTGGAGCTTTTATTGAGAGGATTATGTGTGTGTATAATCCGTTCATCACTTTCACATATCGTCTAAAAAATTTCGGAACACTTCTTCAGAAATTATCACATCATATATATGTCACTTATCTAACATCGAAAATCTCATATCGCACATCACATACATAACATGTGATATATCGCATATCAAATGATATGTGAAATATCGCATATCAAATATCACCACTGTATGTATGCAGCGTTGACTTCTTTCCGTATTTAGCCCTTCTTACTTGTTCAAATTTACTAATGTCATCTCCTAAAGACAACATTTTTGAGGGAGCACATCTACTTCCTAATAAAATATAACTTACCCACACAACTGAGTAAATATCTAAAATTGTATGGAAATTTTGTTGAGTGGGCTACCGCTAGTTGTCAACCAATGAACTCTGCAATACCCTTGCAACATTTGTATAATATATGCCAAAAACGTCCAAATGTTGCAAAGAGCTACAACAACAATCATAATTGTATTTCGTAAGCGAGGTAAGGGGCATGAGAATGGCACACTCTAACATGAACATGCTCAAGATGACTGACCGCATATTTGTGACATCACTCGAGTTAACGTTATAGCCAGATATAGAAGCATTCCTACTTACTGTTGCAAATTTATGCAAAAATAGTTTTTCGTTTTATTAAGCCAATTGTGGGTGTATAAGAGCAGCAGATGTCAATATGTATGTTTGGTTGTGCGTGTGTGTGTAAGAGGCGGAATCGGCAAAAATGTATTTCCTTAAAAAGTTTTTTAATGAGTTCGCTACAGAGATAAAAAACTTTTTGTCGGCACAGACAAAGTTTATGTGACTATCGTATTTGTTATAAATGATTGTTTGTTGTATATGTGGGGCTCTTAAAAGATTTTATTACAAGAATCATTGATAGCACTCAAAACGAAAATAGAAAATTCAATTTGCAGGCAATCGACAAAATCACAGCTCAAGCATTCGTAAAAATATGCAAATCAAAAACACATATGGCAATAAAATGAGGTATAAAAGACAGTAACAACTAAATGATACAAATTGAGCAAGCTACAGCAAGCAGAATTCAATATTTTAGCGCAAGACCAACTCCGCAAACTGTACGTGCGAAGATACTTATTATGTGTACGACAAAAAAAGGTCATCCATATCGCCCAATATTTGTATGTGTGCGTGCGTGATATGAATACTTAACACAAGGGTGGTTTGATTTGTTACTGATATCTTACGGTAAGAGCAACTTTTTCACACGCCCGAATGCTAACTCGGTTAGATAATTTAACATCGAATACCAGGATAGTTAAGCGGCTATCGCAGCGGTGACCTTAACTATGCTGCAATCGAGGGTAGTTTGGGAGTGCTTGACCTTGATATTGTCATTCACAAATTGCCATCAATATCCTCTAACGAATGGACCCCGCTTGCTATTGTATCGAACTATTTTAAGATTAAGCAGTGTCCCCAGCAACGGCCACGCAGAGCTCTTAGGCTACATGGTTACAACTGAAGTGTATATGGATGGCTAGAAGGAAACCCTGAATTGTGCTGGCCATCTGTAGTCTGCTCCTGTATGGAGTGTGCCTAACATAAATGAATAAATGAAAAGCGCGAGAACTTTCGAATTTAATTCATTAATTAATAAGAAGGATGAAGTGGTTTGCCTTCTTGTACATCCTAACAAGAGAGAGTCTGCTAGAATAAATATACCCGGAGGTCTTTTTCCCTACTCTGTGGAGGTTTCCCCTTTATCTACTACCACATAACACAGTGACGTAGACAAGGCAGTGAGTGGTGTTTTATGCGCTGAGCTATATTCGCATCTGCCATAATTTTATTTCGCTCTAATTCGTTCGCGTCATAGGAGGAACCGAAGGAGGCTGAAATATTGAGGTTGCGATGAATAATATTATTCCTATAGATAGGAAAGTTTATAATTGAGATAGCAACTCTTTTACGACGAGTTATTGATTTGTTATTGAAAAGTTATAGATCTATTACAGAAAATTTATTGACTATTTATCGAAAAGTAATTGACACATTATCAAATGTTACCAAAAAGTTATCGGTATGTTATCAAAAAGTTATCAATATATTATAACGAATTTACGGAAATCCTGCTTATTACGCACCTTCTGCTAACATTCGAATAGCTTAACTGTTGAATAAATCACTCCAATATCCAGTACTGTAAACTGGGCTTTATTTAGATTACTTTGGGAGTAGTACTTCACAATTATACTTCACAACCAATAGCGGGTTTAAATCAAAACTGAGTCGTTATTACTCTGCGCTGCTTTTATACTCTCGGTCTCCTCTTTCCTCTAAAGTCTAGTAATTTCGTGAACAGTTTTTGTTCATGCTTGGTTAGTTACCTGCTATATACATATATATCTGTAGTCCACGCCTCTCCCATAGCTATATGCGTGTGTATGTGTGAGTAACTACTTCGGCTGACGACTACATCTGTGTGTGTGAGGTATCTCTTCGTTGTCTTGTACATAAGAGTGGCTGCTTCATGTTTTTGTTGTTGCGTGATTATTAACTAACAGCTTAGTGATTCTGATATTCGTCACAATATTATCGAGAAGCTAAAAATTATAGATTTATGATAAAACCATTCTCGGTTTTATACCGAAAAGTTATCGATTTCCTATCGGAGTGTTACGAATTTGTGAAACTTCGATATAAAATCGGTGATACATCTGTAACCCGTCCTGCAACTAGTCGATAAAAAAAAAAACAAAAACGATAACTTGACAATAGCAAGCCGATAATACACCGATAAATCGACAATAGTCTGCTTATTGTAATATCCCGATAATAAAACAAAAACTTGCTAGTATCAGTTGTTACAAATGAGAAGCCGATCAAACTCTTCTAAAAAGGCCAAAAATTATTTGTTCCTGGTTAAGTTACCTCTGTTGTTCTTCAATTCGACCCCTTTGCAAGCACTAATTAACTTCCTAGCATTAGTTTTCTAGGCGATGTATTAACATACACATCGAACTTCGGTACTCGAGCCTTTTTCTCGTATGTAACTCGACATATCAAAATCATGTCGTACTCCAATATGACAATCGTAAAACAAAAACGATGATATTGTATATACATACATTGTCACTGTAAGCTTTATTGACAAAGCTGTTTATTATACTTTTCTTACAACAATTGCGCTACAATCTGATCAGCATACCAAAAAGACACATAGCCCTTCACTTAAGCTAACAAATATGAGTTATTCCAAATCATGGCATTAGTTTGGGATTTATATCGCTAAGCCGGAACAAATTTTTATGTGACACTAGTCATATACACTAATTTATTTGCATAGGATTTGACAAATGTACATATGTATGTTTATACGAAAAAGAAAAATAAAACATATTTGAAATAGAAATTTAATGAAATTTTAAGCCCTTGTATGCATAAAATGTGCTGTTGGTGCGCAAAAATAAGTACATATGTTTATATTATGTGTACACTGAAAGAAATTGTGCTAGTAAAATCAACAAATCGGTTCTGTTGTTCTTGACTTAACGGAAATTCGGTGAAATTGATCGAATTATGGTTAATTCGACCAAGTTCTTTGACAAGCGAAAAAACTAGTTTAGTCATTTCAACAGAAGAGAAACTGTCGCTCTTAAGTTAACAAAATTCTGTAAAATTAACAGATTCCTAATCAATGTAACTGATTTTTTTTGTTAACACAACTGATATCACTGGTCATTTCAACGGCGAACAACAGTCAATACATGAGTAAATTTCAAAGAGAATTTTACGCTCACTGCGCTCTGTACTTTGTACTTATGTATGCTGTGTACTATATGTATGCACATATTTACGTATGCGTATGGCGTCCGCCGTGGTGTGATGGTAGCGTGCTCCGCCTACCACACCGAAGACCCTGGGTTCACACCACGGGTAAAGCAACATAAAAATTTTATAAATAAGGTTTTTCTATTAGAAGAAAATATTCCTAAGCGGGGTCGCCAATCGGCACTGTTCGGCAAGCACTCCGAGTGTATTTATGCCATGAAAAGATCTCAGTGAAAACGCATCTGCCTTGCAAATGCCGCAACATAGGTACTTTCGTACAAAGCTGTCACAATAAATTTTTTTTTGGTCATTTGACTACTAAAACGGTCAATTACGAATCAACGATTTGTGCGCAGTTGATTCAACATCTTGTTGCGATGGATAAAAATTGAATTGACCCGTATTTCGGTTAATTTTACCAGTCTTTTTCTTTCAGTGTATGTATGTATGTTTTTGTTGTTATGTAATAACACCCAGCAAGAAATCGTGTTAGCATTCATAGGAAACAACGCGTACTACTTTAAAGGTTTTCTTTTCAAATGAATTGGCGGGATCTAAAAATGAGTTTTCAGCAAAGATTGCATTTAAAGGTTGACCAGAAAAAGTAATTCAAATTATCATGGACAACAAATCAATTTACAAGCAGAGGAAATGGACTTTATCATTGAGATATGTTTATTTTTTTATTGGTTTCGTTTTTTATCCTCAAATGTTTCCGCACTATCACTGAGATCGTTTAATGCGATTTATTGCCAAAGAGTTTTTTTTTAATTATAATTTTGCCACCAAAATAAGTTTTGGTAATTAAAAATTAAATTTAACAATATGATATTAACAAACTTGCAAATAATTGTTATTCCTCAAAGTTTAAACCAGAAAAATCATACAACGTCCTAATCGGATATTCTCAGGGATTTGCAGATATTATTTCCGGGATCATTTTGTACAGATTTTTGGACTTGTGATCATTTCCTATTTGGGAACCACTTCAAGTAACGTTGGGGTATTTCGTGATCATTTAGGGATTATTTTGAATTTTTGGGACCCTTTTAGGTACTTTTTCGATACCATTTTGTAAATGTTTAAGCGACCATTGTTTTGAGATCGTTGTGGAACTATCGTTGCATCATTCCAGACCCATTTCGAAATAATTTAATAATTATAATAATTATCAGCGGCTAATATTCAAAATCCCGCCCAACCGATATAAGGAGCGTATCCGCATGACGCACGGTGTGTTTTTTTGTATGCCGAGTTGTTCAAAGGAAGGGATTTGTTAAGCGTCAGCTCTGCTGAGATACAGAGAATTTTTAAACTCATCAGCTAAGTAAAACACTAACAAGGTTGAGTTAAATACTACTGACACATGACTATTTTGTAAAGAGCGAATAGTTTCGGGATTATATTGGAACCAATTTCTGATTAACTTTTCAACTAGTTTTGAACCATTTTCTTCAGGGTGCGAAAAAATTCATATATGCATACGAGACTGCTATTTTTATGGGATTTTTATCGACATGTTATTGGCTTATTATCGCCGTCTCATCCGCTAAATATCGATAAAGACGGTTTATTATTGAACTTTTCATTGATGGGTTATTGCAAAGTTATAGAACCGTTATCAAAAAAATATTGATTTTTAGCCGATAGCACATATGTAGTTCACAGGTATGTTATTTGATTACAGCAACGTTCTAACGGGATTCCAGGGGTTAATAATCCCGAAAAAAGCTTTATAGCTTCACGGCTTCCGCAACCAATTGTCAACCTCACCTACGCGAGAGGAATCCTGTTACAAATATGAATGTATCATACATGTATGTAGCGGCCGAGGCTCTGCCGATCCCAAGTTTCTCATGGAACTAAGAGGTGGGGAGGGCGGTAAGGCCTAGAGGGTTTAATGTGGTCATATTAATCGTTACCGAGATGGCAAAGGACCATCAACATCGATACATTCGCCAATGCCGTCTGGGCATTCGTCTTTATCGTTAATACAACAACAACAAAAGCAAAGCTCTAACAGAACGTCATTTCTATATTTTCAGTTGTTCGACATAGTTCACGGACTAATTATTCTATTTTGCATGCAGAGCAGTTTTTATCTATGAGAAACCCGCAGCACTGGTAAAGAGTTATAGTGAATTTATTATTTTAATTGAAAATATCGGTTGGCGGGAGGTTTTATTTGATCCCGGTTTTTTTCCAGTAATTTCTCCTGGCAGAAATATACTCGGAGTGTTTTCCAAACCGATTAGAAACATTTTTACAAAAAGCATATTGATATTATTTTTCCCAGGAATTGGACACGGTTCCTTCGGCTTGGTAGGTGAGAAACTGTATACATATGTACATACATCCCAAGGTTAAATAACGCTTGCGAATGCTGGCTTTTTACACCATTCGATCTTATTCAACATGTATTTGTATATGTGACGCATAACGTGATGTGGTGAAAAATCCACTCAAGCAAGTTTGCTCGTACATTTGCAGCGAACAACCATGCAAACTAAATTTTTTTGAAAAAGGGTTTATAGAATTAATTCCAAATTATGAGTTTTTCTCTTATCTTGACACAAACACAGAAAAGGTTCACTTAACTCGAAATTAGTTCTGCACAGCCTCAAACGAAGAGGTTTGTAATGTCTTGACGCTTGTGATAGGACAAAGAAAAGAAAGCGGCTAGAAATCAGCACATTTAGTAGTTTAGCCATTAATAATACGCCTAGCATTTCTATACGACTTTCGAGAGTTGGAAGATTGATAAGCTTTAACCGACTAGTATAAGGTGGAAGATTATACCCAGAGTCCCAATGAAAATTTCTTAAAGAAAAAAGTAAAAATTGCTTCTGTATTGACTGTAGTCTATCTGCACGAACTTGATATCGCGGATTCCAGACTATTGATCCGTATTGTAGTATCGGTCTAACTAATGTGGTAAAAAGGGCTTTAGTTACATAAGGGTCACTAAATTCTTTAGACCATCGCTTCACGAATGATAGAACACCTCTAGCCTTATTGACAGTAGCCATAATATGAAGGTTTAAACTAAGTTTAGCATCCATCGTAACTCCCAAGTCAACAAAATAATTTATTGATGCAAGACAAAATTTATTAATTACGTAAGAGGCTGCTGGCAAAGATCTTCCAGAGAGGCACATGAATTTACATTTATTGAGATTCAGCGGCATTGAATTCGCGTTGCACCAAGTAACTAGGCAGTTTAAATCCGCTTGAAGCAAGGGACGTTCATCAATACACGCATAGGACATAAAAAGTTTTACATCCTCAGCATACATTACAATTTTGGAATATTTTATTGTGGTACAGATATCATTAATAAATAGCAAGAACAGAATTGGACCGAGATGACTGCCTTTGGGACGCCAGAGGGAACATTAATAACATTTGACAGAGTATTTTTAATTTAAGAAGGAAACTATTTAACCCTACGTTAAGAGTTTACGAAATCATAGAAAGCTTTCGGATTGCAAGTTATTATACTCAGCTGAGCAAAGCTCACAGAGTATATTAACTTTGTTCGCATAACGGTAATCCGTAACGGCATAAACTAATCGAGATAGGTATAGACTTCTATATATCAAAATGATCTGGGCGAAAAAAGAAATTCATTTAGCCATGTCCGTCCGTCCGTAAGCACGATAACTTGAGTACATTTTCAGGTATCTTGTTAAAATTTGGTATGTAGGTTCCTGGGCACTCATCTCAGATCGCTATTTAAAATGAACGAAATCGGACTATAATCACGCCCACTTTTTCGATATCGAAAATTTCGAAAAACCGAAAAAGTGCGATAATTCATTACCAAAGACGCCTAAAGCGATGAAGCTTGGTAGGTGGGTTGATCTTATGACGTTCAATAGAAAATTAGTAAAATTTTGGACAATGGGCGTGGCACCGCCCACTTTTAAAAGAAGGTAATTTCAAAGTTTTGCAAGCTGTAATTTGACAGTCGTTGAAGATATCATGATTAAATTTGGCAGGAACGTTACTCCTATTACTGTATGTGTGCTAAGTAAAAATTAGCAAAATCGGATTACGAACACGCCCACTTAAAAAAAAATTTTCTTAAAGTCAAATTTTAACAAAAAATTTAATATTTTTACAGTATAACAAATGCCATAATTCTATACCAAATATGAAAAAAGAGATGAAACATGGTAACTGGATTGGTTTATTGACGCAAAATATAACGTTAGAAAAGACCTTATAAAATGGGTGGGTATTAAGTAGAAGAAAATGAAAAAGTTTTGCAGGGCGAAATCAAACGCCCTTGGAATCTTTGCAGGAATATTGTATTACATATATAAATAAATTAGCGGTACCCGACAGATGATGTTCTGGGTCACCCTGGTTCACATTTTGGTCGATGTCTCGAAAACGCCTTCACATATACAACTAAGGGCCTCTCCCTTTTAAAACCCTCATTAATACCTTTAATTTGATACCCATATAGTACAAACACATTCTAGAGTCACCTCTGGTCTACCTTTATGGTGATATCCTGAAATGGCGTCCACCTATAGCACTAAGGATCACTCCCTTTTAAAATACTCACTAACACCTTTCATTTGATACCCATATCGCACAAACACATTCTAGAGTCACCCCTGGTCCACCTTTATGGCGATATCTTGAAAAGGCGTCCACCTATAGCACCAAGGCCCACTCCCTTTTAAAATACTCATTAACACCTTTCATTTGATATCCATATCGTACAAGCACATTCTAGAGTCACCTCTGGTCCACCTTTATGGCGATATCCTGAAATGGCGTCCACATATAAAACTATGGCCCACTCCGTTTTAAAATACTCTTTAATAGCTTTCATTTGAAACCCATGTCATACAAACACATTCCAGGGTTACCCTAGGTAAATTTTGCTAAATGGTGATTTTCCCTTATTTTGTCTCCAAAGCTCTCAGCTCAGTATGTAATGTTCGGTTACACCCGAATTTAGCCTTCCTTACTTGTTTTCTCTTTCATGGTACAGAGATAGGTATTTTAAAACTTTTTGTTAAGTTCAAAATATTTATGACGCAATATAGAATACTTTAAGTAGTCGGAGTGTGAACCCGTCTTCTTGTACAACTTGAAGGAACGCGATTTTTTATTTTTAAAGATTTCAGCTCTGTGGTGCACCATATTTGGACTAGTTCAGTGGAAACACGTTTACTATTAAGAACGTGTCTTTCCAGAATAGCGTGAATGATGGTATTGAAGTTCGAAACGTTTTTGTCAATGTCTGCACCGTATTTGGGCCAAACTACTGTAGATACAATTTGGTTAAGTTTATTAAAATTAGCCTTTGCGAATTCAAATCTAAAACGAGAGTCGTATGCAGTGGTAATGCAACTCCGAGAACTTTTTTTCAATTCTTAGCTATATCCAGGGAAGGATGGTAAGGGTCTTCAGGTGCAGTAAGGGGTTCACTCCTCCTAAGAGTGAATTTTGATGCATCATCAACAAATACCAAATCAAGGACTTTTGAATTGCACTAAAGCACATATTGCTCAAATAAAGCCTATTTTTGTTAATTAATTTGGAAAAACGAATTGAGCGGCTATAAAAAGTTGAGTGTTACTTTTGTTTAAAGAATTTTGCTCACATTAGAACAGGATTAAGTATTTTTTTCTGCAGAACGAAGGTAAATATTTCAAAGCTTTACTGAAACGAAGTGCTGTGTTAACAACAATTTTATAACTTTTTATTACATTTTTTACTACAAAATGTCCATCTCATGTAGCCTAGCTTTCAAATGCAAAAAAAACTTTTTAAAATCGGAGCATTCTGACCATTGTGAATTCATACAAGTGGAGAATGTTTGAAAAAAAAAAAACGTTCACAATAGTAAACAGCCTCGATCACCTGTTCAATCGTTGTTCGATTAATTAAATCAGTTGCTAATAGTGTTTTTCAAACATTTTTGTAAAGGAATGGTATATTGCACTATTTATATACTTTAAAATTAACTTGGCTGTTCATATTTTATATAATAACTAGATTTTAGAAATTAAAATAAATATGCAGTCTTATTTTCTCTATACGCAATTAAAAGAAAAGCTGATTTGAAATACAAATGGGCGATTCATGACACTTCAAATTAAAAACGGCGAACAAAAAACAAACTTGTCTTCCATTCTCTGGCCATTCGCGACAGCCATTCTCGCTGTAAGCTATTATTTGACAGGTAGGTATGGCAATGGAGGAATAGAAAGATTTTTCACTTGTATGAGTTCACAATGATTGTAACTGAAGTTATGATATTTCAAAAGTATTTTGCGATTAAATTTTATAAGATTTCTAGATATTTTCTCTCAAAGAAACAACGGCTTACAGTAAAACCTTATGTAAGTCTCAATTAACATAATATATTGTGACGAATATCAGTGACACTAAGTGATACTCCCATCACTAATCTGATACTAAGTAAATAAAGCCACAACACAATGAAGCAAGCTGCTACACTTCTATGTACGTAAACAAATTAATCATTATGTCTGCACACATACATGCGGGGCAACAGAGAGAGATACTCATAAGCGCACTTCATCATCAGCCGCTCACATATACACACGCATATGGACACAAATTGCAAATATACGTGTATATAGCTCATAAACAAGCATTAGGTTCACGAAATTACTAGACCTTACGAGAAATGGGTGAACGAGGAAACCGAAGAGTATAAAAGCGGCACAGGCTGCGGCATGACTAATCAGTTTCATTTGAGCTATCATTTTGGTTATTAAGCCAGCGAGTTGCAAAGTATAAGTGTTATTGTGAAGTACTTTAATAAAGGCCATTTTTCCATTATTCAATATTGGAGTTATTTATTCAACCGTTTAGTGATACGAACTTAGAAAAGGGCAAATAAGAGGATTTGCAAGTAAAATCGTTACAATTGGTGTCAGAAGAGGAATTGTTGAATAAATTCCAGACTTGCAGAGCACAACAAGGACATGACGAAGTTAAGTAAATTAAGGATACAGCAACTGAAAAAGGAGTTGGAAGCCCGTGGATTGAATACAACCGGCAATAAAATCGAACTTCAGGCAAGACTACGACAGGCAATGGAATTAGAAGGAATTGACGTGGAAGAGTATGACTTTCATCTTGATGGCGAGGAAACAACAAAAATGGAAGAGACAGTTACGCAGACAGTTACGAGCACAAACTTGAACATGATTTTGGCTGCAGTATCTGCTCAAACATCGACAGTGGCGTCTCAACTGGAATCGCAAAAGACAGATATAACATCTCAACTGGCATCCCAACTGGAATCACAGGAGACACGCATAATATCGAAGATTGAAGCACAAGAAACGCGTATTTCAGAAATGTCAACACAGATTACATCAAAGATTGAAACACGGTTAGAAGAACAGAAGACATATATGGCTGAGCAGTTGAAAGCAGAAGAATCTCGCATATCTTCGCAACTGTCAGAACAGGAAGCAAGGGTATCATCAAAACTGGAAGCGCAGGATGCAAAAATCGCTCAATTTCAGGCAGAAGTCGATGATTTGAAAGGCCGTATGGAGCAGTTACAACTAAATCGCCCAGCTGTTTCAGCAAGCAATCCGAAGGTTAAGACGACATCCTTTGACGGTTCTGTTCCTTTCCAGATCTTCAAGCTACAGTTTGAGAAGACCGCAGCAGTGAACAACTGGAATGCGGAAGATAAAGTTGCTGCACTGTTCGTGGATTGAAGGGGCCAGCAGCCGAAATCCGACAGACGATTCCCGAAGGAGAGCGGAACAACCATAGAAAAGAGATATTCCAAATTGAGTTGCAAAACCGCTACCAAAAGGCAAATGAGCCATTGCAGGAGTTTGCTTCAGATATTGAAAGACTGGCTCATCTTGCAAATGCGGACGCACCCGTGGAATACACTGAAAGGGTAAAAATCCAGAGTTTCATAAATGGCATACGAGATGTGGAAACGAAGCGGGCTACATATGCGAATCCAGAACTAACATTTGCTGAAACGATATCGCATGCACTGACTCAGGAAACAGCCTCACTTTTGAGTAAGCCAGCATACAAAGCTCATCGCGTGGAAAAGCCAGACTGGGTAGACGCAATTTTGGAAGCATTGAAGGGTACACAGCAGAAGAATAATGATGCAGTCAAATGCTTTAAGTGTGGAAAGCCAGGGCACATTGCGCGTTATTGCAACATCAACCCTAACAGTTCCAACAATGTGGGTGGTCGTAAACGCAGAGCAGAAGGAGATGAGCAAATCTCCAAGACCACTCAATCGTTAAACTAAATCGAGTCAGCCGCAAAGGGCGACAGCTGGCTCCCGCAATTAAATGCCCCATAATCTCTATCTCGCAGATTGGAAGGAGATCGAGCAATATTATTGTCGGAGGACATGTGGATGGGAAGGAACGTTTACTGACTGTAGATATGGGTGCATCTCATTCCATCATTCGAGCGGATTTAGTCAACAAAAAGATAAGACCATTGCTTGGAGCAAGGTTACGTACAGCCACGGGAGAGGACACCCAGGTAATTGGAGAAGTAGAATGTGAAGTAGCAATTGGGAACGTCACGGTACTACACAATTTTATAGTGGCAGATATTGTTGATGAAATCATAATTGGAGTGGACTTCTTAATCGACCAAGGCATCAAGATCGATATGCAAAGCAAGACGATGTGATATGAGAACATGGATGGGCCACTTAATTTCGGCTACGAGAGAGGCTACAGCAGTAAACGAGTGCTGGTGGAAGAGAGTCAACAAATACCACCAAAATCCGAAGCAGTGATCTGGGCAAAGGTTGATGGAGATTGTGGGACAAACAAATTGTGGGTTGTCGAAGCAGCAAACAAATCAGCACTGAACATACTTGTAGGAAAAACCCTGGCTATGACAAAACAAGATGGACGTATTCCGGTAAGAGTACTCAATGAGTTCAAGTCACCATTTAATTTGAACAAAGGAGCTATTTTTGGAAGATGCCAAGAGGCTGAAGTAGTTATTAACTGTGAACAGCGCCATGAACATGTTTTATCTTGTAATACTGATCTTTCAAATGACATCACGGCATGGACGCAGGGGCTAGAGGAAGCCTATCAGAATAAGGCAAAACAACTGCTCCTAAAGTACGCGAACATATTTGACCAGGATGGTTCCAAACCAGGCCGTACCAATGTTGTGAAACATCAAATTGACACTGGAGACGCGAGGCCGATACGTCAAGCTCCTCGTAGTGTTCCATTGGCGAAACGGGAAGTTGTGAGTCAAATCGTACAAGAAATGAGCGACAGCGGCGTCATTGAACCATCAGCTAGTCCATGGAGCTCACCGGTAGTACTTGTAAAGAAGAAGGATGTAAAAATGAGGTTTTGTGTGGACTACCGGAAGTTGAATGAAGTTACGAAAAATGATAGCTACCCATTGGCAAGAATTGACGACACTCCGGACTCACTATCTGGTATGAAATGGTTTTCCATACTGGACTTGAAAAGCGGCTACTGGCAAGTTGAGGTGAAGGAGGAAGATAAAGAAAAAACAGCCTTCAGCGTCGGTGATGGTCTTTGGCAATTTACAGTAATGCCGTTTGGACTTTGTAATGCACCAGCTACTTTTGAAAGACTCATGGACCAGGTACTGAAAGGTATACATTGGAAAACATGCTTGGTATACCTGGACGACATCATCGTATTGGGCAAGAACTTTGAGGAGCATCACAGCTGGCGCTGGTCTGAAGTTAAGTCCCAAAAAGTGTGCGCTGTTTAAAAAGGAAGTCACAAGTTAACGACAGAGGGCATCTGCACTGCAAACGAAAAGATAGAGGCTGTAAAGGATTGGCCAAGACCATAGAAACTACATGCATTGAGAAGTTTCCTTGGGCTGTGTACATATTACCGCCGATTTGTACCAAATTTTTCCAGCATAGCCCATAGCCTCCATGAGCTTACAAGAAAAAATAAAGCTTTTGAATTGGAAAAGGAGCAAGAGGTGGCTTTCCAAACATTGAAGGAGCGTTTGCGCACTGCCCCAATGTTGGCATATCCGATTCCAGGAGCAACATTTATTCTAGATACAGATGCGAGTGGATATCCTATTGGAGGCGTTTTGTCACAACTGTTTGATGGACAGGAGAAGGTAGTTGCTTATTACAGCCGTTCGATTGGAAAACCAGAGAGGAACTATTGCGTTACACGGAGAGAGCTGTTGGCATTGGTAGAGTGCATTAAAAATTTTCGTAAATACCTCTACGGCCAGCGATTCCGTGTCAGGACAGATCACGCAGCGTTAAAATGGCTACTGCAGTTCCGTAATCCGGAAGGACAATTGGCACGGTGGATCGAGCGACTAAAAATCTACGACTTTTCCATTGAGCATCGGAAAGGTAGTACCCATGGAAATGCTGATGCAATGTCACAAAGACCATGTAGTTTGGAATACAATCACTGTTCAAGGGCCGAGGCTAAAGAAGACATTATAGATGTCCGGCTAATGACTATAACGTGTACGGATGAATGGGACAAGGAACAACTAAGAAAGTGTCAGCTAGAAGATACAGATCTGTCACATGTTATGCAAGGGCTCGAACGAAACCAAAGACCAGCGAGCTGCATAATGGTCCAAGTGGAGGTCATCTTGGAATCACAAAGACACTCGAGAAAATTAAGCAGAGCTTATATTGGGTTGGTTGCCATCAGGCGGTCACCGAGTGGATTGCCCACTGCGAGGTATGCAACAAACAATACGTACTGGTGGTTATGGATTATTTCAGTAAATGGCCAGAGGTATACCCAATCTCAAACCAAGAAGCACAAACAGTAGCAGAAGTGGTTAAAAACGAATGGGTTGCAAGGTATGGTGTACCAATGGAGTTGCATTCTGACCAAGGCAGGAATTTTGAACCAGCTGTGTTCCAAGAAATGTGTAAATCATTGGGCATTCGAAAAACACGGACAACTGCATTGCATCCTCAGTCCGATGGTATGGTGGAACGTTTCAATAGAACCTTGGAGGAGCATTTAAGGATAGTAGTAGACAAGTACCATAAGGAGTGGGATACCCGCATACCATCATTCTTGATGGCTTACCGATCAGCAGTGCATGAGACAATGGGCCAAACCCTGCAAAAGTAATTTTTGGCAATGACCTTAGACTGCCAGCTGATTTGAAGTATGGGATAGGTGCCGATTCGGAGAGGAATGTCAAGAAATCCACTGGTGTCTTGGAAGAAGAGCTGAGAGAGATACACGATCTTGTAAGGCAACGAGCAAAGATTATGAGTGACAAGATGAAAGCGAGGTACGATAAAGCAATTAATTCGGAAGGGTTTCAGGAAGGAGATTTGGTGCTGCTATACAACCCACAACAAAAAAAAGGTTTGTCTCCGAAATTGCAGTGTAACTGGGAAGGCCCATACAAAGTTGTAAAACGGATCAACGATGTAGTGTGCCGCATACAAACCATTGGCAAACCACGAACCAAAATGAAAGTGGTTCATTTGGAGAGGCTAACAGCGGTTAGATCGAGAGATTTGTGTGATTGGGACGATCAGACTTAGGTGGAGGGCAGTGTGACGAATATCAGTGACACTAAGTGATACTCCCATCACTAATCTGATACTAAGAAAATAAAGCCACAACACAATGAAGCAAGCTGCTACACTTGTATGTACGTAAACAAATTAATCATTATGTCTGCACACATGCATGCGGGGCAACAGAGAGAGATAATCACAAGCGCACGTCATCATCAGCCGCTCACATATACACACGCATATGGATACAAATTGCAAACATACTGTATATAGCTCATAAACTAGCATCAGGTTCACGAAATTACTAGACCTTACGAGAAAAGGGTGAACGAGGAAACCGAAGAGTATAAAAGCGGCACAGGCTGAGGCATGACTAATCAGTTCCATTTGAGCTATCAGTTTGGCTATTAAGCCAGCGAGTTGCAAAGTATAAGTGTTATTGTGAAGTACTTTAATAAAGGCCATTTTTCCATTATTCAATATTGGAGTTATTTATTCAACAGATTAGTGATACGAACTTAGAAAAAGGGCAAATAAGAGGACTTGCAAGTAAAATCGTTACAATATCAATGTTATATACAAGGTTGTCCCAACCAACTCGAAAAAAAAAACTTAATTTAAGTAAGATTTTTGGTCAATCTAAATCTTTGCCGTTAGTTGTCCTGCCACCATTAGTTAGATCAGCATACTATCAATACACATTGGCGGCCGACTAAGGTTCATATTTTTTAGGGTGGATTCGTTCACATAACATATTATACTACTTTACAATCCGTTTCGGTTACGTTATGGTTCCACAGCAGAAATAAAATAATATTAGTCCTTGATATATTTATGGTTGCCGATTTTCAGTTGAAAGTAATATTGATTTATACTTTTTTTATCTTTTATAGACAAAGCTCCAGTTTAAGTAAACAGTGACTGATTTAACTAATGCGAAATAAGTATTTTTTGAAAAGAGTTTTCTTAATGTAATATTTGTTATATTATCTATGTCTCTGCTTGTAGTACTTTTTCGGTTTCAAATTTCGTTCAAACCCTGCAAAAATCGCGAGTACTCCATGCATGCATGTATGGAGTACTCGCTATGGACCAGCCGAGTGCTCCAAAATTAACCACAATTCATACAAAAAATATGGTCGTATTAACATTGCGATGTCCTAGGACGGGACCATATACTCCAGCTCCGCATTACATCAGAGTAATCCATGGAGTACCCACAGTCCAATAAACATCGTGTAGTGATTACAATCGTTAAAACGAGCAATGATCGGCTAACAATATGTTCGTGTAGAAACATGAGTTGGTCCATTGCTGCATTGCAATGGAGTATAATGGGAAGTATTTCAGTTGACCACATGATCCAACGATTTTTGCAGGGAAAGTTGACAACAAATTTTTTGGAAAATTAGTTACTTTTCCTATATTCATCTTCATCATCATAATCATTAATTGGCGCTTAACCCTGTACGCGATTTAATCCGTTGCTTAGCAAGTCACGCCAACTATTCTTGTTTCGCTATAATTGACGCCAGTTGGGAGCAGCAAGAGAGTTCAAGTCTTCCTTCATCATCTGCCTTCCAATTCAGGTCTTCTAAGTATTTTGTTAATAAATACGAGTGCTGACCATCTCTGTTGGATTCCCAAAGCTACATACACCTTATTAATTTTTTTAAAATAACCAAAGTTTATTTTTTTTTTATTTTTTTTTTTTGATGTCAATAGCATATTTTATGTAATGACACATTTATGTATATGTAAAGTCTCTTAAGAATTGTAAACGAAATAAAGTTTTTTGAAATATGTAAGAAGAAGATTTACAATGAAAAATGGTAGAGAATCCTTTAATGGCAAACTAACTAAATAAATAATTGTAAGGCGCGATAAACTCCGAAAAGATTTTGGGCCGAATTTTTCTTCCAATTTGCATCGCTGTTGTTGTTGCAGCGATAAGGACACCCCTCGAAGGCTTTGGGGGTGTTATCGTTGTTGATGGTCCTTTGCCCGATGCAGATCCGGTACGTTCCGGCAACAAGCACCATAAAGGTACTAGCCCGACCATCTCGGGAATGATTTGGTATGACCACAGGTAACCTTCCAGGCCATAACGCCCTCCCACCCGGTAGATGCGTCAGGAGTTTGGGGTTGCCAGAGCCTCGTCTGTTCGTTTACAATTGCGTTGGAGAAGAAATATATTGCGCTGCAACCCCTTGAGAGAGTTGCGCTACACAACGCTTTAAATCAATTAGGTATTTAGTGGTCTCTTACGACAGGCATACCTGTCGCGGGTATATTCTAAGCCCCCTAACCTGTTATGGGGAAATTTGCGTCGTGCTCCTTTTTTGTTTTTCCTCCAAATTGGCGGGACGGGACCTACTTGTTTTATGCCGACTCCAAACGGCATCTGCAAGGCAGACGAATTTTCACTGAGATGCTTTACATGACAGAAATATACTCGGAGTGCTTGCCAAACACTGCAGAGGGCGACCCCGCTTAGAAAAAATTTCCTCTATTTGTAAAAACTTTTTTCTAAAATTTTGATATTGCTTTGCCCGGGGCGTTAACCCATGATCGTCGGTGTGGTAGGCGGAGCACACTACCATCACACCACGGCGGCAGCTTAGTTAGCAACCTAACTATCAAACAAATATTTTTAGAACTTATGACATGTCAGTGTATGAGAATGAGCGATGGCTTGTAATTTGAAGTAGAAAATTTTCCATTACAAGGAATCTGCATGTCAGATAGAGACGAATATTAAAGGCAGCGTAGAGTGGGTAGAATGATTGTTTGACGTTATTTTAAGAGGTGTGTGTGCGGCATTGAAATAAATAAATTCGCACATAGCGTTGGTTTTTAATACTTTTAACACGCTTTTAACGGTTGATTGTACGTATGTCACCTTTTTATAACAAGGCATAAAAAATGTTACGTATCCGCAATGCTACCCGTATTTTCAGGTGGTATGAATTCGCTTCTGGGTAGTTGGTTAATTTTATGCTAGAGCGTAGAATAATCTTAGCTATTTTTGGACATTCGTGTCAAGCAAAGATCTTCTTGTAAATGTAACTTAGTCTTACCCTAGTCCTAATTGAGGGTTTTTTGTTGAGCTGTCAAACAATTTCTGGTAATACTATGAACCCACTCAGTCTGTGCGAGGTCTTTATAGATCGGCTCGCTCAACCCTAACCTCGCTTAATATTATTTATCTCGACAGAGGCGAGCTAATTTGTCTGTGATGGATTATAATGTAAACTTTTGATTTTAGCTCATTCCGATCTCAATGTAATGAAAATTTTCAAACCGAAATTTCGGCCTAAGTATTTTCAAACTAAGTATTGCACTATATCAAAAAAAAAAAAAAAAAAAAAAAAATGTAAAACGCACAATCACAGTAAACAGAAAAGTTAAATAGAGATAAAGCTACTGAAATAGTTTCAGATGACACAAACGTAAATAAAATTTTTGGTCAGTTAAAAAGTCATTGCATAGTTCATGTTTTTTGGTTCAAAAACACTTATTTGTAAAAAAACAAGTAAATCAATAGAGATGGTGGCACCTTGTCCTAACAGATTATGGTGCTATTGGATTGAAGAACTTTGAAAAAGAAGCGCGGTCTAATACTCAGTGTGGATGGAAGTTTGATGCGAACTAGCAAGTTTTCATTTAAGTAAAACAACACTAAAAACCACTCCAAAATAAAACTTTAACATCTGAATGTGATGAAAGAGACAAGAGAGGAGTAGAGCTAGAGGTATAAATCAAGCATTTCTCTTTACTATAAACTGAGAAGAGGACAGTTGCCGGTACTAGCAGTTTTTTATTGGATATGAATTGGCTGTGGTACTAGCACCTTCTGATACTAGTTCGACTGAAACAGAAGTTAGGTGCTTGACATCTCACGCCTGCTTCAAAGAAAACCTAACATTAACAGTGACACCTAACATAAATGAAAGCCGGTGATTGTAAATCAGCCATCGAGTTGATGAGTACTAACTTATGTGGCAGCACATGATGGGCAGTTACTTATGAAAACAAGCAAAACTCGATATTTTTACAACAATATTTAAAATATCTAAGTTAAAGCTTCCCACAATGGTTTAAATAACTTTGGCATCGATTTCTTAGGGTAAATCGGGATTGTTCCGCACAGGAAGCTATGCTGAAAGCTTTATCTTGCGGATTAGGCTACGAAAGCTTAGGTCCACTTATGTTTCTATGGGTGGGCCATTACAACACACAGACTACGGCAATCCGATAATTTTCTACGTGCACCTTTCTTCTTGAGTGCTCAATTTGCTAAGAGGGCTTAGAATCTGTAACACAGACCGGTCTGACTGGAGTCAATGGATCTCTTAGAACAACACCCACTTCGACATTGCATGTAATGCAGAGTATAAAAGCAGATAACATGGTAAGTAAGGTAGATTAGGCTTTGTAATATATGCTAGGTACTGCAGAAATCTTACCATTTTCAACTTTATCCCGACTTTGATTTCCGTCTTCGTTAGCTGCAACAGACCTTATTTCATCGAGAAAGGAACTTGTAGTAGAACTCATCAGGAAAACTGATTTGTTTTTAAATAAATTACAATTGCATAGCTAATTCGGAAGTAAAGTAGGTAATACTCTTTGCTTGACGAAAGCTGCAAATTCAAGTTGCCGCATTACTGTTTTGTCTACTGAGCAGAGAGGTAGAATGCGGGGGATAGAATGATACAAAGTACAATGTAGTAATATATAGTGAAGTTTGGTAATGTCTAAGTCACTTTAGGCTTGTAATGACGGTTTGTATTAAATTCATAATTTCGTTAGCTAATGTCCTCTCATAAACATGAATGCACAGATGTAGTTGATAAAGGTTCAGGGAACGAGGGTGCCTCTCTTAGTCGAAACTACTTAATTAGGTGTATTCATTCCTGTCGCTAGCAAAAACAGACGTGACTAACTACTCGTGAAGATCGATAAGTAAATATATAGATGTTCGTCTAGAAAACGAATGTTTATAAGCTAATTAGAGTGCCTCCAGGGGTTAAAGTTTAACCGCAACAATCCGAAAAAAAAATAATTTCAATCTTTTTGTGAAGAGCTTTGCTGGCTTCCTAACGGTAATAATTGATACCGAAAAGTTATCTCTTTATATTTGGCTTATTCTCCATAGCGAATTAATATCATCGCGAGTCGCCATCGGCTCCTTTGTGGTTTCTTACCGAGTTGCTGCCGAAGGGTTACAAATGTGTGATAGATATATTTATAGGTATCTGCTTAATGAAAAACAGATGAGTTGTCGAAAAAAATCGAAAGCACGCCGACTAAAAATTTGATACCTGTAACTTTTCGAGATCTAAGCGATAACGTTTTCATAGCAAATCGAGGCTTTTTGATGACATATGGATACTTTTTCAATAAATAACTTTCATTTACAAATCGATAACATATCGATATTTTTAAATAAAACCCAACATCTTGCCTATAACTTTTCGGTAGCGAATCGATAGAATTTTTGTTGACATATCGATACTTTTTCGGTACATAAATTTACAAATATAACTCGATAACATATTGATGGCTTTTGAGTAAAAATTGGACAATTTTATGAAAATAAGGAACAAATGGATAATTTTCGATAAAAAATCAATAATTTTTTGACAAAATATTAATAACTTTTCCATAATATTTTTTTGTTAACAAACCAATAACTCGTCGATAAAAAATTGGTAACTGGATGATAACCTCTGTTGTGGGTAGCAAATTTATAGCACTACGATAACAAATCGAAAGCTTGTGGTTATTATAATTATAACGAACTTATAACTCGTCAACAAAAAATGGACAACATTCCCCTAACACGTCGATAACAAGCCGTTGAAACTTCGATAACAAATTGATAATATGTAATAGCACACCTTCCGGTTTCGGTTTTGGCTTTAGTTTTGACTTCTCCTTTGCATTGCCCTCCTTTCACATATCCCGTTTCTATGCGTTCCTCTTCTTGTACTTATCAGTTTCGTTCTCTTAATTTGAATTTTTGATAACAAACCAATAACTCGTCGATAAGAAATGGATAAAATTCCCATAACAAAAAAGTAGCTTCGGTTTCTAACTAGTCTTTCCTCTACCTATTTCGCTCCCTTTAATTTTCACTTTCCTTCCCATAATTTAAATACCAAGTCCACACAATACGCCTACGCTCACATTCTGGATTCCGCCATGCCGTGAGCAAAATGGCTCTTGCAGACTTATTGGGTACACCAAGGCTTCCTGGTGGTTGATAATTTTGCAGCGAGGGTAAGACTTGTTAAGTCGGCCGAGGTACGTTCTTGTCAACTACCTGCATAACACGTCGATATCTTTTCCACTTCCAGACACGAGTAGGTAGAGTTGGTTACAGCTTTCCGCTTATTTTAACAACCACAAAAACTTATTTTTAGACTAACCAAAGTCGCTTCCATGTCAAAAGTAGAACGAATTTCATTTGAGACAAAATGTGCATTAATTTTATTTAAGTAAACACAATCCATAAGTTAAGAATTTAAGATGAATCTCCTCACCTGCTACTTTGTCTGCTTTAGATTTTTATTTCGGGAATTAATGCCATAAAAAAAGATTAGCGTGACGTTATACGTATACATATACGTACAATACACACATACTCACTTCATATTGGATTTTTCCTTCCTATTATTAAAAAAAAAAACAACACGTCTTCATTTCCTTTAAAATTCTTCTTCATTCTTCTAGTCCATCACTCACTGGCACTCTTTAACTTCGTTTAGCGCCATTATTCAACTTGTGGCCATATTGATCACACCCTTTCAAACCACATGCAATACCTAACCTACATACATACATACATCTACCACTAACAACAAGGTTTAGCGTCGATTGAGCGTTGACCTTATCAAGCAGGCAGCTATGTGAACTCTTCAGTTTCGAAATGAAGCGCCAACACCAATACGTGAGTTAGTCAAAAGCAGAAGAAGAATGTTTGCTTGAACATTTTGACTGATGGATTGAAAAACTTGCAAAACCGATCGATATTTTATGTTGCTTTCCGTTGCAAAATGCCATTCACGCATATATAAAGACATATCAACTAATGTGATATATATATATATATGTGTATGTTGTACATACACTCAATCCTTCAAGAGTGACGCGCTGGTAAGGCAGGTGTGTGCTGGTAATTTTGTGGCGAGAAATTATAAATACGTACTTACAGAAACTATAAACACATATATTGAAAAAGTGAACGGAAATGTTTAGAAATCCTGCCTTTATATAAGTTGACCATAAAGCATTAAGTTAATCTAATGATAATGGAAGTCATAAAGAGTTAGTTTTGAATATTCAATCCGCCCCTGGACTATGATGAAACGGTAATATCACTGCTAAAGAATAACAAGGCGCGAGACTATCCGTCGCACAGTGGCGCCTCTGCCGTTAAAGCATGGCAAATATCATGAAAGCGTTCGTTAAATCTAGTACATGTTTCTAATAGAGAATTTTCCAGGGAACAAGAATATATAACAGTTCTTTCACAAAAAATTATAATTTACCAGGTAGAGCCACTCAAAGTTGACCAATTTTCAACATTGGGAAAAATTTTAAATTTTTCTTCTTTTTCGTTGTAAACCAATCCAACTAGAGGGAGACCAACAAAACCCATAGAAGAGTGTTCTACCTACGCAAGGAAAAGGAAGCTGTCTGATACCACAAAAGCAATGGCCACGACTCATCTTTAAGAAGCACTGGCTATTAAATATAAAAAGACGAAGAATACGTGAAGTCTCATATAACAGAAGCAGTTGCGGTAGCAAGTCCAGTGCGACTGATGAGGATCAAAAACAGCATTCTCACACCACCAAATGCGCTACCTGGGAAATACGCTCCCGAAGAAGCTTTGGCGCTGTTTATAGATCTCGGTTTAACGAAGAAAAAATATATTATATTGCGTAAGTCATTATTGCAACGTAATGTCCATATTTTACCTGGATACAAAAAAATTATTCAAGCCAAGAAAGAAGCAGTTCCTCTAAGTCTCAAAATAACCGAAGTATCAGCTGAAATTGAGCTACAAAACCTAATGGATCATACGTCTATACGAGGAGAAGTTCAAAACAGGAGAAAAAAAAATAATTCAGGACGCATTCTATAAATAGATTGGCCTTAGAGTTGACTGTCCAAAGTATGGATACGGAAATACAAATGATGGTAACTCCTCAAGAAGATTTTTTGAAAACGATGAAGTGACTGCTCGCATAAAAGGATTTGATAGCGATATTGTGAAAAGATTGGGAGTAATTTTAAATATTTTAAACTGCCATGAACCAGTTAATGGATCCAAATTCGGAGTATCCTGAGAAGAAACTTACATCAACGGTACATAAAATTTTAGCACATGGAAAAGATTTAATAGAGTATCAGTGCTTACCATTAGGAGAATTGTCTGAAGAAGCTCAAGAATCTAAGAACAAGGACTACAAAAGATATAGATGTATGAACACCTGCAAAGTATCAGGAGTTAGACAAAACGAAGACCTTTTCAACATGTTAGCTATCTCTTCTGATCCATTCATATCATCTATGAGGTATGTAAGAACACAAAAAGATCTTACAGATGCTTATAGCTCAGAAATGGTTCCTTTGTTAGATATATGTTCCAGTGACGATGACTATGTTAAGATAAAATAAGTTTCCCACTTATTATCACAACAATGAAACAGAGATTTACTAATTAATTTTGTTACTTTATTGAAAAATTTGATATCTATGTACAAGTTAATTTTTTATTTCAAATAAAAGAATTCATTAATTTAGTAATTTATAAATATATACTTTTCGTTATTGCATTTCTCTAAAGTTTATCAAATTTATTTTAAACCTTAGGCATTTCGCCTTCAAACGAGTATTAAATTTTTATAGAAATCAATACGTCTATCGAGTTTGGTACAAGTTGGTAAAAGGGGTTACTAAGATCAAACTTTTTAGCATAAATGGGCAGTGGCACTCCCCTTTTCCAAAATTCGTTGGCTGTTTAATCTTTAGCTCAAATAAAATTTCATTGAACCACTTTCAATAACTTTTCGTTATTAATAAAATACATATTTGGCTTGTAAATTATAAAAAAAAAAACAGGTAAAATTTTACGATGAATTTTGAAGCACCTTGTTATTGTGGCTCCAAGAACGGACATTTGAGTTTTATAAGAGTATTGCCATTTAAAAGAAACAATACGTCTATCAATTTTGGTAGTTATTGATTACGTGGCTATTTAGATACAACTTTTTATCATAAGTGGGCAGTGCCACGCTATCTTATCAAAATCATTAGTTTATCTTATTTAGTGTTTAAATACGACATTATAAGACAAATCTTATTTTATTTTTTTTATTTTTTACTAAAAACATTTTGTTTTTGCATTTTTTTAAAAACCCTGTATCTGTGACATCCTGAGCTTTCACACAATGAAACTCCGAATAATTAGCTTTCATTTGCATTTTAAATTTTTTAAATATCTTCATTGGTTCAAAAGTTATGATTTTTGCAAAGAAAAAACTCAAAAGCCGCCACTGTGCGTGGGTTCAAACATGGAAGTGTAGATTTGCCAAAGAGCTTGCACATATTCAAAATAAGGTGAAACAAACGCAAGCCTTCAGATTCGAGTTTTAGTATGCTGTGCCTAATCCATGAGAAAAGCGATCCCGCTAATCGGTCTTATTACTGCAGAATCAGTCTGTATAATATCGCGTAAAAGGTTCTATCTAGGATATTGTGCGAAAGACTGAAGTCCTAGGTCAAGAAACTCTTTGGCCCTTTGAGTGCGGATTTACACCTTGTGAATTTACTATCGACTAGATCTTCACGATGCATCATAAATAGTGTGAAGACTCGCGATAATCAATCTTTTTGTTTTTTTCAAAATGGATTTCGACAACGAAAAAAGGAATTTCTTCTACGCCGATGGATCTAAATTTGAGTTCCTTATAAAGCTAATCAGAATTGCCGGTTAGCACTGAGCCATACCACCAGCTTCATAAGGATTGTGAAGGACCTAGATGAGCATTTCGAAATCAGGAAACGTTTCATACAAGCCGCCTTCTAAATTGTGATTACTTTAACCTAATGCTTAAGAAGCTACTTCTAGCAGTCGATTTAAACCGCGATGGTGAAATCTATGCTACTTTTTGGCTTAAGCGACTAATATTGATGTTATTGGCCTTAACACACCCGCCATAAGTTCTACCTTCTATTGATTGCGTATGAGGGTAAATGAGGACAACAAAAAGCTACGCCTGTCAAAGAACAAATCGGAACATCCGCCTTGGCGAGTTGGTTTATTTGTTTTTGCTTTTCAAAAAAAGAAAGAAAAAAACGCCCAGTATATGTTTTTGGTAAATATGCGCACAGACAAAAGATCGATCTTATATAAACATATACTCGAGTCCTTGCCGAACAGTGCCGAGGGCGACCCCGCTTAGGATAATTTTCTTCTAATTGAAAAACCTTTTTTCTAAAATTTATATGTTGCTTTGCCCAGGGTGTGAACCCAGGGTCTTCGGTGTGATAGGCGGAGCACACTACCATCACACCACGGCGGCTCCATATATATATGTAAATATGTGCATACATATTGTACACAGCATACATAAGTACAAAGTAGAGAGCGCAGTGAGCGTAAAATTCTCTTTGAAATTTGCTCATGTATTGACTGTTGATCGCTGTTGAGATCAGTTGTGTTAACAAAAAAAAATCAGTTAAATTGATTAGGAATCTGTCAATTTTACAGAATTTTGTTAACTTAAGAGCGGCAATTTCTCTTCTGTTGAAATTACTAAACTAATTTGTTCGCTTGACAAAGAACTCGGTCGAATTAACCATAATTCGATCAATTTCAACGAATCTACGTTAAGTCGAGAACAACAGAAACGATTTTTTGATTTTACTAGCACCATTTCTTTCAGTGTAGTAAAATATTTTCTAGTTATAACAATTTTTTGTTGTTATATAGGCCTACTGATTTGTAAGATCGCGGGTTTGAATCGAGTTCAAGGCCTAACAATAATTATTTTATCATTATTATTGTTATGATAAATTCTTTATAGCAGCGGCGCCTAAACGTTGCCGATGAAGGAATTTGGCAGTTCCCGAAATGGATCTATACAACGAGCTTTGGCAGTTGTCTAAATTTTTTCTGTCTTCTATTCTAATTTAAACATTTTTTCAATTTAAAGTTGTGTTTTAGTTTTACTTCGTCGATATTTCGATTTCAGTCTGAAATCATCTTCAGGAACATATGACTATGTTTGATCGTCATATGTTCCTGAAGATGATTTCAGACTGAAATCGAAATATCGACGAAGTAAAACTAAAACACAACTTTAAATATTGTGTTTTATTTAACTAAGGCCTATCAGCTCATTAAATTTTTTACAATAATAAGTACTTACAAGGCTATCAAAAATCAGCAATAATTTTTTCAATTAATAAAAAAAAAAAAAAAAAATTTATCATAACAATAATAATGATAAAAAAATTATTGTTAGGCCTTCAGCTCGATTCGAACCCGCGATCTTACAAATCAGTAGGCCGATATAACAACAAAAATTGATAAAAACAGTTAAATTGATTTACTTAAGTCCAAGTGGCCTTTTCAGTTGTGAGTAATGGCGCTATCGTTCTAAACTTTGCCATTTCAACGCAAAAAAAGTACTTGTAATGTTCGATGTGTAAACAAAAAATCGAATGTTAAGTCATAATAGAGGTAGCCTTACCAGAAAAAAATTATTTTGGGTTATTTGGATGGCATAAGTTTTATAACAAACCGATGATAGCGAATCGATAACATTTCGATAACAAATCAGTAACACGCCGGTCAAAAATCGAAATTTCGGTAACATATCTGTAAATTTCTGATATGTTATCCATAATTTTTGAATAAAGAATCGATAACTTTTCGATAAATAATATGTAAATTTTGGGTAAAAATCGATATTTTTTCAATCTTGGTAAGAAGCATTAATACATTATTTTTCTAAAGAAATATTAAGTAAAATTAAAATTTCGACACTCAATAACATTTGATAACATATCGATAATAAATCGATAATCTTTCGATAACAAAACGACAACTTTTCTATACCGCGTCGAAAACACATCAATAAAAAATTTTTTACTCGTCAGTAAGAAATGAATAACAAGCCGATTACTCAACGATAACAAATCTAATATATAAAATTCTTCTGTCACGGTTTTAGAGGCTGAACTCCTCCGAAACGGCTGAACCGATTCCCATGAAATTTTGTGAGCATATTGCGTAGCTGAGAATCGGCCAACGTCTACCTTTTTTTTTGCTACGTACCTAGTAGGGTCTTGAGATCAAAACGTGGACCCGGGTACCCCTAGAATTTGTTTATACAATATGGATATCAAAAGAAAGCTGCTGATGAGTGCTATAGTAAAGGATAATTTTCATAAAACTGGGAGGCTAGGGTCTCGAGATTTAGCCCAAAACGTGGACCCGGGTACACCTAGAATGTGTTTATACAATATGGATATCAAATGAAAGCTGTTGACGAGTGCTATAGCACAGGAAAATTTCCTTACAACTGGGAGGCTAGGATCTCGAGATATAGCCCAAAACGTGCACCCGGGTACTCCTAGAATGTGTTTATATAATATGGATATCAAAAGAAAGCTGTTGATGAGTGCTATAGTACAGGATAATTTTCATACAACTGGGAGGCTAGGGCCTCGAGATATAGCCCAAAACGTGGACCCGGGTACCCCTAGAATGTGTTTATATAATATGGATATCAAAAGAAAGCTGTTGATGAGTGCTATAGTACAGGATAATTTTCATACAACTTGGAGGCTAGGGCCTCGATATATAGCCCAAAACGTGGACCCGGGTACCCCTAGAATGTGTTTATATAATATGGATATCAAAAGAAAGCTGTTGATGAGTGCTATAGTACAGGATAATTTTCATACAACTGGGTGGCTAGGATCTCGAGATATAGCCCAAAACGTGGACCCGGGTACCCCTACAATGTGTTTATATAATATGGATATCAAATGAAAGCTGTTGCTGAGAGCTCTGAAGTTCATTGTGATATTCTATTTAGTCGCATCAACCTGGCAAAACTGATAGATATACATGCGAAGCCGAAGTAAAGACATGAATTAATAATGCCCACATACTTATTTGCATACGTCCTATTCGATTTGCCTGAAATTTCGTATATAAATTTGCCTATATTAGTATTTACGATGCTTTTTTCCGGAAAGTATAATAGAGACGGACTGGGACTGAGACTGAGACTCGGAGTGGGACTGGGACTGAGACTCGGAATGGGACTGGAACAAAATACATACCACCCTCTGGGACTGGCAATAAGAGATGAAGAAGAAGGGGAAAACTTGAGAGAAGAGAAAAGAGAGAAGGATACTGAGAAAGAGTTAGAATGAGACGAAGATGGAGATGAAGCGAAAAAGACGGAGGCAGGAGTGAATAAAGAGATTAGGAAAAAGTTAGGATAGAGAGCGATAGGGCAGAGTTAGACGGGAAAAGCTTATTAAAATGTATGCAGATAGGCCAAATTTAGGGCAGAACAACGTCTGCCGGGTCTGCTAGTAATATAATAAAATATGGCAACGCAGATTTTTTTGTTTCACGGATAACTCACAGCAATTTTTAGTTGATTTCCTCTGCAGGATTATTTCCCAAACGTGTTATACGATCACGTATCGAAAAACAATTTCACTCAAACGATAAAGAGGAAACCGTCAAAAGATTCGTAAAAATAATAACAAGTTATGTATCTAAAGAGTATTGGTAGCCACCATTTCACATATTTCCCTAATCCGATTAATCCGAGATATTGTAATTAAAAAATTAATTTCGATCACGGATCGTATTACACGATACGGGCCCTGGTTTCCAAAGTGGTTTTTGAAAAGTGTCACGCTAACTTCACATGAAGTTGGCGGTGTACCATAAAAAAAGTTAATTTTTTTCGAATTTATTAAATATGCCACTTATTTACGGCAAATTCGTGTGCAAGAGCTATTTCCCTAACTGGTCTCTAATATGGTAGCGGCAAATTTTAGTTAGTTTCTTTCTTGCCAAATTCAGAGAGCTTTTTCTTTTGTATCCTTTTTACTATGCACATTGCTCCCTATTTCTGTGCTCCCCAATCAGCACACAAATACCATAGGCTTTCGCTTGCATTTACACAACCTTTACATTATGGATACCCCCATTTCGTCAGTAATGTGTTTACACATTTAATATGGAACTGCCCTGAAGATACCTCAGTTGACTAGTTCCATACCATTTAAGTGTAGGTTATGCGACATTTGGCAAATTTATATGCCCCATTTTGTTGTGAACTCGTTGGTTTAGTCTGGGCGTAGTTTTGCTGGCTAAGGCTAATATGTATGATTGCATATACGTATGTATGTAAATATGTCTAGGTATGATGTATAACTTTTAACTATATGGGTGTAGTTTGTTGTTTTTAAAAGTTGTAAACATTTACCATCTGAATAAATATCGATATTCTTCGTTACTGGCGGCTTAGGCTGCTTTCTCCTCCTTACGTTTATTCATGTTTGTTTTTCTGCGTCCAATTTTGTGTAAAACTAATATCTTATAAAAATTAATTGTGTGTAACGGCACATGCATAAAAACTGTAATTATTTTTGCTTAAGATGTAGCGAAGTTTTAAGTGTGAGGAACATTAGGGTGGCCGTTGTTTAAGACTTGGTTCGTTGCTCATGCAGCCTCCAACCTAATAATTGACTATTCATTTATTATGTTTTTCTAAGAGAACCTGAAAGAAAGTATTAATGGCATATTGCGATAGTACTATTTCGAAAACCGCCACGAATTCATCGTCAGGCAATTTCGTAATGTTATCAAAGGTTTCACCGATAATGGAACCGCGAATCACACGGTGAAACTGCAGTTGCCTTAACCACTAGGCTACCCTGCTTGTATTTGTCTCCTTGCTTAATTCAGTTTATCTTATTTCTACACTAACAACACAACTGAGACATTCTGCCTCTATTAATTTGTGTGTATGTAGATTTTGTTTTTGTAAAGTTTCTTATTCGTTGCGAATGAGAAGCTTTGTAAACTCGGGCTCAGTTTTACATATTTATGTTTGTTTTAATGGTGTGTTCAATATATACTTATTATTAAGAATTCATGAGCTCAACACCGGCTTATAATAATTGAATATTCAATTATTATGTTTTTCTAAGAGAAACTGAAAAGAAAGAAAGAAACATTTACTGGCATATTGCGATAGTAATATTGTTTCGATTTAAGATTTTTGTACGTTTATTAATCAAATTTCGCTATTCGGATAGCTGACTTATTTAGATTATTCGAATAGGCGCATTTTAACGATTATTCGATTCTCGAAAGCAAACTACGATTATGTATGTTCATTAAAAAAATTACGTATACGCAGTGTTTAAACCAAATATTTCTTCTTTGTTGAATCTTTTTTAATTTGAACGATTAGTATATATTGAAATCCTGGAATGGTATGTCTCAAGCATCTTGAATATTTTGGGAAGAAAGTCAAAAATTTTCAAAAATCGAAATTTTGAGAATCGAAATTTTTAAAAATTTTTGGGAACCAATTTGTGGTCATAGCAAATATCTTCAACTTTAAAAATAAAGGAGACCGGTACTTTGCCAATTTGTCATACCAGATCTTTCTACGATGAAAATTGCGCTCGAAATGTAATGAATGACAATCGGCTGATACGAAAGCTTTGAGAACCGATTTCTCGAAACAGTTCTATGATACTCCAAAAAATGTATCTCATATTTTTATTCCTCTTGGCTACAGGAAAACGCAAAGTATATAAATGCTATTTTGGATCAGTCTGTTCATAGGACAGTATATTAAATTTAAATCCTCCTAAATAATCAGAAAAATGCAGATGGAAATATACCACTAATACATTTTGTTTGAGAGCTATATCACAGCTACATTCGTGATTACTTTCCAGGTGTTTCTTCATAATTTAACGGATATTTCAGAATATTTATGAGAGTTTCCAGTATTTTCAGGTATGGACACCGCCTTGTGGCGTCACATGCATTTAAATTAGGCTTGGCCAGTGATAGCAGATGTAGAAGGTCCTGGTTGGAGGAGGAAACGATCGAGCACGTTTTGTGCTCGTGCCCAGCGCTTGCCGTGCTAAGACTCCAACTATTAGGAGTGATACAACTGTCAGATCTAGAAGCAGCAAGTGGCTTAAGTCCTAGAAAGCTTCTCATATTTGCCAAGATGACGGAGTTATTTTATAACATAGGTCCTAGTTTTTGATATGGGTTTTCAGTTTGATTGTTAAAACAAACTTCTGGTAACACTACGGAATCATTCAGTCTATGTGAGGTCTTCATGGAACGGCCAGTTCAACCTAACCTAACCTGTATTACATACTAAGGGCGTTTAAATACCTGACATTGTTTATGATTTTTATTTCGATATTATTTCTAAAAATTTTGAAACCATTTGGATAAACTTAAGTTCCGCCAAACCCAATAACTATCCAGAAATAGTTCGGACCTACCGTAAAATAATAACGTAAATAGGCACTCCAGTGATTCAGTCATATATGCAGTACTATACCAACAGTGTTTTGTAAGAGACAACACAATTGCAACCTCATATACATATCTTGTGACCGGAAAAGCCTTAAATGCCGCAAGTTGGAGGAAATAAGAAGTGTAGGAAAAATTGTAAAGCCATTTGACAGAGCAGTTGCTGTATTATGATAGGGATAAATGATCCTGGAGCAACCGTGAAATAGCTCCCAAGATCCATTATGAAATTACCACACATTATCCCGAATTGACCCCAGAAGAGTCCCGTCTTCAAAACCATTCCGAAATTATTCGAGGTATAAAGGTCCCGAAATAGTCCCCAAGATCATCACGAAATTACCAAAAAATGATCCCGAATCGACCTCGGAAGAGTACCGAAATAGTCATAGAACCTATCCCGAAGTTATGGAGAAAATTACCCTAGAAATACCCTACAAAAAGTTATACAATGATCACAAATTGATCCCCATACTACCCCGGAAAAGCTCCGAAATAGTCTCTAAAACTATCGCGAAATTACTCCGAAGTGATCATTAAATGACTAAGAGTCCTGAAATAGTCTCCAATCACAAATAGGCCGAAAAATGTCTACAAAAGAGCCGCGAAATACTGACCAAATGATCTTGAAAGGAAATGACCCCCAAAACCATATCGAAATAACTCCAAACAGATGACTAAATGACATGGGGAGAACCCCAATATAGTCTACAAGATCAAATACACAAAAAAACCCAAATCGACTACGAAATGGCCCCGAAAGAATTGCAAAATAGTCCCCAAACGACTCCGACAGTCCCTAAGACCATCCCGATTTGACTCCCGAAACCATCTCGAAATGACAAAGAAATAGTCTCTAAAATCTTCTGGGACTGATTGAAATGATGCCGAAAAAGCTTGGTCATAGTTATTATGTATCTATTTTCTGCGCTCTAAAACTCGACGTAGCTCACATACGGCCTCAGAGCATTACTCTTTAAAAATAAATAAATGTAAGGCCAGATAACATTCGAAAAGGTTTTACGTCGGGTTTCTCTTCCAATTTGCATCATGCTCTTTATCTTAATTTTTCCTACCTACTTGTTTTGTGCCGATTCCGAACGGCATCTGCAAAACAGATGAGTTTTCACTGAGAGCTTTTCATGGTAGAAATACACTCGGAGTGTTTGCCAAACACTGTTAAGGGGCGACCCCGCTTAGAAAATTTTTTTCTAATTAAAAAAAACTTCTTTCTAAGGTTTTAATGTTGCTTGCCCGCGGCATGAATCCAGGATCGTCGGTGTGGTAGGCGGAGCACGCTGCCATCACATCACGGCGGCCGCCGTTCGACTCTAGAATCTATTCATATTCACACCCAGAGCAGTAGCAGAGTATACGTTTATATAGTATATTGAGTTTTTATGCTTAAAGTTTATCAATGTATAACTCCACATTCGAATAATCGTTCAGCACCAATTATTGGAATAACCGATAACGATCAATTGTACGAATAATCGATGATGTAGCCTTGGGCGTGTGAAAATTTTAAAAACGTGAGGCATAGCATACGCTGATTAAGGTTCAGTTGGTCTTACTTATGACTATCAATAGAAATTTGACGCGTACAACGCTTTTATTTAATTGTCTGAGCAACGCCCTAGATTGATGAGGAGTGTGATGACTAGTACCTAAGCCTTACCTAATTATTTTCTAGCTTTTAGTATTATTATTACTTAATGTAACCGTTTAAATTAAAATTATTTTTTTTATTATTTTATTTCCTATTGGTTGGTTTTGAATGACTCAAAAGGTCCTTCCTATTTGGATGATACTGGTGCCCAACATCTGATTTCTTTTCCAAGATTTAACTTAGTTGGAAAATTTGGTAGATGGTCCAATTTGTCGCTCCACACAGTATTCATTCCATCACCATTCCATCAAATCACACCATTCAATCACACATAAAATTCCCATCAAAGCAGCTCCTCAAAACAATTTTCTATATTTTGTGCCATATAAATCAATACTAAATTGACACTTTTGTAAGAATGCAGTGACTACAAAGTCGAAAGGTAAATAAAAAACAAATGACTTAAGGTATTTAAGCCTCTTAAATTCTTCTAAGTCATTTGTTTGGTTGGCGGCGTTAAATATGAGCAAAATATTTTGTTAAATACTTTCATATCCATTTGAGCATCCCTCGCAGACTGAAGTACTTCTGTCTGCCTGTAAGTGTTTGTCAGATATTTATGAGTTCCAAGAATTGTTGCTTACTTCATTTGGATTATTTCTTTCAAGTTCTCTTGTTCAAAGTGAAAGGATTATACCACTTATCTACACGGTGTGATGTAAACAGATATAAGAAAGATACAATACCAAGAACTCGTAAAGTTGTATGTGTCTCATATTGAGTCGTCTGAGTATTCGTCTAACAGGGCCAACAGCAAAACGTTGTTAGTTCTTTACTTATTTGAGCACTTTGGTTCCGTATTTAAATTATTTCAGATTGTTAATGGGATGGCTGGGGGACGAAGCAGAGGAGGTATAGAGAAATCGCAATAATATCACCCTGGATGTTGTTGATAGGATCATAGGTAACCATCTCGAGGGTTTTGGGTTAGTGGAGTGTACGTATTTATGACTTAGGCAGAACTTCTTCTCCACTTTGCGACGTGCTCATTTTTAATTTTTCCTATAAATTGTGGGCCGCCGTGGTGTGATGGTAGCGTGCTCCGCCATCCATACCGGAGATCCTGAGTTCACGCCCCGGGAAAAGCCTCATCAAAATTTTAGAAACACGTTTTTTCAATTAGAAAAACATTTTTCTAAGCGTGGTCGCCCCTCGGCACTGTTTGGCAAGTACTCCGAGTGCAGGAAAAATTAAAAAGGATCACGACGCAAATTGGAAGAGAAGCTCGGCCTAAATCTCTTCGGTGGTTATCGTGGCTTACAATTTTTATTTTATTTTATAAATTGGGGGTCCAGGTTTTATATGTTTAATGCCAAATACGAAAGGTAAGGCAGATGCACTGACACTAAGGAGCTCTTCATAGGAGAAACACACTTGGAGTATTTGCCATTCTACTGCCGGGGGCGATCCCGAATAAGAAAATTTTTCTAATTAAAACCTTTTACTAAATTTCGACTGAGTTTTGCCCGGGACTTGAACCCAGGACCTTCGATGTGGTAGGCGGAGCACGCTACCGCCAGACTACTCTTACTTATGACGGATGATAATATTTACATTGGGTGAACTGTGACTGAGTTCCAAATCAACGTTGCTAGAGGGCATAGAACACCTGCAATGTTTAAGGGCCACAGCTGATTAGGAATTGTAGGATTAATTAAATCCCTGTCTAGTGCTAAGTTTGCTGAACGGGGAGTTGCCCCTCCCGGTAGGGGTTGTTTATTATTGTCTCGAATGTGTACTTATTGGGATCGAGCGTGACGATGTCGGTGGAGATACTCCTTTGCAGTGACAGTTGTATCGCGAGGGTTGTTGAATTAATAGTGCTTCGCTTCATGCAGTAGACGAGAGCCACTAGAAAATCGTTGAACCAATTCGTCTTCAAACTATTTATTTCGCAGATTCCTGTCCTCTGTTGTCGGGTGGTAATTTAGAAAATCGTAGGTCGCGATATGCACTGAGATTTCCGCAATTACTTGAGTAACAAACCTATGGCGGGAAGATATCCTGCCGCGCAACAGATAACATGTGGCACGTAGATATTCATGATTTCAACCCAAAAGGTATCCGCGAGGCATTATCTATCAAACAGCAATATTCTGACATTCAAAAGTCCTATCCCTACTGCCAGTGTCAGCGTCAAAAAGGTTAAACTACACTGTATGAATGCCAGACCTCATCATATCCTGTTTTACAATCCTTTCAGTAGAAGTAATAGCCATTCCAAGTTTGGTGAGCTCTTAAGCCTTAATTGTCTATTAGAGTGGAAAAGTTCGAGGCTTGATCTGCATCAGGTGATCTAGAAACTCAGTTTGGCCTGATAAGCCGCGTTTGTTTGATGTCGTGAAGTGAAGTCTCGCTTAGCAGAGAATCTCAAAAGTTTTGAATAAACTGTGAGGTCCACATATGTATATTGGATGCATGAATCACAGTTTAAGGACTGTGATCGTTTCAAATAAATCTTTAATCGGCAGATGAACTCTATTTAACCGGAGATAGGTTCGACACCTTCTCGCAGTGGAAGCGGTCCATCTATACAAGCTGCTATGAAAGTAACAAATTATAAGCTAAAATTCAACAAACTAAATGGCGCTTCAGTGACAGCCCGTTGACGCAAAAAGCCTAGTCACTCCGGTACGTAAAAACACCTGTTATAGAAGTGGGGTGATAGAAATTGTGGATCACAAATTATCCTTGGGTTGGGACCTCTAAAATTTATGAATACACAAGCAGTAGAGTACCCACATCTAGGACGCTTGATGTCAATAAGGACACAAAACATGAGTTGTAGCCTGAATACGTTAAAATACGGTTACTAAAATAGCAACAGATCTTAGCCACATAACTTAAATGGAAGAATTGAACGTTTGGGTGGCAGAGTAAGTTGTTGTTTTTCTTCTGTGAAAATTTTCACCAAAACTCAAACATCAAATCTTCCTCCTTTTATTTGGTCACATTAATAGATTTCAAATGTTTCGATAGCTTTATGTACCGCCGGCGGTAAGCGCCTTTATCATGTAAAACTAATAATGTCACAATGACAAATGAGATATAGGAATAGTTCACGGTCCATATGCGAATAAAGAACAAAAATTAAACAAAAATACATGAAACTAAATATTTTAGAGTTTGAGTTCGTATATATGTATTTAATGTGCATGACTCATATGAATGAACACGCGTTTATGTCAAATGTCCTCAAGAATTTTTTTTTACGTTTTTCAAAGCAAACATAGAACAAGTAAGAAAATATGAGTTAGGGTCAAATGGAACTAATATACTCGTATGGGAGTCTTTGCAAAACAGTAAAAGTGATGCTCTCAAGGAAGATAGATATATCATATTTAGCAGCTAGAAGCCTCAACGCCTCAATCGAAGCTTTAGTCGTCTAGTTATTATTAAATTTAGTATACCCCGTATTCATTCCCACTATCGGTGTAGACTTGGTTCTTGCTCTGATAATGTTTTACAATATTTCTTGCTTAAAATCTTTGAGAAGTTAATAAATTTGAATACAAAGTCCGCATGGTTGGAAAATTCTTTTAGGCAGCACCAGAAGCGTATTATTCGGAAAACAATAAATTCACCTTTGAAGTTTTTCTTGAGGCTTGGGGCTTTTCAAGGGCTTTAGAGAAGGTATCGAAATGATCGTAAATTATCATAACTTCATTGCACTATATCTCGCTTTGACAATGGTCCCAATGAATGACAATGGTACTTTTTGAAGATTAAACACAACAGATTAGAATCCATTTGTCTCTAATTAATTTCTGCTTACCACACAGCCATCGCATTGGCGTGCAGAGGGCCTCACAAACGCTCTACGTTTTTGCATCGGGTGCACGCTCGGAGAACCAACTCTTCAAAATTCCAAAAACTATTTCCAAGAAGTTATTAAAATGATTAATTTAACACAAATTATACAATTTTACAACTTGTTTACTTACCATAATCATGTTTATTATGTAATGAAATTCTTCTTCTTCCATTTGCATTCTTTCATTCTCTTTCACTTAAAACTTCAATTTCGTCGTGTGGGGTTGCCATATCAGCAAAATAAATGAACACCAATTTTCAGTATGCGTGTTCCCGAGCGCATCACAGGAACCAATTTTTTTTTCATCAATATTCAAAATTAAATGATTGATGAATATTTTAATGAATATTTTTGTAAAGATAACCACGAATGGCATGTGAAATATGGAAAATGGGAAAAGTTAAGAATGACTTACAATTAAAAATTGTTTAGCAGGAGTTTTTGTCGAATACTACAAAAAGTAGCCTGAAATGCGAAACTTTTCTTGGGTGGCGAATCTTGTGACAAAAGTATAATAAAATAATAATCTTTCGGTCGTAGTCCAGATTACAAGTTTTCGGCGTTAGCACAGAGCGTGGAGTTGCCAGCCACATAAAGGCATGTTAGAGGGTCAATATAATTTTTCGAAATAACACAAACTTATTAAAGCGTTCACCACCCAACCAAAATTAATTTTAAAATTAAACATTTTATTGATTATACAATTCAGTATGGTTGTAGGATTATTGTGTGAAGCACGTTTCAGACTAACTGAGGGATGTGATCAATTTTTTTAATTCTCAGGAAGTTCTTCAACCTCAACTGAGAGATGTGGCCGTTTTTAGGCTCATTTAACAGCTACTGAATGCCAAAACGAGGTTGGGCATAAGCACAGATGTGGTGGCTCCACGAAGGACCGTTTCCATCTAACTTTCGACAATAAATCGATATATTTTCAATAAAATATCGATACGTTTTTGATAACAAATCCACAACACGCCGACATCAAACTAATAACACGCCGATAACAATACGATAATTTTTCTATAACGAATCGAACACTTTTTAAATAATAATAAATAGTTATACTTCCAAAAAAGTGTCGCTAATTTTTTTGTTAAAAAATTAATAGCACGTCGATATGAAACTGGTAACACTCCTATAACAAATCAATGATTTTTCTATTACAAATAGAAATTTTTTTTAAAATAATAGTAAATCGATATATTCTCGATAAAAATGCGATATATCGTTGATTAAAGTTTTTAACTCATTAAAAACCTTTGTTATCCACCGCAAACTTATAGCGCCTCGTTAACAAATCGACGAATCTCTATATAACTCGTCGATAACACTCTTATAACAAACCGTTAACTCGTCGGTAACAAGCCGATATATTAAACTGGTAACACTCCGATAACAAATCGATAATTTGGCTGCAGCACTTCGATAACTTTTTTATAACATATTGTAACGAATTATTCACCTTCTGCTAACGTTCGAATTGCTGAACTGTCGAATAAATAACTGCAATATTCAGTATTGCAAAATGGTCTTTATTTAGTCTACTTTGGGAGTAGTGCATTTATACTTTAATATCACGTACTTCACAAAAGCGTGTTTAAACCAAACTCATTATTCATTCCTCAGCTTGCGCTGCTTTTATTCTCTCTGTTGCCTCGTCCGCATATTTCTCCTAAGGTCTAGACGTTTCACCTTCTAGAACTGTTGTATCTCCTGCTTGGTAATTTAGCTATATGCATGCGTATGTGTGATTAACAATTTCGGCTGACGACTACATGTGTGTGTGTGATATCTCTTCACTTCGAGCTACTGGTTGTGTGTATGCATGTACATAAGTTTTGCTGCTTGCTGTATTTGTTGTTGTGATTATTTATTAACAGCACAGTGATGCTAATATTCGCCACAGTATTGTTAAATTTTCGATCGCAAATCGACACCTTTTTGATAAAAGTCCGATATATGGTCCATAAAAGTTGTTAATTCATTGCTATCGATAGCAAATTTGTAACACTTCCTTAACATATCGAAAGATCTCTATGTCTCGCCGATAACACTCCTACACCTAACTGGTAGCTCGTCGATAACAAACCCATAACTCTTAGATTACAAACCCATGCCTTGACTTTCTTTGGTTTTCTGTCTGATTTCGCTCATATAGACTTTGTTATCGACACTGTTCTCACACATTACAGTGTACTTCACCTACGCTTACATTCTGTATTCCCCCATATAGCATACAGCTTACAGAGACTACGCGTTCGGGATTACCCCATACCGTGAGTTGTTTACACATCGCAAGCCTGATTCCTAGTTGGGCTTTACCGTTTCATCAATGTATGATCTATATTAACCGGCTAATTCTAAAACATATAACCTAGCTTAAACACAGCTGAGTATAAAAAATACATAAACTTATTTACGATATTTATACGCTTTTGTTCCCATAATACATGCATTCAAATACATAATAAATATTTTATACACATACTTACAAACATACTTCGATATTATATAACAGTTATCCTACTTTATGGCACACTATCTATCATCAGTTGTTTAACAAGATTAAAATGGGCTAACATCAATCTTTCTACAATTCCAAACGACTGAAATTTAGAAAAAACGTAAACGAGCAAGACAGCGAACATACTATAATGAAGGAATTGAATAAAGGACCACAATAGATTTAAGCGACAAGTACGGATAAGGATTATACACGCACATATTATTTACTTATATAATTTCCTTTTTTCAGCAATTTCGTCGTTATTTTTAAAATTGTGTAAACAGTATTAAATTAAAACCCATTCGCAAAAAAAAGGCTCTTTATATGTATTAGTTAAACATTTGCTGTAATTTAATTATGCTTTCAAGGCAAACATCGGTCTTTGTTGAAATTTGTGACAAGGACTTTAAAATGTTCGGCTATTAAAGTATAAAATTTGGTACGCAATTTATTGGATTTGTGAAATAGTTGATATCAGCGCTGTTTGATGAAACTGATATCTAATTGTTTTTGAGAAAAGAATGAAATAAGGAAAGCTTTCGAAGTTAAAATTAACTGTTCACACGGTACGTGTGATTTTGTCTAAACTCACTTTTAATAACTGGACTGATTCTGACGAAATTGTGTGTGTGAAAGGAGATATACTTTAGATACAAAATGGGGTGCATTTTCCTTCTAGTCTTTACGCGAAGACGAAGGGCTGATCATTTACAAAAATTAAAATTTATTTTACGATTTGCTTCAAATTTGGCACAGTGGACCCCTACGACAAGATAGATAAGTGGGACCCTTTCTTTCCGGAAATCTGTTGGTAACTAACTCAAAACCGGATGAGCTAGTTTTAAAAATCAAAGCTGCTGGGACCCATGTGTAAACCCATTTCTGAGATATACGTAGCTCAAAATTTCTACCAGTGTGATACCAGTGTTTTCGCAATATGGGTATCAAGTAGGATGTGTTAATGAAGGTTTTAACAAAGAATGGTGGATAAAAAGAAGAGCGAGAGGGAAAGGTAAAGTTTTACGAAATGCCAAAAGCTGAAAAAGAGAAAAAGGTAAATAAGAGAGAGAAATAGAAAGGGGTGAGGTAGAGGAAAGTAAGTAGGAGCAGGAAATGAAGGAGATAAAAAAGGGAGCGCGATGGAGAGTGTTTAAGTAGAAGTGGGCAAGTAGGCGTTGGAAGGCAGAGCTAAGAAAGGAAATGGGTTTGGTAGTTGGAGGAAGATAATCAAAATAAGAAATAGACAAGAATAAGAAGAAAGTTGGAGGACAAAGTAAAAAATAATGTGATAGAGGGTGAAGAGAAAAAGGGAGCGGTTTTCTGATATGTAGGAAACCCAATTTTTGGGCAGGACAAAGTCTGTCGGGTGCTCTAGTAATGCTAATAATGCAGGGTTCTCGTTTTCCACCAAGTACTACCAGCGGAATGGGGTCGCCCTCTTGCTCTGCTTACTTTGGCGGATTCCGATAAAATCCACTTTCTTAGCCGGAGCGTCATATTTAATTCTTCCCGAAGAGGTCCGAAAATCTTTAGTAATAAAAAAATATCTGCTCAGTACCTTAAATACACAATGATTTGGGTGGGTGGCTTGGAATCACGTCCTTTCCAACCTCCCACTCTTACCACCAGCTCCAGTAACTCTGGGCGGGTGGCTTAGAGTCACGTTCTCTCCATCCTCCCACACATCGCAGCCCTACTTGTTGTGTGTCAAATATACATCAGCTGCTCGAAATCACGTCCATTACGACAGCACTAATACTCAATTCCCGTTGCTTGGCATCACAGTCCATTCCGACAACTAATTTAATAATATATAGACATATTTTATAATATAATTTTGTTCAATTTGTATGCTTCTGTAATTAATCTGTAATCGTTAACTATATTTAGTCTGATTAATTGTTAAATTTGTAGACTAATAAAGAAATAAATAAATAAACTTCTCTCCCGAACACTTCCAGCCTCTACACAATATAGCAGGACGGGTATAATAAGTGCCTTAAAGAGAATGATTTTCATCTGTATTTAATTAGCGAGATATGCTCATATTGCTTTATACAATTGTTTTGTTATTGATATAAGAGAAAAATGATTTTCGTTTGCAGAGAGAGGACTTTACTTTTCAATTGCTTACCTTGGCCAGTGTAGCATTTATTGCCAAGAGTGATTATTTTCTGGATTTAAAAGCTAATGCTCTTGTGTGTGTTAATGTGGTTTCCTAGACAAATTCCTGTAATATTTCGAAATTATGGCTGTCAAGCCGCTAACTCTTTTCTCAATGACAGGTGCTACTTCGTTTCACCATCAAACTCGCCTTTTCCGCTTCTTTTGTATGTTTGGAGTATTCATAACTTACGGCGCCAGTTTTCAGGTCGATAATGCCATCAGTATACGCCAGCAATTGCACGATTTTGTAGAATATTGTTCCGGAGCAGTTAAGTTCTGCAGATAGTCCAATTTTCTTCAGCATCAAGTTAAAGAAATCGCACGATAGGGGGCACCCTGTCTGAAAACAGAAAAACTTAGTTTCGAACGGCTCGGAGAGGTCCGTCTCAATTCTGCACAGCCGTAAAGGTTTTGTAGGGAAACAAAGTCAAAGGCGGCTTTCGGGTAGGGTTTCAGTCTTTGTCACAACATATTTGACAGGCCCTTATATACGAAATTAAGAAGACTAATTCCGTTATAGCTGGTGTAGTTTACAGGATTCCCCTTCTTGTGGGCTAGACAAAGGCAGATTTAAATCCATCACCGTTCTTTTGTTGAGCATCCTTGACCTAACCTTATTTGTACCTTATAGAAAATATGTAAGCTTAGCAAAGCTCAGTTTTAATTTTGAATGTTGTGTAATTTTTGATGTGTAAACATCTTTGCCGGAGCGTGAGCATAAGTGTAGGCGTAAAAGTAGAGTTTGTATTTGATACCATATATGGGGGAAATATGTATGCACGCATAATGCAAATGCAGGCGTAGTGTGTAATATTGGTATATGTAATATATGGAGTAATACAGAATGATTAACTCAATTAAATTAAATTAAATTAAATTGAAAAAAAAAAATAAAATAAAAAAAATAAATTAAAAAAAAAAAAAATAAAATAAAATTAAGTTAAATTAAACTAAGTCAAATTAAATTAAATCAAATTAAATTAAAATAAATGAAATTTATTTAAATTAAATTGGATAAATTTAATTTAAATTAATTTAATTAAATTAAGCTAAATTTAATTAAATTAAACTATATTAAAGTAGATTAAATTAAATGAAATTCAATTAAAAAAAATAAAATAAAATGAAATTTAATAAAATAAAATAAAATAAAAAAAATTAAATTAAATTAAATTAAATTAAATTAAATTAAATTAAAGTAAATTAAATTAAATTAAATTAAATAGAGTTGAAGTAATTAAACTAAACTAGATTAAATTAAAATAAATTAAATTAAGTTAAATTTGATTAAATCAAATGAAAACAAATTCAAATTAAATTAAATTAGGGCTTAGACTGAAGCGCAGTTGGTACAAGTACGGCAACCAACTTTCTAGCGTGATTGTCTCACTTTTTCTGCAGGAACTCCGCTTAGCCGCAGCAAATTACGTGCATTGGCTTCAATTGAAGCAGTTAAATGATCATACTATGAACGTTGTGATTGGGCCTGTGATTGCGATTGCATGGAAATGTGTTTTCCTTGAATATCCACTGTGGCAATATCACAGATTCAAGAATGTTTTTGTACTGTGCAGCATTTAAAAATTCGACTAATATATTTAAACTGTTCCAAGAATCAGCCCATTTAATGAAAAATAAAAGCTTTTTAAGATCTGCCCTTCTTGATGCTCAGAGATCTTTAATCCATATTTATGATAATAGATAGATCTTTCAGTTGGCGAGAACAGGTTGTGTACACAGAACGTTGCTAACTGTTTATTTGCTTTGGACTAGATTTGTTTGTATATACCTCAGCAGATATGTCGCATATCAGCAAAAAGGGTCTCCAATGGAACATTAATATTTGCCTAAAATACGGGAAAAAAGGAGAGGTTTGCTAGAACTTGAATTTGGATTGTGTTAAGTATATTTCTATATTAGAGAATATGTGAAATATTATAAACAATTTAAGAAGTGAGGTTGGGATATAACATAGTCATCTCAAATGAAGCACCCTAATAAGGATATATGTATATATACTTCACTTGATTATGGGCGATTATTGCATTCGAAATGTTGTTGTGTAGAACCGTTATTTTAAAATAGTGCAGAAAGCTGATCTCTGTGTTAAGGCACATTAAAAGCATACCGTTTTTTGTAGTAATTCTGCATTGAAATATATTAATTTATGTATGTTGTGTTATTCATACAAGGGATTTTTATTTAAAAAATGTAGTTTGAAAAATTTAGTAATTTGAATTAGGAACAATAATAACTAATCATGTTAGCTAGCTCCTATTGTAAAGCGTGAATTGCCTATGTGTTTTTGAATGCCTTGAAGATTTTTTGTATGCAATTTCTTATTTTCATCATTATTAATTATTTGAGAAAAATTGAAATATCACGAAGTAAGAACTGGCGAGACTAAAATGATTCGATTATAACTTTGGAAATCTCCATAAAGCCCTTTCTTCCGAGAGTGGAAATCGAAACCGCACACTGTTGATAAACACATCCCACTAAAGCCATGTTTTTTTTCTAATTCCTGCGCCACATACATCATTAACCAACAAAGGAAAATAAAAGGAAGCCGGAACCGAAACCGGGTGGCGTGTTGTCAATTGGTTATCGAACTGCTAACGGTTTTTTATCGCTAAGTCATTGGTTTGCTAATGATGAAATGTGGGTCTGCTATCCATTTCTTATCGACGAGCTATCGGTTTATTATGGGTATGCTATCGACAAGATATAGAAGAGTTGTCCATTTTTTTACGTTTTATAAACTTTGAACAGATAAAAAAGATTATCGAAGAGTTATCAATTTTTTTGTCGACATCTTTTGCCTGTATTTTGTCGATTTTATATCGAAAAGTGGTCACTTATTTATCAGAAATACATAATACACTTGCGGTAAAAAAAACACCGACGAAAATCGTTTCCATTTTGAAGTATTTGCAGGTCACTTCAGCTCCTAAAAGAACATTTTTAGTTCTTATGGTCAATATTGGTAATACGTCAGCTCATATGATATGTTAAGATAACAAAGTTAGAGAGCCACTAGCAATTTTCATAAAAGCAATGATATTTAATAGTGTTATCCTTAAGAAAGAAATTTACATAAATGTCTACAAGCCGCAAACAACCCAAAATAGGAATAGCGTGGGGGATGCATAGTGCAATGAATCATCCCGACTATCCCGTCATTTTGAAAACGAATGACCACGTTGATGATTTGAAACTGCTGCAGAACTCGCCATTGAATTTAAAGATAGTATAATGATGAAAATTAGAATCACAACGATACAGCGTTTCTTGAGGAAAAATAATTTGATGACCCATAGCTATAAAACAATCCCGCATTCCAGCACAAAAAAGCGCTCCCGCACGCTAGCTAGTATTACGAAAACATTAATTGGACAGGGAACGATTGCTATCATTCATATTCTCTTATGGGTGCAAAACAAATTTTATTCAGTTAAGATTCGCGATGTGTAGTATGTCCCAAAAATCAGTAAGATTGAGTCAAAACTGCGTTAAGGTAACAGTGAAGTATTATCCGTATATAATGGCGTGGTACGCATTAAAAACCTGGAGAGTTACTTAGATTTTGTTAATGAGGAGTTACGCTAACTCCGCCGCCTACAATGACAGCATTCAAGATGGTAAAAAACTAAATTGTATATATTTATTTTGCGCTAATCAGAGAATATGACTCGTCCCCAGTCGCTCCGAGGCCAGTTTCATTTTTCGCAGAACCAGTTTAGTTTAGGGGAAATAATTTTTGTGGTAAGAAGCTGGTTTTATTCTACCAGGTATCACTTATTATTTTACCTCAAGTCACGGCGGACCAACAATATTATAGTTTTCATATTTATAATATCCTTAAATTCCGCGGGAGTTTCTGGAACAGTTTTAAATATACTCAGCTATCATGAAGATATTCCTATTAATTCGTTCAGTGGTCTTTCGTGGTCGTTCACTTCGATAACGAGTGGATAAATCACCTATTCAGTATATTTCGTCCAGAATCTCTTTAGGAATAATTCATTAAAATGTTTTCAGCCGACGCCTTCTACATTTCGCGTGATTTGTTCTTTTTAGCCACTTATGTTAATTTTTTCTTCAAGGATAAAACTATAACTTATATGAAATATAGTTGATTTTACGAAAACTGCTATACTGCAATAATTAAAAGTTTCGTTTCGCAGCTGTAGTGACTGTAGAGATGCCGTAATAGTTAAAAATTGTTCCTCGGCCTTTTTTTTAGCGTAAGTCCATGCTCTGCCGACCCCCTAATCCAGGGTGTTCTGCGGACCGTGTCTATTGGACGGGGGATAAATTCGGCTGTATTCGAACGGAGCCTTCCCGATACCGGGGCACCTGGGGAAGTATTGATGGCCTTACTACAGTAAGGGGCGCTGCTGCGGCTTACGGTCCTTTCCCCGTATATAATACTGGACCGCTGAGCCCGCCTTGTCGGGCAGGTGGTCGTACGACCAAGATGAACGACTCATTACCAAATTGTAATAAGGAGGATGATAAGAGGAGGACTGAGTCGCAAGCCAAGGACGACAAATACGCATTAAGCGATGCGTCGAACTGGGGGAGCGAGAGTAGCGCTGATTAAATGAACTCCGTTTTGGAAAAGCACACAAATGAAAACGGAGTAGAGGAGTGGAGAAAAATACGGAGCAGAGGAAGTAAAAGAGCTCTCTCGCAGTACCGTGCAGCACTAAGAATTCTCCAACGCCTGGGAGCAAAGGTCGAACCAACAGAAGTGGAGATCGAGCACTTGGAATGGGCCCATGAGGCGGTAGAAATAGGTCGAAGGCAGTTCAAAAGGTTGGCTGCTAGAAACCCTTGGTTCTGCAGAATGAAGAGACAACGTTCGGCGGAAGGCGACAAGCCTGCTCTCAAGAAGCAGAAAGGACCCAGTCCCAGAGCCGCGAGGCAGGGCAGTTGCATAGACAAGACAAGTAGGCCCAATGCTGTAAGACGGATGGGCCCCAATAGCGAGGTAGCAACTACCTCGAAAGCTGCGAGTCAGAGGGAAGTTGCAACTACGGAAGTAGGAGACAAGCCAAAGGGAGATAACGCTAAGACTCCGGCTCTCTCGGAGGTGCTAAAGGAAGTTAAATCTAAGACTCCGGCTATCTCGGAAGTGCCAGCGGGCGTTAACACTAAGCCTCCGGATTTCCCAAGAAGATGAGTGACGTGGCAAAGCAGTCACTGACTGTGGCGCTGGTTGATCGTAGCAGTCCTTTCGGACATATGACTACTGACAGGTGGAGATCTGTAGAAAGGGAACTTATTAGCTGAATGCTTAAAATGATGCGGTAAGAACCAAGTAAGCTCCTTCCAACCTTTGATTCGGGGGGATGGTATAATGGTGTGAAGATGATAGCGTGCGACAAAGTCGCGAGCTTGCCGTGGCTGGAGAAATTGGTTCCAAACCTCCAAAGGCAAGGCACGTACTTGCGGTTTGAGGTGGTGGATAAAGCGCAAATCCCCACGGCACCAAAAGGTAAGGTATGGATACCATGCGCGATGAAGTCGGAGGATACACTGCGACTTCTGCAGAATCAGAATCCAAACATACCGACACAGGATTGGAAGGTACTTACTGTATCTCGGCCTATGGAGGAAGGTCAGTTCTACATCTTCCAAATAAATAAGCAGGCGGAGGATATACTGTACACGCATCTTGGAAAAATGGTCTTTGGTACAGGCAAAATTTATATGCGACTCAGGAAAAGAAGTCCCGAGGATAAAAATCCTAACACGCTGGTAGTGGGCGAAGTCGAAAAGGACCTCAAAAGCCTAAAGGAAAAAAGACAGGTGGAGGTAGCCGACGTCACCACGAAGGTGTTAGAAGAGGACCAACAGCCAGATGGTGCTGGGAGTCGCACGGAGGAACACCCGGCACAACAGTTACAAGAGGCTGAAGGGGGCTTCGAACATTCTAAACCAAAAGGGCAAGGGGAGGACGACGACGTCACAACGAAGGTGCTAGAGGTGGGCAAATAGACTCGCAGCAGAGTCCTACAGTTAACCTCCAACACAGTAAAGTGGCATCGATCGAACTCCTCCTAACACTTCAGGAGGGTTCGTTTGACGTGGCGCTGATCCAGGAGCCGTAGTTCTAATCGGGAGGAAAGGTTTCTGGACTTAGCGAGCGCGAATTTGGCGTTTACTATGCGCAAAGGGAAGGACGGGTGCGAGCTGTAGTAATGATAAGGAAACAGCTGCATTCATATATGCTGCCTAATTACACTACTAAGGACTTCGTAGTGGTGGCCGTTGAGCAAAAGAATACGCAGGCATTTATCCTGGCGTGCTGCTACATGGCCGATGCTGCGGAAGTTCCACTGATGGTGTGCATAAGGCTAGTACAGGAGGAAGGGCGCAAAGAGCGGTTGGTCATAGGCGCAGATGCAAATGCGCAACACAATGCGTAGGGAGGAGCAGATACGAACGAGAGAGGCGAATCTCTATTTTGTTACATCCTGCAAACCCATTTGCAGATAGCCAACAGGGGAAATGTCCCAACATACATTGGTCCAACATCCAGCAATGTTCTGGATATTATATTGAGCTCCGAGCGTGATATATCAAGGTATGATTGGATGGTTCTTGATAGACCATCCTTCTCCAACCATGCGTATATCAGCTTCAGCATCCCCCTAAAGATGGTAGAGGAGGGAGGGACCTTTAGAAACCCTAGGTCGGCGAACTGGACTAAATTCCAGAAACATGTAGAAACAAAGCTGGGACAACCCAAAGAGGTTGCCAATGTGGAGGAACTGGAGGGGTCGAATGAATTCCTAACAAGGACGCTTATGACTGCGTATAACAAAGCTTGCCCTATAAGAAGATTCAGAGAAAAAACAAAGCCGCTATGGAGGAGCAATGAGCTGAGTCTTCTAAGAAGACAGGTAAAAGAAATGTTCCAGCTAGCAAAGACCGCGGAAAGCAAAGCGTGCCGGGACGAGTACAGGAATCTACTGAGGATCTACAAGCGTGAAATTTCTAGAGCGAAGAGAATCTTATGGAAGAGTTTCTGTACAGAAATAGAGTCCTCCAGCGAAACAGCATGGTTGAGAAAAGCCCTAGCAAGGGGAAATATAGTCCAGAGACTAATAAAGAAAGAGAAGGGGGAATGGTCACGTAATAGTGAGGTGCTTCTCGTTACACATTTCCCATCGGGAGATGGTTTAGAAGAGCCAGCAGACAGCACTCACACTTCGATCACGGAGCGGGTAGTGCCGGGCTTGGTAACCGATACCAAGATCGAGTGGGCAGTGAAGACGTTTTCTAAGTTTAAATCACCGGGCTCAGATGAATATTCCCGGCCATGCTACAAGTTTCAAATAGGGCGATCGTGGAGTGGCTTAAAATAGTATTCGTTTGGTGCATAAGACTGAATAATGCCGCACTCTTGAAGAACTGCTTGTGTAGCTTTTCAACAAAAGGCGGGGAAGATCGGTCACACGTATACCAAAGACTATAGAGCCATTAGCTGAACATCATTTTTGCTCAAAACCTTTGAGAGGCTGATAGATGTGTACATAAATTCCAACGTGGATGAAAAGCTGCTCTCCACAACACAGCATGCGTACACCAAAGGCAAGTCGGTAGACACCGCATTGCATAGGGTGTTAATAAGCATAGAGAAATCCCTGGAATCAAAGGAGTATGCTCTAGGAGTCTTCTTGGACATTGGCGGGGCTTTCAATAATGTTGCAAAATGAGCCATTATGGATGGTATTAATTACACTAAAGTACATCCAGCCTTAACCAGATGAATCGGCTGCATGTTAAATTGCAGGAAGATTACATCACAATGGGGATTGTACGAGGCCACGAAATCAGTGGACAGGGGAACGCCGCAGGGAGGGGTGCTATCACCTCTGCTGTGGACGCTGGTCATCAACCAACTGCTCAGGCCATTTGATGAGGGACCCGTAAAACTTACGGCTTACGCGGATGATGTTGCAATTGTCATAAGTGGAAAGTGCCTTGCAACGATTAGCTGTTTGATGGACCGGGCGCTTATTCATACCTGGGCGCTTATTCATGCCTGCCGGATATTCATACCTGGGAATCAAATGTCTTGTTTAAAAAGAGGTGCAAGGTACCAAATTGGATCAGGCCTAAGTTAGGAGGTGTGACCCTACAGGAGAAACCTTGTACAAAGTATCTAGGAATCATCCTAGACAGTAAGCTATCATGGAAGCTCAACGTGGAGGAGAGGATGAAGAAGGATTCAACGGCACTTTATGCATGTAAAAGAATGCTGGGGTGTATGTGGGGCTTATCGCCTTCTCTTTATCATTGGGTTTTTACAGCGATTGTCAGCTCTTTCCTATACTATGGAGTTCTTGTTTTGTGGAAAGCCACACAAAAAGCAACCTACCTCAAAAAATTAGAGGGGGTATGCAGACTATCAATGCTTAGCATTACGGGAGCCCTGAAAACAACCCCGACAGCTGCACTGTATGCCATTCTGTACATTCCACCTGTAGACCTAGTAGCAAAGAACATAGCGTTAAAACCTGCAACCAGGCTCGGTGCCTCCGGGGCAGCTTGAGCGCCGACCATACGGCCATAGTAGTATAGCGTCATCAATCACAAGACGAACAGACTACGTGATTCCTTATCTGCGCTTCGAGGGCAATCTTAAGGCCACAATAGAGTTGGACGGTTGGCGCAAGGGTGCTCAAATGGCGGACGAGGCGATACGTGTGTATACAGATGGTTCCAAAGTAGTGGGAGGAGTAGGGTCTGCGGTATACTTTGCTGACCCGGAAATCAACAGATCCTACAGGCTGCCGGATTACTGTAGCGTTTTTCAAGCGGAAATAGTAGCCGTAACCAAAGCAGTAGAAACCCTGGAAGAAAATAGCCCAAGCTGCAATCGTGTTACCTTTTTTATTGACATCCAAGCAGCAATTGAGGAAATAATCTCGCATACCACAGCATCTAAATGCGTATTAGAGTGTAAGCAGTCCCTGGAGAGAATCGGGGCAGGGAGAAGCATACATCTATCTTGGGCCCCAGGGCATATGGGAATAGATGGCAATGAAAAAGCGGATGAACTAGCTAAAAAGGGCGCATCCCTTGAAGCTTGCTCCATAGACGTTCCAATTAGACTGGGCGAAATTAGGCGAAGGCGAGAGGTGCATATGATCGACCAAGCAGGAAAGGCGTGGGTTCAAGCGCGGGACTGTAAAGTTTCGAAGATTATGTGCAGGTCTTCCAACCTTAGACTAACAAAGTTGCTTCTATTATTAAAAAGAGAGGACTGTAGACTCATGACGGGTATTCTGACTGCACACTGCCTTCTGGCGTCACATGCCTTTAAATTAGGCTTGGTCAGTGATAGCAGATGTAGGAAGTGCGGGCTGGAGGAGGAAACGATCGACTACGTTCGGTGCTCTTGTCGTGCGCTTGCCAGGCTAAGACTCCAGATATTAGTAGTATTTGCCAAGAGGACGGAGTTATTTTATAACATAGGTCCTGGTTTTTGATAGGGTTTTTCAGTTTGATCGTTAAAACAAACTTCTGGTAACTCTACGGAATTTTTCAGTCTATGTGAGGTCCTCATGGACCAGCGAGTTCAACCTAACCTAACCTATGTTATGCAATAAGCTGGCCTAACAATGTAAAAACGCCTTGTTGTGGAGATTTTCAATTCCAAAATAATAACATATCAATTTTTGAAATCGGATGTCAAATAAAACAAGAATAGGGGATATATGTTATAGTGGTTCGATCTGGCCGGTTCCGACAAATGTCTAATCGGCCACCTAAATATACCCGCTCACCAAATTTTATCAAGATATCTCAGATGTTGAGGGACCAGTTTGCATACAAACAGACAGAAAGACATGGCTAAATCAAATCAGCTCTTCATCCTGATCATTTCGGTATATTGATGGGTCTACCTCTTCTCCTGTAAGGAATTACAATATTGAGATTCGTGGCAAACATAATATACCATATCATTTTCTTGAAAAAAAAAAAAAATAGTTTCGGCTGTATTTCGAAGGATAAAAAAATTGTTTTAAATTTTTTCTGGAACCCTCTAAACATAAGACTTTTATTTAGGGGCACTTTACAACTTTTTACGATTCAGTCTTATATAAGGCCAATTCCAGATACAGCGAGTTTTTTAAATTTGTTCAGCCTATTCATGAAATTATAAGGTCCTCGGCTCAGCTTTAGACATTTCCGTTGTTGTTGTTGTATTCATATGTTTTGGATTTTGTTATGTCCATAATAAAAGAAGCGCGCATTGCTTTTTAATAGATATACCACGCCTTCTATGCATCTAATTTACATCCTCTGCACTGAAAAACTCCATTTGGTACCGATCGGTGCATTGATTTAAATCGGCCAAAAAGAAGAATTTAAGCAACATTTGTGCCGTGTTTTTATACATACATAGATTGAAGATAGATAAGGATAGGCGTATTTATAAATTTTCGACGACTTTTAAATTTGTACAAGATAAGATCAGTATTAAGAAAAATGTTGAGTAATTAAAATAATTTACCGTTTGAAACAAAATCACATCACGCATGCATTTACCAAAAGTTGCGTATACGCCCTGTATGCATTCGGTTTTGTGAGCAACATTTCAACCAAAACTTTGTGAAGTATGTACATATTTACTTATATACATATATAAACGTGTCAAACGTTCAACAGCCAAAAATAAAACGAACTTGCACTGTCTTATCGACATTATTATGCATAGCCGCTCAATAGGTACAAATAAAATGTGTGTTCTCTTACTCAGCATACGTGTTCTCTTGCCCTTCATATTTCTCTTGCTTTGAAAATCGTTTTTAGTTTGCAATTTTAACAACAACAAATATAAAACAAAATATATACCTATGCTCTTATTTATAGAATAGATATCTTCTATTAATACTTAAAGACATTTTCATATCTTATTTAAACTTTTTTATTTGATTGGCCAAAGACGCTTTCAAAATTAGCTGCCGTCTGTGTGGGACCCAGCTGCATGGTATGAAGCAGAAAGTTATTGAGGTTGAAAGGTTAATGTGTCACGTACAAGTTTGTTGGGATGATGTGCTTTATAATTTACATACCGTTGCATTGCTTTTGTATTTACGTTCAATTGTATTTGGAAAATTTAGAAAAGAAGAAACAATTTGAGAAATCATTGAATGAAGATAGCGCAAAAAGGTAAACTGCCTGACACTTACCATTTACTTTAGATCACAGATAAGCATGGGAATTGCCGTAGTAACAGGTGCAATATTTTTTCTAAATATTTTCAATTTGAAATCTAAAATTTTCCAACCCTTGAGGAAGTAAAAACATAGTTTTGAACCGAAAAATATCCTTTGGCCTTGAGCAAAGTGACTTCAAATGGTCGTCTGTCTTGAACTTGTCTTGGAATTCGAAAAGTATTCTCTCTCTGGAGAAATTTTTTTGCTAGAAACATTTTTTCTACATAAACTGTTATCATCAGCCAACAGTAAATGCAATGCAAGTACTAAGCAAAATAAACGGGTTCTGTGCCATGTACATTTATACTTCTATGGTAAACTTTATAAAATATATGAATATTTTTCCACCAAGACATCAAAATCGTGCCAATCGACTTCGACGGGCTTGACGCGTCTATGATGATACCAGGATGTACCACATAAAAATTGTTAAAGCAATTTGAGAATCATCTGAATAAAGAACATGAAGCCAAGTCGAACACGCCTCAAAACAAGACAGGAAAAGCTCCACTGGCTTGAATGTGCATACCTAATTGGTCCAAGTGCACACGGCCCTGTGAATAGAAGAAAGTGCATTCATGGAAGAAAATCAAGAAGGGCCTCACAGAACAGATAGTTGATTATTATTATTACTTTATCATGCCGTTTGAGACCCGTTTTCAACCTTACGATATAAATGACTTAAAGCAATACATTTCAGATTCACAACATACCGTTACTGCGGACATTATACAGGAAAAGTGGGGCGTAAATGGACTGTTAAAATGGGCAGTGCAGCAAAGTTTCGAAGGAAAGTTGCCTACTGCTTATATTTGTCGCTAAAGTCGGATTTTGTGCAAAACAGTTGAGCTTAAAGGTTTGACTACTAGGAGCTTTGGATGCTGGCAGATAGAACTAATGCTATATATTCTTGAGAAAAAAATTGGCAGATGGCGAAACCTTTCAAGGCTGGGTTAAGTCAATACAAGAGCAATAATTGCAAAATGATAGTTGACTTAGCGAACTTACTTACTAAGTAACTGAAAAACATCCCTTGTCACACTGCTACAAAGCGGGGCAGCTGGTAAATCCGATGCGCCATCACCTGACGACGGAAAATACGTTCCACTATCCAACTAAGATAAGTATAGCAAATTAATTCTAGGACCAATGGACTACATGGTTTTGCGCCTCTGCTTCGAAAGAGATCTTCGCACGAGGGCACGTAAATGACAGAACATATAATACACGTGTATAACGATGGTGGTTGCGTCTGCTGTTTACTGTGTCAATCCAGAGACAAGAAGATCCTATAGGCAGCCAGATCACTGCAGTGCCTTTTAGGCGAAATTGTAGTCGTAAAGAAGGCAGCAGAAATTCTGAATTACGCTGCAGTCGCGTCAATATATATATTGATAGTCAGACGGAGAGAGACTTCGCACAGGCCCGACCATACATCTGTACTAGTTTCCCAGTTAGAAAGGGATATAAGGTAAAAAAAAGCCGATGAGTTGGCAATGGGGGTGCAGCACTCGATAATCCGTTTGGGAGAAATAAAAAGGAGACAGGTGTTGCATACGATACATCAGACAGGAAAGACATGGATAGAAGCGCGGGGCTGCGAAATTTCCAAAATTGTGTGTTAATCCTATGAGGTTAGAGGCACAAAGTTGCACATATCTCTAAAAGCTCATTTAGGGTGGGACGATTTGTATGGACGAAAGTTAACCGATACCGCGCCATCGATTTTTCGATAGGATTTGGGCTCAAGAAAAAAAAATTCCATAACGCATACCCAAAAATATAATATTTTTGAGCCTGCGAAATTTCATTTTTTACTCTTGTCGACTTTGATTTTTAAGGTTTTTTTTCATGACCTACTAAAAAAGATTTTAATTTTGGGTCGGACAGGGTATACATGAAAATTAAACAATCAAATGAAAATCTTTTTAGTAGGTCATGAAAAAAACCTTAAAAATCAAAGTCGAAAAAATAAAAAAAAAAAATTTTATTTCGTAAGCTCGAAAATTATTTTTTTGGTGGTGGAACTTTTTTCCTGAGTTATGTGGTTATAGTTTAGTAAGGCTTCGTTAGTAATATCAGAAGATATAGAAAGTGCGAGTTGCAGGAAGCAACGGTTGAGCCCATTATGGTTTTGTGTTCTTCTCTCGCGAGGTCAAAGCTGCAGTTACTAGAGACGGCGGAGTTGCGAACCTCAAGAGTAAGCCTTAAATCTTCTATCTTTAGATAAACGAGCAACTTTGTGTGACAAACATCGTAGGATTTGCACATGATCTTAGAACTTTTGCCCACAATAGTTGCTAGAACAATTCTAGTATTTACCAAGAGGACGGAATTATTTTACGTCCTGGCACCTAATTTGTGGGTTTTCAGTTTGGTAGTCAAACATCTGGTAACATTATGGTCACATTCAAGCTATGTGATGTCTTTATTGACCGGCAAATTAAATTTAATAATTTATGTACAACTAGCACTCAAAATTCTTACATCATATTTTACAGAATGCTTTACTTTTTTCTTTCATTTTAGATTCTAAATATGGTGTATAATTTACAAAAAAAATTGCCATTTTGTAAAAGTGACGGATGGGAATATGAAATTATTCACCTACGTTGGTAAGTGGATAAAGTAACTTTAAAATATCAGACAAACTATTAAAATCCTTTTAAAATAACCTGTACCACATGTTTTAAGGAAAAACTAAGAGTAAACTTTTAACATAACAAAACGGGTGTATTACATAATTCCGATATACAAAATCCCGAAATACAATGTCCCAAAATACGGAATCACGACGGGACCTAATAACGACCATTGATAAATTCCGATCATTGGTAATCCCGATACCACCAACTCCCAAATGATGTTTTAACATTTTAGACATCTCTGCATAGCAACACTTATACGATCAAACACCAACTACGCGTTCCACAGTGGTTCTACGCAAAACAACTTTCTGTGTAGATGTATGTGTAATAATTGGTCTAGATTGTGTGCTGTCGGTTCTTAGAGTTGTCGGGATTTCGCCTAGTCGGCATATTATATTGTCGGAATATTGTCTTTTCGGCAGTTCGTTTTGGCGGGAGTCGGGATTCCTGAAAATTTTCGGGATTATGAACTCTCAGGATTCTGAAAGTCAAGATTATGAGGTTCACCCTTGAAAAATTATATCACATCGATATCAATTATTTATGTGAAGTTTTGTAATTTTATGTAACATATATTTTTGTCGCTGACAAAATCCTATCCAATGGAAATTCATGCACCCTCTCCGGATTACTTGCTGTTAAGTGTATTTAAAAATATATATATAAAGGGGCGAACATAAAACTTTGTTCACAACAAAATGTCAGTTTAAGTGTTGTCGTCCTTGTTGTTGTTGCTGTTGTTATTTTATACTCCAAAGTGTTGCTGGCCTTAATATTAGGTACATTGGTATGTTTAATTAAGCTTTTCACTTGCTTTGGTTTGCCATTTTGTGGCAATTAAAACAACAAAAGTTATGCGAACGAAGGATGTAGCAGCTGCCACACCTTTTAAGAGAGTTGCTATTAATTTTGTCCGGATTGCTGCTGTGCTAATGCGGAAATTGTTATAATAGCTGCAGTGATAAACTCATTTGCTCTTGGTATGGTCGGTCGCTTGCTTGTTCTGCAATATTTTCTGGCATAATTATTATTAATTTTTAAATTCATTTTCGCTTATTAGTTTTATGGGGCGTAAGATTACCAGGTTTTTGGATATATACGCTATTAGTATACCAGTTGGCGAGGTTATCTCAGTTGTTCCACACTTGTTCGTTGGATCATCGTGAGATAAGCTGGTTTATTCTGGGGCCGTGCACACGGTTTTTCGAAAGGCTTTATCTGAATGCCAGTCAAGATTTTATACTGGACGACATTTGATACAAGCACTTTTCGTTAACTATTACAAATCAGAGCTATAGAATATATGTAGCTACTATTATGAAGTGGACAACCCAGTTGGTAGGATATGCTCCCCCACTCTTCACCTCCATGGTTAAACAGCATGACCGATAGAACGTCACTTGCTTGCGCTTTGTTATTTTGTGTCACAGATATTGCCATTCTCACTTCATGCTCAGTGACTCCGGTATCGTGCTCGCCATCTCCCACGCTACCTTAATATGACCTACATAGCTAAAGCACAATCTATACTTCGATGGTCAGGTCTGCTATGCACCGGATTTTCTGTTAGAATTTTCCAGCATTATTCCTGCCCTCTAGCTTCCTTCACGCCGTTTGGTCTTACGCTTCTATCTTCGAAGTATACGTCTCTTTTCTTTCTTTCTTTCAGTATACCACTTCCATATATCATCGGTCCAGTTGAGCTTTCAGACTCTTTGGAACCTTATTATGTATACGGCGGCTTATTGGGAGTGCGATATGTATAATCGCATTGATTAGGTCTAAGTGCAAATTGAAGTAGTTATAAGTTTTCTGCTAAGTGAGCAACTTTTCGATGGAAAAATTTCATTGCGTCTTCCAATCTTCGTTGAGTGCCCAGAATGAAATGTATTTGATGTCGGATTGTTTGACTAAAATTTTTTGGTGTTCTTTTTGAATGATTATGAGGATAGTAAATATTCGGACGTTGACGATTTACCAGGTTCGAAGCTGCATTGGCAAAGTTGAACTGAAATGTGCCAGTCTTCAGAGCACTCAAATTTTAATCAGTTTCTTCAACCCGTCTGTAAGTTCAGACTTGCGAAAAATGGAAAATGGCCAAGGTAGTCCCGCTACTAAGCCTGGGAAACCAGCTAACCTAGGAGAGTCATATCGCCCAGTATTGATACGGTCAACCATGGCAAGTTTTTGCAAGACCTGGAAGGGTATACCCTTCTCTCAAGTCTTAAAAGGTGGACCGCAAATTATCTGGGTGGCCGGCAGGCATCGGTGCAATTTTAAAACACAACATCAAAACCAAGAAGATTTAAACAAGGGTGCCACAGGGTGGTGTCCTATTCCCACTTTTGTTTAACTTATCAAAGCTATCTTCGCCACCAGAAGGAGTTACTATCGTTTCCTACGCCAATGACTGCACAATAACGGCCACAAGCCCAGGCCCACAGATCGATGAGCTTTGCAACAAAATAAACAACTACCTCCCTGATCTCTCCAGTTTTTTTCACCTCGCGAAACCTGACATTATCACCGACTAAATCATCGGCGACCTTATTTACAACATTGATGTCCCAAATGTCGACCATTTTGAACATCCACGTCACAGGTTAAACTCTTACTTATCCAGAATCAACCCCGACATACAAAATGTATGCCCTGCTTCCAATGTGTCCCCACATGACACCAACCATCTCTTCAATTGTAATGTGGAACCAACGCCTCCAACACCCCGCTCATTATGGTCCACCCCTGTTCAAACAGCAAGTTTCCTTGGACTCCCGTTAGAGGATATTGATGACAATTTGTGACCGGTCATCGACCTACCACCGACAAATTTTAGTTTCTATTCGTTCAAGACTGCGTGACGTTATACAGTTCAGCTGTAAATCACCTCCTTCGGTATACGCTGTTAGTACCATAAAGTCGCAGTTGATCCGAGAAAGTAAAAAAGTTCGAAACACTAACGATCCGAGAACGTAAAAACCCGAAAACTTTAAACGATGCGTCGAATTTAAAATTCTTAGCCGATGACTGATAAAGAAAATGGCATTGAGCTACGTCATATATAATTGAGTAACCTGGATATCAAACCTTGTTAGTATAAGTCAAATTCCAAAATTATAGCGATTAAAAAATACTTCTCGATGGAGGATTTTTGACCCAGCCCTCTTTTTCCATATGCATATGCCATCACCGATGAAGTCAATTTACTTAGATATATACCGATTGCAAATTACTGCTCACTGGGGGCTTGATAGCACTCCTCCGTCCATCCTTTCTGACGAAATGGAGTCAGACAGTTTCCAAACCAAGAAAACTAGAAGAATTGGTTAGTAAGAGATGGTTTAGTTCCGATGAGTCGTAACTTTCTTACGGAGTCAGACTTGATTATGAAAGAAAAACAAAAGCCAGATTTAATTTTTATTTTCGGACTTAATAAAATGAAAGCCTGAGTTCCATATTTTTACGAACTCAATAAATAAAATTCAAAAAAATTGAAGTGAAAACAGTTTGGTTTCCTCATTTTAATTCATCATTTAGCGATGACAGTTTCACCCATAAAGTATTCACATCGGTATTGCATAGGAAAAAACAAATCGTGTTTACAGATGGTTCCAAGTTAATAACGAGGCACGGATCTACTGTTTACTCTGTCAATCAAGAAATAAGTATACTCTACTTGCTGTTTGATGATTGCAGCGTCTTCCAGCTGAAAATTGTAGCCGTAAAGAAAGCATGCAAGAGGAAGCATGCTTTACCCGCCGTCCCGTAAATATATATGTTGATAATCATACAGAGATGAAGGCAATAATCTCACACAGGACTTCATCGTGTCCGGGCCATATATCTAAACTGCGTTACCGGTCATAAAGTAATAGAAGGTGAAGAAAAGGCAGATGAGTTAGCGAAGAAGGATGCGGTACTCGATGAATCGGCGGCAGATATCCCAATCCATGCATATGATTCATCAAGCTAGAAACGCGTGGACAAAAGCGTGTGGCTGCAAAATGTCTAGGGTCATGTGCAAATCTTACGATACTGCATTACAAAGTTGCTCATATCTCGAAAGAGAGAATACTTAGGCTTATGATATATACTACCTGCTGGCATCACATGCTTATAAAATAGGCCTCGTCACTAACAGCAGATGTATCAGGTTAAAGCTGCACGAAGAAACGCTTTAGCACTTTCTGTATTTGTTTCCTGTACTCACGAGGTTAAGGCTGTAGCGGGAGAGTTGCAAGATCTCGAGACGGTAGATCTTAGAAAACATATACTAGTTGTCAAGAATTTAAGTTTTTCGGTTTGGTTCTCAATAAATTTTCGCAGACACTATGGACACATTCAGACTATTGTGGGATATTTACCATCCTTTGTTGGGGTCTTTGCTCGACGAATCAAAAATCAGCAACGAACAAGACGAGAGCAGTGTTAAATTTTTCCAAACTCCATCAAACAAATTCTTATTTTTTTATTTTCATATTTTAAGAAAAAACGCTCATCAATTTGGTAAAGGTAACTATCAATAAAACTATTTCAGAAAAATTCGAAAATTCAACAAATCTTTGCAAAAATTTCAAACTTTTTTTTGGTGTTTTGCAGCCCGATCAATTAATGTGTGTCAAACTCCAAATTAAAATTCTCTCTTCTCTCTTTTCTTGACAACTTTTTTCCGAAAGGGTGTTTCAGATTTTATAAGAAAAAATATCTGAAACAGCCTTCGGGAAAAAAATTGTCAAAAACCAATGGGAATTTTAAGAGACCTCTAGCATATACTTTGTTGAGTTAAAATGGATTGGGCTATAAAAGTGCATACTGAAAAAAATTCAGAGAAATGCAGATAAAAAATTCGAATTTTTTGTAAAATTTTCGAATTTTTTCGAAACCGTTTTAGGGTCTGGCTTGCATTGTATCAGTAACAAAATTTATAGAAATTTTTATATAAAATATCGAAAAAAAAAATATAAAAAAATTATATGATGAGAGTTGAAAGTAATTGCTACTGTTTTTTTTTTTCTGTGCGCTGCTGTATATTCGACACGTCCTTCATTATACTTGTCCTGATGAATATCTGAGCCATTCATTACATATGATGTTGAGAGTCCGTGAGTTGGTCCTTTAAGTATTATGGAGAATAGTTGTTTGGAAGACTGGATATCTTTTATGAAGCTAGCTCATGTTTATCAAGGGAGGTGTAATGAGTTGCTGTGTTATATATCCTAGAGTGCTAAGGAAAAACCAATGATGCTGAAAAAAGCCTATGTACGTAAATGTGTTTTTGTATTTAATTGATGTGTGAAGCATAAATTAATCTCATTAATTAGAAGCACAAACAAAAGTACATCTATTACTTAAATTACATACATTATTATGGTGTATTAAGTTGTTAATATTTGAAAACTTTTAATAGAATTATAGAGAAACATGCTATGTTAGGTTAGGTGGTAGCTGCCTTGGTAGGGGAAGGTCACTGGAACAGCATGTAGATCCGTTGTGATACCACATAATATAACAGTGACGTAAGAAATAGCTACTTAGAAAGTCGTTGCGTAACAACGGCATAGCTTCGAATGAGCACGATCTCAACCTTCGATAAATCTACCGGAGATTGAAATGAGTCGCGACCAAAATACTTTCGCCTAGTTCCTGCTGAAGTTAGGCAATCAAGCATAAAGTGACTCGATGAGTTCACCTCATCATCTTCCATACAGCTGCAGCAGGCTGGGGTTTCCAGTATATTGAGATGTACCGCATGTCTTTCCCTTGAACAGTGTTCTGTCAAAACCGCAATGACCATTGATAGATATGTAAGTTTTAGTAAACCCAATCATTTCTGCAGACCAGCTGCCATCCACTTTTGGCCAGAAGGATCGACCTTGCTATCCTGCAAGGTGTGTTGTCCGCCCATTGCTTGCTGAGCTGACTCGCAGCTTATATATGCAAGAACGGAATCCCGAAATCCCTACAGCCATCTTCATCCGGTTCAATTGAACCGATGCGGGCTGAAAGATACGATTGACAGTTGCCCGGGGTATCACTATGCTAATTTTACTCTAAAATTCGAATTTCTAAACTTAGCGTTATAAAATTGTAATGTTTCCACAACTATCACATCTAAAAGCTGCTATCGTTTTAGCATTAAAATATTGCTTCATGGGTTTTGCTCTTGTTGTTGGTTGCTTGTATGTAGGTCTATGATTGCCTTGTTTCTATCAACTAGTGTTTTACAGCTTTTAGCCATTAGTATTTTGTTTGCATTTGACTAGAAAATATTCCCTCAATGTTGTTATTATGTTGTTGAAATATTCTGATTACATGTACAACATGCAACAACAAATAAGTCAGCTCAGTGTGGCATGGTATGCTTGCGAATCGCTTGTCATAGTCACAAATTCCCAAATGTTACCGGAACGCATATTTGCTCTCGCTTTGAATGTTTTTTTTGTGTGTGTTTGTATTGTTATCATAGGCACATGCCTTTATCTATTTTGTTGTAGCTCATTGCGCGCGTAATTTTTTAATTTTCGATAGATATCTATCTAGGAAAATCTGGTGGCTGTAGGCGAGTCTTTACGTGGCTGGCATATCAACTTCAATGACCCGCTTAATTTGCTTTTGGCGCAGTTGTTTAGCTCACGTTGTAGCTGTATCTATCATTCCTTTTGTATCTTTTGGTGTGCGCGTTGTGAGTATGTTTATTCACTTCCGCCTAATGAGTTTTGTAAAATCGTTAGCATCGTTGGGTTGTGGCATTAGCAGGTTATTTTTGATACTGTTTATTCACACGGTTTGTTTGTTTTTTGAATCCGTTTACGAATTGAATAGATTACGTGTTTTGTTATATTTTTTTTTTGGTTTCTGCATAAATTTTATACATTTTTTTATTTGACTGCGTAATAGGTGGTTAATGAGAGAAAATTAAATTTGAATTTATCATATCGTTAGCTTAATGTGAAAATGTGCTAAGTCAAATTTTACTAATTTTACAGGAGACGAAAAAAATGACAAATTTTTGAAATAACCTTTATTTTTCAAAACTGTGAATGAGGATACCTTAGTTGCAATACTTTTGAGTGTAGAAGCTTTGAAAAAAATATATAAAAATCATGTACGCTAACCCAGCAGCTATTTTATGACCTAGCACAATTTTCGCACTCAAAACAAATTTTTCTCCTCACTTAGCACTTTTTACTCAATATGTTTCCCCATCACTCCTCCCCTTTAGTGATTGAAATATAACACTAAAACTATATATTTCACAAAAAATACTATTTATTTTTCAAACTATTCGTTATAGTTCTGATCTCGACTCTTTTGCCGGATGGTGCGCAGACAATAATTTATTTTTAAATTCCAACAAATGCTGTGTTGTGTCTTATTCCATAAAGAAAACTGCCACATACTTTGTCTACAAACTAAATGCCAAACCTCTTAATAGTTGTCAAGAGAGTAAAGACTTGGGTGTAATTTTTGACTCCAAACTCTCTTTTTCTAGTACCATTGACTTGGTTGTTTCAAAATTTGTTGCAATGGTTGGGTTCAGTAGACGTAACACCAGTGACTTTAAGGACCCTATGATTCAACGGCACTTTATATATCCTTGGTCAGAAGTGGTATTGAATATTGCTCAATAATATGGAATCCTTTCTATAAATCTAACTGCTATAAAATTGAAAGTTCAAAAATTGTTTACAAAATTTACTTTACGTATGCTTCACTGGTCAGACGGCCTCCCATCATATACCAGCAGGCACAAATTGCTTGGTCTTCAGGCTTTGTATGACAGAAGAACTTTTATCTCACTCATGCTTGCCTAATCTAATTTGTTCGTTCCATATATTCCACTGCGTGATCTTCGGTATAATAGATTACACATACCGACAGCATCTCTGACCCAGGAACCGGATTATATATTTTCGAAGGATTTTGATGTGATGAATCGAAATCTGGCCTCAAAATTCATCTATCAGCTCAGGTTTTAGAGACATCCTAACACAAAAGTGCAAAAAACACCGCTTTTGCCCATATTTGAGGTTATGTAGCCTTGCAGGTGTTTTCTTTCACCAAAACTAAAGGATGGCATCTTTGAATACAAGTCTTATTCTTTCAAATGGCGTTAAGTTTGTTCAAATATCATTTGTTTTCCCTGAGATATCGTATTTTGAAATTTTGTGGTGTGGTAGGAGTGGTTCCTAGGGGAATATGGAAGTCGATGGGTTAACAGTTAAGTTGGTTAGTCCACTTGTGGTGTGAAATATATAGACAAAAAAGGCTTATTTTAAGAAAAATATGCGAGTAAACGCTGTCCCCCGGGTTAAGTGGGTTAGCCTGCTGGCGGTATGATAAGGGTGGTTTCTAGGGGTTATGACTGTATATGACTTGGTACCCGAGGGCTAGATAGTGTAGGGGTGTGGTGAGTTAGCAAAATTATGGTGTGAGACACAATTTTAAGAAAAATAAGACTAAATTCAAGGAAATTACTAATCGACTATATCATGTCTATGTTATCTCAATTGATTTTCAGGTGTAGGGAAATTTAGAAACATGAAAATTTCAAAATGCGATATCTCAGCGAACTAAAATGATATTTGAGCAAGCTCAACGGCATTTGAAAGAAGAAGACTTGTACTTAAAGATGCCATCCTTTAATTTTGGTGAAAAAAAACATCTGCAGGGCTACATAACCTCAAATATGGGATATCTCAAAAACCAGAGCTGATAGAGCAAGGCCAGATTTGGATTCAGCGCATCATAAACCTTCGGAAATATATAGTTTGGTTTCTGGGTCTGAATAATGGTTGAAATTTGTCGGCCTGCGGTATTTATCGAAATAACTCATAAAACGAATTATGCTATGAATGAACCTATAAGTACGACTATACATCTAGCCAATCGATTCAGAATTGTCAACCTCACCTAACCGTGGCGAATCCTGTTTCATTGACAGCCAAGACTCTGGCAACCCCAAGTTCCTCATGGAACTAGGCGTGGGAAGGGCGGGATGGCCTAGAAGGTTTAATGTGGTCATATAAATCGTTTCCGAGATGGTAGGGCTAATACCTTAATGGTGCTTTACTACCGGAACGTACCGGATCTATTTCCGGCAAAGGACCATCAACATCGGTAACACTCCCCAAAGCATTCGGGGATTGTCTTTGTCTTTAATACAACAACAACAACAATGCGTGTACTTTTAGACCGAACGAATTAAATAAATAAATAAAATGCGCGCACAAAGAAATGACTAGTAATTCAGATTGATATTACTTTGACAGGTTGACTTAGCACATTTTTTTTTAACAGCCTGAGGACTTAGCACATTTACACATCATTGCCCACAGCACATAAAAATGGAAAATTTATTTTTTTTGTGATGTATTTTGAATTCAGTTTTAAAACTGCATTAAAATAAAATTTTTCAAAAAAAAGTGACTTATGCTTGGTGGTACTTAGGTCTAGTTAACTCACATATATGAAAATAGTCGGTGGCTGAAAGCGAATCGATTGAAACATGTTTGCTTATACTCATATCCATTCATTAATTCATGCAAAGCTTCTTCGTGAAAACGCATCTGCCTTACAGATGCCGTTCGGAGTCGGCGTAAAAGATGTAGGTCCCGTCTTGCCCACTTGTAGGAAAAATTTAAAAGGAGCACGATGCAAATTGATAGAGAAGCTCAGCCTACTTGCTAAATACCACTATAGCCTTGAGGGAGTTCGACTTTCCCTAAACTTACTTTCTCAAAATAAATGTATGTATCACATTGCTCCCCTAAAACATTGGAATATCTGTAGGAATATAATTTGGACAGACGCGTCTTCATTCGCATGACATGAGCTATTTAGCAAAGCCTCTCCTCATTTTATTTCCTTGGCATCGCGAGAAAGATTTTACATCAGCAGTCGCATTTTTCTTTAGAATATTTCGAAATGAGTTTACTGCTTTAGATAACCTAAAAATCATTGTCAGCGATATTCGTTCTTCCAGGATTTCTAGGCCTTCATCAAAAGATTACAAGGTTAATTAGTAGCACGGTGTTTAACAACGGTAAAGCTAAAAGGGGAGACTGTAAAAGCGATCCTCGTGGTTCTGCCCTACATGACCTATGAATTTCAGATCCCTCGAAAATTAATAATTGAATAATGGCAATAATGAAATCATTAGCTTGACCAAAGGCGTCGTTGGTTTGCATACAGATTCACAAGAGGTGGGTGCAGCGGTAAATGAGAAGAATACGAGATATGTACATGCTGTCATCAAAAAAAAAAAAAAAAAAAAAAATAATAATTGGTGCATTTCCACTTTGACAGCAACGTAATTTGCGATTGTGAAGGGATTTGTAGATCTGGGAACCAGGATTAAAACGGAAATTAGTAGGCATATTGACCAAACCAGTTGTTTGAGCAAAAATACGCTCAGGGTATAGAGAAATAAAAAATAATTGGCTTCCAGGAGAAAAACCAAATAAATAAATATCTGGTGCGATTTATGCCAACGGGGGCTAAGGCGAGCTTCTCTTCCACGTTCCCCACAAATCAGAACAAAATCTATATGTTTTGTGTCGAATCCGAACGGCATCTGCAATGCTAATGAATTTTCACCGACATATGCATTCGGAGTGTTTGCCAAATCACTGCCGACGGACCACCCCGTTATAATTTTTTTTTTAAATAAGAACAAATTTTCGATGTTTCTTGGTCCGAAACTTGGGCCCAGATCCTTCGGCGTGGCAGATGGAGTAGGCTACTATCACATCACGATTACAGCCCATAGGGACAGTTTGTTATTGTGACCGTGACCAAGTAAAATACAGCTACATGTCTTTCATGCTTTTGAATTTATCATAAAAGTATTTTATCTAAGTCTGTCATTTACTGTGGCGGCAAAGTAAGCAGAAATACTTAAGTGTTATCTGCAAGAACCTTGCCCTTACGCGAGGTGTCTTTCCCGAAACAAATTTTAAATCATGCGTACCTTTTTTTTGTCCTTTCCACTAACTGTTGTGAAAGATATTGAAAGGTTCGATAGTGTCAATTCTTTCCTTGTTCACCGCAAAACATGTGGGGCATTGATATCAGCCTTTGTATTTATGAAGCCATCAACAGGGCAGGAAAAAAATTATCCCTCTTAGGTATGGTATTGCGGTGAACAAGGATGGACACTATCGAACCTCACAATATCTTTCACAACAGTTAGTGAAACCGATATCGGGCCATCGATTTTTCGATGGGATTTGGGCTCAGGAAAAAAAAGTTCCACTGCGCATACCCAAAAAAATTATTTTCAAGCCAGTGAAATTTCTTTTATTTTTTGATTTTTTTCGACTTTGATTTTTAACGTTTTTTTTATGACCTAATAAAAAAATTTTCATTTGATTATAAATTTTCATGTATACCCTCTCCGAACCAAAAATTTCCGCTAAAAACGTTGGTGATAACAGTTTTTGCCAAAAAAAAATATTTTAAACAATTTGTTTAGTAGGTCATGAAAAAAATCTCAAAAATCAAAGATAAAAAGTCAAAAAACTCAAATTTCGCAGGCTCCAAAATTATTTTTTTGGGTATACGTAGTGCAGCTTTTTTTCCTGAGCCCAAATCCTATCGAAAAATCGATGGCGCGATATCGGTTAACCTTATATGCCGGAAAATGAGAGTAAACAAGTGAAGGTGTCTAAGTTAGGGTGTAACCGAATATTATATACTCAACGTGAGTTTCACTTGTACACCGCCCATTAAAAAAAATGTCTCACAATTTCCTCTTACAATAAAGTTTGGTAAGTGAAATATAATTAATACAAAATTATATTTGGCTACGATTTAGCTTATTATTCTAGTCTACGATCCTTTTGAACACTCTTTATATGTATATAAAAGGGGGCGGGGTCTTTAACGAATCCTCTCCTGCTATAAGGAAAATATGTGCACCCAATCTTATTATGATCCGTTAATTTTTCTTCGATTTATGGCTACCGAAATATAGAAAATTGCTTCGTCAAAAAAGGGTCAGACGCATTTTCAAATATTTCATTTTTTTGTGGTTTTTTTGTTATAATACCACTTGGGAAATGAAACACCGTTTATATAAAACTACATTTTTGAAAATATTTAGCTTATTTTATTCATCCACGAACCTTTTAAAAATCTTTTTTATATACGTGGGCGTGGTCCTTAACCGATTTCATTAATTTTTCTTCGAAGCACTTTTCATAATAAAGACAAACTCTCTGTCGAATTTCGTTATGATAGGTTTAACGGTTTTTGATTTATGGCAAGTAATATTTGTAAAATTGATTTTATCACAAGTGGGCGGTTCATTAAAAAGTTTCGTGAATACTAAACTAGAAAAAGGGCTACTTATATGTCAATTTTCAGGCAAATAGAACCGTGAATATGATTTGTTCGAATAGATCGGTCACTTGTCCACTTCCCAAAAAAGGCTTCATAGGAACACACTCTTGGTTGCTGCGAACCTATTCTGCAAAATTTAGTAAATTCGGCGTAGTTTCGAAACCACTACGACGAATTTACTAAATTCCATAATTCCATAAGCTAAATACAAACATAATATGTACATATTATGTACATCCTTCTCTATATAAATAGAGAGATTGAAACTGCTTAGTGGACAAACATTAATATTGTAACAAATTCCGGGGATTTCTAATAATTATGCACCTTCCGCTAACGTTCGTATCGTTGAACTGTCGAATAAATAACACCAATATTCAATATTGGAAAAATGGTCTTTATTTAGACTACTTTGGGAGTAGTAAAATTATACTTCAATATCACGTACTTCAGAAAAGCGTGTTTAAATCCAACTGACTACTGATTCCCCAGCTTGCGCTGCTTTTATACTCTCGGTTTTCTTGTTCACCAATTTCTCCTAAGGTCTAGCCATTTCGCGAAAATCTGTTCGAGAACAGATTGGTTACCAGTTATAAAACGTATATTTGTAGTTTATGCTTTTCTTATAGCCATATGTGTGTGTATGTGTTAGTAACTATTTCGGCTGATGACCGCTAGTACATACATATGTGTGTGAGATATCTCTTCGTTGCCTGGTGCATAAGTGTTGCCGCTTGCTGTGTTTTGTTGTTGTGATTACTTATTTTCTAGCAGTGTAATGATGCTAATATTAACCACAATATATTTGTAAGTACATACATGCAAGCACACGAAAAAATAGAACTTTTGTTTAGGAGTTTTAACGAAACATTTAAAATGTTTAAACAAAATAATAAAATAAAGCTAGCGAATGCTGAATTTTCTACCAGTCGATGTAATTCAACATGTACATATATTGAGGCATAATGTGATGAGCCGAAATCCCACGCAAAGCAAGTTTGGTCGTAAGGCTCACAGCATTTTCAATCTGTTAATTTTGTGTCACAACCTGCTACTTTTGTGCTACACTCATTCGCTCTCCTCATTTTTTCATAACACGCCTAAAGAAGTATAACTTCAAAAATTGTTGAATAGATACTAAAGCTAGAGCATTATGCACCAATTAAGAAACAACAAGAACTCTTGAAATCATACAGAAAAGATGATGGATGTAAGGTATGTTGTCCATTCAGAAGAAAAAGAGGCAGAGAAGAAGTAGAAGTCAAAGAAGAAGAACAAATGAAAGAAGAAGAAAGAAGATACAGGAAGAGGAAGATACAAAAAAAGTTTGTAAAGTAAGCAGCTATCAACTCAAGGTTCCAACAAGTCAAAATCTTTAATTATTTACAATCAAGAGGAAAAATCTTCGTACGATTTAAACCTGTTGTTGTTTACAGCATACAACAACAACTCTCATAATTAATGAGTCTTAAATTTAACTTTTAATTTAATGGTTCAAAGGATTGTATTTGACATTTTCGAATAAAAATGTTTTCTCATTAATCAATAACTGACACTCACATACATACAAAGATTTATATATCCATGCACAAATATATTTGTTTGGTGAAATATTTGCACATATAAAAATGATTTGATAGCAAAAGAAGAAACGAAAACGTATCGACATTTATATTGAAATTTCGCGAATTCCTAAAAATACTAAAAAACTCAAAGTACGCATATGCTTACATATGTATATATATGTATGCCATATTATCTTATTGATTTATGTAGATGTAATTCCAAAAACTACATGTCCGCTTAAATATGCACCAAAGTGAATGCCAATGCCAAATGAAAGAAGGAAAATCGTATTTTCAATAACTTTCGTACGTTGCCAATTTGTTTTACGACAGCGAGTCCATTCACTATTTTATATGGATTTGTCGGAAAATGGAGCAGCTAATATATTTTAGTGTAGAAATATGCCTGCACATTTTATATACCCTGCGAAAAAATGGGAGCTAGTCATCTAAACGACAGTTTCGCCTTACGGGTTTAATGATTACTTTCGAACTAGTGCTAATCGGAGGCAGAGCAGGATAGTTGGTAGCCTCACTTGGACCAACAGCGCTTTGGTCTGAGCTGTTAGTAACTAAATTAGTTTATCAAAGGCAGCGTCAATTTCAGACACACCTACGATTGAATCAGTTAACGTCTGCACATGAGATACTTACCATTGCATATGACATCAAAATGCTAAACGTGTCAGTTAAAGGCAATACGGGCGGTAAAGTGTTAGAACAAATGTCTATGGTTCTGTTGTTTGCTTAGTTCTTGTTGTGATTAGGGTGACTGAAGATTAAGTAGGTAACTCAGACAAGTCATAGTGTTGTTGGTATGATGCATTTAACGGAACCTGTGCTGAATAATCGAGTAAAATGTCAGTTTCAAGTATCTTTTTTTATCAGCGAAAGGAAACATACTGAACGATATTGTAAAGAATTTTGGGAAATACTGATTATTTTGCATCTTCTGCTATCGTTAGAATCGCTTAACTGTCGAATAAACAACTCATTTATTCATATAGCAATATTTACAACTTTACTGTAGTAGTAGTACTTCACAATTACAATACTTGCATAATTCACCAATAGCGTGTTAAAATCAAACTGATTCCTCAGCTTGCACTGCTTTTATACTCTTGCTTACCTCGTTCACCCATTTCTCCTAAGGTCTAGACGTTTCACGAACATACCTTCTAGTAACAACTTCTGCTCTTAGATGTTGATAACGTGATGTGTGATTGTTTCTCTCTCTTATCTGCTGACTACATATGTGTATGTGAAGTAGTCTCTTTTCTTCAAGCTGCTGGTTATGTATGTGAAATATTCTTCTTGCCTTCTATGTATGAGTGTGAATGGTTTACTTTCGTTGTGTTTATTTACTAACAGCATAGTTTAAACCGAAAAACCTGCTTTATGCATCAGAAAAATTTCTAAGGGAGATCAAATTCGGCTGCTGTATAGCCTCAGATCCTGCTAGCAACAGAAATACTTACATTTGAAAATAGTTAGAAACACCGCTTCTATAAATACTACTAAAATATACAACGGGCTTCACCGTATTCTGTTAGGGGTTTCCGTAAAAAAAAATCAAAAAAATTGATACAATAATCTGTAATGGGTTTGGAAAAGAAGACCTCTGGTATGCTTCACTACTAAGAGTGAAATCACACGTCTGTAGAGGGCTTTTATAGTACCTGCTCTAACTTTCTGAAATGAACTGGCGACCGAGTAGAAATAAACGCAAAATATATAAATGTTAAATGACATAGTCAAATAAGTCATTGTTTTTTTCAAAGGATGAATCATCGAAAGCTTCAAAGATATTCTGGGGTTTTAACCGCACTTAACCTCGGCGGTTTTGCTTGGTTAGGTTTCAATGAAGTGGCTAAAGGACCGTTGCGATACACCAAAAATACAGCATTACCTCTTTTCCTAGAACTATTTCGAAGACCGGTTAAAGGCTAGCTTGTTCTTGAAGTCGTACTCTTTGAGCTGGCGTATTTAATAAAATAATGGAGCCCTCAGGCAGCACTAGCTGGCACCACTTAATACCGGGAAGTTGTATATGAGGTGATTCACCGTTTCCTCCACTTGGTGATCTTTACAACACCTGCAACATCGACGACAGGGCACTGCTAGCCTTTCTGCATGCCTACTTAAAGTAACGTGCCCATTAAATACTGCCATAAGTATGTAAATTGTATCCCTACTTAGGGTTAAAACATGACAGGATGTCTTAAGCTTCCATTTTGGTACTTTTGTTAAGATATCCGACACCCTGGCCATGTGTCCATCTATCGTTGGCTTCACGGTAGATTGATCCAAATCGCGACATAAACACATCTGCATATATGGGAAGTTAGTTTAAATTTTTGACATTGGCCCTTTTACAAGTTTATAATGCAATGTACGCTATTCTTGGACTGTAAATCACATTCCAGTTCAGATTTTTGTCCTGAACTTTGCCTCGGAACTTCGCCTTAGCGACGAGATTAAAGCACACACCAGCTAGTTCCGGTTGACTTAGCGATGGTATTTGAACCGTCTAGTGTATCGGAATTTTCGCTTAGTTCGCATCGGGCGGCCAACAAAGAAATTCACCTGCCTCTGTAACTAGATTATGAGCATATCGTCCGGTTTATTTCATAACCACGCATCTACATTTTATGAAAAATTTGGTTTTTTCATGTGAAAACACTCAAGGCGAAATGATCAGTTCGTCAAAATAACTTATCTTCATGGTTTTAAGATCCTTCAACTACTCCGTATTTGCATTTTTGTATCAATACGCAATTTTTATACTCAGCGTGCTTTGCACACAGAATATATTAACTTTGATTGGATAACGGTTGGTTGTACAGGTATAAAGGAATCGAGATAGATCCGTTAGCACGATGACTTGAGTAAATATTGAGATATCTTCACCAAATTTGGTACACTAGCTTATCTGGACCCAGAATAGGCTGGTATTGAAAACGAGCGAAATCGGATGACAACCACGCCCACTTTTTATATATATACAATTTTCGTTTGCCTTGAATGAAACAATTGTAGATACATATTTAGTGAATAGATAAGACGACGATGACGGGAGATGGGTTAAGCACTAGACCCTACGTTTGTTGGCGTCACTTTGGAATTCTTTCAAAGCTGCACAGCATTCGATAAGCTGTGGTTTATGGCAGTTTACTCGCGCCTCGCGTCTAATGCTGTTATTTGGACGGTTGCAGATGCCTTGCCCTCATTAGATAGAAAAGCCTGGTTTTCAATCCTAGTCGCCACTTTCGCGATACCGCCTTTGTAGGCTTCTTATCTATTTCATTGGCAAAGTGGATACTTTCCTCATATTTTTAGCTTAGCCTCGCATAGACGGGTTACAATGTACTGCAAACTCGACGAGCATATTGGCGGCACGTTGGCTTAACAGTACGGAAGTGTGTAAGGTACTCTGCGACGTAGAGCCATATAGGATCCCCGTAGAGTATTTGGCTCTTTACCATTTATCATATTTGGCTCTATTTTCTTCTATTTGATATAAGCAGCGAGCTTTAGTCCGTGTTGCACTGGTTACGATTCGACACTGGCTACGCTTGTATTGGATTTTTTGGCTTATTTCGTGTAATCGCATATTTCCAATAATCGTAACTCTATCGGTTATTGTGAGATACCACGTCGGAAAAGATGACGCTCCGGCAAAGAAAGTGTTTCTATCGGAACCCGCCTATGGAAACAAAGGTGGAGAGCGGCCCCCACTCTGTTGGAAGGATCAGGTGGAAAACGATTTAAACTCACTTGGTGTGACCAATTGGCGCCGGTTGGCAGGGAGAAGAAGCGACTGGCGCACCTTGTTGGACGGCCAAAACTGTTTAAACGGTTAAGCGCCTATTAACTAAGTAATACGCCGTCGTACATAATGTCCACAGCAGTGAACTAGGCACGGTTTTTTGGGAACGTCGCCTCTCATGTGGAGCTTTTGTAGCAGCTGAAGTTTCGCATTATAGCAGACCATCCTCTGAGTAACTGCAAATAAGTCTTTTGAGCTAATACGATTTACCCGTGCTATCCAGTGTCTTCAGAATTTTTGCCCAATAAGCGATGAATTCCACATGCATTATTAACATCTAAAGCAACTGCAAGGGCTTTGAGCCTGTTAGTGCTACTAATAGCCCGTTGGGCCACTTTTTCAGCCACTTTAACTACTATTTCTTCGATCTCCATTAAATGGTGATTATAAATGACTCTCATGAGAATTCTACTGGCAGAGTCGAGCAGGCATATGGGCCTATAACTGGATGGCTCTACCATGCTTTGGAACCTCTTCATACATTTGCATAACACGGCCTAGCCAATGAAGCCTTTGGGTTTTTATTTGCTGCACTATTGCCATATCCTGGGTATAGCTTTCGGACAAAACAACACCAAATATTTAGAAACAATTTTTTTTCAGTTAGAAATAAGTGTTTCTAAGCGATTTGTCAAATACACCGAGTGTAGTTCTATCATGGAAAGTTTCTTCGTGAAAACACATCTACATTGCAGGTACCGTTCGGAGTCAGCATTAAACACGTAAATCCCGTCCCGCCAATTTATAGAAAAAATTAAATGAAGAACGACTCAAATTCTCAAGCTTGGCCTTAAATATTTTAGAAGGTTAGCGAGCCTTGATCATTTTTTACCTTTAATTTCAGCGTAAAGCTCATACAGCTCATCATAAGCATCCTGCGACACTCGCCTTTGGCATCAGGAACATCTTCCGTTGAACATTTCTCTGGAACACTCCATGATCCATCTCATCTTCTCTGGACACCGTCCATGTTTCCCAGCCATACATGAGCACAGATATGATGAGCGACTTTCTCCCTTACCTGCAGTATTTAGTAAAGAGCACACTGTGTTATGGTATACTATACCACACTTACAGAACTTAACAAAAGGCTGAGTACCGTTATAACACCTCACACATACTCAAAATCATATTAGCACAAACACGCCCCCACCTTTATATAAATTCACTTGGGTAGCATACACATTATCATATACCAAAGCGAAAACTGATTTGTGTTGGCAAATATTTGACATTTATAGATTAAGAAAAACCATAGAAAAGGGTGTATGTTATTGTTATTCCCTTTCTACCGACAAACTTTTCTTGCTATTTATTGCAGTATTAAGTATTATATGGCAGATGACAGAACTCCCAGACAGACGTTGCAAAAAAGTGTAAGCTGCCATGTTGGTTCTTTGTTTGGTTGGTGTTAAGTCAAGGTTCGGACTATATTTGTATTTTGATTTAAGAAAAAGCTGCAGACACTTCTGCTGTGACTATGAAAGGTCGTAATTTATGATGTGAGCTTTTGAAACGAAAAGGGTGGCTTAGATATTTACATATTTGCGTGGGATGACGAGGGAGAATAAAAAGTGCGTGATATTTGCGGGTTTATTCTGCTGTGACCAGGTGTGCAATTGAAGTTTATATAACGCTTAAAACAATTTTAAAGAAGCATGGAAATTTACGACTTCCATACATATACTATTTGTATGCCCAGATGTGATCGTTCTTTGAGTATTCGATAGAAAGTTATATTAAAGATTTTTAGGTGAATGTGAAATGAAACTTTGTATCAAGTTATTGCAGCTTTAAACTTATTGCAGAGAATAAAGATCAATGATTGGGATATTTTCGTGTGATGAGAATGTGTGAGAAAAATTGGAAAAGGATGAACTATAACACTCCGCCTTGGTTTGTAAACCTATCGATATCCGCCAATGGTAGTATAGTAAGAACAGCTCATAATACTTTCGAAGAAAAGCAAATTAGTTCCAATAGACCATTGTGAACGTATTGTGTACAAATATCGGCTGCTCTTAATATATAAACAAAAAGTAGATATTCAATGTATTCTTAACACAATCACAAAAACATTTTTTCCTCGCAGTGAAGAGGAGATGATTTGACCATGTTCGGGCAGAACAAAGGCTGCCGGGCACTCTAGTATAAGAAATATATATATAGTTGAGACGTTCTCCTGCATGAAAATATTCCGCCATGCGATATATCTTCTTTCCAAATAAACAGAGATATTTGCCCTTTTGAGAGTTCTGAAAAAAAAAAAAAAATATTTTTGTATCTTCTTGCCTCTCCCTCCTATTCTCAAGTTTAAATCTATCTCCCTTTTACGTATCTTGCTCCTTCCGCTTTCTTGATTTTATTTCTTCTACTGTTGTATCTTCTTGCCTCTTCCTCTCAATAATTGATCCATCCCTCTTTTCCATATCTTGCCCCTTTGGCTTCCCGATTTTATTTCTTCTTCTCTTATTTTCTTAATTTTACCTCAACCACCCCTTTTTTCAATCTCCTCCCATTTTCTGGCTTCCACTCCTTCATATCTTTCCCTAGCACTTTCTCCAGTTTTATCTCCATTTCTTGCTCCAACTTTTTTTATTCTCCCTCACCCTGTCCCTACTTATCGTCCTTTAACAAGCCTGTCAAGGCAGTATCCCTGCACTAAATTTTAAGGAAATCGCACCATTCGTTTGTTTTTAAATAGGTCTGCCTCCGTTCAGTTCCCGGAATGATAAGAATAAAAACTGACCAAATCTAAAGCATGTTTTTCTCATTTGAGGTTATTGTTTCTGATTACATATACCATCTAGCATCATGCTTAATATTGTGGCTAAAGGTGACATCACTAGGCTGTTAGTAAATAATAACGCAACAAAAAAATATTAGAACAAGCCACACTTGTGAACGTGAACATTTCAATCATCATTTATACGCATATGTACATGGAAGGCGACGAGAAGTACATGCACACAAATGACCATCAGCTGGAAGTGAAGAGATATCTCACACGCACACATGTAGTCATGAGCCGAAGTTTTTACTCATACATACACACGCATATAACTAAATTACCAAGCAGGAGGTACATTAGTTCAAGAAGGTGAAACATCTAGACCTTTGGAGAAATATGCGGACGAGGCAACAGAGAGTATAGAAGCAGCGTAAGCTGAGTAATAACTAATCAGTTTTGATTTAAACGCGCTATTGGTTGTTAAGTACTACTCCCAAAGTAATCTAAATAAAAACCAGTTTGCAATACTGAATATTGGAGTGATTTATTCAACAGTTTAGCGATTCGAAGAAAAAAACTGGAATTTCCCTAAATTCGTTACAACATCTTTAAAGAAATTGTGGAGGAGATATGTACAGATAACCAGCTAGGCAGAATTTCTCCATTACAGGCGACTTTAATGCACCGGTATCGCACACAGCGAACTTCACCGAAATGAAGAGCTGTGTTCGAAGTATTTGATATGGCGCTGCTCAACACAGGTACGCAAAACACCGAAATAATGTTTTTATAATCGACATAACGTTCGATAGCGCCAATCCGTCCAGTCTTATTGAGCGGGAGCTAAGTGATTGCCACATCGAAATTGATTAACCAGCTCTAGTTGCGACCCAAACAAGATCGGGTAAGGCACTTAATCAGCGCCCTCAGAGAGTCGAGGTAAAAAACATAGCTCCTTCCATCCTGAAACATTGAAGATTATGCTATCTATAACGGAATACATAAAAAAAAGAATGATATTACCAAACAAGTAATGAGCTGCAGAAGAACGGCATTCGACGCGTCAATGGCGTCAAAACATAATCAACACGGTTCTACTTTCAAATGGGATGGTCACATCTAATCACGATTAATGGTTAAGAAAATCAATCCCAAAATAATCGTTAAACATTTCCCCGAATATATTAATTCATCAAATTCACCTTCCTTTTAAAAAAGAAGTTGTGGTAACCAGAGCTTATCCTCTTAATTATCGTGAGTACCTGCACACTCATGTCGTTTAAACTTTGATTACATCGGCGTTTTAATTTTGACAGTTTCTATGTGCCCTCATCTTAATGATACATATCGAAAATTTTGGAAATTTTATCGACTTTGACGGGTAGGTAGGTAACAACTAATGGTACTAGACCGACTATTACGGGAACGATATGAAATCGCATATCAACACAACGACTCTTGTTGGCAATACTGTATCATTCTTGATTTCCTTAAAGCAGCCAGAAGGGGTATCGGTATGGTTCCCGCAACGACAAAGACGACATCTGTGAAAACTGTGCAGTAAGTCAATGTGATTTTTCGTTGGACCAAGGTAATAGCTGCTCGGTACTTTCGGAATTTCATCTGCTCAAATTCTTTGCATCCGCTCATATTTCTGCGCCGTGTAAAACATAGACTAAGGTTATACTTGACTTCATTTAAGCTGTGCCAGCCTGGAGCATACTTAATCTAAGGAGGCTGTCATACGTAGCATTTCAGAGGTCGGGACCTAACAATGATCCTTCTTTTAATATGGTCATCCCACCTGACATTTTCACGTCCAGCGTAACCAAAAAAAGACCAGTTGGCTATGCTTGGTGACCAGCCTAGAAAACCCAGGTCCTAGGAAACTTCTCGCTTCTGCCAAGTCCTGGTACCTGATTGGGGGGTCTCCGTTTGGTCGTCAAATAAATTATGGTAACAGTATGGACGCATTCATTCTATGTGAAGTCTTTATTAACCAACCATTTTAACCTAACCTAACCTGTAGCCTGCTCTATATCATCTTTTCTGAAGTAGCCTTTGCGTAAGTTATGCTGCTAGTGAGAATGATCCCCTCCATTTTCAGTGAATGCTATGAAGAGATTTTTCTCATCCTCCCACCGTATCGAGCACGCACCGAAAACCGACTGCGATGAGTTGGTGGCTCTTTTGCCTCTTGTGATCAGCACGAGGTGCGCTATCTTCCACCTTATGTTGGGTTAGGTGCAGCAACAACTCGGGACTGCTATAAGCAGCCAGTCTTATTGCTGCTGCTAGTATCTCATCAGATCCTGGCGCCTTCGTATTGTCAGAGACAAACCTGCTGAATGTATATGCGTATGAGAACAATATTTGTATTGGTGACAGGATTCGCCACGCGTAAGTGTGATTACCAAAGGGTTGCAAAAGCTGTGAACGGAGGGAGAAATGTGTACTCTTGTCTGCCCATCCGAAAAAAAAATTAGTAAATACTTGACGCAATTCACCCCCCAGAAGATTGAGCTTCCAATTTGCGACATTCTCCTTTTTATACTCAGTTGAGCAGAGCTCACAGAGTATATTAAGTTTGATTGCATAACGGTTGGTTGTACAGGTATAAAGGAATCGAGATAGATATAGACTTCCATATATCAAAATCATCAGGATCGAAAAAAATTTGATTGAGCCATGTCCGTCCGTCCGTTCGTTAACACGATAACTTGAGTAAATTTTGAGGTATCTTGATCCTGATCTTGATCTTGATTCCTGAGCACTCATCTCAGATCGCTATTTAAAATGAACGATATCGGACTATAACCACGCCCACTTTTTCGATATCGAAAATTTCGAAAAACCGAAAAAGTGCAATAGTTCATTACCAAAGACAGATAAAGCGATGGAATTTGGTAGGTGAGTTGAGCTTATTACGCAGAATTGAAAATTAGTAAAATTTTGGGCAATGGGCGTGGCACCGCCCACTTTTAAAAGAAGGTAATTTAAAACTTTTGCAAGCTGTAATTTGGCAGCCGTTGAAGATATCATGATGAAATTTGGCAGGAACGATACCCCTATTACTGTATGTACGCTTAATAAAAATTTGCAAAAGCGGAGAAGGACCACGCCCACTTTTAAAAAAAAATTTGTTTTAAGTAAAATTTTAACAAAAAATTTAATATCTTTACAGTATATAAGTAAATTATGTCAACATTCATTGGTCAAATTGGTGCAACAAAACACAAAAATAAAAGAAAATTTCAAAATGGGCGTGGCTCCGCCCTTTTTCATTTAATTTGTCTAGGATACTTTTAACGCCATAAGTCGAACAAAAATTAACCAATCCTTTTTATGACGTTAACAGTTTTCTGTGAAAATGGGCGAAATCGGTTAATGCCACGCCCAGTTTTTATACACAGTCGTCCGTCTGTCCTTCCGCATGGCCGTTAGCACGATAACTAGAGCAAAAATCGACATATCTTTACTGAACTTAGTTCACATACTTATATGAACGCACTTTATCTTGGTATAAAAAATGAACGAATTCCGACTATGACCACGCCCACTTTTTCGATATCGAAAATTACGAAAAATAAAAGAAATGCCATAATTCTATACCAAATACGGAAAAAGGGATGAAACATGGTAAATGGATTTGTTTATTGACGCGAAATAAAACTTTAGAAAAAACTTTATAAAATGGTTGTGACACCTACCATATTAAGTAGAAGAAAATGATAAGTTCTGCAGGGCGAAATAAAAAACCCTTGAAATCTTTGCAGGTATTACATATATAAATAAATTAGCGGTATCCAAAAGATGATGTTCTGGGTCACCCTGGTCCACATTTTGGTCGATATCTGGAAAACGCCTTCACATATACAACTACCACCACTCCCTTTTAAAACTCTCATTAATACCTTTAATATGATACCAATATCGTACAAACACATTCTAGCGTCAACCCTGGTCCACCTTTATGGCGATATCTCGAAAAGGCGTCCACCTATAGAACTAAGCCCCACGCCCTTTTAAAATGCTCATTAACACCTTTCATTTGATACCCATATCATACAAAAAAAGTCTAGAGTCATCACTGGTCCACCTTTATGGCGATATCTCGAAAAGGCGTTCACCTATAGAACTAAGGCCCACTCCCTTTTAAAATACTCATTAACACCTTTCGTTTGATACCCATATTGTACAAACGTATTCTAGAATCACCCCTGGTCCACCTTTATGGCGATATCTCGAAAAGGCGACCACCTATACAGCTACCACCACTCCCTTTTAAAACCCTCATTAATACCTTTAATTTGATACCCATATCGTACAAACACATTCTAGAGTCATCCCTGGTCCACCTTTATAGCGATATTTGGAAACGGCATCCACCTATAGAACTAAGGCCCACTCCCTTTTAAAATACTCATTAAACCTTTCATTTGATACCCGTATCGTACAAACAAAGTCTAGAGTCATCCCTGGTCCACCTTTATGGCGATATCTCGAAAAGGCGTTCACCTATAGAACTAAGGCCCACTCCCTTTTAAAATACTCATTAACACCTTTCGTTTGATACCCATATTGTACAAACGTATTCTAGAATCACCCCTGGTCCACCTTTATTGCGATATCTCGAAAAGGCGACCACCTATACAGCTACCACCACTCCCTTTTAAAACCCTCATTAATACCTTTAATTTGATACCCATATCGTACAAACACATTCTAGAGTCACCCGTGGTACACCTTTATGGCGATATCTCGAAACGGCGTCCAGCTATGGAACTAAGGATCACTCCCTTTTAAAATACTCATTAACACCTTTCATTTGATACCCATATCGTACAAACGCATTCTAGAGTCAACCCTGATCCACCTTTATGGCGATATCCCTAAATGGCGTCCCCCTATAGAACTATGGCCCACTCCCTCATAAAATACTCTTTAATGCCTTTCATTTGATACACATGTCATACAAACACATTCCAGGGTTTCCCTCGGTTCATTTTCCTATATGGTTATTTTCCCTTATGTTGTCACCATAGCTCTCAACTGAGTATGTAATGTTCGGTTACACCCGAACTTAACCTTCCTTACTTGTTTAATTGGTTCTTACAAATTGGCGGGGTGGGACTTACACGTTTTATGCCTACTCCGGAAAGCAGCTGCAAGGCAGATACATTTTCACCGAGAAGATTTTTTATGCCAGAAATACACTTGCAGTTCTTGCAAAAACACTTCCGAGGGAGGATCCCGCTTAAATAAATATTTTCCAAAGTATTTTGATGTAGCTTCTCAGAACATCAGGTATTGTAGGCCAGCACGGTACCTTCAAAAACAAAGCAATTACAAAGGTAATACAAACGAAACCGTAGGGTTAAAAAACACGTAACAATAAGCGAGCGAACAGTAAGAACACAACAGAAATAATGGCTTGGGCTTGCCTTTAGGAAACCTTAAGATTCTCTCTTTGCCTGTTTCCACTCCAACAAGCTTCCGGATTATTTCCTATGTGCGGTTCTTTCCTCTACTGAAACTTGAGCAAAGCTCCTGCAGTACTTAACAAGTTTTTGTCATCGATGCTATTGCTTTCTAAAAAAAAAAAAAAATAAAATGTTACCGCAGCTTGAAGGATATTTTTCAGAGTCGGCACAGTAAACCGCAGATTCTATTGCCTTCGTTAATTTGGAACAATTTGTGTGAAAATTCCAAGTTTTTCTGTGTAAAAATAGGCGGTAACTTTTGACTTTCCAGCTGTGCAGTTTTTGACCTTTTGTAATTCATGAATTCATGACTTTAAAAATTTAATTTGGGACAAAGTCGTTGCTTTGAAACATTTCGCCTTCATCACACATATTTAAGGGAATTAATTTATTATACTTCTTTTGACAGCTGTGAAAATGATGAAAGGGAAATATAAAGTTTTTGTTGTTTTATAATTACCATAAAGCATTTTAAATCCAAGTTAATACTCTTAATTGGTTTTTAAAACTTCTTAAGCTACATAAATTAAACAACGGAAATTTTAGTTATCAGACTTTCGTAATCCTTTAGATGTAGCCATCGCGCAGTTAAACCCAGCAGTTGCACACCACTACACAGTGCCAGTATAAGTTCCAAATCTAACTGGTCATAACACTAAACTTTTTCAAACAGGCAGCTGGTGATTGATTTCGATATCTAAAATCTGGGTCCAGATAAACCCGTATACCAAATATGGTGAAGATATCTCAATATTTGATCAAGTTATCATACTAACGGACGGACAGACGAAGGGCATGGCTTAATAAAATTTTTCTCAAATACTGATGATTTTGATATATAGAAGTCTATATCTATCCCGATTCCTTTATACCTGTGCAACCAACCGTTATCCAATCAGAGTTATAATACCCTATGTACAATTACAGCTGGGTATAAAAATGTAAAAAGTCTCAGATTAGATGTTATTTTGTTGACGACCACGCCAAACGAAACACGGACTATGATTTGATGGACCACGACCTTAGGGCAAGAATGCCAGACTCTTCCAAGAGAAGATATCGGTGCCCGGATGCTGCGGTTGATTGATGTCCTTGTCAAGAAGAATGCAAACGTCACATTCATACAGCAAGCACGATGGACGCGACAAGGTAGAAGGAAAATAGAACGACGTCTAGTAAAGCGGCCATATTAACAAAAGCGCTAGAAGAAACAAGGGTGTTGCTTTTGTGGTGGGAAAAGGACTTTGCAATGAGCAGTCAGCATTATGGCGAGGTCTTTTATATCAACGCTTATTTGGGCAAAGTCACCAATAAATGATGCGAATGGCAAGGATGATGACTTCTGCTAGGGAAAACAAAAAACTACATAAAATGACTGCCTCCGCCATGATACTAAAATCATGCTTATGCTGTTCAACGCGGAGATGGGAAAGGGTCTTTGATCTTGAAGTCGAACAATTTGGCCTCCACAATTAAAAATGTTCAACCGTGTTCAGACTAATTAACTTCGTCGCTGATCATAAAGTGGTTATCTGATTACATGCAGAAACAGATTCAGCCACAAACAGATATACCGAAGCAGTTGACTCTGATGGGATAACATGAAACCAAATCGATAACAGGCATCGATCGATCACAGGCATAGCTCCAGTGTGCACTATAAAATTAATACTTATCATGTATTTATCTGCAAGGAGACTTTGGCTGAGCTTATTTTGCGTCGTGCTCTTAATTTTTATTTTTTCTTCACATTTGTGCAGAGGGAACTACATGTTTTATGCCGGCTCCGGACGGCATCTGCGACGCGGATGAATTTTTACTGAGAAGTTTTACATGACAGAAATAAACTTGGAGTGTTGTCCAAATCACGGCCGCGCGGTTACCCCGCATAGAAAAAGTGTTTGTTTGCCTGCCAAAATGCTGCCATCAGAACCGCTACGGGCTGTCGTCTTATTTCCCTAGAACACCATCTACACAATGAGGCGAGTGTAGATAGAAATTAAATGCTAAAAAAACAGTTTCTGTTGAATACTGAGAAACCTGGGCATCCGAACAGACATATGATTGATGAGCCTATACCGCCCAGGGGTTTAAGTGGTCAGCTCTGTAAGCATTATGAGGAAATACGGCACTTGAGAACACAGCCGCATGAAGCAAAAAAGCACAAGCAGGTCCTCACTGATATACGCAAACAGCCGTCGGACCTCTATGCCAGAAATTGCCCTGCGAATCCGGTCCTTAAAGAAAAATACCCAGTACTAGCAGAAGAGGAACGCACTCTCCATAGGGAAATGGGCGTCATTCTAGCTCAACTTCGATCTGGATACTGTAACAGGTTAAACTCTTACATATCCAGAATCAACCACGACATACAAAATGTATGGTGACAATTTGTGATTGGTCGCACCTAGTGAGAATGAAGAAATTTTGCCATAGGAAAGCTGTTTACAAAACAGACAGCTGATGATTATTCCGCTTTGCCCTCATATCTCTTCACTCAGAACAATCTTCAATCTGACTATGTAACCGACCGGTGGAAACATATTTCAATCTTATTACGTACCTCCCCGTTGATATGATAAGGAATGTCGTACGCTGCTTAGGAAACCACGAGGTGTATAGGCGCGGAGACGACCCTGTATTGGAGAAAATCGTAGCGCGTGAAGAAAGAGGGGAACATAATTTGAAATAAAAAACGTGAGCTAGCATAGCTAGCTAGGAATAAAGCCATACTCTACCTAAAACTACAGCGGATCCTTAAAGCTTTTAAGATCGGAGCAGATAACGGTGACCTGCCTACTGACATACATCATGCGCGGTTCGAGGGGGGAGGAACTTGGGGATCGTCTTGTTTTATGATTTTATTTTTTTCAACAATTGCATCATGTACAGAGTAAATATTGACTGTATTGAAATATATAATATTAATATAAATAGTAGTTTCTTATCACAAAACGGATTTTTACTAATTTTTAATTTTTCTTGCTTGGTATACTATTTTATGTTATCACTATATATTAGCATATCCAAAAATATAATTTTCGAACCTGAAAAATTTAAGTTTTTTGACTTTTTTCTTTGATATTTAAGGTTTTTTCATGACCTACTTAAACATTTTTCATTTGATTTTAAAATTTTCATGTATACCCTGTCCGACTCAAAATTGTCCGCTTAAAGCTTTGGCGATAACAGTTTTTTGAAAAAAAAAAAAATATTTTTTTGGGTTTTGAGGAGTATTTTGGTGAAAAAATTTATATTTTCGCCATTGTTTTTTTAAGGGTTTCTTCAGAAACGTGCAAAAGTGTTGCCGATGAAAACGAATTTGTCTCATAGTTCCTATCCCACTTAAAATTATGTGATAAAAACGTTGGCATTAACAGCTTTTTAAACAATTTTTTTTTTTTTGGTTTTTGGGACTTGTTTTGGTCGAAATCGATTTTTTTCATTTTCAAGGCTCCAAATAATTTTTTATGTATATGTTTCCGTTAGACCCACCAATAAGTATACTAAAATGATCAGGGGATGAGCTAAGTTGATTTAGCCATGTCCGTCTGTCCGTTTGTTTGAACGCAAACTAGTCCCTAAATTTTTGAGATATCTTGATGAAAATTGGGCAACAAGCATATTTTGATGGGGGATTTAACATTTGTCGGAATCGACCGGATCGGACCATTATAGAATATACCTCCCATACAATCGGTTGTTCAATAAGAGGGTTTTCGCCATTTCTGCCCCATTTCTGCCTCATTTTAAAAGCTAGCTACATAAAATTTTACCACAAGCTTACGTATTGGGCATAGATGGTTGTCTGAAAAAAGCGTCAAGTTCGGACATATTTATAATAAAAATCGATTTCGAAAAAAATTATGAAAATCCTCTTACCTGAACAGACGGTATATGCTATAGTGCTCCGATCCGGTCGATTCCGACAAATGTCAAATCGCCCATCAAAATATGCTTGCTTACCAAATTTCATCAAGATATCTCAAATATTGAGGTACTAGTTTGCGTTCAAATAAACGGACAGACGGACATGGCTAAATCAACTTAGCTTGTCCCCTGATCATTTGAGTATACTTATTGGTGGGTCTAACGGAAACATATACATAAAAAATGATTTGGAGCCTTGAAAATGAAAAAAATCGATTTCGACCAAAACAAGTCCCAAAAACAAAAAAAAAAAATGTTTTAAAAACTGTTAATGCCAACGTTTTTATCGCATAATTTTAAGTGGGATAGGAACTATGAGACAAATTCGTTTTCATTGGCAACACTTTTGCACGTTTCTGAAAAACCCTTAAAAAAAAAAATGGCGAAAAAATAAATTGTTTCACCAAAACACTCCTCAGAACCCAAAAAATATTTTTTTTCACATAACTGGTATCGCCAAAGTTTTTAGCAGACAATTTTGAGTCGGACAGGGTATACATGAAAATTTTAAAATCAAATGAAAATTTTTTAAGTAGGTAATGAAAAAAAAACTTAAAAATCAAAGAAAAAAACTCAAAAAACCCAAATAATGCAGGCTCGAAAATTATTTTTTTTTGGTATGCTTAGTGGAACTGTTTTTTCCTGAGCCCAAAACTTATCGAAAAATCGATGGCGCGATATGGGTTAAGTTTCGTCCATGCAAATCAACCCAGCTTACTATATATATTTAAAAAAAAATGTGCTGCTGGAACCGCGCCTGCATACACAGTGTGCTAAAGTTGTGAAGGAATAAACGTCCCGGCACCGGGCAGTGCGAATATCTCGGATAAAGAATAAAAAGTTGCCGGGTAATGACGGACTACTCACCTAGCTGTTCAAACATGTACGCGAAGACGAGGCTTCCGATAATTTGAACTTATATTACTGCTGAAGAAAGTAATTATCCATAACAAACATGCCCTAAGTTTCGACAGAGGAGGCACTCTATGAATTGGATAAAAGCAAAAAAGTGAGTCTTGCCGAAAATGCGGGCAACGCAAGAGAGTTGATGAGATGCTGGAATGAATAAGTAAAATCGCACCTTGGCAGCCACCCCAACGTTGACGGATATAAAGTTGATACTGTAAAAGTCTTAACAGTGAAAAAAAAAAATGAAATGAAGTGGCAAATAACTCTCGGTAGCAAATGCCACTTTGGGCCGAGTAGTTATTTCAAAAGTACGGCCCTCTTTCGACGTACAAAAATCACGCTCTACTAGTCGCTTCCCATACCTCTCCTATTATATGGCTTGGAATCAGGGATGGTCTCGAGATAAGATGCGATGGCCCTTGGAGTGTTGAAGATGATGCCGACGTCGAGTATGGAAGGATTTATAATGATGAGTTTTTTGTGCTTTGCGCAAATATGAAGATAGTGGAAATAATTAATACCTAGTGTATTGGCTGTATACGTTATGTTATACGAATATACCAAAACGATCAGGTCAAGAAAGTATTTGGAGGAAGAGGATGACAGAAACATCTACTGAGTTAGGAGATGCACACGGAAAAAGGCTTGATCACCCTTGGTGCTTCAAGTTGACGTGCGTGGATTTCTATAGTATCGTCCCACTGAATATATATCCAGCGACTAATATTTTTTAGACTACTTCGATTAGAATGAAGAATTGTATAGTTGTTAAACAGCGTTTTACAATGACCAGTCACTACAGGGTACATACATACGTACCTACGCGAATTCGTGTATCAGAATAACGGTATGCAAATGCGGTTACAAACCAAATAATTGCAGAAATTCCATCGTAATACGTACTCTAGGTAGTATATCTGGTATAACAGCGACTGATTCTCAGCAGCTAACGTTTTTGATTGACAAAAACAAAAACAACAACCTGAGTTCGCCATTGTAAGTATGCGATCGAGTGGCAGAGTAGTAAAGAGGAAGCGGGAGTTTGTATGCAGCAATTATCGCCACATATTTTGTTATAATTGCTCTATACCACATGAAAAACTATTCAAAGGATATAAGTACATAGGAGTAAGAAAAAAAGTTCAAAAAACAGGGACCTAGCTGAAAATCAATTCCTAGGGATATTTTTGGTCAAAATACGTATTTTGTTAATTTACGATTGGCTTGTTATTCCTGTAATATTCTATAAAATCTTCGGTTATTATTTCAGAATTTTTAGAAAAAGGTAATTGATAAAAAACGAATGAGATCCGGCAGTAGAAGAGAGTAAATCTAATATTCTGCAAAAACCTGGATTTATTGTTGGCATAAGTTGTTTTTTTTTTTTGTTGAGCCGGCTATCTTTATAAACAAAGTTCGATTTAAATCCCAAAATTTAAGTAAAGTTCAATTTCTTAATAGTATTTCCTTGTATTATATAGTAAATATACAATAAATTAAGCCAATAGAACTGCTAGGCTTCATCAAGGAAGTAGGCTTGAATGATGAGGTGCTGCGAAGGAGATGAAGGCACAATGAGTAATGGTCGCAGTACAATCCTCAATAAATTATCTTTTATCTAAATATACAAACAAATCCCTATAAAATATATATATATATATATATATCAAAAGAAAACGAAAATTCTATAAAATTTTTCAAAAATTTCTTCCATCAAACCCAATTGTTGTAAAACCCAATTTTTTAGAAATCCAAGTTTTACAGTTTCGTAAATTCAAAGCGGAAAACTTCTGGGTATCCTTCCTCATTAACCTTTGGAGGTAAAAAAGCTTGCACTGATGACGACGTTGCTGAACTATTTTCTGAGTTCTTTAAGTCCACGTATTCATCCAGTGGTTTTCATTCCGGTCAATATCCCTATCGCTTAGATAGCTCGAATTACATTAGGAATCCTGCTATTGATGGTTATATTGTTCTTCAGAGTCTTCAATCTTTGAAGCCCACCTTTTCTCCGGGACCGGAGGGTATTCCTAGTTTCGTGCTTAGGTACTGCGCCGAAAACATGTATGAGCCTATTTTAAAATTATTTGAGCTATCTCTGGGATCCGCGTCATTCCCGGCACTTTGGAAACAGTCTTTTATTATACCCCTGCATAAAAAAGGTAGTAGGTCAAAAGTTGAAAACTACAGGGGTATTGCTAAACTTTCAGTCATTCCTAAAGTCTTTGAACAGATTGTTACTAGTCAACTCCAATATCAGTGTTCTAGTATTTTATCTCCATGCCAACACGATTTTATTCGTCAAAGGTCAACCACTACAAATTTGCTTGTATTCACCTCTATAGTTATGGAAGGATTTTTAGCGAACAAGCAAACGGATGTCATCTACACGGACTTCAGCAAAGCATTTGATACCGTCAACCATGAGTTGCTTATTCATAAGCTTGATTTACTGGGCTTTCCGTTTCACCTATTAATGTGGCTGAAAAGCTGTCTTTCTAACCGGACCCAAAAAGTCCTGTTTAAGTGCAATCTGTCGGAATCGTTCGGAGTTTCCTCCGGCGTACCCCAGGGAAGTCATCTAGGCCCTTTGCTCTTTGCCCTTTTCATTAATGACTTGCCACAGACAATATTATATTCCCATACTATAATGTATGCGGATGATGTAAAACTTTGCTATACTTACTGTTCTACCGATTTTAATTCCTTGGATCTTCTTCAGGCCGCCTTGGACTCGTTCCAATGTTGGTGCACAACAAATTTACTAGCTTTAAATTGATCTAAATGTAAGCATATGACATTTCACCGAGTGAAGCCAGCATTGAAATCTTATGTAATAGATGGTACGCCTTTGGAGCGTATATCTATTGCAAATGATCTAGGTGTCCTTTTTGATCCGAAATTGAATTTTAACATGCATATTTCATCTATAGCAAACAAAGCGTTGAGTTTACTTGGATTTGTTAAAAGATGGGCTAAAGATTTCGATGATCCGTACCTCACTAAGGTTCTTTACACATCGCTGGTGTGTCCAATACTCGAGTATTGCTCATGCGTTTGGTCCCCTGTTTCACAAAAGCATATAAAGCGTCTTGAGTCAGTTCAAAAGCAGTTTTTGATATTTGCATTTCGCGGCCTTAATTGGGACTCAAGTCTCCACCGTCCTCCATACAGAAGTAGACTTCTTCTTATTAACTTACCCACTCTGGAAAATCGGAGAATATTACTGGGGTATTGTTCATCCATAAGCTCATTATTGGAGAAATTGATTCTGCGGACCTCTTCAGCCACTTGTTTTTTGCGGTTCCCCCTAGAGTATCCAGACACTACGTTCCTTTCTATTTACCCCTTTGTCGACGAAACTTTGCTAAAAATAATCCTCTTCTTATCTGGTGCGCGCACTACAATGACTTGTATAGCTGCATCAGTCTTGAATGTACTTTTGCCACTATACGTAATGCAATACTTGCCTATCTAATTTAAGAGATACAAGATAATTTAATTTGCCGGCATTTTATTCCTTCCATAAAAGACAGGAACTATCTCGCTTAATGATGAAGGAACATTTATCAACATGTATCATTAAGAAGGAACAAGACAGTACTGTGTTGATTGGAATCTGGTGCATTCCAGCAACGTAAAAAACATGCTTTTTCATGAGTTACTGACCGGAATCGTATGCATTCCGGCAGTATAATCTTATGGGTCAGGCATCGAGCTGATTGGAATCCGGTGCATTCCAACAACACAGGTAATGTTATTTTTTATGCCTTGTGATGGCGTATCCTCATTACACTACTCTTAGCACTGCCGGATTCCCATGACATGCTGATTGGAATCTTGTTGCATTCCAACAGGAAGATTGGAATCCACTGCATTCCGAAATTATGCTGAGCGGAATCTGATGCATTCCGCCAGTATAAGATTTCGGCATAAGTTCTTATTTCTGCTCATATTTCTTATTATTATTATATTCTGAAATTAAAGAGTAATGTTCATTAATATTTCTTTGTTTGTAATATAACATTGTTGAAATCTCGATATATCTTAAATTTTATCTTTTGAGTTGTATATTTATATATCTTTTATATTATGCAGTCGACCATAGTTTGTCGTCGACTTTAAATAATAAATAAATAAATAAAAAAAAAAAACATTCACTTTGTATGGAGGAAAATCTGGAACATCCTTGGGCAAACAAATTGTCAAAGACCTATGCGAGATCTGAGAGACCTATTTTTGTATTTTTTTAGACTAAAATAAGTTGAGCTACACTACTGCATACTCAAAAAATAAAAATCTGAATACTACAAAAAAGTAAGAAATTTTACTTCCTTACATTTCGACCTATTAGTTAATATTTTAACGAATTTAGGGAAAATTCCGCTTAGTTGAAACCTTCTGCTAAAGTTCGAATCGCTAAACTGCTGAATAAATTACTCCAATATTTAGTATTGCATGGTCTTTATTTAGATTACTTTGGGACTAGTACTTCAATATAACATACTTCACAAAAGCGTGCTTAAATCAAAACTGATTCGTTGTTACTCAGCTTGCGCTGTTTTTATAGTCTCGATTTCGTCGTTAACCAATTTCGCCTAAAGTCTAGTAATTTCTCGAACAGTTGCAGCTCATGCTTGGTTAGTTACCAGCTACATAAGTACATGAATATTTATAGTCTATATCCATATGCGTGTGTATGTGTGAGTAACACTTCGGCTGATGACTACATCTGTGTGTGTGAGATAGCTCTTCGTCCCCTTCTATATAAGTGTTGCTAGTTTTAATGTGTCTACGTACATAAGAGTGTCTGGTTCATGTTTTTGTTATTGCGTGATTATTTACTAACAGCTTAGTGATGCCAATTACCGTCACAATATATTCAAGGTATAGTTGAGCTCTAGGCCAATATATACATATGTTTAATGAAAGACAGCAAATGTTTTTAAACAATATATATATATTTGTCGAATGGTTTTTATTACCGATATTTCGACTTCAATTTTCAATACAAACCATTCGGCAAATATATAACACTAGCCTTTACCCGCGGCCCCGTCCGCAAGGAGAAAATTAAATATATGGGATATTCACGTTAGCCTGCTTATCAAGTTATCTGTTTAAAAAGATGTTTCTGTCCAATACATTTTATTTTGGTAATTGAGTAAAAAAAGAACTAAATGAGCTGATAACCTGACAGGATCCCCAAATGATCCCGAAATTATCCAGAAAAATCCACGAAATGACCCCGACGCTATCGCGGACAGATCCCGAAAACCATTTAGAAATGCTACGGAAGGGTCTCCAAAAGTTCCCGGAATAGTCCCAAAAAACCCGAAATGACAACGACACGATTCTAGACTTATCCAGAGAACCACAAAGAAATGATGCCTGAAGGGTACCAAAATGATCCCGAAATAGTCCCGAAAAAGTTCCGAAATGACCCTGTCGGGCTTCCGGACGGTTCTCAAAAACCATCCAGAAAATATCCAGGAAGGGTCCTTAGGGGATCCACGACGGATAGCGAAAACCATACAGAAATGATTCCGGAAGGGTCCCAAAATGATCCCGTATTAGTCCCGAAAAAGTCCTGAAATGACCCCGACGGGATCCCAGACGGTTCTCAAAAACCATCCAGAAAATATCCAGGAAGGGTCCTTAGGGGATCCACGACGGATCGCGAAAACCATACAGAAATGATTCCGGAAGGGTCTCAAAATGATCCCGTATTAGTCCCGAAAAAGTCCTGAAATGACCCCGACGGGATCCCAGACGGATTCCGAAAACTATCCAGAAATGATGCCCTAATAGTCCCGAAATGACCCTGACGGGATCGCGAACGGACTCCTAAATGACCCTGACGGGATCCCAGACAGATCTCGAAAGCCATCCAGAAATGATCTTGGAAACCCAAAATAATTCCGAAACAATATCTGAAAAGTCCAGAAATTACCCCGACGGGATCCCTCACGGATCCCAAAAACTATCCCGAAATGATGCCGGAATGTTCTCAAATGATCCCCTAATAGTTCCGAAATGACCGAAAACCATCCAGAAAGTATGCCGGAAGGGACCCCAAATGATCCCGAATACCATACAGAAATGATGCCGGAAAATACCCCAAATGATCCCCAAATAGTCCCAAAAAAGTTCCGAAATGACTCGGAAGGGATCCCGGACGGATCCCGAAAACCCTCCAGAAATTATGCCGAAAGGGTCCCCTAATGATCCGATACCAGTCGATAAAAAGTCCCGAAATAACCCCGACGGGATCCCGGACGGATCCTCAAAATCATATAGAAATGATGCCGGAAGGTACCCCAAATGATCGCGAAATAGTCCCGAAATGACCCTGGCAGGATCCCGTACGGATCCCGAAAACCATCCAAAAATGATGCCGAAAGGCTCCCCTAATTATCCCGTATTAGTCCCGAAAAAGTCCCGAAATGACCACGACGGGATTCCTGACGGATCCCGAAAAGCATCCAGAAATAATGCCGAAAGGGTCCGCAAATCATCCCGTATTAGTCAAGAAAAAGTCCTGAATTGACCCCGTCGGGATCCCGGATGGATCCCGAAAACTATCCAGAAATGATACCGGAAGGTATCCCGAAATAGTCCCGAAATGACCCTGACGGGAACCCGGACGGATCCCTAAAACCATCTAGAAATGGTGCCGGAAGGTACCACAAATGATCCCGAAATAGTACCGAAATGACCCCTACGGGATCCCGGACGGATCCCGAAAACCATCTAGAAATGATGCCGGAAGGTACCCCAAATGATCCCGAAATAGTCCCGAAATGACCCCGACGGGATACCGCACGGATCCCGAAAACCATCCAGAAATGATGCCGAAAGCGTCCCCAAATGATACCGTATTCTTCGAGAAAAATTCCCGAAATGACCCCGACGGAATCCCGGACGGATCCTCAAAACCATATAGAAATGATGCCGGAAGGTACCCCAAAGGATCCCGAAATAGTTCCGTAATGAACCTGACGGGATCCCGGACGGATCCCGAAAACCATCTAGAAATGATGCCGGAAGGTACCCCAAATGATCCCGAAATAGACACGAAATGACCCCGACGGGATCCCGGACGGATCCCGAAAACCATCCAGAAATGATGCCGAAAGCGTCCCCAAATGATCCCGTATTAGTCGAGAAAAAGTCCCGAAATGACCCCGACTGGTTCCCGGACGGATCCCGAAAAGCATCCAGATATGATGCCGAAAGGGTCCCCAAATGATCCCGTATAAGTCGAGAAAAAGTCCCGAAATGACCAAGACGGGATCCCGAACGGATCCCGAGAACCATCCAGAAATGATGCCGAAAGCGTCCCCAAATGATCCCGTATTAGTCGAGAAAAAGTCCCGAAATGACCCCGACGGGTTCCCGGACGGATCCCGAAAAGCATCCAGATATGATGCCGAAAGGGTCGCCAAATGACCCCGTATTAGTCGAGAAAAAGTCCCGAAATAACCCCGACGGGATCCCGGACGGATCCTCAAAATCATATAGAAATGATGCCGGAAGGTACCCCAAATGATCCCAAAATAGTCTCGAAATGACCCTGATTGGATCCTGGACGGATCCCGAAAACCATCTAGCAATGATGCCGGAAGGTACCTCAAATGAACCCGTATTAGTCGAGAAAAAGTCCCAAAATTACCCTGAAGGGATCCCGAACGGATTCCGAAAACCATACAGAAATGATGCCGAAAAGGTCCCCAAATGATCCCGTATAAGTCGAGAAAAAGTCCCGAAATGACCAAGACGGGATCCCGGACGGATCCCGAAAACCATCCAGAAATGATGCCGAAAGCGTCCCCAAATGATCCCGTATTAGTCGAGAAAAAGTCCCGAAATGACCCCGACGGGATCCCGGACGGATCCCGAAAACCATCTAGAAATGATGCCGGAAGGTACCCCAAATGATCCCGAAATAGTCCCGAAATTACCCCGACGGGATCCCGGACGGATCCCGAAAGCCATCCAGAAATGATGCCGAAAGCGTCCCCAAATGATCCCGTATTAGTCGAGAAAAAGTCCCGAAATGACCCCGACGGGATCCCGTACGGATCCCGAAAACCATTGGGAAGTGATGCTAAAAGGGTCCCCAAATGATCCCGTATTAGTCGAGAAAGGGCCCCGAAATGACCCTGAAGGGATCCGGACAGTTCCTCAAAACCATATAGAAATGATGCCGGAAGGTACCCCAAATGATCCCGTATACGTCGAGAAAAAGTCCCGAAATGACCAAGACGGGCTCCCGGACGGATCCCTAAAACCATCTAGCAATGATGCCGGAAGCTACCCCATATTATCCCGTATTAGTCGAGAAAAAGTCCAGAAACGACCCCGACGGGATCCCTGATGGATCCCGAAAACCATCTAGAGATGATGCCGGAAGGTACCTCAAAGGAACCCGCATTAGTCGAGAAAAAGTCCCAAAAATGACCCTGAAGGGATCCCGAACGGATCCCGAAAACCATACAGAAATGATGCCGAAAAGGTCCCCAAATGATCCCGTATTAGTCGAGAAAAAGTCCCGAAATGACCCCGACGGGATCCCGGACGGATCCCGAAAACCGTCCAGAAATGATGCCGGAAGGGTCCCCAAATGATCACGAAATAGTCCCGAAATGATCCCGGAATAGTCCCGAAAATGTCCCAAAATAATCCCGACGGAATCCCGGACGGATCCCGAAAACTATACACAAATGATCCCGGAAGGGTCCCAAAATAATCCCGGAATAGTCCCGAAAAAGTCCAGAAATGACCCCGGCGGGATCGCGGACGGATCCCGAAAACCATCCCGAAATGATCCCGGAAGGGTCTCGATATGACCCAAACGGGATTACAAATAGGGTGAAGATAATTATAAAACCACGTTAATAAGGCAACAGGCGCGTTGGAGCGAATGAAGAGTTACAAAGAAACATACAGGTAAAGCTAATAAAAGCGGGCTAATAAAAACAATTGAAGGAGGGTGGATGGCGGGAGGAGGAGAGTACCACTGATCGTTTTTCCAAAAATGTTTAGATCTCGATCTGTATGAGCCAGATACCAAAAATTATTGATTTTAGGACAAAATTTACATTGAGTTATAACAATTTATAGATTTTGCACGAGAGGGGAAAGGGGGGGGGGGGGGTGTATCACTGCTCACTTTGTAAGCCCTCGACTTATTTCACCCATTGAGTTTGTAATATTGGTGAAGGTCAGTATACGTAAAGTTATAATGTGTAAAAATTGTTAAAAAGTAATTATTCGAAGGGGTCGTGGGACCCCCTTCCCCCTTTCCATGTTCGAAAAAAATTTCGCCAGTAGCCTATTATCTCTGTCCCAAATTTCATCAAAATCCGTGAAGCCGTTCTGGCGTGATTCAGTCGCAAAGACAAAAAAATATAATAATTAAATTATAACTGTTCCTAGGGGGCGGAGACCACGCCCCTTTTGAAAAATATATAGCTAGTAGATCCTTCTAGACTATTGGCTATATGCGTGCCAAATTTCATACAAATCCGTCCAGCCGTTCTTGCGTGATTGAGTCACAAAGACAAACGTCTGGACAAACATCCAAACATCCAAACATCTTCACATCCAAACTTTGCCATTTATAATATATATTAGATTTGCTGTCTTTTACTAAACATATGTATATATTGGACCAGAGCTCAAACATACCTTGAGTACGAAATTTTCGTGAAATTTTATGGAATTTTCGAACTTTTTTTAAACATTCTTCACATTGGTTAGTGTCAGTTACAAAATTCACAAAAGTTTTTTACTTTTTTAATATTTAACACAAAAAATACCGATGCTAGTACTCATACTCAGCAAAGGAGATCGAGTATACTCGATCCAAGTGAGTACTTCTAAATTTTTTACTAAAATTGAAGAAACTTTTTTTTAAAATGAGCTCAGATGTCTTAAATTCAATAGAATACAAGTAAAGAGATTTATTGTATTTATTAGACCAAGGGTATTGATAAGTTGATTTATTAATTAGAGCTTAATTTGTCGTTCAATTTAAAGCAAACAAAAATACATTTAAACAGAAACGTCACGAATATCAAGTGATTTAGAAGATTTTTGATCGACTTATGACATTAAAAAAAATTTAGTCGCCCCTCGGCAGTGGTTTCGCAAGCTCTCCGATTGGTGTATTTCTCCAATGAAAAACTTTCCAGTGAAAATTCATCTGCCTTTCGGAATCGGCATAAAAGATGTAGATCTCGTTTCCTCAAATTGTAGGGAAACTTAAAAGTAGCACGACACAAATTGGAAGAGAAGCTCGGTCTAAATCTCCACTTGAGTAAATCGCGTCAAGAAGTTTGTTTGTGGCATTAAATGTTTTTTGGAGGACATCAGGACGGACAAGGCGACAGCTGTTTCCATTATACCTTGTGAATCTCTTCAAAGCCTTTTTCCCGGGAGTGGGAGTCGAACCCGCACTCCTACGACAGTTGAAATGGTTATAAACGCATTCAGCTACTTTTGTCCTTTAAACTACCATATCTAAGATTGTAACTGTAAGTGTCTGCTTTTAAGTAGGCGTGATCCTTATCCCCTTTTGATGGGATCTATATATGTATAATACTAAGGACCATATTTCCGCCAAATGCCAAACTGATATCAACGGCTTTTGTTTTACTTCTTGCAAAACTTTGAAATTTTATTTTGTTTAATTTGAGCGGCACCACACACATTTTATAAAATTTTAACAAATTTATATTGTAAATCGTAAATTTATTTTATTTACTCGTCCAGTTTCACCAACTCATCAGTATTTCTTAAAGCATTGTTCTTTTTTTCCATGTGGGCGTGGATATAATCTGATTTCGATCATTTTCAAGACCAACATATCGTGGTCGATGCTGTAAAAGCTGCTAAATAGTAGAACGAAAAAGCTTTATTGTATGACAAGATAAAATGTATTGAAATTTTATGGAGTGAGCAGCTTTTCATAATTTTGTTGATGATAGTCATTCTGCACAATAAACACAAACTTTTATTTTACCACCTTATGCAGAAATCGTCTACCATTCCACCATTATCAAAAAGACGGTTTAAGATAAATGCGGAGCTTTTACCGCATCGTCGACGATCTCAGTTTATGCTCAAGTAACGGTTAAGCGCCAATTAAGTAAGTAAGTAATGGTGCTAATGTAGATAATCGGCACTTTGTAAAGTATCTCAGTATTACACAATACTTGTAAAAAATCATCGAGTACAAAACACTCGAGTATTTTTTGGAAAAGTGTCGATACTACTCACTCAGTACTCGTACCGTTATATCACTGCGAATGACATAGGCAAACATATGAGTTTTGAGCGAGAAATTTTCTTAGCAGAGAGAGAGAGGTTTGCCAAACCACTGCCGAGAGGTGACCCCGCTGAAGCTCATAAAATTGAAGTCTGGTTTAAAACCAATTCTAGGACGGACGCATACAACAAGAAAACGGTGATATGTTTAAAAAACTTAGCAAAAACTAAAATTTAATTAAAATTCTTAACCCGGGCAGTCTTTTTCTCCTGATTGGCCCAAATGAAAATATTATATACACAAACTTCTTGCTATTTATTTTAAATAATATAACTGTTTGGGTCCCCGTACAAAGGCAACTCGATAGCTATGTATTCCTTATGGTAAATAGCTTAGCATTTCATTCATACAACTGCTATAAGAATAGCAACAAACGAAATAAATGAATGCAAGGCGCGAAAGCTTCCGAAGAGATTTTGGGCCGAGCATCCCTTCCAATTTGCGTCGTGCTCCTTTATTTTTTTTCCTCAAAATTGACGGGACGGGAGCTATATGTTTAAAACCGACTCCGAACGGCATCTTCAAGGGAGATGAGTTTTCACTGGGAAGTTTTTGTGGTAGAAATACACTCGGAGTGCTTGCAAAGTCTCTGCCGAGGGGCGACCCCGTGTAGAAAAACTTGTGCCTAATTGAAAAAACACATTTAAAAATTTCTTTATGTTGTTTCTCCCAAGTCGTGAACCCAGGATCTTCGGTACGGTAAGCGGATCACGCTACCACCTTACCAGGGCGGCTGTCGCAACAAACGCAACAATAATAACACATACATACATACGTGACATACGAAAAATAATCAAGCAAGTGAAAATAGCGTAATTTGCATTTTCGTGTAAATTTTATTTGTTGTAAAAGGAAAATGCCAAAGCAACAACCGCAAAAGTGAAAATTATTGCAACAACAATGAAGTTAGAAAGTTAACAGACTGCAAGTAAAAAAAAATATCTAAACAACAGAAGATTTGTATTGTGTCGAGGAAGGCATAGAGAAGTAAAAAACTACATATGTTCATGATCGTATTGAAAGGTTCCGGTAACAAGCACCATTAAGGTACTAGCTCCATCATCTCGGAACGATGTGGTATGACCACGTGGAACTTTCTAGGCCATACCGCCCTCCCACCCCCTAGATCCATGAAGAACTTGGGGTCGCCAGAGCCCCGGCTGTGAGAGAGTGAGGTTGACAATTTGTTTCGAGAAGCTATATATTGCGCTGGCAACCCCTTGAAAGGTTTGCGCTACGCAACCCCTTGAATAAATTTAGTACTTTAGTCGCCTCTTATGACAGGCATGCCTGTCGCGGGTATATCTAAGCCCCCTAACCCGCTGGGAAGCTCTATAATCGATCATTTTGCTGTGGCTTTGATACATAAATAGATAGATAGATCATAAACAACTAAAGCTAAGACTGTGAACCTTGGCAGAAAAAAAAGTGCTGCCAAATGCGAATTCCTTGCTTGCAATGCAAATATTCTTTAATCGATTGTTTTGCTGCATGCCAGATATACGCATTTCGCGGCATTTTATTCGACCAAAGTTTCATATCCTCAGCTTTAGTTGTTTATGATCTACCTATCTATTTATATGTCGAGGCCACATAATCTTTATAAGCTTATTAGTTAAGTATAGTAAAAACTCTGCATTCCTCTAGTACTCTTTACGCTACTATAACTCTTGAATGCTTTTAAATCAATAACGTTTGTAAAACCTCGTCTAACGCTTGGTATATTAATAAACTATAACGAAATTCAACAAAACAGCAAGTAGATAATAGTAAATATGTACATTTATATGTTTTTATCAAGATGGTGGAAATGTGGCTAAAAAGTTTGTATTAAAAACAAATCAGCAACTTTGCATGCAACGCAAATCTTTGAATATAAGTCATTGATAGTAAATATACTTTTATGCTTCTTTATTTGCATATGTGTTTGTATTTGTAGTATGCAAAGGATTTACTTTTGTGTTAATGTGCGCGTGTGAAAAGAGAAATAAAAACTCGGAAATCCCCACTATTTTGCATATAAGTTTATGCTTTCCAAAGCGTTCATACATATGTATGTAGGTACATATGTACTTAACAACACCAGACGAAATCAAAGTTTATTCTGTAAACAGCTAGAGAAAGGGACAAGAAAGCCAAGTAAGGATATCTAAGTTTAATTAAAAACGCAGATAATATACTCAGATGGGCGTTCCAGAAAAAAAAAAATTAGAAGTCATATCTTCCCCTGAAACTGTTATAAGTACTTTGATCATTATGGGCAAGAAAGGGCCTAACTGATAAACTGCTATAAGAAACTTCTACAAGTATGCTTTTACAATAATTTGAATTGCGTATACAAATATATCTTAAAAACTTTATTTCACAGTTTTTAATGTATGAATGAAAAATTGATGTTTGAAGCACGAATTGAAGCTTTGTATGCATGTCAGCATAAATTCAGGTTTGTTTAGGTTTAGCACGTGTAATATCTCACGGAGTATGTATACTCTATTACACTTTTCGTAGTACTTCTGTATGTATAGTTGCATTCATGTCGAATGCATGCAAAAGCACTGGAAAAACATTGGTATACATCCATACCTATGAATCAACTACCTCTGACCAATAGGAATTTATCTATTCTACATATATTATTACAATAACAATAACATTGACATGATGAAAGATGGATCACTTTGAAGCCCTCTAATGAGTGAATGAATAAATATCAGAAGTCATAATTGATCCTCGAAATATTCCAAGTTTATTTCTCCAAGTACATACTGTGACGAATGTTAGCTTCACTAATTGATCTCAAATCCCTAATACTGTTTTCACACAGAAACTTAATGATCTCATTACACCTTCTAATTAAATTGTAAATTTTTTGCTTTCACAAAGAAGTAACTGCTCGATTAATATGAAGGATGAAATGTCAAGCGAATAAAATGACAATGCTATATGACAGACAATCATGGCGGAACGATACAAGGTGGCAGCATGGTGACATACGTACATACATAAATAAGAATTCCATGTACTTTGTTTTTGTAAATTCGATGGACAAATGTCAAAATCGTACTGCGCCGGAAGTTGATGTATCAAATCAAATAAAAAAGGTTATAATCAGCTGTTCGATGCGGCCACTTTGTATCGTTCCGCCATGCAGACAATGACATTTACTTTGACAAATGACATTTTGGCGGCCACCGTGGTGTGATGGTAGCGTGCGCCGCCTATCACACCGTATGCCCTGGGTTCAACTCCCGGGCAGAGCAACATCAAAATTTTAGAAATAAGATTTTTCAATTAGAAGAAAATTTTTCTAAGCGGGATCGCCCCTCGGCAGTGTTTGGCAAGCACTCCGGGTGTATTTCTGCCATGAAAAGCTCCCAGTGAAAACTCATCTGCTTTGCAGATGCCGTTCGGAGTCGGCATAAAACATGTAGGTCCCGTCCGGCCAATTTGTAGGGAAAATCAAGAGGAGCACGACGCAAATTGGAAAAGAAGCTCGGCCTTAGATCTCTTCGGAGGTTATCGCGCCTTACATTTTTTATTTATTAATGACATTTTTAAGCACTGAACACACCAAAAACTAAGAAACTGAACGCTACCAACAGAGTTGCATTGTGCGTTTGACTCCATTAGGCATTCGAATAGCTACTAATGAAATAATTATAGATTCGAATTTTGTAGGGAAGATTGAGCTCAATAAGCGTCTTAATGTAGAAAACTGCCTTTATTATTCAATAAGCCGTCTGTGTGAAAACAGTATAAGGTTATTAAATAAAGGCACAACAACATTAAAGCAAGCTACATAAACACATTAATCATCATCAACTCACATATTTATAAGGCAACAGAGAGATACTCACCATCAGCCGAAGTAGTACTCACATATACAAATGCATATGCCTATGCGTGAGGCTATAAACTAGAAATACATGTACGTAGATGGTTGGTAAGCAATCACAAAATTCACGAAATTACTAGACCTTAGTAGAAATAAGCGGATGAAGCAACGGAGAGTATAAAAGCAGCACAAACTGAGTAGTCAGCAATCAGTTTCATTTAAACACCCAATTGGTTGTGAAGTATTAATGTTATTGTGAAGTACTTTCAAAGTAGTCTAATAAAGACCATTTTGTACTATTAATATTGGAGTTATTTATTCAACAGTTTAGCGACTCGAACGTTAGCAGAAGGTTGCTAATAGGCGGAATTTCACTAAATTCGTTACAATACATTTCATAAATTCTGATAAATTTTTCATATCTCATGCATGCAACACTTTTTCCGCTCGGGTAGGAATGAATTGTTCATAAGGCAGCATCCATATTTTCTGTTTAAACGAATATGTTTGGAACTCAAAAACTATGAATCAAACACACTTTTTCATAAATGCAGCATACATACCTCCTCTATGCATACAAAATGTATCAACTGGGTACTTTATAAAAACGGTATACTATTGTGATTTAAGGATTTTTGAACTGGGTAGTTAGTTAGAAATGTAAAAATCAAACAGCCAAATTGGTGTGGAAGTAGCGTGCTCCGTCTACCACAGCAAACATTCTGGGTTCAATTTGGAACACATTATACATACATGAATAGAAAACGGCCTGCGAAAAAAATTGCGCTAGGTGGCGCAAAGATCCAGATATTCAAAATTTTCGATACGATTTTTGTGAACATATCGATCCTTGCTCCACCTAGCGGCGATTTTTTTCATAAGTCGATTTCTATTCTTGTATGTATTATGTGTTCCAAATATGAGCCAAATCGGACCACAAATACGATTTTTGTGAATACCTCGATCCATGCGCCACCTAGCGGCAATTTTTTTGCATAGGTCGATTTCTATTCTTGTATGTATTACGTGTTCCAAATATGAGTCAAATCGGACCACAAATCAAAAAAGATCAAAAAAGTTAGTACTGATTTTTTGCTATTTTCAAACCTTAAATCGAATTTTCTCATAAAAGTAGAACAAGCTTAAATTTTGGATTCTGACTTAGTTTGGTCCATAAAATAAGAATCCACGAGAAAATCGGTAGTGCTTTGACCCTTCAATTAAACTTGCTTCAGGCACACCATGCTGCCTTTGCTCTGGGCAGTCAATCCAGTGACGTCTGAATTGTTTAGTTTCCCAGTTACTAATAGTTTCCCTGGTGTGTGCGTTTGTAAGTCCACAAAAGGGCTCTGGACCATAAAATGCTGCTATAGCACCCTGTTTTGCTAGGTAATCTACATGTTCATTACCTTCATGTCCCCGATGTCCGGGAACCCATCCTAACAAAACCTTGTTTTTGGCTGCCAGGTCATTAAGGATTTCAGGGTACCCCCCATAAATTCAGAAAACAAAAATTCGGAAACACATTTTTTCAGAAAATATTAGTCAGAACCCTTTTTTCAGAAATCCAAAATTCAGAAGTCAAAATTCAGTAACAAAAATTCTGAAATCAATATTCAGAAGTCAAATTTCAGAAGTCAAAATTCAAAAAGTAATCAGACAGCAAAAAACATTAACAAAACCTTGTTTTTGGCTCCCAGGTCATTAAGGATTTCAGTGCAGTCATCCGCTTAGATGGAGCTGTGTAGGATTGCAATGCACGCAGTGCCGCCTGGCTGTCCGACATAATGTAAGAAGCTCTTCGAGTTTGAGCCTCTCTGCAGACATTCTCTACCACAGATTTCTATTGCATGGCTTTCTGTCTGAAACCATGGTTTAGTGCCGAACATTTCGGAAAGGTCTTTCGCTATTCTGACTGAACTGATAATGTTGCTCGACGTAGTTTTAAACAACTATGTTTGTTTTGTGCACTGGCAAAAGTAAACTAAAAAGGCGCCTGTATACTCAAAATTTTTGATTATAAAATGGGTTAACAAATGCGAAATATTGAAATGGGCCAATATATGAATCAAATTATAAAAATTTTCAAGCACATTTGAGTATACAAAGTAAACATAATTTTTCTTCAGCTATAAACTTTGACTTTTCTGCTGCTAAGTATGGCAAAGCCCTTTCATTTACTGTGTCTTACTGTTCGTTTTCTGTTCATCCTTTTTTACTTCATTTATGTAAATTAAATATTCTTGTATGTTACTTGTGCACACATTTCCTGTACAAAGCTGTTGAAAATGAAATTTATATTATTAGTACGCTTAGATGTGGCTTTATGCATATATTTATGTATGTGTGTGTGATTGAGTACATACTTTACGGTTGTTCGCAGATTAGTGTGCGTGAGGTATGCGAACAAGAAATTAACTGTGGAATTCCCAAAATCGGTGAATCCTTTGTTGTGAATTTATGATGATAGTGACTGAAAATCCTTTTTATTATGCCCATAAGAATTTTTGTGTTACTTTCTTCTTGTTAAAAGCTTATTTAGTGATATATGAGAAATAAAATTTTCTTAGAAACTAAACGTCTGAAGGCACAAAATTCCTTTTATTTTTGTTTTCTATATTCATAGTTCTTATCTAAAAATATCTGCATATAACTTCTATGATAAAAGCTCGTTTGTTTTCTAAAGCATACGATTTCTGTAGGAAGCTTGATTAGTTCGATTGTTCTCAGTCCTCAGAAAATATAAACAATTCAGTCACAGTTACTTTAATTACAAATTATTCATGTTTTATTGGTTGACAGTGACAAAATGTGAGACCTTGTAATTTTTAGAATAATATGTATAAAATGATGCCGTGATGTGATTTTAGCCTGCTTCGCCTACCACAGCAAATATTCTGCATTCAAGTCTCGGGCAAAGCAATATCTTAAATTTAGAAACATCTTTTCTTTTCAAATTGGAAAACAATTATTCTAGGCGGGGTCGCCTCCTATCAGTGATGTGGAAAATACTCCGGATGTAGCTCTGCCATGAAATGTTTCTCAGTGAAGAATTGTTTGCCTTGCAGATGACGTTCGGAGTCGGCGTAGCACATGCACGTTCCGTCCAGTCAAGTTGTAGGAAAAACTAAAAGGAGCACAACGCAAATTGAAAGAGAAATTCGGCTTTAGTCCTTTCGGAGGCATTTTTTATGCATTAAATGTCTGAGATTTAGGCCTAGTTGTCTTAAAAATTTCTCCACGTCAGATATAAAAAAAAAAAAAAAAAAAAAATCAGATATGCCTTGTTATAATATAAGCACCCCTACTTTGCACCTAGGTTTGCATTTATATGTGCCGTCAAACGATGGTTGTTTTAGTGGATATTCAAAAGGGGGTTACTCCAGCATGATCGAATCAGTTTTATGGTTTTGGTTAGTTAAATTTGTTTATAAAATATCCAGGGACCCACCAATTTTTAAAATCATATTTAAAATGTTACTGCATGGACTGGTAGTTTCATACCTGTATTATGAAGTACCTGGTAGATCATTTTTATGGGTACTGGACTAGGAACTATTTTATATAAAAATATCTAAAATATGATGTGATTTTTTTAGGATTGCTACTTTCTTATAGAAGAAGTGAAAGAAGACGGACGTGTTTTTATTTTATCCGTCTCAGTTTTTATTTTCATGCGCAATTGGCCTTTTAATTTTTAATCTGAATTAATAAATAAACTCGTTGATGAGCAAAAAATATAAAATCCAAATTGGAATTTGTGAAGATAGTGACTTTGCCAACAAATTTTTATGAAAAAGTGGTGGCGGATTAGGCAAAATGCCGCCGTCTGAATGCAAAGAATGCTTGGTAAAACTAGTGCAAATAGACGATGCGATTTCATGTTCGGGTGGATGTGGATCTTTTTTTGCATAAAATGCAGCAACACGAAAAGAACAGAAATTAAATTATTGAGTGAAAATGCTAATTTAAAGTGGTTTTGAAATCAATGCTGGGTATGTGATACTAATAACAAATTTATTGAAATAAAACATTTGATACAAAGTTGTGATCAAAAGAGACTAGGAAAGACAGAAATGAAGGATATAATTGAAGAAGCATTATTTCACAAAATACAGCAGTTGAAAGTTAGTCTGATTACTGATTTCAATTCATTGCTTGAACATAATGTAGAAATTAAAATTAATCAAATGAGAAAAGATATTCTGTCTGAGTTATCACAAACAATAGAAAATAATAGCGAAAAATTAAGTGAAGTTTTGGCGGGTACCAGCCTAAACAACAACACAAATGTAAACAAAACAAGTAAGGAAGGTTAAGTTCGGGTGTAACCGAACATTACATACTCAGTTGAGAGCTATGGTGACAACATAAGGGAAAATAACCATGTAGGAAAATGAACCGAGGAAAACCCTGGAATGTGTTTGTATGACATGCGTATCAAATAAAAGGCATTAAAGAGTATTTTATGAGGGAGCGGGCCATAGTTCTACAGGTGGACGCCATTTAGGGATATAGCCATAAAGGTGGATCAGGGTTGACTCTAGAATGCGTTTGTACGGTATGGGTATCAAATGAAAGATGTTAATGAGTATTTTAAAAGGGAGTAATCCTTAGTTCCATAGGTGGACGCTTCGTGCCAGGGTACTCGATTATAAGCGAGCCGTTGTGTGAATTATTACGCAAAGATCAACAGTTTAAATGGACTGATAGGCAAGAGAAAGCATTTTTGATGTTGAAGACAGCGTTAACATCGAAGCCGGTGATGGCAGGTTATCGCGTTGAAGCAGATCATCAAATACATACTGATGCCAGTTCTGTTGGCATTGCAGGCGTGCTCTTACAGCGGGAAGGCAGTGACTGGAAACCAGTTGCGTATTATAGCAGATCAACAACAGATAGCGAACGTAATTTTCACAGCTATGAACTCGAAGTTTTAGCAGTGGTTAGTAGTCTAGAGCGTTTTAGATATTACGTACAAGGTAAAGAAATTGTAGTGGTGACGGACTGTAATGCAGTTACTACAGCAATGCAGAAGCGTGAGTTGATACCAAGAATTGCACGTTGGTGGCTACGTATCCAGGACTTTATTGTTAAGTTAGAACATCGACCAGGCGAAAGGATGGAACATGTTGATTTCCTAAGCAGAACACCAAACGAAAAAAGCATAGATATAGATACAGCATCCTTAAAAATTTCAAAAACAACAATAGAAATGGGAGATTGGATGTACAGTATGCAACAGCAAGACAATAATATTCGTTCTATTATTGAGAAATTAGAAAGCGGTGACAAAAATAAAAATGAAGAATATAAGCTCGAAAATGGGCGGGTTTACCGAAAACAGAAAGGTGATAAATTATGGTTAGTACCAAAATCAATGCGTTACAAAATTATAGCTAGCGTACATGAGAAAGTTAAACACCTTAGCACGGAGAAAACTTTAGAAGAAACACAGAAATACTTTTGGTTTCCACGTATGCGAAATTTCATAAAATCTTTTATACAATCATGCGTCGAGTGTGCGTACAATAAGCAGCGGGGTGGTAAAACAGAAGGGGCGTACCATTACGATGAAGTCGATCCTATACCGTTTAAAACGATACATATTGATCATCTTGGACCTTTTCCCCGTAGTAAAAAGGGAAACGAACATATTATAGTTTTAGTGGATTCATTTACAAAATATACGGTAGTACGAGCAGTTAAGAGTACTGAAACCCGACATGTATTGACACTATTGAATGAGGTGAGCAGTTATTTTGGAGTGCCTACACGTATCGTAACAGATCGAGGGAAAGCATTCACATGAAATGACTTTAAGAATTATTGTAACAATCACGACATCAAGCAGATTTTAAACGCAGTTCGAACTCCACGGGCAAATGGACACGCCGAGCGTACAAATCGAACTATTATAGGTATGTTACATCCATCAACTGAAAACGACAAAAACTGGGATGAACAAATTCAAAGTATACAGTGGGCTATTAACACGATGAAGAATAAAACAACACAGCGAACACCCCAAGAACTTTTATTCAGTTATAAACCTAGAGATATTTTACAAAACAAATTGATATTAGCATTACATGAAGATAAAACTATTAACAACGACGAGATGAAAGAGATACAAACAGATGCCGTGCATCGAATAAATCAGCAAAGAGAGAAAGCAAAATCTAAATTCGACGAAAGACATAGTAAACCAACACAGTACAACGTCGGCGATCTTGTTCTCGCCGAAAATGAACAGGTGAGCACTGGTGGTTCTCGCAAATTGGAGCCACTGTACAAAGGGCCGTTTTTGATAACAAAGGTTATAGGTAAAGACCGGTATCTCATTGAAGACATACCTGGATCGAAACGTAAGCAACGACATTATACTTCAATTTTTGCATCAGATAAGTTGAAGCCATGGTGTAGTTTACCCAATTTTGATGGTTTTGACGACGACGACGACGGAGCCGAGGGCGACTCCAGTAATCAAGATTGGCCGAATGTAAGGTCATCTTAAGTATACGAGCAATATAATATAAAGGCAACCTAATCTATGGTCAATATAATACAATGGTTAGGCTGACCCTACCTTAGTAATTAATCCTACGAAATACATCATCTCTGCACATGAACGGAATAATAATCAATTGGCAACCCTTACTCAATGTCAGCGACAAAAGAGCAGTTTAGATTTGAACAACGCGCCGTGAACAACGTCGGTTCAGCAAAGGGCAGAGAAATCATTCTAATACTCATTTTAATTTCAATAAATTAAACCATTTAATTAATTTCATTTAAACACACATATTTTCCTATATTTAACTTTAAACTTTAATAAACATGAATTGTTAGTTATAATGTGCTAATGTGCATAAATCGGCAGCGTTTTTATTTAATCAGAATCCAGAAAATCCTGACAACCCGAAAGATCTTGAATAAAGACTCTTTCAAATATATCATAGAAGATATCCCGTAAAAATCATTTCGATCCGAGCTATATATAATATATATCCCATACAACCGATCGTTCAGATAGAAAGATTTTTAGCCAATTCTCCCTTAATTTCCAATATAAAAACGTGTAACTTGGTGACATATATTCTAATATATCATAGGAGTTATATACAATATATATCCCATATAACCGATCGTTCAGATAAGGGGGTTTTTTGCCATTTTTATACTCAGTTGAGCAGAGCTCACAGAGTATATTAACTGTGATTGGATAACGGTTGGTTGTACAGGTATAAAGGAATCGAGATAGATATAGACTTCCATATATCAAAATCATCAGGATCGAAAAAAAATTTGATTGAGCCATGTCCGTCCGTCTGTCCGTTAACACGATAACTTGAGTAAATTTTGAGGTATCTTGATGAAATTTGGTATGTAGGTTCCTCATCTCAGATCGCTATTTAAAATGAACAATATCGGACTATAACCACGCCCACTTTTTCGATATCGAAATTTTCGAAAAACCGAAATGTGCGACAATTCATTACCAAAGACGCATAAAGCGATGAAACTTGGTAGGTGAGTTGAACTTATGACGCAGAATAGAAAATTAGTAAAATTTTGGACAATGGGCGTGGTACCGCCCACTTTTAAAAGAAGGCAATTTAAAAGTTTTACAAGCTGTAATTTGGCAGTCGTTAAAGATATCATGATGAAATTTGGCAGGAACGTTACTCCTATTACTATATGTATGCTTAATAAAAATTAGCAAAATCGGAGAACGACCACGCCCGCTTTTAAAAAAAAAATTTTTTTAAGTCAAATTTTAACAAAAAATTTAATATCTTTACAGTATATAAGTAAATTATGTCAACATTCAACTCCAGTAATGATATGGTGCAACAAAATACAAAAATAAAAGAAAATTTAAAAATGGGCGTGGCTCCGCCCTTTTTCATTTAATTTGTATAGGATACTTTTAATGCCATAAGTCGAACAAAAATTTACCAATCCTTGTGAAATTTGATAGGGCTTAGATTCTGGGACGATAACTCATTTCTGTGAAAAAGGGAGAAATCGGTTGAAGCCACGCCCAGTTTTTATACACAGTCGACCGCCTGTCCTTCCGCTCGGCCGTTAACACAATAACTTGAGCAAAAATCGATATATTTTTACTAAACTCAGTTCACGTACTTATCTGAACTCACTTTGTATTGGTATAAAATGGCCGAAATCGGACTATGACCACGCCCACTTTTTCGATATCGAGAATTACGAAAAACGAAAAAATGCCATAATTCTATACCAAATACGAAAAAAGGGATGAAATATGATAAGGTAATTGGATTAGTTTATTGACACAAAATATAACTTTAGAAAAAAACTTTGTAAAATGGGTGTGACACCTACCATATTAAGTAGAATGAAATGAAAAAGTCCTGCAGGGCGAAATAAAAAACCCTTGAAATCTTGGTAGGAATACTGTTCGTGGTATTATATATATAAATAAATTAGCGGTATCCAACAGATGATGTTCTGGGTCACCCTGGTCCACATTTTGGTCGATATCTGGAAAACGCCTTCACATATACATCTACCGCCACTCCCTTTTAAAAGCCTCATTAATACCTTTAATTTGATACCCTTATCGTACAAACACATTCAAAGATGTCGTAATCCATGTGGGAACTCATAGTATGAAGATCGTAAAACTTGGTCCTGAGGCCTGATACATTTTGATAATAAATTTTAAGGTCCTTAGGAGGAATAATATGCGTCACATCACTAACTACGGCACTTGATGAGGTGTCCCCTCCTTGCGAAAAGACCGGAACGGTCGAATTTGGACATTTGTAGGCCAGATACTAGCATTTTGATTTGATATACGTATCGTACAAACACATTCTAGAGTCACCCCTGATCCACCTTTATGGCGCTATCTCGAAAAGGCGTCCACCTGTAGAACTAAACCCCACGCCCTTTTGAAATACTCATTAACACTTCTCGTTTGATACCCATATTGTACAAACGCATTCTAGGTCACCCCTGCTTCACCTTTATAGCGATATCTCGAAAAGGCGTCCACCTATAGAACTGAGGCCCACTCCCTTTTAAAATGTTCATTAACCCCTTTTCATTTGATAGCCATATCGTACAAACAAATTCTAGGGTCACCCCTGGCCAACCTTTATGGCGATATCTCGAAACGGGGTCCCCCCATGGAAATAAGGATCACTCCCTTCTAAAATACTCATTAACACCTTTCATTTGATACCCATATCGTACAAACAAATTCTATAGTCAACCCTGATCCACCTTTATGGCGATATCTCGAAAAGGCGTCCACCTATAGAACTAAGGCCCACTCCCTTTTAAAATGTTCATTAACCCCTTTCATTTGATACCCATATCGTACAAACAAATTCTAAGCTCACCCCTGGTCCACCTTTATAGCGATATCTCGAAACGGCGTCCACCTATGGAAATAAGGATCACTCCCTCTTAAAATACTCTTTAATACCTTTCATTTGATACACATGTCATACAAACACATTCCAGGGTAACCCTCGGTTCATTTTCCTACATGGTTATTTTCCCTTATGTTGCCACCATAGCTCTTAACTGAGTATGTAATGTTCGGTTACACCCGAACTTAACCTTCCTTACTTGTTTATTTTATATTTACCTTAAAAATCGTTTAGGTATGTACATCTTTTCCCTATATATTTCTTATCTTATACATCCGATTATTTGAAGATTACGAACGGGATAAGATTATTGTTCAGCCCCATTCATGCAAGGACAGTCCCGTCCTTACTTGTTTTTTTTTTTGACTTATAATTTTAAAGAAGTGTTTTGGGACTCATTGCCGCTTAAATTTCTTAACGCACTTATATCATTATATAGATGTAATGTAAACTGATCAAATTGTATCATTTATGATTTATGTGTTTGTTAATATGACATTGATTTGATGCTTTTGTACGCTAAAATTTTCGCAGATATTATTCAATAAATACATAAGTCCGACACAATCAGTGACAATCAAATGACATGGCGAATACGAAACCAATAATCAAATATTGGATTAGACATTAGATATTACACGTGGATGAGTTGCTGTTGTGATTGCTACAAATGGTGTCATGTATCTATACAAATAATTCGTAATATAATAATAATATATGTACATAAATATGCTACTGATGTTGTGATTGTCATTGCCTGATGCTCATTTTATTATTGCTGCTACTTAACGCATGATTGAGGTGCACGTAAGTGATAGTGTCGTATCATTGATAATACAATAGCACAGACCGAAAGGATGCTGTAAAGTAAATATTAATGGTAAAAAAATTGTATGCATATCGATGTACAAATGTCAAAATAAATAACTGTATGGAGTATTGCCACTACACTGAAAGAAAAAGACTGGTAAAATCAACCGAAACACAGGTCAATTCAACCGAAATTTCTGTAAATTTTTATCCATCGCAACAGGATGTTGAATCAACTACGCACAAATCGTTGATTCGTAATTGACCTGAAATATATTCGAAGTTAACTAAATACAAATGAATTTGATGTGCGCTAAAGTGCAGCGGTGAAATCAGATGAATTACTTTATTGGTGAAATTCATTCCTATTTATACAAAAGTTCTTAACCTATACATATGTACATACTTACATTAATATTTACATACCAAAGGTGCATGACTCAATAGTGAGAAATGGTTTGTCAGCAAATTATTATATTGACCTACATATTGTCAATATGATTCGAGCTTGAGCAGTTAGGTATGACGCATCAGTGTATTGGGCGATTAGGCAAATGCGAATGAACTCATGGTGGTTATCTGGGTCAATCAGATATAAACGTTTGTTTGTAACTATATTTGTAACATTAAGCTTGTTTGAAGTGAGGTGAATTCCACGCAATTTTACAGACCTTTGTAGTAGTCAAATGAACAAAAAAAGTTGTTGCGACAGTTTTGTACGAAAATACCTATGTTGCGGCATTTGCAAGGCAGATGAGTTTTCACTGAGATCCTTTCATAGAAGAAATACATTCGGAGTGCTTGCCGAACAGTGACGAGGGATGACACCGCTTAGGAAAGCTTTCTTCTAATTGAAAAACCTTATTTCTAAAATTTTTATGTTGCTTTGCCCGGGGTGTGAACCCAGGGTCTTCGGTGTGGTAAGCGGAGCACGCTACCATCACACCATCTGTCAATTTTACAGAATTTTGTTAATTTAAGAGCGCCAATTTCTCTTCTGTTGAAATGACAAAACTAATTTGTTCGCTTGACAAAGAACTCGGTCGAATTAACCATAATTCGATCAATTTCACCGAATCTCCGTTAAGTCAAGAACAACAGAACCGATTTGTTGATTTTACTAGCAACATTTCTTTCAGTGTAGGGTGGAGTTATTTGGATGAAGTAAATTTTATGAATGAAATGTGTTTCATGTCTGACCATCTTTGCTCACAGTATGAGGAAATTTAGAATGTAAGCGTAAGGTAAGTGTAGGTGTAACTTGAAGGAAATGTGGGCGGAAAGGAATGGCAGGCAAGTAAAAGAAACGACAAGGGAGAGGAAAGATAGTAGAGAAACTAAAACCGAAACAAAAATCCACGCGAGACATGCTGTTGATTTGTAATTGAAAACAAATCAAATGCAAATCAACAGCATGTCTCTCGTCGATTTTGGTTTCGGTTTTAGATTTGTAAGTGAAATGCTTTTCAATGATAACAGCGCTCATCGATGAGCTATTGGACATCAGTGGGTTAGGGGGCTTAGAATATACTCGCGGTAGTTATGCCTGTCGTAAGAAGCGACAAAAATACCAATTTGATTCAAGGGGTTGCCAGCGGAATATATAGCTTCTCCAACCCAATTGTCAACCTCACCTACCCGTGGCGAATCCTGTTTCTTTGACAACCGAGTCTCTGGAGACTCCAAGTTTCTTATGGATCTATGGAGTGGGAGGGTTCGATGGCCTAGATGGTTTCACGTGGCCATACCACATCGTGCTTGTTACCGGAACGTGCCGGATTCGCATCCGGCCAGGACCATCAATATCGATGACTCTCCACATGGCCTTCGGGAAGTGTCCTTATTTCTACAACAACAACAACAAAAAGTTGTCGGCTTTAATGCATTTGTTATTGGCGAGATATTGTCGATTTGTTATGGAAAGGTAGAAACTTGTTCACGATAAAAAAGTCACCGATGGGTTGCTGGCTTTTTTTCAAGTGTTACAAACTTTTTGAGTAAAAGTTATCAGTTTTATATCGAAAAAAATATTTTTTTTCGACTGAAAGTTATCAGTTTTATACCGATTTCTTGGTGAAAGGAAAGCTATTGTGACGAATATTAGCAACACTGATGGATACTATCATCTATAAGCCGATACTAAGCAGTCACTTGTGTCGTATATATACCGAATGTCGTCACACATGTATATACACGATATATGTTCAGGATGTTCGTTTACTAATAAAAGCGTTCAAATGTTAGTTAAAATTAGTAGATATAATTAGTAATCATTTTATAGCAAAGGTATTTGTGATTACAGAGTTATGATATTCGTTTACTAGTGACGCCGGTAGAGTCGTGTTGTCAGTGTTGAACTTGTAGGGATGCATTTTAATAGGCGTGACAGCTCGGCTATTCCTGACCTGAATCGTCCTCGATTTCGTCGTCGGATTCAAGTTCAGGGCTATTGCTACACCAAGGTTTTATCTTATCGGAGGAGTAAACGGAGCAAAATTTCTTGTTTGTTATTTGGTAACCTGGGATGTCTTCCAATAAATAGCGATCATTTCCCAGGGCTTTTCGTTGATCGAAACGTTTCTTCCATTTCTCACGTTCGTTGACAATGTTGACTTCGGCTTGATTGCGTTTTTCTAAAGCAGTCAACTTTGATGGCTCTTCGTCGATATCACTATGTATGGCGGCAAGTAATTCGTTAGATACGACGTCTCGGAGTTTAAAGTCGAAGACAAGTTCGTTTGGACTAAAACCTGTCGTAGCATTTTTACGCGAATTAACTGACCATTGGAGATCTCTCAATTGCAGATCCCAGTCTTTCGGATTTTCGGTGGTAGTTCGCAGAAATGTTAGAATACATTGGTTCGCGCGCTCAACCTGACCATTTGCACGAGGTGTGCGAACAGCAGTTTTTGTGTGTTTAATGTTATTTTCATTGCAAAAATCTTCAAAGGCTTTCGAAGTAAAAGATGTTCCTCTATCGGTTACGATGTGCGATGGAAGACCAAAATACGATCACATTTCGTTAAGGGACTTAAGAACGTGCAATGTTTTAGTATCGCGAGCGGGCTTTACAACAAGAAATTTACTAAATGCATCAGAAATAGCAATTACGTAGCTATTTCCTCGCTTGCTGCGAATAAAGGGACCTAGGTGATCTATATGAATACGATAGAACGGAATTGGCTTAATAGCGTCGATATAGAGGCTGCCTTCGCTTTTGTCAGTACGTTGTCTTTGATAGCAGCATTTTATACAAGCAGCTATATAGCTCTTTACGTACCTTCTCATATTTGGAAACCAGTACGTCTGTTGAATGCGTTCGAGCGTTTTTTCAAGAGCGGGATGACCTGTCTGATCATGGCATAATCGAACAATGCGCCAGCGTACACCTTTGGGTACAACAAATTTTGCACCACCAGGTTGTTTTCTATACAAACGGTTGTTACGTAGTTGATATTCTGATTTTATTGCTTGTGTTTGCGATGACTTTACTGTACCATTTAAATTATTTATGTGTTGTTCGTAGTTTTTCGTCCTGCATTTGCATCGTAAGGAGCCAATCTTTCATGTCGATATTTACGTTCAATACGAATCCAGCTGGCTCAACCTCCCTAGCAGGTTGGTCAGGCATTCGGCTCAATGCATCAACATGTTGTAACCTACTACCTTGACGATGTACGCATTCAAAATCGTACTCGAGTAATTTTAGCCACCAGCGTGCTATTTTGGACTTAAGTTCTTTATTCTGCTTTACTTGCGCGATTGCAGAGCAGTCTGTTACAAGACGAAAGGGTTTTCCTAGTAGGTATATGCGAAAACGTTGTAGTGTTTCCACAACAGCGAGAACTTCGAGCTCGTAGCTGTGGTATCGAGTTTCGGTATCGGTGCAATGACGACTATAATAAAATACGGGCCGCAATTCACCCCCATCGGTTGATTGTAGAAGTACACCTGCTAACCCAACACTACTTGCGTCGGTATGTACTTCATGTTGGGCATTGTAGTCATATAACACAAGGATTGGTTCATTCGTTAGTAGGGAAATTAATGTTTCAAAAGCATGCTGTTGCTCAGGACCCCAAGTAAATTTGTCCTGATTATTTTTAGTTAGTAAAATGCAGAGTGGTTTCGATAAAATTGAATAGTCCTTTACGAATTTTCGAAAGAAACCCGTGAGACCTAAAAATCTTCTTACCTCCGTTACATTGGTAGGCCGTTGAAAATTCTTTATGGCGTTGACCTTATGTAGTCCCGGTGTAATGCCGTTCTCGTTAATGCCGTGTCCAAGGTACTCAATCTCTGTTGCCAGGAACTTACACTTATCAGGGCGTAGTGTAAGTCCTGCTTCTTTTAAAAGTTTTAGGAACCGCTCTAAACGTAGCAGTCCTTCACATACAGTTTTACTTGGTATTACGATGTCGTCTAAATAAATTACAACTTCGCCCGAATTCATTTCAGCCGCGATTTTATTCATTATAGACTGGAAAGTCGCCGGCGCGTTTACGAGACCGAAAGGCATACGGTTAAACTCGAAGTGTCCATCTGACGTTACGAACGCGGTATATTGTTTTGACGGCTCATCGATTTCTATCTGATGATAGCCCATACGGAGGTCGAGAGTACTAAAATACCGGTTACCCGCGAGTTGAGCAATCTGTTCCTCCATGTTCGGCATGGGGAATGGTTGTTTCACTGTGTTTTTGTTAAGGCAACGGTAATCTATGCAGAGTCTATGCTCTTTGTTCTTTTTCTCCACTAAAACAACTGGAGACGAAAAAGAAGATTCGCTCGGACGAATTATATTATTTTCTAACAACTCCGAAATTATTTGCGATATTATCGGACGTTTGGCAAACGGAACTCGATATGGTTTTAACTGAATCGGCGTATCATTCTCTAGAACAATTTTCATTTTTGAAACCCCGCATTTTCCAATATTTTCGATATTACTTGCAAACACTCCTCTGTACTCGTTTAGTACGTTTTCGAATTGTTGATTATCTTTTTCGTTTAACCCGTGTGGACTAGTTATGTTACGAACTTGCTCGATACGACATTCATCGTTTTCAATTATTAAACGCGTACTCGAACCGCACAGTACATCCTTCCCGAGGAGTACGTTTTCCGAAATTAGCTCGTCACTAATAACCACTAGATTTGCTTCAAATGCGTGATCATCAATCTTTAACAATACATTCATTACGCAAGTGGAAATGTATTCTCCACCACCAAAACCTCGTAGCACTGTTATTACGTTTTTGAGTGTTCCTATACGGTTAGCAAATGTTTTTCGTACTAGCGTACGGGTACTACCTGGGTCGACGAAACCATTTGTGGCATGACCATTTACGCTTATATTCTTCACGATACCGTCGTTATTTTTTTTAACATTTTTATAAACAACCGGAGCTTCTATTGTGTTTACGATATCTTTCTTTTGGGCCGGACACTCTTCACTTCTATGTGTCGTGCGTTGACACTTTGAACACCTTTGTTTTTTCTGTGGCTCTGTACAATTAATAGCTAAGTGACCGAATTTAGCACAATTATAGCACTTTAGATTATTTGTTGCACGCGGGATTTGTTTATTGTTAGACGAATCAACGGATTCTTTCACAACTACTGGTTGCGATTTTGTTGTGGAATAACTTATTTTTGGTTTATATGCACTTTGTTGTACGTCGTTATAAACATTGTAACTCATTATGTCCTTCAACAAATCTTGACACCGCGTATATTCGTTCGATATTTTGCATTTAAGATCGTTATCATTTACACCATTTATAATGTGTCGCGCAATACTAGATTCTGTTAACCCACCTTTATTTCCGAGTGCTAACATTTTATAAAAGTATTCAACCGGCGATTCGTTTTGGTGACGTTTTGTTCGCGAGAGTTTTATATGCGAATCCGCTTCATTAATCGTACACGGAAAATCTGTTAAGAATTTGTTTACAAACTGTGGCCAATTTACAAACGCGCACTGTAGTGAATCGATCCATAATTTTGCGGCACCACGCATTTTTTGTTGCACAGCAAAAATTATGGCACTTTCTTGCCAATTATAGGCATTTTTCAGCATTTCAACACGTTTAACGAATTGTATTGAATTTAAAGATGTTTCGCTTGTTGGGTTGTAATCAGGTAATAGCTCAACAATATCTTTGATCTTATAAGAAGAATATTGGGAACACAATGGGACTGGAACACTATTTGCATGAAAAACATTGCTTCCAATTGGAATTTGTTGGAAAGGTGCAGTTGGTATCTCTGCCCTCTGCCACTGCGGCATGAAATTGCCACTTACATACGTTGTTGTTGTTGTTGGTTGCATATTTGTATTACACGTATACACGGGTGTAACAGGTGATGACGATATTGTCGGCTCGAAATTTTGCGTACGCGTATTCACTCGCGTATTTACATTTGTTGTTGTTTGTTTATTTACTAGGCGCTCAATAGTTTTCTCGAGCGCAGATATACGTTCTACCATAGTGACTTCGTCTGCTTCACTTTCATATTCGCTAAGATTATTTTCTTCATTTATATTTAAACGTTGCAGGAGTTGGTTTTTCGTGCCAGAAGTTGGCAAACCAGCGTCCTTGCATTTTTTTCGCAATTCTTTTAAAGTGATATTTATTTTCGACATTTTGTTTTGATTGCTTTATTCGATGTTATTTGTATACACGACAACACAAATGTACGAGCAATTAGTAATGACACACGTGCGAGTACGAGATAGATATAGACACGGTTTTGAAACGTTAGCGAATGCGTATAATGAAACACAAACCAAATATGAAACGAAAATACAAAGGGATGCGACAATTGATGTATGTATGCACGAATTGCAAAACTACCAATTCGAATTTTTCCGTTGAGCGCAGCTACAAAGCGTATGTCGCTGGAGCCCTAAAATTTGCCGGAGTCTCACAAAATGTGTGGTTATGTTTCGTGTTAAAACGTTTGACACTGAAACTTTCTATTTCACGCGTTTTCACAATTAAACCCGTTTGGTTATTTAGTTTTGATAACGCTTGTTGCAGTTATACATTTTATTAATATTTTAAATTAATAATTTCACAAATTTTCGCACCGTTCGTAGGCGTATTTCAATCTTACTTCTGAACTGTCGTATATATACCGAATGTCGTCACACATGTATATACACGATATATTACTTACGTATCAGGATGTTCGTTTACTAATAAAAGCGTTCAAATGTTAGTTAAAATTAGTAGATATAATTAGTAATCATTTTATAGCAAAGGTATTTGTGATTACAGAGTTATGAATTAATATATGATATTTTATATGAAACCGCACTGCCCGTACTCGTATGACCGCTCTTCGGAGATATTCGTTTACTAGTGACGCCGGTAGAGTCGTGTTGTCAGTGTTGAACTTGTAGGGATGCATTTTAATAGGCGTGACACTTGTATGCACATAAACAAATCAATCATTATATCTACACATTTGTACATACAAGCAGCGGAGAGATACGCACAAGCACATACATATATCTGAGATACTCACAAAAGTATGCAATCATCAGTACTCACATACACACACGCTTACGTCTACGCGAGAGACTATAAACTTCAAATTAACATGCATGTATGTATCTGGCAACTAAGTAGTAAATTCTAGAAGAAGAAACGCCTAAAAGTATGCGAACGAGACAGCAGAGAGTATAAAAGGAGCGAAAGCTGAGTAAGCAGAATCAGTTTGATTTAAGCATGCTATCAGTTGCGAAGTATAAGTGTTACTGTGAAGTATTTTCAAAGTAGTCTAATAAAGACCATTTTGAATTATTTAATATTGGAGTCATTTATTCAACAATTTAGCGATACGACCGTTAGTAGAAGGTGTAAAATAAGCGGAGTTTCCCTAAATTCGTTACACTAAGTTAAAGTTGTTATCTGTAACAAATGTTATCGACGAAATGTGGGGTTTTACTAAAAAACCACTAACCCACTCCGGTATCGCCTTTCTAGCGTTCAACTAATACATTTATACCCCAGATGGCTTCCATATCGTAAATTTCTCAAATTTTTTTTCCACTTAACTATATGCAATTTTGTTTCCCCAGCAGCCTTGGAAGTTTCTCTCTAATCTTAAACCATTATTAAAATACTCATACTCGGCCGCTTCATTGACAGACGTCGTTGTGTACCGCCCTGGCCTAAAAACATGGGCACACGTGCCGTTAAGGTCCAATATGCCCTAAAACGCCCATAACATGAGGAAACAGTTTTGCTCCTTGGAGCTTTTGGATCCCGCGCGTGTGAAGTGTAGGAAATGTTTATGGGAGAAAGCTAGCAACCAAATCCCTATGAATATTTAGTGCGTCAGAGGAACGGTGTGGCCTTTAGCACCGTATCGTAATACTTGTCAGACCAAATGCTTGATTTATACATACTGTTGACTTTTAAACAAACTGAAATTACTTTTCTTGTCGTTTTTGTCATGTATAAACTGTGCATTTAAAATAATACTAGCCTTTACCCGCGGCCCCGTCCGCAAGGAGAAAAAAAAATATATGTGCTATTCACGTTAGCCTGCTTATCAAGTTATCTGTTTAAAAATTATTTTTGTCTAATATATTTTATTTTTGTAATTTAGTAAAAAAAAGAACTAAATAAGAAGATAAGCTGAAAGGTACGCTTTCATGAATAGCACAATACAGTTTTCTCGAATTAAACTACAATTAGCTAAAACCAAAGAGAATTTTTTAGATGAAAATAGTGTTGCTTTTCGGGTATTTAGTTGGTTAAAATATTACAAAAAGTGTAATTATAGATATAACAGTTCGTTACACGATTCATTGAAAAAACCTAAAAAATTGAACGAAAAAGCTCTGTTAGATTGAAGATAAAACATACCGAATTTTAATTACGAATAATTAGCAGCAAATGCACGGCCATAAAAGCTCATAATATAAAAAGGCATGTGTGCTGAACTACCGGTTGCGAAGAGACCTAAAATGATCCCGGACCCAAGATGATACCAAAATTTGCGGGCAGATCCCGAAAATCATCCAGAAATTAACCAGGAGGGGTACCAAAATGATTCCGAAATAGTCCCGAAAAATTCCTCTAATTACCGTGACGGGATCCCGAAAACCTTACAGAATTGATCCCGGAAAAAGTCCGGAAAAGTCCCGAAAAAACTCCGACGGAATCCCGAACAGATCCCGAAAATCATACAGAAATTATCCCGCAAGGGTCCCAAAATGATCCCGAAATAATCCAGAAAAAAGTCCCGAAATAACTCCGACGGGATCCCGGACAGATCCAGAGAATGACCCATAAATTATCCCGGAGGGGTCCCAAAATAATCCTGATGGGATCCTGCAGGGATTCAGAAAATAATCCAGAAATTATCCCTGAAGTATCTATCCTGAAATGATACCGAAATACTCCCAAAAAAGTCCCGAAATGTTTTTGCCGGAACACGATATAGCCCTGAAAAAGTTTCCAAAGTACGCTGACGGGATTCCGTATGGATCCCGAAAAACATCCCGAAATAATGCCGGAAGGGTCTCCAAATGATCTCGAAATAGTCCCGAAAAGTACCCATTTGACCCTGACGGGATCACGAAAACCATCCATGAATCTAGGGGGATCCCCAAATGATCCCGGAAAAGTCCAGAAATAACTCCGACGGGATTCCGGACGAATCCCGAAAATCATTCAGAAATTATCCAGAAATGGTCCAAAATTGATCCCAAAATAGTCCCGAAAAAGTCCAGAAATAACTCCGACGGATCCCGGCCAGAGCCCGAAAATCATGCAGAAATTATCCCGCAAGGGTCCCAAAATGATCCCGAAATAATCCAGAAAAAAGTCCCGAAATAACTCCGACGGGATCCCGGACGGATCCCGAAAACCATCTAGAAATGATGCCGGAAGGTACCCCAAATGATCCCGAAATAGTCCCGAAATGACCCCGACGGGATACTGGACGGATCCCGAAAACCACCCAGAAATGATGCCGAAAGGGATCCCAAATGATCCCGTATTAGTTGCGTAAAAGTCCCGAAATGACTCCAACGGGATCCCGGACGGATCCCGAAAACCATCCAGAAATGATGCCGGAAGAGCCCCAAAATGATCCCGAAAAAGTCCCCAAATGGCCCTGACGAGATCCCGGACGGATCCCGAAAACCATCCAGAAATAATGCCGGAAGAGCCCCCAAATGATCCCGAAAAAGTCCCCAAATGACCCCGACGAGATCCTGGACGGATCCCGAAAACCAACCAGAAATGATGCCGGAAGAGCCCCCAAATGATCCCGAAAAAGTCCCCAAATGACCCCGACGAGATCCCGGACGGATCCCGAAAAACATCTAGAAATGATACCGGAAGAGCCCCCAAATGATCCCGAAAAAGTCCCAAAATGACCCCGACGAGATCCCGGACGGATCCCGAAAACCATCCAGAAATGATGCCGGAGGGTCCCCAAATGATCGCGAAATAGTCCCGAAATGATTCCGGAATAGTCCCGAAAATGTCCCAAAATAACCCCGACGGGATCCCGGACGGATCCCGAGAACTATACAGAAATGATCCCGGAAGGGTCCCAAAATGATCCCGAAATAGTCCCGAAAAAGTCCCGAAATTACCCCGGCGTAATCCCGGACCGATCCCGAAAACCATCCAGAAATGTTCCCGGAAGGGTCTCGATATGACCCTTACGGGATTACAAATAAGGTGAAGCTAATTATAAAACCATGTTAATAAGGCAGCAGGCGCATTGGAGCGAATAAAAAGTTACATAGAAACATACAGGTAAAGCTAATAAAAGCGTGCTAATAAAAACAATTGATGGAGGGCGGATGGCGGGAGTAGAGGAGAGGACCACTGATCGTTCCTCCAAGATTGTCTAGATCTCGTTCTGTATGTACCAGATACCAAAAACTATTGATTTAGGAGAAAATTTATATTGAGTTATAACAATTTATAGATTTTACACCAGAGGGGGAGATAAAGGGGGGCGGGCGGAGGGTGTCACTGCTTACTTTGTAAGCCCTCGACTTATTTGACCCCTTGAGTCTGTGATATTGGTGAAGGCCAGTATACGTAAAGTTATAATGTGTAAAAATTATTGAAAAATAATTTCTCGAAGGGGTCGTGGGACCCCCACCCCTCTTTCCATTTTCGAAAAAAATTTCGCTAGTAGACTACTGTCTGTGTCCCAAATTTCATCAAAATCCGTGTAGCCATTCTGGAGTGATTCAGTCGCAAAGACGAAAAAATATAATAATTAAATTATAACTGTTCCTAGGGGGCGGAGACCACGCCCTTTTTGAAAAATATATAGCTAGTAGATCCTTCTAGACTATTGGCTATATGTGTGCAAAATTTCATCCAAATCGGTCCAGCCGTTCTTGCGTGATTGAGTCACAAAGACAAACGTCTGGACAAACATCCAAACATCCAAACATCTAAACATCCAAACATCTTCACATCCAAACTTTGCCATTTATAATATACTAGCCTTTACCCGCGGCCCCGTCCGCAAGGAGAAATTTAAATATATGGGCTATTCGCGTTAGCCTACTTATTATCTGTTTAAAATTTTGTTTTCTGTCTAATGCATTTTATTTTTGTAATTGAGTAAAAAAAAGAACTAAATGAGCTGATAACCTGATAGGATCCCAAATGATCCCGAAATTATCCAGAAAAAGCTATGAAATTACCCCCACGCTATCGCGGACGGATCCCGAAAACCATCCAGAAATGCCCCGAAAGGGTATCCAAAAGTTCCCCGAATAGTCCCAAAAAAACCCGAAATACAGCGACACGATTCTAGACGTATCCAGAGAACCACACAGAAATGATCCCTGAAGGTGTTCCAAAATGATCCCGAAAAGGTTCCGAAATGACCCTGACGGGCTCCCGGGCGGATCTCAAAAACCATCCAGAAAATATCCAGGAAGGGTTCCTAAATTATCCCGACATACTCCAGAAAAAGTTCCGAAATGGCTCCCAGGGGATCCACCACGGATCGCGAAAACCATACAGAAATGATTCCGGAAGGATCCCAAAATGGTCCCGAAATAGTCCGGAAATGACCCAGATGGGATCCCGCACAGATCCAGAAATGATCCCGGAAGGGTGCAAAAACTATCCCGGAAAAGTAACAAAAAATCCGGAAATGGCTCCTACGGCATCCCGGACGGATCCAGAAATGATCTGGAAAGTTCCCCAAATGTTCCCAAAATGGTCCCGAAATGACCCTGATGGATCCGTCAAACCATCAAGAAATTATGCCGAAAGGATCCCAAAATGATCCCGAAATAATACAGAAAGAGTCACGAAACGACCCCTACAGGATCCCCAAATGATCCCGTATTAGCCCCGAAAAGGTCCCGAAATAACCCCGACGGGATCCCGGACACATCCCGAAAACCATCCAGAAATGATGCCGGAAGAAATCCCAAATGATTCCGAAAAAGTCCGGCATTGATTTCGACGGGATCCCGAACGGATACCGAAAATCATCCAGAAGTGATGCCAGAAAGGTCCTCAAATGATCACCTAATAGTCCCGAAATTACCCTTAAGGGGTCATGGACGGATCCCATAAACCATCCAGAAATGATCCCGATATAGTCCCGAAATGACCCTGACGGGATCTCGAACGCACCCCTAAATGACCCCGACCGGATCCTGAAAGCCATCTCTAAATTATCCCGAAATGACCCTGACTGGACCCCGAAAGGATCCCGAAAACTTTTCAGAAATGATGCCGGAAAGGTCCTCAAATGATCTCCTAATAGTTCCGAAAAGACCCTGACGGGATCCCGAACGGATCCCGACAACTATCTAGAAATGATGTCGAAAGGGCCCGCAAATGATCCCGTATTAGTCGAGAAAAAGTCCCGAAATGACCCCGACGGGATGCCGAACTAATCCCAAAAACCATCCAGAAATGATGCCGGAAGGGACACCAAATGATCCCGAAAAAGTTCCGCAATTACTCCGACGGGATCCTGAACGGATACCGAAAACCATCCAGAAGTGATGCCGGAAAGGTCCTCAAATGATCACCTAATAGTCCCAAAATGACCCTGACGGCATCCCGGAAAACCAATCTTAAATGATGCCGAAAAAGTCCCGAAATGACCCTGATAGGACACGGAAAGGATCCCGAAAACTAACCAGAAATGATGCCGGAAAGGTCCTCAAATGATCTCCCAATAGTTCCGAAAAGACCCTGACGGGATCCCGAACAGATCCCGACAACTATCCAGAAATTATACCGAAAGGGCCCGCAACTGATCCCGTATTAGTCGAGAAAAAGTCCCGAAATGACCCCGACGGGATGCCGGACGAATCCCAAAAACCATCCAGAAATGATGTCGGAAGGGACCCCAATGATCCCGAAAAAGTCCCGCAATTATTCCGACGGGATCCTGAACGGATACCGAAAACCATCCAGAAGTGATGCCGGAAAGGTCCTCAAATGCAAACCTAATAGCCCCAAAATTACCCTGACGGCATCCCGGACAAATCCCGAAATCCATCCAGAAATGATCTTGGGAAGGTCCCAAAATGATCCCGAAATAGTCTCGGAAAAGTCCAGAAATTACCCTGACGGGTTCCCGGACGAATCCTGAAAGACATCCTTAAATGATCCCGAAAAACCCCGAAATGACCCTGACGGGATCCCGAAAGGATTCCGAAAACTATATAGAAATGATGCCGGAAAGGTTCTCAAATGACCCCCTAATAGTCCCGAAATGACCGTGACGGGATCCCGAACGGATCCCGGCAACTATCCAGAAATGATGCCGAAAGGGTCCGCAAATGATCCCGTATTAGTCGAGAAAAAGTTCCGAAATAACCCCGACGGGATCCCGGACGAATCCCAAAAACCATCCAGAAATGATGCAGGTAGGTATCCCAAATGATCCCGAAATAATCCCGAAACGACCTCGTCGGCATCCCGGACGGATACCGAAAATTATCCAGAAATGATGCCGGAAAGGTCCACAAATGAGCCCTAATATATCCGAAATTACCCTGATGGGATCCCGGACAGACCCCGAAAACCATCCAGAAATGATGCCGAAGGGGTTCCCAAATGATCCCGTATTAGTCGCGAAAAAGTCCCGAAATGACCCCGACGGAATCCCGGACGGATCCCGAAAACCATCCAGAAATGATGCCGGAAGAGCCCCCAAATGATCCCGAAAAAGTCCCCAAATGACCCCGACATACTCCAGAAAAAGTTCCGAAATGGCTCCGAGGGAATCAATGACGGATCGCGGAAACCATACAGAAATTATTCCGGAAGGATCCCAAAATGATCCTGAAATAGTCGGGAAATGACCCAGATGGGATCCCGCACAGATCCAGAAATGATCCCGGAAGGATCCCCAAATGATCCCAAAATGGTTCCGAAATGACCTTGATGGATCCGGCAAACCATCAAGAAATTATGCCGGAAGGGTCCCCAAATGATCCCGAAATAAAACAGAAAAAGTCACGAAACGACCCCTAGCGGATCCCCAAATGATCCCGTATTAGCCCCGAAATAGTCCCAAAATGACCCTGACGGGATCCCGAAAGGATTCCGAAAACAATCCAGAAATGATGCCGGAAAGGTCCTCAAATGATCCCCTAATAGTCCCGAAATGACCGTCACAGGATCCCGACAACTATCCTGAAATGATGCCGAAAGGGTCCGCAAATGATCCCGTATTAGTCGAGAAAAAGTCCCGAAATGACCCCGACGGGATCCCGGACGAATCCCAAAAACCATCCAGAAATGATGCCGGTAGGTATCCCAAATGATCCCGAAATAATCCCGAAATGACCTCGTCGGCATCCCGGACGGATACCGAAAATTATCCAGAAATGATGCCGGAAAGGTCCACAAATGATCCTTTAATAGTCCCGAAATTACCCTGATGGGATCCCGGACGGATCCCGAAAACCATCCAGAAATGATGCCGGAAGAGCCCCCAAATGATCCCGAAAAAGTCCCCAAATGACCCCGACGATATCCCGGACGGATCCCGAAAACCATCCAGAAATGATGCCGGAAGAGCCCCCAAATGATCCCGAAAAAGTCCCCAACTTACCCCGACGAGATCCCGCACGGATCCCGAAAACCATCCAGAAATGATGCCGGAAGAGCCCCAAATGATCCCGAAAAAGTCCCCAAATGACCCCGACATACTCCAGAAAAGGTTCCGAAATGGCTCCGAGGGAATCGACGACGGATCGCGAAAACCATACAGAAATGATTCCGGAAGGATCCCAAAATGATCCCGAAATAGTCCGGAAATGACCCAGATGGGATCCCGCACAGATCCAGAAATGATCCCGGAAGGGTCCAAAAACTATCCCGGAAAAGTAACAAAAAATCCCGAAATGGCTCCTACGGCATCCCGGACGGATCCAGAAATGATCTCGGAAGGGTCCCCAAATGATCCCAAAATGGTCCCGAAATGACCCTGATGGATCCGGCAAACCATCAAGAAATTATGCCGGAAGGGTCCCCAAATGATCCCGAAATAAAACAGAAAAAGTCACGAAACGACCCCTAGAGGATCCCCAAATGATCCCGTATTAGCCCCAAAAAAGTCCCAAAATGACCCTGACGGGATCCCGAAAGGATTCCGAAAACAATACAGAAATGATGCTGGAAAGGTTCTCAAATGATCCCCTAATAGTCCCGAAATGACCGTGACGGGATCCCGATAACTATCCAGAAATGATGCCGAAAGGGTCCGCAAATGATCCCGTATTAGTCGAAAAAAAGTCCCGAAAGGACCACGACGGGATCCCGGACGAATCCCAAAAACCATCCAGAAATGATGCCGGTAGGTATCCCAAATGATCCCGAAATAGTCCCGAAATGACCTCGTCGGCATCCCGGACGGATCCCGAAAATTATCCAGAAATGATGCCGGAAAGGTTCCCAAATGATCCCCTAATAGTCCCGAAATTACCCTAATGGGATCCCGGACGGATCCCGAAAACCATCCAGAAATGATGCCGAAAGGGTTCCCAAATGATCCCGTATTAGTCGCGAAAAAGTCCCGAAATGACCTCGACGGGATCCCGGACGGATCCCGAAAACCATCCAGAAATGATGCCGAAAGGGTTCCCAAATGATCCCGAAAAAGTCCCCAAATGACTCCGACGATATCCCGGACGGATCCCGAAAACCATCCAGAAATGATGCCGGAAGAGCCCTCAAATGATCCCGAAAAAGTCCCCATATGACCCCGACGAGATCCCGCACGGATCCCGAAAACCATCCAGAAATGATGCCGGAAGGGTCCCCAAATGATCGCGAAATATTCCCGAAATGATTCCGGAATAGTCCCGAAAATGTTCCAAAATAACCCCGACAGGATCCCGGACGGATCCCGTAAACTATACAGAAATGATCCCGGAAGGGTCCCAAAATGATCCCGAAAAAGTCCCGAAATTACCCCGGCGTAATCCCGGACCGATCCCGAAAACCATCCAGAAATGATCCCGGAAGGGTCTCGATATGACTCTTACGGGATTACAAATAAGGTGAAGCTAATTATAAAACCATGTTAATAAGGCAGCAGGCGCATTGGAGCGAATAAAAAGTTAGATAGAAATATACAGGTAAAGCTAATAAAAGCGTGCTAATAAAAACAATTGATGGAGGGCGGATGGCGGGAGTAGAGGAGAGGACCACTGATCGTTCCTCCAAAATTGTCTAGATCTCGTTCTGTATGTACCAGATACCAAAAACTATTGATTTAGGAGAAAATTTAGATTGAGTTATAACAATTTATGTATTTTACACCAGAGGGGGAGATAAAGGGGGCGGGCGGAGGGTGACACTGCTTACTTTGTAAGCCCTCGACTTATTTGACCCCTTGAGTCTGTGATATTGGTGAAGGCCAGTATACGTAAAGTTATAATGTGTAAAAATTATGAAAAACAATTTCTCGAAGGGTCGTGGGACCCCCACCCCTCTTTCCATGTTCGAAAAAAATTTCGCTAGTAGACTACTGTCTGTGTCCCAAATTTCATCAAAATCCGTGTAGCCATTCTGGCGTGATTCAGTCGCAAAGACGAAAAAATATAATAATTAAATTATAACTGTTCCTAGGGGGCGGGGACCACGCCCCTTTTGAAAAATATATAGCTAGTAGATCCTTCTAGACTATTGGCTATATGTGTGCAAAATTTCATCCAAATCGGTCCAGCCGTTCTTGCGTTATTGAGTCACAAAGACAAACGTCTGGACAAACATCCAAACATCCAAACATCCAAACATCCAAACATCCAAACATCTAAACATCCAAACATCCAAACATCTTAACATCCAAACTTTCCCATTTATAATATATATTAGATTAGATATTAGATTAGATGTGCGTACTACAAGCACACACACACAAGCACATACCCACTTCTAATGCTGGAGTTTGTATATAAAACATAACTGGTACAAAATATTACCAATTGCCAAACAAATAAAACGCCTTCATGCTATGCATACTGAGTAATTTAACGCTATTCCAATATACCGAAAGGAGACATTTTAATCAAACCAAAGACAGCAGACGGAAATTGTGACACCTGCGACTTTTGGTAAACGTGTTCAATAAATTGTCGTTATATTATTAAAGAGAGGAGTGAAAGGAAAAAGGCAGAGCTTAGAGAAGATTTTGCTTAGATGCATCGACGCTGACACGCTTGAGTTGTCGTAAATAATCTCTGCTGTACTTTATTTTTCCCTCCTTTTTCAACTTTCACTTGCTTTAGCAAATGACATAATCTCAAGATTACTTTCATGAAGGCGGTAACAATCGCAAGCTGCCAAAATAAGTACACTTTTGAGCAGGATAAGAATTTTTAATATATAAATATACAGGTAAATATGTCAATATGTATAGATATATTTATTTATTTATTTATTTATTTATTTAAAATACACATATAAGACATAGTCTTTTACAGTGCCATATTTGCTATTATTCTTATTACTAGTACAAAGTAAGTTTAAAAGCTAGAAACAAAAATAGAAGTAACATTCAAACCATACAGCATATGTTCCATGGAGGTAAGTAAAAAAGAAAAAGAAAAAGTAAAATACAAAAGAATGTTCAAGAACAAAGGGTGCGATGTACAGCTAATTTGAAGCACTTAGGATTTGATTCTAATTTTACTTTATTAGGCAAAGCATTCCACAACTGCACAGCCCTAACGAAAAACATTCTCGATGTTACTGAATACTTAAAATACGGTACAATTAGATTGCAAGTACGGGATGATTGTGCGAAAGTAAGTTTTACAAAAAGGCATTCCGGCGTACGAGAAAAGATAATCTTATGTATAAATATTAGTAAACGACGGTCAAAGAATGCTGATAAACTGCATTCAAGAATAGTTTTTGAGAAGTTCGAAATATGATCATATTTCCGTTTAAGATAGATATATCTGGCACAATTATTAATCAGTAGTTGATATTTGTTCATGGAAGCTTTATCCAGGCAACCATATATCAATTCATGGTAAGATATTATTGGTATTAATAGACTTTTGACAAGTTTAAGTTTTATATCTTCTCGAATAAAATAAGCCGTTTTCCATAAATGCCTTAACATATAATACAACCTACTAATTGAGGAATTCACATGATCAACACAAGTTAGGTGCTTATTTAAGATAAATCCAAGAGTTTTGACATTCTTCTCATATTTCACAACACTTCCATTTATAACTAGCGGAGAAATGCCATTCAGATTGTAGGAAAAATGTGAAATAGCGATCGCCTGTGTTTTGGATGCATTAAGGTGTAGCTTGTTCTTTTTAGACCATTGAAATATAGCTTCTAAATCTTCATTTAATCGGCAAACTAAATCCTCTATTAAGCCAAGAGGGGCAGAAAGGTATATCTGAGCATCATCCGCGTAGAGGTGAATGGATACTTTACGACAGCATTTTTCTATGTCATTAATGTACAAACTAAATAAAATTGGACCAAGAATAGAACCCTGTGGAACCCCAGATTTTACTGGTAATAACCTGGATCCACGATCCCCACATATTACCCGTTGGTACCTGTTTGTCAAATAGCTCTCAAGCAGCTTCACAGCATCGCTACTGAATCCAAAATATTTTTTTAGCTTATGCAGGAGAATTCTGTGGCAGACCGTGTCGAATGCCTTAGAGAAGTCCAATAACGTAAGAATTGTGAGTTCGCCATTGTCAAATTTTGGTCTTATGTCTTCTAAAACCTTGAGCATAGCGGTTGAGCAACTATGTCCAATGCGATAACCTGATTGATTTTCCGAAAGCAAATTTTCTTCAGTCAGATATTTCCTAATCTGGTTCGATAAGAGCTTTTCCATCACTTTTGATAAGCAGGGAAGAATACTTATTGGCCGAAAATCACATGGTTGGGAAGCATTAACCTTTTTTGGAATAGGTATAATATTAGCCACCTTCCAAGCATCAGGAAAACTTAGAGATGTTAAAGCAAAATTTAAAATATGCGTTAATGGCGCAATCACATATGGTAATATAAGTTTAATAAATCTTAGACTTATTTTATCTTCCCCTGTTGCATTTGATTTTATTGAAAATATGGATTGTATTGTTTCAGATTCAGTAATATTAGAAAAGTTAAATTTACTGCACCAATCAAGCAAAGAATCGTCGTTGGAAATATTTGACTCACTCTCATTCGGTAACTTGGTAGCAAAGAAATCATTCATTACATCAGCCTCAATCGAGCATTCCGATTTTAAATCATTCTTAATACCAAGTTGTTTTAGATTATTCCAGAGAATCTTTGGTGGTAGACATAGATCAAGTTTGCTTCGGAAATAACCCCTTTTGGCATCCCTAGTAATTTTCGTAGCTCTGTTTCGCAATATCTTATAAGCCTGCCAGTTTTCTTCACAAGGAGATTTCCTCCAAAGTGAATAGCTTTTATTTCTTGCTTTTATTGCCTGAAGTACATCTCGACTGAACCATGGTTGCTTATTTTTGTTCACTCTAATTTTCTTAAGTGGGACATATTTATCAAATAGGTAGTTAACCAAATTGGAAAAATTTTCAACTTTTTTATTTATGTCTGCTTCAAACCATGCAATTGTATATGTAATTTATTTGTACTGTAAGTTGATGAGTGTTTACTGTTACTTTTCATGCAGTTATTGTTGTTATGTTTAAGAATTATTTTCCCCCTTTATCTAACGTACGTTTTGGTGGGTCATTTGCATGAATCGCATTGTATGTGAAACAAAAACTTTGGAGCCCACGTAATTTTTACGATGTTTTTATACTCAGCTGAGCAGAGCTCACAGAGTATATTAACTTTGTTCGCATAACGGTAATCGGTAACGGCATAAACTAATCTAGATAGATATAGACTTCTATATATCAAAATTATGTGGGCGAAGAAAGAAATTCATTTAGCCATGTCCGCCCGTCCGTCCGTCCGTCCGTAAACACGATAACTTGGGTAAATTTTGAGGTATCTTGACGAAATTTGGTACGTAGATTCCTGGACACTCATCTCAGATATCTATTTAAAATGAATGAGATCGGACGGTAACCACGCCTACTTTTTTGATATCGAAATTTCGAAAAACCCAAAAAGTGCGACAATTCATTACCAAAGACGGATAAAGCGATGAAACTCGGTAGGTGGGTTGACCTTATGACGTAGAATAGAAAATTAGTAAAATTTTGGACAATGGGCGTGCCACCGCCCACTTTTGAACGAAGGTAATTTGAAAGTTTTGCAAGGCGTAATTTGGCACTCGTTGAAGATATCATGATGAAATTTGGCAAGAGCGTTACTCCTGTTCCTATATGTGTGCCACATAAAAATATCAAAATCGGATGACGAACATGCCAACTTTAAAAAACAAAATTTTTTAAGTCAAATTATAACAAAAGATTTAATATCCTTACAGTATATAAGTAAATTATGTCAACATTCAACTCCAGTAATGATATGGCGCAACAAAATATAAAAATAAAAGAAAATTTCAAAATGGGCGTGGCTCCGCCCTTTTTCATTTAGTTCGTCTAAAATACTTTTAATGCCATAAGTCGAACAAAAATTAACCAATCCTTGTGAAATTTGGTAGAGCGTAGATTCCATGACTATAACTGGTTTCTCTGGAAATGGGCGAAATCGGTTGAAGCCACGCCCAGTTTTTATACACAATCTACCACCTGTCCTTCCGCTGGGCCTTTATCATGATAACTTGAGCAAAAATCCATATATCTCTACTAAACTTAGTTCACGTACTTATCTGGACTCATTTTATTATACTCAGTTGAGCAGAGCTCACAGAGTATATTAGGTTTGATTGGATAACGGTTGGTTGTACAGGTATAAAGGAATCGAGATAGATATAGACTTCCATATATCAAAATCATCAGGATCGAAAAAAAATTTGATTGAGCCATGTCCGTCCGTCCGTCCGTCCGTCAACACGATAACTTGAGTAAATTTTGACGCATCTTGATGAAATTTGGTATGTAGGTTCCTGAGCACTCATCTCAGATCGCTATTTAAAATTAATGCTATCGGACTATAACCACGCCCACTTTTTCGATATCGAAAATTTCGAAAAACCGAAAAAGTGCAATATTTCATTACCAAAGACAGATAAAGCGATGAAACTTGGTAGGTGAGTTGAACTTATGACGCAGAATAGAAAACTAGTAAAATCTTGGACAACGGGCGTGGCACCGCCCACTTTTAAAAGAAGGTAATTTAAAATTTTTGCAAGCTGTAATTTGGCAGTCGTTGAAGATATCATGATGAAATTTGGTAGAAACGTTACTCCTGTTACTATATGTATGCTTAATAAAAATTAGCGAAATCGGAGAACGACCACGCCCACTTTAAAAAAATTTTTTTTAAAGTAAAATTTTAACAAAAAATTTTATATCCTTACAGTATATAAGTAAATTATGTCAACATTCAACTCCAGTAATGAAATGGTGCAACATATATTACATATATAAATAAATTAGCGGTACCCGACATATTATGTTCTGGGTCACCCTGGTCTACATTTTGGTCGATATCTCGAAAACACCTTCACATATCCAACTAGGGGCCACTACGTTTTAAAACCCTCATTAATACCTTTAATTTGATACCCATATCGTACAAACGCATTCTAGAGTCACTCCTGTTCCACCTTTGTGGCGATATCTCAAAAAGGCTTCCACCTATAGAACTAAGGCCCACTCCCTTTTAAGATACTCACTAACACTTTTCATTTGGTTCCCATATCATACAAACACATTCCAGAGTCACCCTAAGTTCATTTTCCTACATGGTGATTTCCCCTTATTTTGTCTCAGCTGGGTAAATGATGTTCGGTTACACCCGAACTTAGCCTTCCTTACTTGTTATGTTGACAGATATTTCAAAAGTTCCCTGAGACTTAAAATAGAAAATTTAGAACCGCCTTTGTATGATATTATCTTACACACACATTACATAATCAAGCAACACAACAAAAACATCAAAAAACTGGCTAAACAAAAAGAGCGCCTAAAATTTTTACTGCGGTGCAAAGATTATGGCATCATTCCATCACATTTACAGGGTAAGACAAAAACGATACAACACTGCTTTAAACTAGACACCACACGACGAGACCTTATGAAATTAGAACAATGCTTTCTTCTGAAAGTCGTTAACTTAGAAATAAAAGAATCAAACATTAATATTAAAATTATCACAACGACCGTTAAGCACTTACAGGAAACGTTACAAAACAGACTTCAGCAAACAGATTACGAAAAAATCATAGAGAACCACCACCATTTTTCGACACAAATCGCCACAAACACACAAATTATACACAACGACAAACTCCAGAAGCAAATTTCGCAGAATACTATAAAATTTGGCATGAGATTAAATGAAGATTGGTTTGTGAACAATACGAACATCGAAGTACCGCAGGAGTCGCGTTGGTTATTGTCACTTGGCAACAAATTCGCCCTACCAGTGTCAAGAAAAACATTTTCACCCATTGAAATAATCGCCGATTTGGAACAATGCGTACAAAGTTTTGAGGACGAGAGGGAAAAAGATACTGCAAGGAGTGACATTGCGGCAAAAATCAATACTTTTCAGCAAAAAATTAGAAACTGCACTAAGGACAAGTTTATACTGAAAACATCGACAGACACCAAGAGATTCCTTAACCAACACAGAAACGAGATCATAATAACAAATGCAGACAAAGGCAACAAGACAGTTATGATGTACAAAAATGAATACGAACTAAAAATGAAAGAGTTGCTAAACGACAAAAACACATACAAAACAATTAGGAATGATCCCACACAAAAACTGATGAGGAAGAATAACACAATTATAAATAATCTTTACAAACAAAGGAGACTCGATGCAAAACAAAAATTTCAGCTGACATCCGCGAATTCACAAACCACACGCACCACTTAGACCGATTTGCTCATCTATTAATGTACCATGTTACAAATTATCAAAATTTGTTGGAAGCATTTTAGAAAATATTATATCCGATGATCTTAATATAAAAGTTCACTTCAACTTAAAGAAAAAATCAATAATTTTACAATTCAAGACGACGAAATTCTCATTTCATTCGACGTCGTATCTCTTTTTACGAATATACCCATACATTTAGCAATACGCACTATTATGCGAAAATGGGAAAAATTGGAGACACATACACAAATAGACAAAAAACAGTTCCAGACGATACTAGATTTCTGCTTACGTGACAACAATTATTTTTCATATAACAACACCATATACCAACAAATCTACCGAATGCCAATGGGCAACCCGCTATCTCCAACCATTGCACATATCGTTCTGGACAAAATATTGGACGACAGCCTCGCTGAATTAAAAAGCAAAGACATATATGTCAAATACATAACCAAATATGTAGATGACATATTCGCAATTGTTAAAGCTAAAGACGTGGAAGACATACTAACAGTATTTAATGCACAGCATACCAGGATACAATTTACTAAAGAATTAGAGCAGAACAACAAAATTGCCTTCCTAGACGTAGAAATACACCGAAAAAACCAAAACTTAACGTTCAACTGGTATGCAAAGTCGATGGCATCAGGAAGAATTATCAATTATCACTCCAATCATCCATGGAAGCAGAAAATTAACACAGCAACAAGTCTAATAAGGAAAATACATCTTCTAAGTGACGGTGATTTCATAGAAGAAAACAAGAAGAAAATAAAGAATATTCTCTTCAAAAATAGCTACCCGAATACTCTAATAGAAAAGCCTATAATTAATACGACACAAGAAATGGACCACCCTAATTCATCAAATGGACAAACAGAAGCAAACACAAACAAAACTTATATTGGAGTTACCTATATACCCGGACTAACAAGTAATCAATCGCTCAGGAGAATTATGAAAAAAGACAACATAACATTTGCTCACAAACCACACAATACCAGGCATGCTTAACGAACGAAACGATATCATTTCGTTACGATAATCAACGCTAATAAACGAAACGAAGTCATTTCAATAACGTTAATTTGACGTTCTTAACGTTAATAAACGAAACGAAATGTCTTCGTTTCGTTTATTAGCGTTGATTATCGTAACGAAATGATATCGTTTCGTTCGTTAAGCATGCCTGCACAATACACTTAATCGTTTCTTTACAAAAACAAAAGACAAAATAGACAAGGGACAACAATGCAATGTAGTGTATAAAATTCAATGCAACGGTAACAACAACAATGCCTGCAATAAATGTTACATTGGCACAACGAAAAGAGCATTGAGAACGAGAATACACGAACATGAAATGGACGCAAAAAACAGAAAAACAAATACCGCGCTTTCTCAACACCTGACTGACAATGACCATACAGCTGATTTTGGGAACGCAAAAATTTTAGATTTTGAGAGAAGATGCAAAAGGAGGATGACACTGGAAAGTCTCCGCTTCCAACAACATATGACGAATGTCATGAATTTTAAAGAAGACATTGACAATACAAATAGCGCTTATACAGCAATAATAAAAAAATGATAAAAACAAAAATAGAAAATAAGAAAAATGAATGTGTCGATTGTCCTGTGATATTATTGTGTTTGTACAACTAATTAAATTATTGTGAGTTATTGTTTTAATGTTGAATTTGTAATGTTTATTGAAAATAATGATTACTTCTGTATTTTCATGTTGTTTGTTTGAAAATAAATAGACTTCCTGATGATGACGCGGATGCGTCGAAATGCATAGAAGAGAAAAGTAAAAACTCTTTGTTTTTTCTTTATACATATCGACCAAAACAGCTCCAACCCAGCAAACAGTATCTTACAAATTTTACACAAAAGTGTTGTTGGACAAATTTCTGAGAAATCAAAAGGAGTCAGAAGATGCATATGATCCATCAAGCAGAAGACGCGTGCACAAAAGCGCGGGGCTGCAAAATAATATCATGTGCAATTAGACTCACAAGGTGGCTCATATCTCTGAAGAGTGGACACTGCCTTCTTGCGTAAGTTAGAAGTGCGAACTGCAGTAAGAAACTGTTGGGCATATTTGTAGTTCGTGTATTGTGCTCGCCAAGTCAAAGCGTCATCTATTAGCGGCAGCAGAGTTACCAGATCTTGATGCAGCAATTAAGCTAGATCCTAGAAAATTTCTAATATTTTCCCCAGAGTCCTGTTATCTGATTCAGGTTTTTCTGTTTGGCCGTCAAAAAAATTCAGTTAAAACTATGAACACATGTCGTCTATGTAAGGTCTTTATTGACCGGCCAGTTCAACCTAACATTGGCTTCTTTAACTAGTCCCGAGAGGGCAGAACCCACATCGCGTTTCTTCAGGCCAATAATAAAAATATCATCAGCATACATCAGAAATTGTACGCTCTTAAAATAAATTCTACCATCACGGTTTTAAATAAATCACCTTGTCTTAAGCCACATTTGGTTTCGATTTACTCAGAGAGGTCCTTCCCCATTCTTACGGAGCTGCTAGTGTTTCTCAACGCCATTTATCAGAGCCTTATTAACTTTGAAGCTTTGCACTTGAATTCAGACACAGCAGCATACACGCAGCTTCTTTTCGCACTGTCTAATGCTGCTTTGAAGTCGAAGGAAATTTTTAAGTGTCGATTATCTTATCTTGAGTCTTCTCCAGAATTTTGCGCATTGTGAGGATCTGGTCGATAGTAGCTTTACCCGGTCTGAAGCCGCACTAATAAGGTCCAATCAATTTGCTGTCTATGGGCTTCAGTCTTTCGCACAGTATGCTAGATAGAGTCTTATACACGGGCTATATGGGCTTAGAACACCACAGTAGGTATGCCTGTCGTTAGAAGCGACTTAAATCCAGGTCACGTTCGTGGATTGTGCGCTAAGCTTGGGACCTGCTACGTTAAAACTCTTTCCAATGAAAGGTAATACGTGCGAATTAGCAAACAACAAAAATTGCGTACTATTGTTATGAAGGCTGCCGTAGGTTTAGGCCTACTGCTAGAATGATCTTATCCAGTATCAGATTAAAGTGTACTAGACAGAGTGTAAGAGGCTTTGTCTGAAGCTTCACTAGGAAATAAGTGTGATTAGAAAAGGGAGATAAAAATGAGCAAAGTGCGAGGAGAAGATGGGAAGGAGAGGAAGTATGTGCAAGGAAGTAGATGAAGAACAATAGAGGAAGGTTGAGGGAGAGGAAAGAAAGTGTGAGTAGAAGAGTGAAAAATCGGGAATGTAAAAGGGAGGAGATACGGAGGAGAAGAAGGGAGAGGCAAGGAGTTAAAGTTTTTTTTGCGGGAACTACAATATTTCAAATGCCTCTTTTTACTTGTAGAGCAATGATATCGCAGTGGGAGTATTATCGAGTAGGAGAACGGGTGAAATTCCATTAGTTTCATAAAATTTCGTAATAGTTTATACAAAGATGCTGAAATCGGTCGGCTAGGTGGAGCAGATTTTCGATATTTGGTAAAGAGATTTCACATATGAGGAGATCATGGTAAGAGGGGGATGGCATCGGGAGTGGAGGAGGGATTGTGGAATAGGCGGACGAGTGGAAGGCAGACAAATGGAATAAGATATAGACAAGAATTATAAGAAAAATGGAAGATATAGACAAAGAGAATCGGATAGAGAAGGGGGAAGCGAGCTAAATTTTTAAATGTAGGCAAACCAATATTCGAGCAGAATAAAGTATGCGGTGTACTATATTATCAATGTATTTTTATAAAGAAATAGAAGAAATATAGTTATCTCTAGATGGAAATGAGATAACACTTGACGTACTAGAGAGGAACATTTTTCGGAAAATTTATTTACTTTTATCGAGTGGGTATGATAATCGGAACTGTAGCTCCGTAACATCTCTAAATGTAGCTGATATACACAGTACAATTATTTGACTTTTGTCAATATTTGTGTTTATAATTATATCTTTGTCTTCATCATATTTACTTTTCCCTACGAAAAATGACATATCATCGCTATTAAAGCCACACACGTGCTCCAATTGAAGGCTATAAACAAAATTACCATAAAAAAATATACCTTTATTACACATATATAAGTATGCGCTCATGAATATGAAGCTATACACTTTTTTTTTGCCTCTATCATCATCATTATCGGTGGCAAAATGACGACAGCTGCAGAAGTACTTTGATAGAATATGGCCATGAGACAGGACGCAGCTGTAGTAAAGAAGCAATCTCAATCTAACTAAGCGCATAAGTCGTGCAAAACAAAAACAGAAAAAAACTTAAAAAAAAGGAAATAAATATGTATGTTTTCGTTCATGTGCATAAAAATTGCCGACTGAATGTCATCAAAGCAAAATAAAAACTTTTCCTTTTGAGCAAAGAGCAACCTTCGGTGGAACAGCGCCAGTCGATCACCACTTAAGCGAAATAATCCCAGCTAAACTAGTTTTCATCGCACTATGCATTTATGTGTTTACGTTCTACATGTACATTTACATGAATTATTTATATATTTTCTACTTTTGCATGTCATCTCGATTATATTTACTACTTGGTATATATTTTGTGTTTAGTGGGCAATGCTTCAAGTGGCGCATTTACCCATACATATTTTTGATTGCTTGGCCGACAGACGACTTTCGCCGCTGTTGCTTTAGCATACATAAGCTTCAGCTTCACTTTTCCAGCTCACTGATATCTTTGTAGACTTGTTTATTTGGTCATATTTCCTTTCGCCTATTGGCCGACTTCAAAGGCCTATTTCAAAGTGCTACATTTGCGGTTTGCCACAACACATTTGACATTTCATTTCATCGAAAAAGGTATACAAATTCAAATTTTATTATTTGTGGTGACTTAAGTGGTTATTGTTATTTTTATTTGCAAATTTATGTGGGTCACGAAGAAAAAATAAAAAATTAAAAATTTGATACACAAGATGTATTCATGATTGAATTATGGGTATACCCAGTGTCTGATTACAGATGGAAAAAGACGAAATGTTTTTCTAGATTTTGCGAAAGAAATAAAGTTTGGGAAAGAAATAGATTTTGATATTACAGAAAAATTACAAAGTTCACACACGGCGATGGTTACTAGGACATGTTTCTAAATTTCACTTCTTCATCAGCTAGCTTGTAGGGAGCTGAGTATTGACCTCGAAATCTCCAACATTTATAATTTACACTAGTGATGAGGAATTGAAATTTAGAAACATGTCCTAGTAAACATCGCCGTGTGTGAACTTTGTAATTTTTCTCCAATATCAATTACAAAACAATTGTATAAAGTAATTTGAGAATGTCTCGCTAATTAAATGCAGAAATAGATTTGTGGAAAAAATTGATGATGAATAAATAATTTTCCAGGATCATGTGTTCGGAACAAGCTCAAAGCCATAACATTATAAATTTTTTCCATTATTATTGTTTTGATGCGACAAAACAGCTACAGCAATAGTACATCAACAAAAATTTGATAGTCTTCGTAATCCGCTAATGAATTTTAAGATGGTAGAGACGGAAATTTTTTGGAACTATTTTTCTACTTATTTACTACTTTTTTACTTCTAAATGGCTAAACTCGATATATTTCCATAAAATGGGAAAAGGGTTATCAATATATTAAAAAAAAAAAAAAACAAGTAAGGACGAGACGGTTTTGGGATGCCGAAGACCTCATATCTTTCATGAATATATCTAGCTGAGCAATAATCTTATCTCATTCGTAATATCTGAATAATTGTTTATACAAGATGTGTAATATATAGAGAACAGATATACATAAGCAACATTTTTGCTAAATAAATAATAGATCGATAATCCTCACACAAAGTTTAAGCAAGAGGTTATACGGGGTATATACTATATACAAGACCGATTAATACGATTTTCTGATCAAACTATATATGCTGTCCAAGTAAGTATTTGGTGAAATTTTAAGCTTCAAGCTGTGAAAATGGGGCAGAAATTACAAAAAGCTTCTTATCTAAACAAAAATTGCATGGAATATATACTATATATACGACCGATCGGCGGCCACCGTGGTGTGATGGTAGCGTGCTCCGCCTACCACACCGTATGCCCTGGGTTCGCACCCCGAGCAAAGCAACATCAAAATTTTAGAAATACGGTTTTTAAATTAGAAGAAAATTTTTCTAAGCGTGGTCGCCCCTCAGCAGTGTTTGGCAAGCGCTCCGGGTGTATTTCTGCCATGAAAAGCTCTCAGTGAAAACTCATCTGCCTTGCAGATGCCGTTCGGAGTCGGCATAAAACATGTAGGTCCCGTCCGGCCAATTTGTAGGGAAAATCAAGAGGATCACGACGCAAATTGGAAGAGAAGCTCGGCCTTAGATCTCTTCGGAGGTTATCGCGCCTTATATTTATTTATTTTATTTACGACCGATCTCTACGTTTCTTTTTCAGATAATAAAATTTACTATATAAAAAAATGTGGATGAAGTTAAAGCTTCTGTGTGATAAATTGAGGAAGATATGATAAAAAGCATCTTTGCTGAAAAATCGGCTGTATTGGGTTTATATGCTACAGTTGTCCGATCCTTTCGGTTCCAAGAGCAAGATATCTTAAAACTTGAGCATTCAAACAGACAGAGGGACATGGTCAAATTAACTCAGATCGTCATTATAATCCTTTCGGTATACTTATTGGCGTGTCTGTCTCTTCCCTTTTAAGGACTTACAATTTTGAGATTCGTGACAAACTTAGTATCACATTTCGTCTTCATGAAAGGTATACAAAAAATTAAATGAAGGAAGATAATTATAGTGCGAAATAGAAGAAATATGGGTTTCTGAAAAAGTAGGAGTAAGAGATTAACAGAAAGAGTAAAAATAGCATTAAGATAAAATTAAGAGTAAGTAAGAATAAGAGGAAAACGGGAATTTTAGCGAAATAATGAAAAGGATAGGGAAATTGAGTGAGTCGAATAATTAAAGTGGAAAGACGCAAAAGAAACAAAAAAAGAGAAAAAGAAAAAGGTGAGACATGAGAAATGCAGGTGGATTGTTAAAAAAATGTATAGGGCTAATTTTCGGATGCTCGGATAAATAAATATTCAAGCAGTACAATGTCTGTTGTGTACGATCACAAGGCTAGAAATTTATGATGTGGTTTTGCTTTTGGCGAGGATAGCCAGTCTATGTAAAACAAATATCGTTTAAACAACAAACTTTTTTAATGTCATTAGTTGAAGCTATAAAACGCTTGAACTACATAGGCAAATGTGGTTTCCCAGAAACTAATGCCATCAATATTGAGCCTCCACAATACTCATCCGCAACATTTCTGTATTGCGCCCCAAATCGGCATCTCATTGCCGTCAATGCACAGTTTTCATAATCTCTGGCTGTAGTTAACAGGATTCGCAGAAAGTATATTCATTAAGTTCTGCCGATCAAAACGTTATCCGTCTCTGGTGCAATGTAACAGTGCTCACGGTATTAACACGTATGGTGCATTTTTCCTTGATTGAAAAAATTGTGTTAAGATAAATAGAAAAGAAGGAAGATACTTCAGAATCTATCTTATGGCCCTGCCGTTCTAACTATTATAACTAATACAGCGTGGTTTGGTCTGGACAACCCCAAGATGTTTGCATGGATATATGACTAATTCGTTTAAAAAATGGGTTACCCATTGAATATTTCTTATTACAGTTGGTCAAGTATTAACCAATAATTCTATAAGACGAAATTGGATCTTTAAACAAAAAACATTTTTTTCACACTGAAATCATTTAGTCGAACTATGACTATGAACCAGGCTTTGTTTGTTGAAATGAATTCGTACCATTATTGTTACCAGTTAGAAGAGTTTAGCCAGTTTCAGTAATCAGGAAAAAGTCCCATGTAAGGCATGCGAAATTCAACTGCGTAGCAAACAATCTCAAACATACGAGTAAAACGCATTGCTAACAAGTAAAGGTGTCTAAATTCGGATGTAACCGAACATTATATACTCAGCGTGAGTTTCAATTGTACACTTCATTTCAAATAAATCACTTTTCTACATAACACGTGGCACCGCCCGTTTAAAAAAAAAAAAATGCCTCCCAATTTCCTCTTTTAATAAAACTTGATAAGTGAAATATCATTGATTCAAAACTATTTTTTGCTAAGTTATAGCTTATTATTCTAGTCTACGACCCTTTTAAACTTGTGTTATATCTAAGTTGCCGTGGTCTTTAACCGATCCCGTCCATTTTTACTAGAAATATCTTCCGTTATAAGGAAAATATGTGTACAAAATTTCATTATGATATATTAATTCTTCTTCGAGTTATGACTCCCGAAATATAGAAAATTGCTTAGTCATAAAAGGGGCGGTGCCACACCCCTTTTCAAAAATTTTAGTATTTTGAAATTTAATGTTATAATTCAATTTAGAAAGTAAAATTCTATTGATACAAAGCTTTTATTCGCTAAGATATAGCTTATTATTTTCGCCTACGACCCTTTTAAAAGTCCTTTATATAAAAGTAGGCGTGGTCTTTAACTGATCTCGTCCATTTTTTGCAGAAATATTTCCTGCTGTATGGAAAATTTGTGTACCAAATGTTATTACGATCCGTTAATTTTTCTTCGAGTTATGGCTCCCGAAATATAGAAAATTGCTTAGTCACAAAAGGGCGGTGCCACGCCCATTTTTTTAAATTTGAAGTTTTAATAATATTTCCAGCCACCCACACTCACGCCGCACTTGTGTGCATGCATGCACATGCATGCCTTTCATACACAAGCATGTGTGTGTGTGTGTGCAGGTTGTCAGCACCCATGCACGTATACGTAAGGGTGGTTGTGTGTGTGGCTTTTTCCCCTCCTTAATACCAGAGGACTTTTCCCCGGCTTAGCGGTTGTCATCAACGGGACAACCGGCCTCTATTTTCGATTGACCGCCAAGCAGTTCACGTCGCCCAGGATCATCACCGCCATCATTTTGTACGTTAAGGTAACATTATACCTATTGTATATTTTTCTTTTTTGGCGGCCACCGTGGTGTGATGGTAGCGTGCTCCGCCTATCACACCGTATGCCCTGGGTTCAACTCCCGGGCAGAGCAACATCAAAATTTTAGAAATAAGATTTTTCAATTAGAAGAAAATTTTTCTAATCGGGGTCGCCCCTCGGCAGTGTTTGGCAAGCACTCCGGGTGTATTTCTGCCATGAAAAGCTCTCAGTGAAAACTCATCTGCCTTGCAGATGCCGTTCAGAGTCGGCATAAAATATGTAGGTCACGTCCGGAAAATTTGTAGGGAAAATCAAGAGGAGCACGACGCAAATTGGAAGAGAAGCTCGGCCTTAGATCTCTTCGGAGGTTATCGCGCCTTACATTTATTTTTTTTTTTTTATATTTTTCTTTTCACTTTGGAATTAAATATTATTTTATAACGAGGAAATCCTCTTTTGCGTTCTTCTTTATTTATTTCGAGTGACCCATCCATTTCGAGATCGACCCGGGTGCGCCTATCCACTGCCGGTTTCAGATGCACCCAGGCCGAACATTGGTCCTTACGCACCGAAAAAAGAACTAAAAGCCTAAAATTATAGTCCACAACGCAGCACAATTTTGCCTACTACACAATTTCCGAAGGATTTTGCCACAAATAAAAATTTATTAGCCACAGCACATCTGCTTTTTGTTAAAGGATTTGCCCCAGCAGCCAAAAATAGTAACCACTTTGAGCGTTACTTACTATACAACACGATATTATTAACAGCCACCGGAGCCACAGCCATCACATCAATAAATCCAGCACAAAAAAACAATAAGAAGTAAGTGTTATATTTCTTGCCACTTTTTTTTGAGTGTTTGTGATTGAAAAATAAAGAAGATATCCGTGTTTTTTGTGAAAAATTCGAGAAAGTGAAAAGAGTGAAGCTTTATTTTAGTAAGCGGCAGTTTTTTCTTTCATAACTTGTTTTTCGAATTTGATTCACTTGGTATTAATTTATTTCGGTCCTTGTGATTATCTGGTCTATCCCCCCCACCTGTGGTAAGGTTTTCCAGACACAACACAAGGAAGAGGTTAACCTAACCTCACTTTCCGCACGATACCGAATAAGTTTGTTGTTGTTGTTTTTTTTTTTGCACATCACAAACACATTAATTTCAATTAAATTAATCAGGCGCTCACTTCTTGTAAAACCTTTATTTCTTTCTTCACTTTTTTCCGGTTATTTTCGATTTTCATTAGCAATATCGCACGCACTTTTCATTTGTTCACAATACACTCATTTAACTGTCGAGGTGGCGAGTGGTCCCCCCTTTTGTTGTTGCTACTGAGGCAGAAAAGTCCAAAAATAAACCCTTTTTGTTATCGCTACCAAGACAAAAAGTCTGCAATAAACAAAATAAATAATAAACTTCGAAGTTCAATAGTTTTTATTTAGGGCTGGGTAGGCATTTTAACTCTGAAGAGTTCTGTTTTTCTAATCGGAAAGTTTCTCGTTAATAAACGTAAATAAAACAACGGAAACCTACATCCGTTTAGCAGAATCAATCGCAGAGTTCGATAAAGATTGCAGCCTTATTCCCGAAAGCGACCATAGCAAACACACCCTTGCAATACAGCAGGAGGAGTTGCGGTCCTTGTGGAAGAAGGTAAAGTCTGCGTTTGATTCGCTATTGGGATCTGATGAGGCGTCAGCGGATGACGTTATGGCGGTCAGAAAGAAGCAAAAGGCAGCATACGCAATCTACGTGCGATGTTCAGCGTCCATATCTGCTGAGGCAGAAAAATACAAGAAGGATGAAAAGAACGTCAACCCTGAGCAAGAACCTCATGGGCATAAAATTCGCCTCCCTGCTTGCGACACGGAAGTTTTTAAAGGGGATTATCTGTCTTGGCCAACTTTTCGTGACCTTTTCACGGCAATTTATATAAACAATTCCAGCTTGAAAGGGGTGGAAAAGTTATTCCATCTCAACAACAAAACGCAGGGCGGAGCAAAAGATATCGTTAAAAAAATGCCCTCTCACAAATGAAGGTTTCGAGATGGCCTGGAAAAACTTGTGTGAAAGATACGAGAACAAACGTATCTTAGTTAACACACAACTACAAATTCTATTTAACTTAAAAAAGGTAGAAAGTGATTGTGCTAATTCGATAAAAAATCTACAAAATGATAAAAATAATTGTATTTCGTCCCTCAAATGCAACAAAATTGACACTTCCAATTGGGATGCAATCCTGACCTATCTATGCTCGACCAAGTTACTAGAGAGCACGCTGGCTCTTTGGGAGCAAAGTATAGACCATAAAATGGACATATCCAAGTGGGAGGATATGGATAAATTCCTGTCTAATCGGTTTCAGACACCTGAAACAGTGTCTGGTTTTACAGGGCATGTCACTTCAAAAGTACAAAAACCAAACGCGTCGCGACAATCGTCAGAAACCCCTACGAAAAGACTTGGTGCTTTTCAAACAAAAGTATCCAAGCAAACAATAAAATCAATTTGTAAAATGTGTAAATCCCCTGAACACAGATTACGCAACTGTTCACGCTTCTGCGAGTTAACCCCAGTAGAAAGGATTAAATTTATAAAATCCACAAGTGGCTGACTGAATTACTTATCCCCAGGACACACCGTGACGAAGTGTACCAGTTCCTACAACTGTTCCAAATGCCACTCTCGTCACCACACGCTCCTGCATGCGGATACATCTCAGCACACGGCTGTACGCAATCCTTTCAAAGATGCGGATAATATCCCAACAACATCAGCACAGGCGCGACAATCTGCAAACCAGAATGTAAAATCCTGTCATACCAATTCCAGCACAGGCGTGCTATTAGGAACTGCTCGCGTACACATTCACCATAATGGTACCGACTTCTCCGCGCGGGCGTTAATTGATTCAGGGTCTGAATGTTCTTTCATGACAGAAAGACTGAAACGCAGAATCAATTTGCCGGCGAGGAAAATGCATGCCCAAGTGTCGGGCATCACCAATGCAGTATCTGCTCAAGTTAGAGAGACATCCGCCATCGAATTACGTTCACCAGTGGATCCATGCTTTAGCTTGACTACTCCAGTTCTGATTCTAGCCAAACATACTGGGAATCTGCCATCCTGCCATATCAACACGATGACTATGCAGGCATTGCCAGACTTGGTTCTGGCAGACAAGAGGTTCTACGTCAACGAAGATGTAGACCTCATACTTGGTGGAGACATATATCCCCAAATTATAATGAGAGGTCTGAAAAAGAATGTACTTAATACACTTCTGGCCCAAGAGACAGTGTTCGGTTGGATACTAACCGGTCGAGTTGAAGCACCGAGTCCAACGAAGAGCATCGTGTCATTCTACAACGAGGTTGCGTTGGACAACCAATTAAAAGCTTTCTGGGAGGTAGAAAATGTTCCCAAAAAAAAAAATGCTTAATGAAGAAGAAAGGTATTGTGAACTATTAGTTAAGGACACAACAAAACGTGATGAAAGTGGAAGATATACAGTTTCGCTACCATTCAGGCAGGATTACCCTGAGAAGATTGCATTAGGACCATCCCTAAAGTGCGCATGTTCACAGTTCTTCAGAAATGAGGGGCGATTACTGAAAAACAAAGATTTAGGGAAAGAGTATGTTCTGGTGTTGTCAGAATACGAAACACTCGGACATATGAGAAAAATCAAGAATAATATACCATCCGACGATTCGGATAATTATTTCCTGCCCCATCACGCCGTTGTAAAGGCGGAAAGTACCACTACCAAGGTGCGCGTCATCTTCAACGCGTCAAGTCCTACGGCAAATGGCATTAGTCTAAATGACATACTCCACCCAGGTCCAGTACTACAAGCAGACTTGCTCATTTTAATTCTACGTTGGAGACTGTACCGCTTTGTCTTTAATAGCGACATAGAAAAGATGTATAGGCAGATTTGGGTGACCGATAATTACGCCAAATTTCAAAGAATTGTTCATCGAACATCCCCCAACGAACCCATCAGTCTTTGCGAACTAAAGACTGTCACATTTGGTGTAAACTGCGCCCCCTACCTCGCGATACGGTCAGTTCTACAATTGGCTGATGATGTAGAAAATACCCACCCAATAGCATCAGGTATATTACGAGAAAGTATGTATGTCGACGACAATTTATCTGGAGGACATACAATAGCGTCAACTATCAGAGCAAGAAACGAGATTCGCGAAGCATTACACTCAGCTGGCTTTCCATTGCGCAAGTGGACATCAAATTGTGAGGAAATCCTTCAGGACATCCCCAAAACGGATCTGCTCAGCGAGGACTTCCTAGCGTTTGAAGAGGCTAGCTCGGTGAAGGCACTCGGAATACGATGGAACGCGCTTTCAGACATGTTTTACTTCACCGCAGGAGCTTTAGAGAAGGGCGAGAACATCACCAAACGCGCAATTCTATCCGCTATAGCCAAATTTTTCGACCCTTTAGGCTGGCTTGCACCAATGGTCATAGTGGCAAAAATACTAATGCAGAATATCTGGTTAGAGGGCACCGGGTGGGACGAGCCTGTCTCCCCAATTACCTTAGAACGGTGGGAAAATTTCACCCAACACTATAGCGAAATAGATAAAATTCGGATACCGCGGTGGGTAAATTTTTCACCGGAAGACGACATAGAAATCCACGGCTTCTGTGACGCTTCCGAGAAAGCATATGCGGCAGCGATATACCTGCGCGTGAAAAGAGATGATCAGGTTTTCATACACTTACTTTTAGTGAAAACCAGAGTAGCTCCAGTGAAAACCATCTCGCTACCACGTTTAGAACTATGCGGCGCCGTGCTGCTTGCAGAAATCATGGAATCAATATTCCGAAACATTCATTTGGGACCAGCAAAAATTCACCTCTGGACGGATTCAACCATCGTACTCGCATGGACAAAAAAGCCGCCCTGTTCCTGGTCAACCTTCGTCGCACACCGAATCACTAAGATCATCGATATGGTCGGTAGCAAGGACTGGCTTCACGTGGACTCGGAATCTAATCCAGCGGATCTAGGAAGCAGAGGACTACTTGCATCAGAGTTGGTCAACAATTCGTTGTGGTGGCAGGGACCTTCTGGGCTGCAAGAAGACAATTCCCACGGGCCAGCACAAGAGACCGAATACAAAACGTCCGTTGAGGAGAAGAGGGCACAAACATATGCCACGACAAGAGTAGATCATGTAGATATTCTCGACCGTTTTTCAAATTTACCCAGGGCTTTGAAGGTTCTATCCTATGTTAGGAGGTTCTATAAAAGAACGCATCCTAAAACTAAAGCCATGTTCCACGAAAGGTCGCGTATAATCTCAGCCGATGAGATTAAGGCAACGACTCAAGCATTAATACGAGTCTGCCAGAAACAATTTTACGGTACAGAATATTTAAAATTGAAAAATAGGGAACCTATCGATCTAAAGAGTGAAATACTGTCACTCAACCCATACATCGACAAAGATGATATTATTAGAACAGGGGGGCGTCTAGGGGCTTCAAAGACATGTCATACAACGAGCGTCATCCGATCATCTTGCCTTACAATTGTAGGCTGTCTCGCCTTACAGTTATGATGGCTCATCATCACTCCCTTCATGGCGAGAACCAGCTCATGCTCCGTCTTATCCGAACCCAATACTGGATACCGAATGTCAAGACCATGATCAGAGCCATCATCCACAATTGCAAAACCTGCATTATTCACCGAAAGCAGGCGCAGTCCCAACTTATGGGTACCCTTCCCTGCGAACGGAAAACTTTTACCCGCGCGTTTACCAATACCGGGGTAGACTTTGCGGGCCCTTTCGACATCAAAAGCTACCGCGGTAGGGGATGTCGACTGTCCAAAGGCTACGTATGCCATTTTGTCTGTTTCTCCACTAAGGCCATCCACTTAGAAGCCACTAGTGACCTTAGTACCCCATGCTTTCTCGCAGCCTTTGCGCGTTTTATCGCGCGAAGAGGATGTCCGAAAAACATCTACTCCAACAATGGTACAAACTTTGTCGGAGCGTCAAGATCTTTACGACCCGAGTTCAAAGCCTTCCTGGCAGAAAGCCGAGACAAAGCAGTCTCTAAGTATAGCCATCAAGCATTAAACTGGCATTTTATCCCTAGTTTTAGGCAAACATGGCTCGTCAACCTCTAACCAGGACGGGAAGAGTGGCGAATGACCGAGGCATCAGCACTCAAGCATGCACGTTATGCAACTCAACGTGCGTGCTGCCAAGCCGGCGGACTGGCTGTCGTTAGGTTAAGTTAGTTATAAGTATTTTATTTTTTCTTCTTTTTTACGGTCGGTGATCCTTGGAGGACTGTGAGGTTGCGTACCGCAAGGGGGCGGCATGTTTAGGCCCAATGCCTAACTTTCACTTGATTGACGGCGCCCCTCCCTAATGTTTTAATAATATTTCCAGCCACCCACACTCACGCCGCACTTGTGTGCATGCATGCACATGCATGCGTTTCATACACATGCACGTGTGTGTGTGCAGGTTGTCAGCACCCATGCACGTATACGTAGGGGTGGTTGTGTGTGTGGCTTTTTCCCCTCCTTAATACCAGAGGACTTTTCCGCGGCTTAGCGGTTGTCATCAACGGGACAACCGGCCTCTTTTTTCGATTGACCGCCAAGCAGTTCACGTCGCCCAGGATCATCGCCGCCATCATTTTGTACGTTAAGGTAACATTATACCAATTGTATATTTTTCTTTTCACTTTGGAATTAAATATTATTTTATAACGAGGAAATCCTCTTTTGCGTTCTTCTTTATTTTTTTCGAGTGACCTATCCATTCCGAGATCCTCAAAGCATTCCTTATAGTAAAGGAAACCTCTCAGCCGAATTTTGTTACGATAGGTTTAACGATTTTTTATTTATGATTAATTATATTTGTAAAATTGATTTTATCACAAGTGGGCGGTGCCACGCCCACTTAAAAAAATTCAAATTTTTATCAGGAGCCTTAATATCAGTCCACACGTCAAATTTCAATATTCTAGGTGTATTATTTACTAAATAATCAGGTTTTTTGTGTTTTCCAAAATCTTTTATATATAAAAAGTGGGCGTGGTTATCATCCGACTTCACTCATTTTCAATACCAATCTATTCTGGTTCCAGATAAGCTCGCGCCCCAAATTTGGTGAAGATATATCAATATTTACTCAAGCTATCGTGTTAACGGACAGACGGACGGACATGGCTCAAGCAAAATTTTTTTCGATACTGTTGATTTTGATATATGAAAGTGTATATCTATCTCGATTCCTTTATACCTGTACAACCAACCTTTACCCAATCAAAGTTAATATACTCTGTGTTCAAAGCACTCTGAGTATAAAAATGCTACTCATTGCTAAAAGCCTACTATTGGGTATAATTTATAAAACAACACACTTATATAAATACAATTTGAATTCCTTTTAAGTTGCCTTTTTGAATGATTTATTTTTGGGTTTAGTATCTAAGCGTTTGAAGACTTTCAATAAAAGAATTTAAGGTAACATTTTTGTTGTGCATGGATGCGTTTTCCTTAACATAACATATGTGCATATATATAGGCATAGGCAGGGGTAGGACAACCATTGCAATTAAGTGAGCAGCCTCAAAGGTGGGTTAAACTTTATTCGGTTCATTGTATTAATTTAAGTGGAGCTATCAATCATTTAGCTAAAAGCATCTAAAACAAGTCTACAAGGTAATCATACCACATTTTCATATACATTTATAAACTGTAACATTATTTTACTAAAAAAAATGCAATATGATTTCAAGTAGGACCGTTACCATTTTCTCCCTGAAAATTTTTGCAATTTTTTTGTAAATTCATGAAATTCAACAGACAGGATTGGGCGCTGAAAAATGTAAACGAAAGACGAAGTCTCGAGGTTTTTGAACATCCACGTTTTCTGGATAAATGTGTGGTCCATGATAAATAAGAAATCAAAATCATGCGCCGTGACTATAACACCTTAGTGAGAAGGAGCTAGTATTTGCAGCGCATTTAACGAGGCATAATATCTACTTGGGCCTTGTAGCTGCCAAAAACGCCACCCGCTTCTGTGCAATTTGCGCTGATACAAGGAAGCCAGGCCAAGCTCATGTCTATACTCATATGTGAATATGAATATATAAATATATTTTCATAAGTAATATTGATGCAATACCTGCATTTAATGTTTAATGCTCCGCCGCTTTATGATATCATTTTTTATGCGTACAATTTTCTTCCCTCCCTTTTACATATTTTTTTATTTCTTTTATTTGCAAATATTCACCAAAAACCATTACCAGCATTAATCATTCGGCAGGCTTAGAAAATCTTGGCTGTGACGGTTTGAACTATTCAAAAATACATGCACATGAGGGTGTCCTTTTTTGAAACTTCAAGGTATAGTGAGAAATGGCGAACAATTTTTTCCCAATAAGTAATTATGTACGGAGGTTTGGCTAAAAAAAAAAAATGCAAACCTAATTACCGCCTTTTCTTTCGTGAGTGGAATTCAAGCCGATATTTTTGCGATGGATTAGCAAGCAGGCTCGCCAAAGCCATATCTTTTTATTATAAAACTTTTTCCCAATGGCCTTCTGCTGCTTGCATTGTATAAATATTTCCTCAAATATATTTAATGTATTCAAAATTGTTTTCAAGAATTAAGATTTAGGGCACACCTCGCTTAACAGGTGCCCCCGTAAATTCCGAAACACATTTTTTTAGAAAACATTAGTCAGAACCTTTTTTTTTCAGACAGACAAAATTCAAAGATCAAAATAAAGAAGCTAAATCTCAGAAGTTGAATTTCAAAAGTCAAATTTCAGAAGTAAAATTTCATAAGGGAAAATTCAGAAAGTAATCAGACAAGGCGGCCGCCGTGGTATGATGGTAGCGTTCTTCGTCATCCACACCGCAGATCCTGGGTTCACGCCCCGGGAAAAGCAACATCAAAATTTTGTCATCAAGTTTTTTTCAATTAGAAGAACATTTTGCTAAGCGTGGTCGCCCTTCGACGGTGTTTGCAAAGCACTCCGAATTTATTTCTGCCATGAAATGCTCTCAGCGAAAATTCATCTGCCTTGCAGATACCATTCAGATTCGGCATAAAACAAGTAGGTCCTGTCCCGCCAATTTGTAGGAAAAAATAAAAGGAGCACCACGCAAATTGGAAGAGAAGCTCGGCCTTAAATCTCTCCGGAGGTTATCGCGCATTACATTTATTTTTTTAATCAGATGACAGAAAAATGATTAAATTTTTCTCAAAATTCAGAAAAGTTTATTTATTTGGAAGGAATTTTGTATAAAGAACAAGTAAGGACGGGACTGTCTTCGGCTGTGCCGAAGACTTCATACCTTTCCTGAATGAGACTGAACAATAATCTTATCCCGCTCGTAATCTCCAAATAATCGATTTTTAAGATAAATATAAAATAAACAAGTAAGTAAGGCTAAGTTCGGCTGTAACCGAACATTACATACTCAGTTGAGAGCTGTGGAGGCAAAGTAAGGGAAATCACCATGTTGTAAAAGGAACCTAGGGTAACCCTGGAATGTGTTTGTATGACATGTGTATCAAATGGAAGGTACTAAAAAGTATTTTAAGAGGAAGTGGGCCATAGATCTATAGGTGGACGCCTTTTCGAGATATCGACATCAAGGTGGACCAGAGGTAACTCTAGAATTTGTTTATACGATATCGGTATCACATGAAAGGTGTTAATGAGTATTTGAAAAGGGAGTGGGCCTTAGTTCTACAGGTGGATGCCTTTTCGAGATATCGCCATAAAGGTGGGCCAGGGGTGACTCTAGAATTTTTTTGTACGATATGGGTATCAAATGAAAGGTGTTAATGAGTATTTTAAAAAGGAGTGCGCCTTAGTTCTATAGGTGGACGCCTTTTCGAGATATCGCCATAAACGTGGACCAGGGGTGACCCTAGAATGTGTTTGTACGATATGGGTATCAAATTAAAGGTATTAATGAGGGTTTTAAAAAGGAGTGACCCTTAGTTGTACATGTGAAGGCGTTTTCGAGATATCTACCAAAATGTGGACCAGGGTGATCCAGAACATCATCTGTCGGGTACCGCTAATTTATTTATATATGTAATACCACGTACAGTATTCCTTCCAAGATTCCAAGGGCTATTGATTTCGCCCTGCAAAACTTTTTCATTTTCTTCTACTTAATATGGTAGGTGTCACACCCATTTTACAAAGTTTTTTCTAAAGTTATATTTTACGTCAATAGACCAATACAATTACCATGTTTTATCCCTTTTTTCGTATTTGGTATATAATTATGGCATTTTTTTCATTTTTCGTAATTTTCGATATCGAAAAAGTGGGCGTGGTCATAGTCGGATTTCGGCCATTTTTTACACCAATACAAAGTGAGTTCAGATAAGTACGTGAACTGAGTTTAGTAAAGATATATCGATTTTTGCTCAAGTTATCGTGTTAACGGCCGAGCGGAAGGACAGACGGTCGACTGTATATAAAATCTGGGCGTGGCTTCAACCGATTTCGCCCCTTTTCACAGAAAACAGTTATCGTCCTAGGAGCTAAGCCCCTACCAAATTTCACAAGGATTGGTTAATTTTTGTTCGACTTATGGTATTAAAAGCATCGTAGACAAATTAAATGAAAAAGGGCGGAGCCACGCCCATTTTGAAATTTTCTTATATTTTTGTATTTTGTTGCACCATAACATTACTGGGGTTGAATGTTGGCATAATTTACTTATATGCTGTAAAGATATTAACTTTTCTTTTAAAATTTGAATTTAAAAAATTTTTCTAAAAAGTGGGCGTGGTCGTTCTCCGATTTTGCTAATTTTTATTAAGCAGACATAAAGTAATAAAAGAGTAATGTTGCTGCCAAATTTCATCACGATATATTCAACGACTGCCAAATTACAGCTTGCAAAACTTCTAAATTACCTTCATTTAAAAGTAGGCGGTGCCACGCCCATTGTCCAAAATTTTACTGGTTTTCTATTCTGCATCATAAGCTCAACTCACCTACCAAGTTTCATCGCTTAATGCGTATTTGGTAATGAATTATCGGACTTTTTCGATTTTTCGAAATTTTCGATATCGAAAAAGTGGGCGTGGTTATTGTCCGATATCGTTCATTTTAAACAGCGATCTGAGATGAGTGCCCAAAATTTACTCAAGTTATCGTGTTAACGGACAGACGGACGGACGGACATGGCTCAATCGAATTTTTTTTCGATACTGATGATTTTGATATATGGAAGTCTATATCTATCTCGATTCCTTTATACCTGTACAACCAACCGTTATGCAATCAAAGTTAATATACTCTGTAAGCTCTGCTCAACTGAGTATAAAAATAGGTAGGTACTTTGTGCGAGGATGCAAAGTTTCAGGTTTTTTGTGGTCTGCATGTAAAAACTATGACTACGAATCACGTATTTCAACAATAATGGCAGAAACGTAACTGTTGAGGAATGCTATCATACGTGTTTTAATGTAAAAGCGACTGCTCTGTTTTTCGCCACACTTCGGTAACCATCATATTCTATATGTACATATGGTAGCACGAATATCACCAGTTTTTGCAGTTTCCTTCATCTCCTGTCATTCTTATATTTTTCTATATAAGACCTTTTGCATGTATAATAATTGCCATTTCATTGTTTTTCATTATACATACAAGTGTTGAATAAAGTGCACTACTGAACAAAGATCAATACTTTTCTTTATCTGGCGATTAAATTGAAGTTATCAATTCCTCGCCAGTAACTATTTGAAGAAATTTGATGAATTTTGAAGCTTCTAGCCGTAAAAAAGGATCAAAATGAGAGTTTATATGGGGTATATAATATATATACCACCGATCTCTATGATTTTTTACACAATAATACATGCTGTATACCCAAGCATTCGTTGAAATTTGAAGCCTCTAGCTCTTAAAAAATTTTCTTATCTGAACAATCGGTTGTGGGGGATATATACTATATATACAACCGATCTCATAAATTTTTTTCAGACAACAATATGTGCAATATACGAAAGTATATGGTGAAGTTTGAAGCTTCAATCTTTTAAATTGAGGAAGATATGACAAAAATCCTCTTTTTCTGAAAAACCGGTTGTACGGAGGATACATGCTATAGTGGTCCGATCCGGCCGGTTCCGACAAATGCCTAATTGGACTTCAAATACACCCGCTTACCAAATTTTATTAAGATATCTCAAAAATTGAGGGACTAGTTTGCATACAAACAGACAGACGGACATGGCTAAATCAACTCAGCTCTTCATTCTGATTATTTCGGGATACTTAATGGAGGGTCTATCTATTTTCCTTTAAGGACTAACAATTTTGGGTTTCGTGACGAAATAAATATACCATTTCATTTTCATGGAAGGTATAGAAATTAGTACAATCTAAAATTTTAAATTGTGTGCAATAGCAAGCAGTTAATTAATTAAATCTTTTCGCGTTTACCTTTTTCAAATGAATTTACAATATTAAAAAAAACGAAGTGTTTATATTTTTTTGCGTTTCCAATATGAATCGCGTCCAGCTGAAAATTGCTGCAGTTTTGTTTCTATTATTGCCAGTTGGTTTTTTATTTTATTTACGAAATTAGATATGTTAGGGAGTGTCTCAAAGGCACTTCGAATGATGTTGTGCCACCTTTCGATACAATTATTTGTACGAACTTCACCCAGTTTGGTGATATTATACATATTCCATAATTCGTTTGGATATAACACCTTCTTTCGGCGTTGCTTTCTTCCACTTGTAGATAGCTAAAAGATTTTAAATTTTACGCAAAATTCCTCTTATAATTGTTTCGCTGAAATATTGAAGTTGGTCTCCAAAATACTATAAAACGATTTTCTTATGTGTAGGAAAACAGTTTTTTTAACGGTGCACTCTAATGTTCATATAAATAATTCGAATTAATTTTTTCCGTCTCATTAGAATAGTTTTACTAAAGCATAATAGGCGAAAATTAGGTGCTTAAAATATGTCGCAGCCGTCACAAATCATCAAATGATCTTTTTTACGCGTCTTTGTCGTGTAGATTTATGGTTGCTAAATGCTGAAATACATTTGTATGTGTGAATTGTCATGACCTTTGTTAGTCCAAGTTATGAAAATCTGTGGAGATGTCTAGACATGTAATTTATTGCGAATTAAGTGTAGGAGGGCCGCCGTGGTGTGATTTTAGCGCGCTTCGCCTACCACACTGAAGATCCTGGGTTCACGGCCCGGGCAAAGTAATATCAAAATTTTAGAAACAAGATTTTTCAATTAAAATAAAATTTTTCTAGGCGGGGTCGCACTTCGGCAGTATTTGGCAAATACTTCGAGTGTATTTCTGCCAGTGAAAACTCGTCTGCCTTGCAGATGCCGTTCGGAGTCGGCGTAAGACATGTATGATCTGTCCCGCCAATTTGTAGAAAAAATTAAAAGAAGCACGACGCAAATTGGAACACAATTTCGGCCTAAAATCTCTTCGGAGGTTATCGCGCCTTACATTTTGTTTTAAGTGTAAGACAAATTTGATTTAAACACGGTGCAATCTTAAATGCAGCTAAAGAAGGTCGTTAGCCTGAATTTGTAAACAGAAAGAAAAATAGCAAAGAAGTCTCAAAATAAAAAGTTCGTTCACAAAAAAGAATAAAAAACAAGTAAGGAAGGCTAAGTTCGGGTGTAACCGAACATTACATACTCAGCTGAGAGCTTTGGAGACAAAATAAGGGAAAATCACCATGTAGGAAAATGAACCTAGGGTAACCCTGGAATGTGTTTGTATGACATGCGTATCAAATGAAAGGTATTAGAGAATATTCTAAGAGGAAGTGGCCATAGTTCTATAGATGGACGCCATTTAGGGATATCGCCATAAAGGTGAACCAGGGTTGACTCTAGAATTTTTTTGTACGATATGGGTATCAAATGAAAGGTGTTAATGAGTAGTTTAAAAGGGAGTGGGCCTTAGTTTTATAGGTGGCCGCCTTTTCGAGATATCGCCATAAAGGTGGACCAGGGTTGACTCTATGATGTGTTTGTACGATATGAGTATCAAATTAACGGCATTAATGAGGGTTTTAAAAAGGAGTGGTCCTTAGTTGTACATGTGAGGGCGTTTTCGAGATATCGACCAAAATGTGGACCAGGGTGACCCAGAACATCATCTGTCGGGTACCGATAATATAGTTATATATTTAATATCACGAACAGTATTCCTACAAAGACTCCAAGGGCTTTTGATTTCGCCCTGCAGAACTTTTTCATTTTCTTCTACTTAATATGGTAGGTGTCACACCCATTTTACAAAGTTTTATCTAAAGTTATTTTTTGCGTCAATAAACCAATCCAATTACCATGTTTCATCCCTTTTTTCGTATTTGCTATAGACTTATGGCATTTTTTTTCATTTTTTGTAATTTTCGATTTCGAAAAAGTGTGCGCGGTTATAGTCGGATTTCGGCCATTTTTTGTAGCAAGATAAAGTGAGTTCAGATAACTACGTGGACTAAGCTTAGTAAAGATACATGGGTTTTTGCTCAAGTTATCGTGTTAGCGGCCGAGCGGAAGAACAGACGGTCGACTGTGTATAAAAACTGGGCGTGGCTTCAACCGGTTTCACCCATTTTCACAGAAAACAGTTACCGTCAGAGAATCAATGCCCCTACCAAATTTCAGAAGTATTGGTATATTTTTGTTCGACTTATGGCATTAAAAGTGTTCTAGACAAACTAAATAAAAAAGGGCGGAGCCACCCCCATTTTGAAATTTTCTTTTATTTTTGTATTTTGTTGCCCCATACTGGAGTTGAATGTTGACATAATTTACTTATATACAGTAAAGATATTCAATTTTTTGTTAAAATTTGACTTAAAAAAAAAAATTTTTTTTTTTTGGGCGTGTTCTTCATCCGATTTTTCTAGTTTTTACTTAGCACATATATAGTAATAGTAGTAACGTTCCTGCCAAATTTCATTATGATATCTTCAATGACTGCCAAATTACAGCTTGCAAAACTTTTAAATTACCTTCTTTTAAAAGTGGGCGGTGCCACGCCCATTGTCCAAAATTTTACTAATTTTCTATTCTGCGTCATAAGGTCAACCCACCTACCAAGTTTCATCCGTTTTTGGCAATGAATTATCGCATTTTTTCGGTTTTTCGAAATTTTCGATATCGAAAAAGTGGGCATGGTTATAGTCCGCTTTCGTTTATTTTAAACAGCGATCTGAGATGAGTGCCCAGGAACCTACATACCAAAATTCATCAAGATGCCTCAAAATGCACTCAAGTTATCGTGTTAACGGACAGACAGACGGACGGACGGACGGACATGGCTCAATCAAATTTTTTTTCGATACTGATGATTTTGATATATGGAAGTCTATATCTATCGATTCCTTTATACCTGTACGACCAACCGTTATACAATCAAAGTTAATGTACTCTGTGAGCTCTGCTCAACTGAGTATAAAAAAAACAAGTAAGGAAGGTTAAGTTCGGGTGTAACCGAACATTACATACTCAGTTGAGAGCTATGGTGGCAACATAAGGGAAAATAACCATGTAGGAAAATGAACCGAGGGTAACCCTGGAATGTGTTTGTATGACATGTGTATCAAATGAAAGGTGTTAATGAGTAGTTTAAAAGGGAGTGGGCCTTAGTTCTAAAGGTGGACGCCTTTTCGAGATATCGCCATAAAGGTGGATCAGGGTTGACTCTAGAATTTGTTTGTACGATATGGGTATCAAATGAAAGGTGTTAGTGAGTATTTTAAAAGGGAGTGTTCCTTATTTCCATAGCTGGACGCCGTTTCAAGATATCGCCATAAAGGTGGACCAGGGGTGACCCTAGAATTTGTTTGTACGATATGGGTATCAAATGAAAGGGGTTAATGAACATTTTAAAAGGGAGTGGGCCTTAGTTCTATAGGTGACGCCTTTTCGAGATATCGCCATAAAGGTGGACCAGGGGTGACTCTAGAATGCGTTTGTACGATATGGGTATCAAATTAAAGGTATTAATGAAGGTTTCAAAAGGAAGTGGTTGTAGTTGTATAGGTGGTCACCTTTTCGAGATATCGCCATAAAGGTGGACCAGTGGTGACTCTAGAATGTGTTTGTACGATATGGGTATCAAATTAAAGGTATTAATGAGGGTTTTAAAAGGGAGTTGCTTTAAGTTATATTTGTGAATTTTACTAGTTTTCTATTCTGCGTCATAAGTTCAACTCACATACCAAGTGTCATCGCTTAATGCATATTTGGTAATGAATTATCGCACTTTTTCGATTCTTCGAAATTTTCGATATCGAAAAAGTGGGCGTGGTTATTGTCCGATATCGTTCATTTTAAATAGCGATCTGAGATGAGTGCCCAGGAACCTACATACCAATTGAAATGAAGATACCTCAAAATTTACTCAAGTTATCGTGTTAACGGACAGACGGACGGACGGACGGACGGACATGGCTCAATCGAATTTTTTTTCGATACTGATGATTTTGATATATGGAAGTCTATATCTATCTCGATTCCTTTATACCTGTACAACCAACCGTTATCCAATCAAAGTTAATATACTCTGTGAGCTCTGCTCAACTGAGTATAAAAATTTGGCAAAAGTGAAAGTACTTTCTGGTTGTAAGATAAGTGCGTCACATTCAGATATTTTCAGTGAACTTACAAATTGTCGATTGTTCGAAAGGTATGACGTGGCGTATGAGTAACATTTATATATGTATTAGAAATACAATATAAACGAAAACCTGAAGCCGTTGATATTTTGTATTTTTTATTAACCCCTACTACCGTATCAAATCTCAATTGACGACGCTTTTCTTAACATAAATTTTAGAGATATTATCATCTCAGTCTGGGTCGGAGCGATTATACCTATCTACCATTATCTCAACGATTGGACGCATCGTGAAAACTTGGTAATCCGTTTAATGACTTTGGGCTTCAGTCTTTCGATAAGTACTAATTAATATGATCAAATGGGACGATATATGCAATACAAGGCAGGCTGATTATTTAGTTTTTGGCGATATTTGTACTATTGATTTCTTCCGAATTGGGTAGAGCACACATAAACTGAAATCAGCTGACATGCTTTCGTCCCATCATATTTTGCATTCGAGTTTGTGCATACTCTTTACCAATCTTTGGCTCTGCATTTAAACAGCTTGGCGGGGGGTTCTTCATAGATTGAATATTACTGTTCCTACTTATTAACTGACGAGTGACACTATGCTATGCCATTTGAGAATGACAAGTGGCATCACTGTGGCATCAAATACCATCTCCTTTGACCACTCTGCCTTTGAAGTCATATTTCTCACTTCTCTTCCCTCTGTTTTACCTATAGCAGTGTCGATTGTTAGAAATGTATGACGTGGCGTATGAGTAACATGTGTACATGCATTAGAAATACAATATAAACGAAGCTTTTTGTATATTTTTATTAACCTTTACTACCGTATCAAATCTCAATTTACGGCGCTTTTCTTAACATAAATATTATAGATATTATCATCTGTCTGGGTCGGAGCCATTATACCAATCTACTATCATCTCAACGATTGGACGCATCGTGAAATCTCTCCTTTACCACTCTGCCTTTGTTGAAGTCATATTTCTCACTTCTCTTCCCTCTGATTTACCTATAGCACTGTCTCTTCGAATATATCTTTCTAAATTTTCCTTGCTTCTTTTAATCCTTTTTATGTAGCTGTACCCTAACTTTTCCTTTTTCTGTCTCTGGTAACGTCTCTTTACCGACCACTTCGGGAACGATTTGATATGGCGACGTTGAACCTTCTAAGTCATTCAATATTTCGTAGACTGTACTGATGGTTGTTTAATGAGGGGAGAGAAAAGATGTCGGTTAGTATAACTTATCTTGGTTAGCAGTAACGTTACTGACCAATAGAAGCTAATAGAGACTCTCGATAATAAGTGGTTGTTATTGTTGTCGTTGTAGCGATAAAGACAATCCCCGAAAGTTTTGCGAGGGGTTACCGAAGTTGATGGTCTTTTGCCGAATATAGATAAGGTACGTTACGGTAAAAAGCGCCATAAAGGTACAAGCCCGACCATATCGGGAACGCTTTAATATGACCACTCACTTCACTCCCTCAGTATATCCTCCTCTTCTCCCTTCAGATTGCATCTCTTTTACATTCTCTTTATCTGTCTATATTTTACACTATTTTCCTTCTTCTTTATCTCTCATTTTATTTCTGTTTCACTCGTTTCCATTTACATGCCCCCTTATTTTTAACTCTAGCTGTCTCACTCGCCCTTCGTGTCCCTCCACGCCTCTCTTCCTCTATCACTGAACCAACGTCTCCCTTTCACACGATTTATCACTTGCAGTCTCTATCTTATTTCCATTTAATATATTGGTCCATGGACCACTTCCTAAAAAAAAATAAAAATATTGAGATCGGAGGAGCTCAAATCCAAGATTTACATATATACATACTAGAACACCCACAGAATGTATGGGATTTGCAAAAGTATCAAATTATTTCGCTCCCCATGCATTTTCTGAAAGAATGGGGATAAAAAATTAGTCTGTAAAAAAATTTGGCCATCTGTAGTGAAAAAATTCCATGGAAATTTGACCTAAAGGCTAAAAATGCACAAAAAAATTGTATATGTCTTTATTGGCTAATATCTCGTAAACCAGAAATTTTAGGAGAAATAGTGACATAAGGACTTTTATTTATATTGGAGTCAGGAGTAAATTGCCTATATAAATGTTGTACCTTTTTTTGTAATGGTCAAATAAAATACATGCAAAATAATGGATTAGATAAGCTATACACCGTTTGGTAGGATATTAACCACAGTTTCATTTTAATATTGCATTTTAATTCTATTAACATTTTTCCAATGGCGGGATGGCGTAAAACTGAGTAAAAACGGTTTTTAAATTTCTAAAAATATACAGAATGAGATAATTCAGGGGTAATGTTCTAATCGTCTTCGCGTCCCCATAAAAGCAACATCTGAGGCCAAATCGTAACATCCGTGATCGTATAACTCGTCCCGTAAAAACATGATTTTCGGATTATGACATACGCGAACGTACTACTTCGATCGTAATTTTGGATCGCAACATACGTGACGAGTGACTGAACGTACAGGTTACGTTCCACTTTCATTCGAACAAAAACTGGCTATCGCATACATACAAATTTCATTGAAAATGTAAGAAAATTGTTAAAATAGATGAATAAGTACAATATAATAACAAATTCAAACTTTTATTATTAACAAAGGGCGAAATCAAACAAGCTTAATCCAAGCCAAAAGGAAATATTGGTAGAATTCATGGCCAGATACCCGCTTTGGTATCGGCTTGCTTCAAATTTAACTTCTCCAGAAAGTAACTAAAAACTTCTTATGTTATGCGAAATCTCTTCAGGAAACTGCAATAATTTTTTGTTGCAAAGATATAATACATAAATGATATGATTACGCTTTGTTCGATAAGTCCAAAGGGTTACTGCACTCTCTTTACCGCTATCGGACTAGCTTTTCATTGCCTTCGCTATTACTGGAGCTCAAACAAAACAATAAAATTTTACCGATCGCAGTTATTTACTTTATATTTTATATTTTGACAACCAATTTGACAGTTCAAAATCTATTGTGAGCTAAAAATACAATCCAACCTAATGTGGATCGTAGAATTTATTGTGAATTGAAAATAAATTACGTTCCGTTTGCTATCGTATTGTTACGAATATTAGCAAAACTAAGGAGTGCTGCCGTCTCTAAGCCGATGCTAAGCAGTGGCGTGAATGCACATCAATAATTCAATCATTATGTATCTACATAAACGAAACAATAACTGCGTCTACATATATGTAACATGTACGTATACGAGCAGCGGAGAGTCAATGCACTAACACATGCATATATCTGAGATACTCCTATAAGTATGCAATGAGAAAAACTATAAAATTGTGCAATTGTAGTTACAGCTAAGAAGTTTGAGAGCTGCTGGACTAGTAGATTCTGGAAGCGCCTAGAAGATGCGAAGGTTGAAATCAAAGAGTATAAAAGGCGACAATTGTAGAGGCGCTGGAATTCAGTTTGATTTGAGTTGTCAAGCAATTACGACTAAGACGATATCTAGCGAGCAATAGCAGTATTATTTTGAAAGTTAGTTTCATTTAAGCTATCAGTTTGGTTATTGAGCTATTCGTTGCACAGTTTGAGTGTTATTGTGAAGTATTTTAATAAAGGCCATTTTTCCATTATTCAATATTGGAGTTATTTATTCAACAGTTTAGTGATACGAACCTAGCAAAAGGGCAAATAAGAGGAGTTTCACTAAATTCGTTACAATTGGTGTCAGAAGAGGAATTGTTGAATAAATTCCGGAGGACAACAAGGACATGGCGAAGTTCAGTGAATTGAAGATCCAGCAACTGAAGAAGGAGTTGGAGAGCCGTGGATTGAATACAAGCGTCGTTAAACTCGAACTTCAGGCACGGCTACGAGAGGCAATGGAAGCAGAAGGAATTGATGTGGACGAGTATGTCTTTTATCCTGATGGGGACTAGACAACAACAAAAATTGAAGAGAAAAACGAAACATCGCAGACAGTTACGAGCACAGACTTGAACATGATTTTGGCTGCAATATCTGCTCAAACATCGACAATGTCATCTCAACTAGAAGAACAGGAAACGTATATGACATCTCAACTAGAAGAACAAAAAACATATATGTCATCACAGATGGAATCCCAAGAGACACGAATAACATCGAAGATTGAAGCACAAGAAACGCGTATGTTAGAAATGTCGACACAGATTACATCCAATATGGCGTCCCAACTGGAATCGCAGGAGACACGCATAACATCGAAGATGGAAGAACGAGAGGAGCGCTTATCATTGCAGGTGGCACAAATGTCTTCACAGTTAGAAGCACAGGAAGCAAGGGTAACATCAAAGCTGGAAGCGCAGGATGCAAAAAGCGCTCAATTTAAGGCAGAAGTAGATGATTTGAAGGGTCGTATGGAGCAGTTACAATTAAATCGCCCAGCTATTTCAGCGAGTAATCCAAAGGTAAAAACACCATCCTTTGACGGTTCTGTTCCTTTCCAGGTCTTTAAGCTACAGTTTGAGAAGACCGCGGCAGTGAACAACTGGAATGCGGAAGATAAAGTTGCTGCACTATTCATGGCGTTGAAAGGGCCTGCAGCTGAGATTTTACAAACCATTCCAGAGGGCGAACGGAACTGTTATGAAGCATTGATGGGCGCTCTAGAGAGACCATACGGAACTGAGCATAGGAGACAGATATACCAAATGGAGTTGCTGAACCGCTTCCAGAGACCTGGTGAAACATTGCAAGAGTTTGCGTCGGATATTGAAAGCCTAGCACATTTAGCGAATGCGGACGCACCCGTGGAATACACTGAACGGATAAAGATTCAGAGATTTATAAATGGCATACGGGACGTCGGAACAAAGCGAGCTACATACGCAAACCCAAAGCCAACATTCGCAGAAACGGTGTCACAAGCTCTGATTCAGGAAACAGCGTCGCTTCTGTGTAAGCCAGTTTTCAAAGTACGCCGTGTGGAAATAGAAAGGCCAGAGTGGGTAGACACAATTTTGGAAGCACTGAAGGGATCTCAACAGAAGAATGCCGGAGTTATTAAATGTTTCAAGTGCGGAAACCCAGGTCACATTGCACGTCATTGCGATTCTTGGTCCTAATAGTTCCAACAATGTGGGTGGCCGTAAACGCAAAGCTGGCGGAAATGAGCAAGAGCGTGTCGGATGTAAAGAACGAAAACTTGCCCCGGCTATTGAATGTCCTGTGATATATGTGTCGCAGATTGGAAGGAAATTAAGCAGTCTTACCATCAGAGGGAATGTGGATGGTAAAGAGCGGGTACTGACTGTAGATAAATTGTACATATATGTTTTTATTGGGTAACATCTCGTAAACAAGAATTTTATGGATAATAGTAACATAAAGACTTTTATTTAGAATGGTATCAGGAGTAAATTGCCCATATAAATTGTTTACCAGCGAGTGTCCTTTTAAGGACTTTTCATAAGTCAAAGATTTTTTTATCTGAACGATCGGTTGTATGGGATATATATTGTATATAGCTCGGATCGAAATGATTTTTACAAGAAATCTTCTATGATATATCAGAATATATATCACCAAGTTTCACGTTTTTATATTGGAAACTAAGGGAGAAATGGCCAAAAATCTTTCTATCTGAACGATCGGTTGTATGGGATAGGTATATACTATATACATATAGCTCCGATCAAAGTGATTTTTTCAGCAAAATCTTCTATGATATATTAGAATAAATATCACCGAGTTTAACATTTCTATATTGGAAATTAGGGGAGAAATGGCTAAAAATCGTTCTATCTGAACGATCGGTTGTATGGGATATTTATTATATAGAGCTCCGATCGAAATGATTTTTTCATGAAATCTTCTATGATATATTAGAATAAATATCACCAAGTTTAACGTTTTTATATTGAAACTAGGGGAGAAATTGCCAAAAATCTTTCTATCTGAACGATCGGTTGTATGAGATATTTATTATATATAGCTCTGATCGAAATGATTTTTTCGTGAAATCTTCTATGATATATTAGAATAAATATCACCAAGTTTAACGTTTTTATATTGAAATTAGGGGAGCAATTGCCAAAAATCTTTCTATCTGAACGATCGGTTGTATGGGATATTTATTATATATAGCTCCGATCGAAATGATTTTTTCATGAAATCTTCTATGATATATTAGAATAAATATCACCAAGTTTAACGTTTTTATATTGAAATTAGGGGAGAAATTGACAAAAATCTTTCTATCTGAACGATCGGTTGTATGGGATATTTATTATATATAGCTCCGATCGAAATGATTTTTTCATGAAATCTTCTATGATATATTAGAATAAATATCACCAAGTTTAACGTTTTTATTTTGAAATTAGGGGAGCAATTGCCAAAAATCTTTCTATCTGAACGATCGGTTGTATGGGATATTTATTATATATAGCTCCGATCGAAATGATTTTTTCATGAAATCTTCTGTGATATATTAGAATAAATATCACCAAGTTTAACGTTTTCATATTGAAATTAGGGGAGCAATTGCCAAAAATCTTTCTATCTGAACGATCGGTTGTATGGGATATTTATTATATATAGCTCCGATCGAAATGATTTTTTCATGAAATCTTCTATGATATATTAGAATAAATATCACCAAGTTTAACGTTTTTATATTGAAATTAGGGGAGCAATTGCCAAAAATCTTTCTATCTGAACGATCGGTTGTATGGGATATTTTTTATATATAGCTCCGATCGAAATGATTTTTTCATGAAATCTTCTATGATATATTAGAATAAATATCACCAAGTTTAACGTTTTTATATTGAAATTAGGGGAGCAATTGCCAAAAATCTTTCTATCTGAACGATCGGTTGTATGGGATATTTATTATATATAGCTCCGATCGAAATGATTTTTTCATGAAATCTTCTATGATATATTAGAATAAATATCACCAAGTTTAACGTTTTTATATTGAAATTAGGGGAGAAATTGACAAAAATCTTTCTATCTGAACGATCGGTTGTATGGGATATTTATTATATATAGCTCCGATCGAAATGATTTTTTCATGAAATCTTCTATGATATATTAGAATAAATATCACCAAGTTTAACGTTTTTATATTGAAATTAGGGGAGCAATTGCCAAATATCTTTCTATCTGAACGATCGGTTGTATGGGATATTTATTATATATAGCTCCGATCGAAATGATTTTTTCATGAAATCTTCTATTATATATTAGAATAAATATCACCAAGTTTAACGTTTTTATATTGAAATTAGGGGAGCAATTGCCAAAAATCTTTCTATCTGAACGATCGGTTGTATGGGATATTTATTATATATAGCTCCGATCGAAATGATTTTTTCATGAAATCTTCTATGATATATTAGAATAAATATCACCAAGTTTAACGTTTTTATATTGAAATTAGGGGAGCAATTGCAAAAAATCTTTCTATCTGAACGATCGGTTGTATGGGATATTTATTATATATAGCTCCGATCGAAATGATTTTTTCATGAAATCTTCTATGATATATTAGAATAAATATCACCAAGTTTAACGTTTTTATATTGAAATTAGGGGAGCAATTGCCAAAAATCTTTCTATCTGAACGATCGGTTGTATGGGATATTTATTATATATAGCTCCGATCGAAATGATTTTTTCATGAAATCTTCTATGATATATTAGAATAAATATCACCAAGTTTAACGTTTTTATATTGAAATTAGGGGAGAAATTGACAAAAATCTTTCTATCTGAACGATCGGTTGTATGGGATATTTATTATATATAGCTCCGATCGAAATGATTTTTTCATGAAATCTATGATATATTAGAATAAATATCACCAAGTTCAACGTTTTTATATTGAAATTAGGGGAGCAATTGCCAAAAATCTTTCTATCTGAACGATCGGTTGTATGGGATATTTATTATATATAGCTCCGATCGAAATGATTTTTCATGAAATCTTCTATGATATATTAGAATAAATATCACCAAGTTTAACGTTTTTATATTGAAATTAGGGGAGCAATTGCCAAAAATCTTTCTATCTGAACGATCGGTTGTATGGGATATTTATTATATATAGCTCCGATCGAAATGATTTTTTCATGAAATCTTCTATGATATATTAGAATAAATATCACCAAGTTTAACGTTTTTATATTGAAATTAGGGGAGCAATTGCCAAAAATCTTTCTATCTGAACGATCGGTTGTATGGGATATTTATTATATATAGCTCCGATCGAAATGATTTTTTCATGAAATCTTCTATGATATATTAGAATAAATATCACCAAGTTTAACGTTTTTATATTGAAATTAGGGGAGCAATTGCCAAAAATCTTTCTATCTGAACGATCGGTTGTATGGGATATTTATTATATATAGCTCCGATCGAAATGATTTTTTCATGAAATCTTCTATGATATATTAGAATAAATATCACCAAGTTTAACGTTTTTATATTGAAATTAGGGGAGAAATTGACAAAAATCTTTCTATCTGAACGATCGGTTGTATGGGATATTTATTATATATAGCTCCGATCGAAATGATTTTTTCATGAAATCTTCTATGATATATTAGAATAAATATCACCAAGTTTAACGTTTTTATATTGAAATTAGGGGAGCAATTGCCAAATATCTTTCTATCTGAACGATCGGTTGTATGGGATATTTATTATATATAGCTCCGATCGAAATAATTTTTTCATGAAATCTTCTATTATATATTAGAATAAATATCACCAAGTTTAACGTTTTTATATTGAAATTAGGGGAGCAATTGCCAAAAATCTTTCTATCTGAACGATCGGTTGTATGGGATATTTATTATATATAGCTCCGATCGAAATGATTTTTTCATGAAATCTTCTATGATATATTAGAATAAATATCACCAAGTTTAACGTTTTTATATTGAAATTAGGGGAGCAATTGCAAAAAATCTTTCTATCTGAACGATCGGTTGTATGGGATATTTATTATATATAGCTCCGATCGAAATGATTTTTCATGAAATCTTCTATGATATATTAGAATAAATATCACCAAGTTTAACGTTTTTATATTGAAATTAGGGGAGCAATTGCCAAAAATCTTTCTATCTGAACGATCGGTTGTATGGGATATTTATTATATATAGCTCCGATCGAAATGATTTTTTCATGAAATCTTCTATGATATATTAGAATAAATATCACCAAGTTTAACGTTTTTATATTGAAATTAGGGGAGAAATTGACAAAAATCTTTCTATCTGAACGATCGGTTGTATGGGATATTTATTATATATAGCTCCGATCGAAATGATTTTTTCATGAAATCTTCTATGATATATTAGAATAAATATCACCAAGTTCAACGTTTTTATATTGAAATTAGGGGAGCAATTGCCAAAAATCTTTCTATCTGAACGATCGGTTGTATGGGATATTTATTATATATAGCTCCGATCGAAATGATTTTTCATGAAATCTTCTATGATATATTAGAATAAATATCACCAAGTTTAACGTTTTTATATTGAAATTAGGGGAGCAATTGCCAAAAATCTTTCTATCTGAACGATCGGTTGTATGGGATATTTATTATATATAGCTCCGATCGAAATGATTTTTTCATGAAATCTTCTATGATATATTAGAATAAATATCACCAAGTTTAACGTTTTTATATTGAAATTAGGGGAGCAATTGCCAAAAATCTTTCTATCTGAACGATCGGTTGTATGGGATATTTATTATATATAGCTCCGATCGAAATGATTTTTTCATGAAATCTTCTATGATATATTAGAATAAATATCACCAAGTTTAACGTTTTTATATTGAAATTAGGGGAGCAATTGCCAAAAATCTTTCTATCTGAACGATCGGTTGTATGGGATATTTATTATATATAGCTCCGATCGAAATGATTTTTTCATGAAATCTTCTATGATATGTTAGAATAAATATCACCAAGTTTAACGTTTTTATATTGAAATTAGGGGAGCAATTGCCAAAAATCTTTCTATCTGAACGATCGGTTGTATGGGATATTTATTATATATAGCTCCGATCGAAATGATTTTTTCATGAAATCTTCTATGATATATTAGAATAAATATCACCAAGTTTAACGTTTTTATATTGAAATTAGGGGAGCAATTGCCAAAAATCTTTCTATCTGAACGATCGGTTGTATGGGATATTTATTATATATAGCTCCGATCGAAATGATTTTTTCATGAAATCTTCTATGATATATTAGAATAAATATCACCAAGTTTAACGTTTTTATATTGAAATTAGGGCAGAAATTGACAAAAATCTTTCTATCTGAACGATCGGTTGTATGGGATATTTATTATATATAGCTCCGATCGAAATGATTTTTTCATGAAATCTTCTATGATATATTAGAATAAATATCACCAAGTTTAACGTTTTTATATTGAAATTAGGGGAGCAATTGCCAAAAATCTTTCTATCTGAACGATCGGTTGTATGGGATATTTATTATATATAGCTCCGATCGAAATGATTTTTTCATGAAATCTTCTATGATATATTAGAATAAATATCACCAAGTTTAACGTTTTTATATTGAAATTAGGGGAGAAATTGCCAAAAATCTTTCTATCTGAACGATCGGTTGTATGGGAAATTTATTATATATAGCTCCGATCGAAATGATTTTTTCATGAAATCTTCTATGATATATTAGAATAAATATCACCAAGTTTAACGTTTTTATATTGAAATTAGGGGAGCAATTGCCAAAAATCTTTCTATCTGAACGATCGGTTGTATGGGATATTTATTATATATAGCTCCGATCGAAATGATTTTTTCATGAAATCTTCTATGATATATTAGAATAAATATCACCAAGTTTAACGTTTTTATATTGAAATTAGGGGAGAAATTGACAAAAATCTTTCTATCTGAACGATCGGTTGTATGGGATATTTATTATATATAGCTCCGATCGAAATGATTTTTTCATGAAATCTTCTATGATATATTAGAATAAATATCACCAAGTTTAACGTTTTTATATTGAAATTAGGGGAGCAATTGCCAAAAATCTTTCTATCTGAACGATCGGTTGTATGGGATATTTATTATATATAGCTCCGATCAAAGTGGTTTTTTCAGGATATCTTGTATGATATATTAGAATATATATCACCAAGTTTCACGTTTATACTTTCTAAATTGCGGCAGGAATAACCAAAATCGTCTTATCCGAATGATCGGTTGTATGGGATATATATGTTATAGTGGTCCTATCCTACCGGATCCGACAAATGTCTAATATAATACAAAAATACATCCTTGTGCCAAATTTCATTGAGACATCTCAAAATTTGAGGGACTAGTTTGTGTTCAAACAGACAGACGGACGGACAGACGGACATGGCTATATCAACTCAGTTCATCGCCCTGATCAATTCGGTATACTTAACAGTGAGTCTATCTTCTATATTTCTCAACGTTACAAACATCGAACCACAGTTAATATACCATTTCATGTTCATGAAAGGTATAAAAAGTAATTCTGATAAGGCAGCAAAATGGAAAACAAATCTAGAAGCGTGTTCTTAATTGCTAAGTCTTTGAATCTAAGTAAATATAAGAAAATTAGTAAACAAATTGTTCTAGAAAAGAAAATGAAATGCTTGAATGCAGATGCGCTTCCCAGCAGAAGAGAGGTGTTGAGTGTGTTTTGTTATTTAATGCAAAACAAAAGAAAAAGTGCAAAAACACTAAACAATTTATACGAAAAATTTTAAATTCCAGTGAAAAGACGTGACGGAATTGAAAGAATTATCCTACTAAATTATAATAGCTATAAGAAAAAAATAAAAATAGTTCTTTAGCGACTATAAAAAAGTTTAATAACTCTTTGGAAGAACTGTTCGATATTTCGCATACAAATTCACTAAAAAATTTTAGTAAACCAAAAAAAAAAAAACAATAACAATCAATTTCCTAGTAGAGCATCGTAAATCACTTGCAGAGGCGCGATTAAAAGTGTCACTAAGTTTTAAAAATGTATGCAGTGAAACGTCTCCTATAAACGACTCCTCTCCAGAAGATCAGTGCAATGCCATTTCCGGTGGTTCAGATAAGGAACAGTACATTCCGGACATATCATGTGACAACAACACTTTTCATGTTTCCAAGAATAAAAAAATTTAATTGGCTAACCACATAAAAAACGTAGTCGATGGCGCATCAACAAATGTGCTAGATAGGTACCAAATCAGCAATGTTGCAGCTGCTGCAATTATATATGTCAAGCGGCATATAATTTAGGCTATGACTTGGATTCGTTACATGTTTCAGCAGAATATATCCGTAAGCAACGTCATGAAAACAAGGAACTAATTTACAGAAAAGTCAAAGATGAATTATTTGCTAACGCAACGTATACAGTACACTGGGATGGTAAAATACTAGAGGACTGCACAACTGGGGACTAAAAAGGATCTAACAGATTAGCCATCATTTTACCATCACAAGGTAATTCAAAAGTTCGGGGAATACCAAAAATTAATAGGCAGACTGGTGCTATTGAAGGTGATGCTGTACGTGCTGCAGTGGTTGATTGGGGCGTGCAAAACCATGTAAGGGCTATGTGCCTTGACATCACTGCAAGCAATACTAGCACTTCCATTGGAGCTTGTGCTATGATTGATCAAAAGGTTGGAAAGCACCTTTTGCATTTCGCATGCAGACACCATATATCTGAATTGCTGGTTGGAGTCGCATTCAAAATATCAGTAGAGAAAACCACAACGGAACCTAAAACCTTATTATTTGAAAAATTTCGAAAAGCGTGGCTAAAAATAAGACAGGAGGATTGCGAGTATGGTGTAGAAGATGCAGATGTAGCTAAATTTTTTACCGAAGATATAAAATCCGAGTTGATAGCTTTTATTAACGACCAAATCAGAAATAAAGAAGATAGCACTAGACAGGAGATGCTGAAACTATGTTCGCTATTTATTGGACAGGAAATACCAGGCTATAAAATTTCCAAACCCGGCGCAGTCAGTCACGCTAGATGGATGGAAAAAATTATATACTGCCTCAAAAATTTTCTCTTTAGAAAACAATTTGCAATTTCTTGTAAGTAAAACAGACTTAGGTACTTAACCAGCATTAAATAAAACATGTTTAATTCCATATTTCAGTTAAAATTTTAAGCAACATAAGGAGATTCAACATATTTGTGGTACGTGTATACATGAAATATTAGTTTTTGTGCCAATTAGCACCAAAGGCACCAGCGATTGTTTAAAGATTTAGAAGAGTTTAAACGTATTGATGCGGATATAGCGGATTCAGTTCAGAGTAAATTGCGTGGGCATTTGTGGTACATAAATGAGTTCAATATTGCATTGGCCTTTTTTGATGACGAGGTTAGTTTTGACATGAAAAGAAAAATGCTGTCAAATTTAAAAAAAAAACAGCCATCCTGATAATCCAAAAAGAATCGATCTACCTGTAGATGTAGTCACTATTTCAGGACTATGCCATTCCGTTACGAGCCAAACATATTTCTTTTTTGATATTTTACTCGACAAAAGCGTGACTAATATCAGCACGGATTACTTAAGAACAGATCCAAGCACTTGGCATGAAAATGAAAACTACATAGTAGCAAAACTTTAGTATTAAAGTTATTAGTAGTAAATGATATAGCAAAACGTGGTATAGCACTATTAACCCATTTTAATACAGCTCCAACTCATCAGGAAGAACAACAGCAATTTATATTGCATGTAGTGGGAAAACATTACAAAAACTTGCCGTCACGAAACACATCAAAGAAAAAATTTATAGATTATTTAATAAAAAACTGTCCAAAAGAAAATGTTTAATATTGTTTTGCAGACTTCAAAACGTTTCGCATTATTATTTAATATGATTCTTTACTTAATATTTACCATTTTACTTTAATATAGCATATAAAATTAGAACCTGAATTTTCTTATTCTTTATGTCTTTAGAAATTTAAAAACCGTTTCTACTCAGTTTTACGCCATTTCACCATTGCAAAAATGTTACCAAACGTTGTATAGCTTATCTAATCCATTATTTTGCAGGTATTTTATTTGACCATTACAAAAAAATAAAAAATAAAAAATTAGCTTCGACTTATTAAAAGTCCTTGAAAGGGCACTCGCAGGTACAATATTTATATGGGTAATTTACTCCTGACTCCAATCTAAATAAAAAGTCCTTATGTCATTATTTTTCCTAAAATTAATGGTTTACGAGATATTAGCCAATAAAGACATATACAAATTTTGGTGCATTTTTAGCCTTTAGGTCAAATTTCCATTACATTTTTTCGCTAGAGATGGCCAGATTTTTTTTACAAATCTTATTTTTTATCCCCATTCTTTCAGAAAATGCGTGGGGACTGAAGAAAATAAGCACTTTGTTACTGTGGGTGTTCTAATATGTACCCACCCATTTTTATCAAGCTCTGATTTTGCAGTTTGGTGTAATTTGTATTGCATACTGACTGACAAGTTTTTTCCTTTAGAAACAAATTTTCAAAAATCATCAAGAGGGACCTATAACTAGTGCTATGTTAGACTAAAATCGTTATAATCCAATGCTGCATATTCAAAAAAATTTAGAAAATTTAATAAAAAGTTAAACTATTTCGTAAAACTTTCTTGAATTTTCGAATTTTTTCTGAAACGTTTTTGAGATAAGATTGCATAGTTTCAGTTACAAAATTTACAAAAACTATCGGAATTATGATTTAATAATCCAGGAATGTGAAGTCAATATAACAAAAACAGAGTCGCATTTGACAATATTCGCCGCCATAAATTAGAATCACATACTTTATTACTTATCTGCAGCATTGATTTTTTTAGCATCATAAAAAATCCTACATTAATGCTTTTCTGAAGTATTAAGTAATGTTCAAAAAATTACGCCCGTGGTCTGCATATCTCTTTGTGGGAGGGTGATATTTCCGTTTCCTGAGTGGAAATGGAAAAGTTTTAGTCAACGGAACTGAATGGCTGGATCTTCAAAGTATCACATTGTCAACAACTAAGGAATATAGAAAGATACTTTTGACGTCAATTGGATGATTGATGATCTGGCACATTTTCACGGCGGCTTGTTTTACGAAAACTCGAGATTGATGGTATACGGTTCCCCGACCCAACATTTATACGTGTAGAGAAAATGTCAAGAGGTTAGTGCATTGAGAAGGAAGAGGTGGCTGGTGTAAAGTTATATAGCAGTAGAGGTTTCCTCAGCAAGGATGGTTCACCAAATCAGAGCTTGTAGATTCACCTGCTGGTAATAAAGAAGACATTGGCTTATCAGAAAATATTTTGAATTGTTCTGGCTAATCCTGAAAATGTTAACAAAAACATGAAATACTTATAGCCTTGCGATCAAGGCCGCATTTTTCTGCATTTCTTTATCTATTCACCTACCACTGGTCTGCTTAACCTTCACCTTCCTCTCTTAAGTCTTCGTTTCCTAGTCAATCTCCATCGGCTCATTCGATTTCCCTATCTCTTTCATTCTTCCGGAAATCTTCCCGCTTTCCCCCTTACTCTTCCCACTCTTGCTTTTATCCAAGTTTAACTCTTACTTTTACTTTTACTCTTAATTTTATTTTTGTGTTATTCTTATTCTTCCTGTCAACCTAGTGTTACTACTTTGTCTGAAACCATTACTTTATATGTTACTTTTACTCTCCACTTACTTTCCCTCTTCGTCTTGTTCTCTTTATTCTTCGACTTCTTCTATTTTGCTTTCTCATTTCCCATGTTTTCTCCTCTATTTCCTTCCATGTCCTCATTTCCAATGTGGGGGTATATACATCGAGTTTGACAACTTTTCGCACCTTACTAAGGAAGTAAAAAAAGTAGCAAAACAGTACCAACAGTTTTTCATTCCTACAACTTTTAAGTTCATCACGAGATTATGAGGACCGTAAAACTTTTGTTGTTGTTCTACTGACTTCACACGTGTGGTTTTTTACGCCATGTCTCGGAATAACAAAAATACGAGGTCTCTTAAGTTAGCCCAAACTTCTCAGCCCAAACAAAAAACGAGACCGTACTAAATTGTACAACATTTAATGCTAATTTAGTACGGCTTAAATTTAAGCTAGCCCAAATCATATGCACAATCAAAAAACGAGACCGTACTAAATTGTACAACATTTAATGCTAATTTAGTACTGGTTAGTTAAATTTATTACACTTGTATTTTAAAAAATATGGAGGGTTGGGATAGCTTAAGCTTAAACAATCAAAGAACGAGACCGTACTAAATTGTACAACATTTAATACTACTTTAGTACTGGTTAATTAAATTTATTACCCTTGTGTTTTAAAATATATCGAGGGTTGGGCTAGCTTAAGTTTAAGCACAATAGTTAATAGTACTGGTTAATTAAATTTATTATCCCTTTATTTAAAAAAAAACTTTAGCTAGCCCAACCCATATCCACAATCAGAAAACGAGACCGTACTAAATTGCACAAGATTTAATACTAATTTAGTACTGTTTAATTAAATTTATTACCCTTGTATTTTAAAAAATATCGAGAGTTGGGCTAGCTTAAACTTAAGTTTAAGCACAGCACGTTGAGTATATATCAAATTCCGGAAATCGTATTTTTTATTTACACGTGTCGAACATTCATTGTACATGTGTCAACTTAATAACATGCTTTGCAAATACATATGGGCAATTCCTTGAAATGGACGCGCAATTCACATGCATTACAACTTGCATAAAAGAGAATATGAGTAGCGGACTGAGCGGATATTACAATATTTGAAGCAACAATTGTGGGTAACTGAAAAATGTAAGTACATATATAATAGGACCATGTATAATGAGGTTCGGTCGCGACAAGAAGGAGTAATTTTTTAATGCTTGTGAAAGTATGCAAAACTTAAATAAGCTAAGGGAAGATTTTAAATTCCTTAATTGAGAGACAGAAAATGAAATAAAGACCCAATGGTCGTATATTTTCGAAATCTGAAATATCTATTTAAAACGCTGGATATAAGCTTAGGTACAGCTACGGACGCGACCATTTTGCTGAATGAATTACACTATATGACATTGAAAATATATTCTTCGCGAGAGATCTAGTTTTAGGTTTAGTAGGGTAAACAAAATCAGCATACCTGGAATTTGGAATGCGCCCTCAAAGTACGGGCTCTCCTCTGTTTATTCTTCGATAATTTTTAGGTAAGATTTATTTAACATATCCAAGAATTAATTAACAGTTCATACACTGCGGAAAGCGCAAATGCCTTCTTTCTGACACAATATGTGTTTTGTTCGTTGGCTAAACAGAAATAAAATTATAGGCCAATATATGGATTAACTAATGGAAGAGAGGTAATGGACTTGACAAATTTCAGACACCAATAAAAAATGTTACCCTAAGTAAGGTTAGGTTAAGAGGGCGTCCGTGGGTGTTACCAATATTTCCACTCGGAGACAGTTTCGTCCATTGTGAGTGCCCCCAGTAAGTACAGGGTGGCGGCAAATTCGTTTAGCCCCATTACCTCCTAGTAGTCCACAACGAACTACTTGCGTTCCCTGATGATCCCAAGAAGAAGCAACACGTCCACCTTCCCAACCTATGCCAGGCTGTCGAACAAGCGTGAGCCCAAAAATCTGAGCCTTCTTCTTTGAAGCGCCGGGAATCGGCAAGGAAAGTGGTAGATCGACTCCTCTTCCTCCTCATCCTGACAGCTTTTTCAGATGGAGCTTTTTGGTATTCGCCACCGTCGGAGCTTTGGTGCGATAGCACAATGACCTGCGATGACACCCGTAAGTACCCTCACCGCAGATTTGTTCAGTTTGAGAAGGAAGCTGGTGCATTTCCTATCCAAGCATGGCCATAAGGACCTTGAGACTTCGCAGTCAGCACTATTGGTCCATAGCAAGTCCATTGCCCTGTTCCCATATTCGTCAATTCTCCCTAGGAGATAACTCAGCGGCGGTCGGACGGAGCTGTCCACCTCACTTTTGTCTAAGTCGGAACCTTTCCTAGCCATCTCATCCGTGAGTTCATTCCCTTCAGTACGGCTGTACCCAGGGACCCAGCAGAGGGAGGTAGGTAGGTTGAACTGGCCGGTCCATCAGGACCTCACATAGACTGATTGAGTCCGTAGTGTTACCATAAGTTTGTTTTAACGACCAAATTGAAAAACCCTATCAAAAACCAGGACCTATGTTATAAAATAACTCCGTCCACTTGGCAAATACTAGAAGCTTCCTAGGACTTAAGCCACTTGCTGCTTCTAGATCTGACAGCTGTATCACTCCTAATAGCTGGAGTCTTAGCCTGGCAAGTGCAGGGCACGAGCACAGAATGTCAACCCGCACTTCCTACATCTGCTATCACTGACCAAGCCTAGTTTAAAGGCATGTGACGCCAGAAGGCAGTGTGCAGTCAGAATACCCGTCATGAGTCTACAGTCCTCTCTTTTTAATGATGGGAGCAACTGTGTTAGTCTAAGGTTGTAAGACCTACACATAATCTTCGACACTTTACAGCCCCGCGCTTGAACCCACGCCTTTCCCGCTTGGTCGATCATGTGCACCTCTCGCCTTCGCTTAATCTCGCCCAATCTAATTGGGACATCTACGGGGCAAACTTCAAGGGATGCGCTCTTTTTAGCTAGTTCATCCGCTTTTTCATTCCCATCTATTCCCGTATGCCCTGGTACCCAATATAAATGTATGCTTCTCCCTGTCCCGATTCTCTCCAGAGACTGCTTACACTCTAATACGCATTTAGATGCTGTGCTATGCGAGATTATTGCCTTAATTGCTGCTTGACAGTCAATATAAAAGTTAACACGGTTGCAGCTTAAGCTATTCTCTTCCAGGGTTTCTACTGCTTTGGCTACGGCTAATATTTCCGCTTGGAAAACGCTACAGTAATCCGGCAGCCTGTAGGATCTGCTTATTTCCGGATCAGCGCAGTATACCGCAGACCCTACTCCTTCCACTACTTTGGAACCATCGGTGTACACATGTATCGCCTCGGCCGCCATTTTCGCACCCTTGCGCCAACCGTCCACCTCTATTGTGGCCTTAAGATCTCCCTCGAAGCGCAGATAGGGAATCATGTAGTCTGTTCGTCTTGTGATTGATGAGGCTATACTACTATGGCCATATGGTCGGCGCTCAAGCTGCCCCGAAGCACCGAGCCTGGTTGCGGTCGTTAACGCTTTGTTCTTTGCTACCAGGTCAACAGGTGGGATGTGCAAAATGGCATACAGTGCAGCCGTCGGGGTTGTTTTCAGGGCTCCCGTAATGCTAAGCATCGATAGTCTGCATACCCCCTCTAATTTTTTGAGGTATGTTGTTTTTTGTGTGGCTTTCCACCAAACAAGAACTCCATAGTATAGAATAGGGCTTACAATCGCTGTAAAAACCCAATGAGAAAGAGAGGGCAATAAGCCCCGCGTACACCCCAGCATTCTTTTACATGCGTAGAGTGCCGTTGAGGCCTTCTTGACCCTCTCCTCCACGTTGAGCTTCCATGACAGCTTACTGTCTGGGATGATTCCTAAATATTTTGTGCAAGGTTTCTCCTGTAAGGTCACCCTCCTAACTTAGGCCTGGTCCAATTTGGGACCTTGTACCTCTTTGTAAACAAGACCATATCCGTCTTCTCCGCATTGACTTTCAACCCGACATTAAATGCCCAGGTATGAATATCGCGAAGTGCCCGATCCATCAAAGAACTAATCGTTGGAAGGCAGTCTCCACTTATGACAATTGCCACGTCATCTGCGTAAGCCGTAAGTTTTACGGGTCCCTCATCGAATTGCCTGAGCAATTGGTTGATGACCAGCGTCCACAGCAGAGGTGATAGCACCCCTCCCTGCGGCGTTCCCCTGTCCACTGATTTCGTGGCCTCATACAATCCCCATTGTGATGTAATCTTTCTGCAATTTAACATGCAGCCGATCCATCTGATTAAGGCAGGATGTACTTTAATGTAATTAAGACCATCCATAATCGCCCATTTTGCAACAATATTGAAAGCCCCGGCAATGTCCAAGAAGACTCCTAGAGCATACTCCTTATATTCCAAGGGATTTCTCTATGCTTATTACCACCCTATGCAATGCGGTGTCTACCGACTTGCCTTTGGTGTACGCATGCTGTGTTGTGGAGAGCAGTTTTTCATCCACATTGGACTTTATGTACACATCTATCAGCCTCTCAAAGGTTTTGAGCAGAAATGATGTTAAGCTAATGGGTCTATAGTCTTTGGAATACATGTGACCGATCTTCCCCGCCTTTGGTAGAAAAGCTACACGAGCAGTTCTCCAAGAGTGCGGTACATGATTCAGTCGTATGCACCCATCGAATATTATTTTAAGCCATTCCACGACCGCCCTACTTGAGACTTGTAGCATGGCCGGGAATATACTATCTGGGCCCGGCGATTTAAACTTAGAAAACGTCTTCACTGCCCACTCGATCTTGGTATCGGTCACCAAGCCCGGCACTACTAGTTCCGTGATCGGAGTGTGAGTGATGTCTGCTGGCTCCTCTAAACCGTCTCCCGATGGGAAATATGTATCGAGAAGCACCTCAAGGGATTCCTCACTATTACGTGACCATTCCCCATTCTCTTTCTTTATTAGTCCCTTTACTATTTTTCCCTTTGCTAGGACTTTTTTCAACCGTGCTGTTTCGCTGGAGCACTCTATGTCCGTACAGAAACTTTTCCATGAGTTTCTCTTCGCCCTGGTAATTTCACGCTTGTAGATCCTCAGTAGATCCCTGTATTCGTCCCGACACGCTTCGCTTTCCGCGGTCTTTGCGAGCTTAACCATTTCTTTAACCTGTCTTCTTAGAAGACTCAGCTCATTGCTCCACCATGGCGGCTTTGCTTTTCCTCTGAATCTTCTTAGAGGGCAAGCTTTGTTATACGCAGTCATAAGCGTCCTTGTTAGGAATTCATTCGACTCCTCCAGTTCCTCTACATTAGCAACCTCTTTGGTTTGTCCCAGTTTTGTTTCTACATGTTTCTGGAATTTAGTCCAGTTCGTTGACCTAGGGTTTCTAAAGGTTTCTCCCTTCTCTACCCTCTTTAGGGGGATGTTGAAGCTGATATACGCATGGTCGGAGAAGGATGGTCTATCAAGAACCATCCAATAATACCTTGATATATCACGCTCGGAGCTCAATGTAATATCCAGAACATTTCCCCTGTTGGCTATCTGCAAATTGGTTTGCAGGATGTAACAAAACAGAGATTCGCCTCTCTCGTTCGTATCTGCTCTTCCCCACGCATTGTGGTGCGCATTTGCATCTGCGCCTATGACCAACCGCCCTTTGCGCCCTTCCTCCTGTACTAGCCTTTTGCACTCCATTGGTGGAACCTCCGCAGCATGGGCCATGTAGCAGGACGCCAGGATAAATGCCTGCTTATTCTTTTGCTCAACGACCACCGCTACGAGATCCTCAGTGGTGTAATTAGGCAGCATATATGAATGCAGCTGTTTCCTTACCATTACTACAGCTCGCACCCGTCCTTCCGTTTGCGCGTAGTAAAGGCCAAACCCGCGCGCGCTAAGTCTAGAAACCTTTCCTCCCGATGAGAGCCACGGCTCCTGGATCAGCGCCACGTCAAACGAACCCTCCTCAAGGGTTAGGAGGAGTTCGCTCGACGCCACTTTACTGTGTTGGAGGTTTATCTGTAGGACTCGCAGCACCATTGAGCTGTTTGTCCCCATCCAGCACCTTCGTCTTGGCGTCGTCGTCCTCCCCTTGCCCTTTTGGTTTAGAGTATTCGAGGCCCCCTTCAGCCTCTCGTGACTGTTGTGCCCGGTGTTCCTCTGTGCGAGTCACAGCACCATTTAGCGGTTGGTCCTCTTCTAGCACGTTCGTGGTGACGTCAGGGACCTCCACCTGTCTTTTTTCCCTTAAGCTTTTGAGGTCCTTTTCGACTTCGCCCACCTCTAGCGTGTTAGGGTTTTTATCCTCGGGACTTCTTTTTCTGAGTCGCATCTAAATTTTGCCAGTGCCAAAGGAAATTTTACCAAGCTGCGTGTACAAAATATCCTCCGCCTGCTTGTTTATTTGGAAGATGTAGAACTGACCATCCTCGGAAGGCCGAGATACAGTAAGTACCTTCCAATCCTGTGCCGGTATGTTCGGATTCTGATTCTGCAGAAGTCGCAGTGTATCCTCCGACTTCATCACGCATGGTATCCATACCTTAACTTTTGGTACCGTGGGGATTTGCGCTTTATCCACCACCTCAAACCTCGCGTTCGTGCCTTGCCTTTGGAGGTTTGGAACCACTTCCTTCAGCCACTGCAAGCTCGCGATGTTGTCGCACGCTATCATCTTCACACCGTTATGCCATCCCCCCGAATCAAAGGTTGGAAGGGGCTTACTTGGTTGTTCCCGCATCATCTTAAGCATTTAGCTAATAAGCTCCCTTTCCACAGATCTCCACCTTTCAGTAGTCATTTGTCCGAAAGGACTGCTATGATCAACCAGCGCCACAGTCAGTGTCTGCTTTGCCACATCACTCATCTTCTCGGGAAAAGCAGGAATCTTAGTGTTATCTCCCTTTGGCACCTTCGAGAAAGCCGGAGTCTTAGCGTTAACTCCCTTTGGCGCCTCCGAGAAAGCCGGAGTCTTAGCGTTATCTCCCTTTGGCTTATCTCCTACTTCCTTAATTGGAACTTCCCTCTGACTCGCAGCTTTCGAGGTAGTTGCTACCTCGCTATTGGAGTCCATCTGTCTTATAGCTTTGGGCCACTTGTCTTGTCTATGCGACTGCCCTGCCTCGCGGCTCTAGGACTGGGTCCTTTCTGCCTCTTGAGAGCAGGCTTGTCGCCTTCCGCCGAACGTTGATTCTTCATTCTGCCATTCGACGCTTCTTCCTCCTCGTACCGGTTGCAGAACCGAGGGTTTCTCGCAGCAAACCTTTTGAACTGTCTTCGACCTACTTCTACCGCTTCATGGGCCCATTCCAAGCGCTCGATCTCCACTTCTGTTGGGTCGACCACTGCTCCCAAGCGTTGAACAATTCTTAGTGCTGCACGGTACTGCGAGAGAGCTATTTTACTTCCTCTGCTCCGTACCCTTCTCCACTCTTCTACTCCGTTTTCATTTGTGTGCTTCTCCAACACGGAGCTCATTGAATCAGCACTACTCTCGCTCCCCGAGTCCGACGCATCGCTTAATTCGTATTTGTCGTCCTTGGATTGCGACTCAGTCCTCCTCTTTACATCGTCATTCTTACAGTCAGTTAATGAGTCGTTCATCTTGGTCGTACGACCACCTGCCCGACAAGGTGGGCTCAGCGGTCCAGTATTATATACGGGGAAAGAACCGTCCGCCACAGCAGCGCCCCTTGCTGTGGTAAGGCCATTAATACTTCCCGAAGTGGCCCGGTATCGGGAAGGCTCCGTTCGAATACAGCCGAATTTATCCCCTGGCTGCAAATCGTCCAATAGGCACGAGGGAGACATTGAGATACCTTATAGAAGCCAGAGACCCTAACTTTCCGGAAAAATTTTAGTAAACAGACCTATTTAACATATGCAAGCTTTTTTAATTTCATGTTCACGTTTGCTTAATACGAAAATAATAAAGATAAGGGCAGCATCAATTTATAAAACCTCCTTTTTCTAAAGTTTTGTTAAGGCTAAATAAAAGTCTAGACAAAATTTGATTAAAAGTAAAAATATGGATCTGTGTTTAACACCGCAACAATATAAAGAGAGAACATTTCAATTTGTTAGTAAAACATCCAAATTTACAAACCCTATGAAGCCTTTCTATGAAATTATGTTTCTCTGTCTAGGATGAGGGCAAAGAAGAAACAATTTGATTTCCACATCATACACGTTTTTGAGCTATAATCCCAAGTGATAGAAATAAAGTCTGAGCACTTTTGATTTTCGGTTCGTTATGGACCTTATTGTGGATTCGCCCACATATAAATAAACAAACAGTTGCAAAGAAATGTGCTTTTGAAAAAGTATACCAAAACGCGTCACATGCTTTGTTATTTTGATAGAGCAAAATATGTTTTTTCAGCTAATTAAAACAAACAAACAACAAACAAGGGTGTCTAAGTTTGGGTGGACGAATATTATATACTCAGCGTGGCTCTAGAAATGTTTTGTGGTGCTTGATCGGAATAGGGCGTGGCACCGCCCACATGTCTCCTAGTTTCCTCTTACAATAAATCTTGTGAAATAGCATTGATACAAAACTATTTTTCGATAAGATATGGCTTATTATTCTAGCCTACGACCCTTTTAAACATCTTTTATATAAAAGTGGGCGTGGTTTTTAGCCGATCCCATCCATTTTTCTAGAAATATTTCCTGCTATAAGGAAAATATTTAATTTTATTTTATGGCTCCGGTAACAGAAAATTGTTTGGCCATAAAAGGGGCGGTGCCACGCCCATTTTCAAAAATTAAATTCTTTTCCTTTTTCTTGCTATTTCACTTGGAAAATGAAACACCATTGATATAAAGCTCTTTTTTGAAAAGATATTATTTTATTCGCCTACGACCATCTCCTATTTCATAAATTTTTTTAGTAAAGGAAATATCTCTGTCGAATTTTGTTATGATATGTTTAAAGATTTTTGCTTTGTTCTTAAAAATATATGTAAAATTGATTTTATCAAAAGTGGGCGATGTCACGCCCATTAAAAACAAAAATCGAGACTCTTAATATCAGTCAAATAATCGGGTTTTATGTGTATAGCGATAGGAGATGAGCGCCAGGGAACCCATATACCAAATCGCAATATTTTAGTCTCAATATTTCATCTTCAGCATTTCGATATATGGAAGTCTATATTTATATCGATTTGTTTAAGCTCCCAAAGCTAATACACTCTGTGTGCATAGCACGTTCAGTATATTTCAAATTCCGAAAATCGTGTTTTTTTTATTTACACGTCTTGAAACAAATAAAACTAATTAAGTGTACCCATTGTACTTTTCATTAAAAATACATTCATTGTACACGTGTCAACTTAATAGCACACTTTGCAAATACATATGGGCAATTCCTTGGTAATGCACGCGACATTCGCACGCATTATAACCAGCATAAAAGGGAATATAAGCAACGGACTGAGCGGATATTACAATATTTGAAGCAACAATTGTGGGTAACGCACAAATGTAAGTACATATATATGAGCATAGATGCCGAGGTTCGGACGCGACAAGAAAAAGGAGTAATTCTTTAATGCTTGTGAAAGTATGCAAAACTTAAAGAAGCTAAGGGAAGATTTTACATTCCTTAGATGAGAGACCGAAGGGGAAATAAAGACCCAATGACAGCTAAAACGCTGGATATAAGCTTAAGTATGGTTACGGGCGCGACCATTTTTTCTCACTGAATTACACTATATGACATTGAAAATATATTTATTGCGAGACATCAAGTTTGAGGTCTAATAGAGTAAACAAAATCAGCATATCTTGAATTTCGAATGCGCCCTCAAAGTCCCGGCTAAGGGCCCAAACTCCCTTCTCATAAGCGGAGATGTATACTGGTATGTAACTTTCCCTCTGTTTATTCTTCTATAAGTTTTTAGGTAAGATTTCTCTAACATCTCTTATAATCAATTAACTGCTGAAAGCGCAAAATGCCCTATATCTGACAACATATGAGTTTTATTCGTTGGCTAAACAGAAATAAAATTTTAGGCTAATATATGGATGAACTAATAGAAGAGAGGTAATGTATTTGACACCAATAAGTAATGCTACCCGAACTTTTCGGAAAAATTTTATTAAACAAACCTTTTTAACATCTGAAAGCTTTTTTAATTTCATGTCGACGTTTCTTACTTGGAAAATATTAAGGATAGTTTGTTAGAGACAAGTCGTTTATTTCATTGCTCTGTGTTGTGCTCTTAGTTTTTCGGGTATATTGTGGCTGTTTATATACGATTTTGGTCTCATCTGGTAGCTATTGAGCTGGTGCTGCTTTTTGCTGTTGATAAGCACATCGTCAACAAGAAGTTTTAGCCTTTACGCTCAAACTTTGTTTCTGCCGGCTTTATTGTTGTTGTTATGTGAGGTATATTATGAGAGGTATGTCACACACACAAACTCCTGCAGTCAAGAGGCGGTCAAGCAAAGAAAGGCGAAGCAAAAAATTTCCAACGAATAAAGCGGTAAAACTTGATGAGAGTGCTGCCGTACCATCAATATTAGCAGCACTTCGCGAGCTTGAAGAGAAAATAGAGTGCCAAACTGAAAAACTACAGTCTCTTTTTGATAGTCTCTCCACAAAAATAACGGACGTCGAGAACACACTCACAAAGAAGATAGGCACTGAAGTAGCTCTGCTTTCTAATAAACTGTCTGAGCCTGCTGAGCGAATTGCAGCATTAGAGGCCAAACAGCAGAGGTATGATTGTGAAATGCAACAGCTTCGAGCGGACATAGAAAAGATAAAAGAGGAAAAAAAAAAACATTTTCTCGGGTTTGACTCTGACGCTGTGGTAATTGGCATACCGTACACGGAAGGCGAGAATTTAAATAGCATTCTCAATCTCTTGTGTAATTTCGTTGAGTTTCAACCACCACAGATAAGAGATATATTTCGCACTAATCCCACCACCAACAATACTAGAAGCGCTGTTATAGTTAAGTTTCACTGCCCGCTTGATCGTAATCGCACACCTAAAGCCTTCAGTGACTATAGAAAGCGAAATAAGTCAACAGTTTCTGTTGCTTATGCGGGACTTGAGGGAAAATTTTCAATTTTTGAAAGTTTGCCAGCGGAGCAACGAAAAAGTTTACAAGAAGCCATCAAATTGCGCAGAGAAGGAAAACTGACATCTGTATTTACTCTGAGAGGTGCAGTACATATTAGGGCAGAGAAAGGTGCGCCTGCTGTAAAGGTTGTTGATCAAAACCATTTACTAAGTTTTTGTTGATATGATGTGTTCGCTCTCTTTTATTTTATTTTGTTTATTCTTCTTTTGTGTTCTAAGTTTACTTTTAGACTTATGTATGTTTTGTGATACATTATCTTTTGTAAAGGTGGTTCGTTTGTTTACCCTATTCATATGTCACGCGCTTTCTACTGAAGTTGCTTTTGTTTATTTGTCATATGTTAGTTCGTGACAGAGTGACTGACAGTATTGATGACCTTAGCTCTAGTTAAAATTTTATGTAAGCAACAGAGCGGTCTTAAAATTGTTCATTTTAACGCGAGAAGTTTAAACAGCTTAAAGATGGACTATTGTAGGTACGTTTTTGAATCCTCCTTTGTTGATGTTATTTGTGTGTCTGAAACTTGGTTTCATAACAGTGTAAGCGATGCTCAATTCAACATAAATATTTATAGACTTATTCGAAACGACCGGATTGGTAAAAAAGGTGGGGGTGTAGGGATCTACTGTAAGAACCACATTAATATGAAACACATCTGTGAGTCAAACAATGAAGGTGTGGAATTTCTCTGTGTAGAACTGTCTGATCGCTTGAGCAAAGTTCTTTTAGCGTGTGTATATAACCCTAATAAGTCGGTTTCTGTAAGCCCGTTCTTTGAAAAGTTGTCTTCATTGCTTGTTGACTATGATAACATAATTATTTGCGGCGACTTTAATACTAACTTTCTTGTGCTTGATTCAGTACGTGGTATGTTTCTGGATGAAGTAGCTAGCTCTGCTCTTTCTATAGTTAACACCGGATAACCAACTCGGCACGGTAACAATTGTGTTTCTAGCCTTTTTGATTATTTTATTGTTTCTGATCCCTCCCTCGTTTTGCTGTCCGACCAAATATCTTTCATTTCAGATCACGATCTAATTTTCTGCACGATAGATATTCACTTTAATGATCCTTATGTAGAAAGTTGCTTTATGTACAGAGACTATCGCTCGATTGATTTAAATGCATTATACCTCGAAATTGAAAATACAGACTGGCATAAAATACAGACTGGAAAATACAGACACCAGGATGTTAATAATAAGCTAGCATTTTTGAATGGCACACTTTTATCAGCTTATGACAAGCACGTTCCAACCCGCTGCTAGAAGTTAAACCCATGTCCATGGTTTAACTCCAGAGTCAAGGAAGCCATGAAGGCTCGTACAAAAGCGTATAAAACTTGGAAGAGGTACCGTACTCAACCTAATTGGGACTTATTTCGTGCAGGGAGAAACCAATCCACTCTAATAGTTAGGAAAGAAAAACAACGTTATTTTGAGTGTAAACTTGATCCCCCCCTTCCTTCAGGCTTGCTGTGGCGCAATATTAAGAGTCTTCGAATAAGATGTAAGGATACAAAAGAATGTACGTTTAATGCTGATAGTTTGAATGAGGTGTTTCTATCTAGTGCTTCGAATAATAGCTCCACACCGCAGTTTGTTCCATATCCTTCTAGCAAATACTTTGACGCACCTTTCGAATTATCAACTGTATCGGAGCTCCATGTCGCTAAATGCCTCAATAATATAAAATCTAACGCTGTTGGCGAAGATGGCTTACCTATTAGATTTTTGAAGTTGAGTATGCCCTATATCGTTAGCACGCTGACGCACATTATTAATCATTGTATTACGACATCATGCTTCCCTAATTCGTGGAAAATTGCCTACGTACGTCCCATTGCAAAAAATAGGCGCGCCTGTTCTCCGGGTGACTTTCGTCCAATTAGTGTTCTTCCCGTTTTGTCGAAAGTTTTTGAGTCAATAATCGCTGAACAAATTACGTCTCACATTACAGCAAAAAGTCTTCTTTCCCTTTATCAATCTGGGATTAGGGCGGGTCATGGTTGTTCAACAGTTATGGTTACAATTATGGACGACTTGCCTATGGCTTATGACAAAGGTGAAATATCCCTCCTATGTTTACTTGACTTCTCTAAAGCGTTCGACTCTGTTGATCATATATTACTTTGCTCTAAGCTTACGTATTATTATGGATTTGGTAGGGCTGCTATTTGTCTAATGAGGAGTTACTTAACGGATAGGTGTCACAGAGTCAAGATTGGCGAAGTGTCATCAGCGATCAAAACCATAAATTGTGGCGTTCCTCAAGGGTCCATTCTAGGTCCACTACTTTTTAGTGTATTTATAAATGATATATTTTAGCCTGTCGGCATGTAAGTATGCACGCATATGCTGATGACGTTCAGCTGTACCTATCTGGTCGTTTTGATACTTTTAATGCAATAGCGGTAAAGCTGAATGAGGATTTACTAGCTATATCACGATGGTCTATACGAAATGGCCTTCAACTTAACTCAAGTAAGTCGTATGTCTTACCAGTTTTCAAAAATAAAATAAATCTTACTAGTATTCCTAATATTAATTTAAACAACAACTCTCTTGAAATAGTTGAAAAAATCACCAATTTGGGATTCATTATTAACACAAATTTAACTTGTGTAAACCGCATAAGTTCAGCTGTAGGCAAAGTGTATGGTACTCTACGTAACCTGAGGCAGTCAGCACCATTTACTCCAATTCATATTCGAAAGAGGCTTGCCCGTCAAATTATTTTGCCTACCCTAACCTACTCTGAACTAGTATATAGCAAGCTTGACTCTCAGTCGGCGCATAAAGTTGAGATTGCATTTAATGAACTTACGCGTTATGTATATGGAATACGTAGGTTTGACCACATATCTGCATGGAGAACATCGCTACTGGGATGAGACATCGCTGCTTATTTAAAAGCCAGAAACTGTATATTTCTATTTCGTTTAATGTATACGAAGACTCCAAATTATCTTTATGAAAAACTTATCTTTCCACAATCAGAGCGCTGCCTTAACCTCATGTTGCCATATTTTAACCTTAAGAACTCTACTAGAATGTTTTTCATCAATGCTGTTAGAATTTGGAATTCAATACCTGCTGACATAAAAAGCAAATTGAATGGAAGTAACTTCACGGATGTCCTATATAAATACTTTTTCACAAATTGAACCATTTACATAATGTACTGTGTACTTATTTTTTGTTACGTTTTTTAATATACTTATTGATTGACTTAATTTAATTTATGGTTAATTTATCGTAAACTATTTTTAACTTATTTCTGGATCTGAGTGTTATTTTTCTGTTGTGCAAAAAGAGATGTAAATCTTACTGTACTAATATTTTAGAAATAAAATTGAATTGAATTGAATTGAATAAGGGCAGGATCATTTTATAAAACCTACGGTTTTTTTAAGGCTAAATAAAAGTCTAGACACGATTTGATTAAAAACAAAACTATAGATCTGTATTTAGCAGCGCAACAATATCAAAAAGGACATTATATTTTGTTAGTAAAGCACCCAAATTTGCAAAACCGATGAAGCCTTTCTTTGAAGTTATGTTTCTCTGTCCAGGATGAGGGGAAAGAATAAACTATTTGATTTCCACATAACACAAGTATTTGAGCTCCAATCCCAAGTGATAGAATTAAAGTCTGAGCACTTTTGATTTTCGGTTCGTGATGGACCTTGTTGTGGATTCGCCCACATATAAATAAACAAACAGTTGCAAAGAAATGTGCTTTTGAAAAAGTATAGCAAAACGCGTCACTGGCTTTGTTATTTTGATAGAGCAAAATAAGTTTGTTCAGCTAATTAAAACAAACAAACGATAAGTAAAGGTGTCTATGTGACCGAATATTATATACTCAGTGTGGCAGTATAAATGTTTTGTAATGCTTGACCGGAATAGGGGCGTGGCACCGCCCATAAAAAAAAATGTCTCCTAATTTCTTCTTACAATAAAACTTGTGAAATAACATTGATACAAAACTATTTTTCGCTAAGATATAGTTTATTATTATTGTAGTCTACGACCCTTTTAAACATCTTCTATATGCAAGTGGATGTGGCCTTTAACCAATCCCGTCCATTATTCCTATAAATATTTCCTGCTATAATGAAAATATGTGTACCCAATCTTATTACAATTTTTTAATATTTCTGGGAGTTATGGCTCCCGAAACATAGAAAACTGTTGGTCATAAAAAGGGCGGTGCCACGCCCATTTTCAAAAATTAAATTGTTTCCTTTTTCTTGTTATAATTTCACTTGCGTGCTCCTTCACCGATCCCGTTAACTTTTCTTCGGGGTATTCTTTATAGTAAAAGCAATCTCTCTGTCGAATATTGTTGTGGTAGGTTGAACGGTTTTTGATTTAAGATTAATAATGCCACGCCCATTTTCAAAAAAAAAATTCATAGTTAAAATCAGTCCACACATCAAATTTTAACATTACAGATGAACTATTTATTAAATAAGCATGTTTTATGTTTTTTACAAAATGTTATATATGTAAAAAGTGGGCGTAGTTACTTGCGATTTCCCTCATTTTTAATATTGATGGGAGATAAGCGCCAAGGAATATATACACCAAATTTCAACATTTTAGTCTCAATATTAACTCAAGTTATCGTGTGCACCGACAGATGGACGAACAGATGGACGTACATGGCTAAATCAATTCCTTTTTTCATCCTCAGCATTTTGATATATGGAAGTCTATATTTATCTCGATTCTATTATGCCCGTTATGTTACCAAAGTTAATACACTCTGTGTGAAAAGCACGCTGAGTATAACACGACTTACCTTGAGTAGCTTAACTTTATATGTATTTTTGTTATTTCAAATTCCTGGAATCTTATTTTTTATTTACGCAACTCAGTTTGGTATAAATAGCGCCCGCAAAATGAATCTAGGTGTAGTCTATACTCTAAAAGTGGTAGAATTTTCACGAGCGTCGTTTTGAGACTAGGCGAAGGAGTTGCATTGTTTACACGAAACGAATCCCATCCTATAATTTGCATAAGCTTTTCCGGTTCTAATTAATCATCGCAAAGTGGATTAGCAATTAGAACCGGGAAAACTTATGCAAATTAGTGGATGGGGTTTGTTTCGTGTAAACAATGCAACTCCTTCTCCTAGTCTCAAAACGACGCTCGTGAAAATGCTACCACTTTTAGAGTATAAAGTACACCTAGATTCATTTTGCGGCCGATATTTATACCAAATTGAGTTGCGCAAATAAAAAATAAGATTACAGGACTGCTGATTAGTTGTGATTGAAATATTTTGAGATAAGGCGTTTCCGAAACAGCAGTTAAGATATGGTTATATTCCGCTCAGCAGTCGAAATGATGATATTTTTTCCTTGTATCATGTATAATAAATAGTTATAATTGTGAGTAAATAAATATATTTTATTGTATCCAATGAAAGTGTGACGCATGTAAATGAATTGAGTTGTGAGACCAAACTTTGATCACAACTTTAAAGTTCCCTCGTGTATGAATATGATCATGAGATTAAAACAAAATTGCGGAATGATTGCGCCCGTTCCTACTCATAACTACAATCACCGTAGTAGTGTGGGTAGCAATGCCGAGTATCAGCCCCCGGCCTCGTCTTCTTCCCCCCTCTTTTCCGCAAGCAATCGCATAGGTCAGGGAAAGAGACTCTTAGTCCCTACCACCTTTTGCACCGTTTGCCAACACAAAATATATATTTTTGCGACATCCACCCAATGCAGATCCTGCCATGGACGGTGCCACTTTCTTAGATGTTCTGGTCTCCGTAACGGCAATCCCCCGACGGGCTTCATTGCGCCATGTTGCCACGCTGCAAAACCAAATACATCGGGTACCCCAATGCTTACCCAGGGCGTCCAATCGTGTCACAATAGCAATTGCATCCTAGCCTTTCACAACTCAGGCTAGTCACCCGTCACTTACTCCAAGAGTGACGACGTCTCCTCTGCTGCACTTCAGAATTCTGCAGTTAAAGTGTAACGGATTAACTGGGCAGATCACGGATATAGTCGATTTCACGAAGCATTGCTGTGATTCAAAAGACTAAACTCACTGCGAAATCTGATCTGCATACCTGTTCTGGTTATAATGCCCACAGAAAAGATCGCGAGAGCGGAAATGGAGGCGGTCTCGCGTTTATCATACCCCACTAAGTGTAATATCATATATTTTATCCCGACATCGGTCGAAGGGACAATGTCTTAGAATGTCACGGCTTATCTGTCCCGTCAGGTTAGGTCCGGTGTAAACCTAGAAATCATCAACATCTACATCCCTCCTGCCACCTACTTCCCAGTGGATACCGCTGTAATATCAGGGCCTTACTCACTGGCGATAATCGCATTATCTTAGGCGATTTCAATGCCCATCACGATCTATGGCATTCAAGTTTGCAGGCAGACAGCAGGGGTGCGATGTTGGCAGATTAAATAGAAGAAACGACGTTCTGCACAATAAATGGAGACGCTCCCACTCTTATGATAGGAAGCTGTCACATTTCGCCAGATATATCAATCGTGAGCGCAGGACTCGTAAACTGCGTCAACTTGCAGCCGATGGTAACATTGGCATCCGACCACCTGCCAATACTTATTTCACTTGAGCGTACCGCCGACTTCATCGTCACAGAAATACGCACTTTAATAAACTTTAAAAAAGGAAAGTGGGATGAATACAAATCCTTTACAGACAACTGGTTTGCTTTCCTCCTTATCCCGACTGATACTCGCCTAAGGGAGCGTGCTTTCCGCAAGGTCATTGAATCGCCCTCGGCTCGCTTTATTTCCGCCGGTAAAATTCCCGAAATTCGACCTCACTTTCCGGCGGAGGCCGCAAATTTAACGAGAGAACCTGACCCTATAAGACAGCTTGATCCCAGCACCCCCAAATAAGGGATATAAACCAACGCATCAGATTGTTTCTAGGTGAACATAAGCGGGCGAAATGGCAGGAGCACCTAAGCGGTTGTAACCTCTCTGCCGGTGTCGGTAATCTTTGTCCACCGTAAAGTCCCTATCGAATCCGTCTTAGCACAATGACAAAATTTCCATCGCCTTTGGCGATGAAGTGCTTTCGGGTGCAAAAAAATGCGCTAGTGCTTTTTTCCGACAATATATAATGTATTATACGGTCGACAAAGTTAGACGGAGGGCCAACAGACTCGCTCATAAACATAAACTCAGCGCGTCTCCAATTACCATAACCGCCATAGAGGTTGAGGATGCCATCGGTTATGCTAAACCATCCAAAGCAGTGGACCCAGACGGCATAGCCATGCCGAAGCATAGGGAAAGCGGGTTTCAAATATTTAGCGCATGTCTTCAACCTGTCTCTTTCCACCTTTATCATTCCCGAAAAATGGAAAATGGCCAAGGTGGTCCGCTACTAAAGCCTGGGAAACTAGCTAACATAGCAGATTCATATCGCCCGATATTTCTCCTATCGCCAGTAGGCACGGCGCTTGAAGCCATTTTGCTCCCCTATTTCAAACCAAATTTGCAACTAGCATGTCATTAGCATGGCTTTAGAAAACTTCATAGCACAACCACCGAGCTAAATGCCATTAGCACCGATATAAATTGTGTTTTAAATCAAAACCCCACCATAGAACAGTACTCGTTGCGCTAGACTTATCAACAGATTTTGATTCGGTCAACCATGGGACGTTACTGCAAGACTTGGAAAGGTCTACCCTTTTCCCAAGTCTTCAAAGGTGGACCCCAAATTATCTGGGTGGTCGGCAGGCATCAGTGCAATTTAGAAGCGCAACATCAAAGCCAAGGTGAATTAAACAAGGGGTGCCACAGGGTGGTCTCCTATCCCCACTTTTGTTTAACTTCAACATATCAGGCCCAGGCCCACAGATCGATGAGATTTGTGACAGAATAAACGGCTACCTCCCTGATCTCTCCTGTTTTTTTTCGCCTCGCGAAACCTGGCACTATCACCGACTAAATCCTCCGCGACCTTATTTACAACAGGGACATCCCAAATGTGGCACTACGCTACCGACTGTCCTACACCCCAAAATCTTGGATGTGACGTTTGATCAGGATCTACGTTTTGGTGCGCATTCAGCCGAAATTGTACCGAAAATCCAAAGCCGTAATAAAATCCTCAAATATCTTGGTGGCAGTACTTGGGGAAAAGACAAAGAAATGCTCATTACCACTTAAAACGAAATTGGCCAGCCGATTGCTACGCGTCCCTTATATGGATGCCAAGCCTAAAAACTACTCACTGGAAGAAGCTACAGGCCTGCCAAAATACTGCTCTCATAACCGCCACGGGTTGTCTTCTTATGTCCCCGGAACACCTACTACATTATGAGGCGAGAATACTCCCCATCAGGGAGAGAAATTAGATGCTAGCCAAATAGTTCCTGTTGAATACTCAGAAACCTGGGCATCCCAGCAAAAACCTGATTGATGAGCCAACACTATCCAGGGGCTTAAGAAGTAAATTCCGTAAGCATTATTATTAAATAGGGCACCTGAGAACTCAGCCGTATAAAGCCAAAAAACACAAGCAGGTCCTCATTGAACTCCACAAACAGGCGTCGGACCTTTATGCCAAGAATTTCCCGGTGAATCCAGTACTCAAAGAACAATACCTAAAACTCGCAGAAGAGTAACGCACTTCGATCTGGATACTGTAACAGGTTAAACTACTAACCCCGACATACAAAATCTATGCCCTGCTTTCAATGTGTCGCCACATGACACCAACCATCTCCTCAATTGTAATGTGGAACCAACGCCTCTAACACCCCTCTCATTATGGTCCACCCCTGTTGAAACAGCAAATTTCTTTGGATTCCCGCTAGAGGATATTGATGACAATTTGTGATCGGTCACAGCTATTGGATGGGGCGAACCTCTGCTACAACAACAACAACATGCCTTTAACCATACAGCCATATGAATGCCCCGCTGTTCGCTTTGCAATTGGTCTTTGCCTTTGTTGTTATTCCTCTTTATAAGCCACTTACGCCCTGATTCTAGTGTGGTAACAACATTTTTCACCACGGTAACGAAATAATGTGGAAACCTTTAGACCCTTTTGGTATTCTACCCGCGAAAGTAGCCGGATAATTTTTTACCCGCAAAAGTAGGTGGTTACATCGAAATAACCACACAATAGCTGTTGTTTAGAAAAAGGCAAAACTGAAAAATAAGGAATTGTAAGCGCAAATAAGTAAAGATAATAGTAAAAAAGTGTTGCCTCTTGCTATACACATTTGTTTACATTATGTACTTTCACAGAATAAATTACAATATATACCTATGTAGAAACTTATCATACATAATATGCATATACACAAATAATCCCGTGTATTCGTTAACCTCGTATCTACAAGTGAGACATTGAAGTAAATTCAAAATTATATGGGGGCTAACGAAAGTGTGGCGAATTTTTGGGCAATATTGTGAATTTTTACCTCAGTGAAAAGAAAGAAAAGTACCAATCGTGGCTACTGCCTAAAAAGGACCAAAATTGAAGAAAAGGGACAAGCGGAACAAATAGGGTTGGAAGGGACCATTTTTGGTCCAAATGGACCAAAGTGGCAACCGTGAAAGCGAAGAAAACTAACTTTCAAATTTCTCCACAGACACTGGTGAGTTTTTCGGTGATGACAGCGTTACCAATTTGGCCAGAATCGCGGATAAAAGAACTGGTAACGATATTCGGTTACATAATGTTCTGGGTAGTATTTTACCGGTAACGCTCAAAATCGGGGCGTTAGGGTCATATAATTGTATATGCTGTTTAATTCTAATGATGTGAAATTTTTAGGCGCGCTTCAAAGCTTAGTAACAATGGATTTTTACAGCATTGCTTTTTTATTAGCAGTGCTTCCGCTGTTAACTATTATATCAATGCTATCATATGTATTTAATTAGCGAGACTTACTCATATTGCTTTATACAATTGTTCTGTTATTGACATCAGAGAAAGCTTTTTTCTATGTTGTTGTTGTTGCTTTGAGATGGACTTTATTCTAAGACCTTCAGTGTGTTTGGTGGAACACGCAACTAAGATCCCAGCATACACAGTATCTCGCATTAGTGCTCTGGTGTATCTCTAATCGAAAACTAGACTTGAGAACTAGGTTAGAATTCGATTAGGGAACTATTGGGAAACATTTGAAATGCGATGCTGTCAGAGTTATCGACAGGGAAGATTAGGTGACTGACAAGGTAAGAGGAGTCTATCTCACCGATGATAAGCTTGTGAAGGAGCATTACCCCAAGTAATATTCTTCGGTTTTCCAAAGTTGGCAAATTAAGAAGAAGCAGCCTATTTTGGTATGGTGATAGATGAATGTTATGATCCCAGTTAAGCCCAAGGAGGCGAAAATTAAAAACTGTTTCTGAACCAACTCATTTCGCTGTATATAATTTTGGTAACGCTGGCATCAGACACACGAGCAGTACTCAAGTATTGGACGTATTAAAGATGTTAAAAGGACCTTAGTGAGATACGGATCATCAACCTCTTTGGTCCACTATTTCACAAATCCAAGCACCCCGTTGCTTTGTTCACAATTGATGAAATATGCATATTGAAACGCAGTTTCGGATCAAAGAGAACTCTCAGATCACTTAGAACAGATATACGCTCCAAGAGTGTGCTATTTAACGTATAAAATATCAAATATGGCTTCACACGATGAAATGACATCAGCTTGCATTTAGAACAGTTTAAATCTAGTAATTTCGCTGTATGCCAGCATTGAAAAGAAATCAAGTCCGCCTGCAAGAGATGGATAACTCAGGTGGCACGTTTGCATAGCAGAGTTTATCATCCGCAGACATACGAATTCGGGAATGTAAGATAATTTTTAGTAAATCGTTTATGAATAGGGTAAAAAGTAATGGACCCAAACGACTACCCTGAGGAACACCGAACGTTACATTAAACTGCTTATAAATACAATTTTTGAACAAAATTTGTTGGGAACTGAGAGTATAAAAGCAGCGCAAGCTAGGGAATAAAGAATCTGTTTGTTTCCTATTGACATTGAAGAACATGAGTATTGAAGTTGTACTACTGCCACAATAGAATTGTAAATAAAGAAAATTTTGCCATACTGAATGAACGTTAACAGAAGCTGCATAATAATCAAGAATTTCATAAAAATCGTTAAAATATTTTTTCTTTCGTTCTCGAGATGGCTCGCCTTCAGCCGAACATTGCTGCAGTTTTGTTTCTGTTATTCCTTGTTCGTCTTTATACCCCGCTGTATTTGTTTATTTATTTATGAAACTAAATATGTTAGGGTGTGTCACAAAGGCACTTCAAATGGCATTGTGCTACCTGGCTACTGAATTATGTGTCTGGGCTTCGCCCAATGTGGTAATATTATACATATGTTCCAGGAAGTGGCAATCCAATATATATTAACTCGAAATAACTCAATAAGTTTTAGGTCTCTTAAGCTAGCCCAACCTTTTCAGCCCAATAAAAAAAAGAAACCGTAATAAATAGCACAACATATAATGCTAATTTAGTATGGGTTAATTAAATTTATTACACTTGTATTTTAAAAAATATCGTGGTTTCGGCTAGCTTAAACTTAAATATTAAATATTAAGTTTAGCTAGCCCAACCCACATGCGCAATCAAAAAACGAGACCGTTCTAAATTGCACAACATTTAATACAAATTTAGTACGGGTTAGTTATATTTATTACCTTTGTATTTTAAAAGATATCGAACCTAAGTTTAAGCTAGCCCAACCCATATGCCCAATCAAAAAACAATTCATTTAATTTATTACACTTATATTTTAAAAAATATGCACAATCAAAAACGAGACGATACCAAATTGCTTAACATTTAATATTAATTTAGTAAGGGTTAATTAAATGTATTACACTTGTATTTTAAAAAATATCAAGCTTAAGTTTAAGCTAGCTCAATCCATACGCACAATCAAAAAACGAGACCGCACTAAATTTCACAACATTTAAGACTTATTTAGTACGGGTTAATCAAATTTATTACCATTGTATTTTAAAAAATATCGAGAGTTGGGCTAGCTTAAGTTTAAGCCTATGTTTCAGCTAGCCCAACCCATATGCACAATCAATAAACGAGACCGTACTAAATTGCACAACATTTAATGATAATTTATGAATGTATTTCAGGTTTGTTTAAGTTTTACGAATGTTATGTATGTATATTCCATTAAAACAAAGGCTAAAAATTTCGTTTTATAGAAAAATTGGATGCACATATGCAATGTACACCAAGGTAATGCGATCTAAAACTTTGAAAACAAATACAAAAAACCATTCATTGTATTATTTTTATTACTGATATAAAAGAACTTATATATAAAACTGTGATAAAAAAAAAAAAAGTTTAGTATGCTTCTTGCGATCTATACATCAAGTTGTAGGTCTGCTCGAGTATACAAAAAGAGCATATTCATAATTTCCAAAAGATTCCCAAAATTTGGAGTAACGGGCCAAACCCCCTTTTTCAGAGATCGAATCATATACATAAGTAATGCTTATAACTTTATTACTATCCAGTCGGTATTTAGTTAGCATTAGGCGTGATCCCCAACCTTCGATATTTTTTAAAATACAAGTGTAATAAATTTAACTAGCCCGTGCTAAATTAATATTAAATATTGTGCAATTTAGTACGGTCTCGTTTTTTTGACTGCGTATGTGGGTGGGCTAGCTTAAACTTAATATTTAATATTTAAGTTTAAGCTAGCCCAACCCTTGATATTTTTTAAAATACAAGTGTACCAAATTTAATTAACCGGTACTAAATTAGTACTAAATTTTGTGCAATTTAGTACGATCCCGTTTTTTAATTGTGCATATGGGTTGGGCTAGCTTAAATTTAAGCTCGATATTTCTCAAAATACAAGTGTAACAAATTTAATTAACCCGTACTAAATTAATATTAAATGTTGTGCAATTTAGTATGGTCTCGTTTTTTGATTGTGCATGTGGGTTGGGCTAGCTTAAACTTAATATTTAATATTTAAGTTTAAGCTAGCCCAACCCTCGATTTTTTTTAAAATACAAGTGTAATAAATTTAATTAACCCGTGCTAAATTAGCATTAAATGTTGTGCTATTTAGTACGGTCTCATTTTTTATTGGGCTGAAAAGGTTGGGCTAGCTTAAGAGACCTAAAACTTATTAAGTTATTTCGAGTTAATATATACTGATTGCCAATTCCTGGATCACACCAACGTCGGAGGAAGGCATTATATCTAATTGAGGTATGGAATATGTATAATATCACCAAATTGGGCGAAGCCCAAACAAATAATTCCATAGCCAGGTAGCACAATGTCATTCGAAGTGCCTTTGTGACACCCCCTAACTTATTTAAATTCATAAATAAAATAAACAAATACAGCTGTGTTTAAAGACGAACAAGGAATAACAGAAGCAAAACTGTAGCAATGCTCAGCTGAAGGCGAGCCATGCCAGAACGCAAGAAAAAATATTGTAACGATTTTTAGGAGATTCCTGATTATTATGCAGCTTCTGTTAACGTTCGGTTAGTATGGCAACATTTTCTTTTTTTACAATTCTACTGTGGCATACAACTACAATACTCGCGTTCTTCAATTTCTATAGGAAACAAACTGATTCCTTATTCCTCATCTTGGTCTGCTTTTGTACTCTCAGTTCCACTAAGGTCTAGACTTTTCACGAACAACCGCTTATTTATTTCTCTTTATGTATCTGGTATTCACTTTTATCTTCTGCTTATATGCGTGTGTAACTATGTTAGTAATAACCCTGTAAAAAATCGTGCGATTAATCCCTAAAGAGATTGGTCCCCGATTGAGCTCTTTTGTATATATTTGGGCATAATTGATCCACTTTAGTCCTTTTTTGGTAGATTTGGGAGTAGTTGGCTTGAAATCTATGCATCCCATTTTAGGAAATATTAAAAAAAAACGGGAGCGAAATGAGTAAAAAAAATATTGCAGGTGTTTGAATCGAATTATTTAAGAATAAAAAGAAAATCGAACAATTTTAAGCATTTCCTTTATATAAATGGACAAAAAATTTGCAAAAATGTGTCCTTGTTTAAGGACATATTCTTGCTGAACTTTGATTTTAAAATTTTGACATAGAAATTGTTAAAATATTTATGAGATATAAAAATATAAAGGTAGAGCGCAATTAATTGCCTACATATTGGTAAGTTAACTTCTTTTCTGCCAACTTTCCAATCCAAGTAATGTGCGCTCCACTTGTATATTTAGCTCTGCATTGATTTGAAATATATGTAGATGAGGGCACGTTTTCATCCCAATGCCAGTCAAATAGTATGCTAATATTTTGCTAACTTTCACGCTTTAACTATTTTTATTAATTTTTACTTACAATTTTTACTTACTGCAAATTAAAAACTGGTTTAACAACTACCAATATTTTGGCAAAACTTTTGACTATTTTTCATACTTTTGTATAACAGTGCTGCTACCGATATTACTCCCAATACTTCGTCTTGGTATAGTTCTATTGCTGCTGATAAAGTTAAAAGCAATGAACACAACAGCTGCTCAGTACCTCAAACCAATAACACTGCTCTACAAAATTAAACTTTTGGCATTACCCTGGATCATCACTATTTCTTTTTTAATTGCTATAGACTCCTAGTTATAAAAATGGTCGAAATTAAAAATTCTATGGATACGTTTTTGTTTTTTTTTTTTGTTTTCTAAAATTTGCCTTTTTTGAAAAAGGAGATCCATTGATTTTATCATGTCTCTGGAACGGGTTGTCCGATTTTGTTGGAGAAAACAGCATATAATAGCAAATTACGTTAAAATTGCTTAAATACCATTTTTTTTAAATACTTATTGGTTTCAGAGTTATTTGCATCGCATTATAAAAAAATCGATTTTTTGTGTTAAAAATTTCCATTTTTCTTCTTTAATTCGTTAAAAATCGAAAGAGACAAAAACTTACAACTTTTATTAGATAATCGTAAAGCTGTGAACATTCCAAATAAGGCAAGCTTTATTTCATGAAAATCCATGAATAAGCGGTAATATTATTAACAATTAAGTGAATGAAGGGAAAATACGTATTTTTAATATTTTTGTTTATTTAGCTATTTAAGATACCTTTATTAAAGAAATTCTACAAAATGTAGTACTTGAAATATTAAAAAAATAATTTCTAATTTTTGCATGTCTACTGTAATTTTCTGAATTTGATTCTCGTATAAGAAACCAATCATAATCCCCCATCATATTTTCGTTCCCGAATCCTTGATAACGCTCCTCCATTGTCTTAATTTGTTGATGAAATCGTTCTCCATGCTCGTCACTGACATCACCAAGATCTGAAGGGAAAAAAATCCAAATGGGAGTGTAAGAAATGCATTTTTAGATACATGTTTGCACCTGAAATTATATGTATATGTAATTTAGAGGTTACAGTTATGATGAATATACAAAAATCATATCATATTCCTACTTACCGATTTTCGAATAGTTGGTTAGTAAATCAGAAATGATTTCCTTATAATTTGGACCCCGATTATTTCCTAAAAAGTTTGAAACAGTCAGTCTAAATGAGTTCCAAGCAGCCTTTTCATAAGGTGATAGTAACGTCTCGAATGTTGAGCTCTGTAGTAGTTTTCGGATTTGTGGACCATCAAAAACACCTTCAGAAATTTTTGAAGCGCATAATTTTGGAAATAGTGTTTGAATATAATCGAATGCTTTTTCATTTTTGTTTAGCGCCTTAACAAAATTCTTGACTAATCCAAGCTTGATGTGTAATGGCGGAAAATCACATTCTCCTTTTTATTAGATCAGCATATTTTATATTGTGTGTGCCTACTTCGTGATTGGTTCTTGCTGGCCAGCCCTTCCTTATATAATGTCCGCTTCGATCTCGGCTATCCCAAAGGCAAAGAAAACAACAATGTTTTGAGTAACCACTTTGTAGTCCAGTTAGTAAAGCTACCACTTTCAAGTCGCAACATATTTTCCAATCGTGTTTTTCATAATGAATATATTTTAAGAGTTTGGACATGGTTTCATAAGTCTCCTTCAAATTTACGGCATGTGCGATGGGTATTGAGGGCTTCTGATTGCCATTGTGTAATAAAACTGATTTAAGTCTTTCTTTGTTACTATCAATAAATAATCTCCATTCACTTGCGTCATATGTTTGGCCAAGCTTTCCAAAAAGTCCAGTTATATCATAATAAAAACATATATTGCTTTTATTTCTATAAAAACAAGCATATGACTCATGTCGCTCACGATAGGTAGTTATCGTAACCTGTTTTTCTAATAAATTTCTTTCTTTTAGACGGGATGCAAGTAGCTCTGACTTATCTTTTGGAAGCTCTAGGTCTCTTATAAGATCATTTAGCAAGGACTGTGTGTGTAAGCTTTAAAAAGACAAAGTTGCGCAAAATGTCATACCTAAATAATGTGTTTGTCAAAAACAATAATAGGCTTGATATGCAAAATTTTCGCTAAATTGGGCATTTTCACTTTATTTTCAATAAAACCAACATTTATTCCCGTATTTTCACAAAATAAGATATGATAAAATAAATGGAAAGAGCTCTGTTAAAATTCGTGATTTTAGAAAAATAAAAAAAAAAACAAAAAAATCGTATCAATAGAATTTTAAATTTTGGGTGTTTTTGTACTTAGGGGGCCATAATACATCGAAATTAAATAGTTAGACTTCAAAGTAATTTATCTTGTTGACTAGTGTAATACAAACAATGCTGCTGGGTAAAGGCAAACGCGCTGAAGCAAACAAGCAACGTAAGCAAACGAATACAGTGGTACCTATTTCTAATTTAAAATCTGCATCTACATTAGGCTGGAGCGTCAACATATGGAAAATTTTTTTTTTCAAGTTTCAGAGTACTAATAGGGGGGGAGGGGGGGGGGGGGATAGGTGTATTATAATAACAAAAAAATACCCTCTTTTTTTTATTGAAATCCGTCAGTGTCTTCTGCCTCCGCAGTGCCTTCAAAATTTATAAGAACGCTAAAATGTATATGGTGAAATATTCAAATAATATATAATACTACTCGACAAAAAAAATCTCTCCAAGAATGAAAGTACATTTTCATAATGTAAAATCGTCTCCTGATTCCGAATATCACATCCAGTTATTCATATATGTAATATTTAATTTGTTTATTTATTAAGGTATTATTCTGAGAATGAATATTGAAGTTTTAAAAAGATTTTAAAAATTGCATAAACTATTTGGCTTGAAAATCCTTTTTTGTTTTGAACATAGGCATCAATTTCCGCGATTCCAACTTGGCTTTTATTGCACCTAATCGTGACTTTCTTGAACACTGATAAACGGCAGATTCGATCGTTATCTTCACAGCTCTCTCAACAGCTTGAGTATGACAAGGAAGCTTTAAAAACAATGGTTTGTTCTCACCACCAGATTCTACAATGCCATGAATTTCTGCGTCTGATAAATTTTTCAAAATTTTTCACGATATCTGCTATCTCCGAAAAAGTGGGTTCTTTTGCTGTTTTTAATTGCAATTTCAGTTGATGTCTCGTCCATTCATATAACTTTATCACATCTTCGTATGTAGGTAAAACATTATTTCACAAGTATCCCCAAAAATAGGACATTTCACACTTCGAGTTCTGTGCATACCGACCGATTGAAGCCAATAAAAACAGCACTGAAAACAACGCGTGTGTGACAAGTTCCGGTAAATATATTTTCGAATACTTCAGAACTAAGCTTATAAAAACAAGTCTGATTTCTCCGTTTATAATAGACCGAAAAAATTAAGGCACAGGACGGCGATTAATTATAAGCCTACGAGAATTCGACGCGCACCAACATTAAACAAACTTTTTTAAAAAATGACTCTATTTGCACTGCTTCAAAGAATTTCACTATTGTTTATCTCGCCTACTATTTTTTAGTATTAATACTACGCAACAAGTGTTTTAGGATCATCATACCCTTTTAATGAATGCAAAAATAAAATTTCTTGGGTAAAAACAGAAAATTTTTGATTGACGACTTTCAATATAGCAGGTTTTATAAAGTCAAAGGCACATCATAATGTTGTACTAGTACGCTTAAAATTTTCGTAATTAAATTTACTATAACATAGAAGGGTTAACTTGTTTTCCTCCATAGACTTTTTCTGATTTTAAAGTGATTGTGGCCAACTACTGAAGATACTAATAGAGTTAAAGGCAAAAAATGTTTATGGGAATTAGTATAATGTATAATTCAACAATTTAAATCGAAAAAATAAAAATTGCTAATTTTTTACGTACCTATATGAAGTAGTGTTTTCCAAAATTGGGAACTTTCATATTTTCACCGCTGCGGAGGCAGTTACTCTAATCCGAATTGGACAAAATTTTGCCAGACGTAATTTAAGCCCAAAAGGCACCAGATTTTCACTATTAGATTGCAGTCTGATGAAAAAAAAAAAATTTCGCTCCACCCTAACCTACATCGTCTCCAACGGCAAACGTTACTGCTGAGCAATCCGTCGCTACCAGGGAAGTGACTGCCGTGCCGCCTCGTAGGGCCATATTTGTATCTCGACTGCATGCTTTGTTGATTGTTGATGATATTAAAAAATATATTTATTCTAAACTTAATAAAACAAAAATTAACATTGACATTTTTAAATTTAACTTAAAATATGAAAGGTAAATTTCTTCTTTTTATTTATTTTGATAGAGTAGTTGATTGTTCGTTTTGGCGGCAGCACTCAGCGGTTCATTTGTACAAAAAAAGAGCCACTACTATGGCCACAGTACAACAAAACCCAAAAACCGGGCTAACAATACCGCAGTTTTTCTAAATACCCACTACCAAAATGTTCGTGCCTTACGACCTAAAGGAAACGATTTTTTTTAAATAGTTTTTCTTTCACAGCGCAAGTTGTAGCCTTTAACAAAATCTGGTTAAAACTTGAAAACTTTAATTTTGAGCTTTCTCAAACAATTATGTGTTTCATCTGCCAGATTTTATATCTAGAGGTGGAGGTGTTCTCATTGCTGTGGGCTCACGCTTTTCATCGGAGTTGTTGACGTCGGACAACTCATCTGACATAGAATTTATAGCAGCGAAGCTGTCATTACATAGTTACACTTTATTCGTTTGCTGTTCATATATACCGCCTCGTTCGGATCTGCTTATTTATTCTTACCCTAACTTAGTATTCGTAATGCGTACTCTCAGTTACGAGATAGAGATCGTCTAGTATTTATAGCAACCGAAAGCGTGAGCGAGTGTGGCAAAGAGATTGGTGTACTTAAGTAGCAGTAAGTGCGGGGAAAATCGTGTTTGACTTTTTTTCTGGTTGGTGTGGGTGTCGGTGAGACATTGGCCACGCACACTTTGTAATTAGTTTTGCAAAGTTTCACCCTCCACTCGCACTCTCGTTGTCGCAATCGGTAGTAGATATTCTCTCCTGATTCTTAGTTTGTTTGTTAATTTGCCTTCGGTAAACTGGATAAACGTAAGTGGCTCAAACTTTTTGACCCTCAGCACTCAATTCGGTGAACTGGATAAACCTAAGTAGCTCAAGCTTTTTGACCCCCAGCACTGAACATGAATTTTTTAATTGTCTATTGGATGCACCTCCCTTTCAGATTTTGATTTGGTATTTGTGGATTACTCTGTGGGTACCACTTTCAATTGTATTTCTCCATTATCTCTTCCTGAGGATCTCCTACACTATACGCTTGAAATTGCTCTTGATATTGTTCTACCTCTTGCTGTGTTTTATGCATCAAAATTAAAATCACGTTCGAGATATTTCTTTACAACCAACTTCCTTAAACTAAATGAATTGATTGCTAACCATGATTGGTCAGATTTATGTGCGTGTTATGACTCAGAATCAGCAATTTCCTTATTTTACGATACTCTTAATTGCTTCTTCAAAAGTTGTGTTCCCCTCCGATGCTTTAGTGTAGGGTCAAATAAGCCACCTTGGTTCTCTAAACAACTTGTGAGACTTAATAACAACAAATCTAGGCTCTGTAAATATTTTAAGAGATCAGCAATACTATCTGACTTTTCAAAGTATATAATTGCTCGTTCTAACTTTCATTGTCTTAATCAAGTGTGTTATAAAAATCAATTAACCAGTTGTAACTTTCAACTTTTCAGCAAACCAAAAATCTCTACTTCTGTATTTCCAGCTGCCATCACTTTTGAATATATGATAATGGTATCTAGGATTTATTTACAGAGTTCTTTGAATCGACGTATTCATCTAAATCATTTTAATCTGGTCAATATCCGTATAAATTAGAAAGTTTTAGTTGCATTCTAAATCCAGTTATTGATAACAATACTGTTCTTCGGTCTCTTATATATTTGAAACCAATTTGTTTTCCGCATTAAATTGTTGTGCAATTTAGTATGGTCTTGTTTTTTGATTGTGCATATGGGTTGGGCTAGCTTAAACTTAAGCTTAAGTTTAAGCTAGCCCAATCCTCGACATTTTTCAAAATATAAGTGTAATAGATTTAATTAACCCGTACTTAATTAGCATTGAATGTTGTGCAATTTAGTACTTAAGTTAGACCAGCCCTCGATATTTTTTAAAATACAAGGAAAATAAATTTATTCAACCGCACTAAATTAGCATTAAATATGTTGCAATTTATTACGGTCTCGTTTATTGATTGTGCATGTGGGTTGGGATAGCTTAAACTGAAGTAATTTTTAAAATACAAGGGTACTAAATTTAATTAGCCCGTACTAAATTCGCATTAAATGTTGTACAATTAAATACGGTCTCGTTTTTTGATTGTGCATATGGGATGGGCTAGCTTATTAAGCTTAAACTTAAGCTAGCCCAACCCTCGAACTTTTTTAAAATACAAGTGCGTTAAATTTAATTAACCCATACTAAATTAGTATTAAATGTTTTGCAATTTAGTATGGTCTCGTTTTTTGATTGGGATGAAAAGGTTGGGCTTGCTTAAGAGGCCTAAAAATATGAATTTACATAAATGTTGAAATTTGCAAAAAAAAAAAAAATGCCGCAGCTATTTTCGTGCTCGCTGCTGTATACAGATAAACAGATGTTTAAATATCAAAAAGAAAATGCTATTTTTTGTATAAAACTAAATGTGCGAGGTAAAATAATTTATATATCTTTTTTCTAAAGAGAAAAATTATTTACATAAAACTGTAGATAATCGCCGAAGATTTTCATTTCTTTAATTGCTTATTTTTTTCCACTAGCGCGTTCGAAAACTATTTAAGTATTTGCAAGCTGTACTCTATAGGTTTTATATAAGTACGCATTACGACTTTATAAACCGTGATTTGGGGATCATAAACTTGAATTTTTTAGTGGCAAAATTAATTAACAAAAAATCGAAAAAATGGGTGCTGTAAAACACAAGCAAATCTGTTAATTGCACAGTTCTCCACTTCTATCGAAATCTGTCTGATTTTTTAACTAAAAAAAGTTTTAATAGTCTGACTGGTTCATACATAAATATTTACATATTTAATCAGATGTCATATTTGTATTTGCTAATGAAAAAAAAGCTCACTTCAACACAATAAATTGATTTTAAAAATTATTCAAATTTACATAATTCAACTTATTTAGTGATGTTTTTTGCATTTACAAAAGCAACAAGCGTAGCAGATATGTAAATTTAAATTAAAATCAAATAAAAACATTTTATTTACAATACGGCAAATTTAACTCAGCTAGGAAAACATATAACATCAGTTTTCGTTAAGTACTTTAAAATGGAAGTACGTATCATTTCCGAAAAATGCAGACTTATCCACCTACTTATGTAAAAACTCGCTCCAAAATAACTGAAGTAAATGCAAATTGAAATAGTTTAATATGTGAGCTTCAGTTTTGCCACATGACGGATATGGTGCATCGATATTTAATTGTGAGGATCACTAATTTGTAGTCCAACATAGTTAAGAATGCGCTGAGTTTGCAAAATGATCAAACATTTTTGAGCATTAAAACGTGCGATCCATTTTTATTAAACCTTGAGCGTGAAACTTTGAAAATATTTCAAAACACAGTGACAGTGTCACGTTAGGTTGAGCTTGCCGGTCAATAAATACCTCAAATAGATTGATTGTGTCCATGGTGTTACCAACATTTTTTCGACGACCATTTGCCCGAACTCAGCCTTTCGCACTTCATATATTTGCTGTTATTGACGATGCCTAACTTATGAGACAGTGTCCAGTTAGTATGGTCATCTTCCTTTAGAGACGTGAGCAACTTGTAAAGGATCTTAGACATTTTGCAGCCCCACGCTTACGTTCACGCCTTTCCTGCTTGTTGAGTCTTCTGAAACTCCTGTCTCCTTTAGATTTCTTACAAACGGATGGAGAAATTTACCGTCAATTCATCGATTACTGAACCCTCCTCTGGGTGCCCCATAACTTCAGAAAACAAAAATTCAGAAACACATTTTATCAGAAAACATTAGTCAGAACCCTTTTTTCGGAAAGACAAAATTAAGAGGTCAAAATTCAGAAATCAAGTTGCAGAAGTCTAATTTCAGAAGTTAAATTTCAGAAGGCCAAATTCGCCTTCTTTCGAAGTTGCTATGTTCAAGGCTGAAAAAATTTAGAAGTCAAAATTTGATTTTTCTTTTTGCTGTATGATTACTTTCTGAGTTTTGACTTCGGAAATTTGACTTCTGAATTTTGACTTCTGAATTTTGATTTCTGAATTTTTGTTTCCGAATTTTGGCTTTCTGAAAAGATGGTTCTGACTAATGTTTTCTGAAAAGATGTGTTTCTAAATGTTTGTTCTAAATTGTTGTTTTGTTCGCTTTATTACCTTCCATCCCTTTACAACAGACAATCCAGTTTAAGTGTATGACTTGGCCTGAGCGAAGTCTGTCCAATGTTTCTTTGCATTCCAGGACACCTCTTGACGAAGTACTCTTTGAGAATATTTCCTTAATCGCCGCCGACTATCCCTATATATATTGAGGCGTTTGAAGCTGAATTACGCTTCCTACAGAATTTCTGCCGCTTCTTTCACGGCAACAATTTTCACCTGAAAGACACGGCAATGAGGCAGCATCCTGTACAATCTATTTAATTCTAAATCGCCACAGTAAACAGCAGACCCGACTCCTTCCATTAATGTGGAGCAATCCGTATGCATCGGTAAAGTATGTTCTACAATTTCTGCAGCGTAGCACAACCCTCCGGCCCTAATGTAGCCCCTCTTAACGATATTTAAAATGAGTGAATTCATGCGATAACTTCGATTACTTTAGTTATAAATAAAATGTGTAGAAAATTCAAAAAATTATAAAATAATGCAGTTGAAATAACCAATTTTCTTGAAAATCTTGTGTTTGAGCGACTGTCGTAGTCGCCAACAACCAACCCTTCTATTTAATAGAAATTAGGCTTAAGAAAACCTAAACATGAATTTAAATGAATTTAGCTGAATTTTATATTGAAGTTTTTTACATATGTACCTTTTACGTATAAGTATGCATCGTGAATTATTTGCATGTACAAATACGTATATTCTATATTACGTACATATTCCTTATTAACGTTAAGTATTTGAGATGTTTGTATTTTACGCTAACACGCGAGCGTATTTCACCTCTCTGGCAACCCCAACAATGGGTTGACAGATGTGACTATGTACCTACATACATACATTTATATTATTGTTTTTGACATTTCTTTATATTTTACTTACTCGAAATTTTTACTCTACTCGTGTGAATCTGTGAAAACCAAATAAATTATTATAAAGCCATTGAAATTCGCGGCCTAGATAAAGTTACGTGATAAATTTGTTATTACTAAAAAACTCGTTGCCTTTGGTAACTGCTAACTATTCTTGGTAAATAATAGCCATACCAGAGAAACCCCCCTTTGCAATCGGAACCCTTTAAATTGTGCATGCTAGCAAAAAGGGATCTAGTGCCACCGCCACCGCCACCATAATCCATCAAATCACCACCATCATATCATCGCCTCATCACCGCATCCGCAGCAGCCACATACAAGAAAGGAAAGAAGGTAAATTTATCCTGCCAACCCCCTTAACAGTGGTCCTTCGACGCCACTACCGGAACCAGCGACACAAAAGATTACCATTTGGAAACTGTGAGTATTAAATGAGATTTTAATACACCCCTAAACAGTGGAAAAATATATAAAATTGGAAAAAGTAAGGCAATTTTCATTTTCGAGGATTAGAATTTCCCGCCAATAATCCTCATTTCCCGCCAAACTTTCTCAAGTTCCCACCAAATTTGCACATACCATTTCGTATATATATATATATACATATAGCAATAACCCCATATTGCAAAACTCAGTACGGTATATGTGCAAAGCAAAATAAGAAAAACTCAGTAGTTAGCTACAGTGGGCACACTTGCTAAAAGCACCCCTTATATTTTAATGCGACAAATCTCTTAATAATTTAAAATTTCCTCATTTTAAATTAAAATATCTCTTGTCGTTAATTAAATATATTGCACAACCTCTGCTAACTTCTGATTTTTCCCAATTTAAATTAATACGAAACGCAAAAAATATTTTCAAATCTCCATACTTGCGTATACATACATACGGATATACAAAAGAAAGAAAACGACATAAGCGGTGAAATAAAATATCGTGCACAGTGGTACAAGAGTGGTGCAGTGCGTATTATAGCACTTTTCTCGCATTAAATTTGCACGCTATAAATTCTCAATCCCCATTAAGAATTTCGATAAGCTACTAATTTCTCTCTCCTCCAAGCCCCTACAGTCCAACAAATCGAAGCTAAATAAGACTCCTCTAAGTCACACAAAAAAAAAAAAAAAATACACATTTTTAGATAATCTCATACGTATCAAAATTATAATAATTTACCCCCGAGATACTTTTAATACGTATATATACATATATCTCACATAATTTTTCCCACGTATATTTAAACCACCCTCATATACATATATTAAATATAGTGCAAACGCAGCACAGTGGTAAAATTTTCTCAGTCTCACCCTCAAATAAATTTAACTTAAAAACTTTTTTTGGTTTTGAAAAGTATTCTCTCTTGCTATTTAACGTGAATATAAACCTAACTCCCTCACACATAGTTAAAAGCAAATAAATACTCTCTATTCAAAAAAAAAAAAGTTTTTTCTCTCTTAGTTAAATTTTATTAATTCTCAACTCTAAGCGACATAAAACAAAGCTCAAAAATGAGTGACGATGAAACCAAAAAAGGTGGCTCCAAAACTCAAGGAGTTAAAAAATTTAAAATCTCGTCTGCCCCCAAAAAATTTACATCCGAAACGGACAATTTTTTGGAATATTGTGCTCGGTTTAGGTCGACGTCGCTCCAAGACAACACGGAGTCCTCACTCAAAATAAAAAACTCGAATATAGAAAAATTCTGGAATAGAGTTCAAACCGTCTTCGATAAGATTGTCGAAACCCCAGATCAGGACCTGCCCGAAGATTTTCCAACATCTGCTAATAGCATATACAGGTCCTGTCTCATAGCATACGAAGACACAAAAGCCCAGATAGAAGACCAGCTTCACTTGCTTAAACAAGCAAATGCCCCCGCTCCCCCTACCGTCACACCAGCTCCATCTGACAACTCCGGTATTTCGCTGAAAATCCCTCCCTGCGATACCGAAATATTTTATGGTGGTTATGAAAAATGGCCCTCATTTCGTGACATGTTCACAGCCGTTTATATTAACCATCCCAAACTCTCCCAAGCGCAAAAATTGTATCACCTCAGATACAAAACCCAAGGAAAGGCAGCTCAAATAGTCAATCAATTTCCCTTGACTGACGACAACTTTGCCTTAGCGTGGGAAGCCCTAAAGGCCCGATACGAGAACAGACGAGTTCTCGTAGATAATCAAATACGGGCCCTAATGAACTTAAAAACGATCACCACGGAAAACAGTGAAGATATACAAAAGTTGCAATCCTCAGTAAATAATTGTCTTCAGATTCTCGCCACGCAACAGGTGTCCACAGATAACTGGGACCCCATACTTATTTATCTCGTGACCTCTAAACTCCCTGAAAATACAGTCACGTTATGGGAGCAGTCTCTGACTTCAAGAAGAGAACTTCCTAACTGGTCCCAAATGGACCAGTTCCTCACAACTCGATATGAAGTCGTAGAGCGAGTCGATCAATGGCGACCAAATAAATTTAAAGCCACCCCACAAGCTAGGCCACCATTCAAACCCCAGCAGTCGCATCCCTTTCAAAATAGATCGACCTCCCACACCCAATCTCATATGACAGAGCAGCGAACAATGTACAAGTGCGCTTTGTGTAAAACCTCATCTCACCCCCTTATAAGTTGCTTCAAATTTAAGAAGCTGTCGACCTCTGATCGCAGAAGGTTTGTGAGAGAAAACAATATGTGTTTCAATTGCCTCTCTCAGTCACACATATTGAAAGACTGTTCCAGTACTCAAACTTGCAATCAATGTCAAGATCGGCACAACTCAGTGCTTCACGAAGACACATCTCAAGTGCCGAAAAGACAACCCTCACGATTGCAAAGGACAGCCTCACAAGCCACCACCACGAATTCCACAGTCTCACCCGGTAATACTCCCGATCAAGCCAATGCTCTGGATGAAAGCCCTTCATGCTCGCAGAAAAGCCAAGTGCAATCGTTTTATTCCGAAAACGATTGTGAAATAATTTTACCCACGGCTATCGTTCCCGTAGAGCATAAAGGAGAAATTTTTAAACTACGAGCTCTTGTGGATCAGGGATCTGAACGAACCTTTATCTCTACCAGAGCCCAAGATAGACTCAAACTCCCATTCAAACCCTCTAGATTTGAAATATCAGGGATGGGCGGCAAGGTAGTTCAGACCTCAAACAAATTGTGCTCTCTGACTTTGGTATCCCCCGATTTCAAAACCAGAATAAGTGCAGAGGCAATAGTATTACCCCGGCTAACAAAAATGCTCCCCTCGCTTAAGCTCACTAGCGAGCTTCAAGCAAAATGGGCACACCTCAACCTCGCAGACTCGAACTGTCACTCCCCCTCGCAAATAGATCTCGTCCTAGGCAGTGATGTAATACCGCAAATCATCCAAAATGGCGTTGAGAAACTTTCCCCCCATCTTCTAGCGCAGAAAACTATTTTTGGATGGATTCTGAGCGGTAGAGCTCCTGTGTTGGTAAACGCTTTCTGCATGCAAGTGTCAGAAGTGTCGAACGAAGATCTTCACTCGCTATTGCGTAAATTCTGGGAATTGGAGGAAGTTCCCACCAAACCCCAAATAATCCCAGAAGACGAGTTTTGCGAAAATTTCTATGCAGCCACAACCTCACGCGATGATAACGGTCGTTATATCGTAAGGCTGCCGTTTAAACCCAGCTTCCCAGAGTCAATCTCATTATCCCACTCTCGGTCTTCAGCTCTAAGCCAGTTTCTTGGAATGGAGAGAAGTCTGCAGAAGAAAGGGGATTTAAAGACTCAATATGATAGTGTTCTAGAAGAATACCTCACCCTCGATCATATGGAGGAAACCGGCTCCTATGAAAAATTTGACGGAGGAAAATGCCTCTCATTTTATCTTCCTCATCACGCAGTTGTCAAACCCGAGAAAAAGACATCAAAGGTGCGGGTCGTGTTTAACGCCTCAAAGAAGTCGGCATCTGGACATGCGCTCAACGACGTTCTGTATACCGGCCCTACCCTCCAGCCCGATCTGATGCTTCTGATTCTCAAGTGGCGTACCTACCAATTTGTTTTTAACGGAGACGTAGAAAAAATGTATCGTCAAATCATAATGCATGAAGACGACAGAGACTATCAGAGGATCGTCTTTCGCTCATCTCCGAGCGACCCCATAAAAGACTATCGTCTGAAAACAGTCACATTTGGTGTGAACTGTGCCCCCTACCTCGCCATACGTACTCTTCACCAACTGGCCAAAGATGTAAAGGAAACTTTCCCCAAAGCCGTCCCTGTTTTGACGAAAGAAACATATGTAGATGACATTCTCTCTGGCAGCCATGAAATTCTCTCTGCTGAAACATCTCTCTCCCAAGTCATCCAAGTGTTAGCATCAGCAGGATTTCCATTACGGAAAATAACGGCCAATCACCCCAGTATAATAAAAAACATCAAAGAAGAGGACTTGCTAGATACCAATCTTTTGGAATTCGAGAAAGCAAGCAACACCAAAACTCTCGGCATACAGTGGAACGCTCTGACCGACACGTTTTCGTATACAGTGGACTCAATACCCCTCTCGTCCGCTAATACAAAACGACAAATTCTCTCCTCGGTCGCAAAACTTTTTGACCCCGCAGGGTGGCTTACGCCGATTATGATTCAGGCCAAGATTTTACTCCAAGAGCTATGGATAGACGGAACTGGCTGGGATGAACCAGTGAAGCCCCTCCGCTTCATTAAATGGACGCAGTTCGCAAAAAATTTACCCAACATCTCAGATATAAAGATACCTCGATGGGTTGACTACATGCCGAACCAGCAGGTTGAACTGCATGGTTTCTGCGATGCGTCAGAAAAGGCATATTGCGCCACTATATATCTGCGAACAACCCACGGTGCCACCACTTCGTCCCACCTTCTGGTCGCTAAAGGCAAGGTTGCCCCTCTTCGCACTACCAGTCTTCCAAGACTAGAACTATGTGCAGCTCTACTCCTTGCCCGACTAATCGCCGTCGTACAATCCCATCTCGAGCTCTCTCTTACAAATCTTTACATGTGGTCTGACTCGGAAATTGTGTTAGCATGGCTCGAAAAGCCTCCCCACGCTTGGAAAACTTTCGTATCCAATCGAACAGCTGAAATTATGGATCTCGTCGGAAGCGCCTCCTGGAAGCATGTAGGCAGTCGCGACAATCCAGCAGACATGGGCACTAGAGGATGCAAACCCATGGACTTGGCAAATTCTTCGCTGTGGTGGAATGGCCCTGCGTGGCTGACCCAGCCCCCCGAAGCTTGGCCAAACCCATCTACCCGCAGCATCAACCCGCCTGAAATGCGCCGAGTCGAAGCACTATACTCAGCTGAAGATGACCCCGATGTATTGGATCGATTTTCGTCATTTCCTCGCGCCCTCAGGGTCATGGCATATGCCTTCAGGTTCATTAATAATCTCAAGGACCGAATTCGAGGCATTAAACCCGCTTACACTCCCTCTCTGTCTCATGAAGATCTCCGCAAAGCGAAAAATAAACTTGTGACGTTAACACAAACCCGATATTTTCCTCGCGAAAGAGCATGCTTGGAAAATGCAAAACCCATTGATCAAAGAAGCTCTCTACTAACCCTCAACCCATACCTCGATGAAAACGGGCTCCTCAGGGTTCATGGTAGACTAGTTCATTCGACGTTGACTTACAATGAAAAACATCCCGTTATTATCCCAGAAAAATCAAGATTCGCTGTCCTCTATATACAGTACCTCCATGAACTTCTTCTCCATGCCGAAATACGTCTCATGCAGCAATGCCTCAGACAGGATCTCTATATTCCACGACTTAAACCACTCATAAAGAGATGCATACATCAGTGCAAAACTTGTACCCTCCACAAGCAGCAAATGCGATCGCAAATCATGGCGGCTTTGCCCCCGGAACGATGCACATATGCTCCGCCTTTCACCACTACCGGTGTCGACTTTGCGGGGCCTTTTCAAATAAAAGCCTCCTTGCTAAGGTCTCACACCTTACTGAAAGGCTACGTGGCCGTTTTTGTCTGTTTCGTGACAAAAGCTGTCCACCTTGAGCTGTGCTCGGACCTAACAACAAATGCCTTTCTCGCAGCATTCGCTCGCTTCGTCGGACGTCGTGGATATCCTGCCACAGTGATGAGTGACAACGGCAAAACGTTTATTGGAGCTAAAAGAGCGACGGAAAAAGAGTTCGTTGACTTCATGAAAACTGCCTCTCAAGAAGTAATCGCAAAATACTCTCCCCAGGGCATTAATTGGAAATTCATTCCACCCGGAGCTCCCCACATGGGCGGCTTGTGGGAGTCTGCAGTAAAGAGTTTCAAACTGCACTTCAAGAGGACTGCAGGAACCCACAAGTTCACATTTGAAGAATTTACCACCCTCTTGGTAAGAATTGAAGCCGTATTAAACTCTCGTCCTATCTCACCTTTATCCCAAGATCCCACAGAGTTTACCGCGCTGACCCCCGGCCACTTTCTCCGAGGTAGCCCCCTCCTCGCTATCCCTGAAGTGGATCACGCGGATTTATCTCTTATAAACCGATGGGACAGGGTAAAAAGCTTACATCATCAATTCAGCAAAAGGTGGAAGGAAGACTACCTAAAGGATCTCCAGAAAAGGCAGAAGTGGAAAAATCCACAACCCCAACCCAAGGTCGGTGAGTGTGTCTGCATTCACGACGACTCACTTCCCCCGACTGAATGGCGCCTTGGACGTATTGAAAAAGTATATCCCGGACCTGACGGCCATATACGTGTTGTTGACGTTCGTACTCAAACCGGCACCCTCACACGACCACTTGTCAAGCTCTGTTTCCTCCCTCAGATTGAAAGCCCACCCTCTCGGGCAAACCCGGAGAATTCGTAGCTACTCTCAAACCACCTCTGACCACTCTTACCACATCACCGTCTCCAATATGTCGTATTTTGCAACATAATGCCAGCTGAAATCCCCTGTATCAGTATTTCTCTCCACTAAAATACTTTTACAACTGTAATTACAGATCGCTATGGATCGTGCAAATCAGTCGTCGTCACGAAGACCAGTGCGGTCGGAGATCGTTGCTCCCAACCGCGCCAATGAATCACGCAGCTCGACACTTATAACGGATTACCGACGGTGCCGCATATGCACCCGTCAGCACGCTCTTCGGAACTGCGTCATATTCAAAAAAATGAAACCACCCCAGAGATGGATGCTTGCACGAGCCCATGAGTTTTGCCTGAATTGCTTGGCATTATCTCACATTACCAGCGAGTGCAGCTCATACGACAGATGCCGGATCTGTGGAGCGCGACATCACTCCCTACTCCATCGGCGGGACGCTACCCCAAGCGCCCAGCGCGCCATCCAGGCACCCCGGCCTGGCAGATCCGCCGTACCGGCACTCGCCCGGGAAACAACATTCCCTCAGCAGCACCCAGCATCGCACGACGCACCATTCGATGCACCGCACAAGGGCTGCAAACCGCCAACGCTAGAGGAAGAGTGTCCCAAATCCTCGTTCGAGATGCATTGCGGACCCTTAAGGAGCTACAGGAGGCTCTAGCCGCTGAACGCGCCTAGGGCGGGGACGATGTTTGAGCGACTGTCGTAGTCGCCAACAACCAACCCTTCTATTTAATAGAAATTAGGCTTAAGAAAACCTAAACATGAATTTAAATGAATTTAGCTGAATTTTATATTGAAGTTTTTTACATATGTACCTTTTACGTATAAGTATGCATCGTGAATTATTTGCATGTACAAATACGTATATTCTATATTACGTACATATTCCTTATTAACGTTAAGTATTTGAGATGTTTGTATTTTACGCTAACACGCGAGCGTATTTCACCTCTCTGGCAACCCCAACAATGGGTTGACAGATGTGACTATGTACCTACATACATACATTTATATTATTGTTTTTGACATTTCTTTATATTTTACTTACTCGAAATTTTTACTCTACTCGTGTGAATCTGTGAAAACCAAATAAATTATTATAAAGCCATTGAAATTCGCGGCCTAGATAAAGTTACGTGATAAATTTGTTATTACTAAAAAACTCGTTGCCTTTGGTAACTGCTAACTATTCTTGGTAAATAATAGCCATACCAGAGAAACCCCCCTTTGCAATCGGAACCCTTTAAATTGTGCATGCTAGCAAAAAGGGATCTAGTGCCACCGCCACCGCCACCATAATCCATCAAATCACCACCATCATATCATCGCCTCATCACCGCATCCGCAGCAGCCACATACAAGAAAGGAAAGAAGGTAAATTTATCCTGCCAACCCCCTTAACATCTTGAAAAAGCGGCGTGGTACTGCAAATGTCTAATCGGACATCCAAATTGCATTAAGATATCTCAAAAATCTAGGGTCTAGCTTGCGTTCTAACATACACAGAAGTCAGATCTGTATACTTATTGGTGTGCCTGTTTCGTGGGATTCGTGCTAAACTTAATACACCGTTTAGTTTTCACGAAATGTATAAAAAAGCACCTCCATATTAAGCCAAGGCACTTCGGTACAGTTACAAACAAGTAAGGAAGGCTAAGTTCGGGTGAAACCGAACATTACATACTCAGTTGAGAGCTATGGAGACAAAATAAGGAAAATCACCATGTAGGAAAATGAACCTAGGGCATCCCTGGAATGTGGTCCGTCTGTCCGTTAACACGATAACTTGAGTAAATTTTGAGGTATCTTGATGAAATTTGGTATGTGGGTTCCTGGGCACTCATCTCAGATCGCTATTTAAAATGAACGATATCGGACTATAACCACGCCCACTTTTTCGATATCGAAAATTTCGAAAAATCGAAAAAGTGCGATAATTCATTACAAAATACGGATTAAGCGATGAAACTTGGTAGGTGAGTTGAGCTTATGACGCAGAATAGAAAACTAGTAAAAGTTTGGACAATGGGCGAGAACCGCCCACTTTTAAAAGAAGGTAATTTAAAAGTTTTACAAGCTGTAATTTGGCAGGAACGTTACTCCTATTACTATATGTATGCTTAATAAAAATTAGCAAAAATTTTTTCTAAAGTAAAATTTTAACAAAAAATTTAATATCTTTACAGTATATAAGTAAATTATGTCAACATTCAACTCCAGTAATGATATGGTGAAACAAAATGCAAAAATAAAAGAAAATTTCAAAATGGGCGTGGCTCCGCCCTTTTTCATTTAATTTGTCAAGGATACTTTTAATGCCATAGGTCGAACAAAAATTTACCAACCTTTTTTTTTCGTAGAGGCTTAGATTCTAGGACGATAACTGTTTTCTGTGAAATAGAGCGAAATCGGTTGAAGGCACGCCCAGTTTTTATACACCGTCTGTCCTTCCGCTCGGCCGTTAACAAGATAACTTGAGCAAAAATCTATATATCTTTACTAATCTCAGTTCACGTACTTACCTAAACTCACTTTGTATTGGTGTAAAAAATGGACGAAATCCGACTATGACCACGCCCACTTTTTCGATATCGAAAATTACGAAAAATAAAAAAAAATGCCATAACTATATACCAAATACGAAAAAAGGGATGAAACATGGCAATTGGATTGGTCTATTGACGCAAAATATAACTTTAGAAAAAAACTTTGTAAAATGGGTGTGACACCTACCATATTAAGTAGAAGAAAATGAAAAAGTTTTGCATGACGAAATCAAAAGCCCTTGGAATCTTGGAAGGAATACTATTCGTGGTGTTACATATATAAGTAAATTAGCGGTACCCGACAGATGATGTTCTGGATCACCCTGGTCCACATTTTGGTCGATATCTCGAAAACGCCTTCACATATACAACTAAGGGCCACTCCCTTTTTAAACCCTCTTTTAAAACCCTCATTAATACTAATTTGATACCCATATCGTACAAACTAATTCTAGAGTCAGCCCTGTTCCACCTTTATGGCGATATCCCTAAATGGCGTCCATCTATAGAACTATGGCCCACTCCCTCTTAAAATACTCTTTAATACCTTCCATTTGATACACATGTCATACAAACACATTCCAGGGTTACCCTAGGTTCTTTTTACTACAAGGTGATTTTCCCTTATTTTGTCTCCACCGCTCTCAACTGAGTATGTGATGTTCGGTTACACCCGAACTTAGCCTTCCTTACTTGTTATTTATATTTTTTCATTTGGCTGTAGAACAAATTCATGGTAACACTTAGTTGACCTAAGATCAGATGCAAAGCTTACGATATTAGACTCACGAAGTGGCCCATATTTCTAAAGAGAGAAGGCTTAAGGCTTACGATGGGTATACTGACTGGAAACTGCCTTCTGGCGTCACATGCTTATAAGTTAAGCCTCATCAGTAACAGCAATTTTAGGAAGTCGAGGCAGAAATTAAGCTAGGTCCTAGAAAACTGCTAGTATTTGCCAAGAGGGCGGAGTTATTCTATAACAGATGTCCTGGCACCTGATTGGGTTTCTTCCGTTTGGTCGTCAAACAAATTCTGGTAACACTATGGATACATTTAGTCCATATGAAGTCTTTACTGACCGGCCAGTTCAACCTACGCTAACCTAAGAGCGGCGTATGATATAAACGTAAATGTAAGCATTGCCCTAACTCAGCAAAAAACAAAAAAGAATTCGCCAATCGATGATTTTTTTTATTATTTTTGTGAAGTCCATTAAGTAAAGTCATGAAAGCAGACAATTAATAAATTATTGTTGATTTAAGTGAAATTAATTTGGCATGTAAGTCTGATAAATTAATCACTTTTGTCGTATACTAACTATATATTTTGTTTCTATAATTTTTATACACACCGACAAAAAAACTGTGCTTTATTAAACATATTTTGTCGCAATTAAATTTGTGACCATTAATTTATTATTTTAATTAATTTCTCAATTAAACACATAAATTAAATACATATAATACATAAAGTTTATGTTAACTTTTTTTAATATTACTGAAAAAATTAAAAGCACATTGTAAAGTCATTACAACTAAAATAAAAACGACGTATGTAACTGGCGACAAATATTAAAATTTTGTACTCAATTATGCTGAAAAAAAAGCTTTTGTCATATGTACATAAGTTTCTACCTAGGATTTCAAAAATTTTAAACTTTTTTCCCTTTTTGTATACCAATCTTCGCTGAAGTCAAGCTTGCCACTGAGTCGAGGTCGCTTCTCTCATCTGTTGTCAAATGCTAATGACAATAGAATTGCTTTCATGATCGAAGCATCTTTATGCACCCGAAAAGCACGACCTAACTTATTTTAGATTTTATTAGTTTCACGATGTCAATATACGTGAAAAAACTCCTTCTTTTTGGCATATACTAGAAGCTTTTTGGGACATATACCACTACCTGCTTCTAGACCTTACAGCTATGCCACTCCTAATTGCTGTAGCCTTAGCCTTAGCAAGCGCAGGACGTGAGCACGTAATGTGCGCGATCTTTGAAACTTTAAAGTATTTCACGCCCTCAACCCGTGCACCTTCTCTCGATATTTTTTCCTGTGGTTTTAAGGCTTCAAAGTTGTAGCTCAGTTGTAGCTACAGTTCAGCTTCTTGAAACTTGATCACATTGTTCCCCCGTTTGGTATGGAATTTCTAAATATCTGGCCCGTTGTAACACCTATCGGAGTTTTCGAAGGAGTTTTTGTTTTTTTTTAGATATGCTTGTGCCACCTAGCAAAAGATTTTACCCTCATGCTGCATTGTCATCCGCCCTGAAGTATGTTCCAAATATCAAGACTCTAGTTAAACGGCCAGTTACTCAATATTGACCAAACTTAAGACGCTTTAAGTGAAATATCGATCAAACTTTTTGATAATATGAGTTGAAGTTGAAAAGCTGCACTGCATCCAGTTGTTATATGTAAATTTTATAAATGCTTTTATTTACGTTGAGTATCTTACGAAGACTAACATACTTAAAGCTAACATAACTTAATTCTAGCCCTAACCATCCCGTTGGCGCCGCCGCGATCGCTGTTGTTCTTGTCGCTGTCGACTGGGCTTGCTTGCTTTATCGCTGCCGCTAAGGCGTTACGCTCACCTTACGCTAAATCTGCAAAAACGATTTCCCACACAAATCGTGGGAATATTTACGAATGCTTAGTCCATGGCTTCTGCCGAAAATTTACTATACACTATCGTCAGCAAAAACAGATTCCCACACAATGCTTGGGTATCAGCTGCTTATTGCGTAGCTGACGATAACTGTCCTCGGTTCTTTCCAGTGCCTTGTCTATTGCCATATTTAGTATTTTTGCGGATTGTTTTTTCTGTTTTTATTTAATTTTTGCGGAAAAATATGGAAGCGACCACGACGTCCAAGACCAAGGCGCTGCTAATGGTAATTGTTGTTGTTCTCTCTAAATGTGAGTAAAGGATTTCAATAAGTTGTCCATTTTGCATACTATGGTGCTTCAAGTACGACAAGCTGATCATTTCTTTGTATTCGCCAAAATCTATTTCTACGTTAAGCGGAAGTTCCGCTGTTCTCGCTGGCATAGTTTTTCTATTGAAGTATTGGGTTCCATTAAGACTTATATGGCTGTCAAATGTTATCACATAAGTTCCCTTAGTTAGATTGGTAGTGTGGTTAACAGATTGTATTTTTATAGGTAAGTCATTTATAATAACAACACCGTCACTGACTTCATTGATGGGGGGTAGGTGACTAAAAGTTGTTCCGCATTGGGCTTTTGAGTTCTTTTTGGTGATAATTTGCAGAATTGTTTTGTCGCTCCAGCATAGCCGTTCACAGAATATGTAGTTTTTCCGCACACGGCAAGTGAATTCTCCTCCATGTAAAGCATCGTATGATTGTGGGCCACCGGGGAAATTTAAAGTTTCTTACATAATAACTTAGGTTTGGGATATTTAAAAAGAAAACTTAATACATCATTATCCTGTAGCACTTTGAACTTAGAGACCAACATTATATCAGTAATTGTTGTATCTGTGAGCTCTTCATGTTCCATCAATGCATTAACTTCACGGTTATCAAGCAACAGAGGATTCAAAACACCTATCTTTGCCAGAGTGATAAAAAAATTATATTATCTAATTGAATTATTATTGCTCGGTTGCGGACAAGCAACATTTCAAACAGATGACCCGTCTCAATGTTTTCCCTCCCTACCTCCGCAACCATTGTTATATTATTGATCTGTTCCTAAAGCTGAGCGTTTATTTGTATTTGGTATTTATTCGCGTCAATTAGTTCTTCTATTTTTACCGTTGTCTTTTGAAAATCCGGTGTTCCCGTTATTACCTTTAGTGTCGTTCCCAGAAAGTTCAAGCTACGATTTTGTCGGTGTTGAATTCCTATTGTATTCAGCAATTGATGAATTTGGTTAAAGTCGGCCTCTAGTAGCTTAGTCATAGGGGACGTTGGAAAAACTTGTAGAAATGTGCGCGATTCCTCCACCAATGCCGAGTACCTTGTTAAGTTTATGACGTGTTTTAATTAACCAAAGGCCTCCCACAGTATGACCTCGCCATCAGATATTGGTATATAAATTGAGTACGTATAATCGATCACCTCGGCGTTTGCGAGTGTGGCAAAGAGGATCACAGTCAGCATCAACCTAAAAACAAACACACCAGTTATGGAATTTTGCCAGTATCTCTGATATTGTCCTTATGGACCACCCTCTCCTTAATAAGGACAGTCGTACCTAAACCCTTTTCCCAATCTTTTATTTTATTTGACGAGAACATTGCCGCTTACCTTATGGGACCTTGGACACTTATTTTTGTTATGCTGTTGAAGCATTCTTTCTTGGGCTACTTTCAGCCTATTTGCTATCCCCTTTATTTTCTTTGCCTATTTCAGAGTGAAAAAGATTGAGTGGAGCTTCGTTTGTCACGGAATGGATTGTTTTATTATATTCAATTGTAGCAAGTAGGACTAGCTCTGTTGTGCCCTCTATTTGTTTTTCAATTTTTAAACATCGGGATATCTCCCATAAAGTACTATCAAATCTTTCCACTTGACCATTTGACGTGTTGTGAAGTGGAGGGGCGTTCACAATTTCTATACTGAAATAGTTAGATAGCATTGACTTTGATGTGTTCGAGTTAAATCATCGCTCATTGTCGCAGTAGATCACCCTTGTACCCGAAAAAAAATTCAATGTCTGCAACAATTTTGGCTTAACATCTACAATTGTCCGCGAGTCTATTGGTTGTACAATAGCAAACTCTGAGCACTTATCAATACAAGTTAGGTAATGCCTCGAGTCCGTAGAATAAATATCAATGTGAAGTATTTCGCCACGATAGGTAGGAATCGGGGTGCTGGCCATAGAATTTTTCACCGCATGTCTATTATATTTTGCCAGCGAACAAATTTTACAGTTTAAAGCCACCTCCCTCGCCAACTTGCTCATTTTTGGAAAGAAATAGTCATTTAACATTTGCTTGACTTTCTCTTGAGAAGCTCGGTGCGCCCTATTATGTTCAGTTACTACAATTTCCCTTTTTCCATTAGGTCCACTATATCAATTACAAACTTCTTTGCATACACAAACTTTCTATTTGGAAATGCCTCTAATATCCCGAAACAAGTCTAATAGATTATGTCTATCAACAATATTAAAAATATGTCTGGTTTTCTTCCCAAACATTATAAGAATTCGCTTTGAAGGATATTCAGCTTCCTCAATTATAATTTGGTTCCTGTAACAATTCACCGGTTTTTCAGTGGTGTCAATTTTGTAGGTCAAAGATTCCTCGCTGTGCATGGTTGCACAATTCGAGGCTACGTCTTCCTCCTAAACATTTATTGGCTGTCGCGACAAAGCATCTGTCACATATTTTTCTTTTCCTGATTTATAGTGTAACTTAGCGTTATGTTCATCGATGAAAGCTTTCCAATGCTTAATCTTTGCGTTAGTGTTTCGGTCCGAAACCGCAAAACTCAGCGGCTGGTGATCAGTAAATATGTTAAGATTTTTCAGACCATACAAATAATTCCTAAGAGTCTTTAGAGTCCACACAATCGCAAGTAATTCCTTTTCGTTAGCAGCAAAGTGCAGCTCCCCGTCTTTAAGAGTTCTCGAAATCATCGTTATGGGTTTCCCCTCTTGGGAGAGCACTGCTCCCAGCCCATATGACGATGCATCCGTCGTTAAATCAAACCCATTTTCAAAATTTGGATATTGCAAAATTACGTCCTCTGATATTAAAATATCCCTTAACTTATTGAAGGCATTTATTTGCTTTTCATCAAACTGGATCTGAATTTATTTTCGACTGAGATGTTTAACTTTACCCTTTTCTCCTTTGAGCAGCTCTTTTAAGGGTTTAGCAATTGTAGCAAAATCCCATATAAAACACCAAAAACTATCTAACCTCAAACAGATTGGTTGGTTGTTTGTAATTCTTAATTGCCTCGATCTTTTCTGGGCACGTTTTTATACCTCTTGTTGAAACCAAAAGGTCTAAATACTCAACTTCTGTTTTGAAAAATTTCGATTTTTCGATCGAAACCCTCAGCTTGCATCACAAAAAGCCTGCAGCACCCACTGAATATCATGAACGTGCTGCCCTTTCGATTGTGAAAAAATTATGACGTCGTCCACGTAGACATGGCATGTCTTGCCAATTTTTTTCCTAAGCACGTCATCAATGGCTCGCTGGAAGAACCTTGATGCATTTTTGAGCCCGAATGGCATTCGACAAAATTCATATTTGCCATTATTTACCGCGAATGCAGTCTTTTCCCTGTCACTCTCTTTTAGTTCTATCTGGTGAAACACTGATTTAACATCAAGGGTCGTGAAAAATTGCTCTTTCCCCTTATTTGACAATATTGCCATTACGTTATGAATGGGATACTTGTCATCTATTATTTTGGAGTTAAGCTTACGGAAATCTAAGACAAGACGTTTCTTTTTATTTCCCATGTCGTCAGTGCCCCTTTTTGTTAACTACCTATACCGGGTTATTGTATGGAGACCTAGATGGTAGCGAACAAGTACCTTTCCCTATTGGACTCTACTTCTTGGGCGAATGCTAGAGCACTAGTTAGGTCGCTAGGGCGAGATGAAAATAATATGTCACATAGCGGTCTTTTTAGGCCCGACACAAAAACTCTTAAAGTGTCTGCCCGATATTTTTCGCATATTGATTCCGCGATTTTTCCCTCATGGGTCATTATAGTTTTGTTTGTTAAGAGACTCAATTTTTTTTTTCAACCTCATCGAAATATTGTAGCACTGAGAGGTTACCCTGTCTCAGGGTAGAAAGCTGTTGTTCAATAAGATATATGGGACGTTTGTCCGCATAAGTGAAATCAAGCCTCGCAATTATAGCGTCAAAATTTAGAACAGTATTGAATGATGCCAAAATGGCCTCAGCAGAGCTCTTTATTTTATTTCTAATTATGCCGACTGATTGATAATGTCTGGAGCTACACCGGTAGCTCTTGAACACTTCATATGCTGTATGCGCAGCCTGTCACCAGGATACATATGAACTAATTTGCCCATCAAAATCTGGCAATGATTTTACCAAATGCAGGGGCTCCTCACACTTAACATCGGGTTGTATTTTCACCGGTTCGAACACTTTTGGTGTGTCTCCTCTAGTTAAAGTCATCTGATCTGTCAGTTGCTTTATTTTAGTTTCAAAAACCTGCCTTTGCTGTTCGAGGGCGCTTGTAACGGCCGCCTGAACTAACGTAGTTACTTGAACCATATCCATTTTGTGAGTCTTGTGATTTAGAAATCTTGTCCAGAAGGTTCTCTAATTCTGAGTCACTCATGAACTAAAATTGTCCTGCTCTGAGGAAATCTAGCTGCGTTCAATGCACTATCAGCCAGTCACAACACATACAGACACTAGAAATGACTCGTTTTTATTTCACAATTCAATATAAATGAGCAAAAAAAATTTTATTTAAACAAATTTTCTTGTAAAAATTTTTATTATGGTTTCACAATTCTATTTTGTTATTGCAGTTAGTTTAACTTCACAATTCAATATTAGTGAGCCAACATAAAAAAAAATGTTTACTTTAAAAATTCTTTAATGTATTCACAAATATAATATATCATTTAAACATAAATTTATTTACATGTTTAGCATCCTCAGGGTCCTTTGGTTTGTTTGATATCCTTTGGTAGTTGAACTTGCCCAGATTTGGACGCCAATTTTATAAATGCATTTATTTATGTTGAGTATCTTACGAAGACTAACTTACTTAAAGCTAACATAACTTAATTCTAGCCCTAACCTTCCCGCTGGCGCTGCCGCGATCGCTGTTGTTGTTGTCGCTGTCGACTGCGCTTGCTTGCTTTATCGCTGCCACTAAGGCGTTGCGCTCATCAGACGCTATATCAGCAAAAACGGCTTCCCACACAAACAACTACGTTATTACTCGGTCTTATGCCATGCTAGCGTTCATTCGTTAAAATTGTTGAGCTTCCACTAACCCTCACACCCTCAAGTCTCTTTATTGCTCTTTTGTCAGATCGAGACTGGAGTATGCTGCTATAATTTGGAGACCCTACCATACTGGTCGCTTTAATCGTATCGAGAGAGCTCAAAAAGTTTTTTTACGTTTTGCTCTCATTTCTTTGAATTTTTCTGATCCTTTACCATCATATGAATCACGATTTCTTTTAATTGAACTGAGTATGCTTGAAAACAGACGAATCATCTTATCGTGCTCGTTTATCATTGGCTTAATTTCTGGAGCTGTAGATTGATTATCCATCGCTCCTGGAAAAAATTCAGTTCAATGTTCCCTTCAGAAACTTGCGGCACTTTGAGACCTTTAAAATTAGTTTTGCAAGAACCAACTATGCGGTAAATGTGCCTATTGCGAGGGCTTGTGCGGATCTCAAATTGTTTTTCAGTTCTTCAGTTGTTGACTGCACTTCTTTGTATGTAACCCTAATTAGTCATTTAAGATCGTTCTACTCTTAATATTATGCTAGTCTGTAAAAATTTGTAAATTTAAAAACTCAAATAAATAAATAACTAAATAAATAAATATATAAATGCTTAGTACTTAGCTTCTGCCGAAAGTTCACCAGACGCTATCGTAATCAAAAACAGATTCCCACACAATGCATGGGTATCACCTGCTTATTGCGTAGCTGACGATAACTTGTCTAAATGAACAGTAAAAGGTATACCATATTTTCTAGTTGAGTCGTGTAAGTGATTTTTTTGCTTTACATTCCTTTCAAGGACAGTCGCCTTGGTGTGGTGGCAGCGTCCTCCGCAAAGCAACATCAAAATGCCTTACAGATGCCGCTCCGTGTCGGGCGTTTTTCGTATATTGAGCGCCCGACGCTTTTTTCACAATAATACTATTATTATTCGTTCATTATTGTTTTGAACTTATTTTGAAAATTATTTTTAACTTTTTAGTTCGATATTATATAAAAGCGTATTTTTTGTACTTTTAAACTATATTTATTTAGTAAGTAATGATTTTACGGGGTGGCCGGTTAATTTTTTAAAAGTCGAAAAATAATGACCACCCTCCTAAAACTCAATAGCATGCCATAAACAGGCTCTGCATTGAGTTCGTTTTGGCTATGAAACTCCTTGACTCTTTAATGTAAAGTACTGGAGTCAAACCGGAAACGAACAAAAGGTCAGCAACAAGTGAATGTGCTATGCAATTCAGACAACAATAACAACAATAGCAACAGATAGAAAAGTTAACAAAAAGGAAAGTAAACGGGCGTTGATCAGACAGTAGTAATGCGACGACTGCCAATAAACGGCTTAATTGGTTTGCAACATAAACAACGTAATTACGCCAAAAGGACATTTACAATATTCGATGTTGCCACTGCTGTGTAAACGCAACTCACTACGTTTGCTATATACAAGCTGCAATAACAGTACAAAAATCGATATTGCCAAGGAATAAGTATAGAGCGAGCAATTGAAAATTATATTAAACCAGTGCATTTGTTGTATCTGTGTGTGTAATGTATGTATGCATCTGTATTGGTATGTAGTTACATCCCAGTAGCAAAAGGTAATATATAGGAAATGAGTTAGTAATAGCCAAAGTGAGGGTCCACTGCTGAATTCATCGCTGAATTTTAACACAGCGATGTCCTACGAAATTCATACCTGAACAACTCGCTTACCCGTGGATATTAACCAGTCAATTATATGAATTACCAATTCACATACTTGGGGAAATTAATTGATCAGCTCTTCACATTACCGACATACATACTTTGATTTAAATACTTCTGTTCAAAATAACAACAACGATTTTAAAACGAAATTTGTTTCTTCTCTCACCCCGTAACCTAATACCAACTCGCTTACCTTTTTCAGTTCTGAATTATTTTGCTACTGGGATGTTATCCAAAGTCATAGAATAACAATGACAGAAATGTGAAAATAATGTAAGCTTGCGAGTACAACTTACTTGAACAACTGATATGTCTACTTTTCTTTAACGAATTCACTCTACTTTTACAAAATCATCCGATTATACTTACGGTACAACAGCGCATAAAGTCCAGTCCGACCAGCTATCACTTAATGAATTGTAAATGCCCAAATTGCTCTCAACCACAAGTGAATGTCCATCTACCAGAGAAGTGAACAAATATGTTTACATATGAAATGGATTATCTTTATTACATCTGAATGGATATACTCACTACTTCATATGTACTCATGCAGAATACAAGTTAAAAAGAAAAACCAAAAAAACTCAGCAACTTAATTATCTTATTTCACTTCCTTGTCTAATTTGAAACATATAGCGTAAATTTTGAATGAATGGTAACAGAGAAACATTTTTAAATGGAAAATGGAGTCGCAAGCCAAGAAAAAAAGCTCCACAAATGATGTGTTGGACTCGGGGAGCGCAAGTAGCTTAAGGTTAAAGAGTTCCGTAATGCAGAGGCAGATGCATCCGTATAGAGAAATGAGAGATTGGGATAGACCAGGTAGATGGTAGGAACAGGTCGAAGGTAGCTCAAGAGTTCCACTGCAAGAAACGCTCCATATTGCAACCGGTATGAGAAGGAAAAAGCTTCGGGTAACAAGGAGAGCCAAAGTTCAGCAGAAGGCAATAAGCACGCTTTAAAAAGGCAGAGGGAACCCAGTTACAGGGCTTGATGAACCCCAATGTAGGACAGATGGAACCCAATAGCAAGGTAGTAACTATTTTGAGAGCAATCACCTCCAAAACCGCAATTCAGGCAGAAGACGGAAAAAGTGGCAATTTGTCAACAACGGTTTTGAAAGTGGGTAGTTAGTCGAAGGGAGGTGACACTAGCGCTCCAAATTACTTGGAGGAGACAAAGGGCGAAGCAGTCTAAGACTGTGGAGTTGATTAGTTGTAGCTATTCTTTTGGACATTTACTAAAAGCTGGAGAGGCGTACAGGTGGTTTCGAAGTAAAGGAAGAAGTAGGGTCTGCGGAATATTCTGCTGATTCAAAGAAAAACAGATCCCTACAAGCTGACTGTTCACTGTGGTAGTTTTCAGGCGGAAGTAGTAGCTGTTACCAAAGAAGGAGAAACCCTATAGGAATAAAGCTTAGACTGAAGCCAAGTCAACTTTTATATTGATAGATAAGCAGCAATTACAACAACAGGCCAACATCTGAAATTGTATTAGAATGTAAGCAGTCCCTAAAAAGAAGAGGTATAGAAAGAAATGTACATCTATAGTTATTAGGTGCCGGAGCATTAAGGGAATTTATGAAAATGAGCTAGTTAAAAGCAATGCTTCAAAACGTGTAGATTAAATAAGCCAAAAAGTAGGTTGATTTAATTCGAAAAAGTTCAAAAAACTCGCACTTGATTGAAAAGAAATTTAATTTGCTTTGAAAAAAGTTCAAAATAATTGAAAAAGGTCTTATTATATTTAAAAAAGTTACATTGGATTTAAGAAAAGTTTCATTTGGCTAAAAAAAGTTTCGTTCGATTTGAATAAAGTTTTATTTGCTTTGAAAAAAGTTTAATTTGGTTTGACAAAAGTTTAATTTGGTTTCAAAAAAGTTTCATTCGATTAGAAAAAAGACTCATTTAATTGAAAAAATTTTCTTGATTTGAAAAAAGTTTCACTTAATTTTAAAATTATCATTTGATTAGAAAACAGTGTCATTTCACTTGATTTAAAAAGCTTTCTTTGATTTGGTTTGAAAAGAGTTTTATTCTTTTGAAAATGTTTCGTTTGACTTGAAAAAAGTTTCATTTGATTGGAAAACGGCATCACTTGATAAGTCAAAAGCTCCATTTGATTTGAAAAAAGTTTAACTCTACTTGCAAAAAGTTTCACTTCATTCAAAAAAGTTGCGTTGATTTGAAAAAAGTTCATTTGATTTAATAAAAGTTTTATTGTTTTGAAAATGGTTTCATTTGATATGACAAAGGTTTCATTTGACTTGAAAAAAGTGTAATTTGACTTGAAAAAAGTTTCACTTCATTCAAAAAAGTTGCTTTGATTTGAAAAAAGTTCATTTGATTTAACAAAAGTTTTATTGTTTTGAAAAGGTTTCATTTGACTTGAAAAGAGCTGCATTTGATTTAAAGAAAGTTTCATTTGATTTGAAAATGGTTTCATTTGATATGACAAAGGTTTCATTTGACTTGAAAAAAGTTTAATTTGACTTGAAAAAAGTTTAATTTGTTTTGCGAAAAGTTTTATTTGATTTGAAATGAATTTCCTTTTATTTTTTTTGCAGAAATTTTTTGCTTTCCGAAAAATAATCTAATACGCAAATATATTTTTAAGAAATATTAATGTAACTTCTTTCCGTTAGTTTCTGTTCGCTCTTCCACTAAATTTATTAGCTGCGAATTATAATAGTTTAAATGTTTATGTATAGTAATTGATTTTGCTATAAACGCTGTTGTTTCTTTTAACGGTGGTATTACTGCAACCAACGACTAAAAATGTGCACAACAACGAGCTACAATTAAAAGAAAAACTTTAGCATGTTAGTAATTGAGAAACTTCGGACATGTCATTACAAAGTCTTTTCCCACATCATTTCCAGCGCTCATGCCATCAACTGTACGCTTTGCAAGTTTGACAACATTATGTTCGAAAATCGATTTTTCTATATAGTTACACTATTGTGCAATTCAAAAGCAGCTGGAAATTTACAGTCTGCGTAGCCAGGAGTTAAAAAACGAAATTTTATCAGTTGACTCATTTTGCATGTTTCTTGCTTCTATTCTGACGTGTGTTTATGATCACAGTGTTTCTGCAAATGAGATCTGCGTTTCAAAGTACCTTTTAACAACCACTGAAATGTTAACAGAACGATGCTTTTAAGAAACAAGTAAAGGTGACTAAGTTCGGGTGTAACCGAACATTATATACTCAGCGTGAGCTTCAATTGCACATTTCATTTCAGATAAATTACTTTTTAAAAAAAATGTCTCCCAATTTCCTCTTACAATAAAACTTGATAAGTGAAATATCATTGATTCAAAATAATTTTTTGCTAACTTATTGCTTATTATTCTAGTCTATGACGCTTTTAAAAATCTTGTATATAAAAGTGGGCGTGGTCTTTGACCGATTACGTCCATTTTTCCTAGAAATATTTCTTGCTATAGGGAATATCTGTATACCCAATTTTATTACAATCCCTTTATTTTTCCTCGAGTTATGGCTCCCGAAACATAGAAACTTGCTTAGTCATAAAAGGGGCGGTGCCACGCCCATTTTTTAAAATTTGAAGTTTTTCCTATTTATTGTTATAAATACACTTGGGAAATGAAATACCATTGATAAAAAGCAATTTCTTGCAAAGACAGAGCTTATTTTATTCGTCCACGACCCCTTTAAAAATATTTTATATAAAAGCGGGCGTGGTCCTTAACCGATTTCGTTAATTTTTCTTCAAAGCATTCCTTATAGTGAGGGCAATCTCTCTGCCGAATTCTGTTACGAGGGATTTTTGATTTATCATTAATAATATTTGCAAAATTTAATTTATCACAAGTGGGCGGTGCCACGCCCATTTACAAATTTTTTTTAAATCTTTATCAAGGGTCTTAATACCCAGACATCCACATAGTCTAGTGAATTAAAACGCAGCGGCTGCGCTGGCTAGGCCATGTTATGCGAATAAAAGATGATGCTCGGGCCAAGAAAGTGTTTCTATCGGAACCCGCCTATGGAAGCAGAGGTAGAGGGCGGCCCCCGCTCCATTGGAAGGACCAGGTGGAAAACGATTTATACTCCCATGGTGTGACCAATTGGCGCCGGTTGGCGGAGCGAAGAAGCGACTGGCGCTGCGAGTTGGACGGCCATTAAGTAAGTAAGATCCCTGTACTCGTCCCGACACGCTTCGCTTTCCACAGTTTTTGCTAGCTTAAACATTTCTTTTACCTGTCTTGTTAGAAGACTCAGCTCATTGCTCCACCATGGCGGCTTTGCTTTTCCTCTGAATCTTCTTAGAGGGAAGCCTTGTTATACGCAGTCATAAGCGTCCTTGTTAGGAATTCATTAGACTCCTCCAGTTCCTCCACATTGGCAACCTCTTTGGGTTGTCCCAGTTTTGTTTCTACCTGTTTCTGGAATTTAGTCCAGTTCGTGAACCTAGGGTTTCTAAAGTTTCATCCCTCTTTAGGGGGATGCTGAAGCTGATATACGCATGGTCGGAGAAGGATGGTCTATCAAGAACCATCCAATCATACCTTGATATATCACCTTCGGAGCTCATTGTAATATCCAAAATATTACCGGATGTTGGACCAATGTATGTAGGGACATTTCCCCTGTTGGCTATCTGCAAATTGGTTTGCAGGATGTAACAAAATAGAGATTCGCCTCTCTCGTTCGTATCTGCTCTCCCCATGCATTGTGGTGCGCATTTACATCCGCGCCTATGACCAACCGCCATTTGCGCCCTTCGTCCTGTACTAGCCTCTTTCACTCCATCGGTGGAACCTCCGCAGCATGGGTCATGTAGCAGGATGCCAGGATAAATGCCTGCTTATTCCTTCGCCCATCGGCCACCACTACGAGGTCCGCAGTAGTGTAATTATGCGGCATATATGAATGCAGCTGTTTCCTTACCATTACAACAGCTTGCACCCGTCCTTCGGTTTGCGCATAGTAAACGCCAAATCCGCGCGCGCTATGTCCAAAAACCTTTCCTCCCGATGAGAGCCACGGCTCCTGGATAAGCGCACGTCAAACGAACCCTCCTCAAGGGTTGGAAGAAGTTCGCTCGACGCCACTTTACTGTGTTGGAGGTTTATCTGTAGGACTCGCAACACCATTGGTCTGTTTGTCTCCCTCCATCATCTACGTCGTGACGCCATCGTCCTCCCCTTGCCCTTTTGGTTTAGAGTATTCGAAGCCACCTTCAGCCTCGTGTAACTGTTGTGCCGGGTGTTCCTCTGTGCGACTTACAGCACCATCTGGCTTTTGGTCCTCTTCTAACACCTTCGTGGTGACGTCGGATACCTCCACCTGTCTTTCTTCCCTTTTGAGGTCCTTTTCGACTTCGCCCACTTCTAGCCTGTTAGGATTTTTATCCTCGGGATTTCTTTTCCTGTGTCGCATATAAATTTTGCCTGTAACAAAGGATATTTTTCCAAGCTGCGTGTATAATATATCATCCGCCTGCTTGTTTATCAGGAAGATGTACAACTGACCTTCCTCCGTAGGCCGAGATACAGTAGGTACCTTCCAATCCTGTGTCGGTATGTTCGGATTCGGATTCTGCAGAAGTCGCAGTATATCCTCCGACTTCATCACGTATGGTATCCATACCAAAAACGCGCGTTCGTGCCTTGCCTTTGGAGGGTTGGAACCACTTCCTCCAGCTACCGCAAGCTCTTGATGTTGTCGCACGCTATCATCTTCACATCATTATACCACCCCCGAATCAAAGTTTGGAATGGGCTTACTTGGTTGTTCCCGCATCATCTTAAGCATTAAGTCAATAAGCTCCTTTTCTACGGATATCCACCTTTCAGTAGTCATCTGTCCGAAAGGACTGCTACGATCAACCAGCGCCACAGTCAGTGACTGCTTTGTCACATCACTCATCTTGTCAGGAAAAGCCGTAGTCTTAGTGTTAACTCCCTTTGGCACCTCCGAGAAAGACAGAGTCGTAGCTTTAACTCCCTTTATCACCTCCGAGAAAGCCGGAGTCTTAGCGTTAAATCCATTTGGCTTATCTCCTACTTCCGTAATTGGAACTTCCCTCTGATTCGCAGCTTCCTAGGTTGTTGCTACCTCGCTATTGGGACCCATCTGTCTTACAGCTTTGGGCCTACTTGTTTTGTCAAGAGCTAAGTGTAAGCCGCAAGTTTATGTTGGCTGATCACTGCAGTGTATTCCAAGCGGAAGTTGCTGCGATTAAGGATGCGGTGGATGGAATGCTATCCAGTGCTACTACGGTTAGGGAACTTAACATCTACTCTGATAGCCAAGCGGCTATCAAGGCCTTGAGCACAACTACAGTGCGATCGAAGGTGGTCTGGGAGTGCCTGACCTCGCTTGCGATTGCATCGAATTATTTTACAATTAAAATTATCTGGGTTCCGGACCATAGTGGGTAACTGTCAAGCGGATCTCTTAGCCCGCATCGGCACAACTGGGCCGGATGAGGATGACTGTAGGGATTTCGGGATTCCGCTGGCCACCTGTGGATTGCTCCTCCATAGCTGGGCCTCAAGTCAGCTCAGCAAACGTTGGGCGGACACCACGTCTTGCAGGGTAGCAAGATTTATCTAGCCGAAAGTGGATGGCAGGAGGTCTGCTGAAATAATTGGGTTCACTAAGGCTCACCTATCAATGGTCATCGGGGTTTTGACAGGGCACTGTGCCATCGGTATCCATGCGGTACGTCTCAATATACTGGAAACTCCATCCTGCTGCAGCTGTATGGAGGATGATGAGGTGGAGTCACCAAATCACTTTATGCTTGATTGCCCAGCTTTTGCCAGAACTAGGCGAAAGTACTTCGGTCGCGACTCACTTGGATCTCCCGAGGATTTATCTAAAGTTGAGATCGGTATCATTCGGAGCTTTATCGTTGCTACCCAACGATTCTCTAAGTAGCTAGATCTAAGTCACCGTTATTTTTGGTGTATGTGGTATCACAACGGACCTTCGTGTTGTCCAAGAGTCAACTCTTCATCTTCCGCTTTATAAAAATATACTTCTACTTATCAATTTGACAATTTAAGAGAATAGAAGAACATTGATCTGGGTAATGTTCTTTCATAAACTGATTATCAGAGCTAGAGATTCCACTGACCTTGTGAGGAGACTTAATTTTTCTGTTCCTGCGAGAACATCGAGACACTCTGTTCTCTTTCATTTATCCATTTTGAGGCAAAATTTTGCCAAATTGTAGCCCTGTTGTTGTTGTAACAGTGCTTCGCCCCACCTAACAGCTGCGACCGATCACAAATTGTCATCAATATCCTCTAACGGAAGTCCGCGGAAACTTGCTGTGTCAACAGGGGAGGACCATAATGAAAGGGGTGTTAGAGGCGTTGGTTCCACATTAAAATTAAAGAGATGGTTGGTGTCATGTGGGGACACATTGCAAGCGGGGCATACATTTTGTATGTCGGGTTTGATTCTGGATAGGTAAGAGTTTAACCTGTTACAGTATTCAGAACGAACTTGAGCTAGAGTGACTCGCGTTTCCCTGGAGAGTATGCGTTCCTCTTCCGCAAGTTTTGGGTACTGTTCTTTGAGTACTGGATTCACCGGGCAATTCCTGGCATAAAGGTCCGACGCCTGTTTGTAGAGTTCACCAAGGACCTGCTTGTGTTTTTTTGCTTCATACGGCTGAATTCTCAGGTGCCGTATTTCCTCAAAATGCTTACGGAGATGACTCCTTAAGCCCCTAGGCGGTGTTGGCTCAACAATCAGATATCTGTTGGGATGCTCAGGTTTCTGGGTATTCAACAGGAACTGTTTGGTTAGCATTCCATTTCTCTCCCTGGGGGGAGTATTCTCCCCTCATTATGTAGATGTGGTTCTGGGGACATAAGAAGACAGAGAATTCGTTTTAGAGGTATGGTTCCTTTGGCAAAGTTTCTTATTTTGATCCCAAGAATATGATTTTCACAGAGCAATGGGCGATTTTTTTGCCACCCCACAAATCGACCCGCCCTAATATACATTAACCTGGGTCGATTTATATGTACGAAAGTTAACTTATATCTCGCCATCGATTTTTCGATAGGATTTGGGCTCAGGATAATTTTCGAGCTTGCAAAAAAAAATCGATTTTTCGACCAAAATTCTTCTAAATCTCCATAAACGAAATTTTTTTTTTCAAAAACTGCATTTACCAATTTTGCATTTGCCAACTGACACGAAAAAAAATACATAAAAAATGATTTGGAGCCTTGAAAATGAAAAAATGCATAAAAAATCGAAAAAATCGTTGAAATTTTGCAGGCTCAAAAATTATCCTGAGCCCAAATCCTATCGAAAAATCGATAGCGCGATATAGGTTAATAAATCGGCCCAGTCTAATATAAATAAATAAAATAAATGTAAGGCGCGATAACCTCCGAAGAGATCTAAGGCCGAGCTTCTCTTCCAATTTGCGTCGTGCTCCTCTTGATTTTTCCCTACAAATTGGCCGGACGGGACCTACATGTTTTATGCCGACTCCGAACGGCATCTGCAGGCAGATGAGTTTTCACTGAGAACTTTTCATGGCAGAAATACAATCGGAGCGCTTGCCAGACACTGCCGAGGGGCGACCCCGCTTAGAAAAATTTTCTTCTAATTGAAAAACCTTATTTCTAAAATTTTGATGTTGCTTTGCCCGGGAGTTGAACCCAGGGCATACGGTGTGATAGGCGGAGCACGCTACCATCACACCACGGTGGCCGCCAGTCTAATATACATATTTTATTTTATAAATTTTGTTCTCTTTGTATGCTTTTGTAATTTATCTGTAATCCGATTTTATATTTAGGCTGATTAATTGTTAAATTTGTACACTAATAAATAGATAGAAGACGGCGTCCTAAATATTCATAGTATAGTATCCCGTCCTTACTTGTTTTTTTTTTTAATCTATCAAACCCCACTCAAATTATTTCATTTAAAACATGTTCAACTTGTTCAGATTCAATTTACAGATAAAATATCAATCACTGTCGTTGACTATTAACACCTTCGATTTAATAATTGGGAAATAATTATGCACATAAATTACTATTATTGTTCTGAAACGGATATTATTGTTATTAGCATATAAATAAATAAAGCAATTCAGTAATACCGGTGAAAAATTAGTAAATATATTTTTTCCAATTAAAAGATAATATGTTTGAGTGGTTATATATGTGTGAGTAATAAAAATAATTTACATATATAAAGGTTAATAATAATCGGTGTCGAAATGATTGATAATAAGTAAGGAAATATAAGTTCAAGTATCGCCGAATAATACATATATACCCAGCTATGTGCGCTCGCATATATATTAAGGTTACATTTAAAGAGAAATGTCAAGAACTCATAATAAATTCAAGAAATTTTTTAGAAATAACAGATTTTTGTTCGACTTATGGCATTAAAAATGCTGTGAAGAGATTATCTAAAAGGAGCAGGCCCTCGCACATTTAAAATTATTTTAAAACTTTCGTTCCTTGCCTACCATAGAACTTTTGATAATGCAGTTACGTACCATAAATACTTTGCTAATTTTGTTAGGTTTAAACCTTTAAACGACTTTATTTAAAAAGGTCAGCTTGACCGTCAATAAATTTTGATATAAAATAAAATAATAAAACAAATTTAAGTTAAACGGTTCTATTGAAAACAACACTTACAATAAGCAATAATAATACTAAAAGCTAGAAAATAATTAGGTAGGTCCTAGGTACTAGTCATCATACTTCTCATCAATGTAGGGCGTTGATCAGACAATTAAATAAAAGCGTTGAGCGCGTGAAATTTTCTTCATTTCTCATTTTATTTGGTTCATTTAGTGACTAATTACTACAAGGACTCTTCTTGTTACAATCAAAGTCCTCAATACATAATCCTTCCAAAGACTTTACTCGACTCAGCGCCAAGTATGCTTGTCCCGCCTCGAACTCCGAAGTATTTTGGTGTCACTTCTACCGGACTATATGTAATATGTGTTTCAAATATGAGCTTAATCGGAGCACAAATACAAATTTTTGAATATCTTAATACATGCGCCACTTAGCGGCGATTTTTTTCATTGGTCGCTTTCTATTCGTGTATGTATTCTGTGTTCCAAATATCCTTGCGCCACCTAGCTGCGATTTTTTCACAGGCCGCTTTCCTTTCCGGGACAAATCGGACCACAAATAAGATTTTTTTGAATATCTAGATCCTTGCGCCACCTGGCGGCTGTTTTTTTCACAGGCCGCTTTCTATTTAAATATTTATTATGTTGGTCGCTTTCTATTCATGTATGCATTATGTGTTCCAAATATGAGCCGAATCCGACCACAAATACGATTTTTTGAAATATTTCGATCCATGCGCCACCTATCGGAGTTTTTTAATATTCCATTGCCATCAAGAACTATATTCCAAGTTTCAAGCTTGTTGCTTATCTGCAATATATATACTTAAATTTTAATTACAAAATTCGTAAACAACGGTCGGCCGGCCGCTAAACAGAGTCAAGCTAAATAAAACCGCTTAAAAAATACCAGAAGCTATGCTTGTTGTGGTTGTAGCACTAAAGACACTCCCTGAAGGCGTTTGGAAGTGCTATCGATGTTTGTTGGTCCTTGTCGGATATAGATCCAAAGTCGTTTGGTCAACGACTTTCAAATTTAATTTTTAATATCTTTCCACATCTAAAAAATGGGCGCGGTTATAATCTGATTCCATTCATTTTAAACACTTATATATTTTTAGCTCAAGTACACTCGCGTTCTTAGTTGGTGAAGCTTCCTGCAGGACAGACGGAAGGTTGGATTTAAAATATTTACGTAGTTTTCATTCGATTTCGCACAGTTTTACAAGAAAATTTACCAAAGAAGGGGTTCTTTTTAACGTGCTGCTATTTGGTTTTTTACACAAAATCTGTATATGCTTAGGCAAATTGGGTTTTTTTATGGAAGATTTTCATAGCAGAAATACACTCGGAGGGATTGTTGTAGCACTGGCAAAAGTTTCCTTAAATTGTTTGATTACTTTCTTCGTTACATGAGTCGGGAAGCTTTGGCCGGAAAGGTTAGCACACTACCTCTATACCATGGCGAACGTGAAATTCATGGAATAATATCAGAAATATTTAAAAAATTTCACTCACAATGCCCACACTCTGCCAAATACTTAGCTTAACAGCTTTCACTTCTGTCTCCAAAGCGCACAGCACTTCAGGATCGATAATGAAATTGGATACTTAAAATAACAAAAAAAAAAATCTGGTGCAATGCACCAGTTACCTTTGTTTTACTATAGCTAACGCCGATTGAGAATACAAAGAGGAATCAAGTCTTTCGCTTTCTGCCTCTTCCAACTCCCTGTGCTTCGAAATAAGGGTGTCGATAGAAATTCTTTCTTTGTGGTATCGCCTTAGGCCATTTGCTTATTGTGACCCAGTAAGTGAAGCTTTCGGACTTTTAATCGTTGCACTACCGACAGGACGATATATCTTTCAGGAAGATTTTCCCATTTTTTGTTTACACCCTCCATGGTTTCCAGCCATAGGTAATGCGCGACTTCTAGAGTACGATTTTGATTCACCGAGGGAGTATTTTAAATTCTAGTTGTCAACTTAGGAGAAAAAAAACGAGCTTCGAGCGCTAGATCAGCTGTCAGATGAGCCATAAAATTACGTGACGGGGAGTTGGGAAAATCTCGGAATTAAAGTGATGAGCTGCCTTTCGAGTTATTAAAATACGCGGCGTGGAATTGGTAAACCTCATGCATCAACTCATATGCAAAATAGTTATGTAGATATGTCCAACGGTTGATGTCTAAGTTTTCTTAGGTGTAATTATTGTCTCGTTAAACACTCGTACTCGGTTCTAGAAATTATTTGAACAACTGCTTCTGAAATTTTGATAGAATTGTAACACATCGATGCCTGTAAATTTAAGATAAATAAGAATAAAATTTTTATGACCCGCTGACATCAAATCTACAGGTTTTAGGCATTTTCTGTCTGTCAATATGTTTGTGCTGGCATCACTCAGAAGTTGGGCTGTAGAAATCAGTGCAATATCCACCGTTGAGATAACCAGGATCCAACTCACATTTAAGAATACACTGTAAACCGGTGGTATATGCGGTCTCGAGATTCAAAACCTGGGTAAGTTTCAAATGTTAAACAAGTGAAGGGAATATAAGCAAAATGTTAATGTGGGCTCAATATTTGTGCCTTAGAAGCTTCTTTATCCAAAAACAATGGGTTATACTAATTTGGTTAAGAAGGCATCACGAATTTTGTTATATAATGGGAACACAATTTTTGGATGTGCCCTATGCGTCAAGGGCTTGCGGTAGTTTTGCATAAAACTGGTCAAGGTTTCTATGTGTAAATAGAACTATTAATTTTTTGTTTTATATTGTATTTATATATATATTTTTTTTTTTCTTCATTGATGGGCGTATTTATAAAATAATACAGAAGGTTTCTCCAACTTTACTATTCTTAAACGGGTGATCATAGACTGTCTTAAATACATTAACATGAATCCACCCATAACCATATGTTAAATTGTAGGATTATATCTTCGCAATAGAGGTTGTATGCCAGCACGAAGTCAGTGGACAAGGGCTTGTGACAGGGCGGAGTGTTTTTTATCTCTGCTGTGGTCGTCAACCAACTGCTAAGACGGTTTGATGAGGGACCCCTTAAATTTACGGCTTACGTGGATGACGCTGCACTTGGTAAAAGTGGAAACTTCGTTTCAGCAATGGGATGGATCGAGTGTTTCGGGTATACATACGCGGAGAAGACGAATATGGTCTTGTTAACTAAAAGCTGTATGGTCCCAAACTGGACTAGATGGGATAACATGGCAGGAGGAACATTGCACAAAATATCTAGATTTCATTCTAGACACTAAGTTGTCGTGAAGGAGGGAATTAAGAAGGCCTCGATACCATTTATTGCATTTAAAATAATGCTGGGGAGTAAGTGGGATTTATCTCCTTTGCTCACTCATTGAGTATTTGCAGCGATTGTGACGCCTATACTTTACCGTGAAGGACTGGTGGACAGACACGCAAAAAAGAACCTTCCTAAATTTAGTAGGCATATGCTATCAATGCTTAACTGTGCGGGAGCCCTGAAAACAACCCCAACCGCTGGACTGTACGCCATTCTGCATATTCCACCTTTAGACGTGGGGACAGAGAACATAGCGTTAACTATTGCAACGAGTAGTAGTATAGTGTCATCAATTATAGGATGAAAAGATTACCTGGTTTCGTATCTGCGTTTCGAAGGGGTTCTTATAGTAATAACACGGTGGATGGTTGGCGCAATAGTGCCCAAAGGGCGGACGAGTCGATGCACGTGTACACCGATGGTTTGAAAGTACTGGAAGGAGTAGGATCTCCAGTAAACTGTGCTGATTCGAAAATAAACGAAACCTTCAAACTGCCAGATTACTGTAATGTTTTTCAGGCGGAAGTACTAGCGTTAATTAAAGCAGTAGAAAAAACTTTTATATTAACAGCCAACTATTAACTAAGGCAATAATCTCGCATACCACAGCATATGAGTGTTTGTTGGAGTATAATCAATCCCTGGAAAGAATGACACAAGGAGAATCATATATTTATATTGGGTCCCAGGTCATATCTGAACAGATGGGTATGGAAAAGCAAATTAACTAGCTACAAATTGCGCAGACCTTCAGGCTCGCTCCGTAGACGTGTCAATTAGGTGGGATTAAGAGAAGTCGAGATTTGCACTTGATCGATCAAGTTGGAAAGACGTGGACCAAAGCGCAAGGCTGTTTCATGCCGAAGATCATGTGTAGGCCTTACAACATTAGACTAACAATGTTACTCTTATCATTAAAAAGAGAGGAATCTAGACTCATGACGGGTATTCTGACTGGACACCGCCTTCTGGCGTCACGTGTCTTTAAATACCAGATGGAGGAAGTTCAGGTTGGAGAAGGAAACGATCGAACACATTTTGTGCTCATGACCCGCCTTTGCCAGGCTAAGATTTCAGCTATTAGAAGTATACAGCTCTCAGATCTAAAAGCAGCAAGTGGCATAGGGCCTAGAAGGATTCTAGTATTTGCCAAGAGGAGTAAGATATTTCATAACATAGAACCTAGTTTATGATAGGGTTGATAGCTTGGTCGTTAAACGAACTTTTAGTCACACTGCGTACTCATTTAGTTTACGTGAGGTCGTCGCGGACCGGCCATTTCAACCTTACCTAACCTTTGCTCTTCTGCTACATACGCCTTAACTTTCAAGTGGCGAATTTGAAAGCCCCTCCATTTTTTTAAATTTTTGTTAAGTAAGTTGTATGCATTCCAACACTACGGCTTTCTAGTTCATACGAGCGTTGACACGCATATATGTATGTAAACCTGTTTAAATATGATATTCGTGCAACAAAATAATTCATAAATCTGTATGTGCATAAGCAAGTGCACATCTATGTATGGCTCATCCAAACACAACTACGAAACTATGCCAGACAAAGCTTAAAATGTTGAGTTTTCGACTGCATATAAAATGTGATGAAAAATTTACAACGCTTGTGCGCTTTAGACATTTATGTGAAAAAGAAAAACTTTGTGACACATCACAATGTAATGTGAAAACTAAAAGAACTAAGAAGTAAAAAAACACAGCGAAAACACATACAATTAAACTATACCTAAATGTTGGAGAGAGCTAGAAGACAGATCTCCTATGGTGGGGTGACATAAGGTCAACGGCCGAAAGTTCAATTGACATTATGACCATTTAATGTGACGGTTAGACCGATTGGTCTTATAAACACTTGAAACGGCCATAAGGTCGTTTGACTTTAAGTATCTTTTTTAATTTAACTTTATGGCCATTTGGGAAATTTCTGTGTGATCTTATTTACATTTCAGAAAAAAAACTATAACCATATGCAGCAATTTAAGATTAGCACAAAAGCAAAAAACTTCTTTCTGTAGAATTGGTTAAATGTTTTTAGCTAAATATGTTGTTCCGTATGGGAAAAATTAAAGGGAGAAAGGAATTGCATATGATCCATTAAGCAGGAAAGGCGTGAACAGAAGTGCGGGGCTGTAAAATTTCTAAAATTTTGTGCAAATTCTACCACGTTAGACACACATATGTAGTTGCCCATACCTATAAAGAGAGAAGACTTAAGGCTCACGATGCGCATACTAACTATACACTGCCTTATGGCGTCGCACGCAGGAAGAAACGATTCAGCACGTTCTGTGTTCGTGTACAGCGAGTAAGGATAAGGCTCCAACTAAAATGGACAGCACGGTTACAAATCTCCCGAGGCAGCAAATAAGCACTAAAGAGCTCCTACTATTTGCATAGAGGACGGAGTTATCCTATAACATAGGGTACCTAATTTGGGGTTTTCCGTTTGGTCGTGAACTCATTCTGATGACACTATAGACATATTCAGTCTATGTGAAGTTTTTAATGATTGGTCAGTACAACCTAACTTAAGGTCAATTGACGTACCGGCCATTGACCTTATGTTACCCCTCTGTCTCCTCTACAAAGGTAAATATAAAACAGGGATTTCCTAGAAAGCGGACACATTTTTATGCCATCGACGCATTTAAGTCACATTGGTTAATGAGTTTTTGAGCAACCAAATCTTTCGAAGTACAAATATCAGCTCATCGCTCATATTTGTTTACAAACATTAATAATATCGCTTCAAATTTAAGAAATGTATGAGAAGTTGCGTCCATTTATTTTTTCAAACCGTATCAGTTGGAAAACTAGCGGTGTACTTCTTGAAAGTGATTTCATGTTACTCTGTGAATGTTACCGCCATATCACAACAATGTTCAAATCGTTTAGAATGCAGCATTGACACGCACCACCAAGTTGCAGGCTCCCATACGATAAAAAACCAATTTTAAATAATTTGTCCAGTGCCAAAACTCGCACATCTTCCATTCAAGCATTAGAGTGTCAGGGTTATATCCGCAAGTAGTGTGGTTTTTACTGTCTTCCTGGAAAGCATGCATGAAGAAAAACCCTTACAACTTTTGATGATTTTCTACAATTGGGTATAGTAACCAATATAGAAACAAAAGTGCATTCAGTTGACAGGTAAATATTGTGTTTATTTTTGCATACTACAAAACAACAGACTGAAAACTAATTGCAGTCATATGCACGCTAAACTTTCACACATAAAAAACTGTGTTAATATTTACTGCTTGAATGTACTGCCAAAAAAAAATAATAAATTTATAAAAAATGCACAAACAAAAAAAGAAAGCTTTAAAAAGGTACCTTGGATAGTTAAATCCAAACGCATCCACGGTTTCGTGACATGTCCTTTCCAGTCGTTCAAAATATGATCCTTCCCATATTGTGACTTAGTTACGAGAGCACTTTTGCCATTTCAAATCCAAAACCAACAGGGGCGATAAGGAGGAGCCTAAGTACGGTGCAAGTCCCACACTGACTTCGATGCTTTCTGTGCTTCGTCCTCCTAAGATGTGGTAAAAATCTACCTTTCAGGAGGCATGGAAATTGCCGGCTATGCAGATGATTTTGTCGTTGCAGCAGTGATCAAGAAAACGGATCTCCTCCAAGCTTTACGTAGTGGCGCCATATGAAGAATAAAGGAATAGCTAACGAATATGGGGCACGAGATGGCTGAAAATAAGACAGAAGTAGTTTTGATGTGTTCAAAGCGGGCTACGGATGAGTTAGCCCTAACCAAAGGAAATTATGAAATCAATTTAAAGTCTTACTTAAAATATTTGGGTCTAAGCATTGACTCACCACAAACTTTTAAAAAGTACTTCAGGGCGGTAAGAGAGAAAGTTGAAGAAGTTAGTTGAGCTCTAATGCGAATAATTACTAAGTAGGCGGCACAGGCAAAGCTTCCCGTTACTGTCCAATGTCACCAGCTCTATAATATTGTAACGAATTTTTGGCGGGATTTCGATTAGTTTGCACCTTCCGCTAATGTTCGAATCGCTGAATTGTCGAATAAATAGCTCCAATATTCAGTTTTGTTAAATGGTGTTTATTTAGACTACTTTGGGAGTAGTACAATTATACTTCATTATCACGTGCTTAACAAAAGCGTGTTTAAATCCAACTAATTACTGATTCCTCAGCTTACGCTGCTTTTATACTCTCGGTTTTCTCGTTCACCTATTTCTCCCAAAGTCTAGTCGTTTCACGATCATGTGTTCTAGAATACCTGCACCTCATGCTTGGTTACCCAGCTATATACATGTATATTTGTAGTTTATGCTTTTCTTCTAGCCATATGCGTATGCACATGTGAGTAACTACTTCTTCTCTTAGCTGATGATTACATATGTGTAAGTGTGGCTGCTTCCTATTTTTGTTGTTGTCTTTATTTACTAACAGCATAGTGATGTTAATATTCGCCACAATATTATAGTTACGAAGCACCAGCATGGCACGAATCTAAAACGAACCACCAAAAAAATATATATAATAGCAATCTACCAAATTAATGCTACATGAAAAGCAGAGGCTTGTCGGACACCGTCCGACGACGCGATCCTTTTTTTATCTCGGAATATCCCAGTTTATTTGCCGTCAGTGGAAACAGGCCGATATGTTTTACATTAAAATCGGGCGACCATCTGAAGATTTCAATAAAACCACAACGTAACAAATAATAGTTAGGTGGGAAGAATTGATGAAAGGCGCTAGATTTTCACGCTCGGTCGGAGTACGGAGCAATGGCATGCGCGACGACACGGTGGTTTTAACTACCATCTCACACATATATCAGGTGGGCACGGCGGATTCAAGCGAAGGATGTCCACACTGTCTCACCGAATTGGAAAACACAGAGCACAGAATGCTTCATTGCCCTCGCTTTTTCAGCAAAAAACACGCTTTACACAGAGTTTTTGGAAAAGAACAGCCAATAAGATATTTAGTTACCCCAACAGAGTTCCAGACAATATTTATACCTGTCAACTTTTTATCATTTATACAAATATTTACTATTGCGAAAAACGGCAATTAAAACTCAGTATATACATTTTTATGAAAACTATGTAGGTATATACATAGATACATCCGCTAGGACAGTAAAAAGTTTTGCTAGAATAAATGTTTTAGTTCAAAAAATTTTTATATAAAAACCTACAAAACAACGCAGCCTTAATACTTGTGTGATAAAATTTAAGCTGATCGAAATCACATTCCCTCTGACACCAATTCTTCGTACAGCCTATATATCTAGATCTGGTTAAGAAACTGACTTATGGTTATGTCCTTTTTTGATAGTAGTGTCAAAGCTGCCAAAATCAGGGCAAGGAATTGATAGCTGTTTTGAAATGCATTGGAATTCAATGACCTGTGGGCTCAGTGAGCTGTGAGGTGTATATTATTTAGCTTTTGTTAAAGTGCTGTATAAAGCATAAAAATTCTTTGACTGGATTTATTGGTACTTTTCTCTGTTTCTTCTGCGTAAGTAATAAAGTCTTCGATTTCGTCCAAGGTGCACTTTTAAGGCCCGAAGCCTTCTGCCTGAGTATTAATAAACCATTTAGATCTACGGCTGCTGCTAAACGTTCTTTAAGGAGACTTTCAAAACTTGTCCAGCTGTGTCGACTATGCCCAATTCCTAGGTATGTATATGGTAGCTAATGCATATTTTACATATCTGGGAATAATCCGTTCCACAGATAGGTAATACACTTATTAAGCGACCTCTATGAACAATTTATTGTTCATACTCAGCTGAGCAGAGCTCACAGAGTATATTAATTTTGTTCGCATAACGGCACCCAGTAGCAGCATAAACTAATCGAGATAGATGTAGACCTATATATCAAAATGATCTGGGCGAAAAAGGAATCCTGGGCGCACATCTCAGATCGCTATTTAAAATGAACGAAATCGGACTATAACCACTTTTCAATATCGAAAATTTCAAAAAACCGAAAAAGTGCGATAATTCATTACCAAAGACGGATAAAGCGATGAAACTAGGTAGGTGGGTTGACCATATGACGCAGAATAGAAAACTAGTAAAATTTTGGACAATGGCCATGGCAATGCCCACTTTTAAAAGAAGGTAATTTACAAGTTTTGCAAGCTGTAATTTGGCAGCTGAGTATGTAGTGTTCGGTTACACCCGAACTTAGCCTTCCTTACTAGTTTTTAAATTGATTTATACAGGCCCTGGTATTCTATGGATTTAATGCCGTTAATTTGTAATTCTACTGCGGTAAATGATCGATGGCTTTCAAGTGTACTAGTCTTATCTTAGCAACCTTTCCGTGCAACTCGCGAATTTAAAATATTTTCCATTACTTGCTGCATCTAACTCGAGTGTTGGCATCCTGTTCTTAATATTTTTCGGTTAGAATATAAGCCATGGTGTTAGGCTATGCCAAGTCTAATTGATGTGCCAACGTATCAGCCAGTTTAATCTTGCCAACTCTCCGAGGCTGGGAAGATCGAGTGGGATTTCAGAAATAAACTGCTTAAAATTAATAAATAAAGTTCATGTCCTGCGCTCGCCAGGTTAAGGCTCCAACTACTAGGGGCGGCAGAATTGACAGATTTCGAGACAGCAATTTAGCTGGGTCCTAGAAAACTGCTAGTATTTGCCAAGAGGATGGAGTTATTCTATAAAATATTTCCTGGCACCTGATTGGGGTTCTTCCGTTTGGTCGTCAAACAAATATTGGTAACAGTATGGGCATATTCAGTTTACGTGAGGTCTTTATTGACCGGCCAGTTTAACCTAACCTATGTAAGGCGATGATTGGGCGATCTTCTGATTTTTCTATGGACAAATCTGAATAATTGTGAGTTCTTAAGAGCTATACTGCTTTGATGGGAAGTGAACGAGCGGCACCACAAAAACGGACCAATAAATTTGATTTGATTGATTTTTAACTTTTTATTCTAAGATCTCTAAGGTTACAAACGCGAATTTGAAATTATATTGTTTTCCAATTAGAAAAACGATATATGCGATATGGCGTAACGGAAGTTGAGAAGTTTGCTCTTTTCCCTTCTTTATTTATCAGAGATTTATTATGTTCATTTAACAAAGTTAGCTTGTTCTTTTACATTCTGTGTTTATCTTCATTAGTGTATTTACTATCTTACAGCATCATAAACTGTTGTTGTTTTTATTGTAACGCTAAAAACCAATTCCGACGGTTTTGGGGGTAGTGTTATTGATGTTGATGATTCTTTGACGGATTTAGATCCGGAACGTTCAAACAAGCACCATTAATATACTAGCCCGATAACCTCGGGAACGGTTATTATGACAAAATTGAACCCTCTGAATCGATGTGTTATCGAGTTTATATAGATGTTTTAGCGGTATATGTCTCATGACAAACCAATGAGTTATCCCAAACACGCCCAAAACAAATTAGTAACGATCCGATATCAAGTCGATGCATTTCTGACAGCATATTAATAACTTTTCTATAAATAAGCGATAACCCTTCAATAATCTATCAATCGCATTTTCATAAAAAATTGATGACTTTAAGAAAGTAAGTCGAAAACAAATCTATTACACGCCGATAAAAACCTAGTGGCACGCCAATGAAAATTGATAGTTTTTCGATAGTAAATCGATAACATTTGGATTAACAATCAATAAATTTTCAATATATATATATGTATATATAATGTATATATAAGGCGCGAGAACTTCTGAATAGATTCTGGGCTGAGCTTCTCCGCTTCCAATTCGTGTCGTGCTTAATTTAATTTTAATTTTTCCTACAAATTGTCGGGACGGGACCTACATGGTTTTTTTGCCGACTCCGAATGGCATATAAGATTTTACTGAGGAGCTTTTCACTGGAGAAATACATTCCGTTGTTTGCCAAATCACTGAGGGGCGATCCCGCTTAGAAAAACTTTGTTCTAAATGAATTAAAATTGTTTTTCAAATGCCGATGTTGCGTTGGCCGGGGTGTAAACCCAAGATCCTCTGTGGGGTAGGCAGAGCACACTACCATCACACTACCGCGGCCGCTTTTCCATAACATATCGGTAATATGCCGGTAGGAAATTTATAAACTGTCGATAACAAATCGATGAATTTTCAATATCACGCCAATAACTCGTGGTTGTATAATCATATTACAGTTTTTTACGAAATTAACCTAAAGGCATAAAACACGAGCATTCCTCATAAAATCGAGCTTATGGCGCAATGTGAATGTAATATAACTCATCGATATTCTTTGTTTTCGATATTAAATTTATAACTCTATGTTAACAAATTGATAACTCGTCTGTGCATCGTCGATAACAAACCGACAACAAACCAATAATTTATAACTATTATTTTGATAAGACGCCGTCCGTTTTTGTTTGGGGTTCGGATTTGATTTCTTCTTCCTTTCCTAGCTTTGCCGTGTTATTATACTGCAATGTGTCGTCCCCTCCTTCTTCTGCTTCATCTTCTTTACATTTACTTACTTTACTCTGTCGTGACACTTTCTCCTTCATATATCATTGATTTGTTTCTTCGCCTTCGTTGATTTCGCTCATTTGAACTCTACCAAAAAAAAAGTTCCCATATTTTGCTACAGCGTAGGGACTACACCTATATTCCGATTCTCCCATACTATGAGAAGAGATGTTTACACATCGAAATAAAAACGCGTATGGAGGCAGTGAGAGAGGTCATTGTTTGTCAGTAGAGGACTTTGCTGTGTATTTAGTCCAAACAGTATAATATTTGTATTACTTTTTTGTGTCGAGTAGCAATGCAAAACAATCAAATTCTCATTTATGACATAGCATGACTTACAGCGATTAAATTAAGAAAATTTGTTTCAAATACAAATTACTTTAAAACACTGTGCGCTTACTCCGAAGGTCGACTTGCTGCAGGTAGTCGAAGAAAGAGCTCATATGCAAATATGTATTATATACATATGTACATATGCAGGTACTGTTTTCACTTTTTGGTGCCAAAATGGTAGCAAAACACTAAAATGTTTGTATTTCATACACGAAATGTCAAAGTGGACTTTTCTCTTCCTCCGTAGGAATGCAACAAATAACGAAGTTTATGACTGCAATTGTATTAGCTCGTCATAAATGCACGCACACAGGCATGTTAACTCGCCTGTGTGTTTTGCTTTGCCGTCACGTATACGCCTAGTTGCACAATTTCGGAGGTGTTTTTTTTTTTATTACCTCACTAGTTACTTATTTCACAGACTTCAAAATTTTTTGTTATTTTATTTTTGTGCGGCTTATATTACTTGAATTTGTTTTAATACTCAGTTGCGCTAACTTCCAAATTACTTCACAATTTATAATACAAAGTTTCGTAAATTGTTAAGATGTGACAATATCTCTGAGTAAAATGTTTTGATCTCACTAATATATTACACACTGATGGGGAATGTCTTGCTATTTTAGACCAAGGCTCTGCCTGGTCTTTCGAGATGTGCAGCTAAGTATATTATGTTTGGTGTAATGTGAGAAATGTCATTGATTGAAATTTTTATGGTATCTGTTTTATAACAAGCCGATGAGGTATCGATAATGCACCGATAAAAATTGGTAACAACCTTTTCGTTATCAAACCGATAGCTTTTTGATAAAGATTCGATATGTACTCGATAACAAGTCGTTAATACGCCAGTATCAAATGGGTAACACTTCGATAACACTACATTACCTTTTCTACAATAAATCGATAATTTTACGATAACATAGCGCTTACTTTGCGATATGTGTCGATACATTTTTTATAAGAAGTCGATAATATTTCCTTTACAGATCGATACATTTTCTTTAAAAAATCGGCAACACGTCTATAAAAAATTTGTTATACTTTAATAACATATCGATAATTTTGGACAACGAACCCATAACTCGTCGAAAGAAAATCGATAGATTTTTTATCGATAGCAAGTTTATAAAACATCAACAAAAAAATCGATAAATCGTGCTTAAGTCGTCGAAAATACACCTAAAACAAACTGATAGCTCGTTGACAGGAATAGGTTAACACGCTCTTAGGTTTATAAAATACATTTTTTTCACATTACCCTACAGTATAGTGACTACACATTTGCCAACGTTCTGAGTTCATCATACAGCATACCATTTAAAGGGGCTATGCTTATGGACTGTATAGCCTTACGACAAATATCAGGTATTAACAATCGATTTTAAACTCAAATGGAAAGCGAGCATCAAGGAACGGGTGTGGAAAGTTAGGTTAGGTTGCATTCCACTGAGATTTGTTAGTCAATCATACTGCCCTCATACTGTAGTAAGTTTTTAACAGAAGACCTCGCGACTTGGTAGGCTTGCAAATTACTCGAAGTCTGGAACATAACTGGCAAAGTATTTACATTTTCTGACAGCCCAGCAGCAATAATGGTACTAGCACTACCATAGGACAGCTCAAAGCTAGTAGCATATCCATTAACTGGGTTCAGGGATACAGGGAAATCGAAGAAAATGTGATGGCTGAAGCAGCTGCACATAGGGGCAGGCGCTCGGCGGAAATAGGTCAGAGAATAACCGATGAAGTAGCCAAGAGCGAAATTCGGAATTTTTACGTAAACAAAACCCAAGAGCACCACGGGCGTGCGAGTACAATGAAAGGAGATTATAATGAAAAGAGAACAAGGAGTCAACCGGGCCGCTCATTGAGCTTTATGCAGGCATTCGGAAAAGTTGAGTATTTCGCATAATGACCACTGCAGAAAATGTTAAGACGTAACTCTAGAAGAGACTGTCGAGCAATATCTTTATAATGGTTCGGCTCTAGGTAAAGCAATTTTTAGAGCCTTCGGAAGGTCCGTTTTGGAAACTCTGGGTAGAGGGTCGGAAATACTGGCTCTAACTAATCTTGATTTTATAAAGAACTGAAGTAATTTGAAGTACATATCTGATGTATCACTCAGTAAGTTTAAAGGAGTTTTATGTCATCAAACCAGCTTTTCATTGGCTACATGGGCGACCAAGGCTGCGGCCATTATACCTACCTATTTTCCAAGTATTATTTTATACTACAGAATTTCAAACACAAACTTGAATTATAAGTAAAATATAGCACTAGGTAACGTTAGGTTGAACTGGCCAGTCAAGAAGATCTCACATAGATTGAACGTGTTCATAGTGTTAACAGAATTTGTTTGACGGCCAAACGTGAGAATATCGAACAATTGAAAAAGTTTTATGTTATAGAATAATTCCGCCCTGTGGGCAAATACCAGAAGTTTTCTAGGACCTAGCTTAACTGTTATCTCGAGGCCTGGCAGCTCTGCCGGCCCTAGTAGCTGAAGCCTTGGCCTGGCGAGCGCAGGATATGAACACAGAATATGCTCAACAGTTTCTTGCTGTATCTCGCACTGCCTACATCTCCTTTCACTGACGAGGCCTAACTAACAAGCACGTGACGCCAGAAAGCAGTGTCCAGTTAGTATGCTTATCCTGAGCCTTAAGTTTTCTCTATTCAGAGATATGAGCTACTTTGTGAGTCTAATATCAAAGGATTTGCTCATGGTTTTAGAAATTTGATTTCCTTCAAACGAATTTTGACGTTTACAGTATATTCAGTGATTGCTGCGCCCTCCTTTGCCAACATATCGATGTTTTTATTACCTTCTATCCCTTTATGACTGAATCAAATACCTCTTAGCATTCCAGGACACTTCTTTTTGAAGTACTGTGTGAGATTATTGCCTTAATCGTTGCCTGACTATCAATATATATATAGATATATATATATTGATGCAACAGCGGCTTAAGCACGCTTCCTCCAAATTTTTGCAGCTCCCTTTACGGCTGTAATTTCCGCCTAAAAGACATTACTGTGGTCTGTTATTCAGTAAAGAGTAAACCTGACCCCTTCAGTTAACATATGTAACATAAAATCAATTTTACAAATAAGCTTATAACTAGGCTCTAACAACTATAGTCTTCGGCTATATGTATCTATATAATTATTCAAAGTTTGATTCGAGCTCAAGGTCAGAACAATAATTTTTTTCTAATGAATACTTTTAATGCCATTAGTCGAACAAAAATTTACCAATCCTTGTGAAATTTGGTAAGGGCTTACTTTATTCTGTGAAAATGGGCGAAATCGGTTAAAGCTATGCCCAGTTTTTAAACACATTCGACCGTCTGTCCTTCCTCTTCGCCGCTAACACGATATTTTGAGCAAAATGGATATATCTTTACTAAACTTAGTTGAGGTACTTATCTGAACTCAATTTATCTTGGTATTAGAAATGAGCGAAATCCGACTATTTTCGATATCGAAAATTTGGAAAAATGAAAAAACTGCCATATTTCTATACCAAATATGAAAAAAGGGATGAAACATGGTGATTGGAATGGTTTTTTGACGCAAAATATAACTTTGGCAAAACTTTGTAAAATGCGTGTGACACCTACCATATTAAGTAGGAATTGAAAAAGTTCTGCAGGGCTAAATCAAAAGCCCTTGCAATCATGGCAGGAAAACTGTTCGTGGTAGTACATATATAAATAAAGTAGCCGTAACCGACAGATGGTATTCTGGGTCACCCTGGTCCACATTTTGGTCGATATCTCGAAAACGCCTTCACATATACAACTAAGGGCCATTCCCTTTTAAAACCTTCATTAATACCTTTTATTTGATACCCATATCGTAAAAAACACATAATAGAGTCACCCCTAGTCCACCTTTATGGCCATATCTCGAAAAGGCGTCCACCTACAGAACTAAGGACCTCTCCCTTTTAAAATACTCATTAACACGTTTCATTTGGTACCTATACCGTACAAACACATTCTAGAGTCACCCCTGGTCCACCTTTATGGCGATATCTCGAAAAGGTGTCCACCTATAGAGCTATGACCCACTCCCTTCTAAAATACTCTTTAACACCTTCCACTTGTTACCCATGTCATACAAACACATTCCGAGGTTACCCAAGATTCATTTTCTACATGGTGATTTTCCCTTATTTTGCTTCCAAAGCTCTCAGCTGAGTATGTAATGTTCGGTTACAACCGAACTTAGCCTTCCTTCTTGTTATTCTTAATTGTGTGGAATAATTATAGGCGCGCTCCAGGAGCTTAGTAACACTGGGGTTATAGCATTGCTTTTATAAGCAGTACTTCCACTGTTCACTATTATATCAAATTTTATATCCTCATATAGCTTTATAAAGTTGTTTTTGTTATTGAATAAAAAATAAATGTAAAGCGCGATAACCTCCAAAGAGATTTTAGGCCGAGCTTTTGTTATTGCAATTAGAGAAAAATTACAAATTTCAAATGTTTGAGTGACCCCACAAAAATTTTTGCAGTGGCTATCTTCACACATGTTTATATTAAATCTCAATTTGCCAAAACTCCATATAAAAAAGAAAATTCAAACTTTTGGTTTACTACCAATGCTGATGCATGTCACCGTCATGCTAGTGATTGTTGCCAAACATTTATTTTTATAATTTTTTATTTTTTTGTGTTCTCATTTCTTTGACTTTTACTTTAAAGTTATAAATAGCCCTTTAATGTTGCAAATTTTTCGCATGCTATTTTTTTCTGTGATTTGAGTTTATCTTTATACTCAGCTGAGCAGAGCTCACAGAGTATATTAATTTTGTTCGCATAACGGTACCGGGTAACGACATAACCTAATCGAGATAGATATAGACTTCTATATATCAAAATGATCTGGGCGAAAAAAGAAATTTATTTAGCCATGTCAATATCGAAAATGTCGAAAAATTGAAAACGTGCAATAATTCATTATCAAAGACGGATAAAGCGATGAAACTTGGTAGGTGGGTTGACCTTATGGCACAAAATAGAAAATTAGTAATAGTAGCGTAGCACCGCACACTTTTAAAAAAAGGCAATTTAAACTTTTGCAAACTGTAATTTGGCAGCTGAGTATGTAATGTTCTGTTACACCCGAACTTAGCCTTCCTCACTTGTTCGTCTTTGTTTTGAGGTGACAACCTTCATGTCTGGCCAACTTTTTGTACGTGCTGCACCCGTCATTTATTTCCATGCAAACCTTAAACTACACGCCTTTGCGCTTGTCCGAGTAGTTCGTATTACCTAAATTCAGATTTATGTTTACATTTTAATTTACTCTGGCGAACTAATTATGTTTTGCACTTTCACTCATTTCCTTTTCGCTCCTCATATTTTTCCCTTTTTACCTTTAAGGTTATTTTGCGTGCTACAAACAAAAACTTGGTTGACTTTTGCACAATGATTTGCTCTAATTAAATTCCATTTATATAGCAAGCAAAACTATTAACTAATCATGCAAAGTTTGTGAGCCGCAGTCTTTTTGATGTTTTTTGAAGTTTGTGTAGTAGCTTTGGAAATTGAAGCACAGTAATAAAGTAGTTTTGAGCAATAAGTTGCAAACATTACATAAATGCATAATTACACTATTTTAAGCAGAGTGTGTTTATGAATAGACCCGTGGAAGATGATAACGAAGACTAACATTGAAAATGCAAATTGATACCGAATATTGCACCATGTATAAATGAGCCAAGCAAAAGTGAAGGCCAAAGCTAAAAAAAAATTTCACCAGTGTAGTCGAATCGAACATGGATATGATGAATTGGTAAAACTGTTAAAACTGTTCTTAAAGCGTTGACTGCGTAGCTGTAGTACGTAATGTCTTATTAATGTTTGAACAAATGCGTGGTGGCAACGGCGCGCACCCACGAATTTGTTAAATAATAGATGAGGCGAAAGAGGGGGAAGAAAATAAAAACACCAAAAGGATTTCGTATTAATAAAAAGAATTCACAAAGTGCTTTTATTTATATAAATACAACAAGTGTTAAGAAAAGGTTTAACAAATGTTGTGGAAAATGATATATATGTGATATAATTTTGAAAAGTTGAACTTACGTGAACGGGCGATTACGTGTTCCTTTGCTGGCTGCTGGATTAAAAGAGGACGAGACTCTTTTCCACATGAGCCGATGAACCCACGATACAGCCACTTCGTTGGGTTTCCCGGCAACAAAGTTGCTGTACCACGGGCTCACAGCGGTAAACGTCTAAGACACATACGTACTACCACTCACACATGCCTGTGTGTATATCACAAGAATATGCGGGTGGTAGTAACGAAGAAAATAAAACAAAGAAGTTATGTTACGAGGGGTGGGGGAGATATATTTAGGCCTGTGGCCTAAACATACCGGCTCCCTTGCCGTAAGCAACAAAGAAAAAAAAATGAAAAGGAAAAAAGGAATGACACGCGATCGCACGTCCAGTAAGCCGTTATGTCGATGTGCAGATGCGGACTGCAAGCACTGCACGTCGCACGATGGACTTCGTGTCTCGTTGTCCTGAGAAGAAAAAGAAAAGACGTTATTAAATACACGTACGTGGTTTTAAATTCCGTGCTGTGATTACTTATTTTTATGAAACAACTCCTATTTTTTGCAGACTCCTGAGACTACCAGCCCGAATACGGTTGGTTGGGTCAGGAGACCGCCAACTGTTGTTGCTGGCGTTCCGCTCACCATCAGTTCGGCGTATAGGTCAGCGCCGAATGTAAGACGAACTGGCGATGAGCGGTAGAACTGCGGATCTGCAAGCCGCATAAATTCGAAGGGAACGGCAACCTTTGGATCCACATTGGATGGCGGACTCAACCGATAGTGGCCATTGACCACGGCGGCTTGGGTAGTGACATGAGTCGTTGACCCGAACTTGCCGCGCAGAATAAGTGTGCATTGCCCTAGTCCTTGGCGCTCTAACTGCAAATCGCGTACCAGATCTGCATCGACGATGGTGCTGGCGGCGCAGGGATCAATGATGGCACGAACCAGATGTAGGTGCCCACGCGATTCGACGCGTACGATGGCCGTCGGCGCAATGGGCACGAAAGACCGCATTATGGGCGCTGGAGTGGCTGGGAGTAGCCGGCCGGTTCGGAAGCCTTCCGGTGTACCACGCGATAGCGCCTTTTTATCTAGGGCGTCAGAAGTGTATATGGCGTTGATTTCTTTCGCCGCTGCTGTATTCCGCGTTTGGATGACTCGGTCGGGCCTCCTTGGAGTCCGATGTCGCGGTGCCGCCAGTTGTCTCGGTCATTTCGACGTTTATTTGCTTTCACCGCGGTTCTCTCATGCTGTAACAGCGGCCGGAAACTGCGCATGCCATGGTTGACCGTTGACGGTCTTGTTGTCTCTGTTTTGCCTTTTTCTTCCTCCGCCTTTGCTCTCTCCTCCTCCATTTCTTCTTCTTCCACCTGCTGAGCCCAGGACTTTGTCGGCCCCATTAGGTGGATTGACAACGTGTCATCGGACGGGCTGTCGTCGCCAATGGTTGTTGCATCATCGCGTTCAGAAAGACGCTCATCTAGATGGAGCATGGTGTGGTGCTTCTGCTGGCACCGTTTGCAGCGATATTTGCTATTACACTTGTCCACGCGATGAAAGGGCGACAGACAATTCGGAAGGTATTTGTGCAGCAACACGGCCCGCAACCTCTCCTCCGGGGATTTTTTCCTGTATTCGGCACAGAGTCGGAGACTATGGTCCCTGCCGCAGAGCTGGCACGCGACGTCGAAACGCTTTGCGCCTCCCTCTGCCTTGGCCAATAAGGTTTGGTAACGGGTCATGATCTGAAAGAATATTGGTATCATTGATCATGCCCAAATTGAGGTTGGCGGAATGTTTTTTGGGTGGCGTAAGCCAAAAAAATATTATCTCTCATATATTTTCGCAAGAGAAAAAAAAAACATTTTATTGAAATAAAAATTAAGGGCCATAAGTAAATACGAAGAAAAAACGGATTTAGCACGCATCCATACGATGTGGCTGGTGCTTTAGCGCCTCTAGTACATCCCTGCAAAAACGCTCTCGTCACTCCACGTCATTTGACTAGTCATTTTACCAGGTCATAGGTTATATTCCTAGTCATACTTGCATGGGCGTGATTAGGTTTTGTGACCAAATTTTGTAGGGATTTTATAATTTATTTTATGTCGGTAGATGTCGCCGAAGTAGTCCTAAAGATTTATTTTTTGGTTTGTGGAGAACTTTGTTTTCACAACAAGTGGCCTGCCACCACACGGAACGGTTAGAAACCTGACTGAAAAGGTATTACAGAGTTGCATTTCCACCATTCAACATTATTTTCGACGTGTATGGTCGATAATGTTGAGATTCGTGAAATTAAGTATTTTAAATCTCGACCAAGTGAATGATTGATCGAGATATGTAATACGCGACATGTGTTGCGTGTAGCAACGCGTAAGGCATAATGTCGGTAACACAGTGCATTGACAGTCAGAAATGGAGTGTAGAGATTTTGACTAGCAGATGTCGCTCTTCCATTTCCTGAATGAAAAAAAATCATTGAGATAAAACAAGCGGTGGTGAGTAAATTTCTATAATGCGTAATATGGTTTTTTATTAATTTATTTCTCTTTTTCTTTTCAGGTATCCAGTGCTGTTGAAGGTGTCATGGTACAACATGCAATTAAAACAAGCGGCTGAGCCATTATATCGTGAACAAAGCGTTGAGGCACAAAAAACGTTTAAGGTGAGTGGTGTCGTTTTCTCTAAACGCTGCCAACATGAAGGCCAAGGGATAGTTGAAGGAATACGAAGTGCTTAGCCGCAAATTGCCAACCGAGAAGGAGCCACAAAATCCACTGTCCACAATGCGTATCTTTGCCCCGGATAACATTGTAGCCAAATCGCGTTTTTGGTATTTCTTGCGAAGATGGGGTGCTAATATATAACACCACCACACATAGCTAGTTGTGTGCTGTGCAATATTCAGGTCAAGAAATTGCGAACAGATTTAGAAAATAACTAAATATACAAACAAAATATTGAGTAAGAACACAGCCAATTATTATGATATAACATTTTGTTTGTGCATATGTATGCCTGTGCAGACCTGAGTTGCAATGTTTCGAGTTCCCAGTGCGGAATGTTTTTTGTGTTCCTAAGAACATCGTTTAAAATGCATATATACGAGACAGTCGGTTCTATGTACCGGAGCGAGTCTGGATTTTTCCCGACCAAGGCCTCAATGTGTTTTGGTAACAAATTCCTTGAAAATTTACAAACGATTTTGCTTAGGATGTTTTGCATTAAAATGTTAAACTAAATTTTCAAGCTACTCTGGTTGTGTTCTAACACTTTTTGTACTAAATGTCTTGTTGTTCTACTTATAAAAGATATAAGTGATACTCATAAATTCCTACATTCCACAGACACTATATGGCGATATTGAAGGTAAATACGTTGGCGATCTAGGCTGCGGCAGTGGTATGCTGAGTGTAGGCTCATTTCTTCTTGGCGCTGGTATGACTACTGGATTTGAAATCGATGAAGATGCATTAGATGTAAAGATGTAGTATTAAATAGGTATGCTTAATGGGAAACCCCAACTAAAATGAAGAACTTCGGCATTTGGTTGCGTTATGATTCGCGTTCTGGTACACTGCGCTTTGGTAAAATTGATATAACAGAGGCGCAGTTCACTATTATCGTCATACATATTATATCAGCTGTTTTTGGTTCGCATGTTGGGCAAACGCGGATGTTTGGTAATTTTCAAATGTGGTACCTCATAGCGTTAATGACCATAGTTTGTGGACTTTGGTCGTTATGGTTTATATTATCTGTTATTTTGGCTGGCGGGGTTGGCAAGAATGGCAAGAATGGCTCCACAGTTGCTGGTACCAGCGTTTTATCGCCTAGCATACCACTGACAATGATTATCTTACCCGCTCTAATAATCGCTCAGAAGTTGCCACAAATATTTTCACTGAACATTCATGTATATATTGGCATTTGGTATGGTGGCTGCCAAAGTCACCAATAAGCTTGTGATCGCACATATGACAAAAGCTGAAATGGAATATCTGGATTGGTCGCAATTGGGTCCAGTTTTCTTATTCCGCATATAACCATTTTGTGGGCAAGTATTCGTGGTTTTATAGAAAAACAAAAAATATTTATGTTGAATTGTCTTCACCTATAGATTCTTGTTATCGTGTATTTGCAACTAATAAGAGTATCACCTCAACGCAGACAAAATGGATATCATGGACATACAAGCGGTGGAGTCCAACTGAGTGACGTCACGGTGACCCCAATACTACGTTCACAAGAACAAACTTCTACAATTATCAGCAACAAGCGAGCAACGTGAACAACAACCACAACTACAAATTTCCGATATACATCATCCAACGCGTGATCGTAGCGGTGGTGCATCAAGCTCCAATTCCTCAAGCGACACGACGGAGCTTGACCTGCATCACAGTGTTCTAGGAAGCGACCGAAATAGTGGTGGCGCAAGTGAAGGCAGCACCGTACGTGATTTCTATAGCAAACGTGAAGGTAATATGACTTTTCATGATTTCGATAAGGAAAAGAAAGTTTAGCAGTTATTGAAAGGGAATGTAATGGACATGGTTGCACCATGGATAGCACAATTATTAAATGATTATACTATTAGCGTTTATATTGGGCAGTTGAATACAATAGTTGCTTATCCTTTGACACGTAGCTACGTAAATCATTTCGATTCGCTCACAATAGGCACATTCAATTTCAATGATTTCAAACGTTCATCCTCCAACGAGGATGAATCTGTTTCCATTCCCTACTTTTGGCAAAAATTCGATCCAGAAAATTACTCTGCCTGGTTCGGTGAATATAAATATAATAGTGAGCTTACAAAAGTGTTTATGGCGTGCAATCTCATCACTGGTATGGTTCAACGTCTCGATAAAATGCGTAAGCAAGCCTTTGCTTCAGTGTGCCTGTTTTGTGAGGATAATGATAGTACCATATCCGCCGTTTGGGTGTGGCGCGGTCATGAATTAGCCTTCACACTATCACCCGATTGGCAAATTGGTTACCATTGTTATGTATGGGAGAAATTGGATGCCAACTCGGAAGAAACCAAAAAATTAGTGCAACAATATTTTTCTTGGACAGGTACTGATCAGGGTGAAATATTCAAACAATTACAATATACAAGAAAAAGCAACTGCATAAAAAGTCAACTGAGATTTGAATGCTTGATTAGTGTTCCGCTTGAAATTAAAATTAACCAACTCAATACATGCATAGTATACCCTTTCTCAGTCATCCACAGCATTAAATATCAAAGCGTACTGCAAAACGAACGTTTTTTTGTAATTTCAAAAATTATAGGTCTTTCGCTTTTGTACGCGTAGTGTGTTGAAAAACTACGAGCTGTTCGAAACTGAGAGTTATTTATATTTAACGAAATAAGCTGTTCCCTTTTTTTTTTTTTTTAAATAAAAGTTGAAAGGTAATCTTGATTTGTTTGAAATTCGCTAACGCTTGTAAATACAGGGTGGCAAAGGGTGGAAATTAGTTGGGAAGGAGTCATAAGAAATAGATTTCGTGGTATCTGGGGATTTGCTTTGGTGGAATGGTTTTCAAAGAAACTTAGTAATGTTGCTGTTTGTGTTCCATTTATGGAACTCAACGAATTACCCACGGTTGTCTATTTGTATGAGTTAAGCAGGGATTGCTCGTATCGCTTTAAATGTATGAAAACATTTATTTGAAGCAATTCAATAATTCGGGAAAACTTAAACAACGTGACATCCGGACGGACAAGGCTCATTATACATAGGTAGTTAATTTTATTTAACTGTTGTAAAGAAATGTAAATAATACATTTGGATACTCATTTAAGTGATCACGGTTGAGAGAAAATTATTATGCATTTAAGCCCAAGCGGTTGCGGGTGCCATGTGTCAGATATAGCAAACCCAAAAAACCCGTTTGAGGAATTTGGCAATAGGCAGTTTGATTTTTATGATAATGAGAAAAAAATGATTCAATTGTATTCTGCGGCAGATAGTGAGTCTGCGTTAGGTTGGGTTGGCCTCGTTCGGGGGAACGAGAGCTGGGTGATTTGTGTGTTGGCCTCGTTCGGGGTGAACGAGAGCTGGGTTTTTTGGGATAAAGGAATATGGACTATTAAAGTTAATTTTCGTTGTCGTTGGGCGGAAGTAGTACCAGTTTCGCTATTGGTCTTGTAATTTGTCCCTTAGTTGTATTGACGTCAACAACACGTACACGGTTGTCGGAACCTGGATGTGTGTTGACGATTCTGCCCATTCTCCACTCGTTTGGTTGTAGGTTATCCTCTTTTATGACGACTAGGTCCCCGGGCTTTAAGTTGGATTGTGGATGTTTCCATTTATACCGTTTCTGGATCTCGGTGAGATATTCCGATTTCCATCTTTTGCAAAAGGTCTGATGAAGGGCTTTCATCTTTTGCCATCGGTTTACAATGGAGGCAGGGTTTTCACTACAGTCGAGTTCAGGTGAAGCTAAAAGATGCCCACCTACAAGAAAATGGCCTGGAGTAAGCGGCTCCAGGTCGGAAGGGTCGTTGGATGAGGGACTTAGAGGTCCCGAGTTGAGGCAGGCCTCAATTCGACATAAGAGGGCTGTAAACTCTTCGAGAGTATATTTATGATCGGACGCGATCTTTTTAAAGTGGGTCTTAAAACTTTTTACCCCCGCTTCCCACAAACCTCCCATGTAAGGAGCGCTTGGCGGTATAAAATGCCATTCTGTAATGTGATGGCTATATTTAGTCAACGTTCCGTCCCTTGCTTCACGCAGAAATGCTTTAAACTCGGATCGTAAAGATCGAGAAGCTCCGACAAAGTTAGTACCATTGCCGGAGTAAACGTTTTTTGGACAGCCCCGTCTGGATGCGAATCTGGCGAAGGCAGCTAGGAAGGACCCGGAACTAAGGTCGTTTGTCGCTTCTAGATGGATGGCTTTCGTCGAAAAGCAGAGAAACAGGCAGACGTATCCTTTCGAAATTCGACATCCCCTCCCTATGTAGGATTTTATATCGAATGGTCCCGCGAAATCTACCCCGGTGTTGGTGAAGGCCCTAAAAAAGGTGGTGCGCTCCCCATAAGTTGCGTTTGTGTCCGCTTCCTGTAAATAGTGCAGACTTTGCAGTTGTGGATAACCGACCTTATCATTATTTTAACACGTGGGATCCAGTACTGAGTGCGAATATGACGTAGCATCAGCTGGTTCCCTCCCTGCAGTGTGGTCTCATGAGAGGATTGGACTATAAGTCTGGATAACCTGCAAGCGTAAGGAAGAATAATGGGATGACTTTCATTATGGGACATGTCTTTCGATGCCCCTGTCCGCCCCCCCAGTTCGAATGATGCCTTCTTCATCTATATATGGGTTCAGGGGTAAAATCTCACTCTTCCCATTTATAAGTTTTCCTGACTTCAAATTGTCGTACTCTTCTTGATAATGTTGCCTCTGGCATATTGTTATCAATCTTCGTGTTGTTTTTTCTATTTCGTCAGGAGCTATCGAATGAGAATCCGTTTTAAAGGAGGCTTTAGTTATTGGGTGCGTATTCTGGAAAAACCGAAGAATATAGGATATAACCCGCAAGGCCCTTGGTAAATCGGAAAACCTATCTAGAATATCAAAGTTATTTTTGACCGAAGTTGTATGAACTTTCACCCTCTTTTCCTCCATATTCGTATTGTAATCTTCTTCTTGTGTTGGCCAATTTTCGTTGTCTTCTTGTAACCAAGAAGGTCCCTGCCACCACAAAGAATTGCGATTAGATCCGAAGCGTAGAGGCCTCTGCTCGCCAAATCTGCAGGATTTGACGCGGAGTCTACGTGCCGCCATACCTTGCCTCCTACTTTATCGATGATTTTAGTTATTCGATGTGCCACGAACGTTGACCACGAACATGGTGGTTTTCGGATCCACGCCAGTACTATGGTCGAATCTGTCCAAAGGGTTACTCTTGAATGTTTGAAAGTTGCATATTTTCTATGGCGGACTCCATAATTTCTGCAAGTAGGACTGCGCCGCAGAGTTCCAGTCGTGGCAATGATATGGTTTTGACCGGGGCTACTCTCGTTTTGGCCATCAACAGGTTGGTGAAGACTTGACCCTTTGTTTGTACCCTCAGGAAAACAGTGGCGGCATATGCTTTTCCCGAGGCATCGCTGAATCCATGTATTTCGACGCTGTCCCTTGGGGTAAAGTGAACCCATCGCGGTATGCGGATATCGTTGATTTTTCCGTATTCTTGCATAAATGCGGTCCAACGATCTAGAGTAGTTTGTGATACTTCTTCATCCCAGCCTGTCCCTTCCAACCAAATATTTTGCATTATTATTTTGGCTACAATTACTACTGGTCCCAGCCAGCCAAGAGGGTCGAAAAGCTTTGCAATCGCAGAAAGTATAGCCCTTTTTGTGATGGCATTGCTGTTTTCAAAAGGTTTAGCAGTAAAATAGAATAGGTCGGAATGCGCGTTCCACTTAATGCCTAGCGCTTTAACCGTACTAGTATCTTCAAACTCTAGGAAGTCCTCTGTTAATAAATGCTGCTTCGGTATACCCTGCAGAATTTTCTTGCAGTTGGACGTCCATTTTCGCAATGGGAAACCTGCCGATTGCAATGCCGATGATATTTCGTCCCTTGCCTTGATTGCAATTTCGATGCTGTGTCCACCGGCGAGTACGTCATCAACGTACATGGAATTTCGCAGAATATCTGCTGCCATTGGATGCGATGTCTCGACGTCATCTGCTAGTTGGTGCAGCGTCCGAATCGCAAGATACGGAGCACAATTAACACCAAAGGTTACCGTTTTCAATTCGTAAATGTTAATTGGGTTTTTGGGGCATTTGCGAAATATGATTCGCTGACATTTTGTTTGGTCTTCATTGACCCATATTTGGCGGTACATTTTCTCTATGTCGCTGTTAAATACGTATTTGAACAGCCGCCAACGTAGTATAAGGATTGTCAGGTCGGATTGAAGAATCGGACCTGGATATAAGGCATCGTTGAGACTTTTGCCATTAGTGGTAGAACAAGATGCATTAAATACGACTCTGACTTTTGTCGTTGTACTTCCCTCCTTTATAACAGCATGGTGAGGTAGGAAGTAACAGTCATTTGAGTCTGGCGAAATATTGCCTATTTGTTTCATGTGCCCTAAGGTTTCATATTCGGATACAACTCTATTGTATTCCGTTTGAAGGACTGGGTTTTTCGCAAGTCGTGTCTCGTTGCGATAGAATTGAGAACACGCACTTCTTAATGAGGGGCCTAGGCTAAATTCTTTCCTAAAGGGCAAGGAGACTACGTATTTGCCATCGTTGTTCCGAACTGTTGTGGATTTGTATAGCTCCTCGCAGTAAGTATCATCTTTATTGATGCTCCTCTTCTTTGGAATTTCCTCTATCTCCCAAAAGGCCGCCAATTGTTTATCTAAAGTGACCTCATTGAAATATGAAACTAGGGTCTTATTTGTATCAACCGCATCTGTCCGGCCTGTCAGAATCCAGCCGAACACCGTTTCCTGTGCTATTAATGTGTTTAGCACATCTTTCCTAATGCCGCCTAACATAATTTGGGGGTATATGTATGTCTCCGCCCAGAATTAGATCGACTGGCTCATTGACAAAGAATCGTTTGTCAGCCAGTACTAAGTCAGGGAATGCTTGCCTAGTCATTGCGTTTATTTGGCAAGTTGGAAGATTCCCTGTCAATTGTGGTAAAACCAGCATGATCGTATTGATCTCGATTAATGGGTCGGTTGGTGACCGCAGTTGTGTTGCACGCTTCTTTTACTTGTGCAGACATTGTATTATTGATGCCAGAAACTTGGGCATGCAGGTGTATGGATGGCAGATTAATTCTGCGCTTTAGTTTCTCGGTAATGAATGAACATTCAGATCCCGAGTCTATTAGGGCTCTCGCCGAATAGTCAACACCATTAAAATGAATATTGACCTGAGCTGTCCCTAGTAATACCCCTTTATTTGTGTTTGCGAAACATGAGTTCACATTATTAATCGGAGCGTTTTCTCTTTCAGCATTGCGTCGTATTTGAGCTTCCCGTGAGGTAGATGCTCCGATAGTGTCAGAAGTATTTGTTGGTTTTGGCTGATTCGAAATATGAAGCAGCGTATGATGTCTTAAATGACATGTGGCACAGTTCATTTGACTGGCGCACTTTGTCACCGAATGGCCAGCAGAAAGGCAGTTTATACACCCACGGCTGCTCCTAATTTGTTCAAACCGTTTATTGGGTGTTAAACGTAAGAACTTTTCACACTTTGAAATTCGATGTGCAGGACTTTTGCACATCTTACACGTAGGTTTGGCTGCTGTTGCACTTGCCTGGTATGACCCTAATCGTTCCGACGATGTATCTGCCGAGGAACGAGAAGCATGTGGCTTAGAGGGTTTTGAAACCGTATCCCCTCTTATATCTACCACAGTTTCCAACGTTTGGAATCTGCTGGATAAGAATTTATCCATATCTGCCCATTTTGAAATTTCTGTTTTATTTTCTATGGTTTGTTCCCATAGAGCCAGTGTGATTTCTGGCAGTTTTGTGGAGCACAAATATGTTAGAATTGCATCCCAGTTTGATATGTCAATCCTGTGACATTGAAGCGCTGAGATACAATTGTTTATTTCACGTTGCAGTTTTTTAATGGAGCTACCGCATTCGCTCTCAACTGCTTTTAAACTGAAAAGAATTTTTAATTGGGCATTGACCAAGATACGCTTGTTTTCGTATCGGTCACATAAATTTTTCCACGCTGTATCGAAACCGTCTGTTGTTAAGGAACACCGTTCCACTATCTCTTTGGCCTCCCCTTGAGTTTTTTGCCTTAAATAGTATAGTTTTTGCACTGCATGAAGTTTACTATTATTAATATATATGGCAGTGAACATGTCCCTAAAAGACGACCATGAAATATAGTCACCTTTGAAAATATCCGTATCACATGCTGGCAGGCGCACATGATATTCCATATTATCTGAGACATCTACTTTCTTATCTTTCTTTTCAAAATTTTCCAAAAGCTCAGCTATTGCCGCCTGACACTTTAGGAAGCTGAAATAGCACATTTTATGCTTCTTCTTGATAGCCGATAAGTCCTTTGAATCAAGCTCTGATGAACCTAAGAGCTTTTCGTATGTCACCTTCGTAGCTTCCCACAGAGTTTTTAACTCATCCCTTTGGTATATTAGGGAGTGTTTACTGTGTTGTGAAGGTGACATGTCGTTGAAGTCATTTTCATACTCCGTCACTGCATCTGCTTGGCGTGTATAGGTATCCATTATATGAAAATTTATTGAAATATTAATTGATTAATTGCCTTTGCAGAGAGTATTGAGTGAAAATGAACTGAAACGAAGGACTGTGTTTGAGAGAGATCTCTCGAGGGAGTGGCCTCGAAGCTTGCGAGAAAGCTAGGAATTAATTTAAAGAATGTGCAATTTTCGTGGTGGCAACGGCGCGCACCCACGTAATTATTCAAAGAATGCTCTAATGCAGATGTGCCAATGACTTGTGTAAGCCAATAAGTAATGACTAGTGAAGAAAGTGGTGTTAGTGAAAAAATAAAGAAATGTATGAACGTTCGTTATGGACTTTTTGGTAATTTAACCAAGGGCTGTGATCTTTTGTATCACAAAAAATTAGATCAGTCAAAAACTGATTTGTGTATTGCCGCAAGTGAAAAATAAAAATAATTTAATTTTTAAAAAATTGAACAGGAAATAAGCCTTTTGGCCACCCAAACAACAACAACAATATATGTGTATGTAACTAAGTGCACTTTGTACTATAGCACCAAACTAAATTGCAAACGTATTGCCCGTGTAAATAAGTGCAAGTGATTTTTATGTGGAAGAAAATTTTATTTAATTAAATGTGCGCCTAAAATAAATTTACAGGTTTCTGAATAAGCAGTGGATTAAATAAATTTTTTCAAATAAATCCTGCAAAGGTGAAAATCGAAAAGTGACGCAAATCGGTGTTTGAGGTTATGTTAACCTTTTAGAGCAGTGTTGTGCTACCTTGAGCTGAGTCCGGAAAATCTTACCGATGGTGGGGGATAGTTCCGGATAGTCACAAGGCGTGTTGCACAAACTTTAAATAACTGCGTTAAGCGCCTTTTCCTATTTTTGCACAAGATGAGACTTCTCACTTCACGAAAAAAAAAAACAAAATCACTTGCACTATTACATATAAAAAAGTCACTTTGTAATTTGTAATTTTATTTTGTGAAATTTTATTAAAAGTGAAAAGGAAAACCCTACCTAGCACGGAATATTTTCAAACCACGTACCTTTCAATAAATTGCTGATCCGGATTAGTAGATTGACTTTTTGTGGATTGTCGGTGTTGTTGATGTTGTTTGGAGGTTGGATGTCGCTCAAATCTGTTTGTGTATGCCAATTGCTGATGAATATATTATCACTATCGTAAATCTCTTCTTCCTCGATTTAATTGCCTAGGGAGTGGAGTGGACTGTAGTTATTGGTGATTGGCTCTTCTTACCGGCGTGGTAAGGACCATGAACAAATGCGTGGTGGCAACGGCGCGCACCCACGAATTTGTTAAATAATAGTTGAGGCGAAAGAGGGGGAAGAAAATAAAAACACCAAAAGGATTTCGTATTAATAAAAAGAATTCACAAAGTGCTTTTATTTATATAAATACAACAAGTGTTAAGAAAAGGTTTAACAAATGTTGTGGAAAATGATATATATGTGATATAATTTTGAAAAGTTGAACTTACGTGAACGGGCGATTACGTGTTCCTTTGCTGGCTGCTGGATTAAAAGAGGACGAGACTCTTTTCCACATGAGCCGATGAACCCACGATACAGCCACTTCGTTGGGTTTCCCGGCAACAAAGTTGCTGTACCACGGGCTCACAGCGGTAAACGTCTAAGACACATACGTACTACCACTCACACATGCCTGTGTGTATATCACAAGAATATGCGGGTGGTAGTAACGAAGAAAATAAAACAAAGAAGTTATGTTACGAGGGGGGGGGGGGGGGGGGGGAGATATATTTAGGCCTGTGGCCTAAACAATGTTATTATTAATATTTCTGCAGATCTATTGTGCAAGACCTTTCAGCCTAATTTTGTATCTGGAGGCTCTTGATGTATCTAAGTACCTCTTCAGGCTTTTTACTCCATATCACATAGGGATTAAGAGTCCCACAACCTATATGGGATAGTCTCTGCCTAGCTAGAGCGACGCATTCGCAGAGAATGTGAACCGGCGTTTCATCATCCAGCTCACAGGGACGACAAATTTGGGTATCAGATAGATTTAATTTACTTAGGTGATATCGTAGACCGCAGCGTCCCGTGTAGTACCCAGTAAGAGTTCTTAGGATCTCCCTGCTTAGGTTAATGAGTTTGGCTGATACTTTCATTGCCGGAAGTATAAACAGTTTGGCCTGCCTTTGCCCTGGGCAATCAATCCAGTGACTTCTGAATTGTTTAGTTTCCCAGTTACTTATAGTTTCCCTGGTGTGTGCTTTTGTGAGTCCACAAAGGGGCTCTGGACCATAGAATGCTGATGTACCACCCTGCTTTGCTAGGTAATCTGCATGTTCATTACCTTCATGTCACTGATGTCCGGGAACCCATCCCAACAAAACCTTGTTTTTGGCTCCCAGGGCATTAAGGATTTCAGTGCATTCATCCACCAGCTTAGATGTAACTATGTAGGATTGCAAGGCACGCAGTGCCGCGTAGCTGTCCGACATAATGTAGATGCTCTTCGATGTTGAGCCTCTGTGCAGACATTCTCTACCACAGACCTCTATTGCATGCATTTCTGCCTGAAATATGGTGGGGTAACATCCCATTGGTATCGATTTTTTGAAGTTTGGCCCATAGATGCCAGCTCCCGTTCTTCCGTCATCGAATTTCGATCCATCCGTGTACCAGACCTCTAAGTCAGGGTTATTATAAGGATTCCCTATTTCCCAGTGGGTCCTGTCCACAATGGACAATCCAAAGTTCCGTGAGATTCTGAGCTTAGGGGACATTACATCACGCAGTTGTAATGAGGGATTCTTATTACTTTCATATGCTCTATCATATTTACTTCCTTCAACTCAGAAATATTTGGAAGTCCTAGTGCACCTAGTGTGTGTTCTATCAGAATAGGGAATGGAGGTATTCCCACTAAAGCACTAAGTGCGTCAGCAGGGGCGGTTCTCATCGCACCCGTTATGCCAACGCAAACTAATCGATGTAGTTTGCTTAGTTTAGCCGTTGCCTTTCTTTGCGTGGCCTTCTGCCACCAAACTAGAGAGGCATAGGTGACTATTGGCCTTACGACAGTATTAAATGTGCAATATCCCATTTTTGGACAAATCCCCCATGTTCTGCCGTAGAGGTGGGTACAGACGAAGAAAGCTTGTTGCCTTGTTTAGGATAGCATCCAAATGAGCATTCCACGTGAGGGTTCTATCCAGTGTGACCCCTAGATATTTAGCCTCCATTGAGAATTGTATTTTTGTACCACCCAGGGATGGTTCTGGGATTGATAATTTCCTTCTCCGGGTGAAATGCACTATAACAGTTTTGTTAAGATTTATAGACAATCCTTTGGTATCGCACCACGTCTCTATGATGCAAAGGGCTTGTTGCATGCGATCTGATATTGTATCTTCGTTCATCCCTGTGATGCAAATAACTAGGTCATCTGCATATCCTTGTGTCAAATCCCTTGGTTTTCATTAACTGAAGGAGGTCATCAATGACCAGGGTCCACAGGAGAGGGGAGAGCACACCTCCTTGTGGGCAGCCTCTTGTGGCCGCAAATGATTCAGTTGTCCCTCCCAGTTCCAAATGGATTTTTCTACTCTTTAACATAGACAGCGCCCATCGTATTATTATAGGACTTATGTCCTTGTCAATCATAGCTTGTTCGATAGCTTGATGGGTTGTGTTATCGAAAGCCCCTGATATATCAATAAAAGCGCAGAGGGCTATATTTTTTGACTCTAGAGCCGTTTCGATTTTTACCGTGAGACTATGAATAGCCGTCTCCGTGGATTTCCCTGACTGGTAGGCGAACTGATTCCTACACAGAGGGAGTTTATTTATATTGACCTCCCTGATATGCTGATCTAACGTTTTCTCCATACCTTTTAAAAATACGCATACTGAGTTGATTGATAACCACGCCCACTTTTTCGATTTCGAAAAACGTAAAAAATGAGATAATTCATCACCAAAGACAAATAAAGTAATAAAATTTTATGCCTTGATTTATTTTATAACATGAAATGGAAAATTGAAAAAAAAAATACAGGAAATAGTAATGACACCGGCCACATTTTTATATCATGTTGAAACTCGGCATGGAGGTTATCTTTGATATTGCAAACGCATAATCATCATTGATTTGCGCTTAAAGGCTTAAGACTGAGGACATAGTAGAAGCGAGAAGTGTTGGCATAAAATAAAAATATAAATTTATGAGAATACTTTCTTATGGAAAATTGAAAAAGATGTTAGAGTGCCAGAAACGTTTGAAGCTTGTAAAATATCAGAAAATGAAAATTGCTTCTATCCTAACACAGCTTATACCGAGCACTTTACCGTCAGCTTAAGCGATTTTCACTATTTCGTGACCAGTAACGCCAGTTATGTATATTTTGTGATAACTGACGCTAAATGGAAGGGCCAAGGGAGGTAAAGTCTTTCTACACCTGCCCTTCACAACTAAGTGGAGGTTTCGAATGAAAAACCTTCTTCGTCTTCGTCCATTACAGTAATATGCCCTGGCCTGGGATTTTATTCGTTGCAGTATCTTCATATCTGCGTCAAGCTCGTATAGCTCATAATTATTCCCCTCGGCATCACGAACAGGACCAAACATTTTTCGGAGAACTTTTCTTTCGAATACTCTAAGATCCATAACATCTACTCCCCACATAACCCATGATTCCAAGACATATGTATCTAAATCAGAACAGGTTGATGTCCGACCTGTTGATCGTGATTTTTGTTTGTCGAATGTGAACTGCTCAGTCCACAGTAGCACTTATTGGCAAGAGATATTCTACGTGTGATTTCTAACCTGACATTACTTACGATGTTAATGCTTCTTCCCATAGATAGATGAAGTCCTTTACAGCTTCGAACTTATATCTGTCAAGGGTGAGATGGCTGCCAAAGCGCGAATGAGCAGGTTTTTTCTTGTACGACAACAAATATTTCGTCTTGTCCTTACTTACTGCAATACCCATTTTTTACCTCTTTCTCTAATCCAGAGAAGGCAGATATCAAGGAAAGTTTGTTAAGGCCAATTATATCAATATCATCAACACACGCCAGTAACTGTACGCTCTTATAATATTTTGTGTCATCAGGATTTTAGTTCTGCTGCTAGAATTATCCTCCCTAGTATTAGGTTTAAAAAATCACAAGGAGTTGTCTCCCTGAAGTCTTTGGCAGAGCCGTATTAACTTTGAAGGGATCTCCAACTCTGAGATATCAGAATACAAGCAATTGTTCATGCTGTCAGAGGCTGCTTTGCTGTCGGCAAAGAGTTGATAAATGTCGCCCCTCTTATTGTGAGTATTCTTCAAGATCTATCGGATCTGATCGATAGTACATTTATCATGACTGAAACCCTCGTTAACCTTGCTCTTTCGCAAAGTACGCTAGATATAACCTTATACGCGATATTAAGCATGTAGGATCGCCTTTTTGTGGATTAAACAGAGTATTCTTAAACTCCTGCTCTCGTGCGTGTTCTTTGCCAACTCCTCGTCTCTGTATTTAACACCTCGGTGAGTAGTTCGTCGTCTTGTTATTCTTAAGCACGGACATTTTCATTCTCAGCACGTTATAGTTGGGTGCTGGAATGTGTTGTCCGTAATCGGCGATTAGGGTACCGGGCTCATCTTCTCCCTCCCTAGGAAGCAATAAGGTGCTCACCATGTGCGTTAGTTGTAAGTATATTAATTTTGTTCGCATAACGGTACGCCATAACGGCATAAACTATTCGAGGTAGACTTCTATATATCAAAATGATCTGGGCGAAAAAAAATTTTTTTTTTAGCCATGTCCGTCCGTCCGTCCGTCTGCCTGTAAATACGATAACTTAAGTAAATTTTGAGATATCTTAAAGAAATTTGGTACGTGAGTTCCTGGGCACTCATCTCAGATCGCTATTTAAATTGTACGAAATCGGACTATAACCCCGCCCACTTTTTTGATATCGAAAATTTCGAAATACCGAAAAAGTGCGACGATTCATTACCAAAGACGAATAAAGCGATGAAACTTGGTAGGTGGGTTGACCTTATGACCCAGAATAGAAACTTAGTAAAATTTTGGACAATCGGTGTGGCACCGTCTACTTTTAAAAGAAGGTAATTTAAGTTGTAATTTGGCAGCTGAGTGTGTAATATTCGGTTACACCCGCACTTAGCCTTCTTTACTTGTTTTCTTTAAAATAAGCATTTTTTACTTCTTTACGTCATGATAACACAAAAATATACCACGTTTTGTCGCACCTTTTCGCAGTGTAGCCTTATAGGCAGCGCCATTCTTCATCGTACCATTTGTATGAAGAAAACAATATGCTTCTACTGCTTGTCTACATCATGCAGCCGTAATTATCAACTGTCTTTTCCGCGAGAAAGTTTTTGGTGGGCAATCCTTTCGCCTATCTTTATTCACTGTAGAGAGCCATATTCGTATCTAGGATGCAACTATGTAGTGGTCCGAGTTGATACTTGGACCTCGTAGATTGTGCTCATATAGGACACTCAAACTATGCCTGCCATTGATCAGGAGGTAGCAAAGTAGTTTGGTGTATTTTTTACGCTGGAACCCAGTACTGCTCAAGTTTGACAGCATGATCTTAAAATAATCTGAAAAATTGTATATCGCTTACTGCTATTTTCCTCCTTTTTTCCCGCTCTTGCCTTCCTCTTGTTCTCACTCTACCTTTTCGTTCTCTATCTTACTCTGGCTTAATTTATTTCATTTCTCTTTTTCTACCTCCACTCACACATATTTTATATTCGTTCCTTTTTGCAGTCTTCATCTCACACACATACCTTATCTCGAACCTCAAGAGTACTTAGTACTCACCCATTTTTTTACACTTACATTCAAAAATAAAAAGTTTGTGTAAAACAAAAGCTGAACTAACTGTTAGATTTTCTTTTATGATGTATATAAAACTATAAATAATAAATAAAAACATATTTCAATTAAAAGTTTAAAGTTTTTCCATTTGGAAAGAAAGTCCCTTTTTCAATGTAGTTTTTATCAGTGGGGCTCTTATGACTGTCAAATTGTGCTTGATGAAAAAGTATTCGGGTTGACCCTCTCTAGATAGATGCATTTATTATAACGTTTTTTCCCAAGCACAAATATAATTCAATACAAATAAATATAAATGTATTTGTATGTATGTGCTACAAAAGTAAGTATGCAAGTCATTTATCATCGTCAAAGGCAGTGCGTATGAATCAACATAAAAGTCATTGGTAACATAATGTTGATGACTTTATTGTGTTGGCAATCGAAAAGGGAATTTCATGCTATTCGAATAATAATTAATGACCTTTCACTAAATGATTTAAAGTTTTTGAAAATATATTTTTCTTTTCGAGAGGGCGTAAACCGTTCAAATATTCATTAAAACCCCACATTAACGTGAAAAAGTGTATACCAAGCTGGGCTAGGCATACAAATAATTAAAACAAGCCAAAGATGTTAGCGCCTAAATTGGGCTGCTACGAAAATATCCCGACCATGGCAAGTATGGAAATACTTTACTTTTTAATTAAAGAAGACACTGCCCTACTGCTTGGTGCACTCGTTAATTCATAAAGAAAAGGTGATGAAGGGGCAAGGCTTGAAAGCAACACGATCTTGCAGCATTAACCTAGAGTAGTAAGGAAAACTAAAAAGAAACAAAATGCAGCAAAGTACAAATCTAATGAAGAAAAATTGGTGTGTGCTTTTTTTTTAGTGAGAAATGGACTTTGAGCGTAATCGAATGTCTATCCATGATCCGCATCGAAGCAATGATGTTAAGTACCTATATATGAAACTACAGGTTAGGACTTAACCTATGGTGAAATAGAAGAGACATGCAATCCCTGATGTCACCCTAACATCAAAAGTCTGATTTGGCGACCTTAAAACCGAAGTTCCGGAAGGAAGGAATATTTGATCCTTTAGTCGGAAAATTCAGCCTCTGAGACATAACATCACCCCATGAGTTTTGGTTAATTGTAATTGCTGTGGATCAAAATATACTATTATTCAGTATCTAGCTTATAAACGGTTCCACTTGTCTACTTCGTTATTTTCTAATCAAATAAATACATAACGAATTGCAATCAATAGCAACCTCCATCATATCCCAATATCGAACACTACCTTGTCTTAACCAAGATAAGCACATGTATCTGTGAAAAGAGAAAGTGAGCATAATATCACAAAAAAAAAAAATAGGAAAAATATACTGAAAGCAGACAACTGCTAATTTCTCCATTTGACTGTCATACCTGCTCTGTATATTGCTGCAGAGTGCTCCACTCGCTAGGTTCCACCGCCGTAGACACTAAAGGATCCAAGCAATACTGAAAGAGAGACGACTAGTAAGATAAGATAAAATTCTACTAAAAAATTTGTCGGAAAATGGAGTTATCAATGCCCTTGGTGAACACTTCTCTTCATTGTTATATAACGAAAAGATGCAGAACGCGATAACTGATGGTGAAAGCTACATTGTACCAACCAACTATAATGAGGTTGATAATATTCCTTCTGAAAAATAAGGAAGCCGTAATAAGAGACTGAATGCCCAAAACGCTGTTCAAACACAATATCACGTACAAATTTGTTTCCAGCGTGCTATTCCTATAACTAAATAAACCGAGAGCTGATAGTCTTGTCAGTGAGCTAGGTGTATTATCGACCAAACTTTCGATTTATTAATAAGAGAACGGAACAAAGTGACACCTCATAGTACAATTTTTCATTATTACTTCCTTTACTTATATTAATTAAATCGCTTTCAGGTCGCAAATTTAAGTAAAATATTGTGAAATCATGTAATCTATTTTTGGTTAATTTGTCGGGGAGCTTGAGTCTAGAGAATTACTCCAGAACTCAATTGTCACTAGGTGGTGGCAAAAAGGAAATATTAAATTAAACGTCAAAATTTTTAAATTTTGATAACCTAAAAGACCTGAAACTTTGAAGATAGCCTAAAGACCTAATAAACTTCATTATTATTTAAAATAATAAACGAAGGGCGCATCCGTATGATGCATGGATTTTGTTTTTGCCGAGTTTTTGATAGGCGGAGGTCTGTAAAGCGTCGATATCTAAAACTGTTTAGCTACAGAATAAAAATCATCAGATTAGTACTATATATAACAGTTGGAATATTGTGGCGAATATTGGCATTTCGGTTCATCACTATGCTGCTTCTAAATAAATGCTGTACAACAACAGTAAGCCACATACATAGAAAGCTACGAAGAATAGTTCACACACATAGCCAGCAGCTTCTAGCGAGGAAAATGTTTCACACACACATAACCAGCAGCTAACAGTGGAGAGGATATTTCACGCACATAGACGGCAATAAAGCATATGGCCTTACATAAACTGCAGATATATGATGTTTCTAGCTAAATAACCAAGCATGAGATACAACTGTTCTAGAAGGCATGTTCGTGAAATTTCTAGACTTTAGGAGACCTTGTAATTGTGGAGTACTACTACTAAGTAGTCTAAATAAAGAACTTCTTGTTATACTGAATATTTGAGTTAGTTAAAATATACTACATTGTTAAATAAGTGAACATTTTGTATATAAATATTTTTCTTTTTTGTTTGTTATGAGTTAAGAGAGAAAACTGCCCTTCTTTATAGTAAAAAGTGAATCCGTTATATCAAATGAATTCAATTGAGAGTTGAAATCGTGACAGAATCACCGAAAAGGTTCTTTTTTTTATGATGATTCATTTTTTACATGATACAGGGATCTAGCCTTTTAGATATATTAAGAAAATCCATACGGAACATGTGCAATATTGCCAAAGATTATTAAGTAAATTCTTATTCAGGTAGAAGTTTGAAACTATTTTTTTTTTTTTTTTGTTATTTTAAGAAATAATTTCAATGTGTTTTGCAACAGCAACTATGTATACATAACTCAAAAGCGTTTAATAAAAAGTTCGAAAGATCGAGATAAATTTTACTAACGTATCGAATTTTTCACAAATTTCGTCTATTAAATTATTATTTCTTAATTTCGGTATTTCAAAACATTAAAATGCTATGAATTTGTTACCATGCAAACCAATTATGAAAACGTTTTCGAAAGAATTGAAAATTTCGAAAAATGTTTATGAAAGTTTCCAACTTTTTTCGGTTTTTTAAGTTTTTTTTTGCGTATGCAGTTTTCTAGCTCATACACGTTTAGTCCTACAACATACAAGTAACAGGTCTCTTCCGAAATTCGCATTGATTTTGACGTTTTTTTGCCGACGAGTGTTTTATATTAAGTGTGAATTTTTTTATATGGAAGAAAATCTGAAGCACCTAAAAAAAATTGTCAAAAATTAGTGAACAGTTAAGAGAACAGAAAAAAATACAGAATTTTCGTAGTTTTCTCGATTTTTTTAAAAACATTTTTGAGACAGGTTTGCATTGGTTTGCTGCCAAATTATTAGAAGTGTTTTTTTATTGTTGAAAATAATATAAGTAGAATTTAGTTGCCGAAATAAAAAAAAGAAAAACAGCAACTCATATTTTTCTGTCCGCTGCGGTAAACACGACACTTATATTACTATGGAGCTTCAGTGAACAAACCCAAACTCTTTATAAGTATCTCACCATAGCCATGCTGGTCTACGGAACATAGGATTGTCTCTAAGGTATTTAAGGAAGAGTTATGGTTCCTCGCGCACTTCCCACGTCGTGTATATTATTACGTCAGTAAACGTAAACTCCTACTTGACAGACATAAAGTGTTAAGCTGCGTTCGAACTCGCCAAATTGCTGAAGTGCATACCAATAATAATGGTGCTGAATGTAACAAAATGTTCGCAACTAAGTATATAATGTTCATTTTTCCATAACTCAAAGTTTGTTTGTTGTAATTTCGATAAAGATCAAAATTGATTAAAACGTTAGGCAGCTTAGAATGCAAAAAAAAAAAAAAAATTAAAAATGTCTTTCCCTAGCAAATGACAGATTAAAAGTTTTTGTAAACAAAATTGCTAGCTTTTTCACTTTAACGAACTTTAGTGAAAGATGCTTGAGGAAAAAATGTTCACCATATAAACATTAAATTATAAGAGTATATACATATATAAACAATATTCATATCTCCTTGATTACCTTTATCTGCACTTTGCGTGAAAATAAACTTTAAATTTTTTCGCAATTCATCCATTGACACATTTCTGCACTCCATTACATACAATATTACAGCCACAAGATAAATTAATGCCTGTGCATATTAAATTTAATGAACTCAATAAAAATATTTAATTTACATAAATCAATCAGTTACACGATGGCCAAGTTACAAGCAACACAGATTAACGATTGAACTTAACGTATGTACGTATGTATGCATGTATTTATATATATGTATGTATATGAAAATATATACAATCTGCTTATACCTGTAGTCGCAAGCCATAACAGTCTAAGTCGACTTAGAAAATGTGCAAAGCTCAAAGGCTTACTGTCCGTTTTTAAAGACAAAACCTTCACAATTTACTAACAAATTTTTCATTTTATTATTATCAATTCTATGACCTATTACAACAATGTTTTAAACTTAAATTATCATAGATCCTTATAAGGAAATTTGGCAATAAAACTTTTGCATTTTAAATATTTCTTAAGTCGACTTAAGTTATGCCCTCTTATGATCACAGATATATCGATGTGAACAGGATTGAAAAGAATAGTTAATAACACATCAACCATTGTTTATTATTATGTGTATGTACGTGCACTGGGATTATGAAAGTAATAAAAACAAGTAAGGACGGGACTGTCTTCGGCTGTGCCGAAGACTTCATACCTTTCATGAATGGGGCTGAACAAAAATCTTATCCCATTCGTAATATCCAAATAATCGGCTGCATCAGATATGAAATATATACTGAACAGATGCACATACCTAAGCAATTTTCAAGATAATAAAAAAAGGTAGGTACTTTGTGAGAGGATGCAAAGTTTCACGTTTTTTTTTGGCCTGCATTTGGTGAAATTTGAAGCTTCTAGCTTAAAATGGTGTAGAAATTGCGAAAAGTTTCTTATCGGAACAATCGGTTGTGGGGGATATATGCTATATATACGACCGATCTCATCCATTTTTTCAGACAACAATCTGTGCAATATACGAAAGTATATAGTAAAGTTTGAAGATTCAATCTGATAAATTGAGGAAGATATGACAAAAATTTTTCTGTAAAATCGGTTGTTTGGGAGATATATGCTATAGTGGTCCGATCCGGCCGGTTCCGGCAAATGCCTAATCGTACACCAAATATACCCGCTCAATAAATTTTATCAATATATCTCAAAACTTGAGGAACTAGCTTGCATTCAAACAGACAGACAGACATGCAGACATGGCTAAATCAACTCAGCTCTTCATCCTGAGTATTTCGGTATACAAGGCTAAATCAACTCAGCTCTTCATCCTGATTATTTCGGTATACTTATTGGTGGGCCTATCTCTTTTCCTTTAAAGAATTACAATTTTGAGATTCGTGACAAAATTAAAATATTATTTAATTTTCATGAAAGGTATAAAAACCACTTAAGTCCATCCCATCCATTTGTGTTCTTTAAGCTTTATAAAACCACTTCCCAATACGAGTATTTGTGGAAACTTAATCGCTTATTCCAATATTCGAATTTTTTGTAGTGAATTGTAAATATAGCTTGAAACTTTGTAAAAATGCTTAGAGAATCTTGCTAGTGACTCTTTGTTGCAAGATCTAAGATAGCTTGGGCGGAACTGTTCGTTTCGTGAAGACCTCAAATGGACTGAGTGGTCCATAGTGTAACCCGAGGTTACGACGATCAATCTGGAACACCCCAGCGGGTTAGGGGTCTTAGAATAATCCGCGGTAAGTATGCCTGTCGTAAGAGGCAACTAAAATGCCAAATTGATTCAATGGGTTGTGTAGCGCAACCCTCTCAAGGGGTTGTCAGCGCAATATATAGCTTCTGTCAACCTCACCTACTCGTATCGAATCTCATTTCATTAACATTTGAGGCTCTGGCGACCCCGAACTCGAAGGTTTCAAGTGGTCATACCAAATCGTTCCCGAGATGGTCGGCCGAGTACCTTTATGAAGGTTGTTACCGGAACGTGCCGGATCTGCATCCCGCAAAGGAACATCAACATCGATAACATTCGCCAAAGCCTTCGGAGAGTGTCCTTATCGCTACAATAATAACAACAGCAACATCAATCTGGAACAAGCTATCAAAAACCAAGACCTATGCTGTGAACAACTCCTTTCTCTATTTGGGCTTTATATCTTTTAGTAAAAAACAACTGATCCGTATCTCCGCGTTGGCGGTCAGCCCGTTATAGAATACCACGGTATATATATGCCGAAGCGCCCGATCCACTAAACAGTTGATTGCTGGAAAACATATTCCACTTGTAACAACTGCAAAGTTTGAATATTATTGAAAGCCCTCGTCATGTCTAGGATGACTCCTGTAGTGGAAATCTCTGAGCGTTATTCAAGTTTTTTTTTCTATATGTTTCTGAAGTTTGGATCAATTCGTTGACTTAGGGTTCATTTATACCCTGCTAGCGAGTAATGATAAAGCTCATATATGCTAGCCTGAGGTGGATGACCCTCCAATCATACCATCCATCATACACGTGTAGAACTTAAAGTGATATCACTTATTGTATTTGGTACCCAAATTTGTAGATGCGCTCTTGCTGGCAAAATATATCGATGTTAATATCTAGTCTCTATGATAACTGCGGTGCATTAAGGAATAAGTACATCCACTATTCGGTTATCTCGTGAGTGAAATAGGGAAAAAGTTCACCTACTAAGGGTTTTCATTGTCGTGTTGGCCATATATAATGATCTGTTTTGGATAATATTTCCCCATATACGGAACTCACCCGTGCACACCTCCTCACTATATTTTTTTGCTGCCAGACATTAATAGAAGCGCTAGGCGTGCACCGTATTCGAAAGGAAATACGAAAATAAGTGAGGGAATATCAGGGGGAAATAACATTTTTCCAAAAAGATATTCCCTTAGTACTAGATAAGGGGAACTCCAAAGCTTTCATGCTAAAAAAAGCCAAACAATTTTAAAGAAGCACCACTCATTGTAGAGTATTAGGATCCACATAAAAAAAGGACATGGTGTCCGGATCCTACCGGATCTGCGTCCGGCAAAGGACCACCAACATCGATAACACTCCACAAGGCCTTCGGGGAGTGGCCTTAATGCTACAACAACAACAACATGGAGTCTTCTAAGCAGGTGCATTGTTTAATAACCGTGCAGGGGATTTGGGAGGGTCACAAATTGCACCTGTCTTGCACGACAAGTTTTTTACCTCCGAACTGGTGCCTGTCGGATCCACAGCGGGACGGTTGGTGTTCACACTTGTACCAACAGCGCCTATGTATGACCTACGTGAATTTAAATTAATTACTGAAGGGCAGCGACTATTTAAGAAACACCTACGACAATTCCCATTTCCTAGGACATCTCAATGTAAAAAGTGTCCGTGGAAAGCACAATGAGGGAGCAGAATTACAACCCTTTTAGTGAGATTGCTCTGCGCTAGCTCGGAGCAAGTGCGATTAGGCATTTTATGCGTAATTCCTAAGCTCTAGCCCGCAAAAGGCCCAAAAGTCTTTTAAATCTAAATATTTTAAATATTGTGTCCGAAAACTTCAAAATATTTTATTTTCGCACTTCGGATCGCTTTACATTGACATTCACAATGGCTTGGCTAGTTTTTTGCGACTGAGAATTTGAATAATACTAAATCTACAACTTTGCTAATGCGGATAAGCAAAGGTTGGCCTTGGTGTATGGAATACAAGCTGGCAGTTACAGACATCAAAAAATTATTCGTACAATGAATATCGCCAGTTTGATTGTTTTTGTTTGTTTGTAAATGTCAATTGGTTCTTATTCAAACTTTAACATATTTATGTTACCAACACGCTTCATGGGGTTTTCTTATTTCATAATTCTGCTTGCATTCTATCCATTCCCAGCAGCGAAAACATGAGACAGTCACGCAAGGCATCAGTTTCGCACTAAAGGTTTATTAATTACTTCCGAACTGTTGCTAGTCGGATTCAGAGTGGGATAGTTAGTAGTTACACTTGCACAAACAGCGTTCTAAATGAGATATTTAGCTCGGAACTAGTGCGACTCAAAGACGGTTTTCTAAGCTTTGTAATTCGGCCTTTATGCAAACACATAGTAAAAAGCATGATAGCACAAACAAACACATTCGAATGAAACTGAAAAGGGAACCGTTAACGTTATTTTTAATGAAACCCTAAAGTAAGTTAGCTGTTAAAATCTATAAAATAGAGTAAAAAACAATGTATCAGCTGTCATCTAGCGAACAGTCAGCGCATTTGCGTCTTGCAAAGCACAATATAGTTTCGAAAACATTAATGACTTCGCTTGTTTTGGAACCAGCATTAACACAAACAACAACGGCAGCCCAGATATTGAAATGAGAAGTACTCCAGCCAAAAAATGTAATGCAGGTCTAGGTAGGCAGTTGAAAAGTAAAGTTCTCTTTTGGAAAACGAAAACCGGGCTCTGAAATTCTCTTATCGTACGCGTCCTGTGACATGAAAAGGAAGCGTGAACGCTGACCCAAAAATATGGCGTTGGCAGTTTTATAAAAAAAAGGTATTAAAAAGATTTACGGAACTCTACACGCTAGCAACGGGGATTATAGATAAGCGTAGCCGGGCTTCGAAAGTTTTCCTGGAGCCGTTCAAGCTAAGATCTTTTTAATCTTCCATTGCTGCTAATACCTAAAACAATATCTGAATGTCCGCTTGGTAGCACGATTGGAATACTAGGCCGACTATTGTGGGCACGATTTAGGCCATACAACCCTGTTCTTCCGTAAAGAGCTTTGGGGCATTATTACCCTCTATACTAAATAAACAGGATTCGCAATATGTAGCTGAGGTGAAGAATATGTTAGAGGAGCTATAAATTGCGTTGGAAGCCCCTTGAAGGAGTTGTGGTATACAACTCGAAGTCCTTTTCTTAGGTCCACAACACTATAGCCACCTATATAAACTCTCCTTCTTTAATGGAAGTGAAGTTAGAAAAAAGAAAGCCACATATATTATTCACACGCTGAGATTAGCTAGATGCTATACACCGAATAAATATTTTGCACGGCATTCAGGCTCTATCTAAAGCCATCAGCTGCATGATTTTGAGCTTTTTTGTAGTACTCGCTTGAGCGTCTTTCATACCCCTATCATAAAAATTTTGAACTAAGTTCGGCACTAAATCTGCTGGTCACCTCAAACGCTAAGTCAAGAGCTTTTCACTCCCAGATTGTTTCTTTAAAAAACTGCACTTTTTCTTTGCTTCCCTGAAGAAGGAAGAAAGGGTGCCAAACCGCGTATAGGAACAAGGGGAAACGTCTGTTTTGCTTTAAATCAAAAAAGCATATTAATTACAAATAATATTAATGTTAAAGTGCAATACCAAAAAATAAAACCGAATGATTGTGCTAAACGGAAACCGAAACATTTATGACTTGGTTTAACTCCTTGCATTTTCTATGCCTTTTTATTATTGTATGCAAATCGCAAACTTTTTTTTTGTGTAATGAGTAATCATAATAATTTTTTCGTTTACTTTTTGGTAATCAGAAATGCTTGTTTTTCCTTAATAAGCTGTCACTGAAATTTTCAGTGCGTCAGGAACAATTTAGTGGAGTCGAAAGGCAAACTAGTCATGACATCTACCAAGGTTGTGGGTTGTGGGTGTTAGTGCATAACATTTTGCAACTGTTCTTTTTAATTTTTACAGTTATATGTTCTGTATTCATAAACGTACTGTGTATATGTAAGACCGTTTGCTTGTTTGAAATATTCAATGACTTTTAAGTGAAAGTTTCTTAAATGTTAAGGACATTTACTTTTCTGAAATGAATTCGTAGCACAATGAGTAGGGCTATATTACTACATATCTATATTCTAAGACCCCAAGTCGGAGACGCGGGCTTAGAATATACTCGTGACAGGTGTGCCTGCCGTAAGAGGCGACGAAAATAGCAAAATGATTCAAAGATTGTGTAGTGCAACTCTTTCAAGGGGTTGCCAACACAATTTATAGCTTCTCCAACCTAATTGTCAACCTCACTAACCCGTGGGGAATCCTGTTTCTTTAACAGCCGCAGTGGCGGCTTCAAAATTCTTGGTGTTTGGGGATGGGGGAGGGATGGCCTAGAACGTTCAATGTGATGGTTGGGATGCCCCTCAAGGACTTGTTAGTGGAACGTACCGGATAAATATCCGGCAAAGCACCATCAACATCGATAACAGTCCCCACAACTTTCGGGGAGTGTCTTTATCGCCACAACAACAACAAGCTTGCTTAATCACGCCGGCTATCAATTCTTGGCGTTATCGTGGAAAGATGCGAAGTCTTCTTGATTTATTTTTAATACGTAAAAATATTCGCTCACTGTATGGGGGCAAACCCAGAAAGTATGCGTAAGTGTAGTTACTACAACGTAGCGTAATATAGGAACAAGTAAGTGGTAAATTTTATATGAGAGAAACGGTTTGTTAACGATGAGTAACGAGCGAAATTTCCATTTTTTATCGGTTAATTATATGAGTGTTATCAGTGTGGACGAGTCATATTAGAAGAATGTTATTTTTTCTATTTACTTTAGAGAACTTACCAAATATTTATCGATGCGCTATTAAAAAGTTTTTTGTTTGTATCGAAAAGTTATCGATTTTTTTCTGCATGTTACCAATTTTTACCTACTTGCTATCGAAGAGTTTTCGGTATACTATCAGTGAATTAAAGATTAGTTATCGAAAAATTATAGATTTATTATAGAAAAGTTGTTGATTTTCTAACGTATTTTTATAGAAAAGTTACCAATATCTTATCAAAAAGTTATCGATTTGCTTGCCAAAAAATACGTATATGTTATTGAAGTGATATCAATTGGTTAAAATCATGTTATCGATTTCATATCGAAACTTTCTTGATTTGTTATCAAAGAGGTATCGATTATTTATAAAAAGCTATTGAGTTGTGCTACCGATATAACATGCTTGTTATCGACGACACATTCGACTTTTTTATGAAACGGATATCGAAAAAAATGTAATACAAAGTTGACGACACATCTATAATCCGTCGATGGCAGAACAAGGCGATAAAAGCTGATAACTCGACGATATTTATCCGCTTGCGATAATAAGCAGATAAAAAAGCTATAGCTATTTAGTATAATAATAAATAAAATAAAATAAGCCGATGAAGGTCGTCTCAGAAAGTCCGAAATTATTTGTTCCAGGTAAAGTTACCGCTTTTATTATAGTTTAACTTGAACCTCTAGACTAGTTTTAGCTATCTTTAAAACATTCGTTTTCTATTCGTACAGCTGTAAATTTATACATCGAGCTTCACGGGTACTTAGTGCTCATACATTATTTCAGTTCAGTTAGAGTTCCATCCTCTTGTGAAGAGTATCTAAGGTCATGCGTTATTATAGTCCGTCCACAAATTATCCAGGAACTTTTCTAACAAATACTCCAAGGCCTCCACTGTCCATCATTCCAGTCCATCATAAATAATGATATACTGACATTTTTACATATATACCAGGGAACTGCGTTCCACATCATAATTGTCCCCTCATTGCGTATGCGAAAGGGCAATTGCTTTACATTTTTGGAGACCCACGGACCTTGCTGCTGAATTACCATTCGGCCCAAAGAAGTTCTTGACAACATTGACCGATTATATGTATGGTTATCTGTATGATTACTCGATTGATATGAAAGTCACCAGGAAAATGGTTTTGTACGTACAAACAAGCACGAGATATACATTTGGTTTCGTAGTCTTTGACCAAGAGACGCCAAAGTAGCTCGGCCTATCTTTGCTGTTTTTTTTTTTTTTTTTTTTTTGTAAAACTAGAGTTTCATTTTGCAGTTTTGTTTAAAACCGCTTAAAAATGTTGCTTAGTATTAAAAGGGTTTAAATTTAATTTATGTGTGCATGTTGAGATGGTCCCCATATATCAAATGAATGAGGTGTTCCAGCCTAAAAAGAGTACTGCTGAGGTCAAAACATTACTAACTAACATTCAAAAGCGCGCCTAAAAATTATATCCACACCATTAGGAATAAACTACATACAGAGTGATCAAAAGGAATATAAACAAAAAAGGGAACTCTTAGAGACCAATTGTACAGCGAACAACGGGACATTCATATGACTTAGCAGCTAAAAAAGGCTTGCACTGATATGAATGTTGGAGATTCGAGTTCAACGCTAAGCTCGCGAAGAGCTAGCTGATGAAGAAGTGAAATTCAGAAACATGTCCTAGTAACCATCGCCGTTTGTAAACTTACAATTTTTCTCTAATATCAATTACAAAAACCATTGTATAAAGCAATATGAGCAAAGCTCGCTAATTAAATACATATTACTAATAACCTTCTGTACGAATTGGGTGGATTACTACATGAAAATTCAATATGTTTGACCCAGAACTTCAACCAATGGTCATGCGCTTTAGAAGCCTGCTTCAGGGCTTTTTTGAAGGATATACTTTAGAAGTGGCAGCGCAGATAAAGTGAAATTCCATGCAGCTATCGATATTTTCGGCCTTGCTGTTGTCGTTTGAATTGGTGAAACCTGTAAACAACTCTCCCTATGCTGTTAGTAAATAATCGCAACAACAAAAACACCAAGCAGCCACATTTATGTACATGTACTCATTAAAGCAAGCAGCCACACTTGTTTGCAAGGCAACGAAGAATATTCCATTCACGCAACCAGCAGCTTAAAGCAGAGATTATTTCACATACATATATGTAACCGGCAGCTAAGAGCAGAAATTGTTACTCACACACACACACGCATATGGCGAGAACAAAAACATAAACTAGAAGGCAATGCCGTGAACAGTCCAGACCTTAGGAGAAATATGCCAACGAGGCAACAGAGAGTATAAAAGCATCGCAAGCTTAGGAATAATTAATCAGTTTGATTTAAATACTCTTTTGTGAAGTACGTGATAGTGAAGTGTAATTGTACTTCTCCCAAAGTAGTCTAAATAAAGACGATTTTACAATACCTAATATTGCAGTTATTTATTCGACAGTTCAGCTATCGAACGTTAGCAGAAGGTGCATAATTATCAGAAATACCCAGAATCCGTTACAATATGAACTATAAGAAGCACCCTAAATACTCTAAACATACATACATAGTAAAATTCCTGTAGTTTTTTTTCTTTGTTGGGACTAAATGTTAACCACTGACTCAAATTTCCAGCCAAAACTGATTACCCAGCTGTCAAAAAGTAGCAACAACCATACAGCAGTACGAAATCACAATAAACCAAAGTCGCGCGTACGCTAAATGAAGCCAATCAAAGTGATGCTCGACAACAATTGTGATTGACGGAACAACAAAGTAAATAAACATTTCAAAGGAGAAAAAAAATATTGGACAAAAAATCAAGCTCCCATTCAAACGCATTTAACACTTAAGTGATATGAATGCTCAAAGCAATTTAGTATTGCGGCATGCTCTTATTTATAGGCTCCTCAGTGTGTGGCAGTGCTCATAACATGTATAGACATGTAATAGATAAAATATGTGTTGGGTTTTGTAGGAAGGAGATACATTTTGTAAAAGGAAATTGATGTGTCTAGATAACCATATTCAGCCAAAGCGACATATATCCTGTAATAGGTTGTTGGTACATAAAACAGAATTTTGCAGCGATAGCGGTTTTATGTTTTGTTTACTACTGCGTAAGATAAATTGATTCACTGCGTTTTGATTTGGAATATATTTTCAATTTAGGTTATTAATATTTGGGTGCATTGGAACTTGGTAACATCTGCACGAAAGCAGTAATATGCGTTATGAAGTGGCCTTAAGGGAGACTTTTTGATTCTAGTATACATTTAAGAAGTGACGTGAAAAAATAATTTTACTTCTGTTACATTATCAAACAGGAGTTTTGTGTGTATATCTCAGCCACAGTAAAGGTAATGTAGAATCGAATGAAGTAGGAACGAAAGGCGTTGTGTATTGCAACCTTTTAAAGGGGTGATCAGCTAAACTTATGGCTTTTGCAAGGCAATTGTCAATCTCACCTACCCTTTGCGAATTCTATGTTTTTTAAGCAGGCGATGCACATGCGGCTCCGATATCGAAGGTTCAACGTGGTTACAACTTATCGTACCTGTGATGGTCGCGATAGTATTTGAATGGTGTCTAAGTTTTGGCGATACGACGGGCGAATAGTTGTTTTGTTATTATGTTATTATATTACGAGCCTGATCCGTGCGCATCTTGCGCAACCAATATAAAAGTCTATTATCAAATATCAACAGAAATCAGCTGTTCGCTGTTGCGCTGCCATCTAGCGTACAATAGCAACTGCCGGTAATGCAGTGCAAATATTCACAATAGTGCCATAGAACAAACAGATTTCTTTGTGTGGTCACAACCGTTTATTTTTAATAAAATATAGCTAAACAAAAGCACTACGACCAAAATTGGCCAAAGCTTGCTAATAGCCCGAATCTCCATCTTTACCACCTAAACAATATTTATAGATTTGGATTCCAAATAAGATCGAAAAAGGGACCCGTACATAAAAACAGCAATTAGAAATAATATATATGATTTGTTATTTTTGTGGACTGTATATTATGTTATTATCTTTATAAAGCGATGTCGCTATGCACCTGTTACACCTGGTATTTATTCATTGGGGGCGAGCACTGGGGGATCCAAGGTATTGGCTGCGGGTTGTGCCACCTTGTTTTGCTTTAAAAAATCCCGCTTAGGGATGAAAATTTTAAACTATATCTTTAGAATATTTCACTAACCAGTTGAGAATTACAAGCACACTCAATGGCTAATGAAACAAAGGAACGAAAAATGTTCATAGTTTAAGTCACTTAAACAAATGGTTTTATTTTTCGAAGCATACCAGATCAATAGCAAAGAACCATCATTATCGATTAAACTACTCAAAACGTTCGCAGAATATCCTTAGGATACAAGAACAAACATAGAAAGAGGAAGATGATGAAGAAAAATAGGAATATACTAGTTTTCTCATTAGTCTGATCAGGTGAAATTTGTGAACAAATTAGCTTTGAGTACGTTGCGTGGACTTTGTACAAAGCTGAGTAGACACGAGCGCAATCAGCAACTTAACGAAGAAGACAGAAAAACTAAATTAAAGAATAAACAAGTAAGGAAGGCTAAGTTCGGGTGTAACCGAACAATACATACTCAGTTGAGAGCTGTGGAGACAAAATAAGGGAAAATCACCATGTAGTAAAAAGAACCTGGGGTAAACCTGGAATGTGTTTGTATGACATGTGTATCAAATGGAATGTATTAAAGAGTACTTTAAGAGGGAGTGGCCCATTGTTCTATAGATGGACGCCATTTAGGGATATCGCCATAAAGGTGGACCAGGCCTGACTCTAGAATTTGTTTGTACGATATGGGTATCAAATGAAATGTGTTAATGAGTATTTTAAAAGGGAGTGGGCCTTAGTTCTATATGTGGACGCCTTTCGAGATATCGCCATAAACGTGGACCAGGGGTGACTCTAGAATTTTTTTGTACGATATGGGTGTCAAATGAAAGGTGTTAATGAGTATTTTAAAAGGGCGTGGGCCTAAGTTCTATAGGTGGAAGCCTTTTCGAGATATCGCCATAAAGGTGGACCAGGGGTGACTCTAGAATGTGTTTGTACGATATGGGTATCAAATGAAAGGTGTTAATGAGTATTTTAAAAGGGAGTGGGCCTAAGTTCTATAGGTGGAAGCCTTTTCGAGATATCGCCATAAAGGTGGACCAGGGGTGACTCTAGAATGTGTTTGTACGATATGGGTATCAAATGAAAGGTGTTAATGAGTATTTTAAAAGGGAGTGGGCCTTAGTTCTATAGGTGGACGTCTTTTCGAGATATCGCCATAAAGGTGGACCAGGGGTGACTCTAGAATTTTTTTGTACGATATGGGTATCAAATGAAAGGTGTTTATGAGTATTTTAAAAGGGCGTAGGCCTTAGTTCTATAGGTGGATGCCTTTTCGAGATATCGCCATAAAGGTGGACCAGCGGGGACTCTAGAATGTGTTTGTACGATATGGGAATCAAATGAAAGGTGTTAATGAGTATTTTAAAAGGGCGTGGGCCTTAGTTCTATGGGTGGACGCCTTTTCGAGATATCGTCATAACGGTGGGCCAGGGGTGACTCTAGAATTTTTTTGTACGATATAGGTATCAAATGAAAGGTGTTAATGAGTATTTTAAAAGGGAGTGGGCCTTAGTTCTACAGGTGGATACCTTTTCGAGATATCGACATAAAGGTGGGCCAGGGGTGACTCTAGAATTTTTTTGTACGATATGGGTATCAAATGAAAGGTGTTAATGAGTATTTTAAAAGGGAGTGGGCCTTAGTTCTATAGGTGGACGCCTTTTAGTGTTGACTCTAGAATGCGTTTGTATAATATGGGTATCAAAAGAAAGTTGTTAATAAGTATTTTAAAAGGAAGTGGGCCTTAGTTCTATGGGTGGACGCCTTTTCGGGATATCGCCATAAAGGTGGACCAGGGGTGACTCTAGAATGTGCTTGTACGATATGGGTATCAAATGAAAGGTGTTAATGAGTATTTTAAAAGGGAGTGGGCCTTAGTTCTATAGGTGGACGCCTTTTCGAGATATCGCCATAAAGGTGGGCCAGGGGTGACTCTAGAATTTTTTTGTACGATATGGGTATCAAATGAAAGGTGTTAATGAGTATTTTAAAAGGGAGTGGGCCTTAGTTCTATAGGTGGACGCCTTTTCGGAATATCGTTATAAAGGTGGACCAGGGTTGACTCTAGAATGCGTTTGTACAATATGGATATCAAAAGAAAGGTGTTAAAAAGATTTTAAAAGGGAGTGGGCCTTAGTTCTATGGGTGGACGCCTTTTCGGGATTTCGCCATAAAGGTGGACCAGGGGTGACTCTAGAATGTGTTTGTACGATATGGGTATCAAATGAAAGGTGTTAATGAGTATTTTAAAAGGGAGTGGGCCTTAGTTCTATATGTGGACGCCTTTTCGAGATATCGTCATAAACGTGGACCAGGGGTGACTCTAGAATTTGTTTGTACGATATGGGTATCAAATGAAAGGTGTTAATGAGTATTTTAAAAGGGAGTGGGCCTTAGTTCTATAGGTGGACGCCTTTTCGAGATATCGCCATAAACGTGGCCAGGGGTGACTCTAGAATTTTTTTGTACGATATAGGTATCAAATGAAAGGTGTTAATGAGTATTTTAAAAGGGAGTGGGCCTTAGTTCTATATGTGGACGCCTTTCGAGATATCGCCATAAACGTGGACCAGGGGTGACTCTAGAATGTGTTTGTACGATATGGGTATCAACTGAAAGGTGTTTATGAGTATTTTAAAAGGGAGTGGGCCTTAGTTCTATTGGTGGACGCCTTTTCGAGATATCGCCATAAAAGTGGGCCAGGGGTGACTCTAGAATTTTTTTGTACGATATAGGTATCAAATGAAAGGTGTTAATGAGTATTTTAAAAGGGAGTGGGCCTTAGTTCTATATGTGGACGCCTTTCGAGATATCGCCATAAACGTGGACCAGGGGTGACTCTAGAATGTGTTTGTACGATATGGGTATCAACTGAAAGGTGTTTATGAGTATTTTAAAAGGGAGTGGGCCTTAGTTCTATAGGTGGACGCCTTTTCGAGATATCGCCATAAACGTGGGCCAGGGGTGACTCTAGAATTTTTTTGTACGATATAGGTATCAAATGAAAGGTGTTAATGAGTATTTTAAAAGGGAGTGGGCCTTAGTTCTATATGTGGACGCCTTTCGAGATATCGCCATAAAGGTGGGCCAGGGGTGACTCTAGAATGTGTTTGTACGATATGGGTATCAACTGAAAGGTGTTTATGAGTATTTTAAAAGGGAGTGGGCCTTAGTTCTATATGTGGACGCCTTTCGAGATATCGCCATAAAGGTGGACCAGGGGTGACTCTAGAATGTGTTTGTACGATATGGGTATCAAATGAAAGGCGTTAATGAGTATTTTAAAAGGGAGTGGGCCTTAGTTCTATATGTGGACGCCTTTCGAAATATCGCCATAAACGTGGACCAGGGGTGACTCTAGAATTTTTTTGTACGATATGGGTATCAAATGAAAGGTGTTAATGAGTATTTTAAAAGGGAGTGGGCCCTAGTTCTATAGGTGGACGCCTTTTCGAGATATCGCCATAAAGGTGGGACAGGGGTGACTCTAGAATTTTTTTGTACGATATGGGTATCAAATGAAAGGTATTAATGAGTATTTTAAAAGGGAGTGGGCCTTAGTTCTATATGTGGACGCCTTTTCGAGATATCGCCTTAAAGGTGGGCTAGGGGTGACTCTAGAATTTTTTTGTATGATATGGGTATCAAATGAAAGGTGTTAATGAGTATTTTAAAAAGGAGTGGGCCTTAGTTCTATATGTGGAAGCCTTTTCGAGATATCGCCATAAACGTGGACCAGGGGTGACTCTAGAATGTGTTTGTACGATAAGGGTATCAAATTAAAGGTATTGATGAGGGTTTTAAAAGGGAGTGGCCCTTAGTTTTATATGTGAAGGCGTTTTCGAGTTGTCGACCCAAATGTGGAGCAGAGTGATCCAGAACATCATCTGTCGGGTACCGCTAATTTATTTATATATGTAATACCACGAACAGTATTCCTTCCAAGATTCCAAGGGCTTTTGATTTCGCCCTGCAAAACTTTTTTCATTTTCTTCTACTTAATATGGTAGGTGTCACACCATTTTACCAAGTTTTTTTCTAAAGTTATATTTTGCGTTAATAGACCAATACAATTACCATGTTTCATCCCTTTTTTCGTATTTGGTATATAATTATGGCATTTTTTTCATTTTTCGTAATTTTCGATATCGAAAAAGTGGGCGTGGTCATAGTCGGATTTCGGCCATTTTTTACACCAATACAAAGTGAGTTCAGATAAGTACGTGAACTGAGTTTAGTAAAGATATATAGATGTTTGCTCAAGTTATCTTGTTAAGGGCCGAGCGGAAGGACAGACGGTCGACTATGTATAAAAACTGGGCGTGGCTTCAAACGATTTCGCCCTTTTTCACAGAAAACAGTTATCGTCCTAGAATCTAAGCCTCTCCCAAATTTCACAAGGATTTGTACATTTTTGTTTGACTTATGGCATTAAAAGTATCCTAGACAAATTAAATGAAAAAGGGCGGGGCCACGCCCATTTTGAAATTTTCTTTTATTTTTGTATTTTGTTGCACCATATCATTACTGGAGTTGAATGTTGACATAATTTACTTATATACTGTAAAGATATTAACTTTTCTTTTAAAATTTGAATTTAAAAAAATTTTTTTTTAAAAGTTTTTTGAAGTAATATATCAAGAAAGACTGCCACATAATGTGGAACATTTCGCGACTTTTAAGATAATCAGCCCAATTCTAAACGAAAATTCCGTGCGAGTTTTTTCCCTTCTCCCATTCCTCGTATTCTAAATAAAAATTCCTTGTGAGTTTTTTCACTTCTCCCTTTCCTCCTATTCTGAACAATGTTCGAAAAAGCGGAAACCGGTTAGGAGAGAGAAGTAGGTATTATGAATGTGAGGGAGATTTCTCTGCCATTTCATAGGAGTTTTTTCACTAGTTAAATTAAAGGGAATGTATCAAAATAGTTAAAGGAAATGTGTTCTTTTATGAAATAACACGCATTTTTACAAATTTGTGCTAAAATATGTATTTACGTTCTACCACAATATTCTCACTGTTAATACAACAACAACAACAACCACAATATTCTTTATTTTAAGTCGAAAAGTAGGTATATCATAAGCAACGGAGGAGATCTTCGCATATTTGATGCAGCCATTCAGAAATTGCGCAGGATTTTTTAAGAAGGCTTAAATATATCTTAGCATATGGCGAAAGGCGAACTCAACTCGACTTGGCCGCCAGAAAATTGCTTTGCAGAATGAATGCAGGCAACTCCGGCGGATTTGTGTTATCCCGCCGGTCTTCTTCCCATGCTCCTCTGTTGATGTTGCTGTGGCACCAATTCATTACTCATTTCAGTGAATACCACATGAAATGCAATAATGTGCATTGTTTATACCTTATTTCTTAATTTCAAACAAGTTGGCAACAATAATTAAACTTTAAAATTTTTTAAACAAAATAAGAAATGCGCAACGAAATTTCAATTGACAAAACAGCTGACTCCGAAAATTCGAAATTCCTATTCCCAAATTATTCTTCTCCCTAGGAGAAAAGAATTGGAGGAATTTTTCCGCGGGAATAAAAAATCCGCGAGAACAAAATTCCGCGAGAATATTTAGAATTGGTCTGAATATTTTATGATTTCATGAGTTTTTGGAAATGTTTCGGGCTTATTTTGGATTAACCTTCGGAAATTTTCGCCTACCTTATCAAAGGTGCTGGGCTCAAGTCCTGGAAAAAGCAATATCAAAATACTTCACAAAATTGTTTCAAGTTCAGTCGCCAATAGGCAGTGGTTGAGCAAATACGCAGAGTGTGTTTCCGTCATAAAATTTGTCTTTCTTTAAGATGCAGAGAAATTGGGGAGAAGCTCGGCCTAAATCTCCTCGGGGGCATATCGCATTTTTTTCAATACCCTTTTGGACTTTCTTGAGCTTTATAATGATCATTTGGGAAGTTACTTCAGGAATTGTTAGGGGCTAGTTGTCGGGATCAATATAGGTTAGTTTCGCAATCGTTTTGAATGTTATTTAAAGATAGTTTCAGATTTTGGTTTGGATCATTAGATTTCGGTATCAATTTTAGACCATTTGGGACTGTATTCAAAACTTTTTCGGGATAGTATCAGAAATATTTTCGCGATTAGCTTTGTACTATTTCAGGATTTAATTTGAAAAAAGTTTGATTTGAATTAAAAAAAGTTTAATTTGATTTGAAAGAAGGAAGTAAGGCTAAGTTCGGGTGTAACCGAACATTACATACTCAGCTGAGAGCTTTGGAGACAAAATAAGGGAAAATCACCATGTAGGAAAATGTACCTAGGGTAACACTGGAATATGTTTGTATGACATTGGTATCAAATGAAAGGTAATAAAGAGTATTTTAAAAGGGAGTAGGCCATAGTTCTATAGGTGGACGCGATTCCGCCAAAATTCCAGGTGCTTTTTGATTCTAGTATACATTTAAAAGGGAGTGGCCCTTAGTTGTAATTGTGAAGGCATCTTCGAGATAAAGACCAAAATGTGGACCGGGTGACCCAGAACCTCATCTGTCGGGTACCGCTAATTTATTTATATATGTAATACCACGAAGATTATTCCTGCAAAAATTCCAGGGACTTTTGATTTCGCCCTGCAGAACTTTTTCATTTTCTTCTACTTAATATGGTAGGTGTCACACCCATTTTACAAAGTTTTTTCTAAAGTTATATTTTGCGTCATTAAACCAATCCAATTACCATGTTTTATCCCTTTTTTCATATTTGGTATAGAATTATGGCATTTTTTTCATTTTTCGTAATTTTCGATATCGAAAAAGTGAGGGTGGTCATAGTGGGATTTCGGCCGTTTTTTATACCAAGATGACCAAGTGAGTTCAGATAAGTATGTGATCTAAGTTTAGTAAAGGTATATCGATTTTTGCTCAAGTTATCATGTTAACGGCCGAGCGGAAGGACAGACGGTCGACTGTGTATAAAAACTGGGAGTGGCTTTAACCGATTTCCCCCGTTTTCACAGAAAATAATTATCGTATTAGAAGCTATGGCCTTACCAAATTTCACAAGGATTTGTAAACTTGTGTTCGACTTATGGCATTAAAAGTATTCTAGACAAATTAAATGAAAAATGGCGGAGCCACGCCCATTTTGAAATTTTCTTTTAATTTTGTATTTTGTTGCAACATATCATTGATTACATTTTTTGTTAAAATTTGACTTAAAAAAATTTTTTTTTAAAAGTGGGCGCGTTCTTCATCCGATAATTTTTATTTGGCGCATATATAGCAATAGGAGTAATGCTCCTGCCAAATTTCATCATGATAACTCCAACGGATGCCAAATTACAGCTTGCAAAACTTTTCGGTTTTTCGAAATTTTCGATATCGAAAAAGTGGGCGTGGTTATTGTCCGATATCGCTCATTTTAAATAACGATCTGAAATGAGTGCCCAGGAACCCACGTACCAAATTTCATCAAGATACCTCAAAATTTACTCAAGTTATCGTGTTAATGGGCAGACGGACGGACGGGCATGGCTTAATCAAATTTTTTTTCGATATTGATGATTTTGATATATGGAAGTCTATATCTATATTGATTCCTTTAAACCTGTACAACCACCCGTAATCCAATCAAAGTTAATATGCTCTGTGCGCAAAGCACGCTGAGTATAAAAAATTAAATTTGATCTGAAAAATTTTCATTTGACGTGAATTTGACACATTTTCGTTTGTTCTTTTACAATGTAGTTATTTGTTTTTAAATCACGTTCACATATGTTTACATATCAAACTCCACGAGTACTTGATACACACATCAAATATGTATACACTTGGAGATCTTCACACTTAACCGCACTCTCTTCTTACAATTTTGTAAACAAAAAATTAAAGCATAATAGTTTAACTTTGAATAAAAAAATTTGTATTCCCAAATAACCGTAACTAGGCTCAAAACCACTGGTAAATGGCTACCGCTCCCAACAATAAAACCACAAACAACTTTTCTTCAGGATGTAAATACTCTTATTGAAATTAAAATTTGAATACGCTAACACCTTTATGCATTGCAGATAAATATTGAACAAGTTTAAAAGAATAAGTAAATATTGCCAGTCATGTTGGACAACAAAAACATTTGAAATTGTAAAACATTTTTTTATGTTATTCATATTCATTGCTATAAGTAGTAAGAAATATATTTTGTCAAACGCATGTGGCAAACATTATATAACGTGTTCTACCAAATCTATGAAGTTTTATGAATACAAAAATTTTTAAAAGTTTTTTCTGTGCGAAATGTGTAGAACAAGCGAGTGATAAAATATGCAGTCGATTTACGAATTTATAAAATTAAATTTTCGTTTTTGAGACAAATATTTAAAAGCACGCACTCTAGTGTACTGATTAAATGCCACAGCAAAACTCAGGAAGCAGAAAAATGTAAAAACCCTTATAGAGTACAGTGGCACATTAGACTGTCCCAAAAATATTTTCTTCATACTTTGCTGTGCTTCGTATCAACTCAAGGTGTTATTTTGCCGTTGGCACAACTGTCGGCTGTACGGAGACCATGGTGGAATAAATAAAACAAAATAATTAAAAAAAAAAAAAACGTATGTAAAACGGTTTGATGACAATAGTTACTTTAATTAATAATAATACAAACAGCTAGAAAAGAATTAGGTAGGTCCTAGGTACCAGTCATCACACTACACATCAACCTACGGCGTTGATCAGAAAAATAAATAAAAAAGTTAAGCGGCAATTACCCACCGATGTGTGCCGTACGTACGGGCGTTTGTCGTATGAAAAACGTTTGACCGAACCCTCAAGCCCGTACGAATCAATGTGTGCCTTTGTGTACATGTACATAACATATTTGTGTGTGTATTGTTTACAGATAAGCACTGTTGCCATTGCCTATTTTGCATGCATGCTTATGGAAACATCAACTCTTTCCAATTTAATTTTTGATGTTGTAAAAGGCTGGAATTAATATTAAATAAATATAAATATATTACATATTTATAATCTGCACTTTTACATAATTATTTCGAATTATTTTCACAATTTTTCAAACTTTAATTAGGTGTTTTTGCATAAAACTGCTAACGGTCAAAAATTAGCGCACAAAAGTTTAATAGGCAACTCTGTCTAGTGCTAGTGAGAGAGCGATCAGCTGACACGTTCTTACGGAAAAAATCAAAATTGTTTTGATTTCTACGTTCCGGGCTACGTACGTACGGGCGTTGCACGTTGGTGAGTTTTCGTTTACATTGCACACTCATAAGATAGGTCGTGTCAGCTAACAAGTTTTTGGTACGTCCGTTCGTGAGTAACTGCCGCATTGAGCGCGTGGAATTTCTTAAAACGTGAGGCGTAGCTAAACCTAATTAAAGGCTTCATTACTGATACTTAGCATAGACTTGACTTGGCTTGAGAACTGTCACTTACAGTTCTGTTAAATGTACATTGCATGTTACTGATCACTCAAAACTTAGCAAAACTTAACTTGACTTAAGCGCCCATTACTAATACTTAGCATAGACTTGACTTGACTTGAGAACTGTCACTTACAGTGCTGTTAAATTAACATTGCATGTTACTGATTACTCAAAACTTGGCAACACTTAACTTGACTTAGAAGTCTGTTGAATTTTGATCTTCTATGTAAGTTCTAAGTGACGTTTACATTTTGAGATGCCATTTGTTTGTTTCCATTTCATTTTGACATTTTGTCATACAAATTGACATTTATTTAAAAATAAATTTCAACGCTGATTATGATGCCAGATTGTATGCGCTAAGTGGAGTATAATCGTGGCTAAGTTGCCAAGTTTACGCCAAGTCAAGTCAAGTCTATGCTAAGTATCAGTAATGGGCCCTTTAGAAGTCTGTTGAATTTTGATTTACTATGCGCGTGGAATTTCTTAAAACGTGAGGCGCAGCTAAACCTAATTAAAGGCTTCATTACTGATACTTAGCATAGACTTGACTTGGCTTGAGAACTGTCACTTACAGTTCTGTTAAATGAACATTGCATGTTACTGATCACTCAAAACTTAGCAAAACTTAACTTGACTTAAGCGCCCATTACTAATACTTAGCATAGACTTGACTTGACTTGAGAACTGTCACTTACAGTGCTGTTAAATGAACATTGCATGTTACTGATTACTCAAAACTTGGCAACACTTAACTTGACTTAGAAGTCTGTTGAATTTTGTTCTATGTAAGTTCTAAGTGACGTTTACATTTTGAGATGCCATTTGCTTGTTTCCATTTCATTTTGACATTTTGTCATACAAATTGACATTTATTGATTATGATGCCAGATTGTATGCGCTAAGTGGAGTATAATCGTGGCTAAGTTGCCAAGTTTACGCCAAGTCAAGTCAAGTCTATGCTAAGTATCAGTAATGGGGCCTTAAAGCTTTGTTGCTAAATGAGCCAAATCGATCTCGATCCTTGCGCCATCTGCCGGCGAGTTTTTTCATAGGTATCTGTTTTTAAACATGTATGTAATATGTGTTCCAAATATGAGCTAAATCGGACCACAAATACAATTTTTTTTAATCTCTCGATCCATGCGCCACCTAGCGGAGTTTTTTCTTTTTGTTGTATTTTCATCGGGTTCTGAACTATGTTCTAAGTTTCAAGGTTGCAGCTTATCGGGAAGTTACTTAAATTTCAATTACAAAATTCGTACACAACGCCACACAGTGTCAAGCTAAATTAAACCGTTTAAAAACCGAAGATGTACGCTATCTGAAATCGTATGGATGTATTTTCTACACTCAGAAGAGGGTAAATTTTTTTATTTAATAAAATTCAATTTGGCCACTTAAACTGTGATGAGCAGTAAAATTCATGGAATGCGGCAAAGTAAACTAACCTCAATTTCAACTGCAGTCAGTTGAAACTTTCATTGAAAACTCGGACATAAAAGAAAGGTGTGTTATTCATATAAAGTACGTACATATGTATGTACGTACGCCAGTTATTTAGTTGGACTTTTCTGCCTTTTGCGGAACTTAAATGTGTTTCAGGTTCGATGAAAGGTTTTACAGGCACAATTGGAAGTGATCGTTATACTCTTCAATGTGTTTCCATCCCTAAAAGTTCATTGAAATGTTTAGCTGTTTTGTTGGTTTGTCGGTGAGAATTGGAAGGGCATACCCCTTCTAATATATAATAGCAAACTTAATCAGAAGATTCCACAAAAACTTTTAATAGTTTTCAGAATTCATGATGTATTGCGAATATTACAAGGTTCTTATTTACCAAAATATGTCAAGGGATAGGCTAGCTCAGCGATAGTCAGCCTAGAACCAGGAGATGCTGATCCGAAGCGAGCTGGATTCGTAAATTCTTAATAACAATTCTTAAGTATAACATTCCTCTCGTCTCAGTGGTCTGATTTTTTGGAAAAACAGCAACAGTGAGTTACAATTTTTGTATATTTAAAATACCATTGTTTTCTTGTAGGAATGAAAAAAATTTTCTTCGAAAGTCTTCAGGTGAAAGATTTTCAGATAACCGAATGACAGAACAAACAAGAGTTTAGAGCAATACAATTGATGGCTTAATTCATCTGGTTATTCCACTATGTACGGAGATAATCGAGCTGCTCCAATTTATCAAGTTTATCTCATCTCAATAGAGTGAAAATTGAAAAACTTGTTTTATACTACCTTTCCGGGGCCTTGAACACTGAAAAATCCATGCGATACTTATACTGTATTAATTTTATTTGCCGAGAGAGGATTTAAAATATCAATTGCCTACTCGGCAAAAGTAGACTTTCTGGAAAAGTGACCTTCTGTCAAATTCATGGTATGTTTTCTCTGCACTTAAATGCTAGTTTGAAAAGAGATGAAGAGAATAAACATTAGGAGAAAGCGAACGGGGCTAATACAAATGGTTATTAAAGCATGAAGCTAGAGCATAAGCTAGGAACGAGTTTTCGCCTTAAATTGTTAATGGCTTTTCCTTCTTCCCCGCTACGTCAAAGAAGCATAACGCATATTCCAATGAGCTATCCAGCTCTGGATTATGATCAAATCTTGCCGGGATGATCCCGATCAGTGCTTGGAGAGTTGGCAGCGCTCAACTCATGTGTTCTTATAATAAGGTACCTGCTATATACAAACTTTTTTTTACCGAATCACCCTCTAAAATTTTATTTTAAAATTCAAAACAAATTGTCAAACTAATAGCAAGTATAATTTGTTTTTTGAAGTTTAAAAGTACATATACAGAATTTGGGTAAAAAAAAAAACTAGCATTCTGATACTTAAAACCAAGGTCGGCAGTTAAACCACATTCAAAAATGTTAGAAGACGTATCAAAAGATGCGTTTTAAAATTAATAACAATCGTCCATGGCTGGTGTTCAAAGTTTTACTTCTATCAGGAGCTTTTTGTAAAAAAAAATCACATTTGTTATGGTTGTTGTAAATTTCACATCTCGTTGGTGATACGCAAATAAAAAATATATGGTTTTTCTAGCATTGTTTAAAATGAATATAATAAAGTTATTTTATGGACTTAATAATTTGTTTTTATGCATATGTCTACAAGTGCTACCCAGCTGTCAAAAATCTATAAAAAAAAATAAACGAAATCAAAGAGCCATAATGTGGTTCCAAAATTGATCCAGTTTCAGGAATCAACGTTTATGTTGCATTCGCATGTTAAAGTTTTAACGGGATCTGAATCAGTGCTCACGCCACAAAGACATTAATTGTAAAGAATAACCAAATATACTCTTCTAAAATGGTAGCTGTATAATTTCCACTCTTTGTACAATATTTTTCTGCTTTGTAAGCGATAATCAATGCCGGCTCATTTTACAGTCAACCAATATAAAAAATAATAAACATTTTTTGTTTATGTAAATATTTATAATTTCATATGCATATACATTTGTACGTATAATCGTATGTGCGAGAAAATGTATGTACACATAAAAATATGCACATAAGGGTGTGTGAACATTATGGTTAATATTTTACCGAATAGTATGTTATTTTGATCCGTGATTTTTTGAAAAACAAAAAAAAATCTATTTATTATCAGGACGTAACAATTATAAGAGAAAAGAAATTGAGGGCTTATTTAACCATTAAGAATGATATATTGAGATATTGGTTGTGAAAAAATATATTAAGACAACTATTTATTTAGTTTAGCCAATAAATGTGACTAAAAATTGTTTTGGTTGCAAGCATTATAAGAACCAAAATTTGACTATGGCTATAGTTAACTATTATAATATAATATAAATAAGCAATTAAGTAACCAAATGATTTTTCTGGGTATCAGTAACCAAAAAAAGACACATTTTTCTTTTTGTTGGTTGATAAAATTCAAAAAATACTTCCAGCTTATACCTAAACTTCAAAAACGCCTTAATTTGAAGGTAATATGGTGCGGTGGAAGCATAGTTTTCCTACCATGCCGAGGTTCCTGGGTTCAACTCCCGGATAATGTAACATCAAAAATTTAGAAGCAAGTTTTTTTAATTGGAAAGAAAAGTTTTCCTAACCGGGACCGTCCCACGGAAGTGTTTCGCAAACGCTCTAAGTGCATATCTGCCATGAAAAATTTTTCAGTGAAAATTCATCTACCTTTAAATTTTTTTAAACATAATTCACCAGTTTAATTTTTCCCTCGTTTAAAACTGCCATTGTGTTAATTTGGACAATATCTGCTTGCAAACCCGAATCGTAGTCTTCACTATAAGGCGCATTTGTTATTTTGAAATTGTAGGTATAAGCTAAAAATATGTAAGTTGTACTGATACTAATGACCAAAAATTCTTATTTATAACCAAAAAAATGTTCGTTACTATAATAGTTACGGAACACCCATAATAAATTTTGGTTGCTTTAATGGTTATTTGTTCCAAAAAAAAAATAATTTTTACGATAATGTTTACGAACTCTCTAAAAAATGTTAAGGTTGTTTTCTCGCAACCTTTTCAAACATATGAAAATAATAGCCATTATTTGCGTCCCTGTTTATTATATTTATATTTTGCAAATACATATGTGACTTGGAATCATGAAACGACCCTATTGTGCGAAAACAAGTTTGTATTTTCGTTCATGGGATGTATGTGGGAAATTGGTCAACACCCTCGCCGAAAAAAATTCTGAGAATTCAGGAAAAATTTTGAGCTATTTCTAACTTGCACATTACTATACTAAAATTTATTGGGCTAAAAAACAACATACTCAAAAATAATCTAGAAATTCTGAAAAAAAACTTGAAAATTTTGATGGTCATTTTTGAAATTTTGATTAATTCTCCTTACCTTTGAATAACTTTTGACATTTTTTGAATGTGGTTTCCGTTAGGGAATTTGCGATATTTTAGATGAAAATTATCAACATAAACCCAGTGTGTACTTATTTTTGTGAGTAACTGTATATACGAAACAAATTATGTTTATGTTAAATTTTCTTATTCCGTGCCAAGTTTGCTCTTTTTACATATGGCTAAATTCAGCGTCAGTTATCTTTCACTGATCGACACAAAATTACAAACTTTCCTGCTAGTTTTCAACAATTTTCGAAATCTTGTGGCACAGTTAGTGGAGCCTTATGATAGTTGTTGTTCTTATTGTAGCAGTGCTTCGCCCCATTCCAATAGGTGTGACCGATCACAAATTGTCACCAATAACCTCTAACGGGAAACTTGCTGTTTCAACAGGGGTGGACCATAATGAGAGGGGTTGGTTCCACATAACAATTGAAGAGATGGTTGGTGTTATGTGGGGACACATTGCAAGCAAGGCATACATTTTGTATGTCGGAGTTGATTCTGGATAGGTAATAGTTTAACCTGCTATAGTATCCAGATCGAAGTTGAGCTAGAGTGACTCGCGTTTCCGTAGGGAGTGTGCGTTCGTCTTCTGCAGGTTTAGGGTATTGTTTTTTGAGTAAAGGATTCACCGGGAAATCCTTGACATAGATGTCCGACGCCTGTTTGTGTAGTTCACTGAGAACCTGCTTATGTTTTTTGGCTTTTTACGGCTGTGTTCTCAGGTGCCGTATTTCCTCATAATACTTTCAATTCGCTTCCCAAGGCAGTCGGTTCTATGTACCGGAGTGACTCGAGATTTTTCCTTACTGACATTTCAGTGTAACCCCATTAAATTTGTTGTATAACCCACAGCCTTATGATAGTCTTCTTGAATTATGTCAAACTTAAAAATTTTGAAACTGCAGAAACTTGGCATTTTTTGTCTTGTCACTTACGTTTCCGCACGAATTTGGTTTGGTTTTTTGAGTTCTTTAATTTTGCGTTCTAAACTCTGCGAACTGCTTAATTTAATTCAAATGAAGCCACATTTTAAGGAAGAGTAGTTTATGGAAAGTATAATTGGTAAGCAAAGAAGTTCTTTTTTCAAGTCTGTTGTTCAGTGCCTCTCACGTTTCATAGTGTGTCACTTACATTTCACATGTTGAAGCCTTTTTTTGATATGGTTTTTTGAAAAGCTCGGTAAAAATGCTGCAAAAATCATCGATTTTTTTTTTGTACGTTGAAATTTGGTAGTCTTAAGTATTTATTGAAAAAAGCGAAAACACAAATTTCGACGCTGAATCAACACAATCCGTTCATATTTCGGTCACTACTTTTGCCAAAGGTAATGTAGCCCCCAATGGCAATATTTTTGCAAACTTTTGGCTGTTTCTGGAGGTATCAAGTTTTCTGAGTGATAAGTTCGGATATAAGCATGCAAGTTTTTATGAGATCCATATATTGTTATTGAAACTAGTCGAAATCTGAAATCACAAATTCTTATTTTGTTTAGACAAATATCTGAAAATTTGCAAATCTAAAAATTGTATGAAAGCTGAATTTTTTAGCAATTTAATATATTTCTCATTACCCAATATTAGTCATGGCTGCTCAAGATACAGAAATAAATAAATTTTTCACATTCCCGTGTCCTCTAATCTTTATTTTAGAAAATTTGTTTGTTCTTTATTAAAAAGAATTACAATAAATTTATAGCAACAAAATTCTTTCAAAATAATTTGACACACCCTAACGGGGAAACAATACATTTTGTTATCTGTTTACATTTTCATTTGCACGATCAGCGATTGCAATGTGTCGTTCCAAAAGAAAGACTTGTATGTCGACAATATATGTACATATTTTCCTGTCTATTCTCGTTGTCGCTCTCTCGCCTACCACTTGGTTTCCAAGCAACATATTGCCTAAAATGTGTCTCCCTGTGTGGTCAGTGTTAAAGCCGGAGTCATTGGTGCCGTATGTCGTATCGCTGTATCCGTATCCCTAACGTAATCAGCTGTTTATCGTTATGATGGTAAACCAAAACCCAATTGGTTGGCTACGATACGGTTACGACCTTAGCGGCACCAATAATCGATTGCATTGATTCTCATAAGGTTGGTCGAATCAGCTGTTATAAGGTTACCGATACGGTTACCGATAAAGCACCAATGGCTCCAGCTTAAGGCTGTACCATTTAAACACTCATCGTACTTAAAAAATGTATGAGCCGGCGTACTATGGAAAAAACTGATACATTTTCTTGAAAATAAAAAATAATCAAAAATTGTCGAACCTTAAAGTAGATTTTTGACTAATTTCTCGTAGAGCTAAGGTCTTCAAAAAAAGTAAAAACTGTCGCTAGATGGCACAGAGATAGATATATTTTAATCGTTTGTATGAAGTTTGAAATTTTGCGTACTAAAGACAAAAAGTTTTTATAGGTGGGGCATGTATCAATATATTTAGAGATATTTGTAAAATTCCATCAGAGCATGTTGAAGCTATAGATATTTAAATAACTTCTCATTCCGCTAGTAACGTGAAACCTTACACTTAGACGGAACAGGGATAGAAATATTTAGAGATCTTTGGAAAATCAATACTGAGTATGTGGATTATTGCGATAAAGTTTTAAGTTTATTTTCATTGGGTAGAAACTTGAAACCCTTATTAGGTACCAAAAAAAAAGAAAAAAATATTCAACAGGTGGCTGACGGTTGGAGATAATTGAAAAAGTCTTACGAGAATAGGAATTTAGAGATAGGTTTTTAAGTAACATCATGGCACATTAGAGAGAGAAATTTTGAACAAAGCTGAATATTTTGACAGAATGTATACTTAGTAAAAACCATGGTAATAGATGTGCCAGCGTTCAGAATATTCACAGATCTCGGGAAGCACACTTCAGGGCATGTGGAATGTTGCGATCAACTCTTCCGTAACTTCGCATTTAACTAGTAACACTTAGGAATATTTGTATCAGTTTTTCAATAAATTCCTGGAAAGTTGAGTGCTTGATATTTTAAATGTATGTCAGATGCAAGAGGGAGAGAAATATCTATCGCAAAATTTCGCTACGGATGGGCAGAAAATTCGTACTGATGGAGGGAAGCGTACAATACATTTTTAAGAGCCTTGCTATTGAGCTACAACTTGGAACTTCACACATCGTTCAGAGCACCGACATAATGCAACAGAAGGGCAAAAGAAGTCCGCTAGGGTGCGCCTCCAAAAATCAAAAAATGATGTTGAAAACTCGTAAATTGGAATCTTGCGATCGACTTTTATGTTGATTCCTTGTAAGATAAAGACTTGATAGAGAACACATTTTTTAACATTTTATTTATATAAACAGATCATACTGCAGCGCATTTATATAAAGGAAGAAATACAATTTTGTTGGGTTTCTTCTAATTATTTCCAGCATGCACTTGTACACAAGGGTAGTATAACTTTGATTATATAACGATTGTACAAACGTAATGGCATACATTAAACATCAAAACGAAATTTCGTACACTGGCTTATTGATATCGAGAATAGATTGGTATTGAAAATGGGCGAAATAAAACTATAACCAGGTTTTATTTTTCAATATCGAAAATTTCGAAGAATTAATAATTTATTATCAAAAACCGATAAATTGATGAATTGTGTTGACTGCGTGATGTAAAATAGAAATATTGTTAAATTTTGGAAAATGGGCGAAGCCCAGCCTACATTTAGAAGTTGAATATAAGATATTTGCAAGCCATAACCAAAAATCTGTTTAAATATAATACTCAAATTTAGCAGATAGATTTTCCTTGCCGCTAAATATACTATGATTTTCCGCTTTGGAGAAAATGTTTTAAATGTTTGATGTTTTTTTGGTTCGGCGTTTAACCCTGGAACTTCTGTGTGGTAGGCGGAGCATGCTAACAGCACACCAAGGCGATCGTTATAAAACTATTTTTAAGTCTTATGTTGACAAAAACAAATTTACGGAATAAAACTAAAGTGTAAAATATTTGACCTCTGAAGTGATATAATGGAGAAAAGTACAAGATTGTAAAAAAATTTTTAAAATGGGCGTGGCTCCGCTTCGTTTTTATATATTTAAAAAATAAGAAACTGTTATCGCCAAAAATTTTTCGAAACAACAGTCTTTTGAAAAAAAAACAAACATTTTTTCGGTTTTGGGAATTGTGTTTTGGTCGAAAAATTTACCCTTTCGCCATTTTTTTCGCAGGCTCGAATATTATTTGTTTGGGTATGCGTAGTGGAACTTTTTTTTCGCTTAACTTACGTTCATACAAATCGAACCAGGTTACTCCCTATAGTATTATTGATGCCTTAAATTGTACAAAAATCGACCAATCCTGTCGTTTGCATTGTTTTGATGATAATATCTTTTTTTGTATAAATGGGCAGTATCGATTGAAAACCACGCCCACCTTTTATACCCAGCCTTTCGCCTGTCTTTCCTTCCGTCGCTTTATACGTTCAATTGAGCAAAAATTGATAAAACTGTTCTAAGTTTTGTCACGACCTTATCTGAGCTCGAAATATATTGGTTTTGATGATGGATGTAATCAAGTTATAACCATGCTCAAATATTGAAAATATCGAAAAATGGGAAAATAGTGACAATGCATGCACAACAGTCATATAGTGGTCAAATTTGACGAGATAAAATAAATAAATGAACACTGCCGAGGGCGACCCCCTTTAGACATTTTTTTTTCTAATTGAAAACACTTTTTTCTAAAATTTCGATGTTGCTTTGCCCAGGGCGTGAAGCCAGGTTCTTCCGTGTGGTACGCAGAGCACGATACCATTACACCACGGCGGTCGACGAGATAGTTTGGTAAAATTTTGGAAAACAGGCGCAGAACTGAACACAGTGACCACATGACAACAGAAGATGACCTTTGGCTGTGGGAATGTTCGCGAGAAAAGTTCTTCGAAAGATCCATTGGAAGGATTAAGTAAGTAAGTAAGAATATAATTCATTACACGAAACAAAGAATTATAATTTTTCAAAAAAAACTGTGCTATTACGCCCACTGTGCATCGGGTATGTAGTTCGAAACTGTTTCCTGAATCAAAAACAACAGCAATATGTACACACAATTTTAAGCTGTGCATCAGTATTTATCACGTGCTCACACAATTTGGTCGCTTGGCGCTTGTAAATTTATCGACAGTACTAAAGTGTTTCGTTTAAGACAGGAATATAAAAACCCATTTTCTTATAAAAAATGGCGTACAATAAGCATCCTTATGATCAAATTCGTAATGATTTGCCATCTGAATTGAATACACCAACAGCACCGCCGCCGGCTTATAAGGAAACTAATATTTCGATCACCGAACAACCTGGACCCAGTGGTGTGCCATTGGCCGGTCAATCACCAATACCGCAGTATACATCCATTTATACCAATCCGAACCCACCAGTGGGCCCACAATCAACGCAATTGCGTTGTCCACAGTGCAAATGTGTGGTTAAGACGACGGTTAGACACCGCTCAACGACAAAAACACATTTGGCATGCTTGTTGTTAACGTGGACTGGGTAAGTTTAATTGTGTCGTAAATGAGGGTGTTAACATTTCTAAGTGAAATTCAATTTACAGATGAATATATGTATGTGCCTAAGTAAGATTTTTTAAACGGCATAATTTCATAATTTTCCACAGAAAAGCCGCCTTTAAGATAGGACACATGAAGTAATCGCCTGAAAATTTAACACCCTGAGGCCCGTTCCCTCATGTGAAATTTAACGAAAAATGTTTTATCTGGCGGATAAATCGTTAAATTTACATGAGGAAGTGTCTCTTATTACTTACATATAAACAAGAGTTATTTGTATAATATTTTTGTTTACGCAGTTGTTGTTGCCTTCCATATTGTATGGATACCTGTCGCAATGCAAATCATTTTTGCCCAATGTGCGGCACATTTCTTGGTACTTATCAATCCTAGGAGCAGCAAAGATGTTTTCAAAGTGTCTACTTTAAATGTGCTTGTAAAATTTCAATGGTTTACTTTGCTAGCTTATAAGCATTTTTGTTGACTTCATTAAAGTATCGCTTATTAAACTATCATTTAAACAAACTGGCATTGAATTTTTTTCAAAAAAAAACAAATCGTCGGAAATCATAAACATATACATACATACTATGTGACTTATAATTGCATTGTTTTTGTTTTTATTTTCATTTTATTTTAAGCTGTCCTTATTCATCTGACATTTTTCGTAGTCAAAAATAAATTTTAATGCTACTTTTAAACTTTTCAGGAAAATAAAATGTTTTATTAAGTTCACTGAGTATGTTGTTGTTGTTGTTGTTGTAGCAATGCTCGCCCCACCTAATAGCCGCGACCGATCACAAATTGTCATCAATATCCTCTAACGGGAGTCCAAGGAAACTTGCCGTTTCAACAGGGGTGGACCATAAGGAAAGGGGTGTTAGAGGCGTTGGTTCCACATTACAATTAAAGAGATGGTTGGTGTCATGTGGGGACACATTGCAAGCGGGGCATACATTTTGTATGTCGGGGTTGATTCTGGATAGGTAAGAGTAACGTGTTACAGTATCCATAACGAAGTTGAGCAAGAGTAACACGCGTTTCCCTGGGGAGTATGCGTTCCTCTTCCGCGAGTTTTGAATAATTTTCGTTAAGCACTGGATTCGCCGAGCAATTCCCGGCATAAAGGTCCGACGCCTGTTTATGGAGTTCACCAAGGACCTGCTTGTGTTTTTTCGCTTCATACGGCTGGGTTCTCAGGTGCCGTATTTCCACAAAAATGCTTACGGAGATGACTCCTTAAGCCCCTAGGCGGTGCTGGTTCATCAATCAGATGTCTGTTGGGATGCCCAGGTTTCTGGGTATTCAACAGGAACTGTTTGATCAGCATCTCATTTCTCTCCCTGATGGGGAGTATTCTCGCCTCATTATGCAGATGGTGTTCTGGGGACATAAGAAGACAGCCCGTGGCGATTCTGAGAGCAGTATTTAGGCAGGCCTGTAGTTTCTTCCAGTGGGTGATTTTTAGGCTTGGCGATCATATGGGTGACGCGTAGTACGTAATCGGCTGGCTAATTGCTTTGTATGTAGTCATGAGCGTTTCTTTATCTTTTCCCCAAGTACTGCCAGCGAGGGATTTGAGGATTTTGTTACGGCTCTGAATTCTCGGAACAATTGCGGCTGCGTGCTCACCAAAATGTAGATCCTGATCAAACGTCGCACCCAAGATTTTGGGGTGTAGGACACTCGGTAGCGTAGTGCCATCGACGTGGATGTTCAAAATGGTCGACATTTGGGACGTCCATGTGGTAAATAAGGTCGCGGAAGATTTAGTCGGTGATAATGCCAGGTTTCGCGAGGCGAAAAAACTGGAGAGATCAGGGAGGTAGCCGTTTATTTTATTGCATAGCGCATCGATCTTTGGGCCTGGGCCTGTGGCCATTATTGTGCAGTCATCGGTGTAGGAAACGATTGTGACTCCCTCCGGTGGTGAAGGTAGCTTAGATATGTAGAAATTAAACAAAAGTGGGGATAGGACACCACCCTGTGGCACCCCTTGTTTAATTCTCCTTGGTTTTGATGTTTCGTTTCTAAATTGCACCAATGCCTGCCGACCACCCAGATAATTTGCGGTCCACCTTTTAAGACATGGGGAAAGGGTAGACCCTTCCAGGTCTTGCAGTAACGAGCCATGGTTGACGGTATCAAAAGCTTTTGATAGGTCTAGCGCTACGAGTACTGTTCTATGGTGCAATTTATCTGGGTGCTAATGGCATTTAGCGCGGTGGTAGTGCTATGGAGTTTTCTGAAGCCAAGCTGATGAGGGGCTAGCTGCAAATTTGCTTGGAAATAAGGGAGCAAAATGGCTTCAAGCGTCTTTGCCACTGGCGATAGGAGAGATATCGGACGATACGACTCACCTATGTTAGCTGGTTTCCCAGGCTTTAGTAGCGGGACCACCTTGGCCATTTTCCATTTCTCAGGTATGACAGAGGTGGAAAGAGACAGGTTGAAAACATGCGCTAAATATTTGAAACCCTCTTTCCCTAGGCTGTTAAGCATCGGCATGGCTATGCCGTCTGGGCCCACTGCTTTGGATGGTTTAGCACGACCAATGGCGTCCTCAACCTCTTTAGCGGTGATGGTGATTGGTGACGTGCTGAATTTGTGTTTATGTGCGTGTCTATTGGCTCTCCGTCTATCTTTGTCGACCGTAGGATGCATTATATATTGTCGGCAGAAAGCGCTCGCGCATTTTTTCGCGTCCGACAGCACTTTGTCGCCAAAGGTGATGTAAACTTTGTCTTTGTTCAGTCGGATTCGATATGGAATTTACGGTGGACCAAAGTTTACCCACCCCGGTAGAAAGGTTACAACCTCTTAGGTGCTCCTCCCATTTCGCCCGCTTGTGTTCATCCACAAGCAATTTGATGCGTTGGTTTGTATCCATTAGTTGGGGGTCGCCTGAATCAAGCTGTCTTATAAGGTCACGTTCTCTCGCTAAGTTTGCGGCCTCCACCGGGAAGTGGGGCCGGATTTCGGGAATTCTCCCGGCGGGAATGAAATGTGCCGAGGCGGATTCAATGACCTTACGGAAGGCACGCTCCCCTTGGTGGGCATCAGTCGGGATAGGGAGGGCAGCAAAGCGGTTGTCTGTAAAGGATTTATATTCTTCCCACTTTCCTTTATTGAAGTTTATGAAAGTGCGTTTTTCAGCGACGATGAAGTCGGCGGTACGCTCAAGCGAAATAAGTATGGGCAGGTGGTCGGATGCCAATGTTACCATCGGCTGCCAGATGACGCAGTTTACGAGTTCTGCGCTCACGATTGAGATATCTGGCGAGCTGTGACAGCTTCCTACCATACGTGTGGGGGCGTCTCCGTTTATTGTGCAGAACGTCGTTTCTTTTATCATCTCACCCCTACTGTCCGCCCGCAAGTTTGAATGCCATAGATCATGATGGGCATTGAAATCGCCTAAGATAATGCGATTGTTGCCAGTTAGCAAGGCCCTGATATTAGGGCGGTATCCACTGGGGCAACAGGTGGCAGGAGGGATGTAGATGTTGATGATTTCTAGGTTTGCATCGCCTGACCGGACCGATAGGCGTTGACGTTCTAGGACATTGTCCCTGCGGTCGATGCCAGGATCAAATATATAATATTGCACAGAGTGGTGTATGATAAACGCGAGACCGCCTCCATTTCCGCTCTCGCGGTTTTTCCTGTGGACATTATACCCAGAGCAGGTCTGCAACGCAGATCTTGCTGAGTTTAGTCTCTTGAATCGCAGCAATGCGGATGTTGTGCTGCTTCATGAAATCGACTATCTCCGTAGTCTTCCCAGTTAGTCCATTACAATTTAATTGCAGAATTCTGAAATGCATAAGGGGAGACGCCGTCACTCTGGGGGTAAGTGACGGGTGACTACGCCTGGGTTGTGGAAGGCCAGGGCGCAATTGTTGTTGTGGCCCTGGGACTGGGCGTCCTTGGGCAAGCATTGGGGTACCCGGATGATTTCTGTTTGCGACCTGGCAACATGGGCGATGAAACCCGTCGGGGGTTTGCCGTCGCGGAGACCAGAACATCTAGGAAAGTGGCACCACCCTAGGCAGGAGCTGCATTGGGCGGATGTCGCGAACCTATATATTCTGTGCTGGCAGACGGTGCAAACGGAGGTAGGGACTAAGAGTCTGTTTCCCTGACCTGCACGATTGCTGCCGGAAAAGAGGGGGGAGAAGACGGGGGCAGGGGGTGATTATCAGCATTGCTACCAACTCTACTACGAAGGTAGTAGTTATGAGTGGTATCAGTTGTGTGAGTTGTTGGCGCCGTGGGGCGCGAGCAGCAGCAGGTACTTGTTGTGGCTTGCTGAGCAGCGGGGCTGCTGGAAGGTAGTGGGGGGGGGGGGGGGCGCTTAGGCGTAGACTACGGGACGCCCTTGGGCGTGAACAGCAAGGAGCTACAAAAGATTTATAAAAGTTACGTTGACGTCGGGTTTTGGGATCAAGCCCAGAACAACCTGTCCGATGCAACCATCCCTTGCACGAGACACACTGAACAGAGTAAGACCGTCCTAAAAAGATTCTTTCCCGGCAGATGCAGCAAAACCATTTCTCAGGACCGGAGTCAGGAGACGGACCCGGGTTGGTTTCGATGCCTTCCCGGAGTAAGAGACTATGGAGCAGTCCTGCTGCAAGGAGCTGCTGGGAGGATGACAATTTGTGGGAGGGACGAAACAAATTAAATGGGGTCACACTGAAATGACAGTCCTTGGTCGGGAAAAATCTCGAGTCGCTCCGGTACATAGAACCGACTGCCTTGGGAAGCGAACTGAGTATCTTAATATTCCACATCGTCAAAGGATGACGAGCTGAATTGATTTAGTAATGCTCATTTGTCCGCCTGTTTGACCGCAACATAGTCGCTAACTTTTTGAAATATCTTGATGAAATTTGGTAAGCTGATATATTTTTAAGTTCCATGAGACATTTTTTTTTTTTTTTTTTTGTTTTAATACCCAACGGATTAAACCCTCCAAAGCCCGCCCGACCGGCGCGAGGGGCGCATCCGCATGACGCACGGATTGGTTATTGCCGAGTTGTTGATAGGTGGAGGTTTGTTAAGCGTCGAGATATAAAACTGCTCAGCTACAGAAAAAAAAATCATCAGCTGAGTACTATACATAACAGTTAGAAATTACATAGAAATTATACATATATATACTACATTGTTAAATAAGTGAACATTTTTAATTTATTTGATTTTTTTTTTTTTTGTTAAGAGTTAAGATAGGATAAGACAGTTTTCTCTATGGTAAAAAGTGAATCCGTTATATCAAATGAATTAGAATGAGTGTTAAAATCATGACACAAACACCGAAAAGATTCATTTAATTCGAAATTAGTTCTACACTGCCTCAAAAGAAGAGGTTTGTAATATCTTGACACCCGTGATGGGACGTTGAAGTTTACTTCGTTTAAAAGAATTGGACTAGAAATCAGTCCATTCAGGAGTTTAGCCATAAATATAACGCCTAGCATTTCTCTACGACTTGCAAGAATTGGAAGATTGATAAGCTTTAACCGACTAGTGTAAGGTGGAAGATTATACGCAGAGTCCCACTGAAAATTCCTTAAAGAGAAAAGTAGAAATACAATTAAGTCTATCTGCATGAACTCGATATTGTGGATTCCAGACTATTGATCCGTATTCTAGTATCGGTCTAACTAAGGTGATGGAAAGGGCTTTAGTTACATAAGGGTCACTAAATTCTTTGGACCACCGTTTCACGTATGAAAGAACACCTCTAGCCTTATTGACAGTAGCATTAATATGAAGGTTGAAACTAAGTTTAGCATCTATCGTGACTCCCAAGTCCTCAAAATAGTTTACTGATAGAAGACAAAAATTATTAATTACGTAAGAGGCTGCTGGCAAAGATCTTCGAGATAGGCACATGAATTTGCATTTATTGAGGTTCAGCGGCATTGAATTTACGTTGCACCAAGTAACTAGGCAGTTTAAATCCGCTTGAAGCAAGGGACGTTCTTCGATAAACGCACAAGACCTAAAAAGTTTTACATCATCAGCATACATTAAGATTTTGGAATATTTTATAGTGGTACAGATATCATTAATAAATAGCAAGAACAGAATTGGACCAAGGTGGCTGCCTTGTGGGACGCCAGAGGGAACATCGATGACATTTGAAAAAGTATTTTTAAAAATAACTTTTTGCGTTCGACCGCAGAGATACGACGAGATCCACTGGGTGAGACCAGGTTGGAAGCCAAGCCGATCCAGCTTGTAGATAAGTAAGGAGTGGGATACTTTGTCAAATGCTTTACTGAAATCAGTATAAATAACATCTGTGTGAAGATTTTCTCTAAATCCCTTAGAAACATGAGTTGTGAATTCAAGTAGATTAGTAATGGTAGATTTGCCTTTACAGAATCCGTGTTGCGGTTCTGCAATCAAAGTAGAAATGGAAAATGTTAGCTGATTGGTAACGATAGCTTCAAACAACTTTGGGATGGCCGACAACTTTGCTATTCCTCGATAGTTCTCTACACACGACCTACTACCACTTTTGTGAAGGGGTATGAGAAAAGATTCCTTCCAAGCAGAAGGAAAGACTCCACTTTTTAGGGGCATATTGCATAAATCAGTTAGAGGCTGATAAATGTGTTCAGCGCATTTTTTAAGAAAACAAGTGGGAATTAAATCAGGACCGTACTTGTAAGATTCTTTCAAAGACGTTAAATATGAAAAAAACTTCATCCGGATATATTTCTGGAATATTAATGGTGTTAAGCAGGCATGCTTAACGAACGAAACGATATCATTTCGTTACGATAATCAACGCTAATAAACGAAACGAAGTCACTTCGTTTCGTTTATTAACGTTAAGATCGTCAAATTAACGTTAATTAACGTTAACGTTAAACGTTAACGAAATGATATCGTTTCGTTCGTTAAGCATGCCTGGTGTTAAGTGAGTTAAGCTGAAATGGATATTCATTTGAAAAAGTATTAAATTCACTGGAATAGTTGGACTTGAAAAATTGTGCAAAGAAGTTAGCAATATCTTGATCGTCGCTAGACAAATCACCCTGGTATTTTAAAGCAGAGGGAAACCCTTTAACCCTACGTTTAGAGTTCACGAATTTATAGAAAGCTTTCGGATTGCAAGTTATTTCCCTTTTCATCTTACAGATGTACGTATTATAGCACTTTTTGTTTAATTCAAAATATTTATGACGCAAAATAGAGTAATGCAAGTAATCGGAGTGAGAGCCCGACCTTTTGTATAATTTGTAGAAACGAGATTTTCTGTTTTTTAAGGACATCAGCTCTTTAGTGAATCATATTTGGACTGATTCGGTAGACACACGTTTTCGCTTAGGTACGTGTTTTTCCAAAATACCGTAAATGGTGGTATAAAACTCAGAAACATTTTTGTCAATATCTACACCATATTTGAGCCAAGCCACTGTAGATAAAGTTTGATTAAGTTTACTAAAATTAGCCTTCGCGAATTGAAATCTGAAACTAGAGTCGTATTTAGTAGCAATGCTACTCGGAGAATTTCTTTCGAATTCGTATGCTATTTCCAGGGAAGGATGGTAAGGGTCTTCAGGTACAGTAAGAGGTTTACCCCGGCTTAGAGTACATTTTGATGTATCATCGACAAATACCAAATCAAGGGTCCTCCCGAACATGTTAGGAATTATATTTATCTGTTTAAGGCAAAGTTCAGTTATTTCGGCTAAACATTCGTTGTTGGACAGGTTAGAAGAAATAGGTACAATATTCTGATCAGATATGGTCCATAATACATGCGGGAGATTAAAGTCACCCAGGACTATCATCTAATCAATGGGCTTCATCAATGAATTAACACTTTTGAGCAGGGAAATATGATAAGTCGAAACATATCAGATCGGAACACTAGAGAATGTATCACCGTTCAAACGGTTATGACCCTCCAACAAGGTGCGCCAGTCATTTCAACGCTGCACCAATTGGTCAAACAAATATAATTTGAATAATTTTCCACCTGGTCCCTGCAGCGGAGTAGCGAATGCCCTCTTCCTCCGTCCCATTGGTGGGTTCCGATAAAATATATTTTCTTAGCCGGAGCATCAACTTTCACTCGCATAACATGACCTGGCCAGCGTAGCCGCTGTGTTTTAATTCGCTGGACTACGATGGTATTTGCATAAAGCTCCTACAGCTCATCATTAAATCTTCCGCCGCCTCGATCGTCTGTTAATCATTCGAAAAACTTTTCACTCAAACACTTGCAAAGCCGTTTCATCTGATGTTGTCATGGTCCATGCTTCTGCTCAATGTAGCATGGCGGGTACGGTAAGGGACTTGCAGAGCATGATTTTGATTTTACTTTTCAATTGCCTACTTAATTGGCGCTTAAACGTTTTAACGGTTATAGCCCTCCAACCAGGCGTGCAAGTCGCTTCATAAGCTGAGTCAACTGGCGCCAATTGGTCACACCAAGTAAGTTCATATTGTTTTCTACTTGGTTCCTCCAATGGAGTAGGAGCCGCCCTCTTCCTCTGTTCTATAGGCGGGTAAAAAAAAAAAAAAATACTTTCTTAGTCGAAGCATCACCTTTAATTCGCATAACATGGTCTAGTCAGCGTAGCCCTTGCATTTTAATTCGTTTGATTATATTGATGTCTGCGTAAAGCTCGTAAAGATTATCGTTAAATCATCTTCAATTCTCGCCATCGCAAGCGCAATATCGCTATGATCCATGCTTACGCAACATATAGAAGAACGATAACTCTTTTCTTTCCGGGTTGTTTTTGGTTTTCCTAGTTTGATCCTTTGTGAGTCCATAGAAAGTCTCTGAGCCATTCAACGAATATTCATTATCTTCATATCCCTAATGCCCGTGAACCTAACCTAACAAACCTTTAATTTTGCTTCCGATCATTTAGGACTTGAACGCATTCATCCACTAGCTTAGAAGCAGTTGTGCAAAATTTCACAAAATTTCAAGCCAGCCAAAGATGTCTGGCTGTCCGACATGATGAGGATACTTATGGAAAATAAGGGTCTTCTACAGCAAACTTTTTTTCCTTGATTTCTCTCTGAAAAATAGAGGGGTTGCATCCAATTGGTACCAATTTCTTAAATTTTGGCCTATATATCCCATCTCCGGTTTTTTCATTATTAAATTTCGATATATCCGTGAACTAGAACTCTGAGTCAGGGTCAGTATATGTTGCTGAAATCAACTTAAGAAAGAAAGAAAAATTGTGGCCTACATTTTTCAGTAGAGAAAATGCCATGGTATAGAGTTGATGTATTTTGCTACCATAACATTGCTTTTAAGTTCAAGTACCGTGTACTTAGGCAAACTTTTTTCTCAACGGATCTAGCACTTTTCAAAAATTGAGTATCTCTACCATGAGTACTTCAGAAAATTCTTACCTGCCTTGCTAATATCGTTCAGAGTCGAAATAACATAAGTATTTGTAGAAAGACGCTTGGCTTAAATCTGTCGTTCAAAATTATTTTCATTAAAATTATTAATATACAAAATTACTATGTTTTCTAATTCGTTCTTCATAAATCATACCGCAGTCGACTTTTTGCCCATATGTACAGTTTTACGTTAAAAGTTTCATCAACCCATACGTTTTAGAGTTCTATTATTAAGTCAGGTGTACACTGATATATTTATATATATTGTTACTGCGGTAAGGGAGGAGGTCCTGTAGTAGAAGGTTAGTAGAAAACTAAAGATCGGATATCGAGGTGGAGGGTTCTCAACACACTTCTTCTCTAATCACCGATATATTCAGGTGTCAGTGAACGAAGAACGTTCTGATAAAATATCTTTTAGGAACGCTAAAAGTACTAACTGAGACTTGTATTGTAGGAAGCTGGGAGAGCTATTGCCTGCGGCGCCTACCATTAGTTCGGACCTATCCGAATCTGAGATAGACGTTCTGGTGGAAAACTTGACCTCGGCAAGCAATAGCGCCTTTCAACTCTTCTGCCCATTGAAAACATACAGGGGGAAGGGCAAGACGCCCTGGTGGTCTGATTCTCTTGACGACCTAAGAGCGTCCTGTAGGCGGCTTTTTAACAGAGCCAAGAGGAGTAAACTACCCTACCACCGGACTTGGAGTTCTATAAGGTGAGCCTGGGGATTCATAAAAATGAAATAAGGATAGCCAAGCTAGATTCATGGCGAAGCTTCTATGAAAACGTCGAAGGCTGCAATGAATCCGGGAGGCTTTGAAAAATATTCTCTAGGAATTCCGCCCCTCTGGGGTATTTGAGAGATGATGGTGGGGACTGAATGATGAGTAGCGAGGAGTTCCTAAAGCTTTTACTGGACAATCATTTTCCCGATGTCCCAATTGCGCAGGAATCTTCGCTTGCATGGTCGGCGGTCGTTGGCCATGCAGAAATGCCTGCCATTCCACTACGGCTATGTCAAATAACCTGGCCTATAGGCTCGTTCAAGCCCTATAACTCTACGGGCCCGGATGGCATCAATCCTGCGCAACTTCAAAATTCTTTAGGGATTTCCTGCCGATGGTTGGCCATCATCTACGTTAACTGCCTCAGGCTTAATTATATCCTGAAGTCTTGGCACACGGTCATTTTCATTCCGAAGGCCGGCAGAAGCTCGCATGTATCACCTAAGGATTTCAGGCCTATCGGTCTCTCGCCGTTTCTTCTTAAGACGTTTGAGCGGTTGATTGACCTGTACCTACGGGAAAGGATTCCTCGGGGGTTACTATTGGCTTCACAGCATGCCTACTGCAAGGGCAGGTCGGCGGAAATGGCTTTCCGTTCGATTGTAAAGCAAATAGAGGGGTCCCTAGAACACAAAGAGTTTGCTCTGTGTGCCTTTCTAGACATCGAGGGGGCTTTTAAAAATGTCTAACCGGGGGCAATCGAAAGAGCTCTGGTGGGTTTAGGAGTCGATTGTGGATTGGCGGTCAACCCGGGAAAAACGGAATTGGTTCTTTTTACAAGGAGATATAAGATGTCCGATTACGGAACTTCCTCGACTGGAGGGTTACCGTTGGTACTTTCTGATAGGGTTAAATATTTGGGGATTATTTTGGACTAGAAACTGTCCTGGATACCCAATGTGTAAGATAGGGGCAGGAAGGCCGTGGTTGCCTTATACTGCTGCAGGGGGGATATCGGAAAGAGATGGGGACTCTCGCCAGGAGTGGTACACTGGCTTTATGAGATGGTGTCGAAATGATTCTACTCTATGGGGCGCTGGTCTGGCGGAAAACACTGGACACGGCGACCACCTCCAAATTTTAGTGTCAGTGCAACGGACGGCGCTGATCGGTATCAGTGGAACCCTTAGAATAACACCTACCTTGGCACTGCATGTCATGCTGAACATATGTTCATCCAGTAGATATTGCGGGAAAGGCAGCCGCGGCTCGGTCGTTGGAAAGGCTTCGTGATATAGGCTATGGGCTTTCTGACTTCGGACACTCTAGCTTTCTTACTATTATCGACTGTGTCACGGACAGGACGGACTATTGTATGCCGATAACTGCTCTCTATACAACAATTTGTTAGCCCGCATCGGTACAACTGAAACGGATGAAGACGGCAGTAGAGATCTCTGGTTTCCGCTGACCACCTGTGGTTTGCTCCTCCATAGCTGGGCCTCGGGTCAGCTCAGCAAACGTTGGGCGGATACCACCAGTTGCAGGATAGCAAGATCTTTCTACCCGAAAGTGGATGGCAGGAGGTATGCCGAAGTACTTGGGTTCACTAAGGCTCACCTATCAATGGTCATTAGCGTTTTCATAGGGCACTGCCCCATGGGTATCCATGCGGTATGTGTCAATATACTGGAAACTCTGTCTTGTTGCTGCTTTCGGAACTTTATCGTTGCTACCCAACGATTCTCTAAGTAGCTATATCTACGTCACCGTTTTTTATTGTACGTGGTATCACAACTGGCCTTCATGTTGTCCACGTGAGCTTCCTTATCAGGTCAGCTATTTTTTTTTTTTTTTTTTGAAAAGCTCGGTAAAAATGCTGCAAGAATCATCAAAACTCTTTTTTGTACATTGAAATTTGGTAGCCTAAATATTTATTGAAAAAAATCGCAAGCAAACATTTCGACATTGCGTAATCGCAATCCGTTCATATTTCGGTCACTCCTTTTGCCAATGGTAATGTACCCTACAATTGCAATATTTTTGCCAACTTTGGGGCGGTTCTTTGTTTTTTGAATGGTAACATTTGATGTGGTAAGCCCCATATATGAGTACGGATACATGCATACAATTTCCTATGAAATCCGTATATTATTATTGAAAATAGTCGAAATACGAAAATACAAATTCTTCTTTTTTTAAGGAAATTTCTGAATGTTGGCAAATCTAAAAACTGTATAATACATTTAGGAATATTCCCAGATGGAAAACCTATGCCGATGCCAAAACACCTTGGTCATGAGGGCGTGAGGAGCCTAGGACATTTTTTCTACTTGTCATTAAAAGCCTTTGCAATACCAGAGTAACGGATAATGGGAAACATAAAACCACTACCAAAGACCGGAATCCCAGCCAGTACCTACCGATTTTATGACTTTGGTCAGTAACTAAAACGTTTAAAGTCATTATGATTCCCTCAATTAAATGAAATTCTTCGGTTATCCAGCCATCAGCATGACTTCCGTAAAGTGCATATCACTACCACCGTTCTGCTTCTTGAGCTGTAATTTGGCAGTCGTTCAAGATATCATGATGAAATTTGGCAGGAACGTTACTCCTATTACTATATGTGTGCTGAGTAAAAATTAGCAAAATCAGATGACGAACACGCCCACTTAAAAAACAATTTTTAAAGTAAAATTTTAACAAAAAATTGAATATCTTTACAGTACATAAGTAAATTATGTCAAAATTCAACTCCAGTAATAATATGGTGCAACAAAATACAAAAATAAAAGAAAATTTCAAAATGGCCGTGGATCTGCCCTTTTTAAACGGTTTTATTTAGATTGATTTGACAGGCTGCACGGCTGGCCGGCCAGCGCGAATTTTGTAATTAAAATTTAAGTAACTTCCCGATAAGCTACAAGCTTGAAATTTGGAATATAGTTCAGAACCCGATGACAATTCAATAATAAGAAAACAAAATAATCGCCGCTAGGTGTCTCATGGATCGATATATTCACAAAAATCGTATTTGTGGTCCGATTAGGCTCATATTTGGAACACATAATACATACAAGAATAGAAACCGACCTATGAAAAAAATCGCCGCTAGGTGGAGCAAGGATCAACATATTCACAAAAATCGTATTTGTGGTCCGATTAGGCTCATATTTGGAACACATAATACATACAAGAATAGAAAGCGACCTATGACAAAAAATCGCCGCTAGGTGGTGCATGGATCGAGATATTCACAAAAATCGTATTTGTGTTCCGATTTGGCTCATATTTGGAACACATAATACATACATGAATAGAAAGCGACCTATGAAAAAAATCGCCGTTAGGTGGAGCAAGGATCAAGATATTCACAAAAATCGTATTTGTGGTCCGATTTGGTTCATATTTTGAAATCATATTATACATACAGAAATAGTAACCGCTTTAGTAAAAAAAATTCACGCTAGGTGTCGCAAAAATTGAGATATTCAAAAACCTCGTACTTGTCTGTCCGATTTGGCTCTTTGAACAAATATTATACACAGTCCAGTAGAACTGACATCAAAATACTTTGGAGCACATAAGTTCAAATTTTGTTAGTAAAATTTTATTACAAAAATTCATTTGCCGGTACAAGTAACGTCAGAATACTTCGGAGCACATAAATTAAAATTTTGCTAGTGAAATTTCAGTATAATAAAATAAATAAAAAAAAATAATTTAAGTTAAACGGTTTTACTGAAAGCAATACTTACATTAAGTAGTAATAATACTAAAAGGTAAAAAATAATTAGGTAGGTCATAGGTACTAGTCATCACACTCCTCATCAATCTAGGGCGTTGATCAGACAATTAAATAAAAGCGTAGCTATATTTTATTAAAATAATTTGTTAAAAATAAACGATTGTGGGCACACATTTGCACTGCGGAACACTAGATGACAGTGCAAGCTGTACGTTTTAATTGGTTTACAGCTGATTTCTGTTGATATTTGACAAGAGACTTTTATATACATACATACATACAACGTTCATAAAACATTCGTACATAAAACTTTCATAATTTTGATGGTGGCATCGTAGCCGCTTATAAGCAAATAAGAACAGCTGATTTATGTTGATTTTTGATTGAAGTATAAGTTAAATACCAACATGGTAAGTTGATAAATTTGTATTTTGCGTGAAACCGATTTATTTATTTGGGACGAAGTATCTATGGTTCCTAAAGATGCAATTACCATTCTTGACAAACTTTTAAAAGACATCATGAATGTTAATTTGCCATTTGGAGGAAAAATATTTGTATTTGGAGGTGATTTTAGACAAGTTCTTCCCGTTGGTTGACATGCGATCAGAACTTCAATTATTGAAAATTGTATAAAACGCCCACCGTTGTGGGCAAAAGTAAAAATGTGACCATGAGTTTAAAAACTGGTTGCTCAAACTAGGAAATGGTGACTTAGAAATTCAATCAAATATATCCGAAGATACGATTAAGATACCTCGAAAATGCTACATTGATCATAATAACCTCACTGCTAAAGCCTTTGGAACAAATGAAATAAATGACAGAAGCATATCTAATTTTCATTCAACAGCTATTTTATGTCCAAAAAATGACAATTGCTCCACTTTTAATGAGTTTATTGTATGTAATTTATTGTCAGGTAAGAGTAGAGTGTATCTAAGTGGCGATATAGTTGAGAAAGATGAAACTCATAATGTTCAATGTTATCCAACTGCGTTTTTTAATCCCCTAAATCCTTGCCTCCCCATAAACTTCTTCTGAAGAAAAATGCAATCGTAATGCTGCTTCGTAACCTTAATGCCAAAGCAGGACTTATAAATGGTGCAAGGTTAGTCGTCATTCATTTAGGCGAGAACACAATCACGGTCAAATTAATCGACTCGGGAAAGATAGCAATTATAGCTCGAATTAAACTTACCATGTCAGATCCAACTGTACCTTTCCAGATGACAAGAAAATAGTTTCCGTTAAAAGTAGCTTTCGCTATGACAATTAATGAAGCACAAGGTCAAACCTTTGACAAAGCTGGCTTGTATTTGCCTAGCCCTGTATTTTCGCACGGGCAATTATATGTAGCTTTTTCTAGAGTAATGCCAATTTCACAGAGAGGCTTAATTAGTCAAGTTCTCTACATTAAAGGCCTAATTTAACTCAATCTTCCATAAAAAATACAAATTTTTAATTATCTCATTATTGCTTAATTGAATGCCTAATCTAGTGAAAAATCCAGTCGGTTTTGCTTGGTGCTTCGAATTTCATTGTCAATGCAGCCAATGACAATCAAAAATGAATTATTTTCAATAATTTACAAAAAAGAGAAAAACACGAAAAATTTCAAAACTTAATATTCGCTGCATTTGCTGTAAAAGATAATATGGCTTTTTCGAAAATTGGCATATATTTGGTTACGTGCAACATCTATGGGTAGTTGCGCATGCATTTTTTGTAAAAACGAAATATTTTTTGGGGCTGCTGACAGATGTGCCCTTAATGAAGCAAAAGGCCCTGTATGAAAAGGTAATTTTAATTATTTCATTAAATAGAAATCTGATTCGGTTAAGTTTCTGTGTGAAAACGGTATAAGACGATTTGAGGATATTACCCTTTCAGTGCAAGAAAAATTAAAAAAAAAAAATATATTTTATTTTCACGTTTAATATTGTATTCAAAGAAGTATTGTAAAAATATTTAATTATATATGTATGTAGCTAGAATCTTTAATATCAATGTGTAACATGTGCGGTTCCAGGGGGTGGGGGGACTTTTAGGGGAGTATTTCTCTCATTCATTCTCATTTTTAATTTTCATTGCTTTTTTACGTTATTATTATATATATTTAAAAAAAAAACCACCTTAGAGACCAGCTAGGAAAATAATTATTGCACACGAATTTGCCGTAAATTTGCTGTAGATAAGTGGCATATTTTATAAATTCGAAAAAGAAAATTCAAATTTTTTATGGTGCATCCAAGGCGAATCCATACAACGTGGTGGCAAAGCGAATTCAACCAAATCGCCTTGCAGAAGAATGTCAAGTCAAAATAAAATGTTCATTGATTTCGATTAACTGACATGTTGCAGTACAAGGCGTTGTATGGAAAATTATCAAGAAGAAGCAATCAGCTGTTCGGATAACACCACCTTACTGAATTCGCCTTGGTGCACCGTATGGTAAGTGGCTTATTTTATAAAAATATATAGGCGCATAGTCAAAATAAAATAGGTTTTAAATTTAGTTACTGCTTTTTGATATAATTTTCTATGAGCTATCTGTCAAAAAATCTGCAGCTAAATATAAAATCTATTTTATTTTGACTATGACTATGCGCCATAGTCTTTGCATGTTCCTTCATATACCATTCCAATAATGCCGCTTAAAATATGAGTTACATATGTACGTCTTAGCAGCAACTTTATGATGACATGTGCATCACTTACGAAAGATTTTTGTATTTGAGTTAGGTAGAAAGCTATGCAAATTTTCTGCATTATGCCTGCTATGGTTTCTATGCTCAAAAGAGTGTGTCACGATGGAGCATCCGTAACGCGGTAAACACCCATACGCTAAGATAAATAGAAAAGAAACAGTAGCGATCGTTTTCACCTTTTGATGCAACAGTTAAGGGTAAAAACGCTGATGCCAATGTCTAGTATTGTACATTTGTGCAAATATTAAACAGACACAAAAAACGCCTGCGGTAGCGAAGATAGTGGAATAGCCACTATGGCGCCGTCTGTCTGTATTCTACAAACGTCTGTCTGTTTTGTTATGTATATGCATATGCTTCGTACAGAGTCCTTGGAATGTGTGGTAATTCCCACGCAGTTGACAAGAGCTGAACAGCCTTTGGTGCAAGTAATAAGGCCATAAAAACAGACGCCGACGCCGCACAGTGGAGCGAAATTGAAAATTTGGGACTTAGGGCTTTAAATGTACATTTTCGTATTCTGTGATCTTTTTCCATAATTTATTTGTATATAACATTTTTTCGTAGAACCTAATTTAAAAAAGTAATGACACTTTTAGTAACCGGGTTTCATATCGACATACCCTAACGAGCATATAAGTGTACTTACTTAATTGCCGCTTAACCGTCTAAACGGTTATGGCCGTCCAACAAAGCGCGTCAGTCGCTCCTTCGGTCCGCCAACCGGCGCCAATTGGTCACACCAAGGGAGTTTAAATCGTTTTCCACCTGGTCCTTCCAACGGAGTGGGGGCCGCCCTCTACCTCTGCTTCCATAGGCGGGTTCCGATAGAAACACTTTTTGGCCGGAGCATCATCTTTCATTCGCATAACATGGCCTAGCCAGCGCAGCCGCTGCGTTTTAATTCGCTGGACTATGTTGATGTCTGCGTATAGCTCGTAGAGCTCATCATTAAATCTTCTTCGGTACTCGCCATCGCCAACTCGTAGAGGTCCATAAATCTTTCGAAGAACTTTTCTCTCGAACACTCCCAAAGCCGCTTCATCTGCTGTTGTCATGGTCCATGCATATGTGTACATCTAGGTATTTTTTCCAATTTCCAACAATTTTGGCTTCACTAAAATAATGTTTACTATTCAGACAGGTTTATTGGTAGACGTGGTAAAGCAAGGTAAAATTTTTAAGCGGGGTGACCGATAAGAAAACAAATTTTTTACTTTTATTGAATAAATGAGAAGTTAATATTGGTTAAAATTTTTTTATTATTATCTTACAAGATATGTACATACATAGGTTATTCAGTAATATTTATAATGGAAATTATAGGTTTATGGTAACTGAAATAGGAAGCATACGTTGGAGACTTGATATCTTCTAAATATCTTGAAAATACCGCGTCAATGGTGGTTCCAATGGCATTATTGGAATGGTATATGAAGCTGCAGATTTTTTGACAGATAGCTCATAGAAAATTATATCAAAAAGCAGTAACTAAATTTAAAACCTATTTTATTTTGACAATGCACCTATATATTTTTATAAAATAAGCCACTTACCATACGGTGCACCAAGGCGAATTCAGTAAGGTGGTGTTATCCGAACAGCTGATTGCTTCTTCTTGATAATTTTCCATACAACGCCTTGTACTGCAACATGTCAGTTAATCGAAATCAATGAACATTTTCTTTTGACTTGACATTCTTCTGCACGGCGATTTGGTTGAATTCGCTTTGCCACCACCTTGTATGGATTCGCCTTGGGTGCACCATAAAAAAATTTGAATTTTCTTTTTCGAATTTATAAAATATGCCACTTATCTACAGCAAATTTACGGCAAATTCGTGTGCAAGAATTATTTTCTTATCTGGTCTCTAAGGTGGTTTTCTGAGGGTGGCACGCTAACTTCACGTGAATTTGGCGGTGCACCATAAAAAAAATTTGAATTTTTTTCTCGAATTTATAAAATATGCCACTTATCTACGGCAAATTAACGGCAAATTCGTGTGCAATAATTATTTTCCTAGCTGGTCTCTAAGGTGGTTTTCTGAGGGTGGAACACTAACTTCACGTGAAGTTGGAGTGCCACCCTGTATTTTCTAAAATATGGCCACGGCAAATTTTTTTGTTTCACGGATAAATTACCGCAAATTCACGGCAATTTTCCCAATAGGTAATTTTTTCCACGTAAAAGTTGTCATGCCAACTTCAGAGAGGTGTTAAAAATGCCAGTTGCTAATATGGAAAAATTACAGAACTCATACTAGTTGGAATTTTTGGCAAACTAGTATTCTTTTAGTATAGAACTAAACTAGTTGGTTTGACTGCATGGCAGTAGATGGGAAAGCAACGTTCCTTATACCCGATTTATCGGTCACTAAGCAACAAATTGCCCAAAAATGAGTCTCGCTGTTATCAGCATTAAAGCTGTACAATTGAAACACTTATAGTTCTTAGAAAATTTATGAGCCGGCGTACTATGGGAATAAACCGATCAAATTTCTTGAAAATAAGAAATGATAAAAAATTGGCGAATCTTAAAATAGATTTTTGAGTAATTTCTCGTAGAGCTAGAGTCTTGAAAAAAAAGATAAAACCGTCACTGATGGCACAGGGATTTTAACTATTTTTCAGAAGTTGGAAATTTTGCGCACTAAGGAAAGGTGAGGCTGGCATCAATTTATTTAGAGATCTTTGGAAAAGCCAATCTGAGCATGTTGAAATTAGCTAAAAATATTTAAGTAACTTCTCATTTCGCTAGAAACTTTAAACCTTACGCTTAGATTTCCGCACCGTGACAATGCACAAAAAAAAAAAAAAGGACGTATGGCACTCGGGGACTGCCGCGGTAAAGCTATTGCATATTATCAACTTATGCAATTATAATATTTATGCAACATTTTGTTTTCTTTGATATTAATTCAAGTTTTGTTTTTGATATTAATTCAAGTCAAAATTTTTAAGCGGGGTGACCAATAAGAAAACAAATTGTTTACTTTTATTGAATAAATGAGAAGTTAATATTGGTTAAAAAATTTTTATTATTATCTTACAAGATATGTACATATATAGGTTATTCAGTAATATTTATAATGGAAATTATAGGTTTATGGTAACTGAAATAGGAAACATACGTTTGAGACTTGATATCCTCTAAATATCTTGAAAATACCGCGTCAATGGTGGTCCCATATTTTGTTGTGGATCGCTTTGGATCATTATTTATTTTCAAATTGAATTTTTCAAAAAGAAAACTTGTCAACCGCTCTGATTTTCTATCAGCGAAATTGATGTTGAAATCGCCGGCCAAGATAAGTGGAAATTTATTAGCATTTGTACCAAGTATTTTTGCCCCTTCTTCAGAGTACTCCAGTAAAGTGCGATGAATAAAATGCTCTACCTCGTCCAATTTTGGATTCAGAGAAATATAAATTGCTACCATGACAATGTGTAGACCATTTATAAGTTTGCATAAGCACGCACAAATATCTCCAACAAATGAGCACCTAAAATTAACATCGCTAACTTGTGCAATATTTATTTCAATATTCGGAGTCATAATATTAGTAATGTTATTGTTATTTTGGTAAATAGCTACACCACCCTTTGGAGCAGTATCTCGTTTGAATTGAACAATACATTTGAAATTATGTATTTCAATCGGATTATCACGCGTCATGCAAGTTTCGGTAAGAAGTAAGTCAATTATTTGTCTCGTAACTGAATCTTGTAAATCGTATTTGTGACTATTTAGACTTTGGAAATTGAGAGTAATTATTGAAATGCCATTTCTATTACTAATGAAATCTAAGACACTTTGAGCTATCGTCTGAACACTATTTAAAGACAGTCTTTTGAATTCTTGCAACAAAGATGCAGTCGATGCAGCTTGCTTTCGATTATGATAAAACTTAAATGCGGCATTATCGTTTTTTGTCGTGATATACAATTTTTCAATATTTGTCACCCGAGAGAGCGCAACATAAACGAGTTCCTGAGAATGAGCTTTACTATACTCATATACTATTTCGTCAAAAGTTCCACCTTGCGACTTATGTATAGTTAGAGCAAGAGCTGAAGCTAATGGAAAATGTTTGCGTTTGGCTATACATTTTCTATCCGATGTTAATGAAATATTTGCTGCTCGTAATTCAATGGGTGCCATCTACAGCGCAGTAGTGAAGATAAATGTATACCAAAGACAACAACCAATATTCGCATAAATAGATCCAATTTTATGTAATCGGCTAACACCGAAACTTTTGCTGTTATTAACAGATGTTGTTCCATGATTTTATGTACATATATCAGTTACGGTTTTTTTTTGATTCAGTCGCCACGCTCAAAGCTCGCGATAAAATCTATGCAATAGCTTAAAAAAAGAGGTAGGTGGCACACGGATCAAGATAATGAATTCATACAATTTTAAGAGTCTTGAGATGCCTTTCTAAGTAATTTGCCAGTGAGATAAAGACCTGAAACATTGAACAAAGCTCCGAGTTCTATAAAAATGTAATACCAAGAGAAAACTCCAATAGATGGAACAGGGATCGAAATATTTATAGATCTTTTGAAAATCTGTACTGAGTATGTGGCATCATGCGATCAAATTTTTAGTTAGTTTTCATAGAGTCGACACTAGAAACCCTAATAAGGCACCAAAACAATACAAAAATTTCAAAAATATCCAAAAGTTGGCACATTGAAAAATTCTTACGAAATGAGGAATTCTCGGCGATTTAAAGAGTTAAAATTTTGATCAAAGCTTACAATTCCGTTAAAATATTGTAACGAATTTACTTGCAAATCCTCTTATTTGCAATCTTCTGCTAAGTTCGTATCGCTAAACTGTTGAATAAATAACTCCAATATGTAATAATGCAAAATGGCCTTTATTCAAGTACTTCAGAATAACACTTGTACTTTGCAACGAATAGCTTACTTAATACCAAACTGATTGACAGCTCAAATGAAACTCTACTATTCAAAATAATACTGCTATAGCTCGCTAGATAGCGCTTAATCCAAATCTCAAATCAAACTGAATTACTTCTTACTCGCCTGCACCGCTTTTATAGTTTACGCTGCATACTTCTAGGCTCTTCGATTTCCAGAAGTTACTAGTTGTTTCGGCTACAAAATCGCCAGCCACAACTACGTGCACAAATTATTGCCCTCTCTTGTGACCACTCAGATAAGATATATGCATGTGTTTGTAGTTTACAGTCTCCCGCACGCACATAAGCGTATAAGTAAATTCATCGGTGTGTGACATCTCATCTCTCGCTGCCTTGTATGTAAATGTTGCTCGTCAGAATGTGTACATATGTGTAGACGCAATTATTGATTCGTTTATGTAGATACATAATGATTGAATTATTGATGTGAATTCACGTCACTGCTTAGCATCGGCCTGGAGATGGCAGCACTCCTCAGTTTTGCTAATATTCGTAACAATATATACTTAGTAAAAACAGAGGTAATAGATGTGGCAGCGTTCGGAATATTCACAGATTTCGGGAAGCACACTTCTGGGCATTTGGAATGTTGCGATCAACTTTTCCGTTATTTCACATTTAACTAGTAATATGAATCCTTCCTTAATCTTTGGATCAGTTTTTCAATAAATTCCTGGAAAGTTATATGATTGAATTTTTTCTAAATGTATTTCAGACGCAAGAGGGAGTGAAATACCTATCGCAAAAAGTTTCGCTATGGGGCGGGCAAAACCGTCTTACTGAAGGGAAGAAATGTACGATAAATTTTTAAGAGACTTACTATTGAGCTACAGCTTGAAAATTCACACATTGTTTAGAGAAAAGAAAGAAGGAAAAGGTCCACTAGGTGGCGAACCGGTCGAAGTAATTAACAAATGTATAACTTGGATTCTTTCGATCGGCTTTTGAGTAGGGGTAAGTTTAACACTTTATTTATATAAACAGATCAAACTGCAGGAGTGGAAGTGCTAAAATTTTGTTTTGTTTCTTTTAAGTATACTCAGTATGTATTTGTACATAAGGGTAGTATAACTTTGGTTGGATAACGGTTGTACGTAATGGCATACAGGAACCGAGATAGATTTACACTTCCTTATGTTACAATTATTAGGATCCAAAAAGATTTCGACTAAGCCATGTGCGTTCATCAGCCCGTCCGTTAACGTGATAACTTGAGCAAAAATTGATAAACTGTTCTAAGTTTTGTCACGACCTTATCTGAGCTCGAAATATATTGGTTTTGATGATGGATGTAATCAAGTTATAACCATGCTCAAATATTGAAAATATCGAAAAATGGGAAAATAGTGACAATGCATGCACAAACAGTCATATAGTGGTCAAATTTGACGAGATAAAATAAATAAATGAACACTGCCGAGGGCGACCCCCTTTAGACATTTTTTTTTTCTAATTGAAAACACTTTTTTCTAAAATTTCGATGTTGCTTTGCCCAGGGCGTGAAGCCAGGTTCTTCCGTGTGGTACGCAGAGCACGATACCATCACACCACGGCGGCCGACGAGATAGTTTGGTAAAATTTTGGAAAACAGGCGCAGAACTGAACACAGTGACCACATGACAACAGAAGATGACCTTTGGCTGTGGGAATGTTCGCGAGAAAAGTTCTTCGAAAGATCCATTGGAAGGATTAAGTAAGTAAGTAAGAATATAATTCATTACACGAAACAAAGAATTATAATTTTTCAAAAAAAAACTGTGCTATTACGCCCACTGTGCATCGGGTATGTAGTTCGAAACTGTTTCCTGAATCAAAAACAACAGCAATATGTACTCACAATTTTAAGCTGTGCATCAGTATTTATCACGTGCTCACACAATTTGGTCACTTGGCGCTTGTAAATTTATCGACAGTACTAAAGTGTTTCGTTTAAGACAGGAATATAAAAACCCATTTTCTTATAAAAAATGGCGTACAATAAGCATCCTTATGATCAAATTCGTAATGATTTGCCATCTGAATTGAATACACCAACAGCACCGCCGCCGGCTTATAAGGAAACTAATATTTCGATCACCGAACAACCTGGACCCAGTGGTGTGCCATTGGCCGGTCAATCACCAATACCGCAGTATACATCCATTTATACCAATCCAAATCCACCAGTGGGCCCACAATCAACGCAATTGCGTTGTCCACAGTGCAAATGTGTGGTTAAGACGACGGTTAGACACCGCTCAACGACAAAAACACATTTGGCATGCTTGTTGTTAACGTGGACTGGGTAAGTTTAATTGTGTCGTAAATGAGGGTGTTAACATTTCTAAGTGAAATTCAATTTACAGATGAATATATGTATGTGCCTAAGTAAGATTTTTTAAACGGCATAATTTCATAGTTTTCCACAGAAAAGCCGCCTTTAAGATAGGACACATGAAGTAATCGCCTGAAAATTTAACACCCTGAGGCCCGTCCCCTCATGTGAAATTTAACGAAAAATGTTTTATCTGGCGGATAAATCGTTAAATTTACATGAGGAAGTGTCTCTTATAGACTACTTACATATAATCAAGGGTTATTTGTATAATATTTTTGTTTACGCAGTTGTTGTTGCCTTCCATATTGTATGGATACCTGTCGCAATGCAAATCATTTTTGCCCAATGTGCGGCACATTTCTTGGTACTTATCAATCCTAGGAGCAGCAAAGATGTTTTCAAAGTGTCTACTTTAAATGTGCTTGTAAAATTTCAATGGTTTACTTTGCTAGCTTATAAGCATTTTTGTTGACTTCATTAAAGTATCGCTTATTAAACTATCATTTAAACAAACTGGCATTGAATTTTTTTCAAAAAAAAAAACAAATCGTCGGAAATCATAAACATATACATACATACTATGTGACTTATAATTGCATTGTTTTTGTTTTTATTTTCATTTTATTTTAAGCTGTCCTTATTCATCTGACATTTTTCGTAGTCAAAAATAAATTTTAATGCTACTTTTAAACTTTTTAGGAAAATAAAATGTTTTATTAAGTTCACTGAGTATGTTGTTGTTGTTGTTGTTGTAGCAATGCTCGCCCCACCTAATAGCCGCGACCGATCACAAATTGTCATCAATATCCTCTAACGGGAGTCCAAGGAAACTTGCCGTTTCAACAGGGGTGGACCATAAGGAAAGGGGTGTTAGAGGCGTTGGTTCCACATTACAATTAAAGAGATGGTTGGTATCATGTGGGGACACATTGCAAGCGGGGCATACATTTTGTATGTCGGGGTTGATTCTGGATAGGTAAGAGTAACGTGTTACAGTATCCATAACGAAGTTGAGCAAGAGTAACAAGCGTTTCCCTGGGGAGTATGCGTTCCTCTTCCGCGAGTTTTGAATAATTTTCGTTAAGCACTGGATTCGCCGAGCAATTCCCGGCATAAAGGTCCGACGCCTGTTTATGGAGTTCACCAAGGACCTGCTTGTGTTTTTTCGCTTCATACGGCTGGGTTCTCAGGTGCCGTATTTCCACAAAAATGCTTACGGAGATGACTCCTTAAGCCCCTAGGCGGTGCTGGTTCATCAATCAGATGTCTGTTGGGATGCCCAGGTTTCTGGGTATTCAACAGGAACTGTTTGATCAGCATCTCATTTCTCTCCCTGATGGGGAGTATTCTCGCCTCATTATGCAGATGGTGTTCTGGGGACATAAGAAGACAGCCCGTGGCGATTCTGAGAGCAGTATTTAGGCAGGCCTGTAGTTTCTTCCAGTGGGTGATTTTTAGGCTTGGCGATCATATGGGTGACGCGTAGCACGTAATCGGCTGGCTAATTGCTTTGTATGTAGTCATGAGCGTTTCTTTATCTTTTCCCCAAGTACTGCCAGCGAGGGATTTGAGGATTTTGTTACGGCTCTGAATTCTCGGAACAATTGCGGCTGCGTGCTCACTAAAATGTAGATCCTGATCAAACGTCGCACCCAAGATTTTGGGGTGTAGGACAGTCGGTAGCGTAGTGCCATCGACGTGGATGTTCAAAATGGTCGACATTTGGGACGTCCATGTGGTAAATAAGGTCGCGGAAGATTTAGTCGGTGATAATGCCAGGTTTCGCGAGGCGAAAAAACTGGAGAGATCAGGGAGGTAGCCGTTTATTTTATTGCATAGCGCATCGATCTTTGGGCCTGGGCCTGTGGCCATTATTGTGCAGTCATCGGTGTAGGAAACGATTGTGACTCCCTCCGGTGGTGAAGGTAGCTTAGATATGTAGAAATTAAACAAAAGTGGGGATAGGACACAACCCTGTGGCACCCCTTGTTTAATTCTCCTTGGTTTTGATGTTTCGTTTCTAAATTGCACCAATGCCTGCCGACCACCCAGATAATTTGCGGTCCACCTTTTAAGACATGGGGAAAGGGTAGACCCTTCCAGGTCTTGCAGTAACGAGCCATGGTTGACGGTATCAAAAGCTTTTGATAGGTCTAGCGCTACGAGTACTGTTCTATGGTGCAATTTATCTGGGTGCTAATGGCATTTAGCGCGGTGGTAGTGCTATGGAGTTTTCTGAAGCCAAGCTGATGAGGGGCTAGCTGCAAATTTGCTTGGAAATAAGGGAGCAAAATGGCTTCAAGCGTCTTTGCCACTGGCGATAGGAGAGATATCGGACGATACGACTCACCTATGTTAGCTGGTTTCCCAGGCTTTAGTAGCGGGACCACCTTGGCCATTTTCCATTTCTCAGGTATGACAGAGGTGGAAAGAGACAGGTTGAAAACATGCGCTAAATATTTGAAACCCTCTTTCCCTAGGCTGTTAAGCATCGGCATGGCTATGCCGTCTGGGCCCACTGCTTTGGATGGTTTAGCACGACCAATGGCGTCCTCAACCTCTTTAGCGGTGATGGTGATTGGTGACGTGCTGAATTTGTGTTTATGTCCGTGTCTATTGGCTCTCCGTCTATCTTTGTCGACCGTAGGATGCATTATATATTGTCGGCAGAAAGCGCTCGCGCATTTTTTCGCGTCCGACAGCACTTTGTCGCCAAAGGCGATGTAAACTTTGTCTTTGTTCAGTCGGATTCGATATGGAATTTACGGTGGACCAAAGTTTACCCACCCCGGTAGAAAGGTTACAACCTCTTAGGTGCTCCTCCCATTTCGCCCGCTTGTGTTCATCCACAAGCAATCTGATGCGTTGGTTTATATCCATTAGTTGGGGGTCGCCTGAATCAAGCTGTCTTATAAGGTCACGTTCTCTCGCTAAGTTTGCGGCCTCCACCGGGAAGTGGGGCCGGATTTCGGGAATTCTCCCGGCGGGAATGAAATGTGCCGAGGCGGATTCAATGACCTTACGGAAGGCACGCTCCCCTTGGTGGGCATCAGTCGGGATAGGGAGGGCAGCAAAGCGGTTGTCTGTAAAGGATTTATATTCTTCCCACTTTCCTTTATTGAAGTTTATGAAAGTGCGTTTTTCAGCGACGATGAAGTCGGCGGTACGCTCAAGCGAAATAAGTATGGGCAGGTGGTCGGATGCCAATGTTACCATCGGCTGCCAGATGACGCAGTTTACGAGTTCTGCGCTCACGATTGAGATATCTGGCGAGCTGTGACAGCTTCCTACCATACGTGTGGGGGCGTCTCCGTTTATTGTGCAGAACGTCGTTTCTTTTATTTGATCCGCCAACATCTCACCCCTACTGTCCGCCCGCAAGTTTGAATGCCGTAGATCATGATGGGCATTGAAATCGCCTAAGATAATGCGATTGTTGCCAGTTAGCAAGGCCCTGATATTAGGGCGGTATCCACTGGGGCAACAGGTGGCAGGAGGGATGTAGATGTTGATGATTTCTAGGTTTGCATCGCCTGACCGGACCGATAGGCGTTGACGTTCTAGGACATTGTCCCTGCGGTCGATGCCAGGATCAAATATATAATATTGCACAGAGTGGTGTATGATAAACGAGAGACCGCCTCCATTTCCGCTCTCGCGGTTTTTCCTGTGGACATTATACCCAGAGCATGTCTGCAACGCAGATCTTGCTGAGTTTAGTCTCTTGAATCACAGCAATGCGGATGTTGTGCTGCTTCATGAAATCGACTATCTCCGTAGTCTTCCCAGTTAGTCCATTACAATTTAATTGCAGAATTCTGAAATGCATAAGGGGAGACGCCGTCACTCTGGGGGTAAGTGACGGGTGACTACGCCTGGGTTGTGGAAGGCCAGGGCGCAATTGTTGTTGTGGCCCTGGGACTGGGCGTCCTTGGGCAAGCATTGGGGTACCCGGATGATTTCTGTTTGCGACCTGGCAACATGGGCGATGAAACCCGTCGGGGGTTTGCCGTCGCGGAGACCAGAACATCTAGGAAAGTGGCACCACCCTAGGCAGGAGCTGCATTGGACGGATGTCGCGAACCTATATACTCTGTGCTGGCAGACGGTGCAAACGGAGGTAGGGACTAAGAGTCTGTTTCCCTGACCTGCACGATTGCTGCCGGAAAAGAGGGGGGAGAAGACGGGGGCAGGGGGTGATTATCAGCATTGCTACCAACTCTACTACGAAGGTAGTAGTTATGAGTGGTATCAGTTGTGTGAGTTGTTGGCGCCGTGGGGCGCGAGCAGCAGCAGGTACTTGTTGTGGCTTGCTGAGCAGCGGGGCTGCTGGAAGGTAGTGGGGGGGGGGGGGGGGGGGGCGCTTAGGCGTAGACTACGGGACGCCCTTGGGCGTGAACAGCAAGGAGCTACAAAAGATTTATAAAAGTTACGTTGACGTCGGGTTTTGGGATCAAGCCCAGAACAACCTGTCCGATGCAACCATCCCTTGCACGAGACACACTGAACAGAGTAAGACCGTCCTAAAAAGATTCTTTTCCGGCAGATGCAGCAAAACCATTTCTCAGGACCGGAGTCAGGAGACGGACCCGGGTTGGTTTCGATGCCTTCCCGGAGTAAGAGACTATGGAGCAGTCCTGCTGCAAGGAGCTGCTGGGAGGATGACAATTTGTGGGAGGGACGAAACAAATTAAATGGGGTCACACTGAAATGACAGTCCTTGGTCGGGAAAAATCCCGAGTCGCTCCGGTGCATAGAACCGACTGCCTTGGGAAGCGAACTGAGTATCTTAATATTCCACATCGTCAAAGGATGACGAGCTGAATTGATTTAGTAATGCTCATTTGTCCGCCTGTTTGACCGCAACATAGTCGCTAACTTTTTGAAATATCTTGATGAAATTTGGTAAGCTGATATATTTTTAAGTTCCATGAGACATTTTTTTTTTTTTTTTTTTTTTTTAATACCCAACGGATTAAACCCTCCAAAGCCCGCCCGACCGGCGCGAGGGGCGCATCCGCATGACGCACGGATTTGTTATTGCCGAGTTGTTGATAGGCGGAGGTTTGTTAAGCGTCGAGATCTAAAACTGCTCAGCTACAGAATAAAAATCATCACCTGAGTACTATACATAACAGTTAGAAATTACATAGAAATTATACATATATATACTACATTGTTAAATAAGTGAACATTTTTAATTTATTTGATTTTTTTTTTTTTGTTAAGAGTTAAGATAGGATAAGACAGTTTTCTTTATGGTAAAAAGTGAATCCGTTATATCAAATGAATTAGAATGAGTGTAAAATCATGACACAAACACCGAAAAGATTCATTTAATTCGAAATTAGTTCTACACTGCCTCAAAAGAAGAGGTTTGTAATATCTTGACACCCGTGATGGGACGTTGAAGTTTACTTCGTTTAAAAGAATTGGACTAGAAATCAGTCCATTCAGGAGTTTAGCCATAAATATAACGCCTAGCATTTCTCTACGACTTGCAAGAGTTGGAAGATTGATAAGCTTTAACCGACTAGTATAAAGTGGAAGATTATACGCAGAGTCCCACTGAAAATTCCTTAAAGAGAAAAGTAGAAATTGCTTTTGTATTGATTTAAGTCTATCTGCATGAACTCGATATTGTGGATTCCAGACTATTGATCCGTATTCTAGTATCGGTCTAACTAAGGTGATGGAAAGGGCTTTAGTTACATAAGGGTCACTAAATTCTTTGGACCACCGTTTCACGTATGAAAGAACACCTCTAGCCTTATTGACAGTAGCATTAATATGAAGGTTGAAACTAAGTTTAGCATCTATCGTGACTCCCAAGTCCTCAAAATAGTTTACTGATAGAAGACAAAAATTATTAATTACGTAAGAGGCTGCTGGCAAAGATCTTCGAGATAGGCACATGAATTTGCATTTATTGAGGTTCAGCGGCATTGCATTTACGTTGCACCAAGTAACTAGGCAGTTTAAATCCGCTTGAAGCAAGGGACGTTCTTCGATAAACGCATAAGACCTAAAAAGTTTTACATCATCAGCATACATTAAGATTTTGGAATATTTTATAGTGGTACAGATATCATTAATAAATAGCAAGAACAGAATTGGACCAAGGTGGCTGCCTTGTGGGACGCCAGAGGGAACATCGATGACATTTGAAAAAGTATTTTTAAAAATAACTTTTTGCGTTCGACCGCAGAGATACGACGAGATCCACTGGGTGAGACCAGGTTGGAAGCCAAACCGATCCAGCTTGTAGATAAGTAAGGAGTGGGATACTTTGTCAAATGCTTTACTGAAATCAGTATAAATAACATCTGTGTGAAGATTTTCTCTAAATCCCTTAGAAACATGAGTTGTGAATTCAAGTAGATTAGTAATGGTAGATTTGCCTTTACAGAATCCGTGTTGCGGTTCTGCAATCAAAGTAGAAATGGAAAATGTTAGCTGATTGGTAACGATAGCTTCAAACAACTTTGGGATGGCCGACAACTTTGCTATTCCTCGATAGTTCTCTACACACGACCTACTACCACTTTTGTGAAGGGGTATGAGAAAAGATTCCTTCCAAGCAGAAGGAAACACTCCACTTTTTAGGGGCATATTGCATAAATCAGTTAGAGGCTGATAAATGTGTTCAGCGCATTTTTTAAGAAAACAAGTGGGAATTAAATCAGGACCGTACTTGTAAGATTCTTTCAAAGACGTTAAATATGAAAAAAACTTCATCCGGATATATTTCTGGAATATTAATGGTGTTAAGCAGGCATGCTTAACGAACGAAACGATATCATTTCGTTACGATAATCAACGCTAATAAACGAAACGAAGTCACTTCGTTTCGTTTATTAACGTTAAGATCGTCAAATTAACGTTAATTAACGTTAACGTTAAACGTTAACGAAATGATATCGTTTCGTTCGTTAAGCATGCCTGGTGTTAAGTGAGTTAAGCTGAAATGGATATTCATTTGAAAAAGTATTAAATTCACTGGAATAGTTGGACTTGAAAAATTGTGCAAAGAAGTTAGCAATATCTTGATCGTCGCTAGACAAATCACCCTGGTATTTTAAAGCAGAGGGAAACCCTTTAACCCTACGTTTAGAGTTCACGAAATTATAGAAAGCTTTCGGATTGCAAGTTATTTTCCTTTTCATCTTACAGATGTACGTATTATAGCACTTTTTGTTTAATTCAAAATATTTACATATGACGCAAAATAGAGTAATGCAAGTAATCGGAGTGAGAGCCCGACCTTTTGTATAATTTGTAGAAACGAGATTTTCTGTTTTTTAAGGACTTCAGCTCTTTAGTGAATCATATTTGGACTGATTCGGTAGACACACGTTTTCGCTTAGGTACGTGTTTTTCCAAAATACCGTAAATGGTGGTATAAAACTCAGAAACATTTTTGTCAATATCTACACCATATTTGAGCCAAGCCACTGTAGATAAAGTTTGATTAAATTTACTAAAATTAGCCTTCGCGAATTGAAATCTGAAACTAGAGTCGTATTTAGTAGCAATGCTACTCGGAGAATTTCTTTCGAATTCGTATGCTATTTCCAGGGAAGGATGGTAAGGGTCTTCAGGTACAGTAAGAGGTTTACCCCGGCTTAGAGTACATTTTGATGTATCATCGACAAATACCAAATCAAGGGTCCTCCCGAACATGTTAGGAATTATATTTATCTGTTTAAGGCAAAGTTCAGTTATTTCAGCTAAAAATTCGTTGTTGGACAGGCTAGAAGAAATAGGTACAATATTCTGATCAGATATGGTCCATAATACATGCGGGAGATTAAAGTCACCCAGGACTATCATCTAATCAATGGGCTTCATCAATGAATTAACACTTTTGAGCAGGGAAATATGATAAGTCGAAATATATCAGATCGGAACACTAGAGAATGTATCACCGTTCAAACGGTTATGACCCTCCAACAAGGTGCGCCAGTCATTTCAACGCTGCGCCAATTGGTCAAACAAATATAATTTGAATAATTTTCCACCTGGTCCCTGCAGCGGAGTAGCGAATGCCCTCTTCCTCCGTCCCATTAGTGGGTTCCGATAAAATATATTTTCTTAGCCGGAGCATCAACTTTTACTCGCATAACATGACCTGGCCAGCGTAGCCGCTGTGGTTTAATTCGCTGGACTACGATGGTATTTGCATAAAGCTCCTACAGCTCATCATTAAATCTTCCGCCGCCTCGATCGTCTGTTAATCATTCGAAAAACTTTTCACTCAAACACTTGCAAAGCCGTTTCATCTGATGTTCTCATGGTCCATGCTTCTGCTCAATGTAGCATGGCGGGTACGGTAAGGGACTTGCAGAGCATGATTTTGATTTTACTTTTCAATTGCCTACTTAATTGGCGCTTAAACGTTTTAACGGTTATAGCCCTCCAACCAGGCGTGCAAGTCGCTCCATAAGCTGAGTCAACTGGCGCCAATTGGTCACACCAAGTAAGTTCATATTGTTTTCTACTTGGTTCCTCCAATGGAGTAGGAGCCGCCCTCTTCCTCTGTTCTATAGGCGGGTAAAAAAAAAAAAAATACTTTCTTAGTCGAAGCATCACCTTTAATTCGCATAACATGGTCTAGTCAGCGTAGCCCTTGCATTTTAATTCGTTTGATTATATTGATGTCTGCGTAAAGCTCGTAAAGATTATCGTTAAATCATCTTCAATTCTCGCCATCGCAAGCGCAATATCGCTATGATCCATGTTTACGCAACATATAGAAGAACGATAACTCTTTTCTTTCCGGGTTGTTTTTGGTTTTCCTAGTTTGATCCTTTGTGAGTCCATAGAAAGTCTCTGAGCCATTCAACGAATATTCATTATCTTCATATCCCTAATGCCCGTGAACCTAACCTAACAAACCTTTAATTTTGCTTCCGATCATTTAGGACTTGAACGCATTCATCCACTAGCTTAGAAGCAGTTGTGCAAAATTTCAAGCCAGCCAAAGATATCTGGCTGTCCGACATGATGAGGATACTTATGGAAAATAAGGGTCTTCTACAGCAAACTTTTTTTCCTTGATTTCTCTCTGAAAAATAGAGGGGTTGCATCCAATTGGTACCAATTTCTTAAATTTTGGCTATAGATCCCATTTCGGGTTTTTTCATTATTAAATTTCGATATATCCGTGAACTAGAACTCTGACTCAGGGTCAGTATATGTTGCTGAAATCAACTTAAGAAAGAAAGAAAAATTGTGGCCTACATTTTTCAGTAGAGAAAATGCCATGGTATAGAGTTGATGTATTTTGCTACCATAACATTGCTTTTAAGTTCAAGTACCGTGTACTTAGGCAAACTTTTTTCTCAACGGATCTAGCACTTTTCAAAAATTGAGTATCTCTACCATGAGTACTTCAGAAAAGTCTTACCTGCCTTGCAAATATCGTTCAGAGTCGAAATAACATAAGTATTTGTAGAAAGACGCTTGGCTTAAATCTGTCGTTCAAAATTATTTTCATTAAAATTATTAATATACAAAATTACTATGTTTTCTAATTCGTTCCTCATAAATCATACCGCAGTCGACTTTTTGCCCATATGTACAGTTTTACGTTAAAAGTTTCATCAACCCATACGTTGTAGAGTTCTATTATTAAGTCAGGTGTACACTGATATATTTATATATATTGTTACTGCGGTAAGGGAGGAGGTCCTGTAGTAGAAGGTTAGTAGAAAACTAAAGATCGGATATCGAGGTGGAGGGTTCTCAACACACTTCTTCTCTAATCACCGATATATTCAGGTGTCAGTGAACGAAGAACGTCCTGATCAAATATCTTTTAGGAACGCTAAAAGTACTAACTGAGACTTGTATTGTAGGAAGCTGGGAGAGCTATTGCCTGCGGCGCCTACCATTAGTTCGGACCTATCCGAATCTGAGATAGACGTTCTGGTGGAAAACTTGACCTCGGCAAGCAATAGCGCCTTTCAACTCTTCTGCCCGTTGAAAACATACAGGAGGAAGGGCAAGACGCCCTGGTGGTCTGATTCTCTTGACGACCTAAGAGCGTCCTGTAGGCGGCTTTTTAACAGAGCCAGGAGGAGTAAACTTCCCTACCACCGGACTTGGAGTTCTATAAGGTGAGCCTGGGGATTCATAAAAATGAAATAAGGATAGCCAAGCTAGATTCATGGCGAAGCTTCTATGAAAACGTCGAAGGCTGCAATGAATCCGGGAGGCTTTGAAAAATACTCTCTAGGAATTCCGCCCCTCTGGGGTATTTGAGAGATGAGGGTGGGGACTGAATGATGAGTAGCGAGGAGTTCCTAAAGCTTTTACTGGACAATCATTTTCCCGATGTCCCAATTGCGCAGGAATCTTCGCTTGCATGGTCGGCGGTCGTTGGCCATGCAGAAATGCCTGCCATTCCACTACGGGTATGTCAAATAACCTGGCCTATAGGCTCGTTCAAGCCCTATAACTCTACGGGCCCGGATGGCATCAATCCTGCGCAACTTCAAAATTCTTTAGGGATTTCCTGCCGATGGTTGGCCATCATCTACGTTAACTGCCTCAGGCTTAATTATATCCTGAAGTCTTGGCACACGGTCATCTTCATTCCGAAGGCCGGCAGAAGCTCGCATGTATCACCTAAGGATTTCAGGCCTATCGGTCTCTCGCCGTTTCTTCTTAAGACGTTTGAGCGGTTGATTGACCTGTACCTACGGGAAAGGATTCCTCGGGGGTTACTATTGGCTTCACAGCATGCCTACTGCAAGGGCAGGTCGGCGGAAACGGCTTTCCGTTCGATTGTAAAGCAAATAGAGGGGTCCCTAGAACACAAAGAGTTTGCTCTGTGTGCCTTTCTAGACATCGAGGGGGCTTTTAAAAATGTCTAACCGGGGGCAATCGAAAGAGCTCTGGTGGGTTTAGGAGTCGATTGTGGATTGGCGGTCAACCCGGGAAAAACGGAATTGGTTCTTTTTACAAGGAGATATAAGATGTCCGATTACGGAACTTCCTCGACTGGAGGGTTACCGTTGGTACTTTCTGATAGGGTTAAATATTTGGGGATTATTTTGGACTAGAAACTGTCCTGGATACCCAATGTGTAAGATAGGGGTAGGAAGGCCGTGGTTGCCTTATACTGCTGCAGGGGGGATATCGGAAAGAGATGGGGACTCACGCCAGGAGTAGCACACTGGCTTTATGAGATGGTGTCGAAATGATTCTACTCTATGGGGCGCTGGTCTGGTGGAAAACACTGGACACGGCGACCACCTCCAAATTTTAGTGTCAGTGCAACGGACGGCGCTGATCGGTATCAGTGGAACCCTTAGAACAACACCTACCTTGGCACTGCATGTCATGCTGAACATATGTTCATCCAGTAGATATTGCGGGAAAGGCAGCCGCGGCTCGGTCGTTGGAAAGGCTTCGTGATATAGGCTATGGGCTTTCTGACTTCGGACACTCTAGCTTTCTTACTATTATCGACTGTGTCACGGACAGGACGGACTATTGTATGCCGATAACTGCTCTCTATACAACAATTTGTTAGCCCGCATCGGTACAACTGAAACGGATGAAGACGGCAGTAGAGATCTCTGGTTTCCGCTGCCCACCTGTGGTTTGCTCCTCCATAGCTGGGCCTCGGGTCAGCTCAGCAAACGTTGGGCGGATACCACCTCTTGCAGGATAGCAAGATCTTTCTACCCGAAAGTGGATGGCAGGAGGTATGCCGAAGTACTTGGGTTCACTAAGGCTCACTTATCAATGGTCATTAGCGTTTTCATAGGGCACTGCCCCATGGGTATCCATGCGGTATGTGTCAATATACTGGAAACTCTGTCTTGTTGCTGCTTTCGGAACTTTATCGTTGCTACCCAACGATTCTCTAAGTAGCTATATCTACGTCACCGTTTTTTATTGTACGTGGTATCACAACTGGCCTTCATGTTGTCCACGTGAGCTTGCTTATCAGGGCAGCTATTTTTTTTTTTTTTTTTGAACAGCTCGGTAAAAATGCTGCAAGGATCATCAAAACTCTTTTTTGTACAGTGAAATTTGGTAGTCTAAATATTTATTGAAAAAAATCGCAAGCAAACATTTCGACATTGCGTAATCGCAATCCGTTCATATTTCGGTCACTCCTTTTGCCAATGGTAATGTACCCTACAATTGCAATATTTTTGCCAACTTTGGGGCGGTTCTTTGTTTTTTGAATGGTAACATTTGACGTGGTAAGCCCCATATATGAGTACGGATACATGCATACAATTTCCTATGAGATCCGTATATTATTATTGAAAATAGTCGAAATACGAAAATACAAATTCTTCTTTTTTTAAGGAAATTTCTGAATGTTGGCAAATCTAAAAACTGTATAATACATTTAGGAATATTCCCAGTTGGAAAACCTATGCCGATGCCAAAACACCTTGGTCATGAGGGCGTGAGTTGCCTAGGACATTTTTTCTACTTGTCATTAAAAGCCTTTGCAATACCAGAGTAACGGATAATGGTAAACATAAAACCACTACCAAAGACCGGAATCCCAGCCAGTACCTACCGATTTTATGACTTTGGTCAGTAACTAAAACGTTTAAAGTCATTATGATTCCCTCAATTAAATGAAATTCTTCGGTTATCCAGCCATCAGCATGACTTCCGTAAAGTGCATATCACTACCACCGTTCTGCTTCTTGAGCTGTAATTTGGCAGTCGTTCAAGATATCATGATGAAATTTGGCAGGAACGTTACTCCTATTACTATATGTGTGCTGAGTAAAAATCAGCAAAATCAGATGACGAACACGCCCACTTAAAAAACAATTTTTAAAGTAAAATTTTAACAAAAAATTGAATATCTTTACAGTACATAAGTAAATTATGTCAAAATTCAACTCCAGTAATAATATGGTGCAACAAAATACAAAAATAAAAGAAAATTTCAAAATGGCCGTGGATCTGCCCTTTTTAAACGGTTTTATTTATGTTGATTTGACAGGCTGCACGGCTGGCCGGCCAGCGCGAATTTTGTAATTAAAATTTAAGTAACTTCCCGATAAGCTACAAGCTTGAAATTTGGAATATAGTTCAGAACCCGATGACAATTCAATAATAAGAAAACAAAATAATCGCCGCTAGGTGTCGCATGGATCGATATATTCACAAAAATCGTATTTGTGGTCCGATTAGGCTCATATTTGAAACACATAATACATACAAGAATAGAAACCGACCTATGAAAAAAATCGCCGCTAGGTGGAGCAAGGATCAAGATATTCACAAAAATCGTATTTGTGGTCCGATTAGGCTCATATTTGGAACACATAATACATACAAGAATAGAAAGCGACCTATGACAAAAAATCGCCGCTAGGTGGTGCATGGATCGAGATATTCACAAAAATCGTATTTTTGTTCCGATTTGGCTCATATTTGGAACACATAATACATACATGAATAGAAAGCGACCTATGAAAAAATAGCCGCTAGGTGGAGCAAGGATCAAGATATTCACAAAAATCGTATTTGTGGTCCGATTTGGTTCATATTTTGAAATCATATTATACATACAGAAATAGTAACCGCTTTAGTAAAAAAAATTCACGCTAGGTGTCGCAAAAATTGAGATATTCAAAAACCTAGTACTTGTCTGTCCGATTTGGCTCTTTGAACAAATATTATACACAGTCCAGTAGAACTGACATCAAAATACTTTGGAGCACATAAGTTCAAATTTTGTTAGTAAAATTTTATTACAAAAATTCATTTGCCGGTACAAGTAAAGTCAGAATACTTCGGAGCACATAAATTAAAATTTTGCTAGTGAAATTTCAGTATAATAAAATAAATAAAAAAAAATAATTTAAGTTAAACGGTTTTACTGAAAGCAATACTTACATTAAGTAGTAATAATACTTAAAGGTAAAAAATAATTAGGTAGGTCATAGGTACTAGTCATCACACTCCTCATCAATCTAGGGCGTTGATCAGACAATTAAATAAAAGCGTAGCTATATTTTATTAAAATAATTTGTTAAAAATAAACGATTGTGGGCACACATTTGCACTGCGGAACACTAGATGACAGTGCAAGCTGTACGTTTTAATTGGTTTACAGCTGATTTCTGTTGATATTTGACAAGAGACTTTTATATACATACATACATACAACGTTCATAAAACATTCGTACATAAAACTTTCATAATTTTGATGGTAGCATCGTAGACGCATATAAGCAAATAAGAACAGCTGATTTCTGTTGATTTTTGATTGAAGTATAAGTTAAATACCAACATGCTAAGTTGATAAATTTGTATTTTGCGTGAAACCGATTTATTTATTTGGGACGAAGTATCTATGGTTCCTAAAGATGCAATTACTATTCTTGACAAACTTTTAAAAGACATCATGAATGTTAATTTGCCATTTGGAGGAAAAATATTTGTATTTGGAGGTGATTTTAGACAAGTTCTTCCCGTTGGTTGACATGCGATCAGAACTTCAATTATTGAAAATTGTATAAAACGCCCACCGTTGTGGGCAAAAGTAAAAATTCGACCATGAGTTTAAAAACTGGTTGCTCAAACTAGGAAATGGTGACTTAGAAATTCAATCAAATATATCCGAAGATACGATTAAGATACCTCGAAAATGCTACATTGATCATAATAACCTCACTGCTAAAGTCTTTGGAACAAATGAAATAAATGACAGAAGCATATCTAATTTTCATTCAACAGCTATTTTATGTCCAAAAAATGACAATTGCTCCACTTTTAATGAGTTTATTGTATGTAATTTATTGTCAGGTAAGAGTAGAGTGTATCTAAGTGGCGATATAGTTGAGAAAGATGAAACTCATAATGTTCAATGTTATCCAACTGCGTTTTTTAATCCCCTAAATCCTTCCGGCTTGCCTCCCCATAAACTTCTTCTGAAGAAAAATGCAATCGTAATGCTGCTTCGTAACCTTAATGCCAAAGCAGGACTTATAAATGGTGCAAGGTTAGTCGTCATTCATTTAGGCGAGAACACAATCACGGTCAAATTAATCGACTCGGGAAAGATAGCAATTATAGCTCGAATTAAACTTACCATGTCCGATCCAACTGTACCTTTCCAGATGACAAGAAAATAGTTTCCGTTAAAAGTAGCTTTCGCTATGACAATTAATGAAGCACAAGGTCAAACCTTTGACAAAGCTGGCTTATATTTGCCTAGCCCTGTATTTTCGCACGGGCAATTATATGTAGCTTTTTCTAGAGTAATGCCAATTTCACAGAGAGGCTTAATTAGTCAAGTTTTCTACATTAAAGGCCTAATTTAACTCAATCTTCTATAAAAAATACAAATTTTTAATTATCTCATTATTGCTTAATTGAATGCCTAATCGAGTGAAAAATCCAGTCGGTTTTGCTTGGTGCTTCGAATTTCATTGTCAATGCAGCCAATGACAATCAAAAATGAATTATTTTCAATAATTTACAAAAAAGAGAAAAACACGAAACTTTTCAAAACTTAATATTCGCTGCATTTGCTGTAAAAGATAATATGGCTTTTTCGAAAATTGGCATATATTTGGTTACGTGCAACATCTATGGGTAGTTGCGCATGCACTTTTTGTAAAAACGAAATATCTTTTGGGGCTGCTGACAGATGTGCGCTTAATGAAGCAAAAGGCCCTGTATGAAAAGGTAATTTTAATTATTTCATTAAATAGAAATCTGATTCGGTTAAGTTTCTGTGTGAAAACGGTATAAGACGATTTGAGGATATTACCCTTTCAGTGCAAGAAAAATTAAAAAAAAAATTATTTTATTTTCACGTTTAATATTGTATTCAAAGAAGTATTGTAAAAATATTTAATTATATATGTAGCTAGAATCTTTAATATCAATGTGTAACATGTGTGGTTCCAGGGGGGGGGGGGGGGGACTTTTAGGGGAGTATTTTGTTATCATACCACGGATTTTTACTCATTTTTAATTTTCATTGCTTTTTTACGTTATTATTATATATATTTAAAAAAAAAACCACCTTAGAGACCAGCTAGGAAAATAATTATTGCACACGAATTTGCCGTAAATTTGCTGTAGATAAGTGGCATATTTTATAAATTCGAAAAAGAAAATTCAAATTTTTTTATGGTGCATCCAAGGCGAATCCATACAAGGTGGTGGCAAAGCGAATTCAACCAAATCGCCGTGCAGAAGAATGTCAAGTCAAAATAAAATGTTCATTGATTTCGATTAACTGACATGTTGCAGTACAAGGCGTTGTATGGAAAATTATCAAGAAGAAGAAATCAGCTGTTCGGATAACACCACCTTACTGAATTCGCCTTGGTGCACCGTATGGTAAGTGGCTTATTTTATAAAAATATATAGGCGCATAGTCAAAATAAAATAGGTTTTAAATTTAGTTACTGCTTTTTGATATAATTTTCTATGAGCTATCTGTCAAAAAATCTGCAGCTAAATATAAAATCTATTTTATTTTGACATTGACTATGCGCCATAGTCTTTGCATGTTCCTTCATATACCATTCCAATAATGCCGCTTAAAATATGAGTTACATATGTACGTCTTAGCAACAACTTTATGATGACATGTGCATCACTTACGAAAGATTTTTGTATTTGAGTTAGGTAGAAAGCTATGCAAATTTTCTGCATTATGCCTGCTATGGTTTCTATGCTCAAAAGAGTGTGTCACGATGGAGCATCCGTAACGCGGGAAACACCCATACGCTAAGATAAATACATATGTACAGAGTCCTTGGAATGTGTGGTAATTCCCACGCAGTTGACAAGAGCTGAACAGCCTTTGGTGCAAGTAATAAGGCCATAAAAACAGACGCCGACGCCGCACAGTGGAGCGAAATTGAAAATTTGGGACTTAGGGCTTTAAATGTACATTTTCGTATTCTGTGATCTTTTTCCATAATTTATTTTTATATAACATTTTTTCGTAGAACCTAATTTAAAAAAGTAATGACACTTTTAGTAACCGGGTTTTATATCGACATACCCTAACGAGCATATATGTGTACTTACTTAATTGGCGCTTAACCGTCTAAACGGTTATGGCCGTCCAACAAGGCGCGTCAGTCGCTCCTTCGCTCCGCCAACCGGCGCCAATTGGTCACACCAAGGGAGTTTAAATCGTTTTCCACCTGGTCCTTCCAACGGAGTGCGGGCCGCCCTCTACCTCTGCTTCCATAGGCGGGTTCCGATAGAAACACTTTCTTGGCCGGAGCATCATCTTTCATTCGCATAACATGGCCTAGCAAGCGCAGCCGCTGCGTTTTAATTCGCTGGACTATATTGATGTCTGCGTATAGCTCGTAGAGCTCATCATTAAATCTTCTTCGGTACTCGCCTTCGCCAACGCGTAGAGGTCCATAAATCTTTCGAAGAACCTTTCTCTCGAACACTCCCAAAGCCGCTTCATCTGCTGTTGTCATGGTCCATGCATATGTGTATATCTAGGTATTTTTTCCAATTTCCAACAATTTTGGCTTCACTAAAATAATGTTTACTATTCAGACAGGTTTACTGGTAGACGTGGTAAAGCAAGGCACGGTACAACGAATGATGGAAATACCGCTAGTATTTTTCGTTGACATTGAAACTACCGCCTCTATAACTGGTGTTAATGAAAATTTCATTCAAAGATTCTCGATAATATTAGGGTCACTTTCATGTGGGTCTCCAATAAATGTACAAAAGTTCAACATGTACGCCAGAGAAACCATTCGAGTTTACGTCGAACTATATGAATGGTATTACATGCCTTCAAGTGTACATAAAATTTTAGTACAAGGAACTTCAATACTAGAGCATTTTGGTTCCATTCCTATCGGAAAGTTGGCCGAAGAAGCCGCTGAATCCAGAAATAAAGATTTTAGAGCACATCGTCGAGACCATGCAAGAAACATTAGCCGCAAAGTCACAAATGAGGACATTTTAATAATTTGTTAGTTACTTTTTTCGAATTTATAAAATATGCCACTTATCTACGGCAAATTTACGGCAAATTCGTGTGCAAGAATTATTTTCCTAGCTGGCCTCTAAGGTGGTTTTCTGAGGGTGGAACACTAACTTCACGTGAAGTTGGCGTGCCACCTTGTATTCTCTAAAACATGGCCACGGCAAATTTTTTTTGTTTCACGGATAAATTACGGCAAATTCACTGCATTTTTCCCAATAGGTAATTTTTTCCACGTAAAAGTTGTCATGCCAACTTCAGAGAGGTGTTAAAAATGCCAGTTGCTAATATGGAAAAATTACAGAACTCATACTAGTTGGAATTTTGGGCAAACTAGTATTCTTTTAGTATAGAACTAAACTAGTTGGTTTGACTGCATGGCAGTAGATGGGAAAGCAACGTTCCTTATACCCGATTTATAGGTCACTAAGCAACAAATTGCCCAAAAATGAGTCTCGCTGTTATCAGCATTAAAGCTGTACAATTGAAACACTTATAGTTCTTAGAAAATTTATGAGCCGGCGTACTATGGGAATAAACCGATCAAATTTCTTGAAAATAAGAAATGATAAAAAATTGGCGAATCTTAAAATAGATTTTTGAGTAATTTCTCGTAGAGCTAGAGTCTTCAAAAAAAGACAAAACCGTCACTAGATGGCACAGGGATTTTAACTATTTTTCAGAAGTTGGAAATTTTGCGCACTAAGGACAAAAATATAGGTGAGGCTGCCATCAAAATATTTAGAGATCTGTGGAAAAGCCAATCTGAGCATGTTGAAATTAGCTAAAGATATTTAAGCAACTTTTCATTTCGCTAGAAACTTTAAACCTTACGCTTAGATTTCCGCACCGTGACAATGCACAAAAAAAAAAGGACGTATGGCACTCGGGGACTGCCGCGGTAAAGCTATTGCATATTATCAACTTATGCAATTATAATATTTATGCAACATTTTGTTTTCTTTGATATTAATTCAAGTTTTGTCTTTGATATTAATTCAAGTCAAAATTTTTAAGCGGGGTGACCAATAAGAAAACAAATTTTTTACTTTTATTGAATAAATGAGAAGTTAATATTGGTTAAAAAATTTTTATTATTATCTTACAAGATATGTACATATATAGGTTATTCAGTAATATTTATAATGGAAATTATAGGTTTATGGTAACTGAAATAGGAAACATACGTTTGAGACTTGATATCCTCTAAATATCTTGAAAATACCGCGTCAATGGTGGTCCCATATTTTGTTGTGGATCGTTTTGGATCATTATTTATTTTCAGATTGAATTTTTCAAAAAGAAAACTTGTCAACCGCTCTGATTTTCTATCAGCGAAATTGATGTTGAAATCGCCGACCAAGATAAGTGGAAATTTATTAGCATTTGTACCAAGTATTTTTGCCCCTTCTTCAGAGTACTCGAGTAGAGTGCGATGAATAAAATGCTCTACCTCGTCTAATTTTGGATTCGGAGAAATATAAATTGCTACCATGACAATGTGTAGACCATTTCTAAGTTTGCATAAGTACGCATAAATATATCCAACAAATGAGCACCTAAAATTAACATCGCTAACTTGTGCAATATTTATTTCAATATTCGGTGTCATAATATTAGTAACGTTATTGTTATTTTGGTAAATAGCTACACCACCCTTTGGAGCAGTATCTCGTTTGAATTGAACAATACATTTGAAATTAGGTATTTCAATCGGATTATCACGCGTCATGTAAGTTTCGGTAAGAAGTAAGTCAATTATTTGTCTCGTAACTGAATCTTGTAAATCGTATTTGTGACTATTTAGACTTTGGCAATTGAGAGTAATTATTGAAATGCCATTTCTATTACTAATGAAATCTAAGACACTTTGAGCTATCGTCTGAACACTATTTAAAGACAGTCTTTTGAATTCTTGCAACAAAGATGCAGTCGATGCAGCTTGCTTTCGATTACGATAAAACTTAAATGCGGCATTATCGTTTTTTGTCGTGATATACAATTTTCCAATATTTGTCACCCGAGAGAGCGCAACATAAACGAGTTCCTGAGAATGAGCTTTACTATACTCATATACTATTTCGTCAAAAGTTCCACCTTGCGGCTTATGTATAGTTAGAGCAAGAGCTGAAGCTAATGGAAAATGTTTGCGTTTGGCTATACATTTTCTATCCGATGTTAATGAAATATTTGCTGCTCGTAATTCAATGGGTGCCATCTACAGCGCAGTAGTGAAGATAAATGTATACCAAAGACAACAACCAATATTCGCATAAATAGATCCAATTTTATGTAATCGGCCGTTGCTAACACCGAAACTTTTGCTGTTATTAACAGATGTTGTTCCATGATTTTATGTACATATATCAGTTACGGTTTTTTTTTGATTCAGTCGCCAAGCCCCCGATAAAATCTATGCAATAGCTTAAAAAAGCGGTAGGTGGCACACGGATCAAGATAATGAATTGATACAAGTTTAGGAGTCTTGAGATGCCTTTCTAAGTAATTTGCCAGTGATATAAAGACCTGAAACATTGAACAAAGCTCAGAGTTCTATAAAAATGTAATACCAAGAGAAAACTCCAATAGATGGAACAGGGATCGAAATATTTATAGATCTTTTGAAAATCTGTACTGAGTATGTGTCATCATGCGATCAAATTTTAAGTTAGTTTTCATAGAGTCGACACTAGAAACCCTAATAAGGCACCAAAACAATACAAAAATTTCAAAAATATCCAAAAGTTGGCACATTGAAAAATTCTTACGAAATGAGGAATTCTCGGCGATTTAAAGAGTTAAAATTTTGATCAAAGCTAAATATATACTTAGTAAAAACAGAAGTAATAGATGTGCCAGCGTTCGGAATATTCACAGATTTCGGGAAGCACACTTCTGGGCATGTGGAATGTTGCGATCAACTTTTCCGTTATTTCAGATTTAACTAGTAATATGAATCCTTCCTTAAACTTAGGAATCTTTGGATCAGTTTTTCAATAAATTCCTGGAAGTTATATGATTGAATTTTTTCTAAATGTATTTCAGACGCAAGAGGGAGTGAAATACCTATCTCAAAAAGTTTCGCTATGGGGCGGGCAGAACCGTCTTACTGAAGGGAAGAAATGTACGATCAATTTTTAAGAGACTTACTATTTTGTTCGACTTATGGCATTAAAAGTATTCTAGACAAATTAAACGAAAAAGGGCGGAGCCACGCCTATTTTGAAATTTTCTTTTATTTTTGTATTTTGTTGCATCATATCTTTACTGGCGTTGAATGTTGACATAATTTACTTACATATATACTGTGAAGATATTAAATTTTTTATTAAAATTTGACTTTGAAAATAATTTTTTTTTCGATTTTGCTAATTTTTAGTTAGCACACATATAGAAACAGGAGTAACGTTCCTGCCAAATTCCATCATGATATCTCCAACGACTGCCAAATTACAGCTAGCAAAACTTTTAAATTACCTTCTTTAAAAAGTGGTCGGTGCCACGCCCATTGTCCAAAAATTTTACTAATTTTCTATTCTGCGTCATAGGGTCAACCCACTTACCAAGCTTCATCGCTTAATTTGTCCTTGGTAATGAATTATCGCACTTTTTCGGTTTTCTGAGATGAGTGCCCAGAACGTACATACCAAATTTCATCAAAATTTACTCAAGTTATCGTCTTTACGGACGGACGGACGGACGAACGGACATGACTTAATGAATTTATTTTTTCGCCCAGATTATTTTGATATATAGAAGTCTATATCTATCTCGATTAGTTTATGCCGTTACAGGGTACTCTGCTCAGCTGAGTATAACTACTAAGAGCCCCTTGCGATTTCTCCTTTAGTAGAATATAACTTATTACACGAAACAAAGAACTATAATTTTTCGAAAAAACTGTGTTATTTCGCCCACTGTGCATCGCGTATGTAGTTTGAAACTACTTCCTGACTCAAAAACAACAGCAATATGCTAATACAATTTTAAGCTGTGCATCAGTATTTATCAAACGTTCACACAATTTGGTGATTTGACGCTTAAAAATTTACCCACTGTACTAAAAACTTTCGTTTAAGGCGCGAAATAAAAAACCCAATTCGGTTTAAAAAATGGCATACAATAAGCATCTTTATGATGAAATTCGTAATGATTTGCCATCTGAACTGAATACACCAACAGCTCCGCCGCCGGCTTATAAGGAAACTAATAATTCGATCACCGAACAACCTGGACCCAGTGGTGTGCCATTGGCCGGTCAATCACCAATACCGCAGTATACATCCATTTATACCAATCCGAATCCACCAGTGGGCCCACAATCAACGCAATTGCGTTGTCCACAGTGCAAATGTGTGGTTAAGACGACGGTTAGACACCGTTCAACGACAAAAACACATTTGGCATGCTTGTTGTTAACGTGGACTGGGTAAGTTTAATTGTGTCGTAAATGAGGGTGTTAACATTTCTAAGTGAAATTCAATTTACAGATGAATATATGTATGTGCCTAAGTAAGATTTTTTAAACGGCATAATTTCATAGTTTTCCACAGAAAAGCCGCCTTTAAGATAGGACACATGAAGTAATCGCCTGAAAATTTAACACCCTGAGGCCCGTTCCCTCATGTGAAATTTAACGAAAAATGTTTTATCTGGCGGATAAATCGTTAAATTTACATGAGGAAGTGTCTCTTATTACTTACATATAAACAAGAGTTATTTGTATAATATTTTTGTTTACGCAGTTGTTGTTGTTGCCTTCCATATTGTATGGATACCTGTCGCAATGCCAATCATTTTTGCCCAATGTGCGGCACATTTATTGGTACTTATCAGTCCTAGGAGCAACCAAGACGTTTTCAAAGTGTTTACTTTAAATGTGCTTGTAAAATTTCAATGGAAGAAGTTATTTACTTTGTTAGCCTATAAGCATTTTTGTTGACTTAAATAAAGTATCGCTCATTAAAATAGCATTTAAACAAATCATGACGGAACGATACAAGGTGGCAGCATGGTGACATACCTACAAACATAAATAAAAATTCCATGTATTTTGTTTTTGTAAATTCGATGGACAAATGTCAAAATCGTACTGCGCCGGAAGTTGATGTCTCAAATCAAATAAAAAAAGTTTATAATCAGCTGACCCATGCTGCCACCTTGTATCGTTCCGCCATGAAACGAATTGGCATTGAATTTTTTCCAAAATAAAATCATCGGAAATAATAAACATACATGTGACCACGGTTGCCACTAATTGTTCATTTGGACCAAAAATGGTCCCTTCCAACCCCACTTGGTCCGCTGGTCCCTTTTTCGAAATTTTGGTCCTTTTTCGGTTAGGTATTGGTACTTTTATTTCTTTTTCACTGAAACAAAAATTAAATATAATGCTCATAAAATTTGCCACAAATTTATTAACCCCATATATGTAATACTCCTATATTGCTACAAAAGGCTAGGTATATTCCCAAACGTTTTTGTTTTCGTATTCAATAATCGAATGTACCTAAATTAAAATTTTTTTGTCACACTTATGATGCTACAATCACAAACTAGGGCTGGGACTATCCGTATATTCGAATATCGGGATTTCCATACGGATATCGGTTGACACGGATAAAATCCGTACGGCATGGATATCCGGTTAATATTCGTATGTGAAACTATCCGGATATCCGGATTTATGAAGATCCGGTTAATAGCCGTATTTTTGGATATCCAGTGCAAGCAAAAAATTGTTGTACCATTGATGTACGTTTTTTCACAATATAAACAAATGGCACTGTCCTTATTTTCACTTGTTTTTAAAATTGTAGCTTTTTAATTTTTGACGTTAGTTTAATAATCTACAAACATATTTTGTGAATAATTTTTCGATGTTTGCTTCCTTCAATTCTGATATGCAGATATTCAACTATTATATTCCAGTATACGGACATACGAATATCCGGATTTTCCGTTTACGTATCCGTATAGCCGTACTGCGGATATCCGGTTTTACCATTTATGAATGCGGATATCCGGATATCCGGATTTTTTGCTTAGCTATCCGGTTATTCGTATATCCGGTATATCCGAATAGTTGAAAAATCCGAATACAATTCACAGCCCTATCACAAACATTTTATAGGCTGTCTTGTTTTGATTTCGAATTCAAAACACATTACGAGCATTTTCTATTAGCAATATAGGAGTATTACATATATGATTAACCCACATATAGTTTTCAATTTACTTCAATGGAATTCTTACCACGAAAATCGCTCTGTCCATAAAATGTAGCAAAGCAATGACTTTTCACATTGAAGATAATTTAGGCGAGGCGTTAAAAAGAGAAGTGTTAAATTTTCCGGCAAATACATTGTCATTAATTTTTGAGGAAACAGCGGACTTATCAGAAAAATACGTGTTTTAGTGGATAGATATTTCGCTCGGTTATCAAGTTCTTTTCGTGATATATTTTTGTGACCAATTTGTTCCAAACAAAGAGAAATACCTATATGTATGTAGCAATAAAAACAGTAATACCTTTAAAATTTTTTACAAAAAAATTCTATACAAACATTTTGAAATCGCTACTTTTCGTTTGAAACGTCGATATTTAAGTCTTTCTCACCCTTCCAGGACTATTGTAGTGTAAAGCCACTTAAGATACTTGGAAGCTTAGTACTTGTGCCAAGAAATAATTTAACCGGAAGTAAGGCAGAAATACCTTTTGAAAATGATAGCTTTATAAATGTGGAACGAATTGCGATTAAAAAATATATTTTTATATTCAGCTTTTGAAGCTAATGCAAAAAAGATTTCATTTCGGAAGAAGTTTTTTGTGTGAAATTATTCCCGTAGGTGCTTGCAAAATCCGATAAATCCGGTTCAGTTATTACACAGTTGAAACTTTTAAGACGCTTGATTTTTAGCCTGAATTCAAAACTCACACTTACTGAATCTAGGCTCTGGTATGAAGTTTAAACTGTTAGGGAAAAAGTAAGCATATACAAAAATAGCATTAGCATAATTGCTTACTTTCATTTACGATTTACTGAGTTTGCCACAACGCAAACTTTTTAACCGTTCCTTACTAAAACCTAACTGCGTGTTATGGAATCGCATTTACAATGGAAGCAGTAAGGAAGGCGGTCGGCATGATGTGGTGGTGCACATTGGCTAGTCATTGTCGGCTGGGGCGGGTCCTTGCCAACCTTACTGTTCCTGCGCCATAAACAGAAAAAGTTCCTATCATGCCTATTCAAAATCAACTGTCAAAATCAAAAAAACCTGACAGAAGCGCAGAGACCGACTCAAAACGCTTATCAATACAAAATAAAACAACATCCGGCCGAACCGGATGTCACGGACAGACCGTTAACATTCAAAATTTAAAATTCAAAAAAACACCGAAAATTAAAAAAAAAAATGTTCAAAAAAAAAAAACTAACCGAACCGGAAACGACCGGTTACTAACTCTGAAAATAAAAAAAATGCTGAAAATTAAAATAAAAACAAAAGGGCCGAATATATCTTGGGGGCGCCGCGGGTGTTGTTGCGACGCGCGGTGCATATACCCATCCTCAAAAACCATGGCCACCGACGCACCCATATTTCGGTGGCCCCTTACCTGTAAACCCTACGTGCCTTCTAAATGAACAAGAACACCGCATTCCCATTTTATTTACAAATTTTATTTAGTATTCATTACGTAAGTAAAACTAAGATGAACAAAGGTTACTAAGAGAAAAAGTGCTCGGCATGGGCTATAAGGGCAAAGCCAAACTGCTTATATGCGCCGTTCATAAATGGCTTCCTAGTCCACCGAAGTAAAATACTACAAGCAAGTGCTGGCAATGGAACGCGTCTCGGACGAATTCGAAAAGTTAGGAGTTTAAAGAATTTACAACTACGAATACTGCAAGTTGCGCAGAAGAAAAAGAAAAGAAATGCAGGTTTCGGCTAGAGCCAAAATTTTCTAAATTTCGAAATTGCGATTAATTTAGGGAAATTTTATAAAGTGGTGGTTGATTATGAGCCTGGCGAACCACTTTTCAAATATAATCTGGCCTTGACCTTAAAACCCACGGTTCCCGGTTTATTTTAATCTGTTCAATTTTTTTGGCAAACCTTTTCTTCATAATTTTGGCAAGGTTTTACTATTTTTAGCAATCACAAAGAAAAAAATCTTAAATGGAGCTTTTATTAGAGCACAAGTTCATAGAATGTACTTGAACAAGGGCCTTATAACTAAGTGCAATTGTTATCTAAAGCTACCAACTTAAAAGTAAAGACAGTACTTATTAGGGGGAAAAAATATTCCCTTTTGAAGGAAAGGTTGCTAGTTCCATAATTTTAACACGTTTGCCTTTTTGCTCCTATTCACTAAGTTAGATAAATTGGAAAGGGGGTTACAATTACTTTCCAATTTCCTAGCTTACAACTATCAAATTCATGAAAAGATATATAAAAAAAATTTTTGAAAAAAATCCGCCTTTGATAATTTCTTTCAACAAGGTAATTCAAAAGTTTTCCAAAAGTGTATCACTGTATCAAACTAATATACGATATAAGGGCAATGTCAGATGAAATTTTACGCCATACCTTTACTTCTACAGTCAGTGCCGTAGGAATTTACTGATTTTGCTTTGTTTTTTCTACCAGGTGCTATTGTTGTCAAAGTAAAGTAGGACGTAAATTTTTATCTGTTATCAGACTGAAATTATATACCTTATTATTTAATTTAATCTTATTTTATTTCAATCGGATTTAGATTAATTTTAACTCTACTTTTCTTTTACGTCTATTAATTTATAATCTCTACTATTTCTTAAACCTCATTTTATTATAGTTCATTTATTTTTTTGGTACCTTTAGTTTAATTTTTATTGTAATTGATTTGATCTAATTTTATTTTAGTTTATTTCATTTTGTATTTTCATTATTAATATTTATATTCTTTATTATTTTATCAAATTTTATTTAATTCTAAGTTATCTCGTTTCTGATTTATTAAATTAAAATTTGATGTGTTTTATTTTATTTTATTGTGTTCGTACTATTACTATTTATAATAATTATTTCATTAAATTTTATTTTACTGTATTTTACCTTATTAAGATTTATTTTATTTTTGATAATTCTAGTGTAAGTTTATTGTATTTTGTTTTACCTATCTTTATTGCGGTGTCTATATATCTATGTACATCTATATTTCCGACGAAAACTTAAATTGTTGTCTTTTCCTTCTTTTGGTTACAAATTCATTTCAGGTCCGCCTTGCTTTTAATTTTTTTAAACTTTACCCTTCAAGTTCTATTAAGTATCGTTTGCTCTATTCAATTTAATTTTCTTCCCATTTTAAATCTTATATTTCTATCTCTAAATTTTTCTTCATTGTTTATTTAATTAAGATTGAATTATTTTCTCATTTAAAATCCATATTAAATCGTATTTAATTAAGTTTAATTATGTTCCTATCTCAAATCCATTTAAAATTCTTGTTTCTAACTTTAAATATTCCTTTCCTGTTTCTATTCAAACAAGTTAATTTATTTTACCAGTTAAAATCTATTTTAAATCTTAATTTCTAATTCTAATTTTTTTCTATTTAAGTTTTACCAAATTAATTCTTTATTACTATTATCATTTTGCAGATGTTCGTAAGTAAGTTATACATAGCATGTAATTACAAGTTAAATTTATAAGTATTTTATGTACGTATATATGCATATACCAGTAGGACAAAATCTGGGAAAGGCGCATTTTATAAAAATTCAATTATTACACCTTTTTATTGAACACTTTATATGTATGTACGTATGTATGTATCGTGAATATACCCCTTGAGACGATAACCTTAATAGGAAGTTTTTACAAAATTTTCTCAAACAATAATTATTTAGTATTCAACAGCTTTTAAACAAAGATAACAGCGCAAACTCAAACCTTTATTGATTTGCGTATTTTTCGTTGGTGTGGAAGTGGATTTGAGTAATTGTAACTACAATACAACATTGAGTAAAGAAATAAATCTTATTATATTATATTATATTGGTCTTGATGTCACGGCTGGTCTGATGGTTGCTGTTGCCACGGTCGATGCTACAGCAGGCCTATATGGGTTCGTTGCAGCAGGCCTATGGATGTGGCCCTGCTGTTGTTGTCTTTGCCAGTGGTTGGGGGTTGTTGGCGCTGTTGGATGACTCCGTCGATGATGATAGCACGCTGGTGGTTGTTGCGCTCGAAGATGGCGCCGTCGAGTAGGGTAGCGTGCGCTGATGGTTGTCGCGCTAGAAGATGCGCCGTCGAGTATGGTAGCGTGCGCGCGGAGGCGCGCCGATGGTGGTGGCGGGCACTGACAAGGGTGGTTGGCGCAGTGGGTGGTGGTTGCCCTCGTGGGGTTGTTGGCGCCACGCTAATTGTTGCGCGCGGTTTTGCACGCAAGGTGGGCCCGACTGGTGTTTCGTTGGCGCTATAGCGGTTGGTAGCGCGTTTGGTTGCTATACTGGGAAAAGCTGCCACACTTGTGCGTTGCTTGTAAAATGTCAAATCGTTTTATGTGGCGGGACTGCGTAGAATTTTTTATATCCACCTTCCATTCAATTACAGTGCGCTTCTTATTTGCCCCGGCCTCCTCTTTTTACATATATAAGAAACGCTCATACAAATCACCAATTTGTCCTTGCGTAACAAACCAAAATATGTAAATAAGCCTGGTTGCGTGCGCAGTCTGGACGATTAAGGATTTTATGTGGGATCCACTCCCTTGCCAGTGAATAACACACTCGAGCCGAATTCGGGGCTATAAAATTATGGCCGCAATACAAAAATGCAAAGAAACTATCCTCAATGAGTTGTACTGTCCTTCTCGATTTTTTCTACCGGGAAACTCGTGGTTTTTTTCTCGCTAGTGATCGTCGATCTTTTCTTTGTTTCTTTCGATACTTTTGCATCGCAACTTTTTGGTCCCATCACCAGTCACTAGGTGTGTTCGCACGAAAACGCTTCCAAGTGGATCGTAACCGTAGACCATAACATCAGACCGTAACATGCGCTATACATTTTATTTCATTGCAATCAAGCAAAACTAGGTTCACAACGTTTGGTTGGTGAAAGACATATACTTATCCAAGAAATATGAAAATGTAACACCTAAACGTACACTTTATTTTTGTTTGCGCAGTTTGAAATAAAGCCAAGTCTCCTTTATTAAAATTTTATATAGGAAACTACGGAAACATCCTAAAATGTTTCCCTTTTACAACGAATACGACACTCTAGTAATTTGCCGTATTGTTTGTATACCAATAAAAAAAAACTAAAATTTGGTCCTTTTTTTTTGAGATCTGGTCCTCTTTTTTCGAAGAATTTTGGTCCCAAATGAAAATATTGTGTGGCAACCGTGTATGTGACTCATGATCAGCGGTGGGCAGCACTACATATACACGATTACCAAATTGAGAATGTGTTAGTATACACGAACACGTGGCGAGCACGAATGAAAAACCTAATATTTATATAGCTTGATTTCAGCGCTTGTATTGTAAGCGCGTATCACACGCACTCTTGGTACAGTGTTTGGTCGTACAATACGGATGTATGTATGTACTTACTTATCAGAGATCTGCTTTGAGTACCAATAAAATTAGTGCACTTAGTCATGAGCCAAAAAATTGTGTCTAAATGTGTACTTAGTCAAGTACAGACAAATACTATGAGTGATTAACACATAAAATAGAAAATACATACGAGTGCCCCGTAACGCATATGTCTCATACATATATGACATTGTTGAGTATAAATGATGTCATAGTCGCTTTAACTCAGTAGCACTTTGATTTCGTGTGTAATACACTGTATACTTCATTTATCATCGGTTTTACTTTGGCGCTATATTCAGTTTAGTTTCGTGCACATCGTTATGTTGCTAGCGTCAGAAGACTGATATGGCTATATTCATTTTATTGCACTATTAGTCTTACTTATTCCAATTAGTGTTTCCCTATAACACAGTTGACTTTCTTGCTCAATAAGACAATTGAGTACTGAACGGCTTCGTGGCTTATGAGCGGTTATTCACTTTACGAAGCATGCCTATGTAAATGTGTGTTAGTGGATATAAGTGCTTGATGTTCTTTGTTTGCATACGCACTAATACTCATTTTTTGGTTAGTCCACTAATAACCTTAAAAGATGAATAATTGCAGCTCACTGATACTTATGAATGCAAACAGCCCATTTCTAAACGAAAATTCCGTTCGAGTTTTTTCCCTTCTCCCATTCCTCGCATCCTAAATAAAAATTCCCTTCTCCCTTTCCTCCTATTCTGAAAAATGTTCGAAAAAGCGGAAACCGGTTACGGGAGAAAAGTAAGTATTATGAATGTGAGGGAGAGGGAGATTTCTTTGCCATTTCATAAGAGTTTTTTCACTAGTTAAATTAAAGAGAATGCATCAAAATAATTAAAGGAAATTAGTTCTTTTATTTAAAATATGTATTTACATTCTACCACAATATTCTCACTGTTAATACAACAACAACCACAATATTCTTTAAGTCGAAAACTATATCATAAGCAACGGAAGAGCTCTTTGTATATTTGATGCAGCCATCCAGAAATTGCGCAAGGATTTTTTAAGAAGGCTTAATTAGGTTTTGGCATATGGCGAAAGGCGAACTCAACTCGACGTGGCCGTCAGAAAATTGCTTTGCAGAATGAAAGCAGGCAACTCCGGCAGATTTGTGTTATTCCGCCGTCTTCTTCCTATGCTCCTCTTTGAAAAATAGAAGAAAAAAATTGCCACGAAGGCCATTAGAGAAACTGGGTTTTTCAGTATATCAGTGCCACCTAACGCCAATGCAAAAGGGGATACACAGGACCTGTGCTCGCACAATATATATTACTTTTGACATCAAATAAAAATAAAAAACTTAAACTGTGAGTGTTAAAATTCCATCAATATTCACGTACTGGTTAATGTGAAAAACAAAAACAAGTAAGGACGGGACTTCATACCTTTCATGAATGAGGCTGAACAATATGGGGCAGATGACAACAGCAGATGAAGCGGCTTTGGGAGTGTTCGACAGAAAAGTTCTTTGAAAGATTTATGGACCTCTACGCGTTGACGATGGCGAGTACCGAAGAAGATTTAATGATGAGCTGTACGAGCTATACGCAGACATCAACATAGTCCAGCGAATTAAAACGCAGCGGCTACGCTGGCTAGGCCATGTTATGCGAATGAAAGATGATGCTCCGGCCAAGAAAGTGTTTCTATCGGAACCCGCCTATGGAAGCAGAGGTAGAGGGCGGCCCCCACTCCGTTGGAAGGACCAGGTGGAAAACGATTTAAACTCCCTTGGTGAGACCAATTGGCGCCGGTTGGCGGAGCGAAGGAGGGACTGGCGCGTCTTGTTGGACGGCCATAACCGTTTAGACGGTTAAGCGCCAATTAAGTAAGTAAGAAAATTCGATATAAGTTCTGACTTCCCTGGACTAGATTGGGAAACAAAAAAAGTGGGTCTTACGGTAAATAAGGACACGACGAAGTAGTTGCTGACATGCAAGAAAGAATCGGCGCATTCGCATCTTGGAAGCCACGTCACTGTTGACGGATATAAATTCGAGACCCTGAACATTTTTGCCTATTTGGAAACCAGCATTAACAACAAGTGCTACTTTGGACTGAGCAGCCAATTGAAAAGTAAAAGTGCTCTCTCGACGAACAAAATTCACGCTATACAAGTCGAACATCATTATCTTCCTGATGTATTGCTTGATATCGACGGCGAGTATCGAAAGATTTATAATAATGAATTGTATGAGCTTCAACCAGACATGGCGATAGTGCAGCAAATAATAACCCAAAGGATTTGCTGCCTTGGTTATATTATGTAAAAGGTCGAAGACGCTCAGGTCAAGAAAGTATTTCAGTCGACACCGCAGTTTTGAAACAGAGGGGGAATTAAACCTCCACTGAGCTGGCAGAGGTAGGTGGAGGAAAACTTGACCTCACTTCATGCTCCCAATTGGTGTGAGTTATCGCGAAACAGGGATAGCTGACGTGGCTTGTTACGAAACGCCCAAAACCGCTTAGGTGGCTAAGCGCCAATCAATGATAATGATGGGAAAAATAATATGCAATGTCTTAGATTACTTGGGAACTAATTTTAAATTAGGATAAACCGTAGCGAACTAAAGGAGGATGTGCTAAATATTAAATGCGTAATGTAAACATCTACATAAATACATAGAACAAACATGTTTGTAAGTACATACTCATATATGTACATAATTCATTTTATATCCTTCCAAGTTTTTAGCGACCACTCAACTGCCAACTGGCATCATGTTAAATGCAATACCCACTAATGCAATGACACTGTAGCACTTAATATTACATGAATATAATAAATATATATGTTTGTATGTGTATAATGTTCACGATTCACATGTCCTTGAGCCTCTCTCATCTCGCACATACATACACACATATTCATATAGCTCAGTAGCTTTAGCAGATTTTCATTCAACAGCGCACTGTATTCCCGGATTAAACGCTTAAATATTACGTTTGTCTGTTGGCTGACAGCTTGAAACGCTCTGCGCTGTGTAATATGCATCTGTAGAGGGGCTTAGTCATCTCTGCAACGCTTTTACTCACATACCGCCCACCATCATTTATATAAGTAAATTTGTAAATATGTGAGCGCCTTTTGCCATTTCGCTTTACAACAATCAAGCTGCGTATAAATTCATGTCTCGTTTTCTTTTTGTTTTTTTATTATTTCAAATATGCAGTACTGCTCGAATATTTAACTGCCTGTTTTTCGGTCGATGACAACATATTTGCTGCATTGGTGCAACACATTGAGTGTTTATCCTTTTCGGAACATTTAGAAACAACATGAGAAGGATATCGTCGTTTTACTGAGCAACGAGCAGCTGCTGTGGGTGGATTTTAAAATTTTTGCTAAGTGCATATGTGTAAGTGCTAAGTATAGATGTGTGTATATACATACATGTGAATACAATGCATATTTATACTAGACTACACATATTTTTGCGCTCGCTTTCTACTCTCTGCTGGCTTAGTAATAAATAAGTGACCTCATGTATAAAAGCTGAGATTAAGCTCCATGTAAAAATGTCAAGTTAAAGGCTCAATTCGGTATGCATGAAAAAATGTTGAGTGCAAACTTTTAATCTTAATGGTGCAGCTTAAAGTCAACGCTGCGAGGTAGATCAAGCAATTGATTGAGCTCAAAATCATGTATGATGCTCCGCCAGAAAAGGCCGCTAACTCGAATGCTGTTGTTGCTAGCTGTAGCATGCTCACCCACGGCACAATTTCTATCAACTTTGAAAGCTCATAATTCAAAAAGTAATAAGGTTAGGTTGTACTGGCCGGTCAATAACATATCCTCCGCATAGAGTAATATCGTAGGATTTGCTCATGAAATAGAAATTCCGCAGACCACGCTTTTGTCCATGCCTTTCCTGCTTGATGGATCATATGCAACTAGTGTCTCCTTTTAATTTCTCCTAAACGGATTGGAACGTCTACCGTTGATTCAGCGAATGCTGCACCCTACTTCGCCAACTCGTTACCATTTTCGCTACCTTTTGTCTCTTTAATAAGTTTTTCCAATGCTTCTTTACATTCCAGGATACTTATTGATGAAGAACTGTATGAAAATATTGCCCTAATTGGCCCCTGACTATCAACATGCATTTTGACGCGACTGCAGCTTAAGCACGCTTCCTCCAGAATTTCTGCTACTTTCTTGACGGCTATAATTTTCGCCTGAACAACGCTGCTGTAATCTAGCAGAATGTAGCATCTCCTTATTTCTGGATCGATACAGTAAAAAAAAGACCTGAGTCCTTCCATTAATTTGGCACCAACCCACCGGCTCAATTGTATTACCAAGATCACTTTAGAAGCTCAGCTACGGGACCATATATTCCGCTTGCTCGATATAAGGCCTTAAGTCTTGTTGCAGTTGCTAATGCGATATTTTTTCCTTAAGGTCTGCAGGCGAGATGTGTAGAACAGCATGCGATGCTCTTTTCGGTGCAGTTTTTAGGGCTTTTGTTATGCTTATCATTCATAATATGCATACCCTGTTTTCGTATACGTACTTTTTGTATGCTTGTTCACAAAAATGAACTTCATGGTAAGATATGGGTTTGACTATTGCAATAAATACCCAATAAGATAGTTTGGGTGATAGGCCCCACGTGCATTCTAAAATGCTTTTGCATGCATACAGTGCCGCGGAGGCTTTCTTCGCTTTCTGTTCCACATGGAGTTGGCACGAACACTTTCTATTTATTATAAATTCAAGATAATTTGTGCAATATTTTTCTTATAGGGCTTCTCTTCAAAGCTTAGGCTAAATCCAATTAGATACCTTATATTTCCTAGTAAATAATACAAAAAACTCTCTTTTACCTTCCTTCTAAGAATACTCAGCTACTTACTACACCATGGTGGCTTTCCTTACCCCTTGAATCTTTTCAGGGGACAAGCTCTATTGTACGCAATAGTCAGCGCCTTTGACAAGAAGTGGTTACACTTCTCCAACTCCTCTACGGTGGTAACCTCTTTAGGCTGCTCCAGTCTTCCTGATTCACATTTCTGAAATGTATACCAGTCCGTTGCCCTAGGATTTCTAAACGTTTTCCCCTTCTCTATCCTCTTTTGGGGGGATGATGCAGCTAATATATACATGTTCTGATGGCGTGTCAAGACCCCTCCATTCATTCGCCAAGATATCCTGTTCAGAGTTCAATGTGATATCAAGCACATTGCTTAACGTAGGCCCAAAATCTGTGGAATATTCGGTAGTATATAGCAAAAAAGGACTCACTTCCTTCGTTAATATTGTCCCCTCTCCGCGTACTGTGATGTGTATTCGCATCCACGCCTATGAAAAGCTCTTTCCTGCGCTCTTCTTGATTCTTTTGAACTCCTCTGGTGGAACTTTTAAGTTATGGGCCATGTAGCAGGATGCCGGGATAAGGGACGGTTTTCCCCCCTCTTTTGCGATCACCGCTAGGCCTTCGGTGCTGAAATTGCATAGCACATGCGAGCATAGGTGTTTCCTTACCATGACTGCAGCTCTGTGAAAATTACTGGCTTCTCGTCTTCGACGGTGGAGAAGGACGATGAGGTAAAAGACGTATGTTGCGACCTTTTAGAACTGTATGATTTAAAAGTCGTTCTTGGCGACTTTAACGCTAGAGTGAGAAAAGCAGGTGAATTCGGCCCCACAGTCGGTAACCTTAGTCTCCAAAATTGAGCCTCTCTCAACACACTGTGGCTGATCCACTTCGCCGGTGCCCGAAACATTAAAGCACGAGTGTAATACATAAAAATATTTATCAAGCTACAACGCTGTCGAGAGCTTAGCATCGACTCTGATGACTAAGTTGCTGGTTGCAGCCAAAATACGCACCTTCATCTGCGCAGTTAAAAGTAACTAAAAAAAAAAAAAGGACAGCTAGACTTCGAGGGCTGGAATCGCACCATAAATCCAGTAATTTCGCCACTGGAGAATCACACTTGTCTCGGTGATAAGTTTAAGAACGAAAACGACAATCTGGTGTGGAAAGAGTATTTAGGCTATGGAGAAAACACTTCTCTGCCCTCGTATATGGTGGCCGCAACCGATGATGATAGAATCTGTGTTCTCCCACCAGATTATGATGAAGTCAAAATAAGAATAACCAGATAAAAATACAGAATAAAATAAAAAAAACAGATAAAAACAAGGCTTCGGGCTCTGATAAATTGTCCCCGGAGCTATTCAAATATGGCAGCGAGGAGTTAGTTAGACACACGCAATAGCTTCTGTGCGAAAAAAATTCGGACGAGAATATAAGTGTTATTTGCCAGCCCATAGGGAGGGGACTACAAACTGCGCTAACTAAAGCGGAATCATCACTCAGTAAGGTAGTCTCTTGACAAACAAAAATTATGCTCTAAATGTCACTGATAGTACCCTCCCTGATATGAAGTGCAGAAGCATGAACCATGACAACATCAGATGATGTAGCTTTGGGAGTGGTCAAGAAAAAAGTTCTTCTGTCCGAGTCGGCGAGTACCAAGGAGGATTTATTGATTAGCTGTACAATCTTTATGTAGAAATTAACATAATCCAGCGAAAAAAAACACAGCAGCTACGCTGGCTAGGTCATCTAATGTGGCTTCGGCCAAAAGGGTATGTTTATCGAAACACGCATGTGGAAGCAGAGGAAGAAAGCGGCCGCCGCTCCGCTTGAAGGATCAGGTAAAAATCGTTATAATCTCAATCTTCTTGAAGTTATCATGATATTGGGTATGTTGTGGTCAAAACGGTTGGGATTTAAAGCAAAGTTCGCAGTGCCTCTTGGAAATTGTTTTAATTATATTTTACTCTAAGACTATTTGACATAGTATGTTCTAGGTCACTAAGGCTAAAGCCAGACCAAATGACGAGTAGTGAGTAATATTATACCCCACCCTTTATCTTCTAAGCCCCCATTCTCTAGGTTTTGTTAATCTCTGATAATTTTATCTGAACATAGAAATTGAGATTGATTGTTCGTCATAGAAATATTTTCGTCAACACAATATACGAATGTTTTTATATCGAAGAAACTTTCCATTAATAGTTTAAGTGATGTTTCGTTGTATTTTCAAAAATTGCATTGTTTTCATGCGAAAAATTATTCTTACTTTTGAAAAAAAATTGTTGAGTGTATATCAGCTACAACAATGTTGTTTGTAATATGGATCAGAGAGATTGATGAAGTGTAATCCCCCAAAAACCGTTTTTAAAAACCTTTATAGCTCTGAGTCTTTTCAGTTTAGACTAATAAAAAGGAGCAGGGGAACCCATTTGTCTAGAAACGTTTTAACCATGAGTCTGTTTAATCCAGACCATTTAGTGTATGGAGGTCAAACAAATTTTAGAAAAGTGTGCAAGGCACCTGCCTCCCAATTCAAAATTTCTTGCGGGGGATTTAAAAATTATTTGAGTAATATTTTATTTGAAATTTATTTATTTTATGATTCGTTTATTTTCTGGATAGTCAGGAGTATTCTGAGATGATTTCGACCACTATGGGATTGTTTAAAGGATAACTACTAAGCTATTTCTTGATTATTTGAGGAATATTTCTAGACCATTTCACGTTTTTGTATGGGATTTAAGATTAAGAACTTGTTTCGGTTTTTGTTTAGAGATATTTTTGCGGCTTTTTCAAAATTATTTAAGGAACGTTTATTAACTGTGCTCAGAAGTTTTTTGTCTGATAATTTTGGATCTGTTTTCGAGATTATGCATATGGTTATTTCTTAGAATATTTCGGACCGTTTCCGCATTGTGTTCGAAGTGATCCAAAAATTGTTCTAAACGATTGCCTCTCCACTTAGAAATTTTTTCGGAATATTTCAAGACTATTTCGGGAATATTTATGAATAATTTTGTAATTAAGTGTTCACATAGAGTCAATCGCTCTTTATAAAGCAAATATAACCAGTAAATCTTTGATCTGTTTGTATAACGTCATCAAATTTTTTAGGCGTATTGGAGCCGCAAACAAAAACAAACGTCCATCTAAACTTTCACATTGAATATGTATAATTTGCACTTCATAGAGACTGTCGCCCAAACTATTTTGAGTTGCGGCTCATTTCCAGATCATTTTTTGGATAACTTTAAAGCTATTTCTATATAATTTCGGCACTTTCTTTGTATAAATTTAAGTTCATTTCGTGGTTACTCCGGATCGTTTTGAAACTCCTTGTAGGTATAATTTTGAATTATTTTCCAAATTGTGTATTATATATAATTGGAATGATATTAGGGCTATGATCGGATCATTTCGTAATTATCTATGGTTGATTTCGGCTTAGTATTAAAGTCATTCCGCAATTTTTAGCATAATCGCATCGAAACAGTTTCGGGATCTTTTTCTGGTCTGTTTCGGAGCTGTTTCAAGGATCATAGCAGGGGTTAATCTAAATGGGAGCGGCAGTGGCAGTAGGAGTGGCAATGGGAATGGTTGTGTGTGGGAGTGGGAGTGGCAGGGGTAGTGGGAGTGGAAGTAGCTGTAGTAGTAGGAATAAGAGTAGCAGTAGGAGTGGAATTGCGAGTGCTAATAGCAGTGAATGTGGGTGTGGAAATTGGGGAGAGAAGGGAATGGAAAAATTTAAATAAAGTAAGAAAGTAAGCTGATATTCAATATTTGCTAAAAAGATACCATTAAGCGGAAATTTATTTGGGAGAAGTAGTGCAATTGCTAGTGAGAGCAAGAGTTGCAATTTTAATAGCATTGAGAGTTTGAGGGAGAAGTGAAGAGAGAAAGGGAAGGAGGAAATATGTGTAAACCTGCAAGGGTAGAAAAAGTAGACAAGGATTTTATAAATAGTAGTAGGGAGAAGGGAGGATCTTTTTTTAAATGTAGGCAAATCAATTTTAGAGCAGGACGACATCTACCAGTTGCGCTACCTATAAATAAAACCTGAAAAGTCCTCATCAATGCCTTCTCATCAATTATTGCCTTAAAGGGGTTTTGTGTTTTTTCCCATTTGTCTTAAGGTGGACGATTAGCAGCGAAGATGTGTAGGCAGTTTCTGAGAGTGTTGTATTCTATGTAAAGTTCATATTGAAAACCATGTAAACAGTATTCATGGTTTTCAATATAAAATTTGAAAAAAAAAAAAAACATAGCTTATTCGCTAAATAAGAGACATTGTGAATGCCTTAGTTGTTTTTCTACATAGTTTGCCCCTTCATCTAAAAGTAATTGTGTTTACAATTTTTATCTTCCTTTCAATTCAAGCTTTCTCCACAAACAAAAAATAAAATGAAAAATTTTGGAAATTTCTTTGCTGGACGTGATAAAGCCAATTATTCAACCACTGATTCATTTAAGCTTTTATTTAAAGCATGGAAAATAATAGCTACGATATCCGATAAACAAACTGGACTATCATTAATATATCATGTGCTCCTATTTCGGCTGTGTGTACTCATTTCTCCCGTTGCTTTTATGGTGGGGACTTTGGAAGGCCTGTCGTATTTGCCTTTTATGGAAGTGCTCTCAAATTTGCAAGCATCGTTTAATACGGTAACTCTGCCGATCAAAGCATTTGTTATTGCAATTAATGCAGAGCGTTTAAGAAGTGTCGATGAAATTTTTATGCGTTTAGATCAACGATATCAACTTCCGGGGGAATACGCAAAAATACGAGACTGTGTTGTGACTTGCAGACGTTTTTTCAGTATTTATTATGTCATGTATTGGATGTATGCCATTTTAACGTATATTTTGGCGCTTTTAAGTAATAAGCTGCCTTTAAATCTATGGTTGCCATTTTTAGATTTGATACCATATACGAATCTACGATATATTTTAAGTTTTCTCTTTCAAATTTTTTACACAATGATATTAACTCAAAACCAAGTTAATAATGATTCATATTCAGCAATTTATATGAGAGCCATACGCACACATATAAATTTATTATCGGATCGTGTGCTAAGATTAGGAACGAATCCTGAAAGCAGCGAAGAAGAAACTCGCAAGGAGTTGCTTGATATTGTTATTTCTCATAAGGAATTATTAGAGTAAGTAAATTAGATCTATTAGTTTATAATATAAATTCAATTATTCACGATTCAAATTTAAAACTCCAGTGTGGCGCAGCGTGTACGTGCTATTGTTTCGTTGACTATGTTCGCACAATTTACAGTCGCTGCTATTATTTTGTGCATTTGCATGTTGAACATTTTGGTATTTGCCAATAGTGGCTATCAACTGGTTACCGTTACATATTACTTATGCGTTATGATGCAAACCGTACCGACCTGTTATCAAGCATCAATGTTGGAAGCTGATTGTGAAAAATTGCCTATAGCGATTTTTCACTGCAACTGGTTAGCTTTGGATAAACACACTCGCAAGCTTATTCCTTATTTTATGCAACGTGCTCAGGAAGGAATTACTTTCACCGCATTCAAGTTGTTCAAAATTGATTTGACAACCAACTTATCGGTAAGCAACTGGAGCGACATACTCTTATGTTTTCTTATTAACAAAAATAATCTTTTTTTAAGATTGCAAAATTTTCGTTCACATTGTATACCTGTTTTACTACACTTGGTATTGGTGATAAAATAAAGCAAAGGTTCCAGTAAAATGCATATGTGCAGCAGAGAAGGCAAGCGGAAGTTTGCGAGCAAATTTTAAAACACTCATTATTTAGTAGCGTAGTTTTGGAATCAACTGCACATTCAAGGAGACAGTTATTTAACGACTTTATTTAAAAGTATTTAATAAAACAATAAACAGACACACAGTACCTGTCTTTTTTGCAGAATTAAAAATACAAATAAAAGGTTTAACTGACAGAATGGGTTGATAGTGTTTTAAAATACAAATAAAGAAAACAAGTAAGGAAGGCTAAGTGCGGGTGTAATCGAACATTACATACTCAGCTGAGAGCTTTGGAGACAAAATAGGGGAAAATCAACATGTGGAAAATGAACCTAGGATAACCCTGGAGTGTGTTTCTATGACATGATTATCAAATGGAAGGTATTAAAGAGTATTCGAAAAGGGTGTGGGCCATAATTCTAGAATGCGTTTGTACGATATGGGTATCAAATGAAAGGTGCTAATGAGTATTTTAAAAGGGAGTGGGCTTTAGTTCTACAGGTGGACGCCTTTTCGAGATATCGTAATAAAGGTGGACCAGGGGTGACTTCAGAATGCGTTTCTACGATATGGGTATCAAATGAAAGGTGTTAATGGGTATTTTAAAAGGGAATGGCCCTTATTTATATATGTGGAGGAGTTTTCGAGATATATGTGGACCATGGTGACCCAGAACATCATTTGTCGGGTGCCAACATGTAATTCAACGAACAGTATTCCTGCCATAATTCCAAGGGCTTTTGATTTCGTCCTGCAGAACTTTTTCATTTTCTTCTACTTAATATAGTAGGTGTCACACCCATTTTACAAAGTTTTTTCTAGAGTTATATTTTGCGTCAAAAAACTAATCTAATCACCATGTTTCATCCCTTTTTTCGTATTTGGTAAACAATTTTGGCACTTTTTTCATTTTTCGAAATTTTGGATATCGAAAAAGTGGGCGTGGTCATAGTCTGATTTCGCCCTTTTTTAATACCAAGGTAAAGTGAGTTCAGATAAGTACGTGGACTAAGTTTAGTAAAGATAAATCGTTTTTTGCGCGAGTTATCGTGTTAACGGCCGAGCCGAAGGACAGACGGTGGACTGTGTATAAAAACTGGGCGTGGCTTCAACCGATTTCGCCCATTTTCACAGAAAATAGTTATCGTCATAGAAGCTATGCCCTTACCAAATTTCAGAAGGATTGGTAAATTTTTGTTCGACTTATGGCATTAAAAGTATTCTAGACAAATAAAATGAAAAAGGGCGGAGCCACACCCATTTTGCTATTTTCTTTTATTTTTGTATTTTGTTGTACCATATCATTAGTGGAGTTGAATGTTAACATAATTTACTTATATACTGTAAAAGATATTAAATTAAATTTTTTGTTAAAATTTGACTTTTGAAATTATTTTTTTTTAAAAAGTGGGCGTGTTCGTTATCCGATTTTGCAAATTTTTATTGATAAAAAAAATAAATGTAAGGCACGATAACTTCCGAAGAGATCTAAGGCCGAGCTTTTCTTCCAATTTGCGTCGTGCTCCTCTTGATTTTCCCTACAAATTGGCCGGACGGGACCTACATGATTTTATGCCGACTCCGAACGGCATCTGCAAGGCAGATGAGTTTTCACTGAGAGCTTTTCATGGCAGAAATACACCAGGAGCGCATTCCAAACACTGCCGAGGGGCGACCCCGCTTAGAAAAATTTTCTTCTAATTGAAAAATCTTATTTCTAAAATTTTTGATGTTGCTTTGCCCGGGGTGTGAATATATAATAGTAATAGGAGTAACGTTCCTGCCAAATTTCAGCATGATATCTTCAATGACTGCCAAATCACAGCTTGCAAAACTTTTAAATTACCTTCTATTAAAAGTGGGCGGTGCCACGCCCATTGTCCAAAATTTTACTAATTTTCTATTCTGCGTCATAAGTTCAACCCACCTACCAAGTTCCATCGCTTTATCTGTCTTTGGTAATGAATTATCGCTCTTTTTCTGTTTTTCGAAATATTCGATATCGAAAAAGTGGGCGTGGTTATAATCCGATTTCGTTCATTTTAAATAGAGATCTGAGATGAATGCCCAGGAACGTACGTACCAGATTTCATCAAGATACCTCAAAATTTACTGAAGTTATCGGACGGATGGACGAACGGACATGGCTAAATGAATTTCTTTTTTTGCCCAGATCATTTTGATGTATAGAAGTCTATATCTATCTCCATTAGTTTATGCCGTTACAGGGTACCGTTATGCGAACAAAATTAATATACTCTGTGAGCTCTGCTCAGCTGAGTATAAAAATTAAATAATTAAATATATATTGTTTTGCATTAAGTGGCGTAGCACTGCAAACTTGTGATAAAATCAATTTGACAAATATTATTAATCATAAATAAAAAAAAAAACTGTTAAAATTATCATAACAAATTTCGCCTTTACTATAAGGATTGCTTCGAATAAAAATATGAATAAACTAAGCTCAACTATTCGAATATGAATAAACTAAGCTAAAGAGGGCTTTATATCAATGATGTTTCATCTCCCAAGTGGAATTATGACAAAGGAAGCTAAAAATTCAGATTTTTGAAAATGAGCGTGGCCCTTTTTTGATCAAGCAATTTTCTATGTTTTGTGTGCCATAACTCGAAGAAAAATTAACGGATCGTTATAAAATTGGGTGATAATATTTTCCTTATAGCAGGAAATATTTTTAGTAAAAATAGACGGAATCGGTTGAATACCACACCCACTTTTATATGTAAAGGATGTTTAAAAGGGTCGTAGACTAGAATAATAAGCAATATCTTAGCGAAAACTAGTTTTGTAGCAATGATATTTCACTTACCGAGTTGTATGGCTGCCCAGTCACTGCAGAGATTCGCAAGCTAAAATTGGCACTACAACAGATGATGTATACGCAACGCTTTGCAAGGTGCCATATTAAGTCTGTTTAAGCAAGGGGTGCCAAAAATGTCACCATCATCGAGTACAGTTTACAAATTGCAGGCCTCTTTACAAAAACTTTAGACCGTAACTTATTTGAATAGTCGAAATTCCTCAGCTGAATTGACTATCTATGAGCTTTATTTATGGAAATATAAAGAAGAGTTTTTTAATTAGTTCTGTAACCACTCCACTTCAGAGTCTTAATTTGATAAAATTGAAATAAGTTTTAGTAAAAATGACATTTCAAAAAGTCTGAACCCTGGGAAATTGATGGTGGAAGATCATTTCGTAGGGGATTCATACATGACATACATTTCGTTGTAAGAAAGTGCTCTTTCGAGCATGGTAACAGCATCCCTTCATAAAAAGGAGTTTACAAAAAGTAATCGACTCCTTTTTAAAGTCGTTGGTGGACCGCCGATGCATCGTCGAATCAAAGGACTGATCTATATTACCGAAGTTTAGGTAGTAACACTGCTCGTTTAAAAGGTTAGACAGTGGTTCCATGAACTTATTTAGTGGTGATACCATATAGCGGTTTTGAGATAAGGTCTGTTTTTTAAGCATTTTTTGTTTTTACCGACAGATTCGAAATGGTCTTTGCATATGCAGCGGAAATCTTACAACACTTCCGGTCATATCCAAATCTACATATATGCATTCCAGATTGGGCAAATATTTTTATACTCAGCTGAGCAGAGCTCACAGAGTATATTAATTGCATAACGGTACCCCGAAACGGCATAAGATAATCGAGATAGATATAGACTTCTATATATCAAAATGAACTGGGCGAAAAAAGAAATTCATTTAGCCATGTCTGTCTGTCTGTCCGTCTATCCGTAAACATTATAACATGAGTAAATTTTGAGGTGTCTTAATTAAATTTGGTGTGTAAATTCCTCGGCACTCATCTCTGATCGCTGTTTAATATGGACGAAATCGGAATATAACCACGCCCACTTTTTCGATACCGAAAATTTCGAAAAACCGAAAAAGTGCGATAATTCATTACAAAAGACGGATAAAGCGATGAAACTTGGTATGAGGGTTGACCTTATGACGCAGAATAGAAAATTAGTAAATTTTTGGGCAATAGGCGTGGCACCGCCCACTTTTAAAAGAAGGTAATTTAAAAGAGTTACAAGCTTTAATTTGGCAGCTGAGTATGTAATGTTCGGTTACACCCGAACTTGGCCTTCCTTACTTGTTTATTACAAGATCTTTGCTAAACTAGAAGAATGACAGGCATTACTTTGTTGTGATACTCAGAGGTGCCTTTTCAAAATATAGTGGCTCACAAATATAAAAATAAGTTTCCTTAAAAAAATGTTTGAACCAGTAAGATATTACTGAACTATTAAATTTTTTAAGCCAGGTTATAAGAACAAGTGTAAAGTGTAACTTAATCTAAACAATTGAAAATTTAACAAGCCAGGGTTCGGTGGAAGGCCATTAGCAAGCTGTACAGTAAACAAAAAAAAAAAAAAAAAATTTTCAAATGGCTTTTCAGTGTGACCCTTAATATAAAAATAAAGAAACAATTAAATTAATGAAACATCGTCAAGTTTCAAGACTTGTGAATAATGAAAGAAATCAACAGCAACAACATTGATACGGTATATTGTGCGTGACAAAACTTAGAACAACATTGAATTAATTGGGCATGGAAATTAATGTTGCAATGGAAAATAGTCATCAAATGCGTACAATTTTTATTTCAATAATTTTAAGCGCTGGTTCATTTGTTTTGGCATCGTTTAAATTACTCTTTTCAGCTCAGCTTAATTTTAATTACAAAAACTTGTTTCGATATTTAAATATTATGGTAGGGCTAAGTTGCTTGTCCGATGTTATCAGCAACGGCGCCTTCAATAACACCATCAACTGTCACACTACATTGCCTTTGGGAATATTTGATTGGCGCAAAAACCCTTGTGCTTTTATGTACATCAGGGCGCCGTAAGAAGCGCTGATATGTAATTGTCCGAAATAAAAAGAAACATTTTGTAAAAAAAAAACAAGTAAAACAAGTAAGAAATGCAAAGTTCGGGAACCGAATATTATATACCCAGCATGAGCTCTTATATATTAATAACACCCATATTCTTAGCTGGTAACAACATTCTCTTACCCGATTACGAAAATGCTTTTTGACTGCGCGCGAAAAATCGCCCGCGTTTTCTAAATATTTATGAACTACCATGAACTAACAAAAAAAAAAAAAACGCAAGAATTTCTCACCAATATTAATATTTTTTAACACAAAATTAATTCAAATTTTCATTTTATTCTCAATTCCGCATCTCTGTCTTTTAACAGTATAACCGTGCAGGCCAGAATCGCGGTTACATGAAATGGTAAAGACTTTCCGTTATATAATACTTTGATAACTTAATAACCAAGTTCGTAATAACGTTGTATTGAAACATTTATGAAGAAATATTGTGAAAATTAAATGATGTCAAAACTGGAATATAGTACCTTTACATATTGTATGGAATTTCTGGAAATTCTAGATTGTTCAAGGTGCTGAATTAAATGATGTCAAAACTGGAATATAGTACCTTTACATATTGTATGGAATTTCTGGAATGTATCAGCATTCTTTTACATGCATAAAGCTCCATTGAGGCCTTCTTCACCCTTTCCTCCATGTTGAGCTTCTATGGGAGCTTACTGTCTAGGATGATTCCAAGATATTTTGTGCAAGGGTTCTCCTATAGGATCACCGCTCCTAACTTAGGCTTGGTCCAATACGGGACCTTGTATCCGCATTGGCTGTCAACCCGACATTAGATGCCCGGGATGTTCATACCTTAGCGCCCGATCCATCAAATAGCTAATCGCTGGAAGGCACTTTCCACTTATGACAATTGCAACGTCATCTGCGGAAACCGTATGTTTTACAGGTCACACATCGAATCGGCTCAGAAGTTGGTTGATGATCAGCGTCCACAGCAGATGTTATAGCATCTCTCCCTGCGGTGTGCCCCTGTCCTTTGATTTCGTGGTGTCGTACAAACCCCATTGTGATGTAGGTTTGTAGGTTGAACTGGCCGGTCCATGAGGACCTCACATAGACTGATTGAGTCCGTAGTGTTACCAGAAGTTGGTTTTAACGAACAAACTGAAAAACCCTATCAAAAAACTAGGACCTATGTTATAAAATAACTCCGCCCTCTTGGCAAATACTAGAAGCTTCCTATGATTTAAGCAACTTGCTGCTTCTAGATCTGACAGCTGTATCATCCCTAATAGCTGGAGTCTTAGCCTGGCAAGTGCACGGCACGAGCACAGAACGTGCTCGATCGTTTCCTCCTCCAACCCGCACTTCCTATATCTGCTATCACTAACCAAGCCTAATTTAAAGGCTTTTGACGCCAGAAGGCTGTGTCCAGTCAGAATAACCACGCCTTTCCCGCTTGGTCGATCATGTGCACCTCTCGCCTTCGCTTAATCTCGCCCAATCTAATTGGGACTTCTACGGAGCAAGCTTCAAGGGATGCGCCCTTTTTAGCTAGTTCGTCCGCTTTTTCATTCCCATCTATTCACATATGCCCTGGGACCCAATAAGATGTTGCTCCTCCCTGTCCCGATTCTCTCCAGAGACTGTTTACACTCTAACATGTATTCAGATGCTGTGCTATGCGATATTATTGCCTTAATTGCTGCTTGATTGTCAACATAAAAGTTAACATGGCTGCAGCTTAAGCTTTTCTCTTCCAGGGTTTCTACTGATTTGGTTACGGCTAATATTTCCGCTTGGAAAACGCTACAGTAATCTGGCAGCCTGTAAGATCTGCTTATTTCCAGATCAGCGCAGTATACCGCAGACCCTACTCCTTCCACTACTTTGGAACCATCGGTGTACACATGTATCGCCTCGTCCGCCATTTACGCACCCTTGCGCCAACCGTCCACCTCTATTGTGGCCTTAAGATCTCCCTCGAAGCGCAGATAGGGAATCATGTAGTATGTTCGTCTTGTGATTCATGACGCTATACTACTATGGCCATATGATCGGCGCTCAAGCTGCCCTGAAGCACCGAGCCTGGTTGCGGTCGTTAACGCTTTGTTCTTTGCTACCAGATCTACAGATGGGATGTGCAGAATGGCATACAGTGCAGCCGTCGGGGTTGTTTTCAGGGCTCCCGTAATGCTAAGCATCGACAGCCTGCATACCCCCTCTAATTTTTTGAGGTATGTTGTTTTTTGTGTGGCTTTCCACCAAACAAGAACTTCATAGTATAGAATAGGACAATCGCTATAAAAACCCAATGAGAAAGAGAGGGCGATAGGCCCCACGTACACCCCAGCATTCTTTCACATGCATAGAGTGCCGTTGAGGCCTTCTTGATCCCCTCCTCCACGTTGAGCTTCCATGACAGCTTATTGTCTAGGAAGATTCCTAGATATTTTGTGCAAGGTTTCTCCTGTGAGGTCACCCCTCCTAACTTAGGCCTGGTCCAATTTGGGATCTTGTACCTCTTTGTAGACAAGACCATATCCGTCTTCTCCGCATTGACTTTCAACCCGACATTAGATGCCCATGTATGAATATCCCGAAGCGCCCGATCCATCAAATAACTAATCGTTGGAAGGCACTTTCCACTTATGACAATTGCAACGTCATCTGCGTAAGCCGTAAGTTTTACCGGTCCCTCATCGAATTGCCTGAGCAGTTGGTTGATGACCAGCGTCCACAGCAGAGGAGATAGCACCCCTCCCTGCGGCGTGCCCCTGTCCACTGGTTTCGTGGCCTCGTACAATTCCCATTGTGATGTAATCTTTCTGCAATTTAACATGCAGCCGATCCATCTGATTAGGGTAGGATGTACTTTAATGTAATTAAGACCATCCATAATCGCCCATTTTGCAACATTATTGAAAGCCCCGGCAATGTCTAAGAAGACTCCTAGAGCATACTCCTTATATTTCAGGGATTTCTCTATGCTTATTACCACCCTATGCAATGCGGTGTCTACCGACTTGCCTTTGGTTTACGCATGCTGTGTTGTGGAGAGCAGCTTTTCATCCACGCTGGACTTTATGTACACATCTATCAGCCTCTCAAAGGTGTTGAGCAGAAATGATGTTAAGCCAATGGGTCTATAGCCTTTGGGAGACACGTGACCGATCTTCCCCGCTTTAGGTAGAAAAGCTACACGAGCAGTTCTCCAAGAGTGCGGTAAATGATTCAGTATTATGCACCGATCGAATATTATTTTAAGCCATTCCACGACCGCCCTACTTGAGACTTGTAGCATGGCCGGGAATATACCATCTGGGCCCGGCGATTTAAACTTAGAAACCGTCTTCACTGCCCACTCGATCTTGGTATCGGTCACCAAGCCCGGCACTACTAGCTCCTTGATCTGCTGGCTCTTCTAAACCGTCGCCCGATGGAAAATGTGTATCGAGAAGCACCCGAAGGGATTCCTCACTATTACTTGACCATTCCCCATTCTCTTTCTTTATTAGTCCCTGGACTATGTTTCCCTTTGCTAGGACTTTTTTCAACCGTGCTGTTTCGCTGGAGCACTCTATGTCCGTACAGAAACTTTTCCATGAGTTTCTCTTCGCCCTGGTAATTTCACGCTTGTAGATCCTCAGTAGATACCTGTACTCGTCCCGACACGCTTCGCTTTCCGCGGTCTTTGCGAGCTTAAACATTTCTTTTACATGTCTTCTTAGAAGACTCAGCTCATTGCTCCAACATGGCGGCTTTGCTTTTCCTCTGAATCTTCTCAGAGTGCAAGCTTTGTTATACGCAGTCATAAGCGTCCTTGTTAGGAATTCATTCGACTCCTCCAGTTCCCCTATATTAGCAACCTCTATGGGTTGTCCCAGTTTTGTTTCTACATGTTTCTGGAATTTAGTCCAGTTCGTCGACCTAGGGTTTCTAAAGGTTCCTCCCTTCTCTACCCTCTTTAGGGGATGCTGAAGCTGATATACGCATGGTCGGAGAAGGATGGTCTATCAAGAACCATCCAATCATACCTTGATATATCACGCTCGGAGCTCAATGTAAAATCCAGAACATTGCTGGATGTTGAAGCAATGTATGTAGGGACATTTGGCATGTTGGCTATCTGCAAATTGGTTTGCAGGATGTAACAAAACCGAGATTCGCCTCTCTCCTTCGTATCTGCTCCTCCCCACGCATTGTGTAGCGCATTTGCATCTGCGCCTATGACCAACCGCCCTTTGCGCCCTTCCCCCTGTACTAGCCTTTTGTACTCCATCGGTGGAACCTCCGCAGCATGGGCCATGTAGCAGGATACCAGGATAAATGCCTGCTTATTCTTTTGCTGAACGGCCACCGCTACGAGATCCTCAGTGGTGTAATTAGGCAGCATATATGAATGCAGCTTTTTCCTTACCATTACTACAGCTCGCACCCGTCCTTCCGTTTGCGCCGAGTAAATGCCAAACCCGCTCGCACTAAGTCCAGAAACCTTTCCTCCGATGAGAGCCACTGCTCCTGGATCAGCGCCACGTTAAACGAACCTTCCTCAAGGGTTAGGAGGAGTTCGCTCGACGCCACTTTACTGTGTTGGAGGTTTATCTGTAGGACTCGCAGCACCATTGGGCTGTTTGTCCCCCTCCAGTACCTTCGTTTTGACGTCGTCGTCCACCTCTTGCCCTTTTGGTTTAGAATATTCGAGGCCCACTTCAGCCTCTCGTGACTGTTGTGCCGGGTGTTCCTCTGTGCGAGTCACAGCACCATTTAGCGGTTGGTCCTCTTCTAGCACGTTCGTGGTGACGTCGGGGACCTCCACCTGTCTTTTTTCCCTTAGGCTTTTGAGGTCCTTTTCGACTTCGCCCACCTCTAACGTGTTAGGGTTTTTATCCTCGGGACTTCTTTTCCTGAGTCGCATGTAAATTTTGCCAGTGCCAAAAGACATTTTACCAAGCTACGTATACAAAATATCCTCCGCCTGCTTGTTTATTTGGAAGATGTAGAACTGACCATCCTCGGTAGGTCGAGATACAGTAAGTACCTTCCAATCTTGTGTCGGTATGTTCGGATTCTGATTCTGCAGAAGTCGCAGTGTATCCTCCGACTTCATCAAGCATGGTATCCATACCTTAACTCTTTGTACCGTGGGGATTTGCGCTTTATCCACCACCCCCAACCGTGCGTTCGTGCCTTGCCTTTGGAGGTTTGGAACCACTTCCTCCAGCCACCGCAAGCTCGCGATGTTGTCGCACGCTATCATCTTCACACCATTATACTATCCCCCCGAATCAAAGGTTGGAAGGGGCTTACTTGGTTGTTCCCGCATCATCTTAAGCATTAAGCTAATAAGCTCCCTTTCCACAGATCTCCACCTTTCAGTAGTCATTTGTCCGAAAGGACTGCTACGATCAACCAGCGCCACAGTAAGTGACTGCTTTGCCACATCACTCATCTTCTCGGGAAAAGCAGGAGTCTTAGTGTTATCTCCCTTTGGCACCTCCGAGAAAGCCGGAGTCTTAGCGTTAATTCCCTTTAGCGCCTCCGAGAAAGCCGGAGTCTTAGCGTTATCTCCTTTTGGCGTATCTCCTACTTTCGTAATTGGAACTTCCCTCTGACTCGCAGCTTTCGAGGTAGTTGCTACCTCGCTATTGGAGCCCATCTGTCTTACAGCTTTGGGCCTACTTGTCTTGTCTATGCGACTGCTCTGCCTCGCGGCTCTAGGACTGGGTCCTTTCTGCCTTTTGAAAGCAGGCTTGTCGCCTTCCGCCGAACGTTGCCTCTTCATTCTGCCATTCAACGCTTCTTCCTCCTCGTACCGGTTGCAGAACCGAGGGTTTCTCGCAGCAAACCTTTTGAACTGCCTTCGACCTACTTCTGCCGCTTCTTGGACCGATTCCAAGCGCTCGATCTCCACTTCTGCTGGGTCGACCACTGCTCCCAAGCGTTGTACAATTCTTAGTGCTGCACGGTACTGCGAGAGAGCTCTTTTAATTCATCTGCTCCGTACCCTTTTCTAATCTTCTACTCCGTTTTCATTTGTGTGCTTCTCCATCACGAAGTTCATTGAATCAGCACTACTCTCGCTCCCCGGGTCCGACGCATTTCATTCCTATTTGTCGTCCTTGGATTGTGACTCAGTCCTCCTCTTTACATCGTCCTTATTACAATCAGGTAACGAGTCGTTCATCTTGGTCGTACGACCACCTGCCCGACAAGGCGGGCTCAGCGGTCCAGTATTATATACGGGGAAAGAACCGTCCGCCACAGCAACGCCCCTTACTGTGGTAAGGCCATTAATACTTCCCGCGGTGGCCTGGTATCGGGAAGGCTCCGTTCGAATACAGCTGAATTTATCCCCTGGCTGCAAATCGTCCAATAGGCACGGTCCGCATAACACCCTGGATTAGGGGGTTGGCATTGTGATGTAATCTTCCTGCAATTTAACATGCAACCGATCCATATTTGCATTTGATCTTTGAAATTTTGCAGCCCTGCGCTTTTGTCCACGACTTTTCTGCTTGATAGACCATATGCAACTCCCGTCTCCTTTTAATATATATATTGACGCGACTGCAGCTTAAGCACGTTTCCTCCAGAATTTCAGCTGCTTTCTTTACCGGTATAATTTCCGCGTGAAGGACGCTGTGCATTGAATTTCATAACAATAGATTTGTTTAAAGAATATTTAATGCAAAAAACATATGAGAATGCTCATCGGAAGGATAGGCTGGCGGTTGGCCCGCTCGATATTTTCGATTGCCAATCGGTAGGGTCTCCATATTTTTTCTATGTAGTTCTCCCTAAATTGGCTCCCTAGATCCGCCTCTGATTTGCTATTTATATTCTGGGCTTATTAATCAATTCTTGGAAGCAGCGCCCCTAGCAACGGTATAGCTATCGCTACTTCGAAGGGCGACGCGTCGCGACGGGGGGAAGGCTCTGTTTAGTTCCAGATTCAGGTGCAAAATAGAGCGCTATGGAGATCAGATCAGCCCTCTCGCCGTTGACAGGCTGTTTTAACATTGACTCGAGAAAGTGGAAAAAAAAAACTAAGACGTATGTCAAAACCGGATCAACGGTTATATTGAACCGAATACGAATGATGAGGATACATTTATTATCGGCTGAAGCAGTAGTTATTTGTCATTGGACCGGTGAAGAGTTAAATATCTGTCCAAATGAATCAGATAAATAATTTTTGCTATATATAGGTCTAACCGGGATAGGCAGTAAATATCACGCCGGCTTGTTGCACCGAAAAGTTGGGTATAAAAATCAAGAGAATTCCTTGACATAAAATTTAATGGAGTCATTACCCCTCCACGACGCTTTTATTTTTTTAATATTCTGCCCCTCCCAATTGGGAGAGTTTTATTGCTTTCCTTCTTTCTTTGGTTGTATGCTATTTTGAAGATTGTAAAAATCCTTATTTACACTCAATAGAATTAGCAATTGTAGCAAGCTGCGGCGGTGCTTAGCCAATCCAAACATACATAAGTATGCAAATATTTGTAGTTAACGCACACACACACATGCACGCCTACTTTTATACCTAATAATAAATATTTGTTTTTGCCAAATTTAGCCTGTGCGCCAGCAAACTGAGGAGTGTTAAATATATATTTACTTCTCCTCCATTCAACATTGTTATTTCAAGTAAATTGTTTTGTTTATAAAAACGCTTTTAATGCTTGCTGTTGTGGCTGCTAAGCGCCTAAATATATGCAGTGCAACGATAAATGTACAAGTGCCAATAATAGCTTTTATTCCAGCAGGGGCCGTAAAGTGTTACTTTAGTAAATCTCAAGTGTGGCGAACATCGATAAGTACTTATTGTGTATCTAGTTCGGCTTGTTTTAACAATTAAATGCTGTTTCAATGGCTTTAAGATCTACTTTAAATAGGCTCATAAAAACAAAGGAATGAAACCAATTCAAAACAATGTTTCTTCCTTAAGAATGAAAATGATTGATTTGACGTATGCACATGCCGTTTTCGCTGATGTTGTTGTAGAGGTGAGAGCCCCCCCTCGATGGCTTTGGGGAGTGTTGTCGATGTTAATGGTCCATTGTAGGAAATAAATTCGGTACAGTCCGTTAACAAACACCATTGCGATACTAGCTCGACCATCTTGGAAACGATTTAATATGACCACATTGAACTTTCTAGGCCATAACGCCCCCCATAACTTACTTCCATGAGGAATTTGGGGACGCAACAGCCTCGCCTTTTAAATATGTGTACGATACATGCATATTTATAAAAGCATTCGCCTCGCGTAGGTGAGGTTGACAATTGGGTTGCGAAAGCTATGAATTGCGCTTATCCCCAAGTACATGCCGTCGTCGGCCCAGTCTTACTATGTGCCAATGCGAACTGATCAAAGAAACGTTTGGCCCGTGTGCAAGACTCACTTACTTAGGTACAAATTCATGTTGTGGAGGCCTATCTAACACTTCTTCCAATCTATGGATCATGGTGTTGCATTAGTTGAAATGCAATTCCACGTTCGAGATAAATTAATATTTCGAGCAGAACCATTGTAACCTGTGTTTACATAACCGAGATCAGAGATGACACAAATTTCTTAAGGATTTTTTCAAAACTCTCTACAAAAGTAATGTCGTGAGATGCAAAGTAAGTTTTCTTAACTCAAGCTAGCCTTCGAAAAATGGTCTGCAACAAAGGAAGAAGATGTGCGCTCATATGGGAACTATTATTAACTATTTTAAGTGAATGGGCGACGCATAATCTTAAAAATATTCGCAGCATGCGATAATTGCAATTCTGTCAGCTGGCAAGAATAAAGCAAATGGAATAGAGCTTGAGCAATTGTCTTATTCCTCTTCCTCTTGTAGCGATAATGAAACACCCCGAAAGTTTTGGGTCGAATATTGATGCGGTACGGTCCGGAAATTAGCATAATTAGGGTAAAAGCCAGTCTATCTCGGGAAAGATCTAAAATGACCAATCCAAAGCTTGCAGTTATGCAGATTTTAGTGGTCTCTTACGATAGGCATATTGTTATGTATGTTTGATTAATTAAAGCAAGGGCTCTTTTGCTACATATAAAAATGTTTTAATATTTACTTGGGCCATATCACCAAATCAAACCATATCGACCACATTCGAAGATAAAACGATTCTCGAAACAAGGCCCTTAGCTTTTTCTGAACTAAAAAAAAAAAATAAAAGGAGCACGACGCGAAACGAAAGAGGAGCTCGGTCTAAAATCTCTTCGGAGGCTATTGCGCCTTACATTTATTTTATTTGTTTAGAAAAAAATTGATCCCCGAACTTTTATTTCAAATTTTTATGACTTCTTGAATTTTCTCAAAAATAATAGCGAACTGAACTTTTGCAGGCTCTTTTTTTATAAAGTATACCAAATCCGACAACATATCACTTTTAGTTCATACGAAACCATGTTCACACAGTAATTTATTAATTCAGGCAACAAAATATCATCACAAATAGTACAACAATAACAAGCATGCCAATGTGTAAAATGAATTGACTGCCTTGGTATCCCAGTGAAACGCACAAATTCCTACAGCGACTGAGTAGCTACAACAAAATGCTTTTAAGAAATTATGCCAACAATAACAACCATAAATTGCTGCTAGATACTAGGGCTCTGGTTCTGTGTGTTGCTCTGTGCATGGGGATGAGCTGTTGTTGCTATTGGTTAAGAAACAACTATCATATGTACTCTGTGTTGGTTATGATATTTGGATTTATTTGTCTGTTCATCTATAAAAATCGCAAAATTTGATTATCGCTTTTCATAAAAGTAATGAAGTTTTTTTTGAAATCAATCCCTTTTGATATTTCTAAGTTTTTCTGTAACGCAATTTTGTAGCGTTTTAAATGTATACTCATAGGAAAGTTCCAGCGAGAATGTGTTTGAACCAATTTCTTGTTCAAAAAACGTGAAAAGTTAGGCAGCAAAAAAGTATTATGCAACATATTTTGTTATCATCTTCGAATTGACGTTTTCTTTCGTAAAGCGGTGTATTTATGATAACATACACTAACCTGTGTCGATTTGTATGGATGAAAGTTAACCGATATCGCGCCATCGATTTTTGATAGGATTTGGGCTGAGGAAAAAAAATTTGACTACGCATACCCAAAAAAAAAATAAATTTCGAGCCTGCGAAAAAAAAATGGCGAAGGCGTAAATTTTTCGACCAAAACACTCCCCAATACACAAAAGATATTTTTTTTTTCATAAAGCTGTTGTAAGAACGATAACAGTTTTTTGAAAAAAAAAAAAAATATTTTTTGGGTTTTGGGGAGTATTTTGGTCGAAAAATTGACCCTATCGCCATTTTTTTTCGCAGGCTCGAAAATAATTTTTTTGGGTATGCGTAGTGGAACTTTTTTTCCTGAGTCCAAATCCTATCGAAAAATTGATGGCGCGAAATCGACCCAGTCTAATATACGCACTAAACTAGCATAATTGAAAGGGAATATTTTCGTTTTTCTCCTTAGTCTTCCATTTTCTTTGAACAAAGATTTTCTCGGAGAGCATCCATATGTAAACGTTTGAAAAACGAGCCAAAAAAAAACACCTCTTGTGAGAGGGAACTGGCAGAGATATTCTTAAGAATTATTCAAGTCAAAATTTTACTATATCCACAGTTTCTTGCAGGGTGGGCATAAAAATATAAGACCTTGATTTTTCTCTCGTTTAAAAATGGTATCTTCAGTGAGTTGCAACCTTTCATAGTACATTTTAAAAACGCATTTTTATTGTACTAGGAGTCAAACAGAAGTTATACAAAACTTATTAAGTTGAAGAAATTTATGATATATGTATACATATAAATAGGCAATTTGAAAATATCACTTCACTTTACGACCAAACAATAGTTCTAAGGCATAAACAATCCTATATGTATTGATATCACATTGTAACGAGCTCTGGGAATTCCTGATATTTATGCACCTTTTGCTAACGTTTGAATCGCTAAGCTGTTGAACAAATCACTCAAATATTCCGTATTGAAAATTGCTCTTTATATAGATTACTTTGGGAGTAGTACTTCACAACCAATAGCGTGTTTAAATCAAAACTGATTCGCTATTACTCAGCTTGCGCTGCTTTTATACTCTATGTTGCCTCGTCCGCATATTTCTCCAAAGGTCTAGACGTTTCACCTTTTAGAACTGTTGTATCTCCTGCTTGGTAATTTAGTTATATGAGTGTGTATGTGTGAGTAACTACTTCGACTGATGACTACATGTGTGTGTATAAGATATGTTTTCGTTGCCTTCTATGTATGTGTATAAATGATGATTTATGTGTTCATGTACACAAGTGTAGCTTGCTTTAATCTTTTTGTTGTTGTGCCTTTATTTACTAACAGCTTGGTGATGCTGAAATCCGTCACAATATTTAAAAATTACAACACTACGAATAAAGTAAAATAAAATAAAACAAACGTAAACGGAGGGAAAGGAATGGGTGAAAAGTAGAATAAAGAAAAAAAAAATAGGAAAGGAAATGAAATGGTTGGAGAAGAAAGGAATAATTGAGGTATGCCAGTTTACCCTCGTTTTAAATGAGATTCCGTACAAATTTACGCTCAATATAAACTAATCAGGACAGTGAGAGAATGAAAATTTCCACATCTGATCACTTGTAAAGGGGCTACGATACGCCAAAATTGGCATTTGTAATGGCGACCACCGTGGTGTGATGGTAGCGTGCTCCGCCTACCAAACCGTATGCCCTGGGTTCAAACCCCGGGCAAAGCATCATCAAAATTTTAGAAATAAGATTTTTCAATTAGAAGACAATTTTTCTAAGTGGAGTCGCCCCTCGGCAGTGTTTGGCAAGCGCTACGGGTGTATTTCTGCCATGAAAAGCTCTCAGTGAAAACTCGTCTGCCTTGCAGATGCCGTTCGGAGTCGGCATAAAACATGTAGGTCCCGTCCGGCCAATTTGTAGGGAAAATCAAGAGGAGCACGACGCAAATTGGAAGCGAAGCTCGGCCTTAGATCTCTTCGGAGGTTATCGCGCCTTACATTTATTTATTTATTTAATAGCGTAAATTATTTTATTGTTTTTTTTTTTTAGCCTTTACTTTGCCATAAACAAATGAGCCAAGATCCCGCATTCCGGAATTGTTGTATTTGTAATCGAATTTGAAAAAAAAAGTTTGATGATGTAACGATTTTGAAAGTTTTTGATTTATTATATGTCTGTCATATTTCCCTACCAGTGTTCAGGGTATTTAAAACTGTTACCTGAGGAAAGGCCTACGCCGGTAAAAAATAAATTTTCGGAGTATATTTTTCCTTCCTTTTCTGAAAGCGGGCGAACAACTAACATCAAAATGAATTGGTGGCTTGGCAAACCATTCGATTGCGTTTCTGCCATGAGCAAAAAGTTATCTGCCTTATGAGATGCACATGGAGTCCTCCTTAAAGGTGCAGGATGACCAACTAATGTTCCCATAAGCACTCCAAAGAAAAAAAGTGGGCCCTATCTTTCCGGATATTTATCGCGAAGAAATAGTATTATTATTATTTCCGGTTTACCATACATGTTTCATGCTCTTTTAATGGCAGAAGATTTCAAGACCGGGGAGGATTCCTGTAGGAACGAAAACGAACCCGATACCCCGATCGCTGATAATGAAAAACACGCTCCGGCCTTCAACTATAGCGAAGTGAAATGGCAATATCCCTGCTAAAAAACCACAAGGTGCCAAGTAATGACGTGATACCCGCCGGGTTGTTCAAACATGGAGGCGAAGAGTTGGTATAAGATAAAGAAGCAAAAAAAGTGGGTCTTGTGGTAAATGAGGAAAAGGCGAAGTACGTGCTGTCATCGTGGCCTTTGTAGCCACGTCACTGTTGACGGATATAATTTCGAGACTGTGAAGGATTTTACCTATTTGGGAAGCAGCACTAAAACCAAAAGCAATGTCGGCCTAGAAATCAAACGGAAAATAACTCCTGCCAACAAGTGCTTCTTTAGGCAATTGAAAAGTAAAGTTCTCGGAATAATGGAAGGTGCCGAGAGAAGATGAGATGGCTCTTGGAGTACTTGAGAGGAAAATTTTCCGGAAGATTTATAGAAGTCTATAGCTAGTATCGCAGGAAGTACAATGGTTAGCTATATGAACTTTTCGCAGATATGACGATTGTGCAGCGAATAAAAACAGAAAGCTTCGCCAGCTAGGTCATGTTATGCGGATGGACGAATACACTCGGGCCAAGAAAGTAAGTAACCGCAGTTTGTAAGCAGAGGAATGGGAAGACCTTCACTGAGTTGTGAGAGATATTTGGAGGAAGATTTAACCTCGCTTTGTGTTCCCAATTGGCGATTGTTTTCACAATAGAGGGTTAGCTGACCTCACTGACTCAACGTACTTCATTTTTAAATAAAACTTCAAGAAGTGCTTTATGTTGAATTAAGGCGGGATTAAGAGATCGCGTCCGGACATATTTTTTGCTTACATGTTACCCCTTCTATTCTCATTCCGTACGAAAAAAGTACAAAAACTGTAAGTAAAGTGTGAACAAACATGTCTTAAGACGCGAACAATGAATTCACGTGATTTAACCAAACAGCTTTTCAAACGTATGCAATGAAAACTTCAAACAAAACATATTGGTGGGTAGTAATACTATTTAGTTTTTAACTCGACCCAAATAAACCTTTCAGATAAAAAATGTAGTAGGAGGTAGGAGCTGAGCAAAATACTCCCATTGAAATAAAGTCTGAACATTACGTGAGCAAACGAAAGATGTTATCAAAAGCGTCACGTTACGCCGATAAAATTTATTTCACAGCCATTGTGAATTCATACAAGTGGCGAATGTTTGACAAAAACGTTCACAATAGTAAACAGCCCTCGATCACCTGTTCAATTCCTGTTCGATTACTTAAATTATTTGCTCAATCGTGTTTTTCAAAAATTTTTGTAGACGACTGGTTTATTGCATTATTTACACATTTTAAAATGTGTGCTTAACTGGCTGCGCAGATTTTATCTGTTAACTAGATTTTAGAAATGAATAGAAATATGTAGTCTGATTTCCAGTATACACATTTAAAAGAAAAGCTGATTTGAGACACAAATGGGCAATTCGTGGCAGTTCAATTTAATAACCGCGAGCAAAAAACAAACCTACTTCCATTCTCTGGCCATTAGCGACAGCCATTCACCCTGTCTGCTATTATTTGACAGGTAGGTATGGCCATAATGTAATGATAGAAGGTGGCGGAAGGTTTGACAGCTGTCATATCGAACGCCCTTAGCTCCAGGTTGTATTTTGGAAGCACAAGAGAATGTGGCCATAAAAGAGGACCCTTTTTCAAATAGTACTTAATACTTTTTAAATAATGATAGTTTTTATCATAAAATTGCATTAAAACCAAGCTACATATATATTCTATGAAATTAAGTTTGCTTTATTGATCTTAGAAACGTTTACAGCTTATCGATTTTGCTGGTAATACTCTAGGACAGATGTCGATTGCTTATACACTGCCAAAAATGTTGGGAAAGGGTTTCAAAAGACGTGTTTTGACCTCGATATCAATAACCTGAAAGTAAAGACTTTACTAATGTCAAATTTATTCTGAAAGGGTTCTGCGACAAAAGGCTATGAAAAAGATCGTCTTGGAGCGGTTGAGGGTCATTGTTCGGATTTAAATTCCAAGACCACAACGTGTCTTTTGAACACGGTCCTGACAGTTTTGAACGGGTATTAGCAGTCTACCCCTGTCCTATAGTATAACTCACTTTATTGGCGCTTACCCGTTTAAACGGTTATGGCCATCCAAGAAGGTGCGCCAGCCGCTTCTTTTCTCTGCCAACTGGTCACACCAAGGAAGTTTAAATCGTTTTCAACCTGTTCCTTCCAGCGGAGTGGTGGAAAAATTTAAAAATATATAATAGTAGAACGAACAAGACCACAGGTATAAAAATTACGTTGGATATGGTAAGTTGAAGTTCTTAATGTGAGTCTTTATCCTGTAAACCTGAGAAGTTTCCGCTATGAGAAGATTCAATGTTGGTCACCCACCATTACAATTCGACGTTCAGGTCAACTGTACGCAGGGGTTCGGAGCCAAAGGGATCATCGGTCACCAGACTACACATCTATCCAAGCCTTCAGAAGAAGAGCGTTGTTTTAAACAACATTAAAGATATTTGCCAAACGTTTTGGGTAACGTTATCGGTGTTGCTAGTCCTTTTCCGGATATAGATCCGGCTAGTGCCCTTAAGGTAATAGCAGGAGTATCTCGGAAACAAATTTATGTGACCAAGTTCAGCCTTCTAGGTTATACCATCCTTTCCACACAAGCTTCTGATAGCCATTCACCAGGAATGACCATCATGGGTGGATGACTTGTAGATCAATCGGGTTACTATACATAAGTGTAATATAATGGCCCACCTCTCAAAGACCGGTGTATATGTAGACATCTCTGAGGCTGACGATCCATCAGCTTTATTCATCAATGTGACATACTTACCAATTTCAAGAAACCCGCAATTGGTTACTACGGACTCTTATAAAGCCGACAATCAACTATTAAAATACGATCAGAAAATAACAGTTTCTACTGATTATATCTAGAAAAGAGATATTAAGGATCACATCCACAATCACAGGGCACAGGGTGTTTAGCCTATACACAGAAAGTATGGAAATCCCCTTCAACGCAATGTGTAACAGCTGTAGTGAGGACGGTTGATAGGAAACAGTCACCCATATTCCCTGCGAGAGCTTAGCCCAGCGAGCATTACGTCCCGAACATAAGCCAGTTTTGTGCTCTCTGATTTAAGGGCGGTATCAAAATGCTCAATAAAGGATATCAGGAGGTATATTGACCTAACCAAATGGTTTTGAGTTAAACACTAACAGGTTATATCAAACAACCATAAAAGCCTCGGATATTGCCACTTTTGGTGCTGACTACGGAAAATGTTTGAATATCTATGATTTGAGGTCATGCATTTAAAAGTTCCGGTTCATTGACGAAAATGATGCCACCGCCAGGCTGGTTATTGTCTTCGTCACGGAAAATGCTGACAATATAGCCATCCAATAGGCCCGCTAGATGAAGCAAAGAAAAGCGCAGAGTTGGTCTCAGATATATGGTGAATGAGATACGTCACCACCAAATACGGATGAGAGAAAGGGCTCAGGGGCGTCTGGAATCCACAAGTTTTGACCACGCCTTGATATATGTAGGTCGTCCTTGGCGTGAACGCGACGATAAGGTGCATTTGGCTCCGTTGTTGCAATTTTCAGCTTGTAAAACGAAGCCTCGCGTAATGAATTGGGAATCACATTTGAACATGAAATATCCGTCCTTCTGTCGTCACAAAACCTGCAAGGAAAGCTGTAAAAATATTTTTTAAACAATTATTATCGATTTTATATTAATATTCCGAATCTTACCATCATGTAATGCAGAAAATATGCGAGTTTTAATAATTTTGTTAAAATAAACAAATTTATTAAATGAGAATTGTCATACGTTTGAATCGTATAAAAAAAAAAGTGATGGCGTTGCATATTTTATTCAGAAAAAAACTATTTGTATAGTTTTACATATATATTTTCCTCTGAATAAAAATGTAGTGTTATAAGGCGACAACATTCTTATTTCTAAGGGCGTTCAAGATGGCGGCGTTAGAGCGAGAAATTGCTTACATCCGTCACCTTCTATAATTCCATCATGGGTATGGCAATGGAGGAATAGAAAAAATTTTCACTTGTATGAATTCACAATGTTCTCAGCTAACTACGATTTTTTTTTTGCTCTCTCATTTTTTAATGCGGGATCTATTTATTGGTTCATGTCGCTTTGCGGCTAAGTTTCAACAAAAATTGTTTATTCCATGAGAAATCCGAAGCTGCTAGTAACATGCAAAAAATGTACAAATGTACAGATATTTATCCTGTACTATGATAGGCAATATTGTAACAGCCTAAAGCCTCTTGGTGCAAAAAGTTGCGGTTTTATTTAATTTATACTAACACTTGCTGATGGCTCACAAATGTGAATATGTGTGTATTCTTATCAAAATATTTTAAGCATTTAACACATCAATCAAACAAGCTCTAAATGAATTTTAATGACTATCAATTTGCCTAAAGGTAATAAAACGTATAACGATTGAGCCATAAAGTTTTACCGCAATCATGACTGTACCATAGAGAGGCAGTTTGCATTACAAGTAAGAATGCAGGTTAAATGTGTTAAGACAACAGCAATGTACCAATACCTTGTACATCTCTTCAAAGCCTTTTCTCCAGAGCGTGGGAGTCGAACCCGCACTCCTACGATAGTTGAAATGGTTATAAACGCATTCAGTTTCGTCATGCCTTAGTTGTTGTAAAGTTTTTCCTAATTGCCTTCTTTTGCATATATTCTTCTACACATCACATACTTCGTATGTAAATTATGTGTTGAAGTTATGCATGTTTGTAAGGCGGTTTCAGAGAAACTAGGTATTGTTGCTATTTTTGTTCTATTTATAGAACTACAACGAATTAACCACATGTTGTCTGTTCGTATGAGTTAATCGGGGATTGCCCGCATTGCTTTAAATGTGTGGAGACATTTATTTCAAGCAATTTTTAATTTTATAATTTATTTAATAATTTGGGAAAAATTTAAACAACGTGACATCAGGACGGACAAGGCGACAGCTGTTTCGATTATACCTTGTAAATCTCTTCAAAGCTTTTTCTCCCGGGAGTGGGAGTCGAACCCGCACTCCTACGATAGTTGAAATGGTTGTAAACGCATTCAGCTACGTCATGCCTTAGTTGTTGTAAATTTTTCCCAAATTATTAAATAAATTATAAAATTAAAAATTGCTTGAAATAAATGTTTCCATACATTTAAAGCAATGCGGGTAATCCCCGATTAACTCATACGAATGTACCAATACTTTAGCTAAACTTAAGTTCAGACATCTAATTCAAATTTAACTTGATTTTGTTTAACGCAAATGTATATTTAAATGCATATCTTTTTGTACAGTTTTAGTAGCAGTGAAAAATGCCTAGTTGTGGTATCTAAATAAAATACTTTTCACATCAGCCCAACTTTTTCCATATGTCTAATATTTATTTAAACTTTATTGTATTTTTTCAAAAAAGCTGTGGCATTTTGACAATTTTCAATTAAAATTTATGTCTTCGTATGTTGTGGTCAAATATATTTTTCAAATCAAGCAGGTTGCAAGAAATATCCAATTTCTATTTACACGTGCATGCGGTTGCTGCAAAGTAAAGAAAATCTTGGAAAACGTGCTCAAGAAAAGCTTACAAGTTATAATTTTATACGATTTGTTTATCTATGTAATGCGCTAAAAGGAATTATTTTCAGATTAAGAGGGGAACTGTCCAAATATTAAGTGTCTCCTTGGTTTCATGGCAGCGGCCTGGAATCATTATTCCGCATGTTGTTCAGTGATTGTAGTTTTGTTCAAATCAATTATCCTTCTTGCGTCCGCTGTGGTGTGGTGGTAGTTTGCTTCACGTAATACACCGAAGATCATGGGCTAAATTCCAGAGCAAAGCAAAATCAAAAATTTAGAAACAAGTTTTTTCATAAAGAAACAAGTTTTTCTAAGCGGTGTCGCCCTCGGCAGAGATTTGGCAAATACTCCGAATGTATTTCTGCGATGAAAATCTTCTCAGTGAAAACTCATCTGCCTTTTAGATGCCATTCGCAGTCAGCGTAAAATACTCAGGTCCCACCATGCAAATTTGAAAAAAAAAAATTTAAAAGGAGCACGCCGCAAATTGGAAGACAAGCTCGGTCTTGATCTCTTGGGAAGTATATAGTGTCTTGCATTTATTTATACTTTTTTGGTTAAATGAAACTGTTTAATGTAGGATAAGAGGATTATCTGGACTTTAATAGTGAAAAATGTAAGACAGTAACTATATAAAGGTAAAAAAAAGAAGTAAGAAAGGACTGTGTTGAAGATCTCATATCTTTCATGAATGAAGCTGAACAATAATGTGTTGAAATTTCAAAATTTCATAAAATCTGAACAACCAGTTGTATGGTATATCAACATTCAAGTTGATATTTAAAAAATCTTTTATTTTGATTTTAAGTATAAAAATTTATTTTTATTTATTTTTGAGTTTAGATATTTTCCAACTAATTAGAATTTTCTTTTTTTGAAGTTATTCAAAATTTTAAGTTAACACGAAAACTCAATTAAAATTATTTTAAAAATTAATGTAAAGAGTACAAAGTAGTTAACACTATATTTACTCCCCCTCCAAGAAAATTTGAAACAAACAAATTATTAATTAATATTAAATGTAACCTTTTTTTGTTTTTTGTTGTTTAATGTATTTGTATTTAAATTAGTGTTAATAAGTATGTTTGCTGGTTTAAGTAAATCGATTGAAATATTTTTAATAGTATTATTGTATTGAATTGTAAATGTTTTTTGTTTCTTAGAGATAACTTTAAAAGGTCCTTCATAAGGTGATTCTAAATTAGATTTACGAAGAACTTTAACAAAAGCATACTTACAATTTTCTAATTGTTTAGGAACGAAAAAATTTTCTTTGTTATGATGAAAAACTTTAGAACGAACAAGCGAAAAATATTCTCTTATTTTATGAAGAGCGTCATTAGAAAAATCATGTTCTTTATTACTATCTGAAATAATTAATTCACCAGGTATTCTAAGTGTTTGGCCATAAACAAGTTCAGCAGATGAACATTTTAAATCTTCTTTAATAGAAGTTCGTAAACCAAGTAGAATGAATGGTAAAATGTCAGACCAATGAACCGAGTCGTTTGATGCTATAATTGCTGCTTTTAAAGTTCGATGAAATCTCTCTATCATGCCATTTGCTTGGGGATGGTAAGGAGATGTATGAATTTTATGAGAACCTAAAAGTTTAGTTAATTCCGTAAAAAATTTTGAAGTGAATTGTGAACCTTGATCTACTGTAATATTTAATGGTATACCAAATCGTGGTATATAATTTTGAATAAAAGTTTTTACTATAGTATTTGTTGAAATATCTTTAAGTGGATAAGCTTCAGGCCAACGTGAAAATCTGTCAATAATTGTTAAAAAAGAACAATTTCCATTTGAAACTGGAAGAGGTCCAACAATATCCATATGAATATGTTCAAAACGGCCTGATGGTATTTGAATTTTTTGGATAGGAGATTTAGTATGTTTTGAAATTTTGGATTTTTGACAATTGATGCAAGATGAAGTCCAATCGTTAATCTCTTTACGCATGTTAGGCCAATAATATTTATTTTGAATTAATTTTCTAGTTGTTCTTATACTTGCATGAGATAATGAGTGAATTTTGTCAAATATAATTCTTCTCATAGAATGTGGAACATAAGGTCGAGAAGGTTGTAGAGAAACATCACACCATATATTTAAATTAATAACTGGAATATGAATTTCCTTTAAATTATTTTTAGAATTTTGATCAGAAATGGTTTTTTGTAAAAATGTATCAGTTTGTTGTTCTTTATATAAAGTTTCTAAATTTATATCTTGAGTTGAAATTGCATTTATTTCTGGAATACGGGAAAGTGTGTCGGCAACTATGTTGTCTTTTCCACGTATATATTGAATACCATTTGTAAATTGAGCAATATATTCAAGATGACGTAGTTGACGAGGAGATCTATCTACTTTAGAATTTAGAACATGAATTAAAGGTTTATGATCAGTATAAATAGTAAAAGTTCTACCTTCAAGAAAATGTTTAAAATGTTTAATTGAATTATAAATAGCCAAAAGTTCACGATCAAATGTTGAATATTTAGTTTCTGTTGTAGTTAATTTTCTTGAAAAATAAGCTAAGGGTTCTAGTATATTATTGCTAGTTTGTTGAACAACTGCTCCAATAGCAACATTTGATGCATCTACTGCTAATGATAAAATACCATTTTTGTCGAAATGTGTAAGTAAAGTATTTTTAGCAAAAAGTTTTTTAACATTTTCGAAAGCTGTTGTGGTTTCATTTGTCCAATTTAATTGTTTGAGTTTGTTTTTAATTGCATGTGTTAACATTTCATGCAGAGGACTAAGTTCTGTTGCTAACATTTTAATATATCTGTGATAGTAATTTATCATACCTAAAAATTTTTGTAATTTATTTATAGAAATTGGTTTTTCAAAATTTGTTATGATTTCAATTCTATCTAAAGATGGTTTAATACCTTCGCCTGAAATTTCGTAACTTAAAAAATTTAATTTATTTACACCGAGAGTACATTTTGAAGGTTTGATATTTAAATTATATTCTTCAAGTCTTTTGAAAACTGATTTTAAATGATTTATATGTTGATCTTCATTATCACTGGCAATAAGAATGTCATCAATGTATGTAAATACAAAATCGAAATCAGAAAATACTTCATTAATAAAGCGTTGGAAAGTTTGAGCACTGTTTCGTAAACCGAAAGGCATTCTTACAAATTCAAACATTCCAAAAGGGGTAGTTATTGCAGTTTTATGAATGTCTTCTTCTGCCATTGGAATTTGGTGGTAGGCACGCACAAGATCAATTTTGGAAAAAAATTGTTTGTTTTTTAAATCAATTGTTAAATCGTGAATATGTGGTAAAGGATACCGATCTGGTGTAGTAATAAAATTAAGTCTTCGATAGTCTCCGCAAGGTCTCCAATCATTTGGTTCTTTTTTAGGAACGAGATGAAGTGGAGATGCAATAGGAGAATTTGAGGGTCTGCATATACCAGTTTTAACTAAAAATTCAAATTCAGTTTTAGCAATTTTAAGTTTGATTGGATCAAGACGTCTGGGTTTCGAAAATGGTAAAATACCTTTTGTTTCTATCCTGTGAACCGTATGGTGTTTAACTTTTTAGTATAATCTGGTTCACAGGTAATAGATGGAAATTCATTAAGTAATTTTGAAAACTTATTTTCGACAATAGGAATTTTGAGTGAGAAAATATCAGAAAATCCAGAAGATCCAGCAACTTTAATTTTTGTGGTAGAATCCATTATTTCTTTATTTTTAATATTGACAATAATTCCGAATTTTTCTAAAAAGTTTGCTCCTAAAATTGGTGTATCAATATTCGCAATAATGAATGGAAATTCAAAATCTCTTCTTAAACCTAAATCAATTTTAGGTAGTTTTGTACCGAAAGATTCAATTGAAGAACCGTTTGCTGCAGTCAAAGTAAGATCCGAATTTCTTTTATAAATTTTAAATTTAGAAAAGGGAATAACTGATACAACTGCGCCGGTATCGATAAGAAAATTAAGTTTATTGAATTTATCAAATATGAATAGGCGACGAGTAGGTTTAATAATAGTTCCATTATCCGTCACCGTCATAATGGATCGTTTCAGTTTAAATTTTGTTCGCAATTTGAATTATGATTTTGATTAAAATTGCATGGGGGTATACATTTAAGAGCGTTATTCTTAAATTTTTTGTGATACCAACAAATATTTTTTTGTGAATTAAATTTACGTTTGTTTGAAAAATTTCTTGATCCTGAAAAATTTCGAGATTTAGATCTATTTCTATCTTTAGATCTTGAACGGATTTGTAATTGATTAATATCATTAGAAATTTTATTTAAATTTTGAAAAATAGCCGTGGTTAATTCAGTTAAATTTTTAACGCATTGTTCTAAAATATTATTATTTATACTTGAGACTACAGGAGATTTGGAAGAATGAGGTTTATTGATTAAATCAAAAAGTTTGTCAGCTAAAATAATAATTTCATCTCTGTTTTGATTATTATTGGAAGTCAAATGAATTTGTATTTCTTGTGGTAATTTACGAATCCACAATTTAAAGAGTAATTCTTGGCTAACTATGGAGTCAGAACCTATAAGTGATTTCATAAATCTGAATAATTCAGATGGTGAACGATCACCAAGTTCAGTTTTTGAAAATAATTGTTCTAATCGTTTTTCTTCGTTAAGAGAAAATCTTTCACATAGAATTTTTTTGATTGTATCATATTTATTAAAAAGAGGAGGAGGGTTAATAACATCTAAAATTTTAGATATAGTATCTCGTTGAAGAGTAATTAGAACATTTTGAAATTTTAAATTATCATCATTGATATTGTTAATTTCAAATTGTCCTTCAACAAGCAAAAACCAGGCATCAGGACAATCTTGCCAAAATTGTGGTAATTTAATAGATTTAGTAGAAGGAAAATTTGTAAAGTTATCTTGTGTTGAAGTATTTTGTGTTGTTTTAGAGATGTTGTTTTGTGTTGTATTAATGTTAGAATTTTGAGTTGTAGTGTGAGTCATTGTGTTATTTGTATAGTTGTTATTTTGATTTTCTGAATTTGTAAAATTACGAGTTCGTATTGGTGAACGTAAATGAAAAGAAATTTTAATGAAAAATTTGAAAATAAGAAAATATTTAAGAATTTTTTGGAAAGGGAGTTAACAATTTAAATACAATATTTAATTTTATATAAAAAATAAATAAATTTAAATAACTTATATTAAAATTTTTAAGATATAAAAATAATCTTAAAATAAATTTGAAATTTTAATTTAATATTAAAATAAAAATTGTATTTAGAAAAAGTTAAAATTATTTAAAATTTATATTTACGATTTATTACTATGGAAGAGTTGATTGATAAATTTAAATATGCAATGGCTTTAAAATATAATGATGCTCTTATTTGTGTAGAGGACGTTAAAGATCATGAAAGGTTCCAATAAACGGTACACTATATGACGATGTTGCTTGTTGAATGTTAAAATACTTGGATATACGAATGAAATGTAGGGAGAGGTTAGTGGCACTATTTTGTAGATGAAACTTCCTGAGTAATGCTGGATCAATTTTCTACAGCTGTGGTTGTATTTAAAACAGTGGCAGTATTGTTTTGATCTGGCATTTATTTTTAAAAATGAGTTTTAGCGTATTTACACTTCTCGTTTTAAGCGTTTTATATTACGTAACTTAAAAATATGTTGCAATGTGTTGCGAAAAATCACTCAAAAATTAAATTTTTTTAATTATTTCACAATTTTTTGTTGCATTTTTAATTATTTTATTATATCTATCAAAGTTATTTTTGTTTAGTTCCAGCGGCTGGTGTTTTAGCTTTTTTTTTTTTTTTGTTTCTTTCTTCTATATCACATAACGGTCTCATCCTGTTCGATATTTGTTTTAATTGTTGATTTCTTCTCACTAGTGTTAACAGATGTACCGCACAAATGTTGAGGGTAGATGGATGCGTATTTCATCCTGTTAATTTCGGTTATTGATTTTTTATTTAAATTTTAATGGTTGTTCTTGTTGTATGAAAATGCACTGAATATACTTTTAAAATTTATATTAAACAGCATTCAAGGATGTGATGATTCGGAGCAGGACCGTGTGCACATTTGCTGAAACCGGTAGATAGCTTGTAATTGGTCCAGGTAACTTTAAACAAATTTTCTTTGGTAGCACGTCACTTAGTTGCACTTTTATTTGCGGTATTTTATTGGTCAATAGGTTGTGATACGTAAAGCGTCACACTCAGTGATTGTATCACATATAGACTTATATAAACATTTAGGTCTCCTGGCAGGATCGCCAATATATCAACATTCAAGTTGATATTTAAAAAATCTTTTATTTTGATTTTAAGTATAAAAATTTATTTTTATTTATTTTTGAGTTTAGATATTTTCCAACTAATTAGAATTTTCTTTTTTTGAAGTTATTCAAAATTTTAAGTTAACACGAAAACTCAATTAAAATTATTTTAAAAATTAATGTAAAGAGTACAAAGTAGTTAACACTATATATGGGATATAAATTATATATTCGATTGATCTTAATGATTTTTTAACACAGGTATGCCTTAAATGTACACATTCTGAGATAATTCAAGCTTGTAGCAGTTAAAATGAGGAAGAAATTAAGGTAAATCTTTTATCTGAACAATCGGCTTTATGGGATATCTTTTATATATATGACCAATCTTGACGGTTTTTCAGACAATAACGTTAAACATATGCGTAAGCATCTTCTGAAAACCTAAGCTTGTAGCATTTTAAATGAGCAGGAATTACGTTAAACCTCATATCTGCACAATCGGTTGTATGGGATATATATTTCATTAAAGCTCGATCCTACATACCTAATTTCATCAAGATACCTCAAAATTTACTCAAGTTATTGTGTTAACGGACAGACGGACGGACGGACATACGAACATGGATCAATCGAATTTTTTTTCGATACTGATGATTTTGATATATAGAAGTCTATATCTATCTCGATTCCTTTATACCTGTACAACCAACCGTTATCCAATCAAAGTTAATATACTCTGTGAGCTCTGCTCAACTGAGTATAAAAATTAGGTAGGTCCAAGGTACTAGTCATCACACTCTTCATCAATCTAGGGCGTTGATCAGACAATTAAATAAAAGCGTTGGACGCTTGAAATTTTCAAAAACATGAGGCGTAGCATAACCTGATTATTAATTAGATTAGTTGAGCTGAAAGGCCGCGGTTAATGAATAAAACTTCCTTTTGGTATGTTTTATATTCATAAATTTTAATTTTCGTCGATATTTCGACTTCAATCTGAAGTCATCATTAGGAACATATGGACATGCATGATCGACTGTCGATAATTTATTGCAACATTCAAGGCTACTAAATTTTATCAAAATAACCTGATTTTGGTTCAGTTGATCTTACATATACATATATGAAAATATGACTTGTAAAGATAGGAGCGGTTGACTATCAATAGAAATTTGACGCGACCCACGCTTTTATTTATTTGTCTGATCAACGCCATAGATTGATGAGGAGTGTGATGACTAGTACCTAGGACCATCCTAATTATTTTTTAAACGGTTGTATTTAGCTTGACTTGACAGGCTGGTTGGTTGGCTGGCTGGCACGAATTTTGTAATTGAAATTTAAGTAACTTCCCCATAAGCTACAAACTTGAAACTTCGAATATAGTTCAGAACCCGATGACAATGCAATAATAAGAAAAAAAAAACTCCGATAGGTGGCGTATCGATCGAAATATTTCAAAAAATCGTATTTGTGGTCCGATTTGGTTCATATTTGGAACAAATATTACATACAGGCTGGTAGACGTGACATCAAAATATTTTGGAGTTCGAGGAGGGACAAGCATACGTGGCGCAGAGTCGAGTAAAGCCTTTGGAAGGATTATGTATTAGGACTTAGATTGTAGCAAATTCTCAGGAAAGAGCCCTTATAACAATGAGTCACTAAATGAACTAAATAGAATGAGAAATAATACGCAATTAAATAAAGACTAAAAACTTGAAAATAAAATAATTATAAACAAATTTTTTAAGTTAAACGGTTTTATTGAAAACAATACTTACATGAATAATAATAATACTAAAAGCTAGAAAATAATTAGGTAGTCATCATACTCCTCATCAATCTAGGGCGTTTTCTTATTATTCGGAACCATGTTGTCTCCTTGACTTTCACTTACAAAAAGGAGTTTTATTTGAATTTCACTACCAACATTTTAATTTATGTGCCCCAAAGTGTTTTGACCTCACTTCTACCGGGAAATCAAATTTTTTTACTGAAATTTAACTAACAAAATTTGAACTTATGTGCTCCAAAGTATTTTGATGTCACCGGACTGTGTGTTCAATGAGCCAAATCGGACAGACAAGTACGAGTTTTTTGAATATCTAAATTCTTGCGGCACATAGCTTGAATTTTTTTTTACTAAAGCGGTTTCTATTTCTGTATGTCATATATGTGTTCAAAATATGAGCCATATTCGATCCCCAAATAAGGGTTTTTGACTATCTCGATCCTTGCGCCACCTGGCGGCGATTTTTTTCTTATTATTGCATTGTCACCGGATTCTGAACTATATGTCAAGTTTCAAGCTTGTAGCTTATCGGGAAGTTACTTAAATTTCAATTACAAAATTCGTAACGCTCGCTACACGAGAGTCAAGCTAAATAAAACCGTTTAAAAAGAGGCGGTGCCGCGCTCATTCCCAAACATTTTTTATTCACTCATTTTATTGTTTTAAATGCACTTTTGAATTAAAATACGTAGTTAGCATTGAAATTAAGTTAACTTATTATAATGTCTACGATCCTTTGAAACCTTTTATGTAATAGGACGTTGTTTGCTGATATTCACCAAATTTTTCTTTTTTAGAAACGCATAGCTGCTGCTAAAATGCATAATCGCAATGTTGATGCTCTAGCTGCGTTACGTATTGCTGAAAAATGTATGACTGTACCACCAACAAAATTACGTACACTCATCACTAAATTAGCGGTAAATGCGACAAATCTCAATAATCCTACATTGCCACAAGATCAGTGTGAACGTTTTCAATTGCTCATGGCACGCATTCTAACTCTGGCGGATTTTCAAGCAAATGTAGCTAAAATCTGTGATACATCATTCATCTACTGGCATCAATTAGTACTTTCAGCACTGCGAACTACCCAAAGCTTTTAATGAGTACGTTGTACCCAATATTATGTTTTTCTCATCACCGAAACAGCATTCACTTAAAAAAAATGGTTCACCTTCTAAATTTCTTAATTTTTCGGGTATATTTATGTCTTGCAAACTAATTGGCTCGCTACATACGTCATGTAATTTTCGAATAGTTCGTACTTTAAGCTTTTGTGCTCGTTTTGAAGGAAGGTATACCCTACACTCTGGCTCACAATTTACTACAGTTTCCCTAATTATTTGGGAAGGTTGAAGTCCTGACGAATTGGCCAATTCTTTTAATTTAGCGTTGGCATTTGTCGTGGCCAAATGAAAGCTTCGGGGATCGTGAGAGTATTCGGTGGGGATTTTTTTAATTGCATACTCTTGATTATTCGATGATGTTGTCACTACCACACTTTTACACAATAGAGACTTCCTTTCCGCACACGACCAACGATATTGCTCTTTATTTCTGGAATGAGATGGAAAGTATATTCATCAACATATAACAAATCTTTCCCTTTGTTGGACTTTTGTATTTTGATTTCCATTTTATTTATTAATTAAAAAGTTTTTTCAAGCACTAATTGTTAACACAAGCACAAGCGAATGATACTCGTATAATACTTCAAATGTAACTATTTTTTTTTTAAATATGTATGCACACATTCATGCATATGTTCAAAGTTGACTATGATCTTTCTATTTCCTAAACAGCAAGTTCAGAAAGAAATTTTGAAACACCGGCTTTGCAATCCCCAGTATTTCTGTGCAGAGCCCCCTTTTGAGGAGGTGGCCCACGGCCATGCTTCATAAAAATAACCCTTCGCCGATCCAACTCCGGCTACGCGATCCCCAGTATTTCCGTATTAAAAAACATTTCTGCGTAGGTGGCCTACGGCCACGCTTATAAAAAATAACCCTGGGCTACGCCATGCCAATTCCGGACGTGTGCACTAACCGTGGCTGCCGCCACGGTGACGTCCTTCTGCGTAGGCCTTCGGACGGGCTTCATAAAAATAACTCTTAGCCGATCCGGCACTGGCTACGCGATCCCCAGTATTTCTGTTCTACGCCCATGACCGCGCTTACAAAAAATAACCCACGGCCGATCCTACACTTGAAGGATTCGGTATGTGGGGATTTTGCACTTGGGGATTTTGAATTTGGGGATTTTGTGTTTGGGGATTTTGTGTTTGGGGATTTTGAATTTGGAGATTTTTTTTTTTTTTGGGGGCTTTTGTGTTTGGGTATTTTGTTTTTGGGGATTTTGAGCCTCTCCCGTATTTCTCTTTTAAATTCGCTACTATCTCATGAATTGTTTGACACATTTTAATGAAATTTTATACACATATATTCTACGATCTTCTAATCAGGTGTTTCAACTTGGTACGTAAAAATATTGAAAAATGATTGACACTAAAAATAAATAAGCAATAGGAATTTAATAGGAAAAAAAGGTATAGTTTTATATCGCTTTAAATTGGAAATCTCACCCACGAAAAAGAAATCGTTAAAGTCTTCTTTGCCATGCTGTCAACCTGTTTAATAAAGGCAAAATCCTCACGTTGATATTTTCTGTATTTGCTGCCGTTTTTTTCTTAACTCCATCTAACAATGATATTTAAGTTCGTAAATCTGACATGACTTAACGCGTGCATATAACTTTTTTACTAAGGCATCTATATGTATCGACGTATGTCAATATTTGCCAATTTACATAAGTGCATCTATTGAATATCTATTTTGAAATATTGATACATTTCTTGAATACCAAATGCCGACAAATGGTGTAATATCGATGCATCTTTGATGGTGGCATGCGTTTGTAAGTTGTATATGTATGTATGTGCAAATCCTCCAATAAGGCAAATATTGAATGTATGAAAAATCGGGAAAAAGCCATATCCCTTTCACATTTACATATTTATTGCCGGATTCCATATGTGCTTTGTCTGTAACAATAAAATTGTGACAAAGGAAGAGTTTGTTAAATGCAGGTATCTCAATTCTGTTAAATAGATGATTTTTTCAAAAGGAAAAAAAAATTTTGAAGTCTTTCCAATAAGAAACAGCAACAGCTTAGTTGCTTCGTAGATATACAAAGAATGCTTGTTAAAAGCCTACCGAATAACTTTGCAGGAATTGAGTAACTAAATCAAATGTGGCTAACATTGGCCCTTCTGAATCATTCGTTTGTAGTTAAGCTATATCCAATTCAGTGTTTGCCAAAGGCTGTGCAATATTCCTCTCTAAATAACTGTGACCTGTGTGAACTGTGTGTTTTTAAGAGTACTATCATCGTTGTGATGGTGGTGTAGTTGTTGATTAACGAACAACGGGGCAAGTAATATGCACCCATATCTCTTTATACTCCAAAAAATATCATAGGTATTCTATAAAAGGAGTATTTTATTACATAAGTCCATCAAACAATTCAAAATAAAATATTTTGCTTGCATTGAAAAGTCAAAGCATTTAGTGCTTGAGCGTTGGTTTGCAAAATTAGGTTTTTTGAAACACGCGAATAATCAATAGCTTTCTCTGATGTTGCTATGACACTTGCAATGAAATAGATAATAATATGTGTGAAGTTAGCGCGAATAAAAGTTTTCATTCGCTGACGGCCAATGGTCTAGACCGTCCATTTCATGGTGCCACAGGGCATAAACTACCTCCATCAGACACAGCGATGTCAATTGTCGACTGTTTATATGTCGTGTGCAGCTACACCATTAACTGGAGATAGTTTTTTTTTATGAAACTAACTCAAGTGGTTTTGGGAGCACCTATATAACGAGTTTCGGTAATACATTCAGTAATATATCGGTAGCAAACCGATAACTCGTTCATGGTAAATGAATGACACGATCTTATCCCGTAGATAATGAACCGTTAACTCATTGATATCAAACGGTGGGCAATTATACACAAAATTTATAATAATTATTTTTTTCCTTCAATTGCTTTTTTTCTTTGACTCGGCCATGGTTTAATTATGTGATTGGCTCATCTGTACAACATACTTTTGCTCAGATTGTCAAAATATGCGTATTGGTGTTATGTGAACGGAATGGAATGAAAACATAAAACCTTTCAATTCTTGTATGTTGTAAGAAAATATTGTCAATGTATTGGTTGCATTTTGCGTTTGCCATCTCCTTTTCACAATCCCAACTCCAATGAAATGAAAAAAATAAAATCAGCTGAAGATGGTTTTAAGCATAATAGGCAATCTGAAAATGTTGCGCCCTTTTTACGCCCAACCTATAGATCTAAGATGCAAACAGTTATAAGAGGCAATAGTAGAAAAATTTCAAAAAAAAAAAAATTTTTTTTTGCGCCAAAATTTTTATTTAAAAATGGCAGCACCGCAAATGCTAAACTCTACCTTGCCCTAAAATATTGGTGCTGGGTTGAGAAAACCAGCAGGTCTTATGTAAACAAACTAAGTACTCATACTTGGTCTCGCGAGAAATGTTAGCAATCCACCTTTAAATTAAAGACTAGTCTCAATTGCTCACGTACTGTGTGTACATAGTTTTTTTTTTTCATGATAAAACAAGCTATAATCCTCTCTTCTCGTACGAATGAAAGGACATCGAAAAATAAAAAAAATGAAATAAGAGAATATACATAAATACATATGTATGTGCCCATTTGGGAAGTTTTTAACATTGCCGAAAAATAAAATTTTAGCAACGGTTGTGCCTTGTATGCTGTTGTTGTTGTTGTTTTAGCAGCGCTTTGTGTGTGTCATGGCCAAGGCGAATTCAGTAAGGTGGTGTTATCCGAACAGCTGATTGCTTCTTCTTGATTATTTTCCATACAACGCCTTGTACTGCAAGATGTCAGTTAATCGAAATCAATGAACATTTTCTTTTGACTTGACATTCTTCTGCACGGCGAATTGGTTGAATTCGCTTTGCCACCACCTTGTATGGATTCGCCTTGGTCATGGCCTTCTGGAGTGAAAATCGTGCAAGAATGAGCGAATAGTGAATTTTCATTGTTGCTACTCAGTGTTTACAACAAAAAAAAAACAAGATTATTCAAGTTGGAGGTAAGAATAATTTTGATGAGTTTGTTGTTGGTTTTAAAATAAAGTGAAATAAAATAAAATAAAACTAAAACTAAATAATATAAAATAAAATATACTAAAAAAAAATATAGTAAAATAAAACAGCAGAAATACTGTGGACATATATTTGTTGGTGTGAAATGAGTGTGAGAATCAGCAATTATGAGCGAAGCCAATTTTTATTGTTGCAATTCAAAGTGTTTACAAAAAACAAACGAGATGATTCAAGTTGGAGTTAAGAAAAATTTTGATGAGTGTTTTTATGGATATTAAATAATGTGTAATAAAATAAACTAAATAAAGAAAAATAATTTCAAATAAAATGAAATAAAATAAAACAAATTATAATAAAATTAAATAAAATAAATTAATATAAATACTGTGCACATAGATTTGTTGGTATGAAAAGAGGGCGAAAAGCAGCAAATATGAGCGAAGTTAATCGTGATCGTTGCTGCTCAGTTTTACAAGGAACAAACAAAATTATTCGAGTTGGAGGTAAAAATAATTTTGGTGAGTTTACTGATGGTTGTAAAATAATGTGAAATAAAAAAAAAAAATGTAAGGCGCGATAACCTCCGAAGAGATCTAAGGCCGAGCTTCTCTTCCAATTTGCGTCGTGCTCCTCTTGATTTTTCCCTACAAATTGGCCGGACGGGACCTACATGTTTTATGCCGACTCCGAAAGGCATCTGCAAGGCAGATGAGTTTTCACTGAGAGCTTTTCATGGCAGAAATACACCCGGAGCGCTTGCCAAACACTGCTGAGGGGCGACCACGCTTAGAAAAATTTTCTTCTAATTGAAAAATCTTATTTCTAAAATTTTGATGTTGCTTTGCCCGGGAGTTGAACCCAGGGCATACGGCGTGATAGGCGGAGCACGCTACCATCACACCACGGTGGCCGCCGTGAAATGTGAAATAAAATAAGTAAATAAAATAAAATTGAATAAAATAAAAGAGAATATAGGAAAATAAAATATAGTTAAATGAAATAAAATAAAATAATATGTTATAATATAAAATAACATAAAAGAAAGCAAACAAGTAAAAACGATATTATATACATAGTTTTGTTGGTGTGAAATTTAATTCTTGTTACTAAAAGTGCTTACAAAAAAAAAAAAAAACAATGATTCAAGTTGGAGGTAAGAATAATTTTGATAAGTTTGTTGTGGGTTATAAAATAAAAAAATAAAAATTAAAATAAAATGTAATATAATAAAATTAAATACGATATTGTAAAATAACATAAAATAGCGCAACAGAAATACTGTGAACAAAGATTTGTTGGTGTGAAAAGAGTGCGAGAATCTGAGAGTATGAGCGAAGTGAATTTCAATTGTTACTACTCAAAGTGCACAAGTTGGAGGTTAAGCTGACGGTCAACGCACAAATTTGCTTGATGGTTACCATAGCAACGGGTAGTTGTGTGCGTATCGGGCGATGTCGTGCTCACACGTATTTGTTGTCGGCTTCGCGTTGATGAAAATCAAAATTTTTAGATTTTTTCGCTTGACAGCTGGTCTATTTGATCGTGGCCGACGTGGTTGACAAGCCTTAATGTGTTAGTTTTGTGAGAACGTGCAATAAGCAACTTCGCGGAAGAAAAAGATTTTACGTTGCGGTTTATTGAAACCTACGAATGCAAAGGTCGGATGGAAAAGAAAAATTTGCCAAAAATCAGGTAATTTTCTTAGTGGCTTAAGATAAGCATCTTATTATATTAAAATTGAATAAGCTACAAAACTGCATACTCGAAAAAATTCTAAAAACTTAGAAGAAATTTGAAAAGTTTTTATGAAAATTCGCAAAATTTACAAGCAATTTACACCACGAATTTTCAATACAAAAGGCGCTTGATGCTTTCTGCTTGTGTGGTGGCCGGGCAAGAGACAATCACCCGATAGGCACACAACCTGTTGCTATGGCAACCATCAAACAAATTTGTGCGTTGCCCGGCAGCTTAAGAATAGTTTTGATAAGTTTGTTGATGGTTATAAAATAAAATGAAATGAAATAAAATAAAAAAATATAAGAAATACTGCGTACATAGATTTGTTAGTATGCTAGTGAATTTTCATTGTAGCTATTCTGAGTGTTTACAAAAAAAAATACCAAAACACAAGATTATTGAAGTTGGAGGTAAGAGTATGTGTGATGAGTTTGTTGAAGGCTATAAAAATAGGAAATAAATACAATAAAATAAGTTAAAGTAGAATAAAATAAAATATAACAAAATGAAATAAAATAAAACAATATAATATATAATAACATAAAATGGTATAAAAAAGTGAAAGAAATGTTATGTATGACCATAGTTTTGTTGGTGTGAGAATAGTACGGGAATTAGAAAATATAAGCAAAGGGAATGTCGATTGTTGCTTCTCAAAATATTTACAAAAAACAAAAACAGGATGATTGAAGTTGGAGGTAAGAATAATTGTGTTAGATTGTTGATGGCTATAATATAAATTATGTGTAATAAATAAAATAAAATAAAGTAAAATTAAATAATATAAAACCAATTATAATAATATAAAGTAATATAAAATAAAATAAAGTAGAGTGAAATAAAATAAATTACAATATAAAGAAATAAAATAAAATAAAATAAAATAAAATAGTAAAGAAATATTGTGTACATAGTGAAAATAGTGCGAGAAACAGCAAAACTTAGCAAAGTGCTTACAAAAAAAAAAAGGGTTATTCAAGTTGGTAAGAATAATTTTGATGTGTTTGCTGATGGTTATCAAATAAATTAAAATAAAGTAAGTAGTAGTAGACATGCTCACACTCATATTGCTTTATACAATTGTTTTTTTTTTTTATTGATATTAGAGAAAATTTCAAAGTTTACAAACGGCGATGGTTACCAGGACATGTTTCATAATTTGACTGCTTCATCAGCTGGCTTCTCGGGGGTCTACTACGTTATCCCCAAAATCAAAATCCCCAAAACACATTACCCAAATCAAAATCCCCAAACTCATAATCCCCAACACAAAATCCCCATTTTTTGTGTGAAATAAATTCAAATTAGGTTTAAAATCGCCGCGATCAAAAAAGGCTAATAATCCATACCAACTTTATGCATAGGCGGCCGTCGGCCGCGCTTATAAAAAATAACCCTAGGCTACGCCATGCCAAGTCCGGGTGTAAGGTATAACCGTGGCTACCGCCACGGTGATGTCCTTCTGGGTAGTACACGCTTCTGTTAGCTTGTTCGAATTACAGCGACTAGCAGTCCTATGTATGGATAAGTAAAAATATGTATTGCCAAAACGTGAATATATACATACATACATAAAAATGAATGAAAGAGGAAAGAGATATAGCTATTTTTTACACCGTCATGATGTTTATCATAGCACTGGGATTTTGTGATTGGGGATTTTGATTTTGGGGATTATGTGTTTGGGAATTTTTTTTCTTTGGGGATTTTGTGTCTGGGTATTTTTTTTTTTGGGATTTCGTGGCACTCCCGCTTCTCGGGAGCTGGGTATTGAACTCGAAATCTCCAACATTCTTACTTTATACTTTTGTAAAGGCAATACGAGTGCACTGCTGCTCAGCACTAAGCTTCCCCCAGCGGGTAAGGGGGTAAGAATATACCCGCGGTAGGTATGTCTGTCGTAAGAGGCGACTAAAATACCAGATTCAAGGGGTGTGTAGCGCAACCCTTCAGGCTGCCAGCGCAATATATAGCTTCTCCAAACCCAATTGTCAACCTCACCTATCCGCGGCGAATCCTGTTTCACTAACAGACGAGGCTCTGGCCACCCAAAGCTCCTCATGGAACTTGTGGGTGGGGAGGGAGGGGATGGCCTGAAGGTTTATTGTGGCCACATAAATCGTTCCCGAGACGGTCGGGCTAGCACCTTAATGGTGCTGTGGTACCGGAGCGTACCGGATCTGTATCCGGCAAAGGACCATCACATCGATAACACTCCCCAAAGCCTTCGGGGAGCAACCTTACCGCTACAACAACAACAACAACAACTAAGCTTCCGAGGAGCTAGCTGATGAAGAAGCGAAGTTTAGAAACATGTCCTAGTAACCATTGCCGTTTCTAAACTTTGTAATTTTTCTGTAATATCAATAACATAAAATAAAATAAAATAAATGAAAATAAATGAAAATAAAATAAAATAAAATTAACTAAACTTAATAATATAAAATAGTAAAATGTATAATACAATATCATAAAATGAAATAAAATAAAACAATATAATATAAACTAACATAAAATTATGTAAAATAAAATAAAGTAAAATTAAACATAAAAAAATAAAATAAAATAATATAATATCATATAATATATTGGTCGCAGTATACTATTCATAAAAATGTGTAGTCAAGTGAGGTTAAATAATCCTTGATGCCAGGAAACATATTTGGTTCAAGAAATTTTACGTCATTTCCCAGCCCTTGACACTACAATGAACCAAACGATCTTAGTTGGCTTTCCAATTTCTCTGCAAGGTTAACCAACTTTTTGCGAACCTTGCTTTGGTATAGATACATAAAGAAAATATCTGAAGCTTCTAAATATCGTGACTGAAGTCACACTTACCAAAAAAATGGAGCCTATTACTTACTTACTTAATTGGCGCTTAACCGTCTAAACGGTTATGGCCGTCCAACAAGGCGCGCCAGTCGCTCCTTCGTTCCGCCAACCGGCGCCAATTGGTCACACCAAGGGAGTTTAAATCGTTTTCCACCTGGTCCCTTCAACGGAGTGGGGGCCGCCCTCTACCTCTGCTTCCATAGGCGGGTTCCGATAGAAACACTTTCTTGGCCGGAGCATCATCTTTCATTCGCATAACATGGCCTAGCCAGCGCAGCCGCTGCGTTTTAATTCGCTGGACTATGTTGATGTCTGCGTATAGCTCGTACAGCTCATCATTAAATATTCTTCGGTACTCGCCATCGCCAACGCGTAGAGGTCCATAAATCTTTCGAAGAACTTTTCTCTCGAACACTCCCAAAGCCGCTTCATCTGCTGTTGTCATGGTCCATGCTTCTACCCCATATAGCAGGACGGGTACGATAAGTGATTTGTAGAGTATGATTTTCGTTCGCCGAGAGAGGACTTTACTTTTCAATTGCCTATAGCTGGCTAATTTAGTGGTAAATATTTTTATCTTATAATGAACAAAATTTACAAGGTAAAGTTTGTATAAAAATGAATCCAACATCGATAAATTTAAAGCAGGCGATATTTCTAATGAATTTTCGTCCTGACTGGAATTGAGTAAGGAGAATCGCAAAGTGGTTAAGTTGTTTATCTCGATATATTAAATCTTAAAAGCGTTATCTCAACTGTAACCCCTGTGCAAAACGTTTAAGCCTTTTCCAATCGGTACCAACATTTAGTGAAATCGCCAACTATAGTTCAAACTATTTAGGGTATTCGAAAACAAAAATTCCAAAAAAAAATTTTCCGTTTTCATGGAGAAGTCTTAACTTTGGTCCTTGTTCGACAATCTCCAATCGCTACCAAATTTTATATTTTTGAACCTGGTATTATTGTTCCTTGGAAAATAAGATAAAGGCAATAAAAGTGTTGTCTAAATAAAACAAAATATGGTAAGAGAATATTTTCACTGTGCTTAGCTTAAAAAAAAATAACGATATTTATGTTGAATAATTGGTATTATTAGAAAGAAAATTTATTATGTGTGTTCTAAGCACGTACGTAGATATGTATGTATACATTTGTCTACTTGGTATGTCTGTATATAACATAGATTGAATTTAATGGTTAACAATAAAAAGAAATTTAGGGGCTGTCGCAGTGAGATATGCTTATTTTTCAATTATTTCGGTCTTCCGAACCAATTTTTATTATCCAATGCAGAGAGAACTATCACTGAGATCGTGATACATTGCTTAAGATTTTTTTAAAACTACTATTTTGCGACAGAAATGGGTTTGATGGAAAATCTCTCCGTTGGGATCATTCGGGGACTATTTTGTGATTACCTAGGGATTTTTTAAGCATTCATTCAAGATCAATTTAGAATTATTTGAGGACACATTTCGGGATTGTTTTTACTATTATTTCAGGACTATTTTGTGGGTTATTTCAGGAATCTTCTGAGATTGTTATGAAATCATCTTGGGATCATACTTGAACCCTTTCAAAATAATTACGGAATAATGATAGCGATAGTATCGGGCTCAGTTTGGTATCATTAAGCAGGTTTAGGCAAAATTCACTTATGAAAACAAAAACTTATCAGGATATTATTATTAATGGATTTTCATCGGCATATTATTTGTTTTTTATCGACTATTTATCGGCTTAATATTAATAATTACAGCCTCCAACAAGTTGTTGGTTTATTATCGGTGAATTGCCGACAAGTTGTCGGTTGATTATTCAAGAGTTATAAAAAACATATCGATTTGGTACCGAAAGGTCATAATATTGGAAAGTTATAGATTTTGAATAAAATATACTATATGGGTTTGTTCTGGAAAAATATCGATATTTTATCGATAAATTATCTATCAAAAAATATTGATTTGTTACAAAAAAATTTCGATTTTTATCGGAAGAATATCGATTTATTTTCGAAAAGTTATCTATTTATTATAGAAAAACTATCCATTTGTTGTTGAAAAGGTATCAAAAAAAATGTTTATAGACAAATAAAAAAAATATCGATTTGATACCGAAAGGTCATAATATTGGAAAGTTATCGATTTTGAATCAAATATATTATATGGATTTGTTTTGGAAAAAATATCGATATTTTATCGATAAATTTTCAAAAAAAAATTGATTTGTTACAAAAAAATTTCGATTTTTATCGGAAGAATATCGATTTGTTTTAAAAAAATTATCGATTTATTATAGAAAAACTATCGATTTGTTGTTGAAAATGTATCAAAAAAAAATTTTTAATAGACAAATGGATATTTTTCCAATAAAAATTCGATTACTTTTGGAGAACAAATCGACAGCATTTTAATAATAGATTCATTTTTCTATAAAAACCGGTAACAAATTTACAACCCTTCGATAAAAATGCATGCATATCCAATTTGTACAAGCACATACATACGTAAACAGTTCACCAGTATATTCGTTTACAGCAACTTTTTAAGCTAACATGGTTGTGCCTACGTCCTTGCAAAACTTTATGTATTCTTTAACCGGTTGACCTCTTTTACTGACCATTTCCTTTATTTTGCTTGCAAAACGGTCTTTCTCTGTGAGAAATCAAAACGGAACAAGTGCAGAATACATACATTTGTCAAAACGAAAATATAAAAATTTGAAAAAGCTCTTTTTTGTATTCGTGAACGAGCTGATATTACCTTATAACTCTTATGTTTATTGTTATGTTAGCCGATCCAACACCGGCTGCGCCATGCACAGTAATTCTGCGTAGAACACCTTTCTGCATAGGGGGCCTTCGGCCGCGCTTATAGAAAATAACCCTAGGCTACGCCATGCCAAGTCCGGGTGTAAGGTATAACCGTGGCTACCGCCACGGTGATGTCATTCTGCGTAGTACACCCTTCTGCGCAGATTTTTGTGAATATATAAATCAGAAGGGTGTACTACGCAGAAGGACATCACCGTGGTGGTAGCCACGGTTATACCACACACCCGGACTTGACATGGCGTAGCCCAGGGTTATTGTTTATAAGCGCTGCCGAAGACCGCCTATGCAGAAAGGTGTTCTTCGCAGAATCACTGTGCATGGCGCAGCCGGTGTTGGATCGGTTAACATAACAATAAACATAAGAGCTATAAGGTAATATCAGCTCGTTCACGAATGCAAAATTTTACATAGTTTACATTTGACTTATATTTTAGCAACAAAAAATTAGCAATGTTATACATTATGTATTTTTGCAATTAATTAATACAATGCATAAACCCATACATACATAAATAACATCATATATATACCTACATCGATACAAATAATTGAACTCATATGACACCTTCTTTGTTTTTCGCCCTTAAATAATCAAGTTATACCTTCTTATGTAAAGATATATATACCAAATTTAAGGTAATGAAATTATCTTCAACACGGTAATATTAAAGTATTTTGTCAATAACACATTTTTTCGACTTATTATTCGATTTATGATAAGTTAGCAATTATTTTCCCATAAAAACATAATTTTATTATAGAAATTTCTTCTAAATATAGATGTGTTATATATCAAACAAAACCTTGTTTACAAACGGCGATGGTTACTAGGACATCTTTCTGAATTTCACTTCTTCATCAGCTAGCTTTTTCGGAAGCTGAGCGTTGAACTCGAATCTCCAACATTCATATCAGTACAAAGGCTGATGCCTTTAGCTGCTAAACCATATGAATGTGCCGTTAACAGCGGAAGTATTAAAAACAAATACTGTAAAAATCCGAACAAATGTTACTAAGCTTTCAAAATGCGCGCCTAAAAATCATATCCACACCATTAGGAATAAACTACATACAGAGTGTGCCTACATGGTGATCAAAAGGAATATAAACAAAAAAGCAACTCTTAGAGACCAATTGTACAGCGAACAACGGGACATTCATATGGCTTAGCAACTAAAGGCATCAGCCTTTGCACTGATATGAATGTTGGAGATTCGAGTTCAACGCTCAGCTTCCGAAAAAGCTAGCTGATGAAGAAGTGAAATTCAGAAACATGTCCTAGTAACCATCGCCGTTTGCAAACTTACAATTTTTCTCTAATATCAATTACAAAAACCATTGTATAAAGCAATATGAGCAAAGCTCGCTAATTAAAAACATAAAACCTTGTTTTGTTACCTATCTAAAGACATTACAACTTTCAAGATCGACTCAATAGTTTCAAAGATATTTTGTTTAAAAAAAATTTTAAAATTTACCTTTTGACGTGGAATTACCCCTATAGTTATTATTTGCACCAAAAGAAAATTATACGGTTGAACTCACCATAAACACCACTACCGATGCTCATATAAGTTTTTTTTAATTTGACAAATGTATGTATTCTGCACTTAAGCTACCAAAACCAGCAGTATCGGCATTCAACAGTTATTTAAACGATTTTATTCGAAATCTCGGTTTCAGGAACTGTTATTTGCGATCGCTGGTATATACATATGTATATAGATTAGCCGGATTCGTGTATCACGCTTCTTAAGTTTATTTTCATACAATTTGTAGTCTTCTTATAGATACACTCAGAAAAAAACAATGATCCAAAGTGAGGAGAAACATTTCATAAAAAATTGTCTTTAAATTGAGGAAATATAAAAAATGTAAGAATTTCTTATTTTTGTATAACACCCATGATACAAGAAAACAAAGCAATTCCACTTTGACTTATTTGACATAAACTGTGTAAGTTGTCAGTGATAAAAATTGTTAAATGCTGAAAAAGCATTGCCACCTCAGCAAAATTATGTTTTTTAAAATGTTGAATTTTTTATGGGGTAATTTTTTCAACTATCAATATCGTAAGATAAATATTACTTATTTTGGAGCTGTCAAAAGGTGTGAACTCATTTAAATATAACTACGTTTCGGGATACTGAAGATAAAGCAAAATCTGTGAATCATATTAAGTAGAGTAGTGATTCTTAAACTCCAATCTCTTAAGTAGGAAAATCAACCGGCATTGCACCCACGTCTTACTTTTGCTCTGGGTATAATATATATAACCCGCCTATTAGATTATTAGGAAGACGTATGTATGCGGAATAACTTCATCCAGTTCTAGTATTTTACAGGTTTGGTTATGTAGCAGGTTCGATGCGTCCTCAGACTCGACCTCACATGTGATTCCCGCCCTGAATTTAAAAGTTTAGAAAAATTGCCTTTATATGTTTCAAGGTGTTAATATATTTAAGCCTCATCAACTTAACTTTGTTTTGATAGACATCTGCACATAGGAACTCTTTCTTCTTTTAGTGACAGTAAGTTAGGAACTGCTTCATATTCTTATTGACAACCAGTGTCATAGCATTTTGCTTCCCTTAGAATCTCAGCGTAAAACCGGAGTATCTGTGTCAGCGCACTTTGGCTTCTCCATCACATCATAACAGCGCCCTTTGCTCCAGCAGGGCCAACGTTGCTTCATATGGCGGACAAATGTGGGGAAGGCTCTGTTCAAATACAGCGCAATTGACCATAAAAATGCCTAAGCCACACAGGTAAATAGTAGAGCTTAGCTCTAACACCAGTCACAAGTTTCAAGATACATATTTTCCGGCAGATGTAGTAGAATTACAAACAAAGATATCGTTTTGGGACGTATATTTTTTGAAGATGTGGAAGCGCTGTTTTAAAAGGGAATGTCAAACCACGGTTTATATTGCACGGTTTATACAAGGTGTCAGCACGAACATAAATAAAAGTTTCATGAGCTTTGTTTTTGTAAAACGATGGATTAATGTCAAAATCGTACTGCGCCGGAAGTTGATGTATCAAATCATATTAAAAAGTACAAAGCAGCTGTCACCGTGCTGCCACCTTGCATAGTTCCGCCATGGTTTATATCCAATGGAAGAAGTAGTGGAACTACCTCTCTACATCTGTATTTACGTAAAAACTAAAATTTGTTTGAGGGAACATTTTTCTTCACAACATTAACATGTACGAGTTAGTTCAGTGAATAAGATTATTCGACTTTAAACTTGTGTACCTCGACTAGAAATTCACGGCTAGATAATTAGACAATTAAATTTTTTTTTTAATACAATTTTCTCCATTTTTAAGAAAATTATTTCCGTAACCAATAAAAAACATCTTAACATCGTTTCTATGGTGCAAAATCAATCCCATTTTTTCTTAAACCTAGTTCGGTCGAAGAGTCACCGGGGTGGCTATTTAATTATTTAATAAAAAACATATTTTTAATAAATTTTGTTACCTCATTTTCCGTAACATCCGAACTTAATGGATTTTAAGTAGAAAAAATACAAAATAAGGTTTTATAATTTTAGTCATAGACAACTGTAACGGGTTGAACACTTTTATTCTTTTTCTGGCAATCCCCGGGGTGACTGCCTCGGCCAAGAATAGGTGTAAAAATCGTCGGCCGAACTAGGGTTAACTTTTAGGAATTTTTATAATTTTTTTTTTTGAGTGTATATAGCGAGTTGCCTTGAGCTTGCAGTCTACATGTTTCAGCTTTGTTGAGTTTCAGTAGTTGTTTCATTTCAGTAGCTGATTGATATCATAATATATATTCTGCCTGCAGCGCACATAACATTCAATAACTAACGCTTAAGAGCTGCTACTAGAATTTGTGAATTTATTATAACGATTGTTGCTTAGGCGATGAATTAATGCTCAAGTACTGCGGGTACAATTTCACAAGATATTTTAGTTATAATTATACTCTCGAAACTCTTTCAAACATTCGCTGCAATGCCAGTAAGTTTATTATAGTAATCTGTAAGCAAGCTGATAAAAAATGCAATAGAATTTGTTATGGTGTATCGATTATTTCGAGTATTCAGACATACATATGCGACCTTTGCATATGAGAACTAACGATGGCATCAAATCGATAAGAAATAGGTGGCAGCAAGAAGTCAACATAATAAAAAAAGGGTATGCCACTCAAAGATTTTCTGTTGTATCAAAGCTTAAAGCTCACAGCTATTTTGTCGTTTGAAACACAAAAAATTTAAACCAAATTTTTCCTTGAATTTCATTTCATTTCAGCTTAAATTGACAATCGTAAACAAGTTTTATGGAAATCCTCAGTTCAACAATCATTTAGTACACCTAAGGTAATTGCACCATAAGGTTTCATTTATTGGATTGTGGTCTCAAGTATGACACATAACTCTAGCGAGAAATAATTTGAATACAAATAAATCCAAGAACAAAAAACTCCACAACAACTGTGGTTGTATTAGATTTGGAAAAATAAGATAGTCAAAAAGTGTCGCTACTTATTTCCTCAAATACTGCTTATATATAGAAATATGACAATACTCAAATAGCGTATTCAAAAATTATTTATTAACTGTTAGCAAACATCTATCCTCAATGCTAGTTAATCAACGATCAAATCATTACCACAACGATAATTTTATGCTTATCAATATAGTACAGTTTAAATTTTCGTGGCCACTGCTTCAAATGCATTAAGGATACCCAATAGACTGGGTAAATTTATTAACCGATATTGCGCCATCGACTTTTCGATAGGATTTGAGCTCAAGAAAAAAAGTTCCACTACGCATACCCAAAAAAATAATTTTCGATCCTGCGAAATTTAATTTTTTTATTTTTTTCGACTTTGATTTTTATGGTTTCTTTCATGACCTACTAAAAGAATTTTCATTTGATTGTAAAATTTTCATGTATACCCTGTACGATCCAAAAATGTCCGCTAAAAACGTTGGGTCGGACAGGGTATACACATGACATTTTTTTTTTAGTAGGTCATGAAAAAAACCTTAAAAATCAAAGTCGAAAGAAAGTCAAAGAAATGAAATTTCGCAGGCTCAAAAATAATTTTTTTGGGTATGCTTAGTTGAACTTTTTTCCTGAGGCCAAAAAAAATCGAAAAATTGATGGCGCGATATCGGTTAACTTTCGTCCATAAAAATCGACCCACCCTAATACTCAAGTCAATTTTAGTTTGGTACTTTAAAGCTCCCACTTTAATCTGACCCTATCTTGATGGGCAGTGCCCACGAGGATATCATGGGTTTCGATTCACGTTCAACATCAATCCCTCTGAAAAATATAGGAAGGTAGGTACTGTAAGTGACTTGTTTGTCTTGTTTTTATTTGCGGAGCAAACGTTTTCTTTTGACGTCCGACTCCGTCCAAGGGCCTTATAGCTGAAACTAAAATAACATGGTAATAGTTTACTCTTCAACGTATTTTTTTTTTGTGTTCAAGTCTCATTAGATAACTAAAAGTAAAAAAATTTAAAAAATTATGAACAGTACTCATATACCTAATTTTTCATAATAAAATAAAAATAAACGCAAGGCGCGATAACCTCCGAAGAGATTTGAGCATGAGCTTCTCCTCCATGCGTGATGAAGTCGGAGGATACATTGCGACTTCTGCAGAATCAGAATCCAAACATACCGACACAGGATTGGAAGGTACTTACTGTATCTCGGCCTACCGAGGATGGTCACTTCTACATCTTCCAAATAAACAAGCAGGCGGAGGATATTTTGTACACGCAGCTTGGCAAAATGTCTTTTGGCACTGGTAAAATTTACATGCGACTCAGGAAAAGAAGTCCCGAGGATAAAAACCCTAACACGCTAGAGGTGAGCGAAGTCGAAAAAGACCTCAAAAGCCTGAGGGAAAAAGATAAGGTGGAGGTCCCGACGTCACAACGAACGTGCTATAAGAAGACCAACCGCTAAATGGTGCTGTGACTCGCACAGAGGAACACCCGGCACAACAGTCACGAGAGGCGGAAGGGGGCCTCGAATACTCTAAACCAAAATGGCAAGGTGAGGACGACGACGTCAAGACGAAGGTACTGTAGGGGGACAAACAGCCCAATGGTGCTGCGAGTCCTACATATAAACCACCAACACAGTAAAGTGGCGTCGAGCGAACTCCTCCTAACCCTTGAGGAGGATTCGTTTGACGTGGCGCTGATCCAGGAGCCGTGGCTCTCATCGGGAGGAAAGGTTTCTGGACTTAGTGCGGGCGGATTTGGCATTTACTCGGCGCAAACGGAAGGACGGGTGCGAGCTGTAGTAATGGTAATAAAACAGCTCCATTCATATATGCTGCCTAATTACACCACTGAGGATCTCGTAGCGGTGGCCGTTGAGCAAAAGAATAAGCAGGCGTTTATTCTGGCGTCCTGCTACATGGCCCATGCTGCGGAGGTTCCACCTATTGAGTGCAAAAGGCTACTACAGGAGGAAGGGCGCAAAGGGCGGTTGGTCATAGGCGCAGATGCAAATGCGAACCACAATGCGTGGGGAGGAGCAGATACGAACGAGAGAGACGACTCTCTATTTTGTTACATCCTGCAAACCAATTTGCAGATAGCCAACAGGGGAAATGTCCCCACATACATTGGTCCAACATCCAGCAATGTTCTGGATATTACATTGAGCTCAGAACGTGATATATCAAGGTATGATTGGATGGTTCTCGATAGACCATTCTTCTCCGACCATGCGTATATCAGCTTAAGCATCCCCCTAAAGAGGGCAGAGAAGGGAGGAACCTTTAGAAACCCTAGGTCAACGAACTGGACTAAATTCCAGAAACATGTAGAAACAGAACTGGGACAACCCACAGAGGTTGCTAATGTAGAGGAACTGGAGGAGTCGAATGAATTCTTATGACTGCGTATAACAAAATTTGCACTCTAAGACGATTCAGAGGAAAAGCAAAGCCGCCATGGTGGAGCAGTGAGTTGAGTCTTCTAAGAAGACAGGTAAAAGAAATGTTTAAGCTCGCAAAGACTGCGGAAAGCGAAGCGTATCGGGACGAGTACAGGGATCTACTGAGGATCTACAAGCGTGAAATTACCAGGGCGAAGAGAAACTCATGGAAGAGTTTCTGTACGGACATAGAGTGCTTCAGCAAAACAGCACGGTTGAAAAAAGTCCTAGCAAAGGGAAATATAGTCCAGGGACTAAAAACGACTAGAAAGAAAACGGGTAATGGTCACGTAATAGTGAGGAATCCTTTGAGGTGCTTCTCGATACACATTTCCCATCGGGAGACGGTTTAGAAGAGCCAGCAGACATCACTCACACTTCGATCACGGAGCTAGAAGTACCGGGCTTGGTGACCAATACCAAGATCGTGTGGGCAGTGAGGACGTTTTCTAAGTTTAAAGGGAAAAGATCGGTCACGTGTATCCCAAAGACTATAGACCCATTACCTTAACACCATTTCTGCTAAAAACCTTTGAGAAGCTGATAGATGTGTACATAAAGTCCTACGTGGATAAAAAGCTGCTCTTCACAGCACAGCATGCGTACACCAAAGGCAAGTCGATAGACACCACATTGCATAGGGTGGTAATAAGCATAGAGAAATCCCTGCAATATAAGGAGTATGCTCTAGGAGTCTTCTTGGACATTGCCGGAACTTTCAATAATGTTGCAAAATGGGCGATTATGGATGGTCTTAATTACATTAAAGTACATCCTGCCTTAATCAGATGGATCGGCTGCATGTTAAATTGCAGAAAGATTACAGCACAATGGGGATTGTACGAGGCCACGAAATCAGAGGACAGAGACACGCCGCAGGGAGGGGTGCTATCACCTCTGCTGTGGACGGTGGTCATCAACCAACTGCTCAGGCAATTCGATGAGGGACCCGCAAAACTTACGGCTTACGCAGATGACGTTCCAATTGTCATAAGTGGAAAGTGCCTTCCAACGATAAGTTCTTTGATGGATCGGGCGCTTCGGGATATTCATACCTGGGCATCTAGTGTCGGGTTGAAAGTCAATGCGGAGAAGACGGATATGCTCTTGTTTACAAAGAGGTACAAGGTCCCAAATTGGGCCATGCCTAAATTAGGAGGGGTGACCTTACAGGGGAAAGCCTGCACAAAATATCTAGGAATCATCCTAGAAAGTAAGCTGTCATGGAAGCTCAACGTGGAGGAGAGGGTTAAGAAGGCCTCAACGGCACTCTATGCATGTAAAAGAATGCTGGGGTGTACGTGGGGCCTATCGCCCTCTCTTTCTCATTGGGTTTTTACAGCGCTGTTAAGCCCTATTCTATACTATGGAGTTCTTTTTTGGTGGAAAGCCACACAAAAAACAACATACCTCAAAAAATTAGAGGGGGTATGCAGTCTATCGATGCTTAGCATTACGGGAGCCCTGAAAACGACCCTGACGGCTGCACTGTATGCCATTCTGCACATTCCACCTGTAGAACTGGTAGTAAAGAACAAAGCATTAACGACCGCAACCAGGCTCGGTGCTTCGGGGCAGCTTGAGCGCCGACCATATGGCCATAGTAGTATAGCGTCATCAATCACAAGACGAACAGACCACCTGATTCCCTATCTGCGCTTCGATGGAGATCTTAAGGCCACAATAGAGGCGGACAGCTGGCGCAAGGGTGCGCTAATGGCGGACGAGGCGATACATGTGTACACAGATGGTTCCAAAGTAGTGGAAGGAGTAGGGTCTGAGGTATACTGCGCTGATCCGGAAATAAGCAGATCCTACAGGCTGCCGGATTACTGTAGCGTTTTCCAAGCGGAAACATTAGCCGTAACCAAAGCAGTAGAAACCCTGGAAGAGTATAATTTAAGCTTAAACCGTGTTAACTTTTAAATTGACAGTCATGCAGCAATTAAGGCAATAATCTCGCATAGCACAGCATCCAAATGCGTGTAAAGTGTAAGCAGTCTCTGGAGAGAACCGGGACAGGGAGAAGCATACATCTATATTGGGTGCCAGCGCATATGGGAATAGATGGGAATGAAAAAGCGGACGAGCTAGCTAAAAAGGGCGCATCCCTTGAAGCTTGCTCCGTAGACGTCCCAATTAGATTGGGCGAGATTAAGCGAAGGCGAGAGGTGCACATGATCGACCAAGCGGGAAAGGCGTGGGTTCAAGTGCGGGGCTGTGAATTGTCGAAGATTATGTGTAGGTCTTACACCCTTAGACTAACATAGTTGCTTCTATCATTAAAAAGAGAGGACTGTAGACTCATGATGGTTATTATGGCTGTATACTGCCTTCTGGCGTCACATGCCTTTAAGTTAGGCTTAGTCAGTGATAGCAGATGTAGGAAGTGCGGGTTGGAGGAGGAAACGATCGAGCACGTACTGTGCTCGTGCCCTGCACTTGCCAGGCTAAGACTCCAGCTATTAGGAGTGATACAGCTGTCAGATCTAGAAGCAGCAAGTGGCTTAAGTCCTAGGAAGCTTCTAGTATTTGCCAAGAGGACGGAGTTATTTTATAACATAGTTCCTGGTTTTTGATAGGGTTTTTCTCTTTGGTCGTTAAAACAAACTTCTGGTAATACTACGGACTCAATCAGTCTATGTGAGGTCCTCATGGACCGACCAGTTCAACCTAACCTAACCTCTCCTCCACTTTGCGTCGTGATTCTTTAAATTTTTCCTACAAAATGACTGGTCGGGACCTACATGTTTTATATCGACTTCGAACGGCATCCGCAAGGCAGATTAATTTATTTTCGATATTGCTTTGCCAGGGGCTTGAACTCAGGATATTTCGTGTGGTAGGTGGAGTTCTATTTGATAATACCCTTCATTTTTTCCTCTTCTTCTTGCAACAGTGCTTCGACCCACAAAAAAATCACTCGCACATTGTCATCGATATTCTCTAATGGAAGCACAAGAAAACTTTTAGAGTCATAACTATTAGAAAGATGGTTGGTGTCATGTGGAGGCACATTACAAGCAGGATTCTTGATAAGTAAGGTTATAGCCTGTTACAGTACCAAGATCGAAGTTGTGCAAGAACAACACGCGTCTCCCTGGCGTATCTGCTTCCGAAATTGACAGTTTTGGGTATTAGACTCTGAGAATGGAGTTCGCGGGGCATTCATCGCATATGACTTTGCCGTCTCATCTTGGAAGAGGCTGATGGCTTATTTATGCTAATCAAAAAACTGCTTATGCTCATTCAAAACTCTGAGTTCTTACGCAGCGTATTCTTTGATAGTGCTTGCCGATATGACTCCTTAATCTTTGGGAGGCTATGGCTCTTTAATCAGATGACTGTTAAAATGCTTAGGTTTCTGCGTTTTTAACAGAAATTATCTGTTCAGCATTTCAGTAACGGGCGAGTTCTGTATATTCTTTTGCCGACGGGCGTTATTTCCCATTTGAATATGAAATAAGGTCCACGGTCAATTAATTTATTAGGCGTTCATTCCGCAGACAATATTTCATTGCACCAGGAGCTCGCGAAAGGAAGTATGTAATAAAATATTAACCGACGGAACTCAACTACTGAATTCTTTTAGTATCCCATTGTTCACAACAATAATAATAAAATAAACCGTCGAACAACATGACTAGTCTTTGATCAAGCCCGCTAACATTGTTTAGGCTGAACATTTTTTCCCTGTGACACTACCACCTAACCATCGAACTTTCTCCATTTATCCACGTGCCTCTCCACTGTTCACCTTTTTCTTTCTCTCTTATTTTCCCTCCCCTCTACGTGTTTCCAGTTTATTTTAATGGTCATTTTCATCTGGCTCTTTCCACTATTATCCGAGTCGCACTCTCACTGTTACTCTTAATATTATCTTAATGTAATTCTTATTATTCCTGTTAATCTTTCATTACAAAATTTTTCTCAAACTCTAGCATTCATTTCTTCTTTCGCTCTCACTCTCCTTCCTCCCTTGCCTTTACTTTACAATGTTTCATCTTTCGTCTAACTTTCTGTACTTTTCCTTAACCATGCCTTTTTTATCCTTGAATCTCACTTTTCCTTTGCCTTTTTCTTTTCTTTCGACTTTCCTTTCCCTAGGTGAAGATGAATCAAGTTGAGCTTTTTTCGAAAAACGGGTGCGCATTTTATTACAAAAGTAAAAAAAAAAAAAATGTAAGGCACGATAACCTCCGAAGAGATGTAAGGCCGAGCTGGTCTTCCAATTTGCGTCGTGCTCCTCTTGATTTTCCCTACAAATTGGCCGGACGGGACCTACATGTTTTATACCGACTCCGAACGGCACCTGCAAGGCAGATGAGTTTTTACTGAGAGCTTTTCATGGCAGAAATACACTCGGAGCGCTTCCCAAACACCGCCGAGGGGCGACCCCGCTTAGAAAAAATTTCTTCTAATTGAAAAACCTTATTTCTAAAATTTTGATGTTGCTTTGCCCGGGGTGTGACCCAGGGCATACGGTGTGATAGGCGGAGTACGCTACCATCACACCACGGCGGCCGCCACAAAAGTAGAGCAAGGGAAATTTGGCTTAGATACAAACCGGGTTTGGAGTTGTTACACTGAATGCGGCACAATGCCACTGAAAATCATTTCAATATACGTAAATAAAGTGTTTTAGGTTTGTTGGAATTATAGACAATATCATATAATCGCTGTTTTGAGTTAGGTGTGCGTTATGTTTAGCAAGATGGGTGACATTTGGTCAACGGCCATAATTTGAGTTAACTTTATGACCACTTCAAACGGCTACAAAGTCTTCTAGGGTTATGATTTTACAAAATGGTCACAACGTTAAATATAAAATGGTCATGGAATGTCAATTACCGTTCTGCTTTTCTGAAATAGTCCTACAGTAAATTGTTTGTGCTATATCTTTGTTCAGTCGAATGAAAAACATATCGTAGCTGCGCTCACCAAAACAGTTATGTGTTTTTCAATAACTTTTCAGGAGATCAAAAAAACTTAATTCTGGTATCCATTTGCAAAATTTTGCAAATGTCGTATTTTTTAAATATTTTATGGAAAGTATGTTATTGATATGTTAAAGAAAAAATTATGTTTTAACCCATTACGACGTGATAAATATTTGCGCCGTGTTATAGCACATAGTTGCTTTCAAACACGATTTTGGCGGTAGGGAAATGCATGAAATTTTTGCCGTTATTCCTCATAATACTTACGGAGATTACCCCGTAAGCCTTTGGGAGGTGTAGCTTCATCAATCATATGTCTGTTGCAATGCCAAGGTTTCTGCGTATTCAACAGGAACTGTTTGGTTAGCATTTCATTTCTCTCACTGATGGGGAGTATTCTCGCCTCATTATGTAGATGGTGTACTGAGGACAAAAGAAGACAACCCGTGGCGGTTCTGAGGGCAGTATTTTGACAGCCCTGTAGCTTCGTCCAGGGAGTAGGTTTTAGGCCTGGCGACCATATCGTGGACGCGTAGAATGCAATCCGCTGGCCAATTGCTTTATAAGTATTAATGAGCGTTTCTTCTTTGGTTTTGCCCCAAGTGCTTCCGGAAAGAGATTTGAGGATTTTATTTCGGCTCTGGATTTTCGGTACAATTGCGGTTGCATGCTCTCCAAAATGTAGATCCTGATCGAGCGTCACACCCAAGATTTTAGGGTGTAAGACAGTCGGTAGCGTAATGCGGATGTCGGGATCAAATAGATTATATTGCTCTGAGTCGTGGGTGATAAACGCGAGACCGCCTCCATTTCCGCTCTCACGAAATTTTATGTCGACGTTATGTCCATATCAGGTCTGCAGAGCAGATCTTGCTGTGTATTTGGTCTCTTGGATAGCTGCAATGCGTATTCCGCTTCATGAAATCAACTATCTCCGTGATCTTCCCAGTTACTGCATTACAGTTTAACTGCAGAATTCTGAAGAGCAACGGGGGAGACGTCGTCACTCTGGGGGTAAGTCATAGGTGACTACGTCTGAGATGAGAGAGGCCAGGACGCAATTGCTGTTGTGGCCCTGGGAAAATATTTGGGTACGTGGTTTAGTTGGGTTTGCAGCCTGCCAGCATGCATCGATGAAACCCGTCTGGGATTTGCCGTCTCTGAGACCAGAACATCTAGGAAAGTAGCATCGTCCAAGGCAGGAGCTGAATTGGGCAGATGTCGCAAAGATATACATTCTGTGGTGGCAAAGGGTGTAAAAGGTGGTAGGGACCTAAGAGTCTGTTTCTCTGACCTACTCGTGTGCTAGTGCCGGAAAGAGGGGAGTAGAAGGCGGGGGAGGGAGCTAATGCTCCGCGTTGCTACCGACTTTACTACGGAGATTGTAGTTATAAGTACGAGCGGCCGTATGGGCTGGTGGCGCCATGGGACGCGAGCAGCAGCGCGTGCTTGTTGTGGCTTGCTAAGCAGCGGGACAGCTAGGAGGCAGTGGGGCGCTAAGGCGCAGGCTACGGGACGCTCTTGGGCGTAAACACAACGAGTCACAAAAATTCATAAAAGTTACGATGACTTCAGGTTTTGGGGTCTAGCCCAGAATCTCCTGTCCAATGCAACAATCCCTTGTACGTAACACACTGACAAGAGTGTGACCATCCTAAAAAGATTATTTTCCGGCAAACGCAGCAAAACCATTTCTCTAGACCGGGGTCACGTACGTGTCCCAGATTAAGTGCGATACCCTCCCGGAGCAGCAGAATATGGCGCAGTCCCGCTGCAGGGATCTGCTGGGAGGATGACAATTTGTGGAAGGTACCTAACAAATTAAAAGGGGTTACACTGAAAGGACAGCCCTTTGTCGGGAAAATCCCGAGTCGCTCCGGTTCATAGAACAGGCTGCCTTGAGAAGCGAGATGGTTTGTAATTATTTTTAACATTGAAATCACTCTTTCGCCAGCGATTAAAAAAAATTATAAGCAAGTAAGTACATAACCGTTTTTCAGAGTACTTTTAGTACTGCGAGCACATAGCTGTTGTCGATCACTTCTAAACCAAAAGAGATATAAAAAACGGCATATGCAGATATGTGGGCTCTATATAGTGATAATAAAATATGCAATAAAAAAAATTTGAAAAAAAAAACACATAACTTTTCGTTAGCGCAGCGACGATACATTGTTTGTTTTTTAATTTTCGGATACGACGCTCTGTACTATAAGTTGGTACTACATGACCATAAACTCAAATTAAGAAGGGCCATCAAGTCAGTTGATTTTATGATCTTTTGAAGTGGTCATAAGTACCATTAATCTCATGGCCATTTGAATTGATCATAACGTCAAATGACCTTTTGGCATCCCACCGTATATCACATTAATGTGACTTGATCTTTCTTTGCAACGAATTTTCGTGCTGTATAACCTCAGAAGAAGTTTCCTCTCAATTCTTTTTTTTCCAGCAGTTTGTTTAGTTTGGCTTCACAAAAGTCTTAGACAAATTTTATGTAAGTTCCCTTGTATATTTCGGTAAATCAAAATATTCAAACATTTGGAAATACTTATATGCTTATGAAAAGTTAGTTGTGCGTCAATAATGACGCTTAAAGTAAGATGAATTTATGAACGTTATATATACATTTATAATGTGTTAGCAAGTAAGCAAATTTTTCTATGAGTGTTTTGGAATAGCTTAAAATTTGCTTAGGGTCAAAATGCAAAGCATAAAAGCATCAAAGTAAATATTTGTATGTAGTGAAATGTTTACAAGGAATATCAAAATATTTTCATGATGTGTACTTTTGTATATGGAAATTTAAATAAGTACATACTTATGTACTTAAATGAGGGTATATAAGTATGTAACTTAAAGTAAATAGAATGAAGTACTTGGCTACTTTTCTAATGTGGCAAAAGTTTGTGAGTAGTTATGAAGCTATGTAAGTAAATGCATCCAAGAACGTGCAAGTGAAATAAGATAGGTTTTTGAAAGGGTTCCACCTGTGAGGATTCCATAACGCCTTGCAAAAGCTGGGTAATTGAGCATGATCATATCGGGCATTACCTGAATAATAAATTCTTTGCATAGTTGTCTTAGGGTTGTGCTTATGAACTGGAACTCGTTAACTATATCGTACTGATAGTTTGTCGCTATCGGCAAAGTCCTAGCTTTGTTAGAGATAGTGTTTCTAAACCCTCCATTCATTCTGAATCCATAACTATATAGTAAGTTTAAATAAGCGACCGATCTCATACCTCTTTTTATGGCCTATGAGTATTGAAGGTAATAACGAGGCATCATTCGATGTAAAAATATATGTTTTGCTAAATGTAAAGTGAACGCTAGTAAAATTCTGAAGTGTCCATGGCTTCGAAGCTGTTTGTCAGCGCTCTCTTCTCCAACAATGTATAACGTCGATTGACTTAGCCCAATATTTATGATATAATATGGTGTACACGGTTTCCATTTTTGTTGATGCGCTCTTTCAGATTATTATCATACAAAAGAAATAGGCTACTACACTATTCTTCACACGCAGCGCACTATTATTGAAGATACTCCCTAACTAATCTTAATGATTTTCTGGCAAAAGAACAAATCTACCGACGTCTTCTTAGCGTTGTCCTTTGGGGGTAGGCAGGCATTGTATAATTGAACCTCCCTGTCCCTATTGAGTTATATAGTTTCCATTTTGTTGATGAACTGTTTATATTTTTCTACCATGCACAAGATAATTGGATTAGTCATCATATCGTACAGCCAGCGTACTATCATTGAGGAGACAACAGTACAAAGCTTCCGACGCCTTCTTGGGTTTGTCCTCTTAAGGGTAGATAGGAATTGCATTGAACTTCCCTGTCGCTATTCCTCAAAAATCTAAACACACATCATCTTTTGTCCAGATTAAAAAAAAAAAACTGGCATGAAAAAGACTTGGAATATTCAACATATCCAAAGCAAATTCTTAACGGGATGACCGGTCTAGTACCTTAAGGGTGTCAGTTACCGGAAATTCCCGGATCAATAGCCATCATGGTTATGTCAATACCGCCCACAGTCCCTCAAACCTTTTAGGATTATCTTAATCTTTAACAACAATGAAACGATTTACTTCTGAAAATTGTTCAGTTTCTGACGGTTAACTAAAGTCTTCTTTAAAAATAATCGATCGAAGGGCTTGATATGGTTGCTATTAAGGTAGCCTATTCTGCAACGGAATCAAGGTAACTCCGAAAACAAAGTAAGTAGAGCTACAAAATTTTCTTCAGCAGAAACCAGGTAGAATTTTTTTTCAAGCAAAATTTATTGGACTTCACAAAGATTATAGGGACGTGAGAAAATTCAAGAAGAAAGATTAAAAGGGAATTCTCTTAAATATTCCCTTAAATACTCTGTGACAGTAAAGTAGAAAATCCTGGTTTTCACAGCTCCTTTTGAAAACCTAAGGGCTTAAATAAACTGCCATCGGCTGGCATGTGGCTTTATGTCTATTGCCGTTCATATTTGATAAAATACCATTCTACTTATACTCGCATTTCCACTCCGGCTCCCATTCCCAATCCTATTTACGCACTCTTACTCCCACTCCAGCTGCCACTTCCACTCCCACTTTCACTCCCACTCGCACTCCACACTTACTTCTACTTCAAATCTCGCTCCCACTCCCACTCCCTCTGTCTCCTCCACCTAAATTTCCTCATATATTGAGTTGTTATACAAAACTTGGTAAAAACTCATACCAAAAAGGGCTAAAGCGAAAAATTAATGTATATTTTACATTGACAACTCTCTAAGCTGTTAGTCTTGCAATTTTTCTCGTTATAGAAAGAAGGTTTGGCGACTGTCGTGGTATAAAAAAAAAAATTGGAGTAGGTCGTCGCTTGGCGTGCGTATTTTTGCCATTAAAAGCTTCTCAGTAAAATTCAAGAATAGCATGAGCCAAATTGAAAGGGATGTTCGGCCTAAATCTCCTAGATTACAGTAAAGCGTGTGGTAAGGTCACATCTCTAGAGAGCAAAATCCAGTTCATTTCAATGGTACCACAAGCATTTACATATACATTAACCTAATCTGACCTAGTTAAAATCATTGCCCTCTTCATAAATTAGATCTATTAAATACTTTAAGTAAAATGTGAATTGTTTAAATCTGCTCGATAAATTTGTCATTTTACATATCCAGAAAGGGAAAAATACAAATGTAATGTCAACGACATACATTAAATTTTCCTGTGGCAATTACTATTACGTTATGTTTGCATAACTCGGTTACCAAATTGCCTTCCTTTCATTTCCCTCCTTCCGTAAGAACACCGGTTGCCATTGATTGCTGACTAAATAAGTTAAGCTTCACCCCAACGACCATTGCATTGTAATTAAATGTACATTGTTAATGTCAATGTGAATTTGCTATGACCCCAAGAAAGCATGACAGACACATGATCATATATGTATTAGTGCAAACTAAAGCTTTTCTTCTTATTACTGCTAAAATAGTAACAGTAGTGTTGGTTTCAATTTCCTTGTATTGGTATTAATGCGTTTTCGTTGTTACCCGTTTCACACCTTGTTGTGGTTGATGTAATTCCAGTCAAAGTCAACGCACTTACACACATACACTTTACTTTTGCATATGTGTACACCCACAAACTTTCACTTACATATATGCGTGAATGTAAATATGCTTAAATAGTTGTGAGTCAAAACTTTCGATCAACTCCCGGCCAGTTGTTGTTGTAGCAGCGCTCCGCCTTATCCAATAGGTGCAACTACTCACACATTGTCATCAACATCCTCTAACGGGAGTCCGAAGATACTAGCAGTTTCAACAGGGGTGAACCAGAGAGAAAAGGGTGTTAGAGGCGTTGGTTCCACATTGCAATGAGATTGTTGGTGTCATGTGGAGGCACGTTACAAGGAGGACGTACATTACGTAAGTCGGAGTTGATTCTTGATAAGTAAGAGTTAAATCTATTACGATGAATCTAGATTGACCTGGGTCTCCCTGAGGAGACCGGACGCCCATAGAAGTATTGTGTCATCAATTGCAAGACAAACAGTTTATCTGATCCCTTACCTGAGCTTCGAAGGTGCTCTTGGAGCCATAATAGAGGTAGATAGTTTGGCACAAGGGTGCCCAAATGGCGGACGAGGCGATACACATGTACACCGACGGTTCTAAAGTAGTAGAAGGAGTGGGATCTACGGTATAAACAGATCATTCAAGCTACCAGATCACTGTAGTGTTTTTCAGGCAGAAGTAGTAGCCGCAGCCAAAGCAGTAGAAACACTAGGAAGAAAATAGTTTTAACTGCAGCCGAGTCAACTTTGTTATTGACAGCCAAGCAGTAATTAAGGCGATAATCTCGCGCAGCATAGCAAAGCATATAAAAGCATGTTAGAATGAAGGCAAACCCCGGAAAGAATCAGGTCAGGCAGAAGCATGTATCTATAATGGGTTCCAGGGCATTTGAGTAATGGTGGGAATGAAAAGGCGAATGAGCTAGCTAAAAAGATGTATCCGTAGAAGTTTGCTCCAGATCACTGTAGTGTTTTTCAGGCAGAAGTAGTAGCCGCAGCCAAAGTAGTAGAAACACTAGGAAGAAAATAGTTTTAACTGCAGCCGAGTCAACTTTTTTATTGACAACCAAGCAGTAATTAAGGCGATAATCTCGCGCAGCATAGCATAGCATATAAAAGCATGTTAGAATGAAGGCAAACCCCGGAAAGAATCAGGTCAGGCAGAAGCATGTATCTATAATGGGTTCCAGGGCATTTGAGTAATGGTGGGAATGAAAAGGCGAATGAGCTAGCTAAAAAGACGTATCCGTAGAAGTTTGCTCCGTAGACGTTCCAATCAGGGGGAAGAAACGATCGAGCACGTTTTGTGCTCGTACCCTGCGCTTGCCAGTCTAAGATACAATTATAAGGAGTGGTACAGCTGTCAGGCGGAGAAATTCAGAGAGGCATGAAGGCAGCTTATTTTTGAGCTGTCGAAGGCGGCTGTGAAATCGACGAAGAGGTGATGTATTGCATTTCTTTTTATACGGGTTTTCGTGGTGAAAATCTGGCCGATGGTAGATATATCAGGTCTGAAGCCGTACTCAAAAGATCCGATCAGCTGATAAGTTTCATTCCTTCGTAAAATACCCTTGACAGGACCTTATCGCTCATTTACTTCAATAGTGTCATAACTCAAAAAATATGACTTTTTAGTTAATAACATATAAACGTACTCAATATAATGATCTATGTTGTATAAAAAAATCTTTGTGATCAGTTAAACATTTACAACGTGCTAGAAAAATGAAAATATGCCTTCATATGCGCAACATATGGCATTTAAAATCTTTGTATGGCTCTCTTTGAAAATTGTGTTTTTTGATTTATGACACTATTGAAGTAAATGAGCTTTATGTGCGATATCTTTGTAGGTGTTTTAAAAAAGCATCTTTCTACGGGCTTCTTATGACTCACCCATTTGCTTGCTGAGGAGGGATACGAAATTACAATTTTAAATTCCATCGTTGGTTTTGGGAAGTAAAATTAAGTTTTTTTACTAGCGTCTTGCCTAGAACATATTCTTCTTTTCAAGAGAGAAGTGGTTTAAGTGAAGCAAGGTAGGCCTTTACTCAAGAGAGAATAATGTAAGATTACTCCAAAAATACTCCCAAACGCTTTTGAGATTATAAAATGATTGGGAAATTTGAAGGCCATTTTTTTCTCGAACTAAAGAGAAACTTTGGTCAAAAATAGAATTTCTTACTCAATCAATAGAAGTTTTCTTTTTGACTTCAAAGAAAATGTTTTTAAAATTTAAGGTAAATGGTTTTTCTGAATGCAGTATTTAAAGGATACTAAGATACTCAAAACCTACATATATAATGCTAAAAAGATATTTTTTTTTTAATGTCTAATTTTTTTATTAACCTGGGCCCATATCTTGTTATACCATCCGTGAACAAAATTCATATTTTAAATCATAATAGCTCTTAAATGGTGAATCATTTGAGTGGCATTTGTTTAGTAGTAACGATAAGCACTCATTAGATCCATGTTTTATTAAAATTTTAATAAATTTTTCAGATTCATATTTATTTTTTGGGTGAAATTGATTTTTCATTTTTGAGCCTGTAACGCGATACGGTCTCATTCTGGCACAAAAATTTTGAAAGAATTTATTTTACATTTCTAGTCACCTTTTATGTTATAATTTTTTTCCAATATTTCTCGACCCATTCTAATGTGCCTACTTTGGACTGTTGCATCCAAGGTATATATATGTGGGTGTATAAAGAGAGAATTACCTCATTGAGTAAAAATAAATCGTCAACATAATGAACCGCGCAAGTCCGAAGGGCCTACTGGTACGAAGAGAACTAACGCTGCCTCTGGATTAATGTGGTTTACGTCCGCTTAAAGAAGTAGTTGCTGTTGTAACAGGAAAACATTTGCAGAAGGTTTCAGGGATTACAGTTAAGGTGGACAGTTCGATGCTCTTTGGTATTAAGAGGGTCTAAAATAGGACGGGTTGTCCTTCTGCCTAATCCAATACTATTGTAACGAATTTCGTGGAATTCCAAATATTATGCACCTTCTGGTAATGTTCGTATCACTGAACTGTCGAATAAATAATTCCAATGTTCAGTATTGCAATATGGTCTTTATTTAGTGTACTTTGTGAGTAGTATAATTATACTTCAATATCACGCACTTCACAACTAATGTGTGTTTAAATCAAACTGATTGTTATTACTCAGCTTGCGCTGCTTTTATACTCTCTGTTACCTCGTCCGCATATTTGTCCAAAGGTCTAGGCGTTTCACCTTCTAGAACTGTTGTATCTCCTGCTTGTGTATGTGTGAGTAAGAACTTCGCATGATGACTACATGTGTGTGTGTGTGTGATATCTCTTCACTTCGAGCTGCCTGTTATGTGTGTGCATGTACTTCTCGTCGCGTTTCATGTATGTGTGTAAATGATGATTGATGTGTTCATGTACACACATGTTTAATAATGTTTTTTTGTTGTTTACTAACAGCATAGTGATGCTAATATTTGCCACACTATGCTTCCGTAAGAAATGTTTTATGTACACATTCATACTTTTCCCAGTACTCACTTCAATAAGGTGGAGTTGACACTTGGGCGCTTGAACCCTTTGAAAAGCCCTCGAAGTGCATTTCTATCAGGAAATATTAAAAAATAAAACGTCACTATTAGAAAGAAGCTCGGCTTTAATTTCGTAGGAAGTATATCAGACCAAATTAATAGTAGTATTATTGCTATTTTCCTAAGTATAACCATATCACACAAAAATAACGATATCAAACAACAATCTTTTTTCGCAACAGAAAAAAATGGGTATATCCTTTTCCAGTTTCTTGGTTTGGTGGAAAATGCTTCACGTTAAAAGGACCACAGCTATGAAATAGTAAACGACAAAATTATCAAAGCCTTTCACTACCCTCCTAAAACTTTCATTCATAAACATAGTTCGTGTAACTCATGCGCGAATTCATGTCCTTTGCATTGAAGCCTAAAGTACGTCGAGCAACATTCCAATGAAAACGTGTCACATTTTGAATTCTTGTGGGGTAAAAAAGCAAATAAAAATACGGGGAAATGTACACATAGTTGAGCGTTCGTTTAGTTGAGTAAACATGTATTTGTACTAGTGATAACTCTTTCTACTGTCGTTGAGTTACATATTGATTTAAAAATAGGAAAAGGATTTAACAATGAATTTAAGTTACTACACCAATTCTATCCACTTGGTTACTAACTGAAAGAATTTCATGTTGTTTGCGTGTGAAATTTAATAACCTTTTCTTTTGATAGCGCGAGTCTTAAAAATGTATTTTTACTACTTTTTCACCCACGTTGAAATAATGACTATGATTTTTCAAACCAAAAATAAAATGTCTCACATTTCGAAAAAAATTAGGTATGACAATCTAAAAACGTGAAGTTATTGTTTAAGAAAATTTCAATTCAGAACGATTATTCAAAAATATACTTCACTTTTACTATAATACTATAAGGATTTGCTAGCCCTTAGCCGTACTTCAAGAATGGGAAAAAATTAGCACAGACTTACATTCAATTAGACCCCATTTTGCACCTGCTCCCGATCGACTTGCATATACTGTACATCGTCAAAATCCGCACTGAGACTCAGAGAGTGTGGGTGTTGGAAGGATACTCAGCAAGGGCATAGCAGTATCCTAAAGAAACCTCCGGGTGGTACATGTAGTACCGAGACAGATTACTACCCTCGCAAACTGAAGTTTGAGTACGGTTGTAATACCGCCATTCCAAGCAGGAACGAGTGGAAGAGAAACTCGGGTCGACGACATCCATATCTACACTGACGGCTCCAAGATGGAATCGGGAGTGGAGGCCGGAGTCTTCTCTGAGTCCCTAGATCTGCCTGCATCATTCAGACTCCCATCGCACTGCAGCGTGTTTCAAGCAGAAATCCTCGCGATTTGGCAAGCCTGCAATTCACTGGAGGGCTTGAATGTAGCTGGTAAAGTTTGCATCCTGTCGGATAGCCAAGCGGCGATAAAAGCGCTTTCCTCGCCACACATTAACTCAAAATTAGTGTGGGCTTGTAAGCGACTCATATTCCAGTTATCCACCAATCTAGAACTACGCATTATCTGTGTCCCGGGTCATAAGGGGATATAGGGTAACGAGAAGGCCGACGAGCTAGCACGCAGGGGCTCATCGGAGATGAACGAGGAAATAACCAGTGTCGAAGTAGGCATACCCTTAGCAGTAGCGAAGGGGAATATCCAAAGCTTCTACTTAAAGAAAGCACAAACAAAGTGGAATAACATCACCACCTGTGCGATATCAAAATCCATTTGGCCAAACTATGATGGAAAGAGGACGAGAAGTCTTCTGAACAAATCCAGGGCTAACACACGCAAACTGATAGCAGACTGCACCGGAAATTGGGCAGTAGGTACGCATGTGGAAAAGATGGACATTCCGTATAACGAGTACTGGCGAAGCTGCAAAGATCCAAATGCCAGTGAGACAGTAGAACACTTTATGTGTAAATGCCCGGCTCTAGCTAGAGCCCGGCTAAGGTTCCTTGGGACCACGTTTCTAGAAGACCTCAGAGGGTTATCTGTGATAGCAATCTCGAATATTCTTAATTTTATCAACAACTCTGGCTGGTAGTAATACAATGACCGTAACATTCCGTAGGTTTTTATACTGTTTTCACACAGAAACTTAATGATCTCATTTCACCTGCTAATGAAATCGTAAATTTTTTGCTTTCACACAGAAGTAACTCCTCGATTAGTATGAAGGATGAGACAGACAATCATGGCGGAACGATACAAGGTGGGAGCATGGTGACATACCTACAAACAAAAAAAATTCCATGTACTTGTAAATTCGATGGACAAATGTCAAAATCGTACTGCGCCGGTAGTTGATGTATCAAATCAAATAAAAAAGGTTATAATCAGCTGTTCGATGCGGCCACCTTGTATCGTTCCGCCATGCAGACAATGAAATTTGCTTTGAAAACTAAGAAGCGGAAACGGAAGCGGAACGCTGCCAACAGAGTTGCATTGTGCTTTTGACTTCATTAGGCATTCGATTAGCTACTAATGAAATAATTATAGATTCGAATTTTGTAGGGAAGATTGAGCTCAATAAGCGTCTTAATGTAGAAAACTGCCTTTATTATTCAATAAGCCGTCTATGTGAAAACAATATTAGACGAGTTACATGGCATTGCAGCCATTTCACGTACCTACCTACTTACATTCAATTATGATATATTTGCTGGCAATTTTCTCTTAATGCATGAGCAACATAACACGCAAATCATTTTTGTCTGAGATGATTATAGGTTGTTAGTGTACATTGCAAACAAGATTAACCCTTTGTAACTGATGTCTTACTCTGACAAACATCATCAATCTGGGATGGCTTTCTTAGAACGGGTAGGAAATTGCACATACTAACAAATTTTAGACCCAGAAACGAGCCAACACTTTTATTAAGGCGTTTTGTATGCTGCATATGAATCCGGTGACTCATTTTTTAAATTAGTTCTGGTTTTCGGAATATTTGTAGCTGAAAGTGCTAAAAATATGTTGTTCTGAATACGCATTTTCATCATTAAAACTCTTTTTTATTACACACCAAGTAAAATTGAAGTGCACCTATCTTGATTGAATATGAATTTAAATTTTTTAGAAGTCCCCCTTACGTGCTGAGATCATGCTCTTTAAATTGCATTAGGTTTGGGATATTTTTTATTTTTTTTTTTTCAAAGTTGAAGTCTACTTTCCCGCGTTAGCTTAGTAACTGCATGTAGGCGGGTTCTAAATGGAACTATATCGACTACTACTTCTGCTATACAATTCCAAACTCATTATAATAAGGCCTGCCTAATATTATGCTTTTGTTATAAGAGATCAGGGATGTGAAATAAAAAAACGTTTATATTTTAACGAATCTTAAGGATTTTCGAATAATTTTTTTCTTTTGTTATAGTTCGGATCACTTAAAATCAATTTGATTTAATTTTCCTAAGAATGCGCTGCCTACCACACCGAAGATCCTGGGTTTAGCCCCGTGTAAAGCAACATTAAGATTTTAGAAAAAATTTTTTTCAATTAGAAGAACATTTTTCTAAGCGTGGTCGCCCTTCGACAGTGGACTTTACGCGAACAGCCTTCTCGATTAGTTGTGTATTTTTTTCTCACCCATCTGCATCTAATATTCGATGTATGATGCATATCTGTAGCTTATTTAAGGTCATATGCTCTTTATTGCTGTTTGCATGTGTATGTACAATCGTATTCGCTCTCATTTGCTGTTTACAAGTATTTGTTGCTGTTTTCTATTTCATCATCATTTCTTGCTGTTGTTGTTGTGTAGCATTTATTTCCTAGCGGGAAGATAAAAAATAGGTTTGTGAGGCAAATAGTTGCGCCTTCTTTCGGTGTTTGAAGATTTTTAATCACAATTTCGTATTGAATGCAGCCGAACTTTAATGTACGAATATCAAGAGCCAAAATGAAAAATTTGATTTGGTATTCAGAGACGCCTGATCCTGTTGAAAATATTATATATTTTTCAAATTTCCAACAGAGGTTAGGTTACGCTGAACTGGCCGGTACATTAGGACCTCACATAGACTGAATGAGTCCTTAGTATTACCAGAAGTTTGTTTTAAGGACCAAACTGAAAAACCCTATCCAAACCCAGGACCTATGTTATAAAATAACTCCGTCCTCTTGGCAAATACTAGAAGCTTTTTAGACTTACTCCATTTACTGCTTCCAGATCTGACAGCTGTATCACTCCTAATAGCTGGAGTCCTAGCCTGGCAAGCCCCGGGCACGTGCACAAAAAGTGCTCGATCTGCTATCACTGACCAAGCCTAATTTAAAGGTATGTGACGCCTGAAGGCAGTGTCCAGCCAGAGTGCCCGTCACGAGTCTACAGTCCTCTCTTTTTAATGATAGAAGAGCAACTTTGTTAGTCTAAGGTTGTAAGACCTACACATAATCTTCGACGCTTCACAGCCCCGTGCTTGAATCCACGCCTTTCCCGCTTGGTCGATCATATCCAGGGTCGGTATCGGTCTGATTTAAAACTATATCGTTGCTATGCAACTATTGTCTTAGTAGCTATAGTTTGTGTCACCGTGGTATAACAAGTTGTTGTCCTAGTGACCTTCTCTTGATAGTATGGTGGCTACCTAGAATTTGACATAACTAAAATGATGACAATACAATTTCTTTTGTACTTTCAAGAGTTAAAAATATGTTTCAAGACTCTCTCTTAAAATTGGGTTTTTTCCACTTTTTGTTCCGCACCCAAATTGAAGGTGCCAAAAAAGTATCACAAGCGGCTTGGGATTTGCATGAGTTTGCGAAGACAAATGAAATACATACATAAGTATAGACCCATATTTATAGAATGAAATGTGAGTAAAAAAATATTTATTCAAAAACTTTAATACGCAGATAAATTTGTAAAAGGGCGTGCTAGGCCACTCATCTTATTAGACTGTAAATACGGCAGCTACAGAAGGTTAAAGAGCCGTCCAACAGACAAAGTGTTGCGTGCACATTTGAGTTTATATTAACAAAGTACTATAATCATTTTTATAATAATCACATTACAAGGAAGCAAACACAACTGATAAAAGAAAGGAAAAATAACACCAAAGAACAAATACTTGAATTTGCACGGCATGGGACTTAAAAGTAGCGGCAATATAATTCTATATTTTTTATATGTTCATGAATTACCGAAAGAAGATTAGAAATCTGTCAGAGCAAATAGAAAAGCAATTTCAAAATTATTGTATATATTGCATTAAAGTGGTTGGGAATCGACGTTCCGGTTTGCATCCGTAAAGGTAAATGTATCTAGGATGTCCCCAAAGTAACTAAACAAAACCGAAGGAAACCCTCTGGGTGAATAATTGGAAGTTGAAGTAGAAGAAAATACATGAGCATATTCGTATATTATCGTGTTGAAGATTATTGTAAGTTTGTAAGGAAATAATTATTCAGTGGGTCGTTTTGAGGGTTGCTTTGACTACTTGAAATAAACAACAATTTCTAATGAATAATTAGTCATCTACCCAAATAATGTCAGCCGTGTTTTTAATCTTCCCTAATTTTTCAAAGGTGACTAAGTCCCACGATGTATGTACATAGATCAAAATCTCCGGAAGGTATCGGATCTGCATCTGGCAAAGGAACATCAACATCGATAATACTCCCCAAGACCTTCGGTCAGTGTCCTTATCGCTACAACAACAACAGCAATAGATCAAAATCGTCCAAGTTCATGCAAGCGAATCGAATTGCGCTAGCCTATTGTATTTGTTGGAATTTCCAAAGCTTAAACGTCAACTATTTTATACTCGGCTGAGCAGAGCTCACATACTATATTAATTTTGTTCGCATAAGGGTACCCCGTAACGGCATAAACTAATCGAGATAGATATAGACTTCTATATATAAAAATGATTTGTGCGAAAAAAGAAATTCATTTAGCCAATTCCGTCCGTCCGTGTATCCGTAAACACGATAACTTGAGTAAATTGTTGTATTGTTGTATTGAGGTATCTTAATGAAATTTGGTATGTAAGTTCCTGGGCACTTATCTCAGATCGATATTTAAAATGAACGAAATCGGAATGTAACTAAGCCCACTTTTTCGATATCGAAAATTTCGAAAAGCTGAAAAAGTGCGATAATCCATTACCAAAGCCCGATAAACTGATGGAACTTGGTATGTGGGTTGACCTTATGACGCAGAATAGAAAATTGCTAAAATTTTGGACAATGGGCATGGCGCTGCCCACTTTTAAAAGAAGGTAATTCAAAAGTTTTGCAAGCTGTAATTTGGGAACTGAGTATGTAATGTTCGGTAACACCCGAACTTAGCCTTTCTCAATTGTTTTTTTTTTTTTTTTCAAAACTGTCTAAAGCTAGCATAAAAACTGTTTAATTGAACATATGGTTTAAATTGTTATTTGCTTCTATTTGCATTGTGTGCTAATATTTTATTTTGCAAACATCTTTATAGTTTTGCAAGAGTTATTCCAAATGAACAACTGGGAAGCATATACATAGCTCGAATTTTTCTAAAATTTCCTTATGAGGGACTCAGGTAAGTTGGATATGAATGGACTCATATAAATGAGTTAACACTTACCTTTTTTGGAGTGCAAGCTTTTCGCTTAATTTCGAAGAGTGTTTAACAGACCCTTGGCGACTAATACCTGGGAATTTTCATTAATAACATTACATGGGGATGTAAGAGATTGGTCACGGTAAGCTGTTACATGAGTCAAATATTTTTAACCGAACCACAAAATAGGTGCTTATCTCATAAACGTGAAAGTGGTGTAATGTTGGCACCTCAAAATCCCAATTTTTTTTATAAAAAAACTATTAATTTGCCCAAGTTTAGCTTATTTTCTTTAGCCAACCTTCTGAAAGAAGTTATTGTAAAAAAAAAATCAAGTTCAAAAACCCCAAAAAAAAACCAATCTAAATGAATTGGGATATCTCAAGCCTTTTTGTTAGCCCACCCTTGCAAAAAAAATGTTTGGGAATAAATGTTCAAGTTAATACGCACCAAAGTCAAAAATATGCAAAGCGATTGTTTTCCCACCGTGGTTCATGTGCACAAGGTTAGTCCAGGATAGCCCAACCAGTTGTTTCATTAGCCCAAACCTGGAAAAAATTACCGTAAAAAGATTGTTTAGTTGAAAACCCCCGAAATCGAAAAAATATTTAAATTATTATTTTTTCACTGTGGTTTGTTCGACTAGGTCTAGGACTTTTTTACCGTTAGCACACCTTAAGAAATAAATAAAGTTAAAGAAATCAAGTTGAAAAAACCCTCAACCATTAAAAAAAGTACATAGTATTTATTTTATCACTGTAGTTCGTGTGCTCAAGGTCAGCAAAGGGCAGCGTAGGATAGCCCTTCCCTCTTTGACAGCCCACTCTCAAACAAATACCTTTCATGCGAAAAGTTCCAAACTCTAAAATATGCAAAATGATTATTCTCTCATTTTGGTTCATTTCCCCATGATTTGCTCAGGATTGCCCACCCGTTTTTTCATTAGCCCACAATCGGAAAAAATTGTCAGGCAAAGGGAACAGCGGGGCATTCATATGACTGAGTGGATGAAGGCATCCGCCTTTATACTAGTATAAGGTATGCATGTTGGATATTTCGAGTTCAATACTTAGCGCCCGAGAAGCTAGCTGATGAAAAGTGAAATTCAGAAACATGTCCTAGTAATCATCGCCGTTTGTAAACTTTGTAATTTTTCTTTAATATCAATAACAAAATTAATTGTATAAAGCAATTTGAGCATGTCTCGCTAATTAAATATAAAAAATTATCGTAAAAAATCAACTGTAAAACCCTCTCCCCACCCAAAAAAAAACTATTGGGTTTTCACTGTAATTCATTTGCCCAAGATAAGGCCAGAGCCCGTATTACGTGTTACGATCAGTTACTGAAACCCATTTGGAACTAATCGATAACTATCCAATTGTCAAACTATTTCTGAAAATTATAATACATTATGGATCTAACGGGTACTATTTGTTGCTACTTCACATATGCCATTAATCTGATTCACCATTTCAGAGCTATTGTGATTTAAAAAATGAGTTTCGATCACATCGTAACACGTAATATGGGCCCAGTATAGAAAATATGTTCCAGTTTAGTCAAAATATGAAAATTATTGTTTTCACACTGCGGTACTTTTGCCAAAGCTTAACCCTGCATAGTTCATACTTATTTTCGTTATTTCGTTCTTGAAAAAAAAAATATATATATTCACAAGTTGAAAATGATAATAGTTTCTTTGGTATCGATACAATACTTGGACAGATTTAATAATAACCACCACTTTAAATTTTCAGTTGGTAAAATCCACCTAAAATAATACGTGACTATCGCAATATGCTAAGTTACACCATATTTCAGTTTCATCGAAATCTAAAATCTTGTCCTGGGCCGAACGCTTGTCTTGCGGTCTGGTACTATCACCGTTTTGTTGTTAATCTCGAACCATGATTTGCAAAAAAAAAATTCTGCAATTTGTTTTAATGATGCACATACAAAAAAACGTTTAAAAAATTTGTTTAATCAAAACAAGTAAGGAAGGCTAAGTTCGGCTGTAACCGAACATTACATACTCAACTGAGAGCATTGGAGACAAAATAAGGGAAAATCACAATTTAGGAAAAGGAACCTAGGGTAACCTGGAATGTGTTTATATGACATGGGTATCAAATGGAAGCTATTAAAGAGTATTTTAAAAGGGAGTAGGCCATAGTTCTATAGGTGGACGCCTTTTCGAGATATCGCCATATAGAATATGTTTGTACGGTATGTGTATCAAATTAAGGTATTAATGAAGGTTTTAAAAGTGAGTGGTCCTCAGTTGAATATGGGAAGAAGATCATCTGTCGGGTATCGCTAATTCATTTATATATATAATACCACGAACGGTATTCCTGAAATAATTCCAAGGGCTTTTGATTTCGCCCTGCAGAAGTTTTTCATTTTCTTCTACTTAATATGGTAGGTGTCACACACATTTTACAAAGTTTTTCCAAAGTTATATTGTGCGTCAAAAAACCAATCCAATCACCACGTTTCATCCCTTTTTTCGTATTTGGTATAGAATTTTGACATCTTTATCATTTTTCGAAATTTCCGATATCGAAAAAGTGAGCGTGGTCATAGTCGGATTTCGCCCATTTTTAATACCAAGATAAAGTGAGTTCAGATAAGTACGTGAACTAAATTTACTAAAGATATATCGATTTTTGCTCAAGTTGTCGTGTTAACGGCCGAGCGGAAGGACAGGCGGTCTACTGTATATAAAAACTGGGCGTGGCTTCAACCGATTTCGCACATTTTCACAGAAAACAGTTATCGTGATAGTGGGCATGTTCGTCATCTGATTTTGCTATTTCTTATTTAGAACTCATACAGTAATAGGAGTAACGTTCCTGCCAAATTTCATCATGATATCTTTAACGACTGTCAAATTACAGCTTGCAAAACTTTTAAATTACCTTCTTTTAAAAGTGGGCGTCGACACGCCCATTGTCCAAAAGTTTGCTAGTTTTCTATTTTGCGTCATAAGGTCAACCCACCTACCAAGTTTCATCGCTTTATCCGTCTTTGGTAATGAATTATCGCACTTTTTCGGTTTTTCGAAATTTTCGATATTAAAAAAGTGGGCGTGGTTATAGTCTGATTTCGTTCATTTTAAACAGCGATCTGAGATGAGTATCCCGGAACCTACGTACCAAATTTCATTCAGATACCTCGAAATTTACTCAAGTTATCGTGTTTACGGACGGACGGACATGGCTAAATGAATTTCTTTTTTCGCCCAGATCATTTTGATATATAGAAATCTATATCTACCTCGATTAGTTTATGCCGTTACAGGGTACCGTTATTCGTACAAAATAGATGTGCTCTGTGAGCTCTGATCAGCTGAGTATAAATATTGTCTACTGTTTTGAATAATTTGAAGTACTTAAAAAAATGCACACCGCTTTGAGTAAAACGGTGAGAAAAAACGATGATGAACGAGTTCGTGAAGTTCGCCGTCTTCTTAGCTTCCACATAATTACTTTTACTCTACCGCTATGTAGCGGCCGCTATTTAGCGGCACTGCTTTCAAAGAAGCCGGGACTTTAGTTTTGTTTGGAATTCGGTTGTTTCACAGGGAGCTCGTCTGGAACTCCTCATACCATGAATGTCTGGATACCAAACTCATCGCTTGGTCTTGGAAAAAACTCCGAAAATAACACTCTTTGCACTAGATTTCTTCTCTATTTGTTGGGTTTTTGCTGAAAAAATTGTTATAATTTTTCTTTTCTTGTTTTGGTCACTGATGGCTATTTGTATGCAAGAACCCAGTTTCTAAGAAACGAATTATTTATTCTAGAATTTTGTGATCTCACCTAAAGATGAGTTTGAGATCTACTTAGGTTTTAAAGCAATTTTATAAAACATAAAGTTAGAGTGGTGAAAACTTCTCAAATACAGTTCTAATATATCCAAGTGAATAACTAAAAAAGAAGTTTATAATTTTTTATTCAAGAAAATGAATAATTTTGCACTGTCTCAATTTTTAAGGTCAATCAACATAAAAAACTTTGTTGACAAGGTCGGCTAGCGAAAAAAGAAGCCTGTGCCAACCTTGGCCTAACGAGAAACATAGTTTTTATTAGAAAAATCACAAAAAGCTCTTTAATAGACTGTGCGACTAGAGATATGTAAACCTGAGTATATAGCGTCGAGTTGACTGCCAATTCGTAGGAGACGGATATGGTGTTGTTTACTAAGAGGTAAAAGTTCCGGAATCCGACCAGGTCTAAGCTGGAGAGATGACCCTGCACGATAAATCTCTAGGAACTATTCTGTCATTCTAACCATTCCAGTAAATTGTAGTTGCAGCTCAACGTGAAAGAAAGAGTGAAGCAGCCTTCGACGGCACTTAATGCATGTAAAAATTGTTAAGGTGTACTTGGGTATTCAAAGCGATTGTAAAGCCTATCCTATGCTACGGAGTCCATATTTTGCTGGGCAGTTACACAAAAAGGATATACTTCAAAAAGTTAGAGAGGGAATACAGGCTGTCAATGCTTAAATTTACGGGAGCTCTGAAAATAACCTTGACATCTGAATTATATGCCATTCTGCTCGTTCCACCTGCAGACCTGGTGGCAATGAATATAGCGTAACAACTGCAACGAGGCTCAGTGTCTTGAGCCAACTTGACCGCAGACCATAAGAGCATAGAGTTATAGCGTCATCAATTACAGGACAAACAGAATACCTGATTCCGTATCTATGCTTGGAACGGACTCTTAATACCATAATAGAGGTGAGTCGCTGGCGTAAAGGTGCCGAAATGGCGGACGAGGCGATACACATCTATACAGATGATTCCATAGTAATGGAAGAAGTAGGGGATGTGGTATACTGTGCTGATCCGGAAATAAATAGATTCTTCAAGCTGCCAGATCAGTATAGTGTATTTCAGGTGGAAATGGTAGCCGTAACCAAAGCAGTAGAAACATTGGAAGAAATATGTTTAAACTGCATCCGCTTCAACTTTTATAATGACAGCCACGCAGCAATTCAGGCAAAAATATCGCATAGGGCAGCAACTAAAAGTGTGTTAGAGTGTATGCCATCTCTCGCAAAAATCAGGATGGGCAGAATCATGGGCCTCGTCAGTGACAGCAGCTGTGGGAAGTGCTCTGCGCTTCCGGAAAAAGACGCAAGAGTTATTTTATAACAAAGCATTTCTTAAACTAAGAACTCATTCAGTCTGTGAGAGTTTCTTACGGACCAACCAGTTCAACCTAACACGACCTAATCAAAGTTTCACATTTCGTGTTGGCAACTTGAGGCTGTTGCAATAGAGCTCACGGAAGTAATGCTAAACTATGTACCAAGTATTACAGGGCCCGGGAGAGTTGAATATTTAAAAAAAGAAAAAAAGAAATTAATAACTTGCTTCGCAAGTACTGGAAGCTTCTTCTACCCTGAATTAACCAAAAAGTAGGTCCACTTGGATCAGTAATTGTGCTCTTCCTTTATAGTTTTATTTCTGAAATTATGTCTGTGTTTAAGGAAGGCATTTCCTGCTGCGTTTTGATTTATTATTATAAAACTATTTTTATACTCAGAGTTCTTTGCACACGGAGCATATTCAATTTGATTGGGTAACAGTTGGTTGTACATGTATAGATCAAGATTCCACACGTCAAACTTCAACATTCTAGGTGTATTATTTACTAAATAATGAGGTTTTTTGTGTTTTCCATAATGTTATATATATAAAAAAGTGGGTGTGGTTATCATTCGATTTCGCAAAGCACGCTGAGTATAAAAAGTGATCCCGCGAACATATACAGTAAGAATCTTAAGCTTAAAGTTGTCGGTTTTGATATCTACCAGATAAGAGCGTGTGGTCCCTTCCTCTATGAGAAGTTATTGATTTGTTGTGGGTGTATTAGAGCGAGGTGTAAACGATTTACAGATTTATTATCGAATCATTATCGAAAATTTGTCGATATTTTTGTGAAAAATTGATCGATACCCTATCAAAAATGTATACATTTAATATCGAAAATATGCCGATTTGTTATAGGAGTGTTATCAGGTTTTTGTCGTAAGGTTATTATTATCAAAAAGATATCGATACATTGTCCAAAGATTATCATGGGAAAGTTATTGGTATGTTAATAAAAAATCATCATATGTTTATCAATAAGTTAGCAATTTTTAATCGAAAAATATTGGTTTGTTATCTAAAAGCAATTGATTTGTCATTAAAAAAGTTTTGATTTGTTGCCAGAAGTGAGTTGCTATTTCCGGTGTGTTATCGATATGTTATTGATGACTCTGCATTTGTTATGGAACATATGTAGATAAAACTTCAATATAATATCGATACCACATCTGGTAGATAAAAATCGAAAAACAAACAAATAAGAGAGTTATTACTCGTCAACAAGGCGACAACTCGACAACAATTTCGCTTAGATAAGAAGCCGATAATAAAACAATAGCTTCCTGGTATCGGTTGTTACCGATAAGAAGCCGACAAATTTCTTCTCAAATAGCCCTTTGTTAATTTTCTGCCAAAATTAAAAAAACACAAGTCTTCGAAACGTACTTCTTTATACTTCCTCATCGAACTACACGAGTACTTAGTACTCACACTTTGTTTGTTTTATAATTAATCAAACTCTGACTCGATCATCTATAATACAAAAAAAAATATTTTTTTGGAGTCCATAGCCCCGAATAACTCCAAAACCACAGTCAAGTTTAAAATCTTACACCACAGTCAGAGCATTGGTATATTTCAAACATCGTTGCTTTTGACTTGTTTTATTTAAACATTTGTATAATTTGTTATGATTATATAAGATACATCTTTTGATTAGATATCGTGTTAGGCGCAGAGCCCATACCTTTAGGACGCATGGCCTTATTTGATTCTGATACGTGGGAAGCTTCTGTTGTTCTTTCGATTTCGAAATAAGTTCGAACTCTTTGGAATCGGATGTATGCTGAAAAAGGATCAGAACAAATGTTTATAAAAAATTTCTTTGGAGTAGTCATGCCATAAATTACTTTTTCTTGCTAACTGTTGTCACTCTTCATATAAGTTCTACTGCTGGACTTATCTTTTCCAAAATCACTCTGAAGAAGTCCGACTCTAGAAAGCTGTGTTCTCTGAAACTTCATTTCGCTTAGTAGTGTTGGAATATTTTCTTCCCAATCCAGGTAAAGCTGTTAGCATTGCACGAAGATGTCAAGCGGAATCATAGCATAAAAAAGCAATACTTTATTGTGATGTGAATAACTTCCCTGAAATCTACAGTGAGAACGTATTTTAATTCAATTAAATTATTTGCTTATGGGCTGTACCTCCTGAATTCGGCACGACTTATTAGTGTATTATTTCTGTACATATTGAAGTGCTTTATAAGTGTTATAACTTTGCAGCGAACCGCAATAGTTCCGAGCTAGAGCAGAATTACAGAATTAGGAGAAGTTCGTTCGTGATGTTAGCATAGTCGCTGCTTTTGACTGGACATATTTGAAACTTTCCTGCCTATCATTCGATTAGTACCAACTGGAAAGTTACGATTAAACGAAACTGTGGCTTTACGTGACTGTCTCCCTTTTGTCAGCGGGGAAGCTAAATTATACATGGATCGTTCTTTTTTATACTCAGTTGAGCAGAGCTCACAGAGTATATTAACTTTGATTGGATAACGGTTGGTTGTACAGGTATAAAGGAATCGAGATAGATATAGACTTCCATATATCAAAATCATCAGTATCGATAAAAATTTGATTGAGCCATGTCGGTCCGTCCGTCCGTCCGTTAACACGATAACTTGAGTAAATTTTAAGGTATCTTGATGAAATTTGGTATGTAGGTTCCTGAGCACTGATCTCAGATCACTGTTTAAAATGAACAATATCGGACTATATCCACGCCCACTTTTTCGATATCGAAAATTTCGAAAAACCGAAAAAGTGCGATAATTCATTACCAAAGACGGATAAGGCGATGAAACTTGGTAGGTGAGTTGAACTCTTGACGCAGAATAGAAAATCAGTAAAATTTTGAACAATGGGCGTGGCACCGCCCACTTTTAAAAGAAGGTAATTTAAAAGTTTTGCAAGCTGTAATTTGGCAGTCGTTGAAGATATCATTATGAAATTTGGCAGGAACATTACTCCTATTACTACATGTATGCTTAATAAAGATTATCAAAATCGGAGAACGACCATTCCCACTTTAAAAAAAAAAAATTTTTTAAAGTCAAATTTTGACATAAAATTGTATATCTTTACAGTATATAAGTAAATTATGTCAACATTCAACTCCAGTAATGATATGGTGCAACAAAATACAAAAATAAAAGAAAATTTCAAAATGGGCGTGGCTCCGCCCTTTTTCATTTAATTTGCTTAGGATACTTTATATGCTATAAGTGGAACAAAAATTTACCAATCCTTGTGAAGTTTGGTAGGAACTTAGATTCTGGGACGATAACTTATTCCTGAGAAAAAGGGCGAAATCGGTTTGAAGATACGCCCAGTTTTTATACACAGTCGGCTGTCTGTCCTTCCGCTCGGCCGTTAACACGATAACTTGAGCAAAAATCGATATATCTTTACTAAACTCAGTTCACGTACTTATCTGAACTCACTTTGTATTGGTATAAAAAATGGCCGAAATCCGACTATGACCACGCCCACTTTTTCGATATCGAAAATTACCAAAAACGAAAAAAATGCCATAATTCTATACCAAATACGAGAAAGGGGATGAAACATGGTATTTGGATTGGTTTGTTGACGCAAAACATAACTTTAGAAAAAAACTTTGTAAAATGGGTGTGACACCTACCATATTAAGTAGAATGAAATGAAAAAGTTCTGCAGGGCGAAATAAAAAACCCTTGAAATCTTTGCAGGAATACTGTTCGTGGTATTATGTATATAAATAAGTTAGCGGTATCCAACAGATGATGTTCTGGGTCACCCTGGTCCACATTTTGGTCAATATCTGGAAAACGCCTTCACATATACAACTACCACCACTCCCTTTTAAAAGCCCATAAGCCCATACCCATATCGTACAAACATATTCTAGAGTCACCCATGGTCCACCTTTATGGCGATATCTCGAAAAGGCGTCCACCTATAGAACTTAGGCCCACTTCCTTTTAAAATACTCATTAACACCTTTCATTTGATACCCATATCGTACAAACAAAGTCTAGAGTCACCCCTGGTCCACCTTTATGGCGATATATCGAAAGGGCGTCCACCTATAGAACTAAGCCCCACGCCCTTTTAAAATACTCATTAACACCTTTCGTTTGATACCCATATCGTACAAACATATTCTAGAGTCACCCCTGGTCCACCTTTATGGCGATATCTCGAAAAGGCGACCACCTATAGAACTAAGGCCCACTCCCTTTTAAAAATACTCATTGACACCTTTCATTTGATACCCATATCGCACAAACAAAGTCTAGAGCTACCCGTGATCCACCTTTATGGCGATATCTCGAAAAGGCGACCACCTATACAACTACCACCACTCCCTTTTAAAACCCTCATTACTACCTTTAATTTGATACCCATATCGTACAAAACACATTCTAGAGTCACCCCTGGTCCACCTTTATGGCGATATTTCGAAAAGGCGTCCACCTATAGAACTAAGGCCCACTCTCTTTTAAAATGCTCATTACCCCTTTCATTTGATACCCATATCGTACAAACACATTCTGGAGTCACCCCTGGTCCACCTTTATGGCGATATCTCGAAAAGGCGTCCACCTATAGAACTAAACCCCAAGCCCTTTGGAAATACTCATTAACACCTTTCGTTTGATACCCATATTGTACAAACGCATTATAGGGTCTCCCCTGGTCCACCTTTATGGTGATATCTCGAAACAGCGTCCACCTATTGAACTGAGGATAAATGCCTTTTAAAATACTCATTAACACCTTTCATTTGATACCCATATCGTACAAACAAATTCTAGAGTCAACCCTGATCCATCTTTATGGCGATATCCCTAAATGACTTCCACCTATAGAACTATGGCCCACTCCCTCATAAAATACTCTTTAAATTCATATGATACACATGTCATACAAACACATTCCAGGGTTACCCTCGGTTCATTTTCCTACATGATTATTTTCCTTTATGTTGTCACCATATCTCTCAACTGAGTATGTAATATTCGGTTACACCCGAACTTAGCCTTCCTTACTTGTTGCTAATCGTTTACAAAAGATTACATATTTTTTACCAACAGTAACAGCAATGGCAAAAAATTTTCTTTTATATATATGATACCTTTGCACATAACCTCAAATATATTGTGACGAATATTAGCAACAGTAAGGGATACTATCATCTCTAAGCCAATACTAAGCAGTTATTTGTATACACATCAACAAATAAATCATTATGTCTATATATATGTCCATATAAGCAGCAGATAGCATAAGCACATGCACATATCTGAGATACCCCCAAAAGTAGGCAATTATTTGTGCAAGTATCACTCACATATACACGCGCATATGAGAAGCTATACACGTGCATCTGTAGTTATAATTTTATATCTGGTAACTAAGTAAATTCTGGAAACGCCTAGAAGTATGGAATGAGGAAACCGAAGAGTATAAAAGAGCACAATCTGAGCAATCATAGTTCCAGTCTGATTTAAGCAAGCTATTGGTCGAGAAGTAGTAGTGTTATAAATTTGCATTTTGAATAGTGGAGTTATTTATTCAACAATTTAGTGATTCGAACGTTAGTAGAAGGTAGCGAATAAGAGGAATTGCACTAAATTCGTTACAATATGTTAGTTTTTGGCATCACTGTAAATTAAAGCACTATTATTTTTGGCTTATAAAGCACGTTGATTGAATTTTGTCCTTTTGCAGGCGTTTTGCATATTGGCTCGCCTCAATGTATGCAATACAATTTTAACTATTAACAATAAAAGCTTAAATTTATAAAAACAATTCAAGTGTACGATATGTAGTTGGGTGAATCATACTCCCACACATCTTGGTCTGCCTTAGGGCTATTACGAATATTAAGTTTAATATTTTACGCATGCGAATATTTAGAAATAAATTCAAACAAGATATGTGGGTATATGCTATCTGATACAGTTGTTTTGACAGTAGTTAATTGAATACAATTCCTGAAGATTCACTTTAAAGAGCGCTAGATTAATTCTGCTTAGATATGCTCTGTTTTTCGGGTTCCTTTGTATACAAACTATGTCTATCACCTTACGAAAAATGTAGCAAACACGGACTTATGAAATAAATGTTTGAACATATACTATTATGAACAGTGGCTTGCAAATCTCGCGAAACTAGCAGAATGTCATAGAGAATACCTAGTATTTTCCAAGAGGACGTAACTGATGGTAGACTCAGGATTGACGCTGAAGGTATGGGCACACTCAATTTAAGAAACCCTTACAAACCGGCCAATACAACCAACATTGCTATAGATTCGGAATCGTAGGAACGAGTCGTATTCCATGGATTGCATATGCATGGATTGCAGTCATGTGTCGTCAAATGTAGCTGCACTAACCAATCATTGTGTCTAATAAAAACAAACTCAGTTTTCCATATTTCCGACTACTAACATATATCGAAATATTTTTTTTAACGTTTGTTTTTCCGCAGTTGCCAGATTAGATGCAAATATTCGCAGCATCTCTAATAGAAACTGTGATGTGTCTGTGAGTTAGCAAACTAACAGATGACTGCAAAATACCAAATTGTCGACTTATTAGCACGAAAAGTGACAACATGTCAGTTAACACATTTTGACAGTATGCTTGTGATTGAGCTCTGGACAGCTTCCAACATCACAGACAGACAGATTTTAAAATAAAATTTATAGTTCGATTATATTTGTTTGAAATTTTCATGATCTATTCTAAAAAATAGTTTGTAACTTAAAATTTTTGTTTATAAACACGTTGGGGATCAAGTTAAATAGGCAGGATCTGAAAGAAATAGTTTTCTGGCAGATAAGATATACCGTTTTAATTTATGTCTTTTAAAAATCGTGGAGGAAAAAGGACCCATTTTAATATATATATATTTTTTTTTCATTTGAGGTTAAACCATTGTCCTAGATGAAAGTTTATGGGATCCCGGGTATACCCATAGCAATTTTATTTTTCGGATTCAAATAAGGAATATGGAAATATACTAAATACGTCAAAGAAATTATTGTCTATCTGGAACAATATCATGGAGTTGCGAATGAGAGGCTTGTAATACGAAAACTCGGGATTGACAGTACACGGTCCCAAGACCCAATGTAGGCTCATTGAGCAGAAAGAGGTTGCTGGCGTAAAAATGTTTAGCGGCAGAGATGTTAGAGCAACGATGCTTCAACAAATCAGGGCTTATAGGCTTATCAGAACTTTATTTTAAACAGCACTGTCTAGACAAACATAAAATCCTTCCAGCCATATGATTAAAACCATCAGATATTGTTCTTTACTTTCTCTACATATTCACCTACCTCTCCTCCGTTTACCCTTCTTCCTCTGTTATTTCCTCTATATTCTGCATTTTCTAGTTTACCGTAATCGGCTCATTCAATTCCCCTATCCCTTTCATTATTTCGCAAGTATTCCCGAATTTTCTCTAACTCTTTCCGCTCTTACTTTTTTCTAGTTCTCTCTTGTACCCTTATTCTTAGTCTTCCTGTTAATATCTTTTTACTACTTTGTCTCAAACCATTACCCTTATTTTAACATTTACTCTCACTCTCCATCTTCCTCTTGTTCTCTTTACTTTTTCGATTTCACTCAAGCTTCCTCTACTTTATCTTCCCATTTACTCTGTTTTCTCTTCTCTCTTCTCTCATTTTTCCATTTTGAGTTTTGCTTTTCCGCACAAAAGTAGCAAAATAGTACGGACAATTTTCTCTCCTCCTACTTTAAAATTTACTCTGTCCTGATTATGTGAGCCGTCAAATTTTTGTTGTTGTACTACTGACTTCACCTGTCTGGTTTTATTGCGGCAGGTGCAAGCTTAATTTGTTTTTGGGTTTTTTTCTCTAAAACTTCAAAATTTTTCTGCTCGCTTGGAAGCACATTGTTATTGGAAAACAAAAACAATATAAACAGCTCGGTTAATTTGTTTTTGTTTTCAAAATGTTTTCTAAGCGAGCAGAAAAAATTTTGAAGCTTTTGAAATATGCTCTATGCTTACGTATGGTTATTAGAGTGATTATTATAAATGAAATAAACAATTTGGTCCAATTTCACATCTTCAAATAGTAGGACAGTAGAGAAGTGCCGCAAATCTCTTAACGAGATCGCTAAGCAAACTTCCCACAGTCTAGTATTGGTGCCTGGACACTCGGATATACCGTGCAATGAGATGGCTGACAAACTTGCAAGAGGGGCACATCCGTTCCGCTTTCGTCGTCCTGGAAGTGTTTGAGCATGCCGCTCGCTACCTGTTAGCCCATTTTTGAGCAACCTTGAATCCTGCTACCAATCTAAGCTCATGTGGCCTGAATAGGACGCGATATGCACAAGAAGTCTCCTTCTTCTTGGAAGGGGGGAGGGGGGGCATATCTCTGGTGGTTGGAATTATAACCGGCCACATAGCAATCGGGAGGCACGCAAAACGGCTGGGTGCTCCTTATACTGATTACTGCAGGAGCAGCAAATGCGAAGAGATAGAAACAGCTAAGCATTTTCTGTGCGATTGTCACGCGCTTTGGCACAAGACGAAGAACTCTTTGGGATCTCCCTTCTTTGACAATCTTTGTGATCTGGCTAAGTTGGAACTTAAGAAATTTCTGACGTTTGCTGTATCGACCTGTTGGTTTGAGTAGCGAAGAGATCCACGTGGTATCGCAATTTGAACTTTTTGGGCCTAAGTGCACTGGTGCTCGCACCGGTGGCCACTCTAACCTGACCTTCAAATAGCAACATAACAAACAAAAAAATCTGAGCCCAATTTAAGATATTTTAAAGTGGTTTTCTAATATCCATAATCTAAAGGTAGTACTTAAAGGTGAAGGACACCCCTTTGTTGTGGCATTGTGGTTAAGGCTAAGTTTTCATAATATTCCGTGTTCATAGGGTAATGTGAACCTGAAATCCTACACAACACGCTTTAACCGTTACCAATAGCAACCAAGATTTATGTGTGATATCACGAAGTTTAACATTATCGATTTTGGGCAAAAGAAATTTCAACATTTTTGATCTTGCTATAACCGCTTAAAGAGGTAAGACTAAAAAATTTATAAGAGTCAGCCCAATGCTTTTATAAACACCTTTATTTTCATTAATTGTAATAGTGCTTGCTCATTCCTGCCCATGCGAATAACTTTTGGCATGCGTCCGCACGAAAAGCAAGTAAGGACAAGGCAAAAAAAAAAAAAATTATGTGACTGATTATTTCAAAAAGCGAGAATGGTGCTTACGTCATTTGCTTGGATAGATATTAAAATCAGGAACTTACTTTAAGTTGTCTATCAGACAGAAGTCTAAACTAAAGCGTATGTTATCATAATATAGAATTAGCCGCTATCGTGGTTTTTGAAAAGACTTTTAAAATAAAATAATAAAAAATTTTTGTTTAAGTTAAACGGTTTTATTGAAAACAATACTTACATTAAGTAATAATAATACTAAAAGCTAGAAAATAATTAGTTAGGTCCTACTAATCATCGCAATCCTCACCAATCTAGGGCGTTGATCAGACAATAAATAAAAGCGTTGGATGCGTCTATTATTTAGTTGTCTGACCAACACCCTCGATTGATGAGGAGTGTGATGACTATTACTCAGCAACTACTTAATTATTTTCTATCTTTTAGTATTATTATTACTTAATGTAAGTATTGGTTTCAATAAAACCGTTTTAATTACTTTATTTTCAAGATTTCATTTTTATTTAATTGCCTATTATTTGTCATTCTATTTAGTTCATTTAGTGACTTATTATTACACAGACTCTTTCCTGACAATTTGTTACAACCTAAGTCCTCAACACATAATCCTTCCAAAAACCTTACCCGGATCTGCGCCACGTATGCTTGTCCCTCCTCGAACTCCGAAGTATTTTCATGTAACTTCTACCGGACTGTATGTAATATTTGTGAGTCAAATCTGACCACAAATACGTGTACATTTAATATCTCGATCCTGTCCGCACCTAGGGGGAATTCTTTTCATAAAGCGATTTCTATTTCTGTATGTAATGTTCCAAATATGAATCAAATCGGACCACAAATATGATTTTTTGAATATATCGATCGTTGCGCCACCTGGCTGCGATTTTTTCTTAGGTCGCCTTCTATTCATGTATGTATTACGTGTTCCAAAGATGCGCCAAATCGGACCACAAATACGATTTTTTTTAATATCTGGATCCTTGCGCCACCCAGCGGCGATTTTTTTCACATGCCGTTTTTTATTCATGTATGTATTATGTGTTCCAAATATGAGCCAAATCGGACTACAAATACGATTTTTTGATTATCTCGATACCTGCGCCACCTAGCGGCGATTTGTCTTATAATTGCATTGTCATCGGGTACTGAACTATATTCCAAGTTTGAAGTTTGTAGCTTATCGGAAAGTTACTTAAATTTTAATTACAAAATTCGTGCCGGCCAATTGGCCGGCCTGTCAAGTCAAGCTAAATAAAACCGTTTAAAAAAAGTGTTTTTATCTGTCCTGATAAAAAAATAAATATTAGGAATATATTTTTAAGAACCGTATACATCACCCCTGCTGTATTTAATATAGTCTACAACTAAAGTTTTGCTTGCATAGGAGAAAAAGAGAAATAGTTTAGTAGGCAGATATTGTATACCTTCCAAAGTACGGCGCTCTGGCTTCGGTATAATTAAAATTTGAACTCACTTCATGGGTAATAGCTCCGTCACATAAGCTGTTTGTCATATAGATGAGTTTAACACAAGCTTATGCATTATGATTAGATTGCACGTAGGTTTATGGAGAACGGTAGATTGAGCGACACTGGCGCCATCTGATACGGAAAAGTAGCCAACTCCCAAATTTTGTTGCAAGCAAATCATAAGAAGAAGAATTTGACATTTGCTTTGGGTAGGGGTGTTGGCACACTTGGCGAGTGAAATTATTTTTCTCACTGGGTGGCAACTTTTCTAAAACTTTTCGCAATTAAAGACTGCAATATAACAATCGAATACGACACAAAACTTGTTAGCAAGTATTTTTGTTGTATAGGGAGAATATTCTTCACGAAATTTTGTATGTGAAGGGGCAAGGCGAAAAAAACTTCAATTGCCAAGTCTGAAGTTCCTTTATTTTTACAACCGCAGTATCTTGGGTGATTGTGGCGATGTCATTGAAATGGATAAGCTTGTGTTAAACGCATCTATATAAAAATGTCATTGTGATGCGGCTTTAATTTAGCTAGGCTTAACCCTTATATAAGCCACGAGTATTTTTAAGGGTTTATTAATACATAGGAGGTGTTGTTGTTGATTTGAGTTAGCAATGTGTTTTCTATATTTACTGTCTGTATATTTATTATGTCAGCAAAGTGACATAAAACTTTCGCCAAATAATAATTTAGCTTAATTCCTGACACTGATACATGGCGATATTAAATCGAAAGCGAAATTCACATAGACACGTACACGTATACTTGAAGAGGATTTAGCTTAAAATTGCGCACGAAACCTCATAGAAGCAAAAAATAGGAATAAATGATAAAGTAATATATTTAAGGTGAGAATGTGTTGTTTGTATTGAGTGTGAAATTTAACAGGAGATGAGGCTTGTCGCGGAAGCCGGACGACGGAAATGGCAGCGAATATCTTTTTTGACACCAATACTACAATCTGTTAACGGGGGAGTGAGCGGATAACTTAAGTAGCGATATCAATAAAATACATTTTCAGTTTAGAATAAACTTCAGTTTTCTACCCGATTATTTTGATACTTAACTTGCGGCAAAATCCAATACCTTGGAATGAAGGGAAAGTTAGTAAAGTCGTAAATCTATAGACACGCTTACTCGCTGGAATCATATGCGGAAAAAGTTGGGCGCAGATGATAGATATTGAAATATGTCTGGCCTAACACCATCATTACATGGGGCTTAGGTGCCTGAGCGAATTTGAACGTTTCATGCCAAGTCACGCCAGCTATACCTGTTTCGCGATAGCTGAGGCCAATTGGGATCTTCAAGGGAAGTCAAGTCTTCCTCCGCTTGCCTCTTCCAACTGAACGGATGTATCCCCCTTCCTGTGCTTCCAAAATGTGGTTTCGTTTGAAATACTTTCGTGTTCGGAGTTTCGAATGCCTAGAAGAGGTCCGTCACAATCCTTACCGAGCTGGTGGTGTTGCTCAACGTCATTTGGCAGAGCCTTATTATCTTTACAGGGCACTTAAATTCAGACATAGCAGCGTAAAAGCAGCTTCTTTTCGCGTTGTCAAATGCCATTTTGAAGTCAACGAGAACACGTTCTCGTTTTATCGTATTATCGATTCTTTTATCGAGAGTCTTCTCCAGGATCTGGTGCATTGTGAAAATGTGTTTGCTAACGTCTATCGCACAGTACTCTAGATATAACTTTATACGAGATAATAGGCAGACTGACTCCGCGGTAATTTGCGCGATCTGCGGGATTGCCTTGCATGGGGGTTGGTCAGAGTACATTTGAGTTCAAACAAGAGATATTGCGTTGTCAAGGCCTTCTGAATTTTTTATTTTCTTAGCTTTGTCTCAATTATAGGCAATTTCGTTTATTTGGTGGATTTTAAGGGCTTATTTTGGTGTTTTAGTCTAAAGAGTTTTAGAGAAGAGAAAAGCGAGCTCTCGTCATACAGGGACCCGGTTTCTAGCTGGAACTTTAAAATAACTATTTGAAATAAAAAAATTTGTTTGCACTAATGTTTGTCTTAAGTGTAAAAGATAAGTCTTAAGTGTAAAAGAATTTGTGATATTTGTAAAGATGAGGAATTAGTCATGAGCATAAAAGGGTCAACAGTTTCCTTAATATGTCCCTTGTAATATCCTTACTTGCTATGATATCTAACATCTATTTTCTTATCTATTATATTTCCAGTAGACCTGAGAGGACGTAAGCTGGGAGCTCCTTCCCAGCTAAGGTCCAGGAAATTCTACTGCCGTCCATAGAAAAAAGATAAGAAAATTTACTTACAAAATTTATTTACGACACTTTTTTTCCGGAAAATAGATCAGGGACGAACTGGGACTGGAACTGGGACTGAAGATAAGAGTGGGACTGACACTAACCGGAGCTAGGATTAGGACGGGGTCTGGGACTGGGGCTGTTATTGAGAATGGGACTGGGACTGCGACGGGGACTGCGAATATGGGATGGAGAAGAAGAAGAACAACTAGAGAGCAGGAAAGAGGGGAAGGAGACTGAGAAAGAGATAGAGTTAAAGTTAGACGAAGAAAGAGATATTGGGATAGATGGAGCGGAAATGAAGTGTGGAAAAGATGAAGGGAGAGAAAGAGAAAGGCAGAGGGAAGAGTAAATAAAAGGATAAGGATAAGGTGTAGTTACACCAAAGTTAGGGCATAGCAAGGTTTGCCGGATCTGCTAGTATTTTATAAAAAATATGCCAAAATCCAATTTTTTTACATATGAATTTTAAACGGTTTTTTAAGATACAACTAAGTTAATGATTCTGCTGGGAGACGATCGTTTTAACAGAATTTTTGAGATGCTATTAATTTAACGTTAATTACGAATTTCTGGGACGAAACGGTGCTGTTATAATGGAATCAAACGCATTTCAATATGGGTACAACTCTTTCTAATAAGTATATTTTCTATAAAGACGCAACATTAAACATAAAAAAAAACTTTAAGAAAATAAATTTCAAAGAAAGACATAAAGCATTGTAGAGAACATTCTGAAAATAAAGGATTACTTCTGACTTTCGTTTAACGTAAATAAAAATAAATAAGCAAAATTGATAGAAATGAAATGAAAGACAATGAAAGGGCATTACTATGATGCCAAACAAAAACAAAAATTCAGGCAACAAACAAAAACAACAAAATAGTAAAATAAAATCTTAGAGTGCAGAGTTTTACTGCAGCAAAGCAGTTGAATTCCAAGATAAGCTATCGGAAAACAGTGAACAAAAAAGCATTTTCGCAATTGCAGTTGTAAAACGTAAACACGTGTACGGCAAATAACAAACACAGGGCCAGATCTAGTTTGCTGGTGCTGCCCAGTAGTTGAAGCAGGTCAAAGCCAGATCAATTTTAGTCCTTTTGCATATTTTTGGTTTTTATAAAGCTACGAGAAAACCATATACAATATAAAAGTGAAGAAGGAAACACAAGTTTCGAAGCTCCTTTTTTTGGTTGTAGGTCTCTAAATGTAATATTAATGCGTCTTAGAGTAAAAGGTAAAAGATATTTTTAAATTGGCAAAAGTTGTTGGGTATTCTGACTGGACACTGCATTCTGGCTTCAAATGCCTTTAAATTAGGCTTGGTCAGTGATAGCAGGTTGAAGGAAGAAACGATCCAGCACGTTTTGTGCTCGTGCCTTGCGCTTGCCAGGCCAAGACTCCAGCTATTAGGAGTGATATAGCTATCATATTTAGAAGCATCAAGGCCCTAGAAAGCTTCTAGTATTTGCGTAGAGGACGGAATTATTTTATAATATAGGTGTTCGTTTTGATAAGGTTTCCCACTTCGGTCGTTAAAAAAACTTCTTTAACATTGTGAGCACATTCAGTCTATGTGCGGTCTTCATTGACCGGCAGTTTAACCTTACCCAACCTAGGGTAACACCAGTTCTGAGTAAAGTGAAATTTTAAAAATATTACGGTTGGAAAAATTGTAATCAATAATGAAAAATTCAAAAATAGAAAACAAACGATTTACACCAGCATGTCAACATACATACATACACATATAAATTTTGCATCTGAACGACTGCTTGCAAAGGTATGTGCCCATTAGGCATTTTTTTATACCTTTCATGAACATGAAATGGTATATTAACTTTGGTCCGATGTTTGTAACGTTGAGAAATATAGAAGATAGACTCACTATTAAGTATACCGAATTGATCAGGGCGACGAACTGAGTTGATATAGCCATGTCCCTCTGTGCGTCCGTCTGTCTGTTTGAACGCAAACTAGTCCCTCAAATTTTGAGATATCTCAATGAAATTTGGCACAAGGATGTATTTTTGTATTGTATTAGACATTTGTCGGATACGGTAGGATCAGACCACTAAAACATATATCTCCCATACAACCGATCGTTCAGATAAGACGATTTTGTTCATTCCTGCCGCAATTTAGAAAGAATAAACGTGAAACTCGGTGATATATATTTTAACATATCATAGAAGATTTTCTGAAAAAATCACTTTGATCGGAGCTATATCTAGTATATATCCCATACAACCGATCGTTCAGATAGACAGATTTTTGGCCATTTCTCCCTTAGTTTCCAATATAAAAACGTGAAACTTGGTGATATATATTCTAATATATCATAGAAGATTTCCTGTAAAAATCATTTCTATCGGAGCTATATATAAAATATATCGCATACAACCGATCGTTCAGATAAGGGGTTTTTTTGCCATTTTTTATTTTATATTTATCTTAAAAATAGTTTAGGTATCTACATCTGTTCACTATATAATTCTTGTCTTATACATCCTATTATTTGGAGATTATGAACGGGATAAGATTATTGTTCAGCCCCATTCATGAAAGGTATGAAGTCTCCGGCACAGCCGAAGACAGTCCCGTCCTTACTTGTTTAATCTTATTAATGTGTAAGTTGGATACTTAGATGTTTAGATTTTTCGAATTTGTGACTCAATCACGTCAGAACGGCCCAATGGATTTTAATGCAATTTTTCTCATAGACAGCCAGTCTGGAGGGATTTACTTGTTTTTATTTTTTTCTTCGCGAAATAGGGGAGCTCTTACGGTGCTTCGAAACAGTTAATTTATACAGTTAATTAATAATTTGAAAAGATTTGGATGAAATTTCACACAGGGATAAAAAGTAGGTGAAACGATCTACTGCTAAAAAAATTTTCTTTTTAATTGGGTTTGGGTCCTAAATCCCTTGGGAATAGCAACTTTCGATAAAGCTGCGGCAATCCCCGTCTTTTTACATTAGCATGTCACTAGAGGTGGCATCATGCCTTACGTACAAACTAAATGCCGTGAAAAATATAACACAGCAAGTGCGCCCTGCCACACAATGCAGACTTAATGGTACATTTTTTTCTCAAAATCTCCCTCATTGTGACCGAAATGTCTTCCGAAATATCCACCGAAAGGATTGATAAAGGGCGTGGTAGCAGAGAATAGGGACTTTTCAAATTGGATATCTTGCCATAACAAGGTGTTGACTTTGAACAGCGTTATTACGTCTACGTATAAAAATATATAACAATTTAGAAACGGGTTGCAGATTCTGTCTTAATTCGCTCCCCCTCTCTGGAGCAATATCTTTTAATTGCTATAATTCTTCGTGTTTTTATCCCAGATCCACAATATTTGGTATCTGGGACACATATGTGGATAGAATTTCTAGAAATTTTGGAAAAGTTAGCAGAGCCGTCGTGTTCCTCACACACTTCTTCTCGGAAATTTTTCGGATCAGTTTCTTAGCTGTTTTTGTAATAATGTCGCCGAAAATTTTTCGTGACCATTTCAGAACTACTTCCATATAATTTCGAGATTGTTTTCGAGAGTATTTGAGGAATTTTTTAAAATTATTTTACAACTTTTGCCGGTTAAATTTGAGTTTGTTTTTAGAGCTATTTCAAGACCATTTAGGGATCACTCGAAAACAATTATTTTTGAGGAGTGTTAAACTCCCCTTTTTTACTTCCTTTATATTAGGTCGGTTGAATGTTTTTCCCATTTTCATACACATTTTGCGGTCGATTTCTAAGTAACTTCTCATTGAGCTACAAACGTGAAAATTTACACGTAGGTTAGAACACCGTGACAATGCAACAAAAGGAAAAAAAAACCGTTAGGTGGGGCACGGATCGAAATAATTTGGCACACCGAGTTTTAAACAACTTCTCGATGAGCTAGAGGCTAATAATTTAGAGCTTAATTCAGAGGTCGATGACAGCCCATGACACAATACAAAAATTTTCGCTAAGGTGCGCACGGACAGAGATATTGTGAAAAATCAAACGGAACGGAGGGGATTTTGGGATTGATTTTTATGTAAGTTCTCATTGAGCTACAAGCCTAAAACTGAACAGATAGGTTAATACACCGAGAAAATGTAAGAAAAGGAGAAAACAAAAATAAAATTAAAAAATTTTAAGCACTTCCCTTATATAAAGGGACAAAAATCAGCGAAAAATGCCTCCTTATATAAAGACACATTCTTGCTAAACTATGAGTTTTTAAATTTTGACGTAGGGATTGCTAAAAAATTATGAGAAATAAAAATATAAAGGTAGAGCGCAATTGATTGACTAATAATATCTCCTTTCCTACCAATTTTCCAATCGAAGTAATGTGCGCTCCACTCTTATATTTTTACTTCTCATAAATATTTTTGCAATTCGTATGTCAAAATTTAAAAAAATCTAATTTTAGCAAGAATATGTCTTTATACAAGGAGGCATTTTTCGCTGATTTTTGTCCATTTATATAAAGGAAGTGCTTAAAATTTTTTATTTTATTTTTATTAAGAAATCCAGTATAACCTGCTTTCAACGGATCATCGTGGGTTTATTTAGCGACTAGTTCGCGATGTATGCGCTATAATGTCGTGATATTTTTGGGATGGTTTCAATATTTTTTCTGGACTGCCTTGAAACTGTTTTTAGCATAATATCTGGGTATATTGTAATAATTTTATGATGTATTTTCTTTGTGCAGTTTGTGTCGTGGGTAAAGGCTAGTATAAATATAATATTTAAAATCTTAGTTAGAAGCACTCAACTGTTTCTTCATAATGGTGTGATGGTGGATTAATACATCCCATTTCCTATTGGGTATGCAAGTAAAATTTGAATGTTGTGCAAATTTTCTTTTTCAAACAAATATGCACATCGGATATTGATTAGAATCGCATTAAGTCAGCTGAGACAAACTGATCTGTGTTGAGTTTAAAGCAAATTCTATCAAAAGCAACATTTGCAACAATCTTTGCAGCTAAAAATTTATATGTACATATGTACATACAAATACGTAGAAAAAACAAAATATTGTGCAGTAGAAGTAAGATTATTACACATTTGCATTTGCTCGAGGCGTAATACCAATCTGTTCATACATTAGAGCGTACTAGAAAAAGAAGAGCGCGCGGTCGGCTGCCAATACAAAATATTTTTACAAGGGTATTAAAAAACAAGTTTCTGAGGAAAACTTCGGTTGCGCTTCTGAAAGTTTTCGCCTCATCACATTTCCTTTATATTAGGCCCGTTGGATGTTTGTCCGCATTTTCAATAAAAATATTGCAATCGATTTGTATGTAATTTCTCATTAAGCTACAAACGTGAAACTTCACATATAGGTTCAGACACCGAGGCAATGTAATAAAAGGGAGAAAAAATTCCGTTAAGTGGCGCACGGATCGAAATAATTATATGAGAACTTAAACCGGATTATAGGTAACTTCTCGATGAGCTAGAGACTTGAAATTTCAGACTTAATGCAGAGACCGACTGCATTATAAAATGCATAACAAAAAGTTTCGCTAGGTAGCGCACGGATCGAGATATTTAGAAAAATCGTACGGAAAGGAGGGTATCTTTTGATCGATTTTTAAGAAACTTCTCATGGAGCTACAACAGTGAAACTTCAAAGATAGTTTAAGACACATAGACAATGCAACAAAATGGAAAAAAAGTTCCGATATATTACGTGTATACGATGTATACATTTTTTGTGGAAATAGGTGGAATTTTTTGTTGTTGGCCGACATTTTTAAATTTTAATTTGAATGGATCTTGCTGATATAGCCACTATACAAGACGCCAGCACCTAAGTATCTATATATTAATACGCTAACAAAATTTCCATACAATCAATTGACAGGCTCTTTCACATAGTTAGCGCACGTAAAATCATATAAAAGTTATATGAGTCGATTCGTATGGATCAACCGCAGTGCATAGGCCTATTTTTGTTAACAAATATTACTCTATTTGTTTATAATTAATAGAAACATTTTTTTGTAAATTCGAAAATCTAAGCAAATATCGTAATTGCCGTCTGTAGGACCTATTATGTTCATAAATCCCCCTGAATTAGAAATTCCAAAAGCGGCATTGTCGCGTTGCTCAAATGTTTCATCTACATATGTACATATTCGTACGTGGCAAAGGGTGAGAGAACTACAAGTAAGTACAAATAATATATTGTTTCCCATTGTTGCCACTTACCTATATTGGTCTGTACCAAGATCCTTAAAAAATTATTCTAAAATAATTTGTAGCACACAAAAAAAAACTTTAAAGAGAAGTAATATCTTAACCGGCCTATTTTTTTGAACAAATTTTACTTACACGTAAATGCATAGGTCTTTATTTAACAGATTCTTTGTTTTTCATTTTAGGTGCTTTCAAAAAACCATGAAATCACAAATAATCAGTCAACTTTTATCTATTTATACCTATTAATTGCAAATTTGATCCAAAATGTTTTTTGCATTTCCAGATTTTATGCTCATTTTAGATACAGCACGTCTTATAGTGAACAAAAAAATAAATAAATGTGCTACAAAGATATTACATTAAAATGTGTATATTGTCTTTTTTGCTAATTTATTTTGATATTTCTTATTTTATTTTATTATATTATCTTTTATTTCAACTTAGTTTATTATTATTTAAATGCAATTTGATTGAATCGAAAAATTTCACGTTGTATATTAAACGAAAAAAAACGACCAGAAGCGTTTTCGATTTTAGGTCGAAGTATTGCATAGGCAGTATATTACCCATTATCTATATATTAATACGCTAACAAAATTTCCATACAATCAATTGACAGGCTGTTTCGCATACTTAGCATACGTAAAATCATATAAAAGTTATATGAATCGATTCGTATTGATCAGCCGCAGTGCATAGGCCTATATTTGTTAACTAATATTACTCTATTTGTTTATAATTAATAGAAAAAGTTTTTTGTAAATTCGAAAATCTGTGCAACTATCGAAATTGCCATCTGTAGGACGCATTATGTTCACAAACCCCCCTGAGTACATAGCTCCAAATTCTCAATTGTTCCGTTGCTCAAATGTTTCATCTCTACATATGTATATATTTGTACACGCCAAACGGTGAGAGAACTACTGCTTCGCTCATTTTCTGTTGAAATAAGATATTGTTTCCCATTGTTTCCAATTACCTATATTGGTTTGTACCAAAATCTTTAAAAAATTGTTCTAAAATAATTGTTAGCGCACAAAAAAAATTTTAAGAGAAGTAATAACTTAACCGGCCTATTTTTTTGGACAAATTTTACTTACATGTAAATGCATAGGTCTTTATTTAGAAGATTCCTTGTTTTTTATTTTAGTTGCTTTCAAAAAAACATGAAATCACAAATAATGAGTCAACTTTTGTTCAAACTCGCTAAATTTATTTATTTATAACAATTAATTGCAAATTTGACTCAAAATGTTTTTTGCATTTGCAGATTTTATGCTCATTTTAGATATAGCACGTCTTATAGTGAACAAAAAATAAATAAATTTGCTACAAAGATATTACATTAAAATTTGTATATTGTCTTTTATGCTAATTTATTTTGATATTTCTTATTTTATTTTATTATATTATCTTTTATTTCAACTTAGTTTATCATTATTTAAATGCAACTTGATTTAATCGGAAAATTTAACGTTGTATATTAAACGACCCAAAAACGTTTTCGATTTTAGGTCGAAATATTGTATAGGCCGTATACTACTCTATTATCTATATATTAATACGCTAACAAAATTTCCATACAAACAATTGACAGGCGGTATCGCATAGTTAGCATACGTAGAATCATATAAAAGTTATATGAATCGATTCGTATTTATCAGCCGCAGTGCATATGCCTATTTTTGTTAACAAATATTGCTCTATTTGTTTATAATTAATAGAAAAAGTTTTTTGTGAATCCAGAAATCTCTCCAAATATCGATATTTACTATCTTGCACAAAAGCGCGCCATCCGTAGACCAATTATGTAAGTGCTCTAATACACAAACCTACATAAGCGTACGCGCTACACGGTGAAAGATTAAAACATGGTTTCGCATTGTTGCCACTTACCTATAATAGCCTCTACCAAAATCCTAAAAAATTGTTCCAAAATAATTTGAAGCGTACCAAAAATTCTTAAACAGAATTAGTTTTCGGCCGGCCCATTTTTTGTGGCACATTTCACTTACACGTAAATACATAAGTTTTTATTTAACAGATTCTTTGTTTTTTATTTTAGTTGTTTTCAAAAAACATGAAATCGCAAATAATGCGTTAACTTTTGTTGAAGCTAACTAATTTATTTATAACAATTAATGGCAAGTTTCCCGAAAATGATTTTGTATTTGCAGATTTAATCCTCATTTTAGATAAAGTAGGTCTTATACTGAACAAAAAAAAAGTTACAAAAATTTAACATTAAATTTTTATATTGCTTTTTATGCTAATTTATTTTATTTCTTATTTTATTATATATTCTCTTATTTCAAATTGGTTTATTACTATTTAAATGCAACTTGACTGAATCGGAAAGTTTCACGTTGTATATTAAACGAAACAAAAAAAAAAACGTTCCAAAAACGTTTTTGATTTTAGATCAAAGCGGCAACCGGCATCATAGCGGCCGTATTGCATAGGCAGTATATTACCCACTATATTTATAATTAGGCTAACTTTGCTGGATTTTATGCCCATTAGACGAAGGCTTAGATCCCATAACCCTAATTTGTTTATGTCGCTTAAAGTTATGAAATTAATTTAATTTTAGTAATTATGTTTGCGTGAGTAATTTCAACGTTTTTGTTTGTTTTTATTTTCTTTCTAAGTTATTCTGCTTTGTTATATCTTAGTATTATATTGTTCACAGATGGTACATGCGGTCATATATATATTCATGAAATGGAGTGTTTACAAATTTAATACAAATTAACTACGCACATGGGTCTCAATTAGAATCCCAACATTAAATATCCGAATCTTCATATTTCCACAATGATCACATTAAAACCCGGCAAAAAGTCTAAGTATACTTATTGAGTTTTTATATGGAACAGTTAATTCACTTCTCTTAATTTTTCCGCACTTTAAGTACTTCATTTTTTTTTTCTTTAATTAAATATTTTTTAGTAAACTGTGCCTTCTTTCTCATTATATAATTTTTTTATATTTTTATTTTATTTTTTATGAAGGTATCCTCTATTCTATTCGAAATTTTCGTTTTGTGTCACACTTATGTACATACTACATATGTATTTATACAAAATTAAACTCGGTAAAGCGCCAATTGCATACCTAACGGGTGGCGTGAAATAGGCCAAATTCCTTTAGCACATTTCTTCGTTTTTAACCGAAAGTTCGTGTTTTTTGAATTATGACACTATTGAAGTAAATGGGCGATATATGTTTATGGGTGATATAGACCTACTGGGGAGCACCCAAAACTAACTTCGATGGCGCGTCATCGGGGACCTTGCGGGTGGTGTGGAAATACCTATTTTTCAATTTCATTTGATTTTACATAATTTTTATATTTTTGTCTAAGGAACTCCATACCAAAACGTTATAATTACATGTGAAAAGTTTGTAGAAAATTTAAGAAAATACAATCAAAAAGTACAACGTCTAAGATCAAATTCAAAATTTTAATGAAAATTGAATTTTAGTAGGTTAGACCAGTTTGCTATATTTCCAACCCTTGATGCATAGAAAATACAAGTTGGTCTAATTTCGACCACAGGCGATACTAGTAATAGGATTATTGTTCACGCAAACATATCTATGCCACCTGAAAACCTGGCCACCATTGCGTATACGTAACAATTTTTATACCCAGCTGTACTTGTACACAGGGTATTATAACTTTGATTGGATAACGGTTGGTTGTACAGGTATAAAGGAATCTAGATACATATAGACTTCCATATATCAAAATCATCAGTATCGAGAAAAAATTTGATTGAGCCATGTCCGTCCGTCCCTCTGTACATTAACACGATAACTTGAGTAAATATTGAGATATTTATTTATTTATTTATATTTATTTGTTTGTTTACTCCCTTAGCACATTAAGACGCTGAGTAATTTTTTATACGTTTTACATATAAATTACAGAGTTTACTGATATTAGAATATAAAATAACTTAAATTAGAAGAAACCTCACGAACGAGGCAGAGCGGGATGTAAGAGACATCCCTATGAAAAATGATTTGCAACTGCCGCCTTAAAGCATCTGTCTGATTTAATACATTTAATTGACATTGTCAATGAGTTCCATAGTCGCACAGCACTAACAAAGAAGATCTTCACCAAATTTGGTATACGAGCTTATCTGGACCCAGAACAGATTGGTATTGAAAATTTCATTTTGGAAAACACAAAAAACCTGATTATTTAGTAAATAATACACCTACAATATTGAAATTTGACAAGTGGACTGATACTGAGACTCTTGATAAAAATAAAAAAAAAAAATTTTAAAAGGGAGTGGCACCGCCCACTTGTGATAAAATTAATTTTACAAATATTATTAATCATAAATCAAAAATCATTAAACATATCGTTACAAAACTCGGCAAAGAAGTTGCCTTTACTATAAGGAATCCTTTGAAGAAAAATTAACGAAATCGGTTAAGGACTACGCCCACTTTTATATAAAAGAGGATCGTGGACGAATAAAATAAGCTACGTCTTTGCAAAAAAGAGCTTCATATCAATGGTATTTCATTTCCTAAGTGGATTTATAACAATAAATAGGAAAAACTTCTAATTTAAAAAAATGAGCGTGGCACCGCCCCTTTTACGGCTAAGCAATTTTGTATGTTTCGGGAGCCATAACTCGAAGAAAAAATGCACATCAATAATTCAATCATTATGTATTTACATAAACGAAACAATAACTGCGTCTACATATATGTACCATGTACGCATACGAGCAGCGGAGAGACAATGCACTAACACATGCATATATCTGAGAAGTTTGAGAGCTACTGGACTAGTAGATTCTGGAAGCGCCTAAAAGATGTATAAAAATTGTGTAATTTTAGTTATAGCTGAGAAGTTTGAGAGCTCATGGACTATGCTAGTAGATTCTAGAAAAATGCGAACGAGGAAACCAAAGAGTATAAAAAGGCGACAGATGTAGAGGCGCTGTAATTCAGTTTGAGTTGAGCTATCAATCAGTTTGATTAAGCACGCGATCTGGCGGCCAATAGTAGAGTTTCATTTGAGCTATCAATCAGTTTGGTTATTAAGCCAGCGAGTAGCAAAGTATAAGTGTTATTGTGAAGTACCTTAATAAAGACCATTTTTCCATTATTCAATATTGGAGTTATTTATTCAACAGTTTAGTGATTCGAACTTAGCAGAGGATTGCAAATAAGAGGATTTGCAGCAAATTCGTTACAATTGGTGTTAGAAGAGGAATTGTTGAATAAATTCCGAAGATTCGGAATACGACTTGGACATGGCAAAGTTCAGTAAATTGAAGATCCAGCAACTGAAAAAGGAGTTGGAGAACCGTGGATTAAATACAACCGGCAATAAGATCGAACTTCAAGCACGGCTACGAGAGGTAATGGAGTCGCAAGGAATTGATGTGGACGAGTTTGTCTTTTATCCTGATGGGGACGAAACAAAAACAAAAATTGAAGAGAAAAACGAAACATCGCAGACGGTTACCAGCACAGACTTGAACATGATATTGGCTGCAATATCTGCACAAACATCGACAGTAGCATCAATGTCGTCGCAATTGGCATCCCAACTGGAAGCGCAAGAGGCACGTATAACAGAAATGTCATCGCAAATATCCACCAACATATCATCTCAGCTGGAATCGCAGGAGACACACATAACATCCAAGATAGAAGCACAAGAAACGCGTATATCAGAAATGTCGACACAGATTACATCGAAGATTGAAGCACAAGAAACGCGTATGTCAGAAATGTCGACACAGATTACATCAAAGATGGAGACACAACTGAAAGAACAAGAGGCACGCATAACAGTACAACTCGAAGCGCAAGAGGCGCGTATATCATCAAAACTGGAAGCACGTATGGACGAGAAAATAACGCAGTTTGAGGAAAAAATCGAAGCCGAGGTGGATGCTTTGAGAGGTCGTATACAAGAGTTGCAATTAAACCGCCCAGCTGTTTCAGCAAGCAATACAAAGGTAAAGACACCATCCTTTGATGGTTCTGTTCCTTTTCAGGTCTTTAAGCTACAGTTTGAGAAGACCGCAGCAGTGAACCAATGGAATTCGGAAGATAAAGTTGCTGCACTGTTCGTGGCATTGAAGGGGCAAGCAGCGGAAATCCTACAGACGATTCCCGAAGGAGAGCGGAACAATTATGAAGCATTGATTGCTGCTGTAGAACGACGTTATGGAAGCGAGCATAGAAAACAGATATTCCAAATTGAGTTGCAAAACCGCTACCAAAAAGCAAATGAGACATTGCAGGAGTTTGCTTCGGATGTTGAAAGGTTGGCACATTTGACAAATGCGGACGCACCCGTGGAGTACACCGAGAGGGTAAAAATCCAGTTTTATAAATGGCATACGGGACGTTGAAACGAAGCGAGCGACATATGCAAACCCAAAACCCACATTTGCAGAAACGGTATCCTATGCACTGACTCAAGAAACAGCGTCGCTATTGAGTAAGCCAGTTTTCAAAGCACGCCGTGTGGAAGTAGAAAGGCCAGAGTGGGTAGACGCAATATTGGAGGCGTTGAAAGGATCGCAAAAGCGGAGTGAAAAAGTTATCAAATGCTTCAAATGTGGGAAGTCCGGTCACATTGCACGTCATTGCGATCTTGGTCCTAATAGTTCCAACAATGTGGGTGGCCGTAAACGCAAAGCTGGCGGAAATGAGCAAGAGCGTGTCGAATGTAAAGAACGAAAACTTGCCCCGGCTATTGAATGTCCTGTGATATCTGTGTCGCAAATTGGAAGAAAATCAAGCAGTCTTACCGTCAGAGGGAATGTGGATGGTAAAGAACGTGTACTGACTGTAGATACGGGCGCATCTCATTCCTTGATCCGATCTGACTTGGTCAACAGGGGAGTAAAACCGTTACCTGGAGCAAAGTTGTGTACGGTCACTGGCGAGTATAACCAAGTTCAGGGAGAAGTGATATGTGAAGTATTGATTGGGAAGGTTATGGTTCTACGCAAATTTTTTGTGGCGGAGATTGTTGATGAAGTTATATTGGGAGTGGATTTCTTGGTTGACCAGGACATCAAGATCGATATGCAGAGAAGGGTGATGCGTTATGAGAACCAAGATGTGCTACTTAACCTTAGTTTGGAAAAAGGGTTCAGCAGTAATCGGGTACTGGTGGAGAAGACTCGAAGAAGGCCACGAAATTCAAAGGTAAAGGTTGATGGAACAAATGGGCCAAACAAATCAAAACCGAAGGTACCTGTGAGAGGAACACTGGCATTGAAAAGCCCTAACGGACGTACTAAAACGAAGAAAGAATGCAAGGGTGGTTTCAAGCCAAGGCACACTACTGTTGTGAAGCGTCGGAACGATACTGATTATGCAAAGCAAATCCGTCCAGCGCAAGTTCTGCGAAGTAGTTCTTCATTGGCCGAGCAACAGAGTGCGAGGGAACGATCCAGGATAATGAGTAGTAAGATGAAACACAGGTACGGCAAGGAAAATAATTCGGAAGGTTTCCGGGAGAGAGATTTGGTACTGCTATACAACCCTCACCGACGGAAAGGTGTTCCATCCAAATTTCGGTGCAGTTGGGAAGGCCCGTACAAGGTTGTGAAGAAGATCAGTGATACCATCTACCGCATACAAAGCATTGAGAAACCACGGAGTAGAAGAGTGGTACATTTGGCTATGGTAGCAGCGTTTAGATCGAGAGATTTGTCTGATGGGGACGATCAGACTTAGGTGGAGGGTATTGTAATGAATGTTAGCAGCACTGAGCGATGCTATCGTGCAACCGCACGGGGTTGTGTAGCGCAATATATAGCTTCTCCAACCCAATTGTCAACCTCACCTTTGAGCGGCAAATCCCGTTTCACTAACAGACGAGGCTCTGGCGACCCCAAGCTCCTCATGGAACTTGGGGGTGGGGAGGGAGGGATGGCCTGAAGGTTTAATGTGGCCATATAAATCGTTCCCGAGATGGTCGGGCCAGCACCTTAATGGTGCTGTGTTACCGGAGCGTATCGGATCTGTATCCGACAAAGGACCATCACATCGATAACACTCCCCAAAGCCTTCGGGGAGTAACTAATCGCTACAACAACAACAACAACAACATGCTATCGTCTCTAAGCCGATGCTAAGCAGTGACGTGAATGCACATCAATAATTCAATCATTATGTATTTACATAAACGAAACAATAACTGCGTCTACATATATGTACCATGTACGTATACGAGCAGCGGAGAGACAATGCGCTAACACATGCATATATCTGAGAAGTTTGAGAGCTACTGGACTAGCAGATTCTGGACGCGCCTAAAAGATGTATAAAATTTGTGTAATTTTAGTTGTAGCTGAGAAGTTTGAGAGCTCATGGACAATGCTAGTAGATTCTAGAAAAAATGCGAACGAGGAAACCAAAGAGTATACAAGGCGACAGATGTAGAGGCGCTGTAATTCAGTTTGAGTTGAGCTATTATTCAGTTTGATTAAGCCCGCGATCTGGCGGCCAATAGTAGAGTTTCATTTGAGCTATCAATCAGTTTGGTTATTAAGCCAGCGAGTAGCAAAGTATAAGTGTTATTGTGAAGTACTTTAATAAAGGCCATTATTCAATATTGGAATTATTTATTCAACAGTTTAGTTATTCGAACTTAGCAGAGGATTGCAAATAAGAGGATTTGCAGCAAATTCGTTACAGTATTATTGCGCAACCTTGTAACACAATTAAGCACACAAAATAAACAACAACATCATTTCAAGTGTACAGTTGGGTATGTTATGTTCGGTTTCACCCGAACTTAGATTTCTTTACTTGTTTTTTATAATTTGGTATATAGTTGAATGAACATACAAGTGAAAGTGGAAAAAATATTCAAATCAACACAGTTTTCAAAATCTTTTTTTAAGACTCTTATGTATGGTGGGTGTTAGTCGTTTCAATTAATTTTTCATGTAATAGCAAGTGCATATTTATCCAGTATCCATATCGATAATTATATAATCCATTTTATTCTGATATATGTGCTGTAAATATTTTTTTTGTCAACAGGAAATTAAAAAATTCGCAACGATTGCTCAATTGGAAAATTGAATGCAATCAATCCGAATATTTCCAAGAAAAGCAACGTCAACTGAAAAACGAGGGTAAGTAACAAGCAAGTTAAAAATAAAAATTGAATAAAAATGGACGAAGAGGACAGCGATTGATTTTCCTAAATTGGTGCGAAGGAAAATTCTATAATAACAAGTAAGGAAGGCTAAGTTCGAGTGTAACCGAACATTACATACTTAGCTGAGAGCTATGGAGACAAAATAAGGGAAAATCACCATGTAGGAAAATGAACCTAGGGTAACCCTGGAATGTGTTTGTATGAAATGTGTATCAAATGGAAGGTATTAAAGAGTATTTTAAGAGGGAGTGGGCCATAGTTCTATAGGTGGACGTCATTAAGTAATATCGCCATAAAGGTGGACCAGGGCTGACTCTAGAATTTGTTTGTACGATAAAGGTATCAAATTAAAGGTGTTAATGAGGGTTTTAAAAGGGAGTGGTGGTAGTTGTATATGTGAAGGCGTTTTCGAGATATCGACCAAAATGTGGACCAGGGTGACCCAGAACATCACATGTCGTGTACCGCTAATTTATTTATATATGTCATACCGCGAATAGTATTCTTGCCAAGATTCCAAGGGCTTTTGATTTCGCCTTGCAGAACTTTTTCATTTTCTTCTACTTAATATGGTAGGTGTCACACCCATTTTACAAAGTTTTTTCTAGAGTTATATTTTGCGTCAATAGACCAATACAATTACCATGTTTCATCCCTTTTTTCGTATTTGGTATAGAATTCTGGCATTTTTTAATTTTTCGTAATTTTCGATATCGAAAAAGTGAGGCGTGGTCATCGTCGGATTTCGGCCATTTTTTATACCAATATAAAGTGAGTTCAGATAAGTACGTGAACTGAGTTTAGTAAAGATATATCGATTTTTGCTCAAGTTATCGTGTTAACGGCCATGCAGAAGGACAGACGAACGACTGTGTATAAAAACTGGGCGTGGCATCAACCGATTTCGCCCGTTTTCACAGAAAACAGTTAACATCATAAAATCTATTCCCCTACCAAATTTCAAAAGGATTGGTTAATTTTTGTTCGACTTATGGCGTTAAAAGTATCCTAGACAAATTAAATGAAAAAGGGCGGAGCCACGCCCATTTTGAAATTTTCTTTTAGTTTTGTATTTTGTTGCACCACATCATTACTGGAGTTGAATGTTGACATAATTTACTTATATACTGTGAAGATATTAAATTTTTTGTTAAAACTTGATATAAACATTTTTTTTAAAGTGGGCGTAATAGGGGTAAGTAATAGGGGTAACGTTCCTGCCAAATTTCATCATGATATCTTCAACGACTGCCTAATTACAGCTTGCAAAACTTTTAAATTACCTTCTTTTAAAATTGGGCGGCGCCAGGTAAATTGTCCAAAATTTTACTAATTTTCTATTCTGCGTCACCAGGTCAACCAACCCACCAAGTTTCATCGCTTTATCCGTCTTTGGTAATGAATTATCGCACTTTTTCGGTTTTTCGAAATTTTCGATATCGAAAAAGTGGGCGTGGTTATAGTCCGATTTCGTTAATTTTAAATAGCGATCTGAGATGAGTGCCCAGGAAGCTACCTACCAAATTTCATCAAAATACCGCAAAAGTTACTCAAGTTATCGTGTTGACGGACGGACGGACGGACGGACGGACATGGCTCAATCAAATTTTTTTCGATACTGATGATTTTGATATATGGAAGTCTATATCTATCTCGATTCCTTTATACCTGTGCAATCAACCGTTATCCAATCAAAGTTAATATACTCTGTGAGCTCTGCTCAACTGAGTATAAAAAGTAGAAATACCAAATCAAATAAAAAGCAATTTGATGGGTTGAAGAAATGAACACAAACACAGTTTCGGGCCGGCAACTAAGCAAAGAAGCTATATGTGGGGCAGAACTTGCAAATGTAACAAGGTGTTAAAGGTTCTTGTTTTATAAAGAGTTGCCTAAATTTAAATAAATACCATACTGTTCGTGAAAGGGTTTCAGACGCGCTTAAAATAAGTCCTGGACCAATCTGGCAACAGATATCATCACCATTCATCATTAAATAGTTATTTCTCCTTAGCGTGACTGACCTAAATTGAGAGCAACGAGGGAGTGAAGTCCTTTTTCGTTTGTCTTAGCAAGTTAGCAGCGATCCCTCATTCATATTCTACTTCTTTTTTGGTGATGAAGAGACGTTTCGAATATTTTGAAGAGTGCTAGCGAATTAAAACGCAGCGGCTGCGCTGGCTAGGCCATGTTATGCGAATGAAAGATGATGCTCCGGCCAAGAAAGTGTTTCTATCGGAACCCGCCTATGGAAGCAGAGGTAGAGGGCGGCCCCCACTCCGTTGGAAGGACCAGGTGGAAAACGATTTAAACTCCCTTGGTGTGACCAATTGGCGCCGGTTGGCGGAGCGAAGGAGCGACTGGCGCGCTTTGTTGGACGGCCATAACCGTTTAGACGGTTAAGCGCCAATTAAGTAAGTAAGTAAGCTATCGATGTTAGTTGTCCATTGCCGGAAATTGATTCGGAACGTTCTGGAAACTAGCACTATTCTGAGATATTTTTGTTCATTTAGAATGTGCAAGTGCACAGTCGTATATTCAGATAGCTTGATGTTAATTCACAATGAACCACTTGCTCTCTAATTTGCACAATAAGGCGCGTAACATCCACTTTCCCAACCTCTGCTCAACTATGAAAAACCAGTGCGTTTAACACCTTCAGTAGAGGGAACTTGTTCGTATGCGCTACCATCGGAGCAACAGGTTAAAAGTGAAATTTCCTGCGAATTCAAGTAAAAGGACTGTTATTGCATGTTCGTTTAGCTTAAAAAAAATACTAGTTCCCTTCCTATCCAAACATTTTTATAAAGACTTCGCAATCATACCTGTTGGTCAAACCTCCATTTCCCTCACGAGTTAACGCAGCTGTCCACCATGCTTATGTCCATTTAAAAAGCTCGTCCTGGTTATCTCATCTGCAAATTTATGCACTTCAATAAAGCTGTGCTTCGAGAACCGGATAAAAGAGATATGAAAATGAATGAGAAGCTTTATTCACGCCAGCGGGACTCGAATCATCGCACGATATCCCAAGTTATCAAGTTGGATTTAAGTATTTTAAAGGCAGCTGGTCTGCAGAGAAAGATCTCTTAATGCTATCTGTCTTCTGTCTCTATGGTACGGACCTCTGCTTGAAGAATATTGCATGAGTCCGGAAGTCGGTACGACTGATTTACCTTCAGATAATTTGAGTGATATGGCCCCTGTCAGACGTTAGGCCATTTATGATCCCGTGTAGTTATCCCTTTGCCAGGTCATCTAATATCTTCGCGTTGCTGGTATTTCGTCGATTTCCCTATGCTTAACTATCTTAAATTACGAGCCATTTTTGCGGCCAAAACCTTCACGAACACTTGTACAGGCATAACTGCATTTGTCTCTGACTGAGGTGCGCTGCTCACGGCGCCCGTTATTTCCATACATGCTAGCCCTTGGTTCTTCCCAGCCGTCTGTTGATTGAGTTTTTTGTCTAGCGCCTTCCATTCGATAAGAGCTTCATATCTTAGCAACGGTCAAATAATTGTGTTGCCCATACCATTGCGTTATTGATATGCGGTCTGCAGTTTCTACTGCAAGCCTTTTACAGATGCAGTATGCAACCAGAGCTTTCTTTTATTTTACGTCAGCGTTCTTTTTCGATCTTTATTTTGAGGCGAGAATCGTTTCATGATATATGGCTTCAGAAGAGAGATTTGGCGCTGTACTCTTCTGCATCAGTAAGCTGCAAGTTTATTCTTCGTTTGAACAGGAAACGTCCTTCTTTTGTTTGATTTACCCTCATCCCATTTTGCCTTGTCCATTGCGAAACGCAGCAATGTGCCATTACTGTGAGCTCGCTATATGACCTGTGATTAGAATAACAATGGCATATCCGACTTACATCGTTTCATTAATGGTTGCCGTAAGTACTCACATTTGTAAGGATTGTACTCAGACATCTGGATCAACAGCCACACTAACCTCGTTACCCAAAATTTGGTTGGTCTCGAAAAGATACCGGTTATGCCGTCTAATTGGAAGTTAATTCAAAAATAATTCTAATAAAAGAACATCATAATTTTCACAAACTATTTCTAACAAATAGTCTGGTATTGTTGTTGTTTCAGCAGTGCTTCGCTCTATCCAATAGGTGCGACCAATCACAAATTGTCATCAATGTCCTCTAACGGGAGTCAAAGGAAACTTGTTGTTTCAACGGGGATGTACCGTAATGAGAGGGGTGTTAGAGGCGTTGGTTCCACAATACAATTGAAGAGATGGTTGGTGTCATGTGGGTACACATTACAAGCAGGTCATACATTTTGTATGTTGGGGTTGATTCTGGATAGGTGAGAGTTTAACGAGTTACAGTACCCAGATCGAAGTTGGACTGCATTGAGGACCTGCTGTGTTCTCAGGTGACGTATTTCCTCATAATGCTTACGGAGATGACCGCTTAAGCCCCTAGGCTGTGTAGCCTCATCAATCATATGTGTTTTGGGAGCCCCAGGTTTCTCGGTATTCAACAGAAACTGTTTGGTTAGCATTGCATTTCTCTCCCTAATGTGGAGTACTCTCGCCTCATTATGTAGACGGTGTTCTCGGGACTTAAGAAGACAGACCGTAGCGGTTATGGGGGCAGTATATTGGCAGACCTGTATTTTCTTCCAGTGAGTATCCTTTAAGGTTGGTGACCATATCGGGGACGCGAGCATGTAATCGGCTGGCCATTTGCTTTTTAAGTGGTAATGAGCGTACAAATTTCAGTGTAACCCCAATTAATTTGTTGCGTCCCTCCCACAAATTGTTATCCTCCCAGCAGATCCTTGCAGTGGGACTGTACCATAGTCTCCTGCTCCGGGAAGGTATCGAACCCAATCCGGGTCCTACGCCTCACCCCCGTCCTTAGAAATGGTTTTGCTGCATATGCCAGAAAATAATCATTTTAGGACGGTCACACTCTTGTCAGTCTGTCACGTGCAATGCATGGTTGCATCGGACACGTTGTTGTGGGCTATATCGCAAAACCCGACGTCCTCGTAACTTTTATAAATCTTTTGTGGCTCTTTGCTTTTCACACCCAAGGGCGTCCCGTAGTATGCACCTTAGCGCACCCCACTACCTTCCAGTAGCCCTGTTACTCAGCAAGCCACAAAACGTACCCGCTGCTTCTCCTACGGCTGCTCCTACTCATAACTACAACCTCCGTAGTAGAGTCGGTAGCAATGCCGAGCATCAGCCCCCGCCGCCGTCTTCTTCTCCCCCGCTTTCCGACACCAGTATCGAGTGGGTCAGGGAAAAAAACAAATACTCTGCTGATATGGAACACTAAGAAAATAGGCAGCTTTAAAGTCTATAAATAATTCGGTTTCATAATCCATCAAGTTGTCAGATGAGAAAAAGTGTTTTTGTTATGTGCAAAACACAGCTATCAATAGACGCCATCGTGTTTTTAATGCCATGCCGCTGCGAGATATTTGTGCTTGAGACCTGCGATTGAAAAAAGTTTGTTGATTTTGCCTCACTTTCACTTTGTGTAACGTAAGTTGTTGTAGAATGCCTTTGAAGTAGCTCAAAGTCTTAGCATTGGAGATGTAGCAAATACAAATATTCATGTGCCTGTTGGGTGTGCTTCTTTTAAGTGATTTTCTTATCACCTGTTTTTGAATCTAAGTATATTCCTTGAATATGACTTTTTGGGAAATGAAAAACTGTTAGATTTGCATTCGTCAAAATGATTAAAGACTCAAATCAGAGAGTGTTGGAGGCATATTTTTGGGAGCATATTCTGTTACAATCAATATAAGATATGAAAACAAAAGCGTTATTGTTGTTGTGAAAGCCAAACATTTTGCTTTTGACATTGGCATGTCTGTACAGAGACGTTTTCATTTACATACATACATACATAGTGATACAAAATTTCCAACCTACAAACACTCTAATCTAGGCAATGAGTTTGATTTGTATTGTTGTCAAGCTGCTAAAAATTGTTGATCATTCTTGACTTTTTTGTCATTGCCATGTCATATACTGACATTAAGCCCTCAAAAAGTAAACAAGCAGCATTACTTACAATTTGTGAGAATTGTAAGCAATCTTTATCTCCTTGTTCTTTCTGTACGTGTGTTGATAAGAAGATGAACCAAAATCCCACAGCGGCGAACAGAAAAATAGCAGTGGACATATTTTATCGAATTTCGTAAATTGAACTCGTCCTTACTTGTTTTTCGATATTTTAAGGAAAACTTACATGAATTTCGTTGTTGAAACTTTGCAACCCAATCTCAAAAATATTTTCGAAAAAGTTCAAAAATTCGAAAAAAGTTTACGAAAATTTCGAACTTCTTATTTGCAGTTCCCTGAATTTTTTTGAGTGTGACGTGGTGTAGCCCAATCTAGTCTAATAAAGTATGCGGACTCTTAACCGATTTTGTTTATAAAAGAAATATCTGAAAAACTCTTGGGAAAATAATAAGTAATGCTACTTTTCTCTTCGCTGGTACATAGTAGTACTTCTTTCGTACACAAGAAAGTTGCAATTTTTTGCATAGTTTTGATCTCATATACTTCTTGTCAGTTGAAGTTTACTCCTATAAATGCTTTAGCTCCAATGAAGCCCGACAGCTTATTTTTTCCAATCGTTATACGAAGCCGATGATAAATCTCTATAGAAACTTAAAAGGCTTTCTCTCACACATATATTTGTAGTTGGCGCAACAGAAAATCCCCGAAGGTTTTGAGAAATGTTATCGGGTGGTCCTTTGCCGGATATGTGTATGTGAATCCAATGCGTACCGATATGTTCTGGTAACAAGCATCAATAGGGTATTATCCCGACCATCTTGGGAACGATTTAACGTAGATTTCTCATCTTTATATCTTACACGCATAAGGGACATATATGTCCCCGAGAAATTTTCACCATTTTCAGCAATACTGGCAACCCAAAACACTTCTAACTTAATTTTGTTTAAACTTTACTATACCTTGTTAAGCTTTAGCACTGGCAACATGGATAAAACCCGTTATGTGTGTAAATACTGGTGGATAAAGAAGCGGAAATCTCCTTAACAAGTCATCAGTTTTTAAAATTGTTTAATTCTATCTAAACAATATATCTCTATAGTTTTTTACTTGATGTATACTCACTGGTAAGTAAAATTTACTTTATTACATACTTTTGGTTTTTTGGTGAAAGTGATGAAAATTTTACAAAAAAACCCAAAGGGACGCGGGTGTACCTGTATGCATCAAAAGAGACTTTTGCTTTCAACTACTAATATTTTATGCTAAGTAATTATTTAAGTTTTCGCTATTATTTTCTTATATATTGGTGCCGAAAATGTCTTCAAATCGACGCACAAAATTCTCGTTGTGGGAAGAAAAATTATAGAAGTCTTGATGGCTGATAACAGCGACGACGAGGATGGTTTGCTCTTTGGTGAAGAGGACTAAACATTTTTATATGGATACCGAGGGACTGCTGTTGAAATTGAACCTTACTCAACCCCTGTTGAGCAAGATGCAATTCAAAACCAGCCACCCAGTGCCAGTGCCACATCTTTTAATTGGCGAAAAAATGCGTAATTGCCCCATAATTTTCTGGAGGAACAAGAATACGACTTCGGTAAGGTTCTTATTGCTGATAGCAACCGCTTTTCGATAAGGTTGTTGACTTCGAAAACTTAGTTGATAAGATTATAGTTCTAGAATCAATACGTTATGCTGAACAAAACGGCCGATCCTTTACTATGAGTAATAAATAGGCGAAAGTTTTCTTCGGAATGAATTATGTAATGAGCTATCATTGCTTACATACATTTCGGAACCATTGGTCTACAGATATTGATATGGGAGGTCCTTACATTGCTAATGTGATGACTATATGCCATTTCAAAGAAATAAGAAGATACTTGCATTTCAGTGACAATTCTAAAGAGCCGCATATTACCGATCTAAATTATGACAGAGCTTTCAAAATACGCCCCGTTTTGAAGAACTTCAATCGAGCTTTTCAAAGCCCTATGACCAATACCTAGACCCAGGCAACAGACGAACATATGGTTAAGTTCAAAGGTCACAATATAATGAGACATGTGAAGAATGAGCCCACAAAGTGGGGATTCAAAATATGGTGAAGGGCAGACTCTTCTACGGGATATTTATTTCAGTTTGACTTGTATACTGGTATTGCAATTGTTATTCCTAACATAATTTGTGTTTATTTTAAAACAAATGTGCGCAACTACTTTGCTTTCTACACATAAAAACATGTATAACTTATCGCATATAGGGACATATATGTCCCCTTTGAAAAAACACATAAATATAAAAATTAAAAATTTTTTTTCTTAAACTTTATGTTGAACTAAACCAAAATAAATAGATATAAACCAAAAAAATTATTTTTACTACCTTGGTTTCCTTATAAACGTGTAAGTGTTATACGATGCCAACGAAAACCTTTACAGAAACTTGTGAGGCCTTCTCTCAAACATATTTTTTTGTTGTAGCGCTAGAGAAACTCCTTGAAGGTTTGGGTAGTTTTATCAATTTATCATCAAAAAATTTAATATCAAAACGGTCATTTTTGGCGTCAGGTTAAGAAAGAAATCGATACCGAAGCCACCTGTGTACATTCTTCTCGGATGGCGAAAGGCTCAGAGCGTCTACGTCATCGAGAAATCATTGAACTCCAAAGACCTTGGCAGACTTTTTTCATATTGATGTTGCCTTAAAAAATGATTAAACAGAAGCCATATGCAGAGCATTTTCTCGATATGGAGTCCAAGACACTATAGTTGCATGATTTGTTTCTTATGCTCTGGAGTAGGGTCACCAATTCAACTATAGAAGCTGGCTCGGTATTTTAAATGACTAACAGAGGTTATCGCTTTTTGTACGAACGCTGTTAGCTAGTGAAATTCTAGAAACCTTCAGGCCAGGAGGAACGAGGGAAGTTATTGGGATGAATAGAGATTGCGATATAAGCTAGAAAAGCAACAATCAAATGAATGATCAAAGAAAACTCTGGCAACGTACTAAACCTGCAAAAGGACGTTCTATAGAGACCATGATATTTATAATACAGTCATTTGCTTGATACCAACGTCTGGAGCTCTTGTCAGCGAAAGGTTGCATGTAATTTTTCAAATTCTGCAAATAAAAGTACCTACGGATGTCACATGTTGTTGTAGAGCTCCTTCATCGAAGCTCCGATGGTAGTGCATACCAACAAGCTCCCTCTACAGAAGCTGTCAAGATGAATAGGAAAAGCACTCGATTCATCAATTTCTCTGCCGATATTCAGAATTGCAAACAATACGACTAAGATTTCTGGGTTTACAGCTTTTCAATAATCTAGCCAAGGCTGGGAGGATGAATTTTTCGCACCTAATGAAGTTCATCAGAGATAGCAAGTAGAAAGTGAAAGCAAGTGGAAGTTGAGAACTGCTAGAAAGTTATATAGTTAGAAAAATGTGTCGCCAACGTTCACCCACTAAGGGAATTCAGAATGTACAAAAATGCCTCCGAGTGGTAGTGTGGATGGTTGTTATTCCCGCCCTTTTAAGCTTACTTAACCTAATGGGCAGGTTTTTCTGTTCCACGAAAAAGAGAAATCATCAGGATGACAAACTTGAAATTTTACCAAGTTCTAACATATGCACCTGCGTTATTGTCAAAAAAATCGTCAAGATCCGTCTTCCATATAATATATATCCCATACAACGTACTATTCAAATTTTTTAACAGGTGTTGTTGAGATTTATCTATGACAAGTGTGAGGTCTTTGGTACTCTCGTTTTCAATGGTTTTCCACTTCTGTTCTGCTCCTTCACATTTTGATCTTTCCTTTTCGATTCAAGTAACATTAAGTTCGTCTTGATTTCATCCTTTCCCTTCCGGTGCAGCAGCAGGAAAGATTTTCTATTCTCCTCATTCTCGTCCGCCTCCCTTCTTTTCCTTTTACCTTATTATATCTCTTTTGATACCTTTTCACAGTTAGGTTTTTTTTCCAAACCTGTTTCTCTTCCACCTCTTGCTGCTTACCATTATTCCTTTTCGTTACTAGCATATTTTACTTTTTCCACAAATATACATACATATTTTTCTGCTGAACTTATTCGCTTGGATAACTATCTATACAGATGGTCATTCTTCTAAAAAAATTTAACTCACTCATCGAATCTCTAAAAATCATTTTGAACAAATTTCTTGCGTCAGGGACTTTTATTAGTGTTTAGGAAGTAGCCAACATCGTTCCGATGATTAATACTTGTAAAAAAAATGAGGTCCGGAAACATTGACCCATATTGATGCAATCTATAGTTTCTTAACTCTTTCAGCGCATCGTTATGGATAACCAAGTCCCTTATTTGTCATAACCAACAAAACTTTCATCTCTGGGCTTTCACTTCAGCCTGTTGGAGTGGTTAAAGTGCATCTTTCTGAAAGGCGTTGATTCCTAGCCATTGATGTTGCGTTTTCTGAGCCTTTTCATGCATAATTTGGGATCCCGCAAGGGAGCGTTTAAGGTCTTCTATTATTTGTTCTATTCACCGGTGACATTAGCAGCTGCTTTTCATTCGCAAAATTATTTACTCTATGCAGATGATCTTAAAATATCTTCCAAACTCTATGAATTTAAACTTCAACGCGCCATGGATTAAAGTCTCTTGAAACTCGTAGGACCAGTTTACTAGTTTTACGATAATGTAATTTAAGGTATAATGGACTATCCGTTCCCAGGCGCAATCTTCGCATCTCTTACCCTTCTTATTGCAAAAACGTCAAAACTAAATTGGCCAGCAATGCTCCTTACAAGATCTATGCGTGCATAAAGCAAATGATTTTTCAATGCACAAACAAGCTTTTTTGAATCTTTTACATTTGTTGCGAGTGAGCTTGAAAAAACGCTTCAACTAGCTAAAGAGTTTCATCATTGCGGAACCATACAGGTGGTGGAAGTTTATCAGCTAATTGGTTCTTCTTTTTACAGCAGCTTTGACATTTACACTTTTGGCGTAGTAGGTTTTTGACACTCAACCAGAAAATTACAAAAACAAAATATATAGCATGCGTGTCTTTGTTTTTATATATGTCACCCTGCTGCAACTGGTGCATAAGCGATTTCATCTTACACCGCTTCACCCACCGGACTAGCTTACTTGTGTTGTTGCTTTCTATGCAATACGCTAGTCTACCTACCGTTTCATTTATACTAGTTTGCAAAAAAGTTATTTACCACTGCCGCGAGTTTTGAATAGATGGGTTAGATGGGTCTCCTAAGCATTATCTCAGGGATAATAAGCATTTTTTTTACCCGTAAATGTAGCGACCGCCGTGGTGTGATGGTAGCGTGCTCCGCCTACCGCACCGAAAATCCTGCGTTCCCGCCCGGGCAAAGCAACATCAACATTTTATATACAAGTTTTTTTCAATAAGAATAACATTTTTCTAAGCGGGGTCGCCCCTCGGCAGTGTTTGACAAGCACTCCGAGTGTATTTCTGCCATGAAAAGCTTCTCAGTGAAAACTCATCTGCCTTGCAGTTGCCGTTCGGACTCAGCATGAAACATGTAGGTCCCATTTCGCCAATTTGTGGAAACAAATTAAAAGGAGCACGACACAAATTTGAAGAGAAGCCCGGCCTAAAATCTCTTCGGACTTTATCGCGCCTAACATTTATTTTTATTTTTTGTAAAGACATGTAAAAACAAAAACACGGTTATTATTACGTCTCAAATACGTATGGATTATTTTATATTGTAACAAATTTACTGCAATTCCCCCTATTTGCAATTTTCTGCTAACGTTCGAATCACTAAACTGTTGAATAAATAACTCCACTATTCAATAATGCAAAACGGCCTTTATTAAAGTTCTTCACAATACACTACTATTGCTCGCCAGATGCATCTTCAATCAAAACTGATTGTCGCGCCTCTACTGTTGTTGCCTTTCATACTCTGTAATTTCCTCGTTGCATCTTCTAGGCGCTTCCAGAATTTACTTAGTTACTGCTATAAAATTATAACTACAGATGCCCGTGTATAGCTTCTCATCTGCGTGTGTATTTGTAAGCGACACTTCCACAATTATAATTTCATACTTTTGGGAGCATCTCAGATAAGGTATCTGCATGTGTTTGTTCGTCTCTTCTCCGCTGCGTGTACGTACATATGTGTAGACATAATGATTGATCTATTGATGTGCATACAAGTCACTGCTTATCATCGGCTTAGAGATGATAGTACCCCTTAGTGTTGGTAATATTCGCAACAATATATTTATTAGTCTGTAAGCATTTTTATTTCATAGAAATGAAACAATGTACGAATGTAAAGAATTTCGAATTTGGAATAAAAATTGTGTTGCTCATCCAATGTTTTTTATTTTTTTTTTCCAGGTATTACGCCGAAAGGATATAAATTGTTGCTCGACCATATACGATATCAATTAAACCAGCTTACATAAATTGCATGAACAGAAAGTAAAAAAATCTGAACCAAAGTCGTGCCACAAGTATTGAAAACAAAGAATTGGAGAATTCTAAAACCGCAAAAAATATTTTATAAATTTTACAATATTTGCCAAAGTCACCTTCAACGGTTGCCAAACAAAGTTCTCAAAATAGTTCACCAACAATAACGCATACACCAAAATAAAAGCAATAAAACAAATCAGTACCAACAACAACAGCAATAACGTCAGTAAAACATTATTTTACAGAATATTTCTAAACAACAAAAAAAAAAAAAAGAAATCCCATGTACATATCGAGGTGCCATAAGAAAACTATCATGGACTTTTAGTGGCTAACGAAAACAACAACACAAATTTGCTCCTCCTTTAAATGTGTAGTTTTCTTAAGAAATTTTCAAAGTGCTAGTGTTTTCCTGACACGTTGGTATGTATGTGTTGTTACAAATACACAATCACAGTGTATTCTACTAATTGCGTACTATTCTACACCTAACTACCCTGTAGGAAAGTCAGTAACTAATGATACCAAGTTCTGGTTCAGAACTAGACCAAAAGTAGCAAATAAGTACTGGTTCGATAGTAACTAGATTTTCATTAGTTCAAAATTCGACAGTTTGTGTTTTTGTACTATTTTTACACTCAGCTGAGCAGAGCTCACAGAGTATATTAACTTTGTTCGCATAACGGTAATCCGTAACGGCATAAACTAATTGAAATAGATATAGACTTCTATATATCAAAATGATCTGGGCGAAAAAATAAATTTATTTAATCATGTCTGTCCGTCTGTCCGTAAACACGACAACTTGAGCGCATTTTGAGGTATCTTGATGAAATTTGGTATGTAGATTCCTGGGCACTCATCTCAGATCGCTATTTAAAATGAACGAAATCGAACTATAACCACGCCCACTTTTTCGATATCGAAAATTTCGAAAAACCGAAAAAGTGCTATAATTCATTACCACAGACGGGTAAAGCGATGGAACTTGGTAGGTGGGTTGACCTTATGACACAAAATAGAAAACTAGTAAAATTTTGGACAATGGGCGTGGCACCGCCTACTTTTAAAAGAAGGTAATTTAAAAGTTTTGCAAGCTGTAATTTGGCAGTCGTTAAAGATATCATGATGAAATTTTGCAGGAACGTTACCCCTATTATTATATGCGTTCTGAATAAAAATTAGCAAAATCGTTTGACGAACACTCCCATTTTTTAATTTTTTTTTTTTGTCAAATTTTAACAAAAAATTTAATATCTTTACAGTATATAAGTAAGTTATGTCAACATTCAACTCCAGTAATGATATGGTGCAACAAAATACCAAAATAAAAGAAATTTTCAAAATGGGCGTGGTTGCGCCCTTTTTCATGAAATTTGCCTAGAATACTTTTAATGCCATAAGTCGAACAAAAATTTACCAATCCTTGTGAAATTTGGTAGGGTAATAAATACTATGATGATACCAGTTTTCTGCGAAAATGGGCGGAATCGGTTGAAGCCATGCCCAGTTTTTATACACAGTCGACCGTCTGTCCTTCCGCTCGGCCGTGAACACGATAACTTGAGCAAAAATCGATGTGTCTTTACTAAACTTAGTTCACGTACTTATCTGAACTTCCTTTATCTTGGTATAAAAAATGGCCGAAATCCGAGTGAGCGTGGTCATACTTTTTCGATATCGAAAATTACGAAAAATGAAAAAAATGCCATAATTCTATATCAAATATGAAAAAAGTAATGAAACATGGTAATTGGATTGGTTTGTTGTCCCAGTCCCACTCCGAGTCTCAGTCTTAGTCCCAGTCCTAGTCCTAATCACAGTCCCAGTCCGTCTCTGGTCTACTTCGCGGAAAAAAGCATTGTAAATACTAATATATGCAAATTTATATACCAAATATCAGGCAAATCGAATAGGACGTATGTAAATAGGTATGTGGGTATTATTAGTTAATTTCTTTACTTCGGCTTCACATGCATATTTATCAGTTTTGCCAGGTTGATGCGACTAAATCGAATATCACAATGAAAATTACTTTAAAGCTCTCAGCAACAGCTTTCATTTGATATCGATAATACACACACATTCTAGGGGTATCCGGGTCCATATTTTGGCCTATATCTCGAAACCCTATTAACAAAGCGGTGTAAAGCTTTCTCTGTACTAAAGCACACATCAACAGCTTCAATTTGATATCCATAATTTAAAAACAGATCCCAGTGTTACCCTGATGCACGTTTTGGCCTATATAGTCACCAATAGGTATGAAAACTACCCTGTAATAAAGCACTCATCAACAGCTTTCATTTGATATCCATATTGTATAAACACATTCTAGGGGTGTCTGGATCCACGTTTTGGCCTATATCTCGAGACTCTGGTCACCCAGGGGTACGAAATATACCCAGTAACAAAGTACTCATAAACCGCTTCCATTTGATACCCATAATGTACAAACATATCCGAGTATTACCCAGGTCCACGTTTTGATCCCAAGACCCTAGCCAGAACGGTATAAAAAGTATCATATGTCCGTTCTCTGGTTCTAAGCTACCTCTCCACCAATTTTCAGCCAAATCGGTTCATCCCTTCTTGAATTATGCGTAGTGTAACTAAAACCACTTTCTTTTATATATAGAATTTGAATTTTTCAAAAAAAAAAAAAAAAAAATCATATCATCAAGAATGGCTAAACCGATTTGAGATTTTAAAATCAACTAACCTTCACCTCGCCTTCCTGTCTAAAAATTTCATGGCAATATTTCTATCCGTTCTCGAGTAATGGAGTGACAATCAAAATGTACACTTCTTTTTTATATATATTGATTAGCGGTACCCAACAGATTATGTTCTGGGTCACCCTGGTCCACATTTTGGTCGATATCTCGAAAACCCCTGCACATCTACAACTAAAGGCCACTCTCTTTTAAAACCCGCATTAATACCTTTAATTTGATACCCATATCGTACAAACATATTCTAGAGTCACCCATGGTCCACCTTTATGGCGATATCTCGAAAAGGCGTCCACCTATAGAACTAAGGCCCACTCCCTTTTAAAATACTCATTAGCACCTTTCATTTGATATCCATATCGTACAAACGCATTCTAGAGTCACCCCTGGTAAACCTTTATGGCGATATCGCGAAAAAGGGTCCACCTATAGAACTAAGAATCACTCCCTTTTAAAATACTCATTACCACCTTCCATTTGATACCCATGTCATACAAACACATTCCAGGGTTACCCTAGGTTCATTTTCCTACATGGTGATTTTCCCTTATTTTGTCTCCAAAGCTATCAGCTGAGTATGTAATGTCCGGTTACACCCGAACTTAGCCTTCCTTACTTGTATTTATATATTTTTTATAATTATGCTATCTACAAAACAAAACTAAGGCTAGCTTCAGGGGACATCTATTCTTTCCCCATAATTTGAAGCCTTTTCCTTACATATACTCTGCATCATATATTTGGGGAAAAATTTATCACAGCACATTTGTTCAATGACAAGCAACTTACACTTGAGTCGATTCATATTAAACAACCATAAGTTCTTCAGATGGCGAATCGGGGAATCCGAAACATGGCATCGACACTAGAAAATGGTTTCGTTATATAATCTGTGGAAAAATAGTACCTGCTTAAATATTTCGAATTTTAGCCTGAAGCAGAACTATCTGGAAATGGGAGTATATATTTCCATTCATTGAGTGGTTTGGAACTACCGAAAAAAGGATAAAATCGTATTAGAAGCAACATTTAGAACGAACTAACGAAAAAGCGCCAATAAAAGAACTAGTTCTAAAGTAGAAATTTGTATCCAGTTCCGAACTACATAAAAAGTAATGCAGCGGGGATCATTTTCACCGCCTAGGACATCACCATGTTGAATTCGGTAGTTCAAAACATGGAAAAGAGCTAGAGGGTGAACTAGTGGTTCGAATGCACTAGAAGCGCACCATTTTTGAACTAGATATTCTCCCTAGATGGTAGTATTAAGGCTAAGAAGAATAAGTTAGCTGTCTTTTTCCCTGCAAGCAACTGCCCCTTATATTATTTTTTTCGTGAGTAAAATGTTGCCAATAATTTATAATATACAAAAAGAAATAGACTTTAGAAATGATACATTTTTAAAATTAAGTGCTGACTAGGCATAATGGCCCTGTCCCGTATTCCAATATTCCGCAAAACTTTGCATATGCAATTGAAAAAAAGGGCAGTGCGTTGCCACAACGTCTAAAGTCTTAGCTCAAAACCCATAGACTTATGCTCATATAGGCTTAGGTTAGTTTGAACTGACCGGTCCAAGAGTACCTCTCATAAGCTAAAAGAGTCTATTGTATTACTAGAAAAAAGAGGTATTTTTGATACTAATTCTAAAACTGGGTATTTCTTAAGGACATTTTTCAAACGGCGAGTTAGTGCAACAGAAAATACACTACTGTACCGATAACATCATCCCATGTATTATATAGAATCAGTAGTTTACATAAAAAGTATGGTCCTCTTTAAACATTGTCTATCTATCTATTAACCATTATCAGAAACCAAAACATTGTAAGCATAGATAAGATTTCTACTTAAACATTATCAGCAAGATCCTTTTTTGAACATTATCAGCAGCCACTAAACAAAAGAAACCAGAGCATATAAATAGACGATTAAGCATAGAAATAAGTTAGTCTTCTATTACACTGAAGCATATGAACTTCAGTTTAGAATTCATTTAAGTACATATAGATACAAATAAAGTATATTGTTTTATTTAAAATCGAAAGTACATACTTAACTGGCGGCCTAAAACGGTGGATATTGCACACTGTAGTCGACATGTTGCTATCTTAACAGGTTTTTGAGTCTTAGAATGTCATATGTGGTGTCTGAACTGAGGGTCGGTAAAAAAAATCTTGTATATAAAATTCTTGTGTCACAGTGTTTGTGGTGAACTCCACCGATTCTCATGAAATTTTGTAAGCAAGTTGAGTAGGTGTGAGAATCGGATTTTATCTATTTTTGATATCCCAAATTGGTAAGTGTAGTCCACCCCTTAATTACATTGAAAAGTTTTCATTAAGCTTAACTCTGTGTAGCGGCCGGCCGGCCGGTTTACGAATTTTGTAATTAAAATTTAAGTAACGTCTCGATAAGCTACAAGCTTGAAACTTGGAATATAATTCAGAACCCGATGACAAGAATAAGAAAAAACTCCGCTAGGTGGCGCAAGGATCGGGATATTCAAAAACATCGTATTTGTGGTCCGATTTGACTCATATTTGGAATAAATATTACATACCGTCCAGTAGAAGTTACATGAAAGTACTTTGGAGTTCGAGGAGGGACAATCATACGTGGCGCCGAGTCGGGTAAAGTCTTTGGAAGGAAGCAACAAATTGTCAGGAAAGAGTCCTTCTAATAATGAGTCACTAAATGAACTAAATAGAATGAGAAATAACAGGCAATTAAATAGAGACCAAAAACATGAAAAAAAAAAAAAAAACAAAAAAAAAAAACAAAAAAAAAAAAAAAACAATGTGTAAGTTAAACGGTTTTATTGAAAATAATACTTACATTAAGTAATAATAATACTAAAAGCTATAAATTAATTAGGTAGGTCCTGGGTACTAGTCGCCACGCTCCTCATCTATCTAGGGTGTTGATCAGACAATTATATAAAAGCGTTGGAGCGTCAAATTTCTAAAAATATGAGGCTTAGCATAACCTGATTAAGGTTCAGTTGGTCTTATTTTATTTGGAACTACGATTGAGATAGGGACAGGGACTGGAACTGGGGCTGGGACTAGGACTGGGACTGGGACTTTTCTTTTTATTTAAGCTTAACATTTTATAGGGATCGAGTTCGAACCATTTTTAGCTTAGTTTTTTTGTGCAACGAAATTTTAAAGTTACTTGCAAACTTCTTATTGGTACTGAAAAAGAAAAAAGTACTTCCTCTTATTAAAAAATCAACCAGTTACAGGCAAACATATACGTACTGCCTACAAATAAGGGTACCAATTCGTATGGTTAACATTTTATTTTTTATTTTTATTATTTGATATAAAAGAGTTACATATTTATATGCAAACATGCGAAGCTAATTCAAACTAGTTCTTGAGTTAGAGCTTCCTTTATAACTGGCTACTTATCTTAAGATTTCGCTAAAATCTACTGCGGAATTATGATTTATGCTACGTTTATTTCGCCATTTACTGCATCCTCTTCTGCGATAGTTCAAGTCCTGATAGAGATTTTTAAGACCTGAACAAAAAGCTGCTCTCGACTGATTTTTGGTAATCTGCTGGTTGAGATTTTTTGTCGCCAACGTGGTCAGCGACGCCATTGTCACCATAAATTTATGGGAATGTGGCAAGGCGTGAAACTACAAATCACTTCAACACGCAGCTAATCAAAATATGAATTTGCATACAACATTCAATGTAATAGTAGGGTGGATTTGTTTCCCATTGATTTTTAATCCTCATTAAATTATGAAATGTAAGTTTGGCCCTGAACAATCTAGAGGACATTGCGCATCAGTTTTTCTTGTCATAAACATATTTTCAATATGCCGCCGCCACAGCAACCGTGCGTCTGTTGAACTTAATGGTACCCCTTTTGGAACTTTCGCCCAACCCGGGATAGCTTTCGCATTGCTTCAGGATGTCTTTCCATATAACACATTTGTTTAAGAAACTTCTGTTGTTCTTGCGTCCAGGTCCCGCGGTCCCGGAGATCAGTTGGATGACGTATTTATTTATTATGCCAAAGCTTCAGGCGCTCCATGCTTTGTTATTTATAATTTGTTCCGTTTTCCATCTGTCTCGTTGATAATTTACCTATTGTTCTTGTTCGTGTGCTTCTGATCTTTCTGCTTTATTCTTCATTATAATAGGTCCAAAGGATTTATTTTGGTGATCACTTGTATAACTGGTCCTGGTGCATTGCGATTAACGTAGGCTCTTCTGAGAGCTGCTGTTTGTTGTACATATGTTAAATGTTTACAGCGGTTCTTCTTCTGAAGTGTGTTTGCCCAAAGTTGGCGGCCATACACTAGAGAAGGTTTCAAAGCCAATTTTTTTAATTTTTTGTCAGGAATATCAGGTCTGTTTTTGAACCTTTCATGAACATGAAATGGTATATTAAATTTGGTCCGATGTTTGTAACGTTGAGAAATATTGAAGATAGACTCACCATTAAGTATCCGAATTGATCAGGGCGACGAACTGAGTTGATATAGCCATGTCCGTCTGTCCGTCCGTCCTTCTGTCTGTTTGAACGCAAACTAGTCTCAAATTTTTAGATATCTCAATGAAATTTGGCACAAGGATGTATTTTTGTAGTATTATATTAGACATTTGTTCAATCCGGTAGGATCGGCCACTATAACATAAATCTCCCATACAACGGATCGTTCAGATAGAAAAATTTTGGATTTCCGCGAGTCTATCAATTGCTTTTTGCCTACCGTACTGGCTAATATTTGTGCATATTGAGCTGTAGTGACTGCGGCAATGTCGTCTGCGTATCCGACTTATAATAAGTCTTTTGGAATGTCAAGATTTACATCAAATCATCGATAATAGATAGCTGTGCTGCCCCGTATATAACTTTCATGGTATTCTCACATTTGCTAAATGGGATTTATTAGACAAGCATATCTTCCAATCCCGCGCTGATGAAAGTTTTTCTTATGTATAAAGCTGCAAAAAGGACAATTCGCTTCTATTTGGAATTATCTTGCTGTGTTAATTTTATGCTAGTATGGACATCACCGAAGGTACCTTAAGTGCGTTTTTCAGGCCAAAGGCCATTTGGCAAAGGTGATGATGCTCCATCTTGTTCTATAGCGTCTGCGATGCATGGTTTAAGGAGCCTTTCAAAAACTTTTCCGGCTGTGATGAATATGCATAACGACCTCTATGCTGATGGTGAATTCGGGTCCCATTTGGCCCTGCCAATTAACACCAGCTGCTGCTTTTTCTATAGCTCTGAGATTAACACGTCACTCAGACGTACATGCATACATATTCAGCATGACCCACTGTAAGGGCTTAGCCGAGCTCCAAATCTCTCGACAATGTTGCTGGATGGTTAGGAACTGCATTTACATCGTTACCGCTTATTAGAGAGCGAAGGGATGTATGGGAACAGGCCCCTCATCCAGGCTGTTATGCGGACCGTGGCTTTTGTATGTTTTGCAGTCTGGGGGTATTTCAATGAGGCGATGACCTTAACACAGTAAAGGGTGCTGCTGCTGTTCTTGCTGTTGTTATAGCGATAAAGGCACTCGTCAAAGGTTTTGAGGATGACACATTTATATTTTTAACAACCACTTGAATCCCTTAAGGCGCTGCTGCGGAGGACGGTTTTCCCCATATTTAATATGCGAATGCTGATCCCACCTTCTTGGGCAGGTGGTCGTACGACCAAGACGAACCACTCCATATCGTATGTTTATAAGAAGAATGAGACAGAGAGAACCGGTTCGCAAGCCAAGGGAGACAAACGTGCTATAAGAAATGCGTCTGACTCGGGGAGTGAGAGTAGTGGAGAGTCAACAAGCTTCGTGATCGAATGGAAGGTGAGTCCAAATGGAAAAGTAGAGAGGAGAAGTAAACCGAGCAGAGGGAGTAAAAAAGCTCTCGTGCAGTATCGCTAAGCACTTAGCATTGTCCAAAGCTTGGGAGCAATGGTCGACGCCATAGACTTCGAGAATGAGCTTCGAGAGGCAGAATGAAGACGCAACGCCCGGCTGAAAGCGCAAAGCCTACTTTCAAAAGGCAGAAAGGACCCAGTCCCAGCGCTGTAAGGCAAGCTTACCGGCATTTACGAGAAAATTTTGTGCTTTAACACAGAAGGACCACAATAGCGAGTTAGCATCTACCTTGAAAGCAACAACCTTCACAGCAAGTCCGAGAGAGAGGTGAGGAAAAGTGGTGATTTTTCAACAACCGATGTTGGAGAAAAAGGTAAGCAAAAAGGAGGCAAAGCTTATGATCTGGCTTTCCCGGAGCGACCAAATTGATGCGACGACAATGCTCGGCTGTTCCCGAGAAGATGAATGATGCATTGAAGCAGTCACTGATTACTTTGTTGGTTGATTGGTGCAAAAAGTCATTAATTGTGGATAATTTGGGTTCTGGGTCATGTTAAATTTTCTTACTGAGGGTGGTGCAGTCTAATAAACATATTTATATTTGCATATCATATACAATACATTTCCACTAACATACATTTTCGTACTTACCTATGTACAAGCAAATTTGTATGCAAAAAGGCGCACCTCGCAATGAAACCCTAAATAAATTTTTCTACGTTATATCGAAAGAAAAAATATTAAATTTGTAAAAATATTGTTAGAAAGCACAATTTACAATGAAACGATTTTTAACACGCAGCCAGAATAGCAGAAGTAAAATAATAATAAACACGTGCAAGATATGCCGTCAAATAGGGTGGCGATATATAACAGAAAAATTTAAAGAGAGTGGATTGTTTCGCTGTGTGTGGGAATGTAGGCGTTCCCAGCAGAAAATGGCATACGCGGCTGAAACAGAGGCTGAAATACGGTCAAAGCGCTAATTAATGGAATGCCTTATCTTAAGGAGAATAATGAGTTAGGTTAGTTTGGGGGGGGGGGGGGGGGGGCAGCTGTCCAGTTAAGATATAGCTCGTTTGGACACAGTTATATTGGTTTGTTTTGTTACCACATACTCTAACGGTGAAACCGGTTGCCAGTTACTTATCGCATTGAGTAGTTTTGGCTATGATACGGATAATCTACTACGTAGTGTCGTATACCTACGAACGTTTTCCAATTAATTTAATTCAATAACGATTTAAGGTTTTAATGAATCTGAATAAGGATACTTTTATTCAGCGAAATTACAAAAGTATATATATTTGGTTTTTTATATCAATTTTATCCAAGCGCGTCTTCTTGTTCTCGGTCGTTCACTAACTAAGTACGGGTTGCCGTCCTAATCAGCAGGGCTGTATTTTTTTTTAAGATGATGAGAGCGTTGCCATCTGAGGTGACAGTAGCAACTGAATTATTTACGACCCTCCTCGCAAAGGCTGAATTGCCGAACAGAAAATGCATAATTCCACCGCGTCATGCTCCATTCGCTTAAACAGCTGCGTAGTCCACTATAATAAGGAGCACTGCATGACTACAAAGGAGAAAGTGCCCGGTTAACATCTGATACCTATCTTTACATGCTTTAATAAACCCAAACTACTCGCCGAGCACTTGTTATTAACAGCGGACCAAAACACGACTAGCAGTTACACAACGGATAGCGTACTATATAAAGCATCGTTTGTAGCGGAAATCTCCGTCATGAAAACACCAAGATAATGACAAAGTGAAGCACCCCAACCCTACTGCTCAGCCTGATTCAATCCACGAACAGGTTAACCAGACTACCGTCCCTTATAAAAATCCCAATACATTCCCCATATCAGGGCATATTAGTGGTAAATGTGTAAACTGGATCCAAAGCCGGCTCACAATAGTCTGTCCTGCCAGTAGTTAAGTCGTTCTCAGTAAGAAGGCTGGATTGCCCGTAACTCACAAGCTTATAGCCCGTGGCACTAATCCCTATTGACTGACTGCGTTCATTTTGTCCACGACTTTAGCCAGATACAGATTTCGTATTGCGTATAGTACAAGTATAGGTATTGTATGCTTTTTCCAATCAACGTCAATCACTGCATTGTTTTGAACAGCCAAGAAGTGCCTAGTGCTCTCGACGACAACAGAATATGGTAGAAGTGAATTGGCCTAACCTCTGTATCGTACAAACAACGTACCACCTTCGAAAGGTTCCGTTTCGTTATGGTTGATAGATAATCTACCTTACTACCACTAACCAGGTGGTTAGGTTACGACACCCAGGCAACCCTGTAAAACTTTCCTCAGGGTGTTGAAAAATTTACCTTGCCAATAATTTCTAGTCCATCGGCATAAACCACTACTTGTAAGCCCCTATGCTTAAGGTCGTGAAGCAGGTCGTTCAACATAATTACCCAAAGCTAGAAAGAACACCCTGGGACGTGCTCCTTTTCGTCTTACCAGTCAATCCCAATCCGCCGCTGCCATTCTGTCACTCGACAATCAGCTTATGAATTCTTCTATATTCGAATCGGCTTCCTCTTTTGAGAGCGCCATTTAGATTGCCGCTTATAGGACTTTTTTAAAGGCGCCTTCTATGTCTACAAAAGCACCTAACACAAATTCTTTGCTATCGGAGGACCGCTCTATAAGTTGAGAACTAAATAAGGGGTTATTTTCTAAAACCTGCACAGAAAATAAGCGTGTTGGGATGCGGGGAATCCTCTCCTTAGGGAAATATCCATCAGTCCTTCCAGCTTTTTTTTAAGAAACAAGGATAGGCTAATTGATCAAAAGTCTTTGGAGTAAACGTGAGAGCTGCACAAATTTTTCAAAAATCTCTGAATTGGACAGGAACTATTCTATCCGGCCCCGGCGACTTGTACGGCTTCAAAAAGTTTATGGGCAATGCTAGTTAGCTCTCTACAAGAAAAATTAATTGCATTCCTTAAACTGGCAGTTAAAGGGTATATTAGAAATCCAAGGAGCACCTCACGGCATATCACCCAGCTTCTGTTCACATCACTCAGGTACTACATAAGGGATTGCTTGGAGAGAACAATACAGTACTTTACCCGGGTGTTACCACAAATCCATTCCAAAGGTCCATCGCGTCCGTTACAGATATATAAACCATCTTATAAAAAAAAATCATCTACCATTTGTTCCAATAATAATGCCTGCTCCCTTTCGACTTGCTGCAGCGGTGGCCGGACCGAAGCAAAGTAAGTTCGCCACTGTGCTAACAGTACACAGGATCCCGCCCTTCGTGCCTATTACAATTCATGCACGGCTCCGGGGAAGGACTATGTCAACTAAGCCTTGTTCAAGACAGAGAAACGTTTTGCAGATACCACCTTACCGCGCCGTAGGTTCGTCTGACAAATAAACGCGATCATATTTCGCTAACTCAATCTCCATGCTTATGGATGCTGGCTTCACTGCAGGCCCTTTGGCTACCGACTACTTTTTGGGAACTGTTTTGTAAACGCCATATTTGAGCACAAATTCAATAAATTTTGTTATTTTACAGTTCGTTAATAGAGCGTTCTTCGACCGAATTCTGAGAAAGGACTAGGTCGACTACTTGGTCGAGCTGAATTTAAGTATGTCTGTTATTGTGATTACTGTCAAACAGTCACTGCAATTTCTTCAAAGCTACCTCGTGGATTTGCTTTCATTTTACTGACGGTGTGACAACGTCTCTGTAACGGGATTATTTTGAAACTCTTTCATCCTCCATACCTTAAACAAAACGCGATTTCTCACATAAAATTTTGGTTTGATGTTTTATACATCCCAGAGCAGGCGTCATGTAACACTCTCTAGCAATGCAATAAGCCTTATATAATGTGTAGTTTTTTTTTGCGGGTTATTTAAAATCAGGTGTATGGAGCATAGCTTAGGGAAGGATAACGAAGCTAACGGTTAAAATTGCTGTGTAAATAGTAAGGAAATGTAAATATTAGGAATATGATACATGTGTTAACAAACGCGTGTAAATATGTATGTACGTGTTTTGGAATGTAAGCTAAAGGCTTGGGGCCTTAAATATATATATATAAATTTTATGACATATGTGGTTCTTAACACCAAAAAAGGTTAATGTGGATTTGCGAGAATTCTCTGAATATTTAAACGTTTTTCAACCTCAAACATTTCTTAAGAGAATAATAAATGCTGCTGTTAAATCTGAGAGTGAATTATGACGGATTATGATTTGAAAAAATTATCATTGAAAATTTTTTGGTGAAAGTGCAATCGTATTATAGAAGATTATCCTTTCGTGTTATTAAAGAAACAATTTTAAGCAAATGGCTTTTCTGCTGCACGATGACTCAATATATCGTGAGCGAAACCGAGAAAAGGGTTTAAAAACGTGTGACGCGATGGCATTTTTTCATGCTATTTGACTTAATAAAAATAAACCTGTTAGGTAGTTTTCGTCGAAGGAGTTCACTCAAACCAGGGTCGAGAAAGCATCTATTTCTTTTTAATTGAACAAGCTTTACTTTATTAGTGATTAAGGATTCAGACGCACACACACCGCTGTGAAGAATTGTATCTAGTTTTATTATTGGAGGGGAAACTGTAACTAAACGCTGATTGATGGAATGGGGTGACAGACGTACGATGGATAGACAGCGTCCGAACGCGATCGGTGACTGGATTCTGGTGAACCATGTATCGGCTGACGGTGACGGGGGTTAAAGTTGACTAGAGCCTTATCGATCAATAGAGTGTAGGTTATGATGATTGGACAAGAGGTTGATGGTGGCAATGACGAAATGGTTGATCGATTCGCAAGCAACCTTTAGGTTGTAAATGAGGAGTCAGTAAATTAATAGATATTGCTCAGTACTATTGGTAACTCGGTGACTCGGTGGATTCCGGTGAATTGGCGACGGAGAATCGCTGGTTCAATTCCCAAGCAACCTGTTGTTGGTGGAACTGAACCGCGGCCAATCAGTGCAGGCCGTCGAACTTTTAGGGTTTATCGGAGCTCGGTTCTGCTGTAACTTAAAGCATGCTGCATTATATTACAAGGAAAATTTGCAGCGCAACATGCCCAATGCAGCGTAGAATGCCTACCACAACGAAGGTATTGTGTTCAAATCTTGGACAAAGCAAACTTAAAAAAATTTTTTTCTATTAGAAAATTTTTTCTAAACGAGCAGTGGTCACTCCGAGTGTATTTCTGCTATGTAAAGCTTGTCCGAAAAAATGCATCTGCCTTATATCGCCGTTTAGAGGCGTAAGTCCCGTGCTATCAATTTGTAGAGGAAATTAGAAGAAGTACAAGGAAAAGTGAAAGCGAGGCATAAATCTCCTCTGAGGTAAATCATGTCAAGTATTTTATTTTTTATATGCGCTAGGTAAAACGGCACATGTTCAGCTCTCTTATTTGGGAGCTACTATCTTATGTTTTCACAGGGCTGCCACCTGTTTGAAACTTAAAACCAATAAAATTAATAATACTAATACGCATTTCGAGCTTTTTTTTCGGAGTTCTTCAATTAAATTTTTTTTTTTGGTATGTAGGTTTGTAGCCCAAACAAGTTTAGTCTCACAAAAAAAAAAAAGATTTTTGCCATACGGCAAAAGAAATTCGGCGAAATTGTTTATAAGCGTTGCTATAAAATCGAATGGCACTGATAAAACTCTATTCAACAAACAACATAATGTAATCATAGAAGGTGGCGGAAGATTTGACAGCTTTCATATCGACCGCCCTTAGCCCCAGTGAGCTACAGGTTGTATTTTGGAAGTACAAGAGACTGGGGGCATAAAAGAGGGCCCATTTTTGAAATGGTACTTAAATTCCTACTTTTTCAATAATGCTAAAATACAGAAATGAGTGTATTTAGATTGATTTTTGCGCACTTTAATCATAAAAGTTATGAAATGAAGATTGCTGGTAATATTCTAGGAAAGGGGTCGAATGATAATAAACGACCAAAAATGCCGGCAGAGGTGTCAAAAGACATGTTTTTACTTCGGTATCAATAACCTGAAAGATTTCACTAATGCCAAAAGATACTTGCAAAAAAAAAGCGTTTCGGAGCCGAAGAGGTAATGTACACATCCGGCCAAGCCTTCGCTGACAGTAAAGATACTAAGCGAGCTGCTACAACTTTTCAGATGCCCGTTCGGGACATCGTCATGTGTATGTTCTAACAAGCATAACGTCTCAATTATATAGCGCACGAATTAGCAAATACTGCGAGTGTATCTTCGCCATGGAAAGCTTCTCAGTGAAAACTCAACTGCCTTGCAGCTGCTGTTCGAAGTCGATATAGTAAATAAATTGAAGGTGTCGTGCTGCCTCTTTGTAGGAAAAATTAAATAGGAGTACAAAGCAAATTAAAGGAGAAGCATTGTTATAACTAGCACTACGTCTACATTATATAGCGAAGGTTGTTGTTGTTTTGATGATAAAACATTTCCCGAAGGTTTTGGGGAATACTATCCTTTGCAGGATGTAGTTCTGGTACATTTAGGTAACTAGTACCATTAAGGTACTAGCACGACCATCTCGGGAACAATTTGATATGAGCCAGTTGATCTTTATAGGTCATACCACTCCTTCCACAAAAGTAGAAAATCTTCAGATTGTCATTCACCTGGAAAATGCCACCATGGGCGGCTGATTTATAGATCAGTTGGATCTCTATACAAAGGTATAATGTACTGGGCGTGGGGCCCGCCACATAAAAGAACATTAAAATAACAATAAAAGAAAAGCTACCTGGCTCAGGGAGGGCGTGTAGTATCCTATTAGAGAATCATATAAGCATATCTCACGCATACATTTGGACAGCCGTCAATAGATGTAAGGGGGCAGTATCCGAAGCAGACAATTTTGCACCTATTACACTCACTGAGTTACTCGGTCACAGGAATATTGCCGGCAATGAAAAAGTGGTTGGACAAGCAAAGTCCGATGTTTCTTTAAACATTTCTGAGGCAGAAACGGCGCACGAAGTAAACTTTGCCCTTCAATGCGAAGTGTAGGAGCTGTAGTGTGGAAAGTCACCAATTTCCTCTGCGAGAGTCCAGCCCTAGGAAAGGGCAGGTGCCGAACTTTAGTCAGTATGTGCTACCTGTTTAAAGGGCGGAATCAAAATACAACATACATTAGCAGGTATATTGACCTAACCAAACAGTTTGAGTAAAACAGTAACAAAGTATATTAAGCATGGTTGCATTTTGATTCGTTCGTGATTTATTGAGGCAACAGTACGGTGTTTAGCGCTTTCGCTACAGACAAAGGTAGGAATATCTATCGATTTGATTCAGATGAAGAGACACAGATAGAAAACATTCGTTGATAACTTCCTCACAGCCAAGAAGGTTGATGATCTATATGGGGACGTCTGTCTTTAGGAAACAAGCATATAAATTTCCGCGAGAGCATATCGCTGTAGTGTTGATCTCAGTGTTGAGTTTCTTATTTTGAAGATCACGTTGGCTGAAGTGGGGAGGACAGCGAAGATGATCTTCATAGATTCTAGGAAGATATCTCAGGGGACACATACGGTTAGCCGATCACATTAGAAAGCCCGATGCAAGATAATGCATTTGTAGCCAGTAAACGCAATTCGCATTCGTGGTGGTCCTGGGTCCAAAGCGCGTCTTTGGACACCACTCCCGATATTTTTGGACGTTTGGTTTTAGTAGTTGTAGCTAAACTAAAGAATTGCCGCAAAACCTAAAAAGAAACTTGCAAAAATATATTTAAAACATTAATCATCGGTTTTGTATTAATACTGCAACATCTTACCATCATTTAATGCAGAAAATATCCGAGTTTTAATAATTTTGTTCAAATAAACAAAATTATTAAATAAGAAGTGTCACACGTTTGAATCATATAAAAGTCAACACAAAACGGAACTTGAAAAAAAACGTGATGCCGTTGTATATTTTTTCAGAAAAAAACCATATGTATAATTTTACATAAATTTTTTCCTCTGAATAAAAAAGGCGTTTTGTAAAGCAACCGCATTCTTTTTCTAAGGGCGTTCAAGATGGCGGCGTTAGAGCGAGAAACTGCTTACATCCGTCACCTTCTATAATTCCATCATGACAAACAAGAAATATTCCATACAATTTGAAACTAAACAAGTAAGGAAGGCTAAGTTGGGGTGTAAACGAACATTACATACTCAGCTGAGAGCTTTGGAGGCAAAATTGTCTTTTCATGGATACATACAAATGGTAATACTAAAAAGTGGAGCAACTTGCCTTTGCTATCTTTTTTATATATGAAAATTTGGTTAAATTTGAACAAATTTCTTTATACTTTTTTTAATCTCGCCTGAAATATTTTCGATGCGCTCTTAATTATTTTCTTTATTCTTAATTAATTTTGTTCATTTTAAGTAGCGATCTGAGATGAGTGCCCAGGAACTTACATACCAAATTGCATTAAGATACCTCAAAATTTAATCAAGTTATCGTGTTTACGGACGAACAGACGGACGGACAAACGGACATGGTTAAATGAATTTCTTTTTTCGCCCAGATCATCTTGATATATAGAATTCTATATCTATCTCGATTAGTTTATGCCGTTACGGGGTACCGTTATGCGAATAAAATTAATATCCTCTATGAGCTATGCTCAGCTGAGTACAAAAAGGGAAAAATACAACATGAACCTCAAGTAAATAACTAACCGTTAGATTTACCATTTGCCCTTGAATTGGACCAAGGTAGACCTATTGCAAATAATCTTATTTATAGTGCGGTTCACTTGAAACTAACTACAGGGATACCTTTTTGACAAAGATAGTATTTGCGAAACTCTCCATTCTTGGAAGTAGACCACGTTTACTATTCGATTTGTCTTGAATTTGGTATATAAGTAGCCATTTTTATCAAAAGCCACTAACAACTGAAGTTTCAATTCTGTCATTACCGAATGATGCTATGGCAGTAGACGTAATTAAAAAAAAATAAGATTCGATTAGTTCGCGAAAGAAGTATAACTTCTTACGTGCATATAGAAGTAGACGCTCCCGTTTTTCGAATTAAACGTTTTTATTTAGCCTGACTTGAAAGGCCGTTGTGAACGAATTTTGCAATTAAAATTTAAGTAACTTCCCGATAAGCTCCGAGCCTGAAACTTGGAATATAGTTCAGAACCCGATGACAATGTAACAATAAGGAAAAAACTCCGATAGGTTAAGTTAAACGGTTTTATTTAAAGCAATACTTACATTAAGTAATAATAATACTAAAAGATAGAAAATAATTAGGTAGGTCTTAGGTACTAGTCATAACACTCCTCATCAATCTAGGGCGTTGATTAGAAAAATGCATAAAAGCGTGGGTCTCGTCAAATTTCTTTTGATAATCAACCGCTTACTCTTTATAAATGATATTTTCATATATGCATAAGTCCGATCAACTGAACCTTAATTAGGCTATGCTACGCTTTACGTTTTCAGAAATTTTACGCGCCCAACGCTTTTATTTATTTTTCTGATCAACGCCCTAGATTGATGAGGACTGTTATGACTAGTACCTAAGACCTACATAATTATTTTCTATCTTTTAGTATTATTACTACTTAATGTAAGTATTGTTTTCAATAAAACCGTTTAACTAAAATTTTTTTTTTTTAATTATATTATTTTATTCTTATATCAATAATAGAACAGAAATAAATATACCGAATTTTTATACTCAGCTGAGCAGAGCTCACATAGTATATTAATTTTGTTCGCATAACGGCACCCCGTAACGGCATAAACTAATCGAGATAGATATAGAATTCGATATATCAAAATGAGCTGGGCGAAAAACGAAATTCATTTAGCCATGTCCGTCCGTCCGTCTGTCTGTCCTTAAACACGATAACTTGGGAAAATTTTGAGGCATCTTGAGGAAATTTGCCACGTAGGTTCCTGGGCGCTTATCTCACATCGCTGTTTAAAATGAACGAAATCGGACTATAACCACGCCCTCTTTTTCGATATCGAATATTTCGAAAAACAGAAAAAGTGCGATAATTCATTACTAAAGACGGATAAAGCGATGAAACTTGGTGGTTGGGTAGACCTTATGACGCAGAAAAGAAAATTAGTAAAATTTCGTACAATGGGTGTGGCACCGCCTACTTTTAAAAGAAGTTAATTTAAAAGTTTAGCAAGCTGTAATTTGGCAGTCGTTGAAGATATCATAATGAAATTTGGCAAGCACGTTACTGCTATTATTATATGTGTGCTAAATAAAAATTAGCAACATCGGATGACAAATACGCCCACTTTTGAAAAAAAAAAATTTTAAAGTCAAATTTTAACAAAAAATTTAATATCCTTACAGATACTAGAAGACCCGGCAGACGTTGTCCTGTCCTAAATTTGGCCTATCTGCATACATTTTAATAATTTTTCCGTCTGACTCTGCCCTCCCCCCCTCTTCACTTTTTCCTAATCCTTTTATTCACTCCTCCCTCCGTCTTTTTCGCTTCATGTATTTCCATCTTCGTCTCATTCTATCTCTTTCTCAATCTCCTCCTCCTTCTCTCTTTTATCTTTCTCAATTTCTTCTCATTCTTCTGCATCCCTTATTGCCTATCCAAGAGGGTGGTATGTCTTTTATTCCAGTCCCAGTCCCAGTCCCACTACGAGTCTCAGCCGCAGTCCCACTCCGAGTCTCAGTCTCAGTCCTAGTCCCACTCCGAGTCTCAGTCTCAGTCCTAGTCCTAATCCCAGTCCAGTCCGTATCTGGATAATATATTACTCTGTACTAAAGCACTCATCAACAGCTTTCATTTGATATCCATATTCTATAAACACATTCTAGAGGTATTCGGGTCCACGTTTCGGCCTATGTCTCGAGACCCTGTACGTCGATCGCAACCAAACCTATGTAGTAACCACCGCGTGAGGTTTACGCAACTTGTATGAATGCTTGAACAAAATCGACCGACGCATCTCTTCAATAACCGGCGACCAACTAACACACATTTTAGCCTTTTTATATATATAGATTTTTATTTTTCACACTTCACATTAATATTAAAACGAAATACATATTTTCGTTGCTTTTGAAATTCGGCTTAAAAATTGCACATGGAACAACTAAAGACTCTCCTGAATTAAAAAAAATGTCTTAGTACCTCAAATCGCGGCCCCCTCAGAAACCCCGGGCCGGCCCTGGCGATGTGCTATACTTGATATCATTCGCTATAATGTTTTTTATTGATAAGCACGTTGTTTAATTAAACACCAACCATTTACACTGAAGTATATCCGCACCACCTGAAAATGTAAGTGCCGCTGCGTATACGTAACATTTTATTATTACGTATAAAATAATAAAAAAATTTGCAATAAAATAATATTGCGACTATAAACTGAGATATAACCTATCCTATATTTCAAGTTAGATCAAACTACATACGGTGTGTAAAACAAATCCAAAATCGGTTTATTAGTTTAGGAGTCCGTTGACCTCAAACACAGTGACACGTGTTTTTTATATATTAAGATAAGTAAATTATGTCAACATTCAACTCCAGTAATGACATGTTGCAACAAAATACAAAAATAAAAGAAAATTTCAAAATGGGCGTGGCTCCGCCATTTTTCATTTATTTTGTCTAGAATACTTTTAATGCCATAAGTCGAACAAAAATTTACCAATCCCTGTGAAATTTGGTAGCGGCATAGATTCTATGACGATAACTGTTTTCGGTGAAAATGGGCGAAAACGGTTGAAGCCACGCCCAGTTTTTATTTACAATCGACCGTTTGTCCTTCCGCTCGGCCGTTATCACGATAACCTGAGCAAAAGTCGATATATCTTTACTAAACTCAGTTCACGTACTTATCTGAACTCACTTTATATTGGTATAAAAAGTAAGAAAATGAAAACGTTCGACAGGGCGAAATCAAAAGCCCTTGGAATCTTGGCAGGAATACTGTTCGTTGTGTTACATACATAAATAAATTAGGGTCACCCTGGTCCATATTTTGGTCGATATCTCGAAAACGCCCTCACATATACAGCTAAGGGCCACTCACTTTAAAACCCTCATTAATACCTTTAATTTGATACCCATATCGTACAAACACATTATAGAGTTACGCCTGGTCCACCTTTATGGCGACATCTCGAAAAGGCGTCCACCTATAGAACTAAGGCCCAGTCCCTTTTAAAATGCTCATTAACACCTTCCGTTTGATTCCCATATCGTACAAGCATATTCTAGAGTCATCCCAGGTCCACCTTTATGGCGATATCTCGAAAAGGCGTCCACCTATAGAACTAAGGCCCAGTCCCTTTTAAAATGCTCATTAACACCTTCCATTTGATTCCCATATCGTACAAACACATTCTAGAGTTAACCCTGGTCCACCTTTATGGTGATATCTCGAAAAGGCGTCCACCTATAGAACTAAGGCCCACTCCCTTTTAAAATACTCATTAACACCTTTCATTTGGTACCCATATCGTACAAACACATTCTAGAGTCATCCCAGATCCACATTTATGGCGATATCTCGGAAAGGCGTCCACCTATGGAACTAAGGCCCAGTCCCTTTTAAAATACTCATTACCACCTTCCATTTGGTTCCCATATCGTACAAACACATTCTCGAGTTAACTCTGGTCCATCTTTATGGTGATATCTCGAAAAGGCGTCCACCTATAGAACTAAGGCCCACTCCCTTTTAAAATACTCATTAACACCTTCCATTTGATACCCATTTCGTACAAACATATTTTAGAGTCACCCCTGGTCCACCTTTATGGCGGTATCTCGAAAAGGCGTCCACCTATAGAACTAAGGCCCACTCCCTTCTAAAATACTCTTTCATGCCTTCCATTTGATAACCATGTCATACAAACACATTCCAGGGTTACCCTAGGTTCCTTTTCCTACATGGTGGTTTTCCCTTATTTTGTCTTCAAAGCTCAGCTGAGTATGTAATGTTCGGTTACACCCTAACTTAGCCTTCCTTACTTGTTTTATTTGCGAACTCTGAATTAAGATGAGGATTAGTTATGGTCCGATTTTGCTCTATGTGAATATTCGTCTTTGTTAGATACATAAACCCATGACCAAATTTGCTAAATGCAATAAATATATAAACAATTTCACTCAAGTTTTAGTATGGATTTTCAAATGCTGATAATTTTAATCTATAATTTTTGTATATCCTTCCATTTAGACCATTACATACAACCGTTAGCTGAATAATGCTTGTGTGCCACGCACAGCTAAGCAATAAAAGGAAATCTACTTTCATGCAAAATTTTCTCCCCCTAGCGGCTCGCCTGTATGTTTGGACTCCTCAATTAATTTATGCGGAGGGGAAGGGCTTGAACCACTCATGAAACTCTCGCGCCTTTGAATACATACAATAAGGACAGCTACGAACTAAAAGTGCAAATTATAATAAAGTAAAAAATTTTATCTCAATTAAAATAAAAGTCCGTAGTTGAGTGAGAGAACGGCCGTAGTCAAATTGCCGCATTCGTGCTATTTGTATGGGTGTCGGTTCGTTTAATTGACAGTTAGTTTGTCTGCTTGCCTACATAAAGTTGTCTGTTACAAAGAAATGTTAACAATAACCCTAAAAATAAACACTTCCTAAACTAAAAAGCAAAAAAAAAAAAAAAAAAAAAATAAAAAAATTATATAAATGACAAAACTGAGTAGAATTAAAATATTAAATAAACGCAGATATGCAAATGGTAAAGCAACTATTTGTAGTGACCAAACCTATCTTAGTAAATAGTAGTGATGTCAAGATCTTAGAAATTAGAAAAAAGTAGTCATTTTGAAGAACCGATTACTCGTGGTCATATTTAAGATTAGGTAGCGAGGGATGAGAAATTCTCTTACTTCCAGGTGGCGGAACATTCCAAACAGATGATAAATGAAAAACCTTTGCCTGACTGTCGAAAACCGTGTGTTCAGATGTCGTATCGTTGAGTCGTATTGTCTGTAGTCTTGGACATCGGCAGAGAAAGTAATGAGTATACTATTTTGTCTCCTCATCCTTGAAGCTTCTGCAGAGGTAGCAGGAGTTAACCCAGCGGTAGTTGTACGGAGACGCTCGCCTTCTTTCTATTTCGGAACCTTTCCATCTCATACGAAAATTCATTCCCTTCAATATCGCGATGCTGAGGGACAAGCAAATGGAGATATAAAGAAGCCACGGGTAACTGATACCTCCACACGATGTTAAACTTAATGAATTCCAATGCCTTTTAGGTAGCCTGACTATCGACAAAGATCCTTACATTGGTGTCTGAGACCCTGTGTGACTGCTCTCCCCATAGACCTCAGCCTTGAAAACACTGCATGAGTCAGAAAGTCGATGCGACTTATTTACCTGTAAATGTTTTGAATACAGTCCAGTCCCAATTTCTTTATTCTACCGGTCTAATCGGTCCTTATATTGGATTCTCTTAGTGATAGAGTAAACTAAAATGACATTTAACACTTTTCAGGGAGTTTACCCCTTTTACCTTTCCATCCTTTTTTTCATTGCTCTTTTTTCTAGCGCCTTTCATGGCACAACTGCTCCGTACGTTTGTATCGGTGGTATGTCTGTGTTGTACATGCCATGAATTATGTACGGTGATAGTCCACAGGTTATCCCGAAAGCGCTTTTGCAGATGTAGTATGCTTTGACTTTGCAGTAAAGATTACAGTAAATCGCTGCGACAGCTTTAAAAAACTGCAAGGAATAATACCTGTGACAGCATCTGCACCTTCGCAATTACGCCTACGAATACGGACCGGTCACGGCTTTCGTTATAGTAAAATTGAGCTGCAATCAATAGGAAATAGTGGAACTGTGACTTGTGCTGTTGTTGTGGTTGTACCAACGATAAAGATTTGATATCTGTGATTTGAGCTGACATTAAGTAGTGGTAAACAGGCTCTAGTGATGCAAAGAAAGCGTTATTGTGAACTGCTACTTGAATAATATTGCTCTTCTCTCACTGTCGAAAGTCAGTGGCGTGCAAAAAATCGCTGCGGCTAAGAAGTCACAGTCGTAAACCACGCTGAACCTGAAAAAACACACGATCTTCCAAAAAAAAAATCTACTTCTGCTTTGTTGACACCGCATTCTCCCGAGGTCATCACACAGTAAACTCAGAGAACACAATGCTTCGAGAGAGAAGTATGAAAGTGATATAAATTGAATTTGCCTATGAAGGCTTATGAAAAGGAGGTGTTTTAACAGCTGATACCGACTAGGTATTGTTTTAGTTGCGGTTTTTTATCGATATATATTATGATAGTCATCGGCCTCTGATTTGTTTCTGATCGACTTTTTATCTACGGGTTACAGATGTGTCATCGATTTAATATTGAAGTCTAATCGGTGCCTGTTTCATAACAAACAGATAAGTCGGCGTTAACAAACTGATAATAAGCCGAAAAAAAATTGGTAATACCTAAATAAATCGATAGGTATTTGATATAAAATCGATAGCTTTTTACTAACAAGTTATTGATGTTTTCGATAAAATATTGACAACTTTTTGAAAAAGTCGGTAACACGTCGATAATAAACTGATACGATAACGTATCGATAACTTTTAACCCTTTCGAACCGGCATTCAGCCTGTTAAGAAAATATAATTTAATTAGTTTCAAGTAATTAAGATACAGATAATTAGATTATTTGCATTCAAAAATTTCAAATTTTTATGTGTGGGGGGGGGGGGGGGGCTGGGGGGGGTGGCACTGGTACAACATTGTACCACCAGTGCTATTGTGTGGTCCAACATTTATACCAGCAGTTCTCAACGTACAAATATTAATAACAAATTTTCATATTGATGGATAATCATTTATTGGAAAAAATAAAAATTTACAAAAAAGTATATTACTTCCAAGATTCCAATGTTAAAAAGTAAACACACAATTCTTAAATTTCGAAAATTTTGTAGGAATCTAATTTATTTTTGGGTATGATATTTTGCAAAGCACATCTTGCAAAGTGATATATCACATTGCTGTGAAATTTGTTTTGTTCTGGTTTGTGTTTTGCCCTGCGCACACTTTGCGTCTCAATAGGAATTGGTAAATGCTAGGATACGTTGCCCAGCTCCCTTTTTTCGTTGAGATAAATGGCTTGGTGATTGGAATCCGCGTACGGCTGCAGTTTTAATACCTTTAATACCTGATATTAATGTCCAGATGTGCTAAACCTGAACGAGGACTCATTTCTTTCCAGTTTTTCGTATGTTGGTGGTAAATTTTTTCTATTTTTCTTTAATTGTACTAACTAAAGCTTTAACCACACGTTCGCCTAAAGTTCCGTCGTATTGATTTTGTTCTCTTCCGTGGTATATATTGAAATCATATATGTATCCCGTCTCCGAGTCACATCGCAGCCACATATTTATTCCACGTTTTACTGATTTGAGTGACATATATTGTTTTAAGGATGATCTTCCTTTAAACTTTGCCATTGATTCATCTCTTCTCTGCCTAACCTTATCCTGCCGGTATTTTTGAAATGTACTTTTCAAATACTCCACAACATCGTCGATGAAATAAGTTTTACTGCAATCAGCTGGTTTCTGAGAAAATGCAAAATATAATTTTGATGCCAAAAATGCATAGCGGTCACGAGATATTGAAGTATTGATAATAGCATTACTTATTGAAGGATGTTTTGACCAATAATATTTTAAAGTTTGAAGCTTGTTATAAGACATAACGAACATAGAGCCCAGCATAATTTGTATTAGTCTTTACTATATTTGATCTTTTTTTTGCTGTTTGAAACTCAGAAATGGGGTCATTTGTACATTGTGCGATATACATGCACAGGCTTCGAGGAAACATCTTTTGAAAAATTTTGATAGGGCAAAGAATTGAGAGGAATATACGTCCACGGTAATCACTTATAATATGTATAGGTATGGAATTTTCTCAAAGAGAAGACCATAACCTAAAGTCTGAGGAGATGTAATTCTCATTATCGTTTTGTGCTAAATTGGATCCCACAAATTCGTTCGGCGCTATAATGCCTTCAAAATCTGATAACTCACTATTGGACGATGAAGGGGAACCAGATTCTTCTCTGTGTGAACCCACAAACTCAAGCAAATCGATATATATGTTTCACTAAATATACAAAAGCTTATAAATAAAATAAATGTCTTCCATAAAAATAATTTGTTTGGCAGTTACAACTTTTTTTTTAAGATTATTATTCAAAAACCAAAAACGTGTCCGAACCTTTCACTATTTAACTCAAAACTGAGCGTACTGCACAGAAGAAAATGATTTCGTTTTTATATGTACTTTTAGACAAACTAAAAAGCCTGCTTTGGTACATTTTTTATTCAGTTTGAGTGTGATTTTGAGGATTTAGTCCAATATACACATTTAGTGGTACATACGGTGTACCAACAAGTTCGAAAGGGTTAAGTAAATGATCTACAACTTTTTCTATAGCTATTCGATAACAAATAATTTTGCAACTTGATATCGATAACTACTTGATAACAACCATTCCGTTAACGTAGATGTCTACTAATCAAAAAAACCCTCCTTTTAGATTGCAATTTTTCAAAATTTTTTTATGTTGAGTGTCAAAACATTTTAAGTAATGTTAACTTACCAACTGGAAACGAAATCCGACAAATCCTTCTGCGAACTTCGAAGAAAACATGGTATTCGGACTTTCACCTCAACTTGTACTTACAGTACATACTTATATGTAAATCAAAGCAAAATCACCACAGAATACCGTAATAATAGACGGACAAAATAAGTTTGCATATCAAAGCGATTCATTCAGAGATGAGATGAGATTTTTTAATTAAATATCCTCTCTGAAGCTCACTTCCACTTTACACCGTAAAATCTGTTTGAAATTTATTCCATTTTTAAAACCAACCCAAGGCGAATAATTGCATTCTATACCTATAACATTTGTACAAGTTTGTAAATGCATGAAACTTAGGCGGATCGGAAAAGAGTAAGATAAGGAAAATTAAATTGATGGAGTGCGAGAGAGATGGAGGGAAAGAGGGAATGAGGTGTTAACTGGCTAACTTTGGTCCCTTGTACGTAGTTCAGAACGCATAAATAAATGAATTGCTAAATAAAAACAAACATATACATACATACATACACATAAAGAATATGCATATGTATGTACATATATTGAAGAATGCTAAGATTAAATTAAATTTGTTTTTGCCCAAAGCATTCAAACAGATTGAAAAAGTCATTGTCACTATCAAGCGACAATAATACCAACGACAGCTTTGAATACAATTTGCAGAAATCTCATTTCGGAAATAAAACAAAAACAAACGTTAGTATGTATAAATAGAACAAAAGTTGTGCAGATGCTTTAAATTTTAAAGCTTAGTTACTAACGTGTTTTGCAGAATAACTTTTGAAAGAGTGCAATAAAAAAAAATTAAATAAATACCATCCAAATTATTTTGGCAATCAAAAAAACTGATGGTATATTTTTATACTGAGTTGAGCAGAGCTCACAGAGTATATTAACTTTGATTGGATAACGGTTGGTTATACAGGTGTAAAGGAATCGAGATAGATATAGACTTCCATATATCAAAATCATCAGTTTAGAAAAAAAATTTGATTCAGCCATGTCCGTCCGTCCATCCGTTAACACGATAACTTGAGTACATTTTGAGGTATCTTGATGAATTTTGGTATGTAGGTTCCTGGGCACTCATCTCAGATCTTTATTTAAAATGAACGATATCGGACTATAACCACGCCCGCTTTTTCGATATCGAAAATTTCGAAAAACCGAAAAAGTGCGATAATTCTTAACCAAAGACGGATAAAGCGATGAAACTCGGTAGGTGCGTTGAACTTATGACGCAGAATAGAAAATTAGTAAAATTTTGGACAATGGGCGTGGCACCGCCCACTTTTAAAAGAAGGTAATTTAAAAGTTTTGCAAGCTATAATTTGGCAGTCGTTTAAGATATCATGATGAAATTTGGCAGGAACGTTATGTATGCTTATAAAAATTAGCAAAATCGGAGAACGACCACTCCCACTTATAAAAAAAAATTTTTTTTAAGTAAAATTTTAACAAAAAATTGAATACCTTTACAGTATATAAGTAAATTATGTCAACATTCGACTCCAGTAATGATATGGTGCAACAAAATACAAAAATAAAAGAAAATTTCAAAATGGACGTGGCTCCGCCCTTTTTCGTTTAATTTGTCTAGAATACTTTTAATGCCATAAGCCGAACAAAAATTTACCAATCCTTATGAAATTTGGTAGGGCTTAGACTCAAGGACGATAACTGTTTTCTGTGAAAAAGGGCGAAATCGGTTTGAAGCTACGCCCAGTTTTTATACACAGTTCACCGTCTGTCCTTCCGCTCGGCCGTTAACACGATAAATTGAGCAAAAATCGATATATCTTTATTAAACTCAGTTCACGTACTTATCTGAACTCACTTTGTATTGGTATAAAAAATGGCCGATATCGAAAATTACGAAAAATGAAAAAAATGCCATAATTCTATACCAAATACGAAAAAAGAGATGAAACATAATTGGATTGGTTTATGACGAAAAATATAACTTTAGAAAAAAACTTTGTAAAATATTAAGTAGAAGAAAATGAAAAAGTTCTGCAGGGCGAAATCAAAAGCCCTTGGAATCTTGCCAGGAATACTGTTCGTAATATTAAAAAAAAAATAAATGTAAGGTGAGATAACCTCCGAAGAGATGTAAGGCCGAGCTTTTCTTCCAATTTGCGTCGAGCTCCTCTTGATTTTCTCTACAAATTGGCCGGACGGGACCTACATGTTTTATGCCGACTCCGAACGGCATCTGCAAGGCAGATGAGTTTTCACTGAGTGCTTTTCATGGCAGAAATACACCCGGAGCGTTTGCCAAACACTGCCGAGGGGCGACCCCACTTAGAAAAATTGTCTTCTAATTGAAAACCCTTATTTCTAAAATTTTGATGTTGGTTTGCCCGGGGTGCGAACCCAGGGCATACGGTGTGATAGGCGGAGCACGCTACCATCACACCACGGCGGCCGTCGTAGTATTACATATATAAATAAATTAGCTGTACCCGACAGATGATTTTCTGGGTCACCCTGGTCCACATTTTGGTCGATACCTTGAAAACGCCTTCACATATTCAACTAAGGGCTACTCGCTTTTAAAACCGTCATTAATGCTTTTAATTTGATACCCATATCGTAAAAACACATTCTAGAGTCACCCCTGGTCCACACTTATTGCGATATCTCGAAAAGGCGTCTACCTATAGAACTAAGGCCCACTACGTTTTAAATAATTCTTAACACCTTTCGTTTGATATACATGTCATACAAACACATTCCAGGGTTACCCTAGGTTCATTTTGCTAAATAGTGATTTTCCCTTATTTTGTCTCCAAAGTTCTCAGCTGAGTATGTAATGTTCGGTTACACCCGAATTTAGCCTTCCTTACTTGTTATTAATTAAAAGATAACATTAATCTTATTACGCAAAGTATGAGAGTTAAAACACTTTTTAAAACAGGAGTTCCGCGCCCTTTTTAGCTAATCATCCTATAATAGTGTTAGTGCCATAAATTAATAAAAAATTGAGCAGTTCCGATACATTTGCAGAGGGCATTGTTTTTTTGACATTAACTGTTTTTTTACAAATGAGCGAAGCCGTTTGGAAACCAAAACTTCTTTTTATATCGAATAATTTTCTTCCGATCAGTATGACATATGTGGAGATTAAGTTTCCTTTAAGCTATTCTGATCTATTTCGTTGTAGTGCGAATAAAAACAAGGTTTATTCCACCTTACGGCCCAACGTTTCGCCAAATTTCCTTGACATCATCAGGGGCGTAATATTCTATTTATTGTTATATAAAATAAAAACAACAAGAAATGCAAAAAGTTACAATACTAAAATTTTTAAATGCTTATGAATATACATATATCCACAGACAAAACTCAACGAAACAGATGAATAAATACAACATACTTCTGAAAATCAACTTACTTTAGATGTGGCGGTAGACAAAATTACAAAACGAAAATAAATAAAATTTACAAAAATTATACCATTAATTACATATAAAATCGGTACCATCGAGTTGTGGTACACTTTGTCACATTAAACACTATAAACATAATAAATAAGCTGCGGCAATATTGTCAGTATCTTCCTTCCTGTTGATTGTCTTTTCTCTATTTTGCAGTATCCGTAGGCTGTCTAAAGTGTATCGTTTTCTTTCTCTCATTTCTTTATCTAAAACTTTCGCGCCTGCAAAGTCAGCTCTGTGATTATTTGTTATTGCATGCTGCGCTAATGCTGTGCTTTGTTTTTGTTTTCGTATATCGGCTTCATGTTCAGATAGTCGCGTACCTAAAGCTCGTTTGGTCGTCCCGATGTACACTTTGTTGCATTTTTCTTCGTCGTTTCCTTTGCATTGTATTTGATACACTACGTTGCTTTGTTGTTGGAGATCTACAGGGAATTTTGTTTTTGTAAATCAAGTCGCCAAAATGCAATTTGATTTAAAAGCCAATGTCTTGTTTGATGTTTTTATAAGATCTCGCGCGAAGTTTTCTGTGAGCCTAGGAATATATGTGACACTGAAGTATTGATCTGTTTGGTTGTTGTTGCCTGTGTGTGTTGTTTGAAGTCTAGTATTTCTGATGTACATTTGTTTTTGCATGATTATGCTTGATATCAAGTAGTCGGGGTAATTATTCTTTCTAAGTGTCATTTTGATTTTTCTTATATAGCGTCGTGAAATGTTTGATGGTTGATTGTCAATATTTTGCTTATGAGGTTCTCGGCAGTATTTATTTTATATTTTAAAGGTTGCGATGAAAAATAATTTATTAGGCGCCCAGAAGCAGTTGGTTTGGAATACCAATCTAATATTAAAACGTTATTATTTCTATATATTCGTGTGTCTAAGAAAGGGATACTGCCGTTTTCTTCTTTTTCTATGGTAAATTTCAATTTATTGTGGTATTTGTTCAATGTATTTAAAATTATATTTGCGTCTTTTCTTTTGACTATGGCGAATATGTCATCAACGTATTTTATAAGGAACTTTATTTGTATGTTGTGTTGTTTTTGGAGTTCTGTGAGAGTGTAGTTTAGTAAATCGTTCATGACTATATCTGCGATGATTGGGGAGAGGGGGTTGCCCATCGGCATTCCATGCGTTTGTGTGTATATTTTGTCGTTGTAGGTGAAATAGTTGTTGTCTTTGAGACAGAAGTCCAGATCATTCTTGAACTTGCTTCTGCTTATGCTCGTATTCTTTTCTACCTCCTCCCATTTTTGCATTATTATTTTGGATGCTAAATTTGTAGGTATATTAGTAAAAAAAGAGAAGACATCAAAAGAGAATAACATATCTTCATCACATACATTCACGCTGTTCAATCTTTCTTTAAAGTCCAGTGAATTTTTAACATTGTATTCAGCCGAAATTAGTGGTTGTAGAATTCTTCCGATGAGTGTGGACAAATGGTAACATGGAACATTGGTGGACAAGACAATTGGACGTAACGGACATTCAGGTTTATGGATTTTTGGTAATCCATATAACCGGGGGGAAGTTGCTGCTGAGCTGGTCAATTGTTGTTTTTCCTTTATGCTTATGTGTTTGCCTTTCCAAAGCTCCTGTACTATGTTATTGTTTTTTCCCTGTAATGTATTTGTCGGGTCACTTCTTATTGCTTTGTAAGTATTCTTGTCTCCTAGTAATTTGTCCATTTTTATATTGTCGTCATTTTTGTAGAGAACGACTGTTTTGTTACCTTGTCCGCGTCTGTTACGACTCTGCCCTCTTTGTGTGTTTTTAGAAAAACCTTTGTTTTGTTGTATGTTTCTAGTATAAATTTTTTTTTTAGTATAAATTTGTTTCACCTACAACGACAAAATATACACACAAACACATGGAATGCCGATGGGCAACCCCCTCTCTCCAACCATCGCAGATATAGTCATGAACGATTTACTAAACTACACTCTCACAGAACTCCAAAAACAACACAACATACAAATAAAGTTCCTTATAAAATACGTTGATGACATATTCGCCATAGTCAAAAAGACGCAAATATAATTTTAAATACATTGAACAAATACCACAACAAATTGAAATTTACCATAGAAAAAGAAGAAAACGGCAGTATCCCTTTCTTAGATACACGAATATATAGAAATAACAACGTTTTAATATTAGATTGGTATTCCAAACCAACTGCTTCTGGGCGCCTAATAAATTATTTTTCATCGCAACCTTTAAAATATAAAATAAATACTGCCAAGAACCTCATTAGCAAAATATTGACAAGCAACCATCAAACATTTCACGACGCTATATAAGAAAAATCAAAATGACACTTAGAAAGAATGATTACCCCGACTACTTGATATCAAGCCTAATCATGCAAAAACAAATGGACATCAAAAATACTAGACTTCAAACAACACACACAGGCAACAACAACCAAACAAAGCAATACTTCAGTGTCACATATATTCCTAGGCTCACAGAAAACTTCGTGCGAGATTTTATAAAAACATCAAACAAGACATTGGCTTTTAAATCAAATTGCACTTTGGCGACTTGATTTAAAAAAACAAAATTCCCTGTAGATCTCCAACAACAAAGCAACGTAGTGTATCAAATACAATGCAAAGGAAACGACGAAGAAAAATGCAACAAAGTGTACATCGGGACGACCAAACGAGCTTTAGGTACGCGACTATCTGAACATGAAGCCGATATACGAAAACAAAAACAAAGCACAGCATTAGCGCAGCATGCAATAACAAATAATCACAGAGCTGACTTTGCAGGCGCGAAAGTTTTAGATAAAGAAATGAGAGAAAGAAAACGATACACTTTAGACAGCCTACGGATACTGCAAAATAGAGAAAAGACAATCAACAGGAAGGAAGATACTGACAATATTGCCGCAGCTTATTTATTATGTTTATAGTGTTTAATGTGACAAAGTGTACCACAACTCGATGGTACCGATTTTATATGTAATTAATGGTATAATTTTTGTAAATTTTATTTATTTTCATTTTATAATTTTGTCTACCGCCACATCTAAAGTAAGTTGATTTTCAGAAGTATGTTGTATTTGTTCATCTGTTTCGTTGAGTTTTGTCTGTGGATGTATGTATATTCATAAGCATTTAAAAATTTAATATTGTAACTTTTGCATTTCTTGTTGTTTTTATTTTAAACAATAATAAATAGAATATTACGCCACTGATGATGCCAAGGAAATTTGGCGAAACGTTGGGCCGTAAGGTGGAATAAACCTTGTTTTTATTCGCACTACAACGAAATAGATCAGAATAGCTTAAAGGAAACTTAATCTGTTTTTATATCGTCTGCTGAAAATTTAAAATAAAATCATACAATTTGTGGACTATATATGTATGTGACAAATATCTTATGGTTTTACATAAGACCTTGTCAAGTTTAAAAAACTCATGTGACTGGTTTTGAAATGAATCATTTTGGTTTAAATTTTCGTTCAGAAAATTTACATTTTCAAACCAAGAAACATCAATATTAAAACATTTCGGTTTCGATTCAAAACCTTTTATGAAATGTGCAACAAAAATAAACTCGAATTAAAACATTTCTATTTGATTTTTAGGCAAATACTTGAGTATATCTTTGAACGCTTCAACAGCAAGAATTAAAACATTGAAGTTTATATTTTACACTAAAATTGGTCCTTAGCTTACACCATAGAATATGAATTTAGAACAATTTTTTTGAGTATAGATGTACAGAAGGGTATTTTGCTTTATATTTGAATAATCTATGTAAAAGTTTTAAGGTGATGCCGCGAATAAGGGTAGACATTTTGGGGTTTCATTGGTCTGAAATTAAAACCAAAATATAATTAACATTAGTCCTCTGCTAGATTGGTATATAGATCTTTTAAGTTTTGATTTCAAACCGATCATGGTTTTTCAAATTTTTGTGGACTAAATTGAGTTTATCCTCTAATAAACCATTATTAATATAGATCAAAAAACTTAAAAAATTCAACACGGGTAAAATTTTTCGGTTTCAGTTTTAAACTTTTTATCAAAAATGGTATTCATTCGAAAATGATGATCAAGTGTCTGTAATAAAACGGAAGCTAAAATAACTTAAAATGTACTTGAATCTATTTAAGGGTCTGAAAAGGTCTTTGCAAGGTCTAAAAAATAAACTAAAATTTTTGACCATGTTCGAAAAGTTGAGCAGAAATTGAGATAACTTTACCAAATTTAGTCTGGGAGTTTTTCTGCACTTTAAATATATGTGGAAAATAATGGAAACATTCTCCGGTTTTTATGTTTCCGATCTAATTTTATGAGAGTATTTAGAAATGAATGAGGTTTAATTAAAATATAAAACTTAGTTATAATGTTTTAGCGGACGTATGTATATACAATTAAAGTCTTGGCTGCCCTTCGTTCGTGCAACAAGACGAAATTATGTGCAGCGTATACGTAAAGGTAAACTTAAGTTAGAATTTCTATATTGGTATTATAAATAGTTGAAATCAGATTGTAACGACGCCCACTTTTCCCATATCGAATATTTCGAAAAATTGTAACATTGGGACAATACATACTAATAAATTGGTGAAGTTTGGCGAAGGCGTTAATATTATGATGCAAAATAGAAATTTGTTAAAATTTAGGAAGATGGGCGTTCGATGGATAGAAAGTTGTTGACATCACTTTGTAGCTTGGCAAAAGTATGCTTCTTGGTTATAATACCGAAGCAAAGCTTGTTGACGACCACTTTATTAAACAAAGTTGTTTAATGGTCTAGTCTTTACAAACTTGTCCAATATAATTATGTTGCCTAAATACACCATCAGTAGTGACGTGATCGATCTAAGTATGTATAAAAAATTTGGACAAAAAAGGCGTGACTACCAAGTACTTGTGAAGTACAATACGTAGTAATTCAGCTGTACCTCCAGAAAACTTACTTTTTTTTATTTACGGGAGCTCGAATGCGGGTTGAAGTTTAAACACAACGAATACAAAAATACCAAACTCGAATATGCAACTTCGGGCTTTTTTAGAGCACTTGATCGGCTGTTTATTTTAAAACCGATTTCGATAGTTTGTTGGTTTATAATTGACTTATTATTTCTAACGTATTATTATTTCTGAGTTATCGTTTTGCTATCGCTCAGTAATCGGGTTCTTATTGCGTTCTTATCGACTTACTACAGATGTGTCGTCAGTTCAATATTGAAGTTTTAGCGGTAGCATTTTTCTTACAAGCCGATAACGTGTCAATTACGAATTTGTAATGGACCGATAAGAAATCCATAGACTTCCTTTAACATTTTGATAGCAATTCAATAATTTACTTATAGAAAATCGATAACTTTTCATAATTTCTATGTAATTGGCAACTTTTTGTTAAAAAAATCGATACATTTTCGAAAAAAAATCGATACCTTTTCCAAACAAAAACTCAATAAACTTTAAATAAACAGTCAATGTATCTTCGATTGTAGAAATATATCTTTTTGATAACAAACCGATAAATTATAAAAACCGTTATTTCATCGATAACCTATGATATGTATAGCAAATTTATTACAATTTGATAACAACCCGGTATGTGCCTTTGTTGTTCATACAACAGCAACATCAGTTAGAAATGTGCCCTTTATTTATCAAAATTATTAAATAATAATGAGTGCTGAAAAACGTAACATACATACATTTAAACTATATAAGGTCTAAGTATACATACGTCTCTTGTAGTCATGTTACGCACAGTGTGAAGTTAATGTGGCATATAAAAATTTTCTGTAAAATTGCTTCTAATAACAAAGTAAGTAATATTGATGGCTGTTAAAAGCTACAGGTTATATTTAAAATTTCTGCTTTAAAGGAAACGTTATATCTTATTGAGTTTTTTTCCATATTTGCTTTACTAGATATTCGTTAATTAATTTTGGCGTATTTATTACGTCCTTAATAATATTACTACAAAAAAAAAAAAAAAAATCAATATGCTTTGTTGATAATAGAAAAATGTAATGAGTAGAGGCGGCCACCGTGGTGTGATGGTAGCGTGCTCCGCCTATCACACCGTATGCCCTGGGTTCAACTCCCGGGCAAAGCAACATCAAAATTTTAGAAATAAGGTTTTTCAATTAGAAGAAATTTTTTCTAAGCGGGGTCGCCCCTCGGCAGTGACTGGCAAGCGATCCGGGTGTATTTCTGGCATGAAAAGCTCTCAGTGAAAACTCATCTGCCTTCCAGATGCCGTTCGGAGTCGGCATAAAACATGTAGGTCCCGTCCGGCCAATTTGTAGGTAAAATCAGGAGGAACACGACGCAAATTGGAAGAGAAGCTCGGCCTTAGATCTTTTCGGAGGTTATCGCGCCTTACATTTATTTTTTTTTTTAATGAGTAGGTTAAGGCATGATAAAGTAAAATGTATGTTCAAAATAATATAGGTTAAGCACATATTTTTGTAATAAGTAAAGAAGTGATTCAAGTATAAGTTCATAGCTAGAGAACCGCATATAGAATTTTGAGGTATTTGGTAAAAGAGTTGACGAGGGCGCTAAAAATGAGTCACATGCTTACCCAGCAATGAAATCTTCTAAAATAATGTTTCGGTTTCGGTTTTGCTCTCTCAAATGAACAAGTATTTCGGATCTATTCTTTCAAAGTGATATAAGAAACAAAATGTGCCCATAACTAGAGAGGAATTTATTAAAATTAATTTTGTGCTAATCCTATACTATGGGACCTTGTACTTAGGCCTTCGATTAAGCAATGTTATAAAAATTATTCTACGAAATTTAGATACCTGATTTATGGGTAGTCATGCAGTTCTCTACTATGGGTTTAAGGGTGTCTTTACGCTTTGAAAAGTAATAAATAAATAAATAGTAGCAAGACAAAAAATGGCTTTTGTTGGAAAAAGGGGGCATATTCGTGCAACATCTATTTTGGTTTGAATATCGTACTGTACGATTGTCATTGGTGAGTAGCCTAATCTCGTGCTATGAAATACTTTTTGTTTTGAAATAAAGCTATAGTAGTATCTATTCTCGAGTATCTTCACCTCCTTCAAACTTATGCTGCTTTTTAGACAGTTATGGCAATATGTTCCTGGGCTGTTTGAATTGGGGTCAGTTGTACAAGCTCTGATAAATGTAGTGAGAATTTTATGACTAAATATTGTTGCCCTGTTTAGCATATCAGAAACTTTTGAAATCATTTATTCATCACCATTGATAACAACAACATATAATTTGGTGCGTGTTGCATTAACTGACCTGGTTTAGCTATAAAATGCAAAAATAGTTCGACCTACGTATCGTTGAAGTTCTGAAAGGCTAACTGAAAAAGAAATACAACTTGAAACGGACACTACACAATATAAAAAGGGTTTTCCAGGCCTTTTTAAACTGAATATTTTTTATTGGTTTATTTTACTTACATAAATAACAGCAGCGATGAAGATCTTAAAAGTCAAAGTTGCCTTGTAGGGTGGTCTTTTTAGACAAACGTGGAGAAACGGTATCTAACGCTTATGGTTTGGATTACGAAAAAATAATCATTAGCAGTTTCTGTTTCGGAAAAGAAAACTTTTTTGTTGTGGAAGTGTACACTGATCCTGTTTTGAAAAATATCGGTTAAAGTTTCGAGTTTACCCAAGAAAAGGGGTTTAAACGGTTACAGTTTCGACTATGGAATATTTCTGTTTAGAACAAATATTGTTGCAGCTCAGTTTTGAAAAGGGATACGATTCCAAACGGTTACGGTTTCAATTATAAAAAAGGAAACGGATACGACTTTTATTATTAAGAAGGAAGAAGTTACTGTTTAAATTATGAAAAGGAAAACGATTACGGTTTCTGGTTTGAAAAATAACAAGGCCCAAACTATTATGGTAAAGATTATGAAAAGGCAAACTTGATTATGAAGAACGAAAACGTAACGGTTTATGTTTTAATCGGGGATTGCACGTATTGCTTTTTTAAATGTATGAAAACATTTATTTGAAGCAATTTTTTAATTTTATTATGTATTTAATAATTTGGGAAAAATTTAAACAACGTGACATCAGGACGGACAAGGCGACAGCTGTTTCGATTATACCTTGTAAATCTCTTCAAGGCTTTTCTCCCGGGAGTGGAAGTCGAACCCGCACTCCTACGATAGTTGAAATGGTTACAAACGCATTCAGATACGTCATGCCTTAGTTGTTGTAAAGTTTTTCCCAATTGCCTTCTTATGTGTTAAAACTATGCTTGGTACGACGGTTTTCAAAGAAACTTTGGTATTGTTGCTGTTTTTGTTCTATTTATAGAACTACAACGAATTAATCAATTTTCTCTGTTTGTATGATTTAATCGGGGATTGCCCGTTGTTTGTTTTTTAAATGTATGAAAATATTTATTTAAAGCAATTTTTTAAAGCATGACGTAGTTGAATGCGTTTGTAACCATTTCAACTATCGCAGGAGTGCGGATTCGACTCCCACTCCAGGGAGAAAAGGCCTTGAAGAGATTTAAAAGGTATAATCGTAACGGTTTCTGTTTGAAAAAGAAAACGCATCAACGGTTAAGGTTTCGATTTGGAAAATGACATATTCGATCAAAAAATCTTACTAACAGTTAGCATTAGACTATAAAATAAGAAACGGTTACGTTTTTGTTCTCGTAACATAAAAAAAAACTTCAAACTGTTATGGAATCGGTTTGGAAACGAAGATTATGAGAAGGGATACGGTTATGGATACTATTTTAAAATTGAATACGGTAACGGTTGCAAACGGTTATGATTTCCGTTTTCGTATGGTTGTTAAGACCATGGAACTGTCTATTTATGACACAATCGGTTGTTGGTTCAAACTTTTGTGTATACTTCTTCTCATAGCGATGAAAATCTTAAGGGATCAGGTGGAAGTTTCTCTATCAATTTGTCTCGTGTAACTGTTTGACTTCTCCTACAATTTGGTAGGCCCCATATGTTTTATATCGATTCCGATTGGCATCTGCAAGGGGAAGAATTTTCGCTGGGAAGCTATGGTTGATGTTGCTTTTCGCGCGCCTTGAAGTCAGAATCTTCCATGTGCTAGATGTGCACGCTATCACCATACGACGGCGGCCGCTGAGCATATACCTAACTATTTTTTTTTTTTTTTTTGGGATTTTGGATTTATGGCAGTGGTCTATGACCATAGCGGCAAGTACAAAATCAAAATTGTCTTTCTAGATTGTCGTTTCATTTCATATGTTCCCCCGTTATTCACAATAGCTTCGTTAGTCAGTTATATTTAAATTCCGTTATTTCGCGTAACAAAGCTAATTTTTGGTTTTTAACCACGCCAACTATTTGTCACTTCATGTTGAGAGGATAAAAGATATATTTAAGACAGCCTAAGGATGGCCCGTCAATCCCAATCTCCCAACTTCACAAACAGGGAAGCGTCATCACATCCCTCCAAGCTGTTTTTTGTTTCCAGCTCAACCAAGCCTAAAAATATTTTTAGTTGAGTAGTAATAATTAAGGATTTCTAAGTACCAAAAAGGCTTCCTTTTTAGGCAGTAAATTCCGTGGCAATACAAAAAATGTTTCCTCCATCAAAACTAACAACGTCCAAAGTAGCAACCCTTTCCGACGTATGCATATTCACCATAAAGTCCGCCCGTTTTCCATGCTCTCAACAGACCATTACTTTTAAAGTATTTTTGAAATTTTCACAATGCGCTCTCTATGCTACCGACGTCGGCAACAGCAACACTGTTCACCATTTCCTACAAATAATAACTACAACCGGTCTACTAAAAACAATTTATGAACGTAGTTATAGTGTTGCAGTTGTTAGTATAAATAACGGTATTTTGTGTCTAGTGAAGTACAATCATCAGGCAAGCAAAGAATGAAAAGAAATTCCAAAAGAGAAAAAAAAAATTAAAAAGGCAGTCGATGTTATGCTTTAGGGTGATTGGGGTTCCAAGTTGTTGCATGGACAAATATGGCGTTTCGCGTGTGGAGCATACCAGTATGGCACTTAGATATACTTGTATGATTAAATACATATGTACACACATATATACACACATATTTCTATATTAGCTAATAACTAGCATACTCGTACCACAAGCTAAATGATAAAACACTACTTCGTTCCCTCACTGCAAAAATCCCCTTTATAAATTCCCCCGTTTAGTGTTTAGTAAGTAGTTTATGACCCGTAAAGTTCCACTAGAAATTTGGCGCTTACCAATTATGTGGTAATTAATTTAATTTGGTGTTGCTTTTGGCATTTCGTTGCTTAAACGTGTGATGTGTATTTTTACAAACATAAACAGATATATATAGAAGACATTAAATGGTCATTTTAGCGAATTCGTGTGACGGCCATTTTGTGGTGGTAGCGTTTTCGCCTATCACACCGAAGGCTCGTGGTTCAAGTTCTGCGATTAGCAAAATCGAAATACTTTGAAAATAGATCTCGATGCGGGGCTACCCCTCGGTAGTGGTTTGGCAAACACACACGTACATAATTAAATTTGGAGGAGAATATCGGCCTAAATCTCCTTGGAGGTAAATCGGACCAAGTGTTCATTCGTGTTTTTTTTTTTGTTCATGCAAAATATAACTCTAAAGTCACGTTGCTGTTTTCAAGCTGCGGACGCTGGTCATCGACCAATTTATTAGGCAGTTCGACCGAAGGCCAGTCAAACTCACGGCGTATGCCTGGGGATCTAGAGTTGGGTTAAACGAGAAAAATACAGCACAAACCTAGGAATTATACCAGTTAGTAAGTTGTGATAGAAACCGCATGTGCAAGAGAGAGTGAAGAGGGAACTTTCGTGGCTCTATATGCACGCAGGAAGAAGCTGAGATGCACTTACGGTCTATCGCCCAAACTATCTCATTGGGGTACGGAGGCTTTGCAAAAGGGTGCGGAAATGGCAGAACACATTATGCACCTGTATAGAGATGGTTCCAAATTACTATGTTTATCCAGAAATATTTAGATACCACAAACTGCCAAATCACAGCAGAATCTTTCCACGTAGAAAGCAGCATAAATTCTGGAGGAAGCGTGCTTAAGCTGCGGTCCCGTCAATGTATAATGATAGTCATGCGGCGGCCAAGGCAATAATATCACACAGTATGGAATGAAAAGAAGCATTAGAAAGTCTTCGCTCAGGCCGGGCCATACATTTTTATTGAATTCCCTGACATAAAAGTGTAGAAGATAATGAAAAAGTCTGCTGATTTGGCGATGAATCGACCGCATATGTCTAAATCCGTTTGTTATAAAAGAAAAGGAGAAAGGAGTTGCATATGATCCATAATGCAGGAAAAACGTGAATAGAAGCGCGGGGCTGCAACATTTCTAAGATCATGTCCAAATCCTACGATGTTTGACTGACACAGTTGCTTATATCTCTTAAGGCTCACGATGGGCATATTAACTGGACACTGCCTTCTGGCGACACAGGCGTTCGCCTGGATAAGGCCACAACTACAAAGATCGACAGAGTCGCCGGATATCAAGGCAGCCAGTTAGCTAATACATTGAAAACTTATTATTTTCGCCAAGAGGACGGAGTTATTCTATAACATATGTTCTTGCAGCAAATTGGGGTTCTTACGTCTGGTCGTCAAAAAAATTATGGTAGCGCTATGAACACATTCAGTCTATTTAAGGTCTTTACCGACCGGCCAGTTCAACCAATCATCCGATAAACTTAAAATTATGTATGCCGTAGATTTATTGATTTTGTCATGCAAGGGGGTATTTATTTTTGCGATAAGTGAACTTAGGATTGAGTTTTTTTCGAGGTAACAGGGTTGTTGGTTCTATCCGCAGTTTATAAATAATAGCACTTTCGCAACTTATGTACGTAATAATAGCGTTTGGTGTTGCACCAGTGCTATGTAGTGTCTGTTTCTCACAATTTGCTTGCTTAGTTTTGTTCGTCGAGAGAACATTTTACTTCCCAGTTGGCAATTGGCACAAAATATATGGATTCTTCTTTAAAATTACGGCTAAGATTTGTGTTACTGTCTGCCCTATTTTTTTGTTATCGATGTTGATAGTCATTTGTATTTATCTGGTGCCTCCGGAAAAAGCACCACTCTGGCCCAACTCGATCCTCATTCAACTGCGACTTATTCTATGCATGAGAAATTTCCGATAGAGTAGTCAGGTGATTTTTTTGAGTTGCTATGAAATAAGGTAAACCGCTGTCAGATAAAAAGTATTACTAATTTTTATACCCAGCTGTACTTGTACACAGGGTATTATAACTTTGATTGGATAATGGTTGGTTGTAGAGGTATACAGGTATCGAGATAGATATAGACTTCCATATATCAAAATCATCAGTATCGCAAAAAAATTTGATTTGATTGTCTGTCCGTCCGTCCGTTACAACGGTCACTTGAGTAAATATTGAGATATCTTTACCAAATTTGGTACACGAACTTATCTGGGCCCAGAATATATTGGTAGTGAAAATGAGCGAAATCGGATGATAACCACGCCCACTTTTTATATATATACCATTTTGGAGAACACAAAAAACTTGATTATTAATAAATAACACACCTAGAATGTTGAAATTTTACGTGTGGGCAGAGATTGAAACTCTTGATAAAAATTAGAAAAAAATGTTTAAAATGGGCGTGGCACCGCCCACTTGTGATAAAATCAATTTTACAAATATTATTAATCATAAAAATCGTTAAACCTATTGTAACAAAATTCGACAGAGAGGTTGCCTTTACTATAAGGAATGCTTTGAAGAAAAATTAACGAAATCGGTTTACGACCACGCCCACGTTTATATAAAAGACTTTTAAAAGGGTCGTGGACGAATCAAATATGCTATATCTTTGCAAAAAGGAGCTTTATATCAATGGTATTTCATTTCTCAAGTGGATTTATAGCAGTAAATAGGAAAAACTTCAAATTTTCAAAATGGGCGTGGCACCGCCCCTTTTATGACTAAACAATTTTCTATGATTCGGTAGCCTTAACTTGAAAAAAATTAACGGATCGTAATAAAATTGCGTACACAAATTTTCCTTCTAGCAGGAAATATTTCTAGAAAAAATGGTAGAGATCGGTTGAAGACAACGCCCACTTTTATATAAAGGATCATAGATGAAAATAGTAAGCTATATCTTAGCGAAAAAGAGCTTTGTATCAGCTCTTTACTTTCTAAATTGAATTATAACATTAAATTGGAAAACACTAAAATTTTTGAAAATGGGTGTGGCACCGCCCCTTTTATGACTAAGCAATTTTCTATGTTTCGGGAGCCATAACTCGATGAAAAATTAACATATCGTAACAAAATTGGGTACACATATTTTCCTTATAGCAGGAAATATTTCTAGTAAAAATGGATACGATTGGTTAAGGCCCACGCCCACTTTTATATAAATGACTTTAAAAAGGGTAGTAGGCAAAAACAATAAGTTAAATCTTAGCGGAAAATAGTTTTGCACCAACCGTATTTTGTGCTATTTTAACAAGAAATTGAAAAAAATTAAAATCTTGAAAAATGGGCGTAGCACTGCCCCTTTATTACAGTGTATTTCCCAACGTTTCTGGAGCCATATCTCGACGAAAAATTTGGTGTGCATATATGTATGCCTTTTAACAGGAAATATTTTCAGTAAAAATAAACTAAATCGGTTAAATCGCCTTCTTTTATAATAAAAGAATTTGTAAAAGTGCGTAGATGCAGGTAATAAGCTATTTCTAATAAAAGTTGGAAAATTTCGTTAATAACCCTGCCCTTTTTTGTAAAAAAGGTTTTTTGTACAATGGCACTTGTGTGTTTATGTTTATTGTTCTGTTATATCTTTATTTTAACCCGCCGATAGATTGGGGCGTCTGGCCAGACAAGAAGGCTTTATTTTCGTGAATAACTTTACTGCTACCCACCCGATCAAAGCTTTAGTGACTTTTTAAGTTTAGAGGCGGTCTTTATAATAATCCCGAAATCGATATTTTTTCTTTTTATTATATCTATTTTTTTGTACCAAAGTTGATTATGTCATATTTTAGCGTTGTCGTCTTATACATACATATTTTTATGCCTATAAAACCCCATAGATCGAATTCATTTCAAAATTTATCAATAAAAATTCAAATATTTGTGGATAAAGTTCAAAGTGTAAAATTTCGTCTGGCCAGACGTCAACGCTAAGATGTGTTGAACATATTCACCGCTAATGGGAGGGTTAAAATAAACAGTAGGGAAAAATCCATATCTGAGGGAAAACTGCATTATTACCTGCTACAGGTCATGGGTGTTAGCCTCTGTATCCTTTTTGCTTCTTTTAAACGAAAATTAGTTCATAACATGTATATGTATTACACAAAACAAACAACAACAGCATTTCAAGTATACAGCTGGGTATGTAATGTTCGGTTTCACCTTCCTTACTTGTTTAAGCTAGCTTCTGCTTGCATAAGAATTGAACTTAAAGCATCGCTGGGGTATCTATACCTGAAACTATAAATGTCGGCTTTTTTAAGAAGTTCTCCGACGGCTTATTTTCAGTGACATCCGGAATCGATAAGTTAATATTGCATTATCGACAGGGAAGTGTTATCGTCGAGTTATCAGTTTGTTAGGCGTTTAATCGCAAAGACATTGACTTGTTATTAGTCTCTTATGGGCTTGTAATAATCGGGTTATAGGTCTGTCAATGATTTTATAGTGAATTCTTCTCAGTATCTGTTTCATAAAAAACTATGGGTCGTCGATAACATGCCGATAATAAATTGGCAACTTTTTGATAAAAAATATTAAACATTCTTATATCAAATTTGTACATTTTTGATAGAAAATTGAGACATTTTCGATGACTTTTTGATAAAAAAAAAACGATAACACGCCAATAAAAAATTGATAATACTCCGATAACAAATTATTAACTCTTTTGTAGCAAATCGATAACTTTTTCATAACACAGCGATAACTTGTCGATAAATAATCCTCATATTTTTTGATAATAAATTGATAAAATATCGATTACTTTTTGGTAACAAATTGCTAACTTTTTGCAAAAATGTCGATCACTGTTGACAAATAATCGAGAATTTTTGCATTTCAAAGTGATAAATTTTCGATAACAAAACCGTAACTTGTCGACAAGAAATCAGTTACTCATTGATTAAAAAAAAACTTTGCGCGATATACACCCGAGGACAGATAGCCCAAACTTCTCTTCCGATTTGCAGCATGCTCTTTTTGATTTGCCCTACAAAATACAGACCCCGAACAGCTTCTGCAAGGTAGATAAGTTGTCACTCGGAGTGTTGACCTTATCACTGCTAATTTTTTTATACTATATCGACAACTTCTGGATCAATAATCAATACGTTTTTCTATATTAAATTGATAACTTTTTTTTGCATATCGATAATTTTTTGAAAAAAAAAAATCGTAAATTTTTTGTCAATATATCGATAACTCGTCGAACAACAAGAGTTAAATTTTCGATAAAAATCGATAACTTTTCAATTAATAATCGATAAATCGAAGATATAAAATCGGTAACTCATTGATTACCTTTGTTATCGATAAGACATTAGTAAAAAATTCGACAGCAAATCGGAAAAAAATCGATAACTCTTCGATAACGCACCTAGACCAAATCTACAGTTCAACAAAATCTGACTGTTATAATATGCCGTCCGCGTTCGGGCCAAGTTTCGGTTTTGACTTTAAATATTCCTTTTTCTTTCCACTCCTTTTCTTTTTCGTTTTCGTAATCACCTCAGATTTTAGTCCTACCTTTTGCGACCAAGTTAATATGAGCACGTCGAAAGTTCTAGGAGTTATGCAGGCTATGGCTACTTAAATGCTATAGATACCGAGTTCACTCCACTTCCAGTACATGTACAAGTTTAAAGCTTGTTTGAGAGTTTTTTGTTTTATCTCTGAACTGGCTTATCGTTTTCGCAAAAGTTGACCAAAATATATTCATAACAGCTTATTTAGCAACTCATATTTCGCTAATGCCACTAGGAGCCTTAAATGCATTCTTTATGAAGTTAATTATAATACGGTGCAAGTGTTGAGCTCATTTTAAAGATAATTTGTTTTTTTCACTTAAGCAATTTGCGAGTAGCTTATGCGCTTCCGCGTACTGGAGAGGTCATTCCTTTAACGAACGTATAATAACTTGCAATTAAAACAAAATGAGATGAACAAAGAATAACTCAAAAGGTGTTGAAAATAAAAAGTCAACATAGTTGAATGTACATCTACTCAAGAATGGTGTACGTAAAAATATATGTAAGTTTATATATCTCTACCAATGTTTGATCCCGTATAGAGTACGAAGTTACACAAGTCTATAAATATTTTCACACAAACTTTCTCAGCTGCATACTCGTGCTTATAAATATGTTTATCTATTTTCTCTTAACTCTCCAACAAAACTTGCTGCTAAAAGAAAAGTTATGTCTCGACGCAATCCTTCTAGTTGAATGCACGAGGCAATTCAGGTGAAATAAAGAGGACAGTTGAAATGCGGATAAATAAATAATAAAGCAAAAATGTAAATGTAATGCAAAAAACATGACAGGGAAGAAAACTTGAATGTATGAAAGAATGAACAAGGCAGTTATTGAGTAGGCAGTCCTGCCTTGACAAGTTGGAGCTTAATGAAAAGACTGTAGTTACAGTTGACTTTAAGTCTGAGATTTTGCTTGGTTTCCCTAAGGTGGATATTCATTTTATAACGCCTCTGCATTACTTAACACTTCAATGATTATAAACAAACAAAACAGAGGATATACATATTTATTAATAATGTGTCTGTTAAAGCCAAGTACGTAAGTACGAGTAACTTCGTTACAAAGACAGAATACGTATTTAAACATTTAAGAAATCTCTGTTGATCCAGACCTGAACTGAAACATTTATTACTTACAACAGTGCAATGAAGATGTGGTTTTATCGCTGGGAAAGCAGTCCCACTCGCGCAGTAATGCTCAATCCGATTTACTAGATTATAGGACGATGAGGACTGCAGAATATGCCGCCGATTGTCTGGGTGAAAGAAAATCTAAATATATATATTTCTTCTGTACGTGTGTTTGTGACTGAACTCCTCTTAAACGACTTGACCGGTTTTGGTGAAATTTTGTGTGTGCTCATGTGAATTTGAAAATGCTTTAGATTCACTACTTGATACTCTTTCTTTCTTATTTTCCGATCTTCTTGAAATTCGGTGCACTTCGCTTGCTTATTATTTGAGAAACTTTTCTTTCCGGTATTGACCAGGGCTAACCTGTTCGTTGAAATTCGGTGGGTATTTTAAAAACTTTTCTTTCCGGGCAGAAGACCAGGGATCGACCCTATTCGAAAAAATTTATTTACGATGCGGTTTGTTGAAATTCAGCATATTTGCCCTTTTTGGGCAAGTTAGTATTTGAGAAACTTTTATTTCCGGGAAGAAAGACTGGGGCCGAACTATTCCAAAAAATCCAATTTATGAATTTCAGCACAAGGGCGCGTTTTCAGCTAGGTTAGTATTTGAAAAAATAAAAGACCAGAGATCCTCATATTTCAAAAAATCTTCTTTATGACGCAATTTGCTTGAAATTTAGTACAGGGGTACCTCTTTGGCGAAGTTAGTATTTGAGAAACTTTGCTTTCCGGTTTGAAGTTTATCATTAGGCAGCCCTTCGAATAGACTACTCTTTAAAATGTGTTTTCACATCACGGGGGAGAGACAGGGATTAAGCATGTAGTGTTGGAGGGAGAGGCGAGAATTTTAAAGTTTTTTTTCCCAGAAGCTACAATAAGAAAAACGCCTCTGTATATATATCGTAGAGAAGAATATTATCGGACAGGAAAATGTTACAATAATTTATCTATGTCATAAATATAAATATGATTGCGATTTTAAAAATTGTAGTGTTGTATAATTTCGTTGTGATTTATGGAAACATATAAATTGAGATTGGTCGGTCAAGTGAAGCAGGTACTTCACATTTCGTAAAGGGATTCAATATATGAGGGAATTGAAGTTAGAGAGGTAGAAGAAATGGAAGTGGGACTGGAATTAGGAGTGTTAGTGATAATGGTTGTACCGCCAAGAGGCGGGGAAGACATTGCTCCCGCGGAAACTACGTATATAGCAGCTATGGGCGGTTGTGCGACCAGCAGCGCGTACTTATTCTGGCTTAAGCGCAAACTACGGAAAGCCATAATTTGGGAGTAGAAAAGTGCCACAAGAGTTTTATAGAAATAACGGGGTCGACCGTTGTTGGGATCTGGCTCAAGATACTCAGATCGGTGCAACCATCCTTCACACGTGATACACTGGCGGGGTATGACCATCATATATATATTCTTATTCGGCGAATACTGCAAAACCTCCTGACGTAAAATCAACCGGAAAACTTAAAGCTAATTTTAATAATAATAAGACCCTAAATCATGATCGCATACGAAATCCATGAAGATACACTTTTGTAATCTATACATATAACAAGTAGTCAAGTTCGCTTTTATTTAATTGTCTGATCAACGCCCTAGATTGATGAGGAGTGGGCTGACTAGCACCCAGGACCTATCTAATTATTTTCTAGCTGTTAGTATTAATATTACTTGATGAAAGTATTGTTTTCAATAAAACCGTTACGATAGGTTTAACGATTTTTGATTTATGATTAATAATATTTGTAAATTTGATTTTATCACAAGTGGGCGGTGCCACGCCCATTTTAAACATTTTTTTTTAATTTTTATCAAGAGTCTCAATATCAGTCCACACGTCAAATTTCAATATTCTAGGTGTATTATTTACTAAATAATCAGGTTTTATGTGTTTTCCAAAATGTTATATATATAAAAAGTGGGCGTGGTTATCATCCAATTTCGCTCATTTTTAATACCAATCTATTTTGGGTCTAGATAAGCTCGTGTACCAAATTTGGTGAATATATCTCAATATTTACTCAAGTTATCGTGTTAACGGGCAGACGGACGGACATGGCACAATCAAATTTTTTTTTCGATACTGATGATTTTGGTGTATGGAAGTCTATATCTATCTCGATTCCTTTATACCTGTACAACCAACCGTTATCCAATCAAAGTTATAATACCCTGTGCTCAAGTACAGCTGGGTATAAAAATCAAAATCTGTGTGTGTGTGTATGTGTTCCCTATGGAAACGTATTTTCCACACTTCAGTCATCACCAACTTTTGGCTATAGTTTCCTTCGATCAAGACGAAGGTGTTTTATATTTCAGAACTAAGAATTTTAAATTAAAATTTTTTTTCAAATTCACGTGGGCCACTGGGTGGAGCGGCAAATTTTGTACGTCAGCAAAAGTTACTCATACGCCATGTACGTACTTATCTGCAGAACTTTTGTTTGATCATAGCATTGAATCCGCAAAAACTTAAAGCGATTGCATGGAGTGATTTAAAAGTTTTTATTAAATTTAAACATTCCATTGTAAAAATGGCTGTCTATATGAGATGATAGACAAAAACTATGCAGCTACAATATTTTGATTAAATTATGAGATTTTGAGTATGAATTGTGTGTGACAAAATAAAATTTGAAAAATAAAGCAAAGAATGATAAATTAAAAGAATGAGGAATCTAAGAAAAAAGAAGGAGAGAGGTAGAGGATGTAAAAAAAAAGAAGAAAGAGAGATAAGAAAGTTATAAAGGGTAAGAATGAGAAAAATTGGGAGATACATTTCGAAGAAGATCAATAAAATCTTATATACTGATTCCTTGACTTTGATTAACGAGAAGCATCTCGTTAAAATACACCTTCTTAATTAGATTAGTATCTGCCCAACCCAAATAACGCCGGGTACCGTGCTAGTATTCTATATAAAAGACATATTATTAAAATTCAATAAGAACAAACAAAGCAATAGCCAAGCTAATGAACTACTAAATCTATATTAAAGCCAATGCGTCACATCAGATATGCTTACATGAGAATTGCATTCAACCAGCTAACAAGTGCTTTATTTTCTTTCATTTTTGCTTGCTTGTAGACCACTTCATTTTAAAATAAACAGCGCATCAACGCACCTCAGACAATCTCTCTGAGCCCTTGGGTACATCACGATCCAATGCGGCTATGGAATTTATTTGCATGTGTTTGTCTTTTTTTTTGTTCTTATTTGGTTTGGATGTCAACTCTTTGACTGACTGTCGTTGATGTTTTGCTTTCATACTGGCTTATTTGCTAGCAGCCACTCTTTTCACAATTTCATCTCATGATTTTTTCAAATTTTCTTGTTATTTTTTTCCACATAATTTTGTGTTTTGCCATTCTTTTGTATTTTCTTCTACACAATAGCACTCGGGCGTTGTTCGGTCGTCATGATGTTGGCTTATAAGCACCTTCCCTTTACCATTGTCACCATAGTCCATAGGGACCAGCCCTTTGTATAATTTTGTTAGCTGAGCTATTCTTCTTTAACTCTCCACCATATTTACGCTTACCTTTATTTTAATGAGCATCGAATAAATCCACTGAAGCTGAAATTACACGCTTTACATATTTTTACGAACAACATGAGAAGCTTTAAAATGCCAAGACACAATCATATCAGATGCATTTTTGTATTTGGTTTACCACCTGAAAGACACACCTGTTTACGGTGACACTTTAAAATGTAAGAGGTGTGAGCGTACGGCATGGGCGTATGCAATGTTGGGTCAACCTAGTCTTAGCAAATATTTTCAATGCTGCTTTTTTCTCTGACAATCTCTTGGAAAGTTACATAAACTAAGTAGTTTCATGAAAAAAAGGCGTGAATGCCAAGTACTCGTGAAGTTAGATGTGTAAACATACAGGTGGACGCCTTGGAAACTAATGTTTTTAAGCTAACTTGAGCTTCTCCAGCGGTTGAAGTTTAAGCACAACAGAGCTAGCTTTAACAGAATCAAATAGTTTTTGGTTTGGACTTTTTGAGAAGAGTTACGTCGGCTTCTTTTCGGGTACCACTGATTTCGATAAGTTATCTTTCTATTAAAGGTTTATTATTGACAGCGAAATCTAATCGTCGATTTATCGAGTTGGTATAAGCTTGTCATCGTCCCTTTATTGTTGTTGTTGTTTTTTTTTTCTAGGAAAGTTTTACAGGTACATATCGCATACTTAGATCAATAGTGAGCTAACTCAAAAATCAGAAATTTTGCATACTTTCAGAAGCTTCAATTCAATGCCTACCGATCTTTATACTTAATTAAATTTTAGTTTCACTTATCATCAAGTCGAGAGTTGACGAAAACTAAAATAAACATTGGTGTATATGGCAAAGCCAATCAGTTATTTACCTTTCCTGAATAATATTGTGACTTTTTGAGTTGATCGCTGTTTTGTTCTAGGTGTGCGATATCTTTTTTATAATAAACCGATGTGTCATCGTTAACAAATCGATAAAATACCGATAACGAAATTGGTAAGAAATTGAATACTTTCGATAACACATCGACATATTTTTGATAACCAAATGGATAACACGCTGACAAAATATTGAGGGTACTCACATAATTAATCTGTAAGTTTTCGAATACAAATTGATATCATTTTGATAAAATATCGATAAAATTTTTGTAAAAAATTTATAACTTTTAAAACAGTAAACAAATTTTCGTTAGCACTCCGATAAGAAATTGGTAAAAATCCGTTATCAGGTTGAAAACATATCGATAACTCGTCGATTGAAAACATTTTATTTTATCTTATCTTATTTTATTTTATTTTATTTTATATACTTTATTTTATTTTATTTTATTTTGTTTTATCTTATTTTATTTTATTTTTTTTATTTTATTTTGTTTTATTTTATTTTATTTTAATTTATTATATATTATTTTATTTTATATACTTTATTTTATTTTATTTTATTTTATTTTATTTTCTTTATTTTATTTTATTTTATTTTATTTTTTTATTTTATTTTATTTTACTATATTTTAATTAATTTTATTTTATTTTATTGTATTTTATTTTATTTTATTTTATTTTATTTTGTGTTATTTTACTTTATTTTATTTTATTTTTTTTTATCAGGGGTTCGAATCGATCTTAAGGCCTGACTATACTTATTTTATATTATTATTGTTATGGTAAATTTTTTCTTAAATGAACAAATTGTTTTTATATAAGGAACAAATTTTAGACAACTGCCAAAGCTCGTGGTATAGATCCATTTCCGGAACTGCTAAAATCCTTCATCGGCAACGTTTACGCGCCGCTGCTGTAACCATTCAGCTACCACAGCGGTTGTTTTTTTGTCGTCATTATTTCTACTTCTATCCTGTTTCTTGTCAATTAATTCTCACAGCGCTGCGACATCTGTCGCAGATTCGAAAATTCAACTTGTTGAATGGCAATGATGCCACAGTGTCATATTCATTGATACTTTTTCCACGTGCTCTGGGACCTACTAACATTTTGTGTTGTTACAACAATCTTCTCAAAGATAAAATGAAAGCACGAGTCAGCGGTTTGTCGCTTTTCCTTGAATGTGTTCAAAGAATCTTCTGCCAATTTTGAACTTCTCCCAGGTTTTGAACTTTTATCTGCAATTCTCTGCGGCCGCCGTGGTGTGGCTATAGCGTGCTTCGCCACCATAACGAAGATTGTGAGCTCAACTACCGGTCTAAGGGCACATCGAAAATTTAGAGACAAGTTTTTTCAATAAGAAAAAAGCTTTTCTATGCAGGGTTGCCCTTAGCCGGTGATTTGGCAAAAACTCCATGTGTTTTTCTGCCATGAAAAGTTTCTCAGGAAAAACATGTAGTTCCCGTCCCGCCTATTTGTAGGAAAAATTAAAGGGGGCACGTTGCAAATTGGAAAAGAAGGTCGGCCTAAAATTTCTTCGGAGGTTATCACGACTTGCATTTATTTTTTTTTTTAACTCTCGACTCAAAGGCAGAATTTGATTAGGTGACATGAAATTTTAATTTCTTTAGCCAAAATTGTTGATAAAAGTTGAGAAGCCGTTCATGAAGGCTCAAGCTATTTTTATGTTTTTATAGCCTCAGTTGAAAATAGCAATATGCGCCAAAAAAGATATTGGCGAAAAAATATTAAATGCATTTGCCGTCGAGACGCAAGATATTTAAATTTTGGTTTTTGAAGCAAAGCAGTTTGATTTTGTCAGTTGCAAGCGGAAACCGTCGTAAATTAGAAAGTCGGAGCTTCCGAAAACTTACAGTAACTGATATTTTGTGTTTATTTGTGCTTTTTGTTTTTGAAATTTGTTACAAGATGAGACGGTGTACGTAATACACCTCCCGCCATTTTCTAAACGATTTACCTTGACCTTGACTTATTTTATTTGGAAATCAAGCATAAAATCCCTCGCTGATTATTGAACAAATAGGAAGGTTTGAGGAGCTTTCGATGAAAGCAAAATTCAAAATAAAATAAAAATTGTTTGACGCCGCCCTTAAAAAAATCATGTATCCGCACTGGGTAGTACGAAAAAGTCACAAGCAAATTTAGTCAAATTTTTTCTAACAAATTTTTTTATTTTTGATAGTTCACTTCTATGAATTTTGCAGCTGAAGCTTTGCCAACCAATCCAAAAACTTTTTCGGAGAATTAGAAGATTCGAGAAAATTTATCGAAAATCAACATTTTTTTAATCTTTGGTTAGTTTGCAGTTTGAAACCGAACAATTAACTTTCGTCTATTAAACTAAAAGTTATATAACTCTCAAATTCTTATTGCCTTTTGATAGTTATTTTTCCGAGGGATGTGTAATATATTTATTTTTAATTTTTTTATGGAGTAAAAAAAACTAGAATACTTTCCGAAAGAATTTTTTAACATTGAATTCGAATTTCAGTAGACACACAATTCGTCCTTTGATGGACTTAAATTGATTGGGATACATAACTGCATACTCGAAAAAAATTTCAGAAAACCCTAACTAAATAGTTTAAAAATTTCGTAAAATTTTCTCGAGTTTTCGAAATTTCAAAAAACTTTTTGGGATTAGGTTGCAAAGTTTCAATTACATTATTAAACATTTTTTTTTTTTTTTATATTAGAAACTTTTTTTTTTAATTATCGAAAACAAAAAGAAGAAGAATTTAACTGTCGAAAGTTGAAAGAAATTTCTTCTGCTATTTTGGTGTTCGCTACTGTAAATGTGAACTCTGTAGAATATGCTACGATATTCCGTGGGTGCACCAAAAAACATTGTAGGAAGAATATTTGAATCTAGCGAAGCATATGCGACGGCGTGTGCTATATTTCTCCGAACGAAGCGTAGTCATATAAAATATTCTTAAAATTATTGATAACTCAAAGATATATGGGAAGGTTGAACGACGACTCAGCTTTTGCTAAAACCGGATTTAAAGATCCCCATTTTGATAGGTATTGTGGTCACTTTCGACTCAATCTTACACGAATTATTTAATCAAAGAAAAGTAAAATTTTTCATCACTTTGCATTGTTGGAATTCTTCCCCCAATTTCATTCGATTGTTTTCTACGCTCCTGGCAAAATAAATTTATGTGTGTCTACTAGTATACACATATATTTTTATGCCAACATATGTGTTTGTAAACAAATATTCGTATAATCTCGACTAAGCGCTTTGTAATTACGAAAAAAAGAAACAAAATATTTTTAATAGAGAAAAAAAAAAAAAAAAAATCCACTTGGACCCGCTTTTAGCGCGCTCATATAATCCTAACGGTGTTTTAATTATATGCGTACATATGTTATACTTTGTATATACAACTGTCGTTTGTAATTCGTAGATTATGGCACCTCTTTTCTTTGTAATTAAATTCATGCTTTGTTTTTTCTCCGCACTCAATCTGTTTGTTTGGGCTGAGACGTCTTCCTTCTTTTTGTTCTTCAATGTAATCGGGTTTTATAAGTAAAAACAATTTAAATTTAACACATGGACGAGAGTTCGAAATACTTAATTGTTAGTATTATTTGAATAAATCTAAAAGTTTTCACCATTTGTTTTAGTGTTTGTTTCCATTTAGTTATTGGTTACTTATACGATACGTCGGTCTCACACCAGTACTGATATATTCTGCCACATTTGTCTTACAAATTTTTTATACTCAGCAGTTTGCATAATGAATGGTACCCCGTAACGGCATAAACTAATGAGATAGATATAGACTTCTATATATCAAAATGATCTGGACGAAAAAAGAAATCCATTTAGCCATGTCCGTCCGTCCGTCACAAACACGATAACTTGCGTAAATTTTGAGGTGTCTTAATGAAATTTGGTATGTATGTTCCTGGACACTCATCTCAGATCACTTTTTAAAATGAACGAAGTCGGACTATAACCACGCTCTCTTTTTCGATATCGAAAATTTCGGAAAACAGAAAAAGTGCGATAATTCTCATTAAATAAATAAAAATAAATAAAAATTATTAAAATCAGATGACGAATACGACCAATTTAAAAAAAAAAAATTACGAAAATTTTAACAAAAAATTTAATATCTTTACAGAATATAAGTAAATTATGCCAACAATTAATTCCGACCTTTTTCATTTAATTTGTCTAGAATAGTTTTAGTGCCATCAATAGAGCAAAAATTTAACGATCCTTGTGAAATTTGGTAAGGGCATAGCTTCTATGACGCTAACTATTTTCTGTGAAAATGGGCGAAATCGATTGAAGCCGCGCCCAGTTTTTATACACAGTCGGCCGTCTGTCCTTCCGCTCGGACGTTAACACGATAACGTGAGCAAAAATCGATAAATATTTACTAAACTTAGTTCACGTAATTATCTAAACTTACTTTATCTTGGTATTAAAAATGGCTGAAATTCGATTATGACCACACCCACTTTTTCAATATCGAAAATTTCGAAAAATTAAAAAAAATGCCATAATATAGGTTTGTCGTAACCAAAGTAAATAATGACGCGGAAAAGAAACATCAGGGGAGAAGAAAGGAAAGATTAAAAGACAATACCGAAGTTAAAATCAAAGTTTTAAAGAAGTGCTATCTGTTTTTATAGACAAGTTTTAGCTTGCTATTAGTTTTTTATCGATGATTTATCAGTTTGTTATAAAATATAGAAGGGTAATCGAGCTGTAATCGAAGTGCTAAAAAATTTTCACATAGAACAAAAGTTCTCTGCTTTTTATAGACGGAATATCGGTTTTTTATCAAAAAAATCGTTTTTGAAGCTATATTATCTAAAAGTTGTCGACTCGTTATTGAAAAGTTATCGAATTTTTATCGGAGCGTTAAGGGCATACATGGTAAATCTACCATCGACCAGTTTTTGACAATGCGCCAAATCTTGGAAAAAAACCGCGAAAAAAGAATCGACACACATCACCTCTTCCTCCATTTTAAAGCCGCCTTCGACAGCGCGAAAAGGAGCTGCCTATATGCCGCTATGTCTGAATTTCGTTTCCCCGCAAAACTACACAGCCATATGCAAAATGAGGTTGCGCAACACCATCAGCTCAGTCAGAGTTGGAAAGGACATCTCCGAGCCGTTCGAAACTAAACGAGGTTTCAGACAGGGTGACACCCTATCGAGCACTTTCTTTAAGTTGATGCTGGAGAAAATTATACTAGCTGTAGAACTTTACCGCTCTGGAATAATATTCTATAAAAGCGTGCAAATACTGGCGGGTATTGATGACATTATATCATCGGCCTAAACACCCGCGCATTTAGTTCTGCTTACTCCAAACTGGAAAAAGAAGCGGTAAAGATGGGTTTGATGGTGAATTAGGACAAAACGAAGTACGTGCTGTCATCGAGCAAAGAGTCAGCGCACATGTGCCTTGGCAACCATGCCACTGTTGGCAGCCGTAATTTCAAAATAGTAAAACACTTCGTTTAATTGGGAACCAGCATCAACACTAGCAACAACATCAGTTCTGAAATCTACCGAAGAATCACTCTTGCCTATAAATGCTACTTAGGACTAGGTAGGCAATTGAAAAGTAAAGTCCTCTCTCGGCAAACGAAAATCAAACTCTACAAATCTATGGTGCAGAAGCATGGACCATGACAACAGCAGATGAAGCGGCTCTGGGAGTGTTCGAGGGAAAAGTTCTATGAAAGATTTATGGACCTCTACGCATTGGCGATGGCGAGTACGGAAGAAGATTTAACTATGAGCTGTACGAGCTTTACGCAGAAATCAACATAGGCCAGCGAATTAAAATGCAGCGACTGCGCTGGCTAGGCCATGTTATGCGAATGAAAGATGAAGCTTCGGCCGAGAGAGTGATTCTGTCTGAACCAGCCCATGGAAGCAGAGGTAGAGGGTGGCCCCAACTCCTTTGGAAGGACCAGGTGAAACACGATTTAATCTCCCTTGGTGTGACCAATTGGCGCCGGTTGGTAGAGAGAAGGAGCGACTGGCGCGCCTTGTCGGACGGCCATAACCGTTTTAACGGTTAAGTGCCAATTAAGTAAGTAAGTTATTGGCATGATATCGATTTGTTACGACAAATCTATCGAAAGTTTTCAATTTGTTATCAAAACTCTCCCGTACCTAATCGAAAAGTTATCGAATTGTCGTCTCAAATATATTGATTATTTATAATTAATTTGTTTATTGGCCGTTAATGAATAAATATATATATTATTCTGTTTTATGAGCTCTAGGCCTGTTTTATATAAAACAACTCCGTTTGTTGCTTATATGTATTTAATTTCGATATTTCGATCTCAATCTTAGATCATCATTAGGAATCTTCCGCTGTGATGCAAAGGCACACAGCGGAAGATTCCTGATGATGATCTCAGATTGAGATCGAAATATCGAAATTAAATACATATAAGCAACAAACGGAGTTGTTTTATTTAAAACAGGCCTAGAGCTCATAAAATATATTGATTATTTATAGAAAAATTATAGGAAAATTTAACGTTTTCCTATCAAATGATTTTATATTATTTATCGAGAATCTATCGAAATTATATAAAAAACTAGCAGATCCGGCAGACGCTGCTCTGCCCTAGCTATGGTCTAGCTGCACAACTTTTAATAAAATTTTAACTCTTACTCTCCTTCCCCATCTCATTCTTTTCTTTATCCTTCTGTTCGCTCCTCTCTCTTTTTCTCTTTCTACCGCTCCTCCTTTTCCATCACTTGTTTTTTCTCTAGCACCGTCTGCTGCTTCCTCGCCCGCTCCATCTATCCCTAGTCCCAATATTTTTCTCCTTCCCTCAGTTTTTCATCTCTAATTCTTTTCAATCTCCATTCTTTATTCCCATTTTCAGTCAAAGTCCGACTCCCAGTCCCAGTCCTAGTATCATTCCCGATCCCGGTCCCAGTCCCTGTCCCTCTCCCACTCACGTTCTTACTCCCACCCTCCATTAGGGTTGTAAATAAAGAAAATGAATAATTGTGCTTAAAAACAAAATTTAGGGATTGACCACAATTTTGGGGTATGCAAAAAGATAAGATCCGATATTGAGATCCACTCAATATGCACAAAAAATTTTCTGAGAATCGGTCGAGTCGTTTCGAATGAGTTTAACCATGAACACTGTCAACACTTGAGCGAGCTCTAATTGATTCCAATATATTATTTTTCTAGTCATTCACCTATATGTTTACAAATCGAACTTTCTTTATCAGCGTGAATGGTTTGTTTAGTAAAAATATCCAGCGGAAGCTAGTTTTAAATTACCGCGCAACGGAATAGTTAGCGATTACGTTGGTAGATCGGTATTGGGAAAAATTACGATGATGTTTGTTTGATGTGGCCTAATGTCCATATCCAGAACCTATGTTATAAAATAATTTCTTTCTATAGGCAAATACTATAATATCTATGTCAATCTTTGCAGCCGGATTTTTAGACTGGCGAGCGCTGGACAGGGCCATAGTAGTAACGCGATTTTATCCAGCGGATTTATCCAGCAAACCGCACATGCTAATCTGCTATCACCAACGAGGCCTTAATTTAAAGCATGTAACGCCAAAAGGCAGTGTCCTAACAGAATGATTAGGAACCTGTACTCGCCAAAACAATTTTAGATGATTGTGGTAAGCTTTAGTTGATGTTGGCTGTTCATGAAAGGCTTGACACTGCTTTGGTTAAAGCAGTTTTTCTCCAGTATTTCTACTGCATTGGACAAGGCAACTACTTCCACCTGAAAAACAGTACCCGTACGTGTACAAGGTGTGCGTATATATTCAAATCGCCTTAATTTTCATAAGAAACTTTTATTGAAATTTAATTGAGCTTTAATTTTGCAGTAAAAAAAAAAAGATTTTTACGTATTAACTAAAACTAAAATTATTTCACTTTTATATACTTTCCCATTTGTGTACAATCTTATGTAAGAACTTTCACATTTAAAGGCGTGGCGCACGTTGTTGAAGTGCAATTCATGTAACCTGATCTTATCTACACGCACGACGGATGCATTAGCGAAACTGTTTCTGTGCTTTGTTGGTGTGCGTGTGCAACATAGCGTGGCGTGCAACAAATGCAATATATGTATGTGTGTCTGTACATATAAAGACCACAGCAATTTCCAACTTTGTGTAAAAACAAGGAACAACAATGTAATCCTCACACAAAGTAAATAGTTTAAAGTGTAATCTAAAGAGAGTTATGTATGGAAATTAAAAGATGCCCGTATACGATACAATTGAGAAACTTGCCAAATTATTGAACCAAGCTCGGTTTAGTCAACTATAACATTAGTCTAAAAACTGTCACGTTTCAAATTGTCTGGGGCTGCTTAATAAAGTTGTCCTATAAATTGAAGTCTTCATGTTTTATACCCTACACGGCATGTGCTGCGACAAAATAAGTTTATTGGTAAGATTTTCATGCAGAATTAGACTTAAAGTATTTTCATATTCGGTGTTCCCTCACTTGAAGGGTTAACATACTAACTCTACATCGCGGAGGTCATCGAATTATCTTGATAAATATTGTTTAGAATTTTAAGAAATCCTCGATACTTCTGCGATTTTTATTAACATTTGAATCACCCAATTCTATAAACGAAAATATTCTGATTATGAAATGCTCTTTATTAACTGGACTAATATGGTAATAGAGCTTACAAATGTAATGTATTTATGTGCTTCACATACCGATTGAATATTCCTTAGCTTGCGCCACTTTTATCAGGGCAGGGAGCATGCCTTCTATGTATATGTCGGTGTATCTCTGAATGAATACGCGTTATTAGTTGCTGCGTACATATTTGTGTGACTGCTTTCTGTTGCATCTATTTGTCTTGCTGTTGTTGTTTTCCAGCATTTGTTACTAAGGGTATAGAGATGAATTACAACTGCTAATTAGCGTTAATATAATTTCCTTTTTTCAATCACGTATAAGATTTTCCAATTAATTTCTGAAATGAAGTATGCGTGGAGAAAATTATGTACAAATCCACATACGTCCATTGTGATATCTACGTATATATTCACATATGTTGAACTGGCAAGTCCATGTGGACTTCATATAGAACGAATGGTACCCAAATGCATTTCTTCAAACTCTTTAATAGGCAGGTAAATAATTTTCTTTATACTGGCATACTAAATGCAATTGATTTTTAAACGGTTTTATTTAGTTTGATTTTACAGGCCGGCAGGCTCGAATTTTGTAATTAAAATTTAAGCAACTTCGCGATAAGCTTCAGACTTGGAATATTGTTCAGAACCCGATAGGTGGCGCATGGATCGCAATATTTCAAAAAATCGTATTTGTGGTCCGATTTGGCTCATATTTGGAACACGTAATACATACTGGAATAGAAAGCGACCCATGAAAAAATAACCGCTAGGTGGCGCAAGGATCGAGATATTCAAAAAAATCTTAATTGTGGTCCGATTTGGCAACACATATTACATACAGAAATATAAGTCGCTTTATGAAAAAAAAAAAAATCCCGCTAGGTGTCTGTGGTCCGATTTGGCTCATATTTGTAACATATATTAAATACAGTCCAGTAGAAGTGACAGAACATACTTTGGAGTTCGAGGACATAGATTGTAATTAATTGTCAGGGAAGAGTCCTTGTAATAATGAGTTACTAAATGAACTAAATAGAATTAGAAATGATCGGCAATTTAACAAAGACTAAAAACTTGAAAATAAAATATGTAAAAAAAATTTAGTTAAACGGTTTTATTGAAAACAATACTTACATTAAGTAATAATAATACTAAAAGCCGGAAAATAATTAGGTAGGTCCTAGGTACTAGTCATCACACTCAACATAAATATAGGCCGTTGGTCAGACAAATAAAATAGTTGGGCGCGTGAAATTTGTGGAACCAAATACGGGTGTACGTTGTAAGATTGCCCAGATATCAAGAATGTGTAGAAGGTTGAGGTGGTTGTTGCAGAAAGGGCATTGGGAGGGAGATGTACAAAGGAGGAGATGTCCATGAGATTCTTTTGAGTGGCCTATCATTTAGCGGACGAATGGAGAAATTTGTTGTCTGGATAGTGAGGAAGGAAAAATTGACTTTTCTCCTTAAGAGTTAAAGCTTTTGTACGAGTGAGTGAATTGCAACTACGACTCATGATTTAGTTTAAAAACGTAGTTTTTAATACAAGCTTGAATGCGTTTAGAGAGAGGAGGAGCAACAAGAGTTGTAGGAGACTGCTGCATTTCTTTTGCCGCCAGATCGGCTAACTCGTTTCCCTGATACCTTTCTGATTTGGTATCCAAATGTTGAGAATACTCTCTCAAGGTTTAGGTGTCTTCCCTCATAATTATAATGGACGATTTTTTCCTAAAGCTTCACATTTTTTTGAATTTATACTTTTTTCTATGCAAGCAGAAAAAATGCGGATGATTTAGAAAGGAAAGAAACGCCCAATATGGCATGACATTGTTAGCGATGATATAATGCTGTCAATAGCGAAATGGCCTTTATTCCTCTTTATATATGAAAGAGAGAGCAAAGCTAAACCTGCGTTTGTTAATATTGTGACGAATATTAGTGACACTAAGTGATAGTCTTATCACTAAGCTGATACTAAATAAATAAAGCCACAACAACAATAAAGAATTGCACTAAAATTGTTACAATATCATTGTGTTCAGTATACGTTAGCATTTGCATGCTCTTTAAATTTACTGTGAAATTGAGAATCTAGAATTTCTGCTTCTTCTCATTTCTCATGCTGATCGTGGTGTTATTCACACCGGTATTATTTTTTTGTGAAACGACGAAATTAGAAATAATTATCATACATTTACATGAATGTATGCTTGAGTTTTTTTTTTAACATTTGAAAAAATATTTGTTAAAATTTCTATTAATTTCATTACTGCACAAGCATCCAAATCTAAGCTTTCTAACTCTAAGGATAGCTCTCCTTCTATTCAGTTGATATAACCGATTATCTCCGTCAAATTTTCACGCCACTCAAGTATTTTTTGGTTTCGTACTCATTTTGAATTGAGCTTGTTGAAGTTGAATACCTATTACAATAGCAAAATGACAAAGGTGAAAAAACGGCTTAATTAACGAGCTATTTAATATATGAAACACAAACAGTCAACTTTTGTTATGAACTCGAAGTTAGAAAAAACTTTTGTTAAAAAACCAATCAACATAAAATTAACACATTCTTGTATGCCCTTAAACAAAAGTTAAGTCAAATGGCACCACATCATAACCTCTGTGTATAGACACCTGTAGAATTTACTCATTTACCTTTATGTTTAACGCATACAACACAGCTGACAATTACAGCAAAAGTACAATATATAAACTTTATGATGCATATCATAACGTAAATATAATATATCAAAAGCAAAAGTTTTCTTTGACATTTTCTCATATTTATTTCCAACTTCTAGCTGCCTGCGGAGCCATATACGATTTCCGTGTTGGTCATAAAAGCAAAGTGAACATAGAGATTATGAGTTCACGAATGAATGAAAAAACATGTTTTGGAAGAAGTTGCTTGCTCTTAATGCGACATAATACACATATACATTTTTGCCACCCACTATTCATCACACATAATGCAATGGTAATACGTGGCGTATGAGTAATTTTTATTGCGCGTATGAAGCCAAATAGTGATGCATCTTTGTGTATGTATAAGCATTTGGAAGGATGTATGTATGTATGTGTATGCCTGCTCTTATAGTTCTCTTACTTTTGATTTACTATCCATTCATATTAGAGAAAAGATTCGTAAAATTACCTTTTGAAGTAGGCATACGAATGTTTCTATGTTTAATTGCCAGTGCGCGTGTTGGTAATTAGAGACGTTTATGTTGTTGACACAGAGCACATAAAAGGCAGTTTAATTAAATTTGTTTCCGAATTATTGTGCGGACATTCAGGTAAATGACAACACAGGTGGAAATTACAAACTACATACAAGTTGCTCAGATCTTGAAAATAGAGAAAAGACTATAGTTTTTTGATATACATAGCTACACCTAAGTGGGTAATAACATCATTTCGGAACTGGTCGACATTTTTTGGGTATAGTTTTGGTTTTGGTTGTTGGTAACATTCCCGGAGAATGTCTTTACAATTAATCTATCTAATCAAAATTGTAATTAAGGCTGCTGACCCTAATTTCTTGCATGAAAGTAAAATGGTATATTTAGTTTTGTCTGAACACCACTACGTATACCGAAATGATAAGTATGAAGATCAGAGTTGGTAGCCATGTCCGTCTGTCTCTTTTAAAGCAAACCAAGTCGTCAATTTTTAAAATATTTCGATGACATTTTGGGAATGTGCTTTATTGGTGTCCGACTGGTCATTTGATGGAACCGATTGGATCGGCTTACTATAGTATTTATCTCCCATATAACCGATTTTTCGGATAAGAGGGCTCTCGTTATTTCTTCCCCATTGTATTAGCCAGACTTACTAATAAGGTCGTCTGTATAATATATATCACATGCAACTGGTTGCTCCGATTCTATGATATGTTGCATTTACATCAGACTACTATTCAGGCCCATTGATTAAAGGTGTGAGTGCTTCAGCAAGACCTTTACGTAATAAAACCAATCCACCTATCAAATTTCATTAGCTTAGGGGTATTCGTTTTTGAATTATCTCATTTTTTCCATTTTTCAAAATTTTCGATATTGAAAAATGTCCCATTTCGCTAATTTTCAATACCAATCTACTCTGGGTCCAGACAACCCTGTATACCGAGTTTGCTGAAAAACTTTCAATATTTGCTCTATTTATTGTGTTAACGGACGGACATGGGTACTTATATGGAAATAATTTTGGAACAATTTTGAAATCAAGTCACAATCACATCTGGATTATTGAGCGACTTTCTCGGTATTAGGATTGCTTTCGAGACTATTTCAAAATCGCTCGAGAGTTATTTCGTTTTCATGTCTGTATAATTTCAAGAGTATTTCGCGTTCATTTAGAAACAATTTTCTAGATCAATTGGGAAAATGTTTTTGGTACAATTTTAAGGGTTATTTTATTATTGTTTTCGGTACTATACCAGATCTTTCTTGGGTATATTTCAGGCTAATAAACTGAAGCTTATTTAGGATAATTTCAGGACTCTTTTTGGTATAATTTCGTAATTGTTTTGGGGACTGTTTCAGGATCTTTTTAGACATATTTGGTTTTATTTCGAAATCATTGAGCAAAAATATCAGAATAATTTCGGCGCTATTTTGAGATTATGTTTCCAACTATTGTATGACTCCTTCATTATTACTTTGCAGTTAATTCGTGATCATACCAGTATAATTTTTAAACTTTTTGTGGACTGATTGGGGAACGTTTTTGGGGCAATGTTGTTGTTTTTGTTGTTGTTGCGATAGGGACACTCACCGAAGATTTTGGGGAGTGATATCGATGTTGATGGTCCTTTGCCGCATGCAGATCCGCTACGTTTCGGTAACAAGCACCACTAAGGTACTAGCCTGACCTCACGAATAATTTAGTATAACCACGTGAAACCTTCTACGCCTTACCACTCTCCATGGCACTGGCATCCCTTGAAATCATTTCGGTAGTATTGTTGCGGTTTTCTTGGGGCTATGCTAAACCTATTTCCCAAAAACTTCAGGACCTTCGGCCGATATTTTCATGTCTATTTTGGGATAAGTTCTGGATTTTATTTGTGACTAAAGCTAGATCATATTTGGGACTCTTTCTTAATTATTTCACATTTTGTTCGAGATAAAGTCATGATAACTTTTGGACTATCACGGGATTATTTCAAAACTTATTTAGGTTTGTTGCGCAACAATTTCAGTATCATGTCTGTAACTTTTAGAAGTTCTTCTTGATTATATAGGAAACATATTGAAAAACTTAGGAAACTTGTTGAGATCATTTAGAGTAACTTCGGGATTGTATTCGTGCCTATTTTAAGATCACATTTGGATAAGTGCAGGAATATCACGATCAAACTGGGACCACTTCGGGACCAGTTTGCAGTAATTTCGGAACTTTTTCCGGAATTTAAGGGTTATATAGGCTTTTATCGAGATTTTTTTACGAAATAGGGCTGATTGTATTCCATACGACATCAACAGACCACAACCACAATAAAAGCTTGACGACAAACGTAGCCAAGCATTGGCTACTTGATTTATTTGAACGCGGCAGCCACAAATATATTATTATAGTAGAGCTTACAATTTCTCGAACATGTTCGAGAAGAAATTTCTCGCGAGTCTCGCCTTCTCGCGAGATTCTCGAATATCGAATTACTCGCAAGGCTCGCGAGCTTCTCGACATTCAACTTAATCGATTCATTGACTGTTTTATATAGAGCTTACGATTTCTTCTCGAGCACAAGCCAAAATATCCGCAAAACCGCAAGTAAAAACCCCCGAAATGTATAGAATATTGCCAATGAAGCGACTGAGTTGAAAGTCGAGAATAGCGCGCGTATTACGAGTAATTCGAGGTTCGAGAATCTCGCTAGCCCTACGAGAAATTCGAGATGCCAGAATCTGCCGTGTCCTTGATGTCTCGTTGAAATATAAAATATTGCGAACAAAATTATATGTATTATAAATATATTTTGAGTTAAATATCATTGAAGCAAGAAAAAACGAGTGTATAAATATTGTTCTACAGCGATTAAGTAAGAATGTCGAGAAGCTCGCGAGATTTACTAGTACTTCGAGACACGAGAATCTCGCGAGAAGTCGAATTATCGAATTATCGGGTCTCGAAAATCTCGCTTGTGTTCGAGAAGAAATCGTAAGCTCTACAAACAAGGAAAGGTGTCTAAGTTCGGGTGTAACCGAACATTTATATAATCAGCGTGAGCTTCAATTGCCTATTTCATTTCAGATTAATTACTTTTCTACATAACACGTGGCACCGTCCGTTAAAAAAAAAAATGTCTCCCCATTTCCTCTTACAATAAAACTTGATAAGTGAAATATCATTGATTCAAAACTATTTTTTGCTAAGTTATAGCTTTTTATTCTAGTCTACGACCCCTTTAAACTTGTTTTATATCCAAGTTGCCGTGGTCTTTAACCGAACCCGTACATTTTTACTAGAAATATTTTCTGCTATAAGGAAAATATGTGTACCCAATTTTGTTGCATAATGTAAATTTTTCTTCGAGTTATGGGTCCCGACACTTTGAAAATTGCGGTGCCGCACCCATTTTTTCAAATTTTAGTGTTTCCCAATTTAATGTTATAATTCAATTTAGAAAGTAAAATTCTTTTGACACAAAGCTCTTTTTCATCTACGACCCTTTTAAAATCTTTTATATAAAAGTGGGCGTGGTGCTTAACCGATTTCGTTAATTTTTCTTCAAAGCATTCCTCATAGTAAAGGCAACCTCTCTACCGAATTTTGTTACGATAGGTTTATCGATTTTAGATTTATGATTAATAATATGTGCAAAATTGATTTTATAACAAGTGGGCGGTGCCACGCCCATATAAAAAATGTTTTTCAGATTTTTATAAAGAGCTTCAATATCAGTTCACTCGTCAAATCTCAAAATTCTAGGTGTATTATTTGCTAAATAATCAGGTTTTTTGTGTTTTCCAAAATGTTATATCTATAAAAATTGGGCGTGGTTATCATCCCATTTTGCTCATTTTCAACACCAATCTATTCTGGGTCCAGATAAGCTCGTTTAACAAATTTGGTGAAGATATTTCAATATTTACTCAAGTTATCGCGTTAACGGACATACGGACGGACGGACGGACGGACATAGCTCAACCAATTTTTTTTTCTGTACTGATGATTTTGATATATGAAAGTCTATATCTATCTCTATTCCTTTATACCTGTACAACCAACCGTTATCCAATCAAAGTTAATGTACTCTGTGTGCAAAGCACGTCGAGTATAAAAATAATTTGGCAGATGTCGCTTTGTGGCCGCCGTCTTGAATGTAATCAGGCCTACTGTTAATAATAATATAAAGGGTCAGTTATACTTACATAGTATAGCAGGTCATAGCAACATTGCTCTCACAAACAATATCTGTTCAATGAGATTTGCGTGTACTTGATTAGACTATGCAGTGCATTGCATGGAAGTCTGTTGAATTTTGATTTTCATGTATGTGCTATGCGCGCGACTCTCTCACTCCCCGTGCTGTTAACATTGTTATTGCAAAGAGTGGAAAAATGAACATCACTCTCAAAGTAGCACATATTGCTTGCTTGTTGTTATGTATATTTCAGGGATGCACCTTAACGTTAAGCTAATCGTTTATCAAAAAATTTCCACCGTTTCCGTTGAAACACTTCGAAATATTATCGATAAAGAAATTATCAAAATAAATTGTATCTCGTTTTTAACCGAAACGAAAAGCTTTCGTTAACGTTAAAAACGTTAACAAAAACGTGATACTTTATGTTTGAATTGTGCTGGCAATGCTACAGCCATGGTGAAGCCGTAAGGTGGCAACAACGAGCGCACATACACACACAAACTCTATGTAATTTGTTTGTGTAATTCGTTGGTGGTAATGTCAAAAATACTCTGAGAAATGTTCGTACTGTCAAAATTCAAGAGAAAAGTTGCAATCAGCTTGGCTAATGCTTTCACCTTTAATGACTCCGCCATCAATCAGCTTTGCCAGCATAGTTTTAAATTAATAATCAACATAAACGATTTGATTTCGTTTTGATATGGCAGAAAACGAAACGAAATCATTTCGTTAATTTGACGATCTTAACGTTAATAAACGAAACGAAATGAGTCGTTTCGTTTATTAACGTTGATTATCGTAACGAAATGATATCGTTTCGTTGGTTAAGCATGCCTGGTATATTTTACATACAAACTTTATTTGTGTGTGTACTTGCCCTTGTCAGCGATAGTCTATTTACGCTACGTAAAGTATAATCACGTTTATGTTTCACATGCTATGTAATGTTTTGAAAGTATAACTGACCCTTAATGTCTATTCTAAGCAGGTGACCATATAAGAATATTTTGGCATAGTCTTGGGAATATTGCGGGGTCGCTCTGGTATTGTTTTAAGCTAATTAAAGGACTATTACGGGATAATTTAATGATTATTATCTGAAATACTTTTGCATTTTTTGGGATTGTCTCGGAGCTATGTCAACGCTGCCAAAAAGAAGAAGCGGAATTTTAAAAATTTACACATTCAAGATCCGTCTCATACTGGCCTTAATGCCGCTGAAAAAACGGGTCTTCTGGGAAGTAAAAGCATCCACTTAAACTACAAACAAGTTGACGTGTTCAAAGAAAGCTACCGTCTCAGCATTAGCACACCAGAAAAATACGCAAACATTTTTACACAGCTGAACTAAGTACTTCTTAGTACTCGTGGTAAAATGAAAATTTGTAAGTTTTTCTGTATGAAATTCTACAAAATTCTTTTATTTTTTTATACATTGAAGAAAATGGTTGGATATAAATATTTACTTTCTACGAAAAATGGATCAATGGCATCCAAAATCAATTTGTGTTAATGGCAAAAGACGAAAACTTTCACGTCATGTAAACACGTAAAATGAATATCTCAAAGCCAGTCGTGTGTTGCTGATCTATCAACTTGATTGCACATAATTGCCAAAGTTTATGCTTTGATGTGAGTTTTACTCATTTATTACCGTGAGACATATAAATATGCACCTTTCCACAATGTGCACGTTATACGGATGTGTGTATATTTACATCTAAACTTGCAGTACCATACGCACATATATATGCATATATGGCTTCAGTTCAGAAGTTAGTAATATCAATTAAAGTAAGTAACTTTTAAGATTGAACGCTCAGTCAATAAAATATCAGCAAAAGTTCATGCCGAACTGAAGTATATAAACTTATAGTTTATTTTTTTTGGCACACTGACACTGGGTTTCTTTGGAACTTTTATCGGTAGCTGTTTCATAACAACGCCATAAGTCGTCGATGACAAATCGATAACATTACAATAAAAAACTGATAACACAGCAATAACAAATCGATAACTTTTCAATAACAAATTTATACATTTCTCATAACAAAGTGGATATTTTTCGATAACGAATCGATAACATGCCGATTACCAATCTTAAATGTTCCGAAAACAAATTGCTATAATTTTGTTGAGATATGCAGAATTGTCGCAGCGGAGTGGGGCGGACCATATTTGAGAGGAAGGTGCGCAGGGGCACGCCGAAGGGGGTGTCCTATCTCCTCTGTTCTGGGTTGTGGTAGTCAAGGAGCTTCTTGTGGAGCTGGATGCCAATGGTTGTCGGGAGGTTGCCTATGCAGATGACCTCGCTGTCCTAGTCAGAGGCAAATTTCTGGGCATCCTGCACGATGTTCTTCAGGGCTACCTGGATACTGTGGCTAGGTGGGCTGAATCATATGGTTTGGCGGTCAACACGGGAAAAACCGAATTGGTTCTTTTTACAAGAAAATATAAGATGCCCGATATCAGAACTCCCTCAATTGGAGGGGTACCGTTGGTAATTTCCGATAGGATTAAATATTTGGGAACTGTTTTGGATAAGAAAATGTGCTGGAGACCCAATGTGGAAGATAGGGCCAGGAAGGCCGCGGTTGCCTTGTACTGCTGCAAAGTGGCTATCGGAAAGAGATGGCGACTCTCTCCAGGAGTAGTATACTGGCTTTATGAGATGGTGGTCAAACCCATTCTGCTATATGGGGTGCTGGTCTGGTGGAAAGCATTGGATATGGCGAGCACCTCCAAAATGTTAGTGTCAGTGCACGGCGATGATCGGTATCAGTGGCGCTCTCAGAACAATACCTACCTTGGCGCTGAACGTCATGCTGAACATATATCCAGTAGATATTGCGGGAAAGGCGGCCGCCGCCCGGTCGTTAGTCAGGCTTCGTGATATGGGCTATGCGCTTTCTGACTTCGGACACTCTAGCCTTCTTACCAGCTTCGACTTTATCCCGGACAGGACGGACTATTGTATGCCGATAACTGCTCCCTATACAACCTTCACCCCAGTTACTCCACCGAGTGAGGTGTGGGGAAAAGGAATTATCTGGGGCACAGTAACGGTTAACTTGTTCACGGATGGGTCGACGTTGGACGGAAAGGTTGGTGGGGGGGGGTCTTTTGTCAAATGTAAGCCGTACGTTTAAGTTGGTGATCACTGCAGTGTATTCCAAGCGGAAGTTGTGCGGTGGATGCGGTGGATGAAATGCTATGCAGTGCTACTACAGTTAGGGAATTTAACATCTACTCTGATAGCCAAGCGTTTATCAAGGCCTTGAGCTCAACTATAGTACAATCGAGGGTGTTCTGGGAGTGTCTAACCTCGCCTGCGATTGCATCGAATTATTTTACAATTAAGATTATCTGGGTCCCGGGACATAGTGATATCCCGGGTAACTGTCAAGCGGATATCATAGGCCGCTTCGGTACAACTGAACTGGATGAAGATTGTTGTAGGGATTTCGGGATTCCGCTAGCCACCTGTGGATTGCTCCTCCATAGCTGGGTCTCGAGTCAGCTCAGCAAACGTTAGGCGTACACCACCTCTTACAGGGTAGCAAGATCTTTCTGGCTGAAAGTGGATGGCAGGAGGTCTGCAGAAATAATTGGGTTCACTAAGGCTCACCTCTCAATGGTAATTGGGGTTTTGATAGGGCACTGTCCCATGGGTTTCCGTGCGATACGTATCAATATACTTGAAACTCCATCCTGCTGAAGATGTATGGAGGATGATGAGGTGGAATCACCAAATACTTTATGCTTGATTGCCCAGCTTTTGCCAGTAATACGCGAAAGTACTTCGGTCGCGACTCACTTGGATTTCGCGAGGATTTTTCCAAAGTTGATATCGGTATCATCCGGAGCTTTATCGTTGCTACCCAACGATTCTCTAAGTAGCTAGATCTAAGTCACCGTTAATTTTGTTGTATGTGTTATCACCACGGACTTTCGTGTTGTCTAAGTGAGCTTTGCTTATCAGGGCAGCTACCACCACTTTTAAACTACAAATTAATAACATTTCAATAACATCCTTATTTGAAATTAGTAACAGTCCGACAACAAATCCATTATGATCACATATCGGTACATTGATAAGCCATAACTTTTCGAAAAAAGTCGAGAACTCGTCGTGAGGGGGGGGGGGGGGGGGGGGGGGGGGGGGGAAGGGGGGGGGAAGTATAAGATAAAAACTTGTTAAATTTAATGCAGATAGTAAGGTTAGAACAACGTCTGTCGGGTCTGATAGTTACTTCACATAAATCTAACCAAATATTATACGTAGCTGTTACTACCAACAAAGCCCTAAAAGGAAACTAATTTCAACTTAAATCTAAATACCTAACCAGGTGCTTTGCCTTTGTAAACTCTTGGTGCATTATATCTCTGGATCAATAATCCAACAAAACAGCTTTGTATACATATCTTCGTGCACTTTCATACATCATAGTTGTGTTTGTGCTCAGATACTTTAATTGATATCTATGTATATATGTTGGTGACGTGTTGGCCTTGATTTGCCTTGTCATTTCTTATCGTAACTCTAACGTTTTTATTGTTCCCATATTATGATACTGTGTATTGACGACACTTAAATACGCATACATTCCCTTGTACTCCATACAATTTACCCATACCACACTGCCCTGCGAAACGCTTTCTGGATATGTTTCTGTATGATTTTTATACTTTTCATGAACATGAAATGGTATACTAACTTTGGTCCGATGTTTGTAACGTTGAGAAATATAGAAGATAGACTCACCATTAAGTATACCGAATTGATCAGGGCGACGAACTGAGTTGATATAGCCATGTCCCTCTGTCCGTCCGTCTGTCTGTTTGAGCGCAAACTAGTCCCTTAAATTTTGAGATATCTCAATGAAATTTGGCACAAGGATGTATTTTTTTATTATATTAGACATTTGTGGGATCCGGTAGGATCGGACCACTATAACATTATCTCACATACAAACGATCGTTCAGATAAGACGATTTGGGTCATTCCTGCCGCAATTTAGAAAGTATAAATGTGAAACTCGGTGATATATATTCTAATATATCATAGAAGATATCCTGAAAAAATCATTTCGATCGCAGCTATATATAATATATATCCCATACAACCGATCGTTCAGATAGAAAGATATTTAGCCATTTCTCCTTTAGTTTCCAATACAAAAACGTGAAACTTGGTGATATATATTCTAATATATCATAGAAGATTTCCTGTAAAAATCATTTCGATCGGAGCTATATATAATATATAGGATAAAGGGGTTTTTTTGTAATTTTTTTATTTTATATTTATCTTAAAAATTGTTTAGGTATGTACATCAGTTCACTATATATTTCGTATCTTATACATCCGATTATTTGGAGATTATGAACGGGATAACGGTATTGTTCAGCCCCATTCATGAAAGGTATGGAAGACAGTCCCGTCCTTACTTGTTTTCAATTGTTTCTGGATACCCCTTCCTTGCTTTTTAGGATATTTGTAAAGTTAAACTGCGAAAGCTGTGCACAAAGTGGTCACGAAATTGTGAATAGTAAACGAAATAGGGACGAAATGCTTCAAAACTAGGCCTGGATTATCTAATAGTGAATTTAGAAATATAAATTTTTTGTTTCCCAATATTTGTTTGTAATAATTTCTTTACACAACTCAGTACCAGATCCTGCATTGATCTCGAAAACAAATTTTTCACAATCTCAAAACCTTGCCTTAAAGATGCAATGTGGTTTCACCAGCTTACGATCTGGAACAGAAAAAAAGTCAGAAGTTGTTTTATGGGCCAACAAGTAGTCACTAAATAAACTCTACTTAGTCCAGAAATGATCTCGCACTAGCCGTATGTATTTTTGCGTTACCTACTTCTACTTAGCTGAAGGTACCCTGAACATATATTGGGATAAAATGTTATATAATTATATGTAATTAATTGAGGCTATGGACTGTCTTCTGCATGCTTATTATGACCTCTCCTCGTCGCAGTATCTTGCCCAAGTATGTGCTCACCTGTTATGAAACATTTCACCACGTATATAAAAGTACCTACGGCTTTTACACTGATTCATATTCCTGCCAGTGGAATGCCCCTTTGGCCCTATAGTGTGCACTAGAAGTAACCAGCAGCTTCAGTAGGGTGGATACGGATAGTTCGGAGCTTCAGGGACAGCGAGGAATACCGTAAAGGGAAGGTTCATACAGAGAAAGAAATTGCACACTGAGAAAACTATCGTACATGCAAAACAACAGACCAGTACCGCCTAAATTCCATTTTGCGTAGACTTCCATGCTTAGCAGCTTTCGCAATTATTTAAAGCTGCACTTCGCCCACCCTTCCATGGTCTCATGAAGTTTTATTGAAACCCCATCAACACGCCCAAAACCAAATAATTTCAGAACACTTTTCAAAGTTAACCAAACCATATTAGACTAAATTATTCTGGTTTATTCACATTCTTCTCCATACAGGACAACCTATATACATATTCAATGTATATATGTATGTAATGTATATTATACATATACATTTTTTTGTATGTACATATATGTGTGTTATGCTTAAGTGCTAACGAAATTATGTCCAACGTAATTAAAATTTATAAAGTGATCTGGTTGTTGCAGAATTTCCTGCCAAGGCTACTTCAAAAATATTCATAATTTTAATAACTACATACTATATATTTATATTTTTTTTTCTTTGTTTTCCCAACTTATTTTTAATTTGTGATCTTATATAACAACTAAATTAATAAGAAGAAGTATGAAAACAGAACCAAGAGGCGGAATAAGAACGAAAGGAATTTCGTTGGAAAAAAAATTTGGAACTAAATTTCTATCATAATCCTAATACCAGTAGTATGATTATGAATACAAAAAAACATATTCGGAAGAAGAAGAGTCACTTACTTGCTTGTTTTTGTAGAGCGCTGCTTCGAAGGCCTTTCAAGTCGCTGCTTTTCGTTGTTGTGAGCAAGTTTTTTTTTCTTTTTACCGTTTCCGAAATTTACAAGTTGCTCCCTGCTTCAATATGTATATTAAAGTTTTACGAATTAATTTTAGGTATTTATTTTGTCACTTTGGATTCATTTCTTTTTCTGTGCTTTCAACTCAGGGATTCTACGCACCTCTTTTCTCAATTTCTCATGCTTTTCCTTTCACATATTTTTATACTCAGTTGAGCAGAGCTCACACAGTATATTAAGTTTGATTGGATAACGGTTGGTTGTACATATATAAAGGAATCGAGATAGATATAGATTTCCATATATCAAAATAATCAGGATCGAAAAAAATTTGATTGAGCCATGTCCGTCCGTCCGTCCGTCCGTTAACACGATAACTTGAGTAAATTTTGAGGTATCTTGATGAAATTTGGTATGTAGGTTCCTGAGCCCTCATCTCAGATCGCTATTTAAAATGAACGATATCGGACTATAACCACGCTCACTTTTTCGATATCGAAAATTTCGAAAAACCGAAAAAGTGCGATAATTCATTACAAAAGACAGATAAAGCGACGAAACATGGTAGATGAGTTGAACTTATGACGCAGAATAGAAAATTAGTAAAATTTTGGACAATGGGAGTGGCACCGCCCACTTTTAAAAGAAGGTAATTTAAAACTTTTGCAAGCTGTAATTTGGCAGTCGTTGAAGATATCATGATGAAATTTGGCAAGAACGTTACTCCTATTACTATATGTACGCTTAATAAAAATAAGAAAAATCGGAGAAGGACCACGCCCACTTTAAAAAAAAAATTTTTTTTAAGTAAAATTTTAACAAAAAATTTAATATCTTTACAGTATATAAGTAAATTATGTCAACATTCAACTCCAGTAATGATGTGGTGCAACAAAATACAAAAATAAAAGAAAATTTCAAAATGGGCGTGGCTCCGCCCTTTTTCATTTAATTTTTCTAGGATACTTTTAACGCCATAAGTCGAACAAAAATTAACCAATCCTTTTGAAATTTGGTAGGGCATATATTTTATGACGTTAACTGTTTTCTGTGAAAATGGGCGGAATCGGTTGATGCCACGCCCAGTTTTTATACACAGTCGTCCGTCTGTCCTTCCGCATGGCCGTTAACACGATAACTTGAGCAAAAATCGACATATCTTTAATGAACTTAGTTCACGTGCTTACTTGAACTCACTTTATCTTGGTATGAAAAATGAACGAAATCCGACTATGACACGCCCACTTTTTCGATATCGAAAATTACGAAAAATGAAAAAGGGATGAAACATGGTAAGGTAATTGGACTGTTTTATTGACGCAAAATATAACTTTAGAAAAGCTTTATAAAATGGTTGTGACACCTACCATATTATGTAGAAGAAAATGAAAAAGTTCTGCAGGGCGAAATAAAAAACCCTTAAAATCTTGGCAGGTATTACATATATAAATAAATTAGCGGTATCCAGCAGATAATGTTCTGGTTCACCCTCGTCCACATTTTGGTCGATATCTGGAAAACGCCTTCACATATACAACAACCACCACTCCCTTTTAAAACCCTCATTAATACCTTTAATTTGATACCCATATCGTACAAACACATTCTAGAGTCATCCCTGGTCCACCTTTGTGGCGATATCTCGAAACGGCGTCCACCTATAGAACTATGGCCCACTCCCTCATAAAATACTCTTTAATGCCTTTCATTTGATACACATGTCATACAAACACATTCCAGGGTTACCCTAGGTTCTCTCTCAACTGAGTATGTAACGTTCGGTTACACCCGAACTTAACCTTCGTTACTTGTTTTAACTAAAGTTTTTTTCTGTGTTTTTTTTCTTTGTTTTCTTTTGCCACTATATTTGCATAGTTTGTTTTTCCTATTCCTTCATTTTTTTGCCTTAAACAAAACTTTTTCGTAAATGATGTGACTAAGAACGATAATTACACCATTTAGTAACCAAATATATTAAGGACTACTTTTAAAATGATCTTTTGTTTTTATATATATTGTTTTTTTTTTTATGTTTGAACATTTGTAGCTGATTACCAGTGCCAAACTTTACTACGTTTGTACGCGAGGCTGTGGAAACTGATCACCGCGTAAGTAAAGTAATTACTTCTTCCTAGCTATTCTTCCCATTTTCTTCGCAATTGGCTCTCAGTATGTATAAAGGTATACAATGAAACTTTTTAACCTCTCAGCCATTACATTTTTGTTTTCTCTTAAACTCTTAAAGAGTGATAATAGTCTAATAAGAATACTTGTTGTCCGAAGACGGGAACAAAAAAGGATTTACTTTGACGCTTTAGTAACTTCACTTCGAAATCTTCTAACCCACGTGTTCGAAAATACAGCAGTTGTAAAACTTATATCGCCAGGTGAATATAATATTCGTACTCTTCAACGTGCAGCTATAACAATGCAGTTATCATATACTTTTTGTTTCGACGTACGGTTACTTCCACTTATAATTCCTTTGTTAAGTCGATTACCCCGTGGATGGATGATTCTTATGATGAACTGACCAAGTATTAATTATGTTTATAACTTTACCGAACGATGTGTACAGCTTGAAGTCTGGATATCAAAAGAGACCGATTCTTTTCCGGAAGTGCCGTCGTCGATTCGTTTTCGTTCCCCTTTTCACATGTTACAATGACATAAAGGAGAAATCGATATGTTCGATTATTTCTTTCGTTAGGTTCGCTCGGTATTTTTGGACCATTTTGTACAGAAGATGCCACTGAGTCGTTTGTTGGTGCATTGAGAATATTAGGAATAGCCTTAAAGATTTATTACTCCAAAAATGGTCTGGGAGTTCTAAATATGTAAATTACATATATTTTAAGTTTACTATAAAAATAATTGTGTTGGTTGTTAGTACATCGGTACACACCTTCAAGCTAAAAAGGATCTGCTCTGCAGTGTTTTCAGAATTGTGGAAAAACTTACAAATGCTGCTGCAACTGATTTCCAGCTTTTACATGTGGCCTTTACATCTAAATCTCTTAACATTCTCAATACAATTCAAGATAAATTTATACTAGCTTTCTATTGCTTGCTGTTTTATATCCCGCAATATCTTGGCCTGTAGCATAGTTGTGACTTGAATCTACATAGTACTGTCTTCTCAGTTATGCCTCTTCTCTGCTGAGCTCATCCTTTATTGTTCGAGCTCTTATTAAGTGTTCAGGTCCTATGGGAATTGCACTGCTTGCCTATCTGGTTAGGTTATCTGCCTGCTTATTTTCATTCACCCCCCTGTGTATTGGAACTCTGACCAGCCTGATGGTGTTGCTAGTTCTAAGGCCAATCTGTTTATTTATTTTACCCGATGCACTCTAGTGTTTTTGAGTCATATGCCTACCTAACAATTCTTTGGTGCCGGAGGAAACCCTAATCTTTCGGAATGTCCCACGTATCAGTCTTTAACAACTTCAATTTATTTCATTTTCTTTTTTTTAAATACTAGAATATTTCAATGTGGTAATAAGTCTTGGATCAAAGATATCAGACATGTCACATATTTAAATTAACAACCAGTTTTATTGCATTTTTTTCTCTTAGGTGTTCCATTCCTTCTTTTAACTATAAATATCAATAAATAATCTGAAAAATATATAAGTCTGAACAAATCGAAACTTTCTTTTAAAATACGAAAACTCTTTTTTTAGTACAAACATATTTCTGAAAGCAACTTGCAAAACAGATAAATTTGCTACAACCTCACATCTGCCAACACAGAAATTCAATTCAATATGCTTTAACGCGAATGGCATTTATAAGAAAAGTTGAGAGTTATCAATATTAATTAAAGAAGATGGAATGTGGATTCGCGAAACTTAAATACGAAACAGAACTAAAATTTCACAGAATTTCAAACTTGCATTGACAAAGATGAAAGTGTCAGTATAAATACACACCAACCGAAATATATTTGCACATTATGATGGGCAATTTTTTTTGGCGATTGATTCTTTTACACAAAGTTTCTCTAAATTTCTAAATTCCTTCTTAGTTCATATTTTATTTTACGTTGTTTTGAAGGATACTACTTTCTTCACTCCTTACTTCGGTGCTCAACGTTTTTTGAGATATTCTAGCGTATGATACATTGCGTGCTTCCTGAAATTTGAGTATACAAAATATTCAATCACAATAATTTTTGCAATTATGTCCTAACAATATCTGTAGTGGTAATTAAGCGGAATGTCAATATTGTTGTTGTTGAGTCAACAGTGCTTCGCTCCATAAAATGGGCACGACCACTCATAAATTGCCATCAAATTGCTCTAACGGGAGTCCAGGGAAAATGCAGTTTCAACAGGGGCGGACCATAGGGAGATGTCGATCTTTTACAGATGTGTGCCTAGAGCCTAATGTTCGGTGCAGACAGCTATAAGCTTATGGGTGCTTTTCCAATTTTGCTGAGTTTTGTTAACGTTAAATTTCCGAATTTCCACGTCCCAGGCTATCAACCAATATCACTTCCTTCCATTCTCCTATGTCCTTGAACCGAGATAATGGATATTTATAGTATGTCGGTTGACGCAGATACAAGTTGCTTGCATGCCTTTACTAGCTTTGAGAAACTGTATGGTGCGGCTAGCGCCTCTATTTCGGCTTAGCTGTCAAAAAAGGGAGATACGTTGGCAGTTATGATCCAAACCTCGAGTGATTTGCAATTGCCACATAACGAGAACTTCTGCTTGAATTACGCAACAGTATGGTAATGCGTAAAGATTCCAGCCCCCACATCTGTGTTCATTTTGGAGCCATAGGTGAAGATTAGTATACCGTTATTAGCTAGAAATGTGCCCCTCTTCCAATCGTTCCTACTTGGAATGATAGTGTTAATATCGCCCTCCCTTCGTAGTTTGCGGGGATGATAATCCATTTCGGAATCAAAAGTTCCCGTCGAAAGTAGCAGTGCATTTAGCCTTAGTAGGTCAAAGGTTGGTGGTTTGTATTTTCTCGTTAAGAGTAGTAGACCCGTCTTCTCCAGATTTAGCCTTGGGCCGCATCCCTGCGCTCACTTAGTTAGTTTTTGCCGAAAATTTGTCCATGCTTTCATCCGTTACTGAAGAGAATAGACCCAAGATCAGGATCGCCACAGCGTATTCCACAAACAACATTTAGGTCGCGTTTGTTTTGTGCCACAACATATCTGCTAAAAAGTTCTCGCTCGATTGAGATCAGATGATATCTCGCGGTTAAGAAGAAGATAGAAGATGAGTCGCTGTTACAATGACGAGATCCATTTTGCTGGAGTATGTGACGGAGTGGCCTAGTTGCTTACACCCTCCCGCTCCAGCGACATACGACTTGTCAACCCCCTAATTTATTGTGATATGCGAAGCATTCTTATAAAATGACTTTCTGATGGAGAATGTGAGGCTATATTTGAATAAAGGCTTTCCACTGCTTCCAGAATTAACGGGGGCTTTGCCTGTGGTGGATGAATTTTCTAATCCATATTTCATAATAGACCGCTGAGCACGTCCTGTTAGCCCTAAAAAAAGCAATAACTTCTCATGCACCTACGATGCAATAAAAACACATCAAAGGCATTTCGTGAACAAAAAACTTGCTACGAGAATACTGTAGCATTATGCGTCATGCCCACCTATGCAATACATTTTGCGGCATTACGCATCATGAACTTCTATGCCAATACATTTTTGTAATAGCATAATCATATTACAATATTATGCGACATAAATTACATTGACCTAACACAGCGGTAAGCCAACATCAATGGAATGCCGAATATGAAACCCTTGTCAGTTCACACATTACAAATTTTGCTTAGTCACTCACTCCGGTCAATACATTGCCGATCGTCAATGTTAGTTTGCCACCAAGATATTTACATACAACCAATAATGTGAATTAACCAAATATTCACATACAAACATTTTACATGAATAGCAATCTGCTGACTTTGCATACAAATCTACATGTAGGCATACCATTTATACAAATCTACATATATGCATACTATTAATACAAATCTGGATGTATGCATACCGTTTATACAAACCTACATATCTTTAGTATTAGAATAATTATGAATGTATAGGTTAAGAAATTATGTATAAAAGGGAAAGAATTTCTTTTAATAAAATCAATAATTATCCGACTTCCAAAGTCAGAGTTTCTTTTATTTACTATTAAACCTTTCAATACCTCTATTCTTCAGCCCGGATTAGGAGGATACAGATTCTGGCAGAATGAAGATGAAGCACTAGCTGAAACGATTAAATTGCATTTACGGAAAAAAAGTTCTAGTGATAAGAGAAGACATCAAAGGGCGGCATGCTCTAAATTATAAATGGCGTGACGATGCAGCAATATAAATGATCACAAATGGGGAATATTGTAGGCGGATTGTAGGAAAACGTTGTAAGGGCGCAGTCAGTATTTATCCGCGCTTTTGCAGGAAAAGTCATATTAACGCATCCATAATACGACAGAAGCGAGCACTGGTAGAGTGGGGCTGCAAAAGCCCTAGAAAAGAGGAAGTAGGCATTAGGTGGATTAATAATGATGTTGATTGTCCATTAAATAAACTTTGTCACTCTTTCTTTGTTTGACGTGGTTATGATCCAGAGAGGTGAGCAGGCCCCTTGCACTAATTGGAACGATGGATTGGATCAAATTCCACTAGTATTTAGATGAAAAACTGGGCTCCATAGGGAAGTTTCTTTCTTGGACGAATTGATTAAGTGTGTTGTCATCTCTGCCAGGGTGTAGATAAAGTCCAGTAATAAATATTGCCCTCCGAAGAGACCCAAATAAAAGCAGACCTTAGAGAGCAAGGAACTGGAGGTTTTTGGAAATAAGATAAAGGATAACCCGAGCTAGCAAAGTTCTTAGAAAGTAAAGAGTATCTGGAATGAATAATGGTATTTTTGGTGATCTACAAGCGAAAAATTATGAAAAAGAAAAACTTACTCACTAATCCAAACCTTTTTTAAAAGCAATCGAAGTTTACTTGAAATGAATTTTTTTCGTGCTACTTTAAAGTTTATGTGGCATATGAATTTGTTAGGAATGCAATAACAAAAAATTCATCCGCCCTAATGTATATATATATATATATATATATATATATAGATACATTATTTTCGTATAAACAATTTCCCGATGATGCTCTAGAGTGTAAATAACACATAGTGAATTAAGAACTTTTTGAGCTACATAAATATTTGAAACTTGCCAATAACAACAAAACACGCAAACTATATGAACAGTTAACTGTTAATAATGAGAAATGCTTTAGTGATAAATTAGTCGTTAGTGGCGCGGAATTGACTTGAAGAGCAAAGCACAAAACAGAAAAGTATAAATTAAGATCGTGCAACACTGAACGCTCAAAGCACAAAGTATAATTGATGAGTGGAAAATTTAACAAAGCTGAGCAGAAAATGTCAACAATAAATAAATATCTAAGAGAACATTATAAATAAGCAGAAGTTGAAAAGTGTTGCTAATTATGGCAAGAAAGTGATTAAATTAATTATGGGCTCACTTTTTCATTTACTGATATTTATCTTTCAAGTTTGTGAAAAAAAATTTGAACTACGACTTGCGAAGCGCCAAAGTGATTGGTATGATGTTAAGATTCCGTTTAGCTCAAACTTGAAGCACTTGTATTTGACTAAAAAGTTAATAAAGTTTTTTATTTTGGATTCAAAAGTTCAGACACTGGTTTAATACAGCTGCATTTAGCATCCTTTGGCCTTCGAGAGGTTTTTATCTAAACTAACCGGTGAAAGTATAGGAAGGAAGAAACTCACACTGGCTAGGGAAGCCAAGGCTAAGACTTGTTCAAAGTTATCGTAAAATGTGGAAAAGACAAAGACTTGTCCTATTGCTGAAACGTGGCAAACAGCCGGTGCAGCCATCCTCATATAGGCTACTTTGTATGCTGGATTCCCTAGGAAAGATGTTCGAGCATATAATTAGCGAGCGCATACAGATGACTCTAGAAAGCCCAGGTGGCTTATCGAATAATCAATATGGATTTCGCAAATCAAAGTCCTAAGTAGATGCAATACAAACAGTTGTCAATATAGCCAGAGGAGCTATCTCTGGAGGCCAAAATAAAAAGAAGTTTTGTGCACTGTTTACGTGGTACATCAATAATCCTTTTAACACTGAGAACTGGATGCAGATAATGGCAACGTTGCGACGCTTCAGCACACCAGCTTACTTACACAGAATAATAGGTAGCTATCTTAAAGATAGAGTACTGGACCTGCTTCAAGCATTATGTAATGACGCCGTAGGAAGAATAAAGGAATGGCTGACCAACACGGGACTGGAGTTGGCTAGCCAAAAGACGGAAGTGGTATTAGTAAGCTCAAAACGGTCGGCTAACGAGTTAGTCTTAACTATTGGGGATCATCAAATCAGATTCTCTATGTGCACGTTGACTCTAAGTTAACTTTCAAAGGGCACTTCAGAGCGGTGGGAGGGAAACTTACCAAAGTTAGTGCAGCACTTTTGCGAATAATGCCTAACATTGGCGGTTCGAGCGAAGCTACATGTCAGCTATTGTCCACAGTAACAAGCTCAATAATATTATACACAGCACGAGTGTGGTATGGATCGGACCCATCAAAAATATATATTAGCAACGTACCGACTTGCAGCTTTAAGAATAGTAAGTGCTAATCGGACGGTGTCGGACGGTTATGGCCGTTTAACAAGGCACGCTAGTCACTTCTTCTTTCGGTTAACGGGCGCCAATTGTTTACTTCAAGAGAACTAAAATTGTTTTACACTTGATCATTTTATCGGATGGGGCCGCCCTCCTCCTCTGCTTCCATCGGCGTGCTCCGATAAAAATACTTTCTCAGCCGGAGCATCGTCTTTCATTCGCATAACTTGATCTAGCCAGCGAAACCGCTTCGTTGTATTTTAGGTAGAGCTCGTACTACGTATCATTAAATCTTCTTTGGTACTCGCCCTCGCAAATGCATAGAAGAAATTTTCATAGCGGCTTCATCTGATGTTGTCATGGTCTATGCTTCTGCACCATACAGCAGGACGGGTACGATAATTTACTTGTAGACTAGGTTTTCTAGGTTTTGCAGGGAAATCAAATTCAGATATAGCAGCATATAGGCAACTCTTTCCGTGCTGTTGTAAGCAAAAAAGTCAATTTTTTCTCTGGGTTTTCCCAGATGTTCCACATTGTGAAATTCTGAATATTCATCAGGTTTGAAGCCGCCCTGATAAGGCCCAATCAGCTGAATTACGATGGACTTTAATCTTTCGCTTGACAAGACCTTATATGTAATACTAAGAAGGCTGAATACGCGACAGTTGGCACAGTTTTCAGGATCTCCCTTCTTGTGACTTAGACTGCAATCATCGGGAATGATTTCTTTCGACCATGTTTGAGGCATGTGCTTTATGATCTCCTAGGCACCGTATTTGAATGGCTCCGCAGCAAGCCATGAGCGCCCGCGGCCGTCTTGTTTTTTAGCAATCGCTATTTTTACTTCGTCGTAGTTGGGTGGGAGGACATTTGGTCCATCATCTTACCTGGAAATACAAATGCTCTCTCCGTTTAAGGGAACATAGAGGGGCTCCCTCCATAATCTGAGCACGTACTGGACATCGTTTATAAGGTCACCGTTTTCGTTTAACAGCACCTCGCACTAACGCTTTTCTGCCTCTGCTGTTACCCTTCTGTTAAGGCATGTCGGTTCCATTCTCAACTCTTGGTAGCATTCACACACTCTTATTGCAAGCGCATTTACGTAGTAAAGCATTTGACAGTAAAGCGTTTGACAGTAAAGCATTTTATTCAGAATAATGCAGTCAGCTTTGTTGGGGAGATGACAATAAAGCTTTCCATTGATCTGCCCTTAAGGATCAATTGGCCTGCTTATCTTTTCTGACTTAAGCATACATTTTGCAATTGATTCTTCTGCGGAAGGTCAAGGAAAAGGTTGATCACACTCCCTCATTGTGACCCTGTAGTAAATAGTTGAGTAGGCAGATGTCTATTAATATATATGTGAGAGTGTGGTATTTGCCCATTCTTCATTTTGAAATATTTGAAACTACGCTAGGCTATGCTGAATCCGAGTAGTGTGTATATGGTTAGAACATAAGACTTTCTGTCATAGATGCGAACGGACATTTCATACCACCGAATATGACAAAAAAGGATTGCGTTTTATTGTGGAATGGAATTTTGTATCCAAAGCACTAGAACATATTTATACTTGGATTAGAATAATAACGGAACCCAACGTGGAGGTGCCTTGCAATCGGATTCCATTAATTGTAAAATAGAAAAAGGTTTAGATAGACTTTGTACCTAACCAAGGTAAGACCTTGTGATTGTACACTCAATTTAAGCCAACTAAAGTGCACTGAAAAGTTTGGGTGAGAACATGGAGCTGGCCGTTGAACAGCTGATCCCATTCGTTTGTTTGACACTGAGAGGTTAATCTTTAGGGACAAGTATTCGCGTACGTCCTTGACGTATATACATATGTTATTGTCTTTTTCTCGTCCATTGCGTCTCTTGGATAGTGGTGATGCCAGTTTTTGCCTTCACGGGAATATCAACCAGCCGATTATCTGCACCAATCCCATTAAGGGAACGGATATTCCATGTGCATGTCCTAAAATCATTGTCCTTTAAACGTTTGCATGGGGTTTCTTTTTATTCGGGGCTTGTATAATATATTCATTGGATTGCGATTTTACATGGCGGGTCCCAAGCCCAGCGCACAACTTGCTCAGCGAGAATGAAAAAATTAATTGCACGTTGGTGGACGGCTGTTCAGTGGTCACTCAGAGTATACTTGGCCGCAAGCCATCTGCGGTAGGTAGCTGCTTGAACCACATGCAAGAGAATCGCTCTGACCGTTCCCTGGTGAATGGCAATCAGAAGCTTTTTCCACTTGCTTGAAATTTTACGGCTACACCCTCTTTTTTTCTAACGAATCATAATTTTGAATTCTTCTTGGTAGGTTGCGATGTGGGTGCACCTCATAAGCTCGACTTTCAGAGTCCCGATAATTCATAGTCCGGACAATTTTCAGAAATCCCAACAAGATAAAATCCAGATATAACAAAATCGCGCCTACTCAGAAACGTGTGCTGCGCAAAAATACTGTGAATCGTGTAGCCGAAGTTGGGTCTGACAAGGATTTTTATTTTAATCGCTTATTTGCTGTGGGATCGGGTAAATTTTCTTGTGCAGAGCTGTCTCAAATTGTATAACAGCACCGAGATGTTTATTTTTTATGATATCTTGTGTGGTTTCCCAATTTACATGTTACTTGGATTTGTGTTGGGATTTAAAGTTGGGAGTTGGTCATGCCGGGACTATGAGTGGTTACCCGTTGCGATTTATCATATCCAACAAATATATAGGCATTAATAATCAAAAATGATAGCAATTCGAAATCCGGCGAAAATTTACGATTTTCCATAGAATTCTCTATTTATCAGTGTGCAATACAGAGACAAAAAGAAAAAAAAAAAGCAATGTGCGAACAGCTGCACGCTATTGAAATTTAAATGTTTTTTTGAACCATTTCTTTCTAAACGAAATTTTTTTGATACACTTTTCAAAATTTTCATTCTCACTTTTTTTATTTTGCATGAATATGGCACGCCTGCATTCTTATTTTTTCACGAAAATCGTTGTCTCGAAAAAAACATTTCCACGCAAATTAGTTTTTCGTTTATTGTGTAGTCGTTTGTTCGCTTTAGTGAATGTGTTAATGACCTTTTCTGTCTTATATTTTGCTTTTTTTCGCCTTTTTTGCTAATGGTTTGTGAAATCGAAGTTTGGCTTGCCTCTCGCTGTCGTGTGTTTTTTTTTTTTTTGTATGCAAGAACTTTACGCTACCTGATTTCGTTTTAAATCTGTTCAGATACAACCACCAACAGACAAATTTTTTGTCTTCTCGCTTTTATTGAATTTTAGGCAAATTTGCAAACTGAGCAATCGATTAGAATTAGTTGAAAGTTTGCTCTGATTTTAGCTTCCATTTTCCGTCTGTGGTTAGCGCGAAGTGCGGTTTCAAAACAGGAAATGATTTGAAAAAAAAAAAAACACTGAGATAAATTGCATGGATACTTTATTTGGAAGTTTTATGAAAATGAATTTATTAGTTAAAAAAAAAAATAATAAATGTAAGGCGCGATAACCTCCGAAGAGATCTAAGGCCTAGCTTCTCTTCCAATTTGCGTCGTGCTCCTCTTGATTTTACCTACAAATTGGCCACACGGGACCTACATGTCTAATGGCGCCTTCGAGCGGTATCTGCAAGGCAGATGAGTTTTCACTGAGAGCTTTTTCATGGAAGAAGTACACCAGGAGCGCTTGCCAAACACTACCGAGGGGCAACCCCGCTTAGAAAAGTTTTCTCCTAATTGAAAAACCTTATTTCTAAAATTTTGATGTTGCTTTGCCCGGGTTGTGAACACAGGGTATAAGGTGTGGTAGGCAGAGGACGCTACCACCACACCACGGTTGGCTCATATTTGGAACAAATATTACATACAGTCCATTAGAAGTGACATCAAAACATTTTGCAGTTGGAGGAGGGACAAGAATACGTGGCGCAGAGTCGAGTAAAGTCTTTGGAAGGATTACGTATTGAGGACTTAGATTGCAAAGAATTGTCAGAAAAGAGTCCTTGTAATAATGAGTCACTAAATGAACTAAATAGAATGAAAAATAATAGGCAATTAAATAAAGCCTATAGACAGGAAAATAAAATAATTAAAAATTTATTTTATTATTTATTAGTTAAACTTTTCAATTGCCCAATGGCTCATAATATTCATATTAATGATTTAAGCTTAAAATATGATTTACTAATTTTTTTTTTTTCAAAGAATTTAAAAAAATACTGAAAGTATACTAAGTTCTTCTTAAAAAAAAAAAAAATAAATGTAAGGCGCGATAACCTCCGAAGAGATCTAAGGCCGAGCTTCTCTTCCAATTTGCGTCGTGCTCCTCTTGATTTTCCCTACAAATTGGCCGGAGGGGACCTACATGTTTTATGCCGACTCCGAACGGCATCTGCAAGGCAGATGAGTTTTCACTGAGAGCTTTTCATGGCAGAAATACACCCGGAGCGCTTGCCAAACACTGCCGAGGGGCGACCCCGCTTAGAAAAATTTTCTTCTAATTGAAAAACCTTATTTCTAAAATTTTGATGTTGCTTTGCCCGGGAGTTGAACCCAGGGCATACGGTGTGATAGGCGGAGCACGCTACCATCACACCACGGTGGCCGCTAAGTTCTTCTTACTTCCTGTTTAATCTTGAACATATGTTTGGCCATGGCGGTGATCAGGACCGAGTTAAGCAAAGAGCACAGGTAATTTCTTTATCGTAAGAACTGATGCTCTTTTTACTCGCTCAACTCTGTCTATGTAAGGATGCGGATAAAGAGAAATGTACATCTGCTTCTGCAGATAAACTAAATTCTTCTTCCCTCTCTTTTTCTTCCTGTATATCTCTCTCAATTTCCGTTCCTTTTATAGTACTAAGGTTGGCCTGGCAATTTTCCGCAAAGTAGAAATTCACATATATTAATCTTGTCAGAGGTACTGTTGTACCAAATGTCCGGTGAATTGCACCACAGATAAGATTGTTTTTTTTTTTTTTTAATAGGGCGGCCCCTGGTTCCTTTTCTGAAAAAAAGATATTTAAGCCGAGCTTCTCTTCTAGTTTGCGGCGTGCCTCTATTAGTTTCTTCCAACAAATTGGCGAAACAGGACCATCATGTCATACGCCGACTCCGAGCAGCATCTGAATGCCAGATGAGAAGCTTTTCATGGCGCTTAAAAAATGGTTTTCTAATTTAAAAAACCTGTTTCTAAAATTTGGATAATGCCTTCCCCTGGGTGTGATCCCATGATCTTCGGTGTGATAGGCGGAGAACGCTTCCACCACACCATCACGGCCTCCAGTTAAGTTAAAGGGGCGTGCGTGGGAGTTTTCAACAAGTTCACTCGAAAAACTGTTTGTCCATTGTGGGTGCCCTTGGTAAATGCCGGGGTTCCTGAAATAACCATTGTTTTATCTGATGAATCTAAGTAGGAATGAAAGATCAACTTTTCCCACCTCTAGCAGACTGTAGAAAACCGTGCGCCCAGAAAACTGAATCGATTTCTTTGCAGTTCTGGCTATTTGCAGAGAAAGTACGGAATCCATTCCTCTTTCCCTCATCCTGACACCTTCTGCAAAAGGAGCTTTTTGGGATGTGCTACCGTTGGAGCATAAGTGCAATCGCGCCCCTCTCATGACACGCGATAGTATTCTCACTCGTGATTGGTTAAGCTTAAGAAGAAGGCTAGTTGATTTTCTGTCAAAACATAGGCAAAAGGACCTTGAGATCTTGCAATTATCACAGTTGGTCCATAGCTAGTCCGTTGTCATAACCTCAAATTCCTCAATTTTCCTTAGGGGATTAACCAGCGGTGATTTATCTTCATATTATTTAAGTACATACATATTTTGCTGTCACCTGAGCGTAGAATATTAAACGAAAACGACTCCTGATTTGGTGGTGCAGGCACGCCATCAATTTTTCAAATGTTCGTTCCCTTTTTTATTTCCTCTTTTTTTCCTTTCCCTTAAATTTATCCATTGATTATAGAAAAGGTGTTGGTTATCTATTAAAAGCTTATCGGATTGTTATAAGAAAATTACGAGTTTGTCATTATCGTAGTATCTGTTTTATCGATGACTCGTCGTTTTGTTGTGGATCAGATATCGACAAAAATTCAATATTAACTCGACAGAACAACTGTAACTTGTACTGTGTACGGCTGCTGTAACGCGGTAAAATGTGAGGCAGAACGGCGTGAGTGCAATGAGCTTCAGATTGTGATGAGGGAATGTTTAAAGACCAGAATATTCCTGAAGGAATGATAATGGCGGACTGGTAGCTGACGAATATAGTCTGCTTAAGATGTGGAGGAAACACTTCTCCTCGTTGCTAGCGAGGGAGAGAACGAAACCGATACGCTATTCGCTGACGTTGGAAATCACATTCTTCACCCGACTATGCCGAAGTGAAAATGGATATATTCCGGTTAAAAATTCACATGGATATATGAAATGATGGACTACTACTGGTCGATCTGTTCAAAAGCGGAGGCGCAGAACTGACAAGGAGCATGCATCAACTCGTATGCAAAACATGGTCGATTTAGCGTCATTAGCATTTGGTATTTAAGTGTGCTTTGCCCAAACTATAAGATAGACAATCCCTCAATCCGTGCAAATTACCGCGGAATGAGCCTGATTTATATCGCTTATAAGGATTTACCTACTATACTATGTGAAATACTGAATCCTATATTAACAAGCTGATTAGGCGTTGCCAATGCGGCTTCAGATATAGTAAGTCTGTTATCGATCAGATCTTCACGATGTACCGGATCCTGGAGAAGAGTCACGTTAATAGGAGCGATGTCTGAGTTTAAGCTCCCTGCAAAGTTAAAAAGGCTACAACAAATAACGCCAAGCACCACTGCTACCTCCGTAAAGATTGAAGAGGATCTATCCAAGCTCATTTAAAGAAAACGAGGCTACCGATAAGGTGACTTCCTTTCGTTTGATTTATTCAACATAATGCTATATGGTGCAGAAGCATGGACCATGACAACAGCAGATGATGTGGCGCTGGGAGTGTTCGAGAGAAAAGTTTTTCGAAAGGTTTATGGACCTCTATGCATTGGAGATGGCGAGTACCGCAGAAGATTTAACGATGAGCTGTACGAGCTATACGCAGATATCAACATAGTCCAGAGAATTGAAACGCAGCGGCTGCGCTCTTAGGCCATGTTATGCGAATGAAAGATGACGCTGCGGCCAAGAAAGTGTTTCTATCGGAACCCGCCTATGGAAACAGAGGTAGAAGGCAGCCCCCACTCCGTTGGAAGGACCAGGTTGAAAACAATTTAAACTCCCTTGGTGTGACCAATTGGCGCCGGTTTGCAGAGAGAAAGAGCGACTGGCTCGTCTTGTTGGACGGCCATAACCGTTTTAACGGCTAAGCGACAACTAAGTTAGTAAGTAATGCTGGAGTAGATAATTGCTCATAAATGCTGATGATAATATTAAAAACGAGCCAGAGTTCGCCCATCTTTTCATTAGATAAATAGGCGAAAAAAGTGTGTTTTGTGGTAACTGAGGGCAAGATGAAGTAATTGCCTTCTTCCCAGAAAGAATCAGCGCATTCGCAGACACGTCACTGTTTAAATACATATGTAGATTCGAGACTGTGAAGTACTTCAGTTATGCAGGAACCAGCAACCTAAACAATGTCAGCTTAGAAATCAAACACTTGCCAACTAGTGCTACTTTGAACTGAGGTGGGAGTTTAAAAGTAAAGTATTCTCTAGCCGAATTATGCTCTGGATCATGCACGGTGTCGCGAAAAGATGCGATGGCTTTTTTAGTCTCAAGAAAAAAGCAGAACATTATGATTCTGTGCCTAATCCTGTATGAGTTTTATGAGCTTTACGCAGATTTGAAGGTGATGATATGCGAGTGGATAAAGATGGTCCGGCCAAGAAAGTATTCAGTCGAGTGCACATTTTGAAAACCACCACTAAGTTGAAAGAGGCAGGTCGACGAAGACTTAGTCTTTCTTGGTGCTTTCAATTACCGTATGTTATCGCGAAACAGGGATAGCTGGCTTAACTTCCTACGAAATGGGTAAGGTGGTTTGAATAAGAAGAATTTGTTTCTGCAATAGTAAGCCAATCATAAACTGATAAATCAAATTTAATTTCATTTTCGACAATGAGTCGAAAGTAAAACAACAACTTATTGGTATAAAAGGCGATAAAACCCTTCTCAAATAGCCATAAATTATTTTCTTTTTTTTTGGTAAAGTTTCCCCTGTTCTGGTTGAACCCGCTAGCATTGTAAATTCCGGAAATAGTTTTCTAGGCGTCTACTTGTATGTTAACATATTGAACCTCACGAGTACTTAGATAGATATATAATTAATTGAGGATCGCACTGCGACCATTGGTCTGTTGTGCCCTCTTCTTCTTCACAGCACCTCATCCAAGCCGAACTCCCTTATGAACTCAAGCAGTTCACTTGTCTTGAGGGATTTAATGTGAGAATGCTCTGGCTATGGTGAGCCCATAAACTAAGCCTGCTTCTTGAGATTGCGTCACATTCGAGGAGGATATTGTCCGCCGTTTCCGCTGATCGATCACAAGATCGGCATGTGTTGTTCGACAGTATGCCCACTTTCTGCATGTGGCTGTTCAGTGTACAAGGTCCTGTAAGAATAGCTGTTAGGATTTTGAGGTTATCTTTCGAGAGGCCTATTGATGTCCTATATTGAGTTGTGACATAACCCTCTAACAGTAACCTAGATTGTCTCAGGACTGACATATTGTGCCAGTGTTCTTCCCTTTTTTCTCTCTCTTCTACTAATATTGCCCCCCGAATTCCTGTGGGCCTACTGACAGGAACGGTTCGGGACCGATGGATCGTGCTCATTACCCTCAACACTCCTGGGGCCTGGGACCCAGGCCAACAGTACTAGGTTGTGTGCTCCTAGTTCGTTTAGCTTTTCAATGCACTCAAGCACCAGTGCTGACTTTATTTCGAACGCCGAGATTACCTTGGAGGCTGTCTGACTGTCACTGAGTATGGCGCTTATTTTATTGCAGTATTCGCGCTGAAACTCGATCAGCGCACTGGCGGCGAATACTTCTGCTTGAAAAATGCTCGAGCCTACTTCCAGAGGTGCTGATATCTTGGCTCTGGGTCAGAAGACTCCGCCTCAAATCCTCTCTGGAGTCTTCAAGTAGCCTCTGAATGCTCTCCAGTCTACTTTCCTTCCATGTACCCTTGCTTTGTACCCAATTCTACCTCATACCTTTTTTCAGAAACTATATGCCTGAGGATATCATCCCTCTGGAGTTGAGACATTTTGATCTTCTCTCTCAGTTTCCCCATACTCCGGGACAATATGACTTTACCTTTTCCCGAGCCCTCCTTGGCATTATTCAGGACGGTTCGCTTGCCTGACTGCTCTATCGCTATATGCAGCGAGGTTAGATCGAGGATAGCCTCAAGCGCTGTTGTGGGGCATGTGCGCATATCTCCCGTGATGCACACACATGCCAGTCGCTAAAGTTTTGTCAGCGCTTGCCTCGTCGTCGCTCGAATTGTTCTCGATGCTCAGGCTATCGAGCCGTGTATTATCATGGATTTTACTATCGTGGTATACATCCATCTTAGTACATGTGGGATGTAGCCCCATGATTTGCCGCTAGACATTTGCATACCATGATGGACTTAGTGACCCTAGTTTTTACGGCATCGAATTGTTGCCAGAGGAGCTTGGTAATGATCCCCAAGTATTTCACTACGGTTCCGTGTTCTAGTGCTACGCCATCTTCATGATTACTTGGTGCTCACTACTGTTTTCTAACTACTAACGTACGCTTCTAGTTTAATATCATACACATTTTCCATTTAAAAAAATATGCTTAGCGCTAGTGAAATATTTACAACCAATCTTCTCCACCGTCAAATTTATGCGCAGTGATATATACATTTAACTGCATTACTAACCTTATTGATAAGCAAAACAAATATAGATAAAAATGGCCATATATTACGCGTGCTTAATCGAAATGCTTTTTATCTTATAACCGTAATAAAGTAAAAGTTAATACGTTTAGTGGAAAGCATATATTGACAGACTGACAACTTTAGCCAGCATAAGACAAACAAACCGCAAAAGGCGCAAATGGTTTGCTAGGCAATTTAAAAACTAACTCGCATAAAATGAGAGAGAGAGAGAGAGAGAAGTGTATGAAAAACAAGTAGGAAGGCTAAGTTCGGGTGTAACTGAACATTACATACTCAGCTGCCAAATTACAGCTTGCAAAACTTTTAAATTACTGTCTTTTAAAATTGGGCGGTGCCACGCGCCGTTGTCCAAGATTTTACTACTTTTCTATTCTGCGTTATAAGGCCAACCCACCTACCAAGTTTCATCGCTTTATCCGTCTTTGGTAATGAATTACCGAACTTTTTCGGTTTTTCGAAATTTTCCATATCTAGAAAGTGGGCGTGGTTATAGTCCATTTAGTTCATTTTAAATAGTGATCTGAGATGAGTGCCCAGGAACATACCAAATTTCATGAAGATACCTCACTACGGACGGACGGGCGGACGGACATGGCTAAATGAATTTCTTTTTTCGCCCAGATCATTTTGATATATAGTCTATATCTATCTCGATTAGTTTATGACGTTACGAGGTACCGTTATGCGAAAAAAATTAATATACTCTGTCAGCTCTGCTCACCTGAGTATAAAAAGGGAAAAATACAAAAAGAACCTAAAGCAAATAACTAACTGAGTGTCGATATGGAGGCACGTGCCAATAGACAACAGCCAACAATTGATGAACAAGCAAGCGATAAGTGTCCGTATTATGCAGTACACTGAAAAAACACACAAACAAATAAAAAATAAATAACAGTCAAGACACTAATAGAAAGGCACTCAAGCGTACCCTTCACGCCCGAGCAACTACAGCTACTACATCTCACTAAGCATCCATGGTAACACAAGCCACGACAGTATGCCACAGCAATGTCCGTTAACAATAGCAAATTGTGGTTTACCATTTCATTGTCACGTACCAAATTTATTTCCCGCCAAATAAAAGTAGTTTGTTCTCAGTAAATGCGGTTTTTACGCTATGTTTGCTCATTTTGCACCAATAAGAAACGGAAATATATAACTGAATTTTCCTTGCTCAATTTCTGTGTTATTTAACTATCTTTTCAACATTCCTCAATCATACAATGAAGCTATTTGGTGCTTAACACTTACATACATCAATTGGTGGCTGCGGGCGTTGGTATGTAACGTATACGTTACTTTAACGGAATTTTATGATTAAAAAATAAATAAATGTAAGGCGCGATAACCTCCGAAGAGATCTAAGGCCGAGCTTCTCTTCCAATTTGCGTTGGCCTTCTCTTGATTTTCCCTACAAATTGGCCGGACGGGACCTACATGTTTTATGCCGACTCCGAACGGCATCTGCAAGGCAGATGAGTTTTTACTGAGAGCTTTTCATTGCAGAAATACACCCGGAGCGCTTACCAAACACTGCCGAGGGGCGACCCCGTTTAGAAAAATTTTCTTCTAATTGAAAAACCTTATTTATAAAATTATGATGTTGCTTTGCCCGGGGTGCGAACCCAGCGCATACGGTGTGGTAGGCGGAGCACGCTACTATCACACCACGGCGGCTGCATTAAATTTTATGATTGGTATGGCAAAATCTGTAATTGGATATGCACATAGAAGTAATAAATAATAGTTTAAAAAAACTAAAAAAACACGCTTTTATAGCAAACCGAACTAAAAAATAGAAAATAATTTTCAATTAAAAAGAGTTTATATAACAGTAGTAGAAGGATAACTGCCTTGCAGCAGACGATGTCTGTCTGCTAAGCCACAGAAGTACTGACCTTCAACACAATTTAGAAGCTGTCAACACACATGCAAAGGAGGCCGGACTAAGCATCAATACAGCGAAAACCAAAGTCATAAGATGCGGCTATAGTATTTCATCAAGGCCATTGATGCTTACGGTTGACGAAAATGAAATCGAAGGTGTAGAGTCCATTGTTTATCTTGGTAGTATTGTCTCAAATAAGAGCGGTGGAGATGAGGACGTTCAGTCTCGCATAAACAAAGCAAGAATGGTTTTTGGCAATTGGCAAACGTGTGGAGGTCCAGCCAAATATCTATAAAAACGAAGCTTCGACTGTTTAATTCGAATGTTAAATCAGTACTGTTTTATGCTTGCGAGACGCGGGAAAGCTCAACTTCAATTCAGAAACGTCTACAAGTTTTTATTAATAAATGTCTGCGCCTAATCCTGAAAATTCGATGGCCGGAAAGAATTTCAAATGACGACTTATGGTCTAGAACAAATCAACCTAAGGCTGCCACAGAAATAACCAAGCGTAAATGGTCGTGGATTGGTCACACTCTCAGAAGACCTCCAGTAAATATAGCCAGACAAGCATTGCGATGGAATCCACAAGGAAGCCGACGACCTGGTGCACCTGCGAAAACTTGGCGCAGAACTGTGGATAAAGAACTCGAAGACGCAGGATATACGTGGAATGACATCACAAGAACTGCACCTAACAGAATAAGATTTAAGTCGGTGGTCGAGGCCCTATGCTCCAATAGGAGTTGAGGAGGATGATGATGATGATGAGTAGAAGGTCAAACAATCGTTTATAGTTAATCACCTCAAATTAAATTTATAATAAAATTTAAGTTATTAACAGAATAATTTAATTCAGAGTAAAAAGCGTGGGGTGCATTTTACTACATTTCATATCTTTCCTCTCAGATAGTTGCAAATAGAACGATTGTAACATTCAATATCAAGCACCTGACGCTTTTTACTGTGAATTAAATTATTCTGTTAATAACTTAAATTTTATTATAATTTTATTTTGAGGTGATTAACTATAAACGATTGCTTGACCTTCTATTACTGTTATATAAGCTCTTTTTAATTGAAAATTATTTTATATTTTTTAGTTCGGTTTGCTATAAAAGCGTGTTATTTTAGTTTTTTTTTAAACTATTATTTATTTTTAATTTTTTAGTTCAAGTAATTTTAAAAGTTTTAGTCGAGAGTGATGAAACCTCGAAACGCCAGCGGTCCATGGATAAATCCAACCCCACGGCACAGAAAAGGGCCAAGACGCATGGAGGCTGGAAGCGGTCTTTCGCCGAAATTGCCAAGGGTCGGCAGATCATTGGCATTATAGATGAGAGCAGCGAAGATGGCAGGATCCCGAAACAACAGTGCAAGTGGATCGAGGCCGCGCTCGCTACAGTGCATTCAAAGTGTAATAAGGCCAATTGACCTTATGGCCGTTGACTTTATGTCACCACACCATCACATTAATGCATTGTCATCGAGCCTTGATACGTGTGCAAAGTTTCAATCAAACTTATGGCCATTCAAGGTGGTAATAAGGACAATTGACCTTATGGCCGTTGACCTTATGTCACCACACCATCACATCAATGCATTGTCATCGGTCCTTGATACGTATGCAAAGATTCAAATTAATCAGACTTCTATAAACCGGTGAAAATTAAGCTCTAATATTCCGTTACATAGATACAGGCCAAGCTAATAAAAGCGTGTTAAAAAAGGGCTCCAGTATGCTCTTTCGTAGATGTGCCATGCGTCCACTTCTATCATTAATAAAGGAATGCGTTTTTAGCATTATGTGCAAGGTTTCAAATCTATGGCCATTTGGGGTGGTCATTAGTTCAATTGAGCTTATGTCCGTTAACCTTATGTCACCCCACCATCACATTATTGCATTGTCATCGAGCCTTGATACGTGTGCAAAGTTTCAATCAAACTCATGGCAATTCAAAGTGGTAATATGGGCAATTAACCTTATGACCGTTGACCTTATGTCACCACACCATAACATTAATGCAGTGCCATCGACCCTTGATACGTGTGCAAAGTTTCAATCAAACTTATGGCCACTCAAAGTGGTAATAAGGCCAATTGACCTTATGGCCGTTGACCTTATGTCACCACACCATCACATTAATGCATTGTCATCGAGCCCTGATACGTGGGCAAAGTTTCAATCAAACTTGTGGCAATTCAAAGTGGTAATAAGGCCAATTGACCTTATGGCCGTCGACCTTATGTCACCACACCATTACACTAATGCATTGTCATCGGTCCTTGATACGTTTGCAAAGCTTCAAATTAATCAGACATCTAGAAACCGGTAAAAATTAAGCTCAAAAATTCCGTTACATACAGGCCAAGCTAATAAAAGCGTGTTAATAAAGTACTTATCGTTTGGTGTTAGTCTTTAATGAAGAAAGATTCAGTAAAAGCGGGTATGTAGCGAAGCTGGTGAGAACGCTGCAGGATTACAAACTAACGATGTCAAACAAAACGGATTGCATGATCAGTTGCCCGACGATCAACTCCACGCTCCTCACCCCAAAAACACATTCACTGCGCGATCGTTTTGGTAGAAGCTTCAGCTTTTAATCGGGTGTACAATCACAAGGTCTTACCTTGGTAAGATACAGAATCTATCAACGCTCCTTTCCATTTTAAGGATAATAGCATCCGATTGCAAGGCAACTCCACCTTGAGTCACATTACCATTGTATTCTAAGAATGAATATTTCGCTGCATCAAATCTGATGCTTGGGGCATAGCCAGATACGTGCTAAAATTTTGCAACTTTATAACAAGTACTAAGGTATGTGAAAAACCTTTTCTATCGGATTGTAATTTTGCATGTCTGTTCGGGTCTTCGAAAATAAGCCTCATTAACTGACCACTGGCGGCCACCGTGGTGTGCTGGTAGCGTGCTCCGCCTACCACACCGTATACCCTGGGTTCACACCCCGGGCAAAGCAACATCAAAATTTTAGAAATAAGGTTTTTCAATTAGAAGAAATTTTTTCTAAGCGGGGCTGCCCCTCCAGTCTACAGTGCTCCCTTAAGAGTTATCACCAATCAGCATTAGATAGGCTATTGGTATTTTGATCTCGTTTTATGAACGATATACCTACCGCGTCCATATTTTTAGCCCCTTACCCGCGGAGGGACCATTTATGATATCAGTTGGGGAAAAGAGAATCAGACACTGATTTAAAACACTTTTCTTTGTACGCTTTCTTTGTACTTTATGCTACTGTTCCAGTGCAAGAGCAATTTAGGTGTAATTTCCAGATTATTGCTGTATTAATTTTGCGTAATTTCAATATGGCTTTGGTCACTTTTTTTTTGATCGTTTTGCAGTAGTTCCAGCTTTTATTTCAGGGATTTCTGCCTGAGAAATAGTAGTATAGCATCCCTTTCCAACCGATTTTTCGTCTCTAAATACCTGTTATCGTTTTTCCGTCATCAAGTTTTAGTTGATACTTGGTGTGGAAGGCGGAGGACGCTACAACCACACTACGATAGCCTTTACTATTTCCATTTAAACATTCGGGCATTCAATTTATAATAATTAAACAAATAAAAATTATGCCTAGTGCGAACGACATCTGCAAGGAGATATATTTTTGCTGAGAAGCTGTTCTTTTTCTTTTTTTTTTTTTGAACTATGAGGCTGCCGCACATTCATCTTGATTTGGTGGAGAGTTATTTTATTTACTCTAAAAAACAGGTTATTATATGTATTATTTTATTTGTTTAAAATTCGTTTTGTGCTTCGTCGAAATGTAGACATCAAGAGACAGCTGTGCGTGTTGCCATGTGCTTCCATGTCAACAAAGTTTTATTGCGTTACTTTATTCGGCTTCGGCGCTTTTCATGACAAAAATATACTCGAATTGTTTTCCAAACAAATGCCGAGGGGCCATATGCTCTGAAAATATTCTGTCTAGTTGAAAGAACTTTTTTCGAAAATTATCTATGCTGCTTTACCCGTGACTAAAGACTTGTTAAGTTGTACCGTAAGCTGTGTTTCGTTGTGTCTAGAGAAATTTTTATAAAAGGTATTTAAATGACTTAACCTAGAAAATGTAATACCGTTTTCACACAGAATCTAAATCGAATCACAATGCTATTTAATAAAATAATTAAGTTTCCTTTTCCTACAGGGCCCTTTGCTTCATTAAGCGAACATCTGTCAGCAGCCCCAAAAATACTTCGTTTTTACAAAAAATAGTTAAAATGGAAAGCAGCCATTTCCTTCTTAACTATAAATACAATCAAAATAAAACACATGTGCAACTACCCACAGATGTTGCACCTAACCAAATATGTGCCTATTTTCGAAAAACTCATATTATCTTTTGCGGCAAATGCAGCGAAAATGCAATTTTGAATTTTTTCATGTTTTTATATTTTTCGTAAATTTTTGGAAATAATTAATTTTTGATTGTCATTCAATAAAGAAATAATGAGATGATTAAGAATTTGTGTTTTGTATGGAAGATTGAGTTCAATTAGGGCTTTAATGTAGAAAACTTGGCTAATTATTTCATTAAGCCTCTGTATGAAATTGGCATACGATTTTCATTATGTGTTCATACTCAGTTGAGCAGAGCTCACAGAGTATATTAACTTTGATTGGATAACGGTTGATTGTACAGGTATAAAGGAATCGAGATAGATATAGACTTCCATATATCAAAATCAGTATCGAAAAAAAATTCGATTGAGCCATGTCCGTACGTCCATCCGTCCGTCCGTCTGTCCATTAACACGATAACTTGATTAAATTTTGAGGTATCTTGATGAAATTTGGTACGTAGGTTCCTGGGCACTCATCTCAGATCGCTATTTGAAATGAACGATATCGGACCATAACCACGCCCACTTTTTCGATATCGAAAATTTCGAAAAATCGAAAAAGTGCAATAATTCATTACCAAATACGGATTAAGCGATGAAACTTGGTAGGTGAGTTGAGCTTATGACGCAAAATAGAAAACTAGTAAAATTTTGGACAATGGGCGTGGCACCGCCCACTTTTAAAAGAAGGTAATTTAGAAGTTTTGCAAGCTGTAATTTGGCAGTCGTTGATGATATCATGATGAAGTTTGGCAGGAATATTACTCTTATTACTATATATCTGCTTAATAAAAATTAGCAAAATCGGAGAACGACCACGCCCACTTTTTAAAAAAAATTTTTTTTAATTCAAATTTTAAAAGAAAAATTAATATCTTTACAGTATATAAGTAAATTATGTCAACATTCAAATCCAGTAATGATATGTTGCAACAAAATACAAAAATAAAAGAAAATTTCAAAATGGGCGTTGCCCGCCCTTTTTCATTTAATTTGTCTGGGATACTTTTAATGCCATAAGTCGAACAAAAATTTACCAATCCTTGTGAAATTTGGTAGAGGCTTAGATTCTAGGACGATAACTGTTTTCTGTGAAAAAGGGTGAAATAGGTTAAAGCCACGCCCAGTTTTTATACACAGTCGACCGTCTGTCCTTCCGCTCGGCCGTTAACACGATACCTTGAGCAAAAATCGATATATCTTTACTAAACTCAGTTCACATACTTATCTTAACTCACTTTGTATCGGTGTAAAAAATGGCCGAAATCCGACTATGACCACGCCCACTTTTCGATATCGAAAATTACGAAAAATGAAACAAATGCCATAATTATATACCAAATACGAAAAAAGGGATGAAACATGGTAATTATAATGGTCTACTGACGCAAAATATAACTTTAGAAAAAAACTTGGTAAAATGGGTGTGACACCATACCAATACCATATTAAGTAGAAGAAAATGAAAAAGTTTTGCAGGGCGAAATCAAAAGCCCTTGGAAACTTGGAAGGAATACTTTTCGCAGATGATGTTCTGGATCACACTGGTCCACATTTTGGTCGATATCTCGAAAACGCCTTCACATATACAACTAGGGGTCACTCCCTTTTAAAACCCTCATTAATACCTTTAATTTGATACCCATATCGTACAAACATATTCTAGAGTCACCCCTGGTCCACGTTTATGGCAATATCTCGAAAAGGCGTCCACATATAGAACTAAGGCCCACTCCCTTTTAAAATACTCATTAACACCTTTCATTTGATACCCATATCGTACAAACAAATTCTAGAGTCACCCCTGGTCCACCTTTATGGCGATATCTTGAAAAGACGTCCACCTATAGAACTAAGGCCCACGCCCTTTTAAAATACTCATTAACACCTTTCATTTGATACCCATATCGTACAAACAAATTCTAGAGTCACCCCTGGACTACCTTTACAGCGATATCTCAAAAAGGCGTCCATCTATAGGCCCACGCCCTTTTAAAATACTCATTAACACCTTTCATTTGATACCCATATTGTACAAACGCATTCTAGAGCCAACCCTGGTCCACTTTTATAACGATATTCCGAAAAGGCGTCCACCTATAGAACTAAGGCCCACTCCCTTTTAAAATACTCATTAACACCTTTCGTTTGATACCCATATAGTACAAACAAATTCTAGAGTCACCCTTGGTCCACCTTTATGGCAATATCCCGAAAAGGCGTCCACATATAGAACTAAGGCCCACGCCCTCTTAAAATACTCATTAATACCTTTCATTTGATACTCATATCGTACAAACAAATTCTAGAGTCAGCCCTGGTCCATCTTTATGGCGATATCTCAAAAAGGCGTCCATCTATAGAACTTAGCCCCACGCCCTTTTAAAATACTCATTAATACCTTTCATTTGATACCCATATCGTACAAACAAATTCTAGAGTCAGGCCTGGTCCACCTTTATGGCGATATCCCTAAATGGCGTCCATCTATAGAACTATGACCCACTTCCTCTTAAAATACTCTAATACCTTCCATTTGATACACATGTCATACAAACACATTCCAGTGTTACCCTAGGTTCTATTTACAACATGGTGATTTTCCCTTACTTTGTCTCCACAGCTCTCAACTGAGTATGTAATGTTCGGTTACACCCGAGCTTAGCCTTCCTTACTTGTTTAAATACTCAGCTTGGGTTTACTATCTAAAACTAGGATTTTCACTGCACAATAACCACATAATGTCTTCAGCTATTTTCGTTAGCAAAAAGTCGCCGGCATATAGTGAGTTACATTCAAATACTTTGGTTTGTGCAAAGAATAAATTCATGTCAAATTTGGCTCTTACCTTCCCTCACTAGGGTAGGCACCTTGTCGTTGGTGTGAGGGCTTAGCCGAACTCCATAGCGCCCGACTATGAGGCGGATCTGTTTAGGACTGACATCTACGCCGTTTCGCCTCATAGGAGGGCGGCGGGATGTCGGTGACCAAGAACTGCCAACCCCCTAATCCAGGGTGTTATGCGGGCCGTGCCTATTGGACGATTTGCAGCCAGGGGATAAATTCGGCTGTATTCGAACGGAGCCTTCCCGATACCGGGCCATCTCGGGAAGTATTTATGGCCTTACCGCAGTAAGGGGCGCTGCTGTGGCGGATGGTTCTTTCCCCGTATATAATACTGGACCGCTGAGCCCGCCTTGTCGGGCAGGTGGTCGTACGACCAAGATGAACAACTCATTACCTGAATGTAATAAGGAGGATGTAAAGAGGAGGACTGAGTCGCAATCCAAGGACGACAAATACGAATTAAGCGATGCGTCGGACTCGGGGAGCGAGAGTAGTGCTGATTCAATGAACTCCGTGTTGGAGAAGCACACAAATGAAAACGGAGTAGAAGAGTGGAGAAGGGTACGGAGCAGAGGAAGTAAAAGAGCTCTCTCGCAGTACCGTGCAGCACTAAGAATTGTACAACGCTTGGGAGCAGTGGTCGACCCAACAGAAGTGGAGATCGAGCGCTTGGAATGGGCCCATGAAGCGGTAGAAGTAGGTCGAAGGCAGTTCAAAAGGTTTGCTGCGAGAAACCCTCGGTTCTGCAACCGGAACGCGGAGGAAGAAGCGTCGAATGGCAGAATGAAGAGGCAACGTTCGGCAGAAGGCGACAAGCCTGCTTTCAAGAGGCAAAAAGGACCCAGTCCTAGAGCCGCGAGGCAGGGCAGTCGCATAGACAAGACAAGTAGGCCCAAAGCTGTAAGACAGATGGGTTCCAATAGCGAGGTAGCAACTACCTCGAAAGCTGCCAGTCAGAGGGAAGTTCCAACTACGGAAGTAGGAGATAAGCCAAAGGGAGATAACGCTAAGACTCCGGCTTTCTCGGAGGTTCCAAAGGGAGATAATACTAAGACTCCTGCTTTTCCCGAGAAGATGAGTGATGTGGCAAAGCAGTCACTGACTGTGGCGCTGGTTGATCGTAGCAGTCCGTTCGGACAAATGACTACTGAAAGGTGGAGATCTGTGGAAAGGGGGCTTATTAGCTTAATGCTTAAGATGATGCGGGAACAACCAAGTAAGCCCCTTCAAACCTTTGATTCGGGGGGATGGTATAATGGTGTGAAGATGATAGCGTGCGACAACATCGCGAGCTTGCGGTGGCTGGAGGAAGTAGTTCCAAACCTCCAAAGGCAAGACACGAACGCGCGGTTTGAGGTGGTGGATAAAGCGCAAATCCCCACGGTACCAAAAGTTAAGGTATGGATACCATGCGTGATGAAGTCGGAGGATACACTGCGACTTCTGCAGAAACAGAATCCGAACATACCGACACAGGATTGGAAGGTACTTACTGTATCTCGGCCTACCGAGGATGGTCAGTTCTACATCTTCCAAATAAACAAGAAGGCGGAGGATATTTTGTACACGCAGCTTGGCAAAATGTCCTTTGGCACTGGCAAAATTTACATGCGACTCAGGAAAAGAAGTCCCGAGGATAAAAATCCTAACACGCTGGAAGTGGGCGAAGTCGAAAAGGACCTCAGAAGCCTAAGGGAAAAAAGACAGGTGGAGGTCCCCGACGTCACCACGAACGTGCTAGAAGAGGACCAACCGCTAAATGGTGCTGTGACTCGCACAGAGGAACACACGGCACAACATTCACGAGGGGCTGAAGGGGGCCTCGAATACTCTAAACCAAAAGGGCAAGAGGAAGACGACGACGTCAAGACGAAGGTGCTGGAGGGGGACAAACAGCCCAATGGTGCTGCGAGTCCTACAGATAAACCTCCAACACAGTAAAGTGGCGTCGAGCGAACTCCTCCTAACCCTTGAGGAGGGTTCGTTTGACGTGGCGCTGATCCAGGAGCCGTGGCTCTCATAGGGAGGAAAGGTTTCTGGACTCAGCGCGCGCAGGTTTAGCGTTTACTACGCACAAACAGAAGGACGGGTGCGAGCTGTAGTAATGGTAAGGAAACAGCTGCATTCATATATGCTGCCTAATTACACCACTGAGGATCTCGTAGCGGTGGCCGTTGAGCAAAAGAATAAGCAGGCATTTATCCTGGCGTCCTGCTACATGGCCCATGCTGCGGAGGTTTCACCGATGGAGTGCAAAAGGCTAGTACAGGAGGAAGGGCGCAAAGGGCGGTTGGTCATAGGCGCAGATGCAAATGCGCACCACAAATCTCTATTTTGTTACATCCTGCAAACCAATTTGCAGATAGCCAACAGGGGAAATGTTCCTACATACATTGGTCCAACATTCAGCAATGTTCTGGATATTACATTAGCTCCGAGCGTGATATATCAAGGTATGATTGGATGGTTCTCGATAGACCATCCTTCTCCGACCATGCGTATATAAGCTTCAGCATCCCACTAAAGAGGGTAGAGAAGGGAGGAACCTTAAGAAACCCTAGTGCAACGAATTGGACTAAATTCCAGAAACATGTAGAAACGAAACTGGGACAACCCAAAGAGGTTGCTAATGTAGAGGAACTGGAGGAGTCGAATGAATTCCTAACAAGGACGCTTATGACTGCGTATAACAAAGCTTGCCCTCTAAGAAGATTCAGAGGAAAAGCAAAGCCGCCATGGTGGAGCAATGAGCTGAGTCTTCTAAGAAGACAGGTAAAAGAAATGTTTAAACTCGCAAAGACCGCGGAAAGCGAAGCGTGTCGGGACGACTACAGGGATCTACTGAGGATCTACAAGCGTGAAATTACCAGGGCGAAGAGAAACTCATGGAAAAGTTTCTGTACGGACATAGAGTGCTCCAGTGAAACAGCACGGTTGAAAAAAGTCCTAGCAAAGGGAAACATAGTCCAGGGACTAATAAAGAAAGAGAACGGGGAACGGTCACGTGATAGTGAGGAATCCCTTGAGGTGCTTCTCGATACACATTTCCCATCGGGAGACGGTTTAGAAGAACCAGCAGACATCACTCACACTTCGATCACGGAGCTAGTGGTGCCGGGCTTGGTGACCGATACCAAGATCGAGTGGGCAGTGAAGACGTTTTCTAAGTTTAAATCGCCGGGCCCAGATGGTATATTCCCGGCCATGCTACAAATCTCAAGTAGGGCGGTCGTGGAATGGCTTAAAATAATATTCGATGGGTGCATAAGACTGAATCATGTACCGCACTCTTGGAGAACTGCTCGTGTAGCTTTTCTACCAAAGGCGGGGAAGATCGGTCACGTGTATCCCAAAGACTATAGACCCATTAGCTTAACATCATTTCTGCTCAAAACCTTTGAGAGGCTGATAGATGTGTACATAAAGTCCAACGTGGATGAAAAGCTGCTCTCCACAACACAGCATGCGTACACCAAAGGCAAGTCGGTAGACACCGCATTGCATAGGGTGGTAATAAGCATAGAGAAATCCCTGGAATATAAGGAGTGGTGCTATCACCTCTGCTGTGGACACTGGTCATCAACCAACTGCTCAGGCAATTCGATGAGGGACCCGTAAAACTTACGGCTTACGCAGATAACGTTGCAATTGTCATAAGTGGAAAATGCCTTCCAACGATTAGTTCTTTGATGGATCGGGCGCTTCGGGATATTCATACCTGGGCATCTAATGTCGGGCTGAAAGCCAATGCGGAGAAGACGGATATGGTCTTGTTTACAAAGAGGTACAAGGTCCCAAATTGGACCAAGCCTAAGTTAGGAGCGGTGACCTTACAGGAGAAACCTTGCACAAAATATCTAGGAATCATCCTAGACAGTAAGCTGTCATGGAAGCTCAACGTGGAGGAGAGGGTCAAGAAGGCCTCAACGGCACTCTATGCATGTAAAAGAATGCTGGGGTGTACGTGGGGCCTATCGCCCTCTCTTTCTCATTGGGTTTTTACAGCGATTGTAAGCCCTATTCTATACTATGGAGTTCTTGTTTGGTGGAAAGCCACACAAAAAACAACATACCTCAAAAAATTAGAGGGGGTATGCAGACTATCGATGCTTTGCATTACGGGAGCCCTGAAAACAACCCCGACGGCTGCACTGTATGCCATTCTGCACATTCCACCTGTAGACCTGGTAGCAAAGAACAAAGCGTTAACGACCGCAACCAGGCTCGATGCTTCGGGGCAGCTTGAGCGCCGACCATATGGCCATAGTAGTATAGCGTCCTCAGTCACACGACGAACAGACTACATGTTTCCCTACCTGCACTTTGAGGGAGATCTTAAGGCCACAATAGAGGTGGACGGTTGGCGCAAGGGTGCGCAAATGGCGGACGAGGCGATACATGTGTACACCGATGGTTCCAAAATAGTGGAAGGAGCAGGGTCTGCGGTATACTGCGCTGATCCGGAATTAAGCAGATCCTACAGGCTGCCGGATTACTGTAGCGTTTTCCAAGCGGAAATATTAGCCGTAACCAAAGCAGTAGAAACCCTGGAAGAGAATAGCTTAAGCTGCAACCGTGTTAATTTTTATATTGACAGTCAAGCAGCAATTAAGGCAATAATCTCGCATAGCACAGCATCTAAATGCGTGTTAGAGTGTAAGCAGTCTCTGGAGAGAATCGGGACAGGGAGAAGCATACATCTATATTGGGTCCCAGGGCATATGGGAATAGATGGGAATGAAAAAGCGGACGAATTAGCTAAAAAGGGCGCATCCCTTGAAGCTTGCTCCGTAGACGTCCCAATTATATTGGGCGAGATTAAGCGAAGGCGAGAGGTGCACATGATCGACCAAGCAGAAAAGGCGTGGGTTCAAGCGCGGGGCTGTAAAGTGTCGAAGATTATGTGTAGGTCTTACAACCTTAGACTAACACAGTTGCTTCTATCATTAAAAAGAGAGGACTGTAGACTCATGACGGGTATTCTGACTGGACACTGCCTTCTGGCGTCACATGCCTTTAAATTAGGCTTGGTCAGTGATAGCAGGTGTAGGAAGTGCGGGTTGGAGGAGGAAACGATCGAGCACATTCTGTGCTCGTGCCCTGCGCTTGCCAGGCTAAGACTCCAGCTATTAGGAGTGATACAGCTGTCAGATCTAGAAGCAGCAAGTGGCTTAAGTCCTAGGAAGCTTCTAGTATTTGCCAAGAGGACGGAGTTATTTTATAACATAGGTCCTGGTTTTTGATAGGGTTTTTCAGTTTGGTCGTTAAAACAAACTTCTGGTAACACTACGGACTCAATCAGTCTATGTGAGGTCCTCATGGACCGGCCAGTTCAACCTACCTACCTGGCTCTTACCTTTTCAACTAATACTAATGCATGTTCATATTGTGACTAAGCTTAGTGACACTAAGTGATATTCACATCACTAGTCTGATGCTAAGTAAAGGAAGCCACAAAAACAATAAAGCAGGCAGTCACTTGTATCTACATAAACGAATCAATCATTATGTCTACACATATGTACGTACACGCAGCGGATAAGAGACGCACATACACATGCGTATATCTTATCTGAGATGCTCTCAAAAGTAGGCACTTATAATTGTGCAAATACACGCACATATGAGCTATAAACGTGGTAATTTTATAGCTGATAACTAACTAGTAAATTCTATAAATAGAAGCGCCTAGAAGTATGCGAACGAGAAATCACAGAGTATAAAAGGCAGCAACAGTAAAGGCACGACATTCAGTTTAATTTAAAACGCTACCTGGCGAGCAATAGAAGTGTTGTTTTGAAAGTAATCTAATAAAAGCCATTTTGCATTATCCAATATTGGAGTTATTTATTTAACAGTTTAGTGATTCGAACGTTAGCAGAAGGTTGCAAATAAGAGGAATTCCAGCAAATTCGTTACAATATGTTTGTTACCTTGATCTATGTATATACTTTTACTATAATTTATTTTCAATTTATTTCATTTTTGGTGAAAAAGTGTTGAAAACATTTGAGACTTTATACATATTTGGCAGCGGTGTACATAAAATGTGCTAGCAATTTATGAAAAAAAAAAAAAACGCAACAAACACTTGAACGTGCGTCCATAAACAATAATGGATTGTATTGCCTTTTAATAAATCAATATGTAAAAGCTATTACATTTCACTGAAAAACAATTGCGACCACAATCATAAATCTTTGATAAGCACTAGCACTTTGCGCTGGCACGGCGTTATATAAAATAAAATAATTAAAAGAAGTTTAATTTAAACGGTTTTATTGAAAAGAATACAAATATATAAAAGCGTCGGTCGCGTCAAATTTCTGTCGATAAGACCAACTGAACCTTAATTAGGTTATGATATGCCTCACATTTTTAGAAATTTCAAGCGCCCAATGCTTATATTTAACTGTCTGATCAATGCCCTAGATTGGTGAGAAGTGTGATGACTAGTCCCTAAGACATACCCAATTATTTTCTATATTTTACTATTATTTTTACTTAATGTAAGTATAGTTTTCAATTAAACCGTTTAACTTAAACAATTTTTTTAAAATTATTTTATTAAATTTTTAGTTTTTATTTAATTGCCTATTATTTCTATTTCTCTTTAGGTCATTTAGTGTCTCATTATTACAACGACTCTTTTCTGGCAATTTGTTATATCTCAGTCCTCAATAAATAATCCTTCCAAAGACTTTACTCGACTCAGCGCCACGTATGCTTGTCCCTCCTCGAACTCCAAAATATTTTGATGTCACTTGTACTAGACTGTATGTGATATGTGTTCCAAATATGAGCGAAATCGGACCCCAAATACGATTTTTTGAAATATTTCGATCCATGCGCCATCTATGGGAGTTTTTTTTTCTTATTATTGCATTGTCATCGGGTCCATGTTTCAAGCTTGTAGATTTTCGGGAAGTTACTTAAATTTCAATTACAATATTCTGTTCGCTACACAAAATCAAACCAAATAAAACCGTTTAAAAATACATTTTTCGATGTTCTATATAATTGTACTTCTTTGTTTATGACTTACAACTAACAAACTTTTATACCAAGCTAGTTTCATCCGTGGTCGAAAATTTGGCCCATCTGATATACTAGATAATGGATATGCCATTTAAAGATTTTATAGAGGTATACTGACTTTGAGCATATAAATTTCTCTTTACTTGAGATGAATTCTACGCTTGTGTATAATACGTTGTTTATATTATGTAGCTTCACTACAATGATATAGTATGATTTCTTGAATGGAAACTTCCTTTTGGAGGAGGTATTAGCAATATCCGGAAAATACCAGCTCATTGCTTTCGAATCAACGCAAAAGTAGTTTTAAAGTTTACATACCCATCTTTCTTACATAGCAAAACTTTCGTTAAAACTGACATCAACAATGTTGGAAGCTATGCCGTTCGGTAGAAATATGATATAGAAGAAACAATTGTATGGTAGGTACCACACCCTCCTTCAAACTCCTCCTACCTTTCTTCGCAGATAAAATGTTGATATCTTGCCATAACCCTATCATTATTAGCTCCAGAATTATATGATTTTTCATATGTTAGTCTATATTTGCACGTCTTCTCTATTCGAAACAGTCGTGAAACACTATCGTAAACACTCTTGAAATTATATTAAGATATCCCCGAAAGAACCTCGACGATATTTATACGAAAGTAGTCTAGAAATTGATCCGAAATAGTTCCGAGAAAATCTCGATCACAATCTGTAAACTTTTTCAAAAGATTCCTAGAAAACCTTGAAATATTTCCGAAAAAGTTCATTAAATAATCTCATAATAGTCCTTATGTAATCTTTTAATAAGCATGTCACAATTTCGAGCATAATCCCCAATAAACCTGAACAGAACAGTTACGAAACAATATCGCACACAGTCCCGAAAGTGCCTGAATAGTTTCGACTATATCATAAAAAAACATACCGAAGAGTGTGAATATAATCTCGAAATGTCCTCGATATTATTCCCAGAACAATGCGAAAACTATTTCGAAATCCTCCAAAAATTATCGCAAACAGTTCTACCATAATCCAGAAAACAACCCCTGAACAACCCAGAAATAACCCTGGAATGAAACTATCCATTAAGTAATTAGAACACACAATTATTTAGAGTAAAGTTTTTATAAACCATTCGCACATTTATTGTAAGTGCGAAAGTTGGGGTGTTTGGATGTCTGGATGAGCAGAAGTCATGACGAATTAGGAAAACGGAGAGGAAAGCAACTCTTCACTTCTCCATAATTTCTAGACCGTGATCTATTATCCGTATACCAAATATGAACTTTTAAATCAAATATATATAGAGTAATTTTGACAACTATTAAAAGTGGTTCAGAGTGGGTATGACTGCCCTTTTTTCCTAAAGTATTATAACGACTTTAATGCAATTCCGCTTATTCCAAATCTTCTGCTAACGTTCGAATTACTAAATTGTTGAATAAATAACTCCAATATCCTATAATGCAAAAATGGTCTTTATTAGACTACTTTGAAAGTACTGCACAATAACACTTAGCTTCACAACCAATAGCGTGCTTAAATCAAATTGATTAGTCATGCCTCAGCTTGTGCTGCTTTTATACTCTTCGGTTTCCGCGTTCATCACCCATTTCTCCTAAGATCTAGTAATTTCGTGAGCTTGATGCTTGTTTGCCAGCTATATATACGTAAATTTGTAATTTGTATCCATATGCGTGTGTATATGTGAGTACTACTTTTCATCAGCAAAAGTAGTACGCATGCGTTTGTGAGTATTTCTCTGTGGCCTTGTATGTATGTGTGTAGATGATGATTGATTTGTTTATGTACATACTGCTTAGTATCGGCTTAGTGATAATAATATTCGTCACAGTATTGAGTCTAGGTTTATATGGCCCATAAACCATATATCATAATAATAGGTCGAATCAGACTAGAGGTATCAACGTTTTTAAAAGCAGAAGATGACGTTACTGCTCGCTTGCTAAAAAGTGTCTCCATACGTCGCAGATACCAAATATTATTGGTCTGAGACAAATTCATCTAGATTTATAACAATTTAATAACCCTGTTCCAGATCCTTCCACACTATAGTTTATCTTTGTGTCAGATTTCATTAAAATCTGTTCATCAGGATTAAAAAAAAAGACGAAAAGTGCCTTCAAACTCGTTTAGCCATTCTTGAGTCACAAAGTCCATGTTGGCTTTTTGACTAGGTCATACCAGAACGCCTGAACTAATTGACAAAAATAGGTACTACTCAAGAAAGGACTGCTAGATATATTTTTATTAAAGCCGGTAGTGTTATCCCAAAATAGCCCAAATTATCTCAAAAACAATCCACTAATGTGTCAGAAGTAGTCTAGATGATCTTTATCATCTTGAAGTAGTCCTGAATCGATCCAGAAAATAATCAGAAACTATGACACAAACAGTCCCGTAATTATTCCGAAATTGTACCAAAAAGTCCCGAACAATATTTCTAACAATCCCGAACTAAATCGGAATTGATCCCGAAACGGTCCCAAAATAGCCCCGAAATAGTCCGTTGTTTTCGCGAAATGGTCCGAAAATAATCCTAAGAGATGTCAAATGCAGAGAAATTTTCAATGTGATCTGCTCGCTTAGACAACATTTCCTTGCCTCGTTTTCATATAACCAAATATTATTGGTCTAGGATGAGGTAACGTAGAGTTTCCACGATTTTTAAAACCTGTTAAAGGAAGGAAGTAGGTGGGGGAAGAAGATGACGCCACTGTTTACTTTTCCAAATCCCAAAAGGCGTTGATTCTTTGCCTGATGACAGCGGGTACTTCGTGTTATCCTAATTCACTATCAAATTCATCTTTTTCGAGCATGGACTAGGCATAATTTGCGGCACAGGTGTTGATACCGCTTATATCGATGTCGTTTTCATACGCCAGTAATTGCACGCTCTTATAGAATATTCCTCCATGTTTAGTTTCGAAAGCCTTGGAAGGGTCCTTCCCAACTCAGAGTGAGCTAATGGTGTTATTTACGTCGTTGTGCTCTGCCGTATATGTTTGGCAACGAAATGAAATTTAGACATACCGGAATATAGGCAGCTCCTTTTCGCGTTGGTAAAGGCGGCTTTAAAATAGCCGAAGAGCTGATATATGTAAATTTTTCTTTCTCGCGTTTTTTTTCCAAGATTTGGCGCATAGGGTGATGGTAAATTTAACAGTTCTTAAGCCGCACTGTTAAGATTTAATAACCTGATTCACGATGGGCTTCAATATTGAGCACAATGCGCTTGAAGAAGATGATGCACCCAAGCCCGCAATCAATTATGATGAAATAAATGTTCTCTCAACCAAATACAGTGCGACCTGTTAAATTTACCATCACCCTATGCCCCAAATCTTGGAAAAAAACGCGAGAAAGAAAAATTGACATATATCAGCTCTTCGTCGATTTTAAAGCCGTCTTCACCAAACCGAAAAGGAGCTGCCTATGTGCTTGAATTTACCATCTGGGTTTTTCAACGCTCGATTCATTTAGGGATGGGTGGAGATGTGTGTAGAAGTCCACGTAAATGGGAAAAGCATATAATCCTCATTCATCTGGGAACAACTAGGGTGATTCTTTTGCATACAGTTCAAGCAGCTTACCACTTTCGGCCGCTTATGGCTAATTATTCTTTGGGCAGACACTGAACATCCATTTGGTGGTGTGCTGGGAAAAGGCGACAACCTATGTCACTTTATCGGCAGCGTCAGCGTGGTGAAAAAAGCACGTATAATAAATGCTTCACCCCTGCTGAGCGGATTGTGCGCTGAGCTTGGAACCCACCACTTAAAGTCAGGATCCAATGAAAACACCGATATGTTCAAATAATGAAAGTAAATCCTACGAGTAGCTTAAAACTTTCCGTAACCTTAAAATTCATGCTTAGAATTACCTAAGCCTAGATCAAATTAACAACTAGCTATTTTCTGTGAATATGATGTATGATTAAGCTTAAAGCCAACTGCCTATTAAGCCTTGTCTTAATAAATTGCGCTCTCTATATACTCTGCTTGACCTCGTGACTACACTGGTGTATCATAAAAGAATGTTGCATTCAAAGCAGCATAAAGGCCGCCAGAGGCTTATTGGCTTAACACAAACAGCAGGGCGCAGCACCTAAATTATTGCCAAGCTGTAATGTATTGCAAGTTGATTACACTGCCAACAGCGTTAACATTTTTAGTGAGCTAACATAACTAGGGAATAGTTAGTGTTTGTAGAGTTCGAGGGAGGAGTATCATAAAATAAAATGATTAACTCACCAAGCAATGACGACGCCTCTCTTGCGATACAAAATATATGCATTTATACATACGGATTGTACATACACACAAACATGACTTCGTATTTGGGTTTTGCATGAATATTTTTTACGATCGAAAGTGTCCGTACACGCGCACACACACACACACACACACACACACACACACAAAGCCAGATAACGAACCATAATCACATGCAGAGTGATGATGTTGTATAAGAAGAGCGAGCAAAGACTGATTTCCTTCCTTAACCCTAGAAGGCATAACCGGGTACCCGTGTGTCCAGTTGCGAATTTAAACTACTTTAGTGAGAGAACCACTGTTACTAGAATGTTGAACTTTCTATTCTAGGAAAATACAGTATTTCTGTATCGTTTAAGTCTATACTTACAGGTTTTAGTTGAGGGATTCCCCAGATATAAGTTCCCAAAGTCGACACCTACGCGAACGCATAACCGGGTACCCGTGTACCCTTCAAATATTTAACAATATATTTGTTTTATTAGGAAATTTTTATTGCGGATTGTAAAAATGTATTAGAAAAAATGAATCATTCAACAAAAAATATTGTGTTTTGTAGACATATACTAATTTTTCTCCTCGCAAACTTTGCAGATACAATTTGTCACAGAATGTACCAGGCACATTGGTTTTTTGCAGATGCTGCAAGCCTTTCCTGCTTTTCTTCTTCGTTTTGCGGGTTTCAGTATAACATAGGTAACAGGATCCAGGTACCGGTTTTCTCGAGCTTGTCGCAGAAGTAAGTAACTCACTGATCAGCACACAATCTGTAATAATTTTTATACTCAGCTGAGCAGAACTCACAGAGTATATTAACTTTGTTTGCATAACATATCAAAATGATCTGGGTGAAAAAAGGAATTCATTTAGCCATATCCGTCCGTCCGTCCGTCTGTCTGTCCGTCCGTTTGTAAACACGATAACTTGAGTAAATTCCGAGGTATCTTGATGAAGTTTGGTATGCATGTTCCTGGGCGCTCATCTCAGATCGCTATTTATAATGAACGAAATCGGACTACTACCACGCCCACATTTTCGATATCGAAAATTTCGAAAAACCTAAAAAGTGCGATAATTCTTTACCAAAGACGGATAAAGCGATGAAACTTGGTAGGTGCGTTGACTTTATGAAGCAAAATAGAAAATTAGAAAAATTTTGGGCAACAGGCGTGGCACCGCCCACTTTGAAAGGAAGGTAATTTAAAAGTTTTGCAAGCTGTAATTTGGCAGTCGTTGAAGATATCATGATGAAATTTGGTAGGCACGTTACTCCTATTACTATATGTGTGCGAAATCGGATGACGAACACGCCCACTTAAAAAAAAAATTTTTTTAAAGTCATATTTTAACAAAAAATTTAATATCTCACGTACTTATCTGGTCACTTTATCTTGGTATAAAATATGGCCGAAATCCGACTGTGACCACGCCCACTTTTCCGATATCGAAAATTACGAAAAATTAAAAAATGCCGTAATTCTGTACCAAATATGAAAAAAGAGATGAAACATGGTAATTGGATGGGTTTATTGACGCAAAATATAACTTTAGAGAAAACCTTGTAAAATGGGTGTGACACCTACCATATTAAGTAGAAGAAAATGAAAAAGTTCTGCAGGGCGAAATCAAAAGGCCTTGGAATCTTGACAGGAATACTGTTCGTGGTATGACATATATAAATAAATTAGCGGTACCCGACAGAAGATGTTCTGGGTCACCCTGGTCCACATTTTGGTCGATATCTCGAAAACGCCCTCACATATACAACTAAGGGCTACACTCTTTTAAAACCCTCATTAATACTTTTAATTTAATACACATTCCAGGGTTACCCTAGGTTCATTTTGCTAAATGGTGATTTTCCCTTATTTTGTCTCCAAAGCTCTCAGCTAAGTATGTAATGTTCGGTTACACCCGAACTTAGCCTTCCTTACTTGTTACGGTTCCTTTGTAACGGTAAAAACTTGTAAGTGGACACACGGGTACCCCCGTTATACGTTTGGTTATGCGTTCTATGGTTAAGTATTTTGCGATTTTATTATCACAGCAAGCGATGCGCTATATTAAGTACAACTTGTTTGTTGTTTTTGTATAAATGTTATAACTATCTGAATGGTTTTCCTAACCAAAAGAGAAGAAATTCGAAAAGGAGCAAAGAACACCGTATTAAATTATAAAAAGTAAGACACGAAACATAAAGTAAATATTGGGGAGAAAAACGCACAAGAAATTGAGTCATCAATTTAAAGCTGAAAGAGAGTAAGCAAGATAGTACGATATAAAAAAAATCTGCACATAAGCTTAGAAAAAAGTATAGCGAAAGTATCAACAAAAGATGAAGTCAAGCTACATATATAAATATAGCAAATAAAAAAAACTCCCCATATTGATTGTAAGGATGTACAAGTTAAGCTGTGTAAAGAGCATAAAAATACATCAACAAGAAAGACAAATGTTAAAAAATGCAAAAAACAAAACAAGGGGAGACTAATAGAAAAAAAAACGAAAGGATATAATGCATGATTGTAAAAATGGCCACAATATTTGAAATTGAAAACCATAAAACTCGGCCACGCCACAAATTGCAAAGAAACAAAAGGCCTGTGAGAAAATTGTATTAAAAATTTACATTGTGGAATTATTATGCCGCTTAGGCTAGCTTCAAATGGCTGTTCGAGGGTGTACTTAAACCAGCGACATTAGGCCCGTTGTGATACCACGAAAATACACCATTACCGTTCCACACCAAACCATTTTGAAGACCTAATGAAGGCTACCAAGGTCCTGCCGTGATACTCAACCATATGGCGCAGATAATCCAGAAAAACAGTTTCTGGAAAGCGCTCCTTTACGCCACTTAGCAAGGGGCATTCAAAGATGAGGTGGTCCACGTGTCTTCCTTTTCATCTCCTCACAACTCCTGCAGCAAAGCCGAAAAGCGTTGTAGCCTTTCTACATGTCTACTTTTAAGACAGTGCGCAGTAAGTACTCCTAAAAGTGTGGATACTTTAAAGGGTTAACGTGCGCGATATTTTAGAACTCCAATTCAGCCAAAAATCAAATTTCTAGGATCAAGTTGAAGTCAAATGAAACTTAAGTAGTATAGCGGCGTATGACTCTCCCTTCGACCCATTTATAAACTTATAATTCAAAAGAAGTGTTTGAAGGAAATTCCAACTAATCATAGCACTAGCTCCAAGAGAACTTAAGTGGTTTAATTTTAGGTAATTCAAGTGCTCTTTGAGCCGCCTTCTTTATTTGCGACTTAAGATTAACATACCAGCTGGGCCAGAGCACCTTTCTCCATTCGCGTAATCTGGCATAGCTTGTGTAGCCGCTATGTTGTAATTTGCTGCACTATTTTGATGCCTTCGGTACTCGCCATTGTCAAAGCGCAAGTTCTCTTGAGAAAAGAATTTTATCAGCCCAATTCTAAATATTCCCTCGGAATTTTGTTCACGCGGATTTTTTTATTCCCGCGGAAAAAGTACTGCAATTATTTTCTCCTAGGGAGAACAATAATTGGGGAATAGGAATTTCGAATTTTCGAAGTCAGTTTTTTCATTTGAAATTTCATTCCGCATTCAACTCGACTTGGCCACCAGAAAATTGCTTTGCTGAATGGAAGGAGGCAACTCCGGCGGATTTGTGTTATCCCGCCGTCTTCTTCTTATGCTCCTCTGTTGATGTTGCTGTGGCATCAATTCATTACTCATTTCAGTGAATACCGCATGATATGCAATGCTGTGCATTGTTTATATTTTATTTCTTAATTTCAAACAGATTTGAAACAATAATTATACTTTTCAAATTTTTAAACAAAATAAGAAATGCGCAACGAAATTTCAATTCACAAAACAGCTGATTTCGAAAATTCGAAAATCCTATTCCGCATTTATTGTACTTCCCAGGAGAAAAGAATTGGAGGAATTTTGCTGTGGGAATAAAAAAAGTCCGAGAGAATATTTAAAATTGATCTGAATACCTACCAGCCAGCAACTAACACTGTCATAGAGTACCAAGTATCTGGGACTAACAATTGAGTACAACTTGAGTTGGAAAGTACGCATCGAAGAGCGGTTAAGGAAGGTCTGCATCTCCTTCTATGCCTGCAAATCAATGTTTGGTAAGAAATGGGGACTCAAGCCAAGCATGGTACTTTGGATATACGAGGCGGTGCTGCGAACGGTGCTATGGTTCCATAGTCTGGTGGGAAGCTCTAAGTAAAAGCTACAATCTCACCAGCCTGCAAAAAGTCCAGGGCACTGCGTGTGTTGGTGCCATGGGGGCCGGACCTACTTGCCCCACAGCTGCTTTAGGCCCCATTTTGTACCTGCTTCCGATCGACTTGCATATACTTTGTACATCATCACAAACCTCACCGAGACTCAGGGAGTCTGGGTGTTGAAAGGATACTCAGCAAGGGCATAGTAGTATCCTAAAGAAACTTCCGGATGGTACATGTAATACCGAGACAGATTACTACCCTTGCAAACTGAAGTTTGAGTACGGTTGTAATACCGCCATTCCAAGCAGGAACGAGTGGAAGAGAAACCCGGTCGAAGACATCCAAATATAAACTGACGGCTCCAAGATGGAATCGGGAGTGGGGGCCGGAGTATTCTCTGAGTCCCTAGATTTGTCTGAATCATTCAGACTCCCATCGCACTGCAGCGTGTTTCAAGCAGAAATCCTCGCGATTTGGCAAGCCTGCGATAAAAGCGCTTTCCTCGCCACGTATTAACTCAAAATCATTCTGGGCTTGTGAGCGACTCATATCCCAGTTATCCACCAATCTAGAACTACGCGTTATCTGGGTCCCGGGTCATAGGGGGATAGAGGGTAACAAGAAGGCTGACGAGTTAGCACGCAGGAGCTCATCGGAGATGAACGAGGAAATAACCAGTGTCGAAGTAGGCATACCCTTAGCAGTAGCCAAGGGGAATATCCAAAGGTTCTACTTGAAGAAAGCACAAACAAAGTGGAATAACATCACCACCTGTGCAATATCAAAATCCATTTGCCCAAACTATGATGGAAAGATGACGAGAAATCTTCTGAACAAATCCAGGGCTAACACACGCAAACTGATAGCAGTCTGCACCGGTCATTGGGCAGTAGGTATGCATGCGGAAAAGATGGGCATTCCGTATAACGACTACTGCAGAGGCTACAAAGGTCCAGATGCCAAGGATACAGTAGAACACTTTATATGTAAATGCCCGGCTCTAGCTAGAGCCCGGCTAAGGTTCCTTGGAACCCCGTTTCTAGAAGACCTCAGAGGGTTATCTGTGATAGCAATCACGAATATTCTTAATTTTATCAACAACTCTGGCTGGTTGTAATACATTGACCGTAACATTCCGTAGGTTTTTAGACGAGTTACATAGCATCACGGCTTTAAATAGCTACTTGGGCGACCAGGGTCGCAGCCATTTCACCTACCTACCTACTGAATACCTACTTTTCTCCAATAACAGGTTTCCGCTTTTTTGAATATCGAAAAGCAGCAAAGGGAGAAGTGAAAAAACTCACAAGAAATTTTTATTTAGAATACGAGGAATGGGAGAAGGGAAAATACTCGCATGGAATTTTTGTTTAGAATTGGGCTGTATATCTAAGTACAACGAAGCAATAGTGACTCTTTGATTTATTTTGGGCTGAAGTTATTTGTTTAGATGAAATGTGGTTTTTAAGGCACTGAAGCCTTTTACTTTCTCGAAATCATAGCTGCCAGTAGCGACGGGGTTTGACAAGCCAGAAATGCACATATTTATTGCTTGATGATAGCAGATACTCTGTTTAATCGATATCACATCTGTTAATTAAAGAAATCGCACAAAAGGAAGTTCCCTTGTCTGAAGACAGGCTTAGTTGCGAACGACTAGCGGATTCATTACTAATTCTGACTGATCTGATGCTGTTGCTTGACATCATATTGCACAGTTTTATACATTTTTCAGGGAAATTAAGTTAAAAGATAACTGCCGCTTTTGGTGTTGTCAAAGGCGGCCTTAATCTACCTCATGTGATATGTTTTTTTCAAAATTTTTGGTATAATGGATATCTGGGTATCGAAATGTATATAAAATAACATACATATATGATGAGGCATCACGATGTGATTCGATTCCTCCAGCGGGTTAGTGGGTTAGGACATACCCGCGGTGGGTACGCCTGTCGTAAGAGGCGATTGAAATACCAAATACATTCAAGGGATTATGTAGCGCAACCCTTTCAGGTTGCCAGCGTAATATATAGCTTCTCCAAACCCAATTCTCAACCTCACCTATCCGTGGCGAATCCTGTTGTATTAACAACCGAGGCTCCGGCGACCCCGAACTCCTCATGGATCTAGTGGGAGGGCAGTATGGCCTAGAAGGTCGCATATGGTCATAGCAAATAGTTCCCGAGATGATTGGGCTTGGTACCGAAACGTACCGGATCTGCATCCGGCGAAGGACAATCAACATCGATAACACTCCGCAAGACCTTCGGGGAGTGTCCTTATCGCTACAACAACATTAGCAATATGTGATTCGGGTCTCAATGCGGCAGCAGGAAAGAAAGTGCTTGCATTCCTGGAAACTATTACGAGTCGCTTGTCTGACTTAGGGTAGTTTATAGCAGGTGGAAGCGATTGTAGTCTTGTATAGTTTCTATAAGTCTGCGCCATCAATTCTGATTCAAAAACTAGCAGCTGTCTTAAAACATTATATCACACAATACACTGACAAAAAATATTTATAAAAATTCGTATTACCTTTAAAGTGTTATCGATAAATTATGGGATCTTTATAGACGAGCTATCGATTTTTTATATCCACGAGTAATGGGGTTGTTATTTCGATTTCTTACCGAATTGTTAGCTATTTTTTGTCGGCGTGTTATCGATAATTTATCGAAGTATTTCCGGTGTGTTTAAATCAACTTGTCGGTTTGTTGCCGTTAACAACGTTATCGAGGGGTCATCTCCACAAAAATGCAGCTTTGTAGCTAAATGAATACGAAAGAGCTTATCTTAAAACAGAAGCCGAAGTTATGTATTTCCGTAAGAATTACGCCGATGCTGGCTGCGCCGTAGCTAAAGTGTGGTGTGCTGTCGCTGCAACCGCTATTAAATTCCCTTCAGCTTTGCGTATCATATTTTTAAGTTCCATTCTCATGGAAAATGCTAGGGCTATTTCAAAGAAATTCTAATTATCTATTGAGTCAGCACCGGATTCTTATGTGAACCATATACAACCGTTGACTTGTGCTTTACAGCACTTTACCTAATTCATTTTCAAAGTATACGCAGTAATTTCACTATCAATAAAAACGTAGGCTAAGCAGATAACTTCGACCGTCCTTTCAAGTTTGCACAATACAACTTTAAACTTTTAAACTCTCAATCATCAATCCACTCTTCACCTACAGGGTACTTGCAGCAAAATACTGCATCAGCGTCCAACTGGTGCTATCAATACTTCTGGATGCGTGCTGCTTGACCTAAAGCACATTGGTCGTATAAGTAACAAACAAACTGATGTGATATTCCATCAATACTTCGAACAGTGTGGTGCCGCATTTTGTACTATAAGTGTAGTACAGTCAAACCAATTTGAGCATCCAAAACTTCAGTAGACACGTGTGTAATATCTGATGCTCTTGTGTTCCAAGTTGTCTGCTACAGGCATCTGCTGCAATAACTGTTTCTCGATTCCAAACCAATTTTCCATGCACTTGCTCGAATATCTTTGGGAACTAATAAAAGTGAAAGAATTGCATAAAACTGTGTTAAAGCAAAAACTGTAAAAAAGTGTATATGTGTAGAAAACGCACACCAGAGGTTATGATGTTATTTAATCTGTATTAACTTTGAAAATATTATTCATTATCACAATACCCAAATATTTTGTTGCATTTTTACAAAGCGATTTTTAGTAAATTTTTACGTTAGCTCTCTGGTGATGATTTGGTGGTTGTTGTGAGGGTAACTGAAAGTACCACTAGATTCATGTTATGCAGCAGAGTTGAGTCATTTTGAAATGAAACAAATCAAAATAAAAAATAAAAACTATTCAACATTTTAAATTTTCTTATTGATGAATAAAAAGTCATTTTTTATTCAAGCATTCCTTGAATAATGAATAACATTTTCTCGTTATTCAAAATAATCTAATTGATGATAACCGCCCATTCTTATTTTTGCAAATTTTGAATAAAGAGTTGAGTTATTATTCATTATTTAAAAAATATGGAATAACAATAAAATTTTAGTTTTTATTCAGTTATTCAAAAAAAAAAAAAATAAACCATAGAGATGCCCTGAAAATATACCCATATGCGTAACCAGTTCGCGTGTAGTTCTGAAGCTTCTTAGGGTAATATTGAGATGATTTTGGGGAGTATTCGCGGGTTTTTTTGGGGGCCGTTTGGGGGTAATTTCTGCGACACCCTGTGAATCCTCCCGGGGTCTATTTGGGTCCATTCCAGTGGCTCCCTCGCGATCCTCCTAGGGTTTTGGGTCATTTCGAGATGGCTTTTGCGACTCCCTCGGGGTATTTTGGAGGTCATTTTGGCATGGCTTAGGGGGGTACCTTGGGGTCCTTCCGGGGTCATTCCGTAACCTTTTTGGGACTCCCTCGGGGTCATTTGGGGGTCATTCCAGGATGATTTTTGGGACTCCCTCGGCGTCATTTCGGGGTCATTCCGGGATGATTTTGGGGACTCTATCGGGGTCCTCCCGGGGTCATTCGTGGGTCATTTCGGGATGGTTTTGGGGACTCCCTCGGGGTCCTCCCGGGGTCATTCGTGGGTCATTTCGGGATCTTTTTGGGGACACCCTCGGAGTCATTTGGGGGTCATTTCGGGATGGTTTTGGGGACTCCCTCAGGGTTATTTCGGGATGGTTTTGGGGACTCTCTCGGGGTCCTCCCTGGGTCATTCGTGGGTCATTTCGGGATCTTTTTGGAGACTCCATCGGGGTCATTTGGGAGTCATTTCGGTATGGTTTTTGGGACTCCCTCGGGGTCCTCCCGTGGTCATTCGTGTGTCATTGCGGGATCTTTTTGGGGACTCCCTCGGTGTCCTCCCGGGGTCATTTGTGGGTAATTTCGGGATATTTTTGGGGACCCCAGGAGGACCCGAGGGATTCCCTAAAACCATTCCGAAATGACCCCGAGGGAGTCCCCAAAACCATCCCGAAATTACCCCCAAATGACCCCGAGGAAGTCCCCAAAAAGATCCCGGAATGACCCACGAATGAAACCGGGAAGACCCCGAGGGAGTCCCCAAAAAGATCCAGAAATTACCCCGAAATGACCCCGGGAGGACCCCGAGAGAGTCCCCAAAACCATCCCGAAATTACCCCGAGGGAGTCCCCAAAACCATCCCGAAGTTAACCACAAATGACCCCGAGGAAGTCCCCAAAAAGATCCCGGAATGACCCACGAATGAAGCCGGGAAGACCCCGAGGGGGCCCCCAAAAAGATCCTGAAATTACGCCGAAATGACCCCGAGGGAGTCCCCAAAACCATCCTGAAATGACCCCGAGGGAGTCCCAAAAAGGTCACGGTATGACCCCGGGAGGAACTTTTCGTGGCCGATATTTGCACACTCTAAGTCTTTGAAAAATCACTGCCGAGGAGCGACCCCGCTTAGAATATATTTTGTCCTAATTGGAAAAACTTTTTTCAAAATGTTTGATTCGTCCGGGACTGAACTCAGGATCTTCAGTGTAGTAGGTGGAGCACGCTACCCCACACAACGGCGGCTGCCATACTGTGTAAATAATGTATCACTCTTTGCTTATAAGTCGAACTTTTTTCGTTAACAATTCGATAAGTTTTTGATAAGAAGTCCCTAACTCTTCGATGAGAATTTAATATAGACATATTTTCGATACTTTGGTGATAACAAATTTATATATTTTAGATAAAAATGCGTTAAAACTCGAAGGCAATTCTAGAACATGCCAGTTAATAATTTTATAACTTACCGAAAAAAAAACCGATCACTTCTTGATAATATTTCGATAGCTTTTTTATAGATACTCAATAAATTTTCGATAGTAAATTTATATTTCTTCGCTCACAAATCTATAACGTGTTGATAACAAAACGAAAATTTTTCGATAGTATTTCCAAAAATGTTCGATAACAAACCGATAATTCGCTTTAATTGATACCCTTTGCGTTCGTTGGCAAAATTACAGCACTTTTCGATAGCAAATAGATAGCTCATCTATACCTCGTCGTTGAGACACCTAAGGCAGCTTACCCTTTTCTCTCCGTTCCGTTCCTTGCCTTTCCTTGCCTGAATTCTCCTTTTCACAAAGCAATTAGAAAATAAAAAATTAAAATTTTTATAAAGCTTCAAAATTTTTTCAGATTATCAGGTTAGCATAACGGGAGTTCTAAAAACTACCCCTACTGCAGATTTGCATACTTTTCTGCACATCCCGCCTGCAATCTGTATTGCCAAAAATATAGCGTTAGCAACTGCAACAAAGCTTAAAACCTCCGGGCAGCTTGAAAGCAGGCCTTTTGCACATAGCAGTAAAGTGTCATCTAACATAGGGCAAATTGACTACATGGTTCCATGCCTGAGCTTCGGAGGACAAATTGCGTCTACAATAGAGACGAAGGGTTGGCGTAATGGTGCAGAAATAGCAGGAAATAAATGTACGTTTGTAATATTGGTTCCAAATTGACGGAAGGAGTCGTGTCTGCTTATTACCGCTTCGATCCAGAAATAAGTACATCCTACAGGCTGCCATATCACTGCAGTGTCTTAAGTGTAGCCGTGAAGAAAGCAGCAACAATTCACGAAGATGCGTGCTTAAGCTGTGGTCCCGTTAACAGATATAATGATAGTCAAGCGGCGATCAAGACAATAATTTAACACAGTACTCCATCAAGAAGTGGCCTGGAATGTAAAGAAGCGCTGGAGAAACTTTGTTCAGGCCAGACCTTACATCTATACTGGGTTATCGGGCATAAGGGGATAGAAAAGGGTGCAGCCCTCGATGAGCCGACGACAGACGACCTAATCTGTATGGGAGAAATCAAAAGGAGACAAGATTTGCATATGATTAATCAGGAAAGGCGTGTATAGAAGAGCGGAGCTGCCAAATTGCTAAGATCATGTGCAAATCCTGAGTTATACCGACAAAGTTGAGGGTTTAAGGCTCACGATTGGCATATTAACAGGACACTGCCTACTGGCGTCGCATGCTTATAAGTTAGGCCTTGTCAGTAAAAGTCAGTAGCAGCAGATGTTGGAAGTGGGAGCTTCAGGTGGAGTTCAATCAATACGATAGCTTGTTCAAGTCTTTCAAGTGTTTGGATGAGTTACCGCATTGTTTAAATAGAAATAAAGACAACCGCGATAATAAACAAAAACGCTCTGAAGATTCACCAAACGCTTTGAATCTTAATCCTGATCAGAACATTAATCTTCCGCAAGTGGAGCTCATAGACTTGGCTTCCCCTAATTTGCAAGCTGTGGTTCCATCCACTTCCATGGCCGCGGAAAAAACCTTAGAGTCTCAAACTATATGTTCTGAAACTGTAACTTCTCAATCTGTGACTTCTTATTCAGAAGCACCGGCTAAGAAGCTGGTTGTAGTCCCGCTCAAAAAATCGATTTTTGTATCTCGATTTGACAAAGACACTTCCGTTGAGGATATCAAGTCTTATGTCACTTCGAAAATTAAGGCTGACGGCATGACTTTAAGAAAATTTTAATTTAATTACGAAAGAAACATTTCTTCATTTAGAATTGATGTCTACTCAAAAGATTTTGATAAACTTTTGGACAGCGCATTTTGGCCGCCAGGGGCTTTTGTTCGCGAATTTGTGCATAAGACTATTGAGATAACTCAAAATGTAGCAAAAATTCCTCCTCAAAGTTCCGATCCAAAAAACCTAATTTAACAACTTGCGTAAGCATTTACTATCAAAACGGTAGAGGGTTAAATACTAAATTAACAGACTTATATTTGAAAACCATTCACTGTAACTATAATATTATAGCTTTTACCGAAACATGGCTGAAACCCAATGTTTTAAATTCCGATATTTTTTGCGGTGAGTACCAGACCTATAGAAATGACCACTTAAATAGGACTGGAGGTGGTGTCTTGCTAGCTGTACATTCTTCAATTCCATCTGAAGATGCTAATTTACCCGAAGTTGATTCTACCGACTTTAAATGCATCCGAATCTTACTAGGCCGGGGTCATATTTACTTAGCCGTTTGCTATATTCCACCGTCTTCTCATCTATCAGTGTATATGCACCATAGTTCACTGTTGGCGGCCACCGTGGTGTGATGGTAGCGTGCTCCGCCTATCACACCGTATGCCCTGGGTTCAACTCCCGGGCAAAGCAACATCAAAATTTTAGAAATAAGATTTTTCAATTAGAAGAAAATTTTTCTAAGCAGGGTCGCCCCTCGGCAGTGTCTGGCAAGCGCTCCGATTGTATTTCTGCCATGAAAAGCTCTCAGTGAAAACTCATCTGCCTTGCAGATGCCGTTCGGAGTCGGCATAAAACATGTAGGTCCCGTCCGGCCAATTTGTAGGGAAAAATCAAGAGGAGCACGACGCAAATTGGAAGAGAAGCTCGGCCTTAGATCTCTTCGGAGGTTATCGCGCCTTACATTTATTTATTTTATTTTTTTTAATTCGATAATAAAGCCCACGGACTCAATGATTGTTTTAGGCGACTTTAACCTGCCACATATATCTTGGAATACCGTTGACCACAATATTGTCCCCGTATCAACCAAGATGCATAATAATGACTTTTTGGATGGAATTACTGATATTTGCCTTAATCAGATCAACTTCTTTCCGAATAAGTATGGATATCTAAATTCTCTATAAATCGGTGTGAACCTCTTGTTTTGCCAGAAGACGCTTACCATCCTTCTCTTGAGATAACTTACGAAATCATAAGCAACGAAGTCGGCTGCACTAACAAAACATGTGTCTCTACCAGATGCTTTGATTTTTCCAAAACTAATTTCAACAATTTAAATAAAGAGCTTTCTGAGATAACTTGGCCTCGATATAAAGAGGATGTAGAGGAAAACGTTTTACATTTTAATAAAACCATTTATACTTTATTTGGAAAACGTGTGCCCAAACGCACATGCTCGTATACTGAGCCAGTTCAAGCCTGGTTTACTAAAGAGCTAAAAGCTTTAAAAAATAAGAAATCACGTTTATTCAAATTATATAAGAGAACCGGTTTACATTCTGATTATGCACAGTACGCTATTTTCTATCATAAGAATTTTGAACTTGATAAAAAGTATTATAAAGCTTACATACATATGTAAAATTAAAAGAAACATTATTTGCAACCCCAAGTCTTTTTATAATTTCGTAAATTCTAATCGCAGAACTAACGGGTTTCCATCTGCCATGAAATTTAGAAATAGCATTTCCAGCGACAATCAAGAGATTGCAAACTTCTTCGCTCATTACTCTGCTGTGGTTGATTCATCACCTACAAATTATCCATATGAGCTCCATTCTAGTAACTCAATATATGCTCCACATTTGTTGCCTGAAGATGTTCTATTACATCTAAAGACCCTAAAATAATCCTTCAAATACGGTCCCGATTTGATCCCAACATGTTTTCTTAATAAATGTGCGGAATACATTTACCAGCCCCTTACTGATCTGTTTAACGTCTCTTTAAAAAATGGAATTTTTCCGACGGCTTGGAAGGAATCTTTTCCTATCCCACTCCATAAAAAAAGAAGCAAGTCGTCTATTGAAAACTATCGTGGAATAGCAAAGCTCTCCGCTATCCCAAAGCTCTCGAAGCAATTGTTACTAATCACCTTACGTTTTCGATTTCTAGATTGTTGATAGTTCTCAGTATGGCTTTTGTAGAGCCAAATCAACCACAACCAATTTGCTTGCATTTACAACTCACGTCTTTAATGGGTTTAGAAACAATCATCATACCGACGTTATATACACTGATTTCAGCAAAACATTCGACAAAGTACGCCACTCATTACTTGTTTATAAACTCGACTTGCTTGGCTTTCAACCTGGCCTAACTCGCTGGATCTCCTCCTATCTTTGCGGTAGAACTCAAAGAGTCATTTTTAAAAACATTTGTTCAAATGTCATCGATGTTTCCTCCGGTGTGCCTCAGGGCAGCCATCTCGGTCCTATTCTGTTTTTGCTCTTTATAAATATGATATTTCCACAACTATAAAATATTCTAAAATTTTAATGTATGCCGATGAGGTAAAACTTTTTAAGTCATACGCGTCGGTTGAAGAACGTTCTGTACTCCAGGCGGATTTAAATCGTTTAGTTACTTGGTGTAATGCGAGTTTTATGCCGCTCAACATAGAAAAATGTAAATCCATGTGTTTTTCACGTGGGAACATACAGCCAGCTTCCTACAAAATTAATGGCCAAACTCTGGAAAGCGTTGATGAGGAGTTTTAGTATTTGTGAAGAGATGGGCGAAAGAGTTTAGTGATCCTTACGTTACAAAAATCCTTTTTACATCATTGGTGAGGCCGATATTAGAATATGGATCGATAATTTGGAATCCGCGTTATCAAGTTCATGTGGATAAACCAGAATCAATGCAAAAACAGTTTTTACTTTTCGCCTTGAGAAATCTTCTATGGGACTCTCCGTATAATTTTCCTCCTTACACTAATCGGTTGAAACTAATAAGACTTCCTGCCCTTGCAAGTCGTAGAGAAACGGTAGGTGTACTATTTATGGCTAGACTTTTAAATGGATCGATTTCAAGCTCAATTCTTTTGAACGAAATAAACTTGAATGTTCCATGCCGAGTTTCAAGGCATTATAAATCTATAATTCTTAATCAATACAGAACCAATTTCCAACTAAACGAACCTTTTCTATGTTTGTGTGACGATTATAACTCTCACTCGAGAATAATTGATGTTTCGGACTCGCTTTTTGCCATACAAAAACGGCTCTATCATCTCTTAATGATTAAAAAATTATATTTATTCTTTTAATCTATTGTATTTTGTGAATCTGTATTTCTTAGCTGATGAGTTTCTCTGTAGCTGAGCGGTTTTAGATCTCGGCGCTTAAGAAGCCACTGCCTCTCAAAGACTCGGTAAAAAAAAAGTATACATTATATATAAAACATAAATAAGAATTAGGACGAAAAAAACAACTATGTATAAATTAAAAAAAAAAAACAAGAAAGGAAGGCTAATTTCGGGTGTAACCGAACATTACATACTCAGCTGAGAGCTTTGGAGACAAAATAAGGGAAAATCACCATTTAGCAAAATGAACCTAGGGTAACCCTGGAATGTGTTTGTATGACATGTGTATCAAATGGAAGGTATTAATGATTTTTTAAAACGTAGTGGGCCTTAGTTCTATAGGTGGACGCCTTTTAGAGATATCGCAATAAGGGTGGACCAGGGGTGAATCTAGAATGTTTTTGTATGATATGGGTATCAAATTAAAAGTATTAATGAGGGTTTTAAAAGTGAGTAGCCCTTAGTTGTATATGTGAAGGCGTTTTCGAGATATCGACCAAAATGTGGACCAGGGTGACCCAGAACATCTTCTGTCGGGTACCGCTAATTTATTTATATACGTCATACCACGAACAGTATTCCTGTCAAGATTCCAAGGGCTTTTGATTTCGCCCTGCATTTCATTTTCTTCTACTTAATATGGTAGGTGTCACACCCATTTTACAAAGTTTTTTCTAAAGTTATAATCTGCGTCAATAAATCAATCCAATTACCATGCTTCATCCCTTTTTTCGTATTTGGTATAGAATTATGGCATTTTTTTCCCCGTTTTCGTAATTTTCGATATAAGAAATGTGGGCGTGGTCATAGTCGGATTTTGGCCAAGATAAAGTGACTTTAGATAAGTACGTGAACTAAGTTTAGTTAAGATATATCGTTTTTTGCGCAAGTGTTAAGGGCCGAGCGGAAGGACAGACGGTCGACTGTGTATAAAACCTGGGCGTGGCTTCAACCGATTTCGCCCATTTTCACAAAAAACAGTTATCGTCATAGAGTCTATATCTCTACCAAATTTCACAAGGATTGGTAAATTTTTGTTCGACTTATGGCATTAAAAGTATTTTAGACGAATTAAATGAAAAAGGGCGGAGTTACGCCCATTTTGAAATATTCTTTTATCTTTGTATTTTGTTGCACCATATCATTACTGGAGTCGAATGTTGACATAATTTACTTTTATTCTGTAAAGACATTAAATTTTTTGTTAAAATTTGACTTAAAAGAAAATTTTTTTTTTTTTTAAAGTGGGCGTGTTCTTCATCCGATTTCGCTAATTTTTATTTAGCACACATATAGTAATAGGAGTATCGTGCCTACCAAATTTCGTCATGATATCTTCAACGACTGCCAAATTACAGCTTGCAAAACTTTTAAATTACCTTCTTTTAAAAGTGGGCGGTGCCACTCCCATTGTCCAAAATTTTTCTAATTTTCTATTTTGCGTCATAAAGTCAACGCACCTTCCAAGTTTCATCGCTTTATCCATCTTTGGTAATGAATTATCGCATTTTTTCTGTTTTTCGAAATTTTCAATATCGAAAAAGGGGCGTGGGTGTAGTCCGATTTCGTTCATTTTAAATAGCGATCTGATATGAGCGCGCAGGAACCTACATACCAAATTTCATCGAGATACCTCAAAATTTACTCAAGTTATCGTGTTTACAGACGGACGGACAGACGAACGGACGGACGGACATGTCTAAATGAATTTCTTTTTTCACCCAGATCATTTTGATATATAGAAGTCTATATCTATCTCGATTAGTTTATGCCGTTACGGATTACCGTTATGCGAACAAAGTTAATATACTCTGTGAGCTCTGCTTAGCTGAGTATAATAACAGGTTTCATCGGGCTACTTGAGGGCAGTGCGCTGCCACAACGTCCGAGAAAAAAAAACACGTTCTGAGTTCATGTCCTGCCCTCGCCAGATCAAGATTTCAGGTACTAAGGGTGCAAGAGTTTGCCACACCTCGTGGAAACTTTTACCTAGGTCCCAGACAACTTAGAGTACTTGCCAAAAAGACGGAGTTATTTAATAACGTAAGTCTTGGTATATAATTGGAGTTTTTTTCCATTTTGTTGTCAAACAAATTCTGGGAGCTCTACGGATATATTTAATTCATGTGAGGTCTCACTTGATCGGCCAGTACAGCCTAATCTCACCCGTCACCTAGTCAAACAATTCGATGCAAATATGGACTACCGTCTTAACATTGCCTTAAAAAGAAATAAGTTTATTATAAAGAATATGTTATGTTCGTATCTCCTATTATCTTTAAAATCTACTTCCAAAATTTTCAAATTAGTTTATTAAACTATTTTAGATTAACAAAACTAAAACAGCATTTTATACGGATTGTTTTGGTTTATATCCAAGTAAAAAAAAAGTACATACATATATATATATATATTATATATATGAATATGATCTGCAAATTATTAAGCCAGACGTACGTGCAAAAACAAAGTTGTTTAAGTTGTGTTAAGTTTTACGCCGGAAGCATAAATGAGAATACAACACATATGTTGAAGCGCAAAGGGAGTTTTAAATTTAAATCTGCTTATGCGAGCAGCTGTTGTTATAACATTATAAGTTAGAGCATAATGTATAGATGTGTTGTATCTTCTTTACTGTTTAAGTTTCCAGTCTAGATGGACTTTAAGTATTTCTTCATCCTGATTTGGTAATTGCGCTCTAACGCTAAACTTTGTTTCTGATAACTTTTGGGGTATTCTACAGTGACTGGTGGGAGAATTGACATGATTTTGACGCAATATTTAAGTGATTTTTCTTTAACGGGCCGATTCTAAGCGTTACCGGTAAAATAGTACCCAGAACATTATGTAACCGAAAATCGTTACCAGTTCTTTTATTCGCGATTCTGGCCAAAGTGGTAACGTTGTATTCACCGAAAAACTCACCAATGTCTGTGGTGAAATTTAAAAGTTGGTTTTATGCGCTTTACCCATGGCGGAACGATACAAAGTGGCATCATGCGACAGCTGCATATAAACTTGTTTATTTGATTTGATACATCAAATTCCAGCGCAGTACGATTTTGACATTCGTCCATCGAATTTACAAAAATAAAGTACATGGAATTTTTATTTATGTTTGTAGGTATGTCACCATGCTGCCACCTTGTATGGTTCCGCCATGGCTTTACCGTAAATGTGTCACTCGTAGATATGAGGCTAACGAATAAACGAGACGATGTGTATATACATACATACATGCATAAGATTTTACATATCTATTTTGTTATTTATTCTGTGAAAGTACATAATGTAAACAGATATATAATATATAGCAAGAGGCAACACTTTTTATACTCAGTTGAGCAGAGCTCACAGAGTATATTAAGTTTGATTGGATAACGGTTGGTTGTACATATATAAAGGAATCGAGATAGATATAGACTTCCATATATCAAAATAATCAGGATCGAAAAAAAATTTGATTGAGCCGTCCGTCCGTCCGTCCGTCCGTCCGTCCGTTAACACGATAACTTGAGTAAATTTTGAGGTATCTTGATGAAATTTGGTATGTAGGTTCCTGAGCACTCATCTCAGATCGCTATTTAAAATGAACGATATCGGACTATAACCACGCCCACTTTTTCGATATCGAAAATTTCGAAAAACCGAAAAAGTGCGATAACTCATTACAAAAGACAGATACAGCGACGAAACTTGGTAGATGGGTTGACGTCATGACGCAGAATAGAAAATTAGTAAGATTTTGGACAATGGGCGTGGCACCGCCCACTTTTACAAGAAGGTAATTTAAAAGTTTTGCAAGCTGTAATTTGGCAGTCGTTGAAGATATCATGATGAAATTTGGCAGGAACGTTACTACTATTACTCTATATGTGCTAAATAAAAATTAGCAAAATTGGATGAAGAACACGCCCACTTTTTAAAAAAAAAATTTTTTAAATTCAAATTTTAACAAAAAATTTAATATCTTTACTGTATATAAGTAAATTAAGTCAAAATTCAACTCCAGTAATGATATGATGCAACAAAATACAAAAATAAAAGAAAATTTCAAAATGGGCGTGGCTCCGACCATTTTCATTTAGTTTGTCTAGAATACTTTTATTGCCATAAGTCGAACAAAAATTAATTAATCCTTTTGAAATTTGGTAGGGTCATAGATTTTATGACGTTAACTGTTTTCTGTGAAAAAGGGCGAAATCGGTTGATACCACGCCCAGTTTTTACACACAGTCCACCGTCTGTCCTTCCGCTCGGCCATTAACACAATAACTTGAGCAAAATCCGATATATCTTTACTAAACTTAGCCCACGTACTTACCTGAGCTCACTTTTTCTTGGTATAAAAAATGGGCGAAATCTGACCATAACCACGCCCACTTTATCGATATCGAAAATTACGACAAATGAAAAAAATGCCATAATTCTATACCAAATACGAAAAAAGTGATGAAACATGGTAACTGGATTGGTTTATTGACACAAAATATAACTTTAGAAAAAACTTTGTAAAATGGGTGTGACACCTACCATATTAAGTAGAAGAAAATGAAAAAGTTCTACAAGGCGAAATCAACAGCCCTTGGAATCTTCGCAGGAATACTGTTAGTGGTATTGCATATATAAATAAATTAGCAGTACCCGACAGATGATTTTCTGGATCACCTGGTCCACATTTTGGTCGATATCGCGAGAACGCCTTCACATATACATCTAAGGGCCACTCGCTTTTAAAACACTCATTAATACCTTTAATTTGATATCCATATCGTACAAAAACATACCAGAGTCACCCCTGTCCCACCCTAATGGCGATATCTCGAAAAGGCGTCCACCTATAGACCTAATGCCCCCTCCCTCTTAAAATGCTCAGTAACACCTTTCGTTTGATACCCATATCGTACAAACATTCTAGAGTCACCCCTGGCCCACCCTAATGGCGATATCTCGAAAAGGCGTCCACCTATAGACCTAATGCCCACTCCTTCTTAAAATGCTCAGTAACAGCTTTCGTTTGATACCCATATCGTACAAACATTCTAGAGTCATACCTGGCCCACCCTAATGGCGATATTTCGAAAAGGCGTCCACCTATAGAACTAAGGATTACTCCCTTTTAAAATACTCATTACCACCTTTCATTTGATACCCATATCGTACAAACACATTCTAGAGTCACCCTGGCCCACCCTAATGGCGATATCTCGAAAAGGCGTCCACCTATAGACCTAATGTCCACTCCCTCTTAAAATGCTCAGTAACACCTTTCGTTTGATACCCATATCGTACAAACATTCTAGAGTCACCCCTGGCCCACCCTAATGGCGATATCTCGAAAAGGCGTCCACCTATAGACCTAATGTCCACTCCTTCTTAAAATGCTCAGTAACACCTTTCGTTTGATACCCATATCGTACAAACATTCTAGAGTCACCCCTGTCCCACCCTAATGGCGATATCTCGAAAAGGCGTCCACCTATAGACCTAATGCCCACTCCCTCTTAAAATGCTCAGTAACACCTTTCGTTTGATACCCATATCGTACAAACATTCTAGAGTCACACCTGGCCCACCCTAATGGCGATATCTCGAAAAGGCGTCCACCTATAGAACTAAGGATTACTCCCTTTTAAAATACTCATTACCACCTTTCATTTGATACCCATATCGTACAAACACATTCTAGAGTCACCCTGGCCCACCCTAATGGCGATATCTCGAAAAGGCGTCCACATATAGACCTAATGCCCACTCCCTCTTAAAATGCTCAGTAACACCTTTCGTTTGATACCCATACCGTACAAACATTCTAGAGTCACCCTTGGTCCAGCTTTATGGCGATATCTCGAAAAGGCGTCCACCTATAGAACTAAGGATTACTCCCTTTTAAAATACTCATTACCACCTTTCATTTGATACCCATATCGTACAAACACATTCTAGAGTCACCCTGGCCCACCCTAATGGCGATATCTCGAAAAGGCGTCCACCTATAGACCTAATGCCCACTCCCTCTTAAAATGCTCAGTAACACCTTTCGTTTGATACCCATATCGTACAAACATTCTAGAGTCACCCTTGGTCCACCTTTATGGCGATATCCCAAAAAGGCGTCCACCTATAGAACTAAGGATTACTCCCTTTTAAAATACTCCTTACCACCTTTCATTTGATACCCATATCGTACAAACACATTCTAGAGTCACCCCTGGCCCACCCTAATGGCGATATCTCGAAAAGGCGTCCACCTATAGACCTAATGCCCACTCCCTCTTAAAATGCTCAGTAACACCTTTCGTTTGATACCCATATCGTACAAACATTCTAGAGTCACCCCTGGCCCACCCAAATGGCGATATCTCGAAAGGGCGTCCACCTATAGACCTAATGCCCACTCCCTCTTAAAATGCTCAGTAACACCTTTCGTTTGATGCACATATCGTACAAACACATTCTAGAGTCACCCCTGGCCCACCCTAATGACGATATCTCGAAAAGGCGTCCACCTATAGACCTCATGCCCACTCCCTCTTAAAATGCTCAGTAACACCTTTCGTTTGATACCCATACCGTACAAACATTCTAGAGTCACCCCTGGCCCACCCTAATGGCGATATCTCGAAAAGGCGTCCACCTATAGACCTAATGCCCACTCCCTCTTAAAATGCTCAGTAACACCTTTCATTTGATTCCCATATCGTACAAACACATTCTAGAGACACCCCTGGTCCACCTTTATGGCGATATCTCGAAACGGCGTCCACCTATGGAACTAAGGATCACTCCTTTTCAAAATACTCATTAACAGCTTTCATTTGATACCCATATCGTACAAACACATTATAGAATCACCCCTGGTCCACCTTAATGGGGACATCTCGAAAAGGCGTCCACCGATAGACCTAAGGCCCACTCCCTCTTAAAATGCTCAGTAACACCTTTCATTTGATACCCATATCGTACAAACAAATTCTAGAGTCAGCCCTGGTCTACCTTTATGGCGATATCCCTAAATGGCGTTCATCCATAGAACTATGGCCTACTCTCTCTTAAAATACTCTTTAATACCTTTCATTTGATACACATGTTATACAACCACATTCCAGGGTTACCCCAGATTGATTTTCCTTATTTTGTCTCCATAGCTCTCAACTGAGTATGTTATGTTCGGTTACACCCGAACTTAGCCTTCCTTACTTGTTTACTATTATCTTTACTTATTTGCGCTTACAATTCTTTATTTTTCAGTTTTGCCTTTTTCTAAACAACAGCTGTTGTGTGGTTATTTCGTTGTAACCATCTACTTTTGTGGGTAAAAAATTATCCGGCTACTTTAGCGGATAGAATACCACAAAAGGGTGTAGAAGTTTCCACATGATTTCGTTACCGTGGTGAAGAATGTTGTTGCCACACTAGAATCGGGGCGTAAATAGTAATTACAGAAGTATTGAAATGTTATCACATAGAGGCGAATACTCATATGACACAAAGCTTATGGGACTGCAAAATCACCCTCTATATAAATGGATGAACTTGTCAATATTAGAAACACTATAATAATCTTTTCAAAATATCCTATAAGAGAAACTAACATTCGTGTATTTTTTTAACGTAATATGTATATTACACAAAGAAAAACAAGTAAAGACGGGACTGCCTTCGGCTGTGCCGAAGATTTATTATATTTCATTAATGAGCGATAATCTTATCCCTTTCGTGATATCGTAATAATCAGCTATATAAAATATGTTATATATAGAGAACATATTTCAATAAGCGAAATTATCGATATATATAAAATAAATAACAGATCGGTGATCATCCCACAACATTTTATTTCTTGGTGTCTGCATGAGAAAGCTATGACCATAAAACTCTTATCTGAGCTATAGGTTGTATTGAATATGTACTACATATACGACTGATAGATACGCTTTTTTCATTAAAAAAAAAAAATTCATATAACTAGGTATTTGGTGACATTTGAAGCATAGAGCTGTTAAAATTTTTATTATTTTCTAAGACAACGATACGTGCCACATACGTAGTCAATTTGTAGCTTATATCTCATAAATTTAGAAAGATTTAAAAAAGCCAATTTTTTGAGGATTCGATTGTATGGGGGATATATACTTTAGTTGTCTGAACCGGCCGGTTCCGGAAAATTTCTAATCAGACACCGAAGTGTACCCAGTCACCATATTTAATAAAGATTTCTCAAAAATCGTGGAAATGGTTGGCGTGCAAACAGACAGACGTATAGACGGACATGGCTTTAGCAAATTAGATTGACAACTTGATCAATTCGGCATTATTATTGGTGGGTCGATCATTCCTTCTTTGAGTACTTTCAATTTTGAGATTCGCGACAAACTTTAAAAGCCATTTCATATCATGAAAGTTATAAATAGAAACTAAATTAACATGTGAAGGGTGGGAGAAGTTGCATTAGATTTAAATTTTTGATTAAATTTTGCATTGATACACAAACAAAACTAGGAAATTTTTATGCCTGCATTATGTTCTTCATGTATTATACTCCAGTTTTTTTTATCTAGCCGTGCCTGTAATGGTAGCGTGGTCCGCCTACCATACCGAAGATCCGAAGAAGCAAGGTCAAAACTGTAGAAAGTTATTTGTTCAATTAGAAGAAAATATTTCTAATATCTAATTTAAGTCGCCCCTCAGCAGTGTTTGGCAAGAATTCCGAGTGTATTTCTGCCATGAAGAGCTTTTCAGTGAAAACTCATCTGCCATGCAGACGCCGTTCGGAATCGGCATAAAACAAGTAGGTCCCGTCCGCCAATTTGTAGGAAAAACTGTAAAGAGCACGACGCAAATTGAATTCGGCCTAAAATCTTTTCGTAGGTTGTCGCGCCTTACATTTTTTTATCTGTTGTTTTTTTTTTTTGATTCCGGTTAGCATTGACATTTCAATTTTTTTATCTCAATGGCATGTCTCATTTAAACAGATTGCACGGTTATCGCCATCCTCCTTCCATGTGATTATTTAAGTACCTCGATCGGTGCCTTCCGAGTGGAATACTTTGTCATACGTAATTTAGTGCCAGGTAAAGATGGGGAAATTGTGAGTGGAAGATAGCAAGAAGTTGAAACAAAAGAAGGGAAGGAGATGCAAAAAAATATAACGCCTTTGAGGGAGTTGTTACAGAAAATCGAGGTAGTGAAAGGGAGAAGTAACGGAAGAGAGACAGTGATCAAAAATGGAGAGGAGAAAGATTTCCCGAGATGGTCGGGATTGTACCTTAATGGTGCTTCTTACTGAAACTTTTCAGATCTCTATCTGGTAAAGGATCATCAACGGCGATACCACTTCCTAAGACCTTCGGCGAACGCCTTTATCGTAAATACAACAACAACAGGAGAAAGAGGCAAAAATATACAAAATTTTTTTTTTGCATTGGGTATCTACGTATATCTTATAGAATGAAAGGGATTTAAAAATTTATTTTGCATTTGTTTCAAATATATAGTTTCGTAGATGTTTATAAAAACAAAGATATTTAAATGGGTCAATCAGATGGTATCAATATTAGGTATAGCGATTCGGTGTATGAGGAAATCGCGTTAAAAGAGTTAGAGTGAAAAAAGTCAGAGTGATTTTTTGAGTGGGAAAGGGACTGGGAGTGGAAGTCGGAGTGGTAATGCGAGTGAGATTTGGGAGTGCGAGGGATATAAAGAAATAAGAGGTGGACAATAACAGGAAGAAAAATGGAAGATTAAGTAGAAGTGAATAAATTAGTTTTCCGGCAATAGAAAGTCTGCCAGGTACGTTAGTACCTTATATATCTCATCAAAGCCTCTTGCCCTGATAGTGGGGTTTGAAGCCGTACTCCTGATCGATTTAATTTTAACTGTAGTAAAATATTTTAGCTTATAAAACGATACTCGTATAAAATGGAGTTAGGGCGCAAAGAATTTAATCTGAACAGTTTTCCAATAAGAGGCTCACTGTGTCAACTTGTCTGCAATCAGTGTGAATTTCGCACTTATTCTCACCCCATTTTCTTTACTCATATATAAGCTAAATCAACTACTAAATTATTAAAATATATGCATGCGATTTTTAACCAAGTAGAAGCTAAACACTCTTTTCCATATATGCAATCTAAGTGTGCTCAAATAACTAAACAAAAATACTTATATATCTCATATACATACATACATACATTGTTTACATGAATGTGTTTAATACTCAATAAATAAACATCATCTGCTCCATAAAAGCTGCATTAAAATTAATTTAATTTAATTTCAAAAATTTACCAGAACGTAAAAGATAATAAACTTCTACAGAAATAGAACTCCATAAATGTGCTACATTCTTATTTAAATAAAATCCATAGCCAAAATTATAAAAAAGAAAATGTAGCTAATATAATGATAAACGAGCAAGGTAGCAGCTATTCAAATTTTTCACGCATCCCAGTTAACCAAAAAAAATTGTTTTAAAAAATCATGAACTCATTATACTCAGTTGAACAGAGCTCACAGAGTATATTAATTTTGTTCGCATAACGGTACCCCGTAACGGCATAAAGTAATCGAGATAGATATAGACTTCGATATATCAAAATGACCTGGCCAAAAAAAAAATTCACTTAGCCATGTCTGTCCGTCCGTCTGTCCGTAAACACGACAACTTAATTAAATTTTGAGGTATCTTAATGAAATTTTGCATATAAGTTCCTGGGCACACATCTCAGGTCGCTATTTAAAATGAACGAAATCTGATTATAACCAAGGACACTTTTTCGATATCGAAAATTTCGAAAAACCGTAAAAGTGCCATAATTCATTACCAAAGACGGATAAAGCGATGAAACCTGGTAGGTGGGTTGACCGTATGATATAGAATAGAAAATTAGTAAAATTTTGAACAATTTGTGGCACCGCCTACTTTTAAAAGAAGGTAGTTTAAAAGTTTTGCAAGCTGTAATTTGGCAGCTGAGTATGTAATGTTCGGTTACACCTGTACCTAAGACTTCCTTACTTGTTTTTAACTTCTTTCTTATGTTCAGCTATGGATCCAAGAGATGATTTTTCTTTAACAACATATTAAAAACTTTCTTTGAATGGAGTAATTTTTCCGAAATGGAGAACTTATATTGTAGCCCCCATACAAAATCTCCAAAAAACACGAATCAAGCGTTCAATAAAAAAACGTAAATTTTGAACGATTATCTTACCACGCTCCATTTAAGATACCAATGTTAATACGTTTTAAATATTGTGACGAAAATTATTGGCATTAAGTGATACTCGTATCACTAATCTGATACTAAGTAAATAAAGCCACAACAACAATAAAGCAAGCTGCCACACTTGTATGTACGTAAACAAATCAATCATTATGCATACACATATGTCCATACAAGCAGCGGAGGGAAACGCACAAAGACATGCATATCTCTGAAATACTTCCAAAAGTAGGCAATCATCGGTGGAAGTATCACTCACATATACACGCGCATATGGCTATGCGAGAAGCTATAATCGTGCATCTGTAGTTGTAGCTGAGGAGTTTATAGCTGGTAAACAAGTAGTAAATTCTAGAAGATAGAAACGCCTAGAAGTATGCGAACGAGACATCACAGAGTATAAAAGGAGTTAAAGATGAGTAAACAGTAATCAGTTTGATTTAAGCAAGCTATCAGTTGCGCCTTCAACCTAAATTTGAAAGGAGTCATAAAACGTTCTAATTTGAGCATATTCAAGGCCAATCCATTCATTTATAAATCAAAAGCTTTGAAAAATTAAAGTTCTCGTCGGAGTTTTTTCCCCTAGTTTTGGTTGGGTGGGATATACGTGAAGCTTTAATGTTCAAAGGAAGCGGATGTAATTTATTTTCATGATCTTCTTGCTAAGAAGACAACATACTAACGGCAGCTTTGCTGAAGACGAAACAACAACAAAACTAGGAAAACCAAAAATCAGAAAAGAAAAAATTATATAAAAATATAGCACTAAGCACACATACACACACATGCTGAATATAGTATAATTTAATGTTAAAAATCAATTGAAATTTATGAGAGTTTTTATGAAAAGCAGAAAACATAACATATTTACAATTAAATCTTTGTAGATTCATGTTATTGACATTACGCCATCCCAGATAACTTCCTTTCTTTTGCGATTCCCTTGTAGGTGGCACTTAACAATTTTTTTTTAGTTTCGGGGAATGAGTGAATGCCTTATGCGCCGACCGGGTTATTAAAGCCTTAATGCGAAACACTTCGATTGTAGGATTCCCTTCTTCAATGAATGACTACCCACGAAAATCTTACCTCCCACGGCTCGCGCGACTCCACGTAGCTGGGACCGCGTTTGGCATTACTTCATCTAAGGGTCCGCGCTACGTGCGCCTCATAGCTACTAATAGGCTAGAAATCTATCATCTCGCGCGAAGTATATGCCTCACATATGTGCTGACCGTATCCCATCTATAGCTTGGGCAGGCCATCTTATTGATGGCGCTGCCCGAGGATAGGTTGCCAAGTACCTCTTCCCTGTTCGGCGTTTGGCCCGTATTCAAAGAAGGTGTGCGTACATCGCCTAGTTTTCTCCGGTACAGAAAGTTGGAGTTTATCAATCTTGCCCGTTCTGTGGAGATATTTGTTATATTAACTGTGTCCGGCTAAAAAATGAGTCAGGTAAAAGTCTTCTTCTCCGCGTGGTCGTCTGAAATTTGCGTTCAGTTCAGGAGTTAGTATCTTAATCCACTTTCCTACATGCTGTAGCATGTATGGCAACAGCAGGTTTACTCGCTTCGATCCACCGCTTTTTTTTATGTACGCAAGAGGGATGATATGTCGGTATGATACCCGTAACGACCAGGACAGCTTGAGCTGATACCATGCGGTAAGCCGTAGGTATTCGCAGATCCCAGCTGTGTTGGACCGAGTTGAGGGCGATTCGGTACTTTCAGACCTCTAAAATACGTTGCGTCGATATTTTGGAAAATTATAAGAGCATCATGCCATAAATTGTAATAAAACCCCGGCATTTATATTTTCGGAGTTATACGGCATTAAAATATTTTATTTATTACTTTCCTAACTCACATACATACACATATACAAACATCACTGATTTTTACAATGGTTGGGTGAGAAGTGTTGTAAATGAGGAGGCGCATGATGAGTCTAATTGATAATTACATTTATTAGGACATTAACACAAAATTACTGCTATTACTTACTGCGGCGTGTATAGCGAGAAAATGATGATAATAAAAAATGAAAAAGAAAATAATTAAAATAATCAATAAAGAGAAAAATTAGTTGACCTTGGGAATGTTTTGTCAGCCGCAGCTTATTTTGCCTATATTTGGGTGGAACTTTACAATAAACGTGCTCGTAAGAAAAGGTAAAGTTTATGTTTAACACTCCTCTTAACGTTTAGGGTCGCTTTCGAAACGACTCAAAAAGTGGAAGTATGGAGCATTTGTTCAGAGCCTAGTGCTTTTGTTTCTAATGTATTCCGTTCACTTAAGCCACTTTTTATTAGTCAGAACCTCTCAAATTCTAATTCTAATTTGACTACTTATTGAGATGGGTTGAGGTATGAAAATTGGACTTTTTTTATAACAACAAAAATCCTTCATCGGCAACTTTTAATTAAGGTACCAACCCGACCATCTGGAGAACGAAGATATTGCGGTCGCCTCCTATACTGTGGCTCCTAATTCAAGTGACGGAACAAACAAATCTCAAATACTTTAGAAAATGTTTCCAAACTAGGTTAGCCCTGGCCTTTGGCAAACACTGTGAGCGTAATATTGCCACGAAAAGATTGAAGCATAAGCTAGTTTCAGCTTCGTGTCATCTACAGTATCCCCTTACTCATTTAGCTACTTTGCGTAGAGCATTTCGGGTTGGGTTATGAGGGAAATAGCTTTTGTGCAAATGTTTCTAAGGAGCGTAGGTATTATCGAGAGAGAAGTGATTGCATTTATTGCAGTTTACTTTTCGCAATTTATTTTAACAATTTTTATACCTTTCATGAACATGAAATGGTATATTAAATTTGGTCCGATGTTTGTAATGTTGAGAAATATAGAAGATAGACTCACCATTAAGTGCACCGAATTTATCAGGGCGAATAACTGAGTTGATATAGCCATGTCCGACTGTCCATCTGTCCGTCTGTCCGTCCGTCTGTCTGTTTGAACGCAAACTAGTCCCTCAAATATTGAGATATCTCAATGAAATTTGGCACAAGGATGTATTTTTGTATTATATTAGACATTTTTCGGATCCGGTAGGATCGGACCACTATAACTTATATCTCTCATACAACCGATCGTTCAGATAAGACGATTTTGGTCATTCCTGCCGCAATTGAGAAAGTATAAACGTGAAACTCGGTGATATATATTCTAATATACCATAGAATATATCCTGAAAAAATCACTTTGATCGGAGCTATATAGAGTTATATCCCATACAACCGATCGTTCAGATTGAAAGATTTTTGGCCATTTCTACCTTAATTAAAAAGTATAAACGTGAAACTCGGTGATATATATTTTAATATATCATAGAAGATTTTCTGAAAAATTCACTTTGATTGGAGCTGTATATAGTATATATTTCATACAACCGATCGTTCAAATAGAAAGATTTTTAGCAATTTCTCCCTTAATTTCCAATATAAAAACTTTAAACTTGGCGATATTTATTCTAATATATCATAGAAGATTTCCTGAAAAAATCACTTTGATCGGTGCTATATGTATATAGTATATACCTATCTCATACAACCGATCTTTCAGATAGAAAGATTTTGGCCATTTCTCCCTTAGTTTCCAAAGTAAAAACGTGAAACTTGATGATATTTATTCTAATATATCATAGAAGATTTCCTGTAAAAATCATTTCGATCGGAGTTATATATAATATATATCCCATACAACCGATCTTTCAGATAGAAAGATTTTTGGCCATTTCTCCCTTAGTTTCCAAAAAAAAAACGTGAAACTTGGTGATATTTATTCTAATATATCATAGAAGATTTCCTGTAAAAATCATTTCGATCGGATATATATATAATATATATCCCATATAACCGATCGTTCAGATAAGGGGGTTTTTTGCCATTTTTTATTTTATATTTATCTTAAAAATCGTTTAGGTTTGTACATCTGTTCACTATGTATTTCTTATCTTATACAGCGCATTATCTGGAGATTACGAATGGGATAAGATTATTGTTCAGCCCCATTCATGACAGTCCCGTACTTACTTGTTTTTTTTAAGTTTGATTTTAGATCTTAAATTTTCTTTTAAATTTTGTTTAGAATAGATATTATTGCAACGCAACAACTTTTAAAACCTAATGCTGCTGTCATCTCAACTCAACAATCATTTATCATATTGTACTTGATTTAAGAAATCAATTGTTATTCCTTTCTTATAATTTCTTTTCCGTTGTATTGGTTTACAATGATAAGTAAGATTTTCGAGTAACATTTCATTTTAGAAAAATAATAGGGTTTATGTGTGTACATATACATATGTAAGAACATAAATATTTTATCGCTGAATGGATGGATGGACACACTTTAACAGTAAAGAAATACTTCACAAAACTTAAAGTAATTTCAGCGTGAATGATTGCGTGCTCTGAAGTATGCAAGCTTGGGTAATACAACCATTGGGCAAGGCTCTTACTTATTGCTTAAGAAATTAGTTATTAATTTTAATAAGGTTGGAAATTAAAAAAATAAGACATTAAGTTTAAGAAATTCTGTCATAAGTTGCTCGTGAATTGTGGCATGTGTATTACACGTAATTAAATTTTAAAATTTGTGTCAATTAGAATGTCTCACCATAATATTCCAAAGTAATTTAGTTTCTGTTTGAGGACTCAGTTGACATAAGAATGCAAGCGCATGCTTAATAATATATAAACTTCAAAACAACTGCTACATTTACACGTACAATCGTAATATCTATTTCACACTGAATTTTAGTTAAATAATTAGTAAATCATTTTACAATAAGAGGCCCATTGAATTCAATCTATTATACAAACTATAAATTCTTAGCTTTTTCATTATTGCTATATTGAATGCCTGCCAGATATAGAAAAAAATCTAGTCATTTGTTCTGTGTGCTTTGGATTTCATTGTTAGATAGACGAAGAAAACCATAAAAAAGATTTACAAAATTATTTTTTCCGTCGAAAGAAATAACAAGACCTTTTGAAATAACAGGCACATATTTTGTTAGGTGCAACGTCTATGAATAGCTGACCATTCCCTCCATTTAAACACGGAAAAACTGATTTCCATAAAACGCCTTTTGTATAAAAACTAAAATATTTTTAAAGGGTGCTGGCGTTTGTTAATTAATCAAGTAACCCTGGCGCTAAAGGAAACATGAACTCTTTGATTAAAACAAAAAACATCAGATTCCATTAATCTTCTTTGTGAAATTTATTTATTAGTTATGAAGACTCTTGTTTCCAATCTCACTAGCACTCCCTCTTTCCCTTTCATTATCCCTCCCACCCCAAGCCACGCTCCCAAGTCCACTCCCGTTCCCTATCCAACTATCCCTCCCATCCCATTTCGTACTCCCACTCCAATTATCATTTTCAATTCCACTTCGCACATGTATGAAATAGCTATTTTTTAACTTGCATATCCACTCCCTATTGAACTATCACTCCCAATTGCACTACCACCCCCACTTCAACTTCTAATTCCAATCTCTTTTCATCTCCCACTCTAATTGTTACAAAAATAAAAAATACTTTAAAAATAGATCAAGCCGTTTTTGAGTATTAGCGAGACTTGCGCACAGAAATTCATCTATATACCAATATACATATATTTTGAAGCCTTTGTTGTTCTGCTTCAAAACTTGAAGCATTTTTGAACACGTCGGCTGCTATACGAACTGCCCTAAAGAACAATTATAAAACGAGTTTTATATCTGCGAAAATTATATGAACAATATAAAGAAAATTTTATTTTTCGTTGTTGTATACGTAGCAAAACCAGTGAACTTAAAAGAATTCCAAGGTTATTAATTACAAAACAGAGTCAAAAAGATACCGAAACATTTTCGAAATGATATCAGTAATAATCACTTATTCAACTTGAAATCAGAACTCAACTGGAAAATGTTGTCTACAGTGCCCCCAATTAGATTATTGAAACAGTCCCATATAATTACGAATTCATTTCAAAATTGCTGCTCAACTGATACCAATAAGATCCAAAGTAGTCCTTTTTCGATTCCGAAGATAATTTTACGACGGCCCATAATAGTTTGAAATGATCGCTTAACCATGATGAAAACCAAGGTTATCAATGAGCTACCGATATTTAATCAGAGTGTTGTCGGTTTGCTATCGATAAGTAAATCGATCAAGTACATCAAATAACAAGTAAGGCAGGTTAAGTTCGGGTGTAGCCGAACATTACATACTCAGCTGCCAAATTACAGCTTGCAAAATTACCTTCTTTTTAAATTACCTTCTTTTAAAAGTGAGCGGTGCCACGCCCATTGTCCAAAATTTTACTAATTTTCTATTCTGCGTCGTAAGGTCAACCCACCTACCAAGTTTCATCGCTTTATACGTCTTTGGTAATGAATTATCGAACTTTTTCGGTTTTTCGAAATTTTCGATATCGAACAAGTGGGCGTGGTTATAGTCCGTTTTCGTTCATTTTAAATACCGATCTTAGATGGGTGACCAGGAACAAAATTTACTCAAGTTATCGTGTTCACATGGATAAATGAATTTCTTTTTTCGCCCAGATCATTTTAATATATAGAAGTCTATATCTATCTCGATGAGTTTATGCCGTTAGGAACTACCCTCATGCTAACAAAATTAATATATTCTGTGAGCTCTGTTCAGCTGAGTATAATTATGAAGTTGTTGTGTAAAAGTTGTCCATATATAATATCGAAAAATTATCGAAGAACTGTGGATACGTTAACAAATTACACTCAATATGTTATCGGAAAATTATCGATTTAGAAATGAATTAACGATTACTTTACCAAAAAATATCGATAAATTATCAAAATATTGGCTATGTTTTATCTAAAAGTATCAATTTATTATAGGAAATTTATCGATTTTTTATCGAACAATTTTAGATTTATTTACAGTTACAAAAAGTTACAATTTAATATCAAATTTCTAATCGGAGTGTTACCGATTTGTTATCAACGACACATCGGTTGTCGATCATAAGCCAACAAGAGACCACGATAATAATCCACGAAGCTCTTCTGAAAAATTATTTGTTGTTGGTAAACCTAATCCTGTTAAACCACAAACTCAACCAATGCAACCCATGGGCCAGCTACAATTAACTTAAAACTATTAATTTATAAATTAAACAGACTTAGATCCTTACGTTTACACATATCAGTACTTTTTTATCATAAACACTTGCTAGTGGCATTTTGCGGCCAGCTCTCCTTAACCTTTTCTTATCAAATTTAGCACGTTGAAACAAAATAGTACTTTCTTGTTTCATTCTAGGATATTTAGAACCAGCTTACCGGCCTTGCAAAACAGCTTAAAATTCGATCTCGAATTTTCTAAATATCTCAAACTGTACACCTCTAAGCGGAGTTTTAATTGCATTATCTGAATTATACATCAAGAATCAATACTCTACTTAAACGAAAAGTTATTTAAAATTTGACTGCGAGATTCAATCAGCTGTGAAGGAATTTTTTTTTTTTTTTAAATATATCGATACATGGAATTTGTTTCTCAGATGCTGCATATTCTCCGGACCTGAGCAAATACTTCTCTTTCTATCCTAGAGCTGTCCTGAAAGTTACTTCAAAGTCAATTTAAAGATTACAAAGTAAGTCAGCATTTTCCCAGTCTTAATATATAAAAGTCACGTGTCGCTATGTTTGGGTCCAATGGACTCCTAAACTATTGAACCGATTTTAAATTAGTTTTGCACTCCGCATGTAGTTTGATCTGAGTTGAAATATAGGATAGGCTGTATCTCAGTTTATAGTCGCAATATTATTTTATTGCAAATTTTTTATTTGTTTATACGTAATAATAAAAAATTACATATACGCACCGGCACTCAAATTTTCAGGGGTGCGGATATACTGCCGTGTAATTGGTTGGTGTTTAATTAAACAACGTGCTTATCAATAAAAAATATTATAGCGAATGATATCAATTATAGCACATCGCCAGGCCCGGGTGAGGAGGGTGGGGAGGTTTCTGAGGGGGCCCGCGATTTAGAGGTACTATGACATTTTTTTTTTTAATTCATGAGAATCTCTAGTTGTTCCATGTGCAAGTTTTAAACCGAATTTCAAAAGCAACGAAAATCAGCATTTCGTTTTAATATTATAGTAAAGTGTGAAAAATAAAAATCTATATATACCCAGTGGGAAAAAGTAACGCAAAGTATTCGAAAAAGTAATCATTAAAAGGGAAATTTACACATTCCAAAATGCATTTTTTCCCCACGGCGATGTCCTAGAAAAGTATGGCATTCAATTTTGCATTTATATGTAAACGAAAGAAGTATGCATTATTTTATTTAATTTTTATATTGATTTTTTAATATATACTGACTTATGAAATTTATTATGCATAAACAAGACTTTATTTTTACACTCATTACACAAGTATTCATTTTTGGATGTATGAAAACAAAAGTAGCAATGAAATGGGTATTCAAATGAATTAATTTTAACAATTGTTTTTTTGTTTTTATCGGCCTATTGATAAATCATTCAAGGTTCGAATCTAGCTCAAGGCCAGAACAATAATTTTTTTTAATGATAATTATTTTTATCTGCTGTATAGCTAAATGGTTAGCGCAGCATGCTTAAAGCGTACTGATGATGAAGGCTTAGCACCTTTCGAAATGGATCTATCTGCGCAGCTATGGCAGGTTGTCTGAAAAATTTTCTACTTACTATTCCAAAAACAAAATACAATTTTTAAAATTTAGAAAAATTAAAAAATAACAATAATTATCAATATAATTATTTTAGGCCAATTTTTTGTTACAATTGTAATAATTTGGAGCTTTTCGGCCGATAAAATAAAGACAAAACATTAGGTTTCTCTTTTCCTCCTACCCGATTCGATGAAATTTTTTCATCTTCATCAGGGAGACTGTATATTTATAATAAAATATGATATAAAACAAACAAAAACAAGATACGCAATAACCCTAAAGAAAAAATGATACTGAAAATTTTTGATGACACTAGACAGTTCATAACGAAGCACAAAGACATAGCTATCATTACAAACGCGGATAAAGGTAATAAAACGGTCATGATGTACAAGGTGGATTACAAAAACAAATTGGAACCATTATTGCAAGACAGACAAACATACAAAACAATGCGGACGGATCCAACGCAACAGTTATTAAGGAAAAACAATAATATTATAAACGAGATATACAAACAAAAGAATATTAGTCTCTATTTAAAAAAACAATTAATTTGTACTGCAGCCACAGCCCCAAGACTATACGGCTTACCAAAAATACACAAAGATAACATCCCACTTAGACCTATATCATCATCAGTAAGTGTGCCATGTTCCAAATTATCAAAATACATAGGGAAAACACTGAAACATATTATCTCGGATAGTCTCAATATAAAAAACTCTTTTCAACTGAAGCGCAACTTAAATGATATCACAATTGCCGAAGATGAAATCTTAGTATCTTTCGACGTGGTATCCCTTTTTACTAATATACCAATCCATCTAGCGATAAATACGATCATAAAACAGTGGGGTGACCTAGAAATGCACACAACATTATCGAAGAAACAATTTCAAGCCTGTCTCGAATTCTGCTTGAGGGATAACAACTATTTCACCTATGATGGTACGTTCTACCAACAGGTGTATGGCATGCTTATGGGGAATCCTCTATCGGCCACTGTAGCTGATATAGTATTAGACAAAATAATTGACGACAGCATTGCTGAGCTTAAATTAAAGGACATATATATCAAATACATAAACAAATATGTAGATGATATATTCGCTATAATTAAAACTAAGGACGTGGAAGAAATACTTGAAACACTAAATAGCCAACATACCAAAATAAAATTTACAGTAGAGAAAGAGAAAAACAACAATTTGCCCTTCCCAGATATCGAAGTTATAAAATCGAACCAAACCCTAAAAACTAATTGGTATGCTAAAGCCGTATCATCATCTAGAATAATAAACTACCATTCAAATCACCCATGGATGCAAAAAAAGAACACGGCCATAAGCTTTATAAAGAAAATCTACAATTTAAGTGAACAGGAGTTCATGACCACAAATTTTAAAAAAATTTAAAATATTTTATATAAGAACGGCTACCCTAATACATTAATAGACGCATGGATAGCACCAACAATTAGTCAAACCAACTGCGCGCAAAGCATCACTGAACAAAAAATGCAAAAGAAAAGCAAATATATGCAGGCGTCAATTACATACCAGGATTAACGGACAACAAAACATTGTATAGCATCACACGCAACAACAATATAAAATTTGCGCATAAACTAAATCGAACTTTGAACACAATCTTTACACAAACAAAAGACAAAATCGACAAAGAACAACAACATAATGTGGTATACGAAATAAAATGTAATGGGAGCGCAGGAGAAACTTGCAATCAAATATACATCGAAACGACGAAGTGATCGCTAAGTGTACGAATAAACGAACATAGACTAGACGCCAAAAATATAAAAACAACAACAGCACTATGCGAACATTTGACCAACAAAGGACACACAGCGGACTTCGAAAACGCGAAAATATTAGACGTTGAGGGGAAAGAACGAACACGAATGACGCTGGAAGCTCTACGAATACAACAAAAAATCAATACTGCAATGAATTTCAAAGAAGACGTCAACAATATAAACTGCGCTTATATGACGGCATTATCAGCCAATGGATGAAGCAGGAAACATGAATGGTGGCAGTAAATTAAATGTAAAGTTTTGTTTATTTATGTGTTAGATGTTAAAAGTTTCAATGTTATAAATTGAATGTAAGTATTATGTTAACAACAGAGTGATGTAAATTGTGTAATACTAAGTAATGTGTTAATGTTTGTTTTGTTTTATATCATATTTTATTATAAATATATAGTCTCCCTGATAAAGATGAAAAAATTTCATCGAAACGCGTAGGAGGAAAAGAGAAACCTTGTGTTTTGTCTTTATTTTATCGGCCGAAAAGCTCCAAATAATTACAACAATAATTATCATTAGAAAAAAATTATTGTTCTGGCCTTGAGCTCGATTCGAACCTTGAATGAATTCATTTTAAATATAATAAATTATAATTTTAAAATGTATAATGTCTTATATATGTTGGTAATTATGCATGAACAAAGCTTAAATTTTTATATTCATTATATTAATATTGATAATTGAATGTATGAATATAAAGAAATATTGTAATCGGTATTTAAACTTAGTATTTGTAAGATGAATAATATTGTTACGAATATTAGCAAAACTAAGGAGTGCTGCCAGCTCTAAGCCGATCTAAGCAGTGACGTGAATGCACATCAATAATTCAATCATTATGTATCTACATAAACGAATAAATAATTGCGTCTACACATATGTACACATTCCGACGAGCAACATTTACATACAAGGCAGCAAGAGATGAGATGTCACACACCGATGAATTTACTTATACGCTTATGTGTGTGCGGGAGACTGTAAACTACAAACACATGCATATACCTTATCTGAGTTGTCACAAGAGTGAGCAATAATTTGTGCACGTAGTTGTGGCTGGCGATTTTGTAGCCGAAACAACTAGTAAGTTCTGGAAATCGAAGAGCCTAGAAGTATGCAGTGTAAACTATAAAAGCGGCACAAGCGAGTAAAATGTAATTCAGTTTGAGTTGAGATATCAATCAGTAGTAGTAGTAGAGTTTGATTTGAGTTATCAATCAGTTTGGTTATTAAGCAAGCTATTCGTTGCACAGTTTGAGTGTTATTGTGAAGTACTTTAATAAAGGCCATTTTTTCCATTCTTCAATATTGGAGTTATTTATTCAACAGTTTAGTGATTCGAACTTAGCAAAAGGGCAAATAAGAGGATTTGCAAGAAAATTCGTTACAATATATAAATAATAAATACTTATAAAAAATATTTCGTTTAGCGTATTATATATAAATAATACATAATAATAAAAAAATTATTAAAATAAAAAAAAAATAAAAATAAATTATTAATCTTACAAATAATGGATAAGTGGAAAATGTAAGAAAACGTTTACTGATTACTCGCATTCTTACTGATAAGCGCAGCTTAGCCTTTTTAATTGCCGCCTTTATTTCTTTTAAATATTGTGAGTGGTTGTAACCGTCTTTTCGAAGACAATCTAAAAAAAATTGTTATATATACACACAAAGGTATTGATTATTATATTCCATAGCCTATGGGAAAAAAACTTACCGTACAAACTGGAATTGAAATATTCAAGATTTTCAAATGACTTTGCCTTTTTTTCCCATATAGTTGAATAGTGTCAGCACTTTTGGTGTAATAAGCTTAGGTAAATCATTGTTCAACCCATTTTCTCGTAAAACTGAGTTAATCGTGGATTTCTGGAAGTAAATAATAAAACATATGATTAGTTACTCGCGTAATTATAATTTATTTAATATAGAACAATCAAATTAGGTATCTTACGTAGGTATCACCATTTTCTACCATGTTGCTGGCAATTTCGTACAACCGTTCAATCGAATTAATAATTGGTTTTTGCTCGTTCTGTAATCAGTTTTCCAATATATCCATTACATTTACCAACTTGATCTTTAAATAGAAAATATCAATTAAAACAAGAAATGAAATATAAAATAAAAAATTAAATACGAAATTGAATTAAATAAACTACAACAATTAAAGTGAGAAATTTTAAAGAAAATAAATTGAATCAAAACTTTAATATAAAATGATAGTTTAAATAAAAATTAAAAAACTAAATATACATATTATTGATTTGAATTTAGCTGACAAATTTTTGATCTCTTTAAACTTTTGTACAAAGGAAGTCCGTCGATTCCGATATCTATAATCATATATGTAATACTCATATATTGCTACAAAAGGCTAGACACATTCCCAAACATCAGAGTGCCGATATATTGCTATTCAATCGTTTTCATTTTTGTATTCAATAATCGAATGTACCTAAATTTAAATTTTTTCTTGTCACACATATGCTGCTACAATCACAAAAATTTTATAGGCTGTCTTGTTTTGATTTCGAATTCAAAACACATTGCGAGCATTTACTATTACCAATATAGGAGTATTTCATATATGCCTATAATGATGGTGCTTAAGTTTTCTAAAAGGTTCTCTGCTTTATTTATTTGGTTTGAAGACCGATAAGAGTATACTAACCAGGAGACACCGCTCTTGTTATGTACTTTTTGGAAACACTCAACGATTTAGACGATTTTAGTACAATAATATTTTCATGGCGGAGTATTTCTAGCAGTCCATCAACCACTGCTCTACAAATATTGAAAATTGTAGCCCAATTTCCTATTTTTTGTGCTATCGTCATTTGATTACTACACACCGGTATCTCATCGCTAATACTTGGAAAATCAGCTGGAGCGCTAGCGCTCCCTTCAGCTCGCCGAAAGTTGCAAACGCTATCACGTTCTTTTTTCACTTGTATACGGATATGACGCTTACTAAACATATTTAATTATATTGATGTTTACTTACCGAATAGTTTTAATCACTTTAATATAGGTTTTGTGTCAAATAATTTACTATAAATTTAAGAGTACTTGAGCTGCGAACACAAATTGAAATACGCAAGAAGATGTGCATTTGCTATTATAGATAGTAGTATATCGATAACTGCTAAGGTATCCCGTTGTAGTTATGCATTAAATTCTCGTTTACTTTGTAATGCAGTTTACACAGTTTTATACAAAATTAAAAAAAAGAGGACTTAATTGATGAAATTATACAGAAATTGCAATTTTTTCTGTTCGCTGCTTTATATGTATATGTACATACATTATGAGTATACCAATCTCATTTTCTGTGTCAGTTTGATACGTATTTCATTTTCATTACTCGACATCTAATCACCATTTACCATTCAAAGCTTAAACTTAAGAATTCTTACAAACGTTGCGAGTAGATATATATGTATGTATCTATAGGTATGCACATATTTTTTACTACACTTTTCCTTTATCATCTCATTTAAAAAATTGTTCTGAAGATAAGCACCGGCTAAGCTTTTCCATAAGAAGTTTACATCAATAATGTAATGGTGATTGAATTTTATTGTACACCAACAAATTTGAGTTCAGGAAAATTCCCACGCTAACTTGCTTCCTGTTTGCCTTGAGCAAGTACATAAATATATGTGTCAACGTATGTGTGTATTTTAATGTTCCGTTCATTGTTAATTATTTATTTTAAAAGTGAAAATACGAAGTAAGTTGTAAATTTTAAAATTCAAGGTTTTTTCTTTCAAAAATTTAAGAAGCAAAATTTAAAGCCTAAAGTTCATTCAACTATATTAACTGACAACAAAAAAAAAAAAGCGTACTCGTTAAGTTTGATGTGGAGGCATAGACAACCCGTTGACCACTGCAGATAAGACATTTGAACTTGAATTTAACTCATTATTGACTTGAATTTGACATTGACATAGCTTCGACACGACGGAACTTTGACATAGCTTTGAATCGCTTTGCTTTGCCTTTGGTTTGTCCTTGACTCGACGTCGACTTTACTGTGATTTTATTTTAACTTTACTTTTACTTGATTTTGACTAGACTTAACTCGCCTTTGATTCGACTTTGACTTGACTTGACTCGATTTGGACTTGATATTGACTTGATTTCACTCGATTTTGATTCGACTTCGACTTGACTTTGCCAATAACGTGACTTTGACTTAACTTTGATATTCGTTTGACTTTGACTGACTTTAACTTGATTTTGGCTTATCTTTGTCTTGATTTTGACATGTTTTCACTCGACTTTGATTTGACTTTCACTTAACTTTCACTTATCTTTGGTTTGCCTGTGCCTTGACTTGGACTTGATTTCGACTTTACTTCACTCGATTTTGACTTGATTATGACGTGATTTTATTCGAGTTTGACTTAACTTTGATTTGACTACATCTTGACTTAGACTTGACTTTGATTTTGTTTTGACTTAAACTCAACTTTAACCTCACTTTGATTTGACCTTGACGTGACTTTGACTTAATTTAGACTTAATTTTGCCTTAGATTTGACTTTGACTTTGACATAACCTCTACATGGACATTACTTGATTTTGCCCTTAATTTAAATAGACTTTGACTCGAATTAAACTCAGCTTTGACTTGACTTGATTTTAACTTTGACCTAACTCTGAATATACTTTGACCATGTTCTTATTCGACTTTGCCTGGCCTTGAGCTTGAATTTGAAAGTAGTTTGTCTTGACTTTAATTTGACTTGGACTTGTTATACTCAGTTGAGCAGAGCTCACAAAGTATATTAACTTTGATTGGATAACGGTTGGTTGTACAGGTATAAAGGAATCGAGATAGATATAGACTTCCATATATCAAAATCATCAGTATCGAAAAAAAATTTGATTGAGCCATGTCCCTCCGTCCGTCCGTCTGTCCGTTAACACGATAACTTTAGTAAATTTTGAGGTATCTTGATGAAATTCGGTATTTAGGTTCCTGGGCACTCATCTCAGATTGCAATTTAAAATGAACGATATCGGACTATAACCACGCCCACTTTTTCGATATCGAAAATTTCGAAAAACCGAAAAAGTGCGATAATTCATTACCAAGACGGATAAAGCGATGAAACTTGGTACGTACGTTGACCTTATGACGCAAAATAGAAAATTGGAAAAAATTTAGACAATGGGTGTGGCACCGCAAACTTTTAAAAGAAGGTAATTTAAAAGTTTTGCAAGCTGTAATTTGGCAGTCGTTGAAGATATCACGATGAAATTAGGCAGGAACGTTACTACTATTACTATATATGTTCTAAAAAAAATTAGCAAAATCGGATGAAGAACACGCCCACTTTCTAAAAAAAAAATTTTTAAAAGTAAAATTTTAGCAAAAATTTTAATATCTTTACTCTATATAAGTAAATTATGTCAACATTCAACTCCAGTAATGATATGGTGCAACAAAATACAAAAATAAAAGAAAATTTCGAAATGGGCGTGGCTCCGCCCATTTTCATTTAGTTTGTCTAGAATACTTTTAATGTCATAAGTCGAAACAAAAATTCACCAATCCTTCTGAATTTTGGTAGGGGCATAGATTCTATAACGGTAACTGTTTTCTGTGAAAATGGGTGGAAGCCACGCCCAGTTGTTATGCACAGTCCACCGTCTGTCCTTCCGCTCGGCCGTTAACACGATAACTTGAGCAAAAACCGATATATCTTTACTAAACTTAGTCCACGTACTTACCTTGGTATAAAAAATGGCCGAAATCCGAATATAACCACGCCCACTTTTTCGACATCGAAAATTACGAAAAATGAAAAAAAGAATGCCATAAATCTATACCAAATACGAAAAAAGGGATGAAACATGGTAATTTGATTGGTTTATTGACGCAAAATATAACTTTAGAAAAAACCTTGTAAAATGGGTGTGACATCTACCATATTAAGTAGAAGAAAATGAAAAAGTTCTGCAGGGCGAAATCAAACGCCCTTAGAATCTTGGTAGAAATACTGTTCGTGGTATTACATATATAAATAAATTAGCGGTACCTGACAGATGATTTTCTGGATCACCCTGGTTCACATTTTGGTCGATATCGCGAAAACGCCTTCACATATACAACTAATGGCCACTCCTTTTTAAAACCCTCATTAATACCTTTAATTTGATACCCATATCGCACAAACACATTATAGAGTAACCCCTAGTACACCTTTATGGCGATATCTGGAAAAGGCGTCCAGATATAGAACTATGGCCCACTCCCTTTTAAAATACTCACTAACACCATTCATTTCATATCCATATCGTACAAACATATCCTAGAGTCACCCCTAGCCCACCTTAATGGCGATATCTTGAAATGACGTCCATCTATAGACCTAAGGCCCACTCCCTCTTAAAATGCACATTAACACCTTTCATTTTATACCCATATCGTACATACATATTCTAGAGTCACCCCTGTTCCACTTTTATGGCGTTATCTCGAAAAGGCGTTCACCTATAGAACCAAAGCCCATTCCCTTTTAAAATACCCATTAACACCTTTCATTTGATGTCCATATCGTACAAACAAATTCTAGAGTCACCCCTGGTCCACCCTTATGGCGATATCTCGAAAAGCCGTCCGCCTATAGTACTAAGGCCCACTCCCTTTTAAAATACTCATTAACACCTTTCATTTTGTACCCATATAGTACAAACAAATTCTAGAGTCACCCCTGGTCCACCTTTATGGCGATATCTCGAAAAGGCTTCCACCTATAGAACTGAGGCCAACGCCCTTTTAAAAAAACTCATTAACACCTTTCATTTGATACCCATATCGTACAAACAAATCCTATAGTCACCCCTGGTCCACCTTTATGGCGATATCTCGAAAAGGCGTCCACCTATAGAACTGAGGCCAACGCCCTTTTAAAAAACTCATTAACACCTTTCATTTGATGCCCATATCGTACAAACAAATTCTAGAGTCACCCCTGGTCCACGTTTATGGCGATATCTCAAAAAGCCGTCCGCCTATAGAACTAAGGATCACTTCCTTTTAAAATACTCATTAAGAGCTTTCATTTGATACCCATATCATACAAACAAATTCTATAGTCACCCCTGGTCCACCTTAATGGCGATATCTGGAAAAGGCGTCCACCTATAGAACTGAGGCCAACGCCCTATTAAAAAACTCATTAACACCTTTCATTTGATGCCCATATCTTACAACCAAATTCTAGAATCACCCCTGGTTCACCTCTATGGCGATATCTCGAAAAGGAGTCCACCTATAGAACTGAGGCCAACGCCCTTTTAAAAAACTCATTAACACCTTTCATTTGATGCCCATATCTTACAACCAAATTCTAGAATCACCCCTGGTCCACCTTTATGGCGATATCTCGAAAAGGCGTCCACCTATAGAACTGAGGCCAACGCCCTTTTAAAAAACTCATTAACACCTTTCATTTGATGCCCATATCTTACAACCAAATTCTAGAATCACCCCTGGTCCACCTTTATGGCGATATCTCGAAAAGGCGTCCACCTATAGAACTGAGGCCAACGCCCTATTAAAAAACTCATTAACACCTTTCATTTGATGCCCATATCTTACAACCAAATTCTAGAATCACCCCTGGTCCACCTTTATGGCGATATCTCGAAAAGGCGTCCACCTATAGAACTGAGGCCAACGCCCTTTTAAAAAACTCATTAACACCTTTCATTTGATGCCCATATCTTACAACCAAATTCTAGAATCACCCCTGGTCCACCTTTATGGCGATATCTCGAAAAGGCGTCCACCTATAGAACTGAGGCCAACGCCCTTTTAAAAAACTCATTAACACCTTTCATTTGATGCCCATATCTTACAACCAAATTCTAGAATCAGCCCTGGTCCACCTTTATGGCGATATCTCGAAAAGGCGTCCACCTATAGAACTGAGGCCAACGCCCTATTAAAAAACTCATTAACACCTTTCATTTGATGCCCATATCTTACAACCAAATTCTAGAATCACCCCTGGTCCACCTTTATGGCGATATCTCGAAAAGGCGTCCACCTATAGAACTGAGGCCAACGCCCTTTTAAAAAACTCATTAACACCTTTCATTTGATGCCCATATCATACAAACAAATTCTATAGTCACCCCTGGTCCACCTTAATGGCGATATCTCGAAAAGGCGTCCACCTATAGAACTGAGGCCAACGCCCTATTAAAAAACTCATTAACACCTTTCATTTGATGCCCATATCTTACAACCAAATTCTAGAGTCAGCCCTGGTCCACCTTTATGGCGATATCTCGAAAAGGCGTCCACCTATAGAACTGAGGCCAACGCCCTATTAAAAAACTCATTAACACCTTTCATTTGATGCCCATATCTTACAACCAAATTCTAGAATCACCCCTGGTCCACCTTTATGGCGATATCTCGAAAAGGCGTCCACCTATAGAACTGAGGCCAACGCCCTTTTAAAAAACTCATTAACACCTTTCATTTGATGCCCATATCTTACAACCAAATTCTAGAATCACCCCTGGTCCACCTTTATGGCGATATCTCGAAAAGGCGTCCACCTATAGAACTGAGGCCAACGCCCTTTTAAAAAACTCATTAACACCTTTCATTTGATGCCCATATCTTACAACCAAATTCTAGAATCACCCCTGGTCCACCTTTATGGCGATATCTCGAAAAGGCGTCCACCTATAGAACTGAGGCCAACGCCCTATTAAAAAACTCATTAACACCTTTCATTTGATGCCCATATCTTACAACCAAATTCTAGAATCACCCCTGGTCCACCTTTATGGCGATATCTCGAAAAGGCGTCCACCTATAGAACTGAGGCCAACGCCCTTTTAAAAAACTCATTAACACCTTTCATTTGATGCCCATATCTTACAACCAAATTCTAGAATCACCCCTGGTCCACCTTAATGGCGATATCTCGAAAAGGCGTCCACCTATAGAACTGAGGCCAACGCCCTATTAAAAAACTCATTAACACCTTTCATTTGATGCCCATATCTTACAACCAAATTCTAGAGTCAGCCCTGGTCCACCTTTATGGCGATATCCCTAAATGGCTTCCATTTCTGCTAAAGATTGTTGAAATTAATATTGCTAAGCAGTTCGGTGGTGAAGCCTAAAAAATTCCAGTTAAAAATATATAATACATTTGTATGGAATTGATAACTCCATGCTGTAGAAAATCGCCGGGATAAGGAATAAAATTACATTATATTTCGAGAAGCCAACAGAAGCAGCAGCGCGGACGTGGAGTTAAAAAAAGAAAATAAAATATGTAGAAGCCTGCGAGTTAACATCTGTCATTATCAACGGTTGAACATCAATTTAGTATGACTTTTGCCACAAAAATTTATTCAACTCTTGATGCTTGTTAGCACTGCAAATTGTGAACGTTTGCTATTTATTATACCATCTATACCCAGTTGTTGTAGTAACAAATGTCTTTTGACTTACAATGAAAGAAAAAACAAGAAATTCATACCTGGCAAGATACACATAGCTCCGAGGAGATTGGATTTTAATTTTGTCCACAAATTTGCCGGACGGAACCCACATTGGCATATCTCAAGAAATTTTTCATAATCAAATTTGTGGATGTAATCGTGTGCTAGAATTTGGTAAAAATTTTATATAAGATTCATTGAAATACGGCCAGAAAAACGTCAAAAAGGCGTGTGGCACCTCACGCAAAAATTATATAATTTCTTACTGCATACAACTAGAATATTCATGCTAGCCCGCTGAAATTTGGAAAAGGGTTTTATTTGGTTAATACTTAAAACCCCCATGAAAATGTGGTATATAAAAAGTGTAGGGGAAAAGTACGGGACGGGTGATGCGAAAGGTGGAAGTAAAAGGAAAGGAAGTAGGCAATGGTTAGAGTAAGGAAATGCAGAGGTTTAGGAGAAGGGAAAGTGAATGTGAAAAATACAGAAAAATAATTTAAAAGCGGATAGCAGAGTGAAATATTTAGATAGGATATGAGACGAGAAAGCTTTTCGAATATGGACAATCTATGTTTTTGATAGAAAGAATACGAGGACACTGAAGAAGATAAAGAAGAGAAAGTGGAGAGAGCAACAGTTTTCCAAGTATACACAAAAAAGTTATGAGAAAAGCAAAGTCTGTTGGGTCAGTGTTTTTTTTAATTTTTACGCACGTAATCCTATATTCCATAATGGTTGCAAAATCTCCATAAATGCGAACTAACTGTATCAGATAGAGTGAGTTACTATTGAATGAATACTTGCCGCGTATACCTCTGAAGAGATTAAGACTGAGCTTCTGTTCAAATTTACGTCGTACTCCTGAATTATGCCTATAAATTGTTGGGACGGAACCTAATTTTCAATGCGGACTTCGAACGGCATCTACGAGGCAGATAAATTTCCCTGAAAATCATTTCATTGCAGAAATACGCTCGGAGTGTTTAACAAATCACTGCTTATGGGCGACCCTGCTTACAACATTTTTCTTTTCTAATTAAAAATATTTTTATCTGAAAAATTTTTGTGCTATTTTGTAAATGACTTGAACCCAGGAGCTTAGATGTTGTAGGCGAACCATGCCACCATCACACCACGGCGCGGTACAACGTCCTAAGATAAAGCTTACTTAAAGCGTGTTATCAAAACCTTTCGTAGATATTGTCTCTGAATGTAATGAATTAAAGGGGATTTTCGGACGTAGATTTTACGGTTTGGGTCGTAATTCCGGCCAGCATAATGGGTCAATAGAAATAATGTAAAACTCGATCTTAAAGTGGGGAATGACACATCTATAATATAAAAATAAGTCCGATTTCCACGGTTTTGCATTCGTTGGAAAGGTCGCGGGCTCCATGAGGTTTATAGCAAAGAAAATTCAGGAAAATTTTCAAGAGAAAAGCAGGAAAACAGGGAAAATCATTTTTCACATACAGTGCCATAAAAATGAATGACCGTTTGTGTGAGGCTTATAGAATCAAAAACTATCCTGTCGATTTTGTTCAAGCTTTCACATGAGTTGCGTATGCCTCACGCTGTGGTTTGCACATAGGTTTGATTGCGATCGACGCACGGGGTCTCAAGATATAGGCCAAAATGTGGACCCGGGTACCCCTAGAATGTGTTTATAGATTATGGATATCAAATGAAAGCTGTTGATGAGTGCTTTAGTAGAGGGTAATTTTCATACCCCTGGGTGACTAGGATCTCGAGATATAGGCCAAAACGTGGACCCGTGAACGCCCAGTTAGTGTTTTTGCATTATGGGTATCAAAGTGAAGCTGTTGATGAGTGCTTTAGTACAGAGTAAATTTTATGACGCTGGCTGACTAGGGTCTCGATATATAGGCCAAAACGTATTCCCGGCTACACCAAAAATGTGTTTTTACATAATGGGTATCAAATTGAAGCTGTTGATGTATGCTTTAGTACAGAATAATTTTTACACCGCTGGGTGAGTAGGGTCTCCAGATATAGGGCAAAACATGGACCCGGATACCCCTAGAATGTGTGTGTATAATGGATATCAAAAGAAAGCTGTTGCTGAGAGCTTTCAAGTAATTTTCATTGCAATATTCGAATTAGTCGCATCAACCTGGCGAAACCGATAAATATGCATGCGAAGCCGAAATTAAGACATGAATTAGTAATACCCACATACCTATTTACATATATCTTATCCTGAAATTTGGTGTATAAATTTGCCTATATTAGTATTTACGAGCTTTTTTTCGGGAGGTATACCAGAGACGGACTGGGACTGGGATTAGGACTAGGAATGGGGCTGAGATTCGGAGTGGGACTGGGACTGAGACTCGGAATGGGACTGGAACAAAATACATACCACCCTCTGGGACTGGCAATAAGAGATGAAGAAGAATGAGAAAAACTTGAGAGAAGAGAAAAGAGCGAAGGAGAAGGAGAAGGGGACTGAGAAAGGGATAGAATGATATGAAGATGGAGATAGATAAAGCGAAAAATACTGAGGGAGGAGTGAATGCAAAGATTAGGAAAAAGTGTAGAAGGGGAGGAAAGAGTTAGACGGAATAGGCTTACTAAATGGCAGATAGACCAAATTTAGGGCAGAACAACGTCTGCCGGGTCTGCTAGTCTTTTATAAAAGAAAGAAGGTTGCTACAGTGTATACATATAAATAGAAATCTTTGTTAAACAAGCCGGTGGCAAGTAACTATCTGCTAATTTGTATGGGTCTGAATTCATAAACTGACTCAGAGCCAACCCTAGCCAAATTCCCAGCCGAATGACTTTCAAGAATCCAGTGTAGCTAAGTACCCAAAACAGACATTATTGGTGAATCAGTTTTGAATTACAAAGAACATACGAATATGCTTATGAATTTTCACATGGAAAGAAAAGATAGGAGTCCCGATACTGAATGGCGAGTTAATTATTTGTTATAAAAGTGTTAGCGGCTTTTATAACAAACAGTTATCGATTTTGTTATCGACGGGATATGAGAAAGTTACCCATTCTTTTTCGACAAACATCGGTGCATTGACAGCGAACTATAAAAGAGTTTTCGATTCTTTATCGAATTGCTATAAACTTGCTGCCAGTAATGAATATAAGCGCTGATTTGTTATCGAGAAGTTACAGATTTGTTTCTGAAAAATTTTCGTTTTGTATAGGAGTGTTTCCAACTAGTCATAAGCATGTTATGAATTTATCATAAAAAGTTATCGATTTGTTGACAGAAAACTTCAATAACAATTTTTGTTGTTATATCGGCCTACTGATTTGTAAGATCGCGGGTTTGAATCGAGTTCAAGGCCTAAGAATAATTATTTTATCATTATTATTATAATAATCTAGACAAACAAAAAACCGCTGTGTTGGCTGAATGGTTATAGCAGCGGCGCCTAAACGTTGCCGATGAAGGAAGTTAGCAATTCCCGAAATGGACCTAAACAACGAGCTTTGGTATTTGTCTAATTTTTTTCTTTCTTCTATTCTAATTTAATAATTTTTTCAATTAAGAAAAAATTTATCATAACTATAATAATGATAAAATAATTACTGTTAGGCCTCGATTCAAACCCGCGATCTTAGAAAACTACAATTTTTTTCAAAAAACTATATTTTACCAAAAGCTCGTCGTTCTCCTATCAAAAGTTTATAAGTTTCTTACCGGAGTGTTATCCGAAATTATTATCAAAAATTTATCGATTTCCTATATAATATTTATAAATTTCTTAGCGGCGTGTTATTAATTTGTTGTTATTGCTGTTGTTGTTGTAGCAGTTCTTCCCCCCATCCAATGTGGGTGACCAATCACAAATTGTCATCAATATCCTCCAACGGGAGTCCAAGGAAAGTTGCTGTTTCAAAAGGGGTGGACCATAATCAGAGGGGTGTTAGTGGCGTTGGTTCAATATAATTATTGGAGAGATGGTTGGTGTCATGTTGCAAGCAGGACAAATATTTGGTATGCCGGGGTTGATTCTGGATAGGTAAGAGTCTAGCTATTAGAGTACCAAGATCGCAGTGGAGCTAGAGTGACGCGCGTTTCTCCAGGGAGAGTGCGTTCCTCATATGCTAGTATTTTTCTTTGAGTACCGCATTCGCCGGGCAATTCCCGACATAGAAGTTCGACGCTTGTTTGTGGAGTTCACTGAGACCTGCTTGTATTTTTTGGCTTCATACGGCTGTGATCTCAGGTGCCATATTTCCTCATAATGCTTACGGAGATGACCCCTTAAGCCCCTGGGCGGTATAACCCCATCAATCAGATGTCTGTTGGGAAGCCCAGGTTTCTGGGTATTCAACATGAACTGTTTGCTTAGCATTTCATTACTCTCCCTAAAAGGGAGTACTCTCACCTCATTGTGTAGACGGTGTTCTGGGAATATAACAAAAGAGCCCGTAGCGGTTCCGAGGGCCTGTATTTGCTTCCAGTGAGTAATCTTTAGACTTGACGACCATATCGGGGACGCGTAGCAGTAAGTTTGTAAGCGGCTAGTTATCAATTTATTACCGTCGATTAATCGGTTTGTTATGAAGAAGATGCCGATAAAACTTCAATATAAAATCAATGATACATCTGTAACCCATCGACAACAAGCGATAAAACATCGATAATTTCTATTTTTTAATAAGCCGAAAACAAGCCGACGAAGTTCTTCTCAATAAGCCCGAAACTTATTTCTAGTAAAGTTACCTCCGTTGTGATTCAACTTCAACTACTTAGAGAGCTCTAGTAAATCTAAAAACATAAGTTTTCTCGGCCTACACTTGTATGTTTCCACATCGAGCTTCACGAGCGCTCAGTCTTCACGCTTTTATTTTTATTTCATTACGATAAGAGAGGTATTATTTTTGTTAAAAACATACTCAAAATTGTTACACAACTGGGTATATAATGTACGATTTTTTGTGAGATGTGACTTCTTTACTTTTCATAACTGCAAACCATTACAAAACTAACTCAGTGGTGTAATATAACGATATTAAATATATGCATGTGATGCAGTTAAACTGAATGCGACAAAAACACCGGATAAAACGACAATAGCAACAATAAAAACAACAACGGAGCGCTAATACCACGAACGATAACGGACAATAAAAAATTACTCGACCAGAAATAATATTTTATTTCTGATATTCTTACTAAGAGAAGATAGTATAAACATCACTTTTTCCATGCCAATGTCACTAACAACAATGATAGCAACTCATACACACACACACATATAATGAGGTTATCTAATGCACCAGAATAACTAAAGTGCAATGAGTGCTCGTTATGCGTCAACGGTGCCGGAACTGAATAAAAAATAAAACGGAACAATGAGGTAACCAAGCACAAAGAATAACAATAACACTAGTAAAAACAAAAACAACAATCATTTGAAATAAGAATCTTCAAGTCACTACAAACAACAAACAACAAAGAACCATAACAACACACTTAAAAAATGACGGAAACATATGGCTTCACTAAGCTGATTGCAAAAATATACGAAATGTACAAGTATAATATAAAATGAGCGTAAATAAATGCGAAGTGGTATGAGGACAGCTTTAAGGAGTACGTAAGCGGTAAATGTTAAAATGTTGAGGAAGTACTAAGCATAAGGAATAAAGGATTGTATATAAGTTTTGTATTACATGTACTATATAGATTAAGCTGTTTGTTACAGTAGTGTATGTGTGTGTTTGTGTGCACATAAGGATGGGTGTAAGTTTGTGCTTCATTGTTGCCGTACATACAGAGCATTGTTGGTGAAAGTGCACTAACTTCAACTTAAGTCAAGTGTACTTTACCGAACGATGCTTTATATGCCTACATCTATATTATGAGTATGTATATACATATGTATGTTCAACTCTAAATAGTTGTTTATGTTTTATTTTTTATATTATTTTGCATTAATATATGTATATGTTGCTGCTTTGAATTTAAAAACATATTATACACATCCGCATACACAAGATGCCAGCCATAGAAATGTTTTGAAGCCGGCAGGGCGTATGAGTAACATTTTGTTGGAGTGTTGTTACCTTCAAGTGGCCATATCCGGCTGCACTTACGCACTATTATTGTTGTTATTGTTATCTTCGTTTGTGGTAAATCATACGGAAATGCATGAAATGTTGCTTTTGATATGCACCACTTAAGTAAATGCTTGCCTGTACATACATACTTTCATATTTACATATATACATATATACTTCCTTTGTACATACATACTTAGAACCCATTTGGCTATGTATTTAACATACAAGTAAGTAATAAAGGGCCACATTAAATCAGTACAATATGTACTACATTTGATAGAAATTTTGAAAGCGATATTTAGTTTCGTTTAGTTGCAAGAAATAAAACATAACTGTGGTATGTTTTTACATATTTATATGTATACAATCAATATTTTGTATGGATTCACGCAAAATCCAGTTTAGTTCTTTCCACGTACCATTTGACTTGTCTGGACGAGTACAAAATACCAAACTCCATTAGCCAGTACTAAGAACTCGTAAAATTCTATGTGCAAACATGCATGTGTAGGTCTGGAGACTAATATTTTTAAGTTAACAAGAACTCGCCCAAGGGTTGAGTAACAACGCATATGGTTTTATAGTCGGTTTATTATTGATACCGTGTTATCGGTTTCTTATTGGTTTCTTATCGGCTTTGTCAAAGAAGGGTTATACAATTTTCATCAGTTTTGTATTTAAGTTTAATTAGTATCTATCTGTTTCATAACCAGCCGATGGACCGTCGTTTACAAATCGATAACATGCCGGTAACAAACTCTTCACACTCCGATTAGAAATCGATGGCTTTTCAATAGCAAATTGATATATTTTAAGAATGAAATCAATACATTTTCCATAACACTCCGATAAAAAATCGGTAATATTCCGGTAATAAATTCATATGTTTCCTAAAACAGCTGAACAGAGCTCACAGAGTATATTAATTTTTTTCGCATATCGGTACCCCGTAATGGCATAAACTAATCGAGATAGATATATACCTCTATATATCAAAATCATCTGGACGAAAAAAGCAATTCATTTAGCCATGTCCGTCCGTCCGTCTGTCCGTAAGCACGATAACTTGAGTAACTTTTGAGGTATTTTAATGAAGTTTGATATGTAAGTTCCTGGGTACTCATCTCAGATCGCTATTTAAAATGAACGAAATTGGACTATAATCACGCAAACTCTTTCGGTATCGAAAATTTCGAAAAACCTGAAAAGGGCGATAATTCAAAGATAATTCAAAGAACTAAATTCAAACAGAAAAATAAATTGAGGCAATTTCGACTTAAATTGAGTGGTGTTCATACAACTGAATTTTGCTTACACAATAGTAATTTGACAGCTGGTGGTGATTTGAATTTAAAATTTATTTGTAAAAAAAAAATAATAATAATTTTAAAAATATGGAAAATTCTAAACGTGTGTTGTTATTTAAAGCCATAGAATCAAGTTTGGATTCAAGGTTGGCTTTTATAATTTCAAATTTGCGCACCATTTACCTTGTTCGCTGTCATTTATTTTTTTATTTATTTATTTATTTTCTTCTAATCGAAAAATCTTATTTCTAAAATTTTGATGTTGCTTTGCCCGGGAGTTGAACCCAGGGCATACGGTGTGATAGGCGGAGCACGCTACCATCACACCGGTGGCCGCCCAAGTATTGCTCCCTCAAAATTAGAAGAATTAGTTTCTAACGTAAAAATGTAACTATGTATAATATTCCACCATGCTCTTTCAACTGAGGTAATTGCTCTGCTCGCTCCCTTCTATTCTATGAGATTTGGACCTTTCATTTTTCTGGCACAACAAAAATTTTAAAAACCGATCTAATTTTTTGTTAACACAGCTATGCAAAAAAGTTAAAGGTAGTCGGATCAGGTAATGCGGCTTATGTTTTATATGCAGTTAGATGCGCTGAATCCAAATACGCTATAAGAATTGACCCAAGTGGTCATGGTATGGCCTTAACTTCAAAACACGTAAAAAAATCACTGCAGATTGATTTTTAAATAACGTCAGGGCCAAACCAAGTCCTACAAGGCCAATTCTGTTGGCGGATTGGGATTTCGAGCATCACAGTACTTGGAAGGGTGCCGAGGAAACGGTTACTCACATCCTCTGCGAGTGCACACACTTAGTGAATTTTCGGTCCCGAACTGTAAGCAATTATGTGTTGCCGGACTTAAGGACGGTGCCAAACTGCCACATCAAGGACATCAGTAGGTATATTGTTTTAACCAAATGATTTGAGTAAAACAATATTCAGGGTACATCAGCCTAAAAATATAATGGTTCCAGGAGAAAGCTCACCAAAATGGCGCCTAGAGCGCTACTTGGGCTCGGCTCCATAGCCGGACCGCACAGCAACCAACCAACCAACTTGGCAAAACATCCGCGGCTGTGATTTATCGAAAGTATGTATGTAAATGAAAAAAAAAAAAATAATAATAATGTGTGCTGCTCTTACTTTTTTTTTCAAAAATTGTTGAGCCATATGAACGAATGTGTCATACAAAGAGGAAAATCATTACCTTGTTACCACCCAGAAACATGAATGTGCTACATTCATTTTTCTGGCTCAACTTTGTGTGATTGAATTAACATTCGTGAAAATGGCACTGCAAATTATTGGGTTTCCATGTGCGTAGGAAGTTTTAGATTTAAGATGAACCTAGAGAATCTAAAGGGTAATATAACGAGGCCTATAACCCAAAATCGGAAAAACTGAACATTCATGCTTCTGGTTAGTGGGCGACGTTATTATATATTGCGGAATAAATTGCCCAAATGGTATACATTGCCAATTTGGTGTGTGTTTGTACACAGTATAAGCCTTGAGTGTTTATTTAGTACACTCTAAATCAAAAATCGTAAATTTACAACCAAAATGGTAGGCAACACTTTAACCACTATAAATGTGTAATATTACACATTTTTATTTTTACAAATCTCTGTTGAATTTTACGCAAAAAATTTGTTATTCTTTAGACACTATATGCCTTATATTGTACGCATCAGTTGCTTATATTTGCATCCTAAGAACGCTATTTTAAACGCTAAGGGCGCGATGTTTTAAAATACTGAATATACTTCATGTATGCTTGTAGCGAAAAAGTCACAAGAAACCATCGAACAATTAAATTGAATAGACAGTTGTGACACCTTCAACCACGGCGTTTTTAGCAGAATGATTTTTTTGAAAAATGGACTGCATAGAAATTGTAGCTTGAAATCTTTTTATTGTATCTCGGAATCAAACATTCAAATAAATTGGAACTCAGTTTCCTATGCGCATATAGATACAAATGATAACTCCTTAATTTGCAAAACTGCTTAACGCACACTTTACACACAAACATTTCGAATATATTTGTAAAGCTTATTCACTTATTTATATTTTTATTGTCACGAATATGAGTGACAGTAAGTAATACTCACATCCCTAGTCTGATGCTAAGTAAATTAAGTCACTACAACAATAAAGCAGACAGTCACTTGTATCTACATAAACGAATCAATCATTATGTCTACACATATGCAGGTACACGCAGCTGAGAAGCAAGGCACAACCACATGCATATGTCTGAGATACTCCTGAAAGTATGCAATGAGAGAAGCTATAAAATCGTGCAATTATAGTTAGAGCTGAAAAATTTGAGAGCTGATGGCCAACTAGTAGATTCTGGAAATGGAAGAGCCTAGAAGATGCGAACGTTGAAATCAGAGAGTATAAAAGGCAGCAAATGTAGAGGCGCTGGAATTCAGTTTGATTTGAGCTATCAAGCAGTTTTGATTAAGCACGCAATCTGTCGGGCAATAGAAGAGTTTCATTTGAGCTATCAATCAGTTTGGTTATTAATCCAGCTAGTTGCAAAGTATAAGTGTTATTGTGTGAAGTACTTTAATAAAGGCCATTTTCCATTATTTAATATTGCAGTTATTTATTCAACAGTTTAGTGATTCGAACTTAGTAGAAGGGCAAATAAGAGGATTTGCAAGTAAAGTTGAATAAATTCCAGAGGACAACAAGGACATGGCAAAGTTCAGTGAATTAAAGACCCAGCAACTGAAAAAGGAGTTAGAGAACCGTGGATTGAATACAACCGACACTAAGATCGAACTTCAAGCACGGCTACGAGAGGTAATGGAGTCGCTAGGAATTGATGTGGAGGAGTATGTCTTGTATCCTGATGGGGACGAGACAACAACAAAAATTGAAGAGAAAAACGAAACATCGCAGACAGTTACGATCACAGATTTGAACATGATTTTCACTGCAATATCTGCACAAACATCGAGAGTAACATCAATGTCGTCGCAAATGTCATCACAAATGGAAGAACAGAAGACGTATATGGTATCCCAGCTTGAATCGCAGGAAACCCGTATAACATCATAATTGGAAGAACAGAAGACAAATTTGGCATCTCAACTGGAAGCGCAAGAGGCGCGTATATCTGAAATGTCGGCACAAATTTCGGAACAGGTATCATCGCAGCTATTTGTGAAACTGGAAGAGCAGGATGCAAAAATTTTACAACTCGAGGACAAAATTGATGCCGAGATAGAAGCGTTAAAAGGTCTTATGGAGCAGTTACAACTAAGCCGCCCAGCTGTTTCAGCAAGCAATCCAAAGTTAAAAACACCATCCTTTGATGGTTCTGTTCCTTTCCAGGTGTTTCAGATTCAGTTTGAGAAGACCGCAGCAGTGAACAACTGGAGTGCTGAAGATAAAGTTGCTGCACTATTCGTGGCATTGAAAGGATCTGCTGCTGAAATCCTACAGATTATTCCCGAGGCAGAGCGGAACAACTACGAAACATTGATGAGCGCTCTAGAGAGGCGATACGGAAGCGAACACAGGAAGCAGATACACCAAATAGAGTTGCAAAACCGCTACCAAAAAGCTAAAGAGACTTTTCAGGAGTTTGCGTCAGATGTCGAAAGGCTTGCAAATTTGGCGAATGCCGACGCACCCGTGGAATTCACCGAAAGGGTAAAAATTCAGAGCTGTAAAAATGGCATACGGGACGTCGAAACGAAGCGAGCCGCATACGCAAACCCTAAGCCAAGATGTGCAGAAACGGTATCACATGCATTGACTCAGGAAACGGCCTCACTATTGAGTAAACCAGCAAACAAAGCTCATCATGTGGAAATGGAAAGACCAGATTGGGTAGACACAATTTTGGAAGCACTGAAGGGATCAAAACAGAAGAATGCCGGAGTTATTAAATGTTTCAAGTGCGGCAACCCAGGTCATATTGCACGACATTGCAGCACCGGTCCCAATAGCTCCAACAATGTGAGTTTCCGTAAACGCAGAGCTGAAGGAGATGAGCAAATCTCTAAGACCACTCAATACCGTTAAACTAAAGCGAGTCAGCCGCAAGGGGCGACAGCTGGCTCCCTCAATTGAATGCCCCATAATCTCTATCTCACAAATTGGAAGAAGGTCAAACAATCTTACCGTCAGAGGGAATGTGGATGGCAAAGAACCTGTTCTGACTGTAAATACGGGCGCACCTCATTCCTTAATCCGATCTTAATTGGTCAACAGGAGAGTAAAACCGTTACCTGGAGCAAGGTTGCGTACGGTCACTGGCGAGTATAACCAAGTCCAGGGAGAAGTGGTATGTAAAGTCTTTTATTTGAAAGGGCAAAGCTCTACACAAATTCGTTGTGGCGGAGATCTTTGATGAAGTCATATTGGGAGTGGACTACTTGGTTGACCCTGACATCAAGATCGATATGCAGCGAAGGGTGATGCATTATAAGAACCAAGATATACCACTTAACTTCAGTTTGCAGAAAGGGTTCAGTATTAATCGAGTACTGGTGGAGAAGACTCGACAAAGACCACGAAAGTCAAAGGCAAAGGTTGATGGAACGAATGGGCCAAACAAATCAAAACCGAAGGTACCTGTGAGAGAAACACTGGCATTGAAAAGCCCCAACGGACGTACTAAAACGAAGGAAAGAATTTCGCAGAAAGAATGCAAGGGTGGTTTCAAGCCAGTGCACACTACTGTTGTGAAGCGTCGGAACGATACTGATTATGCAAAGCAAATCCGTCCAGGGCAAGCTCTACGAAGTAGTTCATTGGCCAAACAACAGAATGTGAAGGAACGAACCAGGGTATTGAGTAGTACGATGAAACACAGGTACGATGAGAACAATAATTCGGAAGGTTTCTTGGTGGGAGATTTAGTACTATTATACTACCCTCACCAGCGGAAAGGTGTTCCATCCAAGATTCGGTGCAGTTGGGAAGACTCGTAAAAAGTTGCGAAGAAGATCAGTGATACCATCTACCGCATAAAAACCACTGGGAAACCACGGAGTAGAAGAGTGGTGCTTTTGGAGATGCTGGCGGCGTTTAGATCGGGAGATTTGTCTGATCGGGACGATCAGACTTAGGTGGAGGGCAGTGTGACGAATATGAGTGACAGTAAGCGATACTCACATCCATAGTATGATGCTAAGTAAATGAAGTCACTACAACAATAAAGCAGACAGTCACTTTAATCTACATAAACGAATCAATCATTATGTCTACACATATGTAGGTACACGTAGCTGAGAAGCAACGAACAAACACATGCATATATCTTATCTAAGGTGCTCACAAGAGAGGGCAATTTGTGCAAGTATTATGAGAAGCAACAAACATAGTTGTGGCTGGTGATTTTGTAGCTGATAACTAACTTGTAAGTTCTTGAAAGGAAAAGCCTAGAAGTATGCAACGAGGAAATCAGACAGTATAAAAAGGCGACAGTAGCGGCGCGAGAAATCAGTTTCATTTAAGCTATCAATCTGTTTGGTTATTAAGCAAGCTATTCGTTGCAAAGTATAAGTGTTATTGTGAAGTACTTTAATAAAGGCCATTTTTCCATTATTCAATATTGGAGTTATTTATTCAACAGTTTAGTGATTCGAACTTAGTAGAAGGGCAAATAAGAGGATTTGCAAGTAAATTCGTTACATTATATATAGTTTATAACTTATTCGCCTATTTATAATTATATTTTAAAGCTTACCGTAGCTACCGTAGCAGAATACGATGACGAGTGACCGAAAGTTACATATTGTTGTGTAAAATTACGAAGCATTTATACTTTTGCACACGTCTTGCGTAAAAATACGTATTTTCGGGTGTAAATCAAAATATTACACGTTTTTTTTAGTAGTATCATCCATTTTTGTTTATTTTCAAACGAATACGTTAAAAAAATGGGCATTTTTGCACCAAAAATTATTTCAACAGGAATTTACGCCCATTTTAATCTTAATTTCATACAAAAGTTTTAGAGTGTAGGTGTAAAATGCGAATCACAATATCTCATTTTAGGCGATTATGACTTGTGAACACATATATATTTTGCCTGCAGATGCTGTTTGCCATCAGCCTTTTTCGGGGGTTTATCATGCCTTGTATTTATTTTTTGACAAACTAAAGAGGTGCGCCCTTGTCGGTTCCTTCAAATGCCTAATCGGTCAACAAAATATACCCTTCACCGAATTTCGTCAATTCAGGGATTAGTTTGCCTGAAAACAGATAGACTGATAGACAGACATTACTAGCTAAACTCAGCTGACTATCCAAAATGGTTTAAAAAAGGGCTTTGGCACGCCTTTCTTATGGCATTTTATTTTCTGGGAAAAATTTTACTCTCATGTTTCATTCGTAGATTCTAACTTTGACTTTTGACCTTGCGTTGTACAAAATGTCTCTTTTTGAAGGCAGTGAGATCTTTTTTCTGATTTAGTGGAAAATATTTTGTGAAAGCAACACAAACTCACGGAAAAGCAAGGAATAACCTTCAGGGCGACATCATTTTCAAAAAAAAAAGCCAATAGTTTCTCCATTAACAATACTTTCAATTTCAAAAGACTTGCTCTAAGCTTCATCTCCCCTGATAGGTAAAAAGGCAAACATAATGGCTCCCATTTTCGACAGCGACCAGATAAAACATTTGTTTTGGACTAGTAAGAACTGACGTATTCATGTCTTAACAGGTCGATTAGCAGGTCACGATTAACAGATTTATATTAGAAGCTGTGAAATACATGATATGTCTGAAACCTACCATTAAGAACGAAAACAATACCATTATAGATGACTCTCTCGACAGCAAAGCGATAACACGCCATCCGGTTAAGATTCCGGTTTCGGTTTTTGTTTCTCATACATTTATTCTTTCTTCTAGCCTTTCTTTTTTATCCATTCCGTTCTCATTTACATACTTATAAACAACTACCTCCACATTGTACATTTATATATATCAAAGAGAACGTAACTACGCGTAATTATTTATAATATTCTGTCACTATGGTGGTACTGCCAGCAATAAACTGAAGTGCGATATCATTAATTACACAATGACAACGTTTCACTTAAATCCATTGAGTCACACTTGTGGTCGTATCAAAAGCCACTCCAACTACAATTTTGATTTGTGACTTTCACTTGTGAAAAAGTTTCCTAAACGTATACATAAGGGTAAATTACATTCCAATGTGCATACGAGCTTGCTACTTATATTCATTTTAATACTATACAGACTTTGACTTTATGCATAAGATGGGTTTTAAAGCAAACACGCACACATGCATAGAACAAATTCGTTGCGTTATCAAGAAGTAATGAAGTTGTAATAAGACCTTAAAATATTGTGGTATACAGTAACAGATTGAATTGCTAAATCTTCAGTCACGCCCAAACATTATGGATTTTATGGGCTTAATGTGATTTAAAGTTGTCAAAGTCACTTGACACAAATTCTTCTGATGAATGTTGCGTATACGCCATGGCCAAATATTTAAAGCGCAAATAATTACAGTGCTTGAGTTAAATGTGCAGTTAACCGTGCGTAAATGATTTGTTATGGGATTATATTAACATACAAACGTCAAGTTAAGGCAATCACTAATTAAGATCAAAAACGACTTTGTATAGTTTAGCTCGTAAAACCGGAATATTAACAATAAAACTTTTTATACCCACCTGTACTTGCACACAGGGTATTATAACTTTGATTGGATAATGGTTGGTTTTACAAGCATTAGTGAATCGAGATAGATATAGAATTTCATATATCAAAATCAACAGTATCGAAAACATTTGATTAAGCAATGCCCGTCCGTCTGTCCGTCCGATAACAAATATTAGAGATTTTTTCACCAAATTCGGTTTACGTGCTTATCTGGACCCAGAAAAGTTTGGTATTGAAAATGAGCTAAATCGGACGATAACCACGCCCACTTTTTCGATATCGAAAATTTATAAAAATGGAAAAAAATTAAATGATTGGAAAACGAACACGCGCAAAGCTAATGAAATTTTGTAGGGGATTGGTTTTATGACGCAAAACATATGTAAGTTCTAAGAAATTATGGAATATTCGGAAGTTTAAGAAACCGTGAAAGATTACTTACTTACTTAATTGGTGCTTAACCGTTTAAGTGGCTATGGCCGTCCAACAAGGCGAACCAGTCGCTCCTTCTTTCTGCCAGCCGTTAAAGATATTACATTAAAATTTTGCAGAGATTATATCCTTGCCAAATTATATAGGCTGAGGGAAGATACCAAATAAAAATCTGTTAAAACCCAAGCCCAATTTTCCTAAAGGTCTAACCTTAACAAAGTTTGCAATACCTCTATGGTACTTAACTATATTTGACTGATATTCTTCTACCTCAGTAATGGTATGGTTGATCTAAGAACAAGACCTAAACAAATTTTGAAAATGGACGTGACCCGCATCTTTTTTTGTTACTCTTTCCAAAATACTTTGAATACCGTTAGTCGAACAAAAATCTCTCACTCCGAACGAAATTTGGCATAACTATTTTGCTCATATATTTTTTTGTTATATCGGCGGACTCATTTGTAAGATCGCAGCTTCGATATTTATGTTAAATTGTTATGATAAATTTTTTCTTAAATGAAAAAATTTTAAATTAGAATAGAAGAAAGAAGAATATTTAGACAACTGCCAAAGCTCGTTGTATAGATCCATTTGGGGAACTGCTAAATTTCTTCGTCGGCAACGTTTTAGGCGCCGCTGCTATAACCATCAATTTCTACTTCTTGTTTCTTGGCAATGTTTCAAGGCAATGATGCCATATTGTCGTATTAGTGACACTTTTTCCGGTGCTCTGGGATGTATTAACAATTTTTTTTGTTGTAATATCGGCCAACTCATTTCTAAGATCGCGGGTTCGAATCGATAGCTACAACTGTTAAACTTTATCCTTTTTGCTTATTTGAGCGAAAATGAGTTAAAAAAACAATATATGTATTACTTGTATGTATGTATGTTATGTATGGTATAATCGTCATTTTCTCGTAAATATTTACAATTTCTAGAGTATTACAATATGAAATAAAAATACAGATAAGAAAATAGATAATGACATTAGATGCTCATTCAAAGAGCAGAGGAAATGCCATTTCATTCGCTTAGTATTATAAATGCTTGTGGGGCGCATAATAATAACAAATTATAATTGCTTACAATTGAAAAGATATAAATATGTATAAGGAAAAGTATACTGTGTATATTAAAACAAAACATTCAAAATTACAGATGTCAAGGTACTTTCATCAAATGGAAAAAGAAAAAAAAACCTCGATGCTAGTGGGCACAGGTACTTATATTATAGGTCTCAAAAGAATTTCAATGCCCTCATGATTGAAACCAAGTAGCCACTGCCTCACTTCCCTCAGAAACGCTGGTATCCTTCTAATGAGTCGTATTTCCACAGGTAGTTTGTTATATAGATTACATGACACGATGGCGTAGAAGTTACGAAAAAGTGTGGTGCGAAAGCTAGGAACTTTTGTTTGAGATAACGTCTTATTTCTCAGATTGTAAAGGTTGTATATTGGGCTTTGCGTATACCCGCTCCTTATAAAAATAATTTTTAAAACTTTAATATAGTATAAGTGCCGCACAGGAAGAATATTTAATTTTTTGAATAGATCCATAGAGTATGTTAAACGAACAGCTTTACATATTCTTCGGATTAGACACTTCTGTAGGATTAAAAGCGGATGGATCTTACTAGCGTAGGCACCACCCCAACAACTGACCGCGTATTGTAATTTTGAATAGATTAGTCCATGATACACCAATAACAATATTCTATTGGAACACAGTTTTCTTAAGAAGTTATAGAAAAAACGAAGAACTGATAACATATAAGATTTCATTGCAGAAATATGCGATGACCAACTTAGATTTTGATCGATTATAACACCCAAATATTTGAAATTAGAAGCGACTTCGATCTCAAAACATTTACTGTCGCAACTTATTTTCTCATCAAAACTGACAGTTTTGTTATTTTGAGTACAATTAGTTGAACACAAACGATGCCGCATACATATAGAACTATGAAAAACAACCTCGTTCTTAGGTATTTCCTTCCCGAAAAGGTTGAAATACATCAATTTCGTTTTGCTGCTTACCACGAGCTTATGCCTTGCGAACCAAGATCTTAAAAGGTAAACATCGTGATTAATATCAGCAAAAAGAATAAATTAATTTTTCGATCAATATGCGATGGCAAAGGCTTTTATTTTACCAATAAAAGGCAAAGAGAATATTGAATTAATGTATATTAGAAATAAGATTGGTCCCAGAACCGAACCCTGTGAAACCTCTAGGGTTATAGGCCTGGGTTCACTTAGATTATTTTCAACTAAAACTCTCTGAACTCTATTCTCTAGATATGACGTAAACCAAATAATAATGTTACCACGAAAGCCTGCGAAGCTAAGCTTGCTTATTAGAATACTATGATCAACCATATCAAATACCTTGTTATGTCGTACCCCATTTTGTATCATCAATTGACTTATAAATAAAGGAAGAAAGATCTAGAAGAGCATCTTCAGTAGAAAGCCCGGACATAAAACCAAATTGCTTAGGGCTAAAAAATTTAACTTTGTTTGAATTGGTGCTCATTAAATCAAAATTGAAATCGCCTAATATAACAATATTTGATGCTTTTTCTCTACTTAAAAAAGAGAGAATTCCTCATGGAACAATTTAAAAGATATCAAACGAAATCTATACAGACTTACAAAAGTGAAAGGTACATTCCATATTTGCAATGAAATTTTTATTACATTAGCGCTTGATAGACTAAGGCAAGTAAATTCACACTCGTAAAAATCACGTATAAAAATTCCAATACCACCGGCAGTATACGAGTCATTTGTATTTGCAAAAAAATTATAACTAGGAATACCATAATCATTTATTTCATAAGAAAAAATCCAAATTTCGCAGTCTTATAACACTATTTTCCACATCAGCGTTTCAAATGCACAGCTGGGTATGTAATTTTCATTTTAACCCGAACATAGACTTTCTTACTTGTTTATTACCAATTTTTATATAAAGTTATCAAATTTTCATTATATGACCTGTTAGTTATTGCACTGCTACTCAGTTTGCCTACAGTTTAATGAGCTGCATGCTAATATGTATACAAAATATTTTACATACCAATGAAAATATTATTTAAAATTTAAATTGAAATCATGGTAAGTGAACTCAACATAAGGCGATCAACTTTGTTTATAGCCACGCAATTTTAAAATTCGGGGTAAAATTGCATACTTTTTCATTTGGTCAAAAGCTTGCATCAAAATAACTCTTTCTGAAAATTGTAAATCTTTTTATTAAGGACTTTTTTTTAACTACGTACATTAGGGTGGCCCTTATTTGTCGAATAAAATATTTTTTTTATTAATGAATTGTCCAAGAGGTTCTCCCACCTGCGCAGTGAGAGAAAACTTCGACTTAAAACGTAGAAAAGCAGTGGGAACAAATCTTCTACGCTCCACAGAAGGTGTCATTACTGTTGAAAGTACCTCCAGAAGTGATATTGGCGAACAATTGTTGTTGTTGTTGTGATAAAGAAACTTCCCGTAGGTTTTGAGTGGTGTTATTGGTTTTGATGCCGAAACAATACATCATATAGAATACTACCAGCTGAATTGTTCGAACACGTATGGATACAGAATATAGTTCAGGTGTTTTCTGTCTATCATACTAAGTGAAATCCTGCAATTATCGTCAATTAACTTGCGATCGGAATGCTGAAAAACCCTAGTGAATCTATTTTTAGCATATTGGAGTAGAAATTTATGCCAAATAATAATGAAGATCCGCGTTAACAACAAGTACTTTGACTATCTGAAAGCTTGAGTTAGAAGCAAAAATGTATGTAACCCTCCAAAAAAAGGCAAGATTAAATTTACCAACCACGACTAACGGAGATCATTAGTTATAGCAGCGTCGCTTTGTTTTTGTATTTGTAATCTCGCCTCTAAGAGAATAAATTACTTCAAACCAAACTTTTTTGAGTAGTTTTAAAACAAGATTTAACAAGTAATGCCAAAAATTTTTTTCAAGAAACACATTTCTTTTAATTGCTTTGTTCCCTTTCTAACGACTGACATCAAATTTCCAAATGCTCTTCTTGCCACATTCGAAAGCAATCACGTCACTTTAAACAACTGGTTGATTTTTCTAATGCAACCGCACCATTATTATTATTATTGGCATTTTCTCTTCTCTATATTCACAACTACCTTTTTTCACATTTCACATTTGCCGGTATATCGCACATTAATTCCCCATCAAAAATGCTCTTCAAATTCTAAATGGAATGTGCGATTTGACGTCATTAAATGGGAATTGGAAAGCAATCAAATTCATAAAGCGCATTTGTCTGGTACTCACTGAAGCGCTGATGAGTGCAGTTCACACAAAAACAAGAATTGTTGAAAAAAAAAAATAAAATAAAATTATATAAAAAAACGAGCACTTCATGTCTAAGACTTTACTGAAAAAATGTGTGGTAATTGGAGAAAATTAACAAGAATCCTTTGTTCACAATGCATAGACACTTGTGTGCTCTTTCGTGCTTGCGTACAATTATAAATTCCATAAAGGGGAATTACTAAATTATGATGTATTGAAAGGATTGCAAGCTCATATGTATATGAATGTAAAAAAGTATTTGCGATATTTTTGATATGAGGACAAGAAAGGCACAGATGTCATTTTAGATAGTGTGCCATATGGTCAACGGCCATAAGGTCAATTGAGTTTATGACCACAAAAAATGGCCGTAAGATCAATTGGCCTTATGACCACTTCAAATGGTTAAAACATCTAGCAACTTTATAACCTTTCTTAATTTAATTTATCGCCATTTCGCGAAAAAGATCAGAAACACATATAGCAATTCAGGATTATCAACAGTTTCTGCTATATTGGTAAGACGTTGTTTTTAATTCCAAGGGTTCCACACAGGCCCAGCTTCTAATGAGATTTGGTACAATTTAATATTAATAAAAAGCTTCTGCAGGATTGGTAAGACGTTGTTCTTATTTCAAAAGAATTCTCAACGTCCCAACTTTCAGTTCGATTTGTTGAGCCTAGAATTAGGAAAAATGAGATTTTTATGATTAATTTTCTCTAACTTTTAGTTGAATGAAATTTTCTTATCTAAGAGAGGACCTCATTGGAGAAGTTTATTATCCGAATCATCAATAGAATGGTATCCGAAATTTTGATGTAAAAAAAATTCCTCCCTTCATTCGACTGATCAAAGAATAGCGAAAACAATAAAATTTTAATGCAATTCAATAGTGGGTAACATTAAAATATGAACGTCCAAAACGCTAATTGACTTTATGACCACTTCAAATTATTGACTTTCAATAGTGTCAATGGAACTAGCGTCAATTGACATTTATGCGGTTTTTAAGGAATATTAATGTGAGTGCAGCTAATTACAAATCCGAAAGGGAACTAATGCCAATTGACATAAGTAAGCTTTGGACTATTTAACACCGCCCACGCAAAAAGGAGCTGGGAGTAATAAGACTATGACTTGCGTTGTGGTTGTTAGTCCAAATCTGGCGTTGAGGTGGCCATATTTATATTTTTTATTTGCTTCCATCACCATAATTCTCTGAAAAGCAACGCAGGCAACAATTTGGAATAAAAAATGGCGCGGTTATTTATTTCAAATTTTCTATTCATATTACGGTACGATATTAAGATATGTATTTTTGGAATAAATTCCAAAAATTAAAATACTAAAATTTTGCTATATTTCGCTATTGAATAGAGAACTAATGTCAATGACGCTTATTCCAGCATGTCTTTGATATTAATTCTCTTTTGGATGTATGATTAATGTCATTCACATTAATTCTTTTTTAAAAGCGTAATTATGTCAATTGACGCTAGTTCCATTGACCCTTTTGCACGTTATCCTTCATTTCATTTCATTTCATTTTTATTGAGCATTTTTCTTATACCTATCTATTTACATATGTAGCTAAGTTACAATAGCAAAAAAAAAAAAAAAAATAAAAAGTTTAACATTATGAAGTATAAATTAACGAATGCATAATATTTGTATGAGACCGTGTAGATATAAGAAAAAGGTAAGACATTTTTTATGTTAAGCTTAACATAGTGGCAAATGCCATATCTATCAAAAATATTGAAACATTAGTGCAGTGGGGTGACTGCTAAATATAGAAATTAAGTTATAATTTCTTTAAAACCTACATATGATTTTTAGCCTTATTACAAGATGCTACTATTGGAAAAGCTAAAAGTAAGTAAAAGAAAAAATTATGGTGTAGGTATATAAAATAAAGTAAAGAAAGTTACTACTATTATTTGCTTTTAGTCTCTGTTAATAAGCTGCTTATTGAATAGGTCGTAGCAAAACTTCGATTTCATTATGTGAGAAACTCAGAAGAAAGGATTTCACACATTTTGTAAATTGTAGAACATTCCTCTTGGCCCGAATTTCGGAGGGTAGTATGTTGAAGAGTTTCCTGGATACAATTGTATAAAACTTTGGTGAGCGTGTGGTTCTGGAAGGAGGAACAATAACTGTAGGATGAAAGTTTATCCAAAGGTTATAAGTTTCCGACCTCATACTCTGCAGATAACCACACCTAATGAAAAAGATTTTTAAAACTTTAAAATAATAAAGGTCCCTTATTGGAAGAATCCTTAGATCTCTGAAAAGCTCTCTTGAGGGATGCAGTCGATTTACACTAGATATTTTACGAATAACGAATTTTTGTAAAACTAGGATAGACTGAATTTTATTAAAGGATGCTCCCCCCCCAACAGCTGATACCATATAACAATTTAGAATGAACAAGCGCATAATAAACTGTTTTAAGGGTGTAGTTAGAGCAGCAACCTCTGAGATGATAGAAACAACGTAAAGAATATTGGAGATAATGCTTTAGGCGGGATATGTGGATGCCCCAGGTCATATTTTGATCTACAGTTACACCTAGATACCGAAAGTCTTCAACAACGTCAATTATAAAGCACTCGTTATTACAAATAGCGAGCGGATTAAAAATACCATACTGAGCCATTTGGCACGAATTATCGTGGAGAGCGAGACGCTCACAACTGAAGGAGTGGAAAACAATGTCTACGTCTGGTCTTATTTTTGCATTCAAGCTAAAAAACATTAGCTTGGTCTTATTGCTAACAACGAGCTTGTGTTTAGCGAACCACGTTCTTAAAACATGTACATCATGATTTGTGCTACTTATCAAGTCGAACGTATTTGATGAGCCGAAAGCTATCGCTAGATCATCTGCAAATGCAGTGACCTTCCCTAAGAATGGCATGTCGAAAATTGAATTTACGTAGACCAGAAATAAAATAGGACCGAGGACGGAACCTTGTGGAACGCCAACTTTAATTGGATTAGAGCTACTGAAGGTTCCGCAGACTTTAACGCGTTGTACTCTTCCAGTAAGATACGATTTGAACCACTCATGTATAAATCCTCGAAAGCCAGTATGATATAATTTATCAAGTAGAATTACATGATCCACAGTATCAAAAGCTTTTGTGATGTCAACGAAAAGACTAGCGCAATGTTTTTTACTGTCTAATTCTTGGTGAATAAATATACAAAAATCTAATAGAGCATCCTCGGTTGACCGGTTGGCTCTAAATCCAAACTGCCTTGGGCTCAAAAAGCTCTTGCCTTCAAGAAAAAGTAAAATACGGCTTTTAAGGGCTTTCTCGAAAACCTTAGAAATGGAAGGTACTAATGAAGCTGGCTTATAATTGTTTTTATCTTCCTTGTTACCCTTTTTGAACAGAGGAATAATAATCGCACATTTCAAGTCTTCTGGAAAAGTTCCTGAGTATACACTAGCATTAAAGAGATGTTTCAGAATGTCTAGTAGGTTAAGGGCTATATTTTTAAGCAATTGGTTGGAAGTAGCATCATGATCACAAGAACCGGAGTTGTTAAGTTGTTTTATTATTGTTAGGATCTCAGAGCCAGAGAAAGGTTCAAACAAAAAACTATTGCCTGAACTATTTCCTTCCCTACCTGACATCACACAATTGCAGGAAGAGGCATTAGATTGACCGACTGAAGCAAAAAAATCATTAAATATATTAGATACAGCGTACGTAATTTTTCATTTAGTAGTGAATAGTTAATTTTTGTTATTTTTGGTTTCTCCTTTTTTTTTCTTGAAAGGGAAATCCTATCTTGACACCCGTCATGGAGTGATCTGTAATATCCAGATCCAGATTAATACCAGTGAAGGTGCACAAACTGTTGGAACTGCAAAAAATATGATCCAAGCAGGTGCCAGAAGAAATCCTTGTTGGTTCGTTTAAATAGGAAATAAATCCGTTACTCGCCATTAATGCTAGATAGTTCTCAGAACTTGCATTAAATTGTAAAATATCTAAATTCAGATCACCTAGTACAACTGCAAAACTCGATTTTTCATTAATTAAAAGGTTTGAGAATTCCTCCAGAAAGGATTGACTAGATTCAGAGTGAAACCTGTAAACGCATATTTTAATTAAACTTTCAAGATATCTGCGCTCGTCAAACTATATTTAAAAAATTTGCAATCCATTGAATTGCGTACAAAAACTCCTACTCCACCTACAGAATATTCATCATTATAGTTAGCAAAAAAATCGTAATTAGGAATATTGTAAAAATTCGTCTCATGAGAATATATCCATATTTCGGATACATATATTATATCTGGGTAGACTGGAAATGTTTCTAAGTTACACAGTAATGAGTCGAAGTTCTGCCGTAGACTACGAATATTTTGATGAATAATATAAAGAGCATATCTGTCAGAAATAACCTGGTCTACAGAATTTAAAGAGCTGTTAATGATGAGGTTGTTGGCTTCAAAGGGCTACAAAGTTAATAGAAGTCATGGCCATATGAAATGGTTAAAATTTCAAATGATTACAATGTCAACCGTATTGACTTTATGACCATCCTACTTTTCCGAAATGGGACAAAGTAATTTTTTTTCTCAAGTCATAAAGTCAATGTGTATTTTTGCATGCCTTCGTTTTAAAATATTTACAACTGTTGAATTGCAGCAACGTTTTTTAAGTCTCTCTGTCTTCGTTCGGTAGAATTTTTTAAACCCAGCTGTACTTGCACACAGGGTAATATAACTTTGATTGGATAGTGGTTGGTTGTACAGGTATAAAGGAATCGAGATAGATAGACTTCCGTATATCAAAATCATCAGTATCGAAAAAAAATTTGATTGAGCCATGTCCGTTCGTCCGTCTGTACACAATAACTTGAGTAAATATTAAGATATCTTCACCAAATGTGGTACACGAACTTATCGGGACCCAGAATAGTTTTGGTATTGGTATTGAAAATGAGCGAAATCGGATGATAACCACGACCAAGTTTTATATATATAACATTTTGGAAAACACTAAAACCTGATTATTTAGTAAATAATACACCTAGAATGTTGAAATTTGACGTGTGAACTGATATTGAGACATTTGATAAAAATTTGAAACAAATTTTGAAAATGGGCGTGATACCGCCCACTTGTCATATAATCAATTTTATCAATATTATTAATTATAAATAAAAAATCGTTAAACCTATTGTAACAAAATTCGGCAGAGAGGTTGCCTTTACTATAAGGAATGCTTTGAAGAAAATTAACGAAATCGGTTAACCACCACGCCCACTTTTATATAAAAGATTTTTAAAAGTGTACAGCTGGGTATGTAATGTTCGGTTTCACCCGAACTTATACTTCCTTACTTGTTTTAATTAAAATTTTCGGATACGGCGCTCCTCTTGCTTTATGTTTGTCCCATTCTATTTAAAACTCGGATAAAATACTGGCATCTGAGGTCTTCTCTGAGATACGAAGGACTTAGTCAATTAAGAGTTTAGAGAAAAAAGCGCTGTATTTCCTTGTTCATAATAATACAAAATCCACTTAAAATCTGAACCGGTAACGACTCTTTAAAAAAGAACTCTTGCACCTAAATATGTAAAGCCATGAAGTGACATTGTCATAAGGTCTTTTTAACTGAAAATAAAGTAAAGTGACTTTGGGCCGTTGTCTGAATGCAACTGAATGGTTTAATAAATGTAGAAAATGATACAAAGATAAAGGTTCTATTTTGTTTCTTTGCACACTTTGCAACTGAATGTTAGTCCCCGCGTTCCAATGGACAGTAATCCTGAATCCACTGGAAATGCGACCAAATGTGACTCATAGCTGTCCCTCCTAGAGTATCCAGACACTATGTACCTTTTCATTTCCCCTTTGTGGCGCCACTTTGCTAAAAATAATCCTCTGCTTATCTGGTGTTAGCACTACAATCACTTGTATAGCTGTATTAGTCTTGAATGTACTTTTGCCACTTTACGTAATGCAATACTCGAATATCTAACCTGAGAGGTAGCATCTAATTAATTTTTATACTCAGTTGAGCAGAGCTCACAGAGTATATTAAGTTTGATTGGATAACGGTTGGTTGTACATATATAAAGGAATCGAGATAGATATAGACTTAATATCAACATTCAACTCCATTAATGATATGGTGCAACAAAATACAAAAATAAAAGAAAATTTCAAAATGGGCGTGGCTCCGCCCTTTTTCATTTAATTTTTCTAGGATACTTTTAATGCCATATGTAGAACAAAAATTAACCAATCCTTTTGAAATTTTGTGGGGGAATAGATTTTATGACGTTAACTGTTTTCTGTGAAAATGGGCGAAATCGGTTGATGCCACGCCCAGTTTTTATACACAGTCGTTCGTCTGTCCTTCCGCATGGCCGTTAACACGATAACTTGAGCAAAAATCGACATATCTTTAATGAACTTAGTTCACGTGCTTACTTGAACTCACTTTATCTTGGTATGAAAAATGAACGAAATCCGACTATGACCACGCCCACTTTTTCGATATCGAAAATTACGAAAAATGAAAAAAATGCCATAATTCTATACCAAATACGAAAAAAAGGATGAAACATGGTAAGGTAATTGGAGTATTTTATTGACGCGAAATATAACTTTAGAAAAAACTTTATAAAATGGTTGTGACACCTACCATATTAAGTAGAAGAAAATGAAAAAGTTCTGCAGGGCGAAATAAAAAACCCTTAAAATCTTGGCAGATATTACATATATAAATAAATTAGCAGTATCCAACAGATGATGTTCTGGGTCACCCTGGTCCACATTTTGGTCGATATCTGGAAAACCCCTTCACATATACAATTACCACCACTCCCTTTTAAAACTCTCATTAATACCTTTAATTTTATACCCATATCGTACAAACATATTTTAAAGTCACCCCTGGTCCACCTTTATGCCGATATCTCGAAAAGGCGAACACCTATAGAACGAAGGCCCACTCCCTTTTAAAAATACTCATTAGCACCTTTCATTTGATACCTATATCATACAAACAAAGTCTAGAGTCACCCCTGGTCCACCTTTATTGCGATACCTCGAAAAGGCGTCCACCTATAGAACTAAGACCCACTCCCTTTTAAAATACTCATTAACTCCTTTCGTTTGATACCCATATTGCACAAACGAATTATAGAGTCACCCCTGGTCCACCTTTATTGCGATACCTCGAAAAGGCGTCCACCTATAGAACTAGGGCCCACTCCCTTTTAAAATACTCATTAACTCCTTTCGTTTGATACCCATATTGCACAAACGAATTCTAGAGTCACCCCTGGTCCACCTTTATGGCGATATCTCGAAAAGGCGACCACCTATACAACAACCACCACTCCCTTTTAAAACCCTCATTAATACCTTTAATTTGATACCCATATCGTACAAACACATTCTAGAGTCACCCCTGGTCCACCTTTATTGCGATACCTCGAAAAGGCGTCCACCTATAGAACTAAGGCCCACTCCCTTTTAAAATACTCATTAACTCCTTTCGTTTGATACCCATATTGCACAAACGAATTCTAGAGTCACCCCTGGTCCACCTTTATTGCGATACCTCGAAAAGGCGTCCACCTATAGAACTAAGGCCCACTCCCTTTTAAAATACTCATTAACTCCTTTCGTTTGATACCCATAGTGCACAAACGAATTCTAGAGTCACTCCTGGTCCACCTTTATTGCGATACCTCGAAAAGGCGTCCACCTATAGAACTAGGGCCCACTCCCTTTTAAAATACTCATTAACTCCTTTCGTTTGATACCCGTATTGCACAAACGAATTCTAGAGTCACCCCTGGTCCACCTTTATTGCGATACCTCGAAAAGGCGTCCACCTATAAAACTAAGGCCCACTCCCTTTTAAAATACCCATTAACTCCTTTCGTTTGATACCCATATTGCACAAACGAATTCTAGAGTCACCCCCGGTCCACCTTTATTGCGATACCTCGAAAAGGCGTCCACCTATAGAACTAAGGCCCACTCCCTTTTAAAATACTCATTAACTCCTTTCGTTTGATACCCGTATTGCACAAACGAATTCTAGAGTCACCCCTGGTCCACCTTTATTGCGATACCTCGAAAAGGCGTCTACCTATAGAACTAGGGCCCACTCCCTTTTAAAATACGCATTAACTCCTTTCGTTTGATACCCATATTGCACAAACGAATTCTAGAGTCACCCCTGGTCCACCTTTATTGCAATACCTCGAAAAGGCGTCCACCTATAGAACTAAGGCCCACTCCCTTTTAAAATACTCATTAACTCCTTTCGGTTGATACCCATATTGCACAAACAAATTCTAGGGTCACCCCTGGTCCACCTTTATGGCGATATCTCGAAACGGCGTCCACCTATGGAACTAATGATTACTCCCTTTTAGAATACTCATTAGCACCTTTCATTTGATACCGATATCGTACAAACGCATTCTAGAGTCACCCCTGGTCCACCTATATGGCGATATCTCGAAAAGGCGACCACCTATACAACAACCACCACTCCCTTTTAAAACCCTCATTAATACCTTTAATTTGATACCCATATCGTACAAACACATTCTAGAGTCACCCCTGGTCCACCTTTATTGCGATACCTCGAAAAGGCGTCCACCTATAGAACTAAGGCCCACTCCCTTTTAAAATACTCATTAACTCCTTTCGTTTGATACCCATATTGCACAAACGAATTCTAGAGTCACCCCTGGTCTACCTTTATTGCGATACCTCGAAAAGGCGTCCACCTATAGAACTAAGGCCCACTCCCTTTTAAAATACTCATTAACTCCTTTCGTTTGATACCCATATTGCACAAACGAATTCTAGAGTCACCCCTGGTCCACCTTTATTGCGATACCTCGAAAAGGCGTCCTCCTATAGAACTAAGGCCCACTCCCTTTTAAAATACTCATTAACACCATTCGTTTGATGCCCATATTGTACAAACAAATTCTAGGGTCACCCCTGGTCCACCTTTGTGGCAATATTTCGAAACGGCGTCCACCTATGGAACTAAGGATTACTCCCTTTTAAAATACTCATTAACACCTTTCATTTGATACCCATATCGTACAAACGCATTCTAAAGTCAACCCTGATCCACCTTTATGGCTATATCCCTAAATGGCATCCACCTATACAACTATGGCCCACTCCCTCATAAAATACTCTTTAATGCCTTTTATTTGATACACATGTCATATAAACACATTCCAGGGTTTCCCTCGGTTCATTTTCCTACATGGTTATTTTCCCTTGTGTTGTCACCATAGCTCTCAACTGAGTATGTAATGTTCGGTTACACCCGAACTTAACCTTCCTTACTTGTTTTTTTACACGCCGGCATTATTTGTCCCGTACAAAACCCAGACACGATATCGTATAAGGATGGGTTGGATACATTAACTCTTCAACCTGGAACATTAAAAGGAAAGAAGACAGTGCTGTGTTGTTTGGAATCTGGTGCATTCCAACAACTTTAAAAACATACTTTCTTACGAAATACTGGCCGGAATCGTATTTCGGCAGTATAATTTTATGGGTCAAGCATCGAGTTGATTGGAATCTGGTGCATTCCAACAACGCAAGCCATGTTACTTTTTTATGCATACTATCGGAGTTCTGCCGCATTCCGACGACATACTGATTGGAATCTTGTTTGCATTCCCAAAGGCAGCCGATCGGAACCATGCTCATTCCGAATGCTTGCTGAGCGAAATCTGATGCATTCCGCCAGCATACGATTTTATTTTGTTTTCTTTTATTTCTAGCTATATATTCAGAAATTTATTGGTATTGCTATATATATTATTCGTTCTACCAGAACCCGCCTAGAAAAACTATTACTAAAGTACTTTAATGTTGCTTTTCCCTGGACTTCAACTCATGATCTACGTTGTAGTAGGCTAGCACGCTAACACCATTTTTTTATTTATTTTAAAATAAAATAAAAGAAAAGAAAATAAAAGAGAAGAAAATGAAATAAAATAAAATAAAATAAAGTAAAATAAAATGACCAGAAATAAAATGAAATTAATTTAAATTAAATTAAATTAGTCTATGATTGAAAAATTGTATTTTGTTTTTGGAATAGTAAGTAGACAATTTTTCAGACTATCTGCCATAGCTGCGCAGATAGATTCGTTTCGAACGGTCTAAGCCTTCATTATCAGTACGCATTAGGCACGCTGCGCTAACCATTCATTAAAAAAATTGTTTTTCTGGCCTTGAGCTCGAATTGAACCTTGAATCTTTTCAAATTATGTATGTAGGTATGTATGTAGGTATAGATCGAGTTGCGTCCTAAACGGATCGACCGATCACAACCAAATTTGCACAACCCACTAGAAACCTTCCAAGGATGGTCATAGGGTAAAAATTATATCGATATATAAAAGGGGCGTGGCAACTCCCATACAAATGGAATCTCTGGTACTTGGTACTGCATAACTTTGAAGGTATGCATGCCAGAACATTGAAATTTAGTAAGGATTTATATGAGGTCAATCGCTAACACCACCAAGAAAATGTGGAATTGCAAAAAAGGGGGCGTGGCACCTCCCATACAAATGGAATATATCATACTGCATATCTCTGGATGTAGTAATGGTAGGATAATGAAAATTGGTAAATATGAGGTTAAATCCTAACACCACCGGTAAAATGTGGAATTGTGGAAAAGGGGGCGTTGCAGCATCCCTACAAATGTGATTTTTCAGAAATATGGCTGCCGTACAAACTTAGGTTATTATAACAGCTAAAATTTGACTACAGTGTTGTTTGAGTGTTATTCCTTAACGGCGTTTTGTAAGCTTCCGCCGTTAACATTTTTTGTTAACTTCAGTCTATCCACATTTTCTATATATATATAAAGTTAAAATTATGAATCTTCGTAGGAATAAATCGGGTTGCGCAACACAAATAGAATAATGAAAGTTGGTAAGGAGCTATATGACATTAAGTCCTAACAGCACTAGTAATATATGGAATTGAAAAAAACAAGACAAATGGGACTTTCAGAACTATGGCTACCGTAAAAACTTTGGTTATTTCAACATGTCTAACGTAATTGTTTGCTGTTCGTATATACCACCTCGTTCGGATATGGATGTTTATGCTAGTCATAGCTCGGCCATCTGCGATTTGCATTCGCAGTTGGGAGATAACGATCGAATTGTTGTTGTTGGTGACTTTAACTTGCCAACAGTTAGTTGGGTTAATATAAGTGATTCAAACTTTTTAACTCCCACTGCTCAACATGAGTTTCTCAATTGCTTGTTAGCCTCATCTCTTTTACAGATTAACAATGTTCCAAATAGTGGAAATAAAATGCTGGATTTAGTATTTGTGGATGGCTCGGTGGGTACTGCCCTTACGCAAATACCACCTTTATCCCTTCCAGAAGACCCTCTTCACCCTGCGCTAGAGATATCACTTGATATCAGCCTACCCCGTAGGATTCAAGTACAGTCTCGTCCCCGGTCTAGATGCTTCTACAAAGCGAATTTCATTATGCTCAATGATCTGTTGGCTTCCCATGATTGGTCGGATCTCTATGCTTGCACTGATGTCGATTCGGCTATCTCTATATCTTACAGTACGCTTGATGGCTTCTTTGATACCTGCATTCCTACTCGCTATACCCTATGTTCGAATAAGCCCCATTGGTTTTCAAGGAAACTTATCAGACTTAATAACATTAAATCTAGGCTTTATAAGAGATTCAAGAATTCTGGAGCATCTGCAGACCTCTCTAAATATCTAATAGCTCGTTCTAAATTTCATCGTCTTAATCAGCTTTGTTATAAAAATTACTTCAGTTGTTGTAAAACCCAATTTTTTAGAAATCCAAAAAAGTTTTACAGTTTCGTAAATTCAAAGCGGAAAACTTCTGGGTATCCTTCCTCATTAACCTTTGGAGGTAAAAAAGCTTGCACTGATGACGACGTTGCTGAACTATTTTCTGAGTTCTTTAAGTCCACGTATTCATCCAGTGGTTTTCATTCCGGTCAATATCCCTATCGCATAGATAGCCCGAATTACATTAGGAATCCTGCTATTGATGGTAATATTGTTCTTCAGAGTCTTCAATCTTTGAAGCCCACCTTTTCTTCGGGACCGGACGTTGTTCCTAGTTTCGTGCTTAGGTACTGCGCCGAAAACATGTATGAGCCTATTTTAAAATTATTTGAGCTATCTCTGGGATCTGCGTCATTCCCGGCACTTTGGAAACAGTCTGTTATTATACCCCTGCATAAAAAAGGTAGTAGGTCAAATGTTGAAAAATACAGGGGTATTGCTAAACTTTCAGTCATTTCTAAAGTCTTTGAACAGATTGTTACTAGTCAACTCCAATATCAGTGTTCTAGTGTTTTATCTCCATGCCAACACGGTTTTATTCGTCAAAGGTCAACCACTACAAATTTGCTTGTATTCACCTCTATAGTTATGGAAGGATTTTTAGCGAACAAGCAAACGGATGTCATCTACACGGACTTCAGCAAAGCATTTGATACCGTCAACCATGAGTTCCTTATTCATAAGCTTGATTTACTGGGCTTTCCGTTTCACCTATTAATGTGACTGAAAAGCTATCTTTCTAACCGGACCCAAAAGTCCTCTTCAAGTGCAATATGTCGGAATCGTTCGGAGTTTCCTCCGGCGTACCCCAGGGAAGTCATCTAGGCCCTTTGCTCTTTGCCCTTTTCATTAATGACTTGCCACAGGCAATATTATGTTCCCATACTATAATGTATGCGGATGATGTAAAACTTTGCTACACTTACTGTCCTACCGATTTGAATTCCTTGGATTTTCTTCAGGCCGACTTGGACTCGTTCCAATGTTGGTGCACAACAAATTTACTAGCTTTAAATTGCTCTAAATGTAAGCATATGACATTTCACCGAGTGAAGCCAGCATTGAAATCTTATGTAATAGATGGTACGCCTTTGGAGCGTATATCTATTGCAAATGATCTAGGTGTCGTTTTTGATCCGAAATTGAATTTTAATATGCATATTTCATCTATAGCCAACAAAGCGTTGGGTTTACTTGGATTTGTTAAAAGATGGGCTAAAGAGTTCGATGATCCGTACCTCACTAAGGTTCTTTACACATCGCTGGTTCGTCCAATACTCGAGTATTGCTCATGCGTTTGGTCCCCTGTTTCTCAAAAGCATATAAAGCGTCTTGAGTCAGTTCAAAAGCAGTTTTTGATATTTGCATTGCGCGGCCTTAATTGGGACTCAAGTCTCCACCTTCCTCCATACAGAAGTAGACTTCTTCTTATTAACTTACCCACTCTGGAAAATCGGAGAATATTACTGGGGGTATTGTTCATCCATAAGCTCATTATTGGAGAAATTGATTCTGCGGACCTCCTCAGCCGCTTGTTTTTTGCGGTTCCCCCTAGATTATCCAGACACTGCGTTCCTTTCTATTTACCCCTTTGTCGACGAAACTTTGCTAAAAATAATCCTCTTCTTATCTGGTGCACGCACTACAATGACTTGTATAGCTGTATCAGTCTTGAATGTACTTTTGCCACTATACGTAATGCAATACTTGCCTATCTAATTTAAGAGATACAAGATAATTTAATTTGCCGGCATTTTATTCCTTCCATAAAAGACAGGAACTATCTCGCTTAAGGATGGGGGAACATTTATCAACATGTATCATTAAGAAGGAACAAGACAGTACTGTGTTGATTGGAATCTGGTGCATTCCAACAACGTAAAAAACATGCTTTTTCATGAGTCACTGACCGGAATCGTATGCATTCCGGCAGTATAATCTTATGGGTCAGGCATCGAGCTGATTGGAATCCGGTGCATTCCAACAACACAGGTCATGTTACTTTTTTATGCCTTGTGATGGCGTATCCTCATTACACTACTCTTAGCACTGCCGGATTCCCATGACATGCTGATTGGAATCTTGTTGCATTCCAACAGGAAGATTGGAATCCACTGCATTCCGAAATCATGCTGAGCGGAATCTGATGCATTCCGCCAGTATAAGATTTCGGCATAAGTTCTTATTTCTGATCATATTTCTTATTATTATTATATTCTGAAATTAAAGAGTAATTTTCTTTAATATTTCTTTGTTTGTAATATAACATTGTTGCAATCTCGATATATCTTAAATTTTATCTTTTGAGTTATATATTTATATATCTTTTATATTATGCAGTCGACCATAGTTTGTCGTCGACTTTAAATAATAAATAAATAAATAAATAAATAAAAAGTCGAATAAAATTACATTTAATTGAGTAAAAATAAATGTAATTAAATTATTAAATTAAAATTAGTTTAATTAAATCGATCTTGAATCGGCGAGTTATACTTTTGTTTTCCACAAATTTTAGATTTATCACGGAAAAATTATAGATATGTTATCAAAAAGGATATCTTTTGTTTTCGTAAACTCATAGACTTGTTATCGGACGGTTACCAATTTGTTATCGGCATGTTATAAATTTTTTAACGATGACTCATCGGTTTATTTAAAGCTGATACCTTTACAACTCGATAGCAAGCCGATAACCAACCAATAAGAAGACGATGACAAGCTGATACCAAATCGAAAAGTCGACGTTGATAGCTAGAAAGCCTGAAGCTATTATTTAAGTTGCTTCTCTTAAGGTTTAATGTCAGACCTACACCTTTATATGTTAACATATCGAATTATTTCAAATTTAAATAAATTTCGCTGGAAATGCTTTCTGATATACTACCCGCTATAATATATGCACATGACAAAATATAAATACACAAATATATGTACATCCTGTGGTTGGCGTAATTTCCACCAACAAATGGTCTAATAGAGGTTGTTATTATGTTAGTTGAGCGAATATATTGTAAGTCTAAAAAAAACTTTATTTCGCATAACTAAATTGTCGTCACTTATTTAAAAAGTGATTACTCTAAATTTATAAATGTAAATAAATAAGTAAATTTTGGATATTTGATTTGCGAGCAAAGTTCATTGTTTATTATAATTTATTTTATTTTTATTATTGATAGTAGAGATAAATTACGAAATTGCACAATACTATGGTTATGAGAAAAGGTCATTGAATTTCATTTTTTCATCACCCAAATTTCCAGGTACCGAGCTTCGAACGTGTCAGTGTGTTCAGCTTGAATTTGTATTTTCCATTTTCAGTTTTTAACAAAAACTAGAGCACTAATGCATTGTTTAGATAAAACAAAAGAATCTGATATTTTATGAGTAAGTTCAAGATTTATGGTCTTATCCTTGATTCTAATGGCGAGTATCGAATAAGATGTAATGATAAGCACTATAAGCTTTAAGCAGATATGAAGATAGTGCAGCGAACAAAAACCCAAAGGCTCCGCTAGCTAGGTCATGTTAAGCGATTGGAAGGAGGTGCTATGGCCAAGAAAATATTTTAATCGACACCGCAGTGTAGAAGCAGAGGAAGGGGGAGACCGTCACTGAGTTGGGAGAGGCAGACGGAGGAAGACTTGGCTTCCCTTGGTTCTCCCAATTGGCGTCAGTTATCGCGAAACAGGGATAGCTGGCATTACTTGTTACAATATCGCCAAATCGCTTAGGAGGTTATCGAAGTTAGTTAACGTGTTTGACAATCAATGCAGAAATAACCAGTTCTAATTGTTTTTTGAACATTGCAATACAAAAGTAGTTAGCTTTTTTCAATAGTTAACAGTTAATAGTTCACGTCGATTTATTGAAAGCCAATTTGTAGTTAGCTCCTAGTCAGCTTATTTTCCCTTTGGTTTTTTTAATTTCGGTGCTGCTTGAGTATTACCTACAAACTGGGAAAATTTTGTATAGCTGAACGTCATTTAATTTAAGAAGTTCAACTAAGCTAGGTTAGGTTGAGCGGCAAATAAAGACCTCACAGACCATAGTGTTGGCTGCATTTATTTGGCGACCAATAGAAATCTCCAATTACGCACTAGACTAGTGTTAGCAAATAACTCCGTCCGCTTGGCAAGCACTAGAACTTTTCTAGATCTCAGCTTACTGTATCTAGGTCTGGCAACTCTGCCGTCGCTTACAGCAGGGTCCTTGACCTGGCGAGCGTGGAACGTGTTCAACCGTTTCTTTCTGCAGCTTGCGCTTAAGCATGTGATATAAAAAAAATGTGCCCAGTTAGTACGTCCATCGTGTGTTCTGTCTCTTTAGAGATATGAGCAACTTTGTGAGTATAGCGTTGTAGCGCAGCCCCGCGCTTCTATCCACGCTTTTGCTGCTTGATGGGTATATTCAACTCCTGCCTCCTCTTGAATACTCCCAAAGGGATTGGAATGTTTTGCGTCAAATAAAAAAAATTTCTAAGCCTTCCGATTCTAATAGAATTCGGGTGATAGTAAAAATTTTGTTCATTCCTTTTTAATATCATTTAACAATTTTCCGGCAAACATTTTTCGCTGAGTCAATTTCTGATGAATTTGTGACGTCCAGTCAAAATTATAAGGCAACTTACGGCTGAACTCAATAAAATATAATCAAAAAATTTTAAGGACTACCTTTATATAAATGGACCAAAAACTATAAGGCAATTTTTTCTTTAATACAGACATAGTCTTGTTGAATTCTGACTAAAAAACTTTAATAATAGCTCCTGTAAAATAATGTTGGGATTTGAGATTATAAAGGTGAAGCGCAATCTTTCAATTTAAGGCAAATTATGTACTTGGAATTGACTGATTGATTATTTAAAATTTAAATACGCGCTCTACCTTTATAATTTTAAATCCCAAAATTCTTTTTCAAGAGCTTTTTTAAAGTTTTTTAGTCAAAATTCAACAAGACTATGTCTGTATTGAAGGAAAAATTTCCTTCTATTTTTTGGTCCATTTATATAAAGGTAGTCCTTAAAATTTTTTATCCTCTTTTTATTTTCAACTTTTTAGTACTGCCTACAAAAAGGAAATTGCAACTTTGATTAGTAATTTAAGTAACGAGTCGTACCCGTGCGCATCTTGCGCAACCAATCCAAAAGTCTCTTATCAAATATCAAGAGAAATCAACTGTTCTATCAACCAGTTAAAACTTACAGCTTGCGCTGCCATCTGGTGTGTGAGAGCAACTGCCGATAATACAGTGCAAATATTCACAATAGTGCCATAGTACAAATAGATTTCTCTGTGTGCTCACAATCGTTTATTTTTAGCAATTTATTTTAATCAAATATAGCTAAACAGAAGCACTACGACCAAAATTTCCCAAAGCTCGCTAAAGCCCAAATCTCCATCTTTACAACCAAAACTTTATTTATGGATTTGGATTCCAAATAAGAGGGAGAAAGGGACCCGTACATAAAAACAGCAATTAAAAATAATATATTTTTGATTCCTATGTGAAAATTCTTATCTTTATTTATTTGTTCAAAATAGCAAGATTTAAGAGAATTAGTGGAATTTTCGCTGACAACACTGGCGAAAATAACAGAATTCCACCCCGCATCATAACAAGATAATTCCACTTCGTTTGTCAGCCACTTAATTTGCACAGCTGAAAATCGTGGTGAAAGTCGCGTATGCATAAAATTATGAAAGAACGTGCATTGAGTTGGGCCTTCAACGAGGTGGAATTCTACAATGTATGCAACACTCAGGATACTAGCTATGAGGATATGGCCCAATTTTCTAAATAATTCGACTTGCGATTTTCGTAGCTCTAATTTTTTGATCAGACATTGCACTGTCACCGAGTTTTAAACCATATTTCAGGTTTCAAGTCTCTAGATATCCAGGAAGTTTGTTAAAAATCGATTGCAAGATTCCCAAATTAAAATTTATTTTCCTAATATTTCGATCCATGCGCCACCTAGCGGAATTTTTTTTATCAAATGTAGCAATGTCCCCGGGTCCCGGCCCACGGCCCAAGCTTCAAGTCTCTACCTCACTGAGAAGTTACTCAAAAATCGATTGCAAGATTCCCCTCATTTTTCAGGGACTTGTATTTATCTCAATTAGCGTGCCATCTAGCGGAACTTTGTTTTCAATAAATTATATTGTCACCTAGTCTCGAACTATGTGCTAAGCTAAACGTCTCTAAGTAACCGGGAAGTTGGTTAAAAATGTAGTGCCATCGCCTTGCAAACTATGTGCTAAGTTTCAAGTCTCTGGATCGCCGAGAAGTTAATTAAAAGTCGATCACAAAATTTCCATTTTAAAATTAAATTTCTGTATATCTCGATCCGTGCGCCACCTGGAGGATTTTTTTCCACCTGCTTTGTACTGTCTAGGTATCAAGTGTCTAGCTCAACGGGAAGTTTCCGAATAGGACTTTTCCGTGGGTCAAAATTCGTATGGAAATAAGGGGACACACATGAAAGGGACTTAATATTAAGGTAAAAAAGCTATCAGAAAATCAATTCGAATAAAAAAGACTTATGTAGAAAGTTATTTATTAAAAGCATAAAGCCTACATGTAGAACGGAAAGTTATCTTTTTAACTCAGAGTTAACTTAATATGAGGAGCGAGACTCATAGATTTTTGAAAACTTTTATATTAACTCTGCGTTAAAAAGATAAATTGCCGCTCTGAAAGTTGGCCTTAGCATAAGTTTTAAATCCTTTTAGACATCTGTTCGAGTGTAACCGAACATTATATACTCAGCGTGAGCTTCAATTGCACATTTCATTTCAGATAAATTACTTTTCTACATAACACGTGGCACCACCCGTTTAAAAAATGTCTCCCCATTTCCTCTTACAATAAAACTTGATAAGTGAAATAACATTGATTCAAAACTATTTTTTCTAAGCTTATTATTCTAGTCTACGACCCTTTTAAACTTGTTTTATATCTAAGTTGACGTGGTCTTTAACCGATCCCGTCCATTTTTACTAGAAATATTTTCTACTATAGGGAAAATATGTGTATCCAATTTTATTACGATCCGTTAATTTTTCTTCGAGTTATGGCTCCCGAAACATAGAAAATTACTTAGTCATAAAATGGGCGGTGCTACGCCCATTTTTTAAATTTGAAGTTTTTCCTATTTATTGTTATAAAAACACTTGGGAAATGAAATGCCATTGATATAACGCTCTTTTTTGCAAAGATATATCTTATTTTATTCATCCAAGACCCATTTAAAAACTTTTATATAAAAGTGGGCGTGGTCCTTAACCGATTTCGTTAATTTTTCTTCAAAGCATTCCTTATAGTAAAGGCAACCTCTCTGCCGAATTTGGTTACGATAGGTTTAACGATTTTTGATTTATGATTAATAATATTTGTAAAATTTATTTTATCACAAGTGGGTGGTGCCAATCCCATTTTAGAAACTTTTTTTAAATTTTATCAAGAGTCTCAATGTCAGTCCACACGTCAAATTTAAAAATTCTAGATGTATTATTTACTAAATAATATTCACTTTTTTTGTATTTTCCAAAATGTTATATATAAAAATTGGGCATGGTTATCATCCGATTCCGCTCATTTTCAGTACAAATCTATTCTGGGTCCAGATAACTTCGTGTACCAAATTTGGTGAAGATATCTCAATATTTACTCAAGCTATCGTCTTAACGGACAGACGGACGGACATGGCTCAATCAAATTTTTTTTCGAAACTGATGATTTTGATATATGGAAGTCTATATCTATCTCGATTCGTTCATACCTGTACAACCAACCGTTATCCAATCAAAGTTAATATACTCTGTTGCAAAGCACGCTGAGTAGAATAAGAAAAAGGGTAAAAACCAATAATGTAAGGAAATGTGCTCACGAAATTTCAGTACTGTTAAAAAACGATAAAAAAAACTGCAAAATATTTTTAAACTACCAATCAATACATGCCAAAAAAAAGTGAAAGCTCTTACAGAAAACAGATATGGAAAGACGGAAACAATCCCCACTGAATATTTCAGTAGACTACATGTGCAAAGACTTTAGTTTATACTTTAAGCAATTTATCAAATAATTTCTTTGAAAGTAAAATAAACTTTGGGATGTGTAATAAGAACAAGTAAAAGTTATGCGAAGAATTGAAAAAAGCGAAAAAGCTAATAAGCCAGTAATATAAACAAATTTTATTTTTAGCTAAGTACAGCAAAAAGAAATATTAATTTAAAGTTTTCGGCTTACAAAGTTTTCAGAATTCAGTCCTATATATAAATATGTTTAAACTAAGAAACAAGATGACGCACAAAAAAATAAAAAAAAAATAAAAGTAAAGGAGTCAGATATAACATAAAAAATAAATAAATGTAAGGCGCGATAACCTCCGAAGAGATCTAAGGCCGAGCTTCTCTTCCAATTTGCGTCGTGCTCCTCTTGATTTTCCCTACAAATTGGCCCGACGGGACCTACATGTTTTATGCCGACTCCGAGCGGCATCTGCAAGGCAGATGAATTTTCACTGAGAGCTTTTCATGGCAGAAATACACTCGGAGCGCTTACCAGTCACTGCCGAGGGGCGACCCCGCTTAGAAAAATTTTCTTCTAATTGAAAAACCTTATTTCTAAAATTTTGATGTTGCTTTGCCCGGTAGTTGAACCCAGGGCATACGGTGTGATAGGCGGAGCACGCTACCATCACACCACGGTGGCCGCCGATGTCAGATGTAACATGATTTTGTATAATCAGCTGTGAGCTTAAACAAATTCAATAAAACTGTTGAAAAATAGCAAGAGTTAACACAGGGTTATTACAATTACTGAACATAATTTTACCAAAATTGAATTAGTATTGAAGTAGGTAATATAAGGAGCTAACACGACAATGGCAGTGGCAATTTGTGTTGCTTTTCATGAATTAAGCGAGGATTGACTTGATTGCTTTTAAATGTCATAAAACATTTATTTGAAGGAATTTTTAATTTAATTTATTTAATAATTTGGAAAGTTTTAAACAACGTGACATCATCAGGATGGACAAGGCGACAGCTGTTTCGATTATAACTTGTAAATCCCTTCAAAGCCTTTTCCCCCGGAGGTGGTATTTGAACCCGCACTCCTACGATGTTTGAAGTTTTACAAACGATTTTCGTCAAGGAAAATCTCCTTTTTTCTATGATTTAAGAAAAAAATATATAAGACAGTTCAAAGTGGTATACATTTAAAATTGGAAATGTTGCATCAGCAAATAAAAGCTTCAGATCGTGAACAACTGTTTCGATTTTGAATTTTTTCTTTTCATGTTTTTTTTTTGTATACTGACAATTGCTGATTTTCTATTCAACGTTGAAAAAATAAACCATAAGGAAGTCTAGGATTTTGTGCATTATTGCATTGCACACCTGCATTGCATATTTTTTACGATACGCTTACAAAATACACAGCTGCACTTGCTTCAGCATTGCAAATACGCAACATCAAAACCGCCACATCAATATTGAATAGCAGTTTGTATTTGTTACAGCAACGTTTCGGACGTCAAATGCACACAGTTCTGAACTCCCTCTAGGGTTTTTTGAAGTAGCATACTTGCTATGATGTAACAAATACATATCCGTATAATTTCTTTGTGTTTGGTGTAAAAATCCTACACCAGCTTGCAAATATAATGATGCTGGATCTATTGCATCAAATCCTGATTTCCCTTTATTTATTTGCTAACTTAAACTGTGCTCACAAACTCACAAACGGTTTCGAAAAAAAATGTATCTAAAAATTTCTGCGCAGCTTTCGAATTTTTAATTAGGTTTGAATATGAATATCCAGTTTTGTTGTCACAAAACTAAGTTAAGTCGCCCAAAATTTGCACTGCCGTTTTGAAAATTTTTTTCCGAAGGGTTCACCGAAATGTTTTCCATTTAAAAAACTTCCTTCGTATGAAAGAAATTGTAAGACCCCCTTCAGAACAAAAATGTTCAAAATCAAAATAAGTATTGAGAGATCCATAACTTGTACTTTGAGACTAAAATTTATTGGGCTACAAAAATACATACTCAAAATATTTAAAAACTTTAAATAAAATGTTGGAAAGTTTAGTGAAATTTTCTCGAATTAGCAAATTTTTTCGAAAATGTTTTAAAGATTGGTTTGCATAGTTTAAGCTGCAAAATTTATATTTTTTTTGTAAAATTTTCTCAAATTGTCAAATTTTCAGAATTTGCTCGTTTCGTAGATTCTTTTCTGTAAATTCTGTTACTAAAACTTGTCAAGTTTCATTAATTTTTAACACGCTTTCATTAGCTTGGCCTGTATCTATGTAACGGAATTTTTGAGCTTAATTTTCACCGGTTTCTAGAAGTCTGATTAATTTGAAACTTTGCATACGTATCAAGGACCGATGACAATGCATTATTGTGATGGTGTGGTGACATAAGGTCAACGACCATAAGGTCAATTGGCCTTATTACCACTTTGAATGGCCATAAGTTTGATTTAAACTTTGCACACGTATCAAGGCTCGACGACAATGCATTAATGTGATGGTGTGGTGACATAAGGTCAACGGCCGTAAGGTCAATTGGCATTATTACCACTTTGAACGGCCATAAGTTTGATTGACGGCTCGATGATAATGCAATAATGTGATGGTGGGATGACATAAGGTTAACGATAGTTAATTAAGTTATTAATAAAATTTAATTAATAATCGGGGATTGCCCGTATTGCTTTTTTTTTTTTTTTTTGAATGTATGAAAACATTTATTTGAAGCAATTTTTTAATTTTATAATTTATTTAATAATTTGGGAAAAATTTAAACAACGTGACATCAGGACGGACAAGGTCGCCTTGTCTCTTTCGAGGTTTCATCACTCTCGACTAAAACTTTTAAAATTACTTGAACTAAAAAATTAAAAATAAATAATAGTTTCAAAAAACTAAAAAAAACACGCTTTTATAGCTAACCGAACTAAAAAATAGAAAATAATTTTCAATTAAAAAGGGTTTATATAACAGTAGTAGAAGGTCAAACAATCATTTATAGTTAATCACCTCAAAATAAAATTATAATAAAATTTAAGTTATTAACAGAATAATTTAATTCACAATAAAAATCGTGGGGTGCTTGATATTGAATGTTACAATCATTCTATTGGCAACTATCTGAGAGGAAAGATACGAAATGTAGTCAAATGCACCCCACGCTTTTTAATCTGAACTAAATTATTCTGTTAATAACTTAAATTTTATTATAATTTTATTTTAAGGTGATTAACTATACATGATGGTTTGACCTTCTACTACTGTTATATAAACTCTTTTTAATTGAAAATTATTTTCTATTTTTTAGTTCGGTTAGCTATAAGAGCGTGTTTTTTTTAGTTTTTTTTTTAAACTATTATTTATTCTTTTCCAACTTTTTACAAACAGGGCACGCAGAGAGTTTTAAAAATCCAACCGAACGCTGGAGGCTAATAAATATGTCTTAGAGATCTTCTGGGACAATACTGATGCAACCCAGCTACACAAAGTGCTCAGACGACGACGGAGGAGTACCAATATAACATGGAAATAGGACTATTGAGTGTTGTCTAAACTGTTTTCACATTTAAAATACGTTATATAAAGGCAGTTACTAAATTTAAGTTACAAAAAATTACGAATATTTCATGGACGAAATTGTAGAATGAACTTAAAATGATAGTAGCCGCCTTTTATTTTGCAAGCTAGTGGAAGTAAAACGCTAGGTAGATTAAAGAATTGCATACAAAGCAACAACGCAAAGTAAGCTAGTTGAGTTGGCTAACCGGTTTGAAATGAAATCGCTTAAAGAATAGTCGACCAAAAAATGGGCATTATTGTAAACGAGCGAATGAAATATGCATACGAATGTGCAGATAAACGAAAAGACCAAAATAACAGCGTGGCGGCAGTGTGAAATACATACAGACAAACACAAGCATTCCATGTATTTTATTATTGTAATTCTTTGGATTAGTGTCAAAAACGAACTGTGCCAGAGGTAGAAAAGTCAGAGCAGCTAAAAAAGGTACGAATTAGCTGATTTCCTTGCACGACCTATATGGCTGCCCGAAGATGAAGTTATTTAGCCAGTTGAAGCGTTTTTTCAAGCTCACAAAAAAAAAAAAAAAAACAATTAGTATTACAGTTAGTATTACCGTCTTGCTACCTGTACAGTGAAGGTCTTTTGATCAAAGCAAGGAAATTATGACATACGCAACCAGAGTAGTGCACTTGCTATGATATAATTGGAAGGATTGTGAGTCCTCTAAGTTCTTATGGACATGTTTAAATAAACGATTTCCTTCTAAAAACTAAACAAGAATTGAGAGTAAAGGTTCACGTGCGATCACAAATGGCGTTAACCAACCAACACCCTCTGCAGAAGTTGTTAGGATGAGCAGAAAGAAGATTCTATAATCAATTTCTCTGTCAATGGGAAGGATTTAAGGCCAAAGGTATAATATTCATCTATACACGATATTTCTAGAGACTGTGTATGGTAAGAGAGGTAGTAAAGACATTTTACCAAATTTATTATTAAACGAGTTTACTTCCATTCGGTTCTTACTGAGAGAATTGTAAATGGATGCAAATGTCTTCGAGTGGAATTTGGGAAGTTCCTATGTGCACCCATTTAATTATATTATTATATAATATTATCAAATCTAACGTGCTCTCTTTGCATTCAGTCGTGGCGTCACATTCACCTCTGGTTGGCGTAAAAGTTTTTAGTCTGTCATTTGTCGTATATTTCAATTAAGAAAATGCTGTAAACTGCTTTAACTATTGTTAAAATAAAAATGTTTAAAACACAAATTGGCGAAAATATGAGACAAAATTTGTTAAGTTCGTGAGGTAAATACCGAACGACTGATATAAAAGTCTACATTTACCTAATTTAGGGATGATACAGTCAATTTATTTTCAATGCTAGGCACAGTAGAGTATATAAAAATATGTCTGACTTACAGCTCTTTTTGGGTAAATAGTCGATAATGAGGGCAAATCAAGTGGAAAAAATAAATTGGAAATAACAGAATAAGCGCCATGCAGTAAGAATGAAAATTGAAGGCAAGGTCAAGAATGTGTTATGGTTTTGGCAAGCTGATACACACTTTGGCTTCCAGCCAAAGGTAGATGCCTTAAATTTTACATAATACAAGCTTAAAATTTATAGAACTAAAGCTAGAAGAATTTTTTGTGTACTTTGTTTCCGTGGATATGTTTATAAGTTTTTATTTTATTACGTCTACAGTCACATTTTTACTTATGAAGAGCTGCTTCGCATCAGCAGCCAAGCTCACAAGGTAACACAACCGAGGTCACGGAAATGTAGCTTATAGTGGTGTTAGGCCATAGGTCCTTCTACCTTTTCTTATTTTTGCATGTTTCAATAAATTTATTATAATTTTTTTTACTCCGGCAAACTGGTTTTGTTTTTTAAACGGCTTTATTTACATTGACTTGACAGGCTTGCTGATTGGCTGGCTGGTTGGCTGGCTGGCATGAAATTTGTAATTGAAATTTAAGTAACTTCCCGATAAGCTACAAACTTGAAACTTGGAATATAGTTCAGAACTCAATGACAATGCAATAATAAGAAAAAAATCGACGCTAGGTGGCGCAAGGATCGATATATTCAAAAAAATCGTATTAGTGGTCAGATATGACTCATATTTGGAACACATAATACAAACAAAAATAGAAAGGACCTATGAAAAAAATCACCGCTAGGTGACGCAAGGATCGAGATATTCAAAAAATCGTATTTGTGGTCCGATTTGGTCCATTTTTGGAACACATAATACATACATGAATAGAAAGCGACCTATGTTGGCCGATTTGGCTCATATTTGGAACAAATGTTACATACAGTCCGGTAGAAGTGACATCAAAATATTTTGGATTTGAAGGTGGAACAAGCATACGTGCCACAAAGTCGAGTAAAATCTTTGGAAGGATTATGTATTGAGGACTTAGATTGTAACAAATTGTCAGGAAAGAGTCCTTGTAATAATGAGTCACTAAATAAACTAAATATAATGAGAAATATTAAGCAATTAAATAAAGACAAAAAACTGGAAAATAAAACAAAAAAAAAAAAAAAATGTTAAAGTTAAAAGGTTTTATTGAAAACAATACTTACATGAAGTAATAGTAATACTAAAAGCTAGAAAATAATAAGGTAGGTCCTAGGTACTAGTCATCACATTCCTCGTCAATATAGGGCGTTGATCAGACAATTAAATAAAAGCGTTGGACGCGTCAAATTTCTATTGATAGTCATATATAAGCTCAACTGAACCCTAATAAGGTTATGGTACGCCTCACACCTTTAGAAATTTCACGAGCCCAACGCTTTTATTTAATTGTCTGATCAACGCCCTAGATTGGTGAGGAGTGCGATGACTGGTACTTAGGATCTACCTAATTATTTTCTAGCTTTTAGTATTATTATTACTTAATGTACTTAAAAATTGTTTTTTATTATTTTATTTATTAAAGAAAACTTACTTGTTCACTACATACAGTCGCTCAGTTTACAAATCTCATTTTCTACTTTAAGCCGTTTAGTGTTTCTACCTTTAAAGCGATAAAGTAAAGCCGCTCTCAAGTTCATCATCAATAATATCTACTAGCCAAGGCGTTTTTACTTATTGATTAGCAAGTCAAGCTAACAATCCCTGTTTTGCGATTACTAACGCCAGTTGAAAAAGGTGAGATGAAGTCGTCTTCCACTTCTTCGAAAACAATGAAGTCCTTTCCGTTTTCTTGCTGCAAAATCCGGCTGCAAATGTAATTTATTTATGCACTTATCGAACGAAACATTCAAGACCTTCTTTGACACATCCTGCACATTAAATTTTTACGTGAAACTTTGTGCTCGGAATAAGTCCTATATTTTAAACTCTACTGGCAATACCAGATGTACTTCACCAAACGAAGGCTTGATTTTTTGTTCGTCGAGAGTTCTTTTTGTCAAGAATTATTCTCCATTTGATTTCCAAGTTGGCATTATTTTTGCTGTTAATGCTGGTTCCCAGATAGACGAAGTCCTTAAGAGTCTCGTGTTTGTATACTCCAGTAGCGACGTAGCTACCAAGGCAAGAATGCGGTCTGGCTAACAACCCCTCTTTGACGATCAGAAAGAACTTCGTCTTGTCTTTATTTACCGAATGACCCAAATATTTTTTGCTTCTTTATCTAATCCAAAAAAGGCTGAACTCACGATGCGTTAGCTAGCTATCCGTGTTTCTTCCAGCTATCCCCAAAACCAGTATGAATAGGCTCGGAAGTAGCACCTGGTCATTTCTGAGTGTAGGGCGCTCGAAAATGTATGAGCTTGTACACAATGCCCCGACGGCACGAGTATTCCTTTCTTAAATAATTGAAATACTCTTCTTCGAAAGCCATTCTAAGAGTAACTATCTTTTAAACATCATTCCAAAAGTCGTTCTGTATCGCAGAAATATTTCTACTTGTGACTAAATTCAAATGTACATCAAGGCAAATTCAATGCAATTTATTTTGCTAGTTTGGTTTGGAAATTGAAGATAAAAATTCACAAAATCTATGTAAAAGATGTTGTAAAATGATAGCAAATACAAACATATCTTTTACATGTGGTAACAATGTAGCCTCTTTTGTACTTCAGGTTTTCATCAAATAAACATATGCATGTATATGTAAACATAAGTAAAGCATGGCTACACATCCGTAAAAGACTGTAAAAGGTATGAAGTTTTATTTATGGTATGAAGTTTTTTATTCCGACCTATATTTTTGATTAGATTTGTACTATTTCGCAGCAAGTGAATAAATATTTGTTTTGATTCTTTAACCTTTGAATGACGTTTTTCATTTGAATTTCTATTGCACTTAATGTGTACCTTTTGATTAGAAGCTCTTAGCTAATTTCGACAATAGACATTGTAATAAGATTTTTTTCGACATTTGCACTTGTTTTACAACTTAGATTCCACTTCACTTTATTTATCCTTCATTCCAAATCATTCTTCATTCGCATAGTAATCGCACAAGAGCCAGAAATCTCGGGGGTTAATTTGTATAATATTATCGATGCTTCAGACAGTATTATTATTATTATTATTATTATTATTATTATTATTATTATTATTATTATTATTATTATTATTATGAATCTTATATATTACTTCTAATTGCTGTTTTTATATACAGCTCCCTTTTCGCTCTTATTTGGAATCCAGATCTATAAATTAAGTTTTGGTTGTAAAGATGGAGATTCGTGCTATTGGCGAGCTTTGGGCATTAATAATCATAATGCTTTTGTTTAGCTATATTTTATTAAAATAATTTGTTGAAAATAAACGATTGTGAGCACACAAATAAATCTATTTGTTTTTGATAAGAACTAACACTGCATTACCGTCTGTTGCTAACATTCGCCAGATGGCAGCGCAAGCGCTTATTAGTTTATAGATGTTTTATTGATAGAACAGCTGATTTCTGTTGATATTTGATATGAGACTTTTATATTTGGTGCGCAAGATGCGCACGGGTTCATGTCGTTATTATTATTATTAGGCCTGGAAGCACTACTACCTTTGTGTAGATCTATTGTGCATGACATTTCGGCCTAATTTTGTATGTGGAGGCTTTTGATATATCTATGTACCTCTTCAGGCTTTTTGCTCTATATCTCATGGGGATTAAGAATCACACCACTTAGATGGGAGCCAGAGCGACGCATTCGCAGAGAATGTGAACCGGTGTTTTATCCTCCAGCTCAAAGAAACGACAAATTTGAGTGTCGGATAGATTTAACTTACTCAGGTGATATCGCGGTTCGTTACCGAAAGTATGAACAGTATGGCATGTCTCTGCCCTAAGCAGTAAATCCAGTGACGCCTGAATTGTTGTTTCCCAGTTACTTATGTTTTCCCTGGTGTGTGCTTTTGTGAGCCCACAAAAGGGCTTTGAACCATAGAATGCTGCTGTAGCGCCCTGCTTGCATGGGTAATCTGCATGTTCATTGCTTCCATTTCCATTATGTCCGGGAACCCATCCTAAAAAAACCTTGTTTTTAGCTCCCAGGTCATTGAGGATTTCAATGCAGTCATCCACTAGCTTAAATGTAACTGTATAGGATTGCAAGGTACGCAGCGCCGCCTGGCTGTCCAACATAATGTAGATGCTCATATCTACTGAGCCTCTCAGTAGATATCTCTACCGCAAACTTCTATTGCAGGGATTTCTACCCCAATTTTGGTGGCGTATCATACTATTGGTATCGATTTCTTGAAGTTCGGTCCATAGATTTATTCCGTCATCGATTTTCGATCCATCCGAGAACCAGACCTCTGACTCAGGGCTATTATAAGAATTTCCTATTTCCCTGTGGGTTATTTTCACAATGGACATTTCAACTCTTCGATAAATAATCAACAAATTTTCGATTTATAGCCGATACTTTTCTATAAGTTGATTTCTCATCGGCTGGTTATTTAGGGCTAAAAATGTAACATCGATTTTAAAATGTTGTTTTATTGGTATTTGTTGCAAAAGAAATCTATGAGTCGGCGATAACAAATCGAGTATATACTGAGAACAAATAGATAGAATGCCAATAGCAAATTGGCACTACCCCGGTAACAAATCAACAAGTTTTAGATAAGCAATCGATTGCACGTCGATAAAAATTGATAACATTTTAGTTACAAATCGATATCTTTTTGCTAAAAAATCTACAAATTTACGAAATCTTTACGATAATAAAATTAAAGAAAAACAAGCTTTTTAAAAATAAGCTTTTATTAACTAAAAAGTAAAAAATAAAATTAAAGAAAAAAATTTTTTTTTTTAAATAATATTTTGCATTTTATATCACACTCCTAATTGTTCTAATAAAAAGCGTGTTAAATTTTGGTGGTATAACTAAGAACATTTAGGACCTCCTTTTCTTGCTATCACAATGTAACACGCTTTCATTAGAACAAATAGGACTGTGTTATAAACTGTAAGATTTAATAATTTAGGTGTAAAGATTTAATGCTAAAAATATATAATTATGTAAAATGTGGAATTTTTTGTCGCAGACGAAGAAGCCTAATTATCGTTAAAGCTTACAATGAACTTATAAAGTGTTATATTCATTATAGTCCATTTATTTTTTACTTTTAATTAACTTATTTTTAAAAAAGTGTTTTTCTTTAATTTTATTTTTTACTTTTTAGTTTGTTTTATTAATAAGTAATAAAAGCTTGTTCTTAGAAAAGCTGGTTTCTTAAATTTAATTTAAATATCAATTTTTTTAAATTTTTAGTAGGGTAAAATATTGTTTAAATTAGTTAGGTAATCTTTACTTAAATATCTGTAACGTTTCTCATCCTATCCATTTCTTTTAATGCATCAACATTACAAGGCTTCTTCGAAGTCAACTTTGAACAGTCAAGTTCTTCGATTCGAGTGTTAATTAACTTAAAATTATATTTTATTGTGACTTTTCCTATGCCGCGTTCAGTTTACAACTACTCATTGCAGATCTCTGCTCTGTTCCATCGCCAAAAATCTGTAAAACAAAATCAAGTGCGCAGAAAAGTATGCAACATTTAGCGATAACAGCCTAACTTCTACGTTCGTTGCATACACAAACAAAGCGAGGTTACCTGCGTTCTTGAGGACTTCGGCTTTTATGCCAAGGTGAGCAGAAATCTTTACCGATAACTCTGTTATCGATTGATTTATCGAATTCTCGCAAAATAATATTGCATTGCCATCGGAGTTATACATGCGTGAAAAATTTCAGCTCAATCGGACACCGGGAAGTGTATCAAATTTAACTCGCAAGATTTGATTATAGACAACAGCCAAGTGTAACTAAATAAAAGCTTATAAAAACTGGTAGCACTAAGGTGGTAAATCGTGAAATTTTCGATAACGCTTTGATGACAGTTCTATCGAAACGATAATTTTTTTAATAAAAGAGGAATACCTGTTCGCTAAAAATATTCGACAGCTATTTAATACCTTAATGATAACAAATCAATAACACATTTATAAAAAAATGTTAGCACTCCGATAAAAAATATTGACAAAAAATCTATAACTTTTCTTAAACATTTCGATAGTAAATCGATAGCTTCTGATAAATGGTCGATAAAAATATAAATAGATATCCTTTGTCTTCAATAACAGACTCATAACACTGTTGATAACAAATCGATAGCGCTGTCTTGCCCTGTCGATAAGACACTTATCATAAACGGATATCTCATCGATACATTCTGGTTTCCCCTTTACCGTGAGCAAAACTGTTTACCCATAAAAAATTTATAACTGAAATTTTGCTTTCAAAATTATTTCATTGATTTATTTACCATATAAAATGTTAAATTCTATTTCATTTCATGACTTATCTCAATAATCAACTACTCGCGAAATTGGTGCAACTTGATTCAAGGATGTGTATAGTTGCGAATATTTTTAAATCGCCACCCTCATATAAGCTGAAATAAATAAACAAATGTTAGGGTAAGTAAATATTTTATTTTCATTCAAAAGTTTTATTGTTGTACGTCAAACTTTGTATAACACAACGAAGGAAATAAATTTAAAGTAATGCCCTCTAACCCCACAAATTTATTTACTTACACGTAAGTTTTTCACAAGCAATCAGTTCAAGTATGTATGCATGTAAATATGTACATATGTATTAGGGCGGGTCGATTTAAAAATCGCTCATTGCTCTGTGAAAATCGTATCCTGGGGATCAAAATAAGAAACTGTGCCGAAGGAACCATACCTCTAAAACGAATTCTGATGTCCCCCCCTTTAGGTCGAGATTTTGGGTAGGGGCAATTTAAATTCTACCTGCTGTGTCTTGTGGTGGCTTAAAAAAACAACACAAGCAATTTTACGATCTGCATTTGTGTCAGAGTGATACCTTCATTTTTTAAAACGGTTGAATAAAAAACCCACACAACTATGTTTACGACATGCAAATGCATCACAGTGATGCCTTGGTTTTAAAAAGGGGTTGTAAAAACGCTAATTTCTAATAATTTTTTTAAATTTCTTTTCTATAACTAAGTTAAATCCATTTTTTCATTTATATATGTTCTGACTAAATAAATTTCTAAAGAGAAAAATAAGCTCCAAAAAGAAAAAACATAGGCATTTCAAAGTGGGATTTTTCAAAATTTGCCCCTACGACCCAAAGGGGGGGGGGGCATCATAATTCGTTTTAGAGGTATGGTTCCTTCGGCAAAGTTTCTTATTTTGATCCCTAGAATATGATTTTCACAGAGCAATGGGCGATTTTTTGCCTCTCCACAAATCGACGCGGCCTAATATGTATGTATGTACATAGGTATGCATATGTGTAGCCGCTAGTCTGCGCAATTTACTCACAAACTGTGATACTATTTTTCTTGCAGTTTCACGTGATTGACTAGGAGGTTTCACGGCTCATTTCTCTTCTTTTCGTTCTTTTAACAGAAACAAATAAATTTTCTCGTTTTCACAATGCACTATTCAATCATACTTACCAATTTTACTGTGCTCTCTAATTTAAAGCTAACTCTATTGTTGTATATAAACATATGTTCGTGTATATGCACATTAGGGTGTGCCCTATTTGCAGGAAGACAATATTTATTCCACTTGGGGTTAAAGACTTCTGTGAAAGTTAATTCATTGGTATCTCAAAATTTCACTGGTCACATTCAACACTATATTAATCTGTCTTTTTATATCTATTGTACATAATCATCAAAATTTTACTTTTTGAAAACTTTTTATTTACAAACTACTGTTAAACTATCAACAATTTGAGGGTCATTGTTTGGAAATGTTTCCTATATGGAGGAAAAGCCTTGAGCGATAAATATTGTAAAGTCAAACCGATTGAATTCTTCCGTCAGATTTCTTAACAGCGGTAATTTTAAATTTAAAATAGTTTATTTGAGTGAGTTTTGAATATGGGTATTGGGCTTTCATTCTGAGCTGTAAAAACGGCACAACGCGTTAAAAAAATATTTACCTTTGGGATAATTGTGAAGCGGCCCACTTAAAGTAGGCTTTAATATTTTATTGAGTTATATTTTCACAAAATTTATAAGTCATAATCAAATTATAGTTGCTGTAAAAGTATAATAACTAAAATTTTTGGTTGAGCTCAAGGCCGGGTTTTTTTTAAATAAAATACTTGAATGTGTACTTTATATTGGTTTTTATTTTTCAATATTTCAAGACTTCAAAGTCTTCAAAGCGCAGCTTAAGATTCCTGAGGATGACTTCAAACTGAATTCGAAATATTGAAAAATAAAAACCAATATAAAATACACATTCAAGTGTTTTATTTTAGAAAACCCGGCCTTGAGCTCAACCAAAAATTTTAGTTATTCTAAATACTAACGGTCTAAAACGAGACAAATAATGTAAAAGTATACTTATATTTTTACGCTTTTTGAAGCAAAGATTGTGGTTTTTATGAGGCACTCTAATGTGAAATTTGAGTGATTTTAAAGAAACCAAAATATGTTAAAATAGTAGCATACAGGCTGTGACAGACAAAGCTGATTAAGTTTTAACCAGGATGTGTAAAATGAGTTAAGTTTTAAAAATTATTTTAGTAATCAAAAAAATAATTCATTGCTAAGTATTCATTCTAGAATTTTGAGGAAAAATTTAACATTTTTCAATTCAAATAAAACTTTTTTTCAATTCTTATTCATTTTTTTTTTTGTTCAAACTCAAACTATTTTCAACTCAATGACACCTGTTTTACATGAAATGAAGATTGCTTCATGTGAATGTAAACTATTTAAAAAAAAAATTATTTTTTCAAAATAAATTAAAATTTTTTCAAATCAATTTAAACTTTTTTCAAATAAAGTGAACTTCTTCAAGTCAAATAAACATTTTTTCAAATTAAATACAATTTTTCGAATTAAATTAAACTTGATAATTCGAATGAAACTTTTTTCCAAATATACATTTTTTTAATTCAAATGAAACTTTTATTAAATCAATTGAATTTTTTTAATTATAATTAAACTTATTTAAAAATGAAAAAACATTTTAATTCAAATGAAATTTTCCAAGTTAAATGAAACTTTATTTAAATCAAATTAAACTTTTTTCTAATCAAATGAAACAATAAAATTAAACTTTTTAAATGAAGCGCAAGTGCTCTTTTTTAAACTAAATGGAATTTTGTTCAAATCAAATAGAACTTTTTTCTGATCAACTGAAATATTTTTCAAATCAAGTTAATATTTTTTCAAATCAAATTAAACTTTATACAAATTAAGCGAACTTTTAAGCGAATTTAAGCGAAAACAAAACATTTTGTTTTTTTAAATCGATATATTTCTTAAATTTAAATAAATATTTTTCAAATTAAATTAAGCTTTTCTTAAATAAAATTTTAAACTTTTCAAATCACATGGAGCTTTTTGGAACCAATTTAAACTTCTTTCCACTAAAATAAAACTTTTTTAAAACAAATAAAAATTTTATCAAATCAGATGTAAGTTTCTTCAAATCTAGTGAATTTTTTTTCAAATTGAAATTAAACTTTTTTAATTAAAAAAAAAAATTTTTTTTTTAAATTCAAGCGAATCTTTTTTTAATAAAAAGGCCGATTCCGGACTTTTTTGTTATTGTTTTAGCCTCTGTCAATTTCCAATGCAACATCTGCAGGACGGTTACAATCAGCAACTGGTAGAACTTGACTTTCTTTAACTGAGAGGGGATTTTACCTCCGAACTCTCTGTTCAATTCAAAGTTCTTCTTGTAGATATAAGAAAACTCCACAAACTCTTCATTTTTAATAGTCTTTTCCGGAAAGTTTTAATATAACCACATTGAGCCTTTTAGATCATTTTATCCCCTTCTTCCTTGATAAGCTTGGAGTTGGTAGAGCCTTGGCTACTACATAAATAAGCTTGTAAGAGTTTCGCTACACACCTCTTGAATTAAAAGTAACGTTTGTTGGCAGAAGTAGTTTTTCTCTGAATTTCTAAGCAGACAATGCTTATTCACAGATACACCAAGCTCTCTATTTTTTCGGAATAATGGAGGCCAACAATGGAGCTGTTGCGAAAACCAAATGCGTTGATTGTTTGCTTGATGACTGAAGGAACTTTTTTACCTTCTTCTGCTTCATATTTTGCGCTTCGTTTTGCAGGTTGGACTAGTCAGAACTTTCTTCACGTGAATTTATATCAACGTCATCAGTACACGGTTTAAGGTTTTTTTCAAAAAATGTCGATTAGAGTAGGGCGGTCTCTGCAGCTTTATCGATCAGTTTCTTCCTAATGTTAACCCAAAATCTTCCACTGATCCAATTCCTTGCATTGTTGTTACTATAATATTTGAGTATATTTCTCCTTTGCTAGGCGTAAAACTTTCCAGGAACTAGGTCGTTAGGATGCTTCGGTCTAACCGGACGTTCCAATGAGTTTAACCTTGCTTCATCATTTAGGCTTCTAGTAGAAATAAGTCAGCCAGCATGGCAGGCCAAACTTATAGAATGAAGTACATATTTTATGTTAAAACTTAAAAGCAAAAGCTATTCAATTTAAATAGCACCTTGCTTCACTATCTACATACTTACTTATGTAAAATTAAAACTTAAGGCAAAACTTGAATAAAAGTTAAGCAAATAGGAAGCCTAAGTTTCAATGGAAAGTTTGGCAGTGCTTAAATATTTATGTACATAAATAAAAATTGTGGAAAGTGAAATGGAGTAAAAGTACAATCAAAAAGTAGTAAAAATTTATTCGTGTTTTACTGGCGAGTAAAATCATGGGTAGCAAATATAATGAAAGAAGTAAATGGAAGCTATTTGAAGCTTGCCCTAGCTCAAAGTAAATATTTTCTAAATGGGTGTATGCTGGCGTAATTATTTTTATGAATTTTTTGGTTACTCGGCATAAGAGAAGTGCGGAATGAAAAAGTGCAAGAATGCAGAACTTTAGATGCTGTTCAACATTGAACCTGAAGGGAAAAGCTATTTTGCAAGGAAATCCAGTTGGTAATTTAATATTTATAAGATCGTTTAAAAACATAAAAGAATGTGCAAATTAGAAACGTGACCTTAATTGCTAAAAATAGCATACTATTGACATGGGTCAAACTAGAGTATTTAACAAATCAAAGCACTCGACACAAATCAAAAGTAAAAATTTTTCAAAATATATTTATTCCAATATGTATCAAAATTTTGAGCATAAAAAAAAAATTTGGATTTAGCCATGTCCGCCCCTCACTAGGATAGCTGAGATGTTTTTACGAAATCTGACGTACCAAGTTTTTCGATATCGTGGTAGATATTGTGTTGAAATTGTGCATACAGATTTTTCTAATCACTATTCGTGCAGTCTATAAAAATAAAAAAAAAAATTGATATCGAAGTTTCGAAAAATGGAAGAAATGTGATAATGCTATACCAAAGATCGACAAAGCAATAAAATTCGATATGTAAGTTGACTCTCGAAAAAAAAAAATGGAAATTTGGTAAAATTTGATAAAGCGGACGTGGCATTGCCCACATTTGTCGAAAACCTAAAAGTGTTTAAGCCGTAAATCAAAAGCCATTGAAGATATCATATTGAAATTTGACATGGGGTTTTCTTGTTTGTTATATAAATACTTACACACAATTTAAAAAACGGTCGCACCGCCCACTTTAAAAAACATTTACTTTTCTCAGACTAGTGACAAAAAATTTAACAAATTTTCACGTCTGTAATGATTTGGTGTAAAAAGATATGAAAGAAAAAGAAAGAAAATTGTAAATGACTGTGGCAGCTCGCATTAAGGAGTAATAAATGAAAAAGCTTCGCAAGACGTATTTGGAATTTTAAAATTTTGCAGATTAACTTTTCTTGATATTATCCTCAACATTTAAGTCCGGTTGACCTACAAGTTTTCCCAAAAAGGTATGTGAATATTTTAAATAAAAACGGACGTGTGTATGTCCTATAGGCGCACAAAGTAGTCAATCGATTTAGATATGATTTTCACAGAAGGCTTTTGTGATCACCCGGTATGTTTTGGGCCTACAAAAAAAACTTGGAAAAGACACATACAAATTTTGCCAAAAATCATAGTCTCTTTGGCTCAAGATGTTCATTTAAACTTTCGTGCTCTATATATATCTACTCATCTATTTAGAACTTTTGAATTGTGGGCAGTATCCCGCCCGCTGTTTGGACAAATTTTAATTCGTGATATCTTGACAATTACTTGAAACAATTATCCAATATTTACTATAACAATTTCACATATGAGGAATTAAGATGGTTGCGGTAGTGGGTGTGGTCTTGAGAGTGGGAGTAGGTATTGGGCGAGAGATTGGGACTTAGAGTGGGAGTAGGAATAGAGAATTTTTAAATGACAACGTCTCCCGGGTGAAAATAAAAACGAACACTTTAAGTAAATCTTATTAAAATAAATAAATGCAAGCATTTTGTGCCGTCCTCCTTTTAATTTTTTCTGCAACTTAACGAACATACCTTGGAGAAATTATCACGTGTGAGGTTGGTAGACCATGAGATGGAAATTTGTTCATTTCGAACAATCTGTTGGCTAAGAGGGTACCTTGTGATATGACTAAGTTGTCATTCGAGTTGGCTGCGCTGCTGCTTCCGTTTATGTTACATGTAGCTACATATTACTCAGCGCGTTGGTGCACTAAAAAAGTTTTTTTTTGGAAAAGCTTTTTTTGTTACCTGAGGTGAATATATACATTTATAGCTTCCACTTTTCTCTTCCCTCCACTTTCTCGTACTACCTTTCTTCTTCTAAATTCATCCGTTTACCTTTAGTTTCTTCCTTAAAGTATCCTTTTCCCTCGCCTCTACCTCGCCTACAATCTCTTCGATACTTCCTTCCTAGGAGGGTTGACCTTCACAGTCTTGATTTTCTTTGCACTTTGTTTAGCCCTACGGGCCTTGTCCTCTGTGCCCCTATCTTCTTGCAAAATCCTTTCTCTCCACCTCTCTTTCCTCGTGCCACTCAATTTACCACTTCCTCTACCCCACCTTACTAATAATAAAAACAATTCTATTTTTTCCAAACATTTTAACCCTTTTCCCAAGTATCCTCCATATTAGTTAAGGCAAATAACAAACCGGATCTAAAATAATATTTTATCTAAAAGGTTAATAGTGGAAATACTTCTTAAATAATAACCTAGGTTTCCTAGTCTGCGGTATACTGCGCTGATCCGTAAGTAAGCAGATCATACAGGCTTCCGGATTACTGTAGCGTTTTCCAAGCGGAAATATTAGTCGTAACCAAAGCAGTAGAAACCCTGGAAGATAATAGCTTAAGCTGCAACCGTGTTAACTTTTATATTGACAGTCAAGCAGCAGTTAAGGCAATAATCTTGCATAGCACATCATCTAAATGCGCAGGGAGAAACATACATTTATATTGGATTCCAGGGCATATGGGAATAGATGGGAATGAAAAAGCGGACGAACTAGCTAAAAAGGGCGCATCCCTTGAAGCTTGCTCCGTAGACGTCCCAATTAGATTGGGCGAGAGGTGCACATGATCGACCAAGCGGAAAAGGCGTAGGTTCAAGCGCGGGGCTGTAAAGTGTCGAAGATTATGTGTAGGTCTCACAACCTTAGACTAACACAGTTGCTTCTATCATTAAAAAGAGAGGACTGTAGACTCGTGACGGGTATTCTGACTGGTCACTGCCTTCTGGCGTCACATGCCTTTAAATTAGGCTTGGTCAGTGATAGCAGATGTAGGAAGTGCGGGTTGGAGGAGGAAATTATCGAGCACGTTCTGTGCTCGTGCCCTGCACTTGCCAGGCTAAGACTCCAGCTATTAGGAGTGATACAGTTGTCAGATCTAGAAGCAGCAAGTGGCTTAAGTTCTAAGAAGATTCTAGTATTTGCCAAGAGGACGGAGTTATTTTATAACATAGGTCCTGGTTTTTGATAGGGTTTTCCAGTTTGGTCGTTAAAACAAACTTCTGGTAACACTACGGACTCAATCAGTCTACGTGAGGTCCTCATGGACCGGCCAGTTCAACCTAACCTAACCTTGTATGGGAGGTACCACTGAAGGCAGTTCCCTTTGTAAATCTGGAGCAGACATATGTCATTTGACGGTTTGAACTAGGAAAATCGTCTGAATAGAACGGATATTTTGTATAAATTAAAATATTACTTTTACATATTTTCGTTTATACTCTACGCTGTCTCACTCATGGCTACACACACATACATAATTGTCTTGAAAATTTTACTGCAGCACTGCAGTCATTATTTCACGATTTTTTTTCGTTGCTGCATAAATTTTGATATGTCGAATATACAAATATGTATTTACAGGTATATGATAGTTCACCATATAGCCAATAATTCTGAGTAGTTTTTTTTATTATTATTTCAATGCTGGTGTTGTTGTAAATGCTTTACGGTTGGCGTACTGTATTGATTGCAGAAGGAATTTACGAATTTGTAGTGATAAAACCCTTTTTGTCGATTGTAAAATTGCAATGAAGGTTATACACTTTTTCCCTTTGCACGTAAGCATGTGCATATATGAAATTAATTTTAAAACTTTATTGCAAATGTGGCTTATGCTCATACATATATAGTAAGTAAATGCGGGGTGTTGCATTATATATTTATTACTAGAAGACCCGGCAGACGTTGTCCTGCCCAAAATTTGCCTTTCCGCATATATTTTAATAAGCTTTTTCTGTCTGACTCTGCTCTCCCCTCTCTTCACTTTTTCCTAATCCTTTTATTCACTCCTCCCTCCGTCTTTTTCGCCTCATCTATCGCCATCTTCGTCTCATTCTATCTCTTTCTCAATCTCTTTCTCCTTCTCCCTTTTCTCTTCTCTCAATTCCTTCTCATTCTTCTGCATCCCTTATTTCCTATCCCAGAGGGTGGTGTGTATTTTATTCCAGCCCCAGTCCCACTCCGAGTCTCAGTCCCAGTCCTAGTCCTAATCCCAGTCCCAGCCCGTCTCTGGATAATATATTACTCTGTAATAAATCACTCATCAACAGCTTTCATTTGATATCCATATTGTATAAACACTGTCTAGGCATTCACTGGCCCACGTTTTGGCCTATATTTCGAGACCCTAATCACCCAGGGTTATGAAAATTACCCTATACTAAAGCACTCATCAACAGCTTTGATTTGTTATCCATATTCAATAAACACATTCTAGGGGTACTCGGGTCCACGTTTCGGCCTATATCTCGAGACCCTGTACGAAGAACGCAACCAAACCTATATAGTAACAACCGCGTCAGGTTTTCGCAACTTGTGTGAAAGTTTGAACAAAATCGACCGACACATCTCTTCAAACACCGGCGACCAACTAACACACATTTTAGCCTTTCTTTATATACATATATATAGATTTTTATTTTTCGCACTTTAATGTAATATGAAAATGAAATGCAGATTTTCGTTGCTTTTGAAATTCGGCTTAAAAATTGCACATGGAACAATTAAAGACCCTCCTGAATTAAAAAAAATGTCATAGTACCTCAGAAACAGAGGTGCACCACTGCGTATACTTAACATTTTATTATTACGAATAAACAAATAAAAAAATTGCAATAAAATAATATTTCGACTATAAACTGAGATATAACCTATCATATATTTCAAATTAGATCAAACTACACACGGCGTGCAAAACAAATTCAAAATCGGTTCAATAGTTTAGGAGTCCATTAGCCTCAATTGTGTGACACGTGTTTTTTATATATTAAGATTTGTTGCATTTATTTTTTAATTATTACCATGCACGCATATTAGACTGGGTCGATGTATTAACCGATTTCGCCCCATCGATTTTTCGATAGGATATGGTCTCAGGAAAAAAGTTCCACTACTCATACCCAAAAAAATAATTTTCGAGCCTGCGAAATTTTATTTTTTTGATTTGTTTCGACTTTGATTTTTAAGGTTGTTTTCATGACCTACTAAAAAAGTTTCATCGAAAAATCGAATATCGGTTAACTTTCGCCCATACAAATCGACCCACCCTAACGCAAATGCTTTGGAAAGATACTTGAGATTGAGAACGTATTGGAAATATAAACATTAATTAAAAATGTACATATGTGGCCACCGCGGTGTGGTGGTAGCGTGTTCCACCTACCATACCGAATGCCCTAGGTTTACACCCCGGGCAAAGCAACATCAAAATTTTAGAAATAAGGTTTTTCAATTAGAAGAAAATTTTTCTTAGCGGGGTCGCCCCTCGGCAGTGTTTGGCAAGCACTCCGAGTATATTTCTGCTATGAAAAGCTCTCAGTGAAAACTCATCTGGCTCGCAGATGCCGTTCGGAGGCGGCATAAAACACATAGGTCCCGTTCTGCCAATTTGTAGGAAAAATACGACGCAAATTGGAAGAAAAGCTCGGCCTAAAATCTCATAGGAGGTTATCGCGCATTAAATATTTTATTTTTTACATACGTAGATATTAATTGGCAGTACTTAAGAATAATACTATCAGGCTTACAATACCATCGTTTTAACCGAGACATGGCTTAAGTCGCATGTACACTGAATTTCTTTGTAGTCGCTTTGAGATATTTCGTGAAGATCGTCCTGGTGGGGGTGTTTTAATTGCGTTTCATGTAAGTTTCACTTTAGCGGTAGTTCCGTTCCCTGAAGCTGACAACATTGAATAACTCTGTGCGCATATAAAGCAGTTCAATCATTTCTTCTATCTTGCATCGTACTTATTTTTTTCCAACATGTTTCAGGCCAACTCCGAATGGCAACTGCAAGCAGATGAGTTTTCACAGAGAAGCTTTTCATAGCAGAAATGCACTCAGAGTGTTTGTCAAATCACTGCCGAGGAGAGACCCCGCTTAGAATAACAATTTTTAAGTGAAAAACTTACTTGCCTACTTACTTAATTGGCACTTAACTGTTTAAACGGTTATGGCCTTCCAACAAGGCGCGCCAGTCGCTTCTCCTCTCTGCCAACCAGCGCCAACTGGTCACACCTCCTGGCCAACTGGTCTTTTCCGCCTGGTCATCCCTCTACCTCTGCTTCCATATGCGGGTTCCGATATAAACACTTTCTTAGCCGGAGCGCCATCTTTCGCTGTACTATGTTGATGTCGCGTAGAGGTCCATAAATATTTCGAAGAACTTTTCTCTCGAACACTCCCAGAGCCGATTCATCTGATGTTTTCATGGTCCATGCTTCTGCACCATATAGCAGAATGGGTACGATAAGTGACGTGTAGAGCATGATTTTCATTTTCTGAGAGAGGACTTTAATTTTCAATTGCCTACCTAGTCCAAAGTAACATTTACTGGCAAGAGCCAAAAAATTTGTTTCTAATTATTTGAACCTCGGATATGCGGGCTTTACCACCAACTCAAATTTAGCAGCAACCATTTTACGGAAAATCAAGTGAGAAACTGTTCGCGAAAAATGTGTTTTATCATATCCAGTCATCCCTGAAAATTTGCTTACTTATTTGAAAAATTCCTCTTAACGAGGAAGATTGCCAATATATATGTACTTTAACTTTGTTGCTGTCTCTTTGCGGTAATGCTCCTGTTCATTCACGACCAACGCACAGAGCAGGGAAGGCATATAATTCTAATGGGATGAACCCCTTTGTACCTTTCTCTGGGTCGCTGCCCCTCTCACTACCATTTTCTTGTGTGGCAATCCAGCCGACCTGCCGTCTGTTGATGATTGTTTTTAAACGTAATTTTACTTCAATCTTATAAAAAGTTTTCCAGGCGGTGGGATATCTTAATAAATACCTGCGTAAGAAATGCGGTCAATAAGAACCCTCTTAGCCAATATGACCGTTCTATCTGTTTGATAACTGAACGAAAATCTGTTTTAGTAGAGTTGTTTTTTCAATATTCTTATTGCTATGCTAATGTCCTGGTATTACAAAGGCGCACGCTGGCATTACTTACAGCAGTGAACAGATAAAGAGCCGTAGCCGTTTTTATAAAATTTTGTCAATTAAGTTCTTATTTTTGATATTTAGTATTTTGAGGAAAAACTTCTCCGAATTTTGTAATTAAAACGATATCTCAAAAGAGATTTCAAAAATCAGAGACCTCAAAGTAACAGAATTCGAAATCTTTGTGACAAATTCTTTGATTTTCGATTTTTTTCAGCATATTAGAGAAATTTTATTTAAAAAAATCCACTGCTATTTTTCTAGTCTGCGCCGTATTTAAATTTACTGAATATTTCTTTAAAAAGTATTACATATTTTTTTTGCTAATTAAACGTTTTTTTACTGAAAACAAAAAAAGAAAATCTGGTGTTTGTTGAGTCGGAAAAATTTGCTCTTTCAGATATTTTCGACACAGCAAAAAATTTAAATTTTTCAATGGCAGAAATTCTTTATGTAATGCAACTAAAATGCATTTGCTAACATACTTCTTAAATTATTTTCTCCAACAATTTGCTTTTACTTTCACATTTAGAAATTAAATTAGTTTACTTTATTCTACTATGTACATACATACATACATGAAATTAACATAGATGCTCAGCTTTCAAATTCCCGAGTGAATTCCTATGAATGGCAGCCAATTTTCTTCAGATTTCTTAAAAGTTTTTGTTTGCCTTTTTGTGCAATCTTTGTGTGAGTGTGTATGTACAATAGCCAAATCGGATGAATATGCAAACGCGTCTGATTGTATAAGTGCATACTTTCTTTGTATTTGTATATTTGCAAATTAAAGCCATACAATTTGGTTGGCAATGAAAAGCAAACAACATTCAAAGAATATTATTATCGTAACAAGTTTGAATGCAATGAAATGAACTTGCAACTGCCACTGTCACTGCCACTGTGTTGCATGCCAACTTATCGGCAACTTTTGCTATATACGCACAAATGCGATTTACGTATTGAGATACGTATAATGATGCCAACTTTTAGCTAACAATTTGCCAGTAGATGGTTTTTCTTTGCGAAATCACACCCAGAAACTTACATATATCTAAGCATGTGTACACTCTGTTTCAGAACTATACCTCCAGTACAACACGTCGTAGATCGTCAAGCATTGGAAATAATCAAAAAAGATATAGTACCACCTAATCATGTCGATTGATGTGTAAAGGTATAGGTGTACGACTAGGTGATTACAATTCTCTACATAATATACATCTATAACAGTTCGGTAAATAATCAATGACTTAACAATAATAAACCCTTTCGAATAAATATAGATGAACTTTTTATAACAAATTGGTAACACGACGATAGCAAATTCGTTACATTCAGATAACAAATTGATGATCGATAACAAAACGATAACTTTTTGATAAGATCTTAACTATTCGATAAATAACCGAAAAACTTTGCGGTGATAAATCAATAACTGTTAAATAAAAACCCGGTAGATCGTCGATTAGAAGTTGTCAACTCTTTGAAAACATTTGTTATCGATAACAAATTTCGATAGAAAATGTATAGCTCTCTATGCCTGATGAATAATATACTAAAAAAAAACTAATAAATCATCTTCAAGAAAAGGATAGAACACCTATAATCCGTCGATAACAAACAATTTGGACTTCGATTACTAATAGAAATGTTGAAAGCTCCAGCTCTGTCACTAAAATCCATATCCAGTTCTTGGGCTGTGCGCTAGGCTTGGCATATGAAAAATGCAAATATCCTCGGATGAGATCTCTATTTTCTGATGAAAATTATAAGAAGGTGCCGATGCTCGGTTGTTTCGACTGCTTTATGTCCTCATCAAGACATATGCCAACATCAACGCCATATATGAAACACGATGGACGGGGGAAAATAGGAGGACAATAGGACCCTGCGATATCTCCTACAGCGGCCGTATGAACACAAGCGCAACTGCGAGCCAAGGTGCTCGTTTTATCGTCAAAAAGAACTTTTAGCACAAACTGTCTATTGAACCAACAGTATATTTGTGCTTGTGCACCAACAGGCAATGTGGACGACAAGGATAAATACCCCTTTTGTTAAATTCGACTGCTTCCGACGACATGACATACAAACTATTCTGAATAACTTAAATGCTAGAATGGGAAAATAAAAGTCTATTGTTCCTTCAGAGATGAAAGCATTGAATAACTCAAAGTCAGTTTGGGATTTTCACCAGCACTAAAACTCCTATCGTGCAAGTATCATTTTCGTAGTACTACCGTGAAGTATTTTGTTGGGAGGTCGGTTGAGCACCATGCTTTACGTCTGTTGGGGCCATGTTGCCGTACTCTCATAATCGTATGGCATTTGAATGACTAGGGCTAAAGTCCGTAGATGCCGCTTTTTTTTCACTACCTCACCACCTTTACTCATGTGTAGACCGGTAATGAACATTGAGAATTTTAAAGCAATTGCGTTTTGATTTGTTTTAAATTTTCTTCTGTGTATTTAAATACGTTTATGAACATTTACGTGATCATTGATGCGGCCTTGAAATTCGCTGCATCATTGGGAATTCGGATTTCAGCAGGTTGAAGAGAGCATGTCTTCATGTCTTTTTGTTTTTGTTTTATCCCCTTTTTTAAACCTAGCGTGCATTTTTACTTAATGGTACTTTAACACAACAGTAATATTTCCTAAGATTATAACAGGATCACTTGTGAATTTGTGTTCGTTCGAAGCAATGCTGTGTGTGAAGTAAAAATATTCAAAACTTAATTCTTAAATATCTAAAAAATGCTTGAGCTATTTTTATTTTTTGTACTTATTTTTGTAGAACGAAATGAAAAAGAATTGGTTAAAGAAGGTTGCACCCCAATACGTTCAGCATAGATGATATGATGATAAGATAAATTGAGATATGATCAAGTTAAATTTAAATGGGTATAAGCGAGATTTAAGTTAATTAGTAAGAAACTCAAAAAATATTTTTTAAAACTTTGACTACCTCATGGAGGTAGTTGCGATGCCTCATCTTGTTTCCAAATAAATATTTCGATTATCATGAACTACCTTATTCAATTCAGTTACTCAAGTTCGTTTCAAATACGGTGCTCGCAATTTTTCTACTGTATTCTACTGTTATGCAACGGAGTACATACTTGTGAATAAAGTTTAAAAAGTTTTTTCATATGAATGCATGCACGATTCAAGCAAATGCATTTGTTAACAGAAAGTATTAGATTATCAAGATGTATATTTGAATGGAGAAATATCAAATGTGGTAAAGCGACTTTGAACAGAGAGTCAAATACATATAATTCGTTTAGATATAAATGCGCCCAAACACACTTAGACATGCCAATCCTCATACGCACAAGTCGATTCTTAAAAAACTTTAACTTCTCGGCTTTATTCATCCAGATGTCTACAAAAATATAAAATGTATGCACAAATACATATATTTAGCATGAAAGAATATTATTCATTTATGGTAATTTCAATGGTAACCAATAACATTACCAACAAAACCACAAACTAGTGGAAAGGAAGGCGTCATCAGGAGCTGATCCTATATATACAAACTTAAATATTTGTAACAAATAACAGTGATGAAGTGAGCGATACGACAAAGCTACCTCAAAAAGTCATTAAATTATGCAATTAAATCAATAAAGGAAAACCTTAAAAAAGGCAAGTTCAAACGTTCATAGCAAGTAGTGTGGAAAACTGTTTTTTAAACACATTTCAATTACATTCACATACATATATATTGGCTCTATGTGCGTACTTGAAATTGTATGAGTAAAGTCTTCCCAAAAACATAAAAGTAACTAACCATTTTAGCTTAAATGAACTTCTGAGTATAGATAACGTTCAGGTGAAATACCAAATATTTTTCCGGTTTGCTATAGATATCTTATCGACGAGGTGTAGACGAGTTATCGGTATGCTATCGATGTTTTATCGAAAACTAATCGATTATAAATCTAAAAGTTATCAATATGTTATCAAAAAGTTATCAATTTTTTATGAAAAAACCGTTACCAATATTCTATTGGCGTGACATTCTTAAAGACGACCCGACAAACCGACAATTCAACAGCAATAATTCGCTATCGATAGCCGTTATTTAACCAATAACTTATCAATATGTGTTGTTACACATAACAAGCCGATGGAGCTCTTTTCAAATATCCCGAACTTATTTGTTTCTGGTTCAGTTACCTCTGAGGTGATTCAATTTAACCCCTGTATGTTAGCTAGGTTAGTCCTATAAAATTTATTTTCCGATTTTTTTCCGATACCACCCTTTCAAACGGCAATACCAACGTCAAAAATCTCACATAAAAATTTGGTCCCGATTGGAGACGATCAAGCGCATCGGTGTCACATCGGTATCCAATTTTATATTTATAAAGGAAAATTTTTTGATATTTTAAAAATCAAAATCGATTACTTTATTTCAGACTATTTCGCATAATTGAAATCGATTGAGTATCGCACAGTGATTAAAGTTCAAACTTTTATACATTCTTCATAACCTGACCTTAACTGCAGACCCTTGTGGGACACGCTTTTACCAGTTGTAATCGCGATCAAAATTTAACTGTAGTATTATCGATTTTGAATCTAAGAAAACAGTTTTATATAAATTTTTTGATTCTTCCTACAGAAGTCTCAACTTTGATTCCTGTGCGACACACTTAAATTTCCACCAATCGGGACCAAAATTTATGTGTGTATTTTAGCTCTTGGTAATCACGTTTAAATGTGGAGACAATCAAAAAAATCAGAAACATGATTGGATTACCCTAACACTATGGACACATTCAGTCTATGTGAGGTCTTTATTGACCGGCCAGTTAAACCTAAGGACCACTCCGATGTTTTCACATCGAACTTAATAAGTACTTGGTACTCTTGCTTTGGTGTCGCCGGGTGTTGCGTATGTTTGCAGTTCTTTGCGGGATAAGAATAACGGCACACTTCGGTGCTAGCAGCTTTTGGTCTAAGCCCGATTGTTAAGAAAATTACTTTTTTTTTACCATTCGAATCTTCGTTTCGGTGGATTGAAAAGTCTAAAGTATATTTGACATATTTATTTCAGTTTCACTGAATAGTAAAAAAAGTGGCAGCTGGTGTTATTTATAAATTTCATTAATTTATTTACTCAAAAAAATGTGTAGAATTTCCACTTTTTATCTACGAATAATAGTCGTGTAAATAATTTTTTGCAAGTGTTGTTAGTTTTGTATCTTTTTAAATGTTTGCACATTCAATATTTGCACAAGAGTTTAATTGAAATTTTATTTTTTTTTTTCCTTATTTATTTACAAATTTTTTATTAACCAAAAGAAAAAGTAGCGCTAAATAATTAATATCAATATAGAAAACCCAATTTTATTTACAACAAAATTTAACAACTTTCACTCAACATTCTCAACACATATCAAATTGACTGGGTGGACTCGAATAGTAACACAAAATTTCATTTAGCACTCCAACGTCTAACAAATTTGGCAGACAGTTTGACATGTGAGCATAAGTATTAGGGATGCCTATTTTTAAACGGTTTTATTTAGTTTGGCTTAACAGGCTAGGCTGGCTGGTTGGTTGGTTGGCTGGCACGAATTTTGTAATAAGAAAAAAATCGCCGCTAGGTGGCGCAAGGATCGATATATTCAAAAAAATCGTATTTGTGGTCCGATTTGGTCCATATTTGGAACACATAATGCATACATGAATAGAAAGCGACTTATGATGTCCGATTTGGCTCATATTTGGAACAAATATTACATTGAGTCCGATAGAAGTGACATCAAAATATTTTGGAGCTCGACGTGGCACAAAGTCGAGTAAATTACTTGGAAGGATTATGTATTGAGGACTTAGATCGTAACAAATTGCCAGGAAAAAGTGCTTGTGATAATGAGTCGCTACATGAACTAAACAGAATGAGAAATAATAGGCAATTAAGACTAAAAACTTGAAAATAATGTAGTTAAAACAGTTTTTTAGTTAAACGGTTTTATTGAAAACAATACCTTCATTAAGTAATAATAGTACTAAAAGCTAGAAAATAATTAGGTAGGTCCTAGGTACTAGTCATGCCCTCCTCATCAATCTAGGGCGTTGATCAGACAATTAAATAAAAGCATTGGACGCGTCAAATTTCTATTGATGGTCATATATAAGACCAACTGAACCTTAATAAGGTTCACATTTTTAGAAATTTCACGCGCCCAACACCTTTATTTATTTGTCTGATCAACGCCCTTCATTGGTGAGGAGTGTGATGACGAATATATAGGACCTACCTAATTATATTCTAGCTTTTAGAATTATTATTACTTCATGCAAGTACTGTTTTCAATAAAACCGTTTAACTTAAAAATTTTTTAAAATTATTTTATTTAAATTCACGTTAGCCGGCTTTTTAGGAGATATTGTATACTTGTATATATAAGTTATTCTATTTCAATTAGTTAAAACTGGCTAGGAATGACAAAGATAAATCGAGATAGATACTGACTTCCTTTATTCAAAATTAACTGAATCGAAATAGGATTTTTGTTAAGCCATGTCTGCTCATCCATCCGCAAACACAATGACTTAAGTAAAATGTCAGATGTCAAGTGTGTAACATTGGCTTGTCTAGACCCAGAATAGATTTTAATAGAAAATTGGCTAAATAAGATAACAATAGGCCCACTTTTTCGATATCGAAAATTTTGAAAAATAAAAATAAATTATTGCCAAATACCAAATTATGAAAATGGATGATATGTTGAAAATTACAAATTATTGGAAAATACAAATTATTTTTGGAAAATATTTTTGTTATGTTTTCCTGTTTGCATAAAGACATAGCCTCCTAGAAGAAGATCCAACAACCTGTCGAAACACGTCACAAAAACTACTTCCATGTATGAAAAAAAAAATAAACATATTCTTGAAACGATTTAACTCCGAAGAGATCAAGGCTGAGCTACTTTTCCAATTTGCTTCTATTAAATTTTGCTCACATGTTTATTCCGACCACGAACGGCATCTCCCAGGCAGATGCCTTTTGACTGAGAATATTTTCCCGGAAGTTTAACCCAGGAACTTCGGTGTGGTAGGCGGAGCATGCTATCACCACACCACAGCTACCGCCATGTAGGTACACAGCAAAGCTTACAATACAAACGCAACTTTTTTTGTAGTAGTATGTGTTTATATGTAGAAGGTTTGAGCGGGAAATTTTCGTAATAGATGTTTACCACTTGAAGTACAAGCTAATACTGATTGACTGCTTTTTTAACTCTATTTAGGATCCTCGAGAAGTGACGAGATAGTTCAATGAACGGTTTGAAGTGAAGTAAGGAAATATATAAAATTGTGAAGTTCTACTACTACAACTGGCTGTGGCACGTAATGGTCAGTCTGTTGCACGGAATATCTGAGCTTATTTATTTCACAGTTCAATGATTCGAACCAATAAGAGAGGGCTAGGAATAACCATGAGCATTATATGGCGCTTAACCACCTAAGCGCCTTCGTCCATTCACATATGCTGACCTAGCCAGCCACGCCTTTGGGTTTCTAATCGCAGCATTATCGTCATGTCTGCGTAAAGCCCATACAGCTCAACACCGAAAGAAAAATTGTTAATCCCAATTAAGTTTGTTGAAAGCATTGCTTGTTATGACGGAAACTCTCTTAGGAATCGTCTTCTGTATTCGTATTTTTAAACCTTATTTAGGGGCAAATTATGTGTAACGCAACGAGTGATCTTTTCTCGTGTGAACCTATTATATAAGGGCATTCAGTCATTTAAATGGGTGACAGTAAGGCTGAATGTCGTTATGAATTTTTTATAGAGAACAGTAGACACTCAGTGGCGTAGTGAGGTTTTCTTGCGCCCGCGGCTAAAGAGAAGAGAAATCCAAATTTTAAATTAAGGTCATTTAGTCGTATAAATCTTTTACGTATTTCTTGTTGGAGACGATCGAGAACACTTTTCATAACGCGAGAAATATCACATTCCGCGGAATGACCAACATCTCTAATCGATTTTCTGGAAATTTTGCGGCGCCACGTTTTACTACATCTATATCCCATTTTTTACAAAGAGACTTCGCTTTTTCTATTGCTTCCTCACCGAAAGTGTCTCGAATTTCGGTTAGTTCAGCCGAAAATGATTTAAGATCACGATACGCTTCTCTAGAATTCATGCCGGATCTTGTAAGTGTTCTACTCTAACTCATCGAGGATAACGCTAACTGTTTGTATTCTGGCACTTCATCGTGTTTCAGATTCACGTTTGACAGTTTTTGTTAAAGCATTGTTTAATAATTTCATTCATAACTTTGAACGTAAGAAAAAAAGATATATGCTTTTAATTATTCAACAACCTATCGCAAGTGTTGCGGATACATGCATGCATATTTTAGTATAGAAAATTTATTCCAGAAATTAGTTATAACAAAAATACAAATTATACAGGAAGTTCTGCTTTGTGGACCATTGGGCGCCCCCTGTGAGTAGCTCCCGGGGCAAATGCCCCTCACTACGCCACTTGCGCCATCTGACATGAAAAAGTAGCCTTTTTCCAATTTTTTTGCAAGCAAAGCATAAGAAGAATAATTTGACATTTGATTTGTCTAAGAGTGCTTTCACATTTTGCAAGTGAAATTAGTTTTCCCACTAGTTGGTACTTTTCTAAAATTTGTTTGCAGTTAAAAACTGCAATTTAACAAATGAATAGAACAGCAAGTATTTATCTTGTATAGTGAAAATATTTATAATAGTGCTTCGCGAAATTTTGTATGTGAATGGGCAAGGCGGGATAAACTTCAATTGCCTTGTCTCAAGTTCCTTCATATTTAAAAAGGCAATATATTGGCTGATTGTGGCGATGCCAATGGCATGCATAAGATTGTGTTGAACGCAACTGTATGGAAACTGTCATTGTGTCTCGGTCATTAGTGAGGGACAACCAATAAAAATTGGCGCAGCCAAAATAATGTATTGTGCTGCTTCTATTTTGCTGCACATGCAAACGTGATAGAACAAAACAGCAACTGCGCTGGCACTAAGTTAAAGCCAGAACACATAAGATTTTTGATGCAGCATCGTGCGTTAAGAGATGAGTAGATTGCATGTGTTTGTACGGAGAGCGACAAATAGGCTATGCAATCTACTCAGCTGTCCACGGACGATGTTGGATTTAAAATCTTATGTGTTCGGGCCACCAATGTAAACGATGTTTTGTTATGTATGTAAGTAGGCATTGTGTCTTGAGCAGAGCTGTTGAAGAATGAAATAATTTGCTTTTTGAAATTAGAGTTTTTCTACAAACAGTATTTCATTTTTCTTCATACGGGAATTATGCTTTTAATTTTTTAATTCTGCAGTCATGCTGAGAAATAAGGATTTCATTCAGCACCGCATGCAATTGAAAAGAATGCTAAATCAAACTCCAGAAATAAATATACAGAAATCAATGCAGGTGATTTCACATTTTTGGTGTGTGAAGTCATGCATTCAGTACAAATCACTTGCTACAAAAATGCTCAAATACTACCTAAAATAGTACGAAAAAATTTAAGTTCCTTTTTATGAAAGTTGAAATTTAACAATTTATTAAAAAATGTTTATGACATTATTCAGGATAAGAATAGTTGAAACAACTTGCTCAATAGCGTTAAACTTGACAATTTGAAAAATCGCAATGTAAAACAGAAAAAAGGTATTATTTTCGGCAGGTTGAACATTCCTGTATTTCATACTAACTTCTTTTTTCCCAATAAACAATGGAACAAAATATCTGAAAGAAAGAAAGTGTTAATCCTCAATTTGATTATCTGTCTTTTACATCATTTGAGAAAAAACTTGTTCAGAAAGTTTACTCAAACATTAATTTGCAGCTTGTTTTTATACTCAGTTGAGCAGAGCTCACAGAGTATATTAAGTTTGATTGGATAACGGTTGGTTGTACAGGTATAAAGGAATCGAGATAGATATAGACTTCCATATATAAAAGTAATCAGGATCGAAAAAAATTTGATTGAGCCATGTCCGTCCGTCCGTCCGTTAACATGATAACTTGAGTAAATTTTGAGGTAAATTGATGAAATTTGGTATATAGGTTCCCGAGCACTCATATCAGATCGCTATTTAAAATGAACGAAATCGGACTATAACCACGCCCACTTTTTCGATATCGAAAATTTCGAAAAACCGAAAAAGTGCGATAATTCATTACCAAAGAAAGCTAAAACGATGAAACTTGGTAGATGGGTTGACCTTATGACACAGAATAGAAAACTAGTAAAATTTTGGACAATGGGCGTGGCACCGCCCACTTTTAAAAGAAGGTAATTTAAAATTTTGGAAGCTGTAATTTTGGCAGTCGTTGAAGATATCATGATGAAATTTGGCAGGAACGTTACTCCTATTACTATATGTACGTCTAATAAAAATTAGCAAAATCGGAGAAGGACCACGCCCACTTTAAAAAAAAAATTTTTTAAAGTAAAATTTTAACAAAAAATTTAATATCTTTACAGTATATAAGTAAATTATGTCAACATTCAACTCCAGTAATGATATGGTGCAACAAAATACAAAAATAAAAGAAAATTTCAAAATGGGCGTGGCTCCGCCCTGTTTCATTTAATTTGTCTAGGATACTTTTAATGCCATAAGTCGAACAAAAATTTACCAATCCTTTTGAAATTTGGTAGGGGCATAGATATTATGACGCTAACTGTTTTCTGTGAAAATGGGCGAAATCGGTTGAAGCCACGCCCAGTTTTTATACACAGTCGTCCGTCTGTCCTTCCGCATGGCCGTTAACACGATAACTTGAGCAAAAATCGACATATCTTTACTGAACTTAGTTCACGTACTTATCTGAACTCACTTTATCTTGGTATAAAAAAGGAACGAAATCCGACTATGACCACGGCCACTTTTTCGATATCGAATATTACGAAAAATAAAAAAAATGCCATAATTCTATACCAAATACGAAAAGAGGGATGAAACATGGTAATTGGATTGGTTTATTGACGCGAAATATAACTTAAGAAAAAGCTTTGTAAAATGGTTGTGACACCTACCATATTAAGTAGAAGAAAATGAAAAAGTTCTGCAGGGCGAAATAAAGAACCCTTGAAATCTTGGCAGGTATTACATATATAAATAAATTAGCGGTATCCAACAGATGATGTTCTGGGTCACCCTGGTCCACATTTTGGTCGATATCTGGAAAACGCCTTCACATATACAATTACCACCACTCCCTTTTAAAGCTCTCATTAATACCTTTAATTTGATACCAATATCGTACAAACATATTCTAGATTCACCCCTGGTCCACCTTTATGGCGATATCTCGAAAAGGCGACCACCTATAAAACGAGGGCCCACTCCCTTTTAAAAATACTCATTAACACCTTTCATTTGATACCCATATCGTACAAACAAAGTCTAGAGTCACCCCTATAAAAAAAAATAAATGTAAGGCGCGATAACCTCCGAAGAGATCTAAGGCCGAGCTTCTCTTCCAATTTGCGTCGTGCTCCTCTTGATTTTTCCCTACAAATTGGCCGGACGGGACCTACATGTTTTATGCCGACTCCGAACGGCATCTGCAAGGCAGATGAGTTTTCACCGAGAGCTTTTTATGGCAGAAATACAATCGGAGCGCTTGCCAGACACTGCCGAGGGGCGACCCCGCTTAGAAAAATTTTCTTCTAATTGAAAAATCTTATTTCTAAAATTTTGATGTTGCTTTGCCCGGGAGTTGAACCCAGGGCATACGGTGTGATAGGCGGAGCACGCTACCATCACACCACGGTGGCCCTGGTCCACCTTTATTGCGATATCTCGAAAAGGCGACCACCTATACAACTAACACCACTCACTTTTAAACCCCTCATTAATACCTTAAATTTGATACCCATAACGTACAAACACATTCTAGAGTCACCCCTGGTCCACCTCTATGGCGATATTTCGAGACGGCGTCCACCTATAGAACTAAGGCCCACTTCCTTTTAAAATACTCATTAACACCTTTCGTTTGACACCCATATTGTACAAACAAATTCTAGGGTCACCCCTGGTCCACCTTTATGGAGATATCTTGAAACGGCGTCCACCTATGGAACTAAGGATTACTCCCTTTTAAAATATTCATTAACACCTTTCGTTTGATACCCATATCGTACAAACAAATTCTAGAGTCAACCCTGATCCACCTTTATGGCGATATCACTAAATGGCGTCCACCTATAGAACTATGGCCCACTCCTTCATAAAATACTCTTTAATGCCTTTCATTTGATACACATGTCATACAAACACATTCCAGGGTTTCCCTCGGTTCATTTTCCTACATGGTTATTTTCCCTTATGTTGTCACCATAGCTCTCAACTGAGTATGTAATCTTCGGGTACACCCGAACTTAACCTTCCTTACTTGTTTGTTTAAGAATCATTTGAGACGGGCATTTCGGAAAATATTTGAACTTTGGCCGATCTATTGTAGGCCACTTTGCATACACATGTATATACAATCCTACCATCAACTGCAATAGCAGAATACGAGAAAACCACATTGGCGGTCGAATGCTAAAATACCTCCAAGAATGTTGGAAGAGATGTCAAAATTCGAAGTCGAAATTTTCTTAAAGTAGATACTTATTTGCATAAAACAAAAATTCTTGCATTTTTTAAGATTTTTTTGTACACGCCAGGACCCAACCAGTTACGAATTATATTATAAAACACTAAAAAAAAGTTTTTTTTATTATAAATATGTTTGTTACAAATTTACAGGATATCCCTGACTTTTATTTTTTATTCAGATAATGTCAGTTAAAACACTACAAATATTTTAAACCTCTATAAACAAAATTCTTATCATGATTTTTTATTATATTGCCCAAGATATCCAGAATAGAAATACATATATAGTTTGTATAAGGTAAAAACTTACCCAATCTAATAGCACTTAAATTTTTAATGAATAGAAAGAACCCCACATGCAAATTGTTCCGCATTGTTTTTGGGCGCACCGTTTAAAAAATATCTCTGAAGGCAATGATGCGAGGGTAATAATACCTGGCAGCTAGATGAAAAAAACCACTACTATAACATTTTAGAAAAACAGGCGAGATTGGGAAACGGGATGTGGCACTTCCCCTAAAGAATTTATTACCATATCGCTTAACTCCTGGACCGCTAAACCCACATTTCTGAAACTTCGAATAGCTGCTAATCTTGTTATTGCTTTATTGTGTTAACTAAATCCAACTGAATTTTTTACATCCTTAGCCAGTGAAGTGACATCACTGGAATTTAATGCAGTTGCTTTTATTGCTAATATTTCACTTTTAGGAAAAGTGGGAAACCTTGCAAATGGAAGTGTGTACCCACAGAACTCTATCATAGTGTCTTGAATGTATATATAAATACGCGCATTGTTGTGCGAACACTTTCGAGAGAAAACACAGCTTGTGAAAAAATCCATCTAAAAAGACTTACTCAACCAAAAGAGAATTTGAAAAGGATTGCTTCAATAAAATTAATTGATTGAAATGAATTTTAAAGGTACTTTCTATTTGGAACAAAGCTTCAATACAACATCAAAATTATTATTTCATTATGCTTTATTGGAAGGCTTCTAGGTACAAAATTATAGTCGGTTTTCTTCGAGTTTCGCATTTAATAGTTAATGTTACAACATTTTGATTTAAAAATTCATTATATAATTAATGAAGTTCATAAAAGCACCAAGAAAATGCAAATTATTATATCTGCAAAGTTTGCGGCACAAGATAATATGGCTTTCTAAAAAATTTAAACATATTTAGTTGGGTGAAATATTTTTGAAAATTTGAGTATGCATTTTATTTTGATTATATTCGAAGTGCTTTCTTTTTTAACTATTTTTTGTTAAAAACGTTATATTTAAAAGTTAAATTGCGGTTCCATTAAACTTCTGTGTAAAATTGGTGTTACTGTGGTTTTAGGTGTACTAAATAATATAGGAGATTTAAGAATAAGGTTAGGTCTCAAATTAACTCTAAATTAAGATTATTGAAAATGCTTATTGGGTTGTCAAATAATTAAAAATTTTTATATTAAATTTTTTGTTTGGTTTTTGTCAGTAAAAAAAACATGGCCGTCCTCCTGTTATCACAGTGTAGCAAATTCGACAAATATGAAAAATAAAAAACAGCTTGTAGTAGATCAAAATGGTGGAAGGTGGAACTTTGTAACTTTAACAATCGATAGTAATGACGGTTTATTTTTTGTTTTGAAATTATCGAAGAACATAGATTCATCAAAACTCTCAAAAAGTTTTCCTTCCTCCAAGTCTCAAAAGAAGGTGCACCGCAAATTATCTGGTAGGTAAGCATCGGTGCAATTCATGAACGCAACATCTTAACCAAGAAGAATTAAACAACAAACTTCTACATATAGAAGCTCCTTTCGCCACCATTGTATCCTCCGCTGACGAATTTACGATAATGGCTACAGATCCCGGCCCAACCATCGATGAGCTATGTAATAAAATAAAGAACTACCTCCCTGATCTCTCCAGTTTTTTCGCCTCGCAAAACCTATCATTGTCAAAGACCAATTCATCGGTGACCTTATTTACAACATGGACACGGCAAATGTCGAACGTATTGGGCATCCACGCATATGGCGTCACGCTACCGACAGTCTTACACCCGAAAATACTGAGTTTGACGTTCGATCAGGATCGCGAAAATGCATCCGCAATTGTACCTTCATTCAGAGCCGTAATAAAGTCCTCAAATCTCTTGCCGGCAGCACTTGGGGTAGGGATAAGGAGACGCTCGTTATCACTTACAAAGCAGTTGACCGGCCGCTTGCATGCTACGCCTCCCCGATACGGCCTCCAAGCGTAAAGGATACTGTGTGGAAGAATTTACAGACCTGTCAAAATACTGTTTTCAGAATTGTTGTTAGGGAGAGAAACGAAATTCTGAATAAACAGTGTCTGCCGAATACCAGAAACCTGGGCAACTCAACAGACAACGGATTAAAGAGGACCCGCCTTCAAGGGGTTTAAGAAATCATATCCGCAAATATAATGAGGAAATACGGCACCTGAGAACTCAGACGTACATATGTAGAAGGAAAACATAAAGAGGTCCTCAGAGATATCCACAAAAAGTCGTCGGACCTCTATGCCAGAAATTTCCCGGCGAACCCCTTTCTTTAAGATAATTATACTGAAGTCGCAGAAGAGGAAAACAAACTCGTTCGGGAGACGCGCGTCACTCTAGCTCAACTGCGGTCTGGATACTATAACAGGTTAAACTCTTACCTATTCAAAATCAACCGCGACATACAAAATGTATGTCCTGCCTGCAACCTGTCCCCACATGACACCAAACATCTCTTTAATTGCAATGTGGAACCAACACCTCTAACGCCCCTTTCACTATATCCATCGCTGTTGAAACTACAGGTTTCCTAGGATATTGATGACAATTTTTGAGTGGTCGCAACTGTTGGATGGGGCGAAGCACTACTACAACAACATCGATGGTTTTGTGTACAATCGTTAGTATCACAAATTCATTCTATCGGCAATTTTTGCACATGATGTATGTTAACACGAACAAAAATAAATACGAATTTTTTAATAATTAATAATGAATGCCGGTTAGCTAAAGTGGTCCCTTGAGTAGCTTATTATAAAATTTTCAACAGTAATAAAATGTATTGGAGGACGAAAATAGACGAATTTCGAATGACGTTGTTAATCGGTCACTAAAATAAACATTTTTTGTAAGGCATAAATTAAACTAAAATTTTCGCTTTCCCTTCGATTCATAAAATGAAACACATGTGTAATTCACGGTATTAAAAATATAATTATATTGACATAAGCATATATGTAGTGGGTCCTCAGAGTTATTCCACATCCAATGTAGCACACTCCAAAACTTTCATTGTATGTATCGTATCACCCCGAATTTGCTTAGACTTTGTTCTATAATGAAACACTGTGCATTGCTTCTTGACGTCTACCGCTTCGAATTTTTAAATGCTTGTTTCTACACTTTCACCGCAAGAACACCATTGAAATGCACTTTATAAAATACACATTTTATGTGGCAATTGATTTCCATTAACCTCCTTAAAAAATAATGCATAATTTAATAGAAATCAATAAAGAACTTTATTAAAATACAAAATGTCAAAACATTGAGACAGAGTCACCGTAGTTATTGAATCCGGAAGCCAATTTTGGGCCTTATGACTAAATATTATTTTGTTGTAGGTCGATTCGAACCTGCGATCTTATATTCCAATTTAGTTTTTTGAATATTTTGACTCTGGAATTCGTATGTCTGATTTCTTCCAATCAGAATTAAAGCACATTTTATTGGGTTTAATCTATTTGAAGCAAAATCCACCGAATAAAACTTTTTAGAATCAAACATAATGTTTTAAATGAAATATGGCAGTCCGGTTATTTATAACTATTTTGACAACTTCAAACCAATCACAGATATGTTAACCATCAAAGGTACGAAAGTATCAACCCTGAATACGAAAATTTCAATGGCACTGAATGAAAAGGTGATTGCAGTCGACAAATTTTGCAACACTCGTAAGTGGGAGTGCTCTCGATGCACTCACAATCAAACTGAATGCTTTTTTTACAGTCATGCAATCACTAACGGAATTTCTGAATGGAAAACATGAAATCGCATTCAAACTTGGCTTATATATTTGAAATCAACCAATCATATTTGTAAAATGAATCAATCTTGATTTATAACTGTATTGATTGAATCATCTTACAGCTCTGGTCTTGAGTTACCTCGATAGTCAGCCGAGTCAGTACATTAGATTACAAACGATTAAAGTCAAAAAAAAATTCGACAGTGTAATTGTTGTTTTACATTACCCAGATTTTCTGTACCCCCTTAATGAGCACTACTGTATATGTGTATCTATATATGTTTTGTTTGTATTTATATGGCATGAGGATTAAAAAAATATTAACACACATTTTTATGAATGTCTAATTGTACATTGTGTGCTCGCATTACATGTAAAATGTTGACACTTTTTGTTTCGTTTAATGTTAACTTGATGCTCATGCGAGCATGAAAAGATGTTTTGACAGTTTGTTTGTAGTCGGAACATTCAAATGTAATGTAGTGAAAAATCTAAACAATTTATTCTCACCAAAACCTGGCAATGTATAGAGCGTAAAAAGAAGTGCGAAACAAATTCAACAAAACGGCTATCATTTACAATTAGTTGAAGTGGTGCACGAAAAATCTTTTTGCTATACACAATTCTGGTACAAAAAATTTCGACAATAATTTTGACATCACCTTTGTTTTGATCCAATCGCGTCTGATCACTATGAGAAGCGGCTGCAAAGGGACGAGGGACGTATCTCTTGGATAAAGCGGCTCGCTATATAAACGCGCCAGAAATACTTCCATTACCGCTGAGCGGGTTGTGCGCTAGAATTGGTATCCGCACTATAAAACCACACTCGAAAAAGAACGAATACAAGCCCTCGGATAAGAATAATTTATTGAGGACGATCCCTGAAAACGTTTAGAGGACTATGATTTGAGGGCATGTGCATTAAATTTTCGTTCCCTATGAGGAATTGGTTCAGATACCCAGCTGGCTGATGTCCTTATGAAGGCAAAATGTGTCATAACCGCCATCCAAAAATGCGATGGAGGAAGCAAGAAAGGAGGATAATTAAAAATTTTAACATTTACATGGGAGAGAGACTTTGTCGCCAAGCACTGACGTTCACGCCTTAAGATGAATGTACCGCCGCTAAGCGAAATAAAAGCAATATTTGATTTAAGTACCATTCGTCGACAGAGGATGAAGACGATGAGGTGAAATATGCTTCAGTTGTCATAGGCGGACGGCATGCCTCCAGTGTTTTAGATGTGCTTGCGTTGACTCGGATCACTGCCAAATGGTTTCGCAAACTCAAATCTCACACTTGCTGCCTGAGTGCACAAGTCGTCCCAACGGAATGGAGAAGCGGTAAGAGCATATCTCTAATGCATTTTGGACCGCCGCCGAGAAAAAAATTTGGTACCGGCAACCGCGGAAAATAATTGGCATGATGTAGAATGCCGCGTTGCAACCGAACGAAAAGACGCTAACTACGTTAAAAGCGAGCACAACAAGAAGAGTGTGTGAACGCTACCGCGAGTTGAAAAAGGAAATGAAACGCATTTACATAAAGAAAAAGAGCAGAGACAAAAAATTGTGAGTGGAAGAAGCTTGAGCCACCAGCCACCAGGAATGAAGCAATGGCCATATTAAAAACCAACAAGGCCGCGGGCGTTGGTGGTTCGCCTGCGAAGCTATTCAAATACGGCTCTGCGGAGCCGACAAGACGCAAGCTTCTTTGCAAAACTTGATGGGAAAAAACCCGCGAAAACGAATTAACACTCTTCGCCGATATTAAAGCCATCTTGGACAGCATGAAAAAGAGCTGCTAAAAATATGCCGCCGTGGTATGATCATTGCGTGATCCACCTAACACACCAAAGATCCTGGGTTCACGCCCCGTGCAAAACAACATCAAAATTTTAGAAACAAGCTTTTTCAATTAGAATAAATTTTTTTTAAGCAGGGTCCTCCCTCAGCAGTGTTTGGCAAGCACTACGAGTGTATTTCTGCCATGAAAAGATCTCAGTGAAAACTCATCTGCCTTGTAGATGCCGCTCGGAATCGGCATAAAACAAGTAGGTCCCGTCCCGCCAATTGGTAGGAAAGATTAAAACGAACACGACGCAAATTGGAAGAAGAGCTCCGCCTTAAATCTCTTCGGAGGTTATCGTCCCTTTCATTTATTTATTTTTATTTTATATGCCGCTATGTCGGAATTTGGTTTCCCCGCGAAACTTATACGGCTGTGCCGTTAGCTCAGCCAGAATTGGAAAGGACCGCTTCGAGACAATCGAGACTAAAGGCAGCTTCAGACTGGGTGACTTTTGTAGTGCGATTTCATTAATTTTATACTAGAAAAAGTCATACTTTCTGCAAAATTTAGCCGCTCTGGCACAATAAATTCTACTTACTCCAATCTGGAAAAAGAAACGGAAAAGATCGGTTAAAAGGTGAATGAGGACAAAAAAAGCAACTGTTGTTATCAGCAATGAGTGAGCGTATTTGCGCCTTGGAAACCTCGCTTCTGTTGGCAGCAAAATTTTGGGAAGAAGAATTCTTCATTTACTTGGAAACCAGCATTAACACATTAAACGACATCAGATTTGAAATGCAGCGAAGAATCGCTCTTGCCAATAAATATAATTTTTGACTAGGTAGGCAATTGAAAAGTAAAGTCCTCTCTAGGCAAATGAAAATCATGCTCTACACGTCACTTATCGTACCCGTTCTGTGGGTGTGTTGGAGTGAAAAGCTCTTCGTAATATTTACGGACCTCTACGCGTTGGCAACACAAGTATCGAAGAAGACCTAATGATGAGCTCTGGGTACTTTACGCAGACATCAACATAGTTCAGCGAATTAAAACACAGCAGCTACGCCAGCTAGGACATGTTGTGCGAATGAAAAATGATGCGCCGGCCCATGAAGTGTTTCTGTTGGAACCCGCCTACGGAGCCAGAATGGCAGCCTTCACTTCGCTGGTAGGACCAGGTTGAAGAGAATTTAAGCTTCCTTGGCGCCAGTTGGCGCCAGTTAGACCAGCGAAGACTTGAGTAAGTAAAAAATACTTAAATGTGAATGTCGATTTGTTATCAAAAACTTATCGATTTGTTGTTAAAAGGGATATGTAACACACATATCATCGAAAATGTAACGATCTGTTATCAAAAAGTTCCAAAATATTATCGCAAGTTTACGATTCAATATCGAAAAGTTATCGATTGTTTATCGAAAATTTATTTATTTATATAACCTTAAAGTTTTAAGTTTTCCATCGAAAAGTTATCGAGTTGATGTCGAAAATGTATCGATATTTTATCGGAGTATTACTAAGTGTTTACGGATTGTTATCGATGTGTTATCAACGACTCATCTGCTTGTTATGAAATACATAGAAGGCGATAAAGCTTCATTTATAATCGATGAATTTCTGTAATCTGTCTATAATAATCTGATAAGTAACCAGCAAGAAGCCGATGATGTGACTATAAGAAATCGATAACTCGCCAATAATATTTCGCCATCGGTTGTGGCTTAAATTCAGGTGCTTTGCGAGCTCTTGTTAACATAAAAAATTAAGTTTTTTAATCTGTACGCTTACACATCAAATTTCCGAGCTTTTGATATTTAATCTGTTTTTCTCATTGCTATCATACAAATTTGTTTCCCAAAAAGTAGTAACGTGGTGAGTGCGAATTTGGGGTGATTCATCTCTTGCTGTAAATTATAAATATTTGAGTTAAGGCAATAAACTAAATGCATTGTTTGTTGTTAACTGCATACAGACTTTAGTTACCTTGGCAACATACTCTTTGTTTAGTTCAGAAAAACAAGCAAATTAATGAAAAGGCATTTGCTTTGCCATTTCTTATACCACCTAAGTTAATCAAAGTCTTTCCAAGATGAAGCATATTAGCCAACTAGAAAACTTCGAGTTTCCACTTTTGGACCTTAAGACTCTGCGCAAAGCACTTTTATCAGCGGTTTACGCTGAGACTTTAACGAAATTGAGCATTTTTCAACGCGCTCAAGTGATCAATTCAACTCGGTCATTACCTAAAAAACCTGCAGTAAAATCTCAACGAAGCTCACATCAAAGCTCACGTCGCACATCTAAAAAACTCGCTACCAAAATTACCGATGAGGCTGAAAATATGCTAGATGAAAAAGTGCTAGACGAAATACGATTAGATCAAGAACTTAGTTTATTACGCAACATTTATGCTGAAGCGCTCTTAGATCTGAATGAAACTGATGAATTAGATCTAGAATGTGACGATAAAAAGAAAACACATGCACGCTTATACGTAGCCATTGAAATTCATAAAGATAACAAAAATGAAGTGGAACAAGCTTTGCGCACACTAAACGCCAATCAAGCCACACTCAATGCATTGAAAACAGATTTAGAAAAGCAGCGGGAAGCGGGTGAAGAACAACTCGCTGAACAAGATGAACACATTGCCACACTGCGTCACAATTTAAGTAATGTGAATTTACTCAATAAATTAGAATTACGCTTGGTGCAACGTTGGGAAGAGAATCGCTTCACTCAGGCAAGTATTATTGGCTCAAATGAAGAACGTAGCTTACAGCAGAAAATTGATGACTTCCGTCGTGGTATAGCTAATGAAGAAATTATTATTACGCAAATAGATAAATTTAGTGAGAAACAATTTGCTGATTTATATGGTCGCATAGCTGAGTGGCAAGAAAAATATGCAAATGAAATGGAGAAGTGTTGTGCTGAAAAGCGCGAAAAAGAGCGTCAAATGCTAGTATTACAAAAGTCCCTAGAACGTCATCGTGAAACGTACGCAAAGCGTCAGCAATTCGTTTCAAGTTATTTAGCTGAAAAAGAAGTGGAGCGTCAGCTGTACGAGCAACAAATATATCGCGTGAGTTGTGCAGTTCGCTTACAAGCTTGGTGGCGCGGTTTAATGGTGCGACGTGGTCTTGGGCCGTTCAAGAAAAAAGCAAAGAAATGCCGAAAAGGCAAGAATAAAGGCAAGTGAGAGAAGTGAACCACAGTGAATGTGTGCCGAAGAACGTCGACAAAGCAAAAGTGCGAGCTATTTCGATATAATGTTGTGTGGTTTGGAAGCAATTTTATGTCGATATTATGACCTCTTGTTCAATAAAAATTTTAATAATATTTCTTGGCTATTATGTGAAGTTCTAGATATAAATTGTGTAGACATAACACATTAAAATGTTTAAATTTAGTTTACTACACTACTTTATTTTAAAAGCACAAAGTTGTTGAGTTCTAATTTGTGAAATAAAATACTCAAGGACTTATCCTTGGTATGAATATCGCTAATGAGGCTTAATTTACCACAGATTACCAGCCCGATGTTATTGTTATTGTTGTAGCAGTGCTTTGCCCCATTCAAAAGATGCGATCACTCACAAATTGTCATCAATATCCTCTAACAGGAGTCGAAGGAAACTCGCAATTTCAACAGGGGTGGACCAGAGTGAGAGGGGTGTTAGAGGCAGGACATACATTATATACATCGAAGTTGAGCTAGAGTGACGCGCGTCTCTCTAGGGAGAACTCATTTGTTACGTCCCTCCCACCGTTGGTGTTGAGGGATTTATTGCAACGTTTTGTTACTTAGTCTCCTGAATCAGCCAATGAAAAATATTTTTTAAAAGATTCAGGAAGGTTTAAACCTTGCCAATCGATTCCATTTAAATATTTCAGAAACTAATCCCAATTGCCGTTAGTTGCTTGAGGATAAGTATTTCAGACACATGAATAACATAAAGTTCATACCCGCGAGGCTTGGGAAAAAACTAAATAATTATGAAGGGGAAAAATTTAAAAGGTCTTGTCGGTCGGAGTCTACCCAGCCCTTTAGGGCAACTACACGTGGTATTCAAAGGGCTGTTAAGCGTAATGCAAAGCTTTATAGCTTCAGAGCTCCCTAGCTAAATTTTCAACCTCGCTACCTGAAGTGAATGCTATTACAAATATGAATGTATTATACAAATATTTATCAGTGTTCCAAGTTTTTCATGGAGCTAAGTGAAGGAGGCCACGATGGCCCGAAAGGTAAATGTGGTCATATCGGCTTTTACAAACACGTAGTGACATCCACCTTCTCTGGTTTACATAAAAAGATATCAAGTGGGTTTTGCAATCAGAAAAGAAATCAGTGCATTCGCATCTTGGCAGCCACGTCGCTGGTGACGTATATAAATTAAAGACTGTGAGGGATTTCGTTTATTTGAGAACAAGCCCTAACAGCAAAAACAATTTCAGCTGATGTATGGCTCGAAATTATGGACGGTGTAGAGAAAAGATGAGGTGGCTCCTGCAGTGTTCAAGAAAAAAGTTTTCCAGAAGATGTATGACCGTGGTCGTGATACCGACGGCGAATATTGAACGAGGTATCATGATGAGTGTCCCAAGCGTCCTATCGCACGACGCTTTTAACTATCGGTTTAGTTAACGTATCATAAATTCATATTTAGCAATATAATTGGTGTTCACACAAATGAAGCTATTTCTTTCTTTATTACGCTGCAGCTCTGAGGTAGCGCAGAGGTGATGCCCTATGAAAGGGCATTGCGCTCTTTTGTAAGCCATTTGAATGCGTTCTTTACTGTTTGAGTCGTAGTTGATTCTGAAATATTTGCATCCTTTGACTAATATAATCAAACACTGCAGGGCTGTTGATATAAGTGTGGCTACCAACTGTCCCGCTCTGCATTCGATAAGAACCAGGTCGGGGGTAGTCATTATGTTGTAGTGCGAAACTGTCGCTTTGCGTGACTGTCTTCTTTATATGCTGCAGGTTGAATTCCACTCCAAAATACATGCAAATGTACATAAACTTATAATGACTAGCATTCGATTTTGAATAGCTTTTATTTTATCTGGAAATGTCATTTATGTGTATTTTGAGAAACTGAAGTGTGTGTTGAAGGAGGTTTACAAAGTTGTTCATTCAGTTAGCGTAGAAGCAGAAAATCTTTATTCGCAAACGAAGCAAAAAAAAAAAAATTGGAAAAATCATTGATGTAACATAGAGAACACGGTAGAAGAGAAATCAAAAAAGTACACATCTTATCAATCCTTATCACATTTCTGGTACTTAACTCAATTTCTTTGATTCTTTGTAATACAAGCAAGTAAAGTTTCCGAAAAAAATCAAATATTCTCTTTTCGAATTGAATTTCTGTTCGTATGTTATATGATATATCTACATAATGAAGTGATATCATTTCGATATGGAAACCTCTACTTAAGAACGTTTTTAATAACAAAATTTGTAATAAAAGGTCTTGACTATTTTGTGAGCCGAGTTTCTCACCAATTTGCGTTGTGGTCCTTTTATTTTTACTACAAATTGGCTGGACGGGACCAGTATGTTTTGCGCGGCATTCGAACGATATCTGCGAGGCAGATAAGTTCTCACTGAGAATGATTTCATGGCAGAAATACATTTGGCGTTTTCGCCAAATCATGGCGCCAGACAACTCCGCTTAGAAAAACTTTCTTCTAATTGAAAATACCTTTTAATTTTCAGAGCTTTAAGGCCGTTAATGAAAGACAAAAACTAAGTTTTTCCTTGTTCTCCTACGCGTTTCGATGTTTTTACATCTTCTTCAGGGAGCCTGGTTTATTTAACATAAAACATTAAAAAAAAAATGACAATTATTAATAGTTTCACAACAAACCACATTCATCAATATTTCAATTACATTAATTTGTATAATTACACACATTAAAATATAATTTAATTGTGACTACAACAATAACAATAATAATAAATAACACAACATTCTGTACATTTAAAAAGAGCCACTGCGTCCATTGCCTCGTACACTGTAATTGATTGCAGTCGCGTAGGCGCAGTTTAACCTTGTTTATAAAATTTTGATTTTCCCGGCACTTGAACCCACACCACAGCTGCCACACCAACTGTTTCCCAAGAGATTTTTTCATAAGGTTAAACTCTTCTACGGTACCCCGGTAAGCCGTTAAATTTCTATTCTACATTGTATTCGCTGTTATAGCTGCATTCCAGAGAAACAAAGTCCCTTACAGTTTAGAATTTATGTGTTTTAACGGTGGGTTCGGTAGCAAGGCGATAACTAATAGATTTTTATTTTTTTGACAATAAACTGCAAGTTGCTGTATCGGAGCTCACTAGAACCATATACCAAACACATAGGTCATACATATTAGTGAAAAAGCGCGGTGTGAGAACCGAGTAAAAAAACCATCACCTCTCAGTTGTGTCAGCAGCCTCTCGATACACGGAGGCGTATCAAACGGTGTGTCAGAAGGTTATGGTTCGAGGAGAAATTTGGACCTCATAATATGCGCACGTTCAGGAACCTTTTGCTGAGTCGACCATCCATCACAACTTGACCAAAATTGCTTTCTACCTTATATTGAAGCCAAGGGAAATCTATACAAGGTGAGGGCAAAGCGAATTCAATCAATTCGATTAATTGACATATTGTTGTACAAGGCATTGTATGAAAAATAATCAAGAAAAAGCAACCAATTATTGGGATACCAACATCTTGTGCTGATTCGCTTTGTGTATCTCTTTATGATAAAACTTGGTATCGTAGATGAGCATTTACCCGACTGCACTAAAAAGATCTGACTGAACCCATTAGCGATGTTATATACTTCAGACTGAACTTTCTGCTTAAAAAAAAAACTTACACTCCACGTTCTGAGACCTTTATATTAGCTGTATGTATGAAGCTGATTTCCGTTTTCAGTTTCAGTTTTTAAAAATAAGCACTGGAAAAAAGGACGATATCGATTAAAGAGCACTCCCAATTCGAACAAGAGGTTTTTAATATGATCTTATGCGAATATATTAAATATTTTCTTGCAAAAATAACTTAATGTGAATGTTATTTATTCATTAAGTGTATTAAAAATAAAAAAAGAATAATTAAAACAACAGTGTAGTGTTTAGCAAGCGCGCCGAGTGTATTTCTGCCATGGAAAGCTCTCAGTGAAAACTCATCTGCTTTGCAGATGCCATTCGGAGTCGGCATAAAACATATAGGTCCCGTCCGTCCAATTTGTAGGGAAAATCAAGAGGAGCACGACGCAAATTGGAAGAGAAGCTAGGCCTTAGATCTCTTCGGAGGTTATCGCGCCTTACATTTATTTATTTATTTAGTTGCCTAGACGCATGTACGCTGTCTCTTTGCTTGATGACAGCAGGTACTTCGTTTTGTTCTCACCCAACATCAAGCCCAGCATTTCCGCTTCTTTTTCTAAATTGCAGTAAGCAAAACTTGAACACCCGCGCCCATGCCAATGATGTCAATGTCGTCAGCGTAAGCATTTCACGCTCTTATAGAATATTTCTCTAGAGCGGTTAAGTTCTGCAGCTTGTTTTATTTTATCCAGCATCAAATTAAAGAAATCGCACGATAGGGGGCCACTTTGTCTGAAACATCCTTTAGTTTCGAACATCTCGCAGAGGCTTTGCCCAACGTTTTTGGCACAACCGTATAAGTTTTCCCGCGAAACCATATTTCGACATAGCGGCATATGGGCAGTTTCCTTTCCTGCTGTCGAAGACGTATTTAAAATTGACGAAGGCGTGATGTGCGTTAATTGTCTTTCCGTGTTTTTCCAAAATTTTCCAAGCCTGAAGCCACATTAATAATATAAATAGTAGCTTCAGCCAAAAATATAAACTTAATTAACTCTATTATTAAAGCTCTCAGCTAAGTATATAATGCTTTGCACGTTTTTACCTATGTTTTCTTAAATTTTTTCTTTCATCTGAATCTCTTCCTTCTTTCTAACCACTGTCTCTCTCTTCCCTTAATTTCTGACTAGGATAAAGAAAAAAGATATTTACATAAAGCAGCTTTTTTGATTTTATAAAAACCTTTCAGCAGAAAAACATGAATAGACCTAACAAACTCCCATCGAACTGCGTTACAAGATTCCAAAGATGGTTCAATCACCCGCCTACATATTTTATTAAGTTATGCAAAAGCAATAAATAAAGTAAAAAACAAGTAAGGAAGGTTGAGTTCGGGTGTAACCGAACATTACATACTCAGCTGAGAGCTTTGGAGACAAAATAAGGGAAAATCACCATGTAGGAAAATGAACCGAGGGTAATCCTGGAATGTGTTTGTATGACATGTGTATCAAGTGAAAGGTGTTAAAGAGTATTTTAAAACGGAGTGGGCCTTAGTTCTATATGTGAACGCGTTTTCGAGATATCGCCATAAAGGTAGACCATAGGTGACACTAGAATGTGTTTTTACGATATGGGTATCAAATTAAAGGTATTAACGAGAGTTTTAAAAGGGAGTGGTGGTAGTTGTATTGGTGGTCGCCTTTTCGAGATATCGGCAAAAGGTGGACCAGGGTTGACTCTAGAATTTGCTTGTACGATATGGGTATCAAATGAAAGGGGTTAATGGGCATTTAAAAGGGAGTGGGCCTTAGTTCTGGTGGACGCCTTTTCGAGATATCGCCATAAAGGTGGACCAGGGGTGACTCGAGACTTTGTTTGTACGATAAGGGTATCAAATGAAAGGTGTTAATGAGTATTGTAAAAGGGAGTGATCCTTAGTTCCATAGGTGAACGCCGTTTCGAGAAATGAAAGGTGTTAATGAGTATTTTAAAAGGGCGTCGGGCTTAGTTCTATAGGTGGACGCCTTTTCGATATATCGCCATAAAGGTGGACCAGGGGTGACTCTAGAATGTGTTTTTACGATATGGGTATCAAACTAAAGGTATTAATGAGGGTTTTAAAAGGGAGTGGTGGTAGTTGTATATGTGAAGGCGTTTCCCAGATATCGACCAAAATGTGGACCAGGGTGACCCAGAAAATCATCTTTGGATACCGCTAATTTATTTATATATATAATACCACGAACAGCATTCCTGCCAAGATTTCAAGGGTTTTTCATTTCGCCCTGCAGAACTTTTTCATTTCATTCTACTTAATATGGATTAGATGTGACACCTCTATTTTACAAAGTTTTTTTCTAAAGTTATATTTTGCGTCAATAAACCAATCCAAATACCATGTTTCATCCTTTTTTCGTTTTTGGTATAGAATTATGGCATTTTTTTTCGTTTTTGGTAATTTTCGATATCGAAAAAGTGGGAGTGCTCATAGTCGGATTTCGGCCATTTTTTATACCAATACAAAGTGAGTTCAGATAAGTACGTGAACTGAGGTTAGTAAAGATATATCGATTTTTGTTCAAGTTATCATGTTAACGGCCGAGCGGAAGGACAGGCGGTCGACTGTGTATAAAAACTGGGCGTGGCTTCAACCGCTTTCGCCCTTTTTCAGAGAAATAAATTACTGTCCTAGAATCTAAGCCCCTACCAAATTTCACAAGGATTGGTAAATTTTTGTTCGACTTATGACATTAAAAGTACCCTAGACAAATTAAATGAAAAAGGCCGGAGCCACGCCCATTTTGAAATTTTCTTTTATTTTTACATTTTGTTGCACAATATCATTACTGGAGTTGAATATTGCCATAATTTACATATATACTGTAAAGATATTAAATTTTTTCTTAAAATTTGACTTTAGAAATGGCGTGGTCGATCTCCGATTTTGCTAATTTTTATTAAGCATATATATAGTAACAGGAGTAACGTTCCTGCCAAATTTCATCATGATATCTTCAACGACTGCCAAATTACAGCTTGCAAAATTTTAAATTACCTTCTTTTAAAAGTGGGCGGTGCCACGCCGATTGTCCAAAATTTTACTAATTTTCTATTCTGCGTTATCAGTTCAACTCACCTACCAAGTTTCATCGCTTTCTCCGTCTTTGGTAATGAATTATCGCACTTTTTCGGTTTTTCAAAATTTTCGATATCGAAAAAGTGGGCGTGGTTATAGTCCGATATTGTTCATGTTAAATAGCAATCTGTGTTGGGTGCTCAGGAACCTTTCGTCAAGATATCTCAAAATTTACTCAAATTATCGGGTTAACGGAAAGACGGACGGACGGACGGACATGGCTCAATCAAATTTTTTTTCGCTCCTGATGATTTTGATATATGGAAGTCTATATCTATCTCGATTCCTTTATACCTGTACAACCAACCGTTATCCAATCAATGTTAATATACTCTGTGAGCTCTGCTCAACTGAGTATAATAAGCAAAATATTTCTCAATAGAATAGAGAGATAGAGACTGACCAAGTATTAAATCAATAAAAATTGTTTGCCTATTATTATATACATATATGTAAATGTAGGTATGTATTGAATATTCACTTAGCAGTAACTTTAAAAGATAATAAATAAATTAGTTTGTATGCACAATTTAAAGTCTTTTCAAACTTGATTTATAACCCAACGATGATACCATAATCCATCTTTAACAAGAGTTATTTTCATATGTCTTCTTCAAAATTGTTGTCCATCTCCTAGGTATGTACACCGGGAGAAATGAAGTCAGTAAAATCAACAAATCAGGTTTGTTGTTCTTGAATTAACAGCCATTCTGTAAAAGTGAGCACATTATAGTTCAATTAGAAAAATTGCTGGTCTCAATTTAGCAATACTCTGTAAAAATTACAGTTTCACAATCAATATTACAGATTCTTCTGTTAAAATAACTGATTATATTGGTCATATAAGCAGCGAGCAACCGTCAATGTTATACAAAAGCATCAGCCTATTTTAAAGAGAAACTTAAGGTCACCATGCTCACACTTTGCTCTTGTGATAGATAATCTCTGTCATTTCAACAGACACTGTTATATTCTAATAGTTTTCATTGGTATTTTAAGGGTGACATAAATAATTGTTAGTTAACAGAGCAGAGCTAGCCGACCACTGTGGTGTGATGGTAGCGTAATACTCCTACCATACTGAAAATCCATATATCAAGGCCTGGAAAAAGCAATATGAAAATCTTTTTAAAAGGTTTTTATATGTATTTATCTTATCTATAAATCTTATAAAATGCCATGTATGCACATAACTTCACACAGAATGCTCCGATTTTAAAATGGTTTTTTGCATTTGAAAGCTTAGCTACGTGAGATGGTACAGTTAATATAATTTGAAGGTGTATATTATAGGGGCGTGGCAATTTTGCCAAAATGTAGTAAAAAATTATAAAATTTTTGTTTACACAGCTATAACTCATAAAAGGATGGATGGATTTAAAAAATTCTACTTTTCAGTAAAACTTTGAAATATTTACCTTCGATCTGCATCAAAAAAAAAAAAAATACTTGATTCCTTTCTTATATCAGCCAAATTGTTTAAACAAAAGTAACATTTTTATCAAAAAATGCGTATGTGTGTTTGTTCGCTGTGAACTGTCCGCGCTATTTGCTTTTGAGTGAGGCTTGATGCGACACATACATACGTACATATATAGCATTCGCTGCGTTATTTAACTTCGGGCGTAGGTTTATAGGTATGTATGGATGTACATCACGACATAGTATAAAACAAAGTCGCTTTTTCTTTCCCTATGTCCTTTGAATGCTTAAACCTTTAAAAATACGCAACAGATTTTGATGCGCTTTGTTTAATAGATAAAGAGTGATTGAAGAGGAAGTAACGGATGAACATATTTGGCTGAAAATTGGTGGAGGGGTAGCTTAGAATCAGGAGACAGACATAGGCTAATTTTATCCCGTTCTGGATAGGGTCTTGAGATCAATACGTGGACCTGGGTAATCCTGGGATATGTTTGTACAATATGGGTATCGAATGTAAGCTGTTTATGAGACTTTGATACGGGGTATTTTTCGTAACCGCGTGTAACTAGGGTCTCGAGATATAAGCGAAAACGTGGACGCGGGTATCCCTCGAATGTGTTTATAGAATACGGATAACGAATTAAAGCTGTTGATGAGTGCTTTAGTACAGGGTAGTTTTCGTACCTATTTGTGAAGGGTCTCGATATATAGGCCAAAACGTGCATCAGGGTAACACTAGGATGTGTTTATACATTATGGGTATCAAATTGAAGCTGTTGATGAGTGCTTTAGTACAGAGTAATTTTTATACCGCTGCTCAAGATATGGTGAAATATTTAAATTTATAAAATGAAATGTTTGTGGTTCGAATGTCTGAACATCAATTCATTTATTAAACAAATTCTTTCTGTTTTATAGATACATTCTTAACCTACACATTCATAATTACCTTAATACTAAAAATATGAACATTTGTATTAACACTAATCATACATGTAAATTTGTATACACGGTATGCATACATGTAGATTTGTAAGCATGCTATGCAGATATGTAAATATGTATGCATTCGTCAGCAAATCGATATTCTGTCTGGTTAATTCTCATGATTGGTTATATGTAAATATTTTGGTGAGAAACTAAAATTGATAATAAGCAGAATTTATTATTTGTGAACAGACAAGAGTTTCATATTCGGCATTCCATTGATGTTAGGTAACCCCTGTGTTAGGTCAATAATTTGTATAATATTGTAATATGATTGAACTGTTAAAAATGTATTGTATACGAGTTCATGATGCGTAATGCCGCAAAATGTATTTCATAGGTGGGCATAGACGCTTAATGCTACAATGGGCAAAACCTGGACCCGGATACCCCTAGAATGTGTGTGCAATATGGATATCAAATGAAAGTTGTTGCCGAGAGCTTTAAAGTAATTTTCATTGTGATATTCGATTTAGTTGCCTTAACCTGGCAAAACTGATAAATGTGCATGCGAAGCCGAAATAAAGACATGAATTAATAATACCCACATAACTATTTACATACGTCCTATTCGATTTGCCCGGTAATAAGGGATGAAGAAGAATGGGAAAAACTTTAGAGAAGAGAAAATACGGAAGGAGAAGGAGACTGAAAAGGAGATAGAGTGAGACGAAAATAGAGATAGATGAAGCGAAAAGACGGATGGAGGAGTGAATAAACAGATTAAGAAAAAGTGAGCAGGGGGAGGGGGGCTGAGTTAGACGGAAAAAGTTTATTAAAATGTATGGAGATAGACCAAATTTAGGGCAGAACAACGTCTGATGGGTCTGCTAGTTTATCTTATAACTTTAAACGATCAATTCTTGTTTGTTTGTATAGCCGAACGATCTCAGGAACGGCTTAACCGATTTAAATTAAATTTGGCACAGAGATAATGTATCACCTTCTAAGACTTTCTACCTAGGTGTTGCCACTCAGAATGTTTCACAAGGTTGCCACCTATTCGAAATTAAAAAAATATTGCATGAGATATGCCGATATGGGTATCAAAGGAAAGATATTTCACTCCGCATTACAATAGGGACATTTTTGGTAGGGTTGCCATTTAGGGTTGTCACCTATTCGAAATTAAAAAAACATTGCATGAGATATGCCGATATGGGTATCAAACGAAAGGTATTTCACTCCTCATTACAAGAGGGACATTTCTGAGTAGGGTTGCAATTTAGGGTTGCCACCTATTCAAAATTAAAAAAAAATTGCATGAGATATGCCAATATGGGTATCAAACGAAAGGTGTTTCATTCCGCATTACAATAGGGACATTTTTGTGTAGGGTTGCCATTTAAGGTTGCCACCTATTCGAAAGAAACGTTGCCAGCACAAAGAAACGTTGCCGAGCATGGCTCGGTCGCCCAGGTACTTTTATTTTAACAGAGCTGTGGCTTAAATGTGATGAACTTTTTTTTTTTGTTACTTTGACTGTTTAAATACTAACAGAATCAACAATTTGGGCAAAGTTAAATCAAAAGCTCTTTGCAATGGATGCAAATTTACGGAAATATCGATTTAATTGACCTGTAAATTGGTTGATTTCGGTTTTTTTTTTCGGGGTAAGCATACACGTGTTTGTGATTGCATATCATGTTTCTTGTGAATTATTATGTATAATTTTGTAGTTTAAAATGTACATGCGTACAGTTGCGAACGCGAAAATAGCAGTGAATGTGTTGATCAAATTTCGTTAGTTAAATATTTTTTTTTTTCGAAAATTTAAAATAAAACTGGCGGCCACCGTGGTGTGATGGTAGCGTGCTCCGCCTACCACACCGTATGCCCTGGGTTCACACCCCGGGCAAAGCAACATCAAAATTTTAGATATAAGGTTTTTCAATTAGAAGAAAATTTGTCTAAGCGGGGTCGCCCCTCGGCAGTGTTTGGCAAGCGCTCCGGGTGTATTTCTGCCATGAAAAGCTCTCAGTGAAAACTCATCTGCCTTGCAGATGCCATTCGAAGTCGGCATAAAATCATGTAGGTCGCGTCCGGGCAATTTGTAGGGAAAAGCAAGAGGAGCACGACGCAAATTGGAAGAGAAGCTCGGCCTTAGATCTCTTCGGAGGTTATCGCGCCTTACATTTTTATTTTTTTTTTTATTTTTTTAATTATATGGTACAACAAAATACAAAAATAAAAGCAAATTGCAAAATATTTTTTTTTTTCGAAAGTTTAAAATAAAACTGGCGGCCACCGTGGTGTGATGGTAGCGTGCTCCGCCTACCACACCGTATGCCCTGGGTTCACACCCCGGGCAAAGCAACATCAAAATTTTAGATATAAGGTTTTTCAATTAGAAGAAAATTTGTCTAAGCGGGGTCGCCCCTCGGCAGTGTTTGGCAAGCGCTCCGGGTGTATTTCTGCCATGAAAAGCTCTCAGTGAAAACTCATCTGCCTTGCAGATGCCATTCGAAGTCGGCATAAAATCATGTAGGTCGCGTCCGGGCAATTTGTAGGGAAAAGCAAGAGGAGCACGACGCAAATTGGAAGAGAAGCTCGGCCTTAGATCTCTTCGGAGGTTATCGCGCCTTACATTTATTTATTTTTTTAATTTAAAATAAGACTTCCTGAAGCTGAAACTATATCCAATTTCAAAAAAATGTTGGGAAAATAGTTGGAAAATTCTCATTGTTTCGAGTTTCTAATTATAGTTTTTTAGAATTTTTTCTGGTATGCTGTTTTATAAAACACTCGCTTTATAATACACTCAAATTTGGAATAAATTTTTGAAAATTATTTGTCCGCGGCGTGTTGTCCCGGAAGAAAATTTAAAACACCCTTCGGAAAAAAGTTGTCAAAAATCAATAAGAATTTTAAAATATCTACGTCTTTTATTTTGTGGCATCAAATTCCATTAAACTACAACGCTGCATATTCGAAAAAATTTAGAAAACTCTTAATAAAAGTTCGAGTTCTTCGTAAAATTTTCTCGAGTTTTTTTCGAAAAAGTATGACCTTTTTTTCATTATGGAAAATTAAAATAAGAAGACTTTAATTTACGAATTTATATAAAAATCGTCACTGCTTCACTCGTGTACGCATGTGTATATTTTTGTGAACATAGACTTACTGGCATACATACGCAACTTAGCATAGCAGTAAGTTTTCATTTAAAGGATAATCTTTTTGAGCAGCAATAGATTTATGGAGCTTTTCGTATACATTTCATTTTGTGATATCAACATTTAGTTAGTTATGTAGGTGCATATATATGTATGTATGAGTGTGACTTTTAAGAATATTTGTGTTTTTGCAAATTAAGCCTATGTAAACATAAAATATTATTTGAGTTAAAAATGTACAAACCAGTTTCATGTCATCTAAATTAATTGAGCTAATGTATGTATATTTGTACATGAAGATGCTGTAGATAAATATACACACAAGAAAATAAAGTGCAGTATTTTCAGTTTTTGGCGTAATATTAAAACTAATTTTGGAGTCACTACTTTTGCTCGTTGTACTGAGTAATGACAGATGTAGACAGCAAGCCGCAGTGGCTTAGTGGTAAGTTGATTCGCCTTTCACATCGAACGTCCTGAGTTCAAGTTTCGGCTATAGCAACATCTAATTTTTCAATTATTACTGTTATTAAAATGCTATTTTATCATTTTTTTTGGCACTGCTTGGGGACAAAATCCACACTCAAAATTTATGTCAGTAACAACAGTTTTAGGAAGTGCGAGCTGCAGAAGGAATCAATTGTGCACGTTTTCTGTTCATGTTCTGCCCTCGACAGGTCAAGGCTCAGCAATTAGGGGCAGCGTGTTGCAAAATCTCGCGGCAGCAAGTAAGCTAGGCCTTAGAAAACTTCAAATATTTGCCAAAAGGACGAAGCTATACTATAATATAAATAGTGGCACCTAACGGCGATAATATTCAGTCTATACGAGGTCTTTATGTACCGGCCAGTTCAACCTAATACCACAAAGTGCGGTTTTTGATACCACAATATTTTTATGTGTAGCTTAATTTGAAAGGCTGGCTGACTGGCTGGCTGGCTGGCATGAATTTTATAATTGATAGGTGGCGCAAGGATCGAGATATTAAAAAAAATCGTATTTATGGTTCGATTTGGTCCATATTTGGAACACATAATACATAAATGAATTAGAAAGCGACCTATGACTCATATTTGGAACAAATATTACATTCAGTCCGGTAGAAGTGACATCGAAATATTTTGGAGTTCGAGGAGGGGCAAGCATAGGTGCCGCAGAATCGTGTAAAGTCTTTTGAAGGATTATGTATTGAGGACTTAGATTGTAACAAATTGTCAGGAAAGAGTCCTTGTAATAACGAGTCACTAAATGAACTAAAAAAAAGAAGCGGTAAAGATGGGTTTGATGGTGAATGAGGACAAAACGAAGTACCTGCTGTCATCGAGCAAAGAGTCAGCACATATGCGCCTTGGCAACCACGCTACTGTTGGTAGCCATAATTTCGAAATAGTAAACGACTTCGTTTATTTGGGAATCAGCATCAACACTAGCAACAACATCAGCACTGAAATCCAGCGAAGAACCAATATTGCCAATAAATGCTACTTTGGACTAGGTAGGCAATTGAAAAGTAAAGTCCTCTCTCGGCGAACGAAAATCATACTCTACACGTCACTTATCGTACCCGTCCTGCTATATGGGACAGAAGCATGGACCATGACAACAGCAGATGAAGCGTCTTTGGGAGTGTTCGAGAGAAAAGTTCTTCGAAAGATTTATGGACCTTTACGCGTTGGCGATGGCGAGTACCGACGAAGATTTAATGATGAGCTGTACGAGCTATTCGCAGACATCAACATAGTCCAGCGAATTAAAATGCAGCGGCTGCGCAGGCTAGGCTATGTTATGCGAATGAAAGATGGTGCTCCGGCCAAGAAAGTGCTTCTATTGGAACCCGCCTATGGAAGCAAAGGTATAGGGCGGCCTCCACTACGTTGGAAGGACCAGGTGGAAAACGATTTAAACTCCCTTGGTGTGACCAATTGGCGCCAGTTGACGGAGCGAAGGAGCGACTGGGGCGCCTTGTTGTACGGCCATAACCGTTTAGATGGTTAAGTGCCAGTTAAGTAGGTAAATGAACTAAATAGAATGAGAAATAATAGGCAATTAAATAAAGACTAAAAACTTGAAAATAAAATAATTAAAAAAAATTTTTTTTAAGTTAAATGGTTTTATTAAAAACAATACTTACATGAAGTAATAATAATACTAAAAGCTAGAAAATAATTAGTTAGATCCTATGTACAGGTCATCACACCCATCATAATTTCATAATCATTTTTGATCATATTTTAGAACATTTTTCAATCATATTAAATGATGTTTTGCAATCATTTGCGAGTACGGATATGAATCACCTTTCCTCCATATATACATAATTAAATACTATATAATAATCATATTTCATCAGCGGATGAAAGCATCCGGAACCGCAGGTAATTGGCAATAATTAACTTGACCGATGTTCACACACGACTACAACATCCAACATCATCTATGTTCATTATCCTAAATAACGGTAACGTGGCGTCTTTGATAATCGTAACTAATGAGGGATGTTGAAGCCGGGTCCAGGCATATCTAGCTTAACGTACCAGCGATTCAAACACCATAAAACTTCCGTACACCGGTTTTATACAGTAAGCCTTTTCTGGGAAGACGCATCTGGAGAAATGCTAGGGGCATCTTCGGTTAGGAACAGCAAATACTATATTTCTTTAAGTCTTGAATGTGTCTTGTATATTTATAACTTTTTTGCAATTTATAATTAAACAAGTAAGGAAAGCTAAGTTCGGGTGTAACCGAACATTACATACTCAGTTGAGAGCTGTGGAGACAAAGTAAGGGAAAATCACCATATTGTAAAAAGAACCTAGGGTAACGCTGGAATGTGTTTGTATGACATATGTATCAAATGGAAGGTATTAAAGAGTATTTTAAGAGGAAGTGGGCCATAGTTTATAGATGGACGCCATTTAGGGATATCGCCATAAAGGTGACCAGGCCTGACTCTAGAATTTGTTTGTACGATATGAGTATTGAAATGTGTTAATGATAATTTTAAAAGGGAGTGGGCCTTAGTTCTATAGGTGGATGCCTTTTCGAGATATCGCCATAAGGGTGGACCAGGGGTGACTCTAGAATTTATTTTGTACGATATGGGTATCAAATGAAAGGTGTTAATGAGTATTTTAAAAGGGCGTGGGCCTAAGTTCTATAGATGGACGCCTTTTCAAGATATCGCCATAAAGGTGGACCAGGGGTGACTATAGAATTTGTTTGTACGATATGGGTATCAAATGAAAGGTGTTAATGAGTATTTTAAAAGGGAGTGGGCTTTAGTTCTATAGGTGGATGCCTTTTCGAGATATCGCCATAAAGGTGGGCCAGGGATGACTCTAGAATTTTTTTATACGATATGGGTATTAAATGAAAGGTGTTAATGAGTATTTTAAAAGGGCGTGAGCCTTAGTTCTATAGGTGGACGCCTTTTCGAGATATCGCCATAAACGTGGACCAGGGGTGACTCTAGAATGTGTTTGTACGATATGGGTATCAAATTAAAGGTATTAATGAGGGTTTTAAAAGTTAGTGGCCCTTAGTTGTATATGTGAAGGCGTTTTCGAGATATCGACCAACATGTGGACCAGGGTGATCCAGAACATCATCTGTTGGGTACCGCTAATTTATTTATATATGTAATACCACGAAGAGTATTCCTTCCAAGATTTCAAGGGCTTTTGATTTCGCCCTGCAAAACTTTTTCATTTTCTTCTACTTACTATGATAGGTGTCACACCCATTTTACCAAGTTTTTTTCTAAAGTTATATTTTGCGTCAATAGACCAATACAATTACCATGTTTCATCCCTTTTTTCGTATTTGGTATATAATTATGGCATTTTTTCTTTTTTCGTAATTTTCGATATCGAAAAAGTGTGCGTGGTCATAGTCGGATTTCGGCCATTTTTTACACCAATACAAAGTGAGTTTAGATAAGTACGTGAACTGAGTTTAGTAAAGATATATCGATTTTGCTCAAGTTATCGTGTTAACGGCCGAGCGGAAAGACAGACGGTCGACTGTGTATAAAAACTGGCCGTGGCTTCAAACCGATTTCGCCCTTTTTCACAAAAAACAGTTATCGTCCTAGGATCTAAGCCTCTACCAAATTTCACAAGGATTGGTAAATTTTTGTTCGAAATTGAATTTGAAATTTTCTTTTATTTTTTTATTTTGTTGCAACATATCATTACTGGAGTTGAATGTTGACATAATTTACTTATATACTGTAAAGATATTAACTTTTCTTTTAAAATTTGAATTAAAAAAAAAAATTTAAAAAGTGGGCGTGGTCGTTCTCCGATTTTGCTAATTTTTATTCAGCAGACATATAGTAATAAAGGTAACGTTCCTGCCAAATGTCATCGTGATATCTTCAACGACTGCCAAATTACAGCTTGCAAAGCTTCTAAATTACCTTCTTTTAAAAGTGGGCGGTGCCACGCCCATTGTCCAAAATTTTACTAGTTTTCTATTCTGCGTCATAAGTTCAACTCACCTACCAAGTTTCATCACTTAATCCGTATTTGGTAATGAATTATCTCCCTTTTTCGATTTGTCGAAATTTTCGATATCGAAAAAGTGGGCGTGGTTATTGTCCGATATCGTTCACTTTAAATAGCGATCTGAGATGAGCACCCGGGAACCTACGTACCAAATTTCATCAAGATACCTCAAAATTTACTCAAGTTATCGTGTTAACGGACAGACGGACGGACGGACATGGCTCAATCGATTTTTTTTTCAATACTGATGATTTTGATATATGGAAGTATATATCTATATCTATTCCTTTATACCTGTACAACCAACCGTTATCCAATCAAAGTTAATATACTCTGTGAGCTGTGCTCAAATTGAACAGACCTACATGTTTGAAGTGACATATCGAATATATTTGTAGGTTTTCAGGTTCGTATATAAGTTTTTGCACTAATAAGTCTTAGAGTTCTATTAGCGTCATATGTAGATATCATACTACAGAAAATTTACACGTGTTTGAAAAAGGTACAATAAATGACTTCTTATTTTCTATATATCATTTATAATTTTGGATCTTTTCGAAGAAAAAGCGAGGAAGGTTGCTATTAACTTGATCGTAAAGGAATGGCTTATCACGGCAGGGGATAAACATGTGTGGAACTTCATTACCCAACGTAATATCCGACGATATAACCTTGATAATTGAAATAATTTTTGGTAAATTAAGAGCACAACATTGATTATTGGACTTTCGCCGCTTGTTCTTCTGAAAAAGCAATTTCTGAAATAAAAAATTTAATTCGAAACACAAATTATTTCTCAATATGTATTAACTGTAGCATAATTGAAAGATGCACAGCAGAGAATAGAAAATAGCACTAACAATTCTTATGTCCTAAAATATAAAGTAAAACGTCCATGATTGTTTTTATAACAGAAACTACGCAATCAGCCACAGAAACCATTTCGAAATAATTCAAAAACTCGAGAAAAATTTTAAGAAAATTTCAAAATTTTTTTTTGGAGCTCTTAAGCTTTTTTAGTATGCAGTTTCAGCTCAAATCAATTGCAAAAAAGCAGGTAAGGAAGGATAAGTTCAGGTGTAACCGAACATTACATACTCAGCTGAGCTTAGCTGCGTTGGTTTCGTAGGGTTCAGTAGATGGTTTATAAATGGTTTTTGATTCCATATCACATTGGTTTGGAAAATATCGACCAAATTGTAGACCAAGGGTGACGTTTTTTGGAACGATTTTCCTTCATCCTTTGTCAAATAAGGGAAAGTCGCCATGTAGGAAATTGAACCTAGGGTAACCCTGAAATTTGGTTGTATGACATGGTTATCAAATGAAAGGTATTGAAGAGTATTTTAAAAGGGAATGGGCCCTAGTTCTATAGGAGGACGCCTTTTTGAGATATCGCCATAAAGGTGGGCCAAGAACGACTCTATAATGTGTTTGTACGATATGGGCTCAAATGAGGGTTTTAAAAATGAGTGGCCCTTGTTTGTATATGTGAAGGCGTTTTCGAGATGAACAAAAATATAAGATACATTTTTTGGAGTTTCTTACAAATTTTTCGAGAAAAAGCTCTCATTGAAGCCGATTGTAACTCATCAAATCTCGGTCGATTTAGTGCGTACTTTTCATGGCAGAAAGATCAAATATGATCTTTTCCATTTATTTCTAAACTTAAAGAGACGAGATATGCGATGACCACAAATAGGTACCAAAATTGTAAAAAAAAATTTCAGTTTTTCACCAGTTTTTGAGTATTAACCAAAAAATTTATTTTCACAGAAAATTTGGATAGTTACTAGTACTTATCTCGCAGGAGAATACGGAAAATTTTATTTGGGCAAACCATTATTGAGGCAAACTTTTGCCATATTTTAATATCTTGTTTTCGTTCAACTTAACAAAGATTCAACAAAGAAGACATATTTGAGACATGCGCCATATATAATTTTTATTTAAAAACACTTCATACAAAATGGAGATTTCTAAAATCGAATCATCGTTGAGTTGCGTTATGCGAATAATCAAAATGAATCAACTATTCGAATAGTGAATAATCTTTTGTAAGCGTACAAAAATCTTAAATCGAATTATACGAATATTTTTAAGAGCCTTACATATGCGCAGCTACAGTCGATTCTATGTGTATATCACCCCTGGAAAAAATTTAAATTTTTTTGAGACTGCCCAGTTCGAAAATTTGTGTTAATCACTTAGAGTAATAAAGTGATTTTTCGCCAAAAAGGATAGACTTTTTACCCTTTTATTTCTCAATGGGCAGATGCATTTGGCATGCCCAATTCCTGAATTGACGTTATAATACTAGACCGGTCACTCTAGCGTAATTGTTGAATTTCTAGTGATGATGCCTTTGTGACATTTACTGTACATTTTAAATCGAATATGCTTGTATGAGCTATAAATATTAAAAAGGCACTTATTCTATATATAGGATAAAGTGAATATGATAACGGTTTATGAAAGCTTAAGCCAAAGATTGTAAAGCGCGTGTTGCTTTGGCAGCAATTTTTTTCCTGTTTCTTTAATATTTATGACCACACGGCGAACTTTCTTATCCCATTCCATTTTCTTCTTTTTGTTTTAAAGTCGCAGCTGCCATTGCTGGTATTTGTTTTTTATATGCATCATAATTCTGATGCGTGTAATTTAATTTTCATGAAAGAGTTTTATGCCTTGGTAATAATATTTATTACTTTTTCTACTTAACTGTACATGCGTAACAATTTTGTAGCCCTAGTGTGGAAATATACGTTTGTATACGCGACTCGCACAAGCAAACAAATTTTAATAGAAATCATATTCTCGCTTCGTGCGTTTTAAATTCTCTGCATAAATGTACAGCGTAGGTTGGAAACTGACAGGTAGTCTTAGCAGCTGAGTAAGCGTTTAGCTGATATTCTGGTGTAACCAGGTCGTTCTCGTCAAATTTTGTCGCACTTGGCAATACTTTAATCTCTAAGGCATATTGAATTTTTCAGCAATGAACGAACTGAAAATTATAATAGGAAAACTAAAATAAAAACTGGAAAAATGTGTAAAAATTGTGCTAAAAAGATTACAAGGTAAAACCGTTGCGAGGCAAAGACATTTAAAAAGTTTTAGTGTTCTTCTTTTCCAAATAAATCTTTGGATTTTTAAGCATATTATATCGTACGTTTTATTGTAAACAGAAATGACCCAACAATTTTATACTCAGCTGAGAAGAGCCCACAGAGTATATTTGTTTCGTTCGCATAACGTTACCCCGTAACGGCATAAACTAATCGAGATATATATAAACTTCTGTATATTAAAATGATCTGGGGGAAAAAAGAAATTCATTTAGCCATGTCCATCCGTCCGTCCGTCTGTTCGCTAACACGATAACTTGAGTAAATTTTGAGGTCTCTTAATGAAATTTGGTACGTAAGTTCCTGGGCACTCATCTCAGATCGCTATTTAAAATAAACGAAATCGGACTATAGCCACGCCCACTTTTTCGATATCGAAAATTTCGGAAAACCGTAAAAGTTCGAAAAGTCACTACGAAAGACGGATAAAACGATGAAGCTTGGTAAATGGGTTATAAAGGTAATTTAAAAGTTTTGCAAGCTATAATTTGGCAGTCGTTAAAGATATCATGATGAATCAAATCAAATTGGAAGAGAAGTTCGGCCTTAGATTTCTTCGGAGGTTATCGCGCCTTACATTTTTATTTTTTTTTTATTTTTTTAATGATATGGTACAACAAAATACAAAAATAAGAGAAAATTGCAAAATGGGCGTGGCTTCGCCCTTTTTTCATTTAATTTCTCTAGAATACTTTTAATGCCAAAAGTCGAACAAAAATTTACCAATCCTTGTTAAATTTTTTAGGGGCATATATTCTATGACGATAACTGTTTTCTGTGAAAATGGGCGAAATCGGTTGAAGCAACGCACAGTTATTATACACTGTCGACCGTATGTCCTTCCGCTCGGCCCTTAACAGGATAACTTGAGCAAAAATCGATATATCTTTACTAAGCTTCGTTCACGTACCTACCTTAACTCATTTTATCTTGGTATTAAAAATGGCCGAAATCCGGATATGACCACGCCCACTTTTTCGATATCGAAAATTACGAAAAATGAAAAAAATTTCATAATTCTTTACCAAATGTGAAAAAAGAGATGAGACATGGTAATTGGATTGGTTTACTGACGCAAAATATAACTTTAGAAAAAACTTTGTAAAATGGGTGTAACACCTACCAATTTTGTCGATATTTCCCAAGTGGCGGCCGCCGTGGTGTGATGGTAGCGTGCTCCGCCTACCACACCGAAGATCCTGGGTTCGCGCCCCGGGAAAAACAACATCAAAAACTTTAGAAACAAGTTTTTTCAATTAGAATAACATTTTCTAAGTGGGGTCATCCCTCGGGAATGTTTGACAAGCGCTCCGAGTGTATTTCTACCATGAAAAGCTCTCAGTGAAAATTCATCTGCCTTGCAGATGCCGTTCGGAGGCGGAATTAAAAAAGTAGGACCCATCCCGCCAATTTGTATGAAAAAAACAGGAGCACGACGCAAATTGGAGGTAAAGCTCGGCTTTAGATCTCTTCTGAGGTTATCACGCCTTACATTTATTTATTTTTTTATGTGATTAAAAAGCATTTATAAACCATCTACGGAACCCTACGAAATCAACGCAGCTATAATTATTATATATCCATGAAAAAGACAATTTTGTCTCCAAAGCTCTCAGCTGAGTATGTAATGTTCGGTTACACCCGAACTAAGCCTTCATTACTTGTGTTTTTTGGGAAAACGCAAGAAAATATTAATTTTTTCATAGAGTTACATTATAAAAATGAGATCCAAAGGCATCTATGTCCGCTATTGTAGTCTTTTTGAGTATTGTATAAAGGTCAGCATTGTCTCGTCAGTCGGTCATCTTCGTGGAACATAAAATGTAAACAAATCTAATTTTCCACTGGGATCAGTTTACAGTAAAACGTGCAATATAATCAATTAATTTTCTGGGTTGAAAAGTCATCAAAGCGGTAATGCTCAATCCTAACTTTTCAGCCCTCCTCCAGCATTATAGGAAAATTAAATAGCATTGTGGAAGGGTGGCATATAAAGGGTCTATGTGCTGCTGTCGCCAAAATAGGCTTCCGGTCTACAAAATACTCACTGGAGAAATAACAATATTCCGAATTCGCGATATGTCTCCTTGTGGCATCTGTACACCATCTACTATATAACAAGGCGAAAATATTCTATGCCAAACAGCGTAGTGAAAAGCTGATTAAGCAATTCCTATTAAAATCGTCCTAACCGATACAATCCAGAAGACTCTTACTTGATGCAGCTGTAGCTCCAAGAAAGATAAGGAGATATCTCCGTAAGCACGATGATGAGATCCGCTCATAAACAACACTGACGTATTATTAAGAGGATCCAAGGAGTTTATAAGCGTAATTCATAGCTTCCGAAAGAAAACTGTCAACCTCATTTACGAGAGGCGAATTCTGTAAGAAATGTGCATGTATCATATACACTAGACTGGTTGGACTTATTAACCGAAATCGCGCCATCATTTTTCGATAGGATTTGGGCTCAGTTCCACTACATACCCAAAAAAAAATAATAATTTTCGAGCCTGCGCGATTTCATTTTTTTTTTTTTACTTTTTTTCGACTTTGATTTTTAAGGTTTTTTCGGGACCTACTAAAAAAATTTTCATATGTATACCTCGTCCGACCCAAAAAAAGTCCACTAAAAACGTTTCAAATAAAAATTTTTTTAGTTGGTCATGAAAAAAACCTTAAAGATCAAAGTCAAAAAAAAAAAAAAAAACAAAAAAATAAATTTCGCAGGCTCGAAAATATTTTTTTTGGGTATGCGTAGTTTAACTTTTTTTTTCCTGAGCCCAAATCCTGTCGAAAAATCGATGGCGTGATATCGGTTAACTTTCGGCCATACAAATCGACCCACCCTAATACGATTATTAAGCAGACGAGGCTGTGTCAACGCCAAGTTTCTCAGGTTACTATGAGGTGGGGGCGTTATGGCCTATAAATTCCAATGTGGTCATATTAAATCGCTTCCGAGATGGTGCTGCTACCGGAACGTACATGATCTGTATCCAGCAAAGAAACGTCAACATCGATAACACTCTCTTAAATATATTTTCTTGCCACTTGACAAAGTCAAAGAAATGCGATCCTATGAAAGCAGCTGATAAAACGGATGTAACCGAATCGCCGTGCAAAATAATGTCAGGTCAAAAGAAAATATTCATTGATTTCGACTAACTGACATATTGTTGTTTTATGGAAAATAATCAAGTAGAAGCAATAAGCTGTTCGGATAACAACACTTACCGTATTTTCCTTGAGTCAAACATACAAAAATTGTGGTTTGTTTCAAAGCGAATCTATACAAAGTTACAGCAAAGCGAATTCAACCCGATTCACCATGCGGATAAGTGTTAAACCAGAAGAAAATTAGTATCAATTTCGATTAACTGACATTTTACTGTGCCAAGGCGTTGCCTGGAAAGTATCAAAAAGAAGCAATCAGCTGATGAGATAACACCATCTTGTTCTGAATTCGGCCGCAGAGAAAAGAGAATGGTTGTAGCTTCTAATAAATAGTAAATAAATAGCTTAAAATTTTCAATAATGAAATGTTTGCTTTAACTATTTTTATATTTAAATGTAACTGTGAGTAATCGTAATGAATTACAATTCGAATAGAAATGTAATAGGGCTGAGTGTGACTACTGTGCTTTACACGTCCGTTTTGTGTTTCTGATAAAACCAGCATATTTATCTAAACAAATCGCATGGGATTAGTTTTGCATTATATCATGTTTGTACGCATATATGTTGAAGTGATTACAACAACACCAACTATCTATTTACTTATTTTTAAAAAGGTTTGTACATTAAATAATATATTTGCTTAGACCAGAAAATTATTGCAAACATGTGATGTTGCCACCATTAATTACACTAATAATACACTAATTTGTTACAACAATAAAAACACTTTCAAAAAAAAAATTAAAAAGGAACGGTTTAACCACATTTGTTGAAAAACACCGAAATCACACAAGAGACAGTCAATGGCAACATAATATGCAATGTTGTTGTACAACTACTTCATAACGAATGGCGCAAATGGTGAAAATTTCATACGATATCACAATAATAATACACAAACAATTTAAAAGAGGTGTCTATAAAAAATGCAAACCAAATCAAATTAATTATAAAGTTGTTGTAAAAGCCGCATATGCTGACCACAAAGTTATGTAGATTATTTGAATTGAAACATACAAATGCCAAATTATATAATACTAAATAAATAAATTACTAAATAAACAGAGTAAACTGTTATGATTACAAAATAAATGCTCGGCAAAAAGTGTGAAATATTTATTTCGATACATAAATGCAAATGCAGTTAAGAGGGTGGATATTGCATGTGACCATGGCATATACGTGAAAAAATCAGCTACATCTCGTACGGTTTCCCCCATAAATTCAGAAAACAAAAATTCAGAAACACATTTTTTCAGAAAACATTAGTCAGAACCCTTTCTTCAGAAGGCAAAATTCAGGAGTCAAAACTCAGAAACAAAAATTCAGAAATCAAATTTCAGAAGTCAAAATTCAGAAAGCAAAATTTTATGTTTTTTGCTGTCTGATTACTCACTGAATTTTGACTTCTGAAATTTGTTTCAGCCTGGAACACACCAACGTCGAAAGATTCAATCGGATTATGAAATATGTGTAATAACACCAAATTGGGTGAAGTCCGTTGAAATAATTCCATCGAAAGGTGACACAACGTCATTCGAAGTGCGTTTTGGACGCACCCTAACATATTTAATAGCATAAATAAAATAAAAAACGAACAGGCAATAATAGAAACAAAACTGCAGCAATTTTCAGCTGGAGGCGAGCCATATCAGAAGCGCAATAAAAAATATAAAGATTTCGTTTTTTTAGTACTATAAATTCAAAAGATCGCGGGTTCAAATCGAGCTCAAGGCCTAACAATAATTATTTTATCATTATTATTGTTATGATACATTTTTCCTTAATTTAAGCAACAAAAATTGTTAATACATCCCATAGCACGGGGAAAAAGTGTCCATAAATACGATATGGCAGCATTGCCACGAAACAAGCCCAGTTTTCACATCCATTCTGCAACAGATGTCGGAGTGATGTGAATATCAATTGAGAAGAAACAGGGTAAATGTAGAAATAAAGAAGACAACCAAGCAATCGCTGTGATACCGGAATGTAGCGGCGCCTAAACGTTGCCGATGAAGGAATTTAGTAGTTCCCGAAATGGATCTATACAACGATCTTTTGCAGTTGTCTAAATATTTTTCTTTATTCTACTCTAATTTAAAATTTTTTCAATTAAGAAAAAATGTATCATAACAATAATAATGATAAAATAATTATTGTTATACCTTGACCTCGATTCGAACCCGCGATCTTTCAAATCAGCAGGCCGGTAAAACAACAAAAATTGTAAATTCATTTGAAAAAGATAAACGTGAAAAAAATTAATTAATTACTCTATACATAATTCCTTCCAAATAAATAAACGTTTTTGAATTTTGAGAAAAATTTAATGTTTTTTCTGTCGTTTGATTACTTTCTGAAGTTTGCCTTCTGAATTTTGCCTTCTGAAATTTGACCTCTGAATTTTGCCTTCTGAAATTTGACTTCTGAGATTAGACTTCTAAGTTTTGACCTCTGAATTTTGCCTTTCTGAAAAAAGGGCTCTGACTAATGTTTTCTGAAAAAATGTGTTTCTGAATTGATGGAGGCACCATCTCGTACATCGAGAATAACGTTTCGGGGCGGTTTCAGAAATAAGACTTTGTTTTAATTTTAGAGTCGGCCAGATTTTGGGGGAGTGTCCTTATCGCTACAACAACAACGGATTACTGAAATTCCTATTCATTCATTACCGAAAGATGCTATGGCAATGAAAAAAAATTAAAAATAGTAACATTCCATTAATTCGTGAATTTATGTTACACTATAATGTAAGGATATTAGCTTCATTTGTATGTATGTATGTTTGTTTGTAACTCTCTGGGCTAGGCGCGCAAAGGAGAGTTACAAACAAATAAATATAGTTTAAAAAAACACACTTTTAAATGATGTAGAACTAAAAAGTTAAAACTAGTTTTCATAATATGTTAAAAACAATAATGGACGCAAAAAAAAATACTAATATTAGTGTGTACCATATTTTTCATATATCAAGCGCTAGACGGTTTTTTCACAATAATAGGTGTGAAACGCTTCAACTAGCTAAACAGTTTCATTATGCCAAAACCATACAGTTGGTGGAGGTTTATCAGCTAATTGTAACTTTTTTTCGCTGCTATGACATTTCTACTTCTAGCGCAGTATGTTTTTGACACTCAACCAGAGAATTACAAAAACAAAATACATGAAATTCGTGTGTTTGTGTGTATGTATGTAACCCTGCCGCCACGCTCTTATTTTGTTATTTTTGTTTATCTGTACATTCTTATGTTCATTTCATTCGCTCGTTCACAATAGTGCCCTATTTTTGAATATGCAACACTATACAAAACTATCAATCAGGTCAACAATTACCTAAGCGGTTTCAACTGAAAGTGCTTAGCCAACTCAACTCGATTACTTTTTATTGTTGCTTTCCATGCAATTCGGTAAGCTAGCTAGTGTTTTAATTGTACTAGTTAGCAACGAAATACAGCTAATATAAGTATTTCTCGTTAATTATTGTTTTAAACTTATTTGGAAAATTATTTTTGACTTTATAATTCGATATCATTTAAAAGCGTGTTGTTTAGCATTTTTAAAGTATATTTGCTTTTATTATTTGATTGTAATTAATTATTTGCATGCAACCACAAACTTTTTTCAGTTCCACGGAATTATAACTTCCCACGTGCGTACATAACTACCAGCACCCATTTTTTTTTTTGTACGTCTGTTTGTGACTGAATTCTCCTTAAACGACTTGACCGATTTTGTTGAAATTTTGTATGTGTATTCAAGGGGCTTGAGGATGCTTTAGATTCACAATTAGGACCGTTTTTATTCTCATCATTCCGGGAAGTGAACAAAAGGCCGACATATCCTAAAAAAATCATTTTTTTTGCGATTTCCTTGAAATTTGGTACACGGTCACTTCCTTATATAGCTTACTATTTGAGAAGCTTTGCTTTTCGCAAAGTTGACCAGGGACCGACGTTTTTTTTTTTTTTTCAAAAATCGAACGATGTGGTTTGCTTGAAATTCAGAATAGGGGTACCTCCTAGAGAAACTTTTCATTCTGTGGAGTGGACCCAGGGCCGACCTATTCTAAAAATATAATATTAGTGGTTTGATAAAATTTAGTCGAGGGGTGCTTCCATAAGAATTATTTGATAAACTTTTATTTTCGGAAAGTGGACCAGGGCCCGACCTACTATAGTAAATCTTATATATGGGGCGATTCGCTTAAGATCTGCTAAGGGGATACCTCTTTTTTAGCTTAATATTTCATAAACTTTCGATTTTACTACAAGGAATGAAAGTTTTATACCGACTCTTGCGAAGCTTTTCATGGCAAAAATATACTCAGAGTGCTTGCCAAATCACTGCGGAGGGGCGACCCCGCCTAGAAAATTTTTCTTCTAATTGAATAAATTTGTTTCTAAAATTTTGATTATCCTTTGGGTGAACCCAGGATCTTCGGTGTGGTAGTCGGAGCCAAAAGAATAGGGAGAATAAAAGGGAGAGCTTTACCAAAAGAAGCAAGTAGAAAACAAAAAAAAATTATATAAAAATTTGATAGGAAATTGGAAAGGGATGAGGGAGTGGGTGAATAAATACAGAAGGGAGATTGAGCAGAAAGAAAATGGGGGTAGACAATTTAGAAGAAATGGAAGAAGTTCGAGAGGATAATAAGAAGGCGAGGAAGCAAGGGACAAGAAGTAGATGAAGAAAATTGAGGGAAGTTGAGGCAGAGGAAAGAGAGTGGTGATGGAAGAGAGAAAAATACATGGAAAAATTCGACAAAACTGAAATAAGCAAAGAAAGCAATTATAACACAATAGTCCAATGTAGAGGAGGAGAAAAAGGCAAGAAAATGACAACCTTTGTTTATTTTTTTACAGAAGCTACAACATGGCAAATATCTCCACTTAATGAGAGTGGAGGTAAATCGCAGGGAGGCATATTATAGATAGTGAGAGAGCTAGTGTTAGTGGGAGTTTGAATAACAATGGACGTTTTAGTGGGTGTGGGGTTGGAGTAGGAGTGGTAGTGGTAGTGGGAGTGGGAATAGTAGTGGGGGTGTTTTTCAGTGTAGAAGGGAGATAGATGTAATAAGGGATGGACAAAAATTGAACAAAAATAAAAGATAAAATAGGAGAGAATGGGTTAAAATGTAGAGGGTGGCGAGCAAACAAAAATCTGCCGGGGACTCTAGTATTTGCATGAAAGTAAAAGCTATGATAAGTTTTAGATAACAAATCGATAGCACGCCAATAGCTATCGGTGACACTTCGATAACGATTTGAAAATTTTCCGATATATGTTTAATAACTCTTGGAAAACTTTTCAATAATTTATCGGTAACTTTTTGATAAGAAGTCAGTAACTTTTCGATACAAATTCGATAATTTTCTTATAACTTTTTTATAATAGTTCGATAACAAAAAGGAAATTTTCCTATAGCAGATCCCAAGATTCCAATCCATTCCGTACTGGTTTCCTTTTCCTTAATACCTCTGCGCCACCTAGCGCAATTTTTTGTTGCATGTGTTAAATTGAACCAAACTCTGAATGAAATCATAAATTTCAAATCACTATCTTATCGGGAAGTTACTTTAATACGGATACAAAAATTTGAAATTTATTATGATTTATTTAACTATCTCCCCCCATGGGGCACCTAGCGGTAATTTTGTATCCTTTTATTGTATTGTCATGATCTACGTGTTATTTTTCAAGTTTGTTGCTCAATTTCTAAATACTTCTTAAGTATTTCGCTCCTTGGCCCTTTTATAAGATTTTTATACCTTTCATGAACATGAAATGGTATAATAACTTTGGTCCGATGTTTGTAACGTTGAGAAATATAGAAGATAGACTCACCATTAAGTATACCGAATTGATCAGGGCGACGAACTGAGTTGATATAGCCATGTCCGTCCGTCTGTCCGTCCGTCTGTCTGTTTGAACGCAAACTAGTCCCTCTACTTTTGAGATATCTCAATGAAATTTGGCACAAGGATGTATTTTTGTATTGTATTAGACAGTTATCGGATCCGGTAGGATCGGACTACTATAACATATATCTCCCATACAACCGATCGTTCAGATAAGACGATTTTGGTCATTCCTGCCGCAATTTAGAAAGTATAAACGTGAAACTCGGTGATATATATTCTAATATATCATAGACGATATCCTGAAAAAATTACTTTGATCGGAGCTATATATAGTATATATCCCATACAACCGATCGTTCAAATAGAAAGATTTTTGGCCATTTCTCCCTTAATTTAGAAAGTATAAACGTGAAATTCAATGATATATATTCTAATATATCAAAGAAGGTTTTCTGAAAAAATCACTTTGATCGGAGCTATACATAGTATATATCCCATACAACCGATCGTTCAGATAGAAAGATTTTTAGCCATTTCTTCCTTAATTTCCAATATAAAAACTTTAAATTTGGTGATATTTATTCTAATGTATCATAGAAGATTTTCTGAAAAAAAAAAAACACTTTGATCGGGGCTATATATAGTATATATCCCATAAAACCGATCGTTCAGATAGAAAGATTTTTGGCCATTTCTCCCTTAGTTTCCAATATAAAAACGTGAAACTTGGTGATATATATTCTAATATATCATAGAAGATTTCCTATAAAATTCATTTCGTTCGGAGGTATATATAATATATATCCCATGCAACCGATCGTTCTGATAAACCCCCTTATACATTGCCATTTTTTATTTACTTGTTTATTATTGGTATTGTATATTAATATAACTTAATACTATGTCCAATGTTTTAAAAATCTACCTAACCGGGAAGCTACTTAAAACAAAATTTATAAATTCGGGACGAGTTTTTTTTTAAACCTCCCCATCTAGGTAAACTTTTTTCCAATGGATGCTTGTCATTGAAGCGAAGTTACTCAAAAATCTATTGTAAGATCCTTAGTTTTTACTGAAATATGCGCACAAACGTGAAGCCGACTTAATATATGCTAGCTAGGCCATGTTATGCGAATGAAAAATGATGTTCCTGCTTAGATGGTATTTTTTTCGGAGGCAGAGGAAGTGGGCGCTCTCCACTCTGCTGGAAGAACCAAGTCGAAAGCAATTTAAATTTTTTTGTTGTGACCAATTGGCGAGCGTTGTTGGACGGCCGGTCCGTTCAGTCGGTTAAGCGCTAATTAATAACTTAGTAAATGCTATTTTTTTTTTATTTTTAAATGCTCACTTTTAAGTTGCTAAGTTACTGAATTTGTTAATTTCCTTTACAGAATACATATATTCTACATAAATGTTCCATTATTTTCCCATTCTTGATTTTCTTCTTTAGTTCTCTTTCCCATTTCACGCTCTCCTTTGCTCACTTCTCATGCAAATTTTGTTCTGGAATGAAACGAGCCACACAAACAATGAGCTTAAATTACTGTTAAATATTTAGGGTAATTATGCCGTTATTATTGCGGTATACTTTTAATTAACCAAATCAAAGCGAAATGGCTTGGCAAGTTTTATTTGATCTAAAAGAACTAATAGAAAGAAATATGCATAGCATTAGCTTAAATAAACCTTCCAATTACAATTAACACTAATTTAATTTTGCAAAGTGTTTATGAAAATGGTTTTAGAAAGTAAACCTTATCGCACACTTCAAATATCAAAACTAAGGAAAACGTTAACACGCAACAGGCACACACACACTCGTACATATTGAACTTATGCAAAACGACACGTTTCAAGCAATCAAAGCAAAAGTCAAACGGGTAGTAAAGCTAAGCCATCCCCAAACTCAGGTAACTCCGTGAAGCACTTTACAATGAGCAGTCAAAGTGACTTTAAGTCTCACCATTACTGCAAGCAAATGAGCTTCCTTCATCACCTCTAAAATTTAATCTTCGTCCGAAAACGTTTCAAACAAAAATTTGAAACTTGATATCAAATTAACATTTTTCTAGCGGACACTTGCCTAATTGTTTGTGCTTCAAAACTTTTAGTTGATGAGTGTTGATGTGGAGGACAGTGGATGCTTAAGGGCTTCTGCGAGATATTTTCGCAATTAGTATGTACGTACAAAAATAATTTGCTCGCTACAAAATGTTGATTTCATATTATCAATATGCTTTTAATATGAGAGCGGAAATCGACAAGGAGTTCAGTATTATACGCTATTTCTTATATTTCGTCCACTGGCTGCCTATTTTGGGGGGACCACATATATTGTAACGAATTTACGGAAATTCCGCTTATGCCAAATCTTCTGCTAACGTTCGAATCACTAAACTGCTAAATTAATAACTCCAATATTCAATAATGCAAATACGGTCTTTATTAGACTAATTGGAAGTACTTCACAACCAATAGCGTGCTTAAATCAAACTGATTGATCATGCCTCAGCTGGTGCTGCTTTTATACCTTTCCGTTTCCTCGTTCGCATACTTCTAGGCGTTTCTCCTTCTGGAATTTACTACTTGTTTTCCAGCTATAAACTACAGATGCACGATTATAGCTTCTCTCATAGCGATATACGCGTGCATATGTGAGTGAATCTCCCACCGATGCATACTTTTGTGATTAGCTCAGATATACACATGTTTTTGTGCGTTTCTCTCCGCTGCTTTACGTACCTATGTGCAGACATAATGATTAATTTGTTTATGTAGATACAAGTGACTGCTTAGTATCGGCTTAGAGATGATAGTATGCCTTAGTTTTGCTAATATTTGTCACAATATATTATGAATGTTGGGTTGATTCTGGATAGTTAAGTGTTTAACCTGTTACAGTATCCAGATCGAAGTTGAGCAAGAGTAACACGCATCTGCCTAAGGAGATTGTTTCTTCTTCGCGAGTTCAGGGTATTTATCTTTTAAACGGGATTCGCTGGGCAGTTCCTGGCATAGAGATTCGACCCCTTTTACATACAGCTGAGTCCTTAGTTGCCGCATTTCATCTTAATGCTTGCGAAAATGACTGCTTAAGTCCCTTTTAATGTAGTAATGAGCGTCTCTTTATCTGTATCCTTAGTGCTGCCCGCAAACGAATTACAGATTTTATTACGGCTCTGATTTTTAGGTACAATTTCGGATGCACGCTAAGCAAAATGTAGATCTTGATTGAACGCCATACCCAGTATTTTTGGATCTAACACAGTCGGTATCGTAATGTCATGGACGTGGATGTCCAATATGATCAAGATTATTTTTTTTATAAAAACAAGTTCAAATATGTAATAAATATAATATAACAAATGAATATAAATAAGAGTTCATAATCGCAAGAAAATTTTGTGAAAATTGGCATTTTGCCACCTTATTTAAGCATTTTCTTCCTTATAAAAAAATTAAGTTCAAATTTTTTTATGAAAGAAAATTAGTGGTTCTATTTTTCCGAAAGTACTGGATCAATGTCCTGCAAAGGACCATGAACATCGATAACGCTCCTTGCCGTTATCGTTACATTATTTCAAACATTTTTTTTATGAAAGCAACAGTTTGGTATTTACGTTGTAATTCGAAAAGGAAATTTACACATTTGCTTTTCCTATGATATTTATTTTATTTTGAAATGTCGGCAAGGGAAACATGGTGCACTTGAGAGAATTTTACCTATATATTGGGTTGAGCTACATATGTGAGAACGTTTCCCATAGTTCATTAACAAAATACCTAACTTTACTCTCATACTAAGCTAGTGTACTTATTGTGAACTTTGTGAATAGTGTTTTATGCCTTGATCCTGTTTTCAGTACAACGTCCGATCAATGTATGACACACGAATTTATACCAAAAATAATTTTAAGATTTCGGGAAAAGTGCGTGTGTTGTAAGGAATCGTTTGAGTACCACTGCAGAGTTTTTGACTGAAAACATTCCGCACCATTTCGGGGTCATATCTGAATATTTTCTAGATCCTTTCGCGGACATTTAGGAATTGTGTTCGGCACTGCTTTAAGATCAAACAATTTTGGGATTAAATGGGAACTGGCTTAGCTTAGAAATAATATCAAGAAAAAATTTAATGAATTAAACCAGGGCGTCCTATCCTCCGAAGATATTTATGTCGCTTCTTTTCCAATTTACGTCGTACTCCTTTTTTTCATTTTTCCTACAAATTGGCAGGACGAGCCCTACATATTATATGCCGACTCCGAACGGCATCTGCCAGGCAGATGAATTTTCACTGAGAAGCTTTTTATAGCAGAAATACATTCGGAGTGTTTGCCAAATCACTGCCTAGGGGCGATCCCGCTTAGAAAAGTTTTTTTCTAATAAACATTTTTTTTTCTAAATTTTTTGATGTTGCTTTGCCCGGGAGTTAAACCCACGATCTTCGATGTGGTAGGCGAAGCACGCTACCACCACACCACGCTGGCCAACTTCAGAAAAAATTTGGTTAGATATTATTTTAAATTTATTTTTGAGACAACTTCTGGAACATTTCGGGACTTTTCCATGATTGTTAACGGAAAATTTAGCATAAATAATTTCAGAATTATTTGGGATCACGTTAGGATAATAAATAAATAAGCGATTTAAATATTTCGTGTCTGGGTATGTATTGTTCTAATGAAATTTTTTACCAAACAACAGAGATAGAGAGATGTTACTGCAGAGTGCTGAACGGAATCTGCAAGGCAGGTAAATTTTTACAGCGAAGCTTTTGATGACAGAAATACACTCGGAGTGGTTGCTCATTCACTAGTTAGGGGCAAATCCACTTAGAAAAACTTTTTTCCAATTGAAATTTTTTTTAATTTTCGATGTTACTTTGCCCGATACTTCAACCCATGACCTTCGGTGTAGTGGGCGGAGCACGCTACCGCAGTAAGTGCTGCACCTTGTGCTTGTTCAGCACAAGAAAAACTTCTAACGCCCTTCCGGTGAGGCCACAGAAGGCGGAATTTGCAAATTTTTAGTAAAGATCTGTGATATCCTGAACTTCGGCAGCTGCACTAGGTGAACCAATTATGAATCACGTCACTAATTGGATTGCTACAGAGCTTTTTATCTTTACTGCCAATTAATGGTAGAATAAAATGGTATCTACAATAGCCGTACTACTCATAATTAAATAAATAATAATAATTAATAATAAAGTAAATCTCAAATTAAAGTTTTACATTTTTGGTCCAATACGTTTAGCTAGTTGGGTTTCGTCAGACATATATTTTTAGGTAAGTCTGAAACCGTTGGATAACGTTCAAAAAATTCTTCTTTTTCAACAATTTTAAGCAAATAGAAAAACGGATCTGTAGATCTGTTTAAGGAATATAAAAAATGTATATGTATATTTATAAACGATATAAATCGACCAGAAAATTAGCAGCGAAATTTTTTATAAAATTCTGCAATTAAATTCTTGTGTTCTTTTTTAATATTTGAGACGAAGACTTTTATAAATTTTGTAACAGAAACTATGCAAACCAATTTAAAATAAAGCATTTTCGAAAAAATTTGAAAGTTACCGAAAGTTTCTAAATTATTATTCTCTGAAATTTTTTTTTTTTGTGCATTTTTTTCCCCAATCAATTTGAATAACACAAATCACGATTTTTAAGTATTATTAAGTATATGGGGTATTCCATCCCATTTCGACCAATTTTGAACCCGACTCCTTTAGAATTGCCTGAAAGTTTTTCTTCCTTTTCTAGCTTACGAAGGACATTTTTCAGAATTTTTTCAAATTTTTTCATCCAACTCAAAAAAAGTTATGAATTTAAAAAAAAACACCGTTTTTGTTTTCAAAATGCTATAACTTTTTCAAAAATTGACCGTTTGATATCTTTTTTTTTTAAATTTGTTTTTAAATGTACTTTTCGGAAAAAATACAAAAAAATTTTTAAAGTTTTTTTTTGTAATTTTTCAGTTTTTCGAGATTTTTCGAATTTCGCCATTTTTTTTTCTCATAAAAAACTTTAATCAATTCTGCAATCATCCCCACTAATCCCGGAGTGGGCCGATTATTTTTTTTTTATTTAATTGAAAAACAAAACTTTAAAAATTTTTTTGTATTTTTTCCGAAAAGTACATTTAAAAACAAATTAAAAAAAAAAAGATCCCAAACGGTAAATTTTTGAAAAGGTTATAGCATTTTAAAACACCGTTTTTTGTTGAAATTCATAACTTTTTTTGAGTTGGATGAAAAAATTCTGAAAAACGTCTTCCGTAAGCTAGAAAAAGAAGAAAAACTTTCAGCCAATTCTAAAGGGGTCGGCTTCAAAATTGGTCGAAATGGGATGGAATACCCCATATGTTCTATGGTATTATCTTAAAATGCATCACTGACGACCATCATCGTCAAGATCGCCTATAAATACCGTGTAAGCAGTGTTACTGCGAGCGATTTTCTTTTAACTACCGTTAGTTTGTCCAATATTGCTTCGGACAACTAGCATTAGTAAAGAATATACATATATACCTATAAACGAAATATAAGTTAACGCGTTTTTATTTGAATGTTTACAATTATGTGTGCGACTCTCGTCCCGATTTTAGGACAGCTCCATTTAAAAGAGTAGATGCCATCGCTACAACAAAACTAAAAGGAATAGTTAGTTCTGCCAATTTAAGAGTTACAATCTTAGGAACGGCAAGGCCATCGTTTCAAATAAAACTTTCTCGAATTTTTACATTTTTTTCGAAAATGTTTTCGAGATCGGTTCGCATAGTTTCAGTCAAAAAGCATTGTTTTTCACTTTTATTAAAAAAAAAAAATTAAAAAGAAGAGTTTAGTTAACGAAATTAAAAAAAAAAAAACAATTCCACTGTTACTTTTCCGTTCGCTGCTGTACTTAGATAAAATGTGCCTTTACACACATACATGTATATAAGTGTATACTAGTTTACTAAATTATTTCTGCAAGTAGTTTCTACTTTGCCATATTTAATTATTTAAACTTTTTACTCAACTTCAGTGTTGATGTGCAAATAGTTTTGGAGATTTTTTATTTCAAATAAATGTTTGCATCTTTCTTCAACACCTGAGGGAATGTAAATGGGGAAATTGCTTTTCGAAACTGCCAAAGTTTTTGCAAGAATTGAAATAATCTCAGTATGCATGAGCTTGCATAGTATTAAGTGTCATTAAAAATACGAGACGAAGATTTTACATTGAAATTTTTATTGTAGAACTTTTCTTTCTTTCAGAAGTATATTTCTTTTTTTAATTCCTTTCATTTTATTTTATTTCCATTGCTTCTGCTATATTTTGCGCCAAGAAGATGCGCATAATATACCCGTTTACATACATAAATATTTGAAACCGCAAAAATTTATATAATTGCTTTTAGAAAAGACCTAAAGTTCAGTTTGGGTAGCTTGCTTATATGATTGATAATAAGGCTTTGTGAAAGTACCCTTTTTCATGCAACCTCAGACCATTTATGAATGGAGTTGAAAAATAATCTGATGAAATTTGAAAAATATTCATCAAATTTTAACAGCCAGCTGTATTGGATATAATATGTATATTAGACTGGGTAGATTTATTAACCGATATCTATCGCGCCATAAATTTTTCGATAGGCTCATTCCACTACTCATAACCAAAAAAATAATTTTCGCGCCTGCGAACTTTCATTTTTTGACTTTTTTAAGGTTTTTTTCATGACCTACTAAAAAAATGTTCTCATATGTATACCCTGTCGGACAGGGTATACATGAAAATTTTACAATCAAATGATCAAATCCCTGTCGGACAGGGTATACAAGAATTACAATGAAATGGAAATTATTTTATGACCAATCTTGAAAATGTTTGCAGACAACAATGTTTGCCTTATTTGTAAGCATTTGGTAAAATGTATAGCTACTAGCTCTTAAAATAAGGAACAAATGACGAAAACACTCTTATTTGAGAAAGCATTCATATGGGATATATAAGCTATAGTGGTTCGATCCGCTTTGTTTCGGCAAACTATTAATCGGACACCAAAGCATGGCTGCTCACTAAATTTCATCTCAAAAATTTAGGGCCAAGTTTGCGTTTAAAGGGTCAAAAAGACATACAGAGAGACGGGTATGGCTATATCCACTCGACTAACCAACTCATTCTAATCATTGTGCTTTACTTATTAAACTCAATAGACCATCGTATTTTAGTTAAAAGTTTAAAACAAGGCCTATGTACGCATGAAGTTTAATGTGAAAATAAATGTTTTTAAGCTAACTAGAGCTCGCCTAGCACTTGGATGTATAAAACTACACATGATATTTCCCTTAGAGATCTACATATATTTATATTATACTAGAGTACCAATCAGACTTTGTTCTGCACGAAATGGGTTTGCATGCATTTGAAAACTGAGCCTCACTTCCCGTCTTCACTACCTATTCCATTCTCTTCTATCCTATCTTCCATTTTTCTTGTAATTCTTGTCCATCCCCTACTCCATTTGTCGCCTCCAACTCTCCAATCGCACTTCCGATACCACTCCCTCAAACACTCCTACTTCCGCTGTACTTCGCGTTCTTATTTCCACTTCTAGGCCAAGTCCCACTCCAACTACAACTCCGTCTCCCATTCTCTCCCTCTCTCTCACTACAATTTTCTCGTATATGGAATCTTTATAGCAAATATCGAATACCTGTTTCACCTGGCCCACCGATTTTTAATATATTTGTTTGCATAAACCTTTACGAAGCTTTATGAAACTATTGATAGAATCGCTTTCAATTTTATAAATAAGATAAAGACAGATAATGGACAAATTCTCCTGCCCGATAATATTCCTACCTGCTATGTTTTAACTCTAGCAGAAACAGATGCATTTGTTTTATTGTAGCCTTTTCCAAAAAAAATTTGCTTCTTGCCTCTCCCCCTTTCTCTCCATATTTGATCCTGATCTCTCCTAAGTATCTTCCCATTTTACGTTCTCTATTCATTCTCCTTCCTCAAACTTCCTTTATTGTTGTTCAACTCCTTCCTTTCACATGCTTCCTATTCTTCCCATCTTCCCGTCGCACTGTTTTAATTTTTATCTCTCTATTTTCCTCTTTCGAAAGGCTACTCAAACAATACATTTCAAACAAAGTGCACCTACAATGAGATTTCATTGAATAGGTAGGCCCCTCGCGGGATGAAAAGTTTCTCAAATATTATCTTTAACCCTGTACTGAATTTCAAAAAAATTTCACCACAAATAAGATTTTTTGGAATATTTTGGTCCCTAGTCTGATTCTCGGAATGTAAAGTTCCTCAAACAATGAGCTAATCACGGAAGTCTCGTAATCCCAAATTTCAAGCTAATCGCACTATACATTTTTTTATTTAGAATAGTTGGCCCGTGGTCCACCTCCCGCAATGAGACGTTGCTCAAATAAAGAGCTAGTGAGGCAAGTACTGCTATACTAAGGTGCAAGTAAATCGCAATATAAACTGTTTTATTTAGAATTCATCGGCGCCTGGTCGGTGTAATAAGTTTCTCAAATACCATCTTTGTGAAAGAGGTACCCCTGTACCCAAATTCAAGCGAATCGCATCATAAATAAGATTTTTTGGAATGAGTCGGTCCACTTTCCTCATGGAAAAGTTATTTAAATAAAGAGATAGTCATGGAAATACCCATATACCAAATTTCAAACAAATCGCACCATACCTTATTTTATTTAGAATAGCTCGGTCTGATCCACTTTCCGGGTCCACTTTTGTCTCCGTGAAAATCATCCCAATACTTAATGGAATATTCTAAAAAAAAAAATACTTGCGAAATCGGTGTGAGAGTTCTAGAGTTTTGTGCTTAGCAATACATTCAGCGACTCATTATTATATAATAGAATAGACATTTCACTTTTCTGGACAAGTTTTTGTCTAGTTTTGAAGTGGATTTGGAGGAAAATCCTTAATCTTGCTGGAACTTGGTGCGATCGAAAAAAGGCTCACCTAATATTCCAATCTACGTCAAATTTTATAGCATTAATTTAAGTAGCTTATCGGATAAGCCTTTGTGTCTGGTGTTGGAGGGATGACCACTTGTGTAGGGTGGATCTAAAGTATAGCTAATGGGCGCGCAACGATTATTAGCACTTCCTACTTCGACCATCTAAGCCACCCTCAGATAATTTGGCACATACCCATAGTTAAAGTAAAATAAGTATTAAATTAAACTGAAGTTTTTTTTTTTTTGTTTTTTTATAGAAAGCTCATAAGAAAACAACGTCACCAAAATTTAGAACCAATTTGATTTAAGCTGTGACTATGCACCTTAGCATTTAATTCGCTCAGTGGAGACTGCATAGCATATATCGGCTGTAGGCAAGACAAACTTATGATGACATCAACGTCATAACGTCTAGATAGGCTTCAACTTTAATTGAGCTCATTACTTTGCGAAAAATTTTCATGAGGTTATGGGGAGTTGGGAACCCTAACGAAATACAATAAAGAAACTCCTCAGATAGTGGACCACTTGAGCAGGGTGGGTTATGAACGTGTATTGCTCGGACCTGCAGTACACACCCAGTGTCGGCTGTCGAAGCTACGGTCCCAACCTGTGTACTTATGTATTTAGATCTGTGAAGCATCCAAGAGATTTAGGTTTCTCAAACATGACGACATACATATGTAAACCTTATAACGTCTGTAATCTAACTCAGTAACTAGGTTTAAAAGAAACAGTTAAATTAGCAATTATTTTCCATTTTTGTACAAACATATATTTAAGTATATTATACAACTGCAATCCTGTATCCCTCTTTGTTGTAAACAAAAGCTAAACAAATCTAACAAACCTGGCGCAGGATTGTACGTGTCTCTTTTTTGTTGTGCATATGCCATCTAGCGATCGCATGTTCAAGCATAGTCCACAAATTTACATGCACAATGAGGTGGTTCGTTCACTGTATGCGGTACACATGCACGATATGATTTTAGTTCGACTGTATTCGTCACATAAAAACGACTTTTTGAGATAGACGTTTGTGCATTGGAGTGACAATTGAGTGCAGTAATTTTCTTCTGTTTGTTTTGGGAAGTAACAATTTTTCACAACTTTAAGTTATTAAAAAAATACAAAATAAAGAAATAATAATAGAAAAAATTATTAAAAAAAAACATTAAATGAAAGTGTGAAGAGTGAGTATAGAAAAAACAAAACTTTTGTGAAGTGCAGCAAAGCAAAAAAACGAATTGCTCTACAATTTAAAGCTTGCATAGCAAATTTGAGAGAGCTGTAGCATACATTTGGTGTTGTTGTATTACATTTTTTGTGCGGTGGTGTCTGAAGAAACCGGTGAAAATTGAAAGAAGCAAGAAAATTATTCATCCCAGTTCGGTGAAAAAGCATATTTGAAAAAAAAAAAAAAAGTAGTAAAGTGAATTGGAAAAAAAAATATAAAAGCATAGATTGCAAATTATATACAAATAAATTATATACGATGCAATGACTATTTTTACTGATTTGACTGAGAAAAAACTGTTAACTGATTAAAGGTAAGTGATCAGTACTAAATTTAAACAGGTTGATTTGTTAAAACATTTATATCATTTAGTTTGACAAATTTGTACTTTTTTTATTATTATTACTTTTTTATTGAAAATTAATCAATTTAATATTTTATATATTTTGTACGTGTTTTTTTTAGATATTTGACTTTTTTAATTTAACAAGCGTTGTTTGTATTATACATATGCAGATATTACAGGCATGCTATTTCTTGTTTGCAATTACTTTGAACGATGTATGCATGTTGATACTTTGTTGCTATTGTAGTATGACATGATCGTCGATCAAATTTCATTTTAAATACAAAAAAGGTGTGAGGTCGAAATACTCGTGAATTTCGATTTGTAACCAGAGAGGCGTGTGTTTGTAAACTATGTTTTTTGCAGCTAGAGCTTGTCTAGTAACAAAAGTAGTTTCATGCTGTTTGAGGAGCTCTTCGTCGGCTTCTTGTCGCTAAAAAAGTATATTGAAGTTTTATACGTGTGGTGTTTATAATAAACCTATAAGCCGATGTTAACAAATCGATAACATGCCGACAACGAAATGGTAACACTGCGATAAGAAATCAATAACTTTTCAATAACAATTAGATACAAACAAAATCGGTAATTTTTTATAACACGTCGATAACGAATTGATAACATTCGACAAACAAATCTATAAGTTTCCTAAAACAAATTGATATCAGTTTTATAACATATTGTCACGGATATTAGCATCACTAAGCTATACCATCACTAAGGCGATGCTAAGGCCATGCCAAGCAGTATTTACGTCAATAATCAAATCATGTATACACATATATAAGGCAGCCGAAAGAGAGGTCACACACAGATGCGTTTACTTTTACGCCTATGTGTGTGCGAGAGACTGTAAACTACAAACTCACATACATCTGAGAGACGCTGAAAAGTAGAAAATTGTAAACAAGTAGAAACTATATGGGAACTATAAACACTCGAAATAGTTGGTAAGTTCTGGAAATAGAAGAGCCTAGATGTATGCAGCGTAAACTATAAAAGCGGCACAAGCGAGTAAAAAGGAATTCAGTTTGATTTGAGCTGTCAAGCAGTTTCGATTAAGCGATATCTAGCGAGCAATAGCAGTATTATTTTGATAGTAGAGTTTCAATCAGTTTGGTTATTAAGCAGGCTTTTCGTTGCAAACTTTGAGTGTAATTGTGAAGTACTTTAATAAAGGCCATTTTTCCATTACTCAATATTGGAGTTATTTATTCAACAGTTTAGTGATTCGAACTCAACAGAAGATTGCAAATAAGAGGATTTGTAAATAAATTCGTTACAATTGGTGTCAGAAGAGGAATTGTTGAATAAATTCCAGAGGACAACAAGGACATGGCAAAGTTCAGTGAATTAAAGATCCAGCAACTAAAGAAGGAGTTGGAGAACCGTGCACTGAATACAAGCGGCGTTAAACACGAACTTCAGGCACGGCTAAGAGAGGCAATGGAAGCAGAAGGAATTGATGTGGAAGAGTATGTCTTTCATCTTGATGTCGAGGAGACAACAAAAATTTAAGAGAAAAACGAAACATCGCAGACGGTTACCAGCACAGACTTGAACATGATATTGGCTGCAATATCTGCACAAACATCGACAGTAGCATCAATGTCGTCACAAATGTCATCACAACTGGAAGAGCAGAAGACATATATGGCATCACAACTGGAAGAACAGAAGACATATATGGCATCCAAGATGGAAACTCAACTGGAAGAACAGAAACCGTATATGTCATCTCAACTGGAATCGCAGGAGAACCGTATAACATCGAAGATTGAAGCACAAGAGGCACGAATATCCGAAATGTCGGCACAAATATCAGCGCAGATCTCTGCTCAACTGGAAGAGCAAGAAGGACGTATTTCCTCGAAGTTGGAGGCGCAAGATACAAAAATTTCACAGTTTGAAGAAAAGATCGAGGCCGAGCTGGATGCTTTGAGAGGACGTATCGAGCAGTTGCAGCTAAATCTCCCAGCAGTTTCAACGAGTAATCCAAAAGTAAAAACACCATCCTTTTACGGTTCTGTTCCTTTTCAGGTCTTTAAGCTACAGTTTGAGAAGACCGCAGCAGTGAACCAATGGAATGCTGAAGATAAAGTTGCAGCTCTGTTCGTGGCACTGAAAGGGCCTGCCGCGGAAATCTTACAGACCATCCCAGAGTACGAGCGGAACTACTACGAAACATTGATGAGCGCTCTAGAGAGACGATACGGAACTGAGCATAGGAGACAGATATACCAAATGGAGTTGCTGAACCGCTTCCAGAGGCCTGGTGAAACATTGCAAGAGTTTGCGTCGGATATTGAAAGGCTAGCACATTTAGCGAATGCGGACGCACCCGTGGAATACACTGAAAGGGTAAAAATTCAGAGCTTTATAAATGGCATACGGGACGCCGAAACAAAGCGAGCTACATACGCAAACCCAAAGCCAACATTCGCAGAAATGGTGTCACAAGCTCTGATTCGGGAAACAGCGTCGCTTCTGTGTAAGCCAGTTTTCAAAGCACGCCGTGTGGAAGTAGAAAGGCCAGAGTGGGTAGACACAATTTTGGAAGCACTGAAGGGATCTCAACAGAAGAATGCCGGAGTTATTAAATGTTTCAAGTGCAGCAACCCAGGTCACATTGCACGTGATTGCGATCTTGGTCCTAATAGTTCCAACAATGTGGGTGGCCGTAAACTCAAAGCTGGCGGAAATGAGCAAGAGCGTGTCGAATGTAAAGAACGAAAACTTGCCCCGGCTATTGAATGTCCTGTGATATCTGTGTCGCAAATTGGAAGGAAATCAGGCAGTCTTACCGTCAGAGGGAATGTGGATGGTAAAGAGCGTGTACTGACTGTAGATACGGGGGCATCTCATTCCTTGATTCGATCTGATTTGGTCTACAGGAGAGTAAAGTCATTACCTGGAGCAAGGTTGCGTACGGTCACAGGCGAATATAATCAAGTCCAAGGCGAAGTGGTATGTGAGGTATTAATTGGGAAAGTCATGGTTCTACACAAATTCGTTGTGGCGGAGATCGTTGATGAAGTCATATTGGGAGTGGACTTGTTGGTTGACCATGACGTCAGGATCGATATGCGGAGAAAAATTATGCGCTATAAGAACCAGGACATACCACTTAACTTTAGTTTGGAAAAAGGGTTCAGCAGTAATCGGGTACTGGTGGAAAAGACTCGACAAAGACCACGAAAGTCAAAGGCAAAAGTTGATAGATCGAATGGGCCAAATAAATCAAAATCAAAAGTACCTGCGAGAGAAACACTGGCATTGACAAAACCTAAAAGACGCAGGAAAACGAAGCAACGAATTTCCGAGAAAGAATGCGAGGGTAGTTTCAAGCCGGAGCGCACTACTGTTGTGAAATGTGGGAACGATACCGATTATGCAAAGCAAATCCGTCCAGCGCAAGCTCTACGAAGTGATTCATTGACCAAACAACAGAGTGTGAAGGAACGGCCCAGGGTAATGAGTAGTAAGATGAAACACTGGCATGACAAGAACTTTAATTCGGAAGGTTTCTTGGCGGGAGATTTGGTACTGTTAAACAACCCTCACCGGCGGAAAGGTGTTCCAGCCAAATTTCGGTGCAGTTGGGAAGGCCCGTACAAAGTTGTGAACAAGATCAGTGATACCATCTACCGCACACAAACCACAGGGAAACCACGGATTAGAAGAGTGGTACATTTGGAGATGCCAGCGGCAGTTAGATCGGGAGATTTGTCTGATTGGGACGATCAGACTTAGGTGGAGGGCAGTGTCACGGATATTAGCATCACTAAGCTATACCATCACTAAGGCGATGCTAAGGCCATGCCAAGCAGTATTTACGTCAATAATCAAATCATGTATACACATATATAAGGCAGCCGAAAGAGATGTCACACACAGATGCATTTACTTTTACGCCTATGTGTGTGCGAGAGACTGTAAACTACAAACTCACATACATCTGAGAGACGCTGAAAAGTATAAAATTTTAAACAAGTAGAAACTATATGAGAACTATAAACACTCGAAATAGTTGGTAAGTTCTGGAAATAGAAGAGCCTAGGTGTATGCAGCGTAAACTATAAAAGCGGCACAAGCGAGTAAAAAGGAATTCAGTTTGATTTGAGCTGTCAAGCAGTTTCGTTTAAGCGATATATAGCGAGCAATAGCAGTATTATTTTGATAGTAGAGTTTCAATCAGTTTGGTTATTAAGCAAGCTATTCGTTGCAAACTTTGAGTGTTATTGTGAAGTACTTTAATAAAGGCCATTTTTCCATTATTCAATATTGGAGTTATTAATTCAACAGTTTAGTGATTCGAACTCAACAGAAGATTGCAAATAAGAGGATTTGCAAACAAATTCGTTACAATATCAATAACTTTCCGATGAGTATTCGAAAACTTTCTGAAAGCAAACCGATAACTTTTCAATAAGAAATCGGTAAGGGTTAGGTTGGACTGGCCGGTCCATGAGGACCTCACATAGACTGAATAACGACCAAACTGAAAAACTCTATCAAAGACCAGGACGTATGTTATAAAATAACTCTGTCCTCTTGGCAAATCGGTAAAAGTCCGTAAACTAATCGGTAACATATTTATTCTTTATAGTTAATTTTTCAATACTAATTAAAAAAATTTCTATAACAAACGAATAACTAACCGATTGAAAATCGATTGAATTTAGATTGGTGAAATTTTTTTTAATTTTAATTCGATATATATTTTTTTATTTTATTTTTTTTTTATAAATTTAGTTTATGATCGCGGGTTCGAATCGAGCTCAAGGCCTAACAATAATTTTTTATCATTATTATTGTTATGATAAATTTTTTCTTAATTGAAAAAATTTTTAAATTAGAATAGAAGAAAGAAAAAATTTTAGACAACTGCCAAAGCTCGTTGTATAGATCCATTTCGGGAACTGCTAAATTCCTTCATCGGCAACGTTTAGGCGCCGCTGCTATAACCATTCAGCCACCACAGCGGTTTTTTGTTTGTCTTCATTAATCCTACTTCTATTCTGGTTCGTGCCAATTGATATTCACACCACTGCGACATCTGTTGCAGAATAGCTGTGAAAATTGGACTTGTTTGTTGGCAATGCTGCCATAGTGTCATATTTTATTGACACTTTTTTTCCCCGTGCTCTGGGATGTATTAACAATTTTTGTTGTTATATCGGCCTACTGATTTTAAGATCGCGGGTTCGAATCGAGCTCAAGGCCTAACAATAATTTTTTATCATTATTATTGTTATGATAAATTTTTTCTTAATTGAAAAAATTTTTAAATTAGAATAGAAGAAAGAAAAAATTTTAGACAACTGCCAAAGCTCGTTGTATAGATCCATTTCGGGAACTGCTAAATTCCTTCATCGGCAACGTTTAGGCGCCGCTGCCATAACCATTCAGCCACCACAGCGGTTTTTTGTTTGTCTTCATTAATCCTACTTCTATTCTGGTTCGTGCCAATTGATATTCACACCACTGCGACATCTGTTGCAGAATAGCTGTGAAAATTGGACTTGTTTGTTGGCAATGCTGCCATAGTGTCATATTTTATTGACACTTTTTTTCCCCGTGCTCTGGGATGTATTAACAATTTTTGTTGTTATATCGGCCTACTGATTTTAATATCGCGGGTTCGAATCGAGCTCAAGGCCTAACAATAATTTTTTATCATTATTATTGTTATGATAAATTTTTTCTTAATTGAAAAAATTTTTAAATTACAATAGAAGAAAGAAAAAATTTTAGACAACTGCCAAAGCTCGTTATATAGATCCATTTCGGGAACTGCTAAATTCCTTCATCGGCAACGTTAAGGCGCCGCTGCTATAACCATTCAGCCACCACAGCGGTTTTTTGTTTGTCTTCATTAATCCTACTTCTATTCTAGTTCGTGCCAATTGATATTCACACCACTGCGACATCTGTTGCAGAATAGCTGTGAAAATTGGACTTGTTTGTTGGCAATGCTGCCATAGTGTCATATTTTATTGACACTTTTTTTCCCCGTGCTCTGGGATGTATTAACAATTTTTGTTGTTATATCGGCCTACTGATTTTAAGATCGCGGGTTCGAATCGAGCTCAAGGCCTAACAATAATTTTTTATCAATATTATTGTTATGATAAATTTTTGCTTAATTGAAAAAATTTTTAAATTAGAATAGAAGAAAGAAAAAATTTTAGACAACTGCCAAAGCTCGTTGTATAGATCCAATTCGGGAACTGCTAAATTCCTTCATCGGCAACGTTTAGGCGCCGCTGCTATAACCATTCAGCCACCACAGCGGTTTTTTGTTTGTCTTCATTAATCCTACTTCTATTCTGGTTCGTGCCAATTGATATTCACACCACTGCGACATCTGTTGCAGAATAGCTGTGAAAAAAATTGTTAATACATCCCAGAGCACGGGGAAAAAAAGTGTCAATAAAATATGACACTATGGCAGCATTGCCAACAAACAAGTCCAATTTTCACAGCTATTCTACAACAGATGTCGCAGTGGTGTAAATATTAATTGGCACGAACCAGAATAGAAGTAGGATTAATGAGGACAAACAAAAAACCGCTGTGGTGGCTGAATGGTTAAAGCAGCGGCGCCTAAACGTTGCCGATGAAGGAATTTAGCAGTTCCCGAAATGGATCTATACAACGAGCTTTGGCAGTTGTCTAAAATTTTTTCTTTCTTCTATTCTAATTTAAAAATTTTTTCAATTAAGCAAAAATTTATCATAACAATAATAATGATAAAAAATTATTGTTAGGCCTTGAGCTCGATTAGAACCCGCGATCTTAAAATCAGTAGGCCGTTATAACAACAAAAATTGTTAATACATCCCAGAGCACGGGGAAAAAAAGTGTCAATAAAATATGACACTATGGCAGCATTGCCAACAAACAAGTCCAATTTTCACAGCTATTCTGCAACAGATGTCGCAGTGGTGTGAATATCAATTGGCACGAACCAGAATAGAAGTAGGATTAATGACGACAAACAAAAAACCGCTGTGGTGGCTGAATGGTTATAGCAGCGGCGCCTAAACGTTGCCGATGAAGGAATTTAGCAGTTCCCGAAATGGATCTATACAACGAGCTTTGGCAGTTGTCTAAAATTTTTTCTTTCTTCTATTCTAATTTAAAAATTTTTTCAATTAAGCAAAAATTTATCATAACAATAATAATGATAAAAAAATATTGTTAGGCCTTGAGCTCGATTCGAACCCGCGATCTTAAAATCAGTAGGCCGATATAACAACAAAAATTGTTAATACATCCCAGAGCACGGGGAAAAAAAGTGTCAATAAAATATGACACTATGGCAGCATTGCCAACAAACAAGTCCAATTTTCACAGCTATTCTGCAACAGATGTCGCAGTGGTGTGAATATCAATTGGCACGAACCAGAATAGAAGTAGGATTAATGAAGACAAACAAAAAACCGCTGTGGTGGCTGAATGGTTATAGCAGCGGCGCCTAAACGTTGCCGATGAAGGAATTTAGCAGTTCCCGAAATGGATCTATACAACGAGCTTTGGCAGTTGTCTAAAATTTTTTCTTTCTTCTATTCTAATTTAAAAATTTTTTCAATTAAGAAAAAATTTATCATAACAATAATAATGATAAAAAATTATTGTTAGGCCTTGAGCTCGATTCGAACCCGCGATCTTAAAATCAGTAGGCCGATATAACAACAAAAATTATTTTATTTTATGTTATTTTTATTTATTTTATTTTATTTTATTTTTGATATTTTGTCTTATTTAATTTTTTTTTATACTCAGCGTGCTTTGCACACAGAGTATATTAACTTTAATTGGATAACGGTTGGTTGTGCAGGTATAAAGGAATCGAGATAGATATAGACTTCCATATATCAAAATCATCAGTGTCGAAAAAAAATTTGATTGAGCCATGCCCATCCCTCCGTCCGTCCGTCCGCCTGTCCGTTAACACGATAACTTGAGTAAATATTGAAATATCTTTGGTACACGATCTTATCTGGACCCAGTTGAAAATGAGCGAATCGGATGATAATATATATAACATTTTGAAAAACATAGAATACCTGATTATTTAGTAAATAACACACCTAGAATATTGAAATTTCACGGGTGGATTCATATTGAGACTCTTGATAACAATTTGAAAAAAAAATTTAAAATGGGCGTGTTACCGCCCACTTGTATTAAAATCAATTTTACAAATATTATTAATCATAAATCAAAAATCGTTAAACCTATCGCAACAAAATTCGACAGAGGGGTTGCCTTTACTACAAGAAATGCTTTGAAGAAAAATTAACGAAATTAGTTAAGGACCCACTTTTATATAAAAGATTTTTAAAGGGGTCGTGGACGAATAAATTAAGCTATATATTTGCAAAAAAGAGCTTTATATCAATGTTATTTCATTTCCCAAGTGGATTCGTAACAATAAATAGGAAAAACTTCAAATTTAGAAAAAGGCCGTGGCACCGCCTCTTTTATGACTAAGCAATTTTCTATGTTTCGGGAGCCATAACTAGAAGAAAAATTAGTTGAGAATAGAACCATATGTATATGTATTATTTCAGAAACTGTTGCCTTATATATGGTCTACGAGACGAGGTAACAAGAATGAAATGGTAATTTCAATTCTACCTGCTGTGTCTTGTGGTGGCTTAAAAAAAACAACACAAGCAATTTTACGATGTCTGACAATGATACCTTCATTTTTTAAAACGGTTGAATAAAAAACCCATACAACTATGTTTACGACATGCAAATGCATCACAGTGATGCATTGGTTTTAAAAGGGTTGTAAAAACGCTAATTTCTAATATTTTTTTAAATTTATTTTATATTACTAAGTTAAATTCATGTTTTCATTTACATATGTTCGGACTAAATAAATTTCTAAAGAGAAAAATAAAATCCAAAAAGAAAAAACATAGGCATTTCGCTGATTTTTTCATGTAAAGTGCAAAACCGGCGATTTTCTGAAATGTTTGTATGGTGAACCCCCAGGGGAGTTCCAGGGGGTGTGCCACTGGCATCGGTGGGTCGGGCCTCCAAAGTTAGTGGGGGTCGGTCATACATTCGGACTCGATTGGAGTACTCTAAATGGGTCAAAGTGGGATTTTTAAAAATTTGCCCCTACCCAAAAGTTCGACCCAAATTGGACATCAGAATTCGTTTTAGAGGTATGGCTTCTTATTTTGATCCCTCGAATACGATTTTCACAGAGCAATGAGCGATTTTTAAATCAACCCGCCCTAATATATACATATGAAATATAATGTATAAAATGAATTTGAGCTAATTTATCAATTTTCAAGTAATTTTCAACCCGACTAGGACTAGTGTATTAACTAGTAGGATGCTGATGCAAATATCGACTAGTATGTCAATTGTTGTTACAATGATGCATAGACTGAGTAGTATGCCAACTGGTATGTTGATGTTTAATACACTATTTAGTATGGCAATTGATATGATATTGATGTATATAATAACTAGTGTGCCATCTGGTATCTAAACTGCTGGCGCAAAGGCTGACTATAGTGTTAATTGGTATGACCCTGATGGGTATGCTGATTAGAATAGCATCTGGTACCATGTTGGTGTATATTATGACTAGTTCGTCAATTAGTATGATGCTGATGCAGAGACTGGCAATTTATATTTCGTAGGACATCGCCGTGTTAAAAATTCCAGTTGCTAATATGGAAAAATTACAGAACTGATACTAGTTGGGATTTTGGGAAACTAGTATTCTAGTATACAACTAGTTGGTTTGACTGCAGGGTTGTAACCAAAATTTTGAAATGTCTGCACGGATTTCAGATCCATATATTTAGCAAAAGCGATTGGTGAAAAATTCGTTTCGTTTGTATGAGCCGTTCCATAGTAAAAGCGTTGGAATTTTATTCTGGATTTAACTCTTATTTTCGGACTTGAAAAGAAAGTCCAGATTTTACTTTTTATTGTAGACTTTTTAAAAAATGCATGATCCATACTGAAAATTCTAAATCGATTCCCAGAATCCCATAAATTTTTACCTAGAACAATTTTTTGACACGGACTTTTTCGAGACAAAAAAAATAAAATAATTATTAAATTTGGTTCTCCACGAACCGAAAACTAAAAGTATCCAGACGTTATTTCACTCACTTAGAAAAAAGGTTAATTATGTGTTTGATGTGAAAATAAAATAGTTTATTGTATCCCCTTATCTTGGAAGGAGACACAAGATTCCCCAAGAAAGCCTTTATCGTTTTTACTTTCACTAATTGGCTGTTTAACCAAAATGTCACGTCCCTTCCTTATATAGTTGTGCTGCTCAATCCAGTTCTATATATCGGCCACTGTTTAAACTTGGAAAACACAGTTTTCTTAAATTGATACTTCCCTATTTTTATATTGAGTCCGTTACAAAAAAATTAAAAAAGAAATTTTTAATAGTCGTACGTACTCCTGAAATTCAAAAAGCTTTTAGATGTTAAATAGTTTTATGTACTTTTTTACAAAAATACCCCAGCGATGACCAGAGGTAGCAGTCCGCCTTCATCTGCGGGGCGGTAGAAATATAGGCTCGGGTATGGCACGCTGAGGCAAGTTCGTCCACAGCTTAGCTCACCTCAGCTGCGCCAAGTTATTCTTTATCCACATATTCCCCTTGTAAGATAAAGTCCTGACGTGACACTAATAAAGCTGTCGTAGCATCTACCTTCTGCCACAGGATAAGCCCGGAGCAGTCCAGTGCTCGCATATCACTCAGAAAGCCAGCTATGGTGCTCACCAGAGTCTGTCTGATCTGAACGGTGGTTGTAATACTTTCCTGGTGTGAATGCTCCAACATGCTGGTCATGAACTAGAAAATTCGTAGCAGTTGTGTCGTTGCCCATCCCCGGTATGTGGAGCGTTATGCATTGAGCTGCATGATAGTTGAACCCAATAGCTGACGCAATTTTTCCGTGGCTTCCAGCATTTATTGCGCATTGGCTGGTGGATCCATGATTAGCAGCACATCGTTGGTATATGCGAAGTTATTAATAAGGGCGTTGTCCCGTTGTTATCTGAGCCTGTCTTGGACCTCCACTGAGCGGATGACGACCTCCAGGATCAAGGCGAACATCATAGAGCTGAAAGACATCCCCGGCGTACTCACACCCCCATACATATGCAAGAGCTACCCTCTGCTACCTTTAGCTGTCCTTTTAGTTTTACCTAATTGTGCTGATAATTTTACCTGGTTAGCAATGCGCTTCAAGTGCCTTTAAAATTTGTGAAGTGTGGTACGGAGGTGAACGCAATAGAGAAATCTAGCCACGTGTACCGTAGCTTCCTTTTTCCTCTTTTTAGCTTTGCACAATACTTTCCACGCTACATTCATGAACACTTTTCCACAGACAGAAGTTACTTCCACATAAATATTGCGTGATCCCAAGTGATCGGTATGCTTGCATTTATATTTGTTCTTAGTTCGCAGAGCACTTTTTAATCAAAAATGAATCTCAAGCACAATCTTATTTATGCAATTTTCGTATAACTTTCGTTCAAAGCATATTATTTGGGTCGTATTATAGTAAAAATAAAATAAACAGTTCACTAAATGCAAATCTTTGGGTGGATATATATCAGAGTGTCTGTGTTGCTTTTGTATCAGTATAATTGTTCTACATATGATTGTAGAACTGAAAATATTCGCAGCTCTAAACGCAGTTTTACATACATACGTATTGAGTGTATTTTTATACTCAGCTAAGCAGAGCTCACAGAGTATATTAACTTTGTTCGCATAACGGTAATCCGTAATGGCATAAACTAATCGAGATAGATATAGACTTCTATATATCAAAATGATCTGGGCGAAAAAAGAAATTCATTTAGCCATGTCCGTCCGTCCGTCCGTCCGTAAACACGATAACTTGAGTAAATTTTGAGGTATCTTGATGAAATTTGGTACGTATGTTCCTGGTTGCTCTCCTCAGATCGCTATTTAAAATGAACGAAATCGGACTACAACCACGCCCACCTTTTCGATATCGAAAATTTCGAAAAACAGAAAATGTGCGATAATTCATTACCAAAAATGGATATAGCGATGAAGCTTGGTAGGTGCGATGGCCTAATGACGCAAAATAGAAAATTAGTAAAATTTTCGACATTGGGCGTGGCGCCGCCCACTTTTAAAAAAAGGTAATGTTAAAGTTTTGCAAGCTGTAATTTGGCAGTCGTTGAAGATATCATGATGAAATTTCGCAGGCACGTTACTCCTATTACTATATGTGTGTTAAATAAAAATTAGCGAAATCGGATGACGAACACGCCCACTTAAAAAAAAATATTTTTTAAGTCAAATTTTAACAAAAAATTTAAGATCTTTACAGTATAAAAGTAAATTATGTCAACATTCGACTCCAGTAATGATATGGTGCAACAAAATACAAAGATAAAAGTAAATTTCAAAATGGGCGTAACTCCACCCTTTTTCATTTAATTCGTCTAGAATACTTTAAATGCCGTAAGTCGAACAAATATTTACCAATCCTTGTGAAATTGGGTAGGGGCTTAGCTTCTAGGACGATAACTGTTTTCTATGAAAAAGGACGAAATCGGTTGAAGCCACGCCCAGTTTTTATACACAGTCGACCGTCTGTCCTTCCGCTCGGCCGCTAACAATACCTTGAGCAAAAATCCATATATCTTTACTAAACTTAGTTCACGTACTTATTTGAAGTCACTTTATCTTGGTATAAAAAATGAACGAAATCCGACTATGACCATACCCACTTTTTCGATATCTAAAATTACGAAAAATGAAAAAAATCCCATAATTCTGTACCAAATATGAAAAAAGAGATGAAACATGGTAATTGGATTGGTTTATTGACGCAAAATATAACTTTATAGAAAACTTTGTAAAATGGGTGTGACACTTACCATATTAAGTAGAATGAAATGAAAAAGTTCTGGAGGGCGAAATCAAAAGCCCTTGGAATCTTGGCAGGAATACTGTTCGTGGTATGACATATATAAATAAATTAGCGGCACCCGTCAGATGATGTTCTGGATTACCCTGGTCCACATTTTGGTCAATATCTCGAAAACGCCTTCACATATACAACTAAAGGCCACTCCCTTTTAAAGCCCTCATTAATACGTTTCATTTGATAACCATATCGTACAAATGCATTCTAGAGTCACCCCTGGTCCACCTTTATGGCGATATCCCGAAATGGCGTCCACCTATAGAACTATGGCCTACTCCCTCTTAAAATACTCTTTAGTACCTTCCATTTGATACACATGTCATACAAGCATATTCCAGGTTTACCCTAGGTTTATTTTCCTACATTGTGATTTTCCCTTATTTTGTCTCCAACGCTGTCAGCTGAGTATGTAATGTTCGGTTACACCCGAACTTAGCCTTCCTTACTTGTTATGTTTGTAAATATATTACAATAATTCGTATGCAGTTCGTAATTCAAATCCGTAGTCATTAGAAATATATACATCTGCATAGAAGTTTTTTATGTATTATTTATGTATTAAAAACAAATTCACCCATACTAAAGCATGACCTATTTGAAACGAATACATTACACTGGTGAACAAAATGGCACTTTTTCTCTGTTGCATAAAACTTTTTTTAATAAACAAATGAAAGGCGCGATAACCTACGAGGAGATTTAACGCCGAGCTTCTCTTCCAATTTGCGTCGTGCTCATAATTTTTCCAACAAATTGGCGGGATGGGACCTACTTGTTTTATGCCGACTCAGAACGGCATCTGTAAGGCAGACGAGTTTTCACTGAGACCTTTTCATGGCACAAATATAGTCGGAGTGCTTGCCAAACACTGCGGAGGGGCGACCCGCTTAGAAAAGTTTCCTTCTAATTGAAAAAAATTGTTTGTAAAATTTTGACGTTGCTTTGCCGGGCCGTGAACCCAGGATCTTCGGTGTGGTAGGCGGAGCACGCTACCATCACGCCACATCACCACAACATTGTTTCTAACTAATTTGGGGTCGCTGATTTCAAATATGTCCTGAAATTTCTTCTAAAAAACACTACTCAGGTGTCAAATTAGTAGCTGTAGTAAAACATGTAATCCATTACCAAATATATTTTGAGTTCATCAAGGAAAATGTGTGTAAACAATCCAAACAGTTTTAGTTTTATTTGTGGCGTGTGTATGTTAAATCCGTCAGACCTAGTGAAACGATCTTAATTGGACTAATAAGAAATCCTGGACACAGCTTTCGTATGTAAAAGTTGTGTTGGGTCATCGTGAAGAGAAGAGCGATATCAAAGAAACTGAAATGCACATATGCTAACTGATTACTACGGAAGCATTCAGAAAACTGTTCTTGAATAAACCCATACAAGAAAATCTTTTAAAGGATAATTTAACTCACTGTAATTGATAATAATAAAGTTTATTTGTAAACAAAAAATTACTTTTACTAAAAGTTGTATTACGAAATATGTCAGAAACTAGGGCTGCTGAAAAAAACGACTTCTAGATATAAAATTAGCTTAAAAATTACTTTAACAATCATGCATCAACTTTCATGCAATATAACGTGTGTCGACCAGTGTTATTATTTATATACGTGATAAGGATTTTCTGTGCGTATATTGTAAATCTCACTGAATCTCACTTGAATAACAAATAATTGCAATACTCACACAAACCTACATTTATTAATATGAACATACTCATTGCGTTGTATTTATGTTTCAATGTCTAGCATGCATTTGAGTGAAATGCTGACCCAAATATGATCTAAAATAAACATTAAAACAAGTTATATGGGACTGTCTTCGGCTGTGCCGAAGACCTCATACCTTTCATGATTGGAGCTGAACAATGATTTGTTAAGGTTTCAAAAACATAATGATATCTGAGTAAGCAGCTTGTGAAGTTTCAAGCTTCTAGCTTTTAAAATGGGAAGGGAGTTACGTTAAACCTCTTACCTGAACAATCGCTTGTAATTGATATCTATATATATAAAATTCAAATCTATATATGTGACCCGGTCTATGAAAAGGTGGCTTATGACTCAAAAAAAAAAAAAAAAAGAAGAGCATAAACGTCCTGAAGAAATGCATTGTTTATCTTTAACAACTTTTTCTCGCAATTTCCTTTTTGAGTCATAAGCCACCTTTTCATAGACCGGGTCACATATATAAAATTCTAATTATGTATGCAGTAGGTATAGATAGAGTTGCGTCCTAAACGGATCGACCGATCACAAGCAAATTTGCACTACACACTAGAAACCTTCCAAGGATGGTGATAGGCTAAAAATAATATCGACATAGAAAAGGGGCGTGGCACCTCCCATGCAAAATAAATATTTGGTACTACATAACTCTGAAATTATACATGCTAGAACATTGAAATTCAGTAAGGAGTTAAAAGAGGCCAATCCCTAACACCCCCAAGAAAATGTGGGGTGCGGAAGAGGGGGCGTGGCACCTCCCGTATAAATGGAATTTATCATACTGCAGATCTCTGGATGTAGTAATGGTAGGATAGTGAAAATTGGTAAGGAGCTATATGAGGTTAAGTCCTAACACCTCCAGTAAAATGTGGAATTGGGGAAAAGGGGGCGTGGCACCTTCTTAAAATGGGATTTTTCAGAACTAAGGCTGCCGTACAAACTTAGGTTATTATAACAGCTAAAGTTTTGACTACAGAGTTGTTTGTCTGTTATTCCTTTTGGATGTTTAGTAATCTTCCGCCGTTAAAATTGTTTATTAACTTCAGTCTATCCACATCTTCTATCTATATATATAAAGTTAAAATTATGAATGTTTGTATGTAGGTATAAAGCGGGTTGCACCCTAAATGGATCGGCCGATCACAACTAAGTTTGTATCAAGCACTAGAAACCATCCAAAGATGGTCATAGGATAAACATAACTTCAATATATATAAGTAAGGACGGGACTGCCTTCGGCTGTGCCGAAGACTTCATACCTTTCATGAATGGGGCTGAACAATAATCTTATCCCATTCGTAATCTCCAAATAATCGGCTGTATAAGATAAGAAATATATACTGAACAGATGTACATACCTAAACGATTTTTAAGATAAATATAAAATAAACAAGTAAGGACGGGACTGTCTTTGGCTGTGCCGAAGACTTCATACCTTTCATGAATGGCGCTGAACAATAATCTTATGCCGTTCGTAATCTCCGAATAATCGGATGTATAAGATGAGAAATATATAGTGAACAGATCTACATACCTTAACGATTTTTAAGATAAATATAAAATAAAAAACAGGTAGGTACTTTGTGTGAGGATGCAAAGTTTCAGATTTTTTGTGGTCTGCGTGTAAAAAATATGACTACGAATCACGTATTTCAACAATATATGACGTAAACGTAACTATTTGATGAAATTTGATGAATCTTGAAGCTTCTAGCCGTAAAAAGGGTGCAAAAATTAGAGTTTATATGGGGTATATAATATATATACCACCGATCTCTATGATTTTTTCAGACAACAATATATGCTATATACGTAAGCATATGGTGAAATTTGAAGCGTCTAGCTGTTAAAAAGGGGCAGAATTTGCGCACAGTTTCTTATCTGAACAATCGGTTGTATGAGATATATACTATATATACCACCGATCTCAATGATTTTTTCAGACAACAATATATGCTATACACGTAAGCATTTGGTGAAATTTGAACATATCTAAACGATTTTTAAGATAAATATAAAATAAAAAATAGGTAGGTAATCTGTGTGAGGATGCAAAGCTTCACGTTTTTTGTGGTCTGCATGTAAAAACTATGACTACGAATTACGTCTTTCAAAAACATATGACGTAAACGTAAATATTTGATGAAATTTGATGAATTTTGAAGCTTCTAGCCGTAAAAAAGGGGCAAAAATGACAGTTTATATGAAGTAAATAATATATATACCACCGATCTCTATGATTTTTTCAGACAACAATATATGCTATACACGTAAGCAATCGGTGAAATTTGAAGCTTATAGCTGTTAAAATGGGGTAGAAATTGCGAAAAGTTTCTTATCTGAACAATCGGTTGTATGAGATATATACTATATATACAACCGATCTCTATGATTTTTTCAGACAACAATATATGCTATATACGTAAGTATTCTGTGAAATTTGAAGCTTCTAGCTGTTAAAATGGGGCTAAAATTTGCGAAAATATATATATATATATATACTATGTATATATGCTATATATACCACCATATATATACTATATGTGGCGTATCAGCCTACGTTTTAAATCATTTAATCCTGCTACGTAAGCATATCTGCAAAATTACGTTCTCCAACACACGTATAATAGCAACTTTCGTAATAGTTATTCAACACTGTAAATTTTGACATTTGTATTGTTTACATTCCACCGTATTTCGCAATGACTAAACTAAATTATAAAATTGTAGTGAAGATGAATAAAGAAGTGAACTTAGAACAGTAAAGTCATGTTTTAACATAACCACAGTGGTGACCCCGAACGTTTTTAACACGCGGTTTTTTGTAGAAAAATTTTAAGAGAAATGCCTCTAAACGATAGCAGTACGATCACGGAGGGCCAAAATTTTAGTATTTTGGACAACCACAATGGTGCTCCTCGAATTCCGCTACCCGTGTTGAGTGAAGAAAACATCGAGGCATACTTCTACGCATTAGAATTTTGGTTTCAAGCCTCGCTCGTGCAGAGTGATCTACGAAAATTTCACATAATACTTGCGAGCTTACCACCAAAAAAACTTCTGGAATTTAAGCCGCTAATTGATGCAGCTCCATTTACGGATAAATTTACTTACATGAAGCAAAAAATCATCGATCACTACACTGAAAGTCAACAACGCCGCCTGCAACGCCTCCTAAAAGACATGCCACTCGGCGACCGAAAACCAAGCGAGTTGTTCGCAGACATGAAGCGTGTGGCTGGTACCACACTCAACGATAGCCTTCTGTGTGATCTATGGGTCGCACGCCTGCCGCCATACGTTCAAGCAGCCATAATCGCCACCAATGTACCCTTAACGGAAAAAGTGAAGGTAGCAGATTCAATTTCTGAATCTATTGGGTGGTATAATGGCCAAGTAGACATGGTTTCATCACGCAATGATATTTCGGATATTAAAAATGAAATAGCAGAGCTGTCACGTAACTTGCAAAAACAGTTTAAGGTTAGGGAGAACCGCCCACGTTCCCGTTCAACGTCTCGAACAAAAACAGTGCATAAAAACGGTACTTCGAAAAACGGAATTTGCTGGTATCACGAAAAGTTTGGCGATAAAGCTACAAAATGTCGCGAACCATGTTCTTTAGGGAAACCCTCTACTTCGCAATAATACTGCTCGGCTACGACGATATCAGGAGTTGGCAAGCAGCCTGATATTGTCTCAACTTACCGGCTTCGCATATTCGATACGTCATCTAAAATTCGTTTTTTAATTGATACGGGTGCTGACGTATCAGTAATCCCATTTGTTGCGGGGACAGCCAGAGCTACTTACACCGGTAAAAATTTGTTTGCTGCCAACGGTTCTCGTATTAAAGTGTATGGCGAAATAATCATGCGACTTAACCTTAATTTGCGTCGCGACTTTACTTGGAATTTTTTGATTGCGGATGTTTCTCAAGCCATAATAGGTGCCGATTTTTTGAGTCACTTTGGAATTGTTGTCGATCTTAAACGGAAATGCTTAATCGACAGCAAAACAGATTTAAGTGCCCATTGTGACAAAGAGATCAGCAGTGTGGGTAGTGTTAAGACAATTAGCACGACCTCAAAGTTTTTAGATTTATTACGTGAATTTATCGATATTACTCGTGCGCCAGTTATTGGAGCCTCCACGCAATCCACTATTGTACATAGAATCATCACCAACGGCCAACCCGTTTTTGCGAAGCCACGAAGGCTTTCTCCCGAAAAACTTTCCGCAGCCCGAGCTGAATTTGAATCTCTTCTCAAACTCGGAATTTGTAAACCATCGAGCAGTAATTGGGCTAGCCCACTGCATATGGTACGCAAACCAGATGGTTCTTGGAGGCCATGCGGTGATTACCGCTCACTTAATGCGCAGACGGTACCTGACCGCTACCCACTACCGTTCTTACAGGATTTTTCCAACGTTCTTGCTGGTAAGACTGTATTCTCCAAAATTGATTTGCAAAAGGCATTCCATCAGGTAAAAATTCACCCAGATGACGTCCCAAAAACCGCCATTACGACGCCTTTTGGTCTGTTTGAGTTTACTCAGATGACGTTTGGTCTGAGGAACGCAGCTCAAACGTTCCAGCGTCTAATAAATGAGGTGCTTCGTGGACTTGATTTCGTTTTTACATACTTGGATGATATTTGCGTTGCGTCAACGTCAGTAGCAGAACATCGAGACCATCTACGGCAAGTGTTTACGCGCTTAAAAAACAACAACCTTACAATAAACGTTACGAAATCAGAATTTGGAGTAGCGGAACTAGAGTTTCTCGGCCACTCTCTTACGAAAGATGGTATAAAACCTCTCAAGAGTCGGGTGGATGCTTTAGTGAACTTTAAACTTCCAACAGTGGCGAAAGAGTTAAAGCGTTTTTTAGCTACTTTAAATTTTTATCGACGCTTTTTGCCTCACGCACTCAAATCGCAGGCACCTCTTTTCGATATGATACCGACAAACAAACGTAACAATTTAACGCCCCTCGTGTGGTCTGACGATACCGTGCGCTGCTTTGAGTCCTGTAAAAGAGAGTTAGCTGATGCTGCTATGCTCGCACATCCACTTCCGAACGCCGAGCTATCACTTTGGGTCGACGCATCTAACTTAGCTGCCGGTGCAGTACTCAATCAAGTCGTAAACGATAAGATCCAACCGCTTGGTTTTTTTTCGAGGAAGTTTTCAAAATCGGAACAGCGCTACAGTACTTACGACCGGGAGCTGACCGCCATTTATTTAGCTTTGCGTCACTTCAGGTACATGGTCGAGGGCAGAAATTGTCACATATACACGGATCATAAACCCCTGATCTTCGCATTCAAACAACGACTAGACAAAGCGTCTGACCGGCAAGTAAGACAACTTGATTTTATTGCCCAAATTACGACAGACATTCGGCACGTAAATGGTGAAAATAACGCAGTAGCAGATTTGATGTCTCGTATTGAGTCGATTACACACCAGCCGATAGATTACAAGAAACTAGCTGCAGATCAAAAAACCGATTCAGAGTTATAATCACTCTTGAAAGGTAACACTGCTAACTCACTTAAATTTGCTTTGCTTTCTATTCCCTCTAGTGAACATAAAATCTACTGTGACTGTTCAACTGGGAAAGTACGACCGTTCATCACCAAAAAATTTCGCTCCAGTGTTCTGCAATCGATACACGGTCTCGCACATCCCGGAATAAGAGCCACAGCCCGGCTTATGACAGAAAGATTCGTTTGGCCGTCAATACAACGAGATAGCAGGGAATTCGCTCGAAGTTGCATAGATTGTCAACGAAATAAAGTCTTTCGCCACAATAGAACGCAGCTGCAACGACGAGCCATACCCAACGAAAGATTTGCTCACCTTCATATCGACATTGTAGGGCCGTTTCCGCTTTCGGATGGAAATCGGTACTGCGTTACAATAATTGATCGCTTCACAAGGTGGCCAGACGCGATTCCACTCCCCGATATTACCGCACCGTCTGTGGCCACCGCCTTAGTAAGAGAGTGGATATCTCGTTTCGGAGTTCCTACGTCAATTACCACCGATCGTGGTCGGCAATTTGAGTGTGCACTTTTTCGACAACTTCTTCAGCGCTTAGGAGTTAGCCATTTGCGAACGACGTCCTATCACCCACAAGCCAATGGCATGGTGGAACGATGGCACCGCACCCTAAAATCTGCCATCCTCTGTCATGGTGCTGACCAATGGACAAAGCATTTACCGTTAATATTACTTGGTCTTCGATCCGCGTTTAAAGACGACTTAATGGCAACACCTTCGGAACTAGTTTATGGCACGAATCTTCGCCTGCCGGCGGAATTTTTTATCGACAACAAACCGTCGACCGATGAACATGATTTCATTAGTGATTTTAGACGAGCTATGCGAGACATTCGCCCAGTTGGCACATCCTGGCATGCATCTCCTAAAGTTTTCGTTCATCCAGAATTGAAGTCTTGTGCGCAAGTATTTGTTAGAGATGACTCTGTACGGCCATCGCTCACAGCCCCGTACAAAGGTCCTTACAACGTGTTAAGGCGAACTTCCAAATACTACGTTATACAATTTAATAACAACGAAACAAAGGTATCGATCGACAGACTTAAACCTGCTTTCACCGCAACCCTACCTGGTTCCTAAGAGGGGGGTAATGTGGCGTATCAGCCTACGTTTTAAATCATTTAATCCTGCTACGTAAGCATATCTGCAAAATTACGTTCTCCAACACACGTATAATAGCAACTTTCGTAATAGTTATTCAACACTGTAAATTTTGACATTTGTATTGTTTACATTCCACCGTATTTCGCAATGACTAAACTAAATTATAAAATTGTAGTGAAGATGAATAAAGAAGTGAACTTAGAACAGTAAAGTCATGTTTTAACATAACCACATATATATTACTTACTTACTTAATTGGCGCTTAACCGTCTAAACGGTTATGGCCGTCCAACAAGGCGCGCCATTCGCTCCTTCGCTCCGCCAACCGGCGCCAATTGGTCACACCAAGGGAGTTTAAATCGCTTTCCACCTGGTCCTTCCAACGGAGTGGGGGCCGCCCTCTACCTCTGCTTCCATAGGCGGGTTCCGATAGAAACACTTTCTTTGCCGGAGCATCATCTTTCATTCGCATAACATGGCCTAGACAGCGCAGCCGCTGCGTTTTAATTCGCTGGACTATGTTGATGTCTGCGTATAGCTCGTATAGCTCATCATTAAATCTTCTTCGGTACTCGCCATCGCCAACGCGTAGAGGTCCATAAATCTTTCGAAGAACTTTTCTCTCGAACACTCCCAAAGCTGCTTCATCTGCTGTTGTCATGGTCCATGCTTCTGCCCTATATAGCAGGACGGGTACGATAAGTGACTTGTAGAGTATGATTTTCGTTCGCCGAGAGAGGACTTTACTTTTCAATTGCCTACCTAGTCCAAAGTAGCATTTATTGGCAAGATTGATTCTTCGCTGGATTTCAGTGCTGATGTTGTTGCTAATGTTGATGCTGGTTCCCAAATAAACGGAGTCTTTTACTATTTCGAAATTATGGCTGCCAACAGTAGCGTGGTTGCCAAGGCGCATATGCGCTGACTCTTTGCTCGATGACAGCAGGTACTTCGTTTTGTCCTCATTCACCATCAAACCCATCTTTACCGCTTCTTTTTCCAGCTTGAAGTAAGCAGAACTAACAGCGCGGGTGTTTAGGCCGATGATATCAATGTCATCAGCATATGCCAGTAATTGCACGCTTTTATAGTATATTGTTCCAGTGCGGTTAAGTTCTGCAGCTAGTATAATTTTCTCCAGCATCAAATTAAAGAAATCGCACGATAGGGGGTCACCCTGTCTGAAACCTCGTTTAGTTTCGAACGGCTCGGAGAGGTCCTTCCCAATTCTGACTGAGCTGATGGTGTTGCTCAACGTCATTTTGCACAGCCGTATAAGTTTTGCGGGGAAACCAAATTCAGACATAGCGGCATATAGGCAGCTCCTTTTCGTGCTGTCGAAGGCGGCTTTAAAGTCGACGAAGAGGTGATGTGTGTCGATTCTCTTTTCACGGGTTTTTTCCAAGATTTGGCGCATTGTGAAAATCTGGTCGATGGTAGATTTACCAGGTCTGAAGCCGCACTGTTAAGGTCCAATCAGCCGGTTCACGGTGGGCTTCAATCTTTCGCACAATACACTTGAAAGGACCTTATATGCGATATTAAGAAGGCTGATTCCACGATAGTTGGTGCATTTTGCAGTATCCCCCTTCTTATGGACTGGGCAAAGAACACTTAGATTCCAACCGTCGGGCATGCTTTCGTCCGCCCATATTTTGCTAAGAAGCTGCTGCATGCGCCTTACCAACTCCTCGCCGCCGAACTTGAATAGCTCCGCAGGCAATCCATCAGCGCCCACGGCCTTCTTGTTTTTCAATCTGGTTATTGCTATTCTAACTTCGTCATAATCGGGCGGGGGACATATATTCCATCATCATCGATTGCGGGATCGGGTTCTTCATCTCTGCGCGGTGAATTGCTGCCTCCATTTAGGAGAGCAGAGAAGTGTTCCCTCCATAATCTAAGCACTCTCTGGACATCAGTTACAAGGTCGCCGTTTTCGTTCCTACAGGAGTTTGCCCCGGTCTTAAAACCTTCCGTCTGTCGCCGTATTTTTTGGTAGAATTTTCGGGCGTTATTCCTGGTGGCTAGCAGCTCAAGCTCCTCGCACTCATACTATATATACCACCGATCTTTACGATTTTTTCAGACAACAATATATGCTATATACGTAAGCATTCGTTGAAATTTGAAGCCTCTAGCTCTTAAAATAGGGCAGTAATTACGAAAAGTTCCTTATCTGAACAATCGGTTGTGGGGGATATATACTATATATACGACCGATCTCATCAATTTTTTAAGGCAACAATACGTGCAATATACGAAAGTATATGGTGAAGTTTGAAGCTTCAATCTATTAAATTGGGTAAGATATTACAAAAATCCTCTTTTTCTGAAAAATCGGTTGTATGGAGGATATATGCTATAGTGGTCCGATCCGGTCGGTTCCGACAAACGTCTAATCGGACACCCAAATACACCCGCTCACCAAATTTTATCAAGATATCTCAAAAATTGAGGGACTAGTTTGCATACAAACAGACAGACGGACAGACGGACAGACGGACATGGCTAAATCAACTCAGCTCTTCAACCTGATTATTTCGGTATACTTAATGATGGGTCTATCTATTTTCCTTTAAGGACTTACAATTTTCGGTTTCGTGACGAAATTAATATACCATTTCATTTTCATGAAAGGTATAAAAACAGGTAGGTACTTTGTGTGAGGATGCAAAGTTTCAGGTTTTTTGTGGTCTGCGTGTAAAAACTATGACTACGAATCACGCATTTCAAAAATATACGACGAAAACGTAACTATTTGATGAAATTTGATGAATTTTGAAGATTCTAGCCGTAAAAAAGGGGTCAAAATGACAGTTTATATGAAGTATATAATATATATACGACCGATCTCTATGATTTTTTCAGACAACAATATATGCTATATACGTAAGCATTTTGTGAAATTTGAAGCTTATAACTGTTAAAATGGGGAAGAAATTGCTCAAAGTTTCTTATCTGAACAATCGGTTGTATGGGATATATACTATATATACCACCGGTATCTATGATTTTCTCAGACAACAATATATGCTATACACGTAAGCATTTGGTGAAATTTGAACATATCTAAACGATTTTTGAGATAAATATAAAATAAAAAATAGGTAGGTAATCTGTGTGAGGATGCAAAGCTTCACGTTTTTTGTGGTCTGCATGTAAAAACTATGGCTACGAATCACGTATTTCAAAAATATATGACGTAAACGTAACTATTTGATGAAATTTGTTGAATCTTGAAGCTTCTAGCCGTAAAAAAGGGGTCAATATGACAGTTTATATGAAGTATATAATATATATGCCACCGATCTCTATGATTTTTTCAGACAACAATATATGCTATATACGAAAGCATTTTGTGAAATTTGAAGCTTCTAACTGTTAAAACGGGGCAGAAATTGCGCAAAGTTTCTTATCTGAACAATCGGTTGTATGAGATATATACTATGTATACCACCGATCTCAATGATTTTTTCAGACATCAATGTATGCTATACACGTAAGCAGTTGGTGAAATTTGAAGCTTCTAGCTGTTAAAGTGGGGTAGAAATTGCGAAAAGTTTCTTATCTGAACAATCGGTTGTATGAGATATATACTATATATACAACCGATCTCTAGATTTTTTCAGACAACAATGTATGCTATATACGTAAGCAATCAGTGAAATTTGAAGCTTATAGCTGTTAAAATGGGGTAGAAATTGCGAAAAGTTTCTTATCTGAACAATCGGTTGTATGAGATATATACTATATATACAACCGATCTCTATGATTTTTTCAGACAATAATATATGCTATATACGTAAGCAATCGGTGAAATTTGAAGCTTATAGCTGTTAAAATGGGGTAGAAATTGCGAAAAGTTTCTTATCTGAACAATCGGTTGTATGAGATATATACTATATATACAACCGATCTCTATGATTTTTTCAGACAACAATATATGCTATATAGGTAAATATTCGGTGAAATTTTAAGCTTCTAGCTGTTAAAATGGTGCTAAAATTTGCGAAAATATATATATATATAATATATATATATACTATATATACCACCATATATATACTATATATACCACCGATCTTTATGATTTTTTCAGACAACAATATATGCTATATACGTAAGCATTCGCTGAAATTTGAAGCCTCTAGCTCTTAAAATAGGGCAGTAATTACGAAAAGTTCCTTATCTGAACAATCGGTTGTGGGGGATATATACTATATATACGACCGATCTCATAAATTTTTTCAGGCAACAATATGTGCCATATACGAAAGTATATGGTGAAGTTTGAAGCTTCAATCTGTTAAATTGGGTAAGATATTACAAAAATCCTCTTTTTCTGAAAAATCGGTTGTATGGAGGATATATGCTATAGTCGTCCGATCCGGTCGGTTCCGACAAATGTCTAATCGGACACCCAAATACACCTGCTCACCAAATTTTATCAAGATATCTCAAAAATTGAGGGACTAGTTTGCATACAAACAGACAGACGGACAGGCGGACAGACGGACATGGCTAAATCAACTCAGCTCTTCAACCTGATTATTTCGGTATACTTAATGGTGGGTCTATCTATTTTCCTTTAAGGACTTACAATTTTCGGTTTCGTGACGAAATTAATATACCATTTCATTTTCATGAAAGGTATAAAAATAGGTAGGTACTTTGTGTGAGGATGCAAGGTCTCACGTTTTTTGTGATCTGAATGTAAAACTATGACTACGAATTACGTATTTTAACAATATATGACGTAATCGTAAGTATTTGATGAAATTTGAAGCTTCTAGCCGTAAAAGAGGGGCAAAAATGACAGTTTATATGGGGTCGAAATATATATACCACCGATCTCTATTATTATTTTTTTTTCTCGGATGTTGTGGAACTCATCAGCTGAGAAATATAAATTCACAAAATACAATATACTAAAAGTATAAATATAATTTTTTAATTATTTAGAGAAGATAGAACCGTATTTTTTATGGCAAAGAGCGAGTCCGAAACATCAATTATTCTCGAGTGAGAGTTATAATCTTCACACAAAGATAGAAAAGGTTCGTGTAGTTGGAAATTGCTTCTGCATTGTTTAAGAATTATAGGGTTATAATGCCTTGAAACTCGGCATGGAACATTCAAGTTTACTTCGTTCAAAAGAAATGGGCTTGAAATCGATCCATTTAAAAGTCTAGCCATAAATAGTACACCTAGCATTTCTCTACGACTTGCAAAGGTAAGAAGATTTATTAGTTTTAATCGATTAGTGTAATGAGGAAGATTATACGGAGAGTCCCATTGAAGGTTTCTCAAGGCGAAAAGTAAAAACTGTTTTTGAATTGATTCTAGTCTATCCACATGCACTTGATAACGCGGATGCCAAATTATCGATCCGTATTCTAATATCGGCCTCACCAATGATGTAAAAAGGGTTTTTGTAACGTAAGGATCACTAAACTCCTTTGCCCATATTTTCACAAATGCTAAAACTCCTCTCGCTTTATTGACTGTGGCATTAATATGAGGGTTGAAACTAAGTTTGCAATTCATTGTAACTCCCAAGTCGACAAAAACATCAACGCTTTCCAGAGTTTGGCCATTAATTGTGTAGGGAACTGGCTGTATGTTCCCACGTGAAAAATACATGGATTTACATTTTTCAATGTTGAGAGGCATAAAATTCGCATTACACCAAGTAACTAAACGATTTAATTCCGCCTCGAGTGCAGAACGTTCTTCAACAGACGCGTATGACTTAAAAAGTTTTACGTCGTCGGCATATATTAAAATTTTAGAATATTTTATAGTTGTGGAAATATCATATTTATAAAGAGCAAAAACAGAATAGGACCGAGATGGCTGCCCTGAGGCACACCGGAGGGAACATCGATGACATTCGAACAACTGTTTTTAAAAATGACTCTTTGAGTTCTACCGTAAAGATAGGAGGAGATCCAGCGAGTTAGGCCAGGTTGAAAACCAAGCAATTCGAGTTTATAAACAAGTAATGAGTGGCGTACTTTGTCGAATGCTTTGCTGAAATCAGTGTATATAACACCGGTATGATGATTGTTTCTAAACCCATTAAAGGCGTGAGTTGTAAATTAAAGCAAATTGGTTGTGGTTGATTTGGCTCTACAAAAGCCATGCTGAGAACTATCTATCAATGTAGAAATCGAAAATGTAAGGTGATTAGTAACGATTGCTTCGAAAAGCTTAGGGATAGCGGAGAGTTTTGCTATGCCACGATAGTTTTCAATAGACGAATTTCTTCCTTTTTTATGGAGTGGGATAAGAAAAGATTCCTTCCAAGCCGTCGGGAAAATGCCATTTTTTAAAGAGAGGTTAAACAGATAAATAAGGGGTTGGTAAATGTATTCCGCACATTTTTTAAGAAGGATTCTTTTAGGGTTTTTAGATGTAGTAGAACATCTTCAGGCAGCAAATGTGGGGCATATATTGAGTTACTAGAATGGAGCTCATACGAATATTTTGTAGGTGATGAATCAACCACAGCAGAGTAATTAGAGTGAAAGAATTGAGCGAAGAAGTTTGCAATCACTTGATCGTCGCTGGAAATTCTATTTCTAAACTTCATGGCAGAAGGAAACCACTAACGGGTTGCGTTTAGAATTTACGAAATCATAAAAAGACTTCGGGTGGCAAATAATGTTTCTTCTAATTTTACATATGTAAGCTTTATAACACTTTTTATTAAGTTCAAAATACTTATGACGGAAAATAGCGTACTGTGCATAATCAGAATTTAAATCGGTTCTCTTATATTATTTGAATAAACGTGATTTCTTATTTTTTAAAGCTTTTAAATCTTTAGTAAACCAGGCTTGCACTGGTTCAATGTACGAACATGTGCGTTTGGGCACATGTTTTTCAAATAAAGTATAAATGGATTTGTTAAAATGTAAAACGTTTTCCTCTACATCCTCTTTATATCGAGGCCACGTTTTCTCAGAAAGCTCTTTATTTAAATTGTTGAAATTAGTTTTGGAAAAATCAAAGCATCTGGTAGAGACACGTGTTTTGTTAGTGCAGCCGACTTCGTTGCTTATGATTTCGTAAGTTATCTCAACAACAATATATGCTATATACATAAGCATTCGTTGAAATTTGAAGCATCTAGCTCTTAAAATGGGGCAGTAATTAGGGAAAGTTTCTTATTTGAATAATCGGTTGTGGGGGATATATACTATATATGGACCGATCTCACCTATTTTTCAGACAACAATATGTGTAATAAACGAAAGCATATGGTGATGTTTGAAGCTTCAATCTCATAAATTGAGGAGGATATGACAAAAATCCTCTTTTTCTGAAAAATCGGTTGTATGGAGGATATATGCTATAGTGGTCCGATCCGGCCGGTTCCGACAAATGTCTAATCGGACACCTAAATACACCCGCTCACCAAATTTTATCAAGATATCTCAAAAATTGTGGGACTAGTTTGCACACAAACAGACAGACGGACAGGCAGACATGGCTAAATCAACTCAGCTCTTCATGCTGATTATTTCGGTATATTTAATGGTGGGTATATCTACTTTCCTTTACAATTTTGAGATTCGTACCAAAGTTAATATACCATTTCATTTTCATGAAAGTTATAAAAAGAGGGTGGCACCTACCATACAAATGGAATGTTTGATACAGCATAACTCTGGAAGTATTCATGCAAGAACATTGAAAGCCAGTAAAGAGTTAAACTGGATCAATCCCTAACACCACTAAGAACTCACCCCTTATGAGTAAGAAGGGGCGTGGCACCTCCCATACAAATGGAATAATGAAAATTGGTAAGGAGATATATGACGTTAAGTCCTATCAGCACCAGTAATATATGAAATTGAAAAAGAACAACACAAATGGGACTTTTAAAACTATGGCTGCCTTAAAAACTTAGGTTAATTCAACACGTAAAGTTTGATTGCAGAGTTGGTTGTGGCTGTTATTCCTTTAGTATTCTTTTATGTTATCTTCAGGGTTGGTATTTTCGGATACGCCTAGAGGAACCGGAAAAAACATGTTCGTTTAATTTGATATTAACTGATGTAAGAGCAAAAAGAAAAATCACTATGGCAGTTGCTTTCTCAGATACCGCGGATACCCTTTGTGTGGTGGACGTACAACTCCGCATTTAAATGACCACTATATGCATACATCTGATACACCGAAGTGCAACATAAGCAAACGGTCAGGCCAAAGTGAGGGTGTACGATGTGTGCACCATGACTCGTAAACAGTCGGTGCAAGTTTTAGACCAAACTCCTAAGAATTTAAGGTGTATTCACCATCCCAAAGATGGTGCTTTCCTGTTACTTGCTGGAACAGCCGCAGTTGAAGTAAATGCGTGCTTTTGCGTCTACGTACAAAAATTTACTCTCTTTAGAAATATGAGAGGGCAATTTGACGGAAACACTTCAGCAGCAGCTTTTGCTAAACAGCTTCTTGAAATTAAGTATGGCAAAATTCCTATTCCTATACTAACAGATTTTATTACTTTTTTGCAAGCTTTTGAGAAATTATGACACCACCTTTAGTTTTAATAGCTAATGTTTCTTCCAAATATTGAATCTATCGTTACAAACTATAAATGGCTTTGAGAAAAGGAATTTAGGCAACTTAAAATGAGGATGTTAATATCACTAGAACCAAGACAACTTATCACCCTATTAACACAGTCGTGAAAGAGTCCCAATCTGTGCATATCTGAATGAGTTTATTTACCCTTTTGAGACATCCGAAATTTCTCCTCATTTTTGATTGATCCTTAAAAAATGGTCCATAATATCATAATATTTATTCTTCGTTATTTCGATTATCCACGCTTATGTAGTGGGACAAGGCTTTTCATCACAAAACTTTTAGAATGTCATTGAAGCAATTAATTTAGCGGAAAATTTCAAAAACAAAAGAGTTTAAAACTAAGGATTCCATTGATACCGAATAGATGTGTCTTTAAAATTTTAAATGCCTCAACTTTCCTATCCATATCAATGAAGCTCAAGGACGACCATTAGCTGCGAATCAAGGGATTAATGAGCGCAATACAAACCTCTATAACTTCAGAGCTTCTGCAACTCAATTGCCAACCTCACCTACGCGAGGGGAATCCTGTTACAAATATGAATATTTTATACAACAACAGTCATTAGCTGTAGCAGAAGTCAATCTTAGCAACTCATCTTTTACCCATGTGTGAGCGACGGCAGCTTTGCCAATACCACACCAACTGGCAACGCTACCCCAACTGTCAAACAGATGGATAGATAAACGAGAGAAGAAGAAGAGAGTTAATACTTGGACAACGAACGTGTCATACACCACGCCTTTAATACATTTATTTCATTTTAGTAAACTTATATATATATTCATGTAAATTTCAAAACTTTAATTAATAAAATTAATTTTGGATATCGCACAAATAATTGTGTGCCTACAGTTTCAGAGTGGGCTCATAATCCACTTGCTTCGAATAACAAAATCAAAAGCGTATGATTTTGTGGCAGCGCATGTGAGTACATGCAAAACGACAAGTCACCTTTATTTTCTTCCAGCGAAATACGAAATGTGCAGCGACTGCGCATAGTAACTGCAACGCAGCAGTGACGGAACGACGAATAGGTACCACTTAATAACGTAAAGCGAAATCGCTCAGCAGCAGCGACAACGAAAACGGCTACAAGCAAGTAGGCAACGATACAACGGCTAGCAAGCATCGCTCAGCAAAGTAAAAACGAACGAAAAGGAATTTGCAACGTAAAAACGAAAAATCATTGGTTTATACATAAAAATGGTGAAAATTAACGAACTTAAAGTAGAGCAATTGAAGAAATAGTTACGCGAACGAGATTTGGCAACGACGGGTACAAGGGATCAATTAATACAGAGTCTCGGTGCACACGGGGAATCCGATGAAGTGGACATACAGGACGGGAATGTTCAGGAAGAATCATCTCAAATGTTAACGATATCCGAGCTACAGCAAGAAATGAAGCAACTTCGTGAAATGATGGCGCAGTTTTTGCAAACGCAGAACGCCAACGCTAGTGACAACACGTCAAAGGTAGCAGAGCAGCGCGCAGAAAAAGACAGCACGGTAGCAGGCGACGAAAATGCAAATGAACGTAATAGAAACGACGAGATTGTTCTAGAAGACGATGACAGCGCAGTGTCAGCTAATGGTGGCGCAACACTACGAAATCAAGGAAATACAAATTTTTCAAACGGAAATATGAGGCAAGCATCGGTCAAAGAAATTTCGCATACCCTGCCGGAATTTGATCCGACAAACAACGCAAGCATAACCGTAGAGCAATTTCAATAAAGTTGTAGAGGCCTATCGATGGGATGAAAGAATTTTGTTATTGGCTGTATACACCCGATTAAAAGGTGCCGCACGTATGTGGTTGGATGCATCACCCACAATGCACACAGCTTGGAACGATTTTGCCAACGCTTTGCAATGCGAGTTTGGCTCAGTGAAAGACGAAGCGGAAATTCACTTTGCCATGGCTAATGCGACACGACGACCAAAAGAAACCGTGAAGGAATATTGTTTCCGTATATCAGCACTAGGTATTCGGTACAAGCTTAGTGAAGCAGCAGTCATCAGATACGCTAGGTCGAGTTTGAAACACCGTGAGCTCCAGCACAGTATAGCAGCAATGAAGTTTGCAACGATGAAGCACATGCGCGATACAATCGAGGATTATTTCATTAATCGTGGCGAGGCTAGTGAGCCGCATGCAAATCAAGTAATCAAACGAGATGAAGCAAAAACAAAATTGTACGCTGTAGAGAAAGGAAACGAGACGAAACCGCAGCTGAAATGCTACAACTGCAACGAACCGGGGCATTTCTCAAACAAATGTCCACTACCACAGAAACGTTATCGCTGTACAACGTGCAACAAAGTACATCCAAATGGAGGAAATTGCGATAAAACGACGGCAGCTACAAGACGACTTGGGGCAAATAATCTCGATGGATGTTTCCACAAAATAATTTACATACAAACGCTTCCGTATATCGCTTTTATCGATACTGGTAGCCAGTGCAGTATCATACGTAACTCAGTGGCAAATCGTATAAATGCAAAACGTAAAAAGTGTTGCATGCAAGTAAAAGGTATTTGTGGAGCATCACGAATGCTCCACGAGTCTATGGTCGTAGACATAATCATCGATACAGCTGTCATAAAAGCTGAAGTTTACATCGCTGACGACGAGCTACTGCAGGAAGAAATACTTTTAGGACAAGACGTCATTGTCAACGCCAACGTTACAATAAAGATTGAGGATTGTCGAACTATTTTCGGGAATAAACGAGCTACAGCAGATTTGGTAATATCCGAATGTAAAATTGTTAAACTTTTGTCTAATTTCAGAGTTCCAACTGAGAAAGTTAAAATGCAAAATCTTTTGACGAGCTATGAAGATGTTTTCTCTAACGGGTTAAGCGGCATCGGCAGAACCGATGTGGTCCAAGCGAGTATAGAACTGGAGAACGGTCAGATGGTATCCCAACCTCCATATCGCATTCCAGAGCCGAAAAGGGGCATCGTCAATAGTATGATCGACGAGCTATTAGAACATGACATCATCACGAAATCTACATCCGAGTATGCTAGCCCAGTCGTACTCGTGAAAAAGAAAAATGGAAGTGATCGATTATGTATCGATTACCGACGCATCAACAAGTTGACGAAAAAGGAGAACTTTCCGGTCCCAAATATCGAAGAAAGGCTGCAAGAAGCCAAACGTTTCCGTTTCGTCGCTCGATCTGAATAGTGGCTACTACCAAATCGCAATGGCACCCGATATTCAAAAATTCACCGCATTTATTACCACCGACGGGTTGTACGAGTTCAAACGTATGCCGTTTGGACTTAAGAACGCACCAGCAGTTTTTAGTCGACTCATGGCCGAAATACAAAAACGAGTGAAGAAAGGCGAAATGCTTCACTACATGGACGACATTCTGATTGGCAGCAACTCTTTCGAAGAAATGTACGATAAACTTTCCCGAACACTTCAAGTGTTACGATCATGTGGACTCACACTAAACGTCAAGAAGTGTGAATTGTTCAAACAAACCATCACATTCTTAGGACATCAACTACATCCTACAGGCATCAGCCCAGGAGAAGTTAAGAGAAATGCAATAGCCAACTTTCCGCCACCACGAAACGTCACCGAAGTATGCAAATTCTTAGGCCTCAGCGGCTATTTTCGCAAGTTTGTCGCAGGATATTCCATCATATCTGAACCGTTACGCCAGTTACTACGCAAGAATACAAAATTCGTATGGGGAGAACAACAAGAATCAGCAGTTAACAAATTGAAACATATGCTCATCTCAAAACCAACAATGGTGAGCTACCGCATCGACGCCGATCACGAACTACATACGGACGCCAGTTCCATTGGCCTTGCAAGCGTCCTAATGCAAGCCGAGAAGGGGCAACTCCAGCCGATTGCATACTTTAGTCGATCCACTAAAGATAACGAGAAGCGTTTCCACAGTTATGAGCTGGAAGCTTTGACGGTCGTGAAATCATTGGAAAGATTCAAGTATTACGTATATGGAAAGAAGATTCGAGTCATTACTGATTGTAACGCTCTGCGGACTACAATGGAAAAACGAGAACTGATACCACGTATAGCCCGATGGTGGTTGAGAATCCAGGAATTCGACGTTGAGATCATTCACCGACCAGGTTCCCGTATGGAACATGTGGATGCACTTAGCCGTATGCCATATGAATGCGCCCACGAGATGGAAACCGCTGATTTCAGAATTGCTAAAACAATCATCGACAAGCCGGATTGGTTATTCAGCATCCAATTGCAAGACGATAAACTCAAGAACAACGTCGACGAGATGAGGAATGGTACAAATCCAGAACACTCGGATTATGTCATCGAGTTAGGACGTCTATACAGGAAGTACAACGACAAACTTCTATGGGTAGTCCCGAAGCAAATAAGACATGTGGTGTTACATGAATGCCACGACAAAGGCGTCGATGAAACGATAAAGCGCATTCTCACTATGTTTTGGTTTCCTCGCATGCGTAATTACGTGAAGAGCTACATCAAATCCTGCGTCGGATGCGCTCTGAACAAAACACCAGGTGGACGACGAGAAGGTCAGTACCATTACGACAACGTTAAGCCGATACCATTTAATACAATTCACGTCGACCATTTAGGTCCGTTTCCTAAAAGTTCCAAACGCAACGAGCACATATTGACCATTGTCGACTCATTCACGAAATTTACTATAATACGCGCAGTAAAGAGCACAGCAACAAATCACGTAATCCAGGTGTTATTAGAAGTAACTAGCTACTTAGGAATGCCTGAACGCATCATTTCCGATCGCGGAACGGCTTTCACGTCAAAAACGTTCCGGAAGTTTTGCAACGACAACAACGTAAAACATGTTCTCAATGCCGTGCGTACTCCACGTGCAAATGATCACGCCGAACGAATGAATCGCATTATACTATCCATGCTATTACCGACAACCGAAAATGAAAAACGATGGGACGACGATCTACGCCGGATCCAATGGTGCATCAACACCATGCCCAACAAGACTACCGGTTATGCTACATTCCAGTTACTCTATGGGTATACGCCACGAGATATCCTGCACAACCAGCTCATCCAAGCGCTCCAAGATGATTCCAATGACATGATGACCGACACCGAATTACAGCAGCTACGAGGAGATGTAGCTAATCTCATCGACGACATTCGAGGACACGCAAAAGCTCTGTACGACCCGCAGCACTCCAGGCCGAAGACGTATAACGAAGGTGATCTAGTGCTTACCACGAATGAACCGATGAGCACGGGTAGATCACGTAAGCTGGAACCCTGATACAAAGGTCCTTTCATTGTTAGCAAGGTACTACCAAATGACCGCTACGTGATAGAAGATCTCCCTCATGCTGAAAGAACACAACGCCACTATACATCCGACTTTGCATATGATCAAATACGACCATTGTGTCAGTTACCACTTGATGATCTTGATGACATCAGTGACAACGAGCGAGGGCGCTACGAATGGTCAGGAAAGCCGACTGTGAGCGACGGCAACTTTGCCAATACCACACCAACTGGCAACGCTACCCCAACTGTCAAACAGATGGATACATAAACGAAAGAAGAAGAAGAGAGTTAATACTTGGACAACGAACGTGTCATACACCACGCCTTCAATACATTTATTTCATTTTAGTAAACTTATATATATATTCATGTAAATTTCAAAACTTTAATTAATAAAATTAATTTTGGATATCGCACAAATAATTGTGTGCCTACACATGGGCATAAGCTAGTATAATATACATATATATTCCGGGTTTTAACGATTTCTTGGGGTAAAAATATATGTCATATTTGTGAACACAAGAAAAAATTTGAAGCTGCAAGCGGTTGAAATGAGGAAGAGATTACATAAAATCTCTTATTTGCGCAATCGGTTGTAAGTAATTAATATTAAATATATGACCGATCTTGGCAAATTTTTCCAGACAGCAACGTATGCCTTATATATAATTATCGTGCGAAATTTCTTATAGCTGTTGAACTAAGGAATAAATGACAAAAACCTTCTTTTTTTCTGATAAATGATAAGTCGGACACCGAAATATATCAGCTCACCAAATTTCATCGAGCTATCTAAAAAATTTAGGAGTCGGTTTGCGTTCAAACAGACAGACGGACGGACAGGTGGGCATGGCTAAATCAACTCAGATCGTCAACCTGATTAAACTTGAGGTAGAAATTTTGATGCATTACGTTGTATAATACATCTGCATATCTATTTACTATTATATAAGCATTGTATAGCTTTGAATTTTCTTTTTTCCGTTTTTATATGAGGAATTCTGGCAACTTAGCTTTTATCTTTTTTCCTAAAATTGTTTCATGAGCTTCATTCAATCAAGTTATTTTTAAAATATTTTCCTCTCGTTTTAAATAAAATTGTTTACATAAATCTTGTATTCTTTTTTTTGTCCACCCCACTACTACTATTTATGTAATTGAATTTGTCAAAACATGATGTGATATGGAACACAATTTTTATACTCAGCGTGCTTTACACACAAAGTATATTAACTTTGATTAGATAGCAGTTGGTTGTACAGCCATAAAGGAATCGAGATAGATAAGGACTTCCATATATCAAAATCATCAATATCGAAAAAAATTTGATTGAGCCATGTCCGTCCGTCCGTCTCTCCGTTAACACGATAACTTGAGTAAATATTGAGATGTCTTCCACAAATTATCTGGACCCAGAATAGATTGGTATTGAAAATGTGCGAAAGCGGATGATAACCACGACCACTTTTTACGTATATAACATTTTGGAGAACACAAAAAGCCTGATTATTTAGTAAATAATACACCTAGAGTGTTGAAATTTGATTTGTGGACTGATACTGAGACTCTTGATAAAAGTATGAAAACATTTTTTAAAATGGGCGTGGCACCGCCCACTTGTGGTAAAATCAATTTTACAAATATTATTAATCAAAAATCGTTAAACTTATCACACCAAAATTCGGCAGAGAAGTTGCCTTTACTATAAGGAATATTTTGAAGAAAAATTAATGAAATCGGTTAAGGACGACGCTCACTTTTATATAAAAGGTTTTTAAAAGGGTCTTGGACGAATAAAATAAGCTATATCTTTGTCAAAAAGAGCTTTTTATCAATGGTATTTCATTTCCCAAGTGGATTTATAACAGTAAATAGGAAAAACTTCAAATTTAAAAAAATGGGCGTGGCACCGCCCCTTTTATGACTAAGCAATTTTTTATGTTTCGGGCGCCATAACTCGAAGAAAAAATAACGGATCCTAATGAAATTGGGTACAAAAATTTTGCCTATATTAGAAAATATTTGTAGTAAAAATGGACGGGATCTGTTCAAGACCACGGCAACTTAAATATAAAACAAGTTTAAAAGGGTCGTAGATTAGAATAATAAGCCTCAGCAAAAAATAGTTTTGAATCAATGATATTTCACTTATCAAGTTTTATTTTAAGAGGAAATGGGGCGACATTTTTTTTAAACGGGCGGTGCCACGTGTTATGTAGAAAAGTAATTTATCTGAAATAAAATGTGCAGTTCAAGCTCACGCTGAGTATATAATGTTCGGTCATACCCGAACTTTGACACGCTTACTTGTTATTATATAAAATAAAATGTCCCTAATTATTCCCTATAAGTAATGATGTTGTAAAGAAGTAAAATTAAGCTATTGATATATGTACATATACTTATGAGAATAATGAAATAAATACCTAATAATAATAATAATAACTCGATATACTTATTGGTGGGTCTTTTCCTCTTCCTTTTAGGACATACAATTTTGAGATTCGTAATAAACTTATAACATTTCATTAACATGAAAGGTATAAAAACAATTAAAAACAGAAGAATATATATGAAATATAGAAAAGTGAAATTAAAGGAAACAAATAAACAAATATAAGTTCGGGTGAAACAGAAAAGTGTATATCACCAATTTTATTATAAATAGATGTAAACAAAATTTTAATTTTATAATTTATTTAATAATTTGGGAAAAATTTAAACAACGTGACATCAGGACGGACAAAGCGACGGCTGTTTCGATTATACCTTGTAAATCTCTTCAAGGCTTTTCCTCCCGGGAGTGGGAGTCGCACTCCTACGATAGTCGAAATGGTTATAAACGCATTCAGCTACGTCATGCCTTAGTTGTTGTAAAGTTTTTCCCAATTGCCTTCTTCGCATATATTATCTTCCACACATTACATAATTCGTATGTAGTTATGTGTTGAAGTTATGCCTGTTTGTAAGGCGGTTTTCAGAGAAACTTGGTATTTGTTGTTGTTTTTGTTCTATTTATAGAACTACAACGAATTTACCAAATGTTGTCTACTTATATGAGTTAACCGGGGATTGCCCGTATCGCTTTAAATGTATGAAAACATTTATTTCAAGCAATTTTTAATTTTATAATTTATTTAATAATTTGGGAAAAATTTAAACAACGTGATATCAGGACGGACAAGGCGGCAGCTGTTTCGATTATACCTTGCAAATCTCTTCAAAGCCTTTTCTCCCGGGAGTGGGAGTCGAACCCGAACTCCTACGATAGTTGAAATGGTTATAAACGCATTCATCTACGTCATTTAAAATTAAAATTTGTTGAGAAAACGCAAACAAAGATTTATTTTTGCATATAGCTTTATTATCAAAATGAAACCCAAACACCGCATGGTCTTGCCCTTTGAAGTATTCTTGAATATATGTTTGTAAATATAATCTAACCAACGGACTGTATCATAAAATTTCGAAAAATGAAAATTAGCTACGAACGAATGCAAATTCAGTTCTCCAGTATCCAGAGTCGTAAATCAACTGTCGCTCTTTCTTTCACAAATTCAGTGCCGCAGCGCGGAAGTATTATTGTGTGAATCCTAAATCAGCTGCTCTTAGTTTTTTTTGCGCTACCGAACTGTTTTGTCGTGTTTGTTGTTGACTTCACCATACATTGAAGGCGGTGACACAATGACATTTTTCATATAGATGCGTTTAACACAAGCTTATGCATTTCAATAATATCGCCACAATCAACCAAGTTGTTGCGTTTGTAAATATGAAGGAACTTCAGTCGTAGTAATTGAAGTTTATTACGCCTTGCCCATTTACATACAAAATTTCGCGAAGCACTGTTACAAACATTCTCCCTATACAACAAAAAAACTTGCTAACATATTTTGTGTCGTATTCGATTGTTATGTTGCAGTTTTTAATTGTTAAAAGTATTAGAAAATTTACCAACCAGTGGGAAAAATAATTTCACTTGCAAAGTGTGGCAACACCCTTAGCCAAAGCAAATGTCAAATTCTTTTTCTTATGATTTCCTTGGAACAAAATTGGGGAGTTGGCTACTTTCAAATATTAGATGGCGCTAGTGGCGCTCATTCTACCATTCTCCATAAAAATACATGCAATCTACTCATAATGCCTAAGCACGTTTTAAACTCATCTATATGAAAACCTGCTTATGTGTCGGGGCTATGAGTGTACATGCTCAAGTAGATGTATGCTAAATAACAAAATGAAAAGGTTTTACTTTCAACTTCGACACATTCGCTATCGAGTTAATCAGTTCTGTGCCCAAACGAGTTCTTCTCCACCCAATATAAGTTAGAAGCTTAGGTGCCAAAAGTCAGGGGGCCTACTCTGTATTGCGATGCGAAAGCAAAAATACGCGAAATCGCAAAATCGGTACTCTGTATCTTGACATTCGCATGCATATTTTGACTTTCGCATTCACATTTTGCCCATTCGCAATTTTTCTCCCTTTTCGCATTGCCGGCACTCTGTATTGCGAAAGCGAATGTCAAACAGCATTCATTTTCGCATTTTTCTTGCTACAAGTAATAGGCATTCGCATTGTACAAATATGTAAGTATTAATTGATGATTTTATAAATTGATATCTTTATATTCATTGTACATTCTTTTTAAAATATATAGGACAACTCAAAAAACAAAACAAACACAAAAGCAACAATTCGAACTCCTAGTGGACTTCATGGCAATACACCCAGATTTGGCCAAAGGGTTACTTAAAACACCCAACGCGAAAACAATGGCCAATAATTTGTGGAAACAAGTAACTCGCCAACTAAATGCAGCTGGACCACCGATGCGTGATATCACCGGCTGAAAAAAAGTAGGTTGGGTGATATATGTGTACTTTTAATTCTATAATGGGATTGATAAAATTTATAGGTTTGGGCTGACTACAAAGTCCATTTGAAGGCCAAAATGCGTCGCAATAAAACCAATATTGCTGGTACGGGGGGCGGCCCATCTGTTTACTCCGCACTCACGCCATTGGAACAGCAAGCTAGCGATTTGCTGTCGATGGACCAAGCAGTCGACGGGATAGCTGGCACGCGGGAGTTTGGTGCGCGGCAGGCTATGACGGAAGTACCAAGTGAAATTTTGGAACCTGCTTTTAATAACGACAGCGATTCGGTTGAAATGAGTGAAGAGGAGAACGAGCAACCTTTCTTGCTACAACAACAACAGGAACCTTGCTGCAGCCGATCGGTACTTACTCCACGCAAGAAGCAGAGTCTATTGGAAAGGCAAGTAGACAACCAAATTGAATACCAAAGCAACTCAGTAAAAGTGCTAAATGAGATTAATGACAATTTGAAAAACATTGCCAGAACGATGAGAATTACATTAAAAATAAAAAATAAAAAGTTAAAGTTCGCCAAAGAACAATTTGTCCATAAACAAAGAATGGACCGTGAAAATTTAAGAATCAAATTAAACAAATTAGAAATTAAAAAACAAATGTTGGATGTGGAGTTACAGACCAACAAAGCAATATCCAGAAAGTAGTAACAGATACACAAAATTTTTTTTTTAAAGATATGTAGACACATAATTTATGTACTACAAGTGGCTTAGTTTTTGGAATGAAATTTCCTTTTTATTTTCTATTTATTTACGTATGTACCTGCACATACACATTGCATTACCGAAGTATAGTTTGGTGCACTTTTCAGTATGTATGTTATTTAGATACAATTAGTATTAATTTTTATATATATACACACTTTGTAACCCTTACTTAAATAAAAGACTGAAATCGTGAATTTAAATAATAGTGAATTATATTTAGTAGTTTAAGTTGTAGGCCTTAGCAGCCGTAAAAATACATAAATAGTATTAGTTTATATATATATACACAATTTGTAACCCTTACTTAAATAAAAGACTGAAAACTTGAATTTAAATAATACTGAATTATATTTAGTAGTTTAAGTTGTAGGCCTTAGCAGCCGTAAAAATACATAAATAAATAATGTTTAATTTAAACCACTTTTTTATAAAGCATTTCTATTGGAAATCATGTCATTTTTTATTTGGTCTCTGATACAACTAGCAATATTTCCCATTCTATAATTTTCCACGTTTTCTGAATTTATTACGTTCACTTCTTCCGGTTCAATTTCTGAACTGGGAAGATTTTCAACTTTGAACATTATACAAATATTGTGCAGGGCACAACAAACATTTAGTATTTGCACCACTTTTGCTGGAGCATAATGCAATTCTCTTGAGGCCAAAAGGCAGCGAAATCGACCTTTCAAAACACCAAAAACTCTCTCAATGAGAGACCTTCCCTTTGAATGTTTTTGATTGAAAAAGTTCTCGTCAGAATCCTCCGCAGAATTCCTGTATGGGGTAAGAAGCCATGGTTCCAACGGATATCCTGAGTCACCTGCAGATAACAAAAACATAAAGGTCTTTTTAGCTGAATAACATTCAGTACCATTTATTATATGTATATATATTATGTTATATATTACATAAGTAACTATGTTAATACGTGTATGCTACCATTACATTAAATCGATATATTAAAAAGCTTACCGAGAATTCGTTGGCCAGTATCTCCATTTTCATAGGCAGTCCTTAAATATTCGCGCTCAGCGGACAAGTTCCATATGTGCGAATCATGCGATGCACCTCCAAATTTACCATTGACCGCTCTTATTTGCATTTTGTGATCACATATCTAAAATAGAACAAAACATGTAGGCACAATAAAAGTAATCTTATTTAATCGAAATACACTTACGATCATTGCATTTATGCTGTGCTTAAGCTTTCGGTTAAAAAATAGATGTTCGTCTTTTGATGGCCTTATCATTTGAATGTGCGTTCCGTCTACAGCTCCGATCACACCCGGAATTCCGCATTTAGCATAAAACCTACGGTTGGCATCCTGTTTTTCGCGATTGCTCATTGAAAAAGTAATATGCTTTGGACACAATATCGTTTCAATTGCACTGCAACCTTCCAAAATACAACTCGAAACGGTTTGCTGTGCTAATCCCGCGTGACGGTCTTGGCCAATCAAGTGTTGGTATGCACCCTGACCAAGAAACTTTAACGTTGTAGAAACTTTTATTATTTCAGGAACTGCCGTTGCTCTCCGTGGGGTTTTCAACTCACTTTTAATGCTATTTAGCACATACAAAAATGCTTCCTTATTAAGCCGAAAATTCTGCACAAAACTAATTAATAGAACATAAAGCAATAGTATATGTATGAGTAATTTTGTAACGTTTAAATTACCTTTGATCGCTGAGACTCATAATGTTGGAGTTGTCCCTTATAATCCTCCTATCAATTCTTTCTTCATTTAAATCGTCCCATAATGCTACAGAATCCATTTTTTAATTTGTTGAACAAAAATTAATCTTTAGCCGAAATTGTAATCGCCTTGTTTGTTTTGTTCTCTTTCTTTGACTTTGGTCAGTGATGCATACTCAAGCAAAAAATTAGCGAAAAATAAAAAAGCGACACTGTTAGCAATGCGATAGCGCTACAGAGTTCCAATTACCTTTCGCATCGCAATTTATTTTCGCATCGCACTGCCTTTCGCATCGCAATACAGAGTAGGCCCCCAGATACGCCAAAGCCTTCATCGCGTAGTCTGATTGATATTTATTGCTTAAATATGCGTATTTCTAGGAGCGTCGCTGATAATATCCGGCCATGTTCACCGCACCCAATTCAGCCCATTTCGCAGATTCGCCTTGACTACCTTCTTACCACCTGAAGCTTCGTTTTCTATTGAAGCGCTCGGGTGAAGCTGTTCAACGACATTGAGTGTTAATACTCTTATTATGGGAATTTCTTTTGTTCTTGCCGCATCATGTAAGCACAAGGACAAATGAGAAAGGAGGTATATGTCGAATGTGTCTGGTTAGAAATATCATCCCAGAAAGAAATGGTGCGTTCGCGCCTTGGCAGCCAAGTCATTGCCAACGAGTATAAATTCGATACTGTGAAAGATTACGTATATTTGGGAACTATCATTAACAGCAAAATATCAGCATAGAAATCAAACGGAGAATAGCTCTTGCCAACAACTGTTACTTTGGACTGAGCAGGCAAGTAAAGTCCCCTCTCCATGGACAAAAATAACGCTCTACAAATCGCTCATCATATCTGTTCTGATGTATGGCTCGAAATCCTAGACTGTGTTGAAGGAAGACGAGAGGGCTCTTGGAATGATTGAAAGAAAAGTTCTACGGAAGATTTTTGGTCCTGTCCATGATGCCGACGGAGAGGAAGTATAACCAAGATGTATAGGCGTCGAATAAAAATACGAACGCTTCGCTGCCTAGATCATGTCATGCGAATGGACGAAGACGCTCCAGCTAAGAAAGTATTTTAGTCGAAACCGCAGTTTGAAAGCAGAGGATGGGGAAGACCTCCACTAAGTTGGGAAATTCAGGTGGAGGAAGATTTGAACTCCTTTGGTGCTCCCAATTGGCGTCAGTTATCGCGAAACAGGGATAGATGGCGGGAATTGTTACGAAACGGCCACAATCGCCTGGGCGGTTAAGCGCTAATTAATGATAATGGTAAATTGTATTTACTGGAGGCGCACTTATATGATCCAATCAGTTTACCAGCTGAACCACACTGAGTTAGCGGCAATTGATGCGGCTTGTGAGCCTTGCTGTCTTGTATATAGACACAACGTACTTAAATTCTACGCGTGAGTTGGGCGTACCCAAGATATAGACGAGCTATCGGGTTTTTTATCAAGTCTTCTAAACTTTCCATTAATAGCAAAGATTATTCATGGGTTATCGAAATTTTTACCAACGAATTATCTGTTTGTAATAGAAACGTTATCGATTGGTTATAGAAAAGTTTTAGATTTGTTAGCAGAGTGTCACCAATTTACAAACGATCAGTTACCATTTTTTCGATTTCTTATCCAAAAGATATCGACTTTCTATCGAATAGCTATCAACTTGTTACCAAAAAGTTATCGTAAACTTATCGATTTACTATCGAATTGTTACCAGTTTGTTATCGGCGTGTTATTGATTTGTTATTAACGAAATATCAGTTTGTTCTGATAACACATCTGTAAAGCATCGATAACAAGGCCATAACAAACCGTGGACTCGACGATAATTTTGCCGTCTATATTAATTCGATAATAAGAAATGCAGCAATAATTCATCGGTATTGATTGTTACCAATTTTATTTCGTTTTGACAAAGTTGTCTCCGTTGTGATTTAGCTTCAACTCTTATGCTACCTCCAGTTATTCTTAAAACTAAAAATTTTTTAACGTACATCTGTCTGTTTACACACCGAACTTCGAGAGTACTTAGTACTCGTGGCTTTTCCTTGTAAACTCCACTCTACTATTTTCATTATATTCGTCATCATTATAAACTGAAATCACAAAAGCAATTGATGTAGCAAAATAAGCAAAAAATAAACAATAGATATTGCAAATTTATGCAAGTCACATATAATGAACAAATCGAACTGTTATTTATCTGTGTCAAAATTTTGTGAGCATTTGTGGTTTTTTGCTAGATTTTTTTTGCCACTTCTTATATAGCTGATTTTTCTTGATACCAGTATCGTATCTGTCTTGCAAAATCAGACTTAATTCAAATAAAGCGCCTTTATTTCAGAGCCATTTCACTTCATTTCGATATGCTTGTATCGACACCAATAACTTTTTTTGGGTTAGTATGAGTGCTTTATGCCCTCCTTGATTTATTTTCCTTCAATTGTTGTTGCTACACCAATTGGCTTTTGTTCAGCTCACTTGCATTTTCATGATTTCTCTTTTGATACAGCTTCTTTATGTTATTTTCACAAAAGTAATAATCAGTGACACATTTGTTAGAGATTTGAGTGGATGATTCGGCAAATTTACTATGCCAATGATATTTTGTATCATCTTATAATTTAAACGATATGAAGGTACCTTAAAGATTATTATGATAATATTATTCCTTTTTTTTCATTCATACATAATATAAAGATATAATTGTTTGTTGTTATTGTTAAGAATTGCGTGGATACGCATTTTTATTTATAGTATGTGAAGTAGCTTCTTAACTACGCTTCGAAGATTATAGAATATTTGTAAAACGAAAAAAAAAACTTAAACTTCGAAACTTTCAATACAGAAAGCTAAAAGAATATACATATTGTAATGAATTTACTTGCAAATCCTCTTATTTCCAACCTTCAGCTAAGTTCGAATCACTAAACTGTTGAATAAATAACTCCAATATGTAATAATGCAAAATGACCTTTATAAAAGTACTTCACAATAACGCTCAAACTGTGCAACGAATAGCTTGCTTAATAACCAAACTGATCGATAGCTCAAATGAAACTCTACTTTTCAAAATAATACTGCTCTTGCTCGCTAGATTGCGTCTTAATCGAAATCTCAAATCAAACTGAATTCCAGCGCCTCTACAATTGCCGCCTTTTATACTCTCGGATTTCAACGTTCGCATCTTCTAGGCGTTTCCAGAATCTACTTGTCCAGCAGCTCTCCAACTTCTCAGCTGTAACTACAATTGCACGATTTTATAGTTTTTTTTTCTCATTGCATACTTTCAGGAGTATCTCAGATATATGCATGTGTTTGTGCATTGACTCTCCGCTGCTCGTATACGTACATGGTACATATGTGTAGACACAATTATTGTTTTGTTTATGTAGATACATAATGATTGATCTATGGATGTGAATTCATATGGCCATATAAATCGTTCCCGAGATGATCGGGCTGGCACCTTAATGGTGCTTTGCTACCGGAGCGCACCGGATCTGCATTCGGCAAAGAACCATAACATTGATAACACTCCCAAAAGCCTTCGGGGAGCAACCTAATCGCTATAACAACAACAAAAACAAGCACAAAACGGGATCGCTAGTTTATTTCACCAGCTCGCGTTTCCTACATCTGCTGTCACAGACGCCAGAAGGCAGTGTCCAGTCGGAGTACAGATCAGTCATCTATTTTCAATGTAAAGGGTAACTCTGTTAGAGTAGGGTTGTTAGACCTCTTTCCATTTCAATATTGTGAAAGGGAGTTATTCATGCTATCTCTTTTTTCATCAAGCAGACCGATTAGACGACTTTCTGTCCAAAAATTCCCTTTCATTCTATTAGAAACTTGTAGCGAGCCCCTCATCATCAATATTTAAAGATTCTCTCACTCGTTTTTTTACATTTAAAATCTTTTTCGGTCTCGTATTCCTCCCCACTTATTTTCCTTCAGCTTTTTCAACTCGTCTGCTTTTATTTTTTCTTTATACTATATTATTTTCTTACTCTAATACTATCTGTTCCTTTTCCTTCTGGTAGCTGTAAAAAGATTTTAGAAATTTTCGGTTTGTTTTATCGTTTTTGATATTTCAGGATATTGACCCAATACGCTCTGGACAAAATCTGCAGAAAGATACTAGATAGACCATTTCGGCAACGATTTAACCACGCCCACACCTCCCCTAACAGGAGTGCAAGGTTGAAAATTTGAAAGACGAAGCTGTATATTGGGTGGCAAACTTTAGAGAGGTTTACGCTACGCAGACCTTGAATTTTCGCTTTCGTATTTATCACAATGTTTCTGTCGCTCTTCATTTTTAATTTCTCTAAAAGTTTGCGTGTTAAAAAATTTTACTGCATGCGCTCTTTCCTGACAACATGCTCTCAATTAGAGAGTGTCACCCTCTTTGTTTTGGTTCTGTATATATATACTTTCTCTTTCTTTTTTATCAATCTGCTCCTATAATTCAAGTTTAGCCATTTCCTGCTCCAAGAATTTTTTCTTTCTGCTCTCCATTTTTCACCTGATTTTCCCGCTACTTAAAATTCGACCTATACATTTCCCATTTCCTATAAATATTCCTTATTCTATCTACATATATACTTAATGCTTAAACCTGTTCCTGTTCCTCCTTCCATTCCTGCTTTTATCGTTTATCCTATGATTATGTCTTTTCTGGCGGCAAAGTGGTGTGATGGTGGCGTGCTCCCCCTACCACAACGAAGACCCTAGGTTCACGCCCCTGATCTTCGCAACATAGAAACTCTAGAAATAAGGTTTTCCAATTAGAAGAAAATTTTTCTAAGCGGTGTCGCCCCTCGGCAGTGCTTGGCAAGCACTCTGAGTGCCATGAAAAGCTCTCAGTTAAAATTGATCTGCTTTGCAGATGCCGTTCGGAGTGCCATTGGAAAAATTAAAAAGGAACACGGCGCAAATTGAAAGAGAAGCTCGGCCTAGAATCTCTTCGGAGATTATCGCGCCTTACATTTATTTATTCATTTTATTTTTTATGTCTTTCCTTCTTGCTATTCCTACCTCCATTCATATACCTATTTATATTCCTACTAGCAGACACGGCAGACGTTGTTCTGCCCTAAATTTGGCCTATCTGCATACATTTTAAAAAGCTTTTTCCATCTAACTCTGCCCTCGCCCTCTTCGCGTTTTCCTAATATTTTTATTAACTCCTCCCTCTGTCTTTTTCGCTTCATCTATCTCCATCTTCGTCTCATTTTATCTATCTCTCAGTCTATCTCTTTTGTTCCAGTCCCAGTCCCACTCCGAGTCTCAGTCCCAGTCTTAGTCCTAATCCCAGTCCCAGTCCTTCTCTGGTATACTTCTCGGAAAAAAGGATGGTAAATACTAATATAGGCAAGTTTATATACCAAATTTCAGGCAAATCGAATAGGACATATGTAAATACGTATGTGGGTATTATTAATTCATGTCTCTATTTCGGCATCGCATGCATATTTATCAGTTTTGCCAGGTTGATGCGACTAAATCGAATATCACAATGAAAATTATTTTAGAGCTCTCAGCAACAGCTTTCATTTGATATCCATATTACCCACACATTCTAGGGGCATCCGTGTCCACGTTTTGGCGAGACCCTAGTCACCCAGCGGTATAATATATTACTCTGTACTAAAGCACTCATCAACAACTTTCATTTGTTATCCATATTCTATAAACACATACTAGGGGTGCCCGGGTCCACGTTTGAACAAAATCTACCAACGCATGTCTTCAAACACCGGCGACCAACTAACACACATTTTAGCCTTTCCTTTCATATATATAGATTTTTATTTTTCACACTACACTATAATATTAAAACGAAATGCAGATATTCGTTGCTTTCGAAATTCGGCTTAAAAATTGCACATGGAACAAATAAAGACTCTCCTGAATTAAGAAAAAATGTCTTAGTACTTCTAAATCGCGGCCCCCTCAGAAACTCGGTGTACGGGGGTAATCCCCCCCACACCCCTCTCGACGGGCCTGGTGATGTGCCATACTTGATATCATTCGCTATAATATTTTTTTATTGATAAGCACGTTGTTTAATTAAATACCAACCAAATACACGGAAATATATCCGCACCGGGTCTACCACGTTATCCCCAAAATCAAAATCCACAAAACAAAATCCCGAAATCAAAATGCCCAAAATCAAAATCCCCAAACTCATAATCCCCAACATAAAATCCCCATTTAGTGTGAAATAAATTCAAATTAGGTTTAAAATCACCGAGACCAAAAAAGGCTAATAATCCGTACCAACTTTCTGCGCTTATAAAAAATAACCCTGGGCTACGCCATGCCAAGTCCGGGTGTGTGGTGTAACCATTGCTACCGCCACGGTGATGTCCTTCGGCGTAGTACACGCTTCTGTTAGCTTGTTAGAGCGACTAGCAGTCCTATATATGGATAAGTAAAAATATGTATTGCCAAAACGTGAATATATAGTTATACATACATAAATATGAATGAAACAGATATTGCTATTTTTTACACGGTCATGATGTTTATCATAGCACTGGGATTTTGTGTTTGGGGAGTTTGATTTTGGGGATTTTGAATTTGGGGATTATGTGTTTGGGTATTTTTTTTTGGGGGATTTTGTGTTTGGGTATTTTTTTTTTTGGGGATTTCGTGACACACCTATCCGCACCACCTGAAAATATGTATAAACATATACAAAAATTTGCAATAAAATAATATTGCGACTATAAACTGAGATACAACATATCCTATATTTCAGGTTAGATCAAACTACACACGGGGTGCAGAACGAATTCAAAAAAGGTTCAGTAGTTTAAGAGTCCACCGCGGACAAACAATGTGGCACGTGATTTTTATATATAAAGATTTATATTTGAATTTCCATTCTATTCCTATTCCCACTCCAATTTCTATTCATATTCCTATTTCGTCTCCTGTTTCTGTTTCTGCTCATATTTCTTTTCCTATTATTATTCCCGCGCCTTTTCCTATTTCGATTCCTATTCACATTCCCATTTTTATTCCTATTCTTATTCCTTTTGCCCCTCATTCATATACCTTTTCCTATTCCTATTTTTATTCCTGTTCCTACTCCTATTCCCATTCGTGTTCTTGCTCCTATTGCTATTGCTAGCCCACTTCCTAGTCCTATTCCTATTTATTTCCCTATTCCTATTCCTATTTCTATTCCAATTTCTATCTCCATTCTTATTTCTCTTATTATTACCTTTACAATTCCTGTTCTAATTCTCATTCGTACTCCTATTCTTATTCCTCTTTTTATTCGTATTCCAATCCTTACTTCTTCTTTATGTTCCTTTTCTTATTTCTATTAATTTAAATATTTAACTCCTATTCCTACCCTCATCCCTATTCTTCGCCGTTTCCTCCCCATCAAATTTCAATGACCACTTTCTGCATTGTATTCTTCCCGGATTTTATCAGATGTTATTGGAAGAGTATCCTCTTTCTTCCTTAACTCTTTATCCTTGTTCGAACTCACAGACATCTGCTGCTCACTTAACGATCTCACTATCTCCTTTCCTCGCTTTCCAAGTGAGAATCTTTGTCTATAGCGCCATCTTTATCGTTCATATTCGATCCCATTCTCTCGCTCTCTTCATTATTAATTTCCCTGAAAGCTGTTGAGCTAAAAATTTGGCTGTATGCTCGTTCTCCTGTTAAAATGGGAGTGTCAACCTCCCTTTTTTTAAAACAATATATCTTATTTAAAATAAAAATTTTTATTTATATTATTATCGAAGTCATGAGTGTACGAGAATTTTGTACTTAGGTCAGTTTATTCCATTAAAGTTAAAGCAAAAAGTTTAAAGCTTGCGCGGTTATTTAAAGATTAAATGCCATTACAAACACATCCATATTCGCACCCCTACCACGTAAGCACTTAAGATATTCATACAATAATTTCAGAAATTTTTTAACATTTTATTGCGTGAAATTTCAACTTTATAAGCGCGCAACAGTTACAGAAACGACAACGATTATTTAAACAAGTAAGGAAGGCAGTTCGGGTGTAGCCGAACATTATATACTCAGCTGAGAGCTTTGGAGAAAAAATAAGAGAAAATCACCGTATAGGAAAATGAATATAGGGTAACCCTGGAATGCGCTTGTATGACATTAGTATCAAATGGAAGGTAATAAAGAGTATTTTAAAAGTGAGTGGGACATAGTTCTATAGGTGGACGCCTTTTCGAGATATCGTCATAAAGGTGGACCAGGAGTGAATTTAGAATGTGTTTGTACGATATGGGTATCAAATTAAATGTATTAATGAGGATTTTAAAAGGGAGTGAACTTTAGTTGTATATGTGAATTCGTGTTCGAGATATCGGACCAGGGTGACCCAGAACATCATCTGTCGGGTACTTCCAATTTATTTATATATGTAATACCACGAACAGTATTCCTGTCATGATTCCAAGGGTTTTGGATTTCGCCCTGCAGAACTTTTCCATTTTCTTCTACCTAATATGGTAGGTGCCACACCCATTTTACAAAGTTTTAAAGTTATTTTGCGTCAAAAACCAATCCAATCACAATGGTTCATTTCTTTTTTCATATTTGGTATAATATTATGGCATTTTTTTAATTTTTCGAAATATTCGATATCGAAAAAGTGGGTGTGGTCATAGTCGGATTTCGCCCATTTTTAGTAGCAAGATAAAGTGAGTTCAGATAAGTACGTGAACTAAGTTTAGTAAGATATATCGATTTTTGGTCAAGTCATCGTATTAACGGCAGAGCTGAATGGCAGACGGTCGACTGTGTATAAAAACTGGGCGTGGCTTCAACCGATTTCGCTCATTTTCACAGAAAACTGTTACGTCATAGAAGCTATGTACTTACCAAATTTCACAAGGTTTGGTTAATCTTGGTTCGACTAATGGCATTAAAAGTATTCTAGAAAAATTAAATGAAAAAGGGCGCAGCCACGCCCATTTTTAAAAATTCTTTTATTTTTGTATTTTATATTTTTAATATTCTTTTATTTTTGTATTTTATATTTTTGATATTAAATTTTTTGTTAAAATTTTACTTAAAAATTTTTTGTTAAAATTTTACTTAAAAATTTTTTTTAAGTGGTCATCCTCTTTTGCTAGTAGTGATCTAAGATGAGTGCCCAGGAACGTACATACCAAATTTCATCAAGATACCTGAAAATTTATTCAAGCTGTCGTGTTTACGGACGGACGGACGGACATGGCTAAATGAATTTCTTTTTTCGCCCAAATGATTTTGATATATAGAAGTCTTTATCTATATCCATTAGTTTAGACCTTTACAGGGTACCGTTATGCGAACAAAATTAATATACTCTGTGAGCTCTGCTCAACTGAGTATAAAAAAATTGAAAGCATGTGACAAGTTGAATGTAATAAAAGCTTTTATGCACATAGTTTATTACTAAGCGGAAATTTTTTTCAGCAGATTTGAACTTAGTTGAATGGCTTAATTTTTGCGCTATGTAAAAAGCACCAGCTTTCTTGCCCTGGATGTTTTTATTTAATATTTTTTTTTTGTGGGGTACCAGCCCATTCGCTAAAAATAAAAGCTTTTCTGTTTATGTTTCACTTTTTTTACACCTATTTTCTTCTGTTCCATTTTGTCTTCTCTTCTTCAACGCGATAAAGTGCAAATGTGGAAAGTGTAAAAGCTATGCCACTTAAATATCTGAATGAAAAAAAATTTAGGGTGCGCTGTCTATTTAACAATCGGTTCAGTAGTCAGATAGCAACAATGTGTATAAATTAAGTACTTGTTGTATGCACACATTGTAAGTAGTTTTATCTGTATTATGAAAGCTTTTTGAAATATTTATGCCATTATTCGTGAGTTTGAGCAAAAAAATTAGTCGATAAACGGGCCGCGCGACAAGGAAAACTTTTTTTAATTGAAAAAAAAGTTTTCTAAATTTTTGATGTTGCTTTTCCTGGAACTTCAATCTAGGAACTCCAGTGTAGTAGGCGGTTGGTAGAATTAGATTCTGGATCACCAGTCTTTCGGATACAAAGATGCGATCGTGATTACTTGTAAATGTGCTGGTGGAAATGGGACGCTTTAAAAATGTTACTGTTAAAACTTTTAAAAAACTGTTAAAAACTACCAAATTCAAAGAATAACACGATTATGCAAGAAACTGGTCTAAAAAGGGAACTCGCTTGAACATTCATATGCTTAAAAAAATTACCGGTTAAAAAAGTAGTCGGTTCTAAAGAACAACATTCCGAACAAGCAGTAAGAACAAAATATGAACCGTTTCAGAATCAATAGATAGTTTAAATTTACCGGTTAAAAAATTAATCCGTTGGTAAATTTTAACGATTCCCAACATGAAATTAACCTGCTTCAAAGAGTACCGGGTTCAAAAAAAATAACCAATTCAAAAAAGTAACAAGTTTCAAAATGTAATTGGTTCAAAAATGTAACCGGTACGAAAAAATAATAGGTTCCAAAAATTATGAGGTTCGCTTTTATTGAATAATTTGAATGGCTATAGCTCGCATTTCAGAGGTGTTTCCTGGTACTATCTCAGTAAAAAATAAAACCCACCCAGCATTTTTTGAAATTATTAATCATATTAGAGTCTTTTTCGAGTCTCCAGCATGATCAAAATAAGCAAATATGCGCTCATTTTCTGATCAGAAAAGACACCCTCGTCGGGAGAAAATGGTACCCTACGCGCGATTACACTTGGTGAGCGTCTTTTAACCTATATTTCTAATCAGTATTTCGTCATTTTCGAGTCATATTTACCATCATTTATGAGTCTTGTGGGAGTAATATTTAAGTGTGTTTTAAAGCTTTTGCGATTATTTCTCGAGACATTTAAGAGTATATTTGGAATCTTTTTTTTTTTTTTGTGATCGCTTTACATTTTGTTGTTGCTTTTTCAATAAATCCTATTTCACTCATAAGAGGGAGTCGATTTCGTGTCTTCTTTTGATCGCAGAATTGATTAAACAGTTTTTAATCGTCAAAAGGAGTCGAAAATGTCTCATTGTGGTGATTTATACTTTAATCAATCCATATGCTATGTGGGAAGATATTTTCGATATATATATATATTTTTTTTTTTTAATAATTTTAGAACTATTTTGGGGGTAGCATTCGATGTACTCGTGCTAGTTTTTTATATTTTTTAAGCTCTTTACGGATCGTTATAAAATCAAGCTTCTGGATTGTTTTCGGAGCACTTTCAAGAACTTTTCGGAATATATGGAACAGTCCGAACCTGCTGTAGGTTATAAGTTCTTATTTATAACTATGTGACGTCAGAAGGCGTTAGTATGCCCACCACTACCTTCGAACTTTTTATTTGGAGCTCTCTGAATTTGCTCTTAAAAAAACCGTTAAAAACAGGTAATATTTGATTAGAGGCAATCTATCCATGATGAATAATTATGTATGCAATTTATTTTGATAGTCTTTGAATTTTTGTCTTTTTTTTTTAGAAAAACTGAAATTTTTGGTTGAGCTCAAGAACGGGTTTTCTTAAATAAAACACTTAGATGTGTATTTTATTTTGTTTTTATTTTTCAATATTTCGACTTCAGTCTGAAGTCATCCTCAGGAATCTTAAGCTATGTTTTTTTTTTTTTTTGTTAAAGCGTAATATTTTCTTGAGACTGTTGTGTTTGTTCTCTAAAAATATTCATAGTTTAAAACTGAAAATCGTGCCAAAAAGTCATAAACACGCAAGAGTGTAAAGGTACAAAAACCCAGTTTTTTTGCCCATCGCTTATGATTGGGGGTCTCAGGGGAAAATTTTGTATGCAGTCATTCTTCGATCTACTAGAAAAATTTACCAATTCCCAGGTATTTTCAATTTTGTTATTTTTGTAACACTGTGTTATTTAAAATTTTTTTTCCGAAATGTGTTTAAGATTTTTTTCATACAAAATACAGCGTCTTGGTCTGTTCGAAAGAATGAAAATATAAAAATAAAAAAAAAAAAAAAAAAAAATGTAAGGCGCGATAACCTCCGAAGAGATCTAAGGCCGAGCTTCTCTTCCAATTTGCGTCGTGCTCCTCTTGATTTTTCCCTACAAATTGGCCGGACGGGACCTACATGTTTTATGCCGACTCCGAACGGCATCTGCAAGGCAGATGAGTTTTCACTGAGAGCTTTTCATGGCAGAAATACAATCGGAGCGCTTGCCAGACACTGCCGAGGGGCGACCCCGCTTAGAAAAATTTTCTTCTAATTGAAAAATCTTATTTCTAAAATTTTGATGTTGCTTTGCCCGGGAGTTGAACCCAGGGCATACGGTGTGATAGGCGGAGCACGCTACCATCACACCACGGTGGCCGAAAATATAAAACATTATAAAAAAAAATTGGAATCAGTACGAATATTGCATAACTTGTACTTTATGGGACTAAAATTGATTGGGCTACTAAACTGCATGCTCAAAAAATTCACAGACTTCCAGTTCGAAACTTTTGTAAAATGTTTATTTTTGAAAGCGTTTGTGAGATTAGTCTGCGTGGTACCAGTTAAATTTCAATTGTTCCTTCCGTTGTTAAGGTTTCAACGAAAACTGGGATATGGAAACTGTCAATAATAACAAGTCAGAAATTTGGTGATATTCAAGGGTAATTAAAAACAAGTAAGGAAGGCTAAGTTCGGGTGTAACCGAACATTACATACTCAGCTGAGAGAGACAAAATAAGGGAAAATCACTATTTAGCAAAATGAACCTAGGGTAACTTTGGAATGTGTTTGTATGACATGTGTATCAAATGAAAGGTGTTAATCATTATTTAAAACGTAGTGGGCCTTAGTTCTATAGATGGACGCCTTTTCGAGATATCGCAATAAGGGTGGACCAGGGGTGACTATAGAATGTGTTTGTACGATATGGGTATCAAATTAAAAGTATTAATGAGGGTTATAAAAGGGAGTAGCCCTTAGTTGTATATGTGAAGGCGTGTTCGAGATATCGACGAAAATGTGGACCAGGATGACCCAGAACATCTTCTGTCGGGTACCGCTTATTTATTTATATATGTCATACCACGAACAGTATTCCTGCCAAGATTCCAAGGGCTTTTGATTTCGCCCTGCAGAACTTTTTCATTTTCTTTTACTTAATATGGTAGGTGTCACGCCCATTTTACAAAGTTTTTTTTTTAAGTTATATTTTGTGTCAATAAACCAATTCAACTACCATATTTCATCTCTTTTTTCATATTTGGTACAGAATTATGGTATTTTTTTCATTTTTCGTAATTTTCGATATCGGAAAAGTGGGCGTGGTCATAGTCGGATTTCGGCCATATTTTATACCAAGATAAAGTGACTTCAGATAAGTACGTGAACTAAACTTAGTTGAGATATATCGTTTTTTGCGCAAGTTATCGTATTAACAACCGAGCGGAAGGACACACGGTCGACTGTGTATAAAAACTGGGTGCGGCTTCAACCGATTTCACCCATTTTCACAGAAAACAGTTACCGTTATAGAGTCTATGTCCCTACCAAATTTCACAAGGATTGGTAAATTTTTGTTCGACTTATGGCATTAAAAGTATTCTAGACGAATTAAATGAAAAAGGGCGGAGTTACGCCCATTTTGAAATTTTCTTTTATCTTTGCATTTTGTTGCAACATATCACTACTGGAGTCTAATGTTGATATAATTTACTTTTATACTGTAAAGATCATAAATTTTTGTTAAAATATGACTTAAAAAATTTTTTTTTTTTGAAGTGGGCGTGTTCGTCATCCGATTTCACTAATTTTTATTTAGCACACATACAGTAATAGGAGTACCGTGCCTACCAAATTTCATCATGATATCTCCTACGACTGCCAAATTACAGCTTGCAGAACTTTTAAATTACCTTGTTTTAAAAGTGGGCGGTGCCATACCCATTGTCCAAAATTTTTCTAATTTTCTATTTTGCGTCATAAGGTCAACGCACCTACCAAGTTTCATCGCTTTATCCGTCTTTGGTAATGAATTATCGCACTTTTTCGGTTTTTCGAAATTTTCGATATCGAAAAAGTAGGCGAGGTTGTAGTCCGATTTCGTTCATTTTAAATAACGATCTGAGGTAAGCGCCCAGGAACCTACATACAAAATTTCATCAAGATACGTCAAAATTTACTCAAGCTGTCGTGTTTACAGACGGACGGACAGACGGACATGGCTAAATGAATTTCTTTTTCATCCAGATCATTTTAATAATAGAAGTCTATATCTATCTCGATTAGTTTATGCCGTTACGGATAACCGTTATGCGAACAAAGTTAATGTACTCTGTGAGCTCTGGTCAGCTGAGTACAACAAGTAAGCAAGGCTAAGTTCGAGTGTAACCGAACATTACATACTCAGCTGCCAAATTATAGATTGCAAAACTTTTAAATTACCTTCTTTTAAAGGTGGGCGGTACCGCACCCATTGTACACACTTAGTAATTTTCTATTCTGCGTCATAAGGTCAACCCACCTACCAAGTTTCATCGCTTTATCCGTCTTATATTGAATTATCGCACTTTTTCGAGATGAATGCCCAGGAACTTACATACCAAATTTCATTAAGATACCTCAAAATTTACTAAAGTTATCGTGTTCGTGGACAGACGGATGGACGGACTGACATGGCTTAATGAATTTCTTTTTTTGCCCAGATCATTTTGATATATAGAAGTCTATATCTATCTCGATTAGTTTATGCCGTTACGGGGTACCGTTATGCGAACGAAATTAATATACTCTGTGAGCTCTGCTCAGCTGAGTATAATTACTGAAATAGCCCTTAACTACGTGGGTGGCGCAATAGATCACTTCATAATTTAAAGAAATTTATAACTTATTTAGTAGATGCCTTGTTCTTTGCACATTCCGACAATAAGTTATTTCTTTTTGATTTCTTCATATATTTTATCATTCCATTGTTATTTGCAGTTGTTTTAATTTATGTCAGCCATTTTTGATTTTTCTTCTTTGCTTCTACATTTTATTTCATTTTCGTGATTTAAATGCTAAATTGTGGTAGATAAATGTGTGCTGGCAGAATAATGCATGCCATAAGAGTCGTAAAGTGCTTCTTTGCCGAATAGAGGGGGAGACAAAGGCAGCGAGCTGCTGCGCCTTTTCCATTTTAAAGTATACTTCTTGTATGGTTAGTTAGGCATCACAAATTGTGCAAAATTTTATTACATTTCATTTGAAGTTCGATTTAGCATATGAACTTGTGTACAACTTGTGTACACGTATGCATTGGCAGAGTGGAACAGAAAATATTCCTGTTTTGAATATGTTAAATTTCCTTTTAAATTACTTTTTTGCATATCTGCTGTTATCTCAAAAACTTCTCTACCGATTTTAATGGAGTTATATAAATATGCTTTTGGCAGCAATTTTAGTCATTCAGAAGTTCAGCATAAACTTTTGTGTAACTTGTATTCAGACCTAGCTACGTACAAATTAACATGCTTCGTTAACTTGGGGCTTATAATCACAGCCAAACCCTCAGAGCTCGCCCATAGGATTTGATGTATTCCCTTTACTAACTTTTCAACTTAATGGTTGAACAATATGGCCATCGTTGCCCTGCGTTTTATTTATTTATTTTATATTTATTTTTTTCAGTTGGAAATTTGCCGCTTCCACGTCTTGACACCCTACTTTCATCGGAGATTGGGTTATGTGATTCGGCATTTATCTCGCTATATATAACATAGGAAATGTTTTCCTCCAAAAATTTTATTAAGATTGTTCGTCTTCTTGTTAGGTCGTCATTATCCATGCTGCAGGAATTTTATTTGGCCTTGGAAATTGTTCACCATCTGCCGGCTCTTAAAGGTATAATTTTTGGACATTATTAGCTTAAGAGGTATCTTCTTTTTTGACTGACCGTTCACCAAACAAGAACCCTATAGTATAAAATGGGCTTTAGAATCGCTGTAAATTTCATATTAGAAAGAAAGCAGTTCTTGTGTTAAGTATTCAGTGGTGTGCACCCGTCTAATATTGTGTTGAGCCGTTCCACGATGGGTCTGCTTGAGATTTTTAGATAGAAAATTAATCACCTTTGACCGGCGATTTAAACTTAGAAAAATACTTCACAGCCCTTTCGATCCTGATATAAACCACCATGAGCGTCACAACCCGCTCTGTGATCGTAGTGTTAGTGTTATCTACTGGCTCTTCTGCATCATTTCCCAGATGGAAGTGTACGTCGGACAGGCTTATTTGACAAAATTTGTTAAGACTAGCCTCTGCTATTTCGGTATTTCCGTGTTCGCTGCTGTCTATAGTACAATTTGAAACTTTTAAAACAAATCAATGCTGAATAGAATATCACGAATTTTCTGCTGCCATTTCAAAAACGGCCTAACTCAGAAAATTTTAGAGAAATATCCTACACAAAAAAATTTGTTCAAAAATCTCCATATAAAAACTCGATTGGAGAACAACCTATCATGTTTTTTTTTTTTTAAAGCCCTATATGAGCATATATTATGAGAAAAATCAAAAATAATGCGTTTTTTAAACAAAGCATGAGAAAGGGAGTTTGTGAGAAATATTCTGCGATGGGACATTTTCGAACAGACAGCCGAGGTAATATTTCATTCAGGGGTCTAAATTTAATATGTAAATATATTATACCTCGGACTATGATTTTACCATTTGAAAAAGTGATAGAGAAAGAAATTTACAGATGAATGCGAAGGAAAACCCCCATTTAAAAATACCTATATACCCCAGCATAAATATATTTTGTTGTGATTCCACAGATGTCATTAAAAAAGTCGCGTTTTTTTTTTGTGATTTTGGTTGAAGATTGTAGGGACTTTGTAGTCAACAAATATCACAAACTACCAGCCGTTTGTATAATACCAAATAATCATGGTACATACAATCAAAATATATAGCGTAGTAAAAATGTATATCAGAACACATAATTGTTACCACGGCGATCGTAAATGTTACAACAGTAAATCAGTGTATTTTTTCTGGAAATTTAAATTTTTATTTTTTTTTTGTTTCGCATCGTTTGTAATCATCTTTTATAACGCATACTTACTACACGCACTTATCCCATTCAAACATCAGTCGATATGCTTTTAAATTTCTTTTCAGATTATTTCCTGTCACAGCAGGTGAAATGTTCGTGCAACCATATAAGTACATTACATTTTAGAGCTCCACTGGTATTGGAATAAGGATTGTTGGCTTTTGATGTTGTCAATCCATTTAATTCGAAATTGAGTATCGATAAGGTTAAGTTATTTGAAATGAAATTACCTCTACGGGTGGTGGCATATACTCAAACACTTGCACGCACCAAAAGTTCGGGCAGTATAACTGCATTAAATAAATTTTATTAGTTCCACTTAAGTTCTTCAAAAAGAGTGCAAAATTCAATGCTAACAATAATTTAGCACAATTGTTTAAGTTTTCTTTTGTTTTTTAATGAGATTTGGAATTTTGTGTGATTGAAAACCATTAGTCAGCTAATATTGAATCTCTTTATGAACCCTGGAGGATAGTCAGTAACTAGTGATACCAATTTCCGATTGCGAACTAAACCTAATGTGCCATATAGTAAGTACTAGTTCGTTAGTAACTAGATTTTCTCCAGTTATAAAATCCACAATTTGGGTTTAAGTATTTCATATTTAACATATACTTGAGAAGAAGTCATCAACAAAAACCTGCCAGCAGCTTTAGGGACTCGTTTTGTCTTGTTGATTTTTCGACAGATAATAATTGATGTATATTGAAACGACACTGATGATGCGGCAACGCCAAAACCGATTTGTTTCCAAACCAAATTTGACAAGGGATGACGGAAAATCGTTCTAATATACACCAGCTTTAAGAATCTTTGACTATAAATATGCCGTTTCTTCTCACACTTTCCTACCGGTTCGGAACTATCGAAAAATGGGACAAGTACTAGAAGCAACATGTAGAATTTGGGCCGGATTCGCAGCCAATCAAATAGTACCAAGAAAAGAACTAGATCTGAACTGTAAATTTTTAAGCTAGTTCGGAACTATCGAAACAGAGCCAGTAAACCAGTCGAAATTTTTATCTAGTTCGAAGTTAACGATAACGTAATGCAACGGGACAATTTGCACCGCCAAGGACATCGCCATGTCAAATTCGCCAGTTGAAAGCGTGTGAAAGAGATAGAGGGCACTAGTAGTTCCGAATTCGCTAGAAGCGCACAAGTTTTGAACTAGAAATTTCTCGAGTTCAATACTCAGCTCACGAGAAGCTAACTGATGAAGAAGTGAAATTCAGAAACATGTCCTAGTAACCATCGCCGTTGGTAAACTTTGCAATTTTTCTCTAATACCAATAAGGAAAGCTCTTTTGTTTTGCTTGTTCGTTTCTGGAATTTAAACATAGAGAATATTAGGCATGAAAAGCAGTTGCTTCTCTGTTTGGTGCAGAACAATAGACTTTATTTTCTAAATAAGTACCCTAATCATAATAATTCGCTATCGATAAACAGCCGATAATAACACAATAATTTGTCAGTATACGTTGTAGCGGATGTGAAGCCATGGAAGCTTTTCTGAAATAGTCCGAAATGCATTTCAACCCATATAGGCCGTTGCAAGTCTAGTAATCCCCCAGCTGGTTAGGGGGTTAGAATATACCCGCGGTACGCATGCCTGTCGTAAGAGGCGACTAAAATACCAAATAGATTCGGGGGCTTGTGTAGCGCAACCCTTTCAAGGGGTTGCCAGCGCAATATGTAGCTTCTCCAACCCAATTGTCAACCTTACCTATCCGTGGCGAATGCTGTTTCATTAACAGCTGAAGCCCTGGGCACCCCGAACTCCTCATGGATCTAGGGGGAGGGAAGGGGGAATGACCTAGAACGTCGCATGTGGTCATAACAAATCGTGCCCGATATGGTCGGGCTTGGTACCGGATTTGCATCCGGCAAAGGACCATCAACATCGATAACATTCCCCAAGGCCTTCGGGGAGTGTCCTTGTCGCTACAACAACAAGTCTAGTAATACAAATGATTTTATTCCTATAAACTGTTCTTCTGAGAAGAGGCCCCTGTTCGAGGTCTAACAAACAACATTCCTTTTCTAGACCTTTCGTGAATTTGGTACCCATACCTGTTTTACATTATAACGAGCACATATTAACAAAGACTACAATTTGCTAGAAAAATATGACCCTTTTATTTATTTTTTTCTTTTTATATATAGGTACAGCTTTTTATGCAAATCTCTTGATACCTATTTTGGTAAGAGGAAAAATTGTATATACTAAAAAAAATAAAAAGAATAATAATTTTCAGAGAGCCGCTATCAAAAAAGCCGGATCACTATCATCATGCTTGGCTTACACTTGGACAGTTGTGCTTCTTCACTAGACTAATTAGCGTCAATTCGTCACACCTAGGGATTTAAATTCCTTTTTAATCTAGTCCATCCTCTGTTTCTATGGGTGAGTTCTGATATGAAAAGTTTTCTAGCCGGAGCATCATCTTTCATTTACATAACAAGTACTAGCCTGCGGTACAACAATTTTTTAATTCGCTGGACTATGTTGGTGTCTGCGTAAAGCTTGTACATCCTTAAATCTTCTTTGGTACTCGCCGTCGCCGACGCCAAGTGGCCCAAAATTTTTCGAACAACCTTTCTCTTGAAAACTCCCAGTTTGCCTAATAGAAACACTCAACAAACAAGCTTCCTCAAACCATTGAATAGAAAATTATTACCCAATTTAGTATACAAATTTTATAAAAATAGAGGAAATTTCCAGAAAGACGATGAGATGAAAGACACTTTTTATGAACAATTAGAACGCACATACGAGCGCTGCCCCCCTCACGATATAAAAGTCGTGCTTGGTGACTTTAACGCCAGGTTGGGCAAAGAAGGTGTTTTTGACCCTACAGTTCAGCGTACACAATGAAACTTCTCCTAACGGACTGAGGCTGATCGACTTTGCCGGTGCTCGAAACATGGTCATATCCAGCACGAGGTTCATGCATAAAAGGATATATCAAGCTACATGGCTGTCTCCTGATCGAAATACTCGCAATCAGATCGATCACGTTGTGATAGACGGACGGCATGCCTCCAGTGTTTTAGATGTGCGCACGATCCGAGGACCTTAAAATCGACTCGGAACATTATCTCGTTGCAGCCAAAATACGCACCCGCCTCAACGCGGTTAAAACCAAGGAACAAAAACACAAGGAAAGCTAGACGTCGAAAAGCTTCAATCACAACAGACTGCCAATAATTTCGCAACTCGACTCTCACACCTGCTCTCTGAGAGCACAACTAATCCTGAAGGAATACAGGAGCAGTGGGAGCATATCTCCAAAGCACTTCGTACTGCCGCTTAGGAAATAATTGGTTACCGGCTACCACGAAAAAACAACTGGTACAATGAAGAATGCCGCGTTACAACTGAAAGAAAAGACGCTGCCTACAGGGCTACGTTAAAATCGAGCGCGGCAAGAAGTGTGTGTGAACGCTATCGTGAGTTGAAAAAGGAAGCGAGACGCCTTTTCAGGAAGAAAAAAGCAGAAGTAGAAAGGCGTGAGTGCGAGGAGCTTGAGCTGCTAGCCACCAGGAATAACGCCCGAAAATTTGACCAAAAAATACGGCGACAGACGGAAGGTTTTAAGACCGGGGCAAACTCCTGTAGGAACGAAAACGGCGACCTTGTAACTGATGTCCAGAGAGTGCTTAGATTATGGAGGGATCACTTCTCTGTTCTCCTAAATGGAGGCAGCAATTCACCGCGCAGAGATGAAGAACCCGATCCCGCAATCGATGATGATGGAATATATGTCCCCCCGCCCGATTATGATGAAGTTAGAAAAACAAGAAGGCCGAGGGCGCTGATGGATTGCCTGCGGAGATATTCAAGTACGGCGGCGAGGAGTTGGTAAGGCGCATGCAGCAGCTTCTTAGCAAAATATGGGCGGAAGAGTGCATACCCGACGATTGGAATCAAAGTGTTCTTTGCCCAGTCCACAAGGAGGGGGAAACTGCAAAATGCACCAACTATCGTGGAATCAGCCTTCTTAGTATGGCGTTTAAGGTCCTTTCAAGTGTATTGTGCGAAAGATTGAAGCCCACGGTGAACCGGCTGATTGGACCTTATCAGTGCGGCTTCAGACCTGGTAAATCTACCATCGACCAGATTTTTACAATGCGCCAAATCTTGGAAAAAACCCGTGAAAAAAGAATCGACACACATCACCTATTCGTCGACTTTAAAGCCGCCTTCGACAGCACGAAAAGAGCTGTCTATATGCCGCTATGTCTGAATTTGGTTTCCCCGCAAAACTTATACGGCTGTACAAAATCACGTTGAGCAACACTATCGGTTCAGTTAGAATTGGAAAGGACCTCTCCGAGCCGTTCGAAACTAAACGAGGTTTCAGACAGGGTGACCCCATATCGTGCGATTTCTTTAATTTGATGCTGGAGAAAATTATACTAGCTGCAGAACTTAACCGCACTGGAACAATATACTATAAAAGCATGCAATTACTGGCATATGCTAATGACATTGATATCATCGGCCTAAACACCCGCGCTGTTAGTTCTGCTTACTCGAACTTGGAAGGACCAGGTGGAAAACGATTTAAACTCCCTTGGTCTGACCAATTGGCGCAAGTTGGCGGAGCGAAGGAGCGACTGGCGCGCCTTGTTGGACGGCCATAACCGTTTAGATGGTTAAGCGCCAATTAAGTAAGTAAGTAAGAGAAAATTTCCATCTACATCAGACAGGTTTCCAGCTTTAAAGACATTTTTCATTGTTTTAAGAAAAAAATTGCTGTGGAGAAAAATCGTATCGATTTGGGAACAAAAGTGTTTTAGGGTGTATCTATATTTCCAGCATGGCACAGAGTTATATAAAGATAAGGCCAAATGTTTCTAGCGATAACAATGCATTGGACGACTCTAATACTTTTTATATGTCTACTAAAGTGCCGTGTAAGAGCTTACTGGCTTCAGAAGTAGAACAGAGCAACCGACGTTTACTTTTTACTCTTTTCTGCATTCAATTCTCCATATTTTATTATTCTATGAATACGGAAAAAACTCCACTCTCCTGTGATTATATTTAGCTCCGTTTATATTGAAAAATATAAAGTCATCAATTTTCTAAGCTTACTTGTGCTCATAGTCACTGTTGTCCACTAAAGCAATTCTGAGCTGCACAAAACTTTTGTGACAAAAGTCATCGCTCAACTCCAAAAAGAGGTTAGTAATCCCTAAAAGTGGGAAAACAACATATAAGACGTGTTACTGGAACATATAAACAGAGCTATATTATATTCTCATCAAACCTGCCACATATATACATATTGTATGTATACTTGCTACATGGTGCATCATAACTCATATTGTAATAACAAAATCGCGCTCGCCATAAAATATCCACTTTTTTCACATTTTATTTTACTACAGTAGCGAACATGAAAATACCATAGTAAAATTTTATCAAATTTCGTCAACTAATTAAATTTTAATGCTTTATTTTCTTTAGTTTGAGGTAAAACTTCACTGAACTAGCGAACTGAAACTATGGAAACTTACGATTGAAACTTTTTCGAAAAATTTTAGTAAATGTTACGCAACTTTCGTATTATTTATTTGGACTTTTCTGCATATTTTGCGTATGCAGTTTAGCATAAATTTTAAGGAACGGATTATAGATATCTCATCATTTGTATGAATTTTTGACAAATTCTTTCCATAAGTTGTTGTATATTTTCTTCTTTACGAAGGACGCATAATTTTCTTTTTATATGGAAGAAAATCCTAAGCAACCTTCTGAAAAAAACTTTAAAATAAATGCAATATTTGAGAGATCTATAACTTGTACCTTGTTAAAGGATTGAACACACCATTAAACAAATAAACATAAATATGTAAAACTGAGCTCGAGTTTACAAAGCTTCTCATTCTCAACGAAAAGGAAACTTCACAAGAACAAATCTACACAACAAACAAATTAATAGAACCAGAATGTCTCAGTTGTGTTGTTAGTGAAGAAATGAGAAAAACTGAAATAAGCATGCAAACAAATACCAGCAGGATAGCCTAGTGGTTAAGGCAACGGCAGTTTCACCATGTGATTCGCGGTTCGAATATCGGTTAAACCTTTGATAATATTTCGAAATTGCCTGCTGTTGATTACGTTGGCGGTTATCAAAATGGTACCATCGCAATATGCCAGTAAATATTTCTTTCTTTCTTTTCAGTTTCTCTTACAAAACCATAATAATTGAATATTCAATTATTATAAGCCGGTGTTAAGCTCATGAATTCTTAACTTAATTTAATTTAGTTTATTTTAATTTAATTTCACAATCCTTAGTTTAATTTAATTTAATTTAATTTAATTTATGGAGATTAAGTTTCCTTTAAGCTATTCTTATCTGTTTCGTTGTAGTGCGAATAAAAACAACGTTTATTCCAACTTACGTCCCACGTTTCGCCAAATTCCCTTGGCATCATCACGGGCGTAATATTCTATTTATTTTTGTATAAAATAAAAACAACAAGGAATGCAAAATGTTACAATAAAATTTTTAAATGCTTGTGAATACACACATATCCACAGACAAAACACAGTAAAACAGATTGAACAATTACAACATACTTCTTAAAATCAACTTATTTTAGATGTGGCGGTAGACAAAATTACAAATGGAAAATAAATAAAATTTACAAAAATTACTGCATTAATTACATATAAAATCGGTATCATCGATTTGTGGTACACTTTGTCACATTAAACACTATAAACATAATAAATAAGCTGCGGCAATATTGTCAGTATCTTCCTTCCTGTTGATTGTCTTACTCTAAAGTGTATCGTTTTCTTTCTCTCATTTCTTTATCTAAAACTTTCGCGTCTGCAAAGTCAGCTCTGTGATTATTTGTTATTGCATGCTGCGCTAATGCTGTTTTTCCTATATCGGCTCCATGTTCAGATAGTCGCGTACCTGAAGCTCGTTTGATCGTCCCGATATACACTTTGTTGCATTTTTCTTCGTCGTTTCCTTTGCATTCTATTTGATAGACTATGTTGCTTTGTTGTTGGAAATCTACTGGGCTTTTTGTTTTTGTAAAGCAAGTCGCCAAAGTGCAATTTGATTTGAGAGCCAATGTCTTGTTTGTTTTTATAAGATCTCGCGCGAAGTTTTCTGTGAGCCTAGGAGTATATGTGACACTGAAGTATTGCTTTGTTTGGTTGTTGTTGTCTGAGTGTGTTGTTTGAAGTCCATTTGTTTTTGCTTGATTAGGCTTGATATCAAGTAGTCGGTGTAATTATTCTTTCTAAGTGTCATTTTGATTTTTCTTATATTAGCGTCGTGAAATGTCTGATGGTTGATTGTCAATATTTTGCTTATGAGGTTCTCGGAAGTATTTATTTTATATTTTAAAGGTTGCGATGAAAAATAATGCATTAGGCGCCCAGAAGCAGTTGGTTTGGAATACCAATCTAATATTAAAACGTTGTTATTTCTAAATATTCGGGTATCTAAGAAAGGGATACTGCCGTTTTCTTCTTTTTCTATGGTAAATTTCAATTTTTTGTGTTATTTGTTCAATGTATTTAAAATTATATTTATGTCTTTTCTTTTGATTATGGCGAATATGTCATCAACTTATTTTATAAGGAACTTTATTTGTATGTTGTGTTGTTTTTGGAGTTCTGTGAAGTTGTAGTTAAGTAAATTTTCCATGACGAAACGTTGGGCCGTAAGGTGGAATAAACCTTGTTTTTATTCGCACTACAACGAAATAGATCAGAATAGATTAAAGGAAACTTAATCTCCATATATGACATACTGATCGGAAGAAAATGATTCAGTTAATTTAATTTAGTTTAGTTTAATTTAATATAATTTAATTTAATTTAATTTAATTTAATTTAATTAAATTAAATTAATTTAATTTAATATAATTTTATTTAGGTTAATAGATTTTAATATTTGTATTTTATTTTATTTTATTTTATTTTATTTTTTACGTTATTTCCTGCTATTTAAATCTCGAAATCGTTTTTTAGATTGATTTACATAGTTTCAATTAAATTATCGAAAATAAAAAAAGTTGAATTTAATTGGAAAAGTTTGTGTCAAATCTCCACTGCACATATGTATGTACATATATACTTTTGCATATATCTACATCGCAAGTACCTTCCATAAATCCAACTCAAACTTCTTTTTCCGACACATAACTGAAGTTTATGTCTTGCATACCTAAGCCACATAAAACCTATTCTTGTCATATGCATCGCGTTTGTTCCCGGTTTGAGGGTCGGGAAATGTTGGTGTTGTCATTTATGTAAGTTGCTCTGTTTTCCGCAGCTGTCCTAGAGTCATTTACTAAAAAGCACGTACATATGTACTTCTTACTAAATGTTAGTTTACGTACCTGAATGAAAGTATTATACCCTATAACTTCATTACATATAAAATTTGTATATATATGGTTTAAGCTTATTTTAACACCTCCTTAGGATAGTGAAGTTTCGTTAAAAAAGAAGAAGACCAAATTAAAAACATGAAGGTACAGAATACGATACATATATAGTTTTCGAGCTCTCCTCTCATCTCAACGGTGATTACATTGAGTTTAGTTTTGCTATTTTGTGAGCTATTAAGTGTGCTATGAACCTGGTGAGTATCTGGTTGATAACCGTTAGGTAAACAAAAATGAGTGGAGCGTTTCGATGTGTTATGAGCGGAGAATTTTTACGCTACTGCCCTCTGTCAATACTCTTATCTTCAAGATTAGCTTAATTAGGTCAAGAGTAGTTCTAGTAATTTCAGTTCGCGAGGGCGGCTAGAAGTCGATGAGCTCTTTAGAGCGAGACAAAATCCTCAGTATTACTTAATGCAAATTATTAAATTGAGATATTCAGTTGTACATCTTAAAAAATAGTATTCTTAAATTAACTAGAGCTCGCCTAGCTAAAGCTAAATCAAAATAAAAGCTTCTTTAAAGGAACAAATTTACTAATTTAATTTTCAGCATATTATCGATAGCGAATTATCATCGAGTTTTCGATTTGTTATCAGCTTTTTTAACAAAGCGTCATATGCTTCTTATGGGTTTCTTATATTCTCGTTATCGACGAAATGCCGATGTATCATCGATTTTGTATTGAAACTTTATCGGCATAAAGAAATCTTTATAGCATGCAGATAAAAAACTGATAACAACCGATAAAAATTCGACACACTTATCGATAACTCCGTGATAAAAATTTTAAAACAGACCGATAATTTTTCGCTAACCAAAATAGAAGTAAAGTAATTTAAAAAAATTTTAGGTAAACGTTTTTATTGAAAACAATACTTACATGTAGTGATAATAATATTAAAAGCTAGAAAATAATTAGGTAGGTCCTAGGCACTAGTCATCACACTCATCATCAATCTAGGGCGTTGGTCAGACAATTAAATAAAAGCGTTGGGCTCGTGAAATTTCTAAAAATGTGAGGCGTAGCATAACCTTATTATGGTTCAGTTGGCCTTATATATGACTATCAATAGAAATTTGACGCGTCCCAATGCTTTTATTTAATTGTGTGATCAAATCCCTAGATTGATTAGGAGTGTGATGACTAGTACTTTGGACCTACCTAATTATTTTATAGCTTGTAGTATTATTATTACTTCATGAAAGTATTGTTTTCAATAAAACCGTTTAACTTAAACAATATTTTTTAATTATTTTATTTTCAAGTTTTTGGTCTTTATTTAATTATCTATTATTTCTCATTCTATTTAGTTGGTTTAGTGAGTCATTATTACAAGGACTCTTTCCTGGTAATTTGTTACAATCTAAGTCTTCAATACATAATCCGTGCAAAGCCTTTACTCGACTCTGCGCCACGTATGTTTGTCCCTCCTCCAACTCCAAAATATTTTGATGTCACTTCTACCGGCCTGTATGTAATATTTGTTCCAAATATGAGCCAAATCGGACATAGGTCGGTTTCTATTCATGTATATCGGACCACAAATACGACTTTTTGAATATCCCGACCCTTGCGCCACCTAGCGGCGATTTTCTTATTATTGCATTGTCATGCGTTTCTGAACTATATTCCAAATTTAAGCTTGTAGCCTATCGGGAAGCTACTTAAATTTCAATTACAAAATTCGTGCCAGCCATCCAACCAGCCAGCCTGTCAAGCCAAGCTAAATAAAACCGTTTAAAAATATATTATAAAATGCCAGCCCGTAACCAAACAGTCAGATATTCCAAGCGTGTTTTGGTAGATCCTGGTAACTGCAGAAGATATGTTCAATATTTCGAATCGCTTTCTCATTTCTACAGTTTCGACAGAGTAATTCGTTGGAATTCCAACACTTTTGCCGTGTACTACCATCAGACAATTTTCCTTTAATACCCTGATCAATGAAACTAGGGAGAAACAATTGAGATTGATAAGGAGCCTAGTTCGGGTGTCATTTTTGCGACGTCAAGCTTGTCAATACACCTCAAAGGTGTGTTTCAGTGCCTATCTGACATTGGCATTGAAATGAGGAAGTGCTTGCACTTGAGAAGGAAGCGATGAGCCTTACTGAATTCGTTCAAATTTAAGTCATCCATTAAGATCGCTGTTGTTGTCGTTTTTGTACTAACGATAAAGAAACTCCCCGAAGGCTTTGGGGAGTGTTATTGATATTGATGGCCCGACCATCTTAGGAACGATTAATATGACCAATTAAGCCTTCTAGGCCAAATCGTCCTCCCACCCCCTACTTCCTTGACTAGCTTAGGGTCGCCAGGGCCTCGTCTGCTAAATATGTTTATGATACACCCATATTTGTAACTGGATTCCCCTTGCGTAGGTGAGGCGTCCTGATATTAGCATTTTGCCCGACCGGTGCGCTGCAAACCTATAGGCAAAGAGATCAGTTATAGCCTTTTCGGATACGGCCTCGATGTTCTTCGTTCCGTTCATTTAACTGTCTGAAATAACTCCGAGTTATTTAGCTCCTCGTGAGAGTTCCAGATTTACCCCGTTCAATTGTGGTAGCTTGAAAAACATTTTAGCCTTCGCGGGATTAACTTTGATGCTGCTTATATGGTACTCTACGAAGATTCAAATGGTCTGCAGTAGCTCGCCTTAGGTCTAAAGATATTTTCCGGTTGCTGTTAAAGTGCTCTCATCGGCGTAAGTAATAGCTGAAAGCAATTTCTTTTTTACTTTATTAATAAAGTGCGCACTGTTAAGTTCCACAGTTGAATGGACAATGCACCTCCTTGGGAAGTGCGCCCGGATGCGTGCCATATTATGAAGGGGTCTCCTAGACGTGATCGGAAAGTTACCAAATTGAGAACTCCTAGATGGAAAATCGATTACTCATGGTACAGCAAAGATTAAAGACCGTTTAGATCATCGTATTGCATTAACTTTGGAAAAGGAAAATTAAATTTTAAATTACTGCTAGCACGTAAACGTATATAAAGTTCAGTATACAACCAAAAAGTATTTTTGTTATGTTTTATGTCAGCTTTTTTAATAATACATATTCTTCTTGCGAGCAAATGTCAGCTATTGCTCACCGACATGCTTGGAATATGCAGATTGAAAAAAAAAAAAACGCTATCTCGAAAGCGTTCTCTCTGCGTATTCTTTCTTATTCTCATGTAGGTACATTCGTAGATATATTGACGCTGCTTATTTGTTTTTTTGTAATTTTTTTTCTACACAATGCTTTCCTTGGCATAAATTACATATGTTTATATACGCGCTTCTATTTGTATATGCAAAACGGCTTTTGATTCTGATATCTTTCTTTGTGCTCAAACTACACACATGGGAGTAATGTTTATGAATTTTATTCACACATCACTAGAACACAGTTCGTCCATATTCACAAAGAAAGAATGCAATAGCATTTCCTTTATATAAATAGACAAAAATCAGCGAACAATTTGTCCTTACATAAAGACATATTCTTGCTGAACTTTGATTTTAAAATTTTAAAATAGATATTGTAAAAATATTTATGATTATTAAAAATATAAAAGTGGAGTGCATTGGAAAGTTGGTAGAAAAGGAGTTAACTTACCAATATACAGTCAATTACTTGCGCTCCACCTTTGTATTTATATTTCTCATAAATATTTTTACAGTTTCTATGTCAAAATTTTAAAATCAAAGTAAACAAGAATTTGTCTTTATATAAGGACACATTTTTTGCTAATTTTTGTCCATTTATATAAAGGAAATGCTTAAAATATTTTTATTTTCCATTTTTTAGTTCTATGTGCAAAAGATTAGTGCCTTATTTATTACAAATTGAATAAATTAAATTTATTATTTCATATTGTTACGAATATTAGCAACACTAAGGGGTACTGCCACCTCTAAGCTAATGCTGAGCAGCGACTGTATGCACATCCATAAATCAATCATGAATCTCCATAAACGAATAAATCATTATGTCTACACATATGTACGTACACGCAGCAGAGAAGAGATGCACAAACACATGCAGATATCTTATCTGAGATGCTCCCAAAATTATGCAATTGTAATTGTGAAAGTGTTGCTCACAAATACACGCATATGAGAAGCTATATACGTGCATCTGTAGTTATAATTATATGGCGGTAACTAAGTAAATTCTGGAAGCGCCTAGAAGATGCCACGAGGAAATCACACAGTATAAAAGCATCAGCGGTAAAGGCGGTATGACCAGTTTCGATTAAGACGCTATGTAGAGAGCAACAGCAGTATTATTTTGAAAATAGTTGGAGTGTTATTGTGGAGTACTTTAATAAAGGCCATTTTTCCATTATTCAATATTGGAGTTATTTATTCAAGAGTTTAGTGATTCGAACTTAGCAGAAGGTTGCAAATAAGAGGATTTGCAGTAAATTCGTTACAATATTAATTAATGCATTCAATACTTGTATGTATAAAATATGGTAGATATCACAGGAATAGGTAAAGCTACATTAATTTTTAAGCTACTTGAGGATTGTTCATATATGCCAAGCTTGGATTGCTACAAGTGAGTTAGTTGTTGTTGTTGTACTAACGATAAAGAAACTTCCCGAAGGCTTTGGAGAGTGTTATCGATGTTGATGATCCTCTGCCAGGTATAGATTCGGTACGTTCCGGTAACAAAGAACCGTTAAGATACTAGCCCGAACATATCGGGAACGATTTATTTGACCACATTAAATCTTCTATGCCATCCCGCTCTCACCGTCCCCTGGTTCCATGAGGAATTTGGGATCGCCAGAGCTTCGGTTGTTAATGAAACATGATTCGCCATGGGTAGGTGAGGTTGAAAATTGGGTTGGAGAAGCTATATGTTGCGCTGGCAACCCCTTGAGAGGGTTGCTCTACACAACCCCGTGAATCAATTTGGTATTTTAGTCGCCTCGTAATTGCCTTCAACTCATACTTATACCTGCATTAGTTTAAACATACATAAAAGCTATGTTTGAAATTCTACACAAACACCCTTACGAATGCATTTCGATGATTGAAAAATTTTATAGCAGTAAAATATATGAATGTAGTATTTTTGGTTTGCTTCAAATCGGAGACTTGGATTTGTTTGTTTAACAAATTGTGAATCATACTAGAGCTTGTATTTTGCCACCCCGCAACACAAAACGTAAATGGCATATAGGCCGGCTAGGCTATCATACGCTGATTTTTTTGTGGTAGCAGCAACAATCTGACTCGGTCCGACTTGGTCGTTTCAAGCGCTACCTTCTTCGTTTGCTTCATAGCGTGGACTTTAATTTACTTTTTAAAGAAATGCGAACCATACTTGTATATTATCAAGTAAAGCAGTTTATGCCGTGTACATATGTATGTAGGTTAACGCAAATGAAGGAGACTTCACTATCTCTGTATAAAGACCCTAAAAGAATCCTACAAATACGGTCCTGATTTGATCACAACATGTTTTCTAAAAAATGTGCATATACATTTACCAGCCCCTTACAGATTTGTTTAACCTCTCTTTGAAAAATGACATTTTTCCGTCGGCTTGGAAGGAATCTTTTCTTATCCCACTCCATAAAAAAGGAAGCAATTCGTCTATTGAAAGCTATAGCTGAATAGCAAAACTCTCCGCTATCCCAAAGATTTTCGAAGCAATTGTTACTAATCGCCTTACATTTGCGATTTCTACATTGATAGATAGTTCTCAGATGGCTTTTGCACAGCTTAGAAACAATCATCAAACCGACGTTATATACACTGATTTCAGCAAAGCATTCGACAAAGTATGCCACTCATTACTTGTTTATAAACTCGAATTGCTTGGCTTTCAACCTGGCCTAACTCGCTGGATCTCCTCCTATCTTTGCGGTAGAACTCAAAGAGTCATTTTTAAAAACATTTTTTCAAATGTTATCGATGTTCCATCCGGTGTGCCTCAAGGCAGTCATCTCGGTGCGATTATTTTTTTTGCTATTTATAAACGGTATTTCCATAACTATAAAATATTCAAAAATTTTTATGTATGCCGATGACGTAAAACTTTTTAAGTCATACGCGTGGGTTGAAGAACGTTCTGTACTCCAGGCAGATTTATATTGTTCAGTTACTGGGTTTAATGCGAATTTTATGCCGCTCAACACAGAAAAATTTAAATTTATGTGTTTTTTGTACGTGGGAACGTACAGCCAGCTTCTTAAGCAATTAATGGCCAAACTCTGGAAAGCGTTGATGTTTTTGTCTACTTGGGAGTCACAATGAATTGCATACTTAGTTATTATTTATATTAATGCCACATTCAATAAAGCGAGAGAAACTTTAGCTTTTATGAAAAAATGGGCAAAAGGGCTTAGTGATCCTTACGATACAAAAACTACTTTTACACCATTGGTGAGGCCGATATTAGAATATGGATCGACAATTTGGAATAGTCGTTATCAAGTTCATGTCAATAGGCTAGAATCAATTCAAAAACAGTTTTTACTTTACGCCTTGAGAAATCTTCAATGGGACTGCTTGTATAATGATGCTCCTTATACTAATCGTGTACTATTTATGGCTAAACTATTCAATGGATCGACTTCAATATTTTGAACGAAGTAAATTTGAATGTTCCATGTCGAGTTACAAGGCATTATAAACCTATAATTCTTAAACAATACAGACGCAATTTCCAACTAAACGGACTTTTTCTATGTTTGTGCGAAGATAATAACTTCCACTGGAGAATAATTGATGTTTTTTTACTCGCTCTTTGCCACAAAAAAACTGTTCTATCTTCTCTTAATAATGTAAAATTATATGTATACTTTTTATCTATTGTATTTATGAGTATATATTTCTCAGCTGATGAGTTTCTTTGTAGCTGAGCAGTTTTAGATCTCGGCGCTTAAGAAGCCACTGCTTCTCAAATACTAGGTAACAATAAAAATTATAAATAAAACACGAGTAAGGAAGGCTAAGTTCGGGTGTAACCGAACATTACATACTCAGTTGAGAGCTTTGGAGACAAAACAAGGGAAAATCACACAGTAGGAAAATGAACCGAGGAAAACCGAATGTGTATGAAACGAAAGGCATTAAAGAGTATTTTATGAGGGAGTGGGCCATAGTTCTATAGGTGGACGCCATTTAGGGATATAGCCATAAAGGTGGATCAGGGTTGACTCTAGAATGCGTTTGTACGATATGGGTATCAAATTAAAATTATTAATGAAGGTTTTAAAAGGGAGTAGCCCTTAGTTGTATATGTGAAGGCGTTTTCGAGATATCGACCAAAATGTGGACCAGGGTGACCCAGAACATCTTCTGTCGGGTACCGCTAATTTATTTATATATGCCATACCACGAACAGTATTCCTGCCAAGATTCCAAAGGCTTTTGATTTCGCCCTGCAGAACTTTTTCATTTTCTTCTACTTAATATGGTTGTCACACCCATTTTACAAAGTTTTTTCTAAAGTTATATTTTGTGTCAATAAACCAATCCGATTACCATGTTTCATCTCTTTTATCATATTTGGTACAGAGTTATGGCATTTTTTTAATTTTTTGTAATTTTCGATATCGGAAAAGTGGGCGTGGTCATAGTCAGATTTCGGCCATATTTTATACCAAGATAAAGTGACTTCAGATAAGTACGTGAACTAAGTTTAGTAAAGATATATATATTTTTGCTCAAGTTATCGTGTTATCGGCCGAACGGAAGGACAGACGGTCGACTGTGTATAAAAACTGGGCGTGGCTTCAACCGATTTCGCCCATTAGCGTCATAGAGTCTATGTCCCTACCAAATTTCACAAGGATTGGTAAATTTTTGTTCGACTTATGGCATTAAATGTATTCTAGACGAATTAAATGAAAAAGGGCGGTGTTGCGCCCATTTTGTAATTTTCTTTTATCTTTGTATTTTGTTGCACCATATCATTACTGTAGTCGAATGTTGACATAATTTACTTTTATACTGTAAAGATATTAAATTTTTTGTTAAAATTTGACTTAAAAAAAAAATTGTTTAAATTGGGCGTGTTCGTCATCAGATTTTGCAAATTTTTTTTAACAAACATATAGTAATAGGAGTAATATTCCTGCCAAATTTCATCATGATATCTTCAACGACTGCCAAATTACAGCTTGCAAAACTTCCCTTCTTTTAAAAGTGGGCGGTGCCACGCCCATTGTCCAAAATTTTACAAATTTTCTATTTTGCGTCATAAGGTCAACCAACCTACCAAGCTTCATCGCTTTATCCGTCTTTGGTAATGAATTATGACACTTTTTCGGTTTTTCGAAATTTTCGATATCGAAAAAGTGGGCGTGGATATAGTCTGATTTCGTTCATTTTACACAGCGGTCTGGGAAGAGTGCCCAGAAACCTACGTACCAAAGTTCCTCTAGGTAGCTCAAAATTTGTTCAAGTTATCGAGTTAACGGCGAACGGACGGGCGGACATGGCTAAATGAATTTCTTTTTTCGCCCAGATCATTTTGATATATAGAAGTCTATATCTATCTCGTTTTTGCATCTACGGGTTACCGTTATGCAAACAAAATTGATATACTCTGTGAGCTCTGCTCAGCTGAGTATAATAAATAAGAATTAGAATAAAAAAATGAACAGGATTAGCCTGGTTTCATCGGGCCACTTGGGGGCAGTGCGCTACCACAACGTCCAAGAAAAAAATAAATAAAAAGAAATAAAATAAAATAAAATAATAGCTTTCAGAACATGTTATTTTCTCATGGATACTGTAATTGCCGCAATCGCTCCATTTCGTGAATAGACTTTCCGTTGCATGGTATTTTTCCCATTAGTTTGGCGCAATCGAGCTCTTCTATACGAAGGCCATTCAAAGATTTTACTCGGCTCAATGCTACGTAGGCCTGGCCTTTGCGAAAAGTGCAGATCCTAGATTCACCATTGCGTTATCCACCGTACATTCTTGCATTTTATGAACTGTGCTAGCCAACACAGTATAATAATCGACCGTAAGATTCCCTCATCTGTGTATCTGTGCCGCCTATCGAAACTTTTTGTTATGATTTTTATGCTATCATTGGGCTCTGAATTAAGTTTGAGAAAGTCACTAGCTCATTGATAAGTTACCTAAAAGACGGTTTAAGTTCTCGTCTAATTATTTAATCCGTGCGCTACCTAACGGAGTTTCCCCCTTTTGTTGTACTGTGCGGTGTTTTAACGTATATGTGAAGTTTCACGTTGTAGTTCCATGAGAAGTTACTTAAAAATCCATCTCAAAATTCAAAATTTCCAAATTTGTTTCTAAATATTTCGGTTCGTGCACCACCTAACGGTCTTTCCGCCTTTTGCTGCATTGTCTCGGTGTCTTAATTTATATGTGAAATTTCACATTTGTAGCTCAATGAGAAGTTACTTAAAAATCGATTGCAAGATTTGTATTGAAAATGCGTACAAACATTCAACCGACCTAATATAAAGGATATAAAAAGAGGAGACGTGTTTATATATATTTTTAGTTATACATAATAAGAACAATACATTGATATGCTCATATGTATGTATTTACCAAGGTATCTATTTGCATACATATTGATTTGATAAATACAAGTGAGCTAATCAGCATGCCATTTTATGCTAGGGGATTTGGAGAGTCCTTGTCCATATACTTGTGGGAAATTACATTTAAATTTCTTTATAGTTTAAGTTTTGCATGATCTTCTAATTGGAAAGGGGAAGCGATATTTGATGTTATTTATTAATAAATACAAATAGTCGTACTGTATAGATTTCAATACCTCAAGCGTAGTACGAGTATGAAAGATATATCAATAGAAAGTGAAAGATTAATTTTGAAATTGAGGCAAAAACGACTTTTAAATCAATATTTATTGTTGCAAAAAATAAAACCAAACCCAATGGTCGCCAAAGCTATCAACATATCGCACATCTGGATCAGAAGAATGATTCATTCAAAATATCGCAATGTCCAGAAAAGACAAAACCCTGCTGCCTCCCCCATTTGCGCATATAACATTTTTTTCTCACTGATTAATGGAGGTATAAGTAAATCGATTAAATTATTCCACACTTTGCAAGAAATTGGACCGAGACCGCTTTTGACATGGATAAAAAGTAATATTCAGTCAGCCCCGTCCGCAAAACCAGGTAATCGACGATGAAAAACAAAAATAGGGAATGGTTTTTTCCGACCCAAGCATCCACAAGTGGACCGCAATGGAAGAAGGAAGTAGAGCTTAAAATTGCCCTGTACACTATGAAACCTACAAAAGCCCCAAGGCTCGATGGAATATCCACGGTGACAATAGAACTTGCTGCAAATAACTGTCCAGAACTTATGTTGCACATGTGCAACAAATATTTCGAAAAAAGATTTATCTTCCTCAATATGGAAGACAGCACGGCTAGCACCCATTCCAAAGGAGAAATAAGACCCCAGACTTCCATTGTCATTCTGGGAAGCCTCTTGAAGCAGTGCCTCAAGAGAGGGCATTATAGGACGGGGAGGGCTGTCTTACCGACAGCAAGTTTTCCGGATTCTAGAATAGATTGCATAGCTGAAGTGATAGACAAAGTCAAAAAAGTCGAGGCAACGTGCCACGGGGTAAGACCGTAAGTTTTTCTGGTCACATTGGACATCAAAAATGCGCTTGCCTCAGTTGAAACTAAACCAGGTCATGTGTAGTGCGAATAGGTGGATGACTGGTTATGGTCTCTAGCTACAAACAGCAGAAAAAATAACATCGTCAGCCCTACAAATCAGGAATATGATTGTAGAGAACTAGCCAATAGAAATAGAATAAAGCTTGACACTCCGAGTGTATAACTGTCATAAAAACCTTATCAGTCCGAATTGATCTGTCTTATTGCAAAATTTTTAGCAAAATTAAAAATTGCGCATAACGCAAACTGGAAGAGAAGCTTGGCCTAGATCTCTTCAGACGTAAATTGCTACAAGTATCAATTTGTTCTTTTTTTTAAAATTTACCTTCCCTTTTCAACCTTGAGGATAAATTCCACCAATGTGTCACTGGCATTGAGACAAACTGAAGTGGAAGTGTAAAGAGGGCTACGATCTTGTAGAGCCTTACAAAAATAATCTTTTTCTACACTGGTGAAGGATGCGGATGACATCCTCAAGCATAAGAAGGATAATTGGTATACGCTGGACATGTCCCCGCTTTTAGTCGAAATGTTAAATCCATAGACATTGTTCAAACGAGCGTCGTTTAAAAGCTGTCCGGCCAGGATATGGAAAGAGCATCAAAACAAAGTTTGGAAGTGAAGTATCACTCTTGTATAAGGAAACGAGGACTTAAATTTGACTGAAATGTTAAATGATTTCACAGGAAGAATCCATAAAAGAAAGCCATCATTCACTTTCCCAGTTCGTTGCTTTTGAAAGTGGCATCCTAAGGCTTCAAGTCGCCAAATCAAGTCTGGCTGTAATGGATATTACGTATTATAAATGTTTAAGTGAACTTATTACCACAAACCTAAATAAAGAGGGTGCTAACAGAAAAATCTGAAATTTCGAAATTATGAAGCAAACGCCGGCCCAAAATCAATTCCCTTTGAAATTTGTGGAAGGAGGAAATGTTTTATTTACTCAGCGGACTAGTTATGACTCTCTCTTCTTCCATTAAAAGCACCCACTTAAACTTTACCTCCCATGGACTGCGCATTTCCCCATACCTCGTCTTTAGCAAAAGTTTTGGTACTGATGCTCACTACATGAGTTCTATGGGTAATCTAATGCTAATGCGCTAGGCATCGATCTTATCGCTTGCTGAGAAGTATGCGTCTCATATATGTGCAGGCTATTTCCCATCTTTCGCATGGGCAGGTCATGTAACTGATCATCAAGTATCTCTTCTACCCACATTCACGGTTCTTCGAAGTGCTTGCATTCGAAGTTGTAGCGTGCATCATCTATTTTTTGACATTATTGGCAGTTCGGATTTTTAACTTTGTCCATTCTGTGCAGATATTTGCGGCGGAATTAACCGAGTCTGGTTAGAAACTGAGTCAGGTAAAAGTTTACCTATCCGTGTAGTTGATCCAACCAGAGGTTCAGCTTAAGAATAAGTTCCCTTATCCAATTTATTACGCTACTGTTGCTCAGCTATTCTTCCTAGCGTCGAACCGATTCTCCTCGCTTCTTTTTTGCAACAGCAGCTCTACTTGCTTTCGTTGTATATTGCTTTTCATTCCTCAGCGAGAAAATTTATAGGATTGATTCCCACAATGGCCAGAACAGCTTCAGTCGAGACTGTAATGTACGCCGAAGCTATTCGCAACGCTCCTTTGCATTGGACCGAGGTAAGGGCGATTCGGCGATTCGGCCATTCCAGTATTTCATTTTTTCCGCTCAGATGTCTGCATTGTATAAGGGTATAGAATCCGAAGATGATGCAGGCTGCTTCCTAGTTCAGGGCTTTAGACCGCCTGTGCTTACCTTAATCTACTGAAATTTGCTATTGTTTGCGCAGCCCTTTCGCAGGCTCTTCGTGTGTACACCAAGAATTTTGCTAAAAATTTTGCAATAAGACAGATCAATTCGGACTGAGAAGGTTTTCGTGACAGTTATACACCCGGAGTGTCAAGCTTTATTCTATTTCTATTGGCTAGTTCTCTACAATCATATTCCTGAGGCCGATCCCGCTCAGCAAAATGTTTTTCTACTTGAAATTCCATTTTTGATTTGGTTTTGTCCGAGATTGGAACCCATGGCCTACTATGTAGGGGGCGAAGCACGCTGATCGATCGGCTACGTTCTACTACTATCTTTCAAGTTTCTCATATAAGAAATAGTTTTTCTACGAGCTGGTGTTATACTATTCACTCTATGCAAAGAAGCAAATTCACTAAAGTTGTTGTTGTAAACTTTGCAAGAAGTTTTGATTATTTTTGGTGGTTTAAAATATGTTAACGCAAATTTTACTCAAACAAATTGCAATCACAATTACTCCATGCTACTTAGTTTGCAAGAATTTCTAAATAATTTCGGCTTAATATTTTATTATGTTAAAAATTGAGGAGATTTATAAATTCTTCTTTCCATTTACTTTCTCCACTTACTTACTCTTCATTTACCTCACACTGCACATTTTATGTGTATTTCCTTCCTTGCTTGTTGCATTTTACGAGTGCATGGGTGGTGTCACTGTGTGCTTATGTTACGTATACGCACCGGTCATAGCACATAAATCTGCTTTGTCTCTGCTCAAATATTCATAGATAGTGGTAGCGGTGAAAGCAATATAAACTTTGCAGCTATTCAGTTATTTCTATGGTCTATTATTATAACTTTTTTCATTTCTGTGTTTTGGTCGCTTCCCAGAATAGCACAAATTGATATGGGATTCATTGCAAGAACACTAACGGTGTTGATAATGCGAAAGTAAAATATGGAGTTAGCGAAAAAAAACCGCCTGTCAGATGTAAGAATGAAAGAATGCTATAGCAAAAGCGATAATTATGTTGAGTAAGAGCAACAACAACTAATCATGATAGTTGATTGTAATTGCAAAGTAGGGATTGCCCTTTTTTAATTTTATTAACTGTTTGCGAAAAAATTGAAACAACTCGACATCAGGACGGACAAGGCGACAGCTGTTTCAATTATGCCTTGTAAATCTCTCCAAAACTCTTTCCCCTTTAAGTTGGATTTGAACCGAACTCCTGCGATGATCGGTATGTTTCGAAATGCATCCGAAAATCACCACCTGACATTATCACCGACCAAATAAACGGCGAGCTTATTTACAACATACAAGAAACAAATGTTGACCTTATTGGACGTGGATGCCATTACGCTACTGACTATCTTACATCAAACAAGTAAGGAAGGCTAACTTCGGGTGTAACCGAACACCACATACTCAGTTGAGAGCTTTGGAGACAAAAAAGGGAAAATCACCATGTAGGAAAGTGAACCTATGGTAACCCAGGATTGTGTTTGTATGGCATGGGTATCAAATGGAAGGCATTAATGAGTATTTTAAAAGGGAGTGGGCCATAATTCTATAGGTGGACGCCATTTCGGGATATCGCCACAAAGGTGGACCAGGCGTGACTCTAGAATGTGTTTGTACGATATGGGTATCAAATGAAGGGTACTAATGAGTATTTTAAAAGGGAGTGGGCCTTAGTTCTATAGGTGGACGCCTTTTCGAGATATCGCCATAGAGGTGGACCAGGGGTGACTCCAGAATGTTTTTGTAGGATATGAGTATCAAATGAAGGGTGCTAATGATTATTTTAAAAGGGAGTGGACCTTAGTTCTATAGGTGGACGCCTTTTCGAGATATCGCCATAGCGGTGGACCAGGGGTGACTCCAGAGTTTGTTTCAATGGGTATCAAATGAAAGGTATTAGTGCGGGTTTTAAAAGGGAGTGGCCCTTAAGTTTATATGTGAAGGCGTTTTCGAGATATCGACCAAAATGTGGACCAAGGTGACCCAGAACATCATCTGTCGGGTACCTCTAATTTATTTATATATGTAATACCACGAACATTATTCCTTCCAAGATTTCAAGGGCTTTTGATTTCGCCCTGCAGAACTTTTTCATTTTCTTCTACTTAATATGGTAGGTGTCACACCCATTTTACAAAGTTTTTACTATAGTTATATTTTGCGTCAATAGACCAATCCAAATACCATGTTTCATCCCTTTTTTCATATTTGGTATAGAATTATGGCATTTTTTTCATTTTTCGTAATTTTGGATATCGAAAAATTGGGCGTGGTCATAGTCGGATTTTGGCCAGCTTTTTTACCAATATAAAGCTGGTTCAGATAAGTACGTGAACTAAGTTTAGTAAAAATATATCGATTTTTGCTCAAGTTATCGTGTTAATGGCCGAGCTTAAGGACAGACGGTGGACTGTGTATAAAAACTGGGCGTGGCTTAAACCAATTTCGCCCATTTTCACAGAAAACAGTTATCGTCATAGAATCTATGCCCCTACCTCAGAAGGATTGGTAAGTTTTTGTTCGACTTATGGCATTAAAATTATTCTAGACAAATTAAAAGAAAAAGGGCGAAGCCACGCCCATTTTAAAATTTTCTTTTATATTTTTATTTTGTTGAACCATATCAATACTGGAGTTGAATGTTGACGTAATTTACTTATATACTGTAAAGATATTAAATTTTTTGTTAAAATTTGACTTTTAAAAAAAATTTTTTTTTTAAAGTGGGCGTATTCGTACTCCGATTTTGCTAATTTTTATTTAGTACACGTGTAGTAATAGGAGTAACGTTCCTGCCAAATTTCATCGTGATATCTTCAACGACTGCCAAATTACAGCTTGCAAAACTTTTAAATTACCTTCTTTTAAAGGTGGGCGGTGCCATGCCCATTGTCCAAAATTTTACTAATTTTCTATTCTGCGTCATAAGTTCTACCCACCTACCAAGTTTAATCGCTTTATCCGTCTTTGGTAATGAATTATCCCACTTTTTCGGTTTTTCGAAATTTTCGATATCGAAAAAGTGGGCGTGGTTATTGTGCGATTGCGTTCATTTTAAACAGGGATCTGAGATGAGTGCCCATGAACCTACATACCAAATTTTATCAAGATACCTCAAAATTTACTCAAGTTATCGTGTTAACGGGCAGACGGACGGACGGACATGGCTCAATCAAATTTTTTTTCGATACTGATGATTTTGATATATGGAAGTCCGTATCTATCTCGATTCCTTTATACCTGTACAACCAACCGTTATCCAATCAAAGTTAATATACTCTGTGAGCTTTGCTCAACTGAGTATAAAAATACTGGGTAAGGCGTTCGATTAGGATCTACATTCTGGCGAGCGTGCATCCGAAATTGTACCTAAAATCCAAAGACATAATAAAATCCTGAAATTTCTTTCCGCCAGCACTTGAGGTAAAGATAAAGAGACGCTCATTTCCATGCTTATCGCATTTGGCCGACCGTTTGCATTCTATGCGGGTTTTCAGGATTTTGCTACGGTTCTGGTTTTAAGGTACAATTGCGAATGTATGCTCGCCGAAACGGTAGCGTAATGTCATCGACGTGGATGTCCAACATAATCGACATTTGTGTTGTTCACGTTGTAAAGAGAAATGTCGACCTAATCTTTGGACAAAATCCTTTGCTTGTTGCTTACAGTAAGCCTAATTGATTACGTATGTTTACCATCAGCTACTAGGACTTTACAAAATTTTTTGTTATCCATTGGCAGTTCATGCCCTTTTTCGTTTAAGGGATTATCATGCTATCAGAGTGGTTGGGGAGGATCAGAAGTTCTGATATTCTCATACTGCCATTATCCTTCACATTGTTTGAGGGTCTGCATTTTTTGTTTCATATAATTAACTAAGATAAGAATTATTGTGTTAATCTTATTCTGCTTTTATTTAAACGCAATATAATTTTATTTAAAAATTCGTAAAACTCTTATAAATTCTTGGTAAAAATCTCTCGACGGTTGTTCTAAAAACGTTTGAAAGACTACTGGACGTCCACATTCGCGGTAGGTTGGATACCTCGGGGCTATCAACATCCCAACACGCCTATCTCACGGGCCGCCCAACGGAGACCGCTTTACATGAAGTGGTCCACAAGGTAGAGTTGTCCTTCGAAAACAAACAATGTGCTCGGTATAGAGGACCCTATCGTAAACTGGATAGGGAAGACTCTGCGGTCCAGAACGATAAGCGCTAAACTGGGGGCTAGTGAGGTCACGGAATACCCGTGGAAAGGGACCCCTAAAGGCGGGCTCTTGTCACCACTGCTCTGGCTTTGCGTTATAGACAACATACTTCGTCAACTCAACAGGGATTGGGTTAAAGTGGTGGCCTATGCGGATGACGTAGTAATACTGGTATCTGGTCTGTGTCCCAATGTGATTAGTTGGATCATACAGGGATCACTGAGGAAGCTGAGCAGTTGGGCGGATATCAATGGTAACCGTAACAGAGTGGCCATTTTCTCCGATAGCCAGGCGGCTCTTGGGGCCCTCGGGTCAGAGACGATATCATCAATCCTGGTTGGGAATTGTAGGGAGAGCGCCATGATTCTGGCGAGCCGGCAGATCGCTACCTTGATATGGGTGCCGGGGCATCGAAACATACAGGGTAATGCGATGGCGGATGAGCTGGCATGGCGTGGAGCGGCTCTTGATGTCTCAGGAGAGAAGGAGGTCCTTGCACCCCTGGAAATCATCAAGGGTCGCATCTACCAGCACTGGTTGAGTGAGGCCAACAATAGGTGCAATCGGATGTGGACCTGTAGAGTTTCCAAGAGCATGTGGCCATTATATAACGAAAAACGATCGGCAGCTGTCCTTAAGATGAACAGTCCAGAGTAGTTGCGGTGCTCACGGGGCATTGGACAATTGGGTTACATGCGGCACGGATGGGACTGGAACACAATACCTCCTGTCGCAGCTACAAGCATCCGGAGGCGGAGGAAATTGTTGAGCATCTGCTGTGAGAATGCTCAGCACACTTTACAAGCAGAATAAAGCTTCTTGGAAAGCCCTTTTTCGAAAGCCTCCCAGAACTCAAGGAGGTTAGGCCGGGAGTGGTTCTCAAATTTATAAACTTCACGGGATGGATATAGGGGGACGCGTTTTCCCTGAGGTGCGTGAAAATGTTTATTAGTCTTCTTACAATACACTTTCATTGGTTAACTCACGACTTTATGGTATCAAAACGGCGCATGAGCGCTAATTGGAGTCAATTGTGACTCGCCACTCCAACCAAACAACCAACCTTATAAATTCTAGACGAGCTGTTATACACTAGAACAATTTTAAACTCCCGTTTATTAGAACATATATACCTTTGCTCAGAAAGATAAATTCAAACCAATATTTTCCTTCTGTTTACATTTACAGGCGACAGAGGGTCTTTGAAAACTTTTCGAAGCTAATTATTTTCCGTCTAAGAAAATCTAACTAAGCAACTCAATAACGCTATAGAAAAGATTCTGAAAAAGTGGTTGAAGGAATAATAATTGCAGTTCATAATGTGGTAAGTACCCATTATTTTCTTTAAACTTTTCAATGGAAATAAAAAGAGCTTAGTGCTAGAAGCAGTTCAAGCCTTGTATCAAGTCATGGAATCAATTCTATTTTCTCAATTGAATACTTTTTATTTTTTGCCGTTAGTTTATATCGCTATTTTTTCTAATTGAGCTTAAGGCCGAATAATATAAAAATAATATGTTGCTGCTTTATGTTTACACATTTTTTTCGGAATTTCGACTTCAGTTCGAATGCATGATATGAAAAGTTTGGATACCTTATGATGGCTTGAGACCGGTGTCGAAATATTGAAGAAATATATAACTTTTAAACGCTGTGACGCTGTTGATGAATTAATTCCTTAAGAGGTTCAACTGAAGACCAGGCCATATTGCTATAGCAGTACAACGCCATCTTATATAGGGCAAATGGACTATATGGTTCCGCGCCTGTGCTTTGAATGAGAACTTGCGGTCACAATAGAGCCGATTCCAAATTTACACGTGTGGTGCTTGTTTCTTAAATTTTTGAAATTATTTCGAAGAAGAATCTTAAAATATCATAATACGATAAGAAATTTGTTTATAGTTTGAAAATGTTTTTCCAAATTTTCGTTTCTAACACCCATAAAAAATATCTCGATTACGAATCAAAACCTTTATAGAAATTTGGACTAAAAATCGCGCGATCATAACATAAATCAAAATTTGGCCCATTTAGTGCCAGATACATCAGTCACAGTACTTTTTGAATGGTCCTACGGCCGCAATGCAATTCACAGTCTTATAAGTGCCAGGTGGCGTAAAGTAACCACAAAGCGTACTAACGTCAAATGACATTAGTTCTTTTTCGGGTTTGGAGTAAATATCTTTGACATTTTCCCAAGAGAACTTATGTCAATTGACGTTAGTTCCATCGACACTATTTCACGATACTTAAAAAACAATAAAATATCTGGAGGAAGCATGCTTAAGCAAGAGTCTTGTCAATATATATAGGCAGGTGGCAGTTAAGGTAATATTCTCACAGAGTTCTTCATCAAGTAGCATCTTGGAATGCAAACAGCAATTTGCTTAGACCGGAACATACATCAATACTGGGTTCCAGGGACAGAAGTTAGCGAAAGGCCGATTAGTTGGCAAAGGAGGGTGCAGCACTCGATTAGTTGACGGTAGACGATCCAATCCATTTGTGAGAAATTAAAATGAGAAAGAAGCTGCATATGGTCCATCATGCAGGAGAGGGGTGGACAGAAGTGCGTGGCCGCGAAATTTTCACGATGTTGAGCACATCCTACGATATTAAACTCACAAAGTAATTCATATTTTTAAAGAGAAAAGACTTATGCTCACAATGGGCATACTAGCTGAACACGGCCCTGCGGCGGCACATGCTTATAAGTTAGGCCTCGTTTGTAACAATAGATATAGGAAGTGCGAGCAGCACGAAGAAATGGTTGAGCACGTTCACGTTTGTGCGCTTTCGAACTAAATACCGCAAATTTTACCCACCCTGCCTATACTTTTAAAAGCTTTATTTTCAAATGTGAATTTGCAAGAGAATATGAGTTTCAATCGATATTTCCATAGAATAATTTTAGGGCGAATATTCCTCGGGAATTCAAGAATAATTTGTATACCAAATAGAGTCATTTAGGAATTTGGAATAACGAGCTTCATTAACCAATTTGAGGGAAAACATGAAAGGAATGTGGATTAGTTGTAAGTAAACATCAAAATTGTAGAAACAATTTTTTTCAATTAGAAGAAAAATTTTCTAAGCGGAATCGCCCCGCGACAATGTTTGGCAAGCACTCCCAGTGTAGTTTTGCCATGAAAAGCTCTCAGTGGAAACTCAACTGCCGTGCAGATGCCGTTTGGGGTCGACATAAAACAAGTAGGTCCCGTCCCACCAATTTGTAGGAAAAATTTAAGGAAGCACGACGCAACTTGGAAGAGAAGCTCGGCCTAAAATCTCTTCGGAGATTATCGCGCCTTACATTTTGTAAACAAATGCGAATATGGAGTAATAAATTTTAAGGCGAACTCGCTTCGGAACTTTTGAAGAAATACAGAAGACACAATATTAAAACCCATTAAAAAATGGCCACGTAAAGGATAGGCATAAAATCGCATAGAAATCACTTTAAGTTTAATAAATATTCTTTAGAAGAGCTCATCAATAGTTTTGGTTCCTTATTCGCCTGTATACTGAAGTTTTATCGGTAACTGTTTTATTGCAAACTGATGAGTCGTCGATAAAAAACAGTTAAAAAGCGTGAATGAAATAAAATCACAAAATGTCTGATAGAAAATCCATACATTATTGAAAAAATTGTTGATACTAAATCGATAACTTTGTGGCATCATACCGGTAAAAATTTGTAACACCTTGATAACCTTTTTTATCGATTTCATTTAAATTAATTCGATAACAAATCGATATATCTTTTATACCTCATCGATAACATACCTGTGACTCGTCAAATATAAATGCTTAACACGCCCATATTCTATTCATAGCAAACCGATAAGTTAGCGGCATATATTTAATATTCCTATATTAAATAAATAAAATAAATGTAAGGCGCGATAACCATCTAAGGCCGAGCTTTTCTTCCCATTTGCGTCGTGCTCCTCTTGATTTTCCCTACAAATTGGCCGGACGGGACCTACATGATCTATGCCGGCTCCGAACGGCATCTGCAAGGCAGATGCGTTTTCACTGAGAGCTTTTCATGGCAGAAATACACTCGGAGCGATTGCCAAACACTACCGAGGGGCGACCCCGCTTAGAAAAATTTTCTTCTAGTTGAAAACCCTTATTTCTAAACTTTTGATGTTGCTTTGCCCAGGGTGTGAACCCAGGGCATACGGTGTGGCAGGCGGAACACGCTACCATCACACCACGGTGGTCGCCTATGTTGCTAATAGAAAATGCGCGCAATGTGTTTTGAATTTGAAATCTAAACAAAACAGGCTGTACAATTTTTGTAATTGTAGCAGTATAAGTGTGACAAGAAAAAATTTAAATTTAGGTACTTTCAATTATTGAACACAAAAACAAACACGTTTAATCAGCAATATATCGGCACTCTGATGTTTGGGAATGTACCTAGCCTTTTGTAGCAATACGGGAGTATTACGTATATGCCTTATGGTATGTTGCAATGTTGTAACAACAGCAAATTAAGCCGCAGTCTTGTTACTACTCTTTCTCTTACATTCTGTATATTCTCTCATATTCCTTATTGTACCATATTGCATGCCACTTACAAACACTACACTTACACTTACGCATCAAAAATACATACGTTTTTGCAAAATCAAATTCTTCCAGTTCAAAATAAAATCAAAGTCAGATTAGTTCAGAGCTCTTATTTAGTCTGAACAAAAATAGTAATTACTTTTGTTTGCTTTCGTTTTTAATTAGTTAATATTTTCAGACATACATGCATATAAAACATTAAAATTTGTTAACGGACACACAAAACTCGAAATATTTTTTATATTATTTAGGGCTTTAAGCTTCCAATGGTTTGTAAATATGCAGCTTATATATTAAAGCCTGTAAAATTTGTAAATGAAATACAACTTAAATCCTAAATTTGAATTTACATCAGCGTACGTATAAGAGTACCGACATACATATGTAGAAACATTCATTCCTGTTATTCGCATTCAAAAATGTAAATTTTTAATAAATAAATGCGTGTGACAGCGTGGCGTTGGTAAATTTAATAAAACTTGCAATAAAACAAAATCGGACATTTGGATATGACGATGGCATACATTAAGGCGCAAACTAGCAAAGCAAATGCCACAATAAATTCATATGGGATTTGTCGAAAATTTAAGCGCATAACTTTTTTTATTCATTTAGTTATATATTTACGCAAATTAAAATTGACATTGCAATGCACATAATGTACCTTGTCGGTTGTCGAATTGTTCGAAATGTTCGCTTACAGTTTTTAATTTTAAAATCACAGAAAATGGGCCATTAGAACTAAATGAAAAACTGATATAACTTTAAAGTTTCCTAATGCTTAAAACGAAAAGCATTTGTTACGCAAGCTATCCTTGTTATATGGAGAGTGAATCAAAGAAATTTTTTATTCCTGGAATAAAGTTCACGTTCTGTTCTGCCTGGCCGGAGACGCAAGGCGATATTTTTAAGCACTTTCTTTTGGAACCAGTTATGTTTTGGCGAATATTAGCATCACTATGCTATGCACTATGTTAGTAAATAATCACAACAACAAAAACATTAAAGCAAGCCACATTTGTGTATATGAACAAATCAATCATCATTTACACACATGTATAGAAGGCAATGAAGGGATATCTCACACACACAGATGTAGTCATCAGCCTATAAGAAAACCATACAAATACGTGTACATAGCTGGTAACCAAGCATGAGATACAATTGTTCTCGAACTGCTCGCGAAATGATTAGAGCTTGGGAGAAATGGGTGAAGGAGAAACCCGATGGTACAAAAACAGCCTAAGCTGAGGAATCAGAATCAGTTTGATTTAAACACGCTTTTGTGAAGTACGTGAAATTGAAGTATAATTGTACTACTCCCAGAGTAGACTAAATAAAAACCATATTCCAATACTGAATATTGGAATTACTTACTCCACAGTTCGGCGGTACGAACGTTAGCAGAAGATGCAAAATAACCAGGATTTCCCTAAATTTTGTTACACTGAAGGCATACTTACAATAGAAGGAAAAGCATAGCGAGGTAATGTTAATTCAAACGAGTAGTCCTCCTCCCTCCTGCCTGGGACATGCTAGCCGCCTTACATAAGCGATTCGAAATACTTTGCTACCCACATCGTGTGATCAGAATCTACCCCACAGATCGCATCCTTATACAATACTACGAGGATCCGCGTACTATGAAAGTCATTTACAGAGCAACACAGGGATAAATTCTTGGTCCTGACCTGTGGAGCGACAGTTACAATAAAATTTTTAATCTTGAAATGTTTAATGATAAATTTTAGTAGGATATGCACATGACATTTCTGCTAGCGAAACACAGAAGAAGCAAGCAAAAGGCTCATCTCCCGTTGTAAGCAACAAAAGATCCTATATAGAAGTTAGTCTAGAAACCTTCTACAGAAATATAACCGCAAAGATGTTGATGTGATTGCCAACAATTTAGGAGAAGGATTCTAATCCCGACTAACATATTGGGCGCAAATTCCACATGCGTTTTGAAAAGTGTCTAAACAGGTATCCTTACTAAGTTGGCTGATGACATCGGAGGACTTACAGAAATCAAAAGGAAGCTGCTGATGGATATCACCCTATCCACGTTACTGTACGCCTCTGAACTGCCGGCAAAAAAACTTCGCAAGGAGAATCGATATAACCTTCTAACATCTGTACAGCTAACATCGGCTCTGACAGTTGCCACCGCTTAACTGGATCAGGACCAGCCGCATCAGTGATAAGCGGAACAATCATCATTGATATAATAGCACTGCAAAGAAGAAGAAGGTAACCTACCGGGCAAAAAGTCAGCGGGCAAAAGTGGCAGGAATGGTGGGAAGATAAACCACGAGACAAATGGACATCGAAGCTTTTAGAAGATGCTGAAGAATGAAGCACCAGAAGCTTTGGGCGCGAGTACTTCAAAAAATAATTGCACAGGATAAAAAGGGACGCAAATCCCAAGTGCATTTAGTACGATGGATGCAGAAGAGGACGATGCTGAACCCACTTTCTTGAAATACTCGTAGTGGAGCCAGAACCAATAAATGCTTGCTCGAAGAAGGAGTCGGCCAAATCACTGTCGATAATGTTACAGCAAAAGTGCTGAGCGGCTCTGAAGAGTGGAAGCTAATACGTACTTCGTAGAAACTACACTCAGAGCAAAAAAGCCGGACCTGAAAGCAGAACAACAGAATATTCTTAAAAACGATGAACATGCAATGCCACGCTGATGTTATGCGAAAACCGTTCTACAGAGGAGGGGCGACGGTTCCAAATGGCGTGGTTTTAAGTCCACGGTCACACGGTTGCTGGGACGACAGCAATTAGGCGCATAAAGCACTTTCCATCCTAATTTCAAAAAAAAAAAAAAAAAAAAAAAAGATGCACTTTAAAAGCTCCGAAATAAATTCTGCCAACGATTTTTTGATTTTAGTATTCTGTGAGATATACCAACCGAATTTTTATACTCAGCTGAGCAGAGCTCACAGAGTATATTAACTTTATTCGCATAACGGTAATCCGTAACGGCATAAGCTAATCGAGATAGATATAGACTTCTATATATCAAAATGATCTGGACGAAAAAAGAAATTAATTTAGCCATTTCCGTCCGTCCGTGCGTCTGTCCGTCCATCCGCAATCACCATGACTTGAGTAAATTGTGAGGTATCTTGATGAAATTTGGTATATAGGTTCATGGGCGTTCATCTGAGACCGCTATTTAAAATGAACGAAATCCGACTACAACCACGCCCACTTTTTCGATATCGAAAGTTTCAAAAACCGAAAAGTGCGGTAATTCATGACGTAAAATAGAAACTTAGTAAAAGTTTGGACAATGGGCGTGGCACCGCCCACTTTAAAAGAAGGTAATTTAAAAGTTTTGCAAGCTGTAATTTCGCAGCTGTTGAAGATATCATGATGAAATTTGCAAGGCACGTTACTCCTATTACTATATGTGGGCTAAATAAAAATTAGCAAAATCGGATGACGAACCCGCCCACTTTTTTTTTTAAGTCAAATTTTAACATAAAATTTAATATCTTTACAGTATATAAGTAAACTAGCAGACCCGGCAGATGTTGTTCTGCCCTAAATTTGGCCCATCTGCATTCATTTTAATAAGCTTTTTCCGTCTAACCCTGTCCTACCCCTCTATACTTTTTCCTAATCTTTTTAATCTTTCCTCCCTCCGTCCTTTTCGTTTCATCTCCATCTTCGTCTCATTCTATCACTTTCTCAGTCTCCTTCTCTCTTTTCTCTTCCCTCAAATTTTTCTCCTTCTTCTTCATCTGTTATTGCCAGTCCCAGACGGTGGTATGTATTTTGTTCCAGTCCCATTCCGAGTCTCAGTCCCAGTCCCACTCCGAGTCTCAGTCTCAGTCCCAGTCCCAGTCCTAATCCCAGTCCCAGCTCGTCTCTGGTATACTTCCAGGAAAAAAGCATCGTAGATAGTAATATAGGCAATATACGAAATTTCAGGCAAATCGAATAGGACATATCAAAATAGGTATATGGGTATTATTAATTCTTGTCTTTATTTCGGCTTCGCATGCATATTTATCAGTTTTGCCGAGGTTGATGCGACTAAACCCAATATCACAATGAACTTTAAAGCTCTCATCAAAAGCTTTCATTTGATATCCGTATTATATAAACACATTCTAGCGGTACCCGGGTCCACGTTTTGATCTCAATACCCTAGGCACGTAGCGAAAAAAGAAGTAGATTTTGGCCGATTCTCAGACCTACCCAATATGCCCACAAAATTTCATGAGAATCGATTCAGCCGTTTCGGAGGAGTTAAGCCTCTAAAACCGTGACAGAAGAATTTTATATATTAGATTATGTCAACATTCAACTCCAGTAATGATATGGTGCAACAAAATACAAAGATAAAAGAAAATTTCAAAATGGGCGTGGCTCCGGCCTTTTTCATTTAATTTGTCTAGGATACTTTTAAAGCCATAAGTCGAACAAAAATTTACCAATCCTTGTGAAATTTGGTAGCTGCATAGATTCTATGACGATAACTGTTTTCTGTGAAGATGGGCGAAATCGGTTGAAGTCACGCCCAGTTTTTATACACAGTCGACCATCTGTCCTTCCGCCCGGCCGTTGGCACGATAACTTGAGAAAAAATCGATATATCTTTACTAAACTTAGTTCACGTACTTATCTGAACTCACTTTATCTTGGTATAAAATATGGCCGAAATCCACGCCCACTTTTTCGATATCGAAAATTGCGAAAATGCCATAATTCTGTACCAAATATGAAAAAAGAGATGAAACATGGTAATTGGATTGGTTTATTGACGCAAAATATAACTTTAGAAAAAACTTTGTAAAATGGGTGTGACACCTACCATATTAAGTAGAAGAAAATGAAAAAATTCTGCAGGACGAAATCAAAAGCCCTTGGAATCATGACAGGAATACTGTTCGTGGTATGGCATATATATATAAATTAGCGGTACTCGACAGATGATGTTCTGGGTCACCCTGATCCACATTTTGGTCGATATCTCGGAAACGCCTTCACATATACAACTAAGGGCCACTCCCTTTTAAAACCCTCATTATTACCTTTAATTTGATACCCATATCGTACCAACACATTCTAGAGTCACCCCTGGTCCACCGTTATGGCGATATCCCGAAATGGCGTCCACCTATAAAACTATGGCGCACTCCCTTTTAAAATACGGTTTAATACCTTCCATTTGATACACATGTCATACAAACACATTCCAGGGTTACCCTAGGTTCATTTTGCTTAATGGTGATTTTCCCTTATTTTGTCTCCAAAGCTCTCAGCTGAGTATGTAATGTTCGGTTACACCCGAACTTAGCCTTCCTTACTTGTTTTTACTCAGTACCGATAACAGTGGCAAAGTTTGAGCAGAACAAATGCTTTTTTCTGCAAAAAGGACAAGGACAACAACTTACCGATCGCTAATCATCTGGAGAATGACATAATTGTATATTGTTAAATGTTGAATGGTAATTGTTATTGTAATTGTATTGTTATATTTACGAACTGAGTGTGTTACAAATTATTACGCTTTAACAACAAAATGTTGTGCTACGCTACGTATACGTAATTTTTTTTACTCAAGCTTTATTTATTTATGACTGTGCGAGTTCTTAAATGTTTTTACGCTGTGAGGTTAAACGCACCAATATATGGATGTGTTACAATTTGCATTGGGATTGGCGTACATGGAGCGGTGAAGGACGGCGCCTATTAACAGCTTGAAAATATATTGCGAACATTTTACATAGTCAATTTTTAATTGAAAATTGAATGTTTGCATGTTTTTACAATTTTTACCACAATTTTCCACAGCAAACTATTTTCCTTCCTTCTCCTCTGTCACTCACACAATAAAGTTTCATGGTTAATAGCTGTCGGCAACTTTCGTCCTTTTTTACAAACACATGACTGTTACACACAAATAGTTCGTGGTTGGAGTTCTATTGCACCTTATGTATGTATGTACATATAAATATCAAGGACATGCAATTGCAATTTTTTATTGCTCCAAATCTTTTTAAGCGAGCATATTGCCCACAAACAGTGCAAAAGTAAACCAGAACAACACTTAAAACCGTTTAACTGGCAACATTTCGCACTGCAATTATGACTTTGTTGTACGTAAAGTAGTGATGGAAGTTAGAGTCATTTGTGAAAGTTCATAAATGCGAGGAAAGCTTTGATAGGCATTCATCAAAAAAAATGGAAAGCGTGGTTTAATTTTGCAAGCGATGCAAGCAGCTTACTACTCTCGGACGCTAGCGTCTAAGTGTCACGTGGATAGTCACTGAACATGAACTCGAGATGGCGAAAACATAAACACATTTTAGGGGCTTGTTACAAAGCTTAATAGTCAGTAACTCAACAGAGTTGGTGCTGTTAGCAGCATCTCCTTTTGATCAAGGGAGTCGCTTTTATAATACAATCTAACAAAGTTTCACACAGAGCGGGTTCAAGGTTGTCTCTTGGACTTATCGCATAAAAATACACCCCAATTAAAACCCATGTAATGTGACAACTTTTTTTTGCGACGTCTATTTTAAGCGTATGATTTGAGGGCCTTCAGCAAGGACCTAAAACCATGCATTTAGATAGTGGCTTCGCCCACATCTTAATACTCATAAAGGCAAAAGCTGACTTCACCGACATTTGAGAAATAAGATGGATGCTACCAGAAAATGTGATTATTATAACTTGTAATTTTAGCTCGATAATACAGATTCGGTATCGAATTTGTTTTGGGGAAGCGAATTTGCTTTCAAGTACTGTCGCTCATCATCATCATCATCATTAATTGGCGCTTAAACGCATAATCGACCGTTTCTTAACAATTCACCTATCCCTGTTTCACGATAACTCACATCAATTGGGAGCACCAGTGGTGGCCAAGTCTTCCTTTACTTGCTTCTCGCAACTCAGTGGGGGCAGACTTCTTCTTCTTCTACCTCCAAACTGCGATGTTGACTGAAATACTTTCTTGATCTGATCCCTTGGGATTTTATTAGCTTCACTATCGTCATATCTGCGTAAAGCCCAAACAGCTCATTATTTTAGCTTCTAGTTCTTTTGCAGAACTTTTCTCTTGAATACTCCAAGAGCCATCCCATCTTCTGTCAACACCGTACATGATTCCTTTACAGACATTAGGGCAGGTATGATGAACAACTTTTATAACGTAATTTCTTTTCGTTGAGGGAGGAATTTACTTTTCAATTGCTTCTTCAGTCCAAACTCGTTTACAACGGTTATTCTCAACAGTCAACTGATGAATTCTGCTTTATTCGGTTTAACTTTTTGTGTTGAGAGGGCCATTTGGATTGACGCGTATAGGACATTTTTAAGGGCTCCTTCAATGTCAATAAAATCGGTGGGAGTGGCGGCGGTAGTGGAAATAGTTTAAGGTTTGTGAGTGGAAAAGCGCTAAGTGTTTTAGGCATGGCCAAGAACAGCAGAAAATGAAAAAATAGAAGTTTGTTAAAAATCCTACAGGAATCATCTGAATATTTTTTTGTGCTTTAAAATATGGTGTTATAAATATCCATTCAAAAAACATAATTTCGACACCCTACATCTTCGCCATCCGCCCTTATTTCGGTTACTGCTTTTTCACATCTACACTTTCAATGTGAAGTAGTGTTTATATGTCATTCTGGATGATAAAAGCAAGACGGACAAATAGTCACTTCCTTATATATATATCAGAGTTATTTTGCGTGCCACATTTTTGACGATGGAGAGTCTCAGAATTCAAATTCCTCTCTAAACCTTTGCAATTAATGGTTGAAAACGCAACTTATCAATTTCTTGTAGGCGAAGAAAAACATTTATACACTTGCCATTATAGTTCATCTGCCTATGCATAAAATATTTAAATTTATCTTTCTTGTCTAATTCCTCGTTACATACTTACGGTCATTATGTCAAGCTATGAACAATAAGCTGACTGCGTTCACGTGAATATCGTGTCTTCTACGTTTGCTAACTTCATTACAAATATGCCAATGCTATTGAATTCAATCTATTTGTTGAATGTTCCTGCTGCAATTTCAATTTGTGCATTCATTTCTTTAGATTTTTATTTGAAATTCATTTACATACTTTGAGCATATATATATGTAGTATTTATTTGCATATTTCTACTGTAAAACAACAACGACAGCTCGCAGATGCATATCTGCATTTCCGATGATTTTTTTTCTTTTATCTATCGCATTTGCCTTTGCTTTCCAGTGTTGTCTCAGCTGTGTTTTGCAATCGATTGCACGGTGGCATATATTTACAACCTTAGAAACGTGTGCCATTTTCTCGTTTATTCTCCTGCAGTTTCTACAAATACCATTGATTGGGTCGAGTCCTTGGAGCTATGCCCTCCATGGTTCATTTTTCTTTTCTTTTTTCTGAAGCTAACAAATTTTTAAGCACATTTTTATGCAATACTGCAACGCATTCTTGATATTTAAATGATGTAAGAGCAGATGTTTGTAGTACGAGACAACTCCATTTTCCTGGTTCATGGCATGTGGTGCTTCAAAAATGTCAGCCGCTTTAAAAATGCATAAAATCCTTATTAAATAAATAAAAAAAAGGGAAACATGCGTAGAGATGGGAAAGGGGTAAATGCCTAAATGGTAAATACCCGGTAAATTCGTTATTTATGGTAAAAAGGGGCAAATACCCAAATATTTACCCAAAGGAAGGGTAAAAATAATCTTTTGGAAAATATGGGAAACACACACTCTAATTCAATCCAAAATGTACCCAATTTGTCCTATATTGATGGGCGGTTATCCATTACGCTATAGGTTGAATTAGTTTTAATCTGTAATCTAGCGCTTTTCAAAAATATTTAACCAATAATGCATGCCGTGGCAAAAATTTAAGTTTACCCAGTAAACATTTTAAATCAAAAAAGAGTCGGAATATGTTTAAATTGGAGCTATTACAGTCGGTATGTGCTCATTTGGGAGGCCGAAACCAATGTATTTCCCATCTTGCAATGGTTGTCCTATATGAGCCTATTAACGTATATCATTTGAGCCTAAATAAGATTCCCACATAAGTTTTAAAACGCGTTTAAAGAGCTCATATTATACTCTACTGGAACTCTCCGGCGTCATTTTTAACTCAAATAAGCTCTGATTATATGACATTTTTTGGCCTATTTATTAGGCATCGTCAACGCTTATTCGGATCATATATTTCGACACACCTGGACAGAGCGTGAAAGCTTTGCGGTCACATTAAAAATGTCGAGAAGTGTCCATAAGCGGAAAAACGCCGATGCTTATACAAAAAAAAAAAGAGTAGGAAGAGTAACGATAATGTATAAATGTAATTCATTTTATATTAACCATTTCATTGGATTTGCCCAATATAATGGACACATTTTCAAAAAATTTTAAAAATTACTTTACTTCATATTTTTAGAATTTGTCTTATAGCAAGCCTTTAAATAGAATGTTGTCAACGCAGTAATCGTTGATTAAAAAAAAAAGTGAAATTTTGCTAGTTTTATTTGTTATTTTCTGGAGAACTGAAGCGTTTTTTGTGTGTGTTGCGGTTTTAAACGTTTTATCCCAAAAAAAGAGGTTAAAATTCTTTATGTGCTTTGTAAATTGATCTCTTTGGTAAAATATTATATAAGTAACACACTTGTACCGTTATCATTCTAATACAGTGTAAGGTAAGTAAACTAGGACTGCTTATGTCCTGTCCATTATAATGGACAAAAGCAATCAACGGTTGTTATTCAGTACTTTTTTATTGATTTTTTTTTTATTTTTTCGTAAGTTTTGTTGCAACTTCTATGTGTTTCAATTACATTATTGAATTTATTTTTATACTTATTTATAAAGTAATATGTGTCATTAGTGGAAAGTGCATTCCAACGATTAGCTCTCTGATGGATCGGGCGCTTCGGGATATTCATACCTGGGCATCAAATGTCGGGTTGAAAGTCAACGCGGATAAGACGGATATGGTCTTGTTTACAAAGAGGTACAAGGTCCCAAATTGGATCAGGCCTAAGTATCTAGGAATCATCCTAGACAGTAAGCTGTCATGGAAGCTCAACTTGGAGGAGAGGGTGAAGAAGGCTTCAACTGCACTTTATGCATGCAAAAGAATGCTGGGGTGTACGCGGGGCTTATCGCCCTCTCTTTCTCATTGGCTTTTTACAGCGATTGTAAGCCCTATACTATACTATGGAGTTCTTGTTTGGTGGAAAGCCACACAAAAAGCAACCTACCTCAAACAATTAGAGGGGATATGCAGACTATCAATGCTTAGCATTACGGGAGCCCTGAAAACAACCCCGACAGATGCACTGTATGCCATTCTGCACATTTCGCCTGTAGACCTGGTAGCAAAGAACATAGCGTTAACAACTGCAACCAGGCTCGGTGCCTCGGGGCAGCTTGAGCGGCTACCATACGGCCTTAGTAGTATAGCGTCATAAATCACAAGACGAGCACACTACCTGATTCCCTATCTGCGCTTCGAGGGCGATCTTAAGGCCACAATAGAGGTGGACGGTTGGCGCAAGGGCGCTCAAATGGCGGAGGAGGCGATACATGTGTACACAGATGGTTCCAAAGTAGCGGAAGGAGTAGGGTCTGCAGTATACTGCGCTGATCCGGAAATAAACAAATCCTGCAGGCTGCCGGACTACTGAAGCGTTTTCCAACTGGAAATAGCCGTAACCAAAGCAGTAGAAACCCTGGAAGAAAACAGCTCAATCTGCAATCGTGTTAACTTTTATATTGACAATATAAAATAGTAATCTCGCATAGCACAGCATCTAGAGTGTAAGCAGTTCCTGGACAGAATCGCGAGAGGGAGAAGCATACATCTATATTGGGTCCCAGGGCATATGGGAATAGATGGGACAGAAAAAGCGAATGAATTAGCTAAAAAGGGCGCATCCTTTGAAGCTTGCTCCGTAGACGTCCCAATTACACTGATCGAGATGAAGCGAAGGTTAGAGGTGCACATGATCTACCAAGCGGGAAAGGCGTGGCTTCAAGCGCGGGGCTGTAAAGTGTTGAAGATTATGTGTAGGTCTTACAACCTTAGACTAACCAAGTTGCTTGTATCATTAAAAAGATAGGACTGTAGACTCATGACGGGTATTCTGACTGGACACTGCCGTCTGGCGTCACATGCCTTTAAATTAGGCTTGGTCAGTGATCGCAGATGTAGGAAGTGCGGGCTGGAGGAGGAAACGATCGAACACGTTCTGTGCTCTTGCCAGTCTAAGACTCCAGCTATTAGTAGTGATGCAGCTGTCAGATCTAGAAGCAGCAAGTGGCTCAGTTTTGTCGTTAAAACAAACTTCTGGTAACACTACGGTCTTATTCAGTCTATGTGAGGCCCTCATGGACGGGCTAGTTCAACCTAACCTAATCTTCTGTTTTGTTTACAACTAATATTTCTATATTGTTACTACCATTATAATTATAAATAACCTAATTTTCTATTACATAATCCTCCATACACTAATATTGGGCCAAAATGGGTTTGCATTAGCGTTTTCTATAACATTGGATGTATATTGCTCTACAGCCCTTGACTTGCTGTGTCCATTATAATGGACCAACCACAAAAAAGTAACCCGAGCAGGTAAAAATCCAATGTCATTTTTTTATATCTTCTTAGGGCCTAAGTGGTGGGAATATTGCCCTAAAAAAATTATTTCACAGCTAGTTTGGTTTAGCCATTGAAAGGGTTAAAATGAAAAATCGTCCTAACAAAGTTTCAAAATTTGTTCCAAACTCGCTGTGACGAATATAAATAGTTGATAAATGATAATTTTTGCATGCTAGGCTAGGAGCTTTTAGGCCGTTAAATAAAAGGCAAAAATTAAATTTTCTTTTAGCCTCCTACGCGTTTCGACGCTTTTCTGATTCCTACATTGCTCACTTATTTTGGAATCGTTTCGGATTCTTAAATTATGAGCGTCGTGGGCATGTTTGAGGGGTAGCTTTGTTTGCGTCAATATGTGTAGCCTATAAACGTTCTCCACAGTTCTGGAGTTCAATATGGGTCCGAAAAATATCAGCTTCCAAAATGCTATTAGCTTAGAGCCTTTTATGACTCCAATTTGATGAAATTATGAACAAACGAAAAATATTAAATTCAGTAAACTATGCAGCTCCGGAATAAAAACTTAGACATTTTTCTGCGTCAATTTATTCTAAATAAATAATTAATTCAACTAATACTTATTTCATTTCTATCTTATCCTCATGTTTTCCCCTTCGGATATACATGAAAAATTCTTCGTGTCGTTAAAAGACTCAAAATTAGCAGTATATGACGCCAACTAGGCTCATATATGATATCGGAAGAAGGCCTGTATAAGACTTACATTGAGCATATGGCATTCGTTTAAGGCTCTTAAATGGGTTCATAACGAGTGCAAACAATCCAAAGTTTCAGACTAATTGTTGACTCCGAGTGTTTGCTGGGTTGTTTGTTTAAAATCAAAACGAATTTTTTTTAATTTCCAATGACGTATAAATTTAATTTCTGAATTGTAATTCCAAGCAACCTCGATTCAAATGATTTTTAAATACCCAAAAAAAGATACAAAAAAGGAATATTCCGGGTATTTTCCTGGTATTTACCCATGTGATAGTTTAACACAAATATTAAAGCATATCAAATTTTTTTCTTAAACGCCTTATATAACGTCAAAATATATTGAAATTATTCTTAAATGGGGTGTTTTTGAAACAAATTCTGAAAGCGTTATTCAAACGTTTTCTGAGATATGGTGTTTTTAAAACGGCAACTGAAAGGGGATGATATTCCTCTCAGCAGTCGATATGCGGTTTCTATAATTCTCGTTGTAATGTTGTTTTTGTATCCCGTAATCAGGAGGTACTAAATTCCAGCTGTTTTGAATGGTTAATGTTAAGGCAAAGGATACAACAAGCACAACAGACATGGCAAAGCAAAAGAGTATTTGGGTTTTTCAATGTTTACTACAGTAACAGCATGAGTAATTCCAAGTCTTGCCATTGGTTTTTTGATGTGAATATGGATCAATAAGTGCGAGATTTTTTCAATCTATAGTTTAATCCGCCTACGCACCAACAAAAGTCGCATGCGAACAGTATAAGGACTCTTTCTATACTCCTTTACGCCAAACTGGGCAAATGAAGTGCGTTTAATCCTTCAGTCGGAAAACTTTTCTTTAATTTGATGCTGGCAAAAATTATACTGCAGAATTTAACAGTTCTGGAACAATATTTCATAAAAGCTTGCAATTACTGCGTGTGCTGATGTGATTGATACCATTTTTCCGTCATCAAATTTTGATCCATCCGTTAACCAGACATCTGAGTCATGGTCAGTATATATATTTCCTTTTTCTCAAAGAATTCTATCTACATAGGATACCTCAAAATTTCGTGATATTCTCTTACGTAGTTGCAATGCGGAATTTCCTATGAATTTTCTTATTACTCCCATGTTTCCGCTATATAGCTCAGAGATATTTTGAAGGCTTACTGCAGCAAGTATGGCCTATTTCACTCCCATGCAGGCACTAAATGCATTAAACGGGGATGTTCTTATCGCACCCCTTATGCCAGTGCAAATTATTCGATGCACTTTTCTTAATTTTACTATTGTTGTACTTTGGCAACTAAACTAAGGAAGCATAGGTGACCATTGGCCTCGGCCTCAGAACAGTATTAAATGTCCAGCATACCCAAGTTTTTCCATAGATCCCAGTCTGCGTTGGTCTGTGTTGGTAAGAGTACAATAGTGGTATAGTCGGTAATTAACGAGCAACGAATTGAGACGTATGCACGCATGTGTCTCAACATTCAAATAATAATTCGAAAATATGCAACAAAAGTATTATTTAGTTTCAAAGATAAACAATTTAAATATTCTATGCAGGGGCGTTTATTTGCAGAAAATGCTTTTTTTAAATGCGCCAAGAAAGAATAAGCTCTTTCGGTGTTGCTACTATGCTTTCTCAGTTAGTACCAAAAGATAGAGAATGATAATATATGTGAAGTAAGGGCAAGTAATTATTTAACTAGCTGACCTCGTCAGTAGTAGACTTAAAGTGCGCAAAATTTCAAGTGTGAATGTATTGGTGAGAACGAAAGCCTGAGCCGTCATTTAGGAAATTTACACTGAAATTGCAAAATATTTTGATGCAGCAGAAGAATTCGAAAAATTATATCGGAACTGAATTACATTATAAGGTTACTTATGTTAAATAAAAGCGGTCTTGTACCAATGGTGTCTTTGCATTTGCATGTTTTGCGAAATATAATTTTTGATTGGAAATAGTTTGCAGTACATTTAAAAATCCTCCTAACACCATAACGCGTTGAGCTGTTTGATTGGGAGCCTGCAGTGAATCTACAATTAGGAATTTCGTTTCAACATTACTAAGCAAAGTTTACAGGATTCAAAAAACTTTAATATCTCAAAAATGTTTCCGATGATTCACTTAAATAATCATATTTTCAACCAGAAAAATGTGTATTTGTATTTGTATTTACTTCAATATATGTGACCCAGTCTATGAAAAGGTGGCTTATGACTAAAAAAAAACAATTGTTAACAGCTGTTTCTCGCAAAAAAAAGAACTCTTAACAGCTGTTTCTCGCAATTTCCTTTTTGAGTCATAAGCCACCTTTTCATAGAATGGGTCACATATATCAGTACAATAAGATTCTTAAATATTTTATAGTACGACAGCATTCATAAACAAATTCACATTAAAATAAAGCTTGTGATTAATAAAAATTAAAAAGTAAGAGCTTGAGTTAAAATAATAAACAGTAATAAAATAAAATTTTTAACTACAAGTGAGGGTTTCAACAAAAACAGATAGCTGGGCATTCTTCTATGTTGCTGGAGTAAAGCTACTGAAATATGCCTAAAGCATTTGCTTAAAGTTGCTTCTGTTTAACTTATTCCTCATACTTGACGGAATGGAGTTCCAAAGACGAATAGTGGGGTGGCAAAAAAAAGTCTTGCTTATGTTACCGAGTTAAATTATAGTACAATTAAGTCACTTAGACGAGCTGACCTAGTAAAAACTAATATTGTATTCAAAAAGTTCGGCGTAGCCGACATCATGAGTTTAAATGAAAATATGCAATCCCTTGCCTTGAAATGGTCTAAGATGCCACAACCAAGGAGACTTTGTCTCCAGGGGGAAATATGATCAAACCTGGGCAGACCATATACATAACGCGTGATGTTATTATAAAGGACGTCAACATTATGTGCGGAGTGAGAATCCAGCTTACTATATATCAGCTCAGAATGTTTTATTATAGGCAGAAGGAGTTTCAAGGCAAGTTGATGCCTTGTTCTAGTAGGGGTATATAAGCGAGACTGCGGCAGATTGCGTAGGGTTAGGGCAGTATGCACACTCCACCTTTTCCTTGTTACAAACTTGTAACTTCCTAATATTGCTCCACAGAACGCTAGTAGGGAGTGCTTTGTTCAGCTTGGAACCATAATACTTGCGTTTCTCTAGCCTTGTTATATATGTATGTATGCTTGCCAATTTTCCTGCGTAGGTCTTTTTCTCCACGTAGAATGCAACATATTTCTCTCCTTGATAGCGATTTGAACATTCTTCGTAAAGCACGGACAAGACGAGCGCTTAGCAGAGACTTCACGTACAGGCACGTATTTGTCAAAAACACATTTAAGGAAACTTACAAGAAAATCAAATGCTCCGTCAGTAGTTTCAAGAATCCAGCGTAGGCTTCAGTCAAAAATACCAAGGTCAGAAAAAAGGCAGTTTCGTTTACGTTGCGGAAGTCACAGAAGGTAAAGGACCGGGTTATAAACAGAAAAAAATTAGATCATGGTCAGTTATGAAGGATATGTGATCAAACTTGATGACACTGGACAAACCACAAACAATATAATAGTCGAGAAGACTAGGAGAGCATTTCATGGCGTATCCTGTTGACAAGGGACAGTCCCATGCTGACAATGGCATCAAGAAAATTAACACTATAACTATCACGTACAAGAATAAATAGTTTTATTTGCCTATAATAACATATTCTGAGCTGATATGTAGTAAGCTGGATTCTCAACCCACACAAGGATAAAATCATGTTTAATAATATAGCCATATTACCTAGGAGCGAGGACACAACATCAAAAAACGGGCTCAAATTAAGGTATTTATGGGGTTATACATACAACACACAAGGGTTTTAAAGTTTTCTCCTGATATTTCAGCAAAACTAATCTCATGAAAAAGTTTCTGTACGGACATAGAGTGCTCCAGCGAAACAGCACGGTTAAAAAAATTCCTAGCAAGGGGAAACATAGTCCAGGGACTAATAAAGAAAGAGAACGGAGAATGGTCACGTAATAGTGAGGAATCCCTTGAGGTGCCTCCCGACACACACTTGCCATCGGGAGACGGTTTAGAAAAGCCAGCAGACATCACTCATACTTCGACCACGGAGCGGGTAGTGCCGGGCTTGGTGACCGATACCAAGATCAAATGAGCAGTGAAAACGTTTTCTAAGTTTAAATCGCCGGGACCAGACGGTATATTCCCGGCCATGCTACAAGTCTCAAGTAGGGCGGTCGTGGAATGGCTTAAAATAATATTCGATGGGTGCATAAGACTGAATCATGTACCGCACTCTTGGAGAACTGCTCGTGTAGCTTTTCTACCAAAGGCGGGGAAGATCGGTCACGTGTATCCCAAAGACTAAAGGCCCATTATCATCATTTCTGCTCAAAACCATTGAGAGGCTGATAGATGTGTACATAAAGTCCAACGTCGATGAAAAGCTGCTCTCCACAACACAGCATGCGTATATCAAAGGCAAGTCGGTAGACACCGCATTGCATAGGGTGGTAATAAACATAGAGAAATCCCTGGAATATAAGGAGTATGCTCTAGGAGTCTTCTTGGACATTGCCGGGGCTTTCAATAATGTTGCAAAATGGCCGATTATGGATGGTCTTAATTACATTAAAGTACATCCTGTCTTAATCAGATGGATCGGCTGCATGTTAAATTGCAGAAATATTACATCAAAATGGGGATTGTACGAGGCCACAAAATCAATGGACAGGGGCACGCCGCAGGGAGGGGTGCTATCACCTCTGCTGTGGACGGTGGTCATCAACCAACTGCTCAGGCGATTCGATGAGGGACCCGTAAAACTTACGGTTTACGCAGATGACGTTGTAATTTTCATAAGTGGATAGTGCCTTCCAACGATTAGTTCTTTGATGGATCGGGCGCTTCGGGATATTCATACTTGGGCATCTAATGTCGGCTTGAAAGTCAATTCGAAGAAGACGGATATGGTCTTATTTATAAAGAGGTACAAGGTCCCAAATTGGGCCAGGCCTAAGTTAGGAGGGGTGACCTTACAGGAGAAACCTTGCGCAAAATATCTAGGACTCGTCCTAGACAGTAAGATGTCATGGAAGCTCAACGTGGAGGAGAGGGTGAAGAGGGCCTCAACGGCACTCTACGCATGTAAAAGAATGCTGGGGTGTACGTGGGGCTTATCGCCCTCTCTTTCTCATTGGATTTTTACAGCGATTGTAAGCCCTATTCTATATTATGGAGTTCTTGTTTGGTGGAAAGCCACACAAAAAACTGCATACCTCAAAAAATTAGAGGAGATATGCAGACTATCGATGCTTAGCATTACGGGAGCCCTGAAAACAACCCCGACGGCTGCACTGTATGCCATTCTGCACATTCCACGTGTAGACCTGGTAGCAAAGAACATAGCGTTAACAACTGCAACCAGGCTCGGTGCCTAGGGCAGCGTGAACGCCGACCATAAGGCCTTAGTAGTATAGCGTCATCAATCACAAGACGAACAGACTACCTGATTCCCTATCTGCGCATCGAAGGAGATTTGAAGGCCACAATAGAGGATGACGGTTGGCGCAAGGGTGCGCAAATGGCGGACGAGGCGACACATGTGTACACTGATGGTTCCAGGTAGTGGAGGGAGTAGGGTCTGCGTTATACTGTGCTGATCCGGAAATAAGCTGATTCTGCAGGCTGCCGGATTACTGTAGCGTTTTCCAAGCTGAAATATTAACCGTAACCAAAACAGTAGAAACCCTGGAAGAGAATAGCTTAAGCTGCAACCGTGTTAACTTTTATATTGACAAGTCAAGCAGCAATTAAGGCAATAATCTCGCATAGCACAGCATCTGTATGCGTGTTAGTGTGTAAGCAGTCTCTTGGAGAGAATCGGCACAGGGAGAAGCATACATCTCTATTGGGTCCCAGGGCATATGGGAATAGATGGGAATGAAAAGCGGACGAACTAGCTAAAAAGAGCGCATCCCTTGAAGCTTGCTCCGTAGATGTCCCAATTAGACTGTTCGAGATTTAGCGAATGCGAGAGGTGCACATGATTGACCAAGCGGGAAAGGCGTGGGTTCATGCACGGGGCTGTAAAGTGTCGAAGATTATGTGTCGGTCTTACAACCTTAGACTAACAAAGTTGCTTCTGTCATTAAAAAGAGAGCACTGTAGACTCATGACGGGTATTCTGACTGGACACTGCCTTCTGGCGTCACATCCCTTTTAATTAGGCTTGGTCAGTGATAGCAGATGTAGGAAGTGCGGGTTGGAGGAGGAAACGATCGAGCACGTTTTGTGCTCATGCCCTGCGCTTGCCAGGCTAAGACTCCAGCCATTAGGAGTGATACAGCTGTCAGATATAGAGCAGCAAGTGTTTTAAGTCCTAGGAAGCTTCTAGTATTTGCCAAGAGGACGGAGTTATTTTATAACATAGGTCCTGGTTTTTGATAAGGTTTTTCATCTTGGTCGTTAAAAGAAATTTCTGGTAACAATACGGACTCAATCAGTCTATGTGAAGTCCTCATGGACCGGCCAGTTCAACGTAACCTAACCTCAGCAAAAAGAACCTCCGTGCCGCTTCCAGTAGACTGGTGTAGGAGTTTCATATGCAAATCACATCTGCAATATATTGCAAGCCATCCACCTCTTCCTTCAGACCGATCAATATTTACCAAGCTATAGTTGTTCATACCAGTTAGGACGTCACTTAGACTAGCATTAACCCAGGTTTCTGACACACAAATAATATCTATCAATGAATTGTCAAATACAAGACTAGCATAATCTTATTTTCCATTTAGGCTACGAGCGTTAAAATGTACAGTATCACTGTGCAACAGCCGGCTGTGTATTGGATCAAACCCGCTTTTTTGTAGAGACTGAGGCTTAAGTAGACAAAGTGCTATTTCCGTTTTTCGAAGTTAGTCTCCAAAAAATAGATGTAGGCTTTCGAAGTTCGAAATTCTACATTTCGAAATTTTATTTTTTTGTTCACATGTTCAGCGAATTAAAAAAGTAAAAATGTGTTCATGGTCCGCCTTTTTTTTATTTGAATGGCTGAATTCTGTTCTTAAAAATTACAGTGTGAGCAATTCCAGTGGAGAGTATGTGCAGGCATGAAAGTAGTAGCCACTATAATGGGACTATCTGATATTTCACCTCGTATAAAAGCTGTCATTGTAAATTTCTCAAAAAAAAATTCAGCCCTTCAAATAAGGGAAAGGAGCTGACCACGACCACAGTTTTACTTTTTTAATTTGCTGAACGTTTTAACAAAAAAAAATAAATTTTCGAAATTTAGAATTTTGAACTTCGAAAGCCGATCTTCAGTTTTCGGAGGTTAACTTCGAAAAACGGAGATAGTTCTTTATCTAATTAAGCCTCAATCTCTACAATTTTTTCAGAAATTATTTTACATCAGAATTAATGATGAACAATTTAGTGTAGATTAAAGTTTAAGAAGATTGAATGAATTTGGGCTGGATGTAAAAGCTTTGAGGTTCTTCGCAGCAGATAATGCTTGCGTTAAGATGGGCAGAAATCGCGTAACAGTTACCTTATTTGAGCAACACCAACCTAGTGTCGATTTCGTTCCGTGTGTTTGCCATTCGATTTAAGAAGCGATTTCACCTGCTTATAACTACTTCCGAGTGAAATTTTAATTTTCGATTTCAGAAATATTTGATGGTTTTTTTTCTAAGTTCGCAAGTAGATAAAAGAGCTATACAATGTTATTTTCTGTCATTAGGGGTAGACTTGCACCAGAATGAGGTAACATTTTTCTAAAATTCCAAAATTTAGAAAACTTTTCAAAATGAATAAAATAGGTATTCTGAGTAGCTATTAAATAGTTATGAGTCTCTGAAAATTAGGAAAATATTTCTGCAAAATAAGGCCCAATTATCACATTTTTCAGCTCATTTTTATCCTTTTCAAAAACTTCAGACCTTTTCAAATTCTATTCACAACACCAGTTTTTTTAATTTTTTCCTTTTTAGGCAATCCAGGACTATTGGAAAGCATTTTTTTAATTTTCAAAATTTTAAAAAGTTTCAACTTTCAGAAAAATATGAGCCGAAATTTTGCAAAACTTTTTTTCTCCTTTTTAGAAACCCATAAGACCTATTTTTTTAATAATGTTTTTTTTTAGAAATTTTTCGATTTTTGAAAAAATTTGATAATTGAGCTTTTTGCTCCTTTTCAGAAACCCCGGAACTATTAAAAGGCTGCCCAAAACACCACTTAATTTTTAATTTTAATTTTTTTTTTAATTTTCGACTTTTGGAAAGATGTAAATATTGTGCGTAAAATCGCAGAATTTGTTTCTACTTAGAACAGCTTTTGTTTTGCGAGATTGTGTATTCAACTTCACAGATATGCTGTAGTTGTAATAGTAGAAGAGTGTCAAATGCGTCGCTTTAAACAATTTTTGCAAAACACACATTGCATCTGCAAATTATTTTAATTATTAGGGGTACTATCTTCTCTAAGCCGATACTAAGCAGTGACTCATATGCACATCAGCTAATCAATCATTATACGAGCAGCGGAGAAGAGACGCACAAACACATGTTGTTGTTGTTGTTGTTGTAGCAATGCTCGCCCCACCTAATAGCCGCGCCCGCACAAACACATGCATATATCTTATCTGAGATGCTCCCGAAAGTAAACAATTATCTGTGGAAGTGTCACTCACATATACACGCGCATATGAGAAGCTACACACGTGCATCTGTAGTTATAATTTTATAGCAGTAACTTAGTAAATTCTGGAAGCGCATAGAAGTATGCGAACGAGAAATTACATAGTATAAAAGGCAGCAACAGTAGGAGCACGACAATCAGTTTGGTTTAAGCAGGCTATTTGTTGTGAAGTATCAGTGTTATTGTGAAGTACTTTAATAAAGGCCATTTTGCATTATTGAATATTGGAGTTATTTATTCAACAATTTAGCGAATACGAACGTTAGCAGAAGATTCGGAATAAGCGGAATTTCAGTAAATTCGTTACACTATGAGATTGGAGTACAAATTAATTTTAGTTTTTTTTTACTAGAAGTACTAAATGTTTATACTGAGACTTTTTTATGAATAAAATTTCAAAATGCTTCAAAACTTTTAGCTTCAACTTTTAGCTTCAACTTTTAGCTTATTTTTTGGCCTTAAAACTTTTTATTTAGCTTTTTTAGCTTATTTTTTTGTCCGTCTAGACTTTTTTCCGAAAAAATTCTGGTAGTTGGTAGTAAGCTGTGCTTAACACAAAGGCACATAGAAGTATACAAAATATAATAATAACTTACCTTTTTTGCTTCAAATGTGTAAATTTGGTTGCTATTAAATAAACCAATTTTTTTTTATTATTCGAAGAAAATACATTGTTTGCTCACTCGATTCTCAGTTTCAATGCAATTTACTTTACATTTTAATACTTACATAAATATTTTCATTAAATAACATAAAGATGTTTTTATTTAACTCTCAGTTGTAAGTCTCTGTCTATTTATATATATATATATTTTTTTTTTTTTTTTGTTTTAAACATTAAAGGTTTAGTTTATTATGGTTTTTGTCGACTAAATTTCCCTTTAAACATACAATTATTGTTTAAATTTTTTTAAAATATTTACCTCATTTTTATTCTATTTTATTTTACGTTATACTTACCATTTATTTACTACTAACTAAAGTTACAAAATTTTAATTTCTTAAATTATATTTCGATTATAGAGTTCTATTTTAGAATGACCTAAGCTATGTATATATTTGTTTTTTTTTTAAATCATATTTTTATATTTGTAGTAATAGGTGTTTCATGGTTAAGTTTAAATAAAATGCGATAAAGTAAAATATAGGCTATTGCTGTTTTTATATCTGATAGTTATTTAAGCCTTCATTAAAGTAGTACATAAATAAAATTTTGGGAAGTTGATATTCAGAAATTATCGGAATTGAGTAAATTTGATTCAAGAAATTATAGGATTTTTCTTTCGATAATAATTTGGGAGGCATTTTTGAATTTGAAACTTTCCTTAAATGCTAATGTTTATATTGTATTGTTTATATTCTAGTTATTATTGATATTATTTTTTTCGTATAATACATATGTAACTTATAAAATTTTTTCTCCACTATAACAAAAAAACAAGTTTAACTTCAACCACGCCTTCTATGAACATCGCCGTCTCACATAATGTCCGCAGAATACCTGTAAATTAAAAGAGTAAACATTTATAATTTACTCAAAATTTTTCAAAGAATACATTTTTATTTGAATTTAAACTTCAAAGGTAGTTAAAAGTACAAGCCAAAAGATACAAGTTATACCAGTTTAGCTGGCTTATCTGAATGTAAAAAGATTAAAGATTAGTTATAGAAAAGTAAGATTTGTTATCGAAATTTTATCGAAATGTTATAAAAAATTATGATTTGCTATCAAAAAGGTTATCGATTTGCCTTTAAAAGTTATCGATATCCGTCGGTAACGCAGACATCAACATAATCCAGCATTTTAAAACGCAGCGGTTACGCTGGCTAGGCCATGTTATGCGAATGGAAGATGACGCTCCGCCTAAGAAAATATTTTTATTGGAACCCGCCCATGAAAGCAAAGAAAGAGGGCAGCCCCACTCTGCTAGAAGGACGAGGTGGAAAGCGATTTAAACTCTCTTGGTATGACCAATTGGCGCCAGTTGGCAGAGCAAAGAGGCGACTGGCGCCTTGCTGGACGGTCATAACAGTTTAAACGGTTAAGCGCCAACTATACAAATCAACCACAGACATCGCTCGGAGTTTTGTAACAAATTTGATATTTGAAACAGAAAGGTCATATGGCAAAACAATGCTTACAAGTGTGTAGTACCCATGCGACTTATGCTGCTGCGAAACCAGAAGCAACTTCTATGCACTACCAGATTCGGGTAAAACAAAAGACCATGAAGGCAAACACCGTCTGTTTTGAGAGCCATTATATTTAACAATTTATCGTGGGTGGTTTTAGGTGTTTAGTCTTTATCATGTCAATATTTGCGATATTGTTCTTAAACCAGTTCATTTCCAGACGACTACAATGACACGATACTTAGTCAGGCCAAAACAGAACTGAAATTTTATGCTGTTTCAGGAGAGGCAGTTTATGCAAATACTCTTTTATACCAATATTTTTATTCATATTGCATGTGGTGATAAACGTTTTGCTTTTCCTACCACACTGACAGATCGCCTGCATAACCAAATACATATTTTCTATGAAACTTTTCAAACATTTTAAATTTAAAGTAACCTACAGCAACTTTTCCTTTGGTCGCAGTATGGAACACACCGCCTTGAATCTGTTTTAAGTCTCATCCGCATTTGTGAATAACTTAATGGCATAATTTTCGTGCACGAGTTTTGGAACTCTTCTCTCGATTGTCATTTCGAATTGGTGTTATCTCTCCAAAATTTAAACCTTCGCTTTTCATTATTTTTGGACATACGAATTTGACTTCTGAACCTTTTTTGCGGCATATCGATGAAAAAGATAATGGTTTTTTCGAAATAGTGATACCAATTACTTGACCTTTGATTCTGACACAAATCTTTTATTTCTTTCACTGCTAGGTTTACATTTCGCCGACAAGGCATTAAACTTTTCTAGTATATAAATTTTAATTTTTTTGATATAGCAATGTGAGACGTTTTTGGATTTTGCCCTACGTCGAAAGAAAATAGCAGAAAACCGTATGGACTTGGAACCTTTCATTTCATGGATGTTATGATTTAAAAAATCGAATGGCGGCTTCTTACACTGAATGAAATTGTGCTAGTAAAATCAAAAAATTGGTTCTGTTGTTCTTGACTTAACGGAAATTCGGTGAAATTGATCGAATTATGGTTAATTCGACCGAGTTCTTTGTCAAGCGAAAAAATTAGTTTAGTCATTTCAACAAAAGAGAAATTTTCGCTCTTAAGTTAACAAAATTATGTAAAATTGACAGATTCCTAATCAATCCAACAGATTTTCTTGTTAGCACAACTGGTCTCACTGGTAATTTTAACAGCGATCAACAGTCAATTCATGAGTAAATTTCAAAGAGAATTTTACGCTCCCTGCGCTCTCTACTTTGTATTTATTTATGCTGCGTTCTATATGTATGCACATATTTATGTGTGTATATGGCGGCCACCGTGGTGTAATGGTAGCGTGCTCCACACTGAAGACCCTGGGTTCACACCACGGGCGAAGCAACATAAAAATTTTAGAAATAAGGTTTTTCAATTAGAAGAAAATTTTCCTAAGCGGGGTCCCCTCGGCACCGTTCGGCAAGCACTCCGAGTGTATTTATGCCATGAAAAGATCTTAGTGAACTCATCTGCCTTGCAAATGCCGCAAAATAGCCACTTTCGTACAAAGCTGTCGCAACAACTTTTTTTGTTCTTTTGACTACTAAAACGGTCAATTACAAATCAACGGTTTGTGCGCAGTTGATGCAACATCTTGTTGCGATGGATAAAAATTGATTTGATTGACTTTTATAAGTTATTTTACTCAGGCAAATTGTAATCTGAGGAAAAATATAAAACGCGTGAGTATTAATCACTCGTGAAGTTGGAATCTTAGCATATACATAGGTGTACGTACAGAAAACCAATATTTTAAAATTAACTGAAGCTCGGCCATGGGTTAACGTTAAAGCGCAAAGTAGGTAAACTTAACAGAAACACATACTTTTAGGAAGATCCGCGTTGGCGTTTTATCAGTTAAGACATATATCGTTAGGTTTTTGTTTTATTATTGGCTTGTTACCGAGAGCGAGTTATTATCGTCGAGCTATCAACTTATTTTCGGCTTGTTATCAATAACTTACAGATGCATCATCCATTTAATATTAAAGTTTTGATGGAATTGTTTCGATGAAAATATCACCCCGATTAGGAACCGATCACTTATCGATATCAAATTGATTTGTGAAAGTCAGCAAAATGTTACCAATTTGCTCTCGAAAAGTTATTAGCTCTCAAAACGTTAGCAAATCGATAATCTTGGTAACACTCCAGTAACTTTTCGATAATATATCTATTAAATTTTAGTTACTTTTTAATATCAAATCGATAATTATTAAAGTTTTGACAACAAGTCTTTAAATTGTCAATTACTCATTTTTGATATCATATCTATAACTTTTGAAAAATAAATTTTCTATAGCGAATTTATACTTTGTTGATATCATATCGATAACTCTTCAATAAATAACCGACAAAAAAAGCAATAACGTGTCGAAAAAACCCTGTAACTCGTTGATAGCCTTTGTTATCATAGACAAACTTAAAACACATTAAAACAAAACTCGTCAATAACACACCTATAAAAAACTGATAACTCATTGATAAGAAATGGTCAACATGCCTATTCGAAGGGACAAATCTATAACAATCGGTAGGAAACCGTTAACAAATCTACTTTATTCTTCCTTGCGTTGCCTTGTCTTGTATTTCTGTCTGATTTAGCTCATGCCAGCTAAATCCTGTAAATTGTTTCCTCATTACTCTACAGTGTATTGACTACATTCTGTATTCCTCCATACATGGTAGCAATGCCACACTCTACACTTACGCCTACATTCTGGATTCCCCTATGCCGTAAGCAAAGAGTTCATGCTTTTTATAGTAAAGAGACACGCTGTAGTTCTGCATGATTAAATGTTAGTTTTTTTCTTACTGAAGCAAGTTTTGATCATATAAAGTGAGATTCATCCTGAAAAATGCTTCAGGAGAGCTGTGGTTAAGAATATGATCCACGTACACTGCTTATGCTGCAGCGTAAATGCCAGTCTAACGAAGATTCATATAGGTTATTCACGCATGTAAAGATATCTAAATACAAACATTTCTTTAAACGTCAGAAGTTATTTAGAAAAGTTTAATATTTTTTCTCATTCACTCCACATCTTAATATATAAAAAACACGTGTCACACAATTGAGGCCAATGGACTCCTAAACTACTGAACCGATTTTGAATTTGTTTTGCACCCCGTGTGTATTTTGATTCAGACGGAAAAAGCTTACTAAAATGTATGCAGATAAGCCAAATTTAGGGCAGGACAACGTCTGCCGGGTCTTCTAGTTAAATCTATAATTTATTGGCAGCATTTTTGCTTTCATACTACGTATGCGACACACCACGGCGTATGATTAACCATTTATTTAACTCGTTCACGCATATGGGACTTCTGTGTCCCAAAAATAATTTCTTTTATAGCAAGTAGGACAGCAATATTTTATTAGTTTTTTCATTAAGTAACATTAGATAATGAATGTATACATTAATATTTGCCAAGTTATCATAAAATAAATACATAGATCTAGTTATATTTAAAGCACTGCTCGAATACTTCAATCACGGTTTTAGAATCATACAATCATGAACCGATTTTTATTAAAAGTGTTTGTAATAATGAAAACACAAAAGTTCCTAACAATTTACTAAATGTCAAGGAAAACTATCAGTAAAACACGATATCCAAAATTCCTTCATATTTCGAGTTTCAGTCACACGGAGAGCTGATTTCTTAATGGGTATGTTAGGGAGATGTATAAGCGGTTTCCAAGATTTTTAAACTAAAGTATTTCATTTATGTATGAATGAAGCCATTTTAGTGCTTAGAACGTTTGTACAGCCTAGGACTTAGTTATAAACGTAAAAATGTTAATTACGTTAGAAAAGCCATTCAACTAAATTAATATCCCTGTAGTTCATCAGGTCTGCCATTCCGCACGAGAATTCTCATACACGTTGTAGCAGAGGCAACCCCCGTCTAAGGACATTGCATAGCTTTTTAACATTGACATGTCATAGAAGGCTGCGTCCTGCCACATTCAACATACCAAAGGTCTTGAGAAATATCACATTCTTGCCCTTACGGAAATAGTGCAGACTTTAGGGTAAATTTTTGCTCAACACCCCCCTTATTGTTAACTAAATGTTTTTGAGAAATATCCAAAGAATAGACCTGATAGCGGGCATGGTAATTGGGTCATAAGAAAGTACTTGTCCAGTTGGGTATCTTACCACTGCTAGTACAAAAGGGATTTCATTAACCAATTCTACGCACTAAATTCCAATCATACTCGCACATACATACAAACATGACACATAAGTGACAACGAGACATCGATTTTTTACATAAATATCCAGAGATACGTATTACAATAAAAAGTGCAATAAGTGGATTTAAGTTATACCAATTTGAATACTTGTAGGCAAAAATATGTAATTTTGCGTTCCTTGTACATATACATGTTAAGCTATACGCAAATAAGCACATACATAAACAGGTATAGCATATATGTAAATATATTTGCGTATATTTGTTGGGATTTCTCACCGATTCAATTCACTTTAAATGGAAATTTTTCTTCTCGACTTGATGATGAGCTTTTGAATTGAAAATTCGTTTGCTGTATGAAAGGTAAGAAAACTAATATTTGTAGTAAAACAGGTAGGCAACAATAACAAAAATTTGTAAAAAAAATCGAATTGAGAAAGCAGGGAAATACTAAGAATCGAGACTGTCAAACCTGAATAGGAAAAGTTCAAAAGTTAAGCATTTAATGACATTTTGTTACAAGGCATTTCAGCACAAATGACAATCGAATTGCAAATTCAAACTGCAGGAAAAGACAGCCAAACTACAAAAAAAGAATATCAAAAGCATAACAAACATAATGAAATAGCTGCAAGCACACAGTAGCTACATGTGGGCTACAATAGTTTGACCCATTTGTAACAACAAAAACAAGTAGGACTAGACTGGCTTGAATACGACTGAATTGTAATCCGCATGCATTTCTGAGAAGCATGTAACGCCGCATAGGTACAATCTATTTTGTTAAAAAGCTCCAGTGTTAGTTCTACCAAAATGAGAGCTTTTATAAATTCCAAAAAATTACTGTGAGGTACAAATCCTACTGAGATTTATAATGACAGTTTTGAATATCGAGTTTGCAATTATTTAGAAAAAACTTTTGGGTATTTTTTAAGCCAGCTGCCATATATTTTCTTTTTCTTTTTCAAAGAAACTAAATCTCAAAATTATTAAAAAAAAAAAATCGAAAATTTCGAACTTTTTATTTGGATTTCTTTGAATTTTTTTGATTATAGCCCAATAACTTTTAGTTTGACAAAGCACAAGTTACATATATGTCTCTCCAAATTCGGATTAATTTTAGGCAACTTTTTTTGGAAGGGTTTCTAGACTGGTTTCCTCATAAAAAACTATTTTTTTAAGAAACAATACAAATTTTGAGAGACCTAAAAATTATGCTATGTCGGTACTAAATTGGTTGGACTATTAAATAACATACCCGAAAAAATTCAGTGAAATCCAAACGAATTTGAAAATCTTGTTTCTAATTAAAACAAAACTAGTTTTTAAAAATTTGATATTGCTTTGTCCTGGGACCTATATCTTATTCAATTGACTAGGCTATTAAATTACATGCCCGAAAAAACTCAAAGAGATACCAACGAAATTTTCATAAAATTTTCTCGAGTTTTCGAGTTTTTTCTAAAAAATAGTTTTGAGATTGGTTTGCATAGTTTAAGATATAAAAATTAGGTAAGGTTGAATTAGCCGGTTCGTGTAGACCTCGGATAGGCTGAATGTGTCCATAGTACTACCAGAAGTTCGTTAAACGACCACATTAGAAAACCCTGCCAAAATTTAGGACTTATGTTATAAAATAACTCCATCTGCTTGCAAATACTAGAAGCTCTCTAGGATCTAAGGCACTTGTTGAATCCAGACCGGACAGCTTATCACTCCTAATAACTGGGGTCCTAAACTGGCAAGCGTAGAACGTGCTCGACCGTTTCCTCCTCCAACCCGCACTTCCAACATCTGCTATCACTGACCAAGCCTAAATTAAAGGCACGTGACGCCAGAAGGCAGTGTCCAGTCAGAATACTCGTCACGAGTCTACGGTCCTCTCTTTTTAATGATAGAAGCATCTTTGTTAGGCTAAGGTTGTAAGACCTACACATAATCTTCGACACTTTACAGCCCCGCGCTTGTAGCCATGCTTTTCCCGCTTGGTCAATCACGTGCACCTCTGGCCTTCTCTTAATCTCGCCCAATTTAATTGGGGCGTCTATGGAGCAAGCATAAAGGCATGCGCCCTTTTAGCTAGTTCATCTGCTTTTTCATCCAAATCCAACCGAAATTGTCAAAAAATTTTCTCGAGTTTCAGAGTTTTTTGTTAAATCTTTTTTAGATTGGTTTACGTAGTTTAAGCTATGAAAATTAGGTGAGGTTTGTGAAGACCTCGCATAGGCTGAATTTCTCCATAGTACTACCAGAAGTTTGTTTAACAACAAAACTAGTAAATCCGGTCAGAATCCAGCATCTATATTATAAAAAAATCCGTCCTCTTGGCACTAGAACCATTGTAGGACTTTAGCTAGATCTGATAACTGTATCACTTCTAGTACCTAGAGTCTTAGCCTGGCAAATGCAGCGCGTGGAATCCTATTCCAATGATAAGTTGTAAACGATTTTCGCTCAGTGGACCATTCCTAATTTTATCATTTCTTGCATAGGATACATACTAAGTTCGCCTTTTACGTATAGTATGATTTTTTTAAAGGCAAAAAAAAAAAAGGTTCTTGAACCCTATACAAAGTTTCTTAGATACAATTTTTTTAAACTTTTGCAGTTGAACTGTAAAGCATAAGTCTAAAATAGTGGAACGATGAATTAGCTTTTTTCTTTATTTCAATATTGTCTAGTATACTTACATATGTTTGTACATATGTAAACATATTCTAAAGCAGCGATTCCTTAAACAAACTCTAAAGACTCAACTAAAATATAGCAAAACCAATCTAAAGATTACAATCGTTTGATATTGTAATGATATTTAAAAGAAAAGTGCAGAAAGCAGTCAGCGAAGCAAACAACTGTGGTTGATAAAGACTTGCAGATATAGAAGTAAAAATCATGCTGGTAATGCAGAAATTCTTTATACCCAGTCGCAGTAATTTTTTTTTATTATTATTTTTTTTTTTTAAATACGCTGAGTGAACAATTTTAGTTAAAAAACGCAATTAGTATTGTAATAGGCATAACTAATTTATCCACATAGCCACCAAGAAAGTCGAAACATCTACTTCACCTCTTTTCTTGATTATCAAAAAAATTCTCAGCAGCGTTCTTCACATTATCCTTTATATCGCTATCAAAATGGTGGGTCTCGTTCATATTCACAAAACCTCTTCTTTTCCAGATGTGCTTTTAGTATGTGGCCTCGTTCCCCTTTTCCTCGTCGGTTATCACTCTCTGCACCCAACGCGCAAAGACCTTCTTTGAGTTCTACCATATGAGTTATCTTCTTCACGAAGTTCATCTTCAGTTAGTGTTGTTTTTTTTTTTTTTTCAACTTAACCTCCTTAACCCAGTCTCCTTCTAGTCAACTTATACTGATATGAATATAGCTCTTGGGATACAAAGTATATTTAATATACTATTTTCCTGATTTATTGTATATCTAAGCAATAAAAGCACGATTATTTTATTGTTCTTTTAATTTTAAACGAAAAAACCGATATCATTACTTTTGGATCACATCTCGTTTACTCTATTACCAAACTCAATAATTGCACACTTCGTTGGCAATATGTTATTTTTATTATTACTTCTTTATGTAAGGTGGCTTTCAAGTTTGCCGCAAATTCTAGTATACTACTTGAAAATTTTGCAAACAATTTATGAGTAACTTCCCGTGGAGCTAACTAAACTCATTAAAGTTGCAACAACTATCGTCTGTAAGGTTATATTTATAAAACTCGTCCGAGTTTCAAAATTTTAAAGCTTTAGCTAACTTCCTGGTGAGACAGACTCTGAAAACTTTAAACATAGCTTAAAGTGTTGTAAAATTTGCAATACTTAAGTAAAACATGCCAGTATCGGTAAGAAGTTGGCGAAGCTCTTCCCAAAAACCCCCAAAGTAGTAATTTCTGGTAAATTTATACCTATTGTGGTTAAGCTTCAAACAATTAACTAAACAAAATTAGCTTTTTACTTGAATGTTTACACACCGATCTTGGGGAGTACTTGGTACTCATACTTGACCTTATTTAATTTGTTTAATAAAAATTGTTTCTTTTATGTATGTTAACTCACTCCAAAGTGTTGATGTACATTGATAGTTTAAGTCTGCAGAAGGCCCATTATTCTTATAAATGATATGAAGCTCAACCTAAATGAATGCTAGTCCCACTCTGACTCCCACTTCAGCTCTAAATCCAGCTTTCACTGATGTTCCCACACCAACTCCTACTTACACTATCACTCCCACTACCACTCCAGGAGTCACTCCCACCCACGTTCTCACTCCCAATTTCACTCCCACACCAACTCCCGCTACCACTACCAGTTTCACCCCAACTGTCACTGGCACTCCCATTGCACCCAAGCTCATGTATGCAATCTCTATAATAGGATTTGAAGGACTTCTTTAAATAATATCGTAGGTAAAGCGCTTTTATTTCCAAAAAAAAAAACATTTTTCTGAACTATAAAGATGAAACAAAAAATCGAAATCAGTCGAGCCTTTTTTGAGTTTAAAGGATATTAACTCCCAGCAATTATTTGGTCAAAGGAATACTTGAATAAAGTTTTAAACTCAATTTTGCACCACCTTATATATATGTCAATTTGTTTACATACACAAACATATTAGTATAGTCCACGCATTTGCAACAACTGTTGACAATTGAATTGAAATTTGGATTTTCTATGATTTTTCGGCAATTTTTCTTTCACATGAGTTGCGCTCCGTATTTTAGCTCCACAACTGCCATTTGATTGTCTTTGCTGTGACATTTTCGATTTTAGCACAGCTTTGATATTCCTTTTTTCTTACGGAAATCCAGAATTTGCACACTCTCTAATATGATTGAAATGTTGTGCAACAAAATAAACTTGCCATAAAAAACAAACACATTTTTGTAGCACGATGATATTTGGTAATGTAAAAGACATTCTGTGTAACAGCTGAACAGATAAACAACTAAAGAGAGCGAGAAAAAAAACTAAAATCAAAACTTGAGGTGCAGTTGAGAGGGGATAAAACCAAGAAGATGAAAAAATAAAAGGTTATTGGTAATATGCTAAAGTAGAAATTGATAAGCTTACTATGTTTAAAAGTAAAATTTTGTGTGCTTTAACAAAAACAAAAACTTAAATATGAAAGTTTGTGTCATTGTAAGGAAAGTAAGTAAAAATTGTAAACCGTTCGTACTTTGTATAGGGTCAAGGCGGAGTTATCGGAAATATACAGGACAATAAGTTGAGTGATTTCGAAACATAGAACAGTGGTTGACGAACTTTGAAACATCCCAGCACACGATATTCCGCGATAATTTCAAATATTTTTATCATACTTATCATTTAAACCTTCGCTGGACTTCATAAAATAATGCAAAACCAAAAATAGGCGAATCTGTTCTGTTAGGCGGATCTGAATAACATTTGATATTTATATATGCTATATGCATACGTAAAGGTCTGGCTGGACCCATGAATACAAACGAATGCTAAGCAGGATTGATTTTAACTGACTAACACTTGCTACATAGGTTTGAGCAAACTGTAAACTGCACTTATAACATATAATTTTTTGCTTGTATTTGGTTGTGTGATTTTAAAAACTCTTAACTCAACTTAGACTGTTAGCGCTTGTGGCCACAGAATTATGTCCACGCACCTTCAACCGAGGGGTTCTTAACAATTTGATCGAGCATGAAGGCTATGTGGACCCTGGCCTAAAAATTGTTTTCTTTCAATGGTTTCTCCTCCATTCGTCATCTACGCCTTCTTTTAAAACTCTATACCTTTAGGAAAGTCTTAAGTTCCATTTTAGTTTTCGTCTCTTATCACCTATCACCTGTAAACTCATAATCATACGCTTGAAGAGTTTTGTCAATAAATTAAAAAATATAGCTTTTATTTTATTTAAATTATATATGAGTTATGACTGCGTTATATGACATTATTGTGTCACAAGTTTATGAAGGTTATTATAAACATTCGAGATTCTTCCCCCAACCTAAATATAAACTAGACACAATATTCTCCATAAATCGCAATGACAGCACAAGTAGGAGCAATAAATGAAACAAAAATTCATCCAACGCAAACAAAACTCAACAACAAAATTTTTTACTACTACACTTTTTGTTTGGAAAAAAATCAAGAATTCCACACAGATGGATAAAATATGCATTTTTTAAAATATTACGACATTTAAACTTCAGTAAACAATAAAACTGTCTTGCCCCAAAACCACCTCCTCATGCTCAACGTTTCCTATAGTAAAACTTTTTTTTTACTTTTGTACTGAATTTATGCTGTCGCACCATCTTCTGCTTCTTAAATGTTTCATTATCCACCACAGCTCAGCCAACAGTCAAACCATCTTAACATTCATTCGTTCAAACGTTTGATAGCAACTGCATTATTTTCTAAGCCAACGAGAAAGAAAGCCGTTAGGCATGGCGAAAAAACAATGCCTTTCTTCTGCGTGACAAACAAAGTAAAGCCTAAAAATGTTATAATAATGATGTACAGTAGTGAGCACGAAAATATCAGTGTCAATGTTTATCCAAACTTTTCAATTTGATTCAAATTTTTTGCTTTCGATAAAGTCTGCGTGGCCGCCAAGGTGTGGTGGTAGCGTGCCCAGCGCAGCACATCGAAGATCCTGGGGTCACGCCAGGGAAAGGTAACATCAACATTTTAGAAACAATTTTTTTCAATTAGAAGAAAGTTTTTCTAAGCGAGGTGATTTGGCAAGCACTCCGAATGTATTTCACTGCCATGAAAAGCTCCTCAGTGAAAACTCATCAGATGGCGTCGGCATAAAATATGTATGTCCCGTCCCGCCAATTTGTAGGAAAAATTAAAAGTAGTACGACGCAAATTAGATGAGTTGCTTAGCCGAAAACCTCTTCGGAGGCTATGGCGCCCAATTTTTTTTTTTTACTTTTTGAAGTATTTGAAAAATTTTTGATACATTTTGTAACGGAAACTATGCAAATCAATCCCAGAAAAGTTTTCGAAAAATTCAATGTTTCGAAAAAACTTCACCAAAATTTTGAAATTTCTATAATAGTATTGTAATAATTTTTGAGTAAGCTGTTTTTTAGCCCAGTCAGTTTTTCCAAAAAATGAAGTGAACGTTCTAAGTATTAAAATTCGTATTGATTTTGAACACTTTTTTCAAAAGTTGTTCTGCGTTTACTTTTATACAAAGGGAGCATTACTTTTTTTTTTTTTATGGAAGAAAGTCATTTAAATTTGAATATGGTGAAATTTAAAACGATCACATTCTAAAAATGCCCAGAAAATTCAGATAATTTTGGAAATTGCTCGAAAATTTTTTCGACAAAAAGGTCGAAATTTTCGTAAGCTCTCCTGAGTTAAAGCTATTTTTGGAAAACGTGTTTTAGATTGGTTTTAGAGTTACAGTTACAAATTGATGTAGGTTCCTTCTTAAACTATCGGAAATAAAAAGCGGAACATTTAACTGATGAATTTTGATCAAAACTTCAGTTAAATATTTAAAGGGCCAAACTTTTATTTGTCCTCAAAAATAAATGTTCGGATATTACTTTTATTTGTGGACTTTTTTTTAGAAAAGGTCTTAGAGGTTAAAACGACGCATGGTCCATTATAAAGGTGCCATTGGTATACCCGAGATCCCATGAATTTCATTTGGGACATTTTTTTAGGAGGACTTTTTCGACTCAAAAAACAGGAAAAACTATTAAAATGGGTTTCTAGTAATAACCGTTTTATCTTTATTAATCATATGATTAATTTTAATTGTTTCACCAGTTTTAATTATTTGATTATTATTAATTTTTAATTGGTTAATTATTAATTAGTCGCTAACTCATTATAAAAAATTTATTAATCATTTAATTAAAAAAAAAAACAAAAACAAAGAAATTAATGGTTATTTATTGTAATAGATATAATTTAAATGGTAAACATTTTTTGATTCAACGTAAGAAGCTTATGAGCAATTAGGCAGTAGTGGCGGGAATTGAAGGAGATCTGCGAAATCGCTAAGGTCATGGGCAAGTCTTTCGATATAAGACTAACTCATAGCTTTAAAAAGTGAAAATTAATGTTCATTATGCGCACACTAACAGGGCTGATTACCTTAAATACATACGCTGTTTTACATCTGCTTTAGCTTCATGTTTCATTGATGTGGTTTTAACACCGACCATGGTGGCCTCCTACTCATACATTTAGCAAGAATATCATGTTTAAAGTAGTAAAATTGTCCAGCTATGGAAGCGAAAATAAAAGATACCCCCAACGAGCGTAGATTCTACTTATAAAATATTTGGATTAAAATGGCAACACTGCTAAGAACTGTAAGTATTTGTATATACATACATACAAATATACCACGCACAAAGATCTAGCAGCGTATGAAGCAATGACTTCTAAATAAAATTTCTTTGAATATTTCATTTTTATAATGGCATACTTCCTTGGCTTTTGATTCTAACTTGTTTGACTTTTTGCCATGAAAGCGCATAAGTTTCAACTTTGAAACATTGTCTATTGTCGCACTTCCGTTTCCTCTGCGCTAAGAGCGCTCATAAAATTTTTTATTCATTTAATTTTTTTCATACATATTATATATATTTCTCATACTTTAGCGAGCAAAGATATTTTTTACTTGATATTTTTTATTATTCAACAAGTCGTTGTATAAATGTAAAGGTAAAAATTACTATCTCAGCTTAGTTTAGATTTAGTTTTGACAGCATTTAAAGGTTTCAATACACTTCCATTTGGAGACAAGTACATATAATATGAAAACAATATGAAATACAGTCGTTTTTATTTAAAAGTGATATAAATTTTTCGCCTCGTACAGACTACCGAGAATCCATATCTTGAGCAATATTTGTAGGTTTGTCAGTACTCCTAGGCATCGGTAAAGATTTTCAGTTCTCAATCTTTCCATTTTGAGAATGCTTGTTTTAATTTCAACTTCTTTTTAATGTGTTCACTTCAATTCTTAACAGAAAACCTTAAGAATACTGAAGAAAGCATTAATATTAAACACTCAAAAGACATAGGAAAATTTCTCAGATAGTTTGCCGTCACACAATTGGAAACAAGTCATTGTTTTCACCTTTTTTATACTAACATTTTTGATATATAAACGTCTGGCCTAGAGTTATGCGGGAATCCAATATTAGCAATAGAGTGGTAGTTTGCTTAATGATGGAGTACAAATGTAAGCGTAAGTGTAGTCACTGCACTATAGCATTATGTTGGGACATGTGGCAGGGTTCATATAGGTAAAGGCAGACAGCAAGTCAAGGCCAGACAAGGAAGATGTGTCACTGCACAACTATTTGCGAAGGCTGTACGTGAAAGAAATAGGTGAACACCGCAGCTGTGAGTATAAAAGCTATAGGTGAAGTACGCGAGTAATTTAATTATAAAGTACTACTATCATAGTAGTGTTGTTTATAAGGAACATTTGCTATGCTGAATATTTGAGTTATTTATTCGAAAACTCATATGTATATATATTTCTTCGAATCAAACTTCACCAGTACTTGGAATTCACGCTTCTTGCTTACAAGCCAACGGCAATTTTTCCAAATCGCTTAACCTAAAAACTTTCCATAGCAGAAACCGCAGGATGTTCCAAAAACAAAACAAAGAAAGGGAACGCCACATAAATCATAAGCAAACGGAATGTAAATTTTCTGTTTCAACTTATTGCATGGGAAAATCCTTTGAATTTGTTTGGAGGCTAAAAATATAGAAAGTTAATAAAAAATAGCATAGAAAGAGTGTATCCATTTCAACCAAAATATATACCTTGGAGAATGTACAAGTATTAAAACATACATATCGCGCAAAGTGATACATGCACATTAGAACGTTTCGTAAAAAAAAAAGTTCATTTAAAAAAGATTCGCATGGCTTCATAAAGTTAGGTTCACTACCCCGCGTTTGAAAAGGTAGCTAATAACGAATAATAAATCCACGTCCTATCTGCAAACACAATGTGAAGCTTTGACATTTTTTCCATACAAAGATAACAAAAAAATTTCACCATCAAAACAAAACGCTTTGTTCCAAATCAAATACACTGAAAGTTTCTTTTTTCAACTTGAAACCGTCTAATACTAACATTGAGGCCAATTGAGCTGAGCGTACAAGTTATTGTATTTGTTACGTGTGACTATCAGCGCTATCGTGATGATGGTTGCACATTTCTATTGGAAATAAAAAACGGCAACACACGTGCAACAGGAATTGCTGATCTGTCATTAAGGCATTCAGGCGTGTAGCTATATCATTCCACTACTTTCTCTTACAAATATACATACATATATACCTATAACGTCCATAATTCACTTTGTCTTACACAAATATAAGTTGAATCACAGCATCGCAATCAAATTAACTCGTTCGAAATTCATTGGCTTTAGGAAAAACGATAAGGTGTGGTTGACAGAAGCTACGTGTGCATCAAAGGCCCCACGTTGGGCATCATTTATATATAAGCGAATATTGTTGTTAGGCCGAGATTACTGAGGACTGTGTGCAAGGTTTACAAAGAAGAGAAAGATGTATCCCGGCCAACATGGAAAGATATTTATTTCAGTTTCGCTTTATTTCTTCCTTTTTTAAACGAATAGTAAGGGTTTGCCCACCACAACAGACAGTCTTTCTTCGTGTTTGCTTTATTTTTCAGAAGTTGTTAAAAAAATGAAATGGAAGCTTTAAACATTTTGTTTTCTTAGTTAGTTGTAGAGTGAGGTTCCTTGCAGCTCACTGGCTCCCATTTACGCAAAAAGTCTGCTGCTGTGCTGTTTGCCTTATTCTTGGAATATATTTAAAGTCACCGGGAAAAGGCTCTTCGGACTCTCCCAATGAATACAGATCAATCAGCACGTTCTCGTTTCGGAACGTGCAATTGGTCTTCACCTAAGGAGCAGTACTCCTCAAGAGAAATATTCGGCATCTCAATACAGCTATTGAAGAGGCGGGTGTACGAAATCAGCTCTTTATTCGGGTTTCAAACTGAAGAAGGGGGACATGGAAGGAGCCTTAAAAAAGTCTACCAGCGGCCATATAAAGGGCCTTTTAAACACTGGGATTCAAATCGACTCAAGTGGAATGATTCAACATATTTTTGAGTGGCATAACTATAGCAGCAGACCAGGGAAGGGCCACGGCTTATAGAAAAGTGAAAAGGAGCACTACAGGGGGTTGTATCTCCCCTGCTCAGGGTAGAGGTAACTACAAACCTGCTTAAGGCACTAAAAGGAAGGGGCTGCCAAGTAGGTGCTTATGTCGATAACCTGGCAGCTCTTGTCAGAGGTTTGTGAATGCACTGAGGAACATTTTCCGGCTTAGCTAGGTGTCATGATCGAGAGCTCGTTTCGCTTACGCAGTGGTTCAACTTTCTTGAGTGGAATTATAACCATATTCTTTTCGGGAATATCATTCATGCTGTTTAAAAGGATTAAGTTTCTTGGGATTATCCTTAACAGAAAGCTGCCATATAAATTTTATGTGGAGTAGAGAGTTAGAAAGTCTTCGGTTGCCTTTTAAGGGTCGATTGGAAAATGATAGTTGTTCTCTCAAAGGGTGGTACGTTGGCTGTGCGATATGGTTATCATGCCAATTCTCTGATCTGATGGAGAGCACTTTTCCAAAAAGGCTGCAACGCACGCTTGTGAATAAAGTGAACTACATAATTCTGACCGATTTCGACTACATACCTGGCAGGATAGACTGCTGGGAGTGTAGTGAGGCAGTTAACGAATGGGTCCACGATGGTCGGTAGGGTTGGGACTGGCATATTCTGCCATAAACTCGGTATAAGCTGCAAGTTTGCTCTGCACGACCACTGCGGGAGAGGGAGACGCTAAGCGCTAAGCTCTGTCGCCATGAGTTCGATGGCTGTAAAAGATTGTTTGTCCTTACTTGCGGTGTCATCTTAATATTTTAAGATACAAATTATATTGGTTTCAGTTCATAAGGATATCCCTAGCTACTTTCAGGTTGATTCATTTTCCCATTGCATCTGCCAGTGGAGACTGGCTCTGCTCCTGAACAGGTAGGCCTCGAGCCAGCTTGGCAAATGCTGGGCTGGCAGCATCTCTTGTCGTTTTGTGGAGTTATTTATTAACCATTGTTGGCGCCAAGCGTTCGGATGAACTATTCGGATTTAAAAACAAAAAAAAACTCCAAACATGGTTGCTGGCGTGTTAACAGGGCACAGCCTAATACGAGCCCATGCGGATACCTTTATATGCTGTACAGCTACAGCTGATTTAACTGTGTGGAGGTCAACGGGGGTAATCTTTCCGTCACTTTATGGTCAACTGGCCAGCGTTGACGAGGACGTGCTGTACATATCTCGGTCCGGATATTTTCGACTTTCTGGAGGAAATTTCCAAGATCGATATATGGCTCATTTGTAGCTTTTCGTTGGCGTTCAGCCATTCGCTTAGCAACTGAAATCCAGTTCCACCCTTAAAGTATTTGGTAATACAACGATGCAATGCAACTCATATTTTTCAAACTACTCTCAGTAAGATTATTTTACGATATAGTTTTTAAAAACTAGTACTTCAGTGATAGAGTTTCACACTTTCTGTTAGATGACGTCTAGATTTGTATTTTTAAGACGAAAGGTTTGAGCTGTACGGGAATCTTACGTAATTTTGTTTGCTACGGTCAGAGGTCTTCTCGGAAAACGGATTGTATTTTAAAGCAGACATTCTTTTCTTTAGCTTGTGAATAGTAGTCGTCGGTTCTCTTAAGACTAGTTCAAATTACGTTAAAACTTATAATTGTATGCTATTACTTTTTATGATCAGTCATATATTTCACAGTCAGCACTCTTTAGAAGCAACCATGGTATTTTGTAGTGCGGCCGAATATTGTTGCCCGATTTGTTTGTTGTAATTTTGATTGCGGTTGCATTGAGAAATACATATTTACAACACGCAAATACGTATGTGCATATATAACTATGTATGTAGTAATGCATAGGTATGCAAAATAGCCAAATTTAATAGTAGTATATACATACGTACATATGTATATCAGCATGATTTAACTCTAGCTTTTACTATTTCTTCAATTATTTCCTTTGCCGTTGAATTTCAATTGAAGTGAAATGCTGATGCTGTTGGTATTTGATTTTTACAACGTTGCCAAAGTATATACAGAAATAGGTCACCTTTCTTGTTGGCAAGTAAACTGTCGATACTAAGCTGTCATACTAAAGATGGTAGGAGTGTGCTGGTGTGTCTTGTTGTTTAGTGGTGTTGTTTTGAGCTCTGCTTATTCTGAGTCTATCAAAGCGGTATTACTAGAAATTTCGCACATTTCACAGAAGCAATTGCTGTGCTTTTTGCTACAAAGTACTACTGCGAATATTTCTGCAACTCGTAACTAAGACAATTTTCTAGGAACGTCCAATTAGTGGCACACGAAGAGAAATTTTAACGAGAGTTAGTGAATAAGTAACGAGTGGTTAGGAAATTTTATAAAACTTTTCGTAAATATATGATTTCATAAAGAAGAAAATTATAAAGACCTCTTTTGCGCGATATGCCCTGAATGAGATTAAAGTCGGTTGCTCTTTCCTTTTTACCGACTCATCTGAAATACATACCAACTTTCGAAAGGCGGTCTCGTTTAGAAAAAATATTTCTAAAGTATATTGATGTTGCAATTTCAAATTTGTCATGGATTTTAAAACAATAGATAAAACCTTTTTTTGCTGCAGTTTTTCAGTGTGTAGATATTCCTTTGCTGTACTTTCGAACTTTCATACTCCAATTGGTGGCGGCCGCCGTAGTGTAAGTAGCGTGCTCCGCCATCTACACCGAAGATCCTGGGTGCACGCCCCGGCGCAATGCTACATAAAAAAGACTTAGAAACAAGTTTTTCTATAAGAAGAAAATTTTTCTAAGCGGGGTCGCCCCTCGTCAGTGTTTGGGAAGCACTCCGAGTGTATTTCTGCTATGAAAAGCTCTCAGTGAAAACTCATCTGTGTTGCAGATGCCGTTCGGAGTCATCATACATGTAGGTCCCGTCCCGCCAATTTGTAGGAAAAATCAAGAGAAGGCCAACGCAAATTGGAAGAGAAGCTCGGCCTAAAATCTCTGCGGAGGTTATCGTGCCTTACATTTATTTATTTATTAATTGGGCCAAATGGAGAGATTTATTCCAAATGGATACTTTTCGAAAGAAGGCCAGATGAACACAAAAATAGCAGTGGAGATGTTTTAAGAATTTCGTTGAATTGAATTTTCTGTCGACAAAATTTGAAAATTCAAAAAAGTTTTACGGAAATTTCGAAATTTTTATTTGCTGTTTTCTGATTTTATTGAGTATTCTTAGCTACAATTTGAGCCAAAGTGACTCACGTTCCGCTCTGCCGTTCTTACTTTTCTTCGAATATTTTGGGTAGAAAATGGATTTTCTTTAACAATTCCTAAGTCGAATATGAGCGTATTTCGGCTGCCGTTAAAAAAAAAATGTTTTTTAATTCCGTCTTAGAATTTGTTTAAATAACGCCCTACTCTCTAAGTCGATGTGTAGAAACTATGGCAGTTTGTGGAAATTATGGCCAACCAGCGGCAGCATGTCCTAAAGGAATTTGAAGCTGCGCAGAACTGATTTTATCCGGGCCCGGAGACATATAGGGCTTGAACGAATCGATACCCAAAGCAATTCGACTTTCTCATAGGGGAATGGCAGGAAATGCTGCATAGCCAACAATCGCCGACTGTGCAAGTGGAGACTTCTGCGCAATTGAGACATAGGAAAATTATTATTCAATAAAAGCTTTAGGAATCCCTCGCTACTCATTGACCAGCCCCCAGTATTGTCCCTCAGATACCCTAAATAGGCGGGTCTCCTTGAGAGTATCTTTCCTAGCCCCGCCGATTCATTGGAATCTTCCACGTTTTCGAAGAAGCTTTTCAATGAAACTCGCTTGGCTATCCCTTTTTATATTTATAAATTAACAGACTCACCTTCCTAGCTCTATTGAAAAGCCGCCTTCTGGACGTTGTAAGATCGTCAAAAGAATCAGACCACCAGTGCGGATAAACATGAACCTAAATGTCCTGTCTTTAGATATATGAGCAACTTTGGAAGTGAAATATTCGCACATAATCTTAGAAATTTCGCAGCAACGGGTTTTTATCCACACGCTGCTTGATAGATCATATGCAATCCCAGCATCCTTTTGATTTCCCCTTAGTGCATTGGGATACATACCGTCAATTCAACGAGAGCTGCAGGCTTCCTCGAAAGTTCTGCTGTGTTCTTCGTGGCTACAATTTCCAGACTGATCTAGCGGCCTGTAGGATCTTCTTATTTAAACAGCACACCCGACCCTTCCTTTAATTATGAACCATCGGTATACATGATTGTGGTATGATCTACCCATTTCTACCTACTTTCAACAACCATCCGACTCTACTGCGGTCCTCAAAGATCCTTCGATGCTCAGGCAAAGAACTGTGTAGGCTATTCTCCCTATATAAGATGACGTTATACTGCTATAGATATACTACCGGCAATCGAGCAGCCCCAACATGCATACAGTACTTCAGAGCTTTTCTTCTCTCTCTCTATCTCTTCTACATGGAGTTTCCTCCAAAATTTACTGTCAAAATATTTTGTACTGTACATTTCTTCTATGGTCACCACTCTCAGATCGGGCTATTCCGAGTTCTCCGTTAACCCGGGCTTGTGTTGGTAAACATCTGCCACTTATGATGACTTAAATCTCGTCTGCATAAGTTCTGATCCCATGTCGAGCCGCCTAGCAATTGGTTAATGATTACCGTCCTGTATTTACAGATTTTGTGGCCTTGCACAGACCTCTTTACGACCCCATTTCTCTGCAGCTTAGTATGAAGCCGATCTAACTTGTTAAGGCCGGCTTTACTTCAGTCGAGCTTGTACCAAGATATTATCAAATATTTAAACTTAGATATATAAATAGAAAATTAAGTCAGTCAGTTCAGCAGTCAAATTCTTAGAAAATTTGGGTTTCATCAAACGTGTAATACTTTCGGTGAAATATATTTAAAAAATTTACTTTACCTAGAAAATTTCGTTTAATTAGCATAACTCACCTCATTAAATGCCGTCGTTAAAGTCGCTGATTAAAGCAGCCGCCCAATATTCTACCTCATCACACCAGTCTGCGTGGATAATCAAAGCAACTGACGTTGTGGCATTACATTGCCACCATAACCCGTTGTTGTGAGGAATTGTAGCGATGAAGAAGCGGTGACTATAGTTTGACGTGCACCATCACCTATGCCACCACCATAATTGTTGCTGATGCCCATCCCTTCCCGATAGCCCAGATCTTTTGTTGCACTAATGTGCTCGTTATTTTGTTCATTGTTAATGCTGGTGCGACGCTGTAACAGCTGCAAGCCATTTGACGTACGATGCGCCGAATTGTAAGGTGGTGGAGGTGGTTGCCGATATTCATAGCCATAACTATTGTTGTTAAACGTACTTTGGGTTCCATTTGTATACGAGTGGGTATCGGTGGGTGTGCGGGGTGGTAGTGCAACTGATTTGCTATGTCGTTGTAATGTTGAAAAGCCACTTTCCGCTTGCGGCGCTGTGCCATTTTCGCTGACAGTTGTCGTTGGCAATGAGCCGGTGCTGGTCAGTGCAATTCCTCCAGAACTGGTTGTTGCTATCGCGAGCGCTGCCTCGACACCACGTCGTAAAGTCCTTTCGCTGGGTTTGCTTGCGGCACCATATCTGGACTGGAGGTACTCTTGTACATTTACATTATATTTATTTTTGGCCGTAATGGGTTGTTGTTGTTGTTGTTGTGACATTTGCTGGTCATCGTGTAGATTTATTGTCCTCGTTGCTTTTATCGGACTATAAAGTTGTCCTTGTTGATTGTTGGCCGCATTGTTGTTGGCATGACCATAAATGTTACTGTTACTATTGTTACCTAACTTATGGATGTTGCTATACGCGGGCAACAAGTCGGGTTGATAGCCACCGGCTCGTCCACCACCACCACCTCTACCACTAGTCAATTGACCTTCATTACTCGGTACTTCTGCGCGCCATTTGCTACCTAAATTAATACCACCGTGCGTGCTTTTGCCCCCCGATGCTATGTCCAATGTTGTTGTTGATGTTGCATTGAGTAAACGATTTATTTCAACTGCGACTGGTCCATGCGGGTATTTAATGTGAAGCGTATCTGCTGTGGAAAAAAACAAAAATGGAATACAAAGAAAAATCAATATAAACTTGTATGTGGTGTATTTAAATATGTAGCAAATGTTATGTACAGCTTTGTGGGTTTGTTTGTTTGAGTTGAGTTATGTAACACAACAACCAGTATAAATTATAAGTACACATAAATAGATATATTAAAGCAAAAGGAGATATACACTTACTTATTAGGGTTATTAAAAAACAATGTAAATTTTTCTCGGAACCACGCAAAAGTCTGTATGAACCAGGAGACGCAACATTTTTAACTTTCAAGTATAATAAATTAAAAAATGTCTTGAGTATTTTTTAAGTCTGTGCCTACAATTCAAATATGACATAATGTCAACAGCCATAACACCAATTGATCTTTTTACCGCTTCAAATGGCCACAATGTTAGTTGAAGTTATAACCATATGGAAAGGTCACAACGTTCAGTCTTTCCTAAATGGTCATATAATTCACTCATATATTCCCAGTTTTTTCATACCAGCACGTATTAAAATGTTAACAGCTGGCGAATTTACAGTCAATTTATATCGATATACCTTTCACGATATTGTTACGAATTTCAAAATTGTCCTAAAGGAGAAATGATAGCCCAACCCATAAGCATGTCGAACTGATCAGGGTGATGATATGAGTTGATTGAATCATGTTAGTCCGTCTGTTTGAGCGCAAGATAGTCCCTGAATTTTGAGATATCGATTAGGCATTTGTCGGCATCGACCAGCTCGGACCCCTGTAGCATATATCGCCCATGGAGCGTTTTAAGTAATTTCTCTATAGAACTATTAATGTCGTAAATCCAACAAAAATTTACCAATCCTAACGAAACTTAGTATAGAGCTTGTTTTTATACAAAAAGCTTAACATAAATTTTGTTACATTTTGGAAAATAGACTTGGCAATGTCCACATTTAAATAGTAGAAGCAAATTTAAAAGTTTTGTAAACTGTAAACCAGAAGCCATTAGTATGCAATTTTCTAAATTATAGTTCTTGGAATTATATATTGATAACTGTTACTCCGTTTTTATACTCAGTTGAGCAGAGCACACAGAGTATATTAACTTTGATTGGATAACGGTTGGTTGTACAGGTATAAAGGAATCGAGATAGATATAGACTTCCATATATCAAAATCATCAGTATCGAAAAAAAATTCGATTGAGCCATGTCCGTCCGTCCGTCTGTCCGTTAACATTGAGGTATCTTGATGAAATTTGGTATGTAGGTTCCTGGGCACTCATCTCAGATCGCTATTTAAAATGAACGATATCGGACAATAACCACGCCCACTTTTTCGATATCGAAAATTTCGGTGGTAAGTGAGTTGAACTTATGACGCAGAATAGAAAACTAGTAAAATTTTGGACAATGGGCCTGGCACCGCCCACTTTTAAAAGAAAGTAATTTAGAAGTTGTGCAAGCTGTAATTTGGCAGTCGTTGAAGATATCATGATAAAATTTGACAGTAACGTTACTCTTATTACTATATGTCTACTTAATAAAAATTAGCAAAATCGGAGAACGACCATGCCCACTTTTTAAAAAAAAATTTTTTTAAATTCAAATTTGAAAAGAAAAGTTAATATCTTTACAGTATATAAGTAAATTATGTCAACATACAACTCCAGTAATGATATGTTGCAACAAAATACAAAACTAAAAGAAAATTTCAAAATGGGCGTGGCTCCGCCCTTTTTCATTTAATTTGTCTTAGATACTTTTAACGCCATAAGTCCAACAAAAACTTACCAATCCTTGTGAAATTTGGTAGAGGCTTAGATTCTAGGACGATAACTGTTTTCTGTGAAAAAGGGCGAAATCGGTTGAAGCCACGCCCAGTTTTTATACACAGTCGACTGTCTGTCCTTCCGCTCGGCCGTTAACACGATACCTTGAGCAAAAATCGATATATCTTTACTAAACTCAGTTCACGTACTTATCTGAACTCACTTTGTATTGGTGTAAAAAATGGCCGAAATCCGACTATGACCACGCCCACTTTTTCGATATCGAAAATTACGAAAAATGAAAAAAATGCCATAATTATAAAGAAATACGAAAAAAGGGATGAAACATGGTAATTGTGTTGGTCTATTGACGCAAAATATAACTTTAGAAAAAAACTTGGTAAAATGGGTGTGACACCTACCATATTAAGTAGAATAAAACGAAAAAGTTTTGCAGGGCGAAATCGAAAGCCCTTGGAATCTTGGAAAGAATACTGTTCGTGGTATTACATATATAAATAAATTAGCGGTACCCGACAGATGATGTTCTGGATCACCCTGGTCCACATTTTGGTCGATATCTCGAAAATGCCTTCACATATACAACTAAGGGCCACTCCCTTTTAAAGCCCTCATTAATACCTTTAATTTGATACCCATATCGTACAAACACATTCTAGAGTCACCCCTGGTCCACGATTATGGCGATATCACAAAAAGGCGTCCACATATAGAAGCAAGGCCCACTCCTTTTTAAAATACTCATTAACACCTTTCATTTGATACCCATATCGTACAAACAAATTCTAGCGTCACCCCTGGTCCACCTTTATGGCGATATCTCGAAAAGGCTTCCACCTATAGAACTAAGGCCCACGCCCTTTAAAATACTCATTAACACCTTTCATTTGATACCCATATCGTACAAACAAATTCTAGCGTCACCCCTGGTCCACCTTTATGGCGATATTTCGAAAAGGCGTCCACCTATAGAACTAAGGCCCACGCCGTTTTAAAATACTCATTAACACCTTTCATTTGATACCCATATCGTACAAACAAATTCTAGCGTCACCCCTGGTCCACCTTTATGGCGATATTTCGAAAAGGCGTCCACCTATAGAACTAAGGCCCACGCCGTTTTAAAATACTCATTAACACCTTTCATTTGATACCCATATCGTACAAACAAATTCTAGCGTCACCCCTGGTCCACCTTTATGGCGATATCTCGAAAAGGCTTCCACCTATAGAACTAAGGCCCACGCCCTTTAAAATACTCATTAACACCTTTCATTTGATACCCATATCGTACAAACAAATTCTAGCGTCACCCCTGGTCCACCTTTATGGCGATATTTCGAAAAGGCGTCCACCTATAGAACTAAGGCCCACGCCGTTTTAAAATACTCATTAACACCTTTCATTTGATACCCATATCGTACAAACAAATTCTAGCGTCACCCCTGGTCCACCTTTATGGCGATATTTCGAAAAGGCGTCCACCTATAGAACTAAGGCCCACTCCCTTTTAAAACCCTCATTAATACCTTTAATTTGATACCCATATCGTACAAAAACATTCTAGAGTCACCCCTGGTCCACCTTTATGGCTATATCTCGAAAAGCGTCCATCTATAGAACTAAGGCCCACTCCCTTTTAAATTACTCATTAGCACCTTTCATTTGATATCCATATCGTACAAACACATTCCAGGGTTACCCTAGGTTCATTTTCCTACAAGGTAGTTTCCCTGTATTTTGTCTCCAAAGCTCTCAGCTGAGTACGTAATGTTCGGCCACACCTGAACTTAGCCTTCCTTACTTGTTTATACTCAGCGTGCTTTGCACACAGATTATATTAAATTTGATTCTATAACGGTTGGCTGTACAGGTATAAAGGAATCGATATAGATGTAGACTTCCATATATCAAAATCATCATTATCGAAAAAAAATGTGACTAAACCATGTCCCTCTATCGGTCCGTCCGTCCGTCTGTCCCCTAACACGATAACTTGAGTAAATATTGAGATATATTCACCAAATTTGGTACACGAGCTTACCTGGACCCAGAATAGATTGGTATTGAAAATTTGCGAAATCGGATGATAACCACGCCCACTTTTTATATATATAACATTTTGGAAAAACAAAAAACCTGATTATTTAGTAAATAATACACCTAGAATGTTCAAATTTGATGTGTGGACTGATACTGAGACTATCGATAAAAATTTGAATACATTTTTCAAAATGGGCGTGGCACCGCCCACTTGTGATAAAATTAATTTTACAAGTATTATTAATCATAAATCAAAAACCGTTAAACCTACCGTAGTAAAATTCGGCGGAGAGGTTGTCTTTACTATAAGGAATGCTTTGAAGAAAAATTCGCTTAATGATGACACCCACTTTTATATACAAGATTTTTAAAAGGGTCGTGGATGAATAAAACAAGCTATATCTTTGCAAAAACGAGCTTTGTATCAATTGTATTTCATTTCCAAATGGATATCTAACAATAAATAGGAACAACTTGAAATTTCAAAAAATTGGCGTGGAACCGTCCCTTTTATGTCTAAGCAATTTTCTATGTTTCGAGAGCCATAACTCGAAGAAAAGTTAATGGATCGTAATAAAATTGGGTACACACATTTTTCCTATAGCAGGAAATATTTCTAGAAAAAATGGACGAGATCGGTTAAAGACCACGCCCACTTTTATATAAAAGATTTTTAAAAGGGTGGTAGACGAAAATAATAAGCTATATCTTAACGAAAAAGAGTTTTGTATCAACAGAATTTTATTTTCTAAATTGAATTATAACATTAAATTGGAAAACACTAAAATTTTTGAAAATGGGTCTGGCACCGCCCCTTTTATGACTAAGAAATTTTCTATGTTTCGGGAGCCATAACTCGAAGAAAAATTAACATATCGTAATGAAATTGTGTACACATATTTTCCTCATAGCAGAAAGCATTCCTAGTAAAAATGGATGGAATCGGATAAAGGCCACGACAGCTTAGATACAAAACAAGTTTAAAAGGGTCATAGACTAGAATAATAAACTATAACTTAGCAAAAAATGGTTTTGAATCAATGATATATCACTTATCAAGTTTTATTATATGACGAAATGTGGAGACATTTTTTTTTAAACGGGCAGTGCCACGTGTAGAAGTGTAATTTATCTGAAACGAAATGTACAATTGAAGCTCACGCTGAATATATAATATTCGGTAACACCCGAACTTAGACACCTTTACTAGTTTTAAATAAAAGTTATAGCAAAAAAAATTTGATGATGACTCTTTGAGAAATAGGTTGACGGATAGACCAATGAATGGATAAATTATGCTAACTTGAACTTTTTTCAGTTGAGCCTACCGATTTCTTCAGTTGACTTAAAAATAACATTTAAAAAAAATCGCTAGGCGCTACCCCCGATTATGTTCATGATGGCTCCCGAAAAAATCGTTATGTTCCCCCACAAAATGTCTTTTTGGATCCACCCCTGCCTAAAAATTACGACAGATGTATGAAAAGGCACCCACTAAACTATGTATACTAATTGGGAAAGAATTTGAAAGTCTGCTTTGTTATTTATTAATAACGTCAGCTGATGCAAGAAACGAATGGTCAGCAATCATTATTGAATTCAGCCTAAATCGTCTGGACAACTCAGCGCCAACTAAACATTTTTGTCTTTGTACCTTCAATGGTTTCCTAGAGTATTATAAAATATTCGTTATCATAATTAAACGCAAGCAAATAACTTTATTCAAATTTTCAGCAGACGATAGGCGGTTTGTAATAAAATTTATGGTCAAAAGGCAATTGGGTATGAAATTGATGGCATTTATGCTAATAGGGAAATTTGAATGTCATGAAATGCAAATTGTGAAATTGTGAAATGTGAAAATGAACCAAATTACAAAAGATGCAATAACCAATGTTTCCCTTTCTTAGCAAAATTGCTAAATAAAAATCAATAAGTACTAGGAACAAGGCGGTGATTACGATTTATACAATCTCCACTAAGACCAATAAATCACTTCGTAATGCCGACTGTCTTTAACGTAATTACTCAGAAAGGCGAAGAAAGAAAGACATGCTATTTTCAAATAATGGATGGACAGGCGGTATATGTATGTACATATGTAAGGGTGCAGATTTTTTGTGTGATTACGAATTCCTCCCTAAAGTATTTCACGAAAAATAATTTGCAAAAATATTATCAGTTGATGAAATCCACATAAATTTTCGAGAGCTTGCAAACGTTAAATGTAAGCCAACTGACATACAAAGATAGCATACAGAGATTAACATGTGTGTCAGGAATGCCACACCACTTGTCTTTATTGGTGCCAAACTTTTGTAGAAAAAGAGCCAACACTAAAGAAAACATATAGGTTTAGTTCTGTTTTTTTACATGCAAATTCATATACACTTAAACTTTATATAGACAGCTAAGTGCGCAAGTTATCTACACCTATGAAAGAAACTGTTGCTCATTAATTAAATTAGCAACAAAAAGTGTGTCTCCACTAATCAGTACTTCTAATTTTGATATGCGTTATACACTATGACCGAAAAGGTTTATCTCTCTACTGTTTCGCGGTACACTACTACTGTGCCTAATTTTCGTTAAGCGTTTTTTTAGGATTCATGTGAAAAAACACAGCTGTTTTCTCAGCTAACCTCAATTCTTTAGGTTAAACTCATTGTCGTTGCAAAGCTTTGCCAACTTTGCCTTAAAAACGCAGGTGTTTTTTTCACATATTCCCTCTACTCGAGAGCAAATTTCAAAATAATTAAAAATATTTCTCTTGTTCTTTTATAATGGCTAAACATTAGTGACTGACAATTTTTATACTCAGTTGAGCAAAGCTCACAGAGTATATTAACTTTGATTGGATAACGGCTGGTTGTACAGGTATAAAGGAATCGAGATAGATATAGACTTCCATATATCAAAATCATCAGGATCGATAAAAAATTTGATTGAGCCATGTCCGTCCGTCCGTTAACACGATAACTTGAGTAAATTTTGAGGTATCTTGATGAAATTTGGTATGTGTTTTTTTTATTTTTTTTTTTTATGTCAACATTCAACTCCAGTAATGATATGGTGCAACAAAATGCAAAAATAAAGGAAAATTTAAAAATGGGCGTGGCTCCGCCCTTTATCATTTTATTTGTTTAGGATACTTTTAATGCCATAAGTCGAACAACGATTTACCAATCCATGTGAAATTTGGTAGGGGCTTAGTTTCTGGGGCGGTAACTAATTCCTGTGAAAAAGGGCGAAATCGGTTGAAGCCACGCCCAGTTTTTATACACAGTCCTTCCGCTCGGCCGTTAACACGATAACTTGAGCAAAAATCGATAATCTTTACTAAATTCAGTTCACTTACTTATCTGAACTCACTTTGTATTGGTATAAAAAATGGCCGAAATCCGACTATGACCACGCCCACTTTTTCGATATCGAAAATTACCAAAAAAGAAAAAAATGCCATAATTCTATACCAAATACGAAAAAAGGGATGAAACAAATATAACTTTTGAAAAAAACTTTATAAAATGGGTGTGACACCTACCATATTAAGCACAATGAAATGAGACAGTTCTGCAGGGCGAAATAAAAACCCTTGAAATCTTGGCAGGAATACTGTTCGTGGTATTATATATATAAATAAATTAGCGGTATCCAACAGATGATGTTCTGGGTCACCCTGGTCCACATTTTGGTCAATATCTGGAAAACGCCTTCACATATACAACTACCACCACTCCCTTTTAAAACCCTCATTAATACCTTTAATTTGATACCCATATCGTACAAACACATTCTAGAGTCACCCCTGGTCCACCTTTAAGCCGATATCTCGAAAAGGCGACCATCTATACAACTACAACCACTCCCTTTTAAAACCCTCACTAATACCTTTAATTTGATACCCATATCGTACAAACGCATTCTAGTGTCACCCCTGGTCCACCTTTATGCCGATATCTCGAAAAGTCGTCCACCTATAGAACTAAGCTCCACGCCCTTTTAAAATTCTCATTAACACCTTTCGTTTGATACCCATATTGTACAAACGCATTCTAGTGTCACCCCTGGTCCACCTTTATGCCGAGATCTCGAAAAGGCGTCCACCTATAGAACTAAGCCCCACGCCCTTTTAAAATTCTCATTAACACCTTTCGTTTGATACCCATATTGTACAAACGCATTCTAGTGTCACCCCTGGTCCACCTTTATGCCGAGATCTCGAAAAAACGACCACCTATTCAACTACCACCACTCCCTTTTAAAACCCTCATTAACACCTTTCATTTGATATACATGTCATACAAAATAAAAATATTCCAGGGTTACCCTCGGTTCATTTTCCTACATGGTTATTTTCCCTTATGTTGCCACCATAGCTCTCAACTGAGTATGTAATGTTCGGTTACACCCGAACTTAGCCTTCCTTACTTTTTGTTGTTATATCGGCCTACTTATTTGTAAGATCGCGAGTTTGAATCGAATTTTTTCTATCTTCTATTCTAATTTAAAGTTTTTTCAATTAAGAAAAAAATATATCATAACAATAATAATGATAAAATAATTATTGTTAGGACTTGAGCTCGATTCAAGCTCGCGTTATTAGTAACTGACGTTAGAGATCTTATTTACCGACAATTATTACAAATCTACTCTTTTCCGATTATTTTACACCTTGAGTAGTGACGATCTTACGTACTTTTTTGTTTTAAAGTGGATATCAAATAGGGAAGTTATATTCCCGCTTAACTAAACAGGCATTCCTGCTGAATGTTCTGTAGTCGTATCATCATCAGCAATAATTAGCTCTTAATCGCATAGGAAATTTTACATCAATTCATTGCTACAGCTGATGTTTAGCCTAGCAGGCTAACCCCAAAGAAAATTTAAGGGCCGGCCAGCCTAATGCAATCTAATACAAAACCGCTTGTTTGTAACGGCCGTTATTCTAAAAGAAAAAGTGACGTTTCGTTAAGTTACCCCGCCAAAGGCCTGTTAGCTTTGGGGGTAAACGGAACGCGTGGAATGGGACTTGGTCACTTGGATTAAAGCCGCAGCAGTATATGCACGCTCGTAAGTTCTTCCTTTAAACAACAAGTTTTCAAAACCATAAAAAAGGTCACTGCAGCGATCATCACCGCCAGAACGCAGAGTCCCCGAATATATTAAAAGGTAAAACTGTAGCAATTGAATGTTTGCTTTTTAAACTCTACTTCTCATTTTTCTATTGCACATTCCTTTGAACTAAAATACTAAAATACTAGTGTAATTTTTAATATTAATCATTGCCTTTTATTTCTAACCCCCCTGAGAGAAACTAAGTCTGGAAATCGTCAGCTCACGTTTTCAGCTGATATCAATTGGGGTAACGAAGGGAGATCATTTTCTCAATCAATCTCCCTCAACTAAGTTGGGTTATCCTTATATCTTTCGGAGTCAATAAGAAAACTTCGTTGGTACTTGTTACACGCCGTTAACATAGGGGAACTTACTACAGTCATCAGTAAACTCCTCCCTCGAATGCTACTGTTGGATTTCTGAGTGACTTTATTCTAAGTGAATTATTTCTTTGACTTTATTCTTTTCGAATTTCGAATTCATATCGGTTAACAAAGATGTGACTGCCAAGGTGCCAATGGTCCTGGGTGTAAGTCAACGCTATATCAAGAGTTTAGAAAACACCTTTTTTAATTAGAAAATAATTTTATTAACGGGATCGCCCCTCGGAGGTGGTTGGGCAAACACTCCGAGTGTATTTCTGCCTTGTTAAACTTATCAGGAAAAATTCATTAGCCCTGCAGCTGCCTTATAAAACAAACAGGTCCCGTCCTGCTCATTTCTAGGAAAACTTTAAAAGGAGCATGGCGCAAATCGGAAGAGAAGCTCGTCTGAAACTTTATCGGAGATAAATCGGTGTTTAAAGTGTTTTTCTTTTATTTTTTTATTGGGATTTTTATGAAGCTTTCTGAAAAAATTTGCTAAAATGATCAAAATCAAAGATGAATATAAAACGCTGCTACCACACCGTATGCTCTGGGTTCACACCCTGAAAAAAGCAACCTCAAAATTTTAGAAATAAGGTTTTTTTATTAGAAGAAAATTATTCTAATCGGGGTTGCCCCTTGGCAGTGTTTGGCAAGCGCTCGGGGTGTATTTCTGCCAAGAAAAGCTTTCAGTGAAATCTCATCTGCCTGGCGGATGCCGTTGGGAGTCGGCATAAAACATGTAGGTCCCGTCCGGCCAATTTGTAGGAGGAGCACGACGCAAATTGGAAGAGAAGCTCGGCCTTAGATCTCTTCGGAGGTTATCGCGCCTTACATTTATTTATTTATTTATTTATTTATTACTAAAGTACCAATATCACCTAGTGAACCAAAGTTTCAGGAGTTCAGGATTATGTAGACATGGCCAAAAGATACATTGTTATGAAATAAGACTGTGGAAAAAACTTCATCTTCGAGATGTCACTTTTCAGAAAATATTTTGTTTCAAAATTGTTATTTTTTTACTCGCGCTAGTTCAATGCAACCCATGTGGAAATCTCAAAATCTCTTGTAGAGAGACGAACCCTGAAGTAAAGGCACTAAGCAAAAAAATTTTACGAAAATAATTCCTCGAATTTTTACTCAAATTGGCAACCACGTAGCGCATTATTTAACAGGCAGTGAAGTATAACTTTAGGCGCATTTTAGTATTCGTATTGAAATTTATAGAAGACTGTATATACGTACATGGCTGTGAGCGGCTTAATCATGGAGCACTATTATCCTTCGCTAGCTGTTTCAGACAATCGCACACTTACAGTTACAATGCATAAACGTCCGCACATGTACGCAGAAGTGCATAGAAATTATTTTAAAGCAAAGGCAGCGAAATAAAATAATTCTCCAAAATAGTCTAAAGAAATTGCGCGTTCAACCGCGACGCGAATAAATCAAAAATTAATGAGCTATAAAAATAGCAATTTTAGGGAAGAAATAAAATTGAAATTTTTTGATGCGCAAACAGTCAAACGGGGCAGTTAAATGCGCGTATACAGAATTCCATGATAGATGGGGCTGACGGTCTTAAATTGAAGTATGTTACTGTAAGATGTATTTAAGTCTTACTCCATCTTAATCGTTTTTATGACCCATTGCTATGGCTGACTACACTTGCAAAGAAAAAATACTACACACAAGCTATGAGGTACTTTAGAGCCAAGAAACATTTCTTTAGATATTTTGGCGAGCGCCCCAAGAGTTGAGACATGAATTAAAGCTAATAATATTGCCATTTTATACGCCAGATACTTTAGCTATAAAATTTTACTAGAGCCTTCCTTTTCGTTTCGGATCTGCACTCCGGGAGGGCTTAAAAAGATTAGTCACAAAATATTTGGTGCAGAAAGCCATAAGATCTTCAATGGATAATTTAATTACCATGTGAAATAGCAACAAATTAACGATACTATTTTTCTGAACTAACTAAAAATGCAGCTGGTTTAGTTTACTTTTAATTAGCTTTTAAAAGCTAAACTGGTCACAGGGTGTCCATCGGCCATGTGGGCAGTATCTAGAAGTGGTAAGGTTTTGGCTATTATAATATAAGTAACATCCCTTACCAACACTTTGAAACTCAATCATTTTACCGTTAACCACTTTTTCACATTTTCATCGAATGCATCAGGTAGTTTCTAGGTCTTGATGCAACATGTTGCTAAAGATTTACTAGGCATTTTAACTTCCGGGGTAAAATAAAACTGTTTAAGGACAGATGGTGGAGAGTTGAAGTGTTGGTATGAAAAGTTAAGCTTTATATTCAAGGACACCAAAACTGCCACTCGTTCAAATTTATTGCAACTTGACCAAAGGCCTCTTGTGATCTTATATTTGTGTTTGATATTCTAAGGTAGAAATCGAAGTTTAAGTTTATAGCTGTGCACAGCTATGAATCATTTACCCAGTCTAAAATTTAATTGAGGGATTTTAATCGCTGAAGGTTACAGCGCTTATTTATCTCAAGTGTGTTTGTTTACTCAAATACGGCGGCGAGGAGATGGAAAGGCGCATGCCTCAGCTTCTTTGCAAAACGTGGTTGGAGGAGTGCATTAAATAGCTATCTTCAGGACAGATAGTCGCAGCAATTTATTTTCATAATTCACTGTAAACTTGCCTTCCGATTTTGCGTAGAAAGTAAAATCGGGCGACCAGCTCATTAATCCATAGTGCCGTATCTCCTGAAGACTTAAAGGGAACTGGCTAGACGCTACCTTAGTGTGCTTTATATTTATTTTTAGAACCCGAAACATCGATGAGCTGTTTGTACACCAACTACACTTTCCTAGTAACGTCTACGTCCACCGCTTGGCCACTTAAATTAATACTTTCGAGGTACCTATCTATAAATTTAAATTAATTGTGACAACGCGCCGAAGTGAAGAATGGAAGCGCTTCACTCTGTTTGTGCTGCAATATCGTGTGCATGAGACTATTAATACCCCTTTTTGCTGATATCCACTGCCCAGAGGGTTTGCCCCAACCACATGTGTTATTATTCATTCATATTTTATTACATATTTTATTACATACCACTACTTCGTACCTTTCACCACTCTTCGAATTTTCGCATGTGATTCCCTGCAGCTTCCTCAATTTATTGACTTTTCGCAGCTATCACTATCCAGCCTACCGCCACATAATTACCTGAACAGATCAGTATTGGAAAGGATTCGTTCAAAATCAACATTGGCAGTTCTTAGCCTTCTTATGTCGCGTAAAATCGTAGGTGCTAGCAACTAAGCCACTCCGTCACATACTAGAGCAAAACAATTCGATATCGATTAGAACAAATCGGAATTGAGAATACTACCTGGAAATCGACTCGGGATCAGTAGGGCTTTATTTCAAAATCGAGTCTGAATTCAGAACAGGCTTGAAAAAAAATATTCCACAGAATTAAAACTACTATTTTTTCTCTTATCGTGAAAAGAAGCTGCGACGAAATGTCATCGCAGTGACATAACTTCAAATAATTATTTAAATAATCATCCCTATGCTACATTTACGAGTAATTTCATGTAATTCTAATTTAAAACGTCCTAGTAGTGGCTTTATATACACCAGAAGCCCACTTAGTGAGAACCACTTATTTTCCCTATTGGGCTTCGCAAATAAAACAAATTTTTTTCCTTACCGGCATTGTTCAACATATGAAACAAGCCTCAGTGCAACTAAAGTATAATTTTGATAGCTTGAGTTGTCTGCCTCACTGCTTGCATTTCTTACCTATTCTACTTTTCTCATTTTCTCGCTTTTAAACTATTCATGTAGAAATCTTTTTAGATTTTGAATTTTGCAAATGTGGTGCACTCTAAAAAACAACCCTATGCGGTGCACGTATGCAACTTTTAGTATTTTCCCAGATTGGCTTCTTATGTAGGTTAGCAGCCACTTGAATTCTACTTATATATTCTACAAAACAATAGCAAATACTACCAAATAATAATAATGGCAAAGTAAAAGCTCCTGGTGCCTGCGATGGATAATAGCCAGTCAAAGTTGAATGTGTTGCGCCACCAACAGTGAGGCCATTTAGGAAATCCAGTAAATATAAATAATGGTTTAAATTATATTTTATGTATGTGATGGATGATGGCGGCAATAAAATATCACATTTTGAAGATAAAAAATTATTTATTGTAATAAGATTCTTGAGTAAAAATAATCAAGGAATCAAGGAAATTTGAGTTGTTGTAACATTGTCTGTTACGTTTTATATCTTTATATATTTGTAGCCATATTCTTGTGGTATGAACGCGAAAAGAAATGGAACTTGGTTTTATTTCAGGTGTACAATCCTAGGATATTAGAAAAATTGGCTTGAAATTACTTCGCTCTTCTTTTTTAAGTTGTTTTGAGCTTTGAAGAAATGGATGTACTTTATAAATACTTGTGAATGTGAGAGTGGAGACAAACGAAGATCCCATGCTCGTAGATTCTGAAATATCTTTTAAAAGTGTTGGTCATAAACTGATGAACAGCCACGGATGCGACAAATTTTTTTCTATGAATAACACCATACCCGGTCTTTGTAAAGGTGGCTTATGACTCAAAAAAGAAATTGAGAGAAACAGATGTTAAAGATAAATAATGCATTTCTCCAGTTTCTTAGTAGTAGTAATTTTTTTTAGTTATAAGCCACCTTTTCATAAACCGGGTCACATATACCATTGGAAATACATATAAGTTTTAGGTCTAGTCGAATATGGTCTTTTCCGTCTGTGTGTAAGCTCCCAGTTTTCCCTCAATTTTTGAGATATCTTGATGGAATTTGGTGAGCGGGTGAGTTTTGGTGTCCGCTTAATCATTTGTTGGAACCGACTGGGTCGGACCACTGTAGCACATATTTCCCATACAATTGATATTTCGTAAAAGAAGATTTTCGTCATTTATTTATCCTTTCAACACCTACATATAAGCTTGAAATTTGACAGGATATTTACATATACATTATTATATATGACATACATTGTTGTTTGAAAAAATTTTCAAGATGGTTCAACAATTCAAATTATTGCGTTCAAAACGGATCGACCGATCACAATCAAATTTGAAACACCCACTAAAAACCTTCCAGGGATGGGCATAGGCAAAAAAAAATGTCCATACATAAAATGGGCGTAGCACCTTCCATACAAATGAAGTCTTTGATACTGCATTACTCTGGAAATGTGGTATGAGGAAGAAGGGAGCATAGCACTTCCCATACAAAGGGAAAATTCATATTGCGTATCTCTGGAGGTAGCAATTGTGGAATATTGAAAACTGGTAATGAGCTATATGATGTTAAGTTCTAATAGCACCAGTAAAATATGGAATTGTGGAAAAAGAGGCGTGGCACCTTCTCCAAAAATGGAATTTCGCTGCTGCCGTACAAACTTAGATTATGTTAACACCTAAAGTTTAACTGTCGATTTGGGTTTCATTTATAATCATTATGGTTGGTATTTTTGGATGCACCTGGGGGAACCGGTAAAAAACACTTCTGTTAAATTTAATAAAACCTGATGTGAGACCAAAGAAAGAAATCGCTGTGGCAGTTGCTTTCCTAGGAATCGCGGACGCACAGCTCACTTCTCATTTAAATTACCAGACTCTAAAAGTTCCTTCAAACCTTTGGGAACTTATGACATAATCTGAAGCTTTAAGAGCTAATATATTTCCAATCTAACTATACAAATACAATCAAATTAAATAAAATGTTTCGAGAAAGGGCAATTGTGGCACCTAAAAATGGGACAAAACAAACATGGGCTGAGTAAAATTATCAATTTATTGGCACATTCGTTGAAGATGTGCATTAATTGTTTGAGTTTCTCAATTACTTGGAGCCATCAAGAATTTTTCCACATCGATTAATCCTTAATTATGCTGCGTAATTTGGATCTTCCACACTTATGAAATGGGACAAGGCTTATCATAAAAAAATGTTGACCGAATGTCATTGAAGCATTAATTCTATCGGAAATTTTCGATAACAGCAAACCAGATAAAAGCTGTAATTTTAGCATATATGCCTGAATTTACATATTCTCTGAAAACAAATCTTTAATATCGATCGAATGTACGTATTTACAGATATCTCATAAAAGTGGTAGTTCAGATTTTATTAACTTTGGAAATTTAACACATTATTTTTCACCTCCTTTCCTTCTTATACTCCGCGCGTACTTGTACGCAAGGGTATTATAAATTTACTTAAATAGCGAAAGATATCATATTTGCTACTATCAATATATAACTACATAAATAAAATAAAGTCGCGTTAACTTCATAACAGATTTTAGGCCGAGCTTCTCTTTAAACTTGCGTCGCGCTCATTTTTTTTTTTTTTTGATTTTTCTTACAAATTGGCGGGACGGGATCTACATGGTATATGGCGATTCCGAAAGGCATCTGCAATGCAAATGAGTTTTCACGGAGAAATTTTCATGTCAGAATTACCACGCCTAATTTAACAAAAATCGACAACGAAATTTTAAGTGATTAAATTTGATACGGGTCGAATTTGTGACAAGAAACAGATTTTTGGTAATATTTTGGGAAACTGAAAAGGCCATTAAAAAAGTTTTGCAAACCATCAATTGAAAGCCATTGAATATTTAATGTGCATGTAAATCAGGTTCTCTCTGATGTTATATATATATACAGTAATTTAAAACTAGCCGGTCATGATTGCGCGAGGCTTTGTGATGAGCTCTATGTACATATTGTGGCGAATATTAGCATCACTATGTTATGCACTATGTTAGTAAATAATCACAACATCAAAGACATTAAAGCAATGCAAACTTGTGTACATAAACACATCATTCATCATTTACACACATGTATAGAAGGCACCGAAGAGATATCTCACACACACAGATGTAGTAATAAGCCGAATTAGTTACTCACTCACACACACGCATATGGATATAAGAAAAGTATCAACTACAAATATACATGTATATAGCTGGTAACGAAGCATGAGATACAATTGTTCTCGAACTGTTCGCGAAATGACTCGACCTTAGAAGAAATGGGTGAACTAGAAACCGGAGAGTATAAAAGCAGCGCAAGCTGAGAAATCTGTAATCAGTTTGGTTTAAACACGCTTTTATGAAGTAGACTAAACAAAGACCATATTGGAATACTGAATATTGGATTTATTTATTCGACTGTTCAGCGACACGAATGTTCGCAGAAGGTGCGAAATAATCGGAAATCCCCAGAATTCTTTACAATGTATAAAAATTACTTATGAAGTATTTACTTTCGTTCGGAAGTATTTCGATTTTCCATTTAGCGTTATTTCAAAAATAAAAACTCATATATATAAATATTTATGTTAAATACAATTGCAAAATAGTCATATTACTTAACTGATTGCATTGCTGAACATTATTTGTGGCTCAAAGTTTTGTAATAGATCTGTTATCATTTAACCTTCGATAATCATGCTCATTCGTAAAAGCCCGCAACCTTACAGCGTGTAGTGTCCGGACAGCTAAATCGCATTTGTGTTTTATTTTTTATTTTTTTTTCCTGTTTATTCGCGGCGCATGAACAGAAACACAATCTACATGTAATTCAAAATTTTGATATCTGAACTGTCAACTCAGACAGGATAAGAGAGCCAAAGCGAAGTAAGAATAAACAAAGTGCGAAAACAACATAAAGATATCAATTAAAAAAGCGATAAGGAGAGAACTGGCTATTGCATATCTATCAAACAACTTTTTAGTTGTACTTGCCTTTGTACTTCCACTCATTTTCATGGTAGAATAAGCACAAAGGTTTTATATTTGAGAATGTCAGTGTTTTTGTTGAGGCACATCTTGTTCGCGCTAGGATTTTGTATGAAAAGTTATGCGCACAACATCATTCGCATTTATCTCTCCATACAACATTTAAGCTTTAATACGAATGCGCGGAAAAACACGGAAAATAAAAACGAAGCCTAATTCATTTGAGCTCGTCGTAAAGCTAATTGTAAGAATTTTTTAAAGAAAGATGCAGCCGAATACGTTCAGTAGTGTCCGAAATCGGCGCTATCCAAAATTTAAAACTTTGATTTATAATATGTATAGATTACCACTTCAAGTTTATTTGTGTAAGTTCTTATACACAAGCTATAAGTTTAGGGTATGTTGAACTGGCCGGTCAATAAAGAGCTCACATAGACTGAATGTGTGCATAGTGTTTCCAGAATTTGTTTGGCGACCAGACGGAAGAACCCCAATGAGGTGCCAGGACATAGCTATAATCTTAGGATAAAAAGAAAAACGATATAGTTTTGAAATTTCTCCATTTCCTGCAAGGCATATCCGTACACATGTCCGTAGATTGAGTCTGCACTTTTACCAAAGCATGCTATAATTTATTCAGATATGTACTCGTACATACCTACATACATATGTGGTAACAGAGAGCACACGAACCGCAGCATTGCTCATTGCAATAGCAACACAGGGCAAGTAGCTCTCACCAGTAGTGCTTGAACAAATATAGTAAGGATTCTAAAACTCATAACATAGATTCACAACAAATACCACTGACTGCTGGTGATTGTTGCATACTTTTTTATATTTTTTTTTTTGGCAAATAAAAGCAAACTTATACAAAGCGCCACACGCAAGTCATTGCCTTTGTTGTTCTTGTAGACAGAAATAAATTTCTTTAATAGCAAATGAAAGCAAAAAAGCAACGACAATAACAAACACTTTAAACTTTGAGATAATAGAAGGCGAAAGCATTATTTCAAATAAAGTCAGCGAAAATTACATACTATATGGATACATATGTACATACATAGTTATATACAGACAAAAGCTAATTTATTGTGTGTATTTTTATTCCTTTTTAGAGCGAATGCGCCGAAAATTAGATTTTGAAATTGCAATGCGAGTGGAAAATTTGTATTCAATGCATTAAATAAACGAAATGGAATTCTTGATGAATAATGAGGAGAAAAATGTGCTGAAATTACGAAAAGACTATAAAATATGAGGGTAAGTGAAAAAAATTAAGTAAAAGAGAATTTTGTTAGTTATGAAAAGAAATTTTTAAAAAATATATGTAAACAGATGTTTCAATGCGTAGGTATATGCATACAGGCTAGAGTAGGTTTTAATTATTTTGTTGCAATAATTTAAGATCTTTTAAGTAACGTTTAATGGCATAATTGCTTGAAGACAGAATATATTTGAAAGCCGACGTTTGGATAAATTTGCGCTGTGGGCGTAAATGTGGGTAAAATCATGATAATAACACAAGTATGGTAAAGTTTTTAAGATGTTTCAAATGATAGTATTGGCTTATCAAAACTTCAGGGTGGCGTTCCATACATAATGTTTTAAGACCCTTTTTTTCTCATGCGTCCAAGTCCCGCATTTATGCTTTGAGTATGGTTTCCACGATGTTATTGATTTGTTGCCACTCTTTTCGGCCGCTCAGCATTTTTGCTGTAACATTAGGTGACTTTTCTTGCAAGCGAGCTTGAAAACAAAGCTGCATCTAGGTAAATAATTTCATCATGATTTAATCGGGGATTGCCCGTGTTGCTTTTTTAAATGTATGTTTCATCATGGCGGCTTTTTGTGTCTTGCGCAAATTTTTATCTTGAGAGCATTTGCTTAACGTAATAATTTACTTCGAAAAAGCTTCTGGTGCTCCATGCTTCACATCTGTTATTAGTTTCGCTGTTCATCTGTTCATCTGTTTTTCATCAGCCTACTTAACAATGCTACATGTTTCGATGTTTTCTTGTTAACTTGTTAAATTTGCGCCGAATATGTTAGTCGGTAGTCTAATATTTCTCTTAAGTGGTTAAAAATGCCTTCTTTGTTGTAATTTTTTGGAAGAAGGTTTCAATGCTAATGTAACTGTTAGGAGTATCATTTCTGTTTTCCTGTTGTCAACTGACCCTTGATACTTCGTGAGTATTCCTGCTGGTTGATAGCAAATTCGTTGGCTAGCAGCTTTTTGTTGTCATGAAATCGCCAATGGTGGTCTAAAAGAGATATATTGACCAGTTAACAGTTTGGACATTGATGTATTGCCCACACTATTTCGGTGGTTCCGAAATAGACCAAAATTCCACATGTTGCTTCTTATGAGATTTTATTTCCTTTTTCGATAGTTCCAAATTTTAAATCAACTGCCTCTTTAGGATAGGTAAATTCGCAATATTTTAGTTGATACCTTTCTCTATATTTGGCCTTCGCCCGCTTTTAAAAGAATATCCTTGGATCAGTCTAACACCAGCTATGCGATACAAAGTATTTTCTCACAAAAACCCTTTCATAAGTGTGTGTGTACAGACACTAACTATTTCAGATTCCCAGAAATTGCCCTCTGAAGGATTAAGGCGTGTTTAGTACAAATTAACTCAAATATAAGTTACATATTATCATCCAAATCTTATAGTATAGCTAGTAGTAGTTTTTCAGAAAATATCATATTAATCAAGTATATCTAAAATATTAGATGCGAAAACTATCATTGCCAATTTTTGATACTTTTTTTTTTGTTTTTAAACAAAAATCGTTTTATATTATCCAAAGAGAAACTGAGAAGCGGTTTATAGATAACAAAGTTATAGTATATACTATAAGTATATAGTCGAGGAGCCAAAGATCTACTAGAAATAAATTGACTTCTCGAGTATTTTTTGGTGCCACGCAGTGTTATTGAGTAAGATAAGAAGACAAATTTTTTTATTTTTAAAAAGGAAGTCCGAGCTAAGAGTGTGAGCCATAATCTTGACATAAATACTGATACGGTTGATTTTCTCAGTTCGAAATTTGTTCTGCATTTATTCAGAATTATAATTTTTTAGTGTCTCGCAGTTTGAGAGCGAAAGCTAAATTTAATTTCGTTCAGAAGGAATGGGGTTTCAAATCGACATATTTAGTAATTTTTCCAGAAATGTTAAACTAAACATTTCTTCCTTTTTCGCTTTGTTTTGTTAATTTTCTGACAGTTGATGTATATTGAAGCGATTTTACGCCATCCTTTGTCAAACTTGGTTTGAAGACATTCAATCGTTCCAAATCTTTCTTCTAACAAGAGTTGAAAGACTGATGAGTTTTAAGCAGCTAGTATAAGATGAAATATTATATAAAGTGTCCCAATTAAAACATCACATTATATCACTAGTTACTGATCTCCCTACAGAGAACTCACATTCATATACCCACGCCTCCAATACATTACAAAAGTCATAAAATCTATTGATTTCTTGATTGGTAAAACGTTAAGAATAAAATCATAACAAATGTCAAATAAAAATTAATGAATAAACAAGTCTACTTAACATTAATGTACAAAAAGTTAGCCCCTTTTATTGAAATGTGCAAACAATCTTGGATTTTATTTCATCGCTCACACTTGTGGCATAATAAAACTTGTCTTGCTTTTTCACGTTTTATTTTACTAATTTCAGTACAGGTGGTCACGTACCTTTTCGAAATCATATCAATGTATTTTTGTTTTTATTTACAAAATCACAGCTAATAAAAAAAGTATTTTAACCTTTTTTTTTTTAAATCGAATATGAGTTCGTTTAATTTTTAAACATTTTTAAAAAACAGTTGTTTATAAATTACCGGCACGTGTTTACACCAAAGGGGGAATAAACACTTTTGCAAGATATACTTTAAATTGTCAACATACTTAATATTTAATCTATTTTCTTGATTTTTTTTCAGTTTTGAGGGCCTGTTATATTATATAAACATGTTTATTTGATAAAGAATTTTTGGTGTTATGGCTACGTCTTGTATGAAAACTATTTTACAGCTCCTAGGCCTCTTATAAATTCGATGGTGTCCCCATAGATTCAGAAAAATAAAATGCAGAAATAAATTTTATCAGAAAACAATAGTCAGAACCGTTTTTTCAGAAGGACAGAATTCTGAGGTCAAACTTTAGAAGTCAAAATTCAGAAAGTAATCAGGCGACAGAAAAAACATAAAATTTTTCTAAAACTCAAAACGTTTATTTATTTGGAGGGTAATATGCATAAAGAAAAAGTAATAAAATTTAAAATTAAACGGTGTGCAATTTCGAGCATGTAATTAACTAATTTCGGCGGTGCTGTTTTTCAGAAAGTTGCAATCAAATATATGTTATCTCGAAATAACTGAAGAAGTTTTGTATTTCGGAATTATATTCCTTCTCTTCGCTGTCCACCCAAAATTTCATTTCAGATATCAATTCGAGCACACTAATTATCATTTTCTCTGGAACAAATACAAGAGCTAATAAATACTTCAAATTCCCTCCAAAATTGTACAATATGTATAGCTTATTTGTAGCCCAAATGATTGGATATGTATCTAAACGTTTTTGGCAAAGTGGGACAAACAACCATGAACCAATGCTTCGAGAAAACCAGACAGCTGAAAAAAATTTCTGAATTTTGACTTAGAATTTAGACTTTTTGAAAAAAGACTTCTGAGTTATATTTTCTGAAAAAAGTATATGTATTTCTGAATTTTTGTTTTCTAAATCTATGAGGGGAACCAAATTCGGTACCAGTTATTTTTCCGTTATCGGTTATTTTTTCGATAGCTCTTACTTTTCCGATATCGGTTAATCTTTCGGCTCCGTGTGATTTTGTCATACCAGTGCTGGAATTCTGTAACTATATCACGGGGGCGAAATATATAGGAATTTTGGTTTTCAATAACAATTTCTTATTATATTGTCAACTTATGAACATTGAAACAATATTATTTTTCTACTGGCATTAGCTGCGAAGCCACCTTCCTTCCATTTGAACCCAACTAAACCAAAATTACATTAATTACCAAAGGATCATGTTTTTGGTATTTTCCATATAATTTTATGCATAAAGAGAAGTCGTGGTTGTTGTTCGAATTGGCTCATATTCAATAGCAGGAAATCCTCATTCCAAATTTTAACAATATATCTCGAATACGGAGGTGGATAAATTAATTATACCTTTCATGAACATGAAATGGTATATTAACTTTGGTCCGATGTTTGTAACGCTGAGAAATATAGAAGATAGACTCACCATTAAGTGCACCGAATTTATCAGGGCGACTAACTGAGTTGATATAGCCATGTCCAACTGTCCATCTGTCCGTCTGTCCGTCCGTCTGTCTGTTTGAACGCAAACTAGTCCCTCAAATTTTGAGATATCTCAATGAAATTTGGCACAAGGGTGTATTTTTGTATTATATTAGACATTTGTCGGATCCGGTAGGATAAGACCACTATAACATATATCTCCCATATAACCGATCGTTGAGTTAAGACGATTTTGGTCATTCCTGCCGCAATTTAGAAAGTATATACTAGGTGATATATATACTAATATATCACAGAATATATTCTGAAAAAACCACTTTGATCGGAGCTATATATAGTTATATCCCATACAACCGATCGTTCACATAGAAAGATTTTTGGCCATTTCTCCATTAATTGAGAGAGTATAAACGTCAAACTAGGTGATATATATTTTAATATATCATAGAAAATTTCCTGAAAAAATCACTATGATCGGAGCTATATGTATATAGTATATACCAATCCCATACTACCGATAGTTCAGAAAAGGGGGTTTTTGCCATTTTTTTATATTTACCTTAAAATCGTTTAGGTATGTACATCTGTTCACTATATATTTCTTATCTTATACAGCGCATTATTTGGAGATTACGAATGGGATAAGATTATTGTTCAGCCCCATTCATAAAGGGTATGAAGTCTTCGGCACAGCCGAAGACATTCCCGTCCTTACTTGTTTTCTTTTTCACCTCATTATTTTCATATATGGAAGTCTTAGCGTGTCCCGCCTACCACACCAAAGTTTCTTTAAAGCAATTGGCAAATAATCCGCTTCTCAGTGAGAACTCATCAGCTTAACAGAAACCGTAGTGAGTTGGTCCTGTCACACACAATTTGTATTAAAAATTTCAAATTGGAAGAGAAGTTCGGCCTTAATCTCCTAGAAGGTAAATCACGCCAAGTATTTATTTTTATTTTATTATTATGGTTATCAACCAATTTCTTAAGCGGTTAGACAGTGGAACAGTCAAAATCTCGGCGTATTCCGAAGATGTTTACCAACAATCAGCTCCCTGATGGAGCAAGCGCTTCGGAATTACATTTCTAGGCATCTGGAGTCGGATTAACCGCAAACTCGAAAATAACTATCTAATATTATTTAATAGGAGATAAAGGGCCCCAATTGTACTAAGCGTAAGATTGCAGGGGTAACTCTACAAGAAAATAACAGCACAAAATATCTAACAATTTTACTAGATAGTAAGTGTCCATGTAAAGTCCATATGGAAGCGAGGGATGATGCTGGGATACACGTAGGGCCTGTCACCAAAAATCTCCCATTGGGCATTTACACCAATTGTCAAATCCATACTTTACTGAGCTGTTTGGTGGAGAGCCACACAACAAAGTATATATCAAAAATCTGGAGCGGATTTGCAGATTAACAATGCTAAGCGTAAATGACTGGAGCCCAAAGAACCACACTCACAACAGCATTGCATGTTATTCTGCACATCCCACCTGCAGACCTAATGGCCAAATACATAGCGTAATCAAACAACGGTATAGCGACATCTTGTATAGGGCCAACGGACTATATTATTCATTACCTAAGCTTCGAAGGACATCTTGGGGCCACAATAGAGCCGGAGGGTTAGCGCCATATTTTAAAATTAACGAAAGAGGTCGGGTCTGTTTTTTTACTGTATCGGTCCATGATGATAAGTAGATCATACAGGCTGCCACACCTCTGCAATGTCTTTCAGGAGGAAATTGTAGCCGTGAAAAAAGCAGTACAGACTATGGAGGAAGCGTTTTAAAGCTGAAGTCAATACATAAATTTATTGTCTGCCGGCGATCAAAGCATTAATGTCACACAATACTTCATCAAAAATTGTCCTGGAATCCAAAGAGGCATTAGAGAGATTTTGCTCAGACCAGATTAAACACATGCACTGAGTTCCCATCCATAAAGGGAGTTCAGGTAACGAAAAAGTCGATGAGTTGGCAAAGGAGGGTTCTGCACTTAAAGAATCGACGGTAGATGTATCGATTCATTTGGTAAAAATTAAAATGAGGTAGGAGTTGCATATAATCCATCAAGCAGTAAAGGCGTGAACTGAAGCGTGGGGGGCTGAAATATTTCTTAGATTATGTGCAAATCCTACGAGATTAGACTCACAAAGTGGCTCATATCTCTGAAGAGAGAAGACTTAAGGCTCCAATAGGCATACTAATTGGACACTTCCTTCTGGAATTCCATACTTATAAGTGAGACCTCATCAGTAACAGCAGATGAAGGATGTGCGAGCTGCAGGAAAAAAGGGTTGACTACGTTCTATGTTCGTTCCCTGCACTCGCCAGGTGAAGGCTCCACCTACTAGGAGTGGCAGAGCTACCAGATCTCGAGGCAGCTATTAAACTAGGTCATAGAAAACTTTTAGTATTCGCCAAGATGGCGGATTTATTTAATAACGTAAGTCCTGGTACCTACTTGGGGCTTTTCCGTTTGGTTGTCAAACAAAATATTGACCGTCCAGTTCAACCTTCCCTATCCCTTTACTTTGAAGTTTGAAAGTTGGTATTTCTTTCTTTGAAGTGAGTATTTGTTTGAAAATTAAGCTTTATGTAGTTAGCTGATGTGGTACTCTCACGCTTATATTGTAAAAAGTTCTTCAATCAATTTTAATATTCACAGTGTTAAACATTTTTAGCATATACATATTTATAAAAGTTACAATCACTGCCTTTTCCTTTGACCACACACTCTAAAAAAAACTTTGTTATCATACCAAACCAATTACAATATTATTACCGCAGATTTTATTGTTATTGCAGTTGAAATGTAATTTTTTCACATTTAAGGGCAATATTCATATCTGTGTACTTTGACGCTATCGTTGTTTCCACTATTAAGAGTAACCTGTTAGTGGCTTCTCGTAAATCTATAGTGTGACCGTTTACGCTACGCGTCATCACGCAACATCATACTCATCGCGCCATACTATTTTATTCACAAACACACAGTTATTATGCCAATTTCCGACGCAACGCTCACATTTCCCACTCGATACCAAACAAAGAAAATTTCAGCTGTTTTTTCGTTTCTCCGGTCATGGTATTGTTTCAGTGATAAATAGATGGTTATTAATTCTGGTTGCGAATTGTTGAAATGCTGAAATGAAAATGAAATGATCTTTGAAGTTATACTTCTAAAGGCGCGTTATGAAATGATGAGAGTGAAATTTTAAGATGTAACACAAAATTGGCAGGTTGAAAATGAAATTCATGTACCAGTTCGCTGTGAATTTTACGAGCATACTTGCTTTCATCGTGACTTTCAACACGTCGCACTATGTGTCACATTTATACATATTGAATCAGATCAAATGGTGAAATAAAATATTTTAAAGTTTTTAGTCTTAATTGCCTATTATTTCTCATTCTATTTAGTTCATTTAGTGATTCATTATTACAAGGATTCTTTCCTGACAATTTGTTACAATCTAATCCCTCGAACTCCAAAGTATTTTGATGTCACTTCTACCGGACTGTCTGTAATATTTGTTCCAAATATGAGCCAAATCGGACCACAGATACGAGTATTTTTAATATCTCGATCCTTACCGCACCTACCGTGATTTTTTTCATATGTTGCTTTCTATTCATGTATGTATTATGTGTTCCAAATATGAGCCAAATCGGACCACAAATCCGATTTTTTGAAATATTTCGCTCCATGCGCCACATACCGGAGTTGTTTTTCTTATTATTGCATTGTCATCGGGTTCTGAACTTTATTCTAAGTTTGAAGCTTGTAGCCGATTGGCCTGTCAAGTCAAGCTAAATAAAACCGTTTAACTTCGGGAGTACATTTATTAGTATGTACATATATCTCTATGTATGTATTGTAACGAATTTACTTGCAAATCCTCTTATTTGCCCTTCTGCCAAGTTCGAATCACTAAACTGTTGAATAAATAACTCCAATATTGAATAATGGAAAAATGGCCTTTATTAAAGTACTTCACAATAACACTTATACTTGGAACTAGCTTGCTTAACAACCAAACTGATTGATAGCTCAAATGAAACTCTCTCTTCGCCTCTACTGTCGCGCCTTTTATACTTTTTGATTTCTCATTGCATACTTCCAGGCTTTTCCATTCTAGAACTTACTAGTTAGTTTCAGCTACAAAATCGCCAGCCACAACTATGTTTATAACTTCTCATTTGAGTAATACTTGCACAAATTATTGCCCTCTCTTGTGACAACTCAGATAAGATATATATATGCATGTGTTTGTGCATTGGTTCTCCGCTGCTCGTATACGTACATATGTGTAGACGCATTATTGATTCGTTTATGTAGATACATAATGATCGAATTATTGATGTGAATTCACGTCACTGCTTAGCATCAGCCAAGAGATGGCAGTACCCCTTAGTGTTGCTAATATTCGTAACACTGCCCTCCACCTAAGTCTGATCGTCCCGATCAGACAAATCTCTCGATCTAACCGCTGCTAGCTTCTCCAAATGAACCACTTTCATTTTGGTTCGTGGTTTGCCAATGGTTTGTATGCGGTACACTACATCGTTGATCCGTTTTACAACTTTGTATGGGCCTTCCCAGTTACACTGCAATTTCGGGGACAAACCTTTTTTCCGTTGTGGGTTGTATGGCAGCACTAAATCTCCTTCCTGAAACCCTTCCGAATTAATTGCTTTACCGTACCTCGCTTTCATCTTGTCACTCATAATCTTTGCTCGTTGCCTTACTAGTTCGTGTATCTCTCTCAGCTCTTCTTCCAAGACACCAGTGGATTTCTTGACATTCCTCTCCGCATCGGCATCTATCCCATACTTCAAATCAGCTGGCAGTCAAAGGTCATTGCCAAAAATTACCTTTGCGGGAATTTGGCCCGTTGTCTCATGTACTGCCGATCGATAGGCCATCAAGAATAATGATATGTGTGTATCCCAGTCCTTATGGTACTTGTCTACTACTTTCCTTAAATGCTCCTCCAACGCTCTATTGAAACGTTCCACCATACCATCGGACTGAGGATGCAATGCAGTTGTCCGTGTTTTCCGAATGCCCAACTTCTTGCACATTTCTTGGAACACAGCTGATTCAAAATTCCTGCTTTGGGCAGAATGTAACTCCATTGGTACACCATACCTTGCAACCCATTCGTTTGTAACCAATTCTGCTACTGTTTCTGCTTCTTGGTTTGGGATTGGGTATACCTCTGGCCATTTACTGAAATAATCCATAACCACCAGTACGTATCTGTTTCCGCGGTTGCTAGTAGGAAATGGACCTGCGACATCCATGGCGATCCTTTCAAATGGTGCACCTGAAATATACTGCTTCATCTGGCCATGACTTCGTGTTTTGGGCCCTTTCACTCTGTTGCATACCTCGCAGTTGACAATCCACTCGGTGACCGACTGACGGCAACCAGCCTAATAGAATCTCTGCTTAATTTTCTTGAGCGTCTTTGTGATTCCAAGATGACATCCACTTGGACCATTATGCAGCTCGCTGAGCACGTCTGGAATCCTCTTCCTGGGAACAACTATCAGTTTCTTCTTGCATTGAACATCCTCACTCTCCTATACTCGATGAAGGCAACCGGATATCAATTCTAAACTGTTCCACTGTGCCCAATATGACTTCGCAATGGGACTCTCTGCTGACATCTCTTCTCTGCTTGGTCTTTCGTTCCGTTCGAGCCCTTGCATAACATGTGACAGACCTGTATCTACTAGCTGACACTTTCTTAATTGTACCTTGTCCCATTCATCCGTGCACGTTATATTCATTAGCCGGACATCTATAATGTCTTCTTTAGCCTCGGCCTTTGAACAGTGCTTGCATTCCAAACTACATGGTCTTCGTGACATTGCATCGGCATTTCCATGGGTACTACCTTTTCGATGCTCAATGGTAAAGTCATAGCTTTGTAGTCGCTCGTTCCACCGTGCCAATTGTCCTTCCGGATTTCGGAACTGCAGAAGCCATTTTAACGCTGCGTGATCTGCCTGACACGGCATCGCTGGCCGTAGAGGTATTTGTGAAAATGTTTAATGCACTCTACCAATGCCTACAGCTCTCTGCGCGTAACGCAGTAGTTCCCCTGTGGTTTTCCAATCGAACGGCAGTAATATGCAACTACCTTCTCCTCTCCATCGACCAGTTGTGATAAAACGCCTCCTATAGAATATCCACTCGCATCTGTGTCTAGAATAAATTTTGCTCCTGGAATCGGATATGCTAACATTGGGGCAGTGCACAACCGCTCCTTCAATGTTTGGAAAGCCACTTCTTGCTCCTTCTTCCATCCAAAAGCTTTACTTTTCTGGTAAGCTCATGGAGGCTATGGGCTACGCTGGAAAAATTTGGTACAAATCGGCGCTAATATGTGCACAGCACAAGAAAAATTCTCAATTCATGTAGGTTCTGTCGTCTTGGCCAATCTTTTACAGCCTCTATCTTTTCGTTCGCAGTGCAGATGCCCTCTGTCGTTACCTTGTGACCCAAATAATTCACTTCCTTTTTAAACAGCGTACACTTTTTGGGACTTAATTTCAGACCAGCGCCAGCTATTCTCTGGTAAACTTCCTCCAAATTCTTAAGATGTTCATAAAAGTTCTTCCCCAATACGATGATGTCGTCCAGGTACACCAAGCATGTTTTCCAATGTAGTCCTTTCAGTACCTGATCCATGAGTCTCTCAAAAATAGCTGGTGCATTACAAAGTCCAAAAGGCATCACTGAGAATTGGCAAAGACCATCACAAACACTGAATGCTGTTTTCTCTTTATCTTCCTCCTTCACCTCAACTTGCCAGTAGCCGCTTTTCAAGTCCAGCGTGGAAAACTATTTCGTACCAGATAGCGAGTCCAGAGTGTCGTCAATTTTTGGCAATGGGTAGCTATCCTTTTTCGTAACGTCATTCAACTTCCGGTAGTCCACGCAAAACCTCATTTTTCCATTCTTCTTTACAAGTACTACTGGAGAGCTCCAGGGACTAGCTGATGGTTCGATGACGCCGCTGTCGCTCATTTCTTGTATAATTGGCTCACAACTTCCCGCTTCGCCAGTGGAACACTACGCGGAGCTTGACGTATCGGCCTCGCGTCTCCAGTGTCAATTTGATGTTTCACAACATTGGTGCGGCCACGTTTGGAACCATCCTGGTCAAATATGTTTGCGTACTTTAGGAGCAGTTGCTTTGCCTTACTCTGATAATCTTCCTCTAGCCCCTCCGTCCATGCCATCATGTCATTTTAAAGATCATTATTACTAGATGAAACGTGTTCCTGGAGCTGTTCACAGTTAATAATTACTTCAGCCTCTTGGCATCTTCCCAAAATAGCTCCTTCGGTCAGTTTGAGTGGTGACTTGAACTCATTGAGTACTCTTACCGGAATACGTCCATCTTGTTTTGTCAGAGCCAGGCTTTTTCCTACAAGTATGTTCGATGCTGATTTGTGTGCTTATTCGACAATCCACAATTTTTTTGTCCCACAATCTCCATCAACCTTTGCCCAGATGACTGCTTCGGATTTTGGTGGTATTTGCTGACACTCTTCCACCAGTACTCGTTTACTGCTGTATCCTCTCTCGTTCTCGAAATTAAGTGGTACATCCATGTTCTTATATCGCATCGTCTTGCTTTGCATGTCGATCTTGATGCCTTGGTCGATTAAGAAGTCCACTCCAATTATGATTTCATCAACAATCTCTGCCACTATAAAATTGTGTAGTACCGTGACGTTCCCAATTGCTACTTCACATGCTACTTATCCAATTACCTGGGTGTCCTGTCCCGTGGCTGTACGTAATCTTGCTCCAAGCAATGGCCTTATCTTTTTGTTGACTAAATCTGATCGAATGATGGAATGAGATGCACCAGTATCTACAGTCAGTAAACGGTCCTTTCCGTCCACATGTCCTCCAACAGTAAGATTGCTCGATCTTCTTCCAATCTGCGAGATAGAGATTATGGGGCATTCAATTGCGGGAGCCAGCTGTCGCCCCTTGCGGCTGACCCGATTTAGTTCAACGATTGAGTGGTTTTGGAGATTTGCTCATCACCTTCTGCTCTGCGTTTACGACCACCCATATTGTTGGAACTGTTAGGGTTGGTGTTGCAATAACGCGCAATATGCCCTGGCTTCACACACCTAAAGCATTTGACTGCATCATTATTCTTCTGCTGCGTACCCTTCAATGCTTCCAAAATTGTGTCTACCCAGTATGGCCTTTCCACTTCCACGCCATGAGCTTTGTATGCGGGCTTACTCAAAAGCGACGCTGTTTCTTGAGTCAGTGCATAGGATATCGTTTCTGCGAATGTGGGTTTTGGGTTTGCATATGTCGCTGGCTTCATTTCTACGTCTCGTATGCCATTTATAAAACTCTGGATTTTTACCCTCTCGGTGTACTCCACGGGTGCGTCCGCATTTGCCAAATGTGCCAACCTTTCAACATCCGAGGCAAACTCCTGCAAAGTCTCATTCGCTCTTTGGTGACGGTTTTGCAACTCAATTTGGAATATCTGTTTTCTATGCTCGCTTCCATAACGTCTCTCGACAGCGGCCATCAATGCTTCATAGCTTTTCCGTTTGTACTCTGGAATAGTCTGTAAGATTTCGGTAGCTGGTCCTTTCAATGCTACGAAGAGTGCAGCAACTTTATCTTCAGCATTCCAGTTGTTCACTGTTGCGGTCTTCTCAAATTGTAGCTTAAAGACCTGGAAAGGAATAGAACCGTCAAAGGATGGTGTTTTTACCTTTGGATTACTCGCTGAAACTGCTGGGCGGTTTAGTTGCAACTCCTGTATACGATCTTTCAAAGCATCTATCTCGGCCTCCATTGTATCTTGTCGTTCATTAAAAGCCTCCAGCTGCGATGAGACTTTTGTTTCCTGTGCCTCCAGCTTCGTTGAGATACGCTCTTCCTGTGCTTCGAGTTGTAATGTTATGCGTGCCTCTTGCTCTCTTAATTGTTCTGCAATTTGTGACGCCATGTGTGTTTTCTGTTCACCCAATTGTGCTTCAATCTTTGATGTGATGCGTGTCTCCTGCGATTCCAGTTGGGATGACATTTGTGACGACATTTCTGAAATACGCGTTTCTTGTGCTTCGATCTTCCATGTTATTTCTGACGACATTTCTGCAATATGTGTCTTCTGTTCTTCCAGTTGAGATGACATTTGCGACGACATGGATGTTACTGTCGATGTTTGTGCGGATATTGCAGCCAAAATCATGTTCAAGTCTGTGCTCGTAACTGTCTGCGATGTTTCGTTTTTCTCTTCAATTTTGGTTGTTGTCTCGTCCCTATCAGGATTAAAGACATACTCGTCCACATCAATTCCTTGCGACTCCATTACCTCTCGTAGCCATGCTTGAAGTTCGATTTTATTGCCGGTTGTATTCAATCCACGGTTCCCCAACTCCTTTTTCAGTTGCTGGATCCTCAATTCACTCAACTTTGCCATGGCCTTGTTGTCCTCTGGAATTTATTCAACAATTCCTCTTCTGACACCAATTATAACGAATTTACTTGCAAATCCTCTTATTTGCCCTTCTGCTAAGTTCGAATCACTAAACTGTTGAATAAATAACTCCAATATTGAATAATGGAAAAATGACCTTTATTAAAGTGCTTCACAATAACACTTCTACTTGCAACTAGCTTGCTTAACAACCAAACTGATTGATAGCTCAAATGAAACTCTCTCTTCTCCTCTACTGTCGCGCCTTTTATACTTTTTGATTTCTCATTGCATACTTCCAGACTTTTCCATTCTAGAACTTACTAGTTAGTTTCAGCTACAAAATCGCCAGCCACAACTACGTTTATAACTTCTCATTTGAGTAATACTTGCACAAATTATTGCCCTCTCTTGTGACAACTCAGATAAGATATATGCATGTGTTTGTGCATTGGTTCTCCGCTGCTCGTATACGTACATATGTGCAGACGCAATTATTGATTCGTTTATGTAGATACATAATGATTGAATTATTGATGTGAATTCACGTCACTGCTTAGCATCGGCCTGGAGATGGCAGTACCCCTTAGTGTTGCTAATATTCGTACCATTATTTATTTTAATTTTAATTTCTTGGACGTTAGGGCAGTGCACTGTCCTCAAGTGGCCCAAAGAAACCAGGTTAATTCTGCTCATGTATCCACTCCCTGCAGTACTGCAGTTGATTATAAAGCGATTAAGTCGCTACATGGCTGTCTCCTGATCGAAATACTCGCAATCAGATCGATCACGTTGTGATAGACGGACGGCATGCCTCCAGTGTTTTAGATGTGCGAACGATCCGAGGACCTAACATCGATTCGGACCATTATCTCGTTGCAGCCAAAATACGCACCCGCCTCAACGCGGCTAAAAACAAGGAACAAAAAACACAAGGAAAGCTAGACGTCGAAAAGCTTCAATCACAACAGACTGCCAATGATTTCGCAACTCGACTCTCACACCTGCTCTCTAAGGGCACAACTCATCCTGAAGGAATACAGGAGCAGTGGGAGCATATCTCCAAAGCACTTCATACTGCCGCCGAGGAAAAAATTGGTTACCGGCGGCCACGAAAAAACAACTGGTATGATGAAGAATGCCGCGTTGCAACCGAAAGAAAAGACGCTGCCTACAGGGCTACGTTAAAAGCGAGCGCGACAAGAGGAGTGTGTGAACGCTATCGTGAGTTGAAAAGGGAGCGAGACGCCTTTTCACGAAGAAAAAAGCAGAAGCAGAAAGGCGTGAGTGCGAGGAGCTTGAGCTGCTAGCCACCAGGAATAACGCCCGAAAATTCTACCAAAAAATACGGCGACAGACGGAAGGTTTTAAGACCGGGGCAAACTCCTGTAGGAATGAAAACGGCGACCTTGTAACTGATGTCCAGAGAGTGCTTAGATTATGGAGGGATCACTTCTCTGTTCTCCTAAATGGAGGCAGCAATTCACCGCGCAGAGATGAAGAACCCGATCCCGCCCGGTTATGACGAAGTTAGAAAAACAACAAGGCCGTGGGCGCTGATGGATTGCCTGCGGAGATATTCAAGTACGGCGGCGAGGAGTTGGTAAGGCGCATGCAGCAGCTTCTTAGCAAAATATGGGCGGACGAAAGCATGCCCGACGGTTGGAATCTAAGTGTTCTTTGCCCAGTCCACAAGAAGGGGGATACTGCAAAATGCACCAGCTATCGTGGAATCAGCCTTCTTAATATCGCATATAAGGTCCTTTCAAGTGTATTGTGCGAAAGATTGAAGCCCACCGTGAACCGGCTGATTGGACCTTATCAGTGCGGCTTCAGACCTGGTAAATCTACCATCGACCAGATTTTCACAATGCGCCAAATCTTGGAAAAAACCCGTGAAAAGAGAATCGACACACATCACCTCTTCGTCGACTTTAAAGCCGCCTTCGACAGCACGAAAAGGAACTGCCTATATGCCGCTATGTCTGAATTTGGTTTCCCCGCAAAACTTATACGGCTGTGCAAAATGACGTTGAGCAACACCATCAGCTCAGTCAGAATTGGGAAGGACCTCTCCGAGCCGTTCGAAACTAAACGAGGTTTCAGACAGGGTGACCCCCTATCGTGCGATTTCTTTAATTTGATGCTGGAGAAAATTATACTAGCTGCAGAACTTAACCGCACTGGAACAATATACTATAAAAGCGTGCAATTACTGGCATATGCTGATGACATTGATATCATCGGCCTAAACACCCGCGCTGTTAGTTCTGCTTACTCCAAGCTGGAAAAAGAAGCGGTAAAGATGGGTTTGATGGTGAACGAGGACAAAACGAAGTACCTGCTGTCATCGAGCAAAGAGTCAGCGCATATGCGCCTTGGCAACCACGCTACTGTTGGCAGTCATAATTTCGAAATAGTAAAAGACTTCGTTTATTTGGGAACCAGCATCAACACTAGCAACAACATCAGCACTGAAATCCAGCGAAGAATCAATCTTGCCAATAAATGCTACTTTGGACTAGGTAGGCAATTGAAAAGTAAAGTCCTCTCTCGGCGAACGAAAATCATACTCTACAAGTCACTTATCGTACCCGTCCTGCTATATGGGGCAGAAGCATGGACCATGACAACAGCAGATGAAGCGGCTTTGGGAGTGTTCGAGAGAAAAGTTCTTCGAAAGATTTATGGACCTCTACGCGTTGGCGATGGCGAGTACCGAAGAAGATTTAATGATGAGCTGTACGAGCTATACGCAGACATCAACATAGTCCAGCGAATTAAAACGCAGCGGCTGCGCTGGCTAGGCCATGTTATGCGAATGAAAGATGATGCTCCGGCCAAGAAAGTGTTTCTATCGAAACCCGCCTATGGAAGCAGAGGTAGAGGGCGGCCCCCACTCCGTTGGAAGGACCAGGTGGAAAACGATTTAAACTCCCTTGGTTTGACCAATTGGCGCCGGTTGGCGGAGCGAAGGAGCGACTGGCGCGCCTTGTTGGACGGCCATAACCGTTTAGACGGTTAAGCGCCAATTAAGTAAGTAAGTAGTAAGTCGCTACTCACAACAGTCTAACAATTTATGTATCTACACATTAGGGGAACTAAATTCCTCATGGAAGGCTCCTCTCCTAAAACTCTACGTAACATGATCTGCGTTTTCCAATCAGGTGGGATAGCGTGGACGGAAAGAATCGTTGTCTCATAATCTACGTGAGGTGGTAGTTAATTTTTGTCTTTCCGCTCATACCATTCAGCTATATTCGGAACTAACAGCACACTTTCTTCGATCCTTCCCACCGTTCTTGCTGCCTAGCTATTGTTCGTGACCTTACGATTTTCTTGGCATCTTCAGATGGTCGGCCAATTTCAATGCCATAAAGATCGGCCATTTTACTGGAGATAAAACAAGGATCGCCTCGTGAGATACCCGTCTCGGTAAGCACATGCTATTCTAATAGATATAATACTGTGACAATTTTAGTGCAAATCCTCTTATTTGCAAGCTTCTGCTAGCCTTTAAATCACTAAACTGTTGAATAAATAACTCCACTATTCAATAATACAAAATGGCCTTTATGAAAGTTCTACACAATAACACTACTATTGCTCGCTAGATAGCGTCTTAAATCAAACTGATTGTCGCACCTCTACTGTTGCTGCTTTTATACTGTGCGGTTTCCTCGTTGACATATTTCTAGGCGCTTCCATTTCCAGAACTTACTAGTTAGTTATCAGCTATAAAATTACTCGGCTGTAACTACAGATGCATGACTTTATAGCTTCTCTCATACCCCATGCGCGTGTATATGTGACCGACACTTGCACAATCATTGCATACTTTCGGGAGTATCTCAGATATATGCATGCGGTTGTGCATTGCTTCCCTCTGCGTGTGCGTACATATGTGTAGACATAATGATTGTTTTATTGATGTGCATACAAGTCACTGCTTAGCATCGGCTTAGAGATGATATCCCTTAGTGCAGCTAATATTCATCACAATACGGTAAGTTGCTAGCATATCTTTTTGGTAGGTCATTTACGATCCGTGTCATAATGATGCTGCATATAATATTATTGAGTTAGCTATGTTGGGTAACAACTGACGGGTAGCTTTGTCTGCGCCGCCGATGTTGGGTACAATTCGCGTTTGTGCTCCATTAATTCTACAAACTTTCTCTTCCACAGTATTTTAAATACTTTTTCCTCAAAAATTTTAAATGTTTCGTTAAAATTCTTAATCAAGAGTTCAATTTTTAGGTATGCTTGTATACATATATGCATATACTTGTGTTTTTAAACTAACAATATTTAGTCCATCCATATATAAGAAAGGATGTGCATTTTTTGGTATGCAGCTTATGGACTCCGAAACCAGTCCGCCGAATTTATACAAATTGGCAGGATAGCTTGACAGCAACCCAAAAATGTTTGATGTGAAGTTTCTTTTCGGGAGGTGGACCACGGACCGACCTATTCGAACAAGTTCTATTCATACTTCGATTTGTCTGAATTTTTATATATTGGTAGCTCTTTTTATCATAAGATACATATAACTATTTTTGAATGCCAAAGAAGTATAACTTCTCACTCGCTTACATGAGTACACACACCCATTTTTTTTTTACCATACAAGAAATAAGTTTGTCGTATTTAATTTTCCACTGTTTTTACGTTACGCTTTTAAATCATCTTTTTTTCGCTGGCATGACAAATTAAAATTTTAAGTAATGTCATATCCCGCTCATATTCGTGCCAACAAAAACTGGGGACGATGCGAAATATAAATAAAAAAAAATTTACTGGTATTATTTACTTAATGTCTGTCATAATAATGTGCAGCTGTGCTGTTTTATCCATTTTATCTTTCATTATTTAATTTTTTGCGTGCTTCTGGTAATTGTTTCATTTATTAAATGCGATTTTAGTTGTTCGTCGGCCTCGAAGAGTTGAATTACTTTTGATGAATTGTGGTCACTTGATATATTTTTGTTTTTTTTTTGTTTTTGCCTACTAAGAGGCTAAATGAGCACATTTACATGTAAAAAAGAAGCTTATTATTCCTATGAGGAGTGATGGCCGCATTGTTTTCCGTCTCCATAAATTGCGAGCGATTTGTTATTCTTTTGTTATATACTATATACTTAGATTTAGCCAGTACTTTCATTAAGTTTCGCATAAGTAGTAGTTAATGAAACTAAAAAGCATGGCAGTATATAACAGAGCAAAAAATATCTAATGCTTATGAAATATTTATGCACTTCTGTACATAAAAATAGCACAAAATTAAAAAAAGCGGGCATGGCAATCAGCTGATTTTACTTGTTTTTAACCAGTCTATAGTTAAGAGCGAACACAACACTTTGCCTAATTTCATTTGCTATCTTCAAACGAGTTTTCACTAAATATTTTAAGAATTTTTTAATACATTTATTGATTACCTCCGAACTGGTGCTAAGCGGATACAGAGAGGGACAGTTGGTAGCCACACGTCGACGGCAACGATTATTTCACAACCACCCAAGACTCACACATTAATAGTCAAAGCTCACTAAACAAATTTATTTGGAAATATTTTACTTGATTATTGAAAAGGATATATTTTATATTATAAAAGAAAAATAAAAATAAAATGTTTTAAATATATTAAAGTGGTGTCCCCACATTGACAGAGTGGCCATATATGGATAGTATTTTTTTTAAACTGGTTTAAAAATCCATATCAAAGGCTTTTCTGCTGCCCCCAGCTTCTGTTTTGCCACTAGTTAACATTTTTTACGTCGATCATGTATTATATTTGTATAACTTAGAGTAAAGTTACTATTAGCTTTTTTTTTTACATCTATATACCTTTACGTTTTATATGGAGTGCTAAGCGTCAAACTTTTCTATTCTTCTGAAATTGCTGCGCATACAATTAGTACTACTAAATTTCAATACGCATTTTACTTAGATGCAACTGAAATATGTATTTATGTTTCACCTCTAAAAATGGTGTGTGTCCACTATTCATCGCAACCGATTCAGCTATATGTTATACACTATGGCCACCAGAGGTTTTTGCATGCGCTTTGCGGTACAATATGTTCTGTAGCTAGTTGCCGCTAGATGGGTCTCCTAAGCATTATCTAAGTGACGATAAGCGTTTTTTTACGCGTAAGCGTAGACGTATATATGTGTAAAAAAACAAGGCTTTTAGTGAAGTATTTGATTTTTGATTTGGGCTCTTCATGTCGGGCTTGGACCGAGGTTTCTGCTATGGGCTGCATCTGAGATAATAGATCTTATTATGAGCATCTTACGATTTTCGATCTTTGGTGTCTATGGACCATTGCAAATCAAATTTCAACTTCGTATTATAACAGTTCATCGTTTTCGAAATTTTCGTTGTGTATCTAATTTTGAATCTGAGCTGAGTTTTTTGTCGACGCTGCATCTCAAGAAAATTGTTTAAGATGTTAGTTTTTTGTATTTGTCTTCTACTTTTTTACTACCGAATAGTAATTTAAAATTATTTGCATTGCTTTTATATTGGTCCAGGATTGTGAGTACAAAGGAAGAGTTTGAAAGACTGATTTAAATAATGGAACAAAATCGATACAAGTACCTTCTCGTTTCCCTGAACACAAAATCTGTGAAATGTTGCCAATTTTTAATTGTTTGGAATAGTTTTGGCTTTTATGAAGATCATCTGTATTGGACAGAAAGTCAATGAACGCTTCATTAGTCTGTCTGAAGTTATGAATAAATCTATGTATAAACAAAATTTATAATTGTAACACATTTAACAATTAGTTAAAGAGCTTACTTACGAGGTGAAGCTAATTTAATTTTCTACCTCTGGCTAGCTCTTCATCTTACCAATCGTCAAACCACAATTTCCGCGTAGTTTGCACACAAGAAGTAGTTTTTCTTACTTATTTTATTTGACAGCGTGGAACTTTTTTTATTTGAGGCTAGAAGAAAACTAAGAAATTTAAACTTGTTGATTTTTCGAATTTCCGCTATAGGATTTTGGAAATCGATTAACATTTTAAAAGGTTAATGACGATTTTTCAACTAATAATATAAGTAAATACAACTGGTAAAACCTGTTGTTAAATGCTGCTATTTTTGTGCACACAGGTGTTTACACGTACTTATATGTATGTTGGAAGAATATGAGTAAACAATCCAATCTGCTGGGCGAGTATCACCATTTCGCAACCAAACCCAACAGCGAGCTATATTAGCAAGGATGATGGCTTTTGGAAGCATAAAAGAAGTGCAAGGCTTTCTCCACTTGAACTTTCCAACGCGGTGAGAGTCTTCCACTTATTCTTCTTCTTCTGGTAGCTATGCACAAAGCCGCTTCTGAAGGCTGTTTTGGATTTTTTCCATAAGGCGCATAATTTTATTTTTTATATGGAAGAAAATCTATATACATACCTTTCTGAAAAAAAAGTATTTAACTTGTAATTTGTTATACTAAAATTTATTGAGCTAAACAACAGAATAGGTTAGGTTGAGATTGTTTCCCGAGGGCACACCTAGGCTAGTGATATTAAGTCAGTTTGATACCACGGAAATACATCATTACATTTCCCCTTCGAACCATTTTGAGGACGTGATAAAAGCTACCAGGTCCTTGATGTCATGTTCCACAACCTGGCTCAGATTATATAGAAATGGAAAACCCAGAATGCGGTGCTGTGCTCCGTTTAGTGCCGTGCAGTTGCAGATGAGGTGAGTTACCGTTTCCTTCTCCTCATCCTCTTTACAGCTCCTGCAGCATCGACGGTAAGGCGCTCCTAAACTTTTTACATGTCTACCTATAAAGCAATAACCATTTAGTGTCCACACAAGTGTGAAAATTTTATCCCTAATTAGGTTGTACACGTGAGGAGATCTTTTAGGATCCCATTTTGGCGAGGTTTCCTTCGATGTTCCACACCCGGGAAGAATCTGCCTGGTTGTACCCAGCCTAGCGACTTCATCTGTAATGCAAAATTGTATCTGTTTAGTATACTAGAGTGTCCTGTGGTCTTGTTGTGCGAACGAGACAACTCCCTTAGGCGCAAGGCTGACGTTTCCGCCGCTCGGTAAGCAGCTAGATCCAATAGGAGGATGTCAAAAAAAATGCATATTCAAAAAAAATTATAAATAATATGTTCGAAAAAATTATGAAGACTTCTCAAATTCTCGAAAGCATTGTTTACTATATAGTTTGATAGGTTGAATAAAGGTTATGCAGCGACTTGATTAGAAGGCAGTAAAAGAAGGCAGTCGAATGGAGTGGAATGAAGAACAGCAGGAAGAACAGAGTTGCATTGCTTCAATATACCTTCAACATTAGTATCAATATTACAGATAAAATTAAAAAAACCCTAAATAATTTAATATAAGTAAAAATGTTCTCTTCACTGCTGCAAATAAGGTGACCCATATGCTATATATTCTAAAATTACCAAAGTTACTTAACCTTAGCCGGCGAAGAATTGTTTCAACAACAACATCAAGCCCTTTGAGCATAATGTGAGCTAGGTCGTATATATTTCGTCGTTATTACCCGTAATTTCAGCAAAAATTAACCACCGTTGGCACTATTTAAAGAAAAATAACGATTGGTTTTATACTAAATCTGCAGTCCGGAGCAAGCAAAAGGAGGTATGGTTCATTCCTCCAAAAGGTGTAGCTCAGATAAAAACTAGATTTAAATGAAGGAAATCACTTGTGAAGCAGATAAACCATTTCTCTAGGTATCCTATTTTATTACCCCTTTTAGGTTTATCAAAGACAAAATAAATATTTACAGCTAAGCAGTCAGTTGAAATTTATTCACATATTAGCATTGCTTTTTTTTACATATTTATGTTATGCACTTAAACTTTATATGGACTGCTTAGTGCATTAATTTATCCACACCTTTGAAATTGTTGCGCAGGAAATTATTATCTCTACACTATAATCCACTTCTTTGAGCGAGAATTGTGTTTGTCCACGATTCATCGCAAACCGATTCATCTATAGTGTATACATTATGACCAACGGAGGTGCGTGTCTCCACTATTAAGTACAACCAATTTGTAGCGAGTTATTTAACCACTGCAGCGAGTTTTCAATAATTTCAGCTAGATGGGTTTCCTAAACATTACCTAAAGCTGGAGACATTGGTGCTTTATCGGTAACCGTATCGGTAACCTTTTCACAGCTGATTCGATCAACCTTATGAGAATCAATGCAATCGATTATTGGTGCCGCTAAGGTCGTAACCGTATCATAGCCAACCAATTGGGTTTTGGTTTACCGTCGTAATGATAAACAGCTGATTACGTTAGGGATACGGATACAGCGATACGACATACGGCACCAATGACTCCGGCTTAAGTGATGATAAGCGCCTTTTTTTACCCGCAAATGAAGATGTATATACATTTGAGGTTTTCTATTTGTTTTTGTTTTTTATTGAATATACAAGTTATGTTAGGGAGTTTTGAAAAATTTACTTCAAATTTTACTTCATCTGAAATCGGACTTACATAGGCAGGTGGTTTTGCAGTCTCACCCGTCACTTCTATAAAATAGTAATTTTTGGTGTAAATTACACACCACCTTCATAAACTTCGTATCAAATTAGTATTCGCCGTTAAGTGAAAAAATTTCAAATCTTCTATAATTACTGCTTTAAGAAAAATAACTAAAAATTTGAGTCAAAGTGGAGTCAAAATGTCCCACCCCTCACTATGGAATACCCCATATATATAATTGTAATATTGGGAGAGAAGCTCGGCTTAAAATCTCTCCGGAGAATGAGGTTCCTTAAATTTATTTATTTACATACATATATATCGGTGAACTCCTATCGGCATGTGGGACACAAAGCTGTTTTACACCACACCAATACAGGTATAGGTGCTACGCTAAGGCCACCTGTCTCCGCGCTCTGTATTATGACTAAAAAGGTATGAAAATAACTAAGAGATATTTCGAACCTTGGCATAGACTTAATTATTAAATGTGACAAAGGGCTAAATTTCCACCATGCATTCAGTATTGTTGCGGCCCCTTACTTGCGGGTATATTTATTTACATATTTTACAAGCACACTTTAATTCAATGCTTTATTTATATCCTACCTACCTTCACTATTTCGCTCCAAATATATTTTGTCCGCATTTGAACCAAGTTTTTGCATATTATTTCCCTCCGTGCCGCTGTTACCAGTCAGCAATCCACCATTATCCATCACAGTTACGCCATGTTTTATAACCTCTGTGTATTTGCTGCTAATATCGACACCACCACTACCACCACTTCCTTTACCCTCCAGCACATCACCATTTGCATTTTTCTTTTGTAAATGATTTTTATAATTCCCCACAGCATCATCCGTACCAAGCACCACATCTGTGCCACCTGCCAACGTAGTAGTCGTCGTCATTGTAGTTTGATGACCATCCATGCCGGGAGATATCTGACCTACACCATCAAGATGATGATGATGGTGTCGACGATGTATGGGAGACATTGCTTTAAAACGTTTATAAATACAGCAGGTGATAAGTCCTAGCAATGCCGAGACACTAAGTAAACCTAGAGCCATAAGAGCAATCGCAGCAGCTAAATTGTCTTTAAGCAGTAAATCGCGTGAGCCTGGACGCTGTAGTAACAAACTCATTTGCACCGCATCTTTGCCACCTGCATTTTCTGCAGTGCATGTGTACACGCCTTCGTCACTCTTCTCGGCATTCGTAATTGTCAGGCGCGATACAAAAAGATCGCGGCCAAACTCTTTCTCTTTCGTTTGCTCATCGCGCAACAGCTGAATGTGTACGCGTTGCGCTTGACCACTGCCACAGCAACTTATACCGCTAGAGCTGCCTGTAGTCACTGTGTTCGCAGCGGAGGCTATGCCAGCGCTGCCAATACTGCTGGTCGATGCGCGATATTGTTGTTTATTGTAATCCCATGCGATGAGCGTATTCGGTGAAGCATGTACGCGGCATACTAACGTTACATTCTCTTTTGACGTATTTATGGAAGTACCACGCGCTGGAAAAATAATACGCGGCTTACAAGCGAAGGCCTCCGGTTGATCCTCCACCCAAAGCATACCGCGCAAATGCACTGGGTAGTAGCAGGCCGTAGGTGGCGTATACAAATTACGTTTCAATACAAAGTCACGGAATATTTGCAGCTCACAAGTACAGTTCCACGGATTCGAATCGAGCGAGAGAGCTGTCAAACGCTTGAGCGTTTCAAATGACTCCTTATGCAGAAAACTCAAACGATTGCCATCTAAATAGATTTGTGAGAGTAGCGGTACATTGCCGAATGCTTGCTGACCGATGCGCATCAAACGATTATGCTTCAGCTCAACCTTGTGCAAGTACTTAAGATTCTGGAAGACACCATCAGCGAGCGTTTCCAATAGATTACCATTTAGTACAATTGCGCGCACTTTTATGAGGCGCGAAAATACATTGGCCTGCAGCGCACGCAGTAAATTGTTAGAAAAGTCCACCTCTATGAGTATCTCGAGTTGTGTAAAAGTGCGCGGATCAATCTGTTGCAGTGACGCATTGCGCACGAAAAGTTTATGCAGATTATGTAAGTCAGCGTTAAGGAAAGCGTTTTGTTCGAGTATAGCAATACGATTGAATGATAGATCGAGCACTTGTACCTCGTTGTTCAAATTTTCAGGCACGGCATTTAGCGTCAGATTTTTACAATCAGCAGTTTTTTTGCCCGATTGCCATTTGCAGAGGCAATCACCACAATCCATGAGCCAATCGGCTTGCGCTTGTGGTGGCATTGCGCTACAAAGAAAAAGCAGTAAAATAAAGTGCGGCGCTATGTGGAGTTTTGTCACGGACGTATACGCAGAGCTACTTCTGCGAGTCGTGTTTAAGTCGTTGTATGCTGTTGATTTGAGAACTCTGCTCTTTCGTTTTTGTATCAAATCAGCTTCGAGTTGATAGTCGCGCTCACACGTGTTGCTCTTTTCACCACTACTTCTCTGTTGTTCAAGCTCACGCTCGTTGTGTTCTTCTTCCTGTTCTTTACTCACGCACCGCTCGTTGGTATTTTCTACTCGCTGCTTGATTTTTATTGTTTTGTTATCGTTCTCGTAATTTTTATAGCTGTTGCTCCAGTTTTCTTGTTGTTGCTGTTGTTTTTGCTTTCGTTTTTGGCGTTTATTGCCTTGCAAACGCATGTTTCCTCTGCTTGCACATTCGTTTCAATTTCACACACACACAAGCTCAGCAGAAATACTTGGTACAAGCGGTTCGCATTTTCAACAACAACAACATTTTACTAGCTCAGCTGGCGTATACGTGCGGCAAAAAAAATGATAGAAAATGCGTGCCACAGGTATGATATCATTGTTTGCTCCTAAGTCAAGAAGGCGTGGTTGACTTTATTTTTTGCCTTAAAGGGTTTTTGTAGTCGGTCCTTTGTTGAATTAGAGCTGATGTTATCTGCATTTGTTTTATGCTTCTGTATATTTACCGCTTTTAATTAACTTTTTGTTGGGGTTAGTAAAACCATTATTCCAAGAACTAAAACTTTAATCAGTCGATATTTAAGATTAGCTGTTTTGCATAATATTTGGTCTTTCTCGCCATCATTACAACTCTTTAATCAAATGTACAGTTTCTGAAAATAAATTAAGAGTAATAGGAAATTTATTTATAATTAGTTTTAGGGGGAGGATTCGGAAGCGTGTCAGTGAACCCATTTTTACTAATTTGTATTCTAAATTATATCGTATATGAGTACACTTGCGAGTAAAAAATAGCAAACAAGATATCTTTGATGAAATTTCCATTATATCATCGAAGAAATTCAAAAGTTAAAAATTTACTGAAAAGCGCCTTTTCGCATTTAAAAGCCTAAATATCTGAAAAACTCGAGCAACCCAGATTGGTGTTGAAAATGGGTGACACCGAACGATAAATCCGCATACTTTTTCGATATCGCATATTTCGATAATTTTTTACTAAGACCGATAAGGTGAAGATACTTAAAAGCGGATGGGCTATATAACAAGACTGGCCTTTACTCGCGGCCCCGTCCGCAAGGAGAAATTTAAATATATGGGCTATTCGCGTTAGCCTGCTTATCAAGTTATCTGTTTAAAATTTTGTTTTCTGTCTAATGCATTTTATTTTTTTAATTGAGTAAAAAAAAGAACTAAATGAGCTGATAACCTGAAAGGATCCAAAATGATCCCGAAATTATCCAGAAAAAGCTACGAAATTACCCCCACGCTATCGCGGACGGATACCGAAAACCATCCAGAAATGCCCCGAAAAGGTCTCCAAAAGTTCCCGGAATAGTCCCAAAAAAACCAGAAATGACAACGACACGATTCTAGACGTATCCAGAGAACCACACAGAAATGATGCCTCAAGGTGTGCCAAAATGATCCCGAAAAGGTTCCGAAATGACCATATCTGGCTCCCGGGCGGATCTCAAAAACCATCCAGAAAATATCCAGGAAGGGTCCCTAAATTATCCCGACATACTCCAGAAAAAGTTCCGAAATGGCTCCGAGGGGATCCACGACGGATCGCGAAAACCATACAGAAATGAACCCGGAAGGGTCCCAAAATGATCCCGAAATAGTCCGGAAATGACCCAAATGGGATCCCGCACAGATCCAGAAATGATCCCGGAAGGGTCCAAAAACTATCCCGGAAAAGTAACAAAAAATCCCGAAATGGCTCCTACGGCATCCCGGACGGATCCAGAAATGATCTCGGAAGGGTCCCCAAATGATCCCAAAATGGTCTCGAAATGACCCTGATGGATCCGGCAAACCATCAAGAAATTATGCCGGAAGGGTCCCCAAATGATCCCGAAATATAACAGAAAAAGTCACGAAACGACCCCTAGAGGATCCCCAAATGATCCCGTATTAGCCCCGAAAAGGTCCCGAAATAACCCCGACGGGATCCCGGACAAATCCCGAAAACCATCCAGAAATGATCCCGGAAGGGTCTCCATATGAGGTGAAGCTAATTATAAAACCATGTTAAAAAGGCAGCAGGCGCAGGAGCGAATGACAACTTACATAGAAACTTACAGTTAAAGTTAATAAAAGCGTGCTAATAAAAACAATTGAAGGAGGGCGGATGGCGGGGGTAAAAGGAGAGGACCACTGATCGTTCCTCCAAAATTGTTTAGATCTCGATCTGTATGTGCCAGATACCAAAAACTATTGATTTAGGAGAAAATTTATATTGAGTTATAACAATTTATAGATTTTACACCAGAGTGGGGATAAAGGGGGGAAGGGGCGGAAGGTGTCACTGCTTACTTTGTAAGCCCTCGACTTATTTGACTCCTTGAGTCGGTGATATTGGTGAAGGCCAGTATACGTAAAATTATAATGTGTAAAAATTATTAAAAAGTAATTGCTCGAAGAGGTCGTGGGACCCCCACCCCTCTTTCCATGTGCAAAAAAAATTTCGCTAGTAGACTAATGTCTGTGTCCCATATTTCATCAAAATCCGTGAAGCCATTCTGGCGTGATTCAGTCGCAAAGACGAAAAAATATAATAATTAAATTATAACTGATCCTAGGGGGCGGCGACCACGCCCCTTTTCAAAAATATATAGCTAGTAGATCCTTCTAGACTATTGGCTATATGTGTGCAAAATTTCATCCAAATCGGTCCAGCCGTTCTTGCGTGATTGAGTCACAAAGACAAACGTCTGGACAAACATCCAAACATCCAAACATCTAAACATCCAAACATCCAAACTTTCCCATTTATAATATACTAGCCTTTACCCGCGGCGCCGTCCGCAAGGAGAAAATTAAATATATGGGATATTCACGTTAGCCTGCTTATCAAGTTATCTGTTTAAAAAGATGTTTCTGTCCAATACATTTTATTTTTGTAATTGAGTAAAAAAAGAACTAAATGAGCTGATAACCTGACAGGATCCCCTAATGATCCCGAAATTATCCAGAAAAATCCACGAAATGACCCCGACGCTATCGCGGACAGATCCCGAAAACCATTAGAAATGCCACGGAAGGGTCTCCAAAAGTTCCCGGAATAGTCCCAAAAAACCCGAAATGACAACGACACGATTCTAGACTTATCCAGAGAATCGCAAAGAAATGATGCCTGAAGGGTACCAAAATGATCCCGAAATAGTCCCGAAAAAGTTCCGAAATGACCCTGACGGGCTCCCGGACGGTTCTCAAAAACCATCCAGAAAATATCCAGGAAGGGTCCTTAGGGGATCCACGACGGATCGCGAAAACCATACAGAAATGATTCCGGAAGGGTCCCAAAATGATCCCGTATTAGTCCCGAAAAAGTCCTGAAATGACCCCGACGGGATCCCAGACGGATTCCGAAAACTATCCAGAAATGATGCCGGAAAGGTCCTCAAATGATCCCCTAATAGTCCCGAAATGACCCTGACGGGATCTCGAACGGACTCCTAAATGACCCTGACGGGATCCCGGACAGATCTCGAAATCCATCCAGAAATGATCTTGGAAACCCAAAATAATCCCGAAACAATATCTGAAAAGTCCAGAAATTACCCCGACAGGATCCCTCACGGATCCCAAAAACTATCCAGAAATGATGCCGGAATGTCCTCAAAAGATCCCCTAATAGTCCCGAAATGACCGAAAACCATCCAGAAATTATGCCGGAAGGGACCCCAAATGATCCCGAATACCATACAGAAATGATGCCGGAAAATACCCCAAATAGTCCCAAAAAAGTTCCGAAATGACCCGGAAGGGATCCCGGACGGATCCCGAAAACCATCCAGAAATTATGCCGAAAGCGTCCCAAATGATCCCGTATTCGTCGAGAAAAATTCCCGAAATGACCCCGACGGAATCCCGGACGGATCCTCAAAACCATATAGAAATGATGCCGGAAGGTACCCCAAAGGATCCCGAAATAATTCCGTAATGAGCCTGACGGGATCCCGGACGGATCCCGAAAACCATCTAGAAATGATGCCGGAAGGTACCCCAAATGATCCCGAAATAGTCCCGAAATGACCCCGACGGGATCCCGGACGGATCCCGAAAACGATACAGAAATGATGCCGAAAGCGTCCCCAAATGATCCCGTATTAGTCGAGAAAAAGTCCCGAAATGACCCCGACTGGTTCCCGGACGGATCCCGAAAAGCATCCAGATATGATGCCGAAAGGGTCCCCAAATGATCCCGTATAAGTCGAGAAAAAGTCCCGAAATGACCAAGACGGGATCCCGGACGGATCCCGAAAACCATCCAGAAATGATGCCGAAAGCGTCCCCAAATGATCCCGTATTAGTCGAGAAAAAGTCCCGAAATGACCCCAAAGGGTTCCCGGACGGATCCCGAAAAGCATCCAGATAAGATGCCGAAAGGGTCGCCAAATGATCCCGTATTAGTCGAGAAAAAGTCCCGAAATGACCAAGACGGGATCCCGGACGGATCCCGAAAACCATCCAGAAATGATGCAGAAAGCGTCCCCAAATGATCCCGTATTAGTCGAGAAAAAGTCCCGAAATGACCCCGACGGGATCCCGGACGGATCCCGAAAACCATCTGGAAATGATGCCGGAAGGTACCCCAAATGATCCCGAAATAGTCCCGAAATGATCCCGACGGGATCCCGGACGGATCCCGAAAACCATCCAGAAATGATGCCGAAAGCGTCCCCAAATGATCCCGTATTAGTCGAGAAAAAGTCCCGAAATGACCCCGACGGGTTCCGGACGGATCCCGAAAACCATCGAGAAATGATGCCGAAAGGGTCCCCAAATGATCCCGTATAAGTCGAGAAAAAGTCCCGAAATGACCAAGACGGGATCCCGGACGGATCTCTAAAACCATCTAGCAATGATGCCGGAAGCTACCCCAAATGATCCCGTATTAGTCGAGAAAAAGTCCAGAAATGACCCCGACGGGATCCCTGATGGATCCCGAAAATCATCTAGAAATGATGCCGCAAGGTACCTCAAAGGAACCCGTATTAGTCGAGAAAAAGTCCCAAAATGACCCTGAAGGGATCCCGAACGGATCCCGAAAACCACACAGAAATGATGCCGAAAAGGTCCCCAAATGATCCCGTATTAGTCGAGAAAAAGTCCCGAAATGACCCCGACGGGATCCCGGACGGATCCCGAAAACCATTTAGAAATGATGCCGAAAGGGTGCCCAAATGATCACGTATTAGTCGAGAAAGGGCCCCGAAATGACCCTGACGGGATCCGGACGGAACCCGAAAACCATCCAGAAATGATGCCGAAAGGGTCCTCAAATGATCCCGTATCAGTCGAGAAAAAGTCCAGAAATGACCCCGACGAGAACCGGACGGATCCCGAAAACCATCCAGAAATGATGCCGAAAGGCTCCCCAAATGATCCCGTCTTAGTCGAGAAAAAGTTCCGAAATGACCCCGACGGGATCCCGGATGGATCCCGAAAACCGTCCAGAAATAATGCCGGAAGGGTCCCCAAATGATCGCGAAATAGTCCCGAAATGATCCCGGAATAGTCCCGAAAATGTCCCAAAATAATCCCGACGGAATCCCGGACGGATCCCGAAAACTATACACAAATGTTCCCGGAAGGGTCCCAAAATAATCCCGGAATAGTCCCGAAAAGGTCCAGAAATGACCCCGGCGGGATCGCGGACGGATCCCGAAAACCATCCAGAAATGATCCCTGAAGGGTCTCGAGATGACCCAAACGGGATTACAAATAGGGTGAAGATAATTATAAAACCATGTTAATAAGGCAACAGGCGCGTTGGAGCGAATGAAGAGTTACAAAGAAACATACAGGTAAAGCTAATAAAAGCGTGCTAATAAAAGCAATTGAAGGAGGGCGGATGGCGGGAGGAGGAGAGTACCACTGATCGTTTTTCCAAAATTGTTTAGATCTCGATCTGTATGAGCCAGATAAGAAAAATAATGATTTTAGGACAAAATTTACATTGAGTTATAACAATTTATAGATTTTGCACGAGGGGGGAAAGGGGGGGGGGGGGTGTATCACTGCTCACTTTGTAAGCCCTCGACTTATTTCACCCATTGAGTTTGTAATATTGGTGAAGGTCAGTATACGTAAAGTTATAATGTGTAAAAATTGTTAAAAAGTAATTATTCGAAGGGGTCGTGGGACCCCCTTCCCCCTTTCCATGTTCGAAAAAAATTTCGCCAGTAGCCTATTATCTCTGTCCCAAATTTCATCAAAATCCGTGAAGCCGTTCTGGCGTGATTCAATCGCAAAGACAAAAAAATATAATAATTAAATTATAGCTTTTCCTAGGGGGCGGAGACCACGCCCCTTTTGAAAAATATATAGCTAGTAGATCCTTCTAGACTATTGGCTATATGCATGCCAAATTTCATACAAATCCGTCCAGCCCTTCTTGCGTGATTGACTCACAAAGACAAACGTCTGGACAAACATCCAAACATCCAAACATCCAAACATCCAAACATCTAAACATCCAAACATCCAAACTTTGCCATTTATAATATATATTAGATATTAGATTAGATTTATAAACTTTGCTGTAAAATTTTGGAAAATGGGCGGGGCAGCGCTCACATTTAGAAGAAACATATAAAACTTTGCCAGCCGTAAATCGAAAGGTGTTGAAGACAGTTTCTTGTAAAAATTTACGAAATCGGTTGAAAATCCCACATTTTATATCAAGTCTGTTTTTGTTGTTGTTGTTGTAGTGATAAAGACAATCCCCGAAGGCCTTGTGTAGTGTTATCGATGTTGATAATCCCTTTCCAGATGCAGATCCGGTATGTTCCGGTAACAAGCACCATTACGGTACTAGACCGACCATCTCGGTAACATCTCGGTATGACCACATAAAACCTTCTAGGCCATACCGCCCTCCCATCCCCTAGATCCGTGAGAAACATGGGGTCACCAGAACCCCGGCTGTTAAAGAAGAGGGATTCGCCACGGGCAGGTGAGGTTGACAATTGGATTACAGAAGCTATATATTGCGCCGGAAACCCCTTGAATCAATTTGGTATATTAGTCGCCTCTTACGACAGGCATGCCTGCCGCGGGTATATTCAAAACTTTCTAACCTGCTGTAGAGAATACCAAGGCTATCGCCTGTTCTTCTGACATTCTGTTAACATAATAACTTGAGCAGAAAAAGAGATTTCCTTAGCAAATTAAGTACGAGGGCCTATCTTAATGTTTTGATAAAGGTCGAAATCGGATAATATTCACGTCTCCTTTTTCGATGTTGAACATTTCGAAAAATTAAAACAATTGGAAATGCATCAGCAAATATGGGTTAAGTGATGAGATTGATTTTATTTTATAATACATAAAAGAAATTTTGTAACATTTTGAAACATGGGCGCGGCGCAAAGCATTTTATAAAAAAGTCGTTCAAAAAGATACCAATTTTAAAGAGACTCGGAAAAATATTTTTGGATTTTGGTTGGACAGCAGTTTTTAGTCTGATGATAATTGCTTACGTATTGTAGTATAATAAATATTATAAGTAAGATTGAACTAGCCAGTCCGTGAGGACCCCACATAGACTAAATGAGTTCATAAAGTTACCAGGAATTTGTTTAAAGATCCAACGGAAAACCGTATCAAAAAATAGGAGCTATGTTATAAAATAACTCCGTTCTTTTGGCATGATGGTGCACGCCTTTCTTGCTTGGTTGATCATGTACAACCTTCGCCTTCTCATAGTCTTTTACAATCTAATTGGGACGTCTATCTAGTTCAGTTGGTCTATCATTCCCATCTATATTCATATGCCGTGGCACCCAGTAAACATATATGGTTTCTGTTAAAGATTTCATATCATTTAATCTTAGTGATATTTGATCTGCGTATATTCCTGATTTTTTAAAGAGATTTGAGATTACCATCTTTTTTTCATGTTTTAGGAGCCAGCCACTTTTTCGTTAAGGTAACTATCACCAAGTGATTACATCAAAGGAATTTAAATCGTTCTCCATCTGTGCCTTTCATCAGAGTGGAAGTCGCTCCATTCGTGTGCTTCCGTAGGCGGGTTCCGATAAAAAATACGTTGCTAGCCGGATCATTATCTTTTGTTCGCATAACACGGCTTCTAATCGCTGGAATTTATTAATGTCTTCTGAGGTGTCTCTTGGAGTGTTCGAGAGAAAAGTTCTCCGGAAGGAAAGATTTATGGTCCTGTGCGTGATTCCAATGGCGAGTACCACCGGAGGAGGTTTAATAACGAGCTTTAAGAGTTTATGCAGATGTGACGATAGTACAGCGAATAAGAACTCAAAAGCTTCGCTAGCTAGGCCATGTTATGCGAATGAAAGGAGACGCTCCGGCCAAGAAAGTATATCAGTCGACACCGCAGAGTAAGCGGTAAACCTCCTAAGACTGTATTGGGGGACGCAGGTGGAGAAAGACTTGTGCTCCTTGGTGCTCCCAACTGATAATATTGATGCCTGCGTAAAGCTCGTCCAGCTCATCATTACATCTTCTTTGGTTTTCGCCGTCGCCAATGCATAGAGGCTCGTTAATCTTTCGAGTAACTTTTCTCTCGAACACTCTCAAAGCCGCCACATAAGATAATGTCATGGTCTATCCCTCTGCATCATATACCAAGACAAAGACGATAAGTGACTTGTAGAACATAATTTTCGTTTGCCGAGAGAGAACTTTACTTTCCAATTGCCTATTCATTTATTGGCAAAAATGATTTTTCGCTGGATTTCCAAGCTTATGCTCGCTCCCAAATAAACTAGTCTGTTATTATTTCGAAATTATGGCCGCTAACAGTGGCGTGGTTTCCAACGCGCCAACGGGCTGAGTCCTTGCTCGGTGACAGCAAGTACTTTGTTTCGTCCTCATTTACCATCAAAATCATCTTTTTCTCTTCTTTTTCAGTTTGAAGTGCGCAGAACCTACAGCGCGGGTGTTCAGGTCAACGATATCATTGTCGTCAGAATATGCTAGTAATTACAAGCTTTTATAAAATATTGTTGCAGAGCTTTTAAGCCTAAAGAGAGCGGTTTCCGAATTTTCTTCAGCAACAAATTAAAAAAATAGCACGATAAGGGGTCACCCTGTCTGAAACCTCAGTTAGCCTTCAGCGGCTCGGAAAGATCCTTTCCAGTTCTGACTGAGCTGATGGTGTTCGCCAACATTATTTCACACAGCCGTATACGTTTTGCGGGAAAACTAAACTTAGACAAAGCGGCATATAGGCAGCTCCGTTTCGTCCTGTCGAAGACTGCTTTAAAAGGAGCTGATGTTTATAAATTCTTCTTTCGCGGGTTGTTGTCAAGATTTTTCTCATTGGTCTGGTCTGGTCTACTCGATGGTAGATTTATAAGGTCTGAAGCCTGACTAATAACTTCCACTCAGCGCCGTTTCACCGTGAGCTTCAATCTTTGGTACAATACGCTTAACAGGACCGTATACGCGATGCTAAGAAGGCTGATTCCATGTCCACTTTTCCGACTAGATTTTTTTATAAATGTGATGCATGCTCCGTACTAACTCGTCATTACCGAATTTTAGTAGCTCCGCAGGCAGTTCGGTAACGCCCTCGCCCTTTAAGTATTGCTTATTAAAAATCATTGTAGGCTTTGAAAATGCAGATCACACTTGCTTTCAAAGCCGACTTTCGGAACATTTAGTGAATTTTTTTTATGGAGCATACGAAGCATAATAACGCTAATTCAGAATTAAGGCCGCTCATAGCTTAAATAGTCTATATAAAATAACTTTAAAACACTTTTGCAGCGGAAAATATGCAGTTTTATAAAATATTTGAGAGCTCGTAAATTAAGCACGTTTCCATGGTATCAAACGCCTAGTTTTGCAAAATTAACTAAAACAAATAAAACTCCACGCGCCAGAGGATATTTGTTTACAGACAGCTATTTACTACTTGTTACCAAGTCGCTGTTGCATAACAATAATAACAAACGCAAAGCTGATATGCCAACTAAAATTCCTATGTAGTACACTGCCACCAAGCAGACAGGCCATGGCGTATGAGCAACCAAGAAACTAAAAGAGACAACCGCCCGGCACAGCACACACCTTCAACCAGCTTAAATATAATTAAAAAAAAACAAGTAAGGAAGGTTAAGTTCGGGTGTAACCGAACATTACATACTCAGTTGAGAGCTGTGGAGACAACATAAGGGAAAATAACCATGTAGGAAAATGAACCGAGGGAAACCCTGGAATGTGTTTGTATGACATGTGTATCAAATGAAAGGCATTAAAGAGTATTTTATGAGGGAGTGGGCCATAGTTCTATATGTGGACGCCATTTAGGGATATAGCCATAAAGGTGGACCAGGGGTGACTCTAGACTTTGTTTGTACAATATGGGTATCAAATGAAAGGTGTTAATAAGTATTTTTAAAAGGGAGTGGGCCTTCGTTCTATATATGCTCGCCTTTTCGAGATATCGCCATAAAGGTGGACCAGGGGTGACTTTAGAATATGTTTGTATGATATGGGTATCAAATTAAAGGTATTAATGAGAGTTTTAAAAGGAAGTGATGGTAGTTGTATATGTGAAGGCGTTTTCCAGATATCGACCAAAATGTGGACCAGGGTGACCCAGAAAATCATCTGTTGGATACCGCTAATTTATTTATATATGTAATACCTGCCAAGATTTTAAGGGTTTTTTATTTCGCCCTGCAGAACTTTTTCATCTACTTAATATGGTAGGTGTCACAACCATTTTATAAAGTTTTTTCTAAAGTTATATTTCGCGTCAATAAAACAATCCAATTACCTTACCATGTTTCATCCCTTTTTTCGTATTTGGTATAGAATTATGGCATTTTGTCATTTTTCGTAATTTTCGATATCGAAAAAGTGGGCGTGGTCATAGTCGGATTTCGTTCATTTTTCATACCAAGATAAAGTGAGTTCAAGTAAGCACGTGAACTAAGTTCATTACAGATATGTCTATGTTTGCTCAAGTTATCGTGTTAACGGCCATGCAGAAGGACAGACGGACGACTGTGTATAAAAACTGGGCGTGGCATCAACCGATTTCGCCCGTTTTCACAGAAAACAGTTAACGTCATAAAATCTATGCCGCTACCAAATTTCAAAAGGATTGGTTAATTTTTGTTCGACTTATGGCGTTAAAAGTATCCTAGACAAATTGAATGAAAAAGGGCGGAGCCACGCCCATTTTGAAATTTTCTTTTAGTTTTGTATTTTGTTGCACCACATCATTACTGGAGTTGAATGTTGACATAATTTACTTATATACTGTAAAGATATTAAATTTTTTGTTAAAATTTTATTTAAAAAAATTTTTTTTTTAAAAGTGGGCGTGGTCCTTCTGCGATTTTGCTAATTTTTATCAAGCATACATATAATAATAGGAGTAACGCTACTGCCAAATTTCGTCATGATATCTTCAACGACTGCCAAATTACAGCTTGCAAAATTATTAAATTACCTTCTTTTAAAAGTGGGCGGTGCCACGCCCATTGTCCAAAATTTTACTAGTTTTCTATTCTGCGTCACAAGTTCAACTCATCTAGCTTTATCTGTCTTTTGTAATGAAGTATCGCACTTTTTCGGTTTTTCGAAATTTTCGATATTGAAAAAGTGGGCGTGATTATAGTCCGATATCGTTCATTTTAAATAGCGATCTGAGATGAGTGCTCAGGAATACATACCAAATTTCATCAAGATACCTCAAAATTTACTCAAGTTATCGTGTTAACGGACGGACGGACATGGCTCAATCAAATTTTTTTTCGATCCTGATTATTTTGATATATGGAAGTCTATATCTATCTCAATTCCTTTATATATGTACAACCAACCGTTATCCAATCAAACTTAATATACTCTGTGAGCTCTGCTCAACTGAGTATAAAAACAAAATACTTCAAATGTGGGTTAGTGGTGAAGCGCAGTCAAGCTTATAAATGGACAAATATAAACAAAGCAAAAGGAGTGGAGAAAGATACAACAACAAAAGTTGCAAGAAAACTTAAACGAGAAATGCAGCAAAAGTTGCTGAGGTACGAAAAACAAAAATAGTTTGCCAGATAAATACGAATAGAGCGACTAGTTGTGGCTTTCGCGTGTATGTTTTTATCTCTACGACGCATTGCTGGTAAACCTAACTTTAGCAATTACAACAAAAACAAAAGCAGTTCACATACATACATATTTAGCTGTGATGAGGAAATGTTCCCTGCAAAAAATATTGCAACTAATCCCTAAAGAGAGCGGTTTCCTATTGATCTATTTTGCCTACATTGGGGCATAATTGATCCCCTCTAGTTCCCTTTGGATACAGTTGGGATTAGTCAGGTTGAAATCTATGCAGCCCATTTTTAGGAACATAAAAAAACGGCAATGTAGTGAGTTAAAAAAAAAGGTTATTGGTGATTGAAAAGGGAAGCGAGATGGCTTTTCAGGAAGAAAAAAGCAAAGGCAGAAAGGCGTGAGTGCGAGGAGCTTTCCTTTGAATGGATGCAATCGATGATGATGGAACAAATATCCTCCACCCGATTATGACGAAGTCAGAAAAGCAATAACCAGGCGCATGCATCAGCTTCTTCGGACGAGTGCATGCTGACGATGGAATTCTAAGTGTTCTTTGCCCAGTCCACAAGAAAGGGGATACTACAAACTGCGCCAAGAAAAGGGATTAGGCTCGCCAGTAGCGAAGGCGTTCAAAACCGACCTGCTCCCTCATTTCACTGCGAGCCTTCTCTTAGCTACCCATCAGCATAGCTTCCGCAAAATGCATAGCATTTCCACGATGCTTGTTGCACCTGACCTGTCAAAAGCTTTTGACACAGTCAACCCCAGCAATCTACTCCAAGTATAGAGGGTTCACCCCTTCTCTCTAGTGTTATATACCCATTTTTGTTAAATAACGTCATATGCAAGCTGTCTTCACTACCAGAAGAAGCTACTATCCTTTTTTATGCCGACGACGGCACGATAATGGCAGCAGGACATGGTCCTTAAACAGACCAATTATTGTCTCAAATAAATTACTATATCCCCAGCCTTTCTGGTTTCTTTACCTCGTGCGAGCTGGTACTATCACCGAACAAATCCACTGCTCCTCCGTTTACGAGGTGGAATGAACAAATGACACAATTATTGGACATCCACGTCGATGCCTACAGACGGTCAGTAATCCAAAATTCTCAGCGTTAACGCTCGATAAACTCTTACTTCCAAGGCGCATGCCTGCGAAATTTTATCTAAAGTACAACGCTGCAGCGAAATTCTCAAGTTGCTTTTCTCGAAAAAATAAAGAAACGCTGCTAACAACTTTGAAACCGATTGGCCGGCCACTTACAAACACACACTGGAAAAGGCTGCAGGCCTGCCAAAATGCTACACACAGAACTGCCACGGGATGTATTTTTATGATCCCTGAATATCATCCACATAGTAAGACAAAAGAGCAGAACGAAATGCTGAATGGACAGTTTTTAGTAAATTGTCACAAATATGAACACCACAAAAAACAACTGCTTGGGCTAGCCCCACCTCCCGGAGGGATAAGGAAACATCTCCGTTAGCTCTATGATGAGATCTGGCATCTGCATATGGAGCTGTTTGAGCCAGATAAGCATAAGGAGGTCCTAAGCATCCAATTTACGTCGTGCTCCTCTTGATTTTTCCTACAAATTGGCTTGACGGGACCTATTTGTTTTATGCCGACTCCGAACGGCATATCCAAGGCAGACTAGTTTTCAATAAGAGCTTTTCATGGCAGAAATACACTCGGAGTGCTTGCCAAACACTGCCGAGGGGCGACCCCGCTTAGAAAAATTTTCTTCTAATAGAAAAAACTTTTTTCTACAATTTTGCTGTTGCCTTGCCCGGGGCGTGAACCTAGGATCTATGGTGTGGATGGTGTAGAACGCTACCATCACCCAACTGCGGGGGCCAAGTGAGCATCAACGGTCTAATGAATATTTGTAAAATTTGCTCTTTCACCTATTCAAAGTTATCCAAAATCTTTGAAATGCAGCTCTCGAGCTTAATACAAACAGTATTTCAATACAAAATTCTACATTAAATCCGTAAAACTTTAACAAAGAACTAAATAATATTATAGAGTGTAATGGTTCAGTGATTTTTATTTGTTATGAGAAAACTTTTGTTTTAGTACGGACAGTCATTTGGTTTAGTGTGATTCAAAAAATTTGGTACGAAAGATTCTAAAATCTGTGACATTTGACCATTCTTGCAAAAGCTCTCCTGCTCATTGGCCAGCTGAACTCATCACTCCTAAAGGAAATTTTTTCTCTCCCCATACCATAGGAGTGATTTTCGCAACATCACTGAGTTTGCTTTGCATACCCTTAACTCAGCAGATAAAATATTAAAAAATCAAGTTTCTTAGCCGATATCTCAGGAAATCTCAGAAAATATTGTTGCGAATATTAGTATTACTAAGCGATACTACCACCACTAAGCCGATACTAAGCAGCAGGTACGTAAACAAATCAGTCATCTACACACATACATACAAGGCAGCAGAGAGATACTCACAAACGCATGTCATCATCAGCGAAGTATTACTCACATATACACACGCATATGGATACAAACTACAAACATACATGTATATATCTAATTACAAGTAGGAGATATGTACAGCAGTTCTAGCAGGCGAAACGTCTAGACTATAGTAGAAATATGCTAATGAAGCAGCAGGGAGTATTAAAGAGCGCAAGCTGAGCAATCATGAATCAGTTTGATTTAAGCACGCTATCAGTTGCGAAGTGAAGTTTAATTGCAAAGTATAGGATATACCAAATTGAGTTACTGAACTGGCTCCAGAGGCCTGATGAAACATTGCAAGAGTTTGCGTCGGATGTTGAAAGGCTGGAACATTTAGCAAATGCGGACGCACCCGTGGAATACACCGAAATGGTAAAAATCCAGAGCTTTATTAATCCTAGAAAGAGAACGTTATTTTTTTACCCTAGAAAGATAACGTACGTCTGAGAGACGTGTTCAAATTTTTTTTTTTTTTTTAATCTTTTATTTGATATAAATCAGTCTTTTTCGAAGGACCTCAGTTTATAGCAAAAAAATTAAAATAAAATACACTTTTTTGTACTTCAATTGAATGAATTATCCATTTTAAACTATACTTAAAAAATTATTAGCTAAAATAAAGATAACGATACGTTTATTAGACGTAGTTTTAAACCACAATCGTATATATTTCAGCAAACAAAAAAGTTACTACTGAACAAGTAAGGAAGGTTAAGTTCGGGTGTAACCGAACATTACATACTCAGTTGTGACAACATAAGGGAAATAACCATGTAGGAAAATGAACCGAGGGAAACCCTGGAATGTGTTTGTATGACATGTGTATCAAATGAAAGGCATAAAAGAGTATTTTATGAGGGAGTGGACCAAAGTTCTATAGGTGGACGCCATTTAGGGATATAGCCATAAAGGTGGATCAGGGTTGACTCTAGAATGCGTTTGTACGATATGGGTATCAAATAAAAGGTATTAATGAGTATTTTAAAAGGGCGTGGACCTAAGTTCTATAGATGGACGCCTTTTCGAGATATCGCCGTAAAGATGGACCAGGGGTGACTCTAGAATGCGTTTGTACGATATGGGTATCAAATGAAAGGTGTTAATGAGCATTTTAAAAGGGAGTGGGCCTTCGTTTTATAGGTGTTCGCCTTTTCGAGATATCGCCATAAAGGTGGACCAGGGGTGACTTTAGAATTTGTTTGTATGATATGGGTATCAAATGAAAGGTGTTAATGATTATTTTAAAAGGGCGTGGGGCTTAGTTCTATAGGTGGACCCCTTTTCGGGATATCGTCATATGGGTGGACCAGGGGTGACTCTAGAATTCCTTTGTGCAATATGGGTATCAAACGAAAGGAGTTAATGAGTATTTTAAGAGGGAGTGGGCCTTAGTTCTATAGGTGGACGCCTTTTCGAGATATCGCCATAAAGATGGACCAGGTGTGACTCTAGAATGCGTTTGTACGATATGGGTATCAAATGAAAGGTGTTAATGAGTATTTTAAAAGGGAGTAATCCTTAGTTCCATAGGTGGACGCCGTTTCGAGATATCGCCATAAAGGTGGGCCAGGGGTGACTCTAGAATTCGTTTGTGCAATATGGGTATCAAACGAAAGGAGTTAATGAGTATTTTAAGAGGGAGTGGGCCTTTCTGGACCAGGGGTGACTCTAGACTTTGTTTGTACGATAGGGGTATCAAATGAAAGGTGTTAATGAGAATTTTTAAAAGGGAGTGGGCCTTCGTTCTATAGGTGTTCACCTTTTCGAAATATCGCCATAAAGGTGGACCAGGGGTGACTCTAGAATGAGTTTGTACGATATGGGTATCAAATTAAAGGTATTAATGAGAGTTTTAAAAGGGAGTGGTGGTAGTTGTATATGTGAAGGCGTTTTCCAGATATCGACCACAAGGTGGACCAGGGTGACCCAGAACATCATCTGTTGGATACCGCTAATTTATTTATATATGTAATACCTGCCAAGATTTTAAGGGTTTTTTATTTCGCCCTGCAGAACTTTTTCATTTTCTTCTACTTAATATGGTAGGTGTCACAACCATTTTATAAAGTTTTTTCTAAAGTTATATTTCGCGTCAATAAAGCAAACCAATTACCTTACCATATTTCATCCCTTTTTTCGTATTTGGTATAGAATTATGGCATTTTTTTCATTTTTCGTAATTTTCGATATCGAAAAAGTGGGCGTGGTCATAGTCGAATTTCGTTCATTTTTCATGCCAAGATAAAGTGAGTTCAGATAAGTACGTGAACTGAGTTTAGTAAAGATATATCGATTTTTGCTCAAGTTATCGTGTTAACGGCCATGCGGAAGGACAGACGGACGACTTTGTATAAAAACTGGGCGTGACATCAACCGATTTCGCCCATTTTCACAGAGAACAGTTAACGCCATAAAATCTATGCCCCTACCAAATTTCAAAAGGATTGGTTAATTTTTGTTCGACTTATGGCGTTAAAAGTATCCTAGACAAATTAAATAAAAAAGGGCGGAGCCACGCCCATTTTTAAATTTTCTTTTATTTTTGTATTTTGTTGCACCATATCATTACTGGAGTTGAATCTTGACATAATTTACTTATATACTGTAAATATATTAAATTTTTTGTTAAAATTTTACTTTAAAAAAAAATTTTTTTTAAAAGTGGGCGTGGTCCTTCTCCGATTTTGCTAATTTTTATTAAGCGTACATACAGTAATAAGAGTAACGTTCCTGAAAATTTCATCATGATACCTTCAACGGGCGGTGCCACGCCCATTGTCCAAGATTTTACTAATTTTCTATTTTGCGTCATAAGTTCAACTCTTCTACATTTGTAATGAATTATCGCACTTTTTCGGTTTTTCGACATTTTCGATATCGAAAAAGTGGGCGTGGTTATAGTCCGATATCGTTCATTTTAAATAGCGATCTGAGATGAGTGCTCAGGAACCTACATACCAAATTTCATCAAGATACCTCAAAATTTACTCAAGTTATCGTGTTAACGAACGGACGGACGGACGGACGGACGGACATGGCTCAATCAAATTTTTTTTCGATCCTGATTATTTTGATATATGGAAGTCTATATCTATCTCGATTCCTTTATATAAGTACAACCAACCGTTATCCAATCAAACTTAATATACTCTGTGAGCTCTGCTCAAGCTAACACTAAAACTACCCAACTCAATAAATGGAATACATTAAATCAAAAACCCCATAAACTCAATACAGTCCATTAATAATAATAATTTATAAATTTAAAAAAAAAGGGAATGCTTGGTGGGAGTTGAACCCGCAACCCCGGGCGTTTGGTCGGGTACGTCAGCCACTGTGCCACGACTCATACGCTTACAAGCACATAAAATTACTCATTTATAACTCTTATTAAACTGCTCGCCCTCAATTGCCCAAAGCTTAGACAGAGCGTAAGCAGAAGGTTGCAAATAAGCGCAATTTCCCTAAACTCCTTAAAATATAATCCAGATCCAACACTAACTTTAGTCAAATAAAATATCCCAACACGAGAATCAAGAAGCTCCTTCTTCTCCTTGTAGCGGGAAAGTGTTGGGGTATAGATCCCATACGCTTCAGTTACAAGAACCATTAAAGTAATAATCCGACCATCTCGTAAACGATTAAATATGACCACACTAAAGTTAATAAGCTCAACAATGTTTAACTTTAAGCTATACACGTGCATCTGTAGTTATAATTTTATAGCAGTAACTAAGTAAATTCTGGAAGCGCCTAGAAGATGCAACGAGGAAATCACAAAATATAAAAGGCAGCAACAGTAGAGGCGCGACAATCAGTTTCATTTAAGCAAGCTATTGGTCGTAAAGTATCAGTATTATTGCGAAGTACTTTAATAAAGGCCATTTTGCATTATTAAATATTGGAGTTATTTATTCAACAGTTCAGGGATACGAACGTTAGTAGAAGGTTGCAGATAAGAGGAATTGCACTAAATTCGCTACAATTTTACTACACCAAAGACCTGTGGCCCACGAATCGCTAGCGGGTGCCATTCTATTCCTTTCGGATTTTATTTTCTAGACATCGATACTCGAAATCTAAACCTCTGTTTTATATGTCAACAAATCGTTTCTTGACCACTCAAAGTTCAAGATACAAAGGGGGCAGGTGCTAGCGTTCCGCTCGGCTATAAATGGGTGCAATTAGTCTCTTCGTTGGATATGCTAAAACAAAAGGGAATTGTTCAACGCATACAAAAAGTTCAAAACTGGCATTAGTCGCATACTCCTTTGCGACTCATCCTGGACTCATCCTAGACTAAACGCATTTTTCACAGGGTTGTGTTGTGTTTAGTTTTGCAATGGTGGTGTTTGTGTTGAGTTGTTGCATATGGTTATGGCTGTGTGAGTGCGTGTGATAGTCACAAATATAAAGCAGATATCTTCTGTGCACTTTGTTGAATAAATATAATGCCTGTTTTGTGGCAACGACTTCTTTTTTATATATGTACTGAGTGTACATATACTTCCTTTAGTTGTTTGTCTATTTTTAGCTGCTCAAGGATATTGCAGTAATCATTAAAATTTTTTCATTGAATATATTTTAAAGTTTTTGTAATCACAAACTTTTCTCGATAAATTCAAAGTACTTAAAAAACGATAAATATAAAAACACTTGCTACATATTTTATTTAACGTTTTTCTGCAACAAAACAAAAAGATTGTCCTGAGATCAAGGATATTTAAGCCTTTAAGCTTTATGAGTAAATAAAACTTGCTCTAGACAGTGCTAGTAGTAAATACAGGATACCTATTTTCTACTTTTTTGAGGTTACTGTCATGTTTATTTGTTTGCCTATGGGGGCATTTATAGTCGATTTAGAAGTAAATTCTCACTGAAGTAGAGACTTCAATTTTCCCCGTCAATTTTAATTATTTTATTATTTATTTTACATTTAGAAAGTTGAAGACAGTGCCGTGACAGTGAAGAGAGCGGATGGAAGAGGCACGTGGTTAATGACAAAAAAAATAGGCAGGAAAAGTTAAAGTCATAGGACAAATGAGAGCGAGGGAAGAGAGAACTGTGTAAAGAGTTAGAGATAGGAGTTGGGCGAACATAGGAGAGGACGAAAAGGGACAGAATTAGAAATAAACCGCAATTGAGAGGCATAAAAAAGAAGTGGGGAAAAAGAAAAGGAGAAATAGGGGAATAATGAGATAGAATTGGTAGTGGACAGGAAATGGGAGATGGATAGTATTAGAGTTATAATTAAATAACTTTTCTAAATTAAGACTGGCGTATTAAACTAGTTTATCTGCGCAGCAAAAATACTTTACCTAATGGCCACATTAGATAAAAGCGTTTCCATTTTATGTTTTTAAAAACAAGACAGATATTACCATAACAAAAGCATACTTGTGCTTATTTCTTATTTTATATCATTAAAGAAAATATAATGGTAAATAAAATTTGCCACGGATCTCAAAATTGTAAATATTTAAAGAGAAAGACAGGAGCCCACCAATAAGTACACTGAAATGATCAGGATGATAAACTGAGTTTATGCCATATCCTTCTGTACATCTGTCGGCCTCTGTTTTAAGATATCTTGATAAAATTTGGAGAGCTACCAGATGGATGTCCAATTAATTATTTGTCGAAACCGAGCGGATCGGACCACTATAGCATATATCTCCATACAAGCGATACTTCGAAAAAAGAGGGTTTTAGTCATTTATTCCTCATTTTAACAGTCAGGCGACTGAAATTTCACAGGATGCCTATATATAAAGCATACATTGTTGTCTGAAAAAATCGTCAAGAACGGTAATATATATGTACTATGGCGGGTCGATTTAAAAATCGCTCATTGCTCTGTGAAAATCGTATTCTAGGGATCAAAATAAGAAACTTTGCCGAGGGAACCATACCTCTAAAACGAATTCTGATGTCCCCCCCTTTGGGTTGAACTTTTGGGTAGGGGCAATTTCAATTCTAACTGCTGTATCTTCTGGTGGGTTAAAAAAAACAACACAAGCAATTTTACGATCTGCAATTGTGTCGCAGTGATACCTTCATTTTTTAAAACCGTTGAATAAAAAACCCACACAACTGTGTTTACGACATGCAAATGCATCACAGTGATGCCTTGGTTTTAAAAGGGGGTTATAAAAACGCTAATTTCTAATAATTTTTTTTAATTTCTTTTCTATTACTAAGATAAATTCATTTTTTCATTTACATATGTTCTGCCTAAATAAATTTCTAAAGAGAAAAATAAACTCCAAAAAGAAAAAACATAGGCATTTCAAAGTGGGAGTTTTCAAAATTTGCCCCTACGACCCAAAGGGGGGGGGGGGACATCAGAATTCGTTTTAGATGTATGGTTCCTTCGGCAAAGTTTCTTATTTTGATCCCTAGAATATGATTTTCACAGAGCAATGGGCGATTTTTTTGCCTCCACACAAATCGACCCGGCCTAATATGTACAATATAAATCCCATATAATCGACTGTTAAGATAAAAGGTTTTAAATAATTTCTTCCCCATTTTAACCGTTTGCAGCTTCAAATTTCACCTTATGTTCGCAAAAACGTCACTTATTGCTACCCGAAAATATCTTTAAAATCTTTACATATACATGTTATGTATCCGATACAAGCGATTGTTAAGATAAGAGGTTGAACAAATCGTCAAGGTTGGTCATATGCATAATATATATTTCATACAACCGATTATTCAGATAAGAGTTTTAACCTTATTTCTTCTTCATTTTAACAACTAGAAGATTGAAATTTCATATAAATTACTAAGACATATGTAATTAGTTATTGTCTGAAAAAATTGATAAGATCGATCGGTTTTGTAATGTATATCCATAAAACTAGATTGTTTAGATTTTATGAATCTTTGAAATGTTCAGCTCTATTCGTGAAAGGTATGAGGTCTTTGAGGACCGTCTATACCTTTTTTTTTCATATTAAAAAATGTTAAGTAATTTATATAAATTTATTTATAAAACTAAAATATACATTCATGAACACAAACAATTTAAATATCAATCCGAAACCTTCATTCACGTACTACGTGTCTCACTCGATGAAATTAATGCTTAAATTTATTTAATTCGGTCAATTTCACTTTTACTTTTCATGTCTTCCTTAAAACCGACAACAAAGTTTGTAATCAATATTAGAATACTACCCATATAAAAACCCATCTTAAAAACGTTCCCTCTTCAGCATTAGATTAGAGTTGGTTATCACTTCACAGCTGGTGGGTTGAAGCGTAGACATGAAATTACATAGATTTTATTCGGCTCTTGTGGGCGATGCGGTTTGTGTAATTTAATTTAGTTGCTGTTTAAACAAAGAACTGATTTTGCTGACCATGTCTATGTTCTAGATTGTTGGTTTACCGAAATGGTAATGAATAGTTTATTTCCTTCAACAAAGGTTTTCCACTTGACCGCCTTTCAAATTGACTTTCACTTTCCTCGCTTTTAGTGCTTCTAACTGTTACCATTGTACAGCTAATATGTAAGTATTATGCTGACTAATGTATTTTGCGTATTACTTCATTATTTCTGACACACACACCATCTCTTGTACGTACATATGTATGTTATGTATGTTTTTACGTTTTGGTTAGTAAGCAATGATTAGATTATTTAACGAAGATAAAATTGTTCCCAAGAATTTCACTTTACTAGTTTTGTGTGACTACCTTTTTGATATGCAAGGTTATTATCAAGGTGAAAGTGAAGCTGATGCAGATTTGTAGATTTATTGACTTGAAAGATATAAATTATTGATATGTAAATATTTTTGCTCACGCTTGGGGTATCCATAATATATGCTAAGCGTAAGCGTAATGTCTGAAAGTGGTATGTTGTATGTGGGACTACAGAATCAAAGTGTTGGCGCAGTATGCGGGATGACGAGTTATGGGATTGTCATTGACAAGTAATTGCTTTCTCTATTTGTCTTTTCGATGAGTTATCGGTTTTTTATCAGCATGTTATCAACGAGATATACACAATGATACATTTTCTTTCAATTGTTGTGTTGTTTATAGATAAGAAACATAATCGATTTGTTATTGGTTTTTTTATTAACGTTTTAACAAAGGAGCTATCGAAAATTTAACGATTTGCTTATCGATAATAATAAAATACTATTTATAGAAAAAATAACGATTACCTATCGGAGTATTACCGAAGTGGTTTCCAATTGTTATCGAATTTTTGCGTTTTCTTGTCGAATTTTTATCGGTCTGAAAATGGCGAGTTACGAATTTATACCTAGAGCTAAGGATTTCTCAAATTTTTTCGAAGAGAAATTTGTTAGTGAGCATTTGCTTCTCGTGAGATTCTCGAATCTCAAAATACTCGTAGGACTCGCGAGCTTCCCATCATTTAATCTAATCGCCGCCTTGGCAGTATTATATAGACTCAACTATTTCTTCTAAACAAAGCGAAGTGCGCACAATACTGACAACACAACGACCAAATTGAACGTCGAGGAGCTCGGAGGCTTTACGAGTTTCCGAGTTATAAGTTAGTCCCGCGATAAACCGAGCTCTCGATTTTTTTCTTATTTTCGAAGCTCTCGCATGCGTTTGACAAAAACCAGTTAGCTCTATTTGTGTGCTGTTGGCGTGGTGTTATCGACAAATTATCGGTGTGTTATAACTAACGATTGTATCGACCGTTCATCATTTTTTTATCAATGAAAACCTGATCACACTTCGACAAAGTCCTCCACTGACACCTTAAAGGGGATTCTAAAAAGATTATTTTGGAATCTAGAAAAGTCTCAAAAAGTACAACTTAGGGGTGCCTCAAAACTTTCATAGCTTTTTGATAATTTTTATACAATTTTTCATACTTTGTTTGGGAGAAAATATAAAACACCTTCGGAAAGAAATACATATTTTAAAAATCAATACGAATTTTCAATGATTTTTAACAAGAATTGTTTGCGCAACAAAACTCCGTATAAAAAAGTTCACAAAGCTACATATAACAAATAAGGAAGGCTAAATCCAGGTGTAACCGAACATTACATACTCAGCTGAGAGCTTTGGAGACAAAATCAGGGAAAATCGCCATTTAGCAAAGTGAACCTAAGGTAACACTGGAATATGTTTGTATGACATGTTAATGAGTATTTTAAAAGTGAGTGCGCTATAGTTCTATAGGTGGACGTCATTTCGGGATATCACCATAAAGGTGGACCAGGGGTGACTCTAGAATGTGTGTTGTAAGATATGGGTACCAAATTAAAGGTATTAATGAGTATTTTAAAAGGGAGTGGGCCTTAGTTCTATAGGTGGATGCTTTTCGAGATATGGCCAAAAAGGTGGACCAAGAGTGACTCTATAATGTTTTTGTACGATAAGGGTATCAAATTAAAGGTATTAATGAGGTTTTAAAAGGGAGTGGCCCTTAGTAGTATATTTGAAGGCGTTTTTGAGATATCGAACAAAATGTGGATCAGGGTGACCCAGAACATCATCTGTCGGGTACCGCTAATTTATTTATATCTTTCATTCCAGGAACAGTATTCCTGCTAAGATTCCAAGGGCTTTTGATTTCGTCCTGCAAAACTTTTACATTTTCTTCTACTTAATATGGTAGGTGTTACACCCATTTTACAAAGTTGTCTCTAAAGTTATATTTTGCGTCAATAAACCAATCCAATTACCATGTTTCATCTCTTTTTTCATATCTGGTACAGAATTATGGCATTTTTTCTTTTTTCTTAACTTTCGATATCGAAAAAGTGGGTGTGGTCATAGTCGGATTTCGGCTATTTTTTATACCAATACAAAGTGAGTTCAGATAAGTACGTCAACTAAGTTTAGTAAAGATATATCGCTTTTTGCTCAAGTTATCGTGTTAACGGCCGAGCGGAAGGACAGACTTTTGACTGTGTATAAAAACTGGGCGTGGATACAACCGATTTCGCCCATTTTCACACAAAACAGTTATCGTCATATAATCTATGCACCTACCAAGGATTGGTACATTTTTGTTCGATTTATGGCCTTAAAAGTATTCTAGACGAATTAAATGAAAACGGGCGGGGCCACGCCCATTTTGAAATTTTCTTTTATTTTTGTATTTTGTTGCACCATATCATTACTGGAGTTGAATGTTGACATAATTTACTTATATACTGTAAAGATATTAAATTTTTTGTTAAAATTTTACTTAAAAAAAATTTTTTTAAAGTGGGCGTGTTCGTCATCCGATTTTGCTAATTTTTATTAAGCACACATATAGTAATTGTAGTAACGTGCCGGCCAAATTTCATCATGATATCTTCAACGAATGCGAAATTACAGCTTGCAAAACTTTTAAATTACCTTCTTTTAAAAGTGGGCGGTGCCACGCCCATTGTCCAAAATTTTACTAGTTTTCTATTTTGCGTCATAAGGTCAACGCACCTACCAAGTTTCGTCGCTTTATCCATCGTTGGTAATGAATTATCGCACTTTTTCGGTTTTTCGAAATTTTCGATATCGAAAAAGTGGGCGTGCTTGTAGTCCGATTTCATTCATTTTAAATAGCGCTCTGAAATGGGCGCCCAGGAACGTGCATACCAAATTTCATCAAGATACCTCAAAATTTACTAAAGTTATCGTGTTTACGGACGGACGGACGGACGGACATGGCTAAATAAATTTCTTTTTTCGCCCAGATAATTTTGATATAAAGAAGTCTATATCTATCTCGATTAGTTTATGCCGTTATGGATTACCGTTATGCGAACAAAGTTAATATACTCTGTGAGCTCTGCTCAGCTGTGTATAAAAATTTAAAAATTCTGGTAAAACGTTCTCGAATTCGCGAATTTTTTCGAAATTATTCTTGACAGAGTTTATTATAATAGTTTCAGCTACACTTTTCACTGAAGTCCTTCTGTTGTTGTTAAGCGGTGTTGTCGTCATTGCTGTTTGGACAACTTTTTCAAAGCATTTTTGAACGTTAATTTATTAAATAAATTTAGAAACATTTCATACACCCTTAGTGGGTTCGTGGGCTTTAATATACCCGCGGCAGGTATGGTTCAAGGGATTGTGTAGCGTAACCCTTTCAAGAAGTTACCAGCGCAATTTGTAGCTCTCGAACCCAATTGTCAAGCTACCTACCCGTTGCGAGTCCTTTTTATTTAGCAGACGAGGCTCTGTCGACGGCAGGTTCGTGGGGGCAGAATGGGGAGGGATGGCCTAATAGGTCTAATGTGGCCATATGTGGTCGCGCTTGTACCTTAATAATGCTTCTTACCGAAACGTTCCGGATCTATATCTGGCAAAGAACAATCAACTTCGATAACACTCCCCAAAACCTTTATTGCTACAACGACAAGAACAGGTCATACGAGACCGAATTTTTTTTTCAATTATCGAAAAAAAAATGTTATTAAATACATTTGATATAAACTGCTACTGCTATTTTCTTGTTCGCAACTGTATGCCACATACATTTGTTGCTCATAACAAAAAGATAATCAAAATGTCGATGGTATTTCACGTCATACAAATCATATATATATTTCGGAATATAAAGCACCATTATATTCATATTTCTATCACCTTGTTTAGTTGTCAATAAGTTTTTCTATTTCAATGTCCATTAATACTTTACAAAAAAAATTAATTCTAGCCAAATCTAATTCAAGTTGTAATCTTTTGGCATAATAATTATTTGTTCCCCTGTCAGCGACACCAAAATTTCATCAATTATTTTGCAATCAACGAAATTCTAATAGGCATATGCTTATCTGTTCGAGTTTCGGTTAATAAAAAAAATTGGGATATAGAAAGTATAATAGAGTTGCAATTAGAAACGACAGCAAACAATTGTTTGCGCCCTTATGTTCTCAGTAATTGGTCAATATAATACAAATTAAAGTAGATAAACATCAAGCCAGGTAACTGTTATTATAAAGCATAACTGCATCAATTATTTACGTTACTAAATTAATAAAAAATTTCCTAACGAAAAAACGAGTTTATGGTTTGTTTATTTCCACTATTAAAGTCCACCAAAATCCACATCTAGTTGGAGTTACAGCTATTGGTTTGCCTAGTCAATCATTTCCCTCACAAATGCGCTTAATTTTGCTCATTTTTATTTGTGATATATACGGTTTTGTTGTCCACGTCCTTTATTGCTGGCAACAAAGGCAATATGAGTAGCATTCCGGCAGTAAATCGCACTCATACCAAACTACCGCAGAACTATCGCATGCAGAGATGGTACTAATTCTCATTTTGTTCCCTCGCAGCGCTGGTTGGGAACTACGTAGCAAATGAAGTAGGCGATATAGTTTCTGTTAATTTAAATGTTTTGTTTCATGAGTTGAAATATAATTTTATTTCGAACATGTATGTATGTATATGTTGCTTAGCCCGCCTACACTCCCAAAAGTAGACTTGAAATTGTGAAAAAATGTTGTGTGAAATAAAATTCAAAACTTTGGGGCAAATTATATATAACGCAACAAGTCATTTTTTCTCGTTTGGACCAAAGTTTGAACCAAAGTATGATATACATAAAGTACTCATTCACTTCAATGACATTTTTGGCATTGTATAGTGGTGCATGTAAATGTGAGTGACTTCAACGCAAAGTATTATTGCGCCATATATAGAAATGTAATGTGCGATAACCTCCGAAAAGATTTAAGGCCGAGCTTCTCTTCCAATTTTCCTACTAACTTCCTACATGTTTTAGGACCAGAAATCTTCCGGAGAACTTTTTTCTCAAACACCCCAAGAGGCATGTCATCTTTTCTCGACACCGTCCATAATTCCGAGTCATATATCAGAACAAGTACGAAGATCGACTTGTAGAACATGATTTTTGTTCGTCAAGAAAGGACTTTACTTTTCAACTGTCTACTCAGTCCAAAGCAGTACTTGGTGGTAAGAGTAATTTACCGTATGAATTCTAAGCCGACATTGTTTTTTCGCGAATTTATATCCGTCAACATTGACATGGCTGCCAAGGCGCGAATGTGCCGATTCTTTCTTCGATTACAGCAAGTACTTCGTCTTATCCTCATTTACCGTAAGGCCCAATTTTTTTGCTTTCTTCCCCAGTTCCGAGGAGGCAGTGCTCACAGCGAATTTCTGGGTGCCAAGGCGCGAATGCGCCGATTCTTTCTTCGATTGGCAGAGCTCACAGCGTGTTCGTTCAAGCCCACAGAAGCAATATCGTCGGTATACGCCAGTAATTCTATGCTCTTAGAACGGATTTTACCATCACTGTTTAGTTCTGCTGCTAGAATTATTTTCTCCAGCATTATTTGAAAGAAATTTGATGAAAGGGAGTCACCTTATCTGAAGCCTCGTTTGGTTTCGAACAGCTCGGAGAGGACCTTTCAAGTCTTTAAGGAGCTTTTTTCCACGCTGTCAAATGCTGCTTTGAATTCGATGAAAGGATGGTTGATTGTCCAAGATCTGGCGCGTAGTGAAGGTCTGGTCAATAGTAGATTTACCAGGTCTGAAGCCGCACTGATAAAGTCCAATCAACTTGTTGACTATGGACTTCAATTTTTAGCACAATATTCTAGATAGAATTTTATACGCATTTCCACGGTAATTTGTGCGGTTTACGGGATCGCCTTCTTGTGCATATGTAAACATGATTATATTGCTGGTCTTTGTTAGAACAGTGTTGCTGACATTGTTAACATTTGAAAACGAATTAAAAACTTTCTGATATGCTACAGAAAGCCAATAAACAAATAAAATATGAAAGAATATATGAAAGAATTTTAGGCTAAACATTTTTATTACACATAATATTATTTTAAGCTAACAGCTAAACTCAACTAAGTCAATTGACTGTGTCCACAAAAATATAGTCAATATTAAACAGGAAAATATTTAAACACCAATATAACATACATACACATTTCTTTATACATGGATGTGTAATACAAATTCACAAACAAATATAAGCAAAGTAATGTAGCCTCAGGTCAAGTGTTAATAGGATAAACAATTTTTCGGTACATATGCATATTTTACTTTTGGGATATTGGGCCAGTTAAACAAACTTTTTCGAAACCTCACACAAAAACGCACAATCAAAGGATCAAAATTTGTATATATATATCTAACCGTATGCTAAACATTTCCCATATGCAATAACACAAACATTCTGATTAGAGCGGGAGGATTTGTAAAGCACTGAAAACAAGGAAAAATCACATATGCGAAAAATTCTTCACACATGTAAAACTTTTGGCTTAAATCTGAAACTTTTTTGTTTTTCATATATGACCAAACCAGATTTGGTTTAAAATTTAGAATATATGGGTGGGCATAATAATGATGGCGTAGAATTGGGTATACATTTTTAAAGCAGAGAGTCTACACTTGAATTTGAAAAAAAAAGAAAACTTTTGTGGTTCGCCAAATGATGTTCAACAGAAGAGCGACGGTTCGAAGTAGTTTACTCTTCAATCTGAGCCATCACAACTGCTTAATAAATGATATGAAAACATCTTAGGGCATTCTCGGTATGGTATAGAAGATTTAATGTGGTTATATTAAATCGTTCCAGAGATGTTCGGGCTCGTACTTACTGGTGCTTGTTACCGGATCGTACCGGATCTATAGCCAACAAAGGGCTATCACATAACACTCCGCAAAACGTTCGGAGAGTGTCTTTATCGCTACAACAATGACAACAGCAGGCACTTTAGATATGTGTCGATTCAGCTATTCATAAAATTAGCCGTTAAATATTAATTTAATGTAATAACTGCGCACAGAAAGTTCCGATTTGGTTTTTGGCATTTTAAAGTTTAGCTATGTGAGTTATCTAATTTCGATAATGTCCATCAACTTTTAATATGGGCTTGGAAAAATACTCAAATATGATAAAAGTCATAAAATTGTAGTTAACACAGCAAGGGATAAAAACTTGCTGAGAGTCATGTAGATAGACCAAAATTAGGGCAGATCAACGTCTGCTTATTCTGCTAATGATACAAAATTTTGTGAAAAGGTTCATACAAGATTTGCAATAATTTACACAAATGAAGTTAAACAAAATAGGATTTTTTTTTTTTAATTTTAGATTTTAGCAGCAAATTCCCAAGCTTTGTATTTTTTTAAATAATTTATATAAATACTTTAGCTGGTTTAAACTAGTAAAAAATATTTTTATAAGAAGTAGCACACAACCTAGCGTTGTTGCAATTTGTTATACTTAGCTAAGCAGAGTTCACAGAGATAAAGCGATGAAGCTTGGTAGGTTGGTTGACCTTATGACGCAGAATAGAAAGTTAGCAAAATTTTGGACAATGGACGTGGCACCGCCCACTTTTAACCCTAGGACTTATACCCAAGTACAGGTGTGGCCAGTATCTACTTTGTAGTGATGTAGCTCCTAAATCGCTAAAGATATTGACTTGAAATTTTTGATCTAGTAAAAGAAGTAAATCTACGTCGAGTGGTATCTCATCTGTCGTGCTAGGTCCATGCATTGATGAGATATAAGCTTTCAAAGTTGACATCGACGACTTCTTATACCCGGGTATAGGTGTGGCCAGTAGCTTTTTTCTCATTTTTTGAAGGAAACAAAATTTTATTTATTATTTTCTTTATAAAATATTATTTTATTGATTATTTCTTATAACTAAATATGCAAACAAATTTATATTATTCAATTGTCTTCATTATTTTTACAAATATTACATGTAAATGTATTTGAAGAATGCTGTATGCATATTGGGCGCTGACATATTCTGCACATGTTACGCGTTCGTCTTCTGTGTTGGTAATGGATGTAGCAGAGAAAACAGCTTCCAACCTGGTGTTTCTTTGGTTTTGCACCAGCAGCTGCAGACGTTGATGGCCTATTGTCAGCACTTCCTTGCAAGGCCGTACTTATGAAACTCGCGACTGCAATTTTGTGTTGAAGTTCCGCATCACTTGCTGATTCACCGACCGCTCTTTAATTATGGGCATAGACAGTTCCTTGGCGAGCTGGCGAAGGAATCTCTTACGCTTCGAATTGGTGCATCTGATGTTGGGATTATTCTCATAATATATGATGTACGCTGCCAATGCCGTCAAATCAATCATATTGAAGAATAGGGACAACGGCCAACGCTTTGTCATCCTTTGGCAAGTATATTCTCCAAACAATTGGTCCATCACGTCCACTCCTCCTTTTCTCTTGTTATAAAACTCGATCATTTCTGGTTTGCCGCTTTCGCCAATGTTATCATCGTCATGCATTGATGATAGTAATATAACTGCCTTGTTTTTTTCGGCACATAGGAGCAAATGGATATGTTGGGCCTAAAACCGAATGTACTTGACCTCTCTGCACGATCTTTGTGTGCCAACATCTCCTTTGGTATGTAGGGCTTATTTTTCTGCAGAGTTCCAACTGCCGTCAAATTTATGGATGACAAGCTTTCCAATAGATTTAGGGATGTAAAAAAATTGTCCATCGTTATATTTCGGCCGGTTCCATGAAAGCGGCTTACTAAATCCTTGACCACGCGTTCACCCTGGTTAGTTTCCCGTCCCGTAGGTGCTTGGCCAGTATATATTTGTCCATGCAGTGGATATGCGTTTTTGGCATCACATACCCATCACACTTTGATGCCATATTTTGCCGGTTTCGATGGGATGTATTGCGTGAAACGGGTGTGGCCACGATATGGAAAGAGCTGCTCGTCTACCGTTAGATATTCACTTGGCTTATATGACTGCTCAAAGTTGTAGTTCATCATGGTCCACAGCTCGGATATTGGTGCAGCTTTGTCAGTTACCAAACGTTGTGCCCGTGTGTTGCCATCGTCAAACCTTATAAACCGCTGTATGGCCTGAAAGTGGTTAATGCCCATTGACGCACGATATAATGGACAATTTTCCACCGACCACAAGTCCGGCGCACATTCGGCGTTGCTGCGGTTAGCGCCAGTCATAATAAGCACTCCAATGAACGCATACATTTCGCTCAAAGTAACCTTCTTCCATGTTTTTGGTTCCGCCTCTGGATGTTTTGCGTTTAATTCCGCATTTGTAGCTTCTGCTTTTTTGTTGGTGTAGCGTACTATAATATCCACCATTTCTGGAGTCATAAAACATTTATATGTATTGACTATTGACATCATAGTAGTTGATCTTGCGGGCCCACTTCGCTGTCGCAAAATATTTTGTTGCCTAGTTTGGCGCGCAAGTCGTGGCTGTGAGCTCCATATGGTACTATCACGTGCCACGAATTCAGCTGCACGCAAATTAATCTCCTCAGAATCATCTGCAGCATCGGATTCATTGTCAGATTCTTCGTAATCAGCCTCATCTACCTGGGCATTGTCAATTGTGTAATCAGGGTCTTCTATATCCGATTCAACCACGCCATCTGCTACTGCTACTTTTTCTATTTCATCCCCTTCAGGGTCGGAAAATAATTCATCATCTGAGATTTCGTCAAACAGGTTTTGTATGTACTGCTCTTTTTCAGCGTCAGATAATCTATATAAAAATAATTAATTTTTATTCCATTTATGAAATTATATTTGAGTTATTTGTATTTACCTCATATATTGATTCGAAGACAAATATTCCATGTTCCTTCTGCTATCCATGTTGTAATATTTAAAATTTTTTCTGACTTGTTATTTTCACAAATATAAATCAACTTCACACTTCAAAAGAACTCTTTACAATGAATACAAACTCGCAAAACTGCCGTTTATATAGCTGCAACCCTTAAGTTTCTGGAAGCATTTCTTACCTTCCAGGTAGTTGGATTATATCAAATGTTGTTTGTCAGCAAATTCTAGCAAGGGTACAATATAATGTCTTCTTCTAAATAATTAAGAGTGCGCGAAAAAGGTTGTATTCTAAAAATTCTAACAACAATAGAAATTATTGACTTCTTAAAAATAACTTAGAAAGCGCGCAATTCTTAGAAGCAGGCTACAAATATATGCTTATAACTACTTAAAATGTTAGTAAACAGTCAGCTACAACATTGCATTAAAAAAATAATTTGTTTCTCAGAAAAAATGAGAAAAAACGGGTAAAACAGGCTACTGACCACACCTGTACCCGGGTATAAGAACTCGTAGTAAAAGTTGGGTATAAGTCCTAGGGTTAAAAGATCGTATTTTAAAAGTTTTGCAAGCTGTAATTTGCCAGTCGTTGAAGATGTCAAGATGAAATTTGGCAGGAATGTTACTCTTATCAGAAGCATGGACCATGACAACAGCAGATGAAGCGGCTTTGGGAGTGTTCGAGAGAAAAGTTCTTCGAAAGATTTATGGACCTCTACGCGTTGGCGATGGCGAGTACCGAAGAAGATTTAATGATGAGCTGTACGAGCTATACGCAGACATCAACATAGTCCAGCGAATTAAAACGCAGCGGCTGCGCTGGCTAAGCCATGTTATGCGAATGAAAGATGATGCTCCGGCCAAGAAAGTGTTTCTATCGGAACCCGCCTATGGAAGCAGAGGTAGAGGGCGGCCCCCACTCCGTTGGAAGGACCAGGTGGAAAACGATTTAAACTCCCTTGGTGTGACCAATTGGCGCCGGTTGGCGGAGCGAAGGAGCGACTGGCGCGCCTTGTTGGACGGCCATAACCGTTTGGACGGTTAAGCGCCAATTAAGTAAAGTAAGTAAGTTACTCTTATTACTATATGTATTCTAAATACAAATTTGCAAAATCGGATGACAAATATGACGATAACTGTTTTCTGTGAAAATCGGCGAAATCGGTTGAAGACACGCCCAGTTTTTATACACAGTCGACAGTCTGTCCTTCCGTTCGGCCGTTAACACGATAACTAGAGCAAAAATCAATATGTCTCTACTAAACTTATTTCACGTACTTATCTAAACTCAATTATCAAATTATCATTTATTCTATTTCATTATTGGTCCCTGGAATGTGTTGTAAATGCTGTGCTGGGTGCTCTTAAGTTCGACTCGTTGCACCATTTTGGCTGTTGGTCTCTTCTAGCACCTTTGTGGTGACGTCCGGGTCCTCCACCCGCCCTTCTCTCTAAGGCTTTTGAAGCCTTTTTCGACGTCGCGCACTTCTAGCGTATTAGCGTTGTTATCCTAGGGACCTCTATTCCCACATCGCATGAAAATGTTGCCTGTACCCCAGGACAATTCGCCTTCGCCTGCTTGATTATTGGAAATATGTTTAACTGACCCTCTCCGTATCCGATATCTCTAAAACCGGGTTTCGAGTATCAACAAAATTTTACCTAAATATACCTCACATAGATATATACATCCTGATAAAATTTCAACACAATCGGTTAAGAAGTGTTTAAATAAGTAAAAAAAATTTAAGGTTTTCCGGGTTTATATTTTTATCAATATCTCCAAAACCGGATATCCGGTATTAAAACTTTTTTACCTAAACATACTTCGTTCCCATATCTATGTGTTTTTAAAGTTTCAAAAGAATCGGTGGAAAGGTGTTAAAATAAATGTGTTGCAAACTTTGCAGTAAAAAATATTTGGCGGTTATTCGGTTTTATATTTTTACCGATATCTACAAAACCGGGTCTCGTGTATCAAAAAAATTTTACAAAACTAACAGTTGCATATATCTCCATATTTTGAAAAAATTTCGTCATAACAGAAGTGTTGAAATAAATGTATATTTAACATTGCGACCTCAATTTATATATATTTTGCTCGATCTTTTGACTATGTCTTTTTGAGGCGTTATGTAAGACGAGTAACGGCGATGCACTATAGCTCCAATTTACTCCTCAATGTTCTTAACAAAAAGATATTTGCGTGATACCATGTTTCAAAAAAAAAATTTTTTCTCCAAAAAACCTAAATTTGGCGGATTTTCTCATATGTTCACCAAAATTGGCACACGAGGTAATCTGAAGTCAGAATATATTGATAATTCCGATAACGAAAATTTCAAAAAACAGAAAAATTCGGATCATGCATTAACAATTATCGGAAAATTTGTTTTGGCGATTTTGTCAACTTTATGGCGAAAAATACAAGCAAAGTACAATTTTGGAAAAGTGGCGTTTGCAAGCCGGGAATCAAGGGCGGTTGATCTCGCTGTGCAGCTTTTCAAAAATATAGCCCTAAAAAAATCGGTTAAGGACCACTTTTATACAAAAAAATTTATTTTAATTAAAAGGACCTGTATACTATACTGACCCGATTTTGCATAATATCTTTATATTTTTGTTGCTGAACGCTTAAAACTTTACCGGATGCGAGTGTCCATTTTCTACGACTCTATTTTAGAGCTTCCTTGCAGAGAAGCCGTTAATACTTGATGATAAAAATTGATATGCTAATAGGCTCACCATATGTTTTCGGGGTCGCTATGACGATACGAAATTATGCGGAAATTATTTTTCCAACATGTAATACTGCATAATGTAGGAAATTTGAAGGGCTTTGAGATGCAAAAAAGCGGGCTCAATTTAATTCAACTCGCTTCAAGATATGAGCAAAATACTTAAATGAAAAACAGTAATATTACATGTAATCGGGTCAATGACTTTGGGAATGGACTATTGAGGTTAATTCTAAGTTTTTAAACTTTTAGTTCGTTAATAATTCCGATATTGCATTGTTTGAATCATTCTTGGAGTTTTCTAGAAAAACTCACTCACTGGAGGTGCTTAATCATTCGCTATTTTTCTAGAAAACTCCAAAAATGATTAAAACAATACAATATCGGTATACCGAAATTTTTAAAAAATTTTATTTTAGCATTCAAAGTGATAATTTCTTTTGTTTGTACATTTTTTTGTCAATTTTTCGTGATTTTTGCGAGATATATTAGTTGTATATTAGTTGTAATACCGGCATCATGTTCAGCGACCTCAAAACCATACAGTTAGCCTATTATCGGGCCAATTTTTTATGATAAACTATCTCCGCTTTCTCTGCAAGGAGTCGCTCTAAAATGGAGCCGTAAAAAACGGACACTCGCATCGAGTAAATTTTCGACATTCGCCTCCAAACTCTGGGAAATGTCTTCTGAGACCTATTCAAAGATTTTTAGCATTCAGCATCAAAAATATAAAAAGATCTGATGCAAAATCGGGTCAATCTACTATATATGTCCTCTTACGAAAGGTAATAAATGTATCCTTAAAATATATGTGAAAGCACACAGAGGGGTATACATATAACCGTTCGCCTTCGCTCGAACTTTCACTTCCTTGTTTTACCTTTTGCTAAACTTTCAGTGAGTTCTTCATTATGTGACAAGTTTCAAAACTTTAAGTCCATTGTTAATACCTAATATTGTACTGCAAATCGCGGAGAAACATGAACACGGGTTAATACAAGCGAATTAAAATTTCTCAAATTCTGAATGATGGTGACTTCCAAATTAAAAATTTAAAATATCTCTAACTTTGAAGAAATATCTTTTCTGTGTTTGCTGGGATGCTAAAATGATACTTTTATTTTATGTGAAAGCTTCAAACATTTTTCATGTTTTCTATATAATTTCTAATAAAAATAACTAAATATATAATGTTATATCGCGGGTTCGAATCGAGCTCAAGGCCTAACAATAATTATTTTATCATTATTATTGTTATGATAAAATTTTTCTTAATTGAAAAAATTATTAAATTAGAATAGAAGAAAGAAAAAATTTAGACAACTGCCAAAGCTGGTTGTATAGATCCATTTCGGGAACTGTTAAATTCCTTCATCGGCAACGTTTAGGCGCCACTGCTATAACCATTCAGCCATCACAGCGGTTTTTGAATGGTGTAGCAGCGGCGCCTAAACGTTGCCGATGAAGGAATTTAGCAGTTCCCGAAATGGATCTAAGCAACGAGCTTTGGCAGTTGTCTAAATTTTTTCTTTCTCCTATTCTAATTTAATAATTTTTTCAATTAAGAAAAAATTTATCATAACAATAATATAAAAATAATTATTGTTAGGCCTTGAGCCCGATTCGAGCCCGCGATCTTACAAACCAATAGGCCGATATAACAACAACAATTGTTATATAATGTTATGCCAAATAAATATTTCCATGAAATTTTGCAAATTCTAATTAACCTTTGTGTATGTAATTAATATTTTACACACCTTCAAATTATCCAAATCCATTCCATCTGACTGTGAAATTTATTTACTCAATTTTATGATTTAACCATCCTCGCATTAATTTTGCTCAAAAAACTGCTAATGGTATTAGGAAACTTATGCACATAATCACACGCACATTTGTAGGCACATTTTGTGAGGGGATCGCACACTGGCTGCATATAAAAACATGATATGCATATCTAAATTCCTCATTTAATTAAAAATTCCGCAAAATAGATATTTCGCATATGCGAAAAACGTCCCATATATCTGTATGTACTACAGGGTGTCTGTTGTTTAGAAATTTATTCAATTGAATAAAAGCGTTGGACGGGTCAAATTTCTATTGATAGTCATGAGTAAGACCAACTGAACCTTAATCAAGTTATGCTACGCCTCACATTTTTAGAAATTTCACGCGCACAGCGCTTTATGTAATTGTCTGATCAACGCCCTAGATTGATGATGAGGTGGATGACTAGTACCTAGGACCATATTATTTTCTAGCTTTTAGTATTATTATTACTTAATGTAAGTATTGTTTTCAATAAAACCGTTTAAGTTAAACATTTTTTTTAATTATTTTATTTACGATACATTTTCAAGACTACAAGTTTAAGACTTAAACTTTTTTCAAGCTTATTTGATGTGTCGAATATAAAAACTATTCAAGGACAAAGTTAACTTTTCAATGAAATTTGCCATAAAAAATCTTTATTAATTTTTTTGAAGATAATTATTCAAAAACTTTTGAAACTTCTCTAAAAAAGGACAAAATTCATTTCGGACAAAATTGTCTCAATAATTTTTACAAAAATGGGCCAGACTTAATTTAGAATAGCTTTTTTGCGATAAGAAAGTCGTCAGTTAGGGGCTTGTTTCGGAGTTCAAGATACTAAGCTGAAATTTTTCAACCGCCTCTGTTTTATTAAAAGTGGCTTGAAAGTTTACAAAAAAAAAAAACAAAAGAGCACATTTAAAGGTACCTCAAGTTCAAAATCACAATTTCTTTAATAAGCAGACCGACAAGCAAAAATTTTAAGTAACATATTCAAGGCATACAAAAACGTTGGTTGAGCAATAGTAAGTCTAATGGTAGTACTGCGGGACTGCAAATTCAACAACTCAAGTTCGAATCTCCGCTCGGGGAAAATATAATTTCTAATATAGAAAAAAAACATGTGATAAAATCTTTGGGAGAACCCAATACAACAACAAAAATTTCACGGCGCCTGTAGTCCGGTCATGCATTTTAAAGTAGGAGGGAGGGACGATTTTTGGTGCTATTTGTGCTACTCTTTTACTACCTAATTAATGTAATCTGCTGAGAAAGCCGAACTCGATAAATCTCCTCATTGGAAACGGAGGCATGTCAGAAAATAAAGATAAAATAGACGAAATGGCAATGAAAAAAGCGGACGTTGAAAAGATGTCGGAAGAGTAAAGAGAACAAGAGTATGATGGCGAGTAAAAGTAAAAGAAGAATACGGGAAATGGCTTGAGACAAAGTAGTAAAAAGCTGTTAAGACGAATATTAAGAATAAGGATATAATTAAGAAGAAAAGTGAGAGATAGACTTAGATATGGCAATAGCGGGAAAGCTAAAAGGAAAAGCGGGAAGATTTACGGAAGAATGAAAGGGAGCTGTTTAGAATACTGTTCAGTCAAGTAAAAATTTTGTTTTTCATCAGGTAAATCTATAAATCGTTGAATCATCGCTGCTGTAAAACCTCTGCCGCTATATATTTTTAACCCATCCACCACTTTCTGCTCAAAGAGCCTCATCCTCAACACTTGATGTACATAGATAATTGCTTAGTTTTGAGACCGTATGCCGTCAATCCCGAGTTTTCGTATTAAAAGCGGCCCAGATACTCATCCGCAACTTCATAATATTGACGTCAACAGTATGTTTCTTTATTTCCTAGCGGTAGACAATTTGATACTCTGAAGATCCAACCATTCAGTCTCGTTGACTTTAGCTTTTCATTTTACTCTCAGGGAAACCAAATAAACCCTCCCGGAAACAGAAAAGCAGACCGCAGATGTTATTTTCCTGCCGGTTAAAATAAATTCTGCAGCAACACTTCAATTTATGAAGGCGAAGATTGTCAAATGCAACTACATTTTGTAATATTGACTTCATCTGTCGTGTTTATTGCATCACGGGGAGAATGAAAATAGTAATGTCAGGCGGTATGTTTAATTCTTTTCAGCCTTCATGGCTGAACATAATAGAGCAAAATAATTTAATAAAAGCAAATTATCGTGAAAATCTACAGATCTATAAAATGAACAAACGATTCAAATTCAAGACATTTTTTTTAAGATAAGGTGCTTATTGGAACCTGTGTTCACCTTCTGTGGAAAAGTTTGTGACATGTTTTTAGCACGTTCCCGGCATGACGAATTCATAAAAAGCACCACAATTTAAATTGTTTTTGTGCTGAAAAATAATACAAATAACACAAAAAAGTTTTATTGTATTTGCAATGTGCAGACATATATGTTTCGAATAGACATGGCCATGAGGGAACCACGATAGGAATTCCTTAGACAAAACATGGAAATGCATGGACTCCAACTTATACAGCCTTTTTCACCGAGAGTCGTGGATACATCTTATAAGGAGGAGTAGGATGTGGGTAACATAAGGCATGCCACTGATTACACATTTTTGGTCAATTAGTGACCACGTCAGACAAATTTGCACAGATTTGATTCACAACTGCCACCATCATTATGGGACAATTTGCTGCCACTACAAAAACGCAAAAATTATCACGGTTATATATGTATGTGTGCAGATGCGCATCGAATATGCATTAAAAATTTACAAACAAAATTGAAGAGAAATCAAAAACTTTGTTCATTTTTAAAACTTGACATTTCAATTTAGGTTGAAAAGAATGCTCAAAAAAGCGGTTCAGGTTTTTTGTGTATTTAGATAGCAATTTAGGTAAATTCGCAACCAGCTTCAATGTAAATTGTTATTATATGTAGATAATGTAACGATTTGAGTTACCAAAATTTGATCTAAAGCAAGTCAATTTTTATTTGAAGTAACTAAGCGGGAATTTCGCTCATTGTTTTTAAGTGTATGAAAACATTTTTTGAAGCAATTTTTAATTTTTTTAATTAGATGGGAAAAATTTAAACAACGTGACATTAGGACGAAGAAGGCGACAGCTGTTTCAATTATACCTTGCATTTTCTCCCGGTAATGGGGTTCGAACCCGAACTGCTGCATTGATTGAACTGTTACAACCACACTCATCCACGCAATGCCTAAGTTGTTGTAAACTAATTGCCTTCGTTGCATGGTTTACTCTTTGCAGAGTACATAATTTGTACGATATAATTTTTAAAGCTATGATTTTTATTCAGTTAAATTTTATATAGCGTCTACCGTGGTGTGGTGGTAGCATGCTTCGCCTACCACACCGAAGATCCTGTGTTCAAGTCCCGGGTAAAACAATATCAAAAATTAAGAAAACAGTTTTTTAAATTAGAAACAAGTTTTTCTAAGTGGGGCCGCCTCTCGATGGTCCGTCATGACGATGGCCCGCCTGATGATTTAGGCTGTTTGGAGTAGGCTTGAAAGGTGTATGTAGGTCCCGTTGTTGTTTCTGTGGCGATAAAGATACTCCCCGAAATTTAACGGAGTGTTGTCGATGTTGATGTTGATGGTCCTTTTCCGAATATAGATCCGGTAATTTTCGGACAACAAGTACCCTAAAGTACAAGCTTGACCATCTCGGGAACGATTTGATATGAACGATTTAATATGCCGCCCTATTTCCATGGAACTTACGGTCGCCATGGCCTCGGATGCCAAAGAAAAAGGATTAGGCAAGGATAAGTGAGGTTGAAAATTGGGTTGAAGAAGCTATAAATTGGGCTGGAAACCACTTTAAAGGGTTGCACTACACAACCAATTGAATAATTTGAGTATTTTAGTCGCCTATACGAGAGGCATATCTGCCGTGGGTATATTCTAAGCCCCTAACCCGATAGGGTATGTAAGTCCCGTCCCGCCAATAGCCTGAATAGTAGTTTCGTTAACCGAAAACCGAGTCAAAATTAAAAACTAAAAAACGGCGGCCACCGTGGTGTGATGGTGGCGTGCTTCGCCTACCACACCGTATGCTCTGGGTTTACACCGCGGGCAAAGCAACATCAAAATTTTATAAATAAGGTTTTTCAATTAGAAGACAATTTTTCTAAGCTGGGTCGCCCCTCGGCAGTGTTTGGCAAGTGCTCCGGGTATATTTCTGCCATGAAAAGCTCTCAGTGAAAACATATATGCCTTGCAGATGCGGTTGGAGTCGGCAGAAACATATAGGTCCCGTCCGGCCAATTTGTAGGGAAAATCAAGAGGAGCACGACGCAAATTGGAAGAGAAGCTCGGCCTTAGATCTTTTCGGAGGTTATCGCGCCTTACATTTTTTTAAAACCATTTGCAGTCTAAATTTTCCATCTCCATGATTTTTTACCATATGCTATTGTGTGTCATTATATAGTCAACTGGCAACAATAATAACCGTCAGTTTTCATTTTGCTTTTTTGGTTTCCCATGAACGTTTTTGAAATCTGCCAAAGCATACTCTCCTATTTATATAATAACAACAAATAGTTGAAAAGTTAACTATTTTTTGAAAAAGAAGAATCCTTTCAAAGCCATCAAAATGTGTTAATGAAATGCAAATTTTGGCTCTTTTACTTGTTAATTAAAATTTTTACGTTACAGACGAGCACACACAGACATGCGAAAACACAGATGAATGTAGGTTGTGTTATTTGATGTTTCTAATCGAAACTAACTTTTGCTATTATAAAGCATTTTTGTTTTAGAATTTTAATCAAATTTATTGCAACAATTTGCCTTAGAGAAATGTGAATGAAACTGATGGCTTATTTTACAAAACTATGTAGGAGCGCTTGGTGACTTAGTGTGAGGAATATTCCAAAAATATCGTGGTGTTTGTAGGACGTCAAAAAAACTCGGGTGACTTCCAGTGCGGACTGGATTGCACTGGTTTACATTTAAAGCTAATAAACACTAGTTGATGTCGGCTTTCTACGCAGTATTGCTAGTGATAACTATTTAAGTCCCAAAATCTTTAGTCATATCAGCATTGTGTCATTCATGCCGTGATATATGTGTACAGATTAGGCTAATGCCATATGAAGAAAGGCATTGTATTAACAAGCTCTTTTTCTAGGTTAACATGTAGGAAGAGATCATAATAAGGAAACACGTATTGCTTTTGATAACACTACCTTCAATAGCATGTGTCAACTCTTTGCTTGTGTAGGCCAAAATAAGTTAGAAAAGGTAAATGCACCCCTCCTTTACCAAACTATGGACAGGTTTGTGCTGTCCCATCTAAAAAATTCCACATACCAAAATGCTTCATAAATTATAGCAGTAGATATATTGATCTTATCAAAGATTTAGAGTAACAAGTAAGGAAGGCTAAGTTCGGGTGTAACCGAACATTATCTACATACTCAGTTGAGAGCTACGGAGACAAAATAAGGAAAATCACCATGTAGGAAAATGAACCTAGGGTAACCCTGCAATGTAGTTGTATGACATGTGTATCAAATGGAAGGTATTAAAGAGTATTTTAAGAGAGAGTAGGCCATAGTTCTATGGATGGACGCCATTTAGGGATATCGCCATAAAGGTGGACCAGGGCTGACTCTAGAATTTGTTTGTACGATATGGGTATCAAATGAAAGGTGTTACTGAGCGTTTTAAAAGGGAGTGGGCCTTAGGTCTATCGGTGGACGCCTTTTCGAGATATCGCCATTAAGGTGGACCAGGGGTGACTCTAGAATGTGTTTGTACGATATGGGTATCAAATGAAAGCTGTTAATGAGTATTTTGAAAAGGAGTGATCCTTAGTTCCATAGGTGGACGCCGTTTTGAGATATCGCCATAAAGGTGGACCAGGGGTGTCTCTAGAATGTGTTTGTACGATATGGGAATCAAATGAAAGGTGTTACTAAGCATTTTAAGAGGGAGTGGGCATTAGGTCTATAGGTGGACGCCTTTTCGATATATCGCCATTAGGGTGGGTCAGGGCTGACTCTAGAATTTGTTTGTACGATATGGGTATCAAATGAAAGGTGTTACTGAGCATTTTAAAAGGGAGTGGGCCTTAGGTATATCGGTGGACGCCTTTTCGAGATATCGCCATTAAGGTGGACCAAGGGTGACTCTAGAATGTTTGTACGATATGGGTATCAAACGAAAGGTGTTACTGAGCATTTTAAGAGGGAGTGGGCTATCTATGCCCCTACCAAATTTGAGAAGGATTGGTAAATTTTTGTTCGACTTATGGCATTAAAAGTATTCTAGACAAACTAAATGAAAATGGGCGGAGCCACGCCCATTTTGAACATTTCTTTTTTTTTTTGTATTTTGTTGCATCATATCATTACTGGAGTTGAATTTTGACTTAATTTACTTATATACAGTAACGATATTAAATTTTTTGTTAAAATTTGAATTTAAAAAATTTTTTTTTTAAAAAGTGGGTGTGTTCTTCTTCCAATTTTGCTAATTTTTATTTAGCACATATATAGTAATAGTAGTAACGTTCCTGCGAAATTTCATCATGATATCTTCAACGACTGCCAAATTACAGCTTGCAAAACTTTTAAATTACCTTCTTGTAAAAGTGGGCGGTGCCACGCCCGTTGTCCAAAATCTTACTAATTTTCTATTCTGCGTCATAACGTTAACCCATCTACAAAGTCACATCGCTGTAACCGCCTTTGGCAATGAATTATCGCATTTTTTCGGTTTTTCGAAATTTTCGATATCGAAAAAGTGGGCGTGGTTATAGTCCGATATCGTTCATTTTAAATAGCGATCTGAGATGAGTGCTCAGAAAACTACATACCAAATTTCATCAAGATACCTCAAAATTTACTCAAGTTATCGTGTTAACGGACAGACGGACGGACCGACGGACGGACATGGCTCAATCAAATTTTTTTTCGATACTGATGATTTTGATATATGGAAGTCTATATCTATCTCGATTCCTTTATACCTGTACAACCAACCGTTATCCAATCAAAGTTAATATACTCTGTGAGCTCTGCTCAACTTAGCATAAAAACACGTCCAGGGAACAGCAGTTTAATAAATAATTTTTTCTTGTAGAAGGTGTATTAAAATAATACAATATTTGGAGTCGGTCTTTCCGATCACACAAATCAAGAGTTTATTGGATGCAAAGTAAGACAGTTCGCAACCATACTTGAGCCAATTTTTAAGTATTTCCAGAATTTTCTAAACCCCAGTTATGGTACGCAAAAAGTGTTAATTCGAACAACTGTTATAGGAGTTAAATTTTCATAAGTACGGTCGCACCATCAAACCATCAAACTACGTCTTTTCCACTCTGATTGTTGGCGGATTAACAAATCAAAGGACACCATCTGGCATCACCCACCATAGAGATTACAAGATTCCATTTGCGTACAAACCTTTCTTTTAACACCTCTCATGCTAGTACTGTAGATGTAGAAGCGCATGAGTTGGAGTGCCATCTTTCGCCGTTACCAATCACTAAAGGGGTGGGGGCAGGAGACCTTATGCTAAAAGGATTTCTCATCGCCTAACATCTGCTGCTTATTACAAGCCGATCCTGCTTGCAATGCAGAATCATATCACTACCTTTCCACTTTGTCAGTCGGTGTAATATTTATTCCGAAAGATTCATCTCATTTTAACTTACCTAGAGTGACTAATTATAAAGCAGTGATCTGGTGAATGTTTTTGTGATACTGTTTAAAAGTATAGCTTAGCACAGTGGGATCATAATATTGTGTAGCGATGTCACTGTTGATGGAACATTAAGCCGACTTTCGTGGGAAAACTCGGTGCAGAAATTTGTGATTTTTTTTTCCTTCTTTTTTTCTTTTTTTTGAGTAAAATGTTTGTGTGTTATCTAGATGAATAGCCAATTTCGTTAATACTTTCATTGATTGCCATTTATGTTCCGTACCCTGAAAAGAAAACAGAAAATTAAGTACAAGTCAATAAAGATCACTTCAACTATTGTACTATTCAAAAGTGTGGAATATTTTCACTCGTCTTTGGAGTAATTTTAGAATTTTGTCACTTAAAGGAAAATCTTTTTGTTTTAATATAAAACTAGTAAAATTTTAACTTATGTGTAAAATTTACACGAAAATCTTCCTGCTATGCAAGTGAAATTCTTCGCTTTAGAATTATAGAAGAACTGTAAAGATATTTTTAATATTAATACTATATACATTTTTATGAGAAACTAAGATCCAGGAAGTGCAAGTTGAAGGAGAAGAAAAAAAGATATGACTCTTACTTTAAGGATTGGTCCAGCTATCAGACCAAAAAGCAGCAAGTAGCATATTCCTAAAAAGTTTTCAGTGTTTGCCCGAAAGACGTAGTTTTTTGATAAGGTTTTGTTGATTTGGCCGTTGAGCAAACTTCTGGTAACACTTAAGACCCTAAGATCTAATTTGAACTTCAACTTAACTTGTACAGAAACAAGTAAGGAAGGCTAAGTTCGGCTGTAGCCGAACATTACATACTCAGCTGCCAAATTACAGCTTGCAAAACCTTTCAATTACCTTATTTTAAAAGCGGTTGGTGCCACACCGATTGTCTAAAATTTTATAATTTTCTATTCTGCGTCGTAGGGTCAACCCACCTACCAAGTTTCGTCGCTTTATCCGTCTTTGGCAATGAATTATCGCACTTTTTCGGTTTCTCGACATTTTCGATATCGAAAACGTGGGCATCGTTATAGTCCGATTTCTTTCACAGCGATCTGAGATGATTGTCCAAGAACTTCCATACCAAATTCCATTAACCCTCCGATTAGCGGTGAATAAATTCAACACATCTTAGCGTTGTCGTTTGGCCAGACGAAATTTGATACTTTGAACTCTATCCACAAATATTTAAACTTTGAAGAAATCTGGTCGCACACTGTGATTACCCAGAAATAAGTTTGAATTTTTATTGAAAATTTTGAAATGCCAGACGTCAACGCTAAAATGTGACATAATCAACTTAGGTACAAAAAAAAAAGATAAAATAAAAATAAAAAAATATCGATTTCTGAATTATTATAAAGACCGCCTCTAAACTTAAAGTCACTAAAGCTTTTCATGATCGGGTGGGTAGGAGTAAAGTTATTCACGAAAATAAAGCCTTTTCATCTGTCCAGACGCCACAATCTATCGGACGGTTAAGTTACCTCTAAATTTACTCAAGTTAACGTGTTCACAGACAAACGGACGGACGGGCGGACATTGCTAAATGAATTTATTTTTTTTCCCAGATGATTTTGATATATAGGAGTCTATATCTATATCGATTAGTTCATGCCGTTACGGGGTACCGTTATGTGAACAAAATTAATATACTCTGTGAGCTCTTCTCAGCTGAGTATAAAAAAAGAATTTTATCTTATATGGTATGATATTGTGACGAATATTAGCAACATTAAGGGATACTATCATCTCTAAGCCGATGCTGAGCAGTGGCATGCATGCGCATCAATAAATCAATCATTATGTCTACATTTATGTACATACACGCAGCGGAGAAGAGACGCACAAACACATGCATATATCTTACCTGAGATGCTCCCAAAAGTAGGCAATTATAATCGTGCAAGTATCACTCACATATATACACGCATATGAGAAGCTATAAACGTATTAATTTTATAGCTGATAACTAACTAGTAAATTCTAGAAATAGAAGCGCCTAGAAGTATGCGAACGAAAAATCACAGAGTATTAAAGGCAGCAACAGTAGAGGCACGACAATCAGTTTGATTTAAGCAAGCCAGCAGTTGCGAAGATAAGTGTTATTGTGAAGTACTTTAATAAAGGCCATTTTGCATTATTGAATAATGGAATTATTTATTCAACAGTTTAGTTATTCGAACCTTAGTACAAGGTTGCAAATAAGCGGAATTGCACCAATACAGCCATACGCTTTTCTATAAGTTCAATCCCCGAATCCTACCGATCGCCTTTTACAACCAGGGTGTGAGTTTAGCCCTCAAACTTCACTGTTTGAACGTTATTCCTTCGCAAGCATAGGTAGCCTATAAATCCGCGCTGACACTATCCCACCGGTTTAGTCTTCAGTTCAATTAGAAGCATTGTTAGGTATTTTGAATTATCAGAAAGGCTAAGCTTGTTATATACTACCAAACGCCTACTGCAACTGACCTATGGAGCTCGGAGCGGGCGTGCATGCTTGTTATAACCGGGCTTAGTTACTCGGGAGGTTGGGGTTCTTGCTGCAATCCACCTTAGTATGAGCGTATGTATATAACTACAGTATTTCATGCACTATGCGGACTAAACCGCCTAAAGACAAAGAGTCAAAATAAAAGCAAAAAAAAAGCAAAAAGCACACAGCGTGTATAGTAGAAGGCATAGTAGAAACGGACGGACTTCTTACAGCAGTGAAATGAAAAACCTCACGGTGAAGGTCGTAACAGACAACCAAAAACAAAAAAAAACAGGACTATGCAAACGTTAAATGTACATCAGCAAAATGAAAATGTATACAACAGCGTGTGGAGGAGATAGGTGTAGTTACTCCTCTGAGTGTCTTCTCAATTCCCTGCCCTACCTTGTATTGAGAGTTACTGGCACTCTCCCATACCCAACCAAAGTAAATAAACTCACGACTACATATTTTGCTTACAAGATCATAACAATAATCTATACTTTATTCATTATTTTGAAAACTGTAATTTAATAACCTTATGTATGTAAACTACTGTGCCATTTATATTTCTGAACAGGCATTTCTATAAAGGTTTTTACAAGTGGCTTAAAGCAAACTTGCTTTGTGAAGCGTAATAACACGTTTCCAGTATTAAATAATTTCTTCAACTTCTTTCAAAAAATAACGTATATAAGTGTTGGATGCAACGATTATAATTAATTCTGAATCCATTTGTAAACGATAACAACAAAACTCAAGAAAACAGTTGGTCAATTTAACTTAACTTGAACTTTTCTTCAAGTTATCTTTCAAAAAAAAAAAAAAACATTGTACATGTAAGAGAATAGCTGCATTGAACATCTCCTAACATTGTTAAGATTCGTTAGCATTGCAGCTACACTCCTCTCAAGGGCACAATTGACCAATGGACGCAGTGCGATTCCCAATTAATTATCTATCTATCTACACTCCTCTCAATATATTTTTGACATCCGAAATTCATGTGTGTATTTACCTACATATATTATTTTATGTATCTATTCCAATTGCAATTATGTAGGTATCTAGATGCAACTTGTCGTTCAAAAAAAAAAACTAAGTAGCCCAAAAAACTTTCCTTAAATTGGTTTATAGGTTTACATTAAATAAGCATTTCGTCAACGGCTATTTCAAGCTTATAAAAAAGGGATCAACGTTTGCTTAGTGTTTATCGCAAAAGGAACTTTTCAAAGGAATCTGTATCCGTTTATAATGTTAGTTGGGTTATATACCCAAAAAAATCTCAGTTAAATTGCGATTTCAACACCTGTAATGAATTTTGAACAATACTTTATCGTGAATTCATTCAGACCATTCGCATATATATGTATATACATACGTTTGTTCTTCACAAGTTAGAAATAAAATAAAATTAAAGAAACCAACTTTTTTAAAAATAAGCTTTTATTATTGGTTAATAAAATTAACTAGAAATTAAAAAAAAAAATGAGTGTAAACAAATATAACACTTTATAAGTTCATTGGAACCTTTAACGATAATTAGGCTTTTTCGTCTGCGACAAAAAAATTCCATATTGTGCATAATTATATATTTTTAACATTAAAACTTTACACCTAAATTATTAAAGCTTACAGTTTATATCACAGTCCTAATTGTTCTAATAAAAAGCGTGTTAAATTTTGATGGTACAATTAAGAACATTTAGGACCTCCTTTTCTTGCTATCACAATCTAACACGCTTTTATTATAACAATTAGGACTGTGATATAAACTGTAATATTTAATAATTTAGGTGTAAAGTTTTAATGTCAAAAATATATAATTATGCACAATATGGAATTTTTTTGTCGCAGACGAAGAAGCCTAATTATCGTTAAAGGTTACAATGAATTTATAAAGTGTTATATTTCTTTACAATTTACTTTTTACTTTTTAGTTAATTTTATTAACCAATAATAAAAGCTTATTTTTAAAAAAGTTGTTTTCTTTAATTTTATTTTTTACTTTTAGTTCGTTTTATTAACAAGTAATAAAAGCTTGTTCTTAGAAAAGCTTTTTCTCTTAAATTTAATTTAAATATGATTTTTTTTAAATTTTTAGTACGGTAAAATATTGTTTAAATTAGTTATATAGTCTTTACTTAGTTATTTGTAACGTTTTTCATCCTATCCATTTCTTTTAATGCATCAACATTACAAGGTTTCTTCGAAGTCAACTTTGAACAGTCAAGTTCTTCTATTCGAGTGTTAACTAACTTAAAATCATATTTTATTGTGACTTTGCCTATGTCGCGTTCAGTTTACAACTACTGATTGCAGATCTCTGCTCTGTTCCATCGCCAAAAATCTGTAACACAAAATTAAGTGCGCAGAAAAGTATGCAGCAAAAAGTATGCAACATTTAGCGATAACAGCCTAACTTCTACGTTTGTTGCATACACAAACAAAGCGAAGTTGCCTGCGTTCTTGAGGACGTAGGCGTTTATTCCCTTGTGAATACAAATCTTTACCGATAACTCTGTTATCGATTAATTTATCGAATTCTCCCAAAGCAATATTGCATTGTCATCGGAGTTATACATGTGTGCAAAATTTCAACTTAATCGGGCACCGCCAAGTGTATCAAATTTAACATTTGTTTGCGCAAACATGTTGTGAAGTTCCATATTGTTACTTTGTTTAGCTGTCTTATATGAGTACCTATATCCAAATGTGTACTTCTCTTATTAAAGATCTATATTTTCTTTCTTCGTATTTACATATGAGAATAGTTTTTACAGTTTTTAAATAAAAGTTTGTAGTATATTTGGTAACTATAAATCGCTTAAACTTCGAGTAGTGTTGTAATCAAGGTTGTTTGCATTTTTCTTAACTTCGCCTCAAAGTGAAATATGCAAAAAAAATATCATTTAGTTAGTTTCTATTATATATCGCCTTCTTGTTTTCCTTTTTGTCTGAGAAAGAGAGGGTGGAGGCGGTGATATAAGACTATGCAATAGACGATCAGCTTCTGAAATCGTTCACTTCTTATCAGAACCCAACAATTATGGTTGGCCATCATTAATCCTCTGTAAGTATACTTGCTAGACGCGAGTATGCACTATGAAACTTATCACCCAACTACGTACGACTCATCACCAACTACGTGAAACCTTGTCGCCTGGATCAATCAATTTGGCTTTTATGACGAATTGTTTGGCAGATTTATTGCCCAGGAATCTTTAGAAAAGCGGCGGAACTCTGCTTGATCTTACAAGCGAATTGATACCGTTGCGATATACGCCCCCTTTCTTTGATAAAAAGGAATGGAATTTTCCTTCAAATATATGCGCAGACACGCTGCTACGACTTTTAGCAGTCCAATTGCGATGGGCTTTTTCCAAAATTTTTGATGATGGTGCACAGAACACCGGATTATAAAAAATACCAACTTTAATGATTTACCCAAATTAATGGTGTCCTCTAGAAGAAAAGAATGTGTTCCATGTCGATCCTCCGATAAAATGGCCGAGCCAAACGAATTTTTTTTTCCATCACATTTCCATTCTCTCATTCTCAGCTGTTTTGACATGCAGCGTCAGTGTTGGATAACGCAAAAGAAAAACGTATGTTCAATTTAAGAGTTGATTGGTTTGACACCTTATTGCTTAGATCACATCTGATGGGTTGATATGATAGGTAATTCTATCCTAAAACAAACCCATACCCACAATCCTTAGGGAATGAGGAAAGAAGGAAGCTAAGATAGCCGAACGCCATAACAAGCTGTCGACCATTAAGGTGAATTCTTCCTAGTTGTAAAGAGCATTTGTTCTGTATTTAAGGCGCTAAGTCAAGCTGTCACTTGCCAAATACTAAGCTTGGTCCGTTATCGCTGCACGATAGCACTCATTCGAGTAATCGATCAAGCCATCTGTGCAAGCTACCTTTTTACACCCCATTCTTTCCTTTCAGTTGATAGAGGATAATCTCTTAAACTGCCCATGGATCCGTCTTCATGGCCTAACAGTGACATAATATGCTTCAACTTCAGTGCTTAATATTCCGAAATACAGATCTGTCCCTATCCAGTTGAAAAACTCCTACATTTAAAACTATGAGAGTAACTCTTCCCCCATCCCCTTTACAAAAAAATGTACCTAGGAGCTAAATAAAACAAATAAATAAAAAAAAAAAATAAATAATTAAAAAAAATTTTTAGCTAAACGGTTTTATTGAAAACAAAACTTACATGAAGTAATAATAATACTAAAAGCTAGAAAATAATTAGGTAGGTCCTAGATACTAGTCATCACACTCCTCATCAATCTAGGGCGTTGATCAGACAATTAAATAAAAGCGTTGGACGCGTTAAATTTCTATTGATAATTATAAGTAAGACCATTTTTAGAAATTTCACGCGTCCATCACTTTTAATAAATTGTCTGATCAACGCCCTAGATTGATGAGGAGTGTGATGACTAGTATCTAGGACCTACCTAATTATTTTATAGCTTTCGGTATTATTATTACTTCATGTAAGTATTGTTTTCAATAAAACAGTTTAACTTAAACAATTTTTTTAATTATATTATTTTCATGTTTTTAGTCTTTATTTAATTGCCTATTATTTGTCATTCTATTTAGTTCTGCGCCACGTCCTCGAACTCCAAAATATTTTGATGTCACTTCTACCGAATGTGTTCCAAATATGAGCCAAATCGGACTTCATAGGTCGCTTTCTATTCATGTATGTATTATGTGTTCCAAATATGAAAAAAATCGGACAACAAATACGATTTTTTGAAATATTTCTATCCAAGCGTCACCTATCGGAGTTTTTTTCTTATTATTATTATATTGCCATCGGGTTCTGAACTATATTCCAAGTTTCAAGCTTGTAGCTTATCGGGAAGTTACTTAAATTTCAATTACAAAAGTCGTGCCAACCAGCCAGCCTGTCAAGTCAAGCTAAATAAAACCGTTTAATAAAAATAAAGTAACCCAATGTTCAAAACCATTAACATAATTCGGTGCTTAGATATCTCTAAGCCGCAGGCAGAAATTTCACGGCCTAGCGTGTTCGAAGTAAATAAAATATGATAGTATTGATATTTAATTCTTCGATTGTACTCTACTCAACCCTTCAGCGGCTGAGCCTACCTCAGCCTTCGACAAAAACTACATCAAAAATGGCTTAACTACGTATACTTACTTAAAGGGTGCATGCAGTTAAATTTTTTCCCAATTAAAGGGGAAAATTAAGAAAAACGATTAAAGAGTGATAGCAAATCTGTGTAGCGCTGTGAATTATTTGTTTTATTATGGTGAATGTGAAAGTCGTTGATTGTGATGCAAAGTATCTCTCGGCATAATTTAAATTTTACCTTAAAACATGAACGAACTTTAGAATAGATTACGTTGAGAGGGCGTGCATGGGAACTTCGCACACTTCCACACGAAGATATTTTCTTCATCGTGAATGCCATAAGTGAGTGCCGCGTGACAACACATTTATCCAACCAGATCAATTCGTACAAAAAAAAATACAACATAAAAACATTACATAAAAAATTTTCTTTAAATTGAGGACAATTTCAATGTAATGAGGGGGAATTTCTTGGAAAATTCATAAAAGTGTCGTGGCATGTAAAATTTTATAATTGAAGTGGTTTCCGTGGTTTCCGATATCAAATTTGATTAAAGCATACCGTCGGCCGTTAGCCAGAAGCATGAATGTGCAATTTTTCCGATTTTGTGCTAGAGGCCTCTTTTGGATTACCCTTTAGATTCTCTAGGTTCTACTTAAATTTAGAGCTTCCTACGTACATGGAAATCCCAATAATTTGCAATGCCATTTTCACAAATTTGTAATTTATTCACATAAAGTTGAGCCAGAAAAATGAATGTGGAACATTGTATGACACATTCGTTGATATGGCTAAAAAAAATTTAAAAAAAAAAAATAAGAACAGCACATATTCGATTCAGGTATAGTGCCTGGTATTCTTCAAAAACAATTATACCGATGAAGAATTTTTAATAGCTTAATATCTGAAAAACCGGTTTATTCGAAGCCGTTACCTCTTGCCGAATCAAATCTAAAATACTTGGAAAAATTGTGTGAAAAACTGGTTATACTAAAACAATATCATTCTTTTTATAAAAATCTTGAGGGCAACGGTTTTCCCGAACTCAACATTTCAGAAGATTCTGATTTTGATGAGAATAAGAACTAGTTCTATGTTTGCAATAACATCTTAAAATAAAACATATTAGTGTATATGAAATTGAATGGAATGTGTAACTTTTTTCATTTACATACATACTTTCGATAATTCAAAGGCGCGGATGTTTTCCCAAGTACTGTGATGCTCCGAATCCCAATCTGCCAACGGAATTGGCCTAGCAGGTCTTGGCTTGGCCCTAACATTATTTAAAAGTCAACCTGTATTGAATTTTTTACGTCTTTTGAGGTTAAGGCCATACCATGACCAGTTGGGCCAATTCTTATAGCGTATTCGGATTCAGCACATCAAAATGCATAGAACGCATGAGCCGATTTACTTGTTCCGGCTACTTTTAATTTTTTTGTATAGATATGTTAACAAAAAATTAGATCAGGTTTTTAAATTTTAGTTGTATCAGAAAAATGAATATGCTAAATCTCGGAGAATAGAAGGGATGCGAGCAGAACAGTTATCTCAGTTAAAAGAGCATAGTGTGAGTATAATATATAAATACATTTTTACACTAGAAACTAATTCTTCTAATTTTGAGAATGCAATAAACTTTGAAACCCGATTTCTTAACATTTTCATTTTGGCACATTCATGCTTCTGGCAAGCGGGTAACGATACTACATACGGTGAAAAGGAGACATTTTTCTTAAATTTTTCAATGAGACTACATGATTAAATATTTATCACAATATCTACATGTACGATTTAGCTCAATAAGGAAAACTTGAGCACCTTGACTAGAAATTCACGGCCGTAACAGTTACACCATCAATTTGTATACTCAGTTGAGCAGAGCTCACAGAGTATATTAAGTTTGATTGGATAACGGTTGGTTGTACATATATAAAGGAATCGAGATAGATATAGACTTCCATATATCAAAATAATCAGGCTCGAAAAAAAATTTGATTGAGCCATGTCCGTCCGTCCGTCCGTCCGTTAACACGATAACTTGAGTAAATTTTGAGGTATCTTGATGAAATTTGGTATGTAGGTTCCTGAGTACTCATCTCAGATCGCTATTTAAAATGAACGATATCGGACTATAACCACGCCCACTTTTTCGATATCGAAAATTTCGAAAAACCGAAAAAGTGCGATAATTCATTACAAAAGACAGATAAAGCGATGAAACTTGGTAGATGTGTTGAACTTATGACGCAGAATAGAAAATTAGTCAAAATTTGGACAATGGGCGTGGCACCGCCCACTTTTAAAAAAAGGTAATTTAAAAATTTTGCAAGCTGTAATTTGGCAGTCGTTGAAGATATCATGATGAAATTAGGCAGGAACATTACTCTTATTACCATATGTACGCTTAATAAAAATTAGCAAAATCGGAGAAGGACCACGCCCACATTTAAAAAAAAAACTTTTTTAAGTAAAATTTTAACAAAAAATTTAATATCTTTACAGTATATAAGTAAATTATGTCAACATTCAACTCCAGTAATGATGTGGTGCAACAAAATACAAAAATAAAAGAAAATTTCAAAATGGGCGCGGCTTCGCCCTTTTTCATTTAATTTGTCTAGGATACTTTTAACGCCATAAATCGAACAAAAATTAACCAATCCTTTTGAAATTTGGTAGGGGCATAGATTTTATGACGTTAACTGTTTTCTGTGAAAATGGGCGGAATCGGTTGATGCCACGCCCAGTTTTTATACGCAGTCGTCCGTCTGTCCTTCCGCATGGCCGTTAACACGATAACTTGAGCAAAAATCGACATATCTTTAATGAACTTAGTTTACGTGCTTAGTTGAACTCACTTTATCTTGGTATAAAAAATGAATGAAAACCGACTATGACCACGCCCACTTTTTCGATATCGAAATTTACGAAAAATGAAAAATATACCATAATTCTATACCAAATACGAAAAAAGGGATGAAACATGGTAAGGTAATTGGATTATTTTATTGAAGCGAAATATAACTTTAGAAAAACTTTATAAAATGGCTGTTACACCTACCATATTAAGTAGAAGAAATGAAAAAGTTCAGCAGGGCTAAATAAAAAACCCTTAAAATCTTGGCAGGTATTACATATATAAATAAATTGGCGGAATCCAACAGATAATGTTCTGGGTCACCCTGGTCCACATTTTGGTCGTTATCTGGAAAACGCCTTCACATATACAACAACCACCACTCCCTTTTAAAACCCTCGTTAATACCTTTAATTTGATACCCATATCGTACAAACACATTCTAGAGTCACCCCTGGTCCACTTTTATGGCGATATTTCGAAACGGCGTCCACCTATGGAACTAAGGATTACTCCCTTTTAAAATACTCATTAACACATTTCATTTGATACCCATATCGTACAAACGCATTCTAAAGTCACACCTGGTCCACCTTTATGGCGATATCTCGAAAAGGCGACCACCTATACAACAACCACCACTCCCTTTTAAAACCCTCATTAATACCTTTAATTTGATACCCATATCGTACAAACACATTCTAGAGTCACCCCTGGTCCACTTTTATGGCGATATTTCGAAACGGCGTCCACCTATGGAACTAAGGATTACTCCCTTTTAAAATACTCATTAACACATTTCATTTGATACCCATATCGTACAAGCGCATTCTAAAGTCACACCTGGTCCACTTTTATGGCGATATTTCGAAACGGCGTCCACCTATAGAACTAAGGCCCACTCCCTTTTAAAATACTCATTAACACCATTCGTTTGATGCCCATATTGTACAAACAAATTCTAGGGTCACCCCTGGTCCACCTTTATGGCGATATCTCGAAACGGCGTCCACCTATGGAACTAAGGATTACTCCCTTTTAAAATACTCATTAACACATTTCATTTGATACCCATATCGTACAAACGCATTCTAAAGTCACACCTGGTCCACCTTTATGGCGATATCTCGAAAAGGCGACCACCTATACAACAACCACCACTCCCTTTTAAAACCCTCATTAATACCTTTAATTTGATACCCATATCGTACAAACACATTCTAGAGTCACCCCTGGTCCACTTTTATGGCGATATTTCGAAACGGCATCCACCTATAGAACTAAGGCCCACTCCCTTTTAAAATACTCATTAACACCATTCGTTTGATGCCCATATTGTACAAACAAATTCTAGGGTCACCCCTGGTCCACCTTTATGGCGATATCTCGAAACGGCGTCCACCTATGGAACTAAGGATTACTCCCTTTTAAAATACTCATTAACACCTTTCATTTGATACCCATATCGCACAAACACATTCTAGAGTCACCCCTGGTCCACCTTTGTGGCGATATTTCAAAACGGCGTCCACCTATAGAAGTAAGGCCCACTCCCTTTTAAAATACTCATTAACACCTTTCGTTTGATGCCCATATTGTACAAACAAATTCTAGGGTCACCCCTGGTCCACCTTTATGGCGATATCTCGAAACGGCATCCACCTATGGAACTAAGGATTACTCCCTTTTAAAATACTCATTAACACCTTTCTTTTGATACCCATATTGTACAAACAAATTCTAGGGTCACCCCTGGTCCACCTTTATGGCGATATCTCGAAACGGCGTCCACCTGTGGAACTAAGGATTACTCCCTTTTAAAATACTCATTAACACATTTCATTTGATACCCATATCGTACAAACGCATTCTAAAGTCACACCTGGTCCACCTTTATGGCGATATCTCGAAAAGGCGACCACCTATACAACAACCACCACTCCCTTTTAAATCCCTCATTAATACCTTTAATTTGATACCCATATCGTACAAACACATTCTAGAGTCACCCCTGGTCCACTTTTATGGCGATATTTCGAAATGGCATCCACCTATAGAACTAAGGCCCACTCCCTTTTAAAATACTCATTAACACCATTCGTTTGATGCCCATATTGTACAAACAAGTTCTAGGGTCACCCCTGGTCCACCTTTATGGCGATATCTCGAAACGGCGTCCACCTATGGAACTAAGGATTACTCCATTTTAAAATACTCATTAACACCTTTCATTTGATACCCATATCGCACAAACACATTCTAGAGTCACCCCTGGTCCACCTTTGTGGCGATATTTCAAAACGGCGTCCACCTATAGAAGTAAGGCCCACTCCCTTTTAAAATACTCATTAACACCTTTCGTTTGATGCCCATATTGTACAAACAAATTCTAGGGTCACCCCTGGTCCACCTTTACGGCGATATCTCGAAACGGCGTCCACCTATGGAACTAAGGATTACTCCCTTTTAAAATACTCATTAACAACTTTCTTTTGATAGCCATATTGTACAAACAAATTCTAGGGTCACCTCTGGTCCACCTTTATGGCGATATCTCGAAACGGCGTCCACCTATGGAACTGAGGATTATTCCCTTTTAAAATACTCATTAACACCTTTCGTTTGATACCCATATCATAAAAACGCATTCTAGAGTCAACCCTGATCCACCTTTATGGCTATATCCCTAAATGGCGTCCACCTATAGAACTATGGCCCACCCCTCATAAAATACTCTTTAATGCCTTTCATTTGATACGCATGTCATACAAACACATTCCAGGGTTACCCTATGTTCTTTTTACAACATGGTGATTTTCCCTTACTTTGTCTCCACAGCTCTCAACTGAGTATGTAATGTTCGGTTACACCCGCACTTAGCCTTCCTTACTTGTTTTTTTTTTTATTTTGTTCTTAATTTTTTTATACAATTTTCTCCATTTCTAAATTATTAAATTATTTTAAAATTTTTTCTATAACCAAGGAGAAAAAAACATCTCACTTTATGAGAAAATTACTTGACTAGATTATGGAAGGCATTTCTGTGGCGCCAAATCAATTCTCATTTTTTCTTCGTTTTCAGGAATTTTTAACAAACATCCTTTGAGTTTATGGCTTTCATAAATAAATAAACAATGCCAAGCGCAATAATTCTGAAGAGATTTTACGGAAACTGCAAGGCATATTAATTTTCACTGAGAAGCTTTTCGTGGAAGAAATACACTCGGAGTGTTTCCAAACCACTGCCAAGGGACCACGCCGCTTAGAAAACCTTTTTTTAAACGGTTTTATTTAGCTTGACTTGACTGGCTGGCTAGCTGGCACTAATTTTGTAATTGAAATTTAAGTAACTTCCAAATAAGCTACAACCTTGAAACTTGGAATATAGTTAAGAACCCGATGACAATGCAATAATAAGAAAAACCTCCGACAGGTGGCGCGTGGATCGAAATATTGAAAAAATCGTATTTGTGGTCCGATTTGGTTAATATTTGGAACACATAATACATACATGAATAGAAACCGACCTATGAAAAAAATCACCGCTAGGTGGCGCAAGGATCGAGATATTCAAAAATCCGTATTTGTGCTCCGATTTGGCTCATATTTGGAACACATTATACATACATGAATAGAAAGCGACCTATGAAAAAAATCGCCATTGGGTGGCGCAGGTATCGAAATATTCAAAAAAATCGTATTTGTGCTCCGATTAGGCTCGTATTTGGAACACATATTACATACATGATAGAAAGCGACATATGAAAAAAATCGCCGCCAGGTGGCGCAAGAATTGAGATAATAACAAGTCTTCCGAAACATAGAAATTTGCTTAATCATAAAAGGGGCGGTGCCGCGCCCATTTTTTTAAATTTGAAGTTTTTCCTATTTACTGTTATAAATCCACATTCGGAAATGAAATACCATTGATATAAAGCTCTTTTTTGCAAAGATATAGCTTATTGCATTCGTCCATGACCCTTCTAGAAATCTTTTATATAAAAGTGGGTGTGATCCTTAAAAGATTTCGTTAATTTTTCTTCAAAGCATTTCTTATAGTAAAGCAACCTTTCTGCCCAATTTTGTTACGATAGGTTTAACGATTTTTGATTTATGATTAATAATATTTGTAAAATTGATTTTATCACAAGTGAGCGATGCCATGCCCATTTTAAACAATATTTTCAAATTTTTATCAAGAGTCTCAATATCAGTCCACATGTAAAATTTTAACATTCTATGTGTATTATTTACTAAATAATCAGGTTCTTTGTGTTTTCCTAAATATTATATATATAAAAAGTGGGCGTGGTTATCATCTGGGTCCAGATAAACTCGTGTACCAAATTGGTGAAGATATCTCAATATTTACTCAAGCTATCGTGGTAAGGGACAGACGAACGGACGGACGGACGGACATGGCACAATCATATTTTTTTTCGATACTGATGATTTTGATATATGGAAGTCTATATCTATCTCGATTCCTTTATACCTGTACCACCAACCGTTATCCAATCAAAGTTATAATACCCTCTGTACAAGTACAGCTGGGTATAAAAATATTCGCATTTGTGGTCCGATTTGGCTCTTATTTGGAACAAATATTACATACAGTCCTGTAGATGTGATATCAAAATACTTTGGAGTTCAAGGGGGGACAAGCATACGTGGCGCAGAGTCAAGTAAAGTCTTTGGAAGGATTATGTATTGAGGAATTAGATTGTAACAAATTGTCAGGAAAGAGTCCTTGTAATAATGAGTCACTAAATGAACTATATAGAATGAGAAATAATAGGCAATTAAATAAAGACTAAAAACTGGAAAAAAATAATTTAAAAAAATTTTAGTTAAACTGTTTTATTGAAAACATTACTTACATGAAGTAATAATAATACCGAAAACTATAAAATAATTAGGTAGGTCCTAGGTACTAGTCGTCACACTCCTCATCAATCTGGGGCGTTGATCAGACAATTAAATAAAAGCGTTGGACTCATCAAATTTCTATTGATAATCATAAGTACAACCAACTGAACCTTAATCAGTTTATGCTACGCCTCACATTTTTAGAAATTTCACGCTTCCAACGCTTTTATTTAATTGTCTGATCAACGCCCCAGATTGATGAGGAGTGTGACGACTAGTACCTAGGACCTACCTAATTATTTTATAGTTTTCGGTATTATTATTACTTCATGTAAAGTAAAACCGTTTAACTTAAAATTTGTTTTTAATTATTTTATTTTTTAATTGAAAACACTTTTCTAACCACACCGAGTAGGTGGAGCACGCTTCCATCAAAACACGGCGGCTTTAATAGAGGCAAACAAGTTATTTGCATTAAAGCTTCGCCATTTTATAAGCGTTAACTTAATTAAATTCGTAAAACCAGTAAAAAAATTTAACACTAAGAATGATTGAAATTCAAAGGGACTGACGCAAACATAATTTAAAGCAAATAATTACCTCGATTAAATGTAACAAATGGGTGTTCTCTTCCCAGCACATAATTTGCAGTCATTCTGACCATACCAATGTCGTAAAATGTACCTGCGTGCCACAGCCACAGAATCGAAAGGCCATCAAGAGTTTGTTGTTTTATATAAACTTTTCACGGAGGGTTAAAATGGAAGGGGTGCATTGCTAAATATATTAAGTTGTATCTACTTCAAAACATTGAAGGAAAAATTTGTACAGATTTATATTGAGGTAATAAGCAGCTAACCAAAGCGAGTGCAGGAAAGAAAAAATTCAGAGCAGAGGCGAATTAAAAGATGCGTTTGAATAAATCACTTGCCTATATAAATAATAAAAGAAGGGTTAAAGCGACGGCAACGGCGCGGTGTGAGTGAGAATTGACCTAAAATAAAAGGTAATAAAATGGAGAAGTAGAACAATTTTTCATTGGGGAGGAAGACAAAAAATATATTTGGAAGATGAAGTAATAGCGGGGGTTGAGATCAAGAAATTTTCCAGCGCCACAAACAGGAGGAGGGCATAAAATTATATTAGCTACAATTTGTGGCATATAAAACTTAAGTATGACAAATCCAAGCAAAGTGTGAAACAAATAACGGAGCTGGGTAACTTTTTCTGAAGGGAGAAGACCGAATGAATATATCAAGCGTTGGTTGTTGTTGCTGAAACTTACGCAAGAAAAGCGCTAAAGAAGAATCAGTGAATGGATAAGGATAAATGGAGATGTAATAAAGAACACAATTCAAGAGGAAAGCAGGTAATTGTCAAGTTTGTTTGAAGTTAAATAATTATGTGCCATAATTAACGATTTAATGTACCTCTTATTGTAAGGAATGACAATTGTGATTAAATTGAAATCTAGCGCTCTTTGAGCTTTCATGAGAACGCCCAATAAAAATATCGTATGCATGTTTGTTTAATGGTGTGTTCAGTTTATACTTATATTTAAGAATTCATGAGCTTAATTCCGGCTTATAATAATTGAATTTCAATTATTATGTTTCCTAAGAGAAACTGAAAAGAAAGAAACATTTACTGGCATATTACGATGGACCCATTTCGAAAACCGCTAACGTAATCATCACCAGGCAATTTTGTAATGTTATCAAAGGTTTCACCGGGATTCGAACCGTGAATCACATGGTGAAACTGCAGTAGCCTTTAAACACTAGGCCATCCTGCTGGTATTTGTTTTCATGCTTAATTCAGTTTTTCTCATTTCTACACTAACAACACAATTGAGACATTTTACCTCTTATATTGATTTGTGTACCATGTAGATTTGTTTTTGTAAAGTTCTTCTTCGTTGCGAATGAGAAGCTTTGTAAACTCGGGCTCAGTTGTACATATGTATGTATCTTTGTTTAATGGTGTGTTCAGTTTATACTTATATTAAGAATTCATGAGCCTGATGATGATTACGTGGGCGGTTTTCGAAATGGGTCCATCGCAATATGCCAGTAAATGTTTCTTTCTTTTCAGTTTCTCTTAGTAAACATAATAATTGAAATTCAATTATTATAAGCCGGTGTTAAGGTCATGAATTCTTAAAAATATCGTATGTCTACGCTTTGAGTACTCAGCAGTTTCTTTAACACGTGAAAAAAGAGCACATATAATTAATATCATTTTCCTACTTAAAGTAGAACTTAAAATTTTGTAGCATTGTAGCAAATCAAAATATTCAATAAACTTATGGATTTAGCTTTCGGCTTGGATGCCATGCGCTACACCAGCCGCTGTTAACAACGTCGAACGACCATAAGATATTACATCCTGTAAGCTGAATCTTGGTGGCAGCTAGAAATTTAGGTTGTAGCGTCTTTAACTCGGCAGTTCCTTTAACGTTAGCGAATTCAATATTTTACCGATAGTTAAACGGCTGTTTCAGCTCTACCTCAGCCAAGTGCCGAGGTCTTTCCGGACACTTTTTTCTTTCAAACTGCAGACGGAACGATCTATAACCTGAATAAATTTTGCCACTGAAATCGAGAGGGGGCGCGTGTGGAGCACTTTAAAATCCTGATTAACCCAATTTATTATCGCCATCCGACGGATGATGAGGTAGAAATAGCAAGATACTTTATTGTCAGCTCGGTCAATTTATTCTCTTATTACGTTTTCTTGTCTGGAAAAAAATGTTACCCTCATGTCGCACTTTTGAACTGACACTTTTGTACTAGGTCAACTGGCGCTATACAAAATGAATCTATTTGTAGCTATTGGGACTACTTTTCTTGTTCAGAGAAAAATATTTTTTAAGAGAAACACCCAAACTCTCACCAAGGCTGAATAGAACCAAAAGGGTGACATAATTTTCAGAAAATAAAACATAATAAAAGACGTATTTGACTATCAGGAGGAAATATTCACGGTCACGGGTAAGTTATGAATGCCAAATAGTCCGTTGGTTGACATTAAGCCCTTACTTATATAATAAAATTACTCGATCGTACGATAATCGGAATCGTGACTATAACTGTAGCCGTAAATTTAACCTAAACGAAAATCATAAACTTACCAATAAACGTAATTACAACCACTAACATAACCACAACTATGACCAAAACCATAACGATAGCAATAACCATAATTGTAACCGTGATCGTCAGAATAGCCGTACACATAACATTAATTATTACGATAGCCATAATCATACTCCAGACCACAACCTTAACCACAGCTATAATTCTAACTATAACTATAACCATAGTCATAGCCATAACCGTATCCTAACCCATTTCCATACCGATAGCTATATACCCATAGCTCTATCTAACACAAACTTTAACTTCTACCATAACCATTACTTATACCATAACCAAAACATATACCATAAGCATAACCATAGCCTTAACCAAAAACGTTATCGTATCGTCAATAATGGCCTTAACCGTGATGAAAATGAGCGTTGACGTTGCTGTAAAAATCACAATTAACCTAACCCAAACATGTAAGTTGGCCTTATCGTAAATGACATCATACCGGTATTTTGAACCATGGTAACCAAATCTTGTAGCTGTGACTAAAGTTGTTAAGGGACTTAACGGTAAACTTCTGTATTTCCCGAGCCCCAGTCAGACTGTGGTGTATATATTCGTTTTCCTTCCATATTGATCTTAACCATGATCAGTTTTATCAATATTATCAATATCATCCTCATCTTTGTCATTCTCACCTCTCTCTTGATACCTCATCACCTATCTCAGGGTTTGAATGGACCCAGTAGGTGCACTTAAGGGCCGACTATTGTTCCGGTCAGAATAAACGTTTCTGCTTGAACGTTCACATTATTTATAATTATAAATTTATAGCTTTTAAGGAACAGAATAGCTTCTAAATTAAAGTTGAAATAAATCCAATAAAGTAAAGCATTCGGAATTGCCAAAAACGGTTTACCTTTCATAAATTTTACAAAGTTAGAACTAAATCGGGTACGCTTTAGCACGGTACGCCCACTGTCATGAGAACAAACTCGAGCTTATGTTGCAACTCAGCTTGCATTTATGTTTTCCAAAACTTGCTTCAATCTAACTCACCGAACGAAATATAGCTAGTAGTTGTTCTTGAATTAAAAGTTATTCAACTTGATTCTTGTTAGCTCAACCGCTTTTTTTGTCAATATAACAAAAGTGTTTGGTCAATTCAACAGAGAAGAAACTGTTGGTTTTAGTTAATAATATTCTGTAAAAACCAAAGATTCTCACTGCTATTTCTGCTGAAATAGAAATCCCTGTAGTATCAGAATGTTGCTGAAAGCGGGAGCGTCATTTCCATAGAGCAGCAATTGAATTTCCCCGATCCGTAAATGGTCCTTGTAAAGAGTGCAAGTCCAGGACACTGGCGCTTTGCCTGCCGTTGATCACGTCGTATTTAAGCTTGTTTCATGTTTTCTGATTTGATCACAGTCAGGAAGCTAGAAGTATCTCTATGTGGTAAAATCTGATACAATATATGAGCATATTTCGAGGTGCAACAAAATCGATCAGCCACTTCACTTTGTAAAATGTAACAAAATGTAAGGAGAGTTTCATCGGCAAAGTTTTGGTCCAACACAAAAGCAACAAGTTGATTATGTTTTGCCTTTATTTTCTACATAACACAAGGTACAGTTGTTCATCTGTCCATCGCTAAGCAATACTGAACATAAAATTTTTAATCAAAATAAATTAGTGAAAGTGAAATGTCAAAGTAAACAAGTAAGGAAGGCTAAGTTCGGGTGTAACCGAACATTACATACTCAGCCGAGAGCTTGGGAGCAAAATGAGGGAAAATCATCATGTAGGAATATGAACCTAGGGTAACCCTGGAATGTGTTTGTATGACATGGGTATCAGATGGAATGTATTAAAGAGTATTTTAAAAGGAAGTGGGCCATAGTTCTATAGGTGGACGCCATTTCGGAATATCGCCATAAAGGTAGACCAGGGGTGATTCTAGAATGTGTTTGTACAATATGGGTATCAAATGAAAGGTGGTAATGAGTATTTTGAAAGGAAGTAATCCTTAGTTCTGTAGGGGGACGCCTTTTCGAGATATCGCCATAAAGATGGGCCACGGGTGCCTCTAATGTGTTTGTACGATATGGGTTTCAAATTAAAGGTATTAATGAGGGGTTTTAAAAGGAAGTGATTCTTAGATGCATATGTGAAGGCGTTTTCGAGATATCGAACAAAATGTGCACCAAAATGACCCAGAACATCATCTGTCGGGTACCGCTTTTGATTTCGCCCTGCAGAACTTTTTCATTTTTTTCTACTTAATATGGTAGGTGTCACACCCATTTTACAAAGTTTTTTCTAAAGTTATATTTTGCGTCAATAAACCAATCCAATTACCATGTTTCATCCCTTTTTTTGGTATTTGGTATAGAATAATGGCATTTTTTTTCGTTTTTGAAATTTTGAAAAACTAGGCGTGGCCATAGTCGGATTTCGCCCAATTTTAATACCAAGATAAAGTGAGTTCAGATAAATACTTGAACTAAGTTTAGTAAATATATATTGATTTTTGGTCAAGTTATCGTGTTAACGGCCGAGCGGAAGGACAGACTGCCGACTGTGTATAAAATCTGGGCGTGGGTTCAACCGATTTCGCCCATTTTTACAGAAAACAGTTACCGTCCTAGAGTCTAAGCCCCTACCAAATTTCACAATAACTGGTGAATTTTTGTTCGACTTATGGCATTAAAATTATTCTAGTCAAATTAAATGAAAAAGGGCGGAGCCACGCCCATTTTGAAATTATCTTTTATTTTTGTATTTTGTTGCACAATATCATTACTGGAGTTAAATGTTGACATAATTTACTTATATACTGTAAAGATATTCAGGCCTGTTCTGAATTCCGACTCGGAATGGAAAGTAAAACGACATTGATTTCGACTCGGTTTCTATTTGGTGTTCTCAATTCCGATTGTAAAAAATCGATTCGAAGTCGATTTCGAATCGTTTTCATTCCGATTCGGTAACCAGTTTAATCAGCTGTTTTTGTTCATGTGTTTTGTTTTAGGTATCATAAAATTTTATTTTAATTAAAAAATGCCTGCAGATATGGTTTTCGGATGCGCAGACGCAAGAAGACGTGCTATTGTGCGTGCCAATCGTAAAAACGCGCTAGATCGAAATTCAGAACAGGTCGACTTCATTTCGATCAGCATCGATTTGTTTGCCTAATAGATTTCTTGATAGAAGTTTTTAAAGAAAGATTTATTATGCCAATTTAACTCAAATTTAAACAAAAAATACATACAACTCTTCCAAATAAAATGAAGAATTTAAAAAAAATTAATTCAAAGACAAATATCGCAACATTTGTGTATAATCTGCCAATTAATTTTCATTCCGACTGCTCAGAGGCAATACTTTTCAAACCGATAATATTTGGTCGGAATCGAAATTGAGAACACCAATCCATTTCGATTCCGAAAAAATTGATCGGAATCGGAATCCAGAACAGGCCTGATTAATTTTTTTGTTAAAATTTGACTTTGAAAAAAAATTTTTTTTTAAGTGGACGTGTTCGACATCCGATTTTGCAAATTTCTCTTTAGCACACATATACTAATAGGAGTAACGTTCCTGCCAAATTTCATCATGATATCTTCAACGACTGCCAAATTACAGCTTGCAAAACTTTTAAATTACCTTCTTTTAAAAGTGGTTGTAGTCCGTTTTCTTTCATTTTAAATAGCGAACTGAGATGAGTGCCCAGGAACTTACGTATCCAATTTCATTAAGATACCGCAAAATTTACTCAAGTTATCGTGTTTACGAAAGGACGGACATGGCTAAATGAATTTCTTTTTTCGCCCAGCTCATATACCATGTGAGCTCTGCTCATCTGGGTATAAAAATACTGTCAACAATGTCAAACTCAATATAAATCAATATTAATTTTAAGAATATCTTATGCAAGTGAGACCATTTGGCAAACAAAGGAATTCCTTAGAAATTTACTCCAATTTAAAATGCATTGATTTAATTAACGATATGCCTTAATTTCCCTTAAGATATGTCCAACAATTTTCTATATTCCCCTTTGATTTATCTACAGCAAAATAATTTTCTATTAATTGTGGACGTAGAAGAATAAAAGGTTGGGTAGAATTGCCGCAAACAATTTCGCTAAAAGCAATCTGTTTTAGCTTTACGATAAAAGTTTTGTTACTGAAATGACCAGCGACAAATTACAGCTATTCAAAGGACAAATATTTGCTTATGGCATACCACAAATAATACAACAATGCATAGTGGTTTATTTAGAGACATAAAAACTTAGTATTAGTACTAATGTAAAACATAATAACAGCACGGTGTCATACTTAGAACTGAGCTTCATCCTACTGATGATAATAAATAATAACTTAGTAAAATACACCCGCTTGAATATTCAGGCCGAGATTCTGTCCCAACTTTAAACTTGATATCTACATGGTTTTATGCCGACTGCGAGTATATAAACGTAGTAGAGGTCTTGCAAAAATTTGAGTAGCAAGCCTATAAGAAATTGTTTCTTTAATATTTAGCAATTTTTTGGTTGAATCTGAACTTGAGACCTTTGGTATGGTAGATAATCACACTGCCTCCATCATATTACCATCACTGGCATTATTATATATTAGCAAACATTTAAAATAGACCTTTGCATATGGTACAAAACCATTAGTCAGATTAAAAATTAAAAAATAGAGAAATCGTAGAAGCACATTTACATATGTCATAAATGCGTGGTCGAATAGATTTAGAAAACTAACGAGACAAAAAAGATGACACAAAAGTAACTTTTTAAATAATATTTTTTTTTTTTTATTAAAACCGGTCAGTGGGTGAGAAGTAGAAAAGTTTAATATCATAATCAATTTGGAAAACAATTATTTAATTCAATATGATATTTGAGGTTCAATATGTGGGCGAATTCAGGGTCACCGATTACGAATATATCTCTAAGCAGGCAATTATGAAGGGTCTCAAATACATTAAAGTACATGTCTCCCTAAACAGATGGTTTGGCTGCATGCTTACTTGCAGGCAGATTACTTCGCAATGGGGGCTGTAGGAGGCCAAAAACCCGGTGGACAGAGGCACGCCATAGGGCGAGGTAATATCACTAATGCTGTGGACGCTGGCTATGAACCAGCGATTAAGGTGGCTTGACAAGGAACCCGTCAGATTTTCTCACATTCGCAGATGATGTTGCAGCTGTCATAAGTGGAAGGAGCCTTCCAACAAAAAGCTCTTTCATGTATGGGACGCTTCAGGATATACATAACTGGGCATTTAATTTCAATATGGGCGCAATCGCGGAAAAGACAGATATGGTATTATTTTTATGGAAGTATAAGGTCTCGAATCGGCCGGGAAAAGGCCTTAGAAAGAAGGGGTGACCCTAGAGAAGAATTTATGAAAAAAATATCTAGGCATGCCGGCTACCAATACTAAGTATAACGGAGGCCATGTAAACAGCCCCGACGGCTGCGCTGTATGCCATTCAGCAAATCCTACCTGTAGATCTGGTGGCGAAAAAAGTTCTGTAAAAGGAGACTTACCGCCTCAAGGAAACTTGAACGCAGATCATATGACCACAGAAGTATAGCGTCATCAAACACTGGATTAATTGACTACCCAATTTTGATGTTGCTTTGCCCGGGGTGGGAACCCAGTATCTTCCCTTTTTTAGGGGGAGCATGCCACCATCACACCATTGCGGCCACCAAAAAGCAGATGAGCTAGATAAAAAAGGTGCATGCCTAGAAGCTTGTACAGAAGACGTCACAATAAGTTCGGTCGAGATTGGGCGTAGGCGAGAGTTGCAAATGATCGACCAGGAGAGATGACTGTAGGATCACGACGGGTTTTTGGCTGGACACTGCCTTCTGGCGTGATATGCTTCAGTGACAGTAGATGTGGGAACTGCGGATTGGTAAAGTAAACATTTGAGCACATTTTGTGCCCGTGTCCTGCGCTCGCCAGGCGAAGACTCCAACTATAAGAAGTGATTAAACTTTCAGATCTGTAAGCAGCAAGGCCAGTTGTATAGGTCATAGAAAGTTTCTAGTATTTTCAAATACTCAGTTTTTGATAGGGCTTTTCACTTTACTCGGTGAGAAGGCTTCTGCTAAAACTCTGAACTCATTCAGTCTATGTAAGGTCATCACGGATCGACCAGTTCAATCTTTCCTTAACTTATTGTCGTGTGCACGTACAACATTTTTCGCTGAGTTTGGCCGAGCCATCATATTATCGAAAAAACCAACCTAGAGGGAGCATCGGGTAAGCTTGTTGTCAGTAATTACACCTAAAATAATAATATTGTGGCAATTTTAATTCAACAATATGATGAAATTTGTCATACATTCTATATGGTATCTACGAATGTAGATTACCGGCTGTAAGGTAGTGTTTTTTGCAAGTAAGGTCTGGGGGTCAGGAAAATTTTAGGAGACAAATTTTATGAACTAAATCGGCTTAGAATTGATAACAAGGAAGCATACGAAAACCTTGCATCTGGTATTTGGGAAATCATTTATTTCTTTTAATTTTTTTTTTCCAAATATGCTGCAAATGTAGACTATAGGTTACATGAGGGCGAAACCAAACATATATGAAACGCAACATATGTACAAATTATTGTTACAGTCTATATTGTTTTCAGTTAATTATATTATAAAAATATAAAATACAAATTAATCTATAATTTAAAAAATTTTAATTTTCTATATTTAATAAAATAAATTTATTTAATTTTAAATTATAGAAAATTAATATTTTAAAATAATAAATAATAAAATATAGTATTAAAAAAATTTAATTTAATAATTAATAAAAAATAAAATAAAATTTATAAATAATTACAAAATAATAGCAAATAAATAGCTTAGGGGCCTCTATATCTGTTAAAAATTTGGAAATTCAATATAACTTTGATATTTTTAATAAGAGAGCATCTAAATATCACGCTGTTTATTAAAATTCTGTTCAAACGTTTTACCGTTTTAGATAGACATATTAAAAACCCTCCCCTTTAAAATTTTTTTTCAGCGCTGGCGGTAAGGTTCGATATAATTATGTGTATGCATGTGAGAGTTTTCCAAGGCCACGTCTCTACGAACTTTTTTTTTTACTAAATTTCAAGTTATGACTGTTTACAATTTTGACGACTGTTGGCGGTGTCACACTAACGCTAACTATTTGAAATAAGTCTTATTGGATTTTTAGTACATAAACAAAAATAAAACATACAAAAGAAACTTTAATAAGTTCATACGAAGCATCTGCACAAACCTTTATTAAGCCACGCACAGATGTTTTCACTTTGATATGCGTGTCTTCACTATTTAAAATACTCCCTGCTGATTCGGTGTGTGCCACGCACATTCAGCACGTGCACAACTCTACTCCATTTTCCTATCAGACAGTAATAAAAAACAAAAGCACCTGAATCCAACAAAATCCTTTAATACCGAATATATATTTCGAGCTGTCAGCTAAAAACTATAACATTAATAAAAGGTCTATAGAAAAAAGTAAAAAAAAAATCATGAACCATACTAAATATGAAAAGTACCAAAAACATTTATTAAGCCTGTTGACAACCAAAAACTTGCGGGCAGATGTGCGATCAGATGGGCATTTAAAAGAAAAAAATGCTTTACATTATTACTGAGAGGTGTCGGCACTAAACTGTGCCCAACAGTTGTAAATGATGTAAACATATTTATATTCATATACAGCTGCGAACAAAAAAGTAGCAGCGGAAATTTTTAATCAAATTTCGACAATTAAATGCCATTTTTTATACTCAGTTGAGCAGAACTCACAGAGTATATTAATTTTGTTCGCATAACGGTACCCTGTAACGGCAAAAACTAATCGAGAAAGATATAGACTTCTATATATCAAAATGATCTGGCCGAAAAAAAGGAATTTTTTTAGCCTTGTCCGTCCGTCCGTCCGTCCGTCCGTCCGTAAACACGATAACTTGAGTAAATTTTAAGGTATCTTTATGAAATTTGGTAAGTAGATTGCTGGGTGCTCATTTCAGATCGCTATTTAAAATGAACGAAATCGGAGTACAACCACGCCCACTTTTTCGATATCGAAAATTTCGAAAATCCGGATGAATTAACCAAAGATGGATAAAGTGATTAAACTTGGTAGGTGGGTTGTCCTTATGACGCAGAATAGAAAACTAGCAAAATTTTGGACAATGGGTGTGGCAATGCCCACTTTTAAAGGAAGGTTTGCAAGCTGTAATTTGACAGTCATTGAAGATATCATGATGAAATTTGGCAGGAACGTTACTCCTATTACAATATGTGTTTTAGATAAGAATTAGCAAAATAGGATTGCGAATACGCCCACTCTTTTTGAAAAAAAAATTTTTTTAAGACAAATTTTAACAAAACTTTAATATCTTTACAGTATATAAGTAAATTATTTCAACAATCAACGCCAGTAATGATATGGTGCAACAAAATACAAAAATAAAAGCAAATTTCAAAATGGGCGTGGCTCCGCTCTTTTTCATTTAATTTGTATAGAATACTTTTAATGCCATAAGTGAGGGCATAGCTTCTATGACGATAAATGTTTTCTGTGAAAGTGGGCGAAAACGGTTGAAGCCACGCCCAGTTCTTATAAACAGTCTACCGTCTGTACTTCCGCTCGGCCGTTAACACCATAACTTGAGCAAAAATCGATATATCTTTAATAAACTTAGTTCACGTACTTATCTGAACTTACTTTGTCTTGGTATTAAAAATGGGCGAAATCCGACTATGACCGCGCCCACTTTTTCGATTTCGACAATTTCGAAAAATGGAAAAAATGCCATAATTCTATACCAAATACGAAAAAAGGGAGAAACATGGTGATTGGTTTGATTTTCTAACGCAAAATATAACTTTAGAAAAAACTTTATAAAAAGTGGGTGACACCTACCATATTAAGTAGAAGAAAATGAAAAAGTTATGCAGGGCAAAATCAAAAGCCCTTGGAATCGTAGCAGGAATACTGCTCGTGGTATTACATATATAAATAAATTTGCGATACCCGACAGATGATGTTCTGGGTCACCCTGGGCCACATTTTGGTCGGTATCTCGAAAACGCCTTCACATACACAACTGAGGGCCACTCCCTTTTAAAACCCTCATAATACCTTTAATTTGATACCCATTTCATACAAACACATTCTAAAGTCACCTCTGGTCCACCTTTATGGCGATATCTCGAAAAGGCGTCCAGCTATAGATATATGGGCCACTCTCTTTTAAAATACTCTTTAATACCCTCCATTTGATACCCACGTCATATAAATACATACCAGGGTTACCCTACTTTAGTTTTCCTAAATGGTGATTTCCCCTTATTTTGTCTCCCAAGCTCTCAGCTAAGTATGTTATGTTCGGTTACACCCAAACTTAGCCTTCCATACTTGTTTTATTTTATATAACTTACAAAAAATTTTTCATGAATTTCTAAACTATGCAAACCAATTTGAAAAACGTTTTTAAAAACTTGTAATATTCGAGATAATTTCATCTGAATTTTCAACATTTTATTTCTGAGTTTTCTGAATTTTTTGAAAAAATACGAATTTCTAGAGACATATAACTTGCAGTTTGTCAGACCTAAATTGATTGGGCTAGAAATCTGCAAAGTCAAAAAAATCAGAAGTCTGAATAAAAAGTTTGAAATTTTCATAAAATTTTATAAAATCGCGGCTTCGAATCGAGCCGGGGTGGTGGTGGTGCTTTTCGAGGTTTGATGTGCTTTTCGACACACATTGTCGAGCTTGGTGACCGATACCAAGATCGAAGAGGGTGGCGAAGACTTTCTATAAGATTAAATCGCCAGGCGATGGTATATTCCCAGTCTTGCTAGGAGTATGCCTTTATTACTGTTATGATAAATTTTTTCTTAATTGAAAAAATTTGAAATTAAAATAGAAGGAAGAAAAAATTTATACAACTACCAAAGCTCGTTTTATAGATCAATTTCGGGAACTGCTAAATTCCTTCATCGGCAACGTTTAGGCGCCGCTGCTATAACCATTCAGCTATCACAGCTTCTTTTTGTTTGTCTTTATTATTTCTACTTTTATCCTGTGCCTTGCCAATTGATTTACACGGCGCTACGACATCTGTTGCAGAATCGCTGTGAAAATTAAACCCGCGATCTTACAAATCAGTAGGCCGATATAACAGCAAAAATTGTAAAATTTTTGAACTTTTTTCAAAAGATTTTTAAAACTGGTTGATTACAAAATCTATGAACGATTTTTCCTAAATTATAGAAAATAAAAAGAGAAGAAACCGGTTTGTTTTCGACATTATTTCGGGTGTCGTTACAAGGCGTGTAAGAATCGGAACATTTTCCCGATTGTTTTCAAATAAGTATCAGGATAGCTTTCGGGAAATTTTATGACTATTTTAGTAACAATTAAGAATAATTTCGTAAATAAGTGCTCCCAGGGGTCAACTATTCAACAGTTTTAGTTATATGTATGACAAATTTCACTTAATTTTACTAGCTGTTCCAGAAATCCAAATTTTTCATGGTATATATTTCGTGATCCATAAAGATTTTTGTCCATACAATTTTGGAAAATTGGACAGTTTTCGGAATTATTATTGCTGATGCCCATTTTTAGGATAATTTTGGTATTACTGTTTATACCATATCTAGATCGTTTCGGAACTTTCTTTAGATTATTTTGTGTTCTTGCGACCCCGCTTAGGAAAATTATCTTCTAATTAAAAAACCTTATTTCTAAAATTTTTATGTTGCTTTGCCCGTGGTTTGAACCCAGGGCCTTCGGTGTGGTAGGCGGAGCACGCTACCATCACACCACGGCGGCCGCCACATACATAAGAAAATATGTGCATACATATAGTATACAGCATACCTAAATACAAAGTAGAGAGCGCAATGAGCGTAAAATTCTCTTTGAAATTTGCTCATGTATTGACTGTTGATCGCTGTTGAAATGACGAGTAAGATCAGTTGTGTTAAAAAAAAATCAGTTAGACTGATTAGGAATCTGTCAATTTTACAGAATGTTAGCTTTAGAGCGACAAATTCTCTTCTGTTTAAATGACTAAACTAATTTGTTCGCTTGACAAAGAACATGTTCGAATTAACCATAATTCCATCAATTTCTCCGAATCTCCGTTAAGTCAAGAACAACAGAACCAATTTTTTGATTTTACTAGTGCCATTTCTTTCAGTGTAGGATTACTCCGCGATTCTTCCTGTTTTAATTCGCTATCCTTAGGGACTGTTTTCAGATTATATTCTGGACTAGTGACGAAGTTTACATAGCCATATTGGGGCCAGTAATTTGATGTTTTTTTTTTTTCTTTTTGTTCGGACCGAGTCACGTATAAAAGCTAATATCGTCGCCCGCTTGCCAGAAGCATGAATGTGCCAAAATGAAAATGTTGAGAAATCGAGTTTCAAAGTATATTGCTCCCTCAAAATTAAAGGAATTAGTTTCTAGTGTAAAAATGAACTTATATATTAAACTCACACTATGCTCTTTTAACTGAGATAATTGTTCAGCTCGCATCCCTTCTATTCTCCGAGATTAGCATATTCATTTTTCTGGCACAACTAAAATTTAAAAGCTGATCTAATTTTTGTTAACATATCTATACAAAAAAATTAAAAGTAGCCGGATAAAGTAAATCGGCTCATGCATTTTATGCATTTTGATGCGCTGAATCCGAATACGCTAAAAGAATTGGCCCAACTGGCCATGATATGGCCTTAACCTCAAAAGACGTAAAAAATTCACTAAAGATTGATTTTTAAATAACGTTAGGGCCAAGCCAAGATCTGCTAGGCCAATTCCGTTGGCGGATTGGGATTCGGAGCATCACAGTACTTGGAAAACATCCGCGCCTTTGAATTATCGAAAGTATGTATGTAAATGAAAAGAGTTACACATTCAATTCAATTTCATATACACTAATATGTTTTTATTTAAGATATTATTGCAAACATAGAACTAGTTCTTATTCTCATCAGAATCAGAATCTTCTGAAATGTTGAGTTCCGGAAAACCGTTGCCCTCAAAATTTTTATAAAAAGAATGATATTGTTTTAGTATAACCAGTTTATCACACAATTGTTCCAAGTATTTTAGTTTTGATTCGGGAAGAGGCAAGGGCTTCGAATAAACCGGTTTGCCTTCAATTAACCAACTATTTTTTCGGATATTAAGCTATTAAAAATTCTTTATTGGTGGCGGGAGCAGAATCCAAATTAGATTCTATATGAAATGCCGGGTCATATTCCGCGAAGCCAACGATCTCGTCACCTTACCTTTCAGCAGTTGTTTAAATGGCGTGATGAACCAACCAAAAAAGCTCTTCCCGTTGAGTATGGTTGTAGACCCTTACAATTTAGTCGATGGTCTTGGTTTCGAAATAGATGCTTAGTATAACTGCACTACTACCGGATTTATTATAATAAGACACTGAATTTGATTTAGTGGTATCAATAGTTTTACAGGTTTATTAGTACGTATAGAAAATTTGCCGGTATGTACAAAGAATTTGCAAAAACAGTGATGACAAAAGGTATTATGAAGTTATATTGACTTATCGATAACATGAATGTGAATATAGAGATTACAAATGTCTATGTTAATATACAGATGACCAAATAATGGTGTGTTCCCGTACTGGTCATGTTATGTGGCGTTCATACTGATCGCTGTGACATCCAACATTCTCCCGGCCATGGCATCATTGTTGGCATTAGTCCTGCGTTAAACTGGTTGTATATGAATCAACATGGCATTACTCGGAGAAGAGAATAAATGACTGAACCAAATTCGTATGGCAATAAGTAAACAGGTTGTATATATATGAAATCCACATAGTTTTACTCGAATAGGAGAATAAGTGACTAACCCAAATTCGTATGGCAATAGTTAACAGGTTAATGAGCAACGATGGGTACCAAGTCCAGCTTTGTGATCGGTCTTTTGAACGTGCCCGTGGCTGTCTTGATGGTTACCACGCGAATGAGCTCATCGCTTCCGGGATGTAACGAGACCACGTGACCCATGGGCCACTGACCAACTGGAAAGCGATCATCTTTGATGATAACCAAATCGTTTTCCTTAATGTTCGGCTTCCTTTCTTGCCATTTAGTACGGATCTGCATAGTAGACAAAATATCCTCTTTGAATCGCTGCCAAAAGTGCTGAACCATTTGGTCCATTAGCTGATGTCGTTTAATTGGATTCGATTCACATGGTGGTTGCGGTCGAGATAGAAGAGCGTTGCCCGTGAGGAAGTGTCCAGGCGTTATTGCAGTAAAGTCGTTGGGATTATCCGTAATTGGTGAGATCGGTCTGGAATTTAGCACCGCCTCAATGCGGGTTAGGACGGTTGAGAACTCCTCAAAAGTCAATTTGGCCTTTCCGATTACTCTAGCCAAGTGAAATTTCATGGATTTCACCGCCGCTTCAGCTAAACCATTAAAATGAGGAGCACCGGGTGGGCTAAAATGCCATTGAATATGTCGATTCGTGAGAGCTGGGATAATTTCCTTTGCTATTGATCGGAGATATTGGGATTGGCTTCTTTGATTCTCATGATCAGCACCAACAAAATTCGTTCCGCAGTCACTGAATACGTCGTGACAAAATCCTCGCCTGGCCACAAAACGGTCGAATGCGTGTAGGAATGTTTGGGTCGAGAGATCGCCAGCTGCCTCCAAGTGAACTGCTTTGGTGGTCATGCAAGTGAACACAGCGACGTAGCCCTTGTATGACTTTTGGCCGCGACCTCTTGAGGAACGAATGTCATATGGACCTGCGTAATCGATGATGGTGGAAGCGAATGGTCGAGTGTTGTGGTTCACACGCACCGTGGGTAAGGCGGCCATTTGTTGTTGAGATAAAACTGGACGCGCCCTGAAACAAATAACACAGCTTCGGATGAGACGACGAGCGAGATTGCGCACATCTAAAATCCAGTAAATTTGTCGAATTTGATTGACGGTGACTTGGGGCCCTCCATGTAACGTGAGGCGATGATAATGGTATACGATTAACGTCGCGAGATGGCTCCTTGACGGGAGTATTATTGGAAATTTCTCTTCAAACGACATAAAGGCATTTTGCAAGCGGCCATTTGCACGAAGAATATTATTATCGTCAATGAATGGATTAAGACGAAATAGTTTGCTAGATTTTGGAATTGATTTCTTAGTGTGAACTGTTTTGAGCTCGGATGAGAATTCCGTGGATTGGATCCAGCGGATGAGTGACAATTCGCTATGTTGAATTTCGATAACTGTAGGAGGAGGGATATGTTGAATGAGGTGGCTTATTGGGTTCGAAAGCATTGCAATTGATGGACGTTGCCGTGTGAGGTTGATTGAAGATCTCATAATTTTCACAAAACGAATGGCGTATGCGACAGCTCGACGAAGGCGATTGAAGTTGGAAAATCGTTTAAGGAGTGGTTCCAATCCGCCCTCTTCCTTTGTAGTAAGATTTATGCTTTTGAATCGAGCACGAAGTTCGGAATCATCATCGTCGTGAAGTTCGTATGATGAGTTTGGCCATTCCGCTTGTGACAAAGATAGAAATGGAGGTCCGTGCCACCATAGTGACGAATGGCGCAATTCGGTAATTGTTAAACCCCGACTGTTGAGATCGGCTGGATTAGCTGAGGAAGAGGCATGATTCCATTGTTCAACTTCAGTCGACGCCAGAATTTTGTGAACGCGATTGCATACGAAGACAGCCCAGCGATTGGGATCTCCTCGAATCCAGGATAATACGACGGTGGAATCGGTCCACATAAAAACCTTGTCGATGTTAAGTCTCAATGATTGTTTGACACCATCAAGTAATGTGACCGCCAGCGTCGCACCGCATATTTCTGCTCTAGGTATTGTTAACGGTTTTCGAATGGGTGCCAGTTTACTCTTTGCTGCTAATAGGTTGACATAGACGTATCCGTTTACGTCGACCGTTCGGAGATAAATCGCGGTGGCGTAGGCCTTGGTTGAACTGTCGCAGAAAACGTGAAGTTGGTTGTTTTTGTTCGTTGAGGATGTACGGATCCAGCGAGGGATTTCAATGTGCTTGATTAACTGAAGGTCATCCATAGTTTGGTTAAATTCAGACTGTAGATTGATACACGTTACGGGTTCATCCCAATCCAATTTCTGTTCCCATAGCTTGTTTAGAAAAATTTTTTCCTTGGTGACGAAGGGATTCAGCCAACCGAGTGGGTCGAACAGACGTGCCACTATCGAGGAGACATTGCGTTTTGTCAGTCGCGGCGCCGTTGGAAATTTCATCGAAAAGGTAAAAAAATCGCTGAGTCTTGACCATCCCAACCCAAGTGCTTTAATGGAATCTTCAGGATTGAATAAACACATCGTGGTTTCATCGCGATATTCGACGGGAATTTGCTTAAGAATTTCCGGTGAATTGCTCGCCCATTTGCGAAGTTCAAAACCAGCACTGCGAAGCAACTTAATGAGTTCTTGAATCATTTGTATGGCGTCCTCGATTGTTTCGCTTCCGGTCGTGACGTCATCCACGTATGTTTCAAACTTAAGAGCGCTGTAGACCGCTGGCGAAGTGAGTTTGGCTTCTTCGGCCAATACGTGAAGAGTTTTAATAGCCTGATACGGTGATGGTGCGAGGCCAAACGTTACAGTTTGAAGCGCATATGTTTGAATGCCCGAATTGTCGTCGTCTTGCCATAAAATGTATTGATAGTGGGTGTCGTCTGGATGCATGTCGATGCAGCGATACATTTTTTCAATATCTGCAATGAAGGCATATTTGTGCGTTCTCCAGTTTAGAATAATTGAGACTAAATTGGCTTGTAAAACGGGACCGGTGGTCAAAATGTCGTTTAACGATTTTCCGTTTGTAGACTTGGCCGAGCCGTCAAAAACCTGTCGAATTTGGTGGTGAGGCTGGTTTCTTTAAACACTGCATGGTGGGGCAAATAATAATGCTTTTCTTGGATCTGGTGCATTAACTTGACCTGATTCAATTTTTGATACTCGTTAAAGACCTTAAAATATGCTTCCTTGAATTTGTTGTCACGGCTGAAGCGACGTTGTAGCGATTGAAAGCGTTGAAGTGCCACTTCGTAGGAGGAACCTAATGCAATTGACGGATCTAAATAGGATTTGAAGGGTAGGCGCACCATAAACTTTCCATTTCGTTGACGAAGGGTAGTCTCCTGGTAAAACCTTTCTGTCCATTCATCTTCCTTGGATGTCGATCTGACAATAGGTACTTCCTCTAGTTCATAAAACCTTGTAAGCAAATCTCGTATTTCTGTTGTGGAAATATGGTTACACTGAGTTAATGGAAAGGTTAGAACATGATTTTGTTGAAATAATTCCCCAAACAGGATCCACCCCAAAGCCGTGCATTGAGCAATGGGATCACCGATCTCACCCTTACACACCCCGCTTTCAAGAATGCGACCGTATACATCGCCGGCCAATAACAAATCAATTTGGCCCGGAGTTGCATAGTGAGGATCAGCCAGTGATAAATTTTTAAGATGAGGCCAAGACTTCACTTTGACTGGATGCAAAGGCAACTCCGAGGTGATTGATGGAAGAACTGCAAATTTCGATTTAAAATTAAAGTTAGGATTGACAATTGATTGAATACTAAGAATAACTCCCTTATCAGCAATTTTGTATTGAGATTCCCCCATGGGCCGGTAACCTATACAGAAAGGAATGAAGGGTAATTTCAGTCGTTGAACAACGCGCGTAGTAATGACGGATTGCTGCGATCCATTGTCGATTAATGCACGAAGCCGGACAGGCTGGCCAGATGCATCAATGACACTGACAATTGCTGTTGCAAGTAGAATTGTGGAACTTGTGTGTACCAAATTGTTGGAAACCATTTGCGGATTAACCAAAGGCGCATGGTTAACGTGAGGTGAGTTCGATAACGGTTCTGGATCTCGGAGAGATGTTGTATTTGATGATAACTTTGAATGGTTGAAATGCAATAAAGTGTAATGCCTACCACCACAGGTAAAACAAGAATGTTTGCTAGAACATGGTGTTGAGGTTGAATGACCGAGACAATTAAAGCACAGCTTATGGGCACTTGCGAACGATTTGCGCTCAAAGGGGGTCCATTGCAAAAATTGTTGGCACTTGCGAAGGACATGTGATCCCTTACACCCTTCGATCGGACAGATGATGGATTTTTTTGCGACGTGAAGATTTTGTATTTCCCTTCTGTTAACAGGCTTGGTGGATATATTGTTAGGCTTTGCATTAAGTGATGCTTTGGAATTGTTGTGGTGACTTGCATGAACGGCAGCATCAACAATGAGAAATGTCGATTTCAAAAAGTCTAGTAATTGTTGAAGTTTTGCAACTGTCTTCGGTTCCTTGCGATATCTTTCAAAATCAAGACGTGTAGCTGGTGAGAGCTTATCGAGTAAATGGAACGCAAAAAACTCAGAATTCGCCTCGGTATTGAACTTAAGGTTCTTCAATTGAACAACGTAGGCACGTGCAGAGTCATGCAATGATTTAAGCTCAGCTGCCGATTCACGTTGACTATAAGTCGGCAAATTCATAAATTTTCTCATGAATGCTGTAAACAGAACCTGATCATTACTATAACGATCCTTTAAATCATTGAGGGCTTCGTCATACGTGTCATCCATAACCTCCAAATGAGCGATGGATGACGTTACGTCTGTGGTAAGAAATGATTTTAGATACACAAATTTTTGATGCTTTGATAACTTTGGATTATTATGAATAGCTTGAAATGATGCAAAAAAAGTTGGCCATTTAGTTGGTTCGCCGTCAAATTTTTCTATTTTCAGCTCAGGAGGTCTAAACGTGCTATCGGTGTGAACTTCACGTATGATCGTATTAATCGTTTCCGTTGTTGCAGAAGCCGATGCAGTAGAATTAGGAAAGGCGGTTTGGGTTTCGTGGGTTTCATTTGGATACAGTTGGTCGAATACATTTTCGATATGGTCGATTGCATCTGCATGCTCAGATTGAAAAGACCCAAAGATGTCCCGTTTGAAATATTCGTCATCTCGAGATAATCTGGAACGCACCAATGTGCGATGGTTCGCATTGAAGGCTAAAAGAGTTTGCGAGATTCGATTGAGGCGTGTAGCAAACTGCCCTTTAGAACGTCGATTTGGTCCATCTTTATCGAAATTTGGTCGCTCTTTACGTAAACGTTCGAGCAGATCGAGTTGTTCCGCCACCAGTTGCTCTTCTTCAGTGAGAGCCACTGATTTCTCAGCCGGTGAGTCGGTTTCCGGCATGTCGGTATAGAAAAAAAAATTGCCAACGAAATTATACAGTCACTTACCTCGAAATGCTGTTGCCTTTCGTCACAATTGGGGGGTTTACGGATTCGGATGGCCTTGATGGTGTGTGCTGATAGAAATGATGATGAGCTTTGTAGTGTTGAACGTTCGCTCTTGGCGATTCCAAACAGTCAGCTTTGTTCGCGTTACGAAGAATTGACTAAACGTGTTTGGCGATGCCTTTTGAGGTTAAGTGGACACAAGCGATTTCTTGACATCAGAGTTAGTGATATTTCGCGAAAACTGATCCGGCTCGAAGGACCAGTGGCGGGAGCAGAATCCAAATTAGATTCTATATGAAATGCCGGGTCATATTCCGCGAAGCCAACGATCTCGTCACCTTACCTTTCAGCAGTTGTTTAAATGGCGTGATGAACCAACCAAAAAAGCTCTTCCCGTTGAGTATGGTTGTAGACCCTTACAATTTAGTCGATGGTCTTGGTTTCGAAATAGATGCTTAGTATAACTGCACTACTACCGGATTTAATATAATAAGACACTGAATTTGATTTAGTGGTATCAATAGTTTTACAGGTTTATTAGTACGTATAGAAAATTTGCCGGTATGTACAAAGAATTTGCAAAAACAGTGATGACAAAAGGTATTATGAAGTTATATTGACTTATCGATAACATGAATGTGAATATAGAGATTACAAATGTCTATGTTAATATACAGATGACCAAATAATGGTGTGTTCCCGTACTGGTCATGTTATGTGGCGTTCATACTGATCGCTGTGACATCCAACAATTGGTATAATTTTTTTTGAATAATACCAAGCACGTATACCCGAACATTCGAACATACGAATATGTGCTGTTCTTATTTTTTTTTTTCAAAAATTGTTTAGCCATATCAAAGAATGTGTCATACAATGTACCACATTCATTTTTCTGGCTCAGCTTTGTGTGATTGAATTATACATTCGTGAAAATGGCATTGCAAATTATTTGGGTTTCCATGTATGTACGTAGGAAGCTCTAGATTTAAGTAGAACCTAGAGAATGTAAAGAGTAACTCTAACACAAAGTCGGAAAAATTGCAAATTCATGCTTCTGGCTAGCAGGCGACGGTATTAAAGTAATTCAAAAAGTTATAAAAACATTTTTTTACATAATCCAAATTCCTTTGTCATTATTTTTTTATATTTTAAATGCATAACAGTTAAGTAAAGCTTATTTGTCGCCTACTGAATAGTTTATGGACAATAATTTTTATATATAAGGAATTCAAGCTTTAACTACATAATATCCTTAAATTATACACATATTTCAAATCTTTATGTTCACGCACGAGCTTACTTGAAGGCATTTTGTAGTACAATAATTATAATTAAGTTTCCCAATTGTGAGCATACGCCACTTATGACTAACGTAATAGGCAATACAATAAAAATAAATTATTCGATGTTTCACATTTGCTATTGGCAATGAATGGTTTTTGATATCTTTCATTCCCCTAAATTAATCTAATCACATTGTAATACATATTTATTTAAAACTCACGTTCGCGTAAGGCAAAAACTTTTATACATAGAATACACACGAACCCAAATATTAAAAGCCAAATGTGTACATTCATGCATATCTGTATATATACATATACACAACTTTAGAAGTAACAAGCATCATACGCACATATATCCTACTATTAAATATACCGACTATGTGCCTGAGGCCAACCGTCATTTTAAAATCGCCATAGAGTATACGTAACATTAGCATGATTATGGTGGCCATTAAAATAAACGAAAGTTTTGTGTCAAAATGCAAAACAACTAAAGTAAAAAATAAATTTTTCAGAATAGTGTCTTGAAAGCTAGAGGAGTTTATTGTCCGGTGGATGGTTCATAACCCTAATTAAGCAAAATTCTTGATTTTTTCATTATAATATCGAACTAATTTCGGGATAATTCCAGTATGATTTTCAAAACAATTTTGAAGCTATTAGGGGGCGCCCGGGATCATTTCGGCGCTATTTTTTAGATAATTTCAAGGCTATATCAAGAAGAATTTCCGAGCTGTAGGCCACACATATATATTAGTAATAAAAATGCAATTAATTATACCATATATGTTGTATTTATTTATTTTGTCGATATTTCGATTTCAATTAGAAATCATCTAGAATAAATTTTTCTATAAAAACCATAAATGCACAAACATAATCTAACACTTACACTTGTGAATGCACCTTTTCGACTAATTTAAAATTTAAGTAAAGAACCGAGAATATCATAAACAGAAAACAAAAATGTATACAAATAATAAACAGTAATAATAAGCAAAATATCTGCTAACAACAACGTATATATTAACTTATTGGACACCCTCAGCATTATTGTTGCTGACTTCTCTTCATTACCAAATGCCTGTATGCGTGAGAGATGTTGTCGGTGTCGCTCTTAAAATGCATGTGTATGTATGTATTGATAATATGTAGCATTTCGAGAGTGTACCGCTTGGAATATCGTTTTTCTTCTTGCAATATTGTAACATTCTCTAAGTCCGGAGAGCGTCCCGTGGTCTTGCATCGTTGCGATAAAGCTGTTCTGTTGTCGTTAGAGTGGTCGCGATTTTTGATGTTCGATTTGTGAGCGGAAATCCTTGTCTTTAGTTTTAATTTAGTAGTACCCACATATACTTTGTTGCATAAGTGGGACCCGTCGCCATTACATTTAATTTTGTATATTACGTCGGATTTCTCGTAAGTTTCGATTTTGCTTTTTGCTTTTTGTATTGCTGTATATCTGTTGTAGGGTATTTTTATACTGGAACGCCATTTGAAATTTTTCCTTGTCATACATGTTTGAATGTTTTATTCGGTTAGACAAACCAGGTACAAATACGGCAGTCTTATATATTTTGTTTATGTTTTGTTCTTTGTTTTTATTCCTAGCGTAAAATTGGTGGATATAACCATGAATAAGGTCGATCGGAAACTCGTTGTTTTGAAGTATTTCAAGGCTTTTCGGAGCCGTATCAGAATTGTGTGTCAATTTCACCATTTTATTGAACTAAATACGATGTACATATGTATTATGGCATTTAAGTAAAAGCTTATATTATTCAAAGTCTTACTTACTTAATTGGCACTTAACCGTCTAAACGGTTATGGCCGTCCAACAAAAGGCGCCAATAGCTTCTTCGCTCTGCCAACTGGCGCCAATTGGTCACCCCAAAGGAGTTTAAATCATTTTCCACCTTGTTCTTCGGCAGTTCTCACCGTCTTCCTATGCTCCCATAGGCGGATTCCGATAAAAAATACTTTCTTAGCCAGAGCATCAGCTTTCAATCGCATAACATGGCCTAGCCATCAATTGAACGAAATCTAGACACAACTTTAAAAGTTTTGAAAATGTATGGAGTAGCAGCGATTTCGAGCTTAACAGGTTTTATAAACTTTTTTTATACCACCATGTGCTGACATCTTCCTATTTCTATCAATTTCAAAAATTTTTTTATGTAAAAAGCTGATTTAACAACTTTTACCGCGGTGATGACTACATCTAGTAATAACGGACAAAAACCAATAAAATAATTATACAGTACACACATTTTTATTATTGTAAAAATAAAAAGGACATAATCGACCAACTAGAGAACGAGTGGAAACAAACGCGGGGCTGTAAAGTGTCGAAGATCTTGTGTTGGTCTTACAACCTTAGACTAACAAAGTTACGTCTATCATATAAAAGAGAGGAATAATGTACAGTGCATGACGGATATTCGGACTCGACACTCTTTTCTGGCGTCACATCCGTTGAAATTAATGTTGGTCACTGATACCAGATGTAGGAATGCGGTTTGCAGGAGAAAACGATCGACCACGTTTTGTGCTCATGTCCTGCTCTTGCTAGGCTAAGATTTTAGCTATTAAATGCGATACAGTTTATGAGCAAGTGGCACAGGTCGTAGAAAACGTCTAGTATGCCACAAAGAGGGAGTAATTTTATAACATAAGCTCTGGTTATTGATAGGGTTGTTTTTATTTGGTAGTTAAACAAACTTCTGTGACTAATATGGACTCATTAAGTTTATGAGCGGTCCTCATGGAACGGAAGGTTCAACTTTACCTAACCTAGCCATAACATCTTATCTCCTAAAAGACAATGTATCAAACTTTAAGACTAAAGCCATTTTGCCGGTAATTGCTGGATATATTAAAAATTGTATCAGATATTTTAAATGCATGTAATATAACGCTCAATAAACAATAAAAAATACAAAGCGCGATGTACTTTCGAATAGATGCAGGCCGTGCTTCTCCATGCCCAATACCCTTCAGTGAAATGTACCCCTCAAGATTATCACTTCGGAATCAAAACAGTACCTTAAGTTTGCTAGTATGTAGCAAAAATATCCAGACAAAAAATGGACGTAATAATGAAAAATAAACAAATAAACAAATTTGTTAGAAAATTCGAAGCTATCAAGTATTAAGCTTGCCAAAAAATTAAGGACTTGTGGAGACGCCTTTTTTAGAGAAAATAAGAGAAACAAAATTTTCCAAATTAGGAAAAAAGTAACAAAGGAAAATACACAATTGGAGTTCAGAATTTTGTGTATTTGTTGTTGGAAACGTTGCTATAGCAAATGAAAGCTACGGATCGCGAACAACTTTTTTTGTTTTAAGTTTTTTCTTAGCATATTTTGTTTTGTCTTGGCAGTTTTTAATTCGCTATTCCAAATTGAAAAAATAAACTCCGGTTTTTGATGTTGCGTATTTGCAATAACGTAGCAAAAATACTACACAAGTTTGCAAATACAACGATACTAGACCACTTGCATAAAATTCTGACCTCTCCTAGAAATTAGTTTATGATGTATTTCGTTGTGCGCTGCTAGCGAGTGCAAAACGTCCACGGTGCGAACATAAACTTTAATTTTATATTAAGAAAAATTTCTCAGCCAACTGATTATTAAGAGTTTATTATTTATGCAGTATGGAATGTCACCCTCAAATATTTGCAGTAAAATTTTCTTTAAATAAGTATCACAGCTCTGCGCAGCTTACTATTTACAGAAAAAACAATTTTGTAGGCGAGTTATGTCATAAAATATATTGGGGAAATATTTAGTGGGTCATGCAATTTTTGTTTTTAATTTCTTATTAATTTGAGAATATTATTATTTTGTTTTTTTTTTTTTTTTTGTTAAAGTGGTTTTGTCTTCAAACGATTTCACTTATTCTATGCTAATAGCAATATACACATATTTTTAGTACTAAATTCTTTAAAACACAAAACTCGTTTTTTCTCAAGTTATCCTAGCAACGGACAGATGAAAGATATAGCATCCAATCGAAAGCTCAGTTGACAGTCGTAATTTTGGTATACTTAAGTTTATATTTACATATATAAATTTTTTTATATTGCTAAAGGTGGTTATAGAAATGCTTAGCATCAAAATGAAATTTGAAAAAAAAAATATATTGGACATATAGAATTCACAATACTAAAACGGATCATTGGAATAAGGTGTGGGTATTAAACTGACAGAAACTGCAAGTACACGTTAACGAATCTAACATTACCAAAGAATAAATCTTTTAAGCAGATTTGCTGTTTTCAAACAACTTTGTTTCCTCTATCGCTGTATAAAAATTATTGCGTTGTTGTGCTTCAATACCAAGTCAAATCAAATCGATATAAGGCATTTAAATCCCAGAAAAGTTCTATTTGGAAAAGAAAAAGGACATAAAAATATTTTTCAGTTTAAAAAAACATTTTCCAAGTTATTCTCAAAAACCAGAAAGAATAAATAAATTTAAGACGCGATAACCTCCGAAGAGATTTTAGGCCGTGCTTCTCTTCCAATTTGTGTCGTGGTCCTTTTAATGTTTCCTATAAATTGGCGGGAGGGGACCTATGCCGACTCCGAACGTCATCTGCAAGGCATATGACTTTTCACTGAGTAGCTTTTTATGGCAGAAATACACTCGGATTGTTTGCCAAACACTGCCGAGTGGTGAACCCGCTTTGAAAAAAGTTCTTCTATTTAAAAAAACTTGTTTATAAAATTTGGTGTTGCTTTTCCCTAAGCCTGAACCCGGCATCTTCATTGTGGTAAGCGGAGCGCGCTACCATCACTCCACTCCACGGCGGCCCCTGAACGAATGGTCACCATAAATATGATATGAAACTATTTAACTGTTGCGTATACGACATGGTGGCACAATATTGATGTCGCGTTCAAAAACATAATATCAACTTGGGTGTGTTCAGATACGTGAGTATGTATATATTTCGTATGTATACGCGTATAAAGGAGTGTATGCAAGTATGTATGTATAAACTCTATGCATTATTCATTATCGCACAACATGAGCATTAACGACGTGCGTGAGTTAAGGTTGCCGTTTTACGTAAATTAGTTTTAGACACGCACAACCTGCACTATGTACCCAACTGTATTCGCTTAAGTTTGTGCATGTGTGTGTGCTTTTTATATATTTATTATAAAGCTTACTAGTTTTGATGGTGATAGAAAAATCTGCTGCAGGTCTATTATTGTCTTTATTCAAAAAACGGTCCTACCATAAAGCAATTTTTTTTTTTTCTTCAAACTAATGAAAATTTTCTGAAAGCAAGGACAAATTTGTGATATACGGTGAAATATTCTTCATTATTAAGTTCACTACGAAACTGTGGCACAAATGTTTGTGTTATGAGCACTTTCATTATCTTTGTTCTGAGGTAATTTTGCTTTTTGTAGTGTTTGTGCATATATTTTCTAAAATACTAAATTATATAATGGGTCATATTTCGAAACAAAAAGGTTGTAAATTGTGCGTGGAAACTTCAAGAGCAGATAGCTGGCCATAAAAATAATTAAATTCTTTAAGAGTGAGTTGCGAAAACGTTAATAGTTAACAACAATGTAGGTACCATTAATAAGTGCTCACATATGTACAAAGCACTTTTATTATTTCGTATAAAGTGTTTGAATTTTTTATTATGATTGCTATAATAAATGTTTTAAAGGTTATTTGCAACACTAACCAACTGTGCGAGTGCACGTGCTATTACAAGGTGGTTTGAATTATTGTAAGGGCACCGGGCAAAGTTAGCCAATAAACGTAACCCACAGCGCAAAAAGAAACGATTTATTAGAAATGAAATTCGTTCTAGAAATTTGTTAAAACCAGAAGTCGATATTTTTATTAATTTTTGAGTTACGAACAGTTAAATTCAACAGTAATTTTAACAAAATGCGAAAACTAGCGCACATCACCCACTATATCTGCTCGCCGTACGAGTTAAGGTCCTTTTTCGTGGAGCGACACATGTACGGCACCAAATCATTGAGGTGGAAAAGTAGGCTCATTCCAATTCACGACACCCGGTACGCGCAAAACATGATTTTTGATTTCGATGAAATTTTAATATGTTGTTCTTTGGTCACAATAATGAAACACGGATTTTTTTTTTTTGCCACGGCGGCAAGTGATGTGCACATATGCCGCCGATTTACGACAAAATCACTATAATTCTGAAAAATAACAACAAATGAATGTTTTCAATAGTAAATGTAATATTGTTTATTAATTTTAACCATTTGGCACTGATCGCCTTGTATGCTGATATGTATTGCATCAATATATGGCGAAAAGTTTAATATTCAAATATTCATATTTCCAAAACAACGAGCTTTGGGGAATGGATATTTACCCAAGTTGAAGCATTAACTGCTCACTCGATATAGAAAAAGTTTAAACAAAAACCAATAACCTTTTTTTTTGAAATATTAATTTTTGAAAAAAAAAGTCATACATTTTTACTACATACTAAAAAAATAAATTTTTTTTAACTATATGCAATTGTTTATAAATTTATATAAAATTAAAAGTAATAACGAACATTTCATAGAAAAAATCGTGAGAATCGGTTAGGTTAGGTTAGGTTGGGTGGTAGCTTCCCTGATAGAGGAAGCTCACTTGGACAACATGACGGTCCGTTGTGATACCACATATAATAAACTAAACTAACGGTGACGTAGATATAACTACTTAGAGAATCGTTGGGTAGCAACGATAAAGTTCCGAATGATCCCGATCTCAACCTTGGATAGCTCCTCGGGAGATCCAAGTGAGTCACGGCCGAAATACTTTCGCCTAGTTCTGGCAAAAGCTGGGCAGTCAAGCATAAAGTGATTTGGTGATTCCACCTCATCATCCTCCATACAGCTGCAGCAGGATGGAGTTTCCAATATATTGAGACGTACCGCATGGATACCCATGGGACAGTGCCCTGTCAAAACCCCAATGACCATTGATAGGTGAGCCTTAGTGAACCCAATTATTTCAGCAGACCTCCTGCCATCTACTTTCGGCCAGAAAGATCTTGATATCCTACAAGACGTAGTGTCCGCCCAATGTTTGCTGAGCTGACTCGAGGCCCAGCTATGGAAGAGCAATCCACAGGTGGCTAGCGGAATCCCGAAATCCCTACAGCCATCTTCATCCGGTTCAGTTGTACCGATTCGGGCTAAGAGATCCGCTTGACAGTTACCCGGAATATCACTATGGCCCGGGACCCAGATAATCTTAATTGTAAAATAATTCAATGCAATCGCAAGTGTGGTCAGGCACTCCCAGACCACCCTCGATCGCACTGTAGTTGAGCTCAAGGCCTTTATAGCCGCTTGGCTATCAGAGTAGATGTTAAATTCCCTAACCGTAGCAGCGCTGGATAGCATTTCATCCACCGCATCCTTAATCGCAGCAACTTCCGCTTGGAATACACTGCAGTGATCAGCCAACTTAAACTTGCGGCTTACATTTAGCTCTTGACAAAAGACCCCCCCGCCAACCTTTCCGTCCAACTTCGACCCATCCGTGAACAAGTTAACCGGTCCCATGCCCCAGATAATTCCTCTTCTCCACTCCTCCCTCGGGGGAATGACTGGGGTGAAGGTTGTATAGGGAGCGGCCACCGGCATGCAATAGTCCGTCCTGTCCGGGATAAAGTCGAAACTAGTAAGAAGGCTAGAGTGTCCGAAATCAAAAAGCATATAACCCATATCACGAAGCCTGACCAACGACCGGGCCGCGGCTGCCTTTCCCGCAATATCTACTGGATGTATATTCAGCATGACATTCAGTGCCAAGGTAGGTGTTGTTCTCATAGCGCCACTGATACCGATAAGCGCCGTCCGTTGCACTGACACTAGCATTTTGGAGGTGCTCGCCGTGTCCAGTGCTTTCCACCAGACCAGCACCCCATATAGCAGAATCGGTTTGACCACCATCTCATAAAGCCAGTGTACTACTCCTGGCGAGAGCCCCCATCTCTTTCCGATAGCCCCCCTGCAGCAGTACAAGGCAACCGCGGCCTTCCTGGCCCTATCTTCCACATTGGGCCTCCAGGACAGCTTCTTGTCCAGAACAATTCCCAAATATTTAACCCTGTCAGTATGTACCAACGGTACCCCTCCAATCGAAGGAGTTCTGAAGTCGGGTATCTTATATCTTCTTGTAAAAAGAACCAATTCTGTTTTTCCCGGGTTGACCGCCACTCCACATGATTCAGCCCACCTAGCCACAGTATCCAGGTATCCCTGCAGAACATCGCGCAGGGTGCCCAGAAATTTGCCCCTGACTAGGATAGCGAGGTCATCTGCATAGGCAACCACCCGACAGCCATTGGCTTCCAGCTCCACAAGAAGCTCGTTGACTACCACAACCCAGAGCAGAGGAGATAGGACACCTCCCTGTGGCGTGCCCCTGCACACCTTCCTCCTTATTATGGCTCCTCCCCACTCCGCTGCGACAATTCTGCCGCATAGAAGTTTGCTAATAAATTCAACCAGAGCCGCTTCGACTCCTAAACCCACCAGAGCTCTTTCTATTGCCCCCGGTAGAACATTGTTAAAAGCCCCCTCGATGTCTAGAAAGGCACCCAGAGCATACTCTTTATGTTCTAGAGACCCCTCTATTTGCTTTACAATCGAATGGAGAGCCGTTTCCGTCGATCTGCCTTTGCAGTACGCATGCTGTGAAGCCGACAGTAACCCCCCAGGTATCCTTTCTCGTAGGTACAGGTCAATCAGCCGCTCAAACGTCTTAAGAAGAAACGACGAGAGACTGATTGGCCTGAAATCCTTAGGTGACACATGAGAGCTCCTGCCGGCCTTCGGAATGAAGATGACCCTAACCGTGTGCCACGACTTAGGGATATAGTTAAGCCTGAGGCAGTTAATGTAGATGATGGCCAACCAGCGGCAGGAAATCCCTAAAGACCTTTGAAGTTGCGCAGGAATGATGCCATCCGGACCGGGTGACTTATAGGGCTTGAACGAATTTATAGCCCAGGATATTTGACTTTCCCGTAGTGGGATGGCAGGCATTTCTGCATGGCCAGCAACCGCCGACCACGCAAGCGAAGATCCCTGCGCAACTGGGACATCGGGAAAATGATTGTCCAGTAAAAGTCTCAGGGACTCCTCGCTACTCATCGACCAGTCCCCACCATCATCTCTCAGATACCCCCGAGGGGCGGGATTCCTAGAGAGTATTTTTCTAAGCCTCGCGGATTCATTGCAGCCCTCTACGTTTTCGCAGAAGCTTCGCCATGAATCTCGCTTGGCTAACCTTATTTCATATTTATAAATCCCCAGACTCACCTTATAGAGCTCCCAGTCCGAGGGTAGTTTACTCCTCCTGGCTCTATTAAAGAGCCGCCTACTGGACGCTCTTAGGTCGTCAAGGGAATCAGACCACCAGGGCGGCTTGCCCTTCCCCCTGTAAGTTTTCAGTGGGCAGGACTGTTGAAAGGCGCTATTGCTTGCCAAGGTGAAGTTTTCCACCAGACCGTCTATTTCAGATTCGGACAGGTCCGAACCAACGATAGGCGCCTCAGGCAATAGCTCTCCCAACTTCCTACAATACAAGTCCCAGTTGGTACTTTTAGGGTTCCTAAAAGATATTTTACCGGGACGCTCTTCATTCACCGAGAACTGAATATATCGGTGATCAGAGAAAGAGTGCTCGTTGAGAACCCTCCATCCAGATATCCGATCTTCCAGTTCTCTGCTAACCAGGGTGAGGTCCAGGACCTCCTCCCTTACCGCAGTAATAAAAGTCGGGTCATTCCCCCTATTACATATACAAAGTCCCTCATCTACAATAAAAGTAAATAAAGACTCACCTCTGGTGTTCGTATCCGAGCTCCCCCATATGCTATGGTGTGCATTAGCATCGGCACCTATGATTACGCCAACACCTCTCCGCCTTGCTTCAGCGGTGATTTCGCCCAGTATCACAGGCGGTGGTCCCGTTACGTCCCCATGGGGCATATACGCTGAGACCACCCACAATTCGTTACTGCCTCGCTCGAGGCAGACCGTGGTTACGTCAGCATTGCTGAAATTAGAGAGAATAAAAGCTTTAAATTCCTTTTTAATAAGCACACAGGATCTAGGCCTACCTGCCTCCCCATGCACCAAGGTGTGGAATTTTCCCGTCCTTAATCCAGAAATTTTTCCGCCGTTACTACTCAGCCACGGCTCCTGGACAAGGACAATATCCACTCCGCCTTTCTCAAGACAGAGCAACAAGTTTGCGGAAGCCGCCTTAGAATGCTGAAGATTGATTTGACGGATTTCCATCAACACCACTCTTCTTCTTCTGCACCCCATCCTTGGCGGCTTCGCCCTCAGAGACTAAGAGATCCTCCTCCTCCCCCAACAGACGACTTACACTGATGACGGATCCCGCCATCGATGATTCGCCCTCGGAGGCCAGGAGCTCCTCCTCGGCCCTATCAGCCAGACGACTAGCACTGATGACAGATCCCGCTATTGACGGGACGTCAACAGTGCTTTCGCTGTCCAAATTAGCGGAGTCAGCATCCACAACCATGGGTAATGGCTCCCCTGCGGACGCCTCCACCTCCCGAACAGTCTCTGTGGGAGAGGAACCATCTCCCCTGGAATCGGCGTGGTAGATTTTGAGAACCACACGCTCGAGGCCATAGGAGATAAACCCCCTCGTGTCAGAGAGAGGACCGGTGGACTCTGCGTTTAGCAGAATCAGCACTTGCCGACGTGGCCCAACAGCCTCCTCTACTCTGAGGACCCTCCAGTTATGCGTCGGAAGGTTCGGGTTGCAGTAACGCTTTAATTCGAGTATTTTCTCCGGCTGAGATGGCCCGGCAGGCAACCACACCCGAGCCCTCGGTAGAAGGGGGAGATCCCTCCGTTCCACGGCCTCGAGTCTGGCCCCCCTCCAGACCTCCCCTACCAAAGAAATTATTTTCTAAAAGATACAGGCCGACCGCTCGTCAGCACAAGTAATCAGTCTAAAACCATGATACCACCCCGAGTATTCGAAGCATGGCCGCGTACCTGGGCTCTCCATAACAGCGGTCATATAGGCCGCTGATATGGCGCTGGCGACCCACGGCCACTCCTATCGGGAGATGGCACCATCCTCCCTACTCCTATCCAGGACCCCGAGGGTGATGGAGCCTGCACGTTTAGCGATTTCGCTAAACGAAATTGCGTCCCCACCTCTTCGGGCCCTTTTTGTCGTTGAGGCATTCCGCTCATCCGATCTTTGCCGCTTCATAGCCCCCAAACCCTGCTGCTCACCCGCATCGTTCGATACCGGTGTGTGGTCGTCGCAAGCTACGATGCTCCTGGCCCACTCCAGCGTCCGGGATTGCTTCTCAGATATCTGAGCTGCATCCCTTCCGCCGTAGCGCTCCAAGATCTTCTCAGCTAGGCGCCGATCACCCAGAGCTTTCCTACGCGGCGTCGATCGCCTACCTTTCCCGGCAGGCTTCGACCCTAGGGCTCCCGTTGGGAAAGCTCCTCGCGACAGTGCTTCCTTACTAGTACTGGGCTGGTCCGTCGCATTCGCCGGACCTCTGCCTTTCCCTGTCACAGCTCCATATGGGCCTACATTGGGTGTCGGTTTCGACACCCCTCCACTACCCGAACTACCCGTACCTACGGGGTTTGAAACCAAACCCCTGCGCTGATCCGTCTGATCAGCCCTTTTGACCCGCCGGGAGCTTTCCCGGCTGGCGGCGACCTGCTTCGTAGCACTCTCCGCACCTGTCGCGTCCCTCGCACCATAACGACTTTCCGTCACTCCTACCCTCCTTTTTATTCGTCTTCGTATCCATTCTAAGAAGTCCCCCCTCAAGGCCGCTATCCGGAGCCAATTGTGTAGTCGCCCTTCAACGGTCCCGTGGTTATCTATGCTGCGCAGGGAGGCCACGCGAGGGTTGACGCATTACCTTATGAGTAATGCGTTCAGAGCCAGACCGGACGCAAAGCGGGAAAATCTTCAACCGCACCTACACCACCAACTTAACGGCGACGGAGCCGGAACGTACCTTGAGGCCCGCCACGGTTTTAACGGGACGTGGGCAGGTGCAGCATTAGCCTACCAGCCATTTCGATAGGGTTTCACCCCGACCTACTAAGGTGGCAGAATACTGCACCTACCAGCCCAAAGTCATCAATTCCTATCCATAGTCAAAATCAAGTCCCTAACAATCCGGTTCGTCACCGTTGAGTACCGATCTTGACCCTTAACAGGGTCCTCCCTCCCCTGAGCTCGGCACAATGACTCAGGGGTGCGGGTTTTATCGAGTTGTCCTCTCTAGGTCCGCCATTATCAGTAGAAGCAGGGGCACCTCGTGCAGGACGTGACAACCAATCACGTGTGACAATTCGTCACTATGGCCGGTCTAAGACTGATACCAGTCCCTGATCCAGAGCCTGGAACCACGTATGATATCCAAGCCAAGTATCTTAACCCCCGTGAGAATCGGTTAATTTTTGACAAAGTTATTGACAGTTGAAAAAATAGGTTAATAAAATACAGACTGCATTTTAAGGAATTCAATTACCGCTAAATCCGAAAAAAAAATTTTTTTAGGCAACAAAAAACAACACGTGTTTCATTATTTTTACCAAAGAACAACATATTAAAATTTCATCGAAATCAAAAATCATGTCCTGCGCGGACCGGGTGTCTTGAAATGGAATGAGCCAGTAGAATTTAAAAAATTAACTTCATTATTGAAATAATTTTTCACTGCTATTAACTAGATTAAGTTTTTGATCTGTCTGTCACGGACAGAGCTTAAAATGGCATACTTCTGGATCTATCATGAAAAGTAATGAATAAAAAGATTTCGAAAAACTTGAAACTTAAAATAGCGCAACTAATGTTCGAAATGCTTTTTGATTCTTTCCAAGAGTTTGTGGAAATGTACAGAAACTGCCCAAAACATTCCAAAATTTGAATAAAATGTTAAATTTTAGTCGATTAAGTTAAAAAAATAAATGTATGGCGCGATAAACTACAAAGAGATTTCAGCCCGAGTTTTTCTAATTTGCGTCGTGCTTCTTTTAATTTTTCCCAAAAAATGACGGGACGGAACCTACATGTTTTATACTGTTTCACTGAGAAGCTTTTCATAGCAGAATGGAGTGTTTGCCAAATCAATGCCGAGGGGTAATCCCGCTTAGAAAAACTTTTTTCTAATTGAAAAAAAAAACTTTCTAAATTTTCGGTGTTGGCTTGTCTGGGGCGCGAACCCAGGATCTGCGGGGTGGTAGGCGGAACACGCTATCACCACACCAATGCGGCCGCCAAGTCGATTAAGTTCTTCTTCTTCTTTCCTTCCTTAACTCCTAATGGAGCATAGGGCCTCGACAACCGATTTGAATCTTATTCTATTTGGTGCTATCCTCGTGACATCATTCCACGTGTAACCTGCATCTTCCAATTCCTTATCGACAGTACTACGCCAGGTTTTCGCTGGCGCCCCGGGTCTTCTGCTTCCCTGCGGGTTCCACCGCAGTGCTTGCCTTGCTATATTGTCTGGAGGCCTACTAATCGAGTGTCCAATCTACGACCACTTGCGTTTTGCAATTTCTGTGGCTGCCTTTGTTTGGCTTGTCCTTCGCCACAATTCGTCGTTTGTTATTGTTTCGGGCCATCGAATTTTCAAGATTCGGCGTAGGCATTTATTAATAAAAACTTGCAGGCGCTTCTCAATTAAGCTTGAACTTTTCCACGTCTCACAAGCATAAAAGAGCACTGACTTAACATTTGAATTAAATAGTCGCATCTTAGTTTTCAGTGATATATGACTGGACCTCCATACTTCTGTCAGTTGGCCGAAAGCCGCTCTTGCTTTATTTATGCGGGATGTAACGTCCTCATCCGCACCGCTTCTATTGGAGATAATACTGCCGAGATAAACTGCGGATTCTACACATTCAATTTCGTTTCCACCGACAGTGAAAATTGTTGGTCTTGCTGAAACATTATAACCGCATTTTATGATTTTTGTTTTGTCGGTATTGATACTTAGCCCGGCCCTTTTGGCGTATCTGTCCACGGCTTCTAAATTATATTGTAGGTCTGTGCCTCTGTTACTTAGCATACAGACATCGTCTGCATACTCTAAGTCGTCTAACTGACCGAAAGGTGTCCACTGTATTCCATGCCTTCCGGTTGTCGCACGCCTCATAATTTCATCCAATACCACGATGAACAAAAGCGGAGAGAGTACGCAACCCTGCCGTACACCGCTTTCCACCGCGATTAAGTTAGCTTTCCAGATATGATGGTTAGACCTTAAACAAAAATGTAACCTTCTAGTTATAGTAAGTTTGTAATATTTTTATGTTTAATTGTAACCACGGCTTTTGACATGAGTAAATATTAGTGTTAACAAGGTGAAAAGTTGTTCAAATCCTTTTTAGCGTCATTTTGTGAAACTCCGGCAGCTTTCCCGACTTTATGATTTTGCCATTTTTTTTTAATATGGTATACCTGTCATCACTACTCATCTTGTATACTAAGAATGGCTTATAATTTCAATGCCGTTATCTTCTAATCAGCGTTCCCGCAATGACGCACCAGTTTTATACGGCATCTGGTTATAGCACTTAGCTGCGTTTATTATCCTCTACTCTACGAATCAGATTAATTTCAATATGATGGTTCTTTCATTAATTCAGAAAACAAAAATTCAGAAAAAAATTTTTTCAGAAAACATTATTTAGATCCCGGGTTCGAATTGAGCTCGAGGCTTAACAATAATTATTTTATCATTATTATTATGATAAATTTTTTCTTAAGTGAAAAAGTTGTTTAATTAGAATAGAAGAAAAAAATGTAAACAACTGCCAAAGCTCGTTGTATAGATCCATTTCGGGAACTGCTAAATTCCTCCATCGGTAACGTTTAGGCGCCGTTTCTATAACCATTCAACTATCACAGAGGTTATTTGTTTGTCTTTATTATATCTACTTCTATCCTGTTTCTTGCCAATTGATTTTCACAGCGCTGCGACATCTGTTGCAGAAACGATGTGAAAATTGGACTTGATGTCAATGATGCCATAATGTCATATCTATTGACACTTTTTCCCCGTGCTCTGGGATATATTAAAAATTTTGTTGTTATATCGGTCTACTGATTTGAAGGATGAATGAATTTAGCAGTGAAGGAATTTAGCAGTTCCCGAAATGGATTTATGCAACGAGCTTCGGCAGTTGTCTAAATTTTTTCTTTCTTCTATTATAATTAAAAAAAAATATATAACAAAAAAAATTATTACTTAGATCCTTTTTTTCAGAATCGCAAAATGCAGAAGTCAAAACTCAGAAATTAAAATTAAACTCAAAGTTCAGAAACTAATCAGACGGCAAAAAGAAGATGTATGAGAGATATACATAGGCTATAGTGGTCTGATCCGGTCGATTACGATAAATGATTAATCGGATATACTCGCTCACCGAATTTCAAGGCAAGATATCTTAAAAACTGAGGAACTAGTTTGCGTTCAAACAGTCAAATGGACAGACTGACAGATAGATAGACGGACTCAACCCTGCTCGCCATCTTGATCATTTCAGTATATAATTGGTGGATCTATATCTATCTTTCAAGAGCTTACAATTTTCGAGTTTCATGCTATACTTATAGCGTTTTCTTTTCTGAAACAAATTGTTGCCAAAGCAAATGGTAAAATCTTAATAGAGTTGCTCCTACCCCAGAAAATTTTCAACATTTATAGTGCATGGAAAAAACACAAATGGGTACCCCGTACATCAGCTGATTTTCACAAACGCGCTGTCAATGATAATAAAAATGCATTCGCAATTATTGCCTATATTTTAATTTTCTTCGCTAAAAATTAAAAACGGAAATACATTTTTACGATCAGCTTATTTAGCAGGACTACACTGCCACACCGTCATTTTGTGCAGGGTAAAAGTGGAACACTTTTGCGCTGCGAGCAGGCAACAATTTTCACAAAAGAACGAAATACGATGGGCAGGAGGAACAAAAATAGCAGTACAATAACAATGTCGACAATGATGTGTATGATTATAACGACGCTTTTGGTTATCGTCACAGTTGAAAGATCAAAACAAGGCAAGAAAAGGCAATGGAAGGAACGAAATCTATCGGTTTTTTATCGGAAAGTTGTCGGTTGTATATCAAAAAGTTATCGGTATGTAATAAAAAAGGAAATAGATATGTTTTCGGAAAGTTACTTTTTTTATCGATTAGATATCGATATGATACAGAGAAGTTATCTGTCTTTTACTCAGATTCCATGGAACAGATTTCGACACATGTGCAATACACGTTGATAAGAAGCAGATTAGAAACCAACGAAAATACGATGACTCTGTGATAAACCGTTATTTCGAAAATAATGATCCGATAATGAAACAATAATTTTTCGGTATAGTCGGTTGTTCCTCATAAGAAGCCGAAGAAGTTCTTCTCAAATAGACCCATATTTTTTTGTTTCTTTTGCCGCTGTTGTTGTGTAACTTCAACCCCTAAGGGAGCTCAAGTTAATCTTAAAACACTTTTATGTTTACGAGCTCTTGGTACTCAAGTCTATCTTAAATTGAAATAGGGTACCCTTTAATCAAATTGTGGGATAGAGGGCTTTTGAATACAAATTCTGAAGAGGGTTTTTATTTTTAAATTGTTTGATTGGGTGCTCCAAAATAAAATGCTATAACAGGGAGTGCTTTAATGTCTGGAAACGGTGGTCCATGACTAGTCCAATTTCATTGAATAACTCCAAGCCCTAACAATTTGTGGGGTTTGTGGAAAGCTTCGGTAGCACTCAGTTAATCCAAGGTCAAGTAAATGTTACACAAATATTCTGAATAATAACCTCGTTTTTTATGTGCACCGACATATAAAAGTTTTTAACTTTTAAAAAGTCAGAAGCTTTTCTCATGAAATGAGTGGCGAGCGAGAGGGTGGAGGGACTGCAAAGTTATGATATATGGCCGGCAGTAACTGAGAAAATTACCGCAAAAGTAGCCTCAGAGCTGCGACGATCCGGACGGTACAAACAGTGGGAGTATCAGGGCGTAAACAGCTGTGCAGGGGTATGACAGCGAGGTGACCAACGAACGTTGTGGGAACGGAGAGCATTCCGGCATCAGCAACTTTAACTTGATGAAATACAGGGCAGCCGATGCTAGTATTAGTTATGATGACGGTCCGATTTAGCTGAAAAGTGGGACGACCAGCTATTGCAATGAAAAGACGGAGAGAGTATTCTCGCCTCATTATGTAGATGGTATTCTGGCGACATAAGAAGACAACCCGTAGCTGTTCTGAGGGCAGTATTTTGGCAGGCCTGTATTTTCTTCCAGTGAATAGCCTTTAGGCTTGGCGACCATATCGAGGACGTGTAGCATGCAATCGGTTAGCCAATTGCTTTGTAAGTGATATAGAGCGTTACTTTATCATTGTCCCAAGTACTGCCGGCAAGAGATTTGAGGATTTTATTATGGCTCTGGATTTTCTGTATAATTGCGGTACATGCTCTCCAAAATGTAGATCCTGATCGAGTGTCACAACCAAGATTTTGGGGTGTAAGGCAGTCGGTAGCGTAGTGCCATCGACATGAATGTTCAATATTGTTGACATTTGGCGCGTCCATGTTGTAAATAAGGTCGCCGATGATTTCGCGAGGCGAAGAAACTGGAGAGATCAGGGAGATAGCTGTTTATTTTGTTACAAAGCTCATCGATCTGGGGGCTTGGGCCTGTTTACATTATTAACAGCGATTGTAAGGCTTTCTGTAAGCTGATGGCCTTTTTCGCTAGTGCGTTTTTAACATTGGTGAGGTTAATTTATTATCCCAAACCATTAAATAAATAGTAATAATATTAATATATATCTTTTACATTTGACTTGATAGTTGGACAGATACACAACATCGCGCATACCTTAAAAAACTAGAGGAGGTATGCGATTGTCGACAAAATATTAGTAGCTACCGTTATCTTATGTGGTTTGAAAATGTTTTGAAACTGGGAGCCAAGACAGGGTGACATATCATTCAGCTAACGAAATTCTTTTATCTCTTTATATTTACCTGTACTATATATTAGATTAAATGCCTTAAGTTTTTCAAGCAAAAAAGCCGATATATTAGGCCAATTTTCGCAATTGCAGTCTAAAAATTACATTTACATGCCCCAAATTGATGTAGGGGTTGTTGTTGTAGCGAAAAAGGCACTCCCTGAGTGTTATCGATGTTGATGGTCCTTTGCCATGTATAAATCCGTCTCGCTTCAGTAACAAGCATCCCTATATTACCAACCCAACCATCTCAGGAACGATTTAATATGAGCACATTGTACCATTCTAGGCCATCCTGAAACTTATATTATACGCATATTTAGCAGCGAGGCTTTTGCGTCCCCAAGTTCCTCATGGAAATTTGCTTATCATCTTTGCTTGATTTTGTAAAAGATGACTCTTATTTAAATAAGTTTCTTGAGAAAGTATATATAACGTTGTTTAAAATTAAACCTATTCGATTTGTAAATGTTTGATAATAATGGAAAAATTACTCTACCGCCATCAATTTGACGGTATTTTATGAACATTTGCATCCAAAACACCTGTCATTTGACGTTAAACTTATTTAAATTAGGTTTGAAGGTATAACATGACATACAAACATATATGATATGAACGGAATTTTGCATTTTTATGTGCAAGTGTATATATTTAGTTAAGCATATGTTGCTCTAATGTATACGAAAACCCCTTAAACTGATTTCTATTTTAATCTTAAATAAATTTAAACGTTCACATCTTAAATTTAAAATCTTACATTGCCGCTTTAGAAATTTAATCATTCAAAAGAGGATTATTATCTTTAGTTAGTTTTGTTATAATACGTCTAATTTTTTTGAGTTACATATATTGTTGATTATGTCGGGACGTACGGGACTTTAAGCACCACGAGCTTACTTTTTTAGGGAATGAAAAGTAACTTTTCCAATTCGTCTTTCCGTTATTCCCTTTCTGTGATGGGATTTAATAATGAGGCAGTCGTAATAGACGCTATTCCCAGCAGTGGGTCCATATTTTGAAAAACGATTAAGAAGTTGAAAAGGAAGCATTTGCAGGCCACCCCTCATTGTTTAGAATGGTTAGGAGCCGTTTTCACAATCTCTAGTTAAGTAAGAATTCAAATGGAGAATAGCAAACTATCAGAAAGCTTCATTTGACATTTTCACAAACACAGATTGACCAACACCCGCTAAATTGATAATTGTGAATATTTTGTAGAGCATATCGCAAAAATACACGAAAACCAACAAAACAGATGAATTTTGTTTATACGTTTTGCTTGCACTTAACTGACGGGCTAAGCTTCTGTAACCACGGAGAAACCGAAAATTTCGATATCGATCGGTACTTAACGGTCCTTAAATCTTAAGATTTTGAACAACAAAAAACACTTTTAGAAGGTCGCCTCATATAAAACGGTATCAGTTGTTCCATATTAATACAAATAGATTAGTACTTATTCTAATAATTGATCGATTTCAAATGAAAAAATCTATACATATTTGTTAAAAGCTTATTAAAGTAGATATAAACTTATAGAAATGTGCACACAAACATACTTATGTGGTTATTGTTGGATTAACATAAAATATATCAATTTTATTAGTAATAATTTTAATTTTTTTTTACAGGGATCGCAATCGCAACAAACCACCAATCATTCCGCAGCTCGACTCTCACACCTACTCCCTGAAAGCAAAAATCAACCCGATATCGCCGCCGAAACATAAATTGTTAACAGATGACCGACCACGAAAAAACAACTGCCTATAGGGCTACCTGAACATCGAACGCAACAAGAAGAGTGTGTGAACGCTACCACGAGCTGAAAAGGGAAGCAAACGCCTTTACAGAAGAAAAAAGCAGAGGCAAAAAAGCGTGATTGCGAATAGCATGAGCTACTGCCAGGAATAATACCCGCAAAGTTTGCCATAAAATGCATCGGAAGAGAGAATTTTTTTAGTACGGAGCAAACGAAGTAAGAATAGCGATAACCAGATTAGAAAACAATAAAGGCCGCGGGCGCTGATGCATTGCCTGCATAGCTGCTCAAATTCGGTGGCGAGGAGTTTCTAAGGTACATGCATTGACTTCTATACAAAATATTTTCGAATGAGTGCATGTCCGACTGTTGGAATTTAAGTTTCCTTTGCACAGCTTGCAAGAACGAGGGGTGCTACAAACTGCATCAGCTATCGCGGCATCAGGCTTCTTAGTATCGCATATAAAATCTTTTTAAGAGCATTGTGTGAAAGATCTTATCAGATCAGACTTGTAAAATCTATTAACTACCAGATTTTTATCATGCGCCAAATCTTAAAAAAAACCAAACGCCTTCGACAGCATGAAAAGGAGCTACCTACATATATGTCGCTATATCTGAATTTCGGTTGCCGTCAACACTTGTACGGCTGTGCAAAGAGACTTGGGAAAGACATCTCCGAATCTAAACGAGGTTTCAGAGAGGGTGACCCTTATCGTGCGATTGTTTTAATTTGATGCTCGAGAAAATAATACAAAACAGCATAACTTAACCACTCCTAACCAATATTCAATAAAAGCGTGCAATACTGGCATATGCTGACGACATTGATATGATCGGCTTAAGAACCCCTCGGTAAATTCTGCTAACTCCAACGTGGAAATGAGTAGTAGAAATATTGGCATGGTGGCGAATGAGGATAAAGCAAAGTACTCGCTGATGGAAACATAAATTTATTTAGCGATTAAGCATTAATTAATTTATTTTTCTTATTTGAATTGAATAAACAAAAGATACCTAATTAAAAAATGTAAAAATTACTTTTGTTAATTTGGAAAGATTTTTAATTTTTGTGTTTCATTCCTTTTTACCATGACTTTAGCGAATAATCGAAAAGCTAAATGAGCTTCATTCGGCTCTAAAAAGTGTAATTGGTCTAGGCCTCGGTTCTATACAGTTGAGCACTACTCAATGTAGATAGGAGGCAATTCAAATCAGAATAAAGCAACACCTGCTGCAAGAAATTATTTTTCCATTTCTTCAGATAACAAAAGAGCGCCAAACAGAAATTGCTTTCGAACCTCGGTGGAAATTTAAAAATGTCGGATATTTAGCAAACATTGCCTACTCTAACAGGAGCTCAGAAACTAAGCGAAAGCGGCAGCGGAAGCAATTTAAAAAAAATGCCCCTAGATGTATGCTACAGAATTAGTTATTTGTAAAACGCATGATATACCCAATTGCAGGAGCTGAATATAATTTGTTTGATTTTGCAATAGAAGTGGCCATGATGTATTTTTATACTCAGATGAGCAGAGCTCACAGAGTATATTAATTTTTTTCGCATAACGGTAATCGTTAACGGCATAAACTAAAGTAGATAGATATAGACTTCTATATATCAAAATGATCTGGGCGGAAAAAGAAATTTATTGAGCGATGTCCGTCCGTCCGTCCGTAAACACGATATCTTGAGTAAAGTTTGTGGTATCTTGTTGAAATTTGGTATGTAGATTCCTGGGCACTCATCTCAGATCGCTATTTAAAATGAACGAAATCGGACTTTAACCACGCCGCCCACTTTTTCTATATAGAAAATTTCGAAAAGCCGATAAAATGCATTGCCAAAAACGGATAAAACGATGAAACTTGGTAGGTGGGTTGACCTTATGCCGCAGAATAGAAAGTTGGTAAAATTTTGGACAATGGGTGTGGCACCGCCTACGTTTAAAAGAAGGTAATTTAAAACTTTTGCAAGCTGTAATTTGGCAACCGTTGAAGATATCATGATGAAATTTGGCAGGAACGTTACTCCTATTACTATATGTGCGCTAAATAAATATTTGCAAAATCGGATGACGAACACTTAAAAAAAAAAGTTTAAAAGTAAAATTTTAACAAAAAATTTAATATCTTTACAGTATATTAGTAAATTATGTCAACATTCATCTCCAGTAATGATATGGTGCAACAAAATACAAAAATAAAAGAAAATTTCAAAATGGCGTGGCTCCGCCCTTTTTCATTTAATTTGTCTAGAATCCTTTTAATGCCATAAGTCGAACAAAAATTTACCAATCCTTTTGACTTTTTGAAGCAACGCACGGTTTTTATACACAAGCGACCGTCTGTCCTTCCGCTCAGCCGTTAACACGATAACTTGAGCAAAAATCGATATATCTTTACTAAGCTTAGTTCACTTACTTATCTGAACTCACTTGATCTTGGTATTAAAAATAGACGAAATCCGACTATGGCCACGCTCACTTTTTCGATATCGAATTCTCATTAACACCTTTCATTTGATACCCATATCGCACAAACACATTTTAGAGTCACCCCTGGTCCACCTTTATGTCGATATCCCGATAAGGCGTCCACGTATAGAACTAAGGCCCACTCCTTTTTAAAATACTCATTAACACATTTCGTTTGATATCCATGTCATACAAACACATTCCAAGGTTACCCTAGGTTCATTTTCCTACAAGGTTATTTGCACTTACTTTGTCTCCAAAGCTCTCAGCTGAGTATGTAATGTTCGGTTACACCAGAACTTATCTTTCCTTACTTGTTTTATTTGCTTGTATAAATATACTGTACTTAGACTATCGCGAAACTTCTTAGTCCAGCTGCCTTGTTTTTACGTAGGGAACGAACACGATTCCTATAACGTAACTTATATATAGATTCTCATAATCTCTGGCTGATATAATCAATTCTTCAAACCTGGAAATAAGAATGCATGTGTGTATTGGTTTGTATTTGAAGAGCTCATGGTTGACGAAGTTCAAAGATCCATCCCTTCTCTGGGTTTTATCTTTTGTTATTTTCGTTATCAGAATCTGCTTTCAATGTTTTGACAATAGTTTCAAACGAACGCGATTCCAACTGACTTCTAGTTTAGATTAACATTGCTTTAAATTAGCACATCCGTTCTCAATACGAGCCCACACGCCATATAATTGAGCCTTTAAATAGTTCACGTAGTCTTACGGTATGTGACCAAGGAGTTTTTGCAATTGAGCCATAAGTATTTTAACAGGGCTTGAGAAATTGAGCGCCAGCGGCAGCGGAAGCAATTGCATTACAAAATGTTCCTAAATGTATGCTAAAAAACCAGTTGGCGCTTTTCCGAATTTGGCATTTCCCTCGAACGCTTTGGCAATGTGTGCGTGCGAACATATGGATGCAATGTATAAATAATTTACCTACGTTGTCGTTGGTCTTAATATTATGAGCACCTAATCACATATTGTGGAATATAATATACTATGCCTAATTTGTTTTACCTTGAATGTATGCAAAAAACTTACTAGACAAACTGGTTCTCAGGTAAAAAGATGACATATGTGTAAACACTATGAAGAAATTCAGCATCCAAGAATGTATGTATGCAAAATATAACATCAAAGAAAAAGCCACGATCAACACTAAATACTGCGCATTTGAATAGGTGATCAGAATAAAAAGGCAGACGACAACTGAAGTAAATGTTCTATACATTGTCCCTTAATGTTCACTGCAAAAGTATGTGTGTGTCTGTTATACACGGTGCACGTAAATTGAATATAGAATATTATACCCTATAGCAGTCTCTCAAAAATGTATATTTTAGATTTGTAATTTCTATATTTTTTATCTCGGTCGGAATCAAAAAGCGACCCCTATTTAAAAGTGTTAAAAAACTAAACTTAAATATTCCTTTATAAGCTGTCAGCCAAAATTGAATTTATTTTCTTTTCTTTTTCATACTAAACTGCGCCGGATGACGGTTGAACCTAAAAATAAAAATTCTAATAGCTTTTTGTTTATGAAACAAGTGTTTTTACACATTGGCAAAAGGGGGCCTCTTACATAAAACAGACATGCGATGCGTTCTCGTGACCATTGGAGTACAGTCGGAGACCATCGCAGAAGAATAATCCAATCTGCACAGGAATAGGTTTCATAGGCTAATTATTTATCCCTTAAAATTGAATCGTGCCAAGAACACGCGTATTTCTTTTACGAATAGTCCCTTCAAGGTGGGAAACACGTCTTGAAATATTCCTCCAAAAACTTAAAACTTTGAAATATCACTAGGTCTATCGTGAGACGATTTCGAAGGCGATTACAAAGGCCAAACAATTTTTTCCAAGGCTCCTAGTTTAAGCCTATAAAAAATATTTTAAATTCATGACATAAAAATTCATCATCAATCAATTTCCCCTGACCCAGTAGAGTTTTAACTTTAATCAGTCCAAACAATGCTGCGAAACTGCATTCTGACATCGTCACAGAGATGAATAATTGTGGGCTAAACGGACTCGGTGGATTCAATGGAACGCAAATTCTAAGCAGATCTTAAGCAAATTCTAAGCAGATCTTAAGCTGATCCTGAATGTTGAAAATAATTCCAAGCGGTCTGTTTGACTCTACCAGCGAAAAGGATCAACAGATCCAAATTTTACTTAGAATAAGAAAGACGCGACATTTTGGAAACCCTGTATGCTCTAACAGGAGCTCAGAAATAAATCACAAGCGGCAGCAATAGCATTATAAAATGCCCCTATAAATATGCAGCAAACAAACAACGTACAGCGGTGGCAAATCCATTGCATACATTATATATATATTTCCCACTGCAACTACTAGTACCTGCTACGGAAAGAAATTTAAAAATTACTCAAATAAACTGGTTCTCAGGTAAAAAGATGACATATGTGTAAACACTATGAAGAAGTTCAGCGCCAAGAATGTATGCAAAATATAACAACAAAGAAAAAGCCACGATCTACACTAAATACTGCGCATTTGAATAGGTGCTCAGAATAAAGAGGCAGACGACAACTGAAGTAAATGTTTTATACATCGCCCATTATTGTTTACTGCAAAATCATGTGGCGCTGTGTTATATACAGCATTTCCCCTCTATGGTTATACAGGGTGGACGTAAATTGATTATAGAATATTATACCCTATAGCAGACTCTCAAAGATATATTATATTGAAAACTTTTAACTTCTATATTTTTTTTGTGCGAATCGAAAAGCGACCTCTATTACATTTAAATTTTTCTCAATAAGCTATCAGGCACCACTGAACTTATTCTATTTTCTTTTTAATCACCACGTTCGCAGGGAAATGAACCAATATATCGGTTGAACCTAAAAATAAAACATTCCAAAAGCTTTTTGCTTATGAAACAGATGTCTTTCTATACGCACAAAAGGGGATCTCCGTGAACAGAACGTAAGATGCGGTGAGCATAAAACATACATGAGAAACGTTCGCGTGAACATTAGAGAAGGATCAAAGTACATGACAGTAGAACAATCCAATCTGCACAGAAAAACCTGTGACACTCGCATAATTTCGATCTAAATACTGCCATAGGCCAATGATTTATCCTTCTAAATTTGACCATAACATGACATGACATATTACTTTTTTCTACCATCGACGAATATCAAAAATTCCAATTTTACTTAGCTTAAAAAAAGTCGGAAATTTTGCAAACCCTGTATGCTTTAATAGGAGATCAGAAATTAAACAGAAGCGGCAGCGGAAGCAATTGCATTTTAAACTGCTCCTAACAAATAAACAACGTACTGCGGTGGCAAATCCATTGCATACATTATACATATATCCTAGTTAAACTAATGAATATAATTTGACCTTGCTTTGATAGAATTGAATTCTGTCTTTATTTGTTTTTTTCTGTAAATATGCTCAAATGTCCTTTTTTCCTGCCTTTTTGATTCCTTCTTCTATTAAAGAATTTATTTTTTGTGTTTTTGTTTTTCTCTAAGATTTCGATAAATTTGCCGATAAAAATTAGAAAATTAATAAAACCTAGTAAGTTCCTTGAAAGTTTCTTGTCACTTGGTATTTTTTTTTATAAAATATTGAGATAACTCTACATTTGGACAGACAAGGTGACAGCTGTGGAATTGAAACCCACACTCCTGCGAATATCAGACTGTTTATAAACACATCCGACTATCATGACATTTTGCTGTTTGCAATTTTTTCCCAATTGACTTCTGTTTCATTTATTTATACTTTCATAAAAAAAAATAATAAGCTGATTTCTGAGATTATCATACAGAATGTCACAATTGTTGAGGCAGTCAGAGACCCTAAAATCTGAAAGTTGACCCTGAATGATAAAAATTTTTTTTTTCCATTGTGCAAGTCTAGTGCACGATAATTCGATGCACTGCAACCGTCTTTCATATATAGCCTTGGAGTCCTGGGTTGATTGTAATAGCAATGCTACGATGCCAGCAGTAACCAATGAGGAATTCTGTCACCTTAGCATACATATCGAAATTTTCCTGGTAGAAACATGCATCCAAACAATATCAGATGATGCTGCTCTGGGAGTATTCGAGGGTAAAGCTCTTCAAAAGTTTACTTGCTCTACGCTTCGGAGTACCAAAGAAGTTTTAAAGATGAACTGTATGAGCTCTATGCATACACCAACATAGTTCAGTTATTTAAAATAGAGAGGGTACACATCATCTTTCATTTCTATTATGCGAATTAAAGTTCCAGCCAAAAAGAGTATGCTATCGGAACCCGCCTACGGGAGGAGGGCTGCAAAGGTAAGTGGAAGATGATTTAAATTCACTTGCTGTGACCAATTGTCGCCAGTTTGTAACGAACAAGCGCTGGGGACCCTGTTGTTGGCCATAACCTTTAAATGGTTAATTGTCAGTTTAGTAAGCATGTGTCCAACAATGGCTCTCAAGAGTGTGTTTTACTCCCCGAAAGAACATTTTTTACAAAACAGCGTATTACGTAACATAGCGCAAACTTCTTACGAAACACTTTTGTCTATCGGGGATTTCAAGTTCCATCTACCTCAGCCAAAATAAAAAAATACCAATTGAAATAGCTTTTAATTAACACATTTCTGCTGTTACTAGCAGCCAGGTGACAGCTCGCGTACGCACATGAACTTGATGCAACACGAGTACGCAGTTGGTTGAAACTGTTCAGCCTTATTATGAGAAAAATTATCGCGTTGTCCTACAATACATAGCTCGTGTTCAAGAATATATCGGTCTACCCTACCTTCAACCACCAGCATGCACGTTGCGTTTTACGCATAAAAAGCGAGCATTTTCCTAGAATCGAATTTAGCAGGAAAAGGTGGCTCGTTTGTTTTTGCTAAATAAATAAAGAACACACCTTCTACTTAGAATCTCGAGTATGGGAATATGCTTTATTTTTATGCGATTGTCCCATTGTACGCACGGGAAAACGAAATACTACAGTTTGGAATACGTCGCATACTTTTAGGTGCAAAATATTACAAATTGTTCCCGGTGTTGCTTGTCGTTCGTGTCTGAGTACCTGTTAAAATGTTCAGTATTTCTCTTAAAGGGTTGTCCGCAAAACATTGGTGATTGCCATCACACAGGCAGAGAACGTGTTGCTGATTCTATAGGAATGGTGAGACAAGAAAAAGATGGATTACTTTGCTCTCCAAGAACATGGAGTATTCCGGTACGCTTAATACCAGGCTATGTTGATTTGCACTGGCTATCAGATCATCCGAATTACCAGAGCTTGACTTATCTATGACGTGTTTGAAACCGTGGGTCCACGTCAATAAGCCTTGGAATCTTGTAGACGTTTATATGCACGTTCGCTATAAAATACTTAGTTTTAAGTTGTCAGCCAAAGTGTCCCTCGATTCCAAGATAGAGTAAATCGGACACTACTCGGCATAAGAATTGCGTGTGAGTAAGGCTGGGGCTCTTCATAATCAATCAGGTGCCTGCTTCGATGCCCAGGTTCCTGGGAACATAACAGTTCAATTGTTCGAATCTGTCATTTTTATCAGAGTTAACAGACAGAAGGGACTATTATCAAGCGCAATATTACTCTATATTCAGTTTAGGTGCACCCTGTATAACCATAGAGGGGAAATGCTGTATTTAAGATACCGCCACATGATTTTGCAGTAAACATTAATGGAACATTTACTTGAGTTGTCGTCTGCCTATTTATTCTGAGCACCTATTCACCTATTATCGTGGCTTTTTCTTTTTTTGCATACATTCTTGGATGCTGAACTTCACTTTACACATATGTCATCTTTTTACCTGAGAACCAGTTTATTTGAGTAATTTTTAAATTTTTGTCAGCAGCAGGTACGAGTAGTTGCAGTAGGAAATACATATAATGTATGCAATGGATTTGCCACCGCTGTACGTTGTATATTTGTTGCATACTTATAGGGGCATTTTATAATGCAATTGCTGCGGCTTGTGATTTATTTCTGAGATCCTGTTAGAGCATACAGGGTTTGCAAAATGTCCGTCCTTCTTATTCTAAGTAAAATTTGGATCTGTTAATCTCTGCCGCTGGTATAGAGAAACATACCGCTTGGATTAAACTAAATACTTTCAACATTCAGGATCAACTTAAGATATGCTTAGAATTTGCGTTCCATTGAATCCATTGAGTCCATTTAGCCCACAAACTATTTATATCTGAGACGATGTCAGAAGGTAGCTTCGTTGCATTGTTTGGACTGATTAAAGTTAAAAGTCTACTGGGTCAGGGGAAATTGATTGATGATGAATTTTTACGTCATGAATTTAAAACATTTTTTATAGGCTTAAACTAGGAGCCTTCGGAAAATTGTTACGCCTTTGTAGTCGTGTTCCAAATCGTCTCTCGATAGACCTAGCGAGTATTTCAATACGTATTTCACAACTTGAAGGGACTATTTTTAGGAGAAATATGCGTATTCTTGTCCCGATTCAATTTTAAGGTATACATTATTAGCCTATGAAACTACTTAGGTCGAAATTATGCGAGTCTCGCAGGTCTCCCTTTGCAGATTGCACTCTAATGTTCACGCGAACGCATCGCATGTCTGTTTTATGTAAGAGGTCCCCTTTTGCCCATGTGTAAAAACACTTGTTTCATAAACAAAAAGGTATTCGAATTTTTATTTTTAGGTTCAACCGTCATCCGGCGCAGTTTATTATTAAAAAGAAAAGAAAATATATTTAATTTTGCCTGACAGCTTATAAAGGAATATTTAATTTTAGTTTCTTAACACTTTTAAATAGGGGTCGCTTTTTGATTCCGAACGAAAAAAATATAGAAATTACAAATCTAAAATAGCATACATTAAGGAGCATTTTATAACGCAAATTCTTCCGCTGTTGCTTGTGTTTAATTTCTGAGCTCCTGTTAGAGAAGAAGAATGTTTGCTAAATTTCCGACTTTTTTTAAACTAAGTAAAATTTGGATTTTTGTATTCGTCGATGGTAGAAAAAAAGCAATATGTCATGTCATGTTATGGTTAAATTTAGACGGATAAATAATTAGCCTATGATAGTATTTAGATGGAAATTATGCGAGTGTCACAGGTCTTTCTGTGCAGTTGGATTGTTCTACTGCCATGTCCTTTGATTCTTGTCTAATGTTCATACGAACGTTTCTCATGTATGTTTTATGCTCACCGCATCTTACGTTCTGTTCACGGAGATCCTCTTTTGTCCGCATAGAAAGACATCTGTTTCATAAGCAAAAAGCTTTTGGAATGTTTCACTTTTAGGTTCAACCGACATATTGGTTAATTTCCCTGCGAGCTTGGTGATTAAAAAGAAAATAGAATAAGTTCAGTTGTTCCTGATAGCTTATTGAGAAAAATTTAAATGTAATAGAGGTCGCTTTTCGATTCGCACAAAAAAAATATAGAAGTTAAAAATTTTCAATATAATATATTTTTGAGAGTCTGTTATAGGGTATAATATTCTATATTCAATTTACGTGCACCCTGTATAACCATAGAGGGGAAATGCTGTATTTAAGTTAGCGCCACATGATTTTGCAGTACCTAAATATTAGTGGAACATTTACATGAGTTGTCGTCTGCCTCTTTATTCTGAGCACTTATTCAAATGCACAGTATTTAGTGTTGATCCTGGCTTTTTCTTTGTTGTTATATTTTGCATACATTCTTGGATGCTGAACATCTTCATAGTGTTTACACATATGTCATCTTTTTACCTGAGAACCAGTTTATTTGAGTAATTTTTAAATTTTTGTCCGCAGCAGGTACTAGTAGTTGCAATAGGAAATATATGTAATGTATGTCGCTTGTCGCTGAAAAAAAGAAAAGCAACTTTTTTATATTTTGGGATCAACTTCGAAGTTGTATGTCGCGAATCAATTTAGGCAGAAAAACTATTAGCCAATTTATAGTAATTAAATCGAAGTTATGAGAATCTCGCAAACTTCTCTGGACAGATCGAATAACTCATCCGCGATGTACCTCGATTGTACTCCGATGTTCACACAAACTCATCTTATGGCTGTTTTATATGCGTCCCATCTCACGAACAAACTCTGCGCCTGCATGAAGTACTGGCAGTGTATTATTTTTAGGTACAACCGTTATATTAGCCACGCGTCATAACAATAGCGTGGGCAGGTGAGTAAATTGAAAGGTTTTGAAAAAATTATCACTGTATAAGAATTTCAGTAAGAACAAAAATATGATTTACAAAAACAGTTGATACTTAATTTAATTTATTTCTATGAAAAAAATAATAAACATAAACACAATTTTAAAATTTTTTTTTGTTTTATTAAATGCAATTTTTACACATGACACTTTCGCTTTTTGGTGTAATTATTTGAGGAAGGAAAGCCAACATATGGGCTATGTAAAATCCAGCCTATTCCGCTTTTGGATTGTCGGAAATCTAAGCAAAGTTGTGCGAGGGCAGCAAAAGAGCGAGCACCGATATACCAATATGGGCGCTCGATCCACAAAAAAAATCACTGGAGCAACTTTAATTCCTGCCGACAACCTGTATTTCTGCAGAGATGATAAACGGTCATATATTATGTACAAGACAGCCAAATGAACTATAGGAACAGGAGTTAGCTCGCAAATGTATGCACACAAAGTCGGTGACTTTCCTCAAATAGTCACGCTTGGTGAACCCCTTTTTAAAAACGCATTTTCAGGCATCGTAGGAAGACGCGCGGATTATTCCCACATGACGCAAAAGATCTTTTCAGCTGTGAGGAGAATGAGACACTTTATCGTCCAACCTCGTTGTAACTGCTGGTTTCCTGAAACTTTCAAAAGAGAACTTTAATGAATCACATTGAGGGCGGCGAAGCATTTTGACCGCCGATAAGTACCCTATATATGATAAACTGGAAGTCGTTTGAGTGCTGCTATCTGCTTGACATCAAAATCAGGTTTTAAGACTGAACGCCAAGATGGAAAAATTGTTTCCTTGGTATCAAGGTGTGCTGGTAATTGTTAGTACAGTGCCTAATGGAGTGCGCAAGTTATGGTCAACCGGGAAGATCGAAGTTGTACCAGAGCGATTCGCATCTCTTTGGGAATTTTGATTTTCTCCATTGCGAGTCTCTGCCGGCCATGGTAGTTCTAAGCGTGGTGGTTTGACGGACCTGCAGCTTCTTGCAATGTGCTTCTTTTAAGATATGTGACCCTATCTGAAACGCGTAGCACCCAAGCGGCCGTTCAACTACTTTATAAGCCGCTACGAGAGTTTTTTTGTTGTGCTGCTAGCGACGGACTTGAGGGATTTGCTACCGTTCTGAAATTAAACTACAATTGTAGCTGCAGGCTCGTTTAAATGCAGGTCATTTATCGAGCGTCAAACCCAGTATTTTTGATCGCCGGACAGTCGGTTGTCCATTATTGCTGGAATTTGCATTGCCTACGTTTTAATAAGGTCGTCGAGGACTTGGTCGGTGATAGTGACAAGTTACGTAGCGGTCGCTTCCAATGTTAGCTCCAGCGCCTAAAAAAAAATAAAATAATAATAAAATAAAAGTTCTTAACCATCTCATAATTGCTGTGTTGAATGCTCAATGCAGTCAAAGATCTGATCGTTTTTGCTTGTTGTTTCGGAGTTTGTTGTCAATTAAACAAATGATAATCAAAAACAAGTAAGGACGGGACTGTCTTCGGCTGCGCCGAAGACTTCATACCTTTCATGAATGGGGCTGAACAATAATCTTATCCCGTTCGTAATCTCCAAATAATCGGATGTATAAAATAAGAAATATATAGATGTACATACCTAAACGATTTTTAGGATAAATATAAACTAAAAAATGGTAAAAAACCTCCTTATCTGAACGATCGGTTGTATGGGATATATACTATATATAGCTTCGATCAAAGTGATTTCAGGATATTTTCTATGATATATAAGAATATATATCACCGAGTTTCACGTTTATACTTTTCAAATTGCGGCAGGAATGACCAAAATCGTCTTATCTGAACGATCGGTTGTATGGGAGATATATGTTATAGTGGTCCGATCCTACCGGATCCGACAAATGTCTAATATAATACAAAAATACATCCTTGTGCCAAATTTCATTGAGATATCTCAAAATTTGAGGGACTAGTTTGCGTTCAAACAGACAGACGGACAGACGGACATTGCTATATCAACTCAGTTTGTCGCCCTGATCAATTCGGTATACTTAATGGTGAGTCTATCTTCTATATTTCTGAACGTTACAAACATCGGACAAAAGTTAATATACCATTTCATGTTCATGAAAGGTATAAAAAATATTTTTATTACTTTACAAAAAATACAAAAACGCACTAAGAAATGCAAAATTTTATTAAAGCGGCATTTGCCACAAAAGATAATATGGCTTGTTAAAAAGTAGGTTAGAGAAGACAGCTTGTATCCATTTTAACTATTTTTAATAAAAAGCATACTATTTCTTTGGAGCTGTAACAGACAGCCACAATTACCCGACACTGGCTATTTGGGAATGGGATTAACCTTTAATGAAGTGTACAGGAGATGCAGCCAAGGGGTTGTAAAGAAACGATTACCCATATATCCTGCAAGTGTCCAGCCCGGGCCACTGTCAGGTATCAAACTCTGAGCGGTTTCGTGCTCTACGATTTAAGAGAGGTATCAAAATACTCCATAAAAGAACCAACAAAAAGGTTCTAATAAAAATAAGCTTGCTGAAAAATAGGTTAATATGAATGATATCTAATTTATTGCAGGAGCAAATGTATCAAAACAGCACCCAGAGAGCTATTTGGACCCGATCACGCCGACCGGGCAGCACAGCAACCAACAAACAACAGAAACGCCAGCTGGACCCAGTGAAGATATCGGTTTTAATGTAAGAAGACTATGATAGACAGTATCTTAATAAAAAAAATGTGTTTAAGATATTATTTCCATGTTATATAGGAAACAGGACAGGACACAATGGGATGAATAGGACGACCTAAAGATTTCAGCATATAAATCAGCGATATCGTGATATTAGAAGTATAAGGACTACTTCAAAATGATGAAACTGAAAAAGCCTTAATTAGAATTTGAAACAGAATTAGTAACCTTTATAAGATTGTTAGTTTTGGAACACCCTATTACATATTGCGTATAAAAATAAAGTTTTAAGCTAAACATTTTTTTTTTATAAGTTCATCGCAGACATAAAAAAGCAATTTTACTTTCTGCCATCCACATAATATTTAATTTCATAATTTATAATATTTTAAGCTTGCCACCAACAATATTTTCTATAACAGCGCAAAATTTTAATATTAATGTAGTTTTAATGTATTTTATAAGTGTGTTTGTTTATTTGCTTGTTAGCTGTTCCTTTGTATACAGTTATCTAGGTTGGCACGTGACCTTAGCTGAATACATACATACATAATATATAAACTTGCATTTAGTATGAATATATACATTTAGTTACTTATTGCACACAGTGGCAACTGCCCTACATTACATTAGCACAGTTAAAGGCGGCAAGGAGTGCGTGTTGCTGCTGCTGTTGCCATTTTTGCACGCAGCTTTTAACTAAATATTTTTTAAGTATTTTTAATTCCACTCCACACCTACACATCATCGTAAAAAAACTGCTTATACAAGTAGCAAAATGCCCACAAACAATATTTGTAGTCGGTACTTAAATAGTATATTTTTTGTTATACCCAGCTGTACTTGTATGTAGGGTATTATAACTTTGATTCGACAACTGTTGGTTGTACAGACATAAACTTAATTACTTAATTGGCCCTTAACCGTTTAAACGGTTATGGCCGTCTAACAAGGCAAGTCAGTCGCTCCTTCTCTCTGCCATCCGGCGGCAATTGGTCACACCAAGGGAGATTAAGTCGTTTTTCACCTGGTCCTTCCAGCGAATTAGGGGCTGCCCTCTACCTCTGCTTCCATTGGCGGATTCCGATAGAAACACTTTCTTGGTTGGAGCATCGATCTTTCCGTCCTATAACACGATAAATTTAGCAAATATTGAGATGTTTCATATTGAAATATACAAGGTTATCTGGACCCAGAATATATTGGTATTAAATAAAAATAAAAAAAACTGTAAGCACTTCCTTATATAAATGGACAAAAATCAGCGAAAAATGCCAGCTTATATAAAGACATATTCTTTCTAAATTTTAATTTTTAAATTTTGACATAGAAATTGCAAAAATATTTATGAGAAGTAAAAATATAAAAGCGGCCGCCGTGGTGTGATGGTGGCGTGCCCCTCCTTCCACATCGAAGATACCGGGTTCACGCCCCGGGAAAGCAACATCAAAATTTTAGAAACAAGTTTTTTCAATTAGAAGAAAATTTTTATAAGCGGGGTCACCCATCGGCAGTGTTTCGCAAGCACTACGGGTGTATTTCTGCTATGAAAAGCTCTCAGTGAAAAATCATCTGCCTCGAAGATGCCATTCGGAGTCGGCATAAAACAAGTATGTAGGTCCCGTACCGCCAATTTGTAGGAAAAATTAAAAAGGAGTACGAGGCAAATTGGAAGAGAAGCTCGGCCTAATATCTCTTCGGATGTTATCGCGCCTTATATTTATTTATTTATGTGTTACGTTTTTCGCTTGTAGCTCAATGAGAACTTACATAAAATCAATCTCAAAACCCCCTCCGTTCCGTTTGATTTTTCTAAATATCTCAGACCGTGCGCCCCCTTGCGAAACTTTTTGTATTGTGTCATCGGCTTTCATCGACCCCTGAATTAAGCTCTAAATTTTTAGCCTCTAGCTCTTCGAGAAGTTACTTAAAACCCGGTTTCAAATTTCCTTATTATTATCTAAGTTTTTCGATCCCTGCGCCAACTAACGGAATTTTTGTCTCCTTTTGTTCCTTTGGCACGGTCTCTGAGGTTTCATGTTTGTAACTCAATGAGAAGTTACTTTAAAATCGGTCTCAAAACACCGAATTTCCAAATTCGTATCTAAATATTTCGATCCGTGCGCCACCTAACGGAATTTTTTCGCATTTTCTTAAATTTTCTCAGCGTCTTATCTATCTGTGGTGTTTTACAGTTGCAGCTCAATGAGAACTTACATAAACATCAATCCCAAGCCCATAGCGAATCATTTTGTATCGTGTCATCGGCTGTCAACGACCTCAGATTTAAGTTTGAAATTTCAAGTATGTAGCTGCTCATCGAGAAGTTATTTAAAAGCTGGTTTGAAAATTTTCAAATTCTTATCTAATTATTTCTATCCGTGCGCCACCTAACGGTTTTTTTCCTTTTGTTGCTTTGCCACGGTGTTAAAACCTATGTGTAAAATTTTACGTCTGTAGCTCAATGAGAAGTTACTTAAAAATCGATTGCAAGATTTGTATGAAAAGCGGCAAACATTCAACTGACCTTATATTAGGGAAGTAAAATGAGCGAAATCGGACGAAAATTTAGAAAAATTGAAAAAATGAGATAATTCAAATACGCATACCGCTAAGCTAATGAAATTTGGTAGGTGGGTTGGTTTTATGACGCAAAACATATATTTATAAAAAAAATTGGAATATGAGCGTGGCGCCATCCACAAGAAAAAAATTTTTAAGTTTAAAAAGCTGTAAATCAAAAGCCGAGTTATTACATTGCAATTTTGCATACACACTATCCTTGGAAAATTATATAGACTGAGTGAAGCTAATAAAAATAGGTTGAAGACCACGCCCACTTTAACAATAACAAAAAGGTCTAACTTTAACAAAGTTTGCAATAACTCTTTTTGACTGATATCCTACCTCAGTAGTGGTATGGTTGAGCTAAGAACAATAAGTGTTGTTATTCTTTGCAAAATACTTTTAATGCCATAATTCGAACAAAAATCTGCCAATCCGAACGAAATTTGGCATAAACATTTTTTTTCATAGCTACAACTGTTTGCTCTGAATATGAGCGATGTCGCCTGCAGGCCACTCCTACTTTTTATACCCAGCTGTACTTGTACAGAGGCATGGGCGGATGCAGAGAGAAAATCCGATTTTTTCAGTAGCCACTATCGACTTGACAGGGTTTTATTTTTTTTTTTTTTTTTTTTTTTTTTTTGATTTCCAATTAAGGTCAAACGAAAAGTTTATGTTAGCATTTCTCATTCATTCGTCAGTTTATCTGTCAGCCTATTCGTCCGAGGGGTCATCTTCACACTTTTTTTTTGCAAGTACTTCCATTTAGAGATATGTACTGCAATGAAATATAACACACTGCTTCTTCTACTGTAAAAAATAAATATTATTTCAAAACGAAATATAATTCCGTTGTAATTCAATGCTTAACAAGATATTTTCGTCATTTATAAAGCTACAATGCTAAATTTTTGTACGATCAACTTCTTAAGGTTGACTTAAAAACTGTATTTAAATATTTGAAAAAAAGATCGTGGCAAGGCCTAATAAGGCCGCTCGAACCTTTTGAAAATCTTTGCATCGACTTCAAAAACGGTTGAATATATTGCGAAATTATTTATAACCATCCAAATTTACAGTTACCAAAAATTCGCCAAAAGACAGAAGATTTCAAGTCTAGGTCGAATTTCTGTCAGAACAAAAAGTACGAGCTGGAAATCAATGTTTAGAGAAGGTTAGCTTCTAGAGGGAAGTAGTCTACGCCATCTTAAACGGAGGCAGCGTTGAAGCACCCAGCGAAGGTGATAATGTTCCACCCACACGATAATTGCTACTGGAGCATTCCACGCTTGGTACGATACAAATCATACACATTTTTATTTTTTTTATTTTTATAACTTAACTTTTTCAGACAAACTATTCAGCGCATTAACATTGTGTGGTACATGTCTAAATAAAAATAGAAACCTGCTCCTCAAATATTTTTACCGGACACCAGTCAGTGTCATCGAGACTAATAATATTTAAAAAAAAGAAAAAATACTAAATTTGGTACAAGTTTTATCAGTGTTTTCTAAAATAACAATAAAATTTAAATACGTTTAAAAAAATAAATTGTTTTTAAGGGACACAGTTTTTAAATTTCGATTTTCCCTTATACTATAAAGCGTAGTGTGCTTCACCTATCACACCGAAAATCTCAGATTCAAGTCGCGGGCAGAGGAACATCAAAAATTTAGCAACAATTATTATTATATAACAAAATAAGAAAACTTTTTTTAAGCGGGTCGCCCCTCGGCGATGATTTCGAGTGTATTTCTGCCTAGTAACTTTCCCAGTGAAAATTCATCTGCCATGCAAATGTCGTTCGGATTTCCTCCAATTTGTAGGTAAAATTCTCTTCGAAGGTACTCTATATATATAAATATACATTAAAAACAACCTTCCTAAAAAAATAAACATGTAAGGGATATTTAGCAATAGTCAAAGATAATTTTTTCTCAATTTATTTTATTAATCTTATTTTTATAATAATGAAGAAAATTTCCATGCATATTAGATAGATTTTTCCTTTTATTTTAGAAAAATTTTATTGTTTTGAAAAGAAATTCCACTGACGAAAAATCATTCCCATTTTGTAGAAAAATATTATTTGATTGCTTGTTATAGATTTACAGAAATTCGATGGCTTTTTGGGGGTATAGAGGGGGGCGGGGCCTTATGCGCAGCCTTATAGCATTTTTAACTACACCAAGCAAACAACAACAGCGTTTCAAGTGCACAGCTGGGTATGTAATGTTCGATTTCAACCGAACTTAGACTTTCTGTTTTGTTTTTTTTTTTTTTTTTGTTTTGTGCACAGCTAAGCTGCTTGTAATGTTCGAAGTTATTTTCTGCGAGCCGTGCAAATTCATTGGTTTGGGGTTTTTTCTTTGCTACTTTTCTATTATTTCTTTCTAGGTTTTTCTGTACGCTTTCATATTAAATATGCTTTAAGCCTGAAATCGTTTTGCTTGTTACAGTAACATTGCACCAGAGCTATCTGCTCTTAGGCGACGGCTGCGAAAAACTTTTAAATTAATTGAAACCTGTGCACAATTGCGTTTTTTTTTTTTTTTTTGCTTTACCTTATTTGACATTTATTTTTTTGTTCTTTTACAGGTTCAGTTTTTTATTACGGTTTTGTTGTTTATTTGCTATTTTGTGCATCTCCTTAAATTTTCGCATTAGTCTGCTAATTAAAAGCTTCTTTTCGTAGAACGCAAAACAAGCAGGTTTTAAATTGAAATTAAGATTTTTGTGGGATAATGAGTAAGTGGTATATTTAATAGCAGAATGAAGTTTGAAATTAGATCTTTATAAATGAAGATTTTACGTTCCCTCAAGGGAAAATCTCTAGTTCAAAACTATTGCGCTTCTAGTGCACTCTGAACCACTACTAGCTCGCCATCTATTTCTTTTTTATACTCAATGTGCTTTGGTTAAAAAAAAATAAATGTAAGGCGCGATAACCTCCGAAGAGATCTAAGGCCGAGCTTCTCTTCCAATTTGCGTCGTGCTCCTCTTGATTTTTCCCTACAAATTGGCCGGACGGGACCTACATGTTTTGTGCCGACTCCTAACGGCATCTGCGAGGCAGACGAGTTTTTACTGAGAGCTTTTCATGGCAGAAATACACCCGGAGCGCTTGCCAAACACTGCCGAGGGGCGACCCCGCCTAGAAAAATTTTCTTCTAATTGAAAAACCTTATTTCTAAAATTTTGATGTTGCTTTGCCCGGGGTGGGAACCCAGGTCATACGGTGTGATAGGCGGTGCACGCTACCATCACACCACGGTGGCCGTACAGGTTGTACAGGTATAAAGGAATCGAGATAGATATAGACTTCCATATATCAAAATCATCAGTTTCGAAAAAAAATTTTATTGAGCCCGATAACTTGAGTAAATATTGAGATATCTTCAACAAATTTTATACACGAGCCTATCTGGACTCAAAATAGATTGGTATTGAAAAAGAGCGAAATCGGATGATAACCATGCCCACTTTTTATATATAACATTTTGGAAAACAAAAAAAAACTGATAATTTAGTAAATAATACACCTAGAATGTTGAAGTTTGACATGTGGACTGATATTGAGACTCTTGATAAGAATTTGAAAATTTTTTTTAAATGGGAGTGGCACCGCCCACTTGTGATAAAATAAATTTTACAAATATTATTAATCATAAATCAAAAATCGTTGAACATATCGTAACAAAATTCGGCAGGGAGGTTGACTTAACTAGAAGGAATGCTTTGACGAAAAATTAACGAAATCGGTTAAGGACCACGCCCACTTTTATATAAAAGATTTTTAAAAGGGTCGTGGATGAATAAAATAAGCTATATCTTTGACCTTTTATCAAAGGGTGTGGGTGGCACCGCCACTTTTATGACTAAGCAATTTTCTATGTTTCGGGAGCCATAACTGGAACAAAAATTAACATATCGTAATGAAATTGTGTACACATATTTTCCTTATAGCAGAAAATATTTCTAGTAAAAATGGATGGGATCGGTTAAAGACCACGGCAGCTTAGATATAAAACAAGTTTAAAAGGGTCGTAGACTAGAATAATGAAATATAACTCAGGAAAAAATTCAATCAATTTATTTATAACATTTACTAAGGCTTACTTAGGCTCTTCTGGCCATTAGCGTTTGGTGGAAATAGAAACAAAACAACAATACAAAAAGAAAAAGAAAAAAAAAACAATACTTTAGCGTAACATAGATATCTAAACTTACGGAGAACTTCAGCAAAACGCTAACCAACAACAAACACAAAATTGCTCTTGCCAAAAATCCAATCATACATTATCGACGATATTCACAAAAACAAAAAGCCCTATTGAAAAGCTCCAACAAAACAACGTTATATACATAACATTATACATATATACATACATAAATAACATGTGAAGGCAACGAAAATGAAGAATGCAGGAAAATATACATAGGAACAACAAGATGGTCACTAGAAGTTCGGCTCGCAGAACATGAAGCAGATATACGAAAGAAAAAACAAAGCACAGCATTACGTAAACATACAACACATACTGGGCACGCAGCTGATCTACATAACACAAGAATCATAGACAAAAATAAACAAGGAAAAGTCAGGTACACATTGGAAAGCCTGCGAATATTGCAAAGAAGAAACAAAGCAATAAACAAAAAGGAGGATACAGATGACGTTGCTGCTGCTTACATCCTCTGTCTCTAACATTAATTCGTTTTAGTATGACTATGATACCACTATGGAATGGTACCAAAAATTGTTTAAGTTCTATCAAAATTGTTTAAATAGTCCAATTATGTAAGTTTTCTATATATGTAAATCGTGTTATATTATTCAAAATGTTTTTCACTCTTGTCTTGTGATATTTTTTTGTATGTAATACTGTGATTACTGATATTGAAATTTTATGCACTTATGCCTTTTCTGTTTTTTATATTAATGTATTGCTGTTTGTTATTAAAATACACAGATCACCCTTGAAAAAGCTAGAGAGGCTAGCGAATCGTCGGATTGGAATGGTGAAATAAGTTGTTTTTATTTGCACCAAACGCTAGTGGTCAAAAGAACCTAAGTAAGCATTAGTAAATGTTAGCAAAAAGTAGTTTTGAATCAATGATATTTCACTTATCAAGTTTTATTGTAAGAGGAAATGTGGAGACATTTTTTTTTTTATTGTTATGTAGAAAAGTAATTTATCTGAAATGAAATGTACAATTGAGTCTAACGCTGAGTATATAATTTTCGGTTACACCCGAACTTAGACACCTTTACTTGTTATAGTAGTGCTATTATTAGCAGTACCTCTGCTCTTCACTATTATATCAATATTATTTATATCTAATTAGCGAGACATGCTCATATTGCTTTACACAATTGTATTTGTTATTGATAATAGAGAAAAACATAGACAAAAGTTCTTCTAAGCGGGGTCGCCCCTTGGCAGTTATTTGGCAAACACTCCGAGGTATTTCTGTCATGAAAAGAATTTAAGAAAAACAAGAGTACAGCACGATGAGATTTGGAAGATAAGCTCAGCCTTAATCTTTTCATAGGTATATGGCGCCTTGCATTTTTTCTTTTAAATTTGAAATACAAAAACCCAAGCTGTCGGTTTTATAAACGGAGAACGTCGCCCTACTAACGAACTAGTATTTATTTGGCACTTTAGCTCTAGATCCGAACCAGATATTTGTACCACTAGTTACTGACTTTCCTTCAGGGGAAGTTTAACTTTGTGGGGACAAAAACATTTTACTTGGATAATGCAGTAGTATATTTTAAAACAGCACTAAGAAACTCATCTAGGCAGGCGATCATTACAAAATATATCAACCGACAATGGAAAACTTTGGAATTGTATTATGTTTCTAAATAAAATTCTCTACGTGTGTGATCCTGTGATACATATATAAGGCCTAGTTAAGTTTGTTTCAGCAGAACTAAAACTTTAGTTTTATTTTGAATGGCGCCTTTGCAATACTAAAATTCAAGTAAATACTTTCTCAATCACCGTACCCAAAAAAACAATCATTTCACAAGTTTTTAAAAAACACGAATATCGCCACTCTTTACACCCACAGTTTTTATGAGATTCCTGTCCCACTTTGTTTGCCCAAAAAAAAAAAACACTCGCAGTGTATCTACCTACAACTTTCACATTACACTCCATTAATTTGTGCAATCTTGCACAATATCTTTTTAAACTTTCCCCTGTAATCGTCATCTAGAACATGCATGAAATGCAATAAAATGCACCCGATAGCACTTTATTTTTTTTTTATTTTTATAGACTTCGTGCTAACCCAAATTGCTCTCTCACATTCAAGCAAACATTTGTAATGCAAGGGTCGAAGTTCTTAATTCTCTTCTTCGCCGTCTTCAATAGTACTTCAACCGCCTAAGCTCGTTTGGCTAAGTTTTCTATTACATTCGTAGACTTCTTTCTTTTTATTCAATTTTTAATGCTTCTAAATTATTTGAAGTATAAAACTTTTCAAATCTTGCAAAAGCTAAATTACGCGAATCACTCAAGTTTTCACTTCCCTAGTATACATATATAAACGTAAAGAAAAAATTGAAGATGGAGAAGTTATGAGTAGAAATTATGACCACCGCATTCTGTTGATGGTTTTGGATATGGAGGAGTGGTATGATTTTTTGTAAATTGAGCTAAATTTCTTTTCCCTTCCTCCTTAGTAATGGGCTAACAGTTTTTTTTTAAATAAAGCACGCAATAATATCAAATGACGTGACAAGAGAATGAATACGCCGTGTCAAAACACACCTAACTTCGGACAGGGACTAAATTACGGCAACTGTTGAATTCTAAATTTAGATTTGAAAGATGGACTTAGACAATGGAAGGAACATTCTCCAGGTACATCTTAAAAGCGCAGAAAGGAGCTTGAGCTAGGCTTCACACGAAGCATCTGTGGGCTCGTCTGACTCTTTCAGTATCTCCCATATGGAAATGTAGCACATTGAGCGATCAGCTAGACTGTTTCAGTACAATATGGTCGCGGTAGTCAATGAAACAACAATTTTCGACAGAATTTCTTCCATAAGGTCATTAGAAGGTGGGTTAAATTATTACCGTTAGGATGTGTAGATTCTCGCTCTTCTGCACTTCCCTTCTTATCATACGCTTGAATTTTCTCTTTCTGGGTATCTTTCTTTCGACTTCTACTAGGGGGGGGGGGGGGGGGGGGGTCTTTTGTCAAGAGCTAAATGTAAGCAGCAAGTTTAAGTTGGTGATGACTGCATTGTATTTCAAGCGGAAGTTGCTGCGATTAAGGATGCGGCGGTTTGATTTGCTATCCAGTGCTACTACGGTTAGAGAATTTAACATCCACTCTGATAGCCAAGCGGCTATCAAGGCCTTGAGCTCAACTACAGAGCGATAGAGGGTGGTCTGGGAGTGCCTGACCTCGCTTGCGATTGCATCGAATTATTTTACAATTAAGATTATCTGGGTCCCGGGCCATAGTGATATCCCGGGTAACTGTCAAGCGGATCTCTTAGCCCGCATCGGTACAACTGAACCGGATTAAGATGGCTGTAGGAATTTCGGGATTCCGCTGGCCACCTGTGGATTGCTCCTCCATAGCTGGGCCTCGAGTCAGCTCAGCAAACGTTGGGCGAAAACCAGGTCTTGCAGGGTAGCAAGATCTTTCTGGCCGAAAGTGGATGGCAGAAGGTCTGCTGAAATAATTGGGTTCACTAAGGCTCACCTATCAATGGTAATTGGGGTATTGACAGGGCACTGTCCCATGGGTATCCATGCGGTACGTCTCAATATACTGGAAACTCCATCCTGCTGCAGCTGTATGGAGGATGATGAGGTGGAATCACCAAATCGCTTTATGCTTGATTGCCCAGCTTTTTTCAGAACTAGGCGAAAGTACTTCGGTCGCGACTCAATTGGATCTCCCGAGGATTTATCCAAAGTTAAGATCGGTATCATTCGGAGCTTTATTGTTGCTACCCAACGATTCTCTAAGTAGCTATATCTAAGTCACCGTTATTTTTGGTGTATGTGGTATCACAACGGACCTTCGTGTTGTCCAAGTTAGCTATCCTTATCAGGGCAGCTACCACCTAACCCAACCTAACCTAGTAATGATAACCGCAACATCACTCCTCCAATGTTTAGGGGATGGTCTATACAGTACGACGCGGTATAAGCTTTTTCTAAAACTAGCCGTTATGCCTCGGGGGAACCTCCCGAGCTTCTCACTTCCTTTATTTTTTCTTAAATTCTCTTTTAAAATGATATTCCTTATAAGAACTTAATAAATATTTTTTTGAAAGCAGTCGTGTCAATGCTCATTTAAAGTAGAAAATTCATCAAAATTCTTTGCTGTATGCAAACATTGTTCTTCTGTCTCAAACCCTTGCACTTCAAACGTTAGTTTTGTATTCCTTAAAATTAGGCAGAGGACCATCATCCACTACACAAGTGGAAACACTGTCAAATGCCAAACATCTAATTTGTAATCCATTATAAGTAAATTGTATAGCCTTTCCAAGCAATTTAATATGCGCAAAAAAAAAACACACAAATTTTCTTGAAATGCCCTCATTAGATATTAAACATTGAGGCGCTAAATGCCAGTCAACGACTTAACGACGAAGATTGACAGGCAGACTGAAAATGAAAATAAAAACGGAATAACCAAGCTAAAAGTGTACCGCTAATCTGCTCTCAATGCCCCACACAAATGTCACCTAACATGCCATATCTTTTCTTTACATTTTTCTCTTCATCTTTATACTTAGCATTTTTTCACATTACTGATCTCCAATATATCAAATGTAAGAATGTTACACGCTGATGCACTTGACCTGATTTCTCGACTTTGTTCAACTTTTTTTTTTTTACATACATATGTACATAACCTTTAAATGATTACCATTTTCGCACTTAGTCAGCTTCGTTCAAAAATTTGTGGTGTGTGAAAATTTAAGTACATACATATTAACGAGTTCAAAAGAATGTCAGTATATATGTTTGCTAATAACGTTTGCATGTATATGACATTTGTTGAAGGTCCAGCGGTTTTCGTGCTCTCTTCTTCTAGATGACCCCACTTAAACAATTAGCAATTAGTATTTATGTATGTGCGCTTTAATGTTTTTTAAATTCCACCATTATACATACTACTCAAGATGGTGGAGAGAGATTTCTTTCATGTAGCCGATTACATAAAAGATAATAAGCACATGTTTTTTTTTTTCATATTATGACGCCCTTTCTAGTTTTTTTTAGTTTCAGCGTCAACATCATCTTCTTTCATTGGCGCTTCACCGCCAAAACGATTTGGGCCGTTTTATAGCAAGTCACGCCAGCTAGCCTCGTTTCGCGATAACTAACGCCGATTGCGAGCACCAAGTGAGGTCAAGATTTCCTGCAACAGCCTTTCCCAACTCAGTGGAGGTCTTCCGCTCCCAACGCATGATGCAACTACTGACAAGATATAACAATTCTCTCTTTTGATCTGTCATGGCTTTTTTTGTAGTTTTTTCCGCAGTATAAATAAAAACTTATAGTTGCAAGGCACGACAATCTCCGAAGAGAATTCAGACCGGGTTTTTCTTGCAATTCGCGTCGGGCTCCTTTTTAATTTTTCTTACAAATTGGCGGACCTACTTTTATTACGCTGACTTCGAACGGCCTCTGCAACGCAGAAGAGTTTTCACTGAGAAGCTTTTCATGACAGGAGTACACTCGGAGTGCTTTTCAAATTACTGCCTAGAGGCTACCTCGCTTGGTAGGCGGAGCACGCTACCACCGCAAAACGGCGGCCGCCGCAATATTATATTTGACGCAGGATGCGAAGTAATTATAACAAGTCTAAGAGGAATTGACGCACACGCACTTTCAACAAATAATAATTTTACTCTGCCTCATATTTTTCACTACTCAAATATTTTCATTATAGTTTTCTCGCCTACTAATTTTTAGTATGTAAACTTTACAACAAGTGTTTTATGAAACAGCGCGCGTCACTTCATCAAAGTATGTCCCAATACTCCAAACTTATTGACAGATGCGACATATTCAAGAATAGGAAATAAAAAAATAAACAAAGTAGAATATTCGAATCTGTTTTTGTTTGAGAAAAAAACATAAATATGCATGTGTGCATTTCATTGCATAAAAACGTCAATAATGTCAGAAACAGTTATACCTTGTAGATTTTTTTATCATGATACCACGTATCATCAGTATCTAAACGTGGGACGCTTACGCATTCAATGTCGTATCCACTTGGTGAGTACTTCGGCTGCTCTTATCTAATGCCAGTAAGATGAACAAGAAGCAGACCTTTAGGATTGTTCGAATTTCAATTCAATACGTTAAAGGTAAATAAGGTAGCATATCCGTCATTCTGCAAAAAGCATAGCAGTATCATATCGTTGATGTACATATTGGCGGTTGGGACAATATCTTAGCCGTCTTCACAACCATTCTTGATTTAGTCACGATTCTCCATTTCTTGCACTGAATGGAATCGGTCTATTTCCCTGCCGGCCTGCTCATTATGGACATTAGTGATCTACTAGCCTACTTAGTTATGACACTGATAATCAAGATTCCGACGAAAGCAAAAATCCGCTTCCTCAAGTCACTCTGAGCTGTTATTGATGCGGTGCGTGGGGCGACGCTATTGTAAGCTTGTACAGCATCCACGGCATGTACTGCACACACGATAATGTCATCTTCACAGTGATGGCTGCTGTTGTAGGTGTTATTTATGCAAGTTATTCCCGGGAGTTGAGTCTCCTCCTAGGAATATCAAGGGCATCTCCAAGGGAGAAAAAACTTCAGAAAATAAATTTTCATAAACCACCCAATCGACACTCAGTGAATAATCTGCAGTTAACTAGATGACAAAATGAGATGACTTGTGTCTCTTCACAAATTTATAGAACCCAATCCACGCAATCCTCTATCTTCCTGATTTGACCTGCAGAAATGGCATTAATTTTTATTGGCTTTTAAATGCATCCATCCACAATTAAAAGTTATTTTTGGACCACCTGATGCGGCTAAGCTTTCTTTAAATATTAACACTTCTTTTTAAATAATTTGTAAAACTTCAAAATAAATAAGTTTTACTCGAAATACTCGACATATTCTACATCAAGCTCGAACATGAGTAATGAGCACTGAACATCCGATGGTAACATTGGCATCCGACCACCTGCCAATACCGAAAAACGCACTTTCATAAACTTTAAAAAAGGAAAGTGGGATGAATACAAATCCATTACAGACAGCCGCTTTGCTGCCCTCCCTATCCCAACTGATACTCGCCAAGAGTAGCATGCTTTCCGCAAGGTCATTGAATCCGCCTCGGCTCGCTTTATTCCCGTCGGAAGAATTCCCGAAATTCGGCCGCATTTGAGGATAAAGTGCCGTCATAAACATAAATTCAGCGCGTCCCCAATTACAATCACCACCAAAGAGGTTGAGGATACCATAGGTCAAGCTAAAACATCTAAAGCAGGGGGTTCAGACGGCGTAGACATGCCGATGCTTAAAAGCCTAGGAAAGGAGGGTTTCAAATATTTAGCACATGTCTTCAACCTGTCTCTGTCCACCTTTGTCATCCCCGAAAAATGGAAAAGGCCAAGGTGGTCCCGCTACTAAAGCCCGGGAAACCTGCTAACATAGGAGAGTCATATCGCCCGATATCTTTCCTATCGCCAGTAGCCAAGACTCTCGTAGCCATTTTGCTCCCCTATTTCAAAGCAAATTTGCAACTGGCCTGTCATCAGCATGGCTTTAGAAAACTTCATAGCACAACCACCGCGCTAAATGCCATTAGCACCCAGATTAATTGCGGTTTAAATCAAAGACCCCACCATAGAACAGTAGTCGCTGCGCTAGACCTATCAAATTTTTTTGATACGATCAACCATGGCATGTTACTGCAAAACCTGGAAGGGTCTACCATTCCCTCATGTCCTAAAAGGTGGACCGCAAATTATCTAGGTGGCCGGCAGGCATCGGTGCAATTTAGAAACACAAAATCAAAACCAAGAAGAACTAAACAAAGGGTGCCACAGGGTGGTGTCCTATCCCAACTTTTATTTAACTTCTAGATATCAAAGCTACCTTCGCCACCAGAAGGAGTTACTATCGTTTCCTACGCCGATGACTGCACAATAATGGCCACAGGCCCGGGCCAACAGATCGATGAGCTTTGCAAGAAAATAAACGGCTACCTCCCTGATCTCTCTAGTTTTTTCACCTCGCGAAATCTGACATTATCACCGACTAAATCACCGGCGACCTTTTTTACAACATGGACGTCTCAAATGTCGACCATTTTGAACATCCGCGTCAATGGCACTACGCTACCGACTGCCTTACACCCCAAAATCTTGGGTGTGACGTTCGATCAGGATCTACATTTTGGTGAGCATGCAGCCGCAATTGTACCGAAAATCCAGTGCCGTAATAAAATCCTCAAATCTCTTGCTGGCAGTACTTGGGGAAAAGATAAAGAAACGCTGTTGTTGTTGTTGTTGTAGCGGTAAGGTTGTTCCCCGAAGGCTTTGGGGAGTGTTATCGATGTGATGGTCCTCTGCCGGATACATATCCGGTACGCTCCGGTACCACAGCACCATTAAGATGCTAGCCCGACCATCTCGGGAACGATTTATGTGGCCACATTAAACCTTCAGGCCATCCCCTCCCACCCCACCCCCAAGTTTCATGAGGAGCGTGGGGTCTCCAGAACCTCGTCTGTTAGTGAAACAGGATTCGACGGATAGGTGAGGTTGACAATTTGGTTTGGAGAAGCTACATATTACGCTGGCAACCTGAAGGGTTGCGCTACACAGCCCCTTGAATCCGGTATTTTAATCACCTCTTACGACAGGCATACCTACCGCGGGTATATTCTGATCCCCTAACCCGCTGGGATATAAAGAAACGCTCATTACCGCTTACAAAGCAATTGGCCAGCCGATTGCATGCACCGCGTCCCCGATATGGTCACCAAGCTTAAAGACTACTCACTGGAATAAGCTACAAGCCTGCCAAAATACTGCGCTCAGAAGCGCCACGGGTTGTCTTCTTATGTCCCCAGAACACCATCTAAATAATGAGGCAAGAATACTCCCCATCAGGGAGTGTAATGAAATGCTAACCAAACAGTTCATGTTGAATACCCAGAAACCTGGGCATCCCAGCAGACATCTGATTGATGAGCCAACACCGCGCAGGAGCTTAAGAGGTCATATCCGTAAGCATTATGAGGAAATACGGCACCTCAAAATACAGCCGTGTGAAGCCAAAAAGCACCAGCAGGTCCCCAGTGAACTCCACAAATAGGCGTCGGACCTCCATGTCAGGAATTGCCCGGTGAATCCTGTACTCAAAGAACAATACCCTAAACTTGCAGAAGAGGAACGTACACTCCCTAGGTAAACGCGAGTCACTCTAGCTCAACTTCGATCTGGATACTGTAACAGGTTAAACTCTTTCCTATCCACTGCTTGCAATGTGTCCCCACATGACACCAAACACATCTTCAATTGTAATGTGGAACCAACGCCTCTCATTATGGTCCTCCCATGTTGAAACAGTAAGTTTTCGTGGACTTACGTTAGAGGATATTGATGATAATTTTTGATCGGTCACACCTATTGGATGGGGCGAAGCACTGCTAGAACAACAACAGAATATTCATTATCAATATTTATTCGTTTTTTTTTTTTTTTTTTTTTTTTTTTGTTGCAACAAATTTTTGTACTGTGTGGATAGTAAAGGAAAAGAAAGGAAAGGAAGTAAAAGGAGACGAGAGAAAAGGAAAGTGAAGAAAAATATAGATAAAAGGAAAGGAAGTGAAAGGAAAAGGGAGCAAGGGTATAGTGTCGTCTGTAGTGGTAGAGTTTCAACCACTGGGCGAACTTTAGTTCATTTAAGTCCGATTTTTCAGTAGTTGGTTAAGCTAAGGTTAAACTACCCTGCAAAAATCGCGAGTACTCCATGCATGCATGTATGGGGTACTCGCTATGGACCAACCGAGTGTTCCAAAATTAACCACAATTAATACAAAAAATATGGTCCAATTAACATTGCGATGTCCTAGGACTGGACCATATACTCCAGCTCCGCATTACATCAGAGTAATCCGTGGAGTACCCACAGTCCAATAAACATCGTGTAGTGATTACAATCGTTAAAAACGAGCAATGATCGGCTTACAACATGTTCGCGTAGAAACATGAGTTGGTCCATCGCTGCATTAGAGTGGAGTAGAATGGTAAGTACTCCAGTGGACCACATGGTCCAACGATTTTTGCAGGGTAAGTCAAATTAAAACTTCAGTTAAACTACAGAGCAGTTTTTCAGTCACAATTCCAGGCGGCCTTTTGGGTAGCCTTTTTTGTACGGCAATATTGGTTTTTTATTATCCAGATAATTTTTAGATACGTGAACAGCTGGATTTTGTTTACCCATCAAACATGAAAAAAATATTTCTTCAGCGTAAGTGAAATATATATTTAGTTCTGGAGTTGTTTGTTATCCAATCACTATTCAACCTTTGAGAAATTTTGTAAAATTTATAGTTTTCAAGTTGATCTTCATCGTCATTCTCAAATTATACTCCAATCTTTGAGAGACTTGGAGAAATCTACAGTTCGTTCGTGAATATCTAACTCATTTTCCATTTGATATCCTACATTGGATTGGGTTGGAAAAAAGTTTTCAAAGCCAACTTCTGTTTATAGTGAGAAATTAACACCAGGTTGGTAGCAGTAATAAAGCTTAATTTGGTTTTCGTGAAAATAATGTAGTAATGGAATCTTACATTTGAGTACAATTTGGATTCAAGTTGGGAACTATCTTTTTTCAACTTAAATGGCAGCATTTTTTGTCTTATAAAAATTCATATTTTTGCTGAGATCGCTATGATTCTCAAGTTCAGCCATTGTTTTAAACCCATGATTGACATTTTAGATGTATGCTTGCTATCAACTTGAATTTTAATGGTACTCAAGTACAAACTCTTTTTGGGTATATTCTACGCCATCGCTTACGAACGCAAATAATTGATAGGTTAACAAGAGTTTAACCCTGCCAGATCGGCCACTTAAGCACAGCTTAAACTGCAGTTAAAGAAGACTGGAGAACTAAAATAGAAGTTTAAGCGTAGTTTAATTGACAAACTGAGTTGTACTTGTAATGAAGAAGATTTATTTGTAAGCCTTAACTGTCGACATAACATTTTCCCCATAATTGCTAAAGAACTGCAGTGTTCGCCAAAGAGTAATAACTCAAGTTTCAAAATATCAAGACAACTCACTCAATCCCGAAAATGCCTCGTACCCATAGAAATATCATTAAAAAAAAAAAATAAGTTACAATATGAGATTGCGAGGTTTGTACGAACATGAATATCTTTACAAATTTACCTTTTGCAACGCAATACTCCTAGCCGTGAGTCATCATTTTAAACTCGCTGTTGAATTGTTTTTATCTGGCCTTGAACAAGGCAATTGCCATTACAATTTTATTATACGAAACACTTAACAATACATAATTGTGATTTCTTTAAAGCAACAGCAATCGATGATGACGTCATTAAAGCACTGTTTTATGTTCGATTTTTTATACTAACTTTCAATCTTTTCGTTTTTATTTTTCGTCGCTAAGCTGAAGATGGAAAGCTACGATTTTTTAGATTAAGCAAAGTGAAAGTTGGATCATAATTTTTAATATTTGACAAGTTTAGCTTGCTTAGTAAGCTAAAAGCTTACATAACTTTTTTTAAGGTGTATTATACTTAGACACCGTTTCATTTATTTTTTGTTTTCCTTAAATGAAATAAAAATTTCTTTTATAAGAAAAATGAGAACAAAAAAAATCTAACATTGGTGTACTATTCACAATGTAAAGTACACACACACAAACATTTCTATTTTTACAATATAAACTACATACAAAACTGTATGTATATTTATCCGTTCTTGAGATTCGTACTCTATTCACTTATCTTAATTGTATTTTTCCATCACTTAAACTCAATCAACCGTATCATTGATTTTTGTTGTTTTTTTTTTCCAACACTACACTAATTTTAACCATAAAGCTGCGTTGTGATTCCCATTTCGATTCATGTACTTATTTTTATTATTATCTTCTTTTCTCCCATTTTTATTCTAGCTTATCTAAATATCAACCAAGCGTGACACGAAAATGACAAAAGTATTACACAAAATGCTGTCTAATCACTGTACTGTAACATAGGCGCGCTGCAGAGGTCAAATACTTTTGTGGCTTCATACGGAACAAAAGCCCAACCGCAGCAACAAAATAACAAAATACCAACATCAACAATATTCCACTTTCATAGTAATCACAGTAACGCCAAAATCGCAAAGTGACCAATTCTTTTTAGTTCTCACTTTTCCATTTACATGAACAAGTACTTTGTATTTTTAGTTTATATCAAACATGACTGTCGATTTAATGATAAATGTATGTAATTGCTTTTATGCGAACAAAATCAACTTTGAATTGAAATTCCGGCTATAAATCATGAAAACATTTCAGCTGTTCATGCTTCAGTGAGTTTTTACCGGACTTGTGTCAAGACATTATGTGTCACATCGGTAGAGTGACTCTCATTTTAACCATCTACCCTGCGCTATGCAAATAGCAGACCTGTTGAATATCTAAAAAAAAATATGTGAGAGTGTGTACCAAAAAAAAAAAATGATTACACTTTTCACGAGATGCACACACTTACAGCAACGAACAGAAAAATGGCACTGGCAATTTTATTTTTAAATTTAGTCAATGAAATTCTTCTATTTTTATATTACGATATTTTAAGAAAAAACTTTCATGAATTTTGTAACTTGCGCTATGTGAGCCAATCTAAAAAACGTTTTCAAAAAAAAAAATTTTAATACTTGAAAAATTTGTACGAAAGTTTCGACCTTTTTATTTGGAGTTCTCTGAATTTTTTTCAACATGCAGTTGTATTGGTCTACCAACAATCAATTTTAGTCTAACAAAGTACAAGTTATGGGTATCTCAAAATTCGAATTAATTTTTGACAATTTTTTTCCGAACAGAGTTTTAAATTTTCTTACATATAAAAAAATTATCACACTCTGTGCCGAAATAGAATGCTCCAGCGAAACGGCATGACTGAGGAAAGTCCTATCTAAAGGAAATGCTGTACAGGGACTGATAAAAAAGGACGACGAGGAATGGTCACACAATATTGAACAGTCCCTTGAGGCACTATTTAACACACACTTCCAGTCAGGAGATGATGCGAAAGAGTTATGTAACCACGTCTACAGTCCTAATAGGGAGCGAGAGGTACCAGGATTGGTGACAAATACCAAAATTTAATGGACAATAAAAACGTTTGCTATGTGCAAATAGCCGGGCCCAGATGGATATTCCCTGCTATGCTGCAGATGTCCGGTGGAACGATTATAGAATGGCTAAGAATAATCTTTGAGGGATGCATAAAATTGTAGTCTTCATACCGAAAGCGGGAAAAGCCAGCACCCGAAAATTACTATTACTTTGACATCTTTTCTACTCAAAACCCTACATTAATATCTCTTAGATTAGATGTGTATTTAAAATTAAAGAGGAACGAGGAATTATTCTCTACAGCACAATATGCTTACACCAAAGGTAAGTCAACCGATACTGCATTACATAGGGTGGTTATGAATATAAAGAAGGCCATCGAAAACCAGGAATATGCCCTAGGTGTTTTTCTGGAACTTGCCGGAGCTATCAACAATGTCTCGAAAAGAGCAATCATGGGCAGACTCAACGCGATTGAAGTTCATCCAGCTTTAGCAAATTGGAACGGCTCCATGTTAAGCTGCAGAATGATCACATCGCAATGGTGTCTGTGCGAGCCAACGAAACAGAGGAACAGAGGAACGGCTCAGGGTGGGGTTTTATCGCCAATACTGTGTACGCTGATGATAAACCAATTGCTTAGGCGGTTCAACGGAAGACCAGTCAAACTTACGGCATATGCAGATGACGTTTCAGTCATCATAAGCGGCAGAGGCCTAACAACAATCAACTCTATTATGGATCAGGCACTTCGGAATGAAAATTCATAAGCATCTGGAATCGGGTTAACCGCCAACGCGGAAAAAACCGATCTAGTATTATTTACTAGGAAGTACAAGATCCCTCATTGGACTAAGCCTAAGCTTGGAGGGATAATCCTGCAATAAAAATATAGCACAAAGTATCTAAGAATTATACTAGATAGTAAGTTGTCGTGGCGGCCACCGTGGTGTGATGGTGGTGTGCTCCGCCTACCACACCGTATGCCCTGGGTTCGCACCCCGGGCAGAGCAATATCAAAATTTTAGAAATAAGGTTTTTCAATTAGAAGAAAATTTTTCGGCCCTCGGCAGTGTTTGGCAATCGCTCCGATTGTATTTCTGCCATGAAAAGCTCTCAGTGAAAACTCATATGCCTTGCAGCTGCCGTTCGTAGTCGGCATAAAACACGTAGGTCCCGTCCGACCAATTTGTAGGGAAAAATCAAGAGGAGCACGACGCAAATTGGAAGAGAAGCTCGGCCTTAGATCTCTTCGGAGGTTATCGCGCCATACATTTATTTATTTTATTAAGTTGTTGTGGAAACTCCATATGGAAGAGAGAGCAAAGAAAGACTTTGCTGCACTGTATGCATGCAAGAAGATGCTAGGAGGCACGTACCCCAGCGGGTTAGGGGATCATAATATACCCGCGGTAGGTATGCCTGTCGTAAGAAGCGACTAAAATACCAGATTCAAGGGGCTGTGTAGCGCAACCTTTCAGGTTGCCAGCGCCATATATAGCTTCTCCAAACCCAATTGTCAGCCAGCTCCTCATGGAACTTGGGGGTAGGGAGGGAGGCAATGGCCTGAAGGTTTAATATGGCCACATAAATCGTTCCCGAGATAGTCGGGGTAGCACCTTAATGGTGCTATGGTACCGGAGCGTACCGGATTTGTATCCGGCAAAGGACCATCACATCGACCTTATCGCTACAACAACAACAACAACAGGAGGCACGTGGGGCCTATCACCCAAACTCTCTCATTGGGTATTTACGGGAATTGGTAAATCCGTACTTTACTATGGGGTTCTTGTTTGGTGGACAGCCACACAAAAAAGTACGTAAACCAAAAAACTTGAGAGGGTATGCAGAGTATCAATGATTAGCACAACGGAAGCCTTTACTTAAAACTACCACGACAGCGGCATTGCATGCCATTCTACACATCCCACCTGCAGACCTAACGGCCAAAAACATCGCGTTAGCAACTGCAACAAGGCTTAAGGACTCGGGGCAGCGTCAAAGTGACATTAGATTTTTATAGCAGTGCTCTATTAGAACTGCCATTAATATCGGATTCAAAACTGGCGTCTGGAGTTTTTCTGCAGAAGTTTGTCCAGGCTAATAACTTATAATCTTATTCCTCGATAAGGCTTAAGCGTTTGACAACAACTTCCATCTGAGGAAGCTTTCTAAAGAGATCATTTCTGACTTCCTTTGTGAATGTTTCAGACTGTTGAAAAGTTGTTTCCAATTGTTGGGGCTCATTCGGTGGATAGCTTGCTGGAGGTTAGAAAAGGTTATGTTTTGCTTTTACGCCAACATCCAATAATATTCCTCTGCGTAGATTAAGACCGCACTTTTCTACAAGTTGGTGGTGGATTGTATTTTTTTTTTTTTTTTTTTTCCTACAAAGTGCCACCATGTTTGTGGCGACTTACACCAACCTCAACTTAGGATTTTATATATACATAAAACTATACCAAAGAATTTCTTAAATGCCTTGACACTTTTCATTTTTTTATGAGAGGCTACAACACTCATCCTGTACTATTGCGCTCAAAGAGTATGTTAAAGAGTTAAAAACATATTCGCGGTAAGGCATGAATATAGAAAGAATCGAATAAAATCCACTTAACCGAATATTCGAGAGGTCATACAAATTGTTAACGCGGCAGATGGGACAGTATGAGAAAAATCTGGTACCTAAGCGTATCTTCTTGTTCTTCTTGTAGCGATTCCACAAAAATTTTGGGTAGCTTCACTGATCTTGATGATTCTTTGAAATAAATTGATCCGGAAATTTCCGGAAAATAGCAAAAAAAGCACAAGCTTGATCATCTCGGTTACGATTTGATATTCGCCAGACCTTCGCTTGCTAACAAAATAGAATACTCCAAGCATAGATGAGATTGACAATGGGGTTGAAGAAGCTATAAATTGCGCTGGCAAGAACTTGAAAAGGTAGCACTCCACAAACCGTTGAATACCGGAGCGTATCGGACTCATATCTGGCAAAGGACTGTCAATCTTTGTAGCACTCACCAAGAGAATGCGGTGAATCTCACTGCCACCACCGATTTTTTTAACAGCAGTTAAATAAATCTAAGTAAATTTTTCAGTGTACGTGGGATCTACCATCCTCTCTCTCTCATCCTCAGCGTTTGTAAAGCCTATCCTATGCTATGGAGTCCTTAATTGGTGGACGGCCACTCAAATAGGAGGTACATAGGCTTGTAAATCTTAGCATAATGGGAGCCCTGAAAACAACGTCAATGGCTGAACTGTATGCCATTCTGCACATTGCGCCTGTAGACCTGGTGGCAAAGAATATAATGTTAACAACCGCAACGAAACTCAATGCCTCGTTAAAGTGCAGACGATACAGCCGCGAAGGTGTAGGGTCATCAAATATTGGACGAACATACTAGCTAGTTACCTACCTGCGCTTCGATGAGTGTCTTAGAGGTGGAAGCTTGGCGCAAGGGTGCTCAAATGGCAGACGAGGCGATACACGTGTATACCGATGGTTTCAAAGTAAGGACAGGAGTATACTGCGCTTATTCGGAAATAACAAAATTCTAAAATCTGCCACATCACTGTAATGTTTTTCAGGAGGAAGTACTAAGTAGCTGTGACTAAAGCAGTTTCAAAGGTTGACCGGCAAGCAGGAATTAGGGCAATAATATCTCATAGCACAACATCAAAAAGTTTGTTACAGTACACGCAATACCTTTAAAGAATACGGATAGAGAGAAATGTTCATCTATATTTGGTCCCTGGGTATATGGAAATGAAAAGGAAGATAAGCTACCTAAACACGACGTATCCTTAGAAATCTCAATGAGATTGGGCGAAATTGAAAGATGGCGAGAGCTGCATATAATCAACCAAGCAGGAAAGGTATGGAACCAGCGCGGAGTTGCAAGAAGATCGAAGATCATGTGCAGGTCTTACACTTTAGACTAACAGAGTTACTCTTATCCTAGAAAAGAGGGGACTATAGGCTTTTAGTTGTATAACATAGATCCTGGTGTCTGAAAAGGTTTTTCAGTTTGATCGTTTAGTTGTGTCAGGTCCTCGCGGACCAGACTACCAAACCTTACCTAAGCACATTTTTTCAACACTTGTATCCTGTAGATCACGCTCACATTAGAAACTTGTTTGATAATCACTTTGAGATATATGAAAAATTAGCTCTTTGCTTACACATTTTTATTTTATATTTAAAAATTCGGACAGTCTTATATTTTGAAAATCCTTTGTTTTCATATTAATCCTAACTCATTAATTTTTATTTTTTTTTTCTAGACTCACATAACTTAATTAGTATCACGTATTTTTGATTTTTTTTTTCCAACTTTATGTTTTTATTAACCTTCACGCTTGAAAGATGAAAATCCTTTTATCAAATAACTTTTTAACAAACTTTCTCGCAGCCATTCTGTGGATACATTTCACATATGTATAAGCACATATGTACATCAATCTCGTGCCTCGATTAAATTTCACTGATTTGATTTTATACTCATACTACTTTTTTGTTTAATATATGTTAACGTTACCTTATACATATATACAAATATATATAATTATTCATTAACACGTATTCATTTAATACTTTTATCAATTAATTGATACACTTCAATCTAATTTAGTTTGTTCGATATCCTGCTCAAAATTGGTCACACTTCCGTTGATTTGTATGTATATATTTATGTATGTATATGTATTCAACCACAAATGCAAAAACATGTATGGAAGCGTTTAAGTGCCAATGATTTCCGTTTTATAAATGTGTACGTGTGATTTCAACCACATCGATTTGTTTTATATTCACATGCTCGCTTACTTTCGTAATTATATTTTTTATTTGCATCGTCCGTCGCTTTTTTCACGTAAACTGACACGCTTTCCGCCAAAAGCTTTGCACGCACCGGCAACGGCAACGTTCACTTGGAGACTGGTTGTGCAATGTAGAGTCGCACACATTTTATATGGCAAGCAAATGTAACATGACAATTGAACCGACGGCCTAATAAGCATGCGATTGTCTAGCGCCAGCCGAGCATGCTAACAAGTACTTAAGCGTGCAAAAAGCGTTTTATCCAAAAGCACAACCAGTGGAGGAGTATGTTGAACTTTATGTGCTCGCGCTGTATTACCGACAATTCAGTTTTTCTTTTAAATTTGTAGGTACGTAGAATATATTTGTCTCTATTCAATAATTTCCTTGACATATTTTCTTTTGAAAAGTTTATTTGCTCTCTTAGTTAAAACAGACATCTTTATTATCTCACCCACACTCTAGTGCTCTCTCGCTTACTTTCTCTCTCTCTCTCTCTTCAGCCGTTGTTCTCTCAATTTCGCTGTCGATAAGACAGCATTAAATATTCGACAAATTTGTGTAGACTTTTCCCTTTGGCTAATGTTCACATACGTCCATTTATAACTTTTAGTCCTTTTTTCATAAATACATACATACTAATAAATTTCTTTCTTTTGGTTTAAACGTATGTCAGCCAGTCGTTCGAATTTATCAGTCTGCATTGCTGCTGCCTTTTAGTAACGTTTATGCTTGAGAATCAGTGCCAATATGTCAACACGTTCAAGAACATGTTGACATCTTTCATAAGTGTTAAGACAGCCATTGAATTAGTTCCCTTACATACTAGTAAAGTCTCACATATGTACATACATATGCTTGTTTATAGATTTTGAATTGCGATATCTTGGTGGCGGCATAGTGCTCGCTATAAGCTAAGCTATACAGGAGCAACTGTAACAATATTCTATTAGAAATAGTTTTGGTAGTGTAAACCACAATATACACTTGAACATTATCAACTTTTAAATAACTATGTTTGTAATTTATGTATGTGAAATATCTTTTTATACTTTTCTTTGATAATTCTTTTTTAAGTATAAAAATTCATTGAAAATATTTGTAATTAGTAAATCGACTTTTAAATATTAAAATAAAATATTAAATAAGCAAAGAAGGAAGCTTTAAAGTAGCTTCTTTTATCATAATATAGCAACACTTTTCGCTTGCACTCTATCGTCAGCCTTACGTATAAACAATTTCACAAGTGAATGTGATTATTTGACACTTATATGCCGGGTTTTCGTTACTTGATACATTTTCCTCTTTAAAGTTGGATACGAGCACAATCTCTGATATTTTGCGGTAAAAGTAATTTGAATGCATATGCTAGCATATGCCTATTTGATCCTGTTTTTTAGTACTTGATATTTTCCGTTATAAGACGTCACATTGGCGGACTCATAGCAAAAGGTTTTTCCATCCAAATAAAAAGAACTAAATACTTTAGCTGTTGAATTGGGTTCAGCTAAAGTTGATCTGTTGTAGTTCACTTAGACGGATGCACCTTTCAGAATACCGACAGAAAAGTATTCCAACAATTTTCAGAAATCCCGACAAGGCACAATCCAGACATAACAAAATCCCGACACGACGAAATCTCAACAAGTCAATATCCTGACTAGGCGAAATCCCGACAACTCTGCGTTGTTATTTTTTTGAAGCGCGGCCCAAGGCTACCTATGCAGAAATTAGTACTGTGCAGGATTACTGTATATCGCACTTGCTGTTTCTATATCTGATAGCTGTATTACTCCTTATAGCTGGAGTATTAACCTGGAGTACATGCTTTCCCTCTTGGTCGATCATGTACAACCCTCACCTACTCTTAATCTCGCCTACTTTTCAGCTAACTCATCCATTTTTTATTTCCACCTATTCCCATATGCCAGGAAACCCAATATAAATGTATAATTCTTCCCATCGCGATTCTTTCCAGATATAGCTTTTACTCTAACACACTTTTTGATGTTGTCCTGTGAGAGATTATTTCTTTAATTGCTGCTTGGATTTCAATGTAAAAATTTACGCGTCTGAAGTTAAGCTATTTTCAACACGTGTTCCTACAGTTTTAGTCGCTGCTCCTCTTTTGCCCGAAAACACTAAAGTGATCTGGCTGATCGTCGAATCTGCTTATTTCCAGATCAACAAGTATACCCTCTTCTTCCATTATTTTGGAACCATCGGTGTACACGTGTATCGCCTCCCTGCCGTTTTAACATCCTTGCACTAACATTTCACCTTATGTTGTGGCTCTAAGAGATCCATTGAAGCACAGGTGAGGAGCTAGGTAGTCAGTTCGTCTAATATTTGAAGACGCTATACTATTATGGCCGTATGGTAGGCGCTCAAGCTGCTTCGAGGCATTGAATCTCGTTGCAGTTGTTAGCGGTATGTTCTTCGCCACCAGGTCTAAAGCCGGATATGCAGGGTTCGCGTTAAAAGCCTGCATAAACCCTCTTATTTCTTTATGAAAGTACCTTTTTGTGTGGCCGTCCGCCAAATCGTGGAGGTCTTCTCGGCTCGCTTCTCCACTTTAAGCTTTCACAATAACTTACTGTCTTGGATGAATTATAGATACTTGGTATAAGGTTTCTCCTGCAGGGGCACCCACTTAGCTTATCTCTAGTCCAAATGGGGATCTTATACTTCTTTGTAAACAACATCATATCCGTCTTCTGCGTCAGCTTCGAAACACGCCGTTGGTATCACGAGAAGGAAAACTAACTTTTCCTAAAGAATTCCCATTTTCTCGATACCATCTATAATTCCGAGCCATACATCAAGCCAAATATGCTGAGAGATTAATTATCATCACTTTGAATTGGCGCTTATTCGAAAAGCCCATAATTGCTATCACTTGGCAAGTTTCTGTAGTCATTTCGGTTCGCTCTAGCTGTTTCTAATCTTCAGCTTTTGCATAGCATGACTAAGGCAGCAAGTGGGCTTTTATTTTTTTGTACTTTTCCTGTGTGCGTAAAGCGCATATAGCTGAGAGACATCTTGGAAACAATACCATGGCCATCAATGTAAAAATGTGCTGGTTAATCTATGGATGACGGAGAGGACTGCATTGATATATTTTGAATCGTGGAACAACTTTCTGTTATATTTTGTTAAATTTGCTGTAGAAACAAACGGTTCCGTATTTTGTTTTGTTGATTTTCCGACAGGGTGGATAAATGATGTCATTGGAGTATATTTGTTTTCGCGACAAACCCGTTTTCTGTGTTGTGCCATCATCAGTGTCGATTTTCGTTCTTCGAGAAAACATCGATAAATCGATAAAACGAAAGAAATCAGACATCTTGGTGTAGTCGTCGTCCGTCACAAGTTCAAAGAATGCTTCTTTGTCTTCTTAATCAGGCTATAAATATCACACGACAGGAATTTGATTTGTCTGATTGCTCAATCGATTTCGAAAGGATCGAAAAAGTCTTTCCTGACCCAGACAGGACTGATAAGTTTAGTCATAGTAATTGGGTATAGCCTCTATACTCTTAGATAAAAAAGAATACGACGTAAGTATCTGAAAGGCCGAAACGACGTTTTTTTCGGCTTGAAAGGCTGAACTGTTAAGTGTGCAGAGAATGGATGATTTCACATCGTCGTCTTCCATCAGGTGCAGCCAGATGAACTTATCAGCACGTCACACCAGATGGATTGTCATTTGAACACTATTTCTTTAAAACATTATACTGCTTCCTCCTACTCACTTCCTCCCATATGGATCTCCCTACCCTGCGCGAGGCAGTTTCCGCCCTCAAAGCGGGTTGAGAGGTTTGGAATATAACACAGCAAATAAACGCATACCTGCCTTAACAGGCGAAAAATATCTTAAGACCCGAAGGTGAGAGGGGTCTTCAACTTCGTTCTCATGACTGTCGAACTGGCACAAGAAGGTTCTTATATCAGAGTCTTTCGCACTCAAAATGAAATGATTGCCCATATCCGTGATAGTATTAAACCTTTGGAAGAGGTACTTTATACTGTATATATAGGTTAAACTTATCCTAAAAAGTAACCATTAAGGTACGAGCCCGAATTGTTCGGACACGATTAGATATGAGCACGTTGAACTTTCTAGGACCTCCCACGCACACTCCCTACATTCGTGATGAGCTTGGAGCCACCATTGCATCGCCTGCTAAATATGTGAGGTTTACAATTGGGTTGGAGAAGCTTTAAAGCTTAAAAACTCCTCGAATCGCGCAGGAGCATATAAATGGCCGCCAGGCTATAGCTTCTACAATTTTCACCCAGTATAATGCTAGTTTCAATGTGGCGTAACCTTTGTTCAAATTCGCAGATTGAGTCATAGTGCTATCGCTTTGAGTGATTTTGCTGATTGAGATTGTGTCAAATCACACTGCCGAACTACTTCTAACAGGCGGCTTGAATGTTATCTTCCGCATCTACACTTTAGCTGCAGACACGGTTGCATATTCCATGAACTATGAATGGTCAAGAAACGATTTATTGATATATAACATAAGGCTAAATCTTTCTGTTTAAAAGCGAGTATCGATGTCAAGGAACTTAAATCAGAAAGGAATAGAATGTCACCCGCTAGCGATTTGCTGGTCATAAGTCCTTGGTGTAGTAAGAGAGCAGAATAATTTGTAGTTTTACGCTACTGAGCAAGCAATAAAAACATATGATAGGACTCGCCCTATATACATATGCGCATACTACGGGTTCCGAAGGATTTCAATTTAAACAGAGTCGAGCCTAGAAGTTTCATTGTGATCATATTAAATTGTTTACGAGATGGTCAGACTAATACTTTAATGGTGCTGGTAACGAAGCGTATCGGATCTATATCCCTCAAAACCTCGCTACAAGAAGAAGCTGCTTAACTGATTGATGGGCTTGGGATATTTTGTTTGACTAAAGGCAATGCTGGATCTAGAAAACGGCTAAGAAACTAGATTTTTTAATATTTTATCAGCTGAGTTAAGAGCATCATCCGAAGCAAAATCAGTGATATTGCGGAAATCACTGCTATGGTATGAGGAGAGAAAAATGCCCATTAGGAGTGATGAGTTCAGCTGGCCGGTCAACAGAGAGCCGTATGAACCGGCGATCTTTAGCAAGAATTGTCAGATGTCACAGATTTTAAAATCTTTCGTACCAGATTTTTTGAATCACACTCAATCCAATGACTGTCGGTACTAAAACGAAAGTTTTCTCATAACAAATAAAAATCACTGAACCATTAAACTCTATAATATTATTTAGTTCTTTGTTAAAGTTTTGTGGATTTAAAGCAGAGTTTTATAATGAATTGTTATTTGAATTAAGCTCTAGAGCTGCATTTCAAAGATTTTACATAACTTTGAATAGGTGAAAGAGCAAATTTTACAAATATTCGTTAGACCTTTTGTGCATTTGCTTGTATGTGTGTGTAGTTGTGCTCTATTGAAAATTGACTTAAAATAACTAACATTAATCATAGTCAAATACTTCACGCAAAACTGAGCTAAGCTGGGTAAAGAAAATCTGCTGTTGACTGATTTCGAAATGCTGCACTGATGAATTGTATTTTCGAAAATTTATCTGTCAATATGCGCGCGAGTTCTCGCCGATTAAATGAAGTTGTACGAAAGCTGCAATGATTTTTTTTGCGAGTTTTATGCACCAGGCAGAGAATGGAATAGAGTCGAATAGAATTTGAGTTAAAGACACCATTAAATGCAAACAAAAGACAAACAACAAATAAAAAGGCAACAGTAACAAGAACAAGCAGCCGGTATGCAAAGCACAAAGGAGCAAAACTAATGCAAAGATAAAAGTGAAGGTTTAGTTGGGCCATTGACATTTTATAGCGCATTGTGGATTATGAAAAAAATACGTTAGGTGTCTTATTAATATTTTCATTTAGCAATGATGCTCACCCACAGTGTGCTTTACACTCATAGACAGTGAATTATTTTTTGACTCAGTGAAGCCTCGTTTGCTGGAAAAAAAGGACTGTTTCTTCCGTTGTCCAGGGCATATGTGAATAGATGCGAATGAAAAAGCGGATGAACTAACTAAAAATAGCCCATCCGTAGACGTCCAAATCTAGATTGGGCGAGATTAAGAGAAGGCGAGAGGTGCACATGATCGACCAAGCGCGGGGCTGTAAAATGTCGAAGATTATGTGTAGGTCTCACAATTTTAGACGGAGTTATTTTATAAAATAGGTCCTGGTTTTGGACAGGGTTTTTCAGTTTGGTCGTTAAATAAACTTCTGGTGAGACTAAGACTACGGACTCATTCAGTCTATGTGAGGTCCTCATGCACCGGCCAGTTCAACCTAACCTAACCTTCCGTTGTTGTGGAAATAATGCATCGCCCCATGTTATAGATGAGATCACTCATATATTCCAAGAAAACTAGCAGCTTAAACATGCGTGGACTGTATGTAGGCGTAGATTCTACATAGCAATTGAAAACTTGGTTGGTGTCATGTGGGGACACATCTCATGCAGGACATACAAAAACGAGTTTAATCTGTTACAGTATCTTATAGGAAGGTGGGCCAAAGTAACTCGTATCTCACTTTGTATTCTGCTTTATTCATCTGCAAGGGTTGTGTAGTGTATAGTGATAACGGGGCTCACAGGGCGCGAACTAGGTGTTTACCGATTCTGTGTGGATAAGGCTTAGGGCCTCCTTATGGTTATCTGGCTCGAACAACTACATAGGCAGATGCCGGATCTCATCATAGAGCTAGCGGAGATGTTTCCTTATCCCTCCGGGAGATGGGGCTAGACCAAGCAGTTATTTTCTGTTGTGTTCATATTTGTGACAATTTACCAAAAACTGTCCATTCAGCATTTCGTTCTGCTCGTTTGCCTTACTATGTGGGTGATACTCAGGAGTCATAAAAAACATCCATTGGCAGTTCTGTGTGCAGCATATTGGCAGACCTGGAGCGTTTTGCAGTGTGTGTTTTAAAGTCCAGGCAATCAGACAGCGCATGAGCGGCCAGCAAATTGGTTTTAAAGTTGTCAGCAGCGTTTCTTTATTTTTTCCAGAAGCGCAGATACAATTTCGCAGGCATGCGCCTTGGAAGTAAGAGTTTTAGCGAGTGTTACCCCTGAGATATTTGGATGACTGAAAGTCTGTATCCAAAGATGTGAACATCCGATAATTGCGTCATTTGTTCCTTCAACGTCGTAAACAGAGGAGCCATGGATTCGGCCGGTGATAGAACCAGTTCGCGCGAGGTAAAAAAACCAGAAAGGCTGTGGATATAGCTATTTATATGAGAAAATAATTTGTCTATTTAAGAGCCAGTAGTGGGATTCACTAACTTATAACGATGCGATTTGTCGAGATTTTAGTTAACGATTTTGTTGCTTGCCTTAACGATTGTAGTATTCAATAACTTAGTTTTAACGACTCGAAATAGTTGACATTTAAATTGACATAACATTTAAAAAATGCGAAAAGCACAAAAGGAATGCCAACAATAAATAAATTCCGTATACCAACTGCTTTTAAAAGTCAATATTTTGCAAGTTTTTAGATATTTTAACAAAAGGTAAGTAAATGCGGAAATGAGGTATTCCTTTCATATTTCTCGACATAACCAATTTCTCACATTAAAATAGAATGGTGTCAACAAGTAATAGCACTCAAAGATGCCGTACCACAGCAGAGCAGCTAATCAGATGGTGGACTATTTGATGTAAACTCAAGAATTAGCGGGTTTGGGTTTTTAAAGCTGCATGGAAAAGCCGAATGCGACAAAAAGTGGGGTGAAATGTTCATTTTGCGATAAAACGTACGCCAAGTAATCAAATGCCATTCGATTTATAAATGAAGCAGCTTTTCGTGTTTGAAAGTATTTAATTAAAGTTCCGATTTTCTTTTTTAACTAAAATTGGCAGAAATATTAATTTCGTGATTTTTAACGTAGCCAATTTACTTGCCGTTTATTTAACACCACAGCTGATCGTCGATAAACAAATATCGATACAAAATAGCTACTGAATAACGAAATCGTTATATTTATCGATTCGCAAATAAAGTGATGGCAAATGTGGTTAAAAAAGTTAGTGTATTCCACTACAGTTCCTGCTGCCATTATCGTGCAGTCGTCTACATAAAAAGGATAATGACTTCTTCTGGTCGTGAAGACAGCTTTGGTATGAAGACATTTAACAAAAATGGGACAAAACACTACCATGTGGCACCCCCCGCTTAATTTTTATTGGTATTGAGATTTTGTTGCTAAATTGAACTTGCGCTTACCGAATATTCAGATAATTTACGATCCATATTTTTAGACAAGGGGGTGAACCCTCTATGCTTGGAGTAGTGTGCCATGATTGACTGTGTCAAAAGCTTTTGACAGTCAGGTGCCACGAGCACCGTCCTGTGGTGGGGTTTTCCCCGGTTTAATCAGTAATATTTGGCTATTTATGACGTTTTAGTAGGACGGTTTCGAATGTCTTCGCTACTGGCGAGAGGAGTGATATTGGACCTTCCCAGGCTTTAGTAGTGGAATTATACATGCCATATTCCATTGTACGGCAGTGACAAAGGACTTCAACGAAGTGTAAACTCCACCTTTCTTTGTGATAGTAATATATAGGTCTGGCGAGCGGATCTAATTTTACAACGGTATGCATTCATATTTCCTTACCAAAATTATACAATTGCATTTGGATATAACTTTTAGCATACTTGCATCCGAAATGACAAAAGTATCAAAGTAATTTAATTGTGCTATAAAATTGAGAAGGGCGTATTTAAAGTTGATTAGGACACAAATTTAAGCCTGAGTATGACTTATTCGGTAAGCCTATTAAATTAACGTATAAAAGTACTTGCACTTGCATAAAAGAGCTACAACAATGAAGTAATTCGAACAATAGAATGCAAAGAAATTGCAAACAAAGTGAGTTAATAAAGCTGTTTGTAGTGTAGCATAACAAAATGGGAAATATTCAGCCTTAAAAAGAAGACATCTTTGAAAATATACCCTGTGCTCACTACTAACATTAGACAGTTTCAGAAAATAACAAATTTCCTTTATTTTAAATAGCCTCAAAAATTTACTCAGCGCAAAAAGTTCTGCATTTAAATGTGTGTATTCGAAACCATGGAATCAAGAAAATACTTAAATCGAATACGACACTTTTGTGAAGCGTCTAAATAAAATTTTTTGTTATTAAGAAACAACTGAAAACAAGCAAACAATTACTGGCATATTGTATAGGTACCGTTTCAAAAATCCCAACTTTATCATCTTCACGAAATATTTGTATGTAATTCTTCATAATTCGCACAAATACGTATAGAGGCAGAATGTTGCATTTTGTGTTGTTAGCATAAAAATGTTATATACTTGAAGTAACAAATACAATTAGCTAGATCAGTGGTTGACCGGTACAGGGTGCGTCAAGTTATCGTTTCTTTGAATCTCGGTGAAACCTCTGAAATTAGGAAATTGTCTGCCGATGAGAACGTTGGGGTTTTCGAAATGGTATCACCACAAAACACAAGCTAACGTTTTTTCTTTTCAGTTTTTTATTAGAAAAAATAATAATTGAATAAAAATTATTACTAACTGGTATTAAGCTCATTAATTCCTAAAAACAAAGTGGAACATACTGTAAAACAATAGTATAATCAAGTAAGAAAGTCTAAGTTCGGGTGAAAACGAACATCACTTACCCATTCGTTTTATATATTATGCTCGCACTAATACATATATGGTTCTATTTTTAACACATCTTCGTTAAAAAGAAGCAAAAAGATACAGAAGCTAACACTAATGGACTTGAGCTGAAAAAAATACAATGTACACACAGTTGTAGCTATGGGTAAAATGTTTATGCTGAATTTCGTTCGGATTGCGAGATTTTTGTTCGACTTATGGCATTAAAAGTATTTTAGGAAGAGTAACAAAAAGAGGGCGGGGTCACGGCCATTTTCAAAATTTGTTAAGTTTTGTTCTTAGCTCAACCATGCCATTAAATACCATAGAGATATTGCAAACTTTGTTTGGAAAAGTTGGCGTGGTCTTTAGCCGATTTTGATTATTTTATGTGGTATATTTGATTGTAACATGATGAAGGAAGGGTGCATTTAATTTGATTTTTACCGATGGCCAAAAAGGCAAAACGTTCTCCAGAAAAAAAAAAATCGATTATGCAACAAGTAAGGAAGTCTAAGTTCGGGTGAAACCGAACATTACATACCCAGCTGTACACTTGAAATGCTGTTGTTGTTTGTTTTGTGTGCTTAATAGTGTTACAAGGCTGCGCAATAAAACACATATTGTATTATTAACTATACGTCCTTTTTCAGTAATTACTACACTAGATTTATCTTCTTTTTTGGCGATTTCTTTCCTATATCTAGCAGTGAGTTTTGATCCTATTCCTTTATCAATCCTAACATAAATTATGTCACCAGGGGTGTATGTCTTAATGGGTTTTCGTGTTTTATTATGGATTTCTAAATCTTTTTTCTTCTCTTTTCCGAAGGGTTTCTTTGTTTTCTCGCCGTGAATTCTCGTACTGTTCTGGGTCTATCGAGACTCTTCTACCGAAAAATGTTTTATAGGTCGTTTTCCTGTTGTTGAGTGTATGGAGTAATTATATTCATATGTACATCTATCTAATAGTTCTTGAAATGAGCGATGTATGCGTTCTGTTTGAAGGCAACGCATAATTTCCGATAAGGTGGAATGAAACCTTTCCACTTGACCATTAACTATGCTTGCGTATGGAGGTGCTTTAAAAATGTTAATTCCAAGTTGATCTTCTACCATGGATTGTGTGGATAATGAGTTTAAGGATATTTCATTGTCGATAACTATTGTCTTAGGTACACCAAATGCGAAGAGTATTTGTCGCCATTGACTGTATTATTCTTACCTGGGCATATTTAGAAAATTTATCAACTGCTGTTAGTACCAGGCGTTTCTCCGTTTTATAGATGTCTATGTGAACTATTTCACCAGGGTACAGGGGAATTGGGGTTTTAAGTACTTTTAGTTTATTAGGGTGACGGTCATATTTATTTTCTTTACAAACTTTGCACTGTTTAATTATATTTTCTATTATTGCTGTAATTTTTTGGAAGTAATATTTTTGTATTAGTTGTTTCTTGTTTTCATCCCTATTTCTATGTGCTCGTTTATGTTCTTTTAATATCTCCTCATTTTGAACATCCTCGTTTACTAAGTATTGTACTTTTGTTTGGATATAACGAATTTTGTAATTGGAAAAATGAAGGGGATAGATTCTCTGAATTTTTCCCATTATTTCTTCAGAGGTAAGTAAGCCGTTTATCACTGAAGGATTTAGGTAACGTTTTAGTAGAGCAGTTAAATCGTCGGCTGAAAGGTTGGGTTTACAAAATAAGTGTCTATGATAGATCGGGAATGGTATTTTAAACTGGTAGCAGTCTTCATCTCCTAGCGAGATCCGAATTTGAGTTTTGAAGACATTTATGGGTCCTTCTACTGCTGGGATTAGGTTGTGCGATGAAATCTCGCCTGAGTGCGTCGCGATTGATAAAGAATTTAACTCAAATGGCCTTGATAATGTATCTGCAACTACATTGGCCTTTCCTGGTTTATATTGTATTTCATATTTATATTCCTCTAGTATTGCTTTCCATAGTTTCAGTTAAGAGTTAGTGTACTTATTGCTTAAGGCATAGGTGAGTGGCTGATGGTCAGTGTGTATAATAACTTTTGCTGTGCCATATAGGTAATTTCTGAAGGAATTTAAAGCCCAAATTATTGCAAGCATTTCCTTTTCGTTTACCGCATAATTTTATTCGGCTTTGTTTAACGTTTTTGAAACAAATGTGATCGGTTTGCCATTTTGTTCCAAAACTGCGCCTATGGCATATTGTGAGGTATCTGTAGTTAAGTAGAAACCTTTAAAGTAATCGGAGTATTGTAGGATAACATCTTTGGATGTGAGGGTGGCTTTAATTTTATTGAATGCTTCTGTTGCTTTCAAATTTATTAGAATTTTTTTTTGAACTATTTTAGACATTCTTCCTTCCTCTCCTCGAAGTAGGGATGTTAGTGGTTTTGCTAGTTTAGCATAATCTTGGATGAATCGTCTATAGTATCCGGATAAACCCAAGGATGCGCGTAAGTCTTTAATTGTTTTGGGGTAGGGGAAGTCTGTTTTGATTGTACTTTGGCTGGGTTTGTAGAGATTCCGTCAGAAGAGACGACAAATCGCAGGAATTCGACTTTCTTTTTGAAGAAGTCGCTTTTGTCAATCTGGACTTTCATGTTTGCCTTGTTTACAGTTTCAAAAATTGTGTCGATATGTTCAGCGTGCGATTTTTCGCCCTCACTAAATATAATTATATCGTCTGTGTATACATAGCAGATTCTACCTATGTGTTCCCTAAGTATGTCGTCCAGTGTCCGTTGAAAGATGGCAGGGGCGTTCTTTAAGCCAAAAGGAAGTCTCGTGAAATCGTGTTTTCCGTTGTTCACTGAAAAAGCTGTTTTTTGCACGTCAGATTCCTTAAGAGGAGTTTGATGGAAACCGCTTTTTAAGTCAATCACTGAGAAAATTCTATTCTTTCCTAATTGGGAAAGTATCTCGTTTATCTCGGGTATTGGATACCTATCTGCGATTGTTACTTGATTAAGTTTCCTGTAATCAATGACCATTCCAACTTTTTTTTCCCTTGAGGCATCGTCCTTTTTAGGTACGACCCAGACGGGTGATTGTATGGGGATCTTGATTTGCGTATTATTCCCTCCTGTAGCAGTTTGTTTACCTGAGCTTCAATTTCCTGCTTAAGGCTCATAGGATATGGGTATGATTTTGAGTATATTGGTGTGTTGGAATTTGTGCGAATTTCGGAAACTACTTTTGTTGTATAAGTTAGTTTTTCGTTTGGCTCTGAATATAAATTATGGTGTTTTTTTGCTAATTGTCTAATTTCGTTTTTTTCTACCGTGGTCATGTGTTGGTCCCGAATTTGTATTGCGTTAACATTTTTTACCAGGGATGATAAATGGATTTTTTCGTTTTGTACCAAACGATACAATATTTTATATAAAAGTGGGCGTGGTCCTTAACCGATTTCGTTAATTTTTCTTCAAAGCATTCCTTATAGTAAAGGCAACCTCTCTGCCGAATTTTGTTACGATAGGTTTAACGATTTTTGATTTATGATTAATAATATTTGTAAAATTGATTTTATCACAAGTGGGCGGTGCCACGCCCATTTAAAATTTTTTTTCAAATTTGTATCAAAAGTCTCAATATCAGTCCACACGTCAATTTTTTAGCCTCTTTGAAAGATAAAAAAATTATTTTGGACAGACCAATGCGCATGAATACCCGATCATCGCAATTTTATCATTTCTAAAAGTTTAATTTTTCCCTTTTATTTTGAAAAGCTGCTCTTGCTATCAGTTCTTGCATGCGTAGCAACATCCACACAAAAAAAACAAAAAGAACAACAAATATTAGCAAAAAGAAATTAAAGCGCAATTACGAGGTGTCAAGCAAAATGACACTGATGAGACAGCTTGGCGGGTGAGTACCTATATATATATACATATACATTAAGCTGGGTCGATTTATTAACCTTTAGGTTTTGGGCTCAAGAAAAAAAGTTCCACTGAGCATACCCAAAAAAGTAATTTTGAGCCTGCAAAATTTGAGTTTTTTGACTTTTTTTCTTTGATTTTTAAGGTTTTTTTCATGACCTACTTAAAAAATTTTCATTTGATTTTAAAGTTTTCATATATACCCTATCCGACTCAAAATTTTCCGCTAAAAACTTTGGCGATAACAGTTTTTGAAAAAAAAAATATTTTTTGGGTTTTTTCGCCATTTTTTTTTTTAAGGGTTTTTCAGAAACGTGCCAAAGTGTTGCCGATGAAAACGAATTTGTCTCATAGTTTCTATCCCACTTAAAATTATGCGATAAAAACGTTGGCATTAACAATTTTTAAAAAAAGATTTTTTTTTGTTTTTGGGACTTGTTTTGGTCCACATCGATTTTTTTCTTTTTTCATTTTCAAGGCTCCAAATCATTTTTTATGTATATGTTACCGTTAGACCCACCAATAAGTATACCAAAATGATCAGGGGACGATCTAAGTTGATTTAGCCATGTCCGTCTGTCCGTCCGTCCGTCTGTCCCCCTGTCCGTTTGTTTGAACGCAAACTAGTCCCTCAATTTAAGAGATATCTAGATGAAATTTGGTAAGCAGGCATATTTTGATGGGGGATTTGAAATTTGTCGTATGCTTAGTGGAACTTTTTTTTCCTGAGCCTAAAACCTATCGAAAAATCGATGGCGCGATATGGGTTAACTTTCGTCCATGCAAATCAACCCAGCTTAATATACATACTTACAAAAAGACGAATAAGTGTAATTTCTAAAAAAAAAAATGTAAAGCAAAAACAACGATGAGAAGAACTTAATTTAAGCAAATTGAAATAAAATCTAAGGGGAGGTAAGTTTACTCACTACGTGCAAGCAGGGTCAAATATTTTAGAAGGAAATCGTGAACGGAAGCGGAAGCGGATATGCGGAGGCAGAAAAATACTTCAGTGTCTCTATAAACTTGAGTATACTTGTTGGTATTATCTTACTAGCGCCAGCAAGCAACACTGAAAATGAACGAAATTCTAAAGCAACTGTCATAAAAAAAAAAAAGCATCCTGTTTTATTTGTACTGATTTTGCTCATTTTGAAAATTATGTACTCGATGAAAAGGGCAGAGCCAAAAAATTGTTAGTCTGAAGCGTAGAAAGTGGAAGATTAGTTTGCATAAAGCGGCGGCTTACGGGCAGTATTGACTAAAATATGCTTAATTAAGACAAGTAGGGGGCGACTGATTTAACGGTCTCCATTATTTGTGAACATTTTAATATACTTATCACACTTTTGCACATTTTCATTTAGGTAAATTTGCAAAGGTTTCAGATATTTGCACTGGATAATATGTGGCTATTTAGTATTGTTACTGTCCTTTGTTAAGAATTCTCTAGTTGTGAGAGGTGGAAATGATTTTAAAATGGAATTTACTGTTTTTTATTATCTTTGTTTCTAGAATTGTGAAGCGAGTTTAAACTTTGTAAGAAAACAAATTATATGTTAGCAAAGAAATGGATTAAAAGTTTTAATTAGCTAATAACAAATTGAAAATTATTTGTTTTTTATATTTTTTATTAAATTTTTCATAGGCTAATCCGATCTAATCGCTGCTTAGTGCAAATGAAACATTCCACTATTTTTCCCGACGTTTTTCTAAAACTTTTTTAGCACCTTCAGGGGCATTTCCATTTTATTTGCTGGTGAAAAACAAGAAATTACAATGTAAATTTTAATTCGAAGACCATTGCAAACATATGTTCTTGGTAATCCCAAACATTTACTCTTCTTTCATTTATTCTTTTTTGTTTAAGATATTGCCAATGGAATGATAAGGCTATTTAAAAATTTACCTTTTCTGATCGCTGCGAACGGGAAAGTAAGAAATAAGCAAAGATATTTATCTGCGTATGGTTCTGTGAGCTCACGATATTGATGTTGAACTAAAGTCAAAACTCTAAGAAAGATATTCAATGAAACTGGATTTGAATACATTGAATAATTCCACCTCCACTATGTGATAAATCCACCTCCCAACTTATTGAAACTGATCGCCCAATAGAACACAGCTATTGTAGAAAAAATCCATACGGCTACTTTGCTATTTTGCTATTGACAACCGAAGAAGCTTGAGTGACTTGAATGTACCCTTAACCCATAGGCCCAATATGGGCTCGAAATATCATTTTGCCAATAAACATAAAAATATATTCAATGGCAAGGAAAGATTACTAGTTACTCCACTTAGCCCCCGCACCTGCTCTATAGCAAGATTTCTCGAACATAAATATAAGCAAAGCCAGCAGTAGAACCATATATCTCATTTACTCCATACTCAGTGCTCAAGCGGAATTCTGTGTAATGGTGTGAGTAGTAAATCAACTGCCTTTCATTTATTCGTGTGATGAATTGGTTTGTCGTGTGTATTGTTTAACTTCAAAATAATTTCATCATACACTGACCGCCTGTTAACTGTTGAAGTAGGTATGAGCTGCATAACAAAATTTCCAAAATACAAGAACGGAAAGCTAAGTTCGGGTGTAACCGAACATTACATACTCAGCTGCCAACTTAAGGCTTGGAAAACTTTTAAATTACCTTCTTTTAAAAGCAGGCAATGCCACGCGCATTTTCCAAAAATTTACCAATTTTCTATTCTACCAGGTTTCGTCGCTTTATCCGTCTTTGGGAATAAATTATCGCACTTTTCGGTTTCGAAATTCTCGATATCGAAAAATATGGGCGTGGTTATATTCCGATTTCATTAATTATACTCAGCTGAGCATAGCTCACTGAGCATATTAATTTTGTTCGCATAACGGTAACCCGTAGCGGCATAAACTAATCGAGATAGATATAGACTTCTATATATCCAAATGATCTGGGCGAAAAAAGAAATTCATTTAGCCATGTTTGTCCGTCCCTATGTCCGTCTGCCCATGAACAAGATAACTTGAGTAAATTTTGAGGTATCTTAATGAAATTTGGTATGTAAGTTCCTGGGCACTCATCTCAGACCGCTATTTAAAATGAACGATATCGGACTTATAACTTTTTCGATATCGAAAATTTCGAAAAACCAAAAAAGAGCGATAATTCATTACCAAAGACGGTTAAGGCGATGAAACTTGGTAGGTGGGTTGATCTTATGACGCAGAATAGAAAATTAGTAAAACTTTGGACAATGGGAGTGGCACCGCCCACTTCTAAAAGAAGGTAATTTCAAAGTTTTGCTAGCTATAATTTGGCAGGCGTTGAAGATATCATGATGAAATTTGGCAGAAACGTTACTCCTATTACTATATGTGTGCTAAATAAAAACTAACAAAATCGGATTACGAACACGCCCACTTTTTAAAAAAAAATTTTATATCTTTACAGTATATAAGTAAATTATGTCAACATTCAACTCCAGTAATGATATGGTACAACAAAATACAAAAATAAAAGAAAATTTCAAAATGGGCGTGGCTAGCCCTTTTTCATTTAACTTGTCTAGAATACTTTTAATGCCATAAGTCGAACAAAAATTTACCAATTCTTCTGAAATTTGGTGAGGGCATAGCTTCTATGACGATAAATGTTTTCTGTGAAAACAGGCGAAATGGGTTGAATCCACGCCCAGTTTTTATACACAGTCGACCGTCTGTCCTTCCGCTTGGCCGTTACCACGATAACTTGAGCAAAAATCGATATATCCTTACTAAACTTAGTTCACGTACTTATCAGAACTCACTTTGTCTTGGTATTAAAATGAGAGAAATCCGACTATAACCACACCCTTTTTCGATTCGAAAAAAAAGGCCATAATTCTCTACCAAATACGAAAAAGAGATGAAACATGGTGATTGGATTGTTCTTTTGACGCAAAATATAATAACTTTATAAAAAGCTTTGAAAAATGGGTGTGAAACCTACCATATTAAGTAGAAGGAAATGAAAAACTTCTGCAGGGCGAAATCAAAAACCATTGGAATCATGGCAGGAATACTGTTCGTGGTATCTGTCTATATATATATAAATCAAATTCTGTCTGTATGTGTGTGTGTGTGTGTGTGTGTGTTCGCTATGGAAACGTATTTCCCACAATTCAATCATCACTAAATTTTGGCTATAGGTTCAACATGAAGGTTTTAGGCTAAAAATATTTTCGATATATAATATACAAAAGGGGCGTGGCACCTCCCATACAAATGGAATCTTTGGTACTGCATAACTCTGGATGTAGTAATGGTAGGATAATGAAAATTTTTAAGGAGCTATATGACATTAAGTCCTAACACTTCCAGTAAAATGTGGAACTGGGAAAAAAGGGGCGGCACCTTCCCTACAAATGGGATTTTTCAGAACTATGGCTGCGTATAAACTTAAGTTATTTTAACACCTAAAGTTTTACTGTATTGTTGAGTTTGGCTGTTATTCCTTTTGGAAGTTTAGTAATCTGCCGCCGTTAAAAAAATTTGTTAGCTCCAGTCTATCTATCTACATCTTCTATAAAAATCAAATTCTGTGTGTGCGTTCCCTATGGAAACGTATTTCCCACACTTCAATCATCACCAAATTTTGGCTATAGGTTTCTTCGATCAAGACGAAGGGTTTTCATATTTCAGAATTAAGAATTTTAAATAAAATTTTTTTTTTTTGGCTACGCGAACGACCAATCTTAGCTCCCAAAAATGATCATATTAACAAAATCAATGATCACATTCAAAACCAAATTCCTGGAGAAATGACGAAACATAAATCGATGGACACAGTTACAGATGAAGATCAAATTGTTAGGTCAAACTTCGTGATTTTAGAAGAAAAAAAAAAAATCGTATTCATAGAATTTTAAATTTTTGGTGTTTTTGTACTTAGGGGGCCATACTACATCGAAATTAAATAGTTAGACTTCAAAGTAATTTCTCTTTTTGACTAGTGTTATGAGAGGCCGTCTGGTCAATGAAGCATACGTAAAGCAATTTTTGTAAAAAATGTTTGAACTTTCTCAATTTTATAGGAGTTACATTCATAGAAAGGATTCCATATTATTGAGAAATATTCAAGACCACTTCTGACCAAGGATATATAAAGTGCCTTCAACGTCTACTGAAGCCAACCATTGCAACAAATTTTGAAACAATGGAGCCAATGTGACTAGAAAGAGAGAGTTTGGAGACAAAAATGACACCCAATTCTTTACTCTATTGACAACGATTAAGAGATTTAGCATTTAGTTTGTAGATAAAGTATGTGGCAGTTGTCTTTATGGAATAAGACACAACACAGCATATGTTTCAATTTAAAAATAAATTATTGTCTGCGCACCATCAGGCAAAAGAGTCCAGATCAGAACCGTTACGAATAATTTGACAAACAAATAGTATTTTTTGTGAAATATATAGACTTAGTGTTATATTTCAATCATTAAAGGGGAGGCGTGATGGGGAAACATATTGAGTAAAAAGTGCTAAGTCAGGAGAAAAAATTTGTTTTGAGTGCGGAAATTGTGGTAAGTCATAAAATAGCTGCTGGGTTAGCATACACGATTTTTATTTATCTTTTTCAAAGCTTCTACACTCAAAAGTATTGCAAATAAGGTATCCTCATTCACATTCACAGTTTTGAAAAAAAGAGGTTATTTCAATTCAATTATTCATTTTTTTCGTCTCCTGTAAAGTTCGTAAAAAGTTACTTAGTACATTTTCACATTAAGCTAACGATATATAATAATTTTAGGTGGCAGACCCAGGTGAGAATCCTAATGAAAAATATGCCTCTTGCAAAATAAACCAGCTTTCCGTAATGGCGTCTTTAGGTCTTGAGTAAATAAAAACTGAAACGCTTCATACCCATATTGGCGTATATCGTACAATTTTGAAAAAAATTCAATCAGGTGGCAACGTTGTAAGGATATCCCTAGTGACAGCGCCTTGGTAAAAATCCCTAGAATTTAATGTACTTCCTATGCAATTTCATTCAAATCGATTAAGCCGTTTCCAAGCTATAAATGGATATATAAAGGAATATTTATGATGAGGGAAGAAGGTAACCCCAGGTGGTAAATCTATCTAGAATATTTGTATTACAATACAAAGTAAACCATCTTTCCTTATTGGCGGCTTTGGGTCTTGAGTAAATAAAAACGGAAACGTTTGATACCCATATTGGCATATATTGTATAACTAGCCTTTACCCGCGGCCCCGTCCGCAAGGAGAAAATGAAATGAAACAAAATGATAACGAAATTATCCAGAAAAAGCCACGAAATGACCCCGACGCTATCGCGGACGGATCCCGAAAACCATCCAGAAACGCCCCGGAAGTGTTTCCAAAAGTTCCCGAAGTAGTCCCAAAAAACCCGAAATGACAACGACACGATTCTAGACTTATACAGATAACCACACAGAAATGATGCCTGAAGGGTACCAAATTGATCCCGAAATAGTCCCGAAAAAGTTCCGAAATTACCCTGACGGGCTCCCGGACGGATCTCAGAAACCATCCAGAAAATATCCAGGAAGGGTCCCTAAATTATCCCGACTAACTCCAGAAAAAGTTCCGAAATGGCTCCGAGGGGATCCACGATGGATCGCGAAAACCATACAGAAATGATTCCGGAAGGATTCCAAAATGATCCCGAAATAGTCCGGAATTGACCCAGATGGGATCCCGCACAGATCCAGAAATGATCCCGGAAGGGTGAAAAAAATATCCCGGAAAAGTAACAAAAAATCCCGAAATGGCTCCTACGGCATCCCGGACGGATCCAGAAATGATCTCGGAAGGGTCCCCAAATGATCCCAAAATGGTCCCGAATTGACCCTGATGGATCCGGCAAACCATCAAGAAATTATGCCGAAAGGGTCCCAAAATGATCCCGAAATAATACAGAAAAAGTCACGAAAAGACCCCTAGAGGATCCCCAAATGATCCCGTATTAGCCCCGAAAAGGTCCCGAAATAACCCCGACGGGATGCCGGACAAATCCCGAAAACCATCCAGAAATGATGCCGGAAGGAATCCCAAATGATTCCGTAAAAGTCCCGCATTGATTCCGACGGGATCCCGAACGGATACCGAAAATCATCCAGAAGTGATGCCGGAAAGGTCCTCAAATGATCACCTAATAGTCCCGAAATGATCCTTAAGGGGTCATGGACGGATCCCATAAACCATCCAGAAATGATCTCGATATATTCCCGAAGAAGTCCCGAAATGACCCTGACGGGATCTCGAACGCACCCCTAAATGACCCTGACGGGATCCCGGACTGATCCCAAAATCCATCCAGAAATGATCTTGGGAAGGTCCCAAAATTATCCCGAAATAGTCTCGGAAAAGTTCAGAAATTACCCTGACGGGTTCCCGGACGAATCCTGAAAGCCATCTCTAAATGATCCCGAAAAAGTCCCGAAATGACCCTGACTGGACCCCGAAAGGATCCCGAAAACTATCCAGAAATTATGCCGAAAGGGTCCGCAAATGATCCCGTATTAGTCGAGAAAAAGTCCCCAAATGACCCCGACATACTCCAGAAAAGGTTCCGAAATGGCTCCGAGGGAATCAACGACGGATCGAGAAAACCATACAGAAATGATTCCGGAAGGATTCCAAAATGATCCCGAAATAGTCCGGAATTGACCCAGATGGGATCCCGCACAGATCCAGAAATGATCCCGGAAGGGTGCAAAAAATATCCCGGAAAAGTAACAAAAAATCCCGAAATGGCTCCTACGGCATCCCGGACGGATCCAGAAATGATCTCGGAAGGGTCCCCAAATGATCCCAAAATGGTCCCGAATTGACCCTGATGGATCCGGCAAACCATCAAGAAATTATGCGGGAAGAGTCCCCAAATGATCCCGAAATAAAACAGAAAAAGTCACGAAACGACCCCTAGAGGATCCCCAAATGATCCCGTATTAGCCCCAAAAAAGTCCCAAAATGACCCTGACGGGATCCCGAAAGGATTCCGAAAACAATACAGAAATGATGCCGGAAAGGTCCTCAAATGATCCCCTAATAGTCCCGAAATTACCGTGACGGGATCCCGACAACTATCCAGAAATGATGCCGAAAGGGTCCGCAAATGATCCCGTATTAATCGAAAAAAAGTCCCGAAAGGACCACGACGGGATCCCGGACGGATCCCTAAAATTATCCAGAAATGATGCCGGAAAGGTTCCCAAATGATCCCCTAATAGTCCCGAAATTACCCTAATGGGATCCCGGGCGGATCCCGAAAACCATCCAGAAATGATGCCGAAAGGGTTCCCAAATGATCCCGTATTAGTCGCGAAAAAGTCCCGAAATTACCCCGACGGGATCCCGGACGGATACCGAAAACCATCCAGAAATGATGCCGAAAGGGTTCCCAAATGATCCCGTATTAGTCGCGAAAAAGTCCCGAAATGACCCCGACGGGATCCCGGACGGATCCCGAAAACCATCCAGAAATGATGCCGAAAGGGTTCCCAAATGATCCCGTATTAGTCGCGAAAAAGTCCCGAAATTACCCCGACGGGATCCCGGACGGATCCCGAAAACCATCCAGAAATGATGCCGGATGAGCCCCAAAATGATCCCGAAAAAGTCCCCAAATGACCCCGACGAGATCCCGGACGGATCCCGAAAACCATCCAGAAATGATGCCGGAAGAGCCCCCAAATGATCCCGAAAAAGTCCCCAAATGACCCCGACGATATCCCGGATGGATCCCGAAAACCATCCAGAAATGATGCCGGAAGGGTCCCCAAATGATCGCGAAATAGTCCCGAAATGATTCCGGAATAGTCCCGAAAATGTTCCAAAATAACCCCGACGGGATCCCGGACGGATCCCGTAAACTATACAGAAATGATCCCGGAAGGGTCCCAAAATGATCCCGAAATAGTCCCGAAAAAGTCCCGAAATTACCCCGGCGTAATCCCGGACCGATCCCGAAAACCATCCAGAAATGATCCCGGAAGGGTCTCGATATGACCCTTACGGGATTACAAATAAGGTGAAGCTAATTATAAAACCATGTTAATAAAACAGCAGGCGCATTGGAGCGAATAAAAAGTTAGATAGACACATACAGGTAAAGCTAATAAAAGCGTGCTAATAAAAACAATTGATGGAGGGCGGATGGCGGGAGTAGAGGAGAGGACCACTGATCGTTCCTCCAAAATTGTCTAGATCTCGTTCTGTATGTACCAGATACCAAAAACTATTGATTTAGGAGAAAATTTAGATTGAGTTATAACAATTTATGGATTTTACACCAGAGGGGGAGATAAAGGGGGCGGGCGGAGGGTGTCACTGCTTACTTTGTAAGCCCTCGACTTATTTGACCCCTTGAGTCTGTGATATTGGTGAAGGCCAGTATACGTAAAGTTATAATGTGTAAAAATTTTGAAAAATAATTTCTCGAAGGGTCGTGGGACCCTCACCCCTCTTTCCATGTTCGAAAAAAATTTCGCTAGTATACTACTGTCTGTGTCCCAAATTTCATCAAAATCCGTGTAGCCATTCTGGCGTGATTCAGTCGCAAAGACGAAAAAATATAATAATTAAATTATAACTGTTCCTAGGGGGCGGGGACCACGCCCCTTTTGAAAAATATATAGCTAGTAGATCCTTCTAGACTATTGGCTATATGTGTGCAAAATTTCATCCAAATCGGTCCAGCCGTTCTTGCGTTATTGAGTCACAAAGACAAACGTCTGGACAAACATCCAAACATCCAAACATCCAAACATCCAAACATCTAAACATCCAAACATCCAAACATCTTAACATCCAAACTTTCCCATTTATAATATATATATTAGACTAGCCTTTACCCGCGGCCCCGTCCGCAAGGAGAAAATGAAATATGTGGGCTATTCACGTTAGCCTGCTTATAAAGTTATCTGTTTAAAATTTTTTTTCTGTCTAATGCATTTTATTTTTGTAATTGAGTAAAAAAAAGAACTTTATGAGCTGATAACCTGATAGGATCCCAAAATGATAACGAAATTATCCAGAAAAAGCCACGAAATGACCCCGACGCTATCGCGGACGGATCCCGAAAACCATCCAGAAACGCCCCGGAAGTGTTTCCAAAAGTTCCCGAAGTAGTCCCAAAAAAACCCGAAATGACAACGACACGATTCTAGACTTATCCAGATAACCACACAGAAATGATGCCTGAAGGGTACCAAATTGATCCCGAAATAGTCCCGAAAAAGTTCCGAAATTACCCTGACGGGCTCCCGGACGGATCTCAGAAACCATCCAGAAAATATCCAGGAAGGGTCCCTAAATTATCCCGACTAACTCCAGAAAAAGTTCCGAAATGGCTCCGAGGGGATCCACGATGGATCGCGAAAACCATACAGAAATGATTCCGGAAGGATTCCAAAATGATCCCGAAATAGTCCGGAATTGACCCAGATTGGATCCCGCACAGATCCAGAAATGATCCCGGAAGGGTGCAAAAACTATCCCGGAAAAGTAACAAAAAATCCCGAAATGGCTCCTACGGCATACCGGACGGATCCAGAAATGATCTCGGAAGGGTCCCAAAATGATCCCAAAATGGTCCCGAAATGACCCTGATGGATTCGGCAAACCATCAAGAAATTATGCCGAAAGGGTCCCAAAATGATCCCGAAATAATACAGAAAAAGTCACGAAACGACCCCTAGAGGATCCCCAAATGATCCCGTATTAGCCCCGAAAAGGTCCCGAAATAACCCCGACGGGATCCCGGACAAATCCCGAAAACCATCCAGAAATGATGCCGGAAGGAATCCCAAATGATTCCGTAAAAGTCCCGCATTGATTCCGACGGGATCCCGAACGGATACCGAAAATCATCCAGAAGTGTTGCCGGAAAGGTCCTCAAATTATCACCTAATAGTCCCGAAATGACCCTTAAGGGGTCATGGACGAATCCCATAAACCATCCAGAAATGATCCCGATATATTCCCGAAGAAGTCCCGAAATGACCCTGACGGGATCTCGAACGCACCCCTAAATAACCCTGACGGGATCCCGGACAGATCCCGAAATCCATCCAGAAATGATCTTGGGAGGGACCCCAAATGATCCCGAAAAAGTCCCGCAATGATTACGAGGGGATCCTGATCGGATACCGATAACCATCCAGAAGTGATGCCGGAAAGGTCCTCAAATGATCACCTAATACCAAAATGACCCTGACGGCATCCCCGACTGATCCCAAAATCCATCCAGAAATGATCATGGGAAGGTCCCAAAATTATCCCGAAATAGTCTCGGAAAAGTTCAGAAATTACCCTGACGGGTTCCCGGACGAATCCTGAAAGCCATCTCTAAATGATCCCGAAAAAGTCCCGAAATGACCCTGACTGGACCCCGAAAGGATGCCGAAAACTATCCAGAAATGATGCCGGAAATGTCCTCAAATGATCACCTAATAGTTCCGAAAAGGCCCTGACGGGATCCCGAACGGATCCCGACAACTATCTAGAAATGATGCCGAAAGGGCCTGCAAATGATCCCGTAATAGTTGAGAAAAAGTCCCGAAATGAACCCGACGGGATGCCGGACGAATCCCAAAAACCAGCCAGAAATGATGCCGGAAGGGACACCAAATGATCCCGAAAAATTCCCGCAATAATTCCGACGGGATCCTGAGCGGATACCGAAAACCATCCAGAAGTGATGCCGAAAATGTCCTCAAATGATCACCTAATAGTCCCAAAATGACCCTGACGGCATCCCGGACAGATCCCGAAATCCATCCAGAAATGATCTTGGGAGGGTCCCAAAATTATCCCGAAATAGTCTGGGAAAAGTCCAGAAATTACCCTGGCGGATACCGGACGAATCCTGAAAACCAATCTTAAATGATGCCGAAAAAGTCCCGAAATGACCCTGATGGGACCCGGAAAGGATCCCGAAAACTAACCAGAAATGATGCCGGAAAGGTCCTCAAATGATCTCCCAATAGTTCCGAAAAGACCCTGACGGGATCCCGAACGGATCCCGACAACTATCCAGAAATGATACCGAAAGGGCCCGCAAATGATCCCGTATTAGTCGAGAAAAAGTCCCGAAATGACCCCGACGGGATGCCGCATGAATCCCAAAAACCATCCAGAAATGATTTTGGAAGGGACCCCAATGATCCCGAAAAAGTCCCGCAATTATTCCGACGGGAATCTGAACGGATACCGAAAACCATCCAGAAGTGTTGCCGGAACGGTCCTCAAATGCTCACCTAATAGTCCCAAAATGACCCTGAGGGCATCCCGGACAAATCCCGAAATCCATCCAGAAATGATTTTGGGAAGGTCCCAAAATGATCCCGAAATAGTCTCGGAGAAGTCCAGAAATTACCCTGACGGGTTCCCGTGACGAATCCTGAAAGCTATCCTTAAATGATCCCGAAAAAGCCCCGAAATGACCCTGACGGGATCCCGAAAGGATTCCAAAAACTATCCAGAAGTGATGCCGGAAAGGTCCTCAAATGATCCCCTAATAGTTCCGAAATGACCGTGACGGGATCCCGAACGGATCCCGACAACTATCCAGAAATTATGCCGAAAGGGTCCGCAAATGATCCCGTATTAGTCGAGAAAAAGTCCCGAAATGACCCCGACGGGATCCCGGACGAATCCCAAAAACCATCCAGAAATGATGCCGGTAGGTATCCCAAATGATCCCGAAATAATCCCGAAATGACCTCGTCGGCATCCCGGACGGATACCGAAAATTATCCAGAAATGATGCCGGAAAGGTCCACAAATGATCCCCTAATAGTCCCGAAATTACCCTGATGGGATCCCGGACGGATACCGAAAACCATCCAAAAATGATGCCGGAAGAGCCCCCAAATGATCCCGAAAAAGTCCCCCAAAGTCCCGAACGGATCCCGAAAACTATCCAGAAATTATACCGAAAGGGCCCGCAAATGATCCCGTATTAGTCGAGAAAAAGTCCCGAAATGACCCCGACAGGATGCCGCACGAATCCCAAAAACCATCCAGAAATGATTTTGGAAAGTACCCCAATGATCCCGAAATGACCCCGACGATATCCCGGACGGATCCCGAAAACCATCCAGAAATGATGCCGGAAGAGCCCCCAAATGATCCCGAAAAAGTCCCCAAATGACCCCGACGAGATCCCGCACGGATCCCGAAAACCATCCAGAAATGATGCCGGAAGAGCCCCAAATGATCCCGAAAAAGTCCCCAAATGACCCCGACATACTCCAGAAAAGGTTCCGAAATGGCTCCGAGGGAATCAACGACGGATCGCGAAAACCATACAGAAATGATTCCGGAAGGATCCCAAAATGATCCCGAAATAGTCCGGAAATGACCCAGATGGGATCCCGCACAGATCCAGAAATGATCCCGGAAGGGTCCAAAAACTATCCCGGAAAAGTAACAAAAAATCCCGAAATGGCTCCTACAGCATCCCGGACGGATCCAGAAATGATCTCGGAAGGGTCCCCAAATGATCCCAAAATGGTCCCGAAATGACCCTGATGGATCCGGCAAACCATCAAGAAATTATGCCGGAAGGGTCCCCAAATGATCCCGAAATAAAACAGAAAAAGTCACGAAACGACCCCTAGAGGATCCCCAAATGATCCCGTATTAGCCCCAAAAAAGTCCCAAAATGACCCTGACGGGATCCCGAAAGGATTCCGAAAACAATACAGAAATGATGCCGGAAAGGTCCTCAAATGATCCCCTAATAGTCCCGAAATGACCGTGACGGGATCCCGACAACTATCCAGAAATGATGCCGAAAGGGTCCGCAAATGATCCCGTATTAGTCGAAAAAAGTCCCGAAAGGACCACGACGGGATCCCGACACGAATCCCAAAAACCATCCAGAAATGATGCCGGTAGGTATCCCAAATGATCCCGAAATAGTCCCGAAATGACCTCGTCGGCATCCCGGACGGATCCCGAAAATTATCCAGTAATGATGCCGGAAGGTTCCCAAATGATCCCCTAATAGTCCCCGAAATTACCCTAATGGGATCCCGGACGGATCCCGAAAACCATCCAGAAATGATGCCGAAAGGGTTCCCAAATGATCCCGTATTAGTCGCGAAAAAGTCCCGAAATGACCCCGACGGATCCCGGACGGATCCCGAAAACCATCCAGAAATGATGCCGGAAGGGCCCTCAAATGATCCCGAAAAAGTCCCCAAAAGTCCCGAACGGATCCCGACAACTATCCAGAAAACCATCCAGAAATGATGCCGGTAGGTATCCCAAATGATCCCGAAATAGTCCCGAAATGACCTCGTCGGCATCCCGGACGGATCCCGAAAACCATCCAGAAATGATGCCGAAAGGGTTCCCAAATGATCCCGTATTAGTCGCGAAAAAGTCCCGAAATGACCCCGACGGGATCCCGGACGGATCCCGAAAACCATCCAGAAAATGATGCCGGAAGGGCCCTCAAATGATCCCGAAAAAGTCCCCCAAAGTCCCGAACGGATCCCGACAACTATCCAGAAATGATACCGAAAGGGCCCGCAAATGATCCCGTATTAGTCGAGAAAAAGTCCCGAAATGACCCCGACGGGATGCCGCACGAATCCCAAAAACCATCCAGAAATGATTTTGAAGGGACCCCAATGATCCCGAAAAAGTCCCGCAATTATTCCGACGGGAATCTGAACGGATACCGAAAACCATCCAGAAGTGATGCCGGAACGGTCCTCAATGCTCACCTAATAGTCCAAAATGACCCTGAGGGGCATCCCGGACAAATCCCCGAAATCCATCCAGAATGATTTTGGAAGGTCCCAAAATGATCCCGAAATAGTCTCGGAAAAGTCCAGAAATTACCCTGACGGGTTCCCGGACGAATCCTGAAAGCCATCCTTAAATGATCCCGAAAAAGCCCCGAAATGACCCTGACGGGATCTCGAAAGGATTCCAAAAACTATCCCAGAAATGATGCCGGAAAGGTCCTCAAATGATCCCCTAATAGTTCCGAAATGACCGTGACGGATCCCGAACGGATCCCGACAACTATCCAGAAATTATGCCGAAAGGGTCCGCAATTGATCCCGTATTAGTCGAGAAAAAGTCCCGAAATGACCCCGACGGGATCCCGGACGAATCCCAAAAACCATCCAGAAATGATGCCGGTAGGTATCCCAAATGATCCCGAAATAATCCCGAAATGACCTCGTCGGCATCCCGGACGGATCCCGAAAATTATCCAGAAATGATGCCGGAAAGGTTCCCAAATGATCCCCTAATAGTCCCGAAATTACCCTAATGGGATCCCGGACGGATCCCGAAAACCATCCAGAAATGATGCCGGAAGAGCCCCCAAATGATCCCGAAAAAGTCCCCAAATGACCCCGACGATATCCCGGACGGATCCCGAAAACCATCCAGAAATTATGCCGTAAGAGCCCCCAAATGATCCCGAAAAAGTCCCCATATGACCCCGACGAGATCCCGCACGGATCCCGAAAACCATCCAGAAATGATGACGGAAGGGTCCCCAAATGATCGCGAAATAGTCCCGAAATGATTCCGGAATAGTCCCGAAAATGTTCCAAAATAACCCCGACGGGATCACGGACGGATCCCGTAAACTATACAGAAATGATCCCGGAAGGGTCCCAAAATGATCCCGAAATAGTCCCGAAAAAGTCCCGAAATTACCCCGGCGTAATCCCGGACCGATCCCGAAAACCATCCAGAAATGATCCCGGAAGGGTCTCGATATGACCCTTACGGGATTACAAATAAGGTGAAGCTAATTATAAAACCATGTTAATAAGGCAGCAGGCGCATTGGAGCGAATAAAAAGTTAGATCGAAACATACAGTAAAGCTAATAAAAGCGTGCTAATAAAAACAATTGATGGAGGGCGGATGGCGGGAGTAGAGGAGAGGACCACTGATCGTTCCTCCAAAATTGTCTAGATCTCGTTCTGTATGTACCAGATGCCAAAAACTATTGATTTAGGAGAAAATTTAGATTGAGTTATAACAATTTATGGATTTTACACCAGAGGGGGAGATAAAGGGGGCGGGCGGAGGGTGTCACTGCTTACTTTGTAAGCCCTCGACTTATTTGACCCCTTGAGTCTGTGATATTGGTGAAGGCCAGTATACGTAAAGTTATAATGTGTAAAAATTATGAAAAATAATTTCTCGAAGGGTCGTGGGACCCCCACCCCTCTTTCCATGTTCGAAAAAAATTTCGCTAGTAGACTACTGTCTGTGTCCCAAATTTCATCAAAATCCGTGTAGCCATTCTGGCGTGATTCAGTCGCAAAGACGAAAAAATATAATAATTACATTATAACTGTTCCTAGGGGGCGGGGACCACGCCCCTTTTGAAAAATATATAGCTAGTATATCCTTCTAGACTATTGGCTATATGTGTGCAAAATTTCATCCAAATCGGTCCAGCCGTTCTTGCGTTATTGAGTCACAAAGACAAACGTCTGGACAAACATCCAAACATCCAAACATCCAAACATCCAAACATCCAAACATCTTAACATCCAAACTTTCCCATTTATAATATAATATTAGATTAGATTTAGAAAAAAAAATTCAGGTAGGTGGCAAAGGTGCAAAGCATCCCTAGTAACAGCACCCAGGCAGAAAGCTTAAGAATTTAATGTATTTCCCTTGCATTTAATATAATACCTATGCACTAAATTTCGTTCAAATCAAGCCGTTTCCAATATGTAAATGGGTGAATAAACGAATATTTATAACGAGGGTAGCATCTTTGGGTATTGGGTAAATGAAAATTGAGCACGTAAGGAAGTTCGGGTGTAACCGAACATTACATACTCAGCTGAGAGCTATGGAGACAAAATAGGGGAAAATCACCACGCAGGAAAATGAACCGAAGGTAACCCTGGAATGTGTTTGTATGACATGTGTATCAAGTGGAAGGTATTAAAGAGTATTTTAAGAGGAAGCAGGCCATAGTTCTTTGGGTGAACGCCATTTAGGGATATCGCCATAAAGGTAGACCAGGACTGACTCTAGAATTTGTTTGTACGATATGGGTATCAAATGAAGGGCGTTAATGAGTATTTTAAAAGGGCGTGGGCCTTACTTCTATAGGTGCACGCCTTTTCGAGATATCGCCATAAAGGTGGACCAGAGGTGACTCTAGAATTTGTTTGTACGATATAGGTATGAAATGAAAGATGTTAATGAGTATTTTAAAAGGGAGTGGTGGTAGTTTTATATGTGAAGGCGTTTTCGAGATATTGACCAAAATGTGGACTAGGGTGACCCAGAACATCATCTGTCGGGTACGGCTTATTTATTTACTAGCCTTTACACGCGGCCCGTCCGCAAGGAAAATTTTAAATATATGGGCTATTCGCGTTAGCCTGCTTATTATCTGTTTAAAATTTTGTTCTCTAATGCATTTTATTTTTGTAATTGAGTAAAAAAAAAGAACTAAATGAGCTGATAACCTGACAGGATCCCAAATGATCCCGAAATTATCCAGAAAAAGCTACGAAATGACCCCAACGCTATCGCGGAAAACCATCCAGAAATGCCCCGAAAGGGTCTCCAAAAGTTCCCCGAATAGTCCCAAAAAAACCCGAAATGAGAGCGACACGATTTTAGACGTATCCAGAGAACCACACAGAAATGATCCCTGAAGGTGTTCCAAAATGATCCCGAAAAGGTTCCGAAATGACCCTGACGGGCTCCCGGGCGGATCTCAAAAACCATCCAGAAAATATCCAGGAAGGGTCCCTAAATTATCCCGAATAACTCCAGAAAAAGTTCCGAAATGGCTCCGAGGGGATCCACGATGGATCGCGAAAACCATACAGAAATGATTCCGGAAGGATTCCAAAATGATCCCGAAATAGTCCGGAATTGACCCAGATGGGATCCCGCACAGATCCAAAAATGATCCCGGAAGGGTGCAAAAACTATCCCGGAAAAGTAACAAAAAATCCCGAAATGGCTCCTACGGCATCCCGGACGGATCCAGAAATGATCTCGGAAGGGTCCCCAAATGATCCCAAAATGGTCCCGAAATGACCCTGATGGATCCGGCAAACCATCAAGAAATTGTGCCGAAAGGGTCCCAAAATGATCCCGAAATAATACAGAAAGTCACGAAACGACCCCTAGAGGATCCCCAAATGATCCCGTATTAGCCCCGAAAAGGTCCCGAAATAACCCGACGGGATCCCGGACAAATCCCGAAAACCATCCAGAAATGATGCCGGAAGGAATCCCAAATTATTCCGTAAAAGTCCCGACGATATCCCGAACGGATACCGAAAATCATCCAGAAGTGATGCCGGAAAGGTCCTCAAATGATCACCTAATAGTCCCGAAATGACCCTTAAGGGGTCATGGACGGATCCCATAAACCATCCAGAAATGATCCCGATATAGTCCCGAAGAAGTCCCGAAATGACCCTGACGGGATCTCGAACGCACCCCTAAATGACCCTGAAGGGATCCCGGACAGAGCCCGAAATCCATCCAGAAATGATCTTGGGAGGGACCCCAAATGATCCCGAAAAAGTCCCGCAATGATTCCGAGGGGATCCTGATCGGATACCGAAAACCATCCAGAAGTGATGCCGGAAAGGTCCTCAAATGATCACCTAATACCAAAATGACCCTGACGGCATCCCGGACTGATCCCAAAATCCATCCAGAAATGATCTTGGGAAGGTCCCAAAATTATCCCGAAATAGTCTCGGAAAAGTTCAGAAATTACCCTGACGGGTTCCCGGACGAATCCTGAAAGCCATCTCTAAATGATCCCGAAAGTCCCGAAATGACCCTGACTGGACCCCGAAAGGATCCCGAAAACTATCCAGAAATGATGCCGGAAATGTCCTCAAATGATCACCTAATAGTTCCGAAAAGACCCTGACGGGATCCCGAACGGATCCCGACAACTATCTAGAAATGATGCCGAAAGGGCCCGCAAATGATCCCGTATTAGTCGAGAAAAAGTCCCGAAATGAACCCGACGGGATGCCGGACGAATCCCAAAAACCATCCAGAAATGATGCCGGAAGGGACACCAAATGATCCCGGAAAAGTCCCGCAATAATTCCGACGGGATCCTGAGCGGATACCGAAAACCATCCAGAAGTGATGCCGAAAAAGTCCTCAAATGATCACCTAATAGTCCCAAAATGACCCTGACGGCATCCCGGACAGATCCCAAAATCCATCCAGAAATGATCTTGGGAGGGTCCCAAAATTATCCCGAAATAGTCTGGGAAAAGTCCAGAAATTACCCTGACGGAACCCGGACGAATCCTGAAAACCAATCTTAAATGATGCCGAAAAAGTCCCGAAATGACCCTGATGGGACCCGGAAAGGATCCCGAAAACTAACCAGAAATGATGCCGGAAAGGTCCTCAAATGATCTCCCAATAGTTCCGAAAAGACCCTGACGGAATCCCGAACGGATCCCGACAACTATTCAGAAATGATATCGAAAGGGCCCGCAAATGATCCCGTATTAGTCGAGAAAAAGTCCCGAAATGACCCCGACGGGATGCCGGACGAATCCCAAAGACCATCCAGAAATGATGTCGGAAGGGACCCCAATGATCCCGAAAAAGTCCCGCAATTATTCCGAAGGGAATCTGAACGTATACCGAAAATCATCCAGAGGTGATGCCGGAACGGTCCTCAAATGCTCACCTAATAGTCCCAAAATGACCCTGAGGGCATCCCGGACAAATCCCGAAATCCATCCAGAAATGATCTTGGGAAGGTCCCAAATGATCCCGAAATAGTCTCGGAAAAGTCCAGAAATTACCCTGACGGGTTCCCGGACGAATCCTGAAAGACATCCTTAAATTATCCCGAAAAAGCCCCGAAATGACCCTGACGGGATCCCGAAAGGATTCCGAAAACTATCCAAAAATGATGCCGGAAAGGTCCTCAAATGATCCCCTAATAGTTCCGAAATGACCGTGACGGGATCCCGAACGGATCCCGACAACTATCCATAAATTATGCCGAAAGGGTCCGCAAATGATCCCGTATTAGTCGAGAAAAAGTCCCGAAATGACCCCGACGGGATCCCGGATGAATCCCAAAAAACATCCAGAAATGATGCCGGTAGGTATCCCAAATGATCCCGAAATAATCCCGAAATGACCTCGGCGGCATCCCGGACGGATACCGAAAATTACCCTCACTAGGGTAGGCACCTTGTCGTTGGTGTGAGGGCTTAGCCGAACTCCATAGCGCCCGACTATGAGGCGGAGCTGTTTAGGACTGACATCTACGCCGTTTCGCCTCATAGGAGGGCGGCGGGATGTCGGTGACCAAGAACTGCCAACCCCCTAATCCAGGGTGTTATGCGGACCGTGCCTATTGGACGATTTGCAGCCAGGAGATAAATTCGGCTGTATTCGAACGGAGCCTTCCCGATACCGGGCCATATCGGGAAGTATTTATGGCCTTACCGCAGTAAGGGGTGCTGCTGTGGCGGACGGTTCTTTCCCCGTATATAATACTGGACCGCTGAGCCCGCCTTGTCGGGCAGGTGGTCGTACGACCAAGATGAACAACTCATTACCTGAATGTAATAAGGAGGATGTAAAGAGGAGGACTGAGTCGCAATCCAAGGACGACAAATACGAATTAAGCGATGCGTCGGACTCGGGGAGCGAGAGTAGTGCTGATTCAATGAACTCCGTGTTGGAGAAGCACACAAATGAAAACGGAGTAGAAGAGTGGAGAAGGGTACGGAGCAGAGGAAGTAAAAGAGCTCTCTCGCAGTACCGTGCAGTACTAAGAATTGTACAACGCTTGGGAGCAGTGGTCGACCCAACAGAAGTGGAGATCGAGCGTTTGGAATGGGCCCATGAAGCGGTAGAAGTAGGTCGAAGGCAGTTCAAAAGGTTTGCTGCGAGAAACCCTCGGTTCTGCAACCGGTACGAGGAGGAAGAAGCGTCGAATGGCCGAATGAAGAGGCACCGTTCAGCAGAAGGCGACAAGCCTGCTTTCAAGAGGCAGAAAGGACCCAGTCCTAGAGCCGCGAGGCAGGGCAGTCGCATAGACAAGACAAGTAGGCCCAAAGCTGTAAGACAGATGGGTTCCAATAGCGATGTAGCAACTACCTCGAAAGCTGCCAGTCAGAGGGAAGTTCCAACTACGGAAGTAGGAGATAAGCCAAAGGGAGATAACGCTAAGACTCCGGCTTTCTCGGAGGCGCTAAAGGGAGTTAATGCGAAGACTCCGGTGTTCTCGGAGGTTCCAAAGGGAGATAACACTAAGACTCCTGCTTTTCCCGAGAAGATGAGTGATGTGGCAAAGCAGTCACTGACTGTGGCGCTGGTTGATCGTAGCAGTCCGTTCGGACAAATGACTACTGAAAGGTGGAGATCTGTGGAAAGGGAGCTTATTAGCTTAATGCTTAAGATGATGCGGGAACAACCAAGTAAGCCCCTTCCAACCTTTGATTCGGGGGGATGGTATAATGGTGTGAAGATGATAGCGTGCGACAATATCGCGAGCTTGCGGTGGCTGGAGGAAGTCGTTCCAAACCTCCAAAGGCAAGGCACGAACGCGCGGTTTGAGGTGGTGGATAAAGCGCAAATCCCCACGGTACCAAAAGTTAAGGTATGGATACCATGCGTGATGAAGTCGGAGGATACACTGCGAGTTCTGCAGAATCAGAATCCGAACATACCGACACAGGATTGGAAGGTACTTACTGTATCTCGGCCTACCGAGGATGGTCAGTTCTACATCTTCCAAATAAACAAGCAGGCGGAGGATATTCTGTACACGCAGCTTGGCAAAATGTCCTTTGGCACTGGCAAAATTTACATGCGACTCAGGAAAAGAAGTCCCGAGGATAAAAATCCTAACACGCTGGAAGTGGGCGAAGTCGAAAAGGACCTCAGAAGCCTAAGGGAAAAAAAACAGGTGGAGGTCCCCGACGTCACCACGAACGAGCTAGAAGAGGCCAAACCGCTAAATGGTGCTGTGACTCGCACAGAGGAACACACGGCACAACATTCACGAGGGGCTGAAGGGGGCCTCGAATACTCTAAACCAAAAGGGCAAGAGGAGGACGACGACGTCAAGACGAAGGTGCTGGAGGGGGACAAACAGCCCAATGGTGCTGCGAGTCCTACAGATAAACCTCCAACACAGTAAAGTGGCGTCGAGCGAACTCCTCCTAACCCTTGAGGAGGGTTCGTTTGACGTGGCGCTGATCCAGGAGCCGTGGCTCTCATCGGGAGGAAAGGTTTCTGGACTTAGCGCGCGCGGGTTTGGCGTTTACTACGCACAAACGGAAGGACGGGTGCGAGCTGTAGTAATGGTAAGGAAACAGCTGCATTCATATATGCTGCCTAATTACACCACCGAGGATCTCGTAGCGGTGGCCGTTGAGCAAAAGAATAAGCAGGCATTTATCCTGGCGTCATGCTACATGGCCCATGCTGCGGAGGTTCCACCGATGGAGTGCAAAAGGCTGGTACAGGAGGAAGGGCGCAAAGGGCGGTTGGTCATAGGCGCAGATGCAAATGCGCACCACAATGCGTGGGGAGGAGCAGATACGAACGAGAGAGGCGAATCTCTATTTTGTTACATCCTGCAAACCAATTTGCAGATAGCCAACAGGGGAAATGTTCCTACATACATTGGTCCAACATCCAGCAATGTTCTGGATATTACATTGAGCTCCGAGCGTGATATATCAAGGTATGATTGGATGGTTCTCGATAGACCATCCTTCTCCGACCATGCGTATATAAGCTTCAGCATCCCACTAAAGAGGGTAGAGAAGGGAGGAACCTTTAGAAACCCTAGGGCAACGAATTGGACTAAATTCCAGAAACATGTAGAAACGAAACTGGGACAACCCAAAGAGGTTGCTAATGTAGAGGAACTGGAGGAGTCGAATGAATTCCTAACAAGGACGCTTATGACTGCGTATAACAAAGCTTGCCCTCTAAGAAGATTCAGAGGAAAAGCAAAGCCGCCATGGTGCAGCAATGAGCTGAGTCTTCTAAGAAGACAGGTAAAAGAAATGTTTAAACTCGCAAAGACCGCGGAAAGCGAAGCGTGTCGGGACGAGTACAGGGATCTACTGAGGATCTACAAGCGTGAAATTTCCAGGGCGAAGAGAAACTCATGGAAAAGTTTCTGCACGGACATAGAGTGCTCCAGTGAAACAGCACGGTTGAAAAAAGTCCTAGCAAAGGGAAACATAGTCCAGGGACTAATAAAGAAAGAGAACGAGGAATGGTCACATGATAGTGAGGAATCCCTTGAGGTGCTTCTCGATACACATTTCCCATCGGGAGACGGTTTAAAAGAACCAGCAGACATCACTCACACTTCGATCACGGAGCTAGTGGTGCCGGGCTTGGTGACCGATACCAAGATCGAGTGGGCAGTGAAGACGTTTTCTAAGTTTAAATCGCCGGGCCCAGATGGTATATTCCCGGCCATGCTACAAGTCTCAAGTAGGGCGGTAGTGGAATGGCTTAAAATAATATTCGATGGGTGCATAAGACTGAATCATGTACCGCACTCTTGCAGAACTGCTCGTGCAGCTTTTCTACCAAAGGCGGGGAAGATCGGTCACGTGTATCCCAAAGACTATAGACCCATTAGCTTAACATCATTTCTGCTCAAAACCTTTGAGAGGCTGATAGATGTGTACATAAAGTCCAACGTGGATGAAAAGCTGCTCTCCACAACACAGCATGCGTACACCAAAGGCAAGTCGGTAGACACCGCATTGCATAGATGTTGTAATATGCATAGAGAAATCCCTGGAATATAAGGAGTATGCTCTAGGAGTCTTCTTGGACATTGCCGGGGCTTTCAATAATGTTGCAAAATGGGCGATTATGGATGGTCTTAATTACATTAAAGTACATCCTGCCTTAATCAGATGGATCGGCTGCATGTTAAATTGCAGAAAGATTACATCACAATGGGGATTGTACGAGGCCACGAAATCAGTGGACAGGGGCACGCCGCAGGGAGGGGTGCTATCACCTCTGCTGTGGACACTGGTCATCAACCAACTGCTCAGGCAATTCGATGAGGGACCCGTAAAACTTACGGCCTACGCAGATGACGTTGCAATTGTCATAAGTGGAAAATGCCTTCCAACGATTAGTTCTTTGATGGATCGGGCGCTTCGGGATATTCATACCTGGGCATCTAATGTCGGGCTGAAAGTCAATGCGGAGAAGACGGATATGGTCTTGTTTACAAAGAGGTACAAGGTCCCAAATTGGACCAGGCCTAAGTTAGGAGCGGTGACCTTACAGGAGAAACCTTGCACAAAATATCTAGGAATCATCCTAGACAGTAAGCTGTCATGGAAGCTCAACGTGGAGGAGAGGGTGAAGAAGGCCTCAACGGCACTCTATGCATGTAAAAGAATGCTGGGGCGTACGTGGGGCCTATCGCCCTCTCTTTCTCATTGGGTTTTTTACAGCGATTGTAAGCCCTATTCTATACTATGGAGTTCTTGTTTGGTGGAAAGCCACACAAAAAACAACATACCTCAAAAAATTAGAGGGGGTATGCAGACTATCGATGCTTTGCATTACGGGAGCCCTAAAAACAACCCCGACGGCTGCACGGTATGTCATTCTGCACATTCCACCTGTAGACGTGGTAGCAAAGAACAAAGCGTTAACGACCGCAACCAGGCTCGATGCTTTGGGGCAGCTTGAGCGCCGACCATATGGTCATAGTAGTATAGCGTCCTCAGTCACAAGACGAACAGACTACATGATTCCCTACCTGCACTTTGAGGGAGATCTTAAGGCCACAATAGAGGTGGACGGTTGGAGCAAGGGTGCGCAAATGGCGGACGAGGCGATACATGTGTACACCGATGGTTCCAAAATAGTGGAAGGAGTAGGGTGTGCGGTATACTGCGCTGATCCGGAATTAAGCAGATCCTACAGGCTGCCGGATTACTGTAGCGTTTTCCAAGCGGAAATATTAGCCGTAACCAAAGCAGTAGAAACCCTGGAAGAGAATAGCTTAAGCTGCAACCGTGTTAACTTTTATATTGACAGTCAAGCAGCAATTAAGGCAATAATCTCGCATAGCACAGCATCTAAATGCGTGTTAGAGTGTAAGCAGTCTCTGGAGAGAATCGGGACAGGGAGAAGCATACATCTATATTGGGTCCCAGGGCATATGGGAATAGATGGGAATGAAAAAGCGGACGAACTAGCTAAAAAGGGCGCATCCCTTGAAGCTTGCTCCGTAGATGTCCCAATTAGATTGGGCGAGATTAAGCGAAGGCGATAGGTGCACATGATCGACCAAGCGGGAAAGGCGTGGGTTCAAGCGCGGGGCTGTAAAGTGTCGAAAATTATGTGTAGGTCTTACAACCTTAGACTAACACAGTTGCTCCTATCATTAAAAAGAGAGGACTGTATACTCATGACGGGTATTCTGACTGGACACTGCCTTCTGGCGTCACATGCCTTTAAACTAGGCTTGGTCAGTGATAGCAGGTGTAGGAAGTGCGGGTTGGAGGAGGAAACGATCGAGCACGTTCTGTGCTCGTGCCCTGCACTTGCCAGGGTAAGACTCCAGCTATTAGGAGTGATACAGCTGTCAGATCTAGAAGCAGCAAGTGGCTTAAGTCCTAGGAAGCTTCTAGTATTTGCCAAGAGGACGGAGTTATTTTATAACATAGGTCCTGGTTTTTGATAGGGTTTTTCAGTTTGGTCGTTAAAACAAACTTCTGGTAACACTACGGAATCAATCAGTCTATGTGAGGTCCTCATGGACCGGCCAGTTCAACCTACCTACCTACCTACCGAAAATTATCCAGAAATGATGCCGGAAAGGTCCACAAATGATCCCCTATTAGTCCCGAAATTACCCTGATGGGATCCCGGACGGATCCCGAAAACCATCCAGAAATGATGCCGGAAGAGCCCCCAAATGATCCCGAAAAAGTCCCCAAATGACCCCGACGAGATCCCGCACGGATCCCGAAAACCATGCAGAAATGATGCCGGAAGAGCCCCAAATGATCCCGAAAAAGTCCCCAAATGACCCCGACATACTCCAGAAAAGGTTCCGAAATGGCTTTGAGGGAATCAACGACGGATCGCGAAAACCATACAGAAATGATTCCGGAAGGATCCCAAAATGATCCCGAAATAGTCCGGAAATGACCCAGATGGGATCCCGCACAGATCCAGAAATGATCCCGGAAGGGTCCAAAAACTATCCCGGAAAAGTAACAAAAAATCCCGAAATGGCTCCTACGGCATCCCGGACGGATCCAGAAATGATCTCGGAAGGGTCCCCAAATGATCCCGAAATAAAACAGAAAAAGTCACGAAACGACCCCTAGAGGATCCCCAAATGATCCCGTATTAGCCCCGAAAAAGTCCCAAAATGACCCTGACGGGATCCCGAAAGGATTCCGAAAACAATACAGAAATGATGCCGGAAAGGTCCTCAAATGATCCCCTAATATTCCCGAAATGACCGTGACGGGATCCCGACAACTAACCAGAAATGATGCCGAAAGGGTCCGCAAGTGATCCCGTATTAGTCGAAAAAAATCCCGAAAGGACAACGACGGGATCACGGACGAATCCCAAAAACCATCCAGAAATGATGCCGGTAGGTATCCCAAATGATCCCGAAATAGTCCCGAAATCACCTCGTCGGCATCCCGGACGGATCCCGAAAATTATCCAGAAACGATGCCGGAAAGGTTCCCAAATGATCCCCTAATAGTCCCGAAATTACCCTAATGGGATCCCGGACGGATCCCGAAAACCATCCAGAAATGATGCCGAAAGGGTTCCCAAATGATCCCGTATTAGTCGCGAAAAAGTCCCGAAATGACCCCGACGGGATCCCGGACGGATCCCGAAAACCATCCAGAAATGATGCCGGATGAGCCCCAAAATGATCCCGAAAAAGTCCCCAAATAACCCCGACGAGATCCCAGACGGATCCCGAAAACCAACCAGAAATGATGCCGGAAGAGCCCCCAAATGATCCCGAAAAAGTCCCCAAATGACCCCGACGATATCCCGGAGGGATTCCGAAAACCATCCAGAAATGATGCCGGAAGAGCCCCCAAATGATCCCGAAAAAGTCCCCATATGACCCCGACGAGATCCCGCACGGATCCCGAAAACCATCCAGAAATGATGACGGAAGGGTCCCCAAATGATCGCGAAATAGTCCCGAAATGATTCCGGAATAGTCCCGAAAATGTTCCAAAATAACCCCGACGGGATCCCGGACGGATCCCGTAAACTATACAGAAATGATCCCGGAAGGGTCCCAAAATGATCCCGAAATAGTCCCGAAAAAGTCCCGAAATTATCCCGGCGTAATCCCGGACCGATCCCGAAAACCATCCAGAAATGATCCCGGAAGGGTCTCGATATGACCCTTACGGGATTACAAATAAGGTGACGCTAATTATAAAACCATGTTAATAAGGCAGCAGGCGCATTGGAGCGAATAAAAAGTTAGATAGGAACATACAGGTAAAGCTAATAAAAGCGTGCTAATAAAAACAATTGATGGTGGGCGGATGGCGGGAGTAGAGGAGAGGACCACTGATCGTTCCTCCAAAATTGTCTAGATCTCGTTCTGTATGTACCAGATACCAAAAACTATTGATTTAGGAGAAAATTTAGATTGAGTTATAACAATTTATGGATTTTTACACCAGAGGGGGAGATAAAGGGGGCGGGCGGAGGGTGTCACTGTTTACTCTGTAAGCCCTCGACTTATTTGACCCCTTGAGTCTGTGATATTGGTGAAGGCCAGTATACGTAAAGTTATAATGTGTAAAAAATTATGAAAAATAATTTCTCGAAGGGGTCGTGGGACCCCCACCCCTCTTTCCATGTTCGAAAAAAATTTCGCTAGTAGACTACTGTCTGTGTCCCAAATTTCATCAAAATCCGTGTAGCCATTCTGGCGTGATTCAGTCGCAAAGACGAAAAAATATAATAATTAAATTATAACTGTTCCTAGGGGGCGGGGACCACGCCCCCTTTTGAAAAATATATAGCTAGTAGATCCTTCTAGACTATTGGCTATATGTGTGCAAAATTTCATCCAAATCGGTCCAGCCGTTCTTGCGTTATTGAGTCACAAAGACAAACGTCTGGACAAACATCCAAACATCCAAACATCTTAACATCCAAACTTTCCCATTTATAATATACTAGCCTTTACCCGCGGCCCCGTCCGCAAGGAGAAAATTAAATATATGGGATATTCACGTTAGCCTGCTTATCAAGTTATCTGTTTAAAAAGATGTTTCTGTCTAATACATTTTATTTTTGTAATTGAGTAAAAAAAGAACTAAATGAGCTGATAACCTGATAGGATCCCCAAATGATCCCGAAATTATCCAGAAAAATCCACGAAATGACCCCGACGCTATCGCGGACAGATCCCGAAAACCATCTAGAAATGCCACGGAAGGGTCTCCAAAAGTTCCCGGAATATTCCCAAAAACCCCGAAATGACAACGACACGATTCTAAACTTATCCAGAGAACCACAAAGAAATGATGCCTGAAGGGTACCAAAATGATCCCGAAATAGTCCCGAAAAAGTTCCGAAAAGACCCTGACGGGCTCCCGGACGGTTCTCAAAAACCATCCAGAAAATATCCAGGAAGGGTCCTTAGGGGATCCACGACGGATCGCGAAAACCATACAGAAATTATTCCGGAAGGGTCCCAAAATGATCCCGTATTAGTCCCGAAAAAGTTCTGAAATGACCCCGACGGGATCCCAGACGGATTCCGAAAACTATCCAGAAATGATGCCGGAAAGATCCTCAAATGATCCCCTAATAGTCCCGAAATGACCCTGACGGGATCTCGAACGGACTCCTAAATGACCCTGACGGGATCCCGGACAGATCTCGAAATCCATCCAGAAATGATCTTGGAAGGGCCCAAAATAATCCCGAAACAATCTCTGAAAAGTCCAGAAATTACCCCGACGGGATCCCGCACGGATCCCAAAAACTATCCAGAAATGATCCCGAAATGACCGAAAACCATCCAGAAATTATACCGGAAGGGACCCCAAATGATCCCGAATACCATACAGAAATGATGCCGGAAAATACCCCAAATGATCCCGAAATAGTCCCGAAAAAGTTCCGAAATGACCCGGAAGGGATCCCGGGCGGATCCCGAAAACCATCCAGAAATTATGCCGAAAGGGTCCCCAAATGATCCGATACCAGTCGATAAAAAGTCCCGAAATAACCCCGACGGGATCCCGGACGGATCCTCAAAATCATATAGAAATGATGCCGGAAGGTACCCCAAATGATCCCGAAATAGTCCCGAAATGACCCTGGCAGGATCCCGTACGGATCCCGAAAACCATCCAGAAATGATGCCGAAAGGCTCCCCTAATTATCCCGTATTAGTCCCGAAAAAGTTCTGAAATGACCCCGACGGAATTCCTGACGGATCCCGAAAAGCATCCAGAAATAATGCCGAAAGGGTCCCCAAATCATCCCGTATTAGTCGAGGAAAAGTCCTGAATTGACCCCGTTGGGATCCCGGATGGATCCCGAAAACTATCCAGAAATGATGCCGGAAGGTATCCCGAAATAGTCCCGAAATGGCCCTGACGGGATCCCGGACGGATCCCTAAAACCATCTAGAAATGGTGCCGGAAGGTACCTCAAATGATCCTGAAACAGTACCGAAATGATCCCGACGGGATCCCGAACGGATTCCATAAACCATCTAGAAATGGTGCCGGAAGGTATCTCAAATGATCCCGAAATAGTAGCGAAATGACCATGACGGGATCCCGAAAACCATCTAGAAATGATGCCGCAAGGTACCCCAAATGATCCCGAAATATTCCCGAAATGACCTCGACGGGATCCCGGACGGATCCCGAAAACCATCCAGAAATGATGCCGAAAGCGTCCCCCAAAAGATCCCGTATTAGTCGAGAAAAAGTCCCGAAATGACACTGACGGGTTCCCGGACGGATCCCGAAAAGCATCCAGATATGATGCCGAAAGGGTCCCCAAATGATCCCGTATAAGTCGAGAAAAAGTCCCGAAATGACCAAGACGGGATCCCGGACGGATCCCGAAAACCATCCAGAAATGATGCCGAAAGCGTCCCCAAATGATCCCGTATTAGTCGAGAAAAAGTCCCGAAATGACCCCGACGGGTTCCCGGACGGATCCCGAAAAGCATCCAGATATGATGCCGAAAGGGTCCCCAAATGATCCCGTATAAGTCGAGAAAAAGTCGCGAAATGACCAAGACGGGATCCCGGACGGATCCCGAAAACCATCTAGCAATGGTGACGGAAGCTACCCTAAATGATCCTGTATTAGTCGAGAAAAAGTCCCGAAATTATCACGACGGGATCCCGGACGGATCCCGAAAACCATCTAGAAATGATGCCGGAAGGTACCCCAAATGATCCCGAAATAGTCCCGAAATGGCCCCGACGGGATCCCGGACGGATCCCGAAAACCATCCAGAAATGATGCCGAAAGCGTCCCCAAATAATCCCGTATTAGTGGAGAAAAAGTCCCGAAATGACCCCCGACGGATTCCCGGACGGATCCCGAAAAGCATCCAGATATGATGCCGAAAGGGTCCACAAATGATCCCGTATAAGTCGAGAAAAAGTCCCGAAATGACCAAGACGGGATCCCGGACGGATCCCGAAAACCATCCAGAAATGATGCCGAAAGCGTCCCCCAAATGATCCCGTATTAGTCGAGAAAAAGTTCCGAAATGACCCCGACGGGATCCCGGACGGATCCCGAAAACCATCTAGAAATGATGCCGAAAAGGTCCCGAAATGATCCCGTATAAGTCGAGAAAAAGTCCCGAAATGACCAAGACGGGATCCCGGACGGATCCCGAAAACCATCCAGAAATGATGCCGAAAGCGTCCCCAAATGATCCCGTATTAGTCGAGAAAAAGTCCCGAAATGACCCCTACGGGTTCCCGGACGGATCCCGAAAACCATCCAGAAATGATGCCGAAAGCGTCCCCAAATGATCCCGTATAAGTCGAGAAAAAGTCCCGAAATGACCAAGACGGGATCCCGGACGTATCCCGAAAACCATCTAGCAATGATGACGGAAGCTACCTTAAATGATCCTGTATTATTCGAGAAAAAGTCCCGAAATTACCACGACGGGATCCCGGACGGATCCACAAAACCATCTAGAAATGAAGCCGGAAGGTACCCCAAATGATACCGAAATAGTCCCGAAATGACCCTGCCGGGATCCCGGACGGATCCCGAAAACCATCTAGAAATGAAGCCGGTAGGTACCCCAAATGATCCCGAAATAGTACCGAAATGACCCTGACGGGATCCCGGGCGGATCCCGAAAAACATCTAGCAATGATGCCGGAAGCTACCCCAAATGATCCCGTATTAGTCGAGAGAAAGTCCCGCAATTACCCCGACGGGATCCCGGACGGATCCAGAAAAACCGTCTAGAAATGAAGCAGGAAGGTACCCCAATGATCCCGAAATAGTCCCGAAATGACCCTGATTGGATCCTGGACGGATCCCGAAAACCATCTAGCAATGATGCCGGAAGGTACCTCAAATGAACCCGTATTAGTCGAGAAAAAAGTCCCAAAACCATACAGAAATGATGCCGAAAAGGTCCCGAAATGATCCCGTATAAGTCGAGAAAAAGTCCCGAAATGACCAAGACGGGATCCCGGACGGATCCCGAAAACCATCCAGAAATGATGACGAAAGCGTCCCCAAATGATCCCGTATTAGTCGAGAAAAATTCCCGAAATGACCACGACGGGATCCCGGACGGATCCTCAATACCATATAGAAATGATGCCGGAGGGTACCCCAAAGGATCCCGAAAGAGTTCCGTAATGAACCTGACGGGATCCCGAACGGATCCCATAAACCATCTAGAAATGGTGCCGGAAGGTATCTCAAATGATCCCGAAATAGTACCGAAATGACCCTGACGGGATCCCGGACGGATCCCGAAAACCATCTAGAAATGAAGCCGGAAGGTACCCCAAATGATCCCGAAATAGTTCCGTAATGAACCTGACGGGATCCCGAACGGATCCCATATACCATCTAGAAATGGTGCCGGAAGGTATCTCAAATGATCCCGAAATAGTACCGAAATGACCCCGACGGGATCCCGGACGGATCCCGAAAACCATCTAGAAATGATGCCGGAAGGTACCCCAAAGGACCCCGAAATAGTTTCCGTAATGAACCTGACGGGATCCCGAACGGATCCCATAAACCATCTAGAAATGGTGCCGGAAGGTATCTCAAATGATCCCGAAATAGTACCGAAATGACCCTGACGGGATCCCGGACGGATCCCGAAAACCATCTAGAAATGATGCCGGAAGGTACCCCAAAGGATCCCGAAATAGTTCCGTAATGAACCTGACGGGATCCCGAACGGATCCCATAAACCATCTAGAAATGGTGCCGGAAGGTATCTCAAATGATCCCGAAATAGTACCGAAATGACCCCGACGGGATCCCGGACGGATCCCGAAAACCATCCAGAAATGATGCCGAAAGCCCAAATGATCCCGTATTAGTCGAGAAAAAGTCCCGAAATGACCCCGACGGGTTCCCGGACGGATCCCGAAAAGCATCCAGATATGATGCCGAAAGGGTCCCCAAATGATCCCGTATAAGTCGAGAAAAAGTCCCGAAATGACCAAGACGGGATCCCGGACGGATCCCGAAAATCATCCAGAAATGATGCCGAAAGCGTCCCCAAATGATCCCGTATTAGTCGAGAAAAAGTCCCGAAATGACCCCGACGGGATCCCGGACGGATCCCGAAAACCATCTAGAAATGACGCCGGAAGGTACCCCAAATGATCCCGAAATAGTCCCCGAAATGACCCCGACGGGATCCCGGACGGATCCCGAAAACGATCCAGAAATGATGCCGAAAGCGTCCCCAAATGACCCCGTATTAGTCGAGAAAAAACTCTCGAAATGACCCCGACGGGTTCCCGGACGGATCCCGAAAAGCATCCAGATATGATGCCGAAAGGGTCCCCAAATGATCCCGTATAAGTCGAGAAAAAGTCCCGAAATGACCAAGACGGGATCCCGGACGGATCCCGAAAACCATCTAGCAATGATGACGGAAGCTACCCTAAATGATCCTGTATTAGTCGAGAAAAAGTACCGAAATTACCACGACGGGATCCCGGACGGATCCAGAAAACCATCTAGAAATGAAGCCGGAAGGTACTCCAAATGATACCGAGATAGTCCTGAAATGACTCTGACGGGATCCCGGACGGATCCCGAAAAACCATCTAGAAATGAAGCCGGTAGGTACCCCAAATGATCACGAAATAGTACCGAAATGACCGTGACGGGATTTCGTACGGATCCCGAAAACCATCTAGCAATGATGCCGGAAGCTACCCCAAATGATACCGTATTAGTCGATAAAAAGTCCCTAAATTACGCCGACGGGATCCCGGACTGGTCCAGAAAACCATCTAGAAATGAAGCCGGAAGGTACCCTAAATGATCCCGAAATAGTCCCGAAATGACCCTGATTGGATCCTGGACGGATTCCGAAAACCATCTAGCAATGATGCCGGAAGGTACCTCAAATGAACCCGTATTAGTCGAGAAAAAGTCCCAAAATTACCCTGAAGGGATCCCGAACGGATCCCGAAAACCATACAGAAATGATGCCGAAAAGGTCCCCAAATGATCCCGTATAAGTCGAGAAAAAGTCCCGAAATGACCATGACGGGATCCCGGACGGATCCCGAAAACCATACAGAAATGATGCCGAAAAGGTCCCCAAATGATCCCGTATTAGAAGCGAAAAAGTCCCGAAATGACCCCGACGGGATCCCGAACGGATCCCGAAAACCATCCAGAAATGATGCCGGAAGAGCCCCCAAATGACCCCGGAAGAGCCCCCCAAATGATCCCGAAAAAGTCCCCAAATTACCCGACGAGATCCCGGACGGATCCCGAAAACCATACAGAAATGATGCCGAAAAGGTCCCCAAATGATCCCGTATAAGTCGAGAAAAAGTCCCGAAATGACCATGACGGGATCCCGAACGGATCCCGAAAACCATACAGAAATGATGCCGAAAAGGTCCCCAAATGATCCCGTATTAGAAGCGAAAAAGTCTCGAAATGACCCCGACGGGATCCCGAACGGATCCCGAAAACCATCCAGAAATGATGCCGGAAGAGCCCCCAAATGACCCCGGAAGAGCCCCCAAATGATCCCGAAAAAGTCCCCAAATTACCCGGACGAGATCCCGGACGGATCCCGAAAACCATCCAGAAATGATGCCGAAAGGGTCCCCAAATGATCCCGTATTAGTCGCGAAAAAGTCCTGAAATGACCCCGACGGGATGCCGGACGAATCCCGAAGACCATCCAGAAATGATGCCTAAAGGGACCCAAAATAACCCCGAAAAAGTCCCG